>NC_133665.1:66913371-69643072 GCF_037893015.1 Macrotis lagotis
TCTTGTGATCTGTTAATTTGTCTAAATCTCTACCCATTTTGATCTTATTTTGGTATAGTATATGAGGTGGGCCTATGCCTAGTTTTTGCCATACTATTCTCCAGTTATCTCAACAATTTTTGTTGAAAAGTAAGTTCTTGGGGCAGTTAGGTGGCGTAGTGGATAAGGCATTGGCCTTGGAGTCAGGAGTACCTGGGTTCAAATCTGGTCTCAGACACTTAATAATTACCTAGCTGTGTGGCCTTGGGCAAGCCACTTAACCCCATTTGCCTTGCAAAAAACTAAAAAAAAAAAAAAAGAAAAGTAAGTTCTTTCCAAGAAGTTAATGTTTTGGGGTTGGTCAAACAATATATTACTATCTATAGTGATTGACTACTAGTTCTTTTATACCTATCCTAGTCCACTGGTTCATTACTCTATTTCTTTTTTTTTTAAAAGATTTTATTTATTTTGAGTTTTACAATTGTTTCCCTATTCTTGCTTCCCTCCCCCACCCCACCCCCCACAGAAGGCAATTTTCCAGTCTTTACATGGTTTCCAAGGTATGCATTGATCCATATTGAATGTGATGAGAGAGAAATCATTCCCTTAAGGAAGAAAGATAAAGTATAAGAGATAGCAAAGATCAGACAATAAGATAGCAGTTTTCTTTTTTTCTAAATTAAAGGTGATAGTCCTTGGTCGTTGTTCAAACTCCACAGTTCTTTCTCTGGATACAGATGGTATTCTCTATCTCAGACAGCCTCAAATTGTCCCTGAGTGTTGCACTGATGGAATGAGCAAGCACATCAATGTTGATCATCACTCCCATGTTGCTGTACAATGTTTTTCTGGTTCTGCTCTTCTCACTCAGCATCAGTTCATGAAAATCCTTCCAGGCTTCCCTGAATTCCCATCCCTCCCAGTTTCTAATAGAACAATAGTGTTCCATAACATACATATACCACAGTTTGCTAAGCCATTCCCTAATTGAAGGACATTTACTTCATTTCCAATTCTTTGCCACCAAAAACAGGGATGCTATGAATATTTTTGTACAAGTGATGTTTTTACCCTCTTTCATCATCTCTTCAGGGTATAGACCCAGTAGCGGTATTGGTAAATCAAAGGGAATGCACATGTTTTTTTTGCCCTTTGGCCATAGTTCCAGACTGCTCTCCAGAAAGGTTGGATGAGTTCACAGCTCCACCAACAATGTATTAGTGTCCCAGATTTAACCGCAGCCCTTCCAACAATGATTAGTGACCTTTCTGATCATATTGGCCAGTCTGAGAGGTGTGAAGTGGTACCTCACAGATGACTGAATTTGCATTTCTCTAATAGTTAGTGATTTAGAGCAATTTTTGTATGAATATGGTTCACTTTGATTTCCTCATTTGTAAATTGCCTTTGTATATCCTTTGACCATTTGTCAATTAGGGAATGACTTGTCTATTTTTTTAAAAATTTTACTCAGTACTCTGTATATTTTAGAGATGAGTCCTTTTTCAGAAACACTAGTCATAAAAATTGTTTCCCAATTTACTATATTTCTTTTGATCTTTTTGTCTATGGTTTTGTCTATGCAAAGGTTTTTTGAATTAATCTAATCAAAATTATCTAGTTTGTTTTCAGTGATGTTCTCCATCTCTTCATAAATTGCTTCCCTTTCCATAGATCTGACAGGTAAACTATTACTTGATCTTCTAATTTGCTTATAATATTGTTTTTTATGTCTAGTTCCTGTATCCATTTTGATCTTATCTTGGTATAAGGGTGTGAGGTGTTGGTCTAATCCAAGTTTCTTCCATACTAACTTCCAATTTTCCCAACAGTTTTTATTGAAGAGAGAGTTTTTATCCCAATAGCTGGAGTTTTTAGGTTTATCAAATAGCAGATTAATATAATCATTTCCTGCTATTTCACCTAGTCTATTCCATTGATCCACAACTCTATTTCTTAGGTAATACCAGGCAATTTTGATGACTGATGCTTTATAATATAATTTTAGATCTGGTAGGGCTAAGCCATCTTCTTTTGCACTTTTTTTATTAGGTCTCTGGACATTCTTGACTTTTTATTTCTCCATATGAATGTCATAATTTTTTCTAACCCATTATAGTAATTTATTGGAATTTTGATTGGTAGGACACTAAACAAATAGTTTAATTTTGGTAGACTTGTCATTTTTATAATATTAGCTCAGCATATCCATTAGCTGTTGATATTTCCCCAGTTATTTAAGTCTGATTTTATTTGTGTGAGAAGTGTTTTGTAACTGTTTTCAAAAAGTTTCTGAGTATACCTTAACAGGTATACTCCCAGGTATTTTATATTGTCTGAAATTACTTTGAATGGGATTTCTCTTTCTAGCTCTTTCTGCTGCAACTTACTACTCATATATAGAAATGTTGAAGATTTATAAGTTTATTTTATATCCTGTGACCTTGCTAAATTTGTTAATTATTCTAGTAGTTTTTTAGATGCTTTTTTGGGATTCTCTAGGTATACCATCATGTCATCTGCAAACAGTGAGAGTTTTGTCTCTTCCTTCCATATTCTAATTCCTTCAATTTCTTTTTCTTCTCTTATTGTGGAAGCTAATATTTCTAAAACAATCTTGAATAATAGTGATGACGATGGCCATACTTGTTTCACCCCTCATCTTATTGGGAATGTCTTTAGACTATCCCCATTGCATATAATGCTTGCTGATGGTTTCAGATAGATACTGGTTATTATTATAAGGAACAGTCAATTTATTCCTACATTCTCTAGTGTTTTTAGTAGGAATGGGTGCTATATTTTGTCAAAAGCTTTTTCAGCACCTATTGATATAATCATATGATTTCTGATAAATTTGACATTGATATAATTAATTGTACTGACAGTTTTCCTAATATTAAACCAACCCTGCATTCCTGGGATAAATTCTACTTGGTCATAATGTATTATCTTAGTGATAACTTGTTGTAGTCATTTTGGTAAGATTTTAATTTAAGACTTTTTCATCTATATTCATCAGTGAGATAGGTCTATAATTTTCTTTCTCTGTTTTATCTCTTCCTGGATTAGGTATCAGCACCATATTGGCCTCACAGGAAGAGTTCCATCTTTGCCTATTTTCCAAAGAGTTTATATGGAATTGGAACCACTTGTTCCTTAAATGTTTGGTAGAATTCACTTGTGGAGATTTTTTTTCTTAGGGAGTATGGCTTTTTGAATTTCTTTTTCTGAGATAGGGCTGTTTAGGTATTTAATATCCTCTTCATTTAACCTGGGCAACTTACATTTTTTGTAAATATTTGTCCATTTCACTTAGATTGTAAAATTTATTGGCATAGAGTTGGGCAAAATAATTCTGAGTTATTACTTTAATTTCCTTTTCATTTAATGGTGAGTTCACCTTTTTCATTTATTATACTAGTAATTTGATATTCTTTTTTTAAATCAAATTGACCAGAGGTTTATCAATTTTATTATTTTTATAATAAAACCAGCTCTTGGTTATAATTATTAGTCCAAGAGTTTTCTTGTTTTCAATTTTATTAATTTCAAGAATCTCTAATTTGGTATTTAACTGGGGTTTTTAATTTGTTCTTTCTCTAATTTTTTAGTTGCATATTTGGTTCATTGATTTTCTCCTTCTCTAATTTATTCATGTAAGCATTTAACGATATAATATATTCCCTGACAGCTGCTTTGAGCGAATTCCATAGGTTTTGGTATTTTGTTTCATTATTGTCTTTATCTAGGATAAAATAAATTTTTTCTATAATTTGTTGTAGGATCCACTCAATCTTTAAAATGAGGTTATTCAGTTTCTAACTAGTTTTGGTTCTATATCTCCCTGGCCCAATATTGCATATAATTTTATGGCATTATGATATGAGAAATATGTATTCACCACTTCTGCCTTTCTGCATTTGATTATTAGGTTTTTATGCACTAGTATATGGTCAGTTTTTGTGTAAATGCCATGTACTGCAGAAGACAGGTATTTTCCTTTTATCCCCATTCAATTTCTTCCATAACTCTGTCCTATCTAGGTTTTTCTAACAATCTATTTACCTCCTAATTTTCTTTCCTAATTATTTTATGACTTGATTTATTTAAATCTGAGAGAGGGAGGTTGAGGTCTCCCACTAGTATATTTTTGCTGTCTATGTCATCCTGTAGTTCTTTCAGCTTCTCCTCTATGTATTTGGATGCTATACCATTGGGTGCAAACATATTTAATATTGAAATGAATTTATTGTCAATGGTACCTTTTAGGAGGGTATAGTTTCCTTCCTTATCTTTTTTAATAATATCTATTTTGCAGCTACTTTGTCTGCATTAGGGATTTCTACCCTTGCTTTTCTCACTTCAGCTGAAGCAAAATATATTTTGCTCCAACGTTTTACCTTTACTCTATATGTATCTCTCTGCTTCAGATGAGTTTCTTTTAAGCAGTGTATTGTAGGATTCTGGTTTTTAATCTACTCTGCTATTCGCTTACATTTTAAAGGAGAGTTCATCCCATCCACATTCAACTTTATAATTACTATCTCTTTATTGCCTTCCATGTTATCTTCCCTGTTTGTATTCCCCCCTTTCCCCCTTTTATCCATATTCCCCAGTGTTTTCTTTCCAAATTCCATCACCTTCAGTGTGTTTGCCCTCCTATATCTAATCCCCACCCTTTGTCCCCTTTCCATTTGCCCCTTCTTTGTTTTTTTTCTTTTTTTTAGCAGTATTATGCAAAATTTATTAAACATTCGGAGGAAGTAGGTGATGGATGGGAGTAGAGAAATTCAAAGGTAGGAACAGCAATTTTGCTATTTCATGAAGACATTGTGGTGAATGATTTCTTTTTTTTATTAAAGATATTATTTGAGTTTTGCAATTCCCCCCCCCCCAATCTTGCTTCCCTCCCCCTACTCCACCCCCCATGGAAAGCAATCTGTCAGTCTTTACTTTGTTTCCATGTTGTACATTGATCCAAATTAAGTGTGATGAGAGAGGAAATCATATCCTTAAAGAAGAGACAAAAAGTCTGAGAAATAACAAATCAGACAACAAGATATCTGTTTTTTTCCTAAATAAAAGGGAATAGTCCTTGAACTCTGTCCAAACTCCGCGGCCCTTTATCTGGATACAGATGGCACTCCCCATAGCAGACAGCCTAAAATTGTTCCCGATTGTTGCAATGATGGAACCAATGAGTCCTTCAAGGTTGAACATCACCCCCATGTTGTGTTAGAGTATACAGTGTTTTCTGGTTCTGCTCATCTCACTCAGCATCATTTCATGCAAATCCTTCCAGACTTCCCTGAAATCCTGTCCCTCCTGATTTCTAATAGAACAATAGTGTTCCATGACATACATATACCACAGTTTGTTAAGCTATTCCCCAATTGAAGGACATTTACTTGATTTCCAATTCTTTGCCACCACAAACAGGGCTGCTATAAATATTTTTGTACAAGTGATGTTTTTACCCTTTTTTCATCATCTCTCAGGGTATAGACCCAGTAGTGGTATTGCTGGGTCAAAGGGTATGCTCATTTTTGTTGCCCTTTGGGTATAGTTCCAAATTTCTCTCCAGAAAGGTTGGATGAGTTCACAGCTTCACCAATAGTGTAATAGTGTCCCAGATGTCCCACAACCTTTCCAACAATGATCATTATCCTTTCTGGTCATATTGGCCAGTCTGAGAGGTGCAAGGTGGTACCTCAGAGAAGCTTTAATTTGCATTTCTCTAATAATTAATGATTTAGAGCAATTTTTCATAAGACTGTGGATTGTTTTGATCTCATCTGTAAATTGCCTTTGCATATCCTTTGATCATTTGTCAATTGGTGAATGGCTTTTTGTTTAAAAATATGACTCAGTTCTCTGTATATTTAAAAAATGAGTCCTTTGTCAGAATCATTAGTTGTAAAGATTGTTTCCCAAATTACTGCATTTCTCTTGATCTTGGTTATAGTGGTTTTATCTGTGAAAAAGTTTTTTAATTTAATTTAATCAAAATCATCTAGTTGGTTTTTGGTGATGTTTTCCAACTCTTCCTTAGTCATAAACAGCTCCCCTTTACAGAGATCTGACAGGTAAACTAGTCCTTGATCTTCTAATTTTCTTATAGTATTGTTTTTTGTGTCTAAATCCAGTAACCATTTGGACCTTATCTTGGTAAAGAGTATTAGGTGTTGGTCTAATCTAAGTTTCTTCCATAATAAGTTACAATTTTCCCAGCAGTTTTTATCAAACAGGGAGTTTTTATCCCAATAGCTGGACTCTTTGGGTTTATCAAACAGCAGATTGCTATAATCATCTCCTGTTTTTGCACCTAGTCTATTCCACTGGTCCACCACTCTATTTCTTAGCCAATACCAAACTCTTTTGATGACTGATGCTTTATAATATAATTTTAAATCAGGTAGGGCTAAGACCTCTCTTTTTCACTTTTTTCATTAAGTTCCTGGAAATTCTTGACTTTTTATTTCCCCATATGAATTTACTTACAATTTTTTCTAACTCATTAAAGTAACTTTTTTGAATTTTGATTGGTAGGGCACTAAACAGGTAGTTTAGTTTTGGTAGAATGGTCATTTTTATTATATTAGCTCTACCTATCCATAGGCAGTTGATATTTGCCCATTTATTTAAATCTGATTTAATTTGTGTGAGAAGTGTTTTATAATTGATTTCAAAAAGTTTCTGAGTCTGTCTGGGCAAATAGACTTCCAGGTATTTTATATTGTCTGAGGTTACTTTGAATTGATCATTGTTTCCAGCAGTTTTTTGGATGATTTCTTGGGATTCTCTAGGTATTCCATTATGTCATCTGAACAGAGTGAGAGTTTTGTCTCTTCCTTCCCAATTCTAATTCCTTCAATTTCTTTTTCCTCTCTAATTGCTGAAGCTAACATTTCTAATATGATATTGAACAGTAGTGGTGATAATGGGCACCCTTGTTTCACCCCTGATCTTATTGGAAATGCCTCTAGCCTCTCCCCATTGAATGCAATGCTTGTTTATGGTTTCAGATAGATACTGCTAATTATTCTAAAGAACAGTCCATTTATTCCTACACTCTTGTGTTTTTAGTAGGAATGGATGCTGTATTTTGTCAAAAAGCTTTTTCAGCATCTATTGATATGATCATATAATTTTTGATAGGTTTTTTGTTGATATAATTGAGTATACTAACAGTTTTCCTAATATTGAACCAACCCTGCATTCCTGGGATAAATCCTACTTGATCATAATGTATTATCCTAGTGATAAATTGTTGTAATCGTTTTGCTAAGATTTTATTTAAGATTTTTGCATCTATATTCATCAAGGAGATAGGTCTATAATTTTCTTTCTTTGTTTTCCCTCTTCCTGCTTTAGGTAACAGCACCATAGAAAGAGTTAGGCAGAGTTAAATGTTTCCCTATTGTTCCAGAGAGTTTATATAGAATTGGAACCAATTTTTCTTTAAACGTTTGGTAGAATTCACTTGTGAATCCATCAGGCCCTGGAGATTTTTTTCTTAGGGACTTCAATGATCACTTGTTGAATTTCTTTTTTCTGAGATAGGGTTGTTTAGGTATTCGATCTCCTTTTCATTTAACCTGGGCAACTTGTATTTTTGTAAATATTCATCAATTTCACTTAGATTATCAAATTTATTGGCATGGAGTTGGGCAAGATAATTTTGAATTATTATTTTAATTTCCTCCTCATTGCTAGTGAGTTCACCTTTTTCATTTATGATACTAGCAATTTGGTTTTCTTCTTTTTTTAAAATAAACTTGACCAGAAGTTTATCAATTTTATTGTCTTTTTCATAATACCAACTTTAGGTTTTATTTATTAATTCAATTTTTTTGCTTTTGATTTTATTAATTTCTCCTTTAATTTTTAGAATTTCTAATTTGGTATTTAATTGGGGATTTTTAATTTGTTCTTTCTCTAATTTTTTTTAGTTGCATGTTTAGTTAATTGATTTCCTCTTTCTCCAATTTATTCATAAGTATTTAAAGCTATAATATGTCCCCTGCGAGCCGCTTTGAATGAATCCTATAGGTTTTGTTATGTTGTTTCATTATTGTCATTGTCTAGGATAAAATGATTAATTCTTTCTATAATTTGTTTTTTGGTCCACTCATTCTTTAAAATGAGGTTATTCAGTTTCCAACTGCTTCTGGGTTTATATCTCCTTGGCCCAATATTGTGTATGACTTTTATTGCATTGTGATCTGAGAAAGACATATTCATTATTTCTACCTTTCTGCAGTTGATTGTTAGGTTTTTATGTCCTAGTACATGGTCAGTTTTTGTATAAGTTCCATGCACTGCAGAGAAAAAGGTATATTCCTTTCTATCCCCAATCAATGTCCTCCATAAGTCTACCATATTTATGCCCCTTCTTTCTTCCCTTCCTTCTACTGATTCCCCCCTTCTCTCCCCATTCCTCTTTCCCCTTTTTAACACTTTAAAGGTAAGATAAGTTTCTTAACTTACCTAAGTGTGTGTATGTTAACTTTAAGCCAATCTGATGAGAGTAAAATTCAGGTGGTTCTTGCTTCCTCCCTTCTTTCCCTCTATTGCAGTAAGTCTCCTGTACCTCTTAATGTAATGAGATTTACCTCATTCAGTCCCCTCCACCTTCCCATGTCTTTACTGTCCTCCTTTTTAAGGAGGTATTGCTTTTAAATCATTCTGTCTGAGTCACAGAAAAGTCATGAGTGTCCATCACTTCTGCCTCTTCTCTCTACTAGAATTACAATTATTGAGATTTATTAGAATTTTTCTCCCAGGTAAGGATATATATTCAGTTGCATATTATTGGATAACAGTTTCTCAAATAAGTTATATGTATTCATCTCTTCTGGCTAATTAAATTCTCTCAAATAGAGTTACAATTTTTAAGAGTTGTGAACATCTTTCTTTCAAGTAGGGATTTGCCAGTTTCATCTTATTTGATAAGAGTTTCCCCCCCTTCCCCCTCCCATTTTTTAAAGTTTTGCAAGGCAATGCCATTAAGTGACTTGCCCAGGGCCATACAGATAGGCAATTATAAAGTATCTGAGGCCGGATTTGAATTCAGGTACTCCTGACTCTAGGGTGGGTGCTCTATCCACTGTGCCACTTAGCCACACACCCCCTCCCTTTAAAAAATGTTTTACCTTTTCATGTGTCTCTCTTGAGCGTCCTGTTTGAAGTCCAAACTTTCTATTTAAGATCTGTTTTTTTTCATCAGGAGAAGTTGGAAGTCTCCTATTTCATTAAATGTCCTTTTTTCCTGGAAGAGATGGCTCAGTTTTGCCAGATAATGAATTCTTGGCTGCATTCCAAGCTCCCTTGCTTTTTGGAATATTGTTTTCCAGACCCTTTGATCCCTTAATGTTGATGCTGCCAGGTCCTGCATAATCCTTAATGTGGCTCCTTGGTATTCAAATTGTTTCTTTCTATTTTATCTGATATTTCTGGAATTTGGACATAACATTCCTTGGAGTTTTCAAGTTAGGAGCTCTTTCTGGAGGGGATCAACATATTCATTCAATAACTATTTTGCCCTCTGGTTCCATGATATCAGGGCAATTATCCATCACTAAATCCTGTAATATTAAGTCTAGGCTTTTTTTCTCTTCAATGTTTTCAGGAAGACCAATAATTCTTATGTTTTCCCTCCTCAATCTATTCTCAAGTTCAGAGGTTTTGCTGATCAGGTATTTACATTTTCTTCTATTTTGCCTATTTTTTGGTTTTGTTTAACAGACTCTTGCTGCCTCATGAAGTCATTAGTTTCCACAGACACCATTCATTGTTTTAGAGAAGAATTTTCTTCATTTACCTTTTGTAACTCCTTTTCCAATTGGTCAATTCTATTTTTGTGAGAGTTTTCCATTTGACAAATTGAGGTTTTGAGAGAATTTTTTTTTAAGGTGTTAGTTTTCTCTCCTAGATTTTCTTTGATTTTTAAATTCTTTCATTATTTCTTCAGGGAACTCTTTTTCTGCTGGAGAGCAGGTCATATTCTCATCAGAGTTTCTAGGTCTCTCTGAGTTAATGTCTTTTCCTTCCAAGAATTTTTCCTATGGACCCTCCTTTGGGCTGGCCTTTCTTCATTCTCCTAAGACCTTGTGTTAGGGAGGGGCTGGTTCACAGAGGTTTGGTGTTGGGATCCCTAGAGGCTTTACTCACTGAGTATAATATCTCCAGCTGGTGCTGCTAGAGGTTTTGTTTGCTGAGTGTAATTTCTCTGACTGGTCAGTAGGGGATGCTGGTTGCTTTCTCTGGAGTGTCTGTGACTTCAATTGAAGCCCTCTCCCTTTGCCTGGAGAGAGTTATTGAAGTTGTTAAATACTTTTTTCTTTGATCAATGGTGAGCTAAGTGACCACTGGATTTAGGTGATCACTCTCCCTATGGTCAGCTGAGGTGGTTCTACTGTTCACATACCTGCACCTGGGGCAGAAGTAGTGTATAATTGTGTTTGTTCTGGGAAGAGTCTTCTGCTGAAATGGAGGTGTGGTCTATGAGTTTCTCCTGACCAGAGGAGCCCAGGGAGTGATGTTTGCAGCCTTCTTGCACCGGAACTCTCCCGCCAGACCCATGGGCAAGCTCCAGACAGTCAGCATCATCATTAATGCCTCTGCTCCCAAGTTGACTGAAGCCCCTGAATCTGACCAGGATCTAGCCCCTCTGCTGATCAAGCCAGTTCTCAGGCCCTCAAGCTTCTGGGCTCCAGCCCCAGCACTAATCAGGCTAATACCCGGCTAATCCAGGCTCCCAAGTTCTCACCAATCCTATGCTCCTGGCAGAGTCTACCCTCTGTGCCTGGACTCAGCCATGATCTAGGAGGACAAATCCTGAGGTAGATGTTGTTCTCCTGGGTTTTCTTTCTGGGTTTTATTGATTGGATTTCTATTAAGAGGTTTGTTTCATATTATTTTTGAGGGAAGATCAGGAGACTTTAATACTGTGCCTATCTTCTCTCTGCCATCTTGGCTGGAAGTCCATTACTCCATTTCTTAACCAGTACCAGATAGTTTTGATGGCTGTCACTTTAAAGTATAGTTTTAGATCTTGTACAGCTAAGTCACCTTCTTTTACATTTTTTTCATCAGTTCCTTTGATAGTCTTGACTTTTCTTGCTCCAGATGAATTTTGTTATTATTTTTTTAAATCCCAGTAAAATAGTTATTTGATAGTTTTATTGGTATGGTACTAAATAAGTAATTTCATTTGGATAGAATTGTCATTTTTATAATATAAGCTAGATCTAACCATGAACAATTGACATTTTTCTAATTATTTAGATTTGATTTTACTTGTGTGAAAAGTGTTTTGTAATTGTGTTCATACAGTTTCTGGATTTGTCTTGGTAGGTAGATTCCCAAGTATTTTTATGTTGTCTGCAGTTACTTTAAATGAAATTTGTCTATCACTTGCTCTTGGAATTTGTGGTTCAAATATAGAAATATTGATGATTTGTGTGGTTTTATTTTATATATATATATATATATATATATATATATATATATATATATCCCACTACTTTGCTGAATTTGTTAATTGTTTCAAGTAGTTTTTTAAGATACTTTTTTAGGGTTCTCTAAGTATACATCATATTATCTACAAAGAGTGAAAGTTTTGCTTCTTCTTTGCCAATTCTGATTCTTTTTATTTCTTTTTCTTCTCTCATTGCTAAAACTAACATATCTTTTAAAAATATTTTTTTTGTTATTTCAATCATTTTCTTTTACAAGGTAATGAATTTTACAATTTTTCCTTCCCTCCCTTTCCTCTCCTTCCTTCTAACAGAAAAACAATCTGATAAAGACTCTATATTTATTACCATGTTAAACACAGATCATATTGAACATGTTATGAGAGAAGAATCAGATCAAAACACAAGAAAGAAAGCATTTGAGAGAAAAAAGTCAATACATAAGACAAATTTTTAAAAATTGAAGTTAATAAGTTTTAGTCCTCATTTAAACTCCATAGTTCCTTCTCTAGATATGGATGGCACTTTCCATCACAAGTCTTTGTGCTGCTGAAATGAGCAAATTAATTAGGGTCGATCGTGACTCCATGTTGTTAATGTAAATAATGTGAATAATAATGGTCCTGTTCATTTCACTCAGCATCAATTCATGTAAGTTAAAACAACCATTTCTAATACTATATTGAATAGTAATAGTGATAATGGACATCCTTGTTTCATCCCAATCTTGAAAATATTCCTAGTTTAGCCCCATTACTTAAAATATTTATTGTTGGTTTAGATGGATACTGCTCATTATTTTAAGGAAAACTACATTTATTCCTATACTCTAATATTTTTAATAGGAATGGATGTTGTATTTTGTCAAAGGTTTTTCAGCATCTTTTGAAATAATCAGATGATTTCTGTTGGTTTTGTTAATGTGTTCAATTGTGTTGAGTATTTTCCTAATATTGGACCACCCCTGCTATCTGGTTTAAATTCTAACAAGTTAACCTAGTAATAACTTGTTGTAATCTCTTTGTTGCCCTTTCATTTAAAATATTTTCATCAATGTTCATTAGCATAATTGGTTTTTAACTTTCTTTACCTGTTTTGACTCTTCCTGGTTTAGATATCAACACTTTATTGGAGTCATAAAAGATTTGGCAGAAGTCCTTTTTTTGTATATAGTTTATGTAGAATTGGAATTAATTGTTCCTTAAATGTTTGGCAGATTTCACTTGTATATCCATTTGGACCAGTAGATTTTTTTCTTAGAGAGTTTATTGGTTGTTTCTTCAATTTCTATTTCTGAAATGGGATTATTTAAGTTTATTTCATCTTCTGTTAATCTTGATAGTTTGTATTTTTGTAAATCTTGACCCATTTTACTCAAGTTGTGAAATTTATTGCTATACAGTTGGTCAAAATGGATCTGAATTTCTCTTTAATTTCTTCCTTGATGGTGGTGAGTTCACCTTTTCCATTTTTTTATACTGGTAATTTGGTGATTTTTTTAAAAATTAGATTAACCAAAGGTTTATATTTTATTTTCTTTCATAAAACCAACTCTTGTTTTTATTTATAAGATTAATTTTTTTGCTTTCAATTTTATTAATCTGTCTTTTGATTTTCAGAATTTCTAATTAGGCATTTATTTGGGGATCTTTAAATTTTTCTTTTTCCTAGCATTTTTAGATGCATACCCAGTTCATTGCTCTCCTCTTTCTCTATTTTTATTCATCTATGCCTTTAGAAATAAAAAAAAATTCTAAAACTGCTTTGAGTGCATCCTATAAATCTTGGTACGAGCTATCATTATCATTTTCTTGGAGGAAATAGTTAAATATTTTGATGATTTGATGTTTGGTCTACTCATTATTTAAAATTAAGTTAGTTTCCAATTGATTTTTGGTTTATCTTTTCATGGCTTTTTATTACATATAATTTTTTGCTGCATCATGATCTGAAAAGTATGCATTTAACATTTCTACTTTTCACTATTTTATTCTAAGGTTTTTATATACTACTACATGGTCAATTTTGGTATATGCGCCATGTACTATGAAGAAAAAGGTATATTTGTTTCTATCTCAATTCAGTTTTCTCTAGCACTCTATCACATCTAAGTTTTCTAAGATTTTATTCACCTAAACTTTTTTCTTGTTTATTTTGTGACTGCATTTATCTAATTTTGAGAGAGAGAGAGATTGAGGTCCCCCAATATAATAGTTTTGCTGTCCATGTCTCCTTGTTATTCATTCATCTTCTCCTCTAAGAATTTGGATGCTATACCACTAGGTGAATATATGTTTAATAATGATATTACTTCATTGCCTATAGTGCCTTTTAAGAAGATGTAGTTTCCTTTCTTATGTCTTTTAATGAGATTGACTTTTGATTTTGCTTTATCTGAAATCATGTCACTACCCATGATATTTTTAACTTTTGCTAAAGCATAATATATTTTGCTCTAGTATTTTACCTTTGCCCTGTGTGTATCTCTCTACTTCAAATGTGTTTCTTGTAAACAACATATTGAAGGTTTCTGGTTTTTAATCCTTTCTGCTATCTGCTTCTGCATTTGGGAGCCTTCATCTCTGCAAAATTTACTAATTAAGATTAAGATGACTAATTCTGTATTTTTCTCCATGTCATTTTTCCATTTATGCTTTTCTCTTTCCTTTCCTCTTCTTTCTCCTCACCAATGTTTTACTCCCTTTCCCCTTTAACTTTTCTTTTAAAATTTAACTTTAAGTTACGTTTACTTTTACCTTCACTGAACCTTTTAACATTCCCTTATTCCCTTTTCTTTCCCTTCCCCCACCCCACCACTTCTCTGTAGGGTAGAACCTAAATGGTAATGCATGTTATTCTCACTCTGGACAAAATCTATTGAGCAGGATTTACTTATTGTTTACACCCTCCCTTCTTTCTCTCTACTAAAATAGGTCTTCATGCTTCGTCAGCTGGTGTTATTTATCTACAAATGACTAGCTGTCTCCTAATAAAGTCTTTCTTTTTATGTTTTTATGATTTTAACCCTGTCTTGTACTTAAATACCCTTTGTCAAAATATAGTCCTTTTGTCTGATCTGACAGTAAGGATTGAGTATCTGAGGTCAAATTTGAACTCCCATCCTCCTGACTCCAGTTTCAGTGTTCTATCCACAGCACCACCTAGCTTTCCCTAGAAGTACTATTCTCAAAGGTTGATTGATTAACTGTTTGCTTGATTGATAAGTAGTGTGGTCTCATAGTCACTTAGAACCCTCCCTCTTCTGCATTAGAAATACTCTTCTCAAGAGTTATGAATCACATTAATGATAATTACTTTATGCCAGACTCCCTTTTCAAGTTCCTTCCATGGACACACATTTCTCATGAGCCAAAGTATCTGTAAAGTCAGATCATTTCATGAACAATTTATACCTGCTCCTCCAAGCATAGTCCCTCCAATCATAGCCAAAGAATCAAGAAAGGTCAATTGCTTCATGATGTTTTCATGTCTAATTCCTCTAAGTACATTTTCTTCCTGTCTCTATAATACTTCAGTCAAAGTCCTACAACCCTCCCCAACCAAACTATTGGAAACATTTTTTCCCATTGTCCATTTGTCACCCTAACCAGATATTAAACCCTCATTAAGTAAAGTGTGGATTCAGGCTAGATCACTTCCTGTTCTCTTTCTGTCCAACCTTTCTAAATATGCTTCCACCCTCTGTCCTTATTATATTACCAATCTCTAGCTATCTAGTTAAGCAAGGACACTTCTGCTTTAATTATGTATATAGCTTCTAAGTATTCTAAGTACCAGAATACTGAGTCTCTGTTAAGAAGCTTAGAATAGATTGTAAGGCATGGGAGACATTGGAACATGTCTGCCCACCATAGGATGCACTCATCAGAGAAAGAGTGGGGCTCTGTAAGCAAAACAGAATTAAAGTAGTTAAAAGGAAAATTGAGATACCTAAGTTTAGCGTAAACACCACTATTCAACTTTACTATTTATGCATGACCTGTGGTGGAGCATTTTGAGCTTGTAGTATCTGACCAGCCATAGTTGGACACACTGTAATTTGTCTCAAAGAAAGTAGTATCATTTTGATCTTCTTAATTAATGAAGGACAAGAACCAACCATATCCATATCCTCTAAATACAATCCCTTAAACTACAACATTTTAACCATTCTAAGAGAAATACAATTCTCAAGTTAAAAGTGTTATCTTCCCTTGTAGGGTTGGGTACAATTTAATGCTTTTGACTAACATTTGTTTCTCCCCCCATTTCTGTTTACATTTTTTTGCATTTCTTGAATCTTGTTTTTGAAAATCAAATTTTCTGTTCAGTTATGACATTTTTATCAGGGAAATTTTAGAAATCCTCTATTTAATTGAATATCCATCTTTTTCCCTGGCAGATTATGCTGAATTTTGCAACTTAGTAAATTCTTGGCTGTATCTGAGGTCCTTTGCCCTCCGAAGTATCACATCTAGCTTTTCATGTTGAAACTGATAAATTCTGATTGTGCTTTCTTTGTATTTAAATTGCTTCTTTTTGCTTCTTTGCAGTATTTTCTTCTTTATTAGAGAATTCTGGAATTTGCTTAGGTTAGTCCTAGGAGTTTTTATCTTGGGGGTTTCTTTCTTTTTAGTTTTTACAAGGCAATGGGATTAAGTGGCTTGCCCAAGGCCACATGGCTAGGTAATTATTAAGTGGCTGAGGCCGGATTTGAAATCAGGTACTCCTGACTCCAAGGCCAGTGCTCTATCCACTGCGCCACCTAGCCACCCCCTAAGTCTTGGGGGTTTCTTTCTGGAAGTGTTTTGTGTATTCTTTCAAGGTCTATTTTGTCTTCTTAATCTAGTATATTGTGGCAATTTTCCATTTTCAGAATGATTTTTCCAGTTTCTTTTTTTGCTCTAGGATAGTTCTTAAATCATTTCTCCTGGATCTATTTTCCAGATCATTTGTTTTTTCCAAACATTACTTAAAGGTTTTTTTCAGTTTTTTCAGCCTTTTGATTTTGTTAGAATTTTGGTTTATCATAAATTCATTAGTTTCTCTTTGTTCAATTCTAATTTTTAGGGTGTTATTTTCTGCAGTTAGCTTTTGTCTTTCCTTTTCCAGTTGGTTAATTTTATTTATTGCTGAGTTGAATTCCCTTTCCAGTTAGCTGATTTTACTTTTTGAAGAGTAACATTATTTTTTCAGTTGGATATTTTTACTTTTTAAGGAGTGGATTTCTTTGATCAATTTTTCATAATTTTCCTGCATGGCTCTCATTACTTCTTTCCATTCTTCTTCCTCTCTTCTTTGATTTTTAAAATATTTTAAGCTCTTGTTTGAGGCTTTGGATTTAAGTTCAATTCATAGACTCCTTTGAGCCTATTCACGTAAATAATTTGTCACTGCTTTCTTCTTCTGAGATAACATTTTATCATCTCTATCTGAATAGTACCTTTCTATGGCTAGTGTTATTTTTGCTATTTTCTTCATTTTGATTGTTGAGCTTTGCTCCTGGGTTGTAGGGAGTATAATCCCAAGCTTTTTTATGCTGGGGCTAGGGTCTGATCCCTTGCTTATCACTAACCAAGATGTTGCCTATGCAGCCCAGGTGTTGTGTATGCAAAGATTTGTTCTCTCCTTTATGTCCAGTTTTATCTGTTGCCCCAGTATTCTCAGGGTTCAGACTTTTTTTTTTCTGGGGATGGGACTCTTGCTGCTGGCCTGCTATCTAGCTGGGCTGGGACTTGGGCTATGAACCTGGACTGTACTGTGGCTAAAGCCTCCTGCTGGCTTTCCTACTCTCCTGCCTACTTGGGCTTTACTTCCATTTTTCCTTCAAAGACCTTTACAGATGATCCTCCATGATATCTACAGTAGATCTTCTAAAAGAATTTTTATAGGATCTGTAGGTTTAATGTCTATATAGAAGCTTCATTTAACATGGTATAGAGAGAAGCTCTGGAGCATGCTAGCTTTACATTGTCATCTTGGTTTTGCCCTGGCAGTTCAATGCTTTTACCTTTCTAGGTTTCTATGGCATTTCTCCCTCTTGCCTACCTGATTATTACTTCTCAGTCTTTTTTCCTGGCTTCTTATTCATCCACTAAGAGTGATCCCCAGGGTTTATCTTGAAATAGTTTATCTTCTCTTTTCTCATTATATTGTTTCTCTTATCCCCTTACATACCTGTCCATTACTAGAGAAGTTGCCATCATCCACTTACAATCTAAGTGCCTCACTCTCCCTCCTACTTCCCCCATCTTGCTAAATCCTATTGTTTCCTTCTCTTCAGATACTCCAAATATATTTAAAATTCCCTTCTCTTTTGTGATAGTGAAAGCTCTCATCACCACTATCCAGGACTATTGCCTGATGGTGGGTTTCCCTGATACAAGTTTCTCCTCAGTCCAGTCCATCTTTCACTCAGTTCTCAAACTGATCTTCCTAAAACATGTAAACTTCTCCACTACTCAGGAACCTTCAGTGACTTCCTATTATTACCTCCAAAATAAACAAAATAAAAGCTTTTGATATTTAAAGACATTCATAAAGCACATCCTATACCTTACTCCTTCTCATTATACCTTTTGATCCAGCAACATTGGCCTCAGTGATTCCTTGACCAAGATGCTCTTCCTAATTCCATGTGTTTTCATGGACTCTGGAATGTTTTCTCTCTTCTTATTACTACCACCTTGCTTCCCTGACTTGCTTCAAATTTAAGCTAAAATTCTAAGCTTCTAATTCTAGTTCCTTCCTTTTAAGATTTTCTCCTATTTATCATCTATAGATATATAGATTTATAGATAGTATATAATTGTTTGCATCTTGTCTTTCCCATTAGATTAGGAACTCCATGAGGGCAGGAACTGTGTCTTTTTTGAATTTTGGTTGTCCCTAGCATAGTGCCTGTGTATTTAAGAAATGATTCATGAATGAATGACCTTGAGGTCAAGCAGAAGAAAGTATAATTCTTCTTCTTCCATTTTATAACCCTTCAAATACTTGAAGTCAACTATCATTTATTGTTTTCTTTCCTCTCAGCTAAACATTTCTACTTCCTTAATAGATTTCTATATTTCTCAGTCTCTAGTTCCTTCACATTCCTGATGACTTTTAACTGGGCTCTCCCCCACTTACTAATGTCTTTCTAATGAAATTGAATTGAAAAAGAATTGAACCCAGTACAGTGGGTGCCAGACCAGGGTAATGCAGACAGATATCCCTTCTTTTGTTCTGGATTCACATATCTTAAACCTAGAATTGATTTCAATTTTTTGGACCTTGATATTACACTGAAAGTCATAATTAGTTTGTGTAAGCCTTTGAGCTGAATTTAGAGAGTGCTGACAGCATTTGAAGTTCTTTAGCAGTGTAGAAACAATAGAGATTAGCACCTTGTTAGCAGGAATATGTAATTAAAAGTAAGTATCAACTAGATGGTAGAAGGGAGACTCCCTGCCTAATCTAGTTCCCCTACTCTCTTGTTGGGGGCCCATGTCAGGTGTTACAAGATCTCATTCTTCTCTCTACATGATGGAGTGCTCTCCCTATCCTCTAAATTGAGGACATTTTTGATAATGCATTCCTTCTGTATGTGTGGATTTGTGGGGTCTTCTGGCTACAAAATTTCTTCTGGTTGCATGGTTTACCCATTTGAACTATCTTTGAGGAGAAAAATAATAGTTTCTTCTGCCAGTTGTGAGGACTTCCTTCCTCTCTGCAGTTCTGGATGGAAGGCAAAATGAGGTCTAGTCCTGAGTGTAGATAGGTAGAAGGATGGAACTATAGTAGTTAACATCCTAGAAAAGTTTTTGTATCTCAGATTATCTTTCCCCTTACTTACATAGGATAACATAGTGTATTTGCAATTCATTGACATGGGAAACTCCTGAGTAAGGAACCTCCCTCTACAGATACAGGTTGACATCTTCTAGAGGACTTACAGTCTTAACCAATTGTCTAGACCAGAGCACTAGGAGTTAAAGGAATTTGACCAGGATCATACAAAGGATATGTGTAAGAAGCAGGGTTTGAACCAGGGGTTTCTTGTTTTGAGGCAGAGAGCAGAGACCCAGATGAGACCTAGCCATAGGGGTGGCAGGGTGAGGCTGGGAACTAACCTGAGAACAGTGGCAGAAGCATTTGGTGTGTGCATGGTGGGCAAAGAGGAGTGCTCCAGCACAGGGGCCCAGACATCCATCTGGTCAGCTTGGCTTATCTGGAAGACCCATTGCTGAGCCTCATTGTTTTCTGGAGATTCCCCCTATGTCTAGCTGAGACACTTTCCCTTTCCCTGTTCCTGTAGGAGGGTCTGACTTTCTCCAGAAAATACACAGAAAGAATCCAGGTGTTCACAAGTTAACTTTCTAGCCTGAGGGTCCAGCTCAGATTATGCAAGGACAGGCTTAGAGAGTTGGCCAGGGATACAAACAACACAGACAATTCAGAGAAAGCCTCTGGCATCCCTTACCAGTGGCCCACTGAGTAATTCCCTGGAGTGCTTAACTTCCTTGAGCAAAGTCTGTAGGGATCTCAACACTGAATATCTGTATACTAGCCCCTCCCCAAGACCTTAGGGAAAGGGCCTAGAATGAAGAAAGACCAGGACAAAATGGGGTCCATTGGATATTACCTTGAAGATAAGGATATCAGCTCAGAGCGAGGTGGAGCATTTGAGGAGAATATGAATTGATCTCCAGTCCAGAAAGACTTCTTAGAAGAGATCAGGAAGGAGTATAAAAATAAAATGGAAAAAATGGGGAAAGAAATGCAAGGAACAATTAATACTATGCAAGAGAAATTTACCATCTTACAACAAGAAAACAAATCCTTTTAAAACACAGTAAGGCAAATGGAAAAAAAAGATTAAAAACTATTTCAAAAATAGAATTGACCAGTTGGAAAAGGAGATGCAAGAGGTAAATGAAGAAAACTCATCTCTAAAAAAAAAAGAGAATTTGTGGAAGCTAATGATTTCATGAGATACCAAGAATCTGTTAAATGAAATTAAAAAAAAAGAAAAAAATGGAAGAAAATATAAAATACTTCATTGTCAAACAAGTGTCCTAGAAAATAGGTCCAGAAGAGACAATTAAAGAATCATAGGACTATCTGAAAACAATGAAGGGGAAAAAAGCCTGGATCCATACTTCAGGATATAGTAAGGGAGAATTGACCTGATATTCTGGAACCAGAGGGCAAATTAGTCATTGAAAGAACACATCAATCCCCCCCAAAAGGGATCCCAAAATGAAAACACTAAAGAATATTGTGACCAGACTCCAGAACTATCAGATCAAGGAGAAAATCCTGCAAGAGGCCAGGAAAAAATTCAAATACCAAGGAGCCACAGTAAGGATTAAACAGTACCTGGTTGCATCAACATTAAATGGACTGAAGGACCTGGAACATGATATTCCAGAGAGCAAGAGAGTTTGTATTACAGTCAAAAATTTACCATTCAGGAAAAACCGAGCTTTCTCTTTTAGGGAAAAGATGGGCATTTTACAGAATTGGAGACTTTCAATTTTTCCTGATTAAAAGACCAGAGCTAAACAGAAATTTTGAGGAGACTCAAGAAATATATGAAGAGGTAAACAGGGGGAAAGCAATTAAAAAAACTATTACCTAGCAAGATTAAACTGGTAATACCCTTAACTGGGAGGAAGATTATCATATCTCTTGAGACTTGTAACTCTATTAGAGGAAATATACTTATCCAGAAGTAATGGACACTCATGACATGTCCATGACTTTGATGGAATGATATTAAAAAGTCTCATTAAAAAGGGGAGAATTAAAGAGATGGGAGGAAGGGGCAGATTTAATGGGTTAAATTACATCACATGAAGAGGTGCAAAGGGGCAATAAGGGAGAAGGTGAAAACATCCTGAATCTAATTTTCATCAGATTTGGCCCAAAGAGGGATTAACACACACACTCAGTTGAGTTTAGCAACTTCTTTTGCTTTTCAAGTAATAGGAGGGGAAAATGTGGAGGGAGGAAAGGAGGGATAGACAGAAGGAAGGGAAGGAAGAAGGGAGAAAAGGAAAGGGGAAAGAAAAAGGAGTGGGTAGGATAGAAGGGATAAATACACTAAAGGAAATGGCATTCAGAAGCAAAATATTGAAGAACAGGGATAAGGTGAAAAAAGGAAATAATAAAAATAGGGGAAGATAGCATGAAGGGCATTAAAGAATTAGTGATTATAACTTTGGATGTGAATGAGATGAAGTCTCCCATAAAATGGAAGCAGATAGCAGAGTGGATTAAAAAACAGAATTCTACAATACGCTGCTTGCAATAAATGTATTTGAAACAGAGAGATACATAGAGGTAGGTGAAGGGTAGGAGAAGAATATATTATGCTTCAGCTGAAGTGGAAAAAGGCAGGGGTAGCAATCTTTATCTCAGACAAAGCAGCTGCAAAAATAGATCTCATTAAAAATAAATAAGGAGGGGAGGCTAGGTGGCTCAGTGGATAGAGCACTGGCCCTGGAGTCAGGAGTACCGGAGTTCAAATCTGGCCTCAGACACTTAATAATTACCTAGCTGTGTGGCCTTGGGCAAGCCACTTAACCCCATTTGCCTTGCAAAAACTTAAAAAAATAAGGAAGAAAACTATATCCTTCTAAAGGGTACCATAGAAAATGAAGTAATTTCAATAGTAAATATGCATGAGTGAAATGGGATATCATCTAAAGTCTTAGGGCAGAAGTTGAATGAGTTACAGGAAGACAGCAAAACTTTACTAGTGGGAGACCTCAACCTCCCTCTTTCAGAATTAGATAAAGCCAACCATAAAATAAACAAGAAGTAAGTTAAGTAGGTAAATTTAAACATGATAGACCTTTGGAGAAAACTGAATGGGAAAAGAAAGGAATATACCTTTTTCTCTGCTGTACATGACACTTACATAAAAATTGACCTTGTCCCAGGGCATAAAAAACATATAATCAAATGCAGAAAGGTAGAAATATGGAATATATCCTTTTCAGACCATGATGCAATAAAAATTACATGCAATAAAGGGTCATGGAGAGCTAGACCTAAAACTTATTGGAAAGTAAATAACCTCATTTTAAAGAATGAGTGGATCAAACAGCAAATCATAGAAAGAATTAATGATTTCATCCACAACAATGACAATAATGAGAACCTAGAGAACCCATTAAAATTATCTAAAAAACTTTTGAAAACAATTAACAACTTTAGCAAAGTCATAGGATATAAAATAAACCCACAGAAATACTCAGCATTTTTATATATTACTGACAAGATACAGCAGCAAGAGTTAGAAAGAAAAATTCCATTTACACTAACTTCAGACAACATAAAATACTTGGGAGTCTACCTGCCAAGGCTGACTTAGAAACCTATGAAAATAGCTATAAAACACTTTTTCACACAAATAAAATTGGATCTAAATAACAGCAAATATCAACTGCTCATGGATAGGCCAAGCTAATGTAAAAAACTGACAATTCTGCCAAAATTAAACTCTTTATTTAGTGAAATAACAATCAAACTTCTAAAAAATTACTTCAGTCAGAAGCCAAGATGGCAACAAGAAGTGATCGAGTCTTAGGAGCTCTCTGATAAAACTCATCAGCTAAGGACTCTAAACTTTCGAGAGACAGAACCCACAAAGGACCCAGTGAGGCAGTTCTCCGACTCAAGGTAACCTGTAAAAGAGCAGAAAGGCTCTGCTCCCGGGGGTTGGAGGGGCAGCCTGCCAGAGGGGTGGCCCACCAGAGCCAAAGAACTTCAGCCTCCTGAGCTGCACCCCGAGGAGCACCAGGCACAAAGTGGGGGAACAGCAGGCGACCTCTGCCAGAGCTAGCACGTGGAGCCCAGCCCTTGGGGCACACAGGGAGCAGCTTGGTCTTTCTGCAACCCAGAGCAGGAAACAGAAGCAGGTGGAGCCAGTAAGCAGGACCCCCAGGGCATGAGCCCATTGAGCTGAGGGAGGGGAGGGAAGAGAAACTGCAAGCTCCATCCTCTGCCCCTGGAACAGGACTCTGGGGCTCTGACCACATTCAGATCCTGACCGCAGTCTAGGCTCCCCCATAGAACATCAGGGTCCCCCCACCTCAGCCCTGTGGCAGAGGGGGGTGCTTATGGTCATTCACAGACCAGGAGGGGGGACAGAGCCTCACTCACTGAAACCCTTGTGGGAGTGTCCCAAAAGCTCAGGAAGCACCGGAAACCAGGCCCAGGCTGGGAAAATGAGCAAGCAGAGAAACAAAAGGAAGACTATTGAGAAATATTTTGCAAATGAGCCCAAGAAGGATCAAAATACTCAGTATGAAGATGAGGAAGCACAAGCTCCTGCATCTAAAGACTCCAAGAAAAACAGAAATTGGGCTCAGGCTATGACAGAGCTCAAAAAAGGCTTTGAAAATCAAATGAGGGAGTTGGAAGAAAAACTGGGAAAAGAAAGGAGAGAGAGACGCAGGAAAAACATGAAAATGAAGTCAGCAGCTTAGTCAAGGAAATCCAAAAAAATGCTGAAGAAAATAGCATGCTAAAAACCAGCTTAGGTCAAATGGATGAAACAGTTCAAAAAGTTATTGAGGAGAAGAATGCTTTAAAAAGCAAAATTGGCCAGATTTAAAAAGAGATAAGAAAACCCTCTGAGGAGAACAATTCCTTCAGACAAAGAATAGAATTCAGGGAGATTGATGAATTTACCAGAAATCAGGAATCAATATTTCAAAATCAAAAAAATGAAAAATTAGAAGAAAATGTGAAATATCTCATTGAAAAAACAACTGATATGGAAAACAGACTTAGGAAAGATAATTTAAATATTATTGGAATACCTGAAAGTCATGATCAGGAAAAGAGCCTTGACATCATTTTCAAAGAATTACTACAGGAAAATTGCCCTGATATTCTAGAAGCAGAGGGCAAAATAGAAATGGAGAGAATCCACTGATCCCCCAGAGAAAGAGATCCCCAAAAAACCAACCCCTAGGAATATTATAGCCAAGTTCCAGAACTCCCAAGTCAAAGAGAAAATATTACAAGCAGCCAGAAGGACACAGTTCAAATATCATGGAGCTGCAATCAGGATCACACAGGACTTAGCAGCAACTACATTGGAAGCTCGTAGGGCTTGGAATACAATAAACCGGAACACAAAAGAGCTTAGAATGCATCCAAGAATGAACTACCCAGCAAGGCTGAATGTCCTCTTCCAGGGAAAAAGATGGACTTTCAATGAACCAGGGGAATTTCAAATGTTCCTTTTGGAATGGCCAGAGCTGAACAGAAGGTTTGATCCTCAGATACAGGACTCAGGTGAAGCATGGAGATTGGAGGGAGGGGGGAAATATGAGGGACTTAATGAAGATGAACTGCATGTATTCCTGCATAGAAAAATGACACTGATAATACTCATATGAACCTTCTCATTTAATAGAGCAGGTAAAGAGAGCTTTTATAGTTGAAGCACAGGAGAAAGCTGAATTCGAAGATAAAATATGGTGTAAAAATGGAGTCAATAGAAAAAAAGGGAAATGGAATAGGAGAAAGAAAAAGGAGAGGGGGAATAGTCCAAGATATTTCACATAAGATTTTTTTTATTACATTGAGCTATTGCAATGATATGGAAGGGGCGAGGCAAAGGGGAATGAGGGAACCTTTGCTCTCATCAGAGATGGCTAGGAGAGGAAACAGCATATATACTCAATGGGGTATAGACATCTGGAGTAAGAAGGAGGTGGGGAGCAGGGGGAAGGGGTGGGGATGTGAATAAAGGAGGAGAGGATGGACCACGGGGGGAGAGTGGCCAGATATAATGCATTTTCTTTCTTACTTCATGCTAGGGGCTGGGATTGGAAGGCCTGCCCAGGACCATAGGGCCAGGTGGATTCTGGGCCTAAGGGGTGGTATGGAGGGCTTCTTGGCCCCAGGACTAGGGATCTGTCTGCTGTGCCACTCAGCGACCCTACAACAGAGTCAGAGTGAAAGGAGAGAGAAAATAGAGTACATGGTAGTGGAGAAATAAGAAAGTAGGGAGTTGCGATCAGCAATGGCAACAGTGGAAAAATATGGAAGTAACTTCTGTGATGGACTTATCATAAAGAATGATATCCACCCATGACAGAGTTGTTGGTGTTGGGACAAAGACTCAAGCACATTTTTTGTTATTATTATTTGGGGCAGGGTGCAGGGCAAGTGGGGCTGGATGGCTTGCCTGGGGCCACATAGCAGGGTGATCTTTGGGTGTCTGGGGCCGGATTTGGACCCAGGTGCTCCTGGCTCAAGGGCCAATGCTCTGTCTGCCACCCAACCACCCCTACTATCATTACTATTTTATTTTATTTTGGGTCTTTTTTTTCCTTCTTTTTGGTTTCTGCAGGGCAGTGGGGATTGGGTGGCTTGCATGTCACATGGCTGGGTGATGGTTGGGTTTACCATGCTGGATATGGGCTCGGGTGCTCGTGGCTCCAGGGCTGGTGCTTTGTCCATTGTGCCACCTGGCCATAACTACAATTATTACTATTTTTTTTTTAATTTTAATTTTTTTTCTCTCCCCTTTACTTTTTTTCACCCAAGCAAGTCTATCTATATTCATGGGGGAGGAGGGGTATTTTGTTTACTTGTAAACAAGAATATTTTATTAATGTAAAAAAACATTTGTACAAAATGAGAATAAAAAATAAATTAAAATAAATAAATAAATAGATGTTCACTGAATTGAAAAAAAAATTACTTCAGTCAGCTTGAAAAAAATGGCAACTAAATCCATTATGGAGAAACAAAAAATCAAGAATATCAAAGGATAGGGGGCAGCTAGGTGGCATACTGGATAAAGCACCTGCCCTGGAGTCAGGAGTACCTGGGTTCAAATGCAGTCTCAGACACTTAATAATTACCTAGCTGTATGGCCTTGGGCAAGCCACTTGGGCAAACCTAAAAAAAAAGAATATCAAAGGATTTAATGAGAAAAAATGCAAAAGTAAACAGCTTAATCTTATAATATCTAAAATGATATTATAAAGTATCAGTCCTCAAAACTGTCTTGCATTGGCTAAAAAATGGAGTGGTGGATCATTGTGGAGTAGATTTGGTCCAAAAGAGACAGCAGGATAGAGGCAGATAGGTGGCATAGTGGATAAAGCACCAGCCCTGGAGTCAGGAATACCTGGGTTGAAATCCAGTCTCAGACTCTTAATAATTACCTAGCTGTGTGGCCTTGGGCAAGCCACTTAACCCCGTTTGCCTTGGAAAAAAAAAAAAGAGACAGTAGGAAATGATTATAGCTATCTACTGTTTAATAAAGCCAAAGAGTTCAGCTTCTGGGATAAGAAGTCAGTTTTCAATTAAAAACTGCTAGGAAAACAAAAAAGATAGATTGGCAGAAACTAGGATTAGACCAATATCTCACACCCTATATCAAGATAAGGTCAAAATGGGTGCAGGAATTAGAGATAAAAGAAAATATTTTAAGCAAATCAGGAGAACAAGAAATAGTTTACCTGTCAGATCTATGCGAAGGGGAATAGTTTATGATCAAGAATGAGATAGAGAACACTATAAAAAAAACCCAAAGTGGATAATTCCGAATACATTAAATTATAAAGCTTTTGCACAAACAAAATCTGTAAGCAAGCTCAAAAGAAATGTAGTAAATTGGGAAACAATTTTTACAACTAATGTTTCTGATAAAGGACTCATTACTAATGTGTATATATATATATATATATATATATATATATATATATATATATATACATATATAACTGAGTCAAATTTATAAAAAAAAAATCCCCCAATTGACAAATAGTCAAAGGATATGCAAAGGCAGTTTTCAGACAAGGAAATCGAAGTTATCTATAGTCATATGAAAAATTGCTCTAAATCATTATTTATTAGAGAAATGCATATTAAAGCATGTCTGATGCTTTTACCACCTCACATCTCTCAGATTGGCCAAGAGGGACAGAAAGGGTAATGATCAATGTTGGAAGGAGTGTAGGAAATCTGGGACACTAATGCATAGATGGTGGAGCTGTAAGCCCATCCATCCTTTCTGTAGAGCATTTTAGAATTATGCCCAAAGGGCAATAAATTGTGCACATCCTTTGATCCAGCAATACCACTATTGGGCCTATATCCTGAAGAGATCATGATTTTTCATGGGTAAAATCTCCACATGTATAAAAATATTTCATAGCAACTCTATTTGAAGTGGCAAACATCTGGAAATTAAGGGTATGTCCATTGACTGGGAAATGGCTGAACAAATTGTGGTTTATGTATATGATGGAACACTATTTTCTTTTTTTTTAGGTTTTTTGTGCAAGGCAAATGGGGTTAAGTGACTTGCCCAAGGCCACACAGCTAAGTAATTATTAAGTGTCTGAGACCGGATTTGAACCCAGGTACTCCTGACTCCAAGCCGGTGCTTTATCCCCTACGCCACCTAGCTGCCCCGGAACACTATTTTCTATAAGAAAACATGAGGGACAGGATTTCAGAAAAACCTATAAAGATGTGCAAGAATT
Organism: Macrotis lagotis; assembly: GCF_037893015.1. Taxonomy (NCBI): domain Eukaryota; kingdom Metazoa; phylum Chordata; class Mammalia; order Peramelemorphia; family Peramelidae; genus Macrotis; species Macrotis lagotis. The sequence continues at coordinate 66,941,348 of NC_133665.1, forward strand.
GATGATAAGTGAGATGAGCAGAACCAGAAGAACAACATACAACTTAACAACAACATGGGGTGATGATCAACCTGATAGACTTACTCACTCCATCAGGGCAATAATCAGGGACCATTTTAAGGGATCCATGATAGAGAAACCAATCTATATCCAGAGAAGAAAATGTGGTGTTTAAACAAAGATTAAAGACTATTATCTTCAATTTTTTTAAAAAAAACATGATTTTGCTCTCTTTAAAGTTTTCTTTCTTCATTATGGATTTGTTTTTTTCTTTCAACACATTCAATTTTGATCTATGCATATCATGGAAAAAATGTAAAGACTATATCACATTGCCTTCTGTTGGGGAGGGGGGAGGAAAGGGAGGGAGGGGGAAACTGCAAAATTCAAAAACTTGCAAAAAAAAGATTGGTAGAAACTACCTATGTAAGTAATTAAAATAACAAATATTTATACAATTTAAAAATTACTTGTAAATGTTTAATAACCAGCTGTCTGGGAGGAAAAATATATGCTGTATATGCTTCTAAGTTTAATCTTCATGATTACTGATTTAATCCATTGTTTTCTTAAGACTAGATAATCTACAAAACAATAAACCAAATTGTGATTTTTAGTATTTGCCCTTTTCAAAGTATAATTGCTTGCTAAAAATTTGCCAAACAAGTTTTCCTAAGCCAGTCTTAATTGGCTTCTGCACACTCTTGGCTCTCTCTAATAGGTTGGGAAACAGGAAACATACAGTTTGATAAATACAGGTAAAGAAATGTCCTGAGTCTCTGAGGGAAAGGCAAAAGAAGCCAGAAAATACTTAACCAAACAAGGGAAAACTGATGGCTAAACTCATTCATTTGGTAATTTTGTCCAGGACTGTGAAATGATCAGATCAGGTGAAGAACCATTCATGTCTTTAGAAGACTATGTTGCTGGTGATAAAGAAGAAAGAACTAAATGCTTTCTATTCAAATTTCAACAAAAGTTTTAGAGCATTTACTGTACACAGATCACTATAGCAGGTTTTGGAGGAAATATAAGGTTTATTGCTATTGTTCAGTCATTTCCAGCTCTTCATGATCACATATGGGATTTTCTTGGGAAGGATACTATAGTGTTTTGCCAGTTCTGTCTCCAGTGTGTTTTCATTTTACAGATAAGGAACTGAGACTAATAGGGATTAAGTGACTTGACCAGGATCACACAGCTAGTATCTAAAGTCAGATTTTAACTCAGATCTTCCTGATCCCCTGTCCAGTCCTCTATCCACCGAACCACCTAGATATCTCTAATATAAAGTTTAGATACAAGCAATTCATATTTCTTCATAGTGTTTTATGATTTACAAAATTTTCCCCAAAGATTTCATAAAGTCAGAAGTATAGGGACTCTTATTATTTAAAAGTTAAGGAAATTATGTCTCTGAGACATTTCCTGCCTTTGGCCTACAATTAGTAGCACCAGGTCTTCTGGATCCAAGTTCAGTGCTTTTATCATTTTTTTATTTAGTCCCTACTTTCATGGAGCTTACAAACTGGTAAAACTAGAAGATTCTTTTTTTTTTTCCTATTTTTTGAATTTTATTTTTTTATTGATGTTTTTCTTTTCCAAATGCATGGTATTAAAGTTTTTTTCAACATTCATCCATATGCCTTTGCATATTTCTGAGTTACAAAATTTCCTTCCATCCTCCCTTCCCATCCCCCTCCCCTTAGTGTAAACAGTCAGGTTAATATTGTACTTATACATTTGTGGTAAGGTTAGTTATATTTACAGGTTAGTCACTTTGGTATGAGATATTAGGATTAAGGAAAAGAAATACAGAAGAGATACATTTTTTTAAAAAGTGAATGCAATGTTCTTTAGATTCTGAAGGATTGTTTTATTTTGTTTTGTTTTTCTTCGTTCGGATGGGGATAGCATTGTCCATAGTCAATCTAAAAGGGTTGCCCTAGCTCTCTGAACTGCTGAGAACAGATGCATCCTTCAGGGTTGATCATCTCACAATGCTGTGGCTAATGTGTACATTGTTTTTTTGGGTTATGCTCCGTTCACTCAGCATCAGATTGTATAATTTCCCTCCATGCTTCTCTAGAGTCTGACAATTTAAGATTTCTTATAGAACAATGGCATTCCATAATATTAATGTACCATAACTTGTTTAACTATTCCAAAATTGGTAGACATCCCCTCAATTTCTGATTCTTTGCCAATACAAAAAGAGCTGCTGTGAATATTTTGGAACATGTAGGACTTTCCCAATTTTTTATGATTTCTTCTGGGTATAGGCCTAGAGTTGGAATTGTTGGGGCAAAGGGTATGAACAGTTTTATTGCTTTTTGGGTATAGTTCCATATTGCTCTCCAGATGGTTGGATCCTTTCACAACTCCACCAGAAATGCATCAATATCCCAATCTTCCCCCAACCTCTCCAACACTGATCATTTTCCCATCTTGGCCAATCTGAGAAGTGTGAGATGAAACCTCATTGTTACTTTAATTTGTATTTCTCTAATCAATATTGATTTGGAGCATTTTAAATGATTATTTATGGCTTTAATTTCTTCATTTGAAAACTGTCTATTCATATCATATGACCATTTATCAATTGAGGAATAACTTGAGACCTTATAAATTTGATGCAGTCCTCTAAATATTTTAGAAATGAGACCTTTATCAGTACTTCCTGTTGTAAAGTTGTTTCCTAGTTTTCTGCTTTCCTTCTAATTTTGGTAGCATTGATTTTATTAGTGTGAAAACTTTTTCAATTTAATATAGTCAAAATCATTCATTTTGCATTTTATAATGTACTCTATTTCTTCTTTGGTCAAATTTGTCCTCTTTCCATAGATCAGATAGATGGGGTATTTCTTGGTATATTAGTTTATCTATGGTTTCATCCTTGATGTCTAAATCCTTTATCCATTTTGACCTTATTTTAGTATAGGGTGTGAGATATTGGGGCTATGCCTAGTTTTTGTCATATTAATTTCCAGTTTTTCCAACAATTTTTTTCAAGTAGTGAGTTCTTATCCCAGAAGTTAATGTCTTTGGTTGTCAAACAGTAGATTACTGTAGTCATTTATTACTGTTCTTTTGAAACTGTCCTAATCCAGTGATCCATTCTTCTATTTCTTAACCAGTATCAGGCAATTCTGATGACTGCTGTTTTATAGTACAGTTTTAGATGAGGTAGAGTTAGGCCACTTTCCTTTACATTTTTTTTCATCAGTTCCCTTGCTATTCTTGATCTTTTGTAGCTTCAGATGAATTTTGTTACTATTTTTTTCTAGCTTGGTAAAATAATTATTTGGTAGTTTGATTGGTATGGAACCAAGTAAGAAATTTACTTTGGTTAGCATTGTCATTTTTATTATTATTATTACCTCAGTCTGAGTATGAGCAATTGACATTTTTTCCAGTTATTTAGATATTACTTTTTTTAGGTGAGAAGTGCTTTATAATTGTGTTCATACAGCATCTGGGTTTGTTTTGGGAGATAGAATCCAAAGTATTTAATGTTGTCTACAGTTACTTTATATGGGATTTCTCTTTCTAATTTTTTCTCTTGGGCTTTGTTGTTTATATATGTGAAGATGCTGATGATTTATGTAGATTTATTTTATATCCTGTTCCTTCACTGAATTTATTTATTGTTTCAAGGAATTTTTAAGGTGATTGACTAGGGTTCTCTAAACTATTATGTCATTTGCAAAAAAGTGAAAGCTTTGCTTCCTCATTGCCAATTCTGATTCCTTCAATTTCTTTTTCTTCTCTTACTGCTAGAACTACCATTTCTAAAACTATATTGAATAATAATTGTGATATTGAGCATCCTTGTTTCACTCCTGATCATATTGGAAATGCTCTGAGTTTATACCCATTAAATATAATATTCATTGATTGTTTTATATAGATACTATTTATTATTTTAAGGAAAACTCCAGTTATTCCTAAACTTTCTAGTGTTTTTAATAGGAATGGATGTTGTATTTTCTCAAAGACTTCTTCAGTATCTCTTGAGATAATCATATGATTACTGTTGGTTTTGCTATTGATATGTTCAATTATGTAGAGTGTTTTCCTAATATTGAACCATCCCTGCCTACCCAGGTATAAATCAGGTATAAATCCTACCTAATCATGTTGCATTATCCTAGTAATAACTTGCTGCAATCTCATTGCTAAAATTTTGTTTAAGATTTTTGTATCAATGTTCATTAGGAAGATTGGTCTACAATTTTCTTTATTTATTTTGGTTCTTCCAGGTTTAAGTATTAGCACCATGTTGTTGTCATAAAAGGAAATTGGTAGAACCCTTTCTTCTCCTACTTTTTAAATAGTTTATGTAGAATAGGAATTAATCGTTCCTTAAATGTTTGGTAGAATTCACTTGTAAATCCATCTGGACCTGGAGACTTTTTCTTAGAGAATTTATTGATAGTTTCTTCAATTTCTTTTTCTGAAATGGGATTATTTAAAATATGTTATTTCCTCTTCTGTTAATCTGGGCAGTTTGTATTTTTGTAAATATTCATTCATTTCATTCAGGTTATCAAATTTATTGGCATACAGTTGGGCAAAGTAGCTCTGAATTATCTCTTTAATTTTCTCCTCATTGGTGCTTAAATGTTCACCCTTTTCATTTTTGATAGTGGTAATTTGGTTGTCTTCTTTCTTTTTTAAATCAGATCAACCAAAGATTTATCTATTTTGTTGGATTTTTAATAAAACAAACTCTTAGTTTTATTTGTGAGATCAATAGTTTTCTTGTTTTCTATTTTATTCATCTCTCCCTTAATTTTCAGAATTTCTAATTTACTATTTAATTGGGTATCTTTAATTTGTTCTTTTTCTAGCTTTTATAGTTGCATAATCAATTAATTAATTTTTTTCTATTTTATTAATATTATCATAGAGATATAAAGTTTCTCCTCAAAATTGCCTTGGCTACAATCCATAAATTTTGGTATGATGTCTCATCATTTTCATTTTCTTGGATATAATTATTATTACTGATTTGTTGTTTGATCCACTCATTGTTTAAAATTAAGTTATTTAGTTTCCAATTAGTTTTTAGTTTTTCTTTCATAACGTGATTTTTATTGTGACATGGTCTGAGAAGTATGTATTTATTATTTCTTCCTTTCTGCATTTGATTTAAGAGATTTTTATGCCTTTGTACATAGTCAATTTTGGTATAGGTGCCATGTACTGCCAAGAAGAAAGGTATACTCTTTTCTATTCCTATTAAGTTTTCTCCAGAGGTCCATCATATCTAAGTTTTCTAAGATTTAATTCACCTTATTAACTTCCTTCTTGTTTATTTTGTGGTTAGATTTATCTGGTTCTGAGAGAGGGAGGTTGAAGTACCCCATTATAAAAATTTTGTTGTCTATGTCTCTTTGTAATTCACTCAACATTTCCTCTAGGAATTTGGATGCTATGCAAACATGTTTAATAATTATATAGCTTCATTACCTATGATACCTTTTAAGACAATGTGATTTCCTTCCTTACCCCTTTTAATGAGATCTTTTTTTTGCTTTTGCTTTATCTGAGATTATGTTCACTACCCCTAATTTTTTTTTTACTTCAGCTGAAGCATAGTATTATTTTGCTCCATCCTTTTACTTTTACCCTGTGTGTATCTCTCTGCTTCAAATGTGTTTCTTGTAAATAACATATTGTAGGATTCTGATTTTTAATCCATTCTGCAATCTACTTCTGTTTTATGGGACAGTTCATCCCATTCACATTTACAATTAAGATGACAAATTCTGTGTTTCCCTCCATGCTGTCTTTCCCCTTTAAATTTTTCTCTTATTCCTCTTTCCTTTCCCCTTTAACTTTTCTTTTAAAATTTAACTTTCAGATTATTTTCACTTATATCTTCACCTTCCCTTTTATCAGGCCATTCTTCCCTGATATTTTCCTTTCCCTGACCCTCCCTGATCTGTAGATTACAATAGATTTTTAAATCCAAGTGGGAATGTATCTTATTCCCTCTCTGGACCAAATCTATTGAATAGAATGTGCTTAGGGTTCACACCCTCCCTTCTTTCCCTATAAAATTATAAATCTTTGTGCCTCTTCACCTGTTGTTATTTATCACTCAGGTAGTATTAATCAGGTATCATCTATCACAGCTTGATTAATTGATTGCTTGATACACTCAAATTGTTATCAAAGTATCATCACAGATTGACTCATTGATTGATTAATAAGTAGCATAGCCTTAAAGTCACTAAGTATGCTTCCCTCTTCTTTCTCATTAGAAGTACACTTTTCAAGAGTCTTCAATTACATCAAACTATAATCATTTTTTTCTTATCCCCTTTTCAAGTACCCTCCAAAGACACACAATCCAAAGCCAAATCATTTCATGAAGTAATTGTACCCCTCCCCCAAGCCCCTTTTCCCTTACACTTTACTCTGCTCTCCCTACACAGAGTATTTACTTAATCCTTAGATTAAGTCAAAATCTGATTTAATTAACTAAAAGAATCTTAAAGGATTCTAAGTACTGGGAGGTTCTGAAGGTCTCACTTGAGAACTTTACAAATGATTTTAAGTTAAGGGAGAAACTAACCCAGGACTGCCCAGCCTATGATGTCCTCATCAGAGAAAGGGTTAAGCTTTGCCGGCACAGATGAACTGAAGTGGGTCAAAGGATACTGAGACACATAAGTTTAGAGTAAACACCCTTTCATCAGGACTTTTTGTCTTAAGCATAGTGACTTCAGTTTGGACCTCTTCAGTGGAGAGACAAAACCCTACTATTCCTATCCTCTAAATCCAGTCTCTTCAATTATATTCAACCTTTTAATTATCCTAAGAGAAGTAAAGAGTTAGAAGTGTCATATATCACCTTTTAGGGTTTTATACAATTTGATGGTCTTGACTGATATTTGTTTTTTTTCCTTCCCCTTTTCCTTTACCTTTTTATGCATTTCTTGAATTGTGTATTTGGTGACTGAATTCTCTGTTCAAATCTGGTCTTTTTGTCAGGAAATTCAGGAAGTCCCCTGTTTCACTGAATACCCATCTTTTCTCCTGACAGTATATGCTGAATTTTGCAGGGTAGTTAATTAGGACTTTTGCCCTCCAATAAAGAGTATTCCAGTATTCCTCTGGTCTTTCAATGTTGAGGCTGATAAATCCTGTGTGAGTCTGATTGTGTTTCCTTTGTATTTAAATTATTTCCTTTTTTGCTATTTGCAGTATTTTCTCCTTTATTATAGAGTTCTAGAATTTGGCTATAACAGCCTTTGGAGATTTTATCTTAGGGTTCTCTTTCTAGAGGGGTTCTTTGTATTCGTTCAATGGTTATATTGTCTTCTTGTTCTAGCAGATTTGGACAGTTTTCCCTTATAATTTCTTGTACGATGTTTTCCAGGTTCTTTTTTATCTGGACTTACTAGTAGCTCAATGATTTGTAGATTATATCTCCTGTACCTATTTTCCAGATTGCTCATTTTTCCTAAAAGGTACTTTGTGTTTTCTTCAATTTTATTTCAAAGTTTTAATTTTGATTGATGAAATATTGTAGTCTTGTAGATTCATTGGTTTCTATTTGTTCAGTCTTAATTTTTAGAGTTTTATTTTCCTCAAATTGCCTTTGTTGCTTCCTTTTTAAAAGTGTTGAATTCTCTAGTCAAGTTCTCATAATTTTCCTCCTTGACTCTCATTTATTTTTTTATATTTTTCTTCTTTCTCTCTTCTCTTGTTTTTAAATTCTTTTTTAAGCTCTTCTGTGAGCTTTTGGATTTAAGTCCAATTTATAGACTTTTGTGAGACTTGTCCTGTGAGTGATTTTTCGATGATTTCTTCTTCCTATATGGTATTATCATCTTTATCTGCAAAGTAGTTTTCTATAGTGAGTGCTCTTTTAGTTTTTTTTTCTCATCTTTGTTGTTTTATCTCTGCTCCTGGGGTATAAGAAGTATGATCCAAGTGTTTTTGTTTGTTTGTTTTGTTTTTTGCTGGGACTGGGATCTAAACCTTGAGTTGTTGTTTCGCCAAGATGTTGTCCATGCTGTCCATGCCTTGCCTTTGCAGAAGTTTATTCTTTACTTGTTCTGACTTAGCAGTGGTTTGTTCCCAACCCATTCGTTGTCTTTTGCCCTGGTGTTGCCAGGGCTCAAACTTTGTTTGGGGTTGAAATCCTCCCTGTTAGCTTGCTATCTATTGTCAAGCTGTCAGGACCTGGACTAAATTATGTCTAAAAGATGCCTCTTGGCTTTCCTGTTCTCCTGCCTCTTTGGCTTTACTTCCCCCTTTCCCCCAAAGAGACAGACCTTCACTTGAAGATCCTCCATGATGTCTAACACTGAAAACTATTTTGGATATTCTCTTTTTCTTAGTGGAATCTGTAGCTTGAATGCCAATTTATTTATCTTTGGTAGGGAAAAGCTCTGGGAGCATATAAGCTTCATGCTGCTATCTTGGCTCTGCCCCAGAAGTCTCAATCTCTTCACCAAGCTAGAAAAATATCATAGGATAAATACATTTGAAAAGTAATTTTATACCTATTTAATGTCTCTAGGAATCAATTCAACTTCAATACTCCAATCTGGGAGTTCTCTCCTTAGATACAGACTATGTCGACTTATCTGAGTTCAAATCCAGGCTCAACCAACTATGTGACCTTGGGCAAGTCACTTAACCATGATTGCCTCATATCCAGGGTCATCTCCAGTTGTCCTGAATCATACCTATCCTTTGGAGCCAGATGGCTCCAGAGGAGAAACTGAGACTGGTGATGTAGCACAGCACTCCCTCACTCAAGTGCTTGTCGTAGCGGCATCTCCCTGATGTCATGGTCTTCAAAAATGAAGGACAAGTATCATCATGCTGAGCTACGCTTATCTATGCTTTCTCAAAGGTTTTCTAAGAATTGGGGGTATCCTCCCTACATGACACTGCTTTTCCTTTCTTTCCCTGACATAAAGAGGGTGCCAGTTTGGAATCATTTCATACTAATTCCTTGGTAATTCTATGTTGTAACTTGTTGATGATCACCATGATTCCCCAACACCCTCTGAATGTTGCTTTCCTTTAAACTTTTGTTTGATGTGATGATCCTGGTCGTAATGCCATACAACAGCACCAGATAAATCCCAATCAGTAGGCTAATTAAGGTAATACTCAAAAACCAAATCATATACCTTAAATTATGTTCTACATAATAAACTGAGACAGTTTTTTTCTTTCTTCTTTTTCTTCTTCCTTGATAGGAGGCATAGGACTGTCCTAAATATATCACAGCAAACCTAAAAAAATTCAGTACAAGTCCAATCAAAACACCTGGACATAAAAACAAAAAAAGCATTGCCTAGAACAACAAACAAGGGCAATCTCATTAAATCTGAGTTGTCTAAAAAAGTCAGAAGACACATCAATCTGAACTTCTAGCTTTCTTTTTTCTGTTTTTAATGAAGACCAGCAGTACTCAATTTTTTTCCTTTTTTTCTTTTCAATGCCTATAAATGCCTTCTGTTTATACCTATTGCTAATACTTTTTAACATTTCTTTAAAGTAGCATCCCTCTTACTCCTTAACTATTTCTACATACCAGTTACCATGTAGAGGCAGCTTTGCTAATGATTTCCTGGATTTATAGTTATGAAACCTAAGGTCAAATCCTATCTCAGCCTCTTAGTGTACCTGAGTAGTTCTCCAAGGCTATAAACTATAAAGACATTAAAACAATGGTAGAGGAAGTTTCTATAACTGGACTTTCTCCATGTTGATGTAAATATCAGTTCGAGACCTTTCCCCTCAACCCCAAATTACTACTTAATGGTATGAATCCCACAAGGATGAAACTTTGAATTCATAAAGACCAAAATAAGTTAACAATTCTAAAGATTAAGAGAAAAAAGAAAACTACCAAACAACGAAACCATCACTATAATTTCTTCTTTTCTGGTTTTGAAGTGAAATGGGAATACTAGAAGATGGTGATCCCCAAAGTCCTTTCAGTTCTAACATTTAGTAATAACCAAGGTTTATATAGCCCTTCAAACTTTACAAAACATTTTGCATAATTTCCTTATTTGATCCTCAGCAAAGCTATGAGGAAGCTGGGGGGCAGGTGTTAGTATATTCATTTTACAGATGATGAAACTGAGGTTCAGAGATTGTTTAGCTTGGCCTGCTTACACAGGAAAGAAGTGTTAGAGGCAAGATATGAATTCAGTTCTTCCATACTCCAAATTGTGTCATTACCACCAAGGCACAGAACCCTTCTATGAATTCTATGGTTCTAAATTAGCAATGCTTGATGTGATCCCTTTCCCTCCACCCCATCAGACAGTATGCTCCTTGAAAGCAGGGGTTTGGTTTTTTTTTTTTTTTTTGCTTTTGCATCCCCAGTACTTAGGACAGTGGGTCCTTTACTGCCTTATTAAACTTGTGTGCTTTGCTCTTAAATTATTTCCCCTTAAACTTCATCACTGCCACCTTGAATTGATTGCTGATGAAACTAACTGTACCAAATTGTTTATATGTACCAAACATTATTTGCTACTTCTCTTGAAAGTATTTGCATTTTTGAAGAGGTTAGTTGTAACAACAAGGCTTTTTTCCAGAAGAATTATATTTTCTCATTCTGTTTCCTGGAGGTCTATCAGTATTCACATCTTATGGAACACCTTGTAAAAGAATCTCCCCCAGCTCCTCAAAGAAAGGGACAAGATCATTTTTTAACCTTAGGACCTGGATTGCTTGTAATAAGTGCTTAATTTTAATTTTATTGAATGGCTATTTTTTAGGGATTCTGTAATTTGATGTTCAGTCATTCAGTTTTTGATTCTTCATGATCTCATGGGCATTGATCATGGGGTTTTCTTGGCAAAGATCTTGATTTGGTTTGTCATTTCCTTCTCCAGGGTGTTCCCATATTACAGTTGAGGAACTGAGGCAAGTAGAGCTTGAGTGACTTGCCCAGTGTCACACAACTAGTAAATGTCAAAAGCCACATTTGAACTCATATTTTCCGGACTCCAAGCCTTGACCACTGTACCACCTAGCTTTCCTATATAGGGAGGTAGAAAGTGTAGAGAAAATAAACATCAGGGGAGAAGTCTGATCTACAGGGAGAGAGAGAAGGGAAAACAAAGTTGGAATTTGGACTTGACTTCAAACTTTCTCATAGACAACAGTTGGGGAAGCTCTTATTTGCAGCTTGGGCTTTGGCAAATAGTCTCTAATTGTGGATCAAAGGGAGCTGAACAAGTCAATCTTTATGAAAGGAAAGGTGGGGAAACCCTGAATAAATAAAACCTTCCTCATACCAGAGGTTTCAGGAAGGGAGTTCCTCCGGCCCAGAGCAAAACTGAAGGGAAGCTGCTTGCTTGTCTTGGTGTCTAGCAACAGAGAAATACCTACAAAGTTAATGAGATGAGTGACTATCTTGTTTACAGAAAGTGAGGGATGGAAAATATGAGATAGACAGGAAGTTTTTAGGGAGCTGCAGAGTCTCCTATGTTTGCCTTTCTATGGAGTCACTTCATTGTTATCTCTGTAAAACGGGGAATTGATCTTTCTGCTGGAGAAAATTATTGGATACATTAAACCATTTCTAGAAAAAAATGGAAGTACTTCAAAGGGGAATAAAAGTATCAGAGGCAGAAAAGTAAGAGAAGGTTGGAAGTTGGAAGAATTTGACACCAAGGGAAAGGAAATGACTGAATGACTAGCACTTTTTAATGAAGATGAAGCTACCTTTTTTTGTGGGGAACTCTTTGGCATTCTGGGGAAACCTATGAACTCCTTCTCAGAATATTATTTCAAAATGCATAAAATATTTAGGATTTTGGAGCAAGACAATTAAGTTTAAACAGTTATTTGAATATCTTTCTCTATATATGTAATTAAGTATATATGCATAGATAAGTATAAATATCAAAGTATACAAAGATGTGTATATAAATATATGTATATCTGGATATACATATATAAATTCTATAAACTTGAAAAGAATTATTTTGCAGTGTTTGGAGATGGACCATATAATGAGATAGAGGGTTCTTAATTTCAAGAAATGATGATATACAAAATCTCCCCTCATGAATGGGGTCGTCAGATATTGTTCTGAGGAAGGACCAATGAATCAGCAATGGTGTTTGGTGACTCCCTCTTATGTACTGAGGCAATCATGCATGCATGAATCTGGAATGAATAATACAGAAAGATACTTCCTTCTTTGGATATATATATATATATATAGATATATATATATATATATATATATATAGATATATAGATATATATATGTATGTATATACATACATACCTGGGATACAGCAGAGAGTCTTTCAAGGCTTACTAAATGATTTTTATTTTGTAAGTGGTAAATAAATACCACCCATAAAAGGGACCCAAGAATCATTGCATGATATCTCAAGTCTTGGATAAGAAACTGACACCCTTAGGGAAATTAGGCTTTAAGTCTTGTTAGTGTTTCATTAAAAATAAGGGCTTCAGAAGTTATTAGAAAAGTGAACAAGTATGTGAGAATAGAATTTTGATTTTTGAATTGTCTTAATATATAGACTGCTGGGCTTTGGGCTAGAAGTGGGAGTTTGGCTAACCAAGAAGGTTTTAAACTTGAGAAGCAGAAACTTTCTCCTATCTGCCAATCTAGATACCATAAAGAGTAATAGATAAACATAAAAAACACATAGATTCACATATCTACCTATAGACATTAAAGAAAATGCACAAGAATTCGCAATTTGAGGAGGTAAATTTGATCTATTACTGAGACTTAGTAAGATAGAACTTTTAATTAAAATATTGAAGAATGTGCTTTACTCAAATGGAAAACATTTAAACTAGGATTAGGAGAGTAGCATTATATGTGAAAAAAGACAGTTATATGACAAAGTACAGAAACCCAAGGGGGGAAACATGGTAGAAATTATCTGAGTGAGGATTAGAGGAAAGAGAAATAGAAGTAATTTTATGATAAAAGTGTACTTTAGACTATCCGGTTAAAGGGAGGAACTAAATTATAAGGTCAAAATCATAAACCCAGAATACAGATTAGATAGATTAGGAGGTGATGGAGATTTATGGATTTGATGTCTTTTGCAAATCTCTCTTTTCAAAAAACAAAAAGAAGGTGATGAATCCTTGACCTATCAGCAATAACTTTCTGATTAATAAGGAAGAACTAATTGCTAAGAAAATTTATGGACCTTTAAAAGAAATAATAATTCATGTTAGAGTTCATAACAGAAAAGAAGAAAGTAAGGCACTATTTGCCTAATAGTCAAGATTTTGGAATACATTTTAGAGAGATTAAAAGATTGAATCACATGGCCTGAAACTATAATTGAAGTTAGTCAAGACAGGATAGATCTTCAAAGTGAATTTCTGAAGAGGTAGAGATCATCAATTAACATAAGAAAATAAACTAAGGCGTTGTCTAAAGAGATTGATATGGATAGATGGGAACTCACTGGTAAAAGAGTAGGGAAAATAGCAGCATCCTTAGTTGAATACACAAGAGTAGAATAACCTGGTAACACTAATATGATAAGCTTTAAAAATTAGAAGACTTTGAAACTGGACAGGGAAGTTAGAGAAATTAATAAAAGTATGTTGAAAGAAAGAAGATAATCAAAGCAAGAGTAGAATTTTACTTTCTTCCTTTCATTGACTTTCTTAGAAATATTGTTTCCCATGCTTCCCTCCTCAGTTTATTTCCTTATGTAAGTACTGACTGATGTGACTATAAATTCGGAAGCTTTGAAAATCTTGTCTTATCATTATTTAACTGCATCCATTGCCTAAATTACAATTCTATTAGTTTTCCAATAATTGGATTCCTAAATTGGACCCCAACTTATGGGTTCTTTACTAAGGATGTGTCTTAAGTTTCAACGATTGGAACAATAAATAGGCAGGATGTGTTCTGGATTGGGAGTTGGAGAAATTGGAATCTAATCCCAATTTGGCCAGTTGGAAACTATGTGACATTCTTTCCCTACATTTCAGTTTTCTGATCTGTAAAGTAAGGCTTTTTGACTAGATGACATCTGAAGTTTATTCCACCATTAACTGTATGAGAGTATATCAAATTTACAATTCTGGAGAAAGAGAATCCATTTGAAGCAAAAGGAATGTAAACAGTGCAAGCTGATCTCTGAAAGTGTAGACTGATGACTATGCTAGGTCAAATCAAAGAATTGACCTTAGGAGAATGTCTGGCAGGAGTTGTGAATGAATGAATGAGGAGAAAGACAGACAGACAGACAGATAGAGATGCAGACAGAGAGAGAGTGCAACCTCCCAAGGAGAGATCAAATGGACAAGTCAGTATGGAGCAGGTCAAAAATATACCATACAAAGAAAATTCTAAAACAGAAAGGTTTAGGGCAGCTAGATGGGTCAGTGGATAACTCATCTTCCTGAATTCAAATCTGGCCTCAGTTTCTTCATCTGTAAAATGATTTGGAGAAGGAATTGTCAAACCATTTTAGTATGTCTGCCAAGAAAACCCCAAAAGGGATCATGAGGAGTTGGCATGACTTAAAAGTGACTAAATGACAACAGAGATTTAGAGCTGAAGAATCTGGAGTTGCAACTTTAGGTTAAGACAGTTCACCCCTTTAAACCTCATTTTCATTTGCAAAATGAAGGGGTTGAATTAAGTGACCTTTAAAATTCTTTCTAGTTCTATATATAGGATTCTGTGACCTTAAGAGTATTTGTTCAATAAGATTGTCCCACTCAAAGTTTCTGGAAGAACATCCTTTCTAGGAGTAAAGTTATATTTCTAAAATTACCTTGTATTTAATTTGTATGTACTTACATTTCTATATACCCTCTATCATATTTCTCTATCCTCTTACCCGCAATGACATGGAAGCAGGGATGCTTCCATTTTTGTGTTTGTATTCCCAGAATCTAGTGATAATTTTCTCTTTTGCTGAGTTAATTTAATAGCCCAGTAGACCCACACCTTTGCTCTTAGACCTAAGCTAGTTTTCTGTCATCAATATTTCTGGGAGGACCAATACCAATCCAGTTTGGATAAATAACTTATATTCTGACTTTCTTTTGATCTTGGTTAATAGTATTTGTATCCTCTCCTGTCCTTTTCCTCCTAAATTCACCTGCCAAATGTATCTGACATGTATCTTCTGATATATATCCCAGTGTATACATTCCTAGAATAACTAGTCCTTAGACTTAGACTTGTTTCCCTGTTCATGCACTATAGAATGGTACTAAACTCACAGCCTCATCTCTTCTCAGTGTTTGACATTTTAAGCTCTTTTAACCTGAATCCTTCATACTTTACCAATCTTCTTTCATTTCTCTACGTTCTATACATACTAGTATCTAGCTCCATTAGCCTATTTGATGATCTTCACCCATGACATTCCATTGCCAATAGCTTCTGAATAACCCCTATTCCTGAAATGTTCTTCCTTAAGGTTACCTCTTCATTTCTCTGCTTTCCTTTAAGACTTAACTCAAATGCTACCCTATTGGAAGATACCTTCCTTGGTTCTTACTCCCAGTGTCTTCCTATGTAAGATTACCTTTTCATCTACATTCTGTATCTTGTATGTACTTAACTATTTATACATTGGCTCCCTCCCTTAGAATGTGAATTCTCTAAAGACAGGGACTTTTTTTTTTTAAAGCCAGGCTTACTTTATTTCTTTTTTTTGGCAGGAAACTAACCAATTAGGAAAATACTACAGATAGAATTTAACTAGATTTTAAGCAAAATATATGATAAATCAACTCATAATAACTTTGTGGAAAAGATGGATAGATGCATACTGGACAAAAATATAATTTTATGTTTTTGAGCAATTAAAATGCCCAGGTGCAATAGTAGTTGTTAATAATGTCTCATTGTCATTTGAGCAAGAAGTCTATAATCAATTGCCCCAAGGATCTTTGGTTAACTTTGTGTTATTTATCATATGTGACAGCCAAGAATACCGGGACTTGAATATTATGTCTTATACAAATGTCTGTGTGACTCTGGTCAAGTCATTTAACCTCTAGAGGACAGGGACTCTTTTTGCCATTCTTTGTATTCTGAGCATTTATTGGCATTCTTGGCACATTCTGAGCCCTTAATAAAATGTTTGTAACTAACTATTGCCTGAATGCAACAGAGAAATCACACAGTAAAACACTAAATAAAATAAGTATGGAGCACATGCTGTTTTTTAAACCATAGATCACAGGTATGTCTGGACATTAACTCAAGTTTATAGGGTTTTAGAGGAAAGATTTTTATTGTTCATATATGAATAAGGGGGGCTTTTAAAATAATTTAAATTGTAATTACTTACAATCTGTTTTCTAAAAAAATCTATTCTCTCTTTTCCATATTATCAGTCTATGAGATTTTTCTGTTTGTTTTAATTAGATTTCAATTATTTTTGTATAATATATTTTTGTATATTATTTTTGTATATATCAAGGACCATTTTTGTTTCTTAATGTATTGTCAATATATTTGAAAGTAGACTGAAGCAAGGGATGAAGATACTGAAAAATAACTGATTTCTTTCTCCCTCTCTCTCTTTCTAATATATATATATATATATATATATATGTATATATATATATATATACATATATATATGTGTAGTATTTTGAAAGCTCTTATGCTGTTACTTATATAACACTCACAATGATCCTCAGAGGCAGATACTTTAGGCTTTTTTATCTCCATTATCTGGAGGAGGATACTGAGGCTAGAAAGATGATGTGATTGTTCAAGGTCACCAGACTATCAAATGTCAAGGGCAAAACTTGAACCTGAGTTTTTGTGACCTCAGGTTCAGTGCTTTAGTCTCTGAGGTTGCATTGTGTCTCTACCAAAGGCTGGAGCGAGTAAGCACAGGTTCTGTTAAATTCAAGGTCCTTTGGATAGATTTCAGGCAATTTACTAAGCCCAGCTCTTAGCATTTTTAGCGTTCTCATGTTCTTTTCCTGGAATTTATAGTTTTATGGTTTCAGTGTTATTATTGCATCGCTCGTTCTGAATGTCACTCCATCTGTCTGTACATCTCTTTCCCTACCCCATCTGTCTTTGCATCTCTCTCTCCCTATGACCCCATTATTTGGGTAAATGCAAGATGTCTCTTTGGCTTTCTCAAAAGAGGCCTTTGTGTCGATAGCTTTCTCTATGTAAACAACAAAGAGAAAACAGGTACCCGTGTAGGAGGAAAGAGAGAATGAATCAGGAGTTAGGGCTAAAAGGGAGGGTTTTTGGTTATTGTTGTTTCCTTTTTTTGAAGAGGAAAAATTGACATTAGGAAGGGAGGAAACTTCTTGATTAGCTTACAGTAATATGCTCAGCTAGAGAGGGAGAATATAGACTTCTTGGCAGCTGGAAATTAAAAAAAAAGATCTGGACAAAAGGCAGAAAAAACGAGTTCATCTTAATTAAGTGAGAAAACCAATAAATGTCTCAAAACAGAACTCTGAATCTGCTATATAAACGCCAAGGGGCGGTCTAACCTGTAGGTAAGTGATGGCTACATTATGTTAACGCTGAATGTATGCAAACAGTTTCTGTTCACCTTAGGAAAACTGAGTTAAGTATATTTTGCTGTCATAATTGTAACTACCTCAGTCCACTCTTCCTCGTTTTCCTCCATAATCAGTTATGGAGAAGAGAACAGGTAACTGGCAATTGATTATAGAGTAAAAGGGGAAAAGCAAAGGAAACAAGCGTGTATTAAGTCTCTACTATATACTGAGCACTATGAGAAATGCTTTGTTAAATAATTCTCCTATTTGATCCTCAAAACAATCTTGGGAAGAAGGTGTTATCTTTATCCCCATTTTACAGTTAAAGAAACTGAGTAAGAAAGAGGTTAAGTGAAGAGGTTAAGTGAGTACCCCCAGGTCATACAACTAGTAAATATCTGTGGTGAAATTTAAACTCAGTTCTTCCTGACTCCAGACCCAGTACTCTCTCCATGGTGCCATCAAGCTGTAAAAATACTGCCCTAGCTGCAACAGAGGGATGGTATGTACAATGTCCAAGGGACTCAAAGGATGTAGGCAGCAAGTTTTCTCCATTGCTGTTGGGTCCATTTAGCCTATTCCCTGAGGAGATGAACAAATTGGAGTAAAAAGCAGATAGATGGAGCTCCTTATTAGTGACAGTTGGCCAGATCCAGGGAAAGAATCCATGTTTCTATGATGGAGGAGGATCTGAGAACTAATAGGTCTGGAATTCCTATAGAGTCTCTTCATCTGATGACCATTCCTGATGAGTCTGTTTAACAACATTTTAAAGTTGAATTGTATATAGTCTTTTGCTTACTCTAAAGAGAACTAAACAAACTTTCTTTCCAGTTACAAACATATTAATTATATGGTAAAAGCTTTGTTGGTTATCTTCCATTCAGACCAACTGAGGCCTAGAAAAGACCTTAATTTTAAAAGGACAAGATCATCTATAAACATCCTAGTTCATAACCTAGGTCATCTTGACTTTTGCCTTGGCACTGAACTTCAGTGACCTT
The DNA here is from genome assembly GCF_037893015.1 of Macrotis lagotis. Lineage (NCBI taxonomy): Eukaryota > Metazoa > Chordata > Mammalia > Peramelemorphia > Peramelidae > Macrotis > Macrotis lagotis. The sequence continues at coordinate 66,959,869 of NC_133665.1, forward strand.
GGAGGAGAGAATGAGACTGACAATTCTGTGAAATGGCCTTATTTAAATCCAATTCATGTGAGGATTATGACATTACTCTCATGATGTCATTGGTACTCTTCAAGAAGAAGGATGAACAATAGCAAACAGCAGTTGTATATTTTGTTTTTCTAAAGTTGTTTTATATATCTTCTCTATTGGAGTTCCTTGAGAGCAGACATTATCTTTTTTGCCTTTGTTTGTATCCCTAGGGTGGTGTGAAGTAGCCACTTATTGATAAATAATTATTGACTGGCTCACATCTACTAAAGATACTCAATGGAGAAGAATTTAACTGTTGAGAACTGCATGTAAATGTCTGAGACTGAGACTGTTTTATTTCTCCTCTGCAAAATGGACATATTTGATTATCTTTGCGTTTGCTATAGAAGACAAGCTATAATTATTTTTTTCCTGTTTGTATGTATTTTACTATTTTTGTTTCAGCATTTGGGGTAATGTCTTTTGTTTTTTTAAATTTTTGAATCCTCATTCTAAAAGATAATCTTAACCTTTTAATCTCATTTTGAATGCCACAGAAGAGTTCTTAAAAATGGTTCAGTTTTCTTTTCTTCATGTTTTTAAGCATAGTAAGTTGGTACATATGTGGGATGGAGTGTGTCTTTATATGTGGCAAGAAGTGAAAGCTCTTGTTAACAGAAGCTAGAGAGGGAACCAATAAAGATGCAATGATCCAATTCTAGGGTGTGCCTAGAGAAGAAGAGATGGAGGGGTATCTCTCCCAGTGCCTCCAACCACCCCATACCTAAAAACAAAATAAGAAAACATAACCTTATGTCTCATAGTAGCATGGAGATAATTTTCTTTTTTTAATATTTTAATTGAAGTTGACAAATAGAAAATATGACTGGTGATATGGGTTCCTGAAGGTTGATGCAAACAAATGAGAAACTCTGGCATATTCTAACATGCTAGAAATACTTCATATATTCAATATTTCCATTCATTCAGCTACTAAATCTTTTCTCTTGAAGGGCAGCTCTAACCATATCAATCTTCTATCTACCCTCTACTCAATAAACTCCAATAACTCCCCTTGCCTCCCGAATTCAATATAAAATCCTTTAACTTAAAAGCTCTTCATAATCTGGCCTCCTCTTACCTTTCTAGTCTTCTCAAGCCTTACTCTCTTTCACACATTTTATTATCCAGAGACAATGACCTTCTTGCTGATCCTTGAACAAGACACCAATTTCATAATTCCATGTATTTTCACTGTCTTTCCCCATCTCTGTAACACTCTCCTTCCTTATCTCCATCTAATAGCTTCCTGGCTTAATTCAAATATTAATTAAAAAACAAACCCTCCTTCTGCAGAAAGTCTTTCCAGTCACATTTAATGCTAATGCTTTCCTTATGAGATTATTTCCAATTATTTATATATTTAAACACACATACATATGTGTGTGTCTATTTGTATGAGTGTATATGGGCAAAATCTCATTTTACATATTTGTTTATATGTTACTTCCCCTATTAGAATATGATCTTGAAGGTAGGGACTGTTATACTGCTTGGTGTATTTTAAATACTTAAGAAATCTGCCTTGATTTGATTACAAATTATCTGAAGAATGTTTTCCTAGAGTTTTATATAATTCTATGATTTTTGACAGTCAATGCAATATAGTAGATAGATAACTGACCTTTAAGTTTGCAAGAGCTAGATTGAAGTTCCACTTATGGTATATGATGGCTATATTGACAAGTCATTTAAGTCATTAAAAATTGCAGGTTAGTCTCTAAGGTTTGAAGTTATAGAAATGATAGTTTCCATGTCTTGTCTTGGTGAGTGAGTTTCCTTGTACATCTTTTCTTTCACAAAAGAAATCCCAAGTCTATACCAAAAAATAATTTCATGCTATTCATTTATAATATTACAACTTTAGATATAGAAGGGACTTTAGTCTCTCTTGGGTTTTGAATGGGGAAACTGGAGCTCATAAAAGTTAAGTAGCTTGTTTATGATCTCAAAGTTCATGTCAGAGACAAGATTTGAACCTAGATCTTCCTGGGTAAAAGTTCTATACTTTAATGTAAATCAGTGACAACTCCATCCTCGTTGAGTTGCTTGGCTAATTCTTAATAATGAGGAGAGAACATTTATTTATTTGAGTATTTATATTTATATATTATACATATGTTGTATTTATGTATGTATACAGTCTTCATTAGCCTTATTATAATAATACTCTTTTCAGTTCAAAAGCCTCTGTCTTTGAGGAGCTTGCAGAGCTTAATGGGTCTGTTATTAGACAGGGAACTAACCCTAGTTAAGTCCAGAGAAACTTATCATCAGAAGTTAACCAAAAGATGTTTCTATTGGCAACAACTCAATAAGATCTCCCACTCTTCACCATAAAGGGGTACGAATCTGCATTGATAGAAGGAATATCTCCGTAAATAAAATTGTGAAATTACCTATACTAGTTCCAAAACATGATGTTTCTGTTTCAGAAGATAGTTTTGCATTTCCTCCCTAAATTGACTGAACTGGTTATATGCAATAAATGAATTCACTGGCCAGTCCAGATAAATTCCAGTTAACAAAGAAATTAAGACATCCTTTAAATTCAATGCTCTCTCTCTCTCTCTCTCAAACTAAAAATTCCCTATTAGATAAAGCAAAGCTTAATTGGATTTGTTGTTGTGGTTCTTGATATGATATAATTGGGGCAGCAAGAATAAGCACTCCATATGACTTCCCTAGAAGATAGAATCAAAGACCTCTTTGGTTTACAAAATTTTGATACCATAGTGTAATTTTATAGTCCAAATAGCCATTAAAGAGTGTGAACAATAAGATTTATTTTCAAGAACGATTACTGAAAAATTCATCATTTCTACAAAGCACAGCTTTTAGCAGTTTAATCTCGATGGAATAGTGAGAGACACACATTGTTTTTATTATCCTTTCAGAAGTCAAAGTCTCCTTGCTCCAATTTCTAGGAAGCTATAGAATCAGTCAAGAAACATTTATTGAGTGTCTACCAGGGTGTACCAGGATTAAAAAAAAGAATAAGAGAATTCCAGGCCTAAAGAAGCTCACAATCTAATAAAGGAAACCACAGTAAACCAATAAATATATAAACAACTATATTCAAGCACATACAGAAAATAATTAACAGAGAGTAAGACAGTAGAATGAAGATGGGTTGGAGATGAGTTCCTGCAAAAGATGAAATTTTAGATGGTACTAGAAGGAAGCAGGGAAGTCAGTAGGTGGAGATAAGGAAGGAGAATATTGCAGACATGGGGGAGAGCCAGGAACATTTTTGCCCAAATTGATCCATTACTATTCATGATAATTTAGCTTGGTTAATGAATTTTCACTGAAATGATATAATGGAAGGAGTGGTAGTAGAACCAGAACTGAATTTGTAATCAGAAGATCAGGTTCAAACATGATCTGACTTTTATTAGCTATGTAGCTTTGAATAAGTCATTTAAACTCCTAGAGTCTCACTTTCCTTATCTTCAAAATAAGTGAATTCTGGGCATATGGGCTATTGAATTCATGGTTATCACAAGAGAGCTGCCCTTTCACCTGTCCACTTTCTATAATAACAAAAGGGACAACCTCCAAACAGAAGTTATTCTTGGGAATCATAAGAAACTCACAGCTGAAAAAAATTATCTAGAAGCCAGCTTGTCCGATCCCCTTATTTTATAGACAAGAGCATTCAGGCCCAGAAAACCTATGATTTTCCCAAGTTTATACATCTAGTGGCAGAGCAAGCAGTAAAATTCATGTTCCTATACTCTCATGTGGCTTTTCCATCAAACCAACTTGAGATCCAAGTGCCTCAGTGATTTCCCTAACTGCCTAAAAGAAAACAGTGGTAACCTAACTGAAATAGTAATTCTGGTTACTCATGTTTATGTTGTATATTCAGTAGTTGCCTTTTGAACTGAATTAACATTCTTTTCTTTTGTAGACCTAGCTATTTCTAAATATGTCTCTTTCCTATTGCAAATCCTACCTTGTAATATTATGAACTTAAAAAAATTTCAACTACAGTCTACCAGTGTGTCAGTCATGTTATATGGTATATGAAAAATTCCATACCCATTGTCCCCTATCTATTCAATTAAGAAAGTAAATTGTATTTTTTGTTTGTTTCTTAGCAGAATTATAATTATACAATATTTAATTTTATTTTTCTTTCTATATGTTGTTGTAATAACTCTTAAATTTATATGTATACCCATACACATTTTTTTTATTCTATTTACTTAATTAGGCAGAAATTCATTTGTTTTATATGTTTCCCTGAATTCTTTCTTACTATATAATATCATTCTATTACTTAGTGCACCATAATTTGTTTAGTTATTGTCCAATCTGTGGACCACTTTGTTTATAGGTTTTTGTTACCACAAAAGGACTTCCTAAGAATATTTTGGCATATGTATATGTCTTGCCCTCCTTAAGACATATATAATTATCATATGTATTATATTATATATAAATTATATATATTATATATCCAACAGGATATCTGTGGGTCAAAGGGTAAAAGACATTCTCCCCCCGCCCAAAAAATCTTCAAATCATTTTCTAAAGCAGTTGGATCTCTTCATATATCCACTAATAGCTCATCAGTGTGGTTTACTTCCCATAGCTTTTCCGAAAAACTGGATACGAGGTAAGTTATTTTCATTGGTAGTCTCCTATTAGTGGTTTGTAGCAATCTTTTAGATGTTTTTAATGATTTGTAATTCTTTATAAAACTTTTTTGGGGAAGATATATTTTGATCACTTAAGTATTATTAGATACTTCTTGATCTTCTACATTTGTGTTAATTATATGTGTGTGTGTGTGTGTGTGTGTGTGTGTATTTGTTTAAGATCCCTAGCTCAAGTATCAGAGTTCCATTCATATTGCCTATACCTACTCTCTGTGTAACCTGGAGAAAATTGCTTATTATTTTATGATATATTATAATATTATATTATTATATATTATATGTTTATTATATATTATATAATTATTATATTATAATATTGTTATTATATTTTTAATACCATAAATTCTGGCATTTAAATTAAAAAATTCACTTGAAACTTATTGTGGTAAATGGCAAAAGGATAGTATAAGGTGCTGATTTAATCAATCAACTATTAAGCAACCATTGTATTCTAGGTTCTTGTAGCTGTGTCCTGGAGATATAACCACAAAATGAAACAGTCCCTGCCCTAAAACAACTTATACTATACTAGGGGAAGAAGTCTTGTCCTTTCATAATTCATGACTTCATGGATTTCATTGCTAGGTTACTTTACACTCACCTTCTACATTCTCCCTTCCTATTCCTATGCTACTAAGAAATAGTGGATAAGTCTACATATTGGGGCAACTAAACCCACCACAAATTCCTGTTACCTAATCTCATTTAAGTCCTTATGTTATCTACTAGTCCTTTTATTTCTTCCAGAATAATTTTCCACCCTGTAGTCTTCCTTAGACATAACCATTATAGAGATCTTAATTGGTACTATATCTATCTACAGAGAATTTGCACTCAAATGTGTGTTCTTCCATTCACTACCTGAATGATCTTGGGCAAATCATTTAACACTATTTAGGTCTCAGTTTACTTACTTGTAAAATGAGAGGATTAGATTGTATAACTTCTAATGTCTTTTCTTAAACTAAATCTATGATTCTATGATCTGAATATTAACTGATTATTTATTGTCAATCTTGAAAATCTATGAAACCTCTCATTTTTTATATGAATAAGTCACCCACATTTTCACCATCTTGTACTTTTAAAACTAATTACTTCAATTCAGCTTTAAGCATTTAATTTATCCGTATAATCCAATATTTGACCTTGCTACATTTTTTTGGACTCCTTACTTTTCTGTTCAGTTGTGGTAGCTATTTCTTCTAAATTTGAGTCATCTGCAAATTTGACAAATGTGGCATTTCTGCTTTTATCTAAGTCATTTTTTAAAAGTTTACTCATTCAATAAGCACTTGTTAAAGTCTTACTATGTATAAGATAGTGTGCAGGCACTGGAAATTAAAAAAAAAAAAAGAAAATCAAAAACAAAAACTCTGCCCTAATGGAGCTTATGTTTTGCTGGGAAGAAGATGGGAATATAAGATTAACATAAATAGGTAATTACAAAAAAATTGAGGATAGAGAAATAATCAGTGATAAAAATATTAAATCATACAGACCCAAAGATAAATCTCTGACATATTACTCTAAGTATACCTTTTCCAAGTGGACATTAATCATTTATGACTATCTTTCAGGTCTAGATACTCAGGGAGTTCATATTCTATTTTCTATGCCAGACTTGAGATGTTTCCCCAACTTCTCATATATATATTTCTACTTTCTGTTGTTATACATTCTGGCAATATTAATTTCTAATTTTTCTTTTGTTAATCTGCCTCCAGATCCTCTTCACCATAGACTTTTCTGTTGCCTGAATTTTCTCAAATCAAAATGTCTTCTGTATTGAAAATATTCTACCATATTCACTCTCTTAATCTTTCCTTAATCCTCACTTTGTTCTTCTTGAATTACTCTGTGTATATCCTTTCAAGAATATTCAGTTATTTTATCCCATCAAGTCTTGGTGCTTTCAAATTTGCCACCTGATTAGAGCTTACAGTGGTATATAGATAGTTCAGCCTCATAGAATTTTTTTTTGCATTCAAAGTCCAGTTTAAACTCTACTTATATTAAGTTTCTCCTGCCCCCCATCTCTAAAAGTTGTTAATAATATCCTCTTATTTAGCTAACTTTATGACTCTTTTGCAAAATTTTAAATTTAGAAGATATGTCACTGGCCCACTAATCTAAGGCATAATCCTCACTGTATTATAACTGACAAGTGATTATTCATCTTTTTTTTGGTTTTGTTTTGTTTTTAGGTTTTTGCAAGGCAAATGGGGTTAAGTGGCTTGCCCAAGGCCACACAGCAAGGTAATTATTAAGTGTCTGAAACCGGATTTGAACCCAGGTACTCCTGACTCGAGGGCTGATGCTTTATCCACTGTGCCACCTAGCCGCCCAGATTGCATTAATTTTTTTGGTTGCCATATCATACTATTGACTCATATTGTTTTTACTCTTTTTTTTTTGGCAAGGCAATGGGGTTGAGTGACTTGCCCAAGGTCACACAGCTAGGTAATTATTAAACATCTGAGGTTGGATTTGAGCTCTGGTCCTCCTGACTCCAGGGCTGGTGCTCTATCTACTGCATCACCACCTAGCTGTCCTATTGACTCATTGAATTTGAAGTTAATTTAAACACATTTTAGAACTTTTTTCAGACCAATAGCTGTTTCATTTTATTGCCCACATATAATACTGGTAAAATAGATACTTTCAATTTAAGAATAAAGTTTTATATTTATTTTCATTCCCCTTCCCCTTCATATATTTCCTTTAAAAGAATCAATGACTTGGGAGGTGATTTTTCTTTCCTGGCTTGTCAGTAGCTGTGACTGTAGCCCCTGTTGGGATAGTTGCCTGTCTGCATATCTACTTTGCTCCTAGGGTGATGTCTCTAAGTACTGGAAGCATTGCTATTCTTTGGAGTCTTGAATTGAGGGTCCTGAGCTTTCATTATTGGCATCTGAGGAGAGATTATGATGAAGATGGTAATGATGGTTTGGATTACACATAGTCTCTGAGATATTTCCCTAGAATGCCTTGCTGCCTTACCAGGTTGGCTTCACTTTGCTAGATGGGGATAGCTGATATCTTTTCCATAGGATTTCCTTTCCCAGATAATGTTTGAAAGTGTTGGGTTTGAAGCAGGTCTTGTGTACAACCACTCTTTTTTTTTTTAGGGTTTCTTTTGCAAGGCAATGGGGTTAAGTGTCTTGCCCAAGGCCACACAGCTAGGTAACTGCTAAGTGTCTGAGGTCATATTTGAACTCAGGTACTCCTGACTCCAGGACTGGTCTTCTATCCACTGCACCACCTAGTCGCCCCTTACAACCACTCTTAAGACTCCTGTCACTATCTGTTCATTTGTGGCAATTGCTCAAAAAATCCAGGTTGGAAGTGTGTCCTATAGTTTAGATATAGTAGCACTATTATTTCCAGAGCTCTTGTGTTGAGGTTCCTAGGCTTTCTTTCATCAGTGTTAGAAGGGAGATAGTGAACTGGGGTTCATTCCCCAGCAGGATTGTTCGCTGTGTTTTGGGGAAAGTCAGGTGGTCTAGTGGGTACAATGCCAGGCCTGAAGTTAGGAAGGCTTATCTTCCTGATTTCAAATCTGGTTTGAAAAAAAATCCTGTTTGCCTCAATTTCCTCATCTGTAAAATGTGCTAGAGAAGGAAATAGCAAACCAATCTAGTATCTTTGCCAAGAAAATACCAAATAGGTTCATAAAGAGTGGGAAATGAATGAAATGACTAAATAACAAGAACCAGAACAACATCAGCAACAAAGTGATCAAAAGAGTGATGGTGATCTACCCTGCCCAGATCATATTGCCCCCTGTCTCTTACTCAGGGGGGCCTCACAGTGATTTGTAAGTACTTCTTGGTTCATCCCAACAAAAGCATGAACTGCTTATGTCTTTATAAGGGTTAAATCCTGAAGTTAATTACTAAGAGCAATTGCAGACCCTCCTGCTGGGTAATCTTGCCAAAAAAAAAAGCATAGAATTTTATTGTACTGGGGTGGCACCCTGGGGGTACTGCCTAGAGCAGGGATTCTTAACTTTTAGTCGTGGATGTCTTAAACAATCTGAAAAGACTATGGAACCTCAGTATAATGTTTCTAAATGAATACAAGAAAACTTAAAGTTTTCTGAAGAAAATTGATTAAATTGAGATAAAAATGTAATCCCCCCCACCCCATCCAAGTTCATAGATCCTTGCAATCTACTCATATGTTTCAACCTTGGGTTGAAAATCAGGCAACTTTTAAATTTTCCTTCTAGACATATACTTTAAAACATATAAAATCTATTTTTAATTCCCTTGATAGTCAAGGGCTAATAATATATTAGGTTTCATGAAAAGAGACTAACATCCAGAATGAGAAGGTAATAATCCTTGGCCAGATTATCACTGGTTTATTGTGTTCCATTCTGGGTACTCCATTTTTAGGGAGGATATGAATGAGACAGGGACAGAGAGACAAAGCACCATCCTCATCAGGAAGGACAATCAGGATGATGAAGGACCTCGAGTTCATGTCAAATGAGACAGACTGAAGAAACTTGGGAATATTTAGCCTAAAGAAGATCTGAGAAAATAATAGCCTTTTAAGGTATTAAAATGACAATAATACAGAAAAATTAGATCAGTACTTTTTGGTTTTAGAGGACAGAGATGGGAGCAATGGGCATAATAAGAGTGGCAAATTTAGAGGATGTAAGGGAAAATTTCTAACAATTATTGTGCTTTTCTACAAAGGGGTTCCTTAAGAAAGGAAGGTTATATTCTTTTTTTGTATAAGGGTTGGACTACAACTTTAAGATTCTGAGATGTGAGTATTTTGGAAAGAGAACATTTGAGTGTCTAATCTCTTATTTTATCTTAAATTAATGATTTTGCACTATTTATGTATATATATTTTTATACATATATATACTTACATATAAATATGTGTATATTTATATATGCACACATATAAATGTCTGGACATTTACTGACATTTAATGTCTCCCTTATTCCTATTATGGAAGTGTACCTTGCACAAAAAAACAAACAAAACAATTTTAAAAAAGAGAGAAAAAATCAGCAAAACCAATGCATCAATGAAGTCCAATATTTGTGTAGTCTTCCACATATAGTCCCCCACTGCACAAGGAAGAAAGGTAGGGCCCTTTTTCTCTTCTTTGGGACCACGCTTGGTATTTAAAATTTCATAGCATTAAGTTTACATTGTCTTTTTTTGACCTTGATATGATCTTTATTCATGGGTTATGTATCCTGATAGAGTACTGATACTGAGATGTTTAAAAGCTTTAAGTAAATGTTGGCATTTGACAAAGTCCTGGAACAAACTTTGTGATCATTAGAAGTTAAAATTTACCCAGCTGTGTGACTTTGGGCAAGTCACTTAACCCCATTGCCTTGCAAAAACTAAAGGAAAAAAAAGTAGTTAAAGTACCACAAAATTCATATCATAAATTTTGACTCATACCTCTTCTTTATTGTATTTAAAGCCATATAGTTGAGGAATAATATGATGATGGTAGTAATCTGAAGGTATTAGATTATATTGAATACCAGTATGATGCAATGATAAATGCACTGGTCTTTGAATGAGAAGAGATGGGTGAGAGACCTTGTTTGAGCACTGAACTAACCCTAACCACATCACCTCATTGAGCCTCAATTTCTTCTTCTCTAAAGTGGAGATAATATTTGTATTTCAGAGTTGTAAATAGAACAGGACTTTGTGAAACAGAAAATATAACTTACTATACTGATGTCAAAAATAATACAGCATGGCATAGAGTGAGAATAAAAGAGAATTCTGTGGTTAAAAAATCCCAAAAGATTTTTTGAGGATTTCAAAAAGTGATTAAAAATACTTTCATAATTTCACATTCATCACTGGAATTCTCACCATTGTACTTTGTCCCCACCTATTACTGAAATTTACTTTTAATTGAAACTTTTTACTATCCATTCTATAGATGAGGAAACTGAGGTATAAGACAGTTAAATGATTTGCCTCAAGTCACACAGTTATAGTAAGCCTGGGAGTCTGTACAACTGGGCTCTAGACCAAATTCTGCAACCAAAGCTATATGACTCTGGATTGATCACTTCCCTTCTCTCAGCCTTCGTTTCCTTATCAATAAAATGTGAGAGTAAGACATGATCTTTAAATTCTATCTAAAAACTTAAACTGCAATTCCTATAATTTCATTAGGCAGAAAAGCAAAGAGGAAGAGATTTGAGTCTTTCTTGAACATTTTGACAACATGTTTCTTGATATCCTTTTCACTTGGACTTATTTCTTTTTAAAAATCATTCCTTGGTGGGTGGTGGCAAAGCAAAAGGCAAAAGAATGAAGAAACCCTTTCCAACTATTCCACCCAGTGGGTGATGATCACAGATAGGTCAAATTGACCTGAGCTCAGTCCACCCACAGGCAGGCAATAGTTTCAGTAGCCAAATGTTTTTTATTTGTGTTTTATTAATTGTACATACTAATATCCCATGCTCCTTTAATTGGACCAGTTGGGTAAGATTTTCAAAGACTATTTCAAATGATTATGATAGATACAGTCAGTGGGGACCCCATATTCGCCAGCCTACTAGACTTCCTCAGTCTTCCAATACAGGTGTTTTTTTTTTTAAGATTTTGCTCCCAAGTTCTCAGCAGGTTTCAGACTTCATAACTCTTACATAGAACTGTTTATAAGATACTCAATTGTCCTGCTGAATTATGAATTGATGGGAAAGGAAGGAGACATTTGTGTTCACCCAAGTCATAGAAAACTGATTATATTTTAAGTATCTGACTTTAAATTTGGATTACATAAGAAGGTTGGTTCACACCTCTCAGCTCTTCCATAAAACATTACTAAATATATATTCCTTCTGAATTGGAACTACAAGATTCTGTTTTTTCAAAAACTGGGGAATCTTTAATATCCATGTAACCAATGTGAATTCATCTATAGTATTGAAAAGGGTCACAATCTAAGTTTAATCTAGTATAGACTGAGAATTATTATAGTATTTTATTTTATTTTAGAGGACAGAAAGACATAGGTTCAAGTGTGACCTCTGACACTCTAGCTCTGCTACTAAAGAACAACCACTTAACCTCTAGACTTTATTCCATTACTTGGGAAATGGGGGTAGTAGTGCCATTAGTGTTGACTATCTGACCTCACACGGTTTTGAAGAAGCTCAAAAGAAAGGACAGTTAGCAAACATTTTGCAATGGTAGAGCCCCACGTGAATGTTAGTTATTATTATAATATATAAACACATTTCTGAACAGCAGAGCTATAAACGTGTAGTTATCCCTGGCCCAGAGATTTGTTGGGAGCCACACAGATGCTAGTGCAACTGTGCTAATAGAATGCTTGCTATCTCAAAGTCTGTTGCATAAACTTAGCATTCAAATACCCCTTTCTTCCTTGCTATAGGGGTAGCATTTAGTCGACAACTTCAAGTGAAATATTTAGCTTGGTCTGTACTTCAATGCAGTGCTTACTTTATTCACCAGGGGTCATCAAAGGTCTGAATTTTCTTTGTCTACTCTTTGACTCTTGCACAAACTATACACACCACAGATCAACAGTTTTCTTTAGAATCTGGCATTTGGAAATGTGGGCTGTTGTTCCATCCTCTCTCCCCCAGCCCTACTCCCACTACCTGGCATGAGAAATACATATTGCTCTTTCCAGATTGGTATCATGGATTTATTTCAACAAGCATTTCTTGTCAAGGTTTTAGGATGGAAATGCCTTTTCTAATTGAATTTCCTTTCATTATAGAGGGAATCTTACTGAAAAAGAAAAAGGGGAAGGTTATAGGCCTTAGTATTTAATTAGTTTTGCATAAATTTCTCAAATATTTTTATATTTATAACTCCCAGCCCTTGATGAGCAGCACTGTGTTTCTGTGGATATTAATAATAACTGACATTTATATACACCTTTAAAGATTTTCAGATCACTTGCTATGTATATCATCTTTATTTTAATAGGTGAGATGGTAGGTTTAGGGTCAGAGGTTTTAGTTCAATTCAATAAAAGTATTCTTTAAATCATACTAGAATGTAAATTCTATGGGGTCAGAGGTTGACTTGCTTTTGTTTTTCTATCCCCACTACCCAAGGATAAGACACATGTTAAGGGCTCAATAAGTGCTATTCATTCTCCAACTTAATTTATTAACTGTGTAAACTGGGTAAATTAATTTACCTTCTGTGGACCTTGATTTCCTCAAATGCAAAATGAGAGGATTAGATTGGATGATATTTAATCTCCTTTCAATCAGTAAAGCCTGTGAAAGGATTTAGTATGTATTATATATAATATATGCATAATAATTAATTAATTTATTGTATATTATAAAATGCATTTATTATGAGCAATGACCACTCATTCAATTCTAACTCCCTAACCCTTTTTATTCTCCACTGGATTAAGACATACAGAGTGACTTGCCTAAGGTCACACAGATAGTAATTGTCTCAGACTGGTTTTGAACATTAGGTCTCTCTGATCCCACGTCACATCACTGAGCTACTTAATGCCTTCCTCTCTTATCTAGTAGAAAGAATTATAATTTGAGAATGTAATGGGATTCTTTGAGAAATGGAAGTATCCCCAATTTTTTTTCCTTTTAGAATGTCTTGAGTTTGGAAATACAGATGTAAAGGCCAAAGAGCAAAGAGCAAAGAGCAAAAAGGGACTATGGAAGAAGTACCTAATGCAATACCTTAATTTTATAGAAGAGGAAATAGAGATCCAGAGAGGAGAAGTGATCACAAAGTCAGAGGTAGAGTTGGCACTAGAGCCAAGTTCTTCTGACCCTTCAACCTCAAATGTTTTCTCTCCATTTTGGCAATTTTTTCACTAATGTCTTTGACTACAAGATTGAAATGACAGTGAAGTACATGAGGTTAAGGGTGGCATATTATTTTGTTTTATCTGCTTAGAATAGGACAAGACCCTGAGCAATAAGAGGACTTGATTGGTAATTGCTCATTAACAACCCCAAAAGGTCTATAAACCTTTTTAATATAGCAGACCAAATATTTTGGGGGAAGGATAAGAGGGAAAGATGGTTTAGGCTATGATTTCAACAATCTGGGAATAGTAAATTCTAAGTGTGGCTGCTCATTTCAATAGTAGTTTATTCATCTATAATGGTTTCTTATCTATAACTAAATAGTCTTATGTATCCCTCAGGTCCTAAGATGTTAAGTGACTTGTCTATGGCCCCTGCATCAGAGACAAAACTTTAACCTAGTTCTTCATGAATCCAATCTCTTCATTATCCCATTCTACCACTCATGACAGTGCATACCAAACTAGCCTAAATATTTTGATGAAATGTTGAAGCCGACAGAATCAGTTTCCATGTTAAGAAAACAATGCCTTTGTCTACAAACACAAGCATACTCCCTACCATAATTTTGGTTTCCTGACATACCAGTTATAGATCAGAGCCAAAAAGTCTTTGATTTTTTTCTCTTGATACAAAAGCTTTCTTTGCAAACCTGAACTCAAAATCCTTCCAGAGCCCAAAGTCTTCAATGTTGTTATTTAAAAGATTATTTCAATCCTCTATGCATCTAGCTGGTCACTTGATTTATTTAGAAGCATGTATATTCTTTTGGCAGTCTTTCTCATTCTCAAAAGCAGGCAAAGGAGCTGTTTCAAAGTGACATGTCAACTGCTCTAGGGAATGCAGTGGCTGAAGGGTAAGACTGGAGATCAGAGCTTACTTAATCCATGGGCCAAGAGGAGGCAGGTGTCTTGTGGAAGAGATAAAACCCTGCCAGAAGCTGGTGAGGGCATTAAGACATTCGTGAATTCATTTGATTCCCAAATCCCAGTGTTGCCTTATTTGGTTTCATAACAAAAGTTAGCAATAGGTTTCCCTCTAATCTCCCTTACCCATATGTCTAATTGTGCCTCCAGTTCTGGTAGGTTTGTCCCCTTCACAGTGAAATAAAATCTGTTTTTTCAGCAGGTTACTACTCAATCAATCAACAAGTATTTTGAAACCTTCTCCATCTATTCCTTTTCCTCCTTGGGGAAAATTTCCATGGCCCCTTTTTGCCTGTGACTAATTTTTCCTCTTAAAAATCTCTGCTGAAAGATTAGGGAAATTTAGATGATTCCATTTAGCCCAAAGGAGAAAAAACTGAAGAGGTAGCTAATCATAGTCTTCAGGTATATTAGGAATGGGGAAAATAGTGGTTCACTTTTTTTACCTTATTCCCTTGAGAGCAAAGAAAAATGAAATAAACCATGTTAAAAAGGACACTGAAAACTATCATGTATCCAGAAGAAAATGATCAGTTTGATGAAGAGTCTAGAAATCATATTGGATGTAGAAAGGTTAAAGAATTTGTATTGTCTAGATAAGTTCAGGGAGCAACTAGGCTGCAAAGTGGCTAGAGCGCCAGGTCTGAGTCAGGAAGATTCATCAAGGTGAGTTCAGATATGGCTCAGTCACTTACTATGTGATCCTGGGCAATTTATTTAACCCTGTTTATTTCACTTTCCTCATCTGTAAAATGAGCTGGAGAAGGAAATGGCAAAACATACAAAAAAATGAAACCCCAACACAAATGACCAAACAAGACCAGAGGAGAGAGAAATTTGGAGGGTTACAAAGACAATCTTCATATTTAAGGGGGCAATTTAGGGTTTGTATAAGAGATTTAATTTAATTTAAGAGTATATCACCAGTACCAAAGTTGAAGGAAGTTATAGGAAGATATTTAGTAATTGCAAGGAAAAACTAGAGCTGTCTAAAAATGGAAAGTGCTGCCTTATGATGTAGTAAACTTACCGTTAAGGCAATATCTGAACTGACTATGGATATTAATTGATATGTCTTTTCACATCACATTTTGGAGCCAATCTTGCACGTTTTAATTCTATATTGTTCTCTTTCATTTTTGTGGGCTTTTTAATTTGCAATATGTTTATCCTTTATAGCCTTTATTGCCTATGTTTATGTTTCTTTGTTTTAGTTACATATGTCATTATTTATAGTACACTAATATTTCATTACATTTATGTACCTTTATTTAGTCATCCTCTAATTAATGGATATCTTTTTTGTTTCCATTTATTTATTACCCCCAAAAGGATTATCACAAATATTTTGTGTATTTGTGTTAAATCCCTTCTTGGGATATATGCCTAGTAGTGGAATATCTGAGTCCAAGGATATAGGTATTTTAGTCACTTTTATTCCTATTCCAAATTACTTTCCTAGATAATTGAGTGGATTTGTAGATCCACCAAGGGAACAATGCATTATTTGCCCAGAACTGTGAAAATGTTGACTGTTTTTGATAACTATTTTGACATATTTTCAAATTTGCTGTGTGAAGTTCAACTGGGATCTTTAGATTTAAATTTTTTTTACTTAAGGTAATAGGGTTAAGTGACTTGATCAAGGTCACACAGCTAGGTAATTATTAAATGTCTGAGGTACATTTGAACTCAGGTCCTCCTTATTCCAGAGACAGTGCTCTATCCATTGTGTCACCTAGGTGTCCGGAGGCAGATCTTTTGATTTTGAACAATTCATTTTTTAAAAAAAATATACTTGGGAGCAGCTAGGTGGCGCAGTGGATAGAGCACTGGCCCTGGAGTCAGGAGTACCTGAGTTCAAATTTGGCCTCAGATACTTAATAATTACCTAGCTGTGTGGCCTTGGGCAAGCCACTTAACCCCATTTGCCTTGCAAAACCTAAATATATATATATATATATATATATATATATATATATATATATATATATATATATATATGGTTCTTTTACTTATTTCATTATGAATTATATTTTAAAATATTTATTCCATTCATTAAAAAAAATTAAGTTCCAAATCTCTTCTCCCTCCTACCCAACTCCCACCTCTTTGAGAAAGTAATATATTACCAACTACACAAGTCAAATAAAAATCATTTCAGAATAGTCATGATGCAAAACAAAATGCAAAATAGCAGGAAAAATTTTTTAAAAAGTATCTTCTCTGTACTCATAGTTCATAAGTTTTCTCTTTGGACGTAGATATAGACTATGTCATCTATATCATGACTTCCCTGTAATTGCTTTAGCTAATAGTCTTGATCAAAATAATCATGTCTTTCACAGTTGATCATTGTAATGATATTGCTGTACCTGTGCACAGTGTGCTCCTAGTTTTGCTTCACTGCACTTTGCAATAGGTCATATAAGATTTTTCAGGCTTTTCTGAAACTGAAAGGCTCATCATCTCCTATGGCATAATAATATTCTATCACAATCATTTATTGCATTTAGTCATTTCACATATCCTCAATTTCCAATCCTTTGCCACCCACAAAAAGTGCTGCTATAACTTTTGGTTTGCACATATAGATCTTTTTTCTGTTCTTTGATTTTTTTCAGATATAGATAGTACTGGTATTACTGGGTCAAAGTAATTCTTTGGGATAGGTTCCAATTTTTCTTCATAATGATTTGGTCAATTCACAGTTCCACCAAGAGTGCAATAGTGTCCCTATTTCTTCAGCAATTGCTATTTTTCTTTTCTGTCATATCAGTGAATCTAATAGGTAACCCAGAGTTGTTTCATTTGCATGTATCTAATTAAAAGTGATTTAGAGGGGTAGCTAGGTGGCACAGTGGATAGAGCATTGGCCCTGGAGTCGGGAAGTACCTGAGTTCAAATCTGGCCTCAGACACTTAATAATTACCTAGCTATGTGGCCTTGTGCAAGCCACTCAACCCCATTGTCTTGCAAAAACATGAAAAAAAGTGATTTAGAACATTTTTTCATGTCGCTATTGTTAGCTTTGATTACTTTTTATAACTGTGTGTTCGTATCTTTGGACCATTAATCTAGTTGGGTCATGATTCTTATTTTTTTTATAAATTTGACTCAATTCTCAATATACATGAGAAATTAAGATTTATCAGAGAAACTTACTATAAAAATTCCCTCATTTTCCTACTTTCTTTCTAATTTTGGCTACTTTAATTTTGTTTATGCTATTTTTTTTTCTAATACTGTGGAGTCATAGGATCACACAAGATTTAGCAACTAGCACCTTAAAAGAACAAAGTGCTTTAGAATATGATATTCCAAGAGAAAAGAAGTTAGGATTAGAAGCAAGAATGATCTGCCCCTCAAAACTTAGCATAATGCATCAGGGGGAGAAATGAACACAATAAGAGAGAGGACTTTGAAATATTCTTAAAGAAAATATCAGAAATAAATAGAAAATTAGCCTTTCATATACAAGACTCAAAAATTGTCAAAAGGTCAATATAGATAGAGAAATCATAAAGTTTCTTTAAGGTTAAGCTTTTTATCTTCCTATAAGGTAAAGTGTTACATATAACTCCTAAAAACTTTAACATTGCTAGAGGGTAGAAATATTCCACATTTTTGAGGGAGAAAGAAATTTTGGGAAAAAAAGGAGAGCAAAGAGAGAAAAACGTATGTGTGAAATTATTTCACATAAAAGAGACCAACAAAGAATAGCTTTTATAGTGGAGGAGAAAATGATTGAGGAGGAGGGCAGGAAATGCTTGAACCTCACTTTCATCTGAATTGTTTCAAAAATTGAAGAATTGGGTAATGATATCTGTCTTACTCAACAAGAAAGTAGGAGAGGAAGGCAATAAAAAAGGGGTGAAGCAATAAAAGAGAGGACAGATTAAGGGAGGTGGTGCCAGAACCCATAGTTTTTTTTTTTGTTTTTTTTTTAGGAAGAACAAGATAAAAAAAAGGAAAAAAGATAAAATTTTAGAAATGGAATGGAGAATGAAGGTAAATGCAGTTAGTCATCATAATTGATGAACTCATCTATTAACAGGAACAAATAGAATGAAACTTGAATCAAGCAATATCTTATTTACAAGAAAAAATTCCCTTTGGTTCTAAAATGCTCGGTCAATTGTCCTCGATAATTTCTTGAAAAATGATTTCCAGGCTTTTTCTTTGATTATAATTTTCAGATAGTCTAAGAATTCTTAAATGAGCTCTCCTCAATTTATTTTCCTGGTCAGATATTTTTTATGAGATTATTTCACATTTTCTATTTTTTATTCTTTTTGCCTTTGTTTTCATATTTCTTAGTGTCTCATAGAGTCATTAGCTTCCACTTGTTCATTTCTCAATTTCAAGACATTATTTTCTTCAATGAATTTTTGTATTTAATTTTCTATTTGGACAGTTTTGCTTTTTAAGAAGTTATTTTCACCAGTTTTGTTCCTCTTTTACTATTTGACCAATTATGTTTTATAAATTATTTTCTTAAGATTTTTTTGCACTTCTCTACTAAATTTGCTGGCTAATGTTTCAGAATTTCCTTGAATCACTCTCATTTCTTTACTCAATTTTCCTCTACCATTTTTACTTTATTTTGGAAATAATTTTTTAGTTCTTCCAGGAATTCTTGTTGGGTGTGTATCCAGTTTCTACTTATTTTTCTCTCTATTGAGGTTTTGCTAGTAACTGTTTTGACATTGTCTTCAGAGTTTGTGCTTCAATCTTCTCTGTCACAGCAGTAGATTTTTTATAGTCAGGTAATTTTGTCATTTGCTCATTTTTCCAGGCTATGTATTTAATTTGAGCTTCATTGCCAAAACTGAGCTCTATTCTGAGATGGGGAGCAAGACATCATTCCAAACTTCTGTTCCCCCCCCACACACACTATTATTTTCAGTTGGTCTGAGGGGTTTGGAAATTTTCAGTACTTTTAAGGTAGTATGTTCAGGGAGAGGTGTGGTCACTTCTTTCCTGGTCTTTTCCCAGGAAGAGCCCCTGCTCCCTTGAAACTGGGATTGATATTCCTCCTCATAGCCCTTCTCCTTTGTAGTCACGAATATTCTTGAAATGTGACTGAAAAAGGATATTCAAATTGGAGTTGCCTAAGATCATTCACTCTTATCCCTGATACTATCACAGGAATCCTATTTAATTGCTTTCTGACCAGATCTTCTTACCATCCCTAATTCCCTAAGCTAAGGCTATTGTCACCACCATCCAAGTCCTATCACTCATGTTGATTTTGCCTGAGTTTTCAGCCAGTCCCACTACCATATCACAGATTTCTCTTTCTGACCTCTTAAGTTGTCTTAAGTTGGAAGAATATCTCATCTGACTTTTTGTTGTTTCTGGCATTATAAATTTTGATTTGAGTTACTATTTCAAATTTGTTTTGTGGAGAATTTTGAACTTCCTCTACTTCATTATCTTGGTTCTCTCCTTGGAACTTTACAATTAATTTTCAGTTAGATGAATAACTTATTTTCATATAGTAGATAGAAGATTTTAGCTTCTGAGGATTTAACATATGTTACTACTATAGATATTAAGTAAAAACACAGTTTTTAGCAAGTTTAAGCATCCATGATCCATGACTGAAAGATCTTCTGAGTGGGTACCAAACTATGGCTTGTTACTTATCTATTGGAATAGATTTTGGTATTCCCTTTTGTTAGACTTGCAGAGTCTACTATTTAGGCCTTAGTTATACTCATAACTTTCCATCTAAATTTCTAAAACTTAAAAAGGAAATATTTTTTAAAAATCAGCAAAATTATAATATTTTAGGGAAAAACATCTTTACTTTAGGGGTGAAGTAGATGATCAGAAAAAAATTGTATTATGGAGATTTATAATTGGACTTAGAAGGTTTAAGATTATATAATTCAACCCACACTTGAAAAAGATATCTTCTCTCCAATATCTCAGAAGTGATTAACTAACCTCTGCTTATAAAACTTAACTAATAGGCAGCCCATCACCTTCTAAGGCTGATGATTCTATTTTTGGGCAGCTCTAATTATAAGGTGTTCTTTTGTCTTTTTTTGTCAAGGATAGTTCTGTTTCTCTCTAATATTCATCAATTATTTCTAGTTCTACTCTTGTCAGGGTCAAGTCTATCTAAAAAAGTCTGTTAAACCATCCATAATAGGATCCTTCAAACACTTAAAGTCAGCTGTAATATCTTGACTAATTTTCCTCTCTATGTGAAACATCCCAAGCTTCCCACATTTGTAATCATCATATATTTCAAACCATGTGAGGTTTTGGTAATAAAGTCATTCCTTCCTCTTCTACACATCACTTTTGTCAGTTACAAAAGTAAGTCATGACTTCTTGGTATGAGGAGTTTCATGTTAGTCCTTAGAAATATGTACAGTTGGTCATTGAATCTATGCTCAAAGAATCCTTTTGGATTGGTTGAACTTGTGCAGACTTTTGTACAGTTTTTGGTAATCTATTAACATGACCATTTGCAGGAGGACTTGGGTCAATGTCAATTGTACATTACTGATAAAATGCTAAACTAAGCTAAATTTCAAATGTACATAGTGCAAGGCACTTAATGTTATCTGGACCTGGCTGATGTATGATTATCCATAGCTAAAAGGAATTGGGGTTTTGGACAAAATAAGAGACAAAACTAGTATCAAGGTTAAGGGAAGAGGCATCTGTGAACACATTGGGACATGCATTCCTCCTTATTCATTTGTAGTTTTAGATTCAAGGCCAAATTTAAAAATGCATTGGCACATCTGAGATATGATAGATTTGCTGATAGGTAGAAGCTATTTGCCAGTATATTCGATGACTAGAAAAAATTGCTTGTTTATACTTATAAATAATGGGGATGGGGAATGTGCCCTTCTTCAGGATTTTAACAATACTTTTCTCATCATTTGTCTTTAAAATAAAAGATAGAGTGGATATATCTTATTTACTCAAGCATACTATACTCCCTTTTATAAAATGCACCTTAATTTAGGTGTAAAAATGACTTACATAAAGTTATTGAAAGGACCTTCTGCTCAAAGCTTTCAGGCATATTTTGGGCAAGTCTGGTGCATGGACGCATGCTTAGTCCATTCGATTTCATGAACTTGAAGCACCAATTATGTCCTCCTTTGAAACCAGTACCTTCTTCTTCATCAACAATTCTTCTTGCCTCCTGCTGAACACAGGAATTTGTGGACACAGGAATTCCAGTGGTTCAATCTATATCTTCAATTCCCTCCTTAAATCAGGACATTTTGCTGACTTGCCTCTCATGGCCTGCTTCTGCCAGTAGAGCTTCTTCTTCTTCCAGTATCCAGTTATGGATTTCTTTTTCAGTTGGAGGAGGACAAAATTGACCTTCAGCAGCATGATTCATTTACTTTTGCAAACTGGATCACTTTTAACTTGGATTTAGTATTGTACAAAAATTTTTTTCTAAGCAATTTCTGGTCAGAACATGGCAAAAGGTAACAATATACCTGGTAAGAAATATGAAACAGTAAGTGCAAAGGCAACAAGCATGAAAAAGTGGGAATATACCAGTTTTTACATCCTAAATTTTTCAGAAAAGGGTGAGATTTATATGTGGGCAAATACAGTAAATCTTATTCTAATTGAACCCTGATCTTTGTCATTTAATGAGAGGTTTCCCATAAGCAAATTCTATCTTATATGATTTTTTAAAATGAAAAATAATAAAAAATGAAAAACAAAGACACACCCAATATAAAATGCAAAGGGGCATAGAGTCATTTTCCTAATTGAATACAGCACAAATTAAATATTTCTCATACCTCTAACAAACAACTGTCCACATTGCTTAGTCAAATAGTCTCTAAAATCTGTTAGTTTAAAAGATTGCTAATTATCCCATCTTCTTCCCTGTGATTGGATATGACTATCAAGTATTTCTGAGATTGGTTGTAATATGAAATTCATCTTTACAGTTATAGCTTACTGTAGATTTTGGGGCAATGTTCCACAATTAAAAAATGCCCAAACATAAAGTATGTGCTTTATCATGATACTCTAGTATAAAAAAAATTTGCATCTCATTCCACATCTGATCTTTTATATTCCACATCTGATCAAATACTAAAAGTGTGAATTAGTCACAGTCTTACATAAATCTGAACATTATGTAATGAACTTAATAGTAGGTTAACAATGAACTCTCATGTAGTATAATAGAAAGCACTAGGCTGAGGAAGAAAAGTGAGGTTTTTTAGCTCTTCTTCTAACTTGGTGAGTCACTGGTAAAGTCACCTTGATGTCCTCTGAGGTCTCTTCCAGCCCAAACATCCTATTTTAAGATCCTATGTGTTCAGCTAAAAATGGTGAAAAAAAAATCTGATAATAAAAGTCCCTCTTACTACTACAGTCTGAAAGGAAGAGCACATGAGTTAGGTCATCAGGAAGGCCGAAACAGCTGCCAATCACCCTAGGGAGGACATTAGTAGATCAAGCAAGGGAATCCTTAGACCTTAGTCTGGGGGGTAGGGTTCCTAAAATACCCTTTATATTAGCCCATTCAGTTGAACTTGTTGACAAGGAAAGGAGGGCAAGAAAGTCTGCAAAACTTGAAGATACCTGAAAATTTGAAAGTATGATACAAAAGAATATTGATTACTTTCAGAGGAGCTGGGTCCAAATTATGTTTTTGACTTTTTTGCTAATTGGGTCAGACATTTAACTTCCTTGAATCTTGGTTTACTGGGTGGGGAAATGAAGGTGTTGGATTAGATTGGCCCCTGAGCACACTAGGTATAAGTTCTATAACCTCCTTGTAGTAAAGCAAAATAGCTTTGGAAATTCTAATCCTGTGATTTGGAGAACTTCACTGCGTGTTTGTTTTCCCCTGTTATGGAACATTCCTGGAGAATTCTTTTACGTTGGATGTAGAGTAAACCAATCAAGGCAGAGAATGCTGAGGGACTGAGAAATGATAGCTTTGTGCTGTACAATTATTAGCAGCTATATTCTTGATAGCACCTTCTGAGTCCTCCCTTGTTCTCTTAACATGAACTTTACAGTATCTTTTAACCAAAGATCTTAAATTATTTTTCAATCATTAAATTGGTTATTTAAAAACTTTCCCTAAGATAGTTTGACAAAGAATTTGTTCTTTGTCCCCATAGCTTCAGTCCTAGAAAGACTGATTAAAATTGCCAAATTAGCATCCTGTAGTTCTAATACTAATCAGTTTTCACTAATATAATTTAGAAACGCAGAAATATTGATGCAAACCCTCATATCTTATTTTAAGCATGCCTAAACTGTTCTCTGCTTTGCTTTCCTTCTGAATCATTTAGTGAGCATCACTCATGCCCTGAGTTCTGTCCAGAATTCATATTAAGCACAAGTACTGCTCTGTTGTCTTTTATTCCAGTTGTGTGTTTATTGAATTCTTGAAAACATGGAGCATTTTATACTTTTACTTGATATGGTTATCTGCATACCTACCCACTATTTGTAAGATTATGCATTTCTTGAAGACAGGGACCATACACTTTCTATCCCTTCCATTCTCTCTCATTCTTATACTTTGCATTGAATGGGATCTTGATTCAGCATATATTTTTAAAAACATTATTTATAAGGTGCTATGTTTGGTGTTAAGGATACAAAGATAAATAATGAAATAACTCACTTCAAGGAACTCATAAGGGTAAAAATGTAAACTGTTTGCTTAATTGAAAGTGGTTGTCCAATATTATTTTCCTCATTTATTCCAAATTCTTCTAATATGGAATCTTTTGGTCTAATCTATTCATTGATTTTGTGGGATTTGGAGACAATTCTCAAAAAGTTGAAGTTGCAAATATGAAATAAGGTAATTCATAGGGGACATCAATTCAGACCCAAAGAAACTCCATCATCTCTTAGTTACTTAGTGTTAAAAGCACTTTGTATTCCTGAGGCCATGATGAAGATACTTGTTTTTTTGAGGGGGGGCAATTACAGAGTTAAGTACCAATTAGAAAATTAATACTAATATCGTTGTGCTTCTATCTCTGTTTTCAAAACACTTTCTACTTTTAACCAATGACTTTAAAATGTTTTCACTGAGATTTTACTTGATGTGCAGTTAAGCATGAGTAAGTTTAGTTAGAGTCAACAAGCTTTAATTAAGTGTGCAACTGAGCAGAAGGAGTCCCTGGTGACACAAAACAATGCCAATGTTGACTTTTCACCAGGTGCTAGGCACTCTAGGGGAGGAGAGCATTGAATCAAAGAACCCAAAGCAGAGCTGATCTTGGGCAATATGAAAAAGTGGGCATATTGCCCTCATCACCCTCTGTACCTCTGGTCAGTGCTCATTCTTCTCCTATTCTGTCTATCCATCTACTAGAATCTGATGGAGAGACTCTTGAAGTTAAATAAGCTTGGATTTGAATTCTTCTGCCAGTTATTAGCTGAGAGAACCTGAACAAGTTATTTAATCCTATGTTTCAGGGGTTTTTTCATATGTAAAATGAAGTTAGTCAGTTAATAAATAGATCAATTAAGTGCTTACTGTATAGATAGTAATAGCAGCTACCTGACTGGTTTATTGTGAAGATCAGAAAGAGATGATGAATATAAAGCATCTTGTAAACCTTTAAAGGCTCTAAAATGTCAATCATCACCTACTATAGTGAGATTTCTGAGATTCATATTAAACTGCATTTTATAAAAAGCATGTTAAAGACATATCATTGGTAGTGTTACAAAAAAATCAACAAGGGGAGGTAGTTTTGGGCATGAAACCTACTCAGACTGCTAGGGTTCATCATTACAATGATGAATATACATATGTATACACATATGTATATAATACACATATATATATATAAAAATAGCTCACAACTCTTTGGTACTTATAAGTATATGATATATAATTGATTTCTATAATACAAACTTTGAACAATAAGACTCTTTAGAGATCACCAAAAAATATGAAATTTTAAAGGTAGAAAAGACTTTTTTTTTTTTGGAAAAGACTTTTTTTTAGAAAGATTTTGTTTGTTTTGAGTTTTACAATTTTTCCCCTAATCTTTCTTCCCTCCCCCCACCTCCCACAGAAGGCAGTTTGTTAGTCTTAACATTGTTTCCATGGTATACATTGATCTAAGTTGAATGTGATGAGAGAGAAATCATATCCTTAAGGAAGAAAAACAAAGTATAATGGATAACAAAATTACATAATAAAATAATGGGTTTTTTCCCTAAATTGAAGGTAACAGTATTTCTCTGGATACAGATGGCATTCTCCATTGCAGACAGCCTCAAATTTTCCCTGCTTGTTGCACTGATGCAATGAGTAAATCTAACAAGGTTGATCATTACTCCCATGATGTTGTCACAGTGAACAATGTTCATCTGGTTCTGTTCCTCTCACTCAGCATCAGTTCATGAAAATCCTTCCAGGATTCAGGAATTCCCCATCCCTCCTGGTTTCTAAGAGAACAATAGCGTTCCATTACATACATTCAGTTTTAAGCCATTCGCCAGTTGAAGGACATTTACTTAATTTCCAATTCTTTGCCATCAACAAACAGGGCTACTATGAATATTTTTGTACAAGTGATATTTTTACCCTTTTTCATAATCTCTTCAGGGTATAGACCCAGTAGTGGTATTGCTGGATCAAAGGGTATGCACATTTTTGTTGCTCTTTGGGAGTAATTCCAAATAGCTGTCCAGAAAGGTTGGATGAGTTCACAGCTCCACCAACAATGTATTAGTGTCCAAGATTTCCCACATCCCTTCCAACATTGATAATTGCCCTTTCTGGTCATATTGGCCAATCTGAGAAGTATGTGATGGTACCTCAGAGATGCTTTAATTTGCATTTCTCTAATAATTAGTGAGTTAGAGCAGTTTTTCACATGACTATGTATCACTTTGATTTACTCATCTGTAAATTGTGTTTGCATATGCTTTGATCATTTGTCAATTGGGGAATGGCCTCAATTCTCTGCATATTCTAGAAATGAGTACTTTGTCAGAAATAGTAGTTGTAAAAATTGTTTCCCAATATACTATATTTCTCTTGATCTTGGTTACAGTGGTTTTGCTTGTGTAAAAGCTTTTTAATTAAATATAATAAAAATTATCTAGTTTGTTTTTAATGATGCTCTCCATCCCTTCCTTTATCATAAACTGCTTCGCTTTCCATAGATCTGACAGGTATACTACTCCTTGATGTTCTAGTTTTCTTATAATATTGTGTTTTATGTCTAAATCCTGCAATCCACTTTGATGGGTGTGAGGTGCTGGTCTAATCCAAGTTTCTTCCATACTAACTTACAATTTTCCCACCAGTTTTTATCAGTGAGAATTTTTATCCCAATAGCTAGACTCTTTGGGTTTATCAAACAGCAGATTACTATAATCATTTCCTGATGTTGCACCTAGTCTATCCCACTGATTCACCACTCTATTTCTTAGCCATTGCCAGCCATTTTGATGACTAATGTTTATAATATAATTTTAGATCTGATAAGGTTAAGCCTCTTTCTTTTGCATTTTTTTCATTGAATCCCTGGAAATTCTTGACTTTTTATTTCTCCATATGAATTTACTTAAAACTTTTTCTAACTCATTAAAGTAATTTTTTAGAATTTTGATTGGTAGGGTACTAAACAAGTAGTTTAGTTTCGGGAGAATTGTCATTTTTATTATATTAGCTCTACCTATCCTTAAGCAGTTGATGTTTGCCCAGTTATTTAAATCTGATTTTCTTTGTTTAATTGTTTTCAAAAAGTTTCTGAGTCTGCCTTAGCAGGTAGACTCCCAGGTATTTAATATTGTCTGAAGTTACTTTGAACAGGATTTCTCTTTCTAGCTTTTCCTGCTGGATTTTGCTAGAAATATAAAGAAAAGTTGAGGATTTATGAAAGTTTATTTTATAACCTGCAAATTTGCTAAAGTTGCTAATTAATTCTATTAATTTTTAGATGATTCTTTGAATTCTTTAGGTATGCCATCATGACATCTGCAAAGAGGGAGAGTTTTGTCTCTTCCTTCCCAATTCTAATTCCTTCAATTTCTTTTTCTTCTCTTATTGCTAAAGCTAGCATTTCTAATACTATATTGAACAGTAGTGGTGATAATGGGCATACTTATTTCATCCCTGATCTTACTGGGAATTCCTTTAGTCTATCCAGATTGTATACAATGTTTGTTGATGATTTCAAATAGATAAATACTGCATATTATTCTAACCAAAAATCCATTTATTCCTATACTCTGTAGTGTTTTTAATAGAAATGGGTGCTGTATTTTGTCAAAAGCATTTTTATCATCTATTGAATTAATCATATAATTTCTGACTGGTTTGTTCTTGATATAATTAATTATACTAACAGTTTTCCTAATATTGAACCAACGCTATATTCCTGGGATTAAATCCTACATGATCATAATGTATTATCCTAGTGATAACTTGCTGTAATCATTTTGGTAAGATTTTATTTAAGATTTTTGCATCTATATTTATCAAGGAGATAGGTCTATAATTTTCTTTCTCTGTTCAAGCTCTTCCCGGTTTAGTTATCAGTATCAAATTGGTGTCATAGAATTAGGTAGAGTTCCATCTTCACCTATTTTTCCAAAGAATTTATATATAAAATTGGAACCAATTGTTCCTTAAATGTTTGAAAGAATTTGCTTGTGAATCCATCTGGCCTTGGAGATTTTGTTCTTACGAACTTCAATAATGGCTTGTTGAATTTCTTTTCCTGAGATGGGGTTGGCTAGGTATTTAATTTCCTCTTTATTTAATCTGGGTAATTTATATTTTTGTAAATATTCATCCATTTCACTTACTTTGTCAAATTTATTGGCATAGAGTTGGGCAAAATAATTCTGAATTTTTATTTTAATTTCCTTCTCATTGGTGGTGAGTTAACTTTGTTCATCCATGATATTAGCAATTTGGTTTTCTTCTTTCTTTTTTTAATCAAATTGAACAGATGCTTATCAATTTTATTGTTTTTTTTCATAAAACCAGCTCTTGGTTTTATTTATTAGTTCAACAGTTTTCTTGCTTTTGATTTTATTAATTTCTCCTTTAATTTTTAGAATTTCTAATTTGGTATTTAAGTGGTGTTTTTAATTAGTGCTTTCTCTAATTTTTAAGTAGTATATTTAATGCATTGATTTCCTCTTTCTCTAATTTATTCATGTAAGCATTTAAAGATATAATGTATCCCCTGACAGCTTCCTTGAGTGAATCCCATAGGTTTTGGGATGTTGTTTCATTATTGTCATTATCTAAGATGAAATAATTCTTTCTATAATTTGTTGTTTGATCTACTCATTTTTTAAAATGAGGTCATGCACTTTCAAATTAGTTTTGGGTCTATATCTCCCTGTCCTAATATTGCATGTGATTTTTATTACATTATGATCACAGAAAGCTGTATTCACCATTACTGGTTTTCTGCAATTGATCATTAGGGGTTTTTTTTTAGGTTTTTTTTTGCAAGGCAAATGGGGTTAAGTGGCTTGCCCAAGGCCACACAGCTAGGTAATTATTAAGTGTCTGAGACCGGATTTGAACCCAGGTACTCCTGACTCCAAAGGTGGTGCTTTATTCACTATGCCACCTAGCCGCCCCAATCATTAGGTTTTTATGCCCTGGTATATGGTCAATTTTTGTGCAAGTGACATGTACTACAGAAAATATATATATATATATATTCATTTATATCCCATTCAGTTTCCTCTGTAAGTCTATCATATCTATGTTTTCTAAGAATCTATTTATCTCCTTAACTTCCAGATTTATGCAAACCTGAGTGAGGGAATTAAGGTCTCCCACTAGTAGAATTTTCTGTCTATGTCTCCTGTAGCTCTTCCAACTTCTCTAAGATTTTGGATGCTAAACCATTGGGTGTATACATATTTAGTATTGAAATGATATTATTTTCTATGGTAACTTTTGGGAGGATATAGTTTCCTTCCTTATCTATTTTAACACTATCTATTTTTGCAACTGATTTGTCTAAGATAAGTATTGCTACCCCTGCTTTTTTCACTTCAGCTGAAGCAAAATATATTTTGCTCCAACCTTTTACCTTTACTCTATATGTATCTCTCTGCTTCAAATGAGTTTCTTGTAAGCAGTATATTGTAGCATTCTGGTTTTAATCCAGTCTGCTATTTGCTTATGTTTTAAGGGAGAGTTCATTCCATTCACATTCAAAGTTATAATTATTAACTCTTTATTACCCTCCATGCCATCTTCCCTCTTTTTGTATTTTCCCCCATTTTCCCTTAATCCATATTCCCCAGTATTTTGTTTCTTAATACTGCCACCTTCAGTATGTTTGCCCTCCTATATCAACCCTCTCCCCTTTCTTTACCCCTTCCCTTTTCCCTTCTTCATTCCCTTCCTTCTGATAGTTCCCCTTTTTCTCCCCCTCCCCATCTCCCTCTTTTCCCCTTTCAATACTTGAAAGGTAAGATAAATTTCTCAACTTAACTGAATGTGTGTTAAGTTTAAGCCAAGTCTGATGAGAGGAAGATTTAAGTAGTTGTCACCTCCTCCCTTTTTCCCCTCTATTACAATAGCTCTTTTATACCTCTTAATATAATAAGATTTTCCCTGTTCAATCTCCTCTCAAGAATATCCAACACTTCTAAGTATATTCTCTCTAATAGAATTAAAATTCTTGAGAGTTTTATTACAGTCTTTCTCCCAGGTAGGGGTATAGCCAGTTTCATTTTATTGGATAGCAGTCTCATAGACAAGACGTAAGATATCATTTCCAACTAAGTATATTCTCTCTAATAGAGTTACAATTCTCAAACATTCTAAGAATCTTTCTCCCAGGTGGGGATATAGCCAGTTTCATCTTATTGGCTAGCAGCTTTTTTTGCCCTTTTTTTAAAATTTATTTTTATTAAAGATATTATTTGAGTTTTACAATTTTCCCCCGATCTTGTTCCCTCCCTCTACCCCCCACAGAAAGCACTCTGTCAGTCTTTACTTTGTTTCCATGTTGTACTTTGGTCCAAATTGGGTATGATGAGAGAGAAATCATATCCTTAAAGAGAAGAGAAGTCTAAGAGGTAACAAGATCAGACAATAACATATCTGTTTTTTCATAAATTAAAGGGAATAGTCCTTGCACTCTGTTCAAACTCCACAGCTCCTTATCTGGATACAGATGGCACTCTCCTTTGCAAACAGCCCAAAATTGTTCCTGATTGTTGCAATGATGGAATGAGCAAGTCCTTCAAGGTTGAACATCACTCCCATGTTGCTGTTAGGGTGTACAGTGTTTTTCTGGTTCTGCTCATCTTACTCAGCATCAGTTCAGGCAAATCCCTCTAGGTTTCCCTGAAATCTCATCCCTCCTGGTTTCTAAGAACAATAGTGTTCCATGACATACATATACCAATGTTTGCTAAGCCTTTCCCCAATTGAAGGACATTTACTGGATTTCCAATTCTTTGCCACCACAAGCAGGGCTGCTATAAATATTTTTGTACAAGTAATGTTTTTAAACTTTTTCCTAATCTCTTTAGGGTATAGACCCAGTAGTGGTATTGCTGGATCAAAGGGTATGAATATTTTTGTTGCCCTTTGGGCATAGTTCCAAATAGCTCTCCAGAAGGGTTTCATGAGTTCACAGCTCCACCAACAGTGTAATAGTGTCCCAGATTTCCCACAACCCTTCCAGAAATGATCATTATCCTTCCTGGTCATACTGGCCAATCTGAGAGGTGTGAGGTGGTACCTCAGAGAAGCTTTAATTTGCATTTCTCCAATAATTAATGATTTCAGCATTTTTTTTCATATGGCTATTGATTACTTTGGTCTCCTCATCTGTAAATTGCCTTTGCATAACCTTTGACCATTTGTTAATTGGGGATTGATTTTTGTTTTAAAAATATGACTCAGTTATCTGTATATTTTAGAAATGAGTCTTTTGTCAGAATCATTAGTTGTAAAGATTGTTTACCAATGTACTACATTTCTTTTGATCTTGGTTACATTGGTTTTATCTGTGCAAAAGTTTTTAATTTAATGTAATCGAAATCATCTAATTGGTTTTTGGTGATGTTCTCCAACTCTTCCTTAGTCATAAACTGTTCCCCTTTCCATAGATCTGACAGGTAGTCTAGTCTTTGATCTTCTAATTTGCTTATAGTATTGTTTTTTATGTCTAAATCCTGTAACCATTTAGATCTTATCTTGGTAAAGGGTGTGAGGTGTTGGTCTAATCTAAGTTTCTTCCATACTAACTTCCAATTTTCCCAGCAATTTTTATCAAAGAGGGAGTTTTTATCCCAATGGCCAGACTCTTTGGGTTTATCAAACAGCAGATTCCTATAATAATCTCCTGATTTTACACCTAGTCTATTCCACTGGTCCACCACTCTATTTCATAGCCAATACCAAACAGTTTTGATGACTGATGCTTTATAATATAATTTTAGATCAGGTAGGACTAAGTCACCTTTTGAACTTTTTTCATTAAGCTCTTGGCAATTCTTGCCTTTTTTGTCTCCATATGAATTTAATTACAATTGTTTCTAACTCGTTAAAGTAATTTTTTGGCATTTTGATTGGTAGGGCACTAAACAGATACTTTAGTTTTGGCAGAAATGTCATTTTTATTATATTAGCTCTACCTATCCATGAGCAGTTGATATTTGTCCACTTATTTAAATCTAATTTAATTTGTGTGAGAAGTGTTTTATAATTGTTTTCAAAAAGATTCTGCGTCTGTCTTGGCAAATAGACTCCCAAATATTTCATATTGTCTGAGGTTGCTTTGGGTTTTTTTATGTTTTTTTCAAGGCAATGGGATTAAGTGGCTTGCCCAAGGCCACACAACTAGGTAATTATTAAGTGTCTGAGGCAGGATTTGAACCCAGGTACTCCTGACCCCAAGGCCGGTGCTTTATCCACTATGCCACCTAGCTGCCCCCTGAGGTTACTTTGAATGGGATTTCTTTTTCTAGCTCTTCCTGCTGTTTCTTGCTAGACATATATAGAAAAGTTGAGGATTTATGAGGGTTTATTTTATAACCTGCAAGTTTGCTAAAATTGCTAATTGTTTCCAGTAGTTTTTTAGATGATTTCTTGGGATTCTCTTGGTAGACCATCATGTCATCTGCAAAGAGTGAGAGTTTTATGTCTTCCTTCCCACTTTGAATTCCTTTTTTCTTCTCTAATACAATATTGAATAGTAGTGGTGATAATGGGCACCCTTGTTTCACCCCTGATCTTATTGGGAATGACTCTAGCCCCTCCCCATTGAATATTATGCTTGTTGATGGTTTCAGATAGATACTGCTAATTATTCTAAGGAACAGTCCATTTATTCCTACACTCTCTAGTGTTTTTATTAGGAATAGATGCTGTATTTTGTCAAAATCTTTTTCAGCATCTATTGCTATGATCATATGATTTCTGATAGGTTTGTTGTTGATATAATTGAGTATACTAACATTTTTCCTAATATTGAACCAACCCTGCATTCCTGGAATAAATCCTACTTGATCATAATGTATTATCCCAGTGATAACATGTTGTAATTGTTTTGCTAAGATTTTATTTAGGTTTTTTTGCATCTATATTCATCAGGGAAATAGGTCTATAATTTTCTTTCTCTGTTTTAACTATTCCTGGTTTAGGTAACAGAACCATATTGGTTTCATAGAAAGAGTTAGGCAGAGTTCAATCTTTCCCTATTTTTCCAAAGAGTTTATATAGGATTGGAACCAATTGTTCCTTAAATGATTGGTAGAATTCACTTGTGAATCCATCAGGCCCTGGATATTTTTTTTAGGGAGTTCAGTAATGGCTTGTTGAATTTCTTTTTCTGAGACAGGATTGTTTAAGCATTTAATATCTTCTTCATTTAACCTGGGCAACTTATATTTTTGTGAATATTCATCCATTTCACTTAGATTATCAAATTTATTGGCATAGAGTTGGGCAAAATAATTTCAAATTATTACTTTAATTTCCTCCTCATTGGTGATGAGTTCACCTTTTTCATTTATGATTCTAGGAATTTGGTTTTCTTCTTTCTTTTTTTAGTCATATTAACCAGAGGTTTATCAATTTTATTGTTTTTTCGTAATATCAACTTTTGGTTTTATTTAATAATTCAATAGTTATTTTCCTTTCAATTTTATTAATTTCCCCTTTAATTTTTAGAAGTTCTAATTTGGTATCTAATTGGGGATATTTGATTTGTTCTTTCTCTAATTTTTTTAATTGCATGTTTAGTTCATTGATTTCCTCTCTCTCCAATTTATTCATATAAGCATTTAGAGATATAATATATCCCCTGAGAGTCGCTTTGAATGAATCCCATAGGTTTTGGTATGTTGTTTCATTATTATCATTATCTAGGATAAAACGGTTAATTCTTTCTATAATGTGCTTTTTGGTCCACTCATTTTTAAAAATGAGGTTATTCAGTTTCCAATTTGTTCTGGTTCTATATCTCCTTGACCCAGTATTGCATATGACTTTTATTGCATTGTGATCTGAAAAAGATGTATTCACTATTTCTGCCTTTCTGCAGTTCATCATTAGGTTTTTATGTCCTAGTACATGGTCAATTTTTGTAGAAGTTCCATGTACTGCAGAGAAAAAGGTATATTCCTTTCTATCCCCATTCAGTTTCCTCCATAAATCTACCATATCTAATTTTTCTAACAATCTATTTATCTCCCTAATTTCTTTCTTGTTTGTTTTATGATTCGATTTATCTAGATCTGATAGTGGGAGGTTGAGGTTTCCCACTAGTAGAGTTTTGCTTTCTATGTCTTCCTGTAGTTCTTTCAGCTTCTCCTCTAAGAATTTGGATGCTGTCCCACTGGGTGCATATATATTCATTATTGAAATGACTTTATTGTCTATGGTACCTTTTAGGAGAATGAAGTTTCTGTCCTTATCTCTTTTAAAGCTTTCTATTTTTGCTGCTGCTTTGTCTGAGATAAGGCAGCAGCAAAAGGATTGCTACCCCTCATTTTTTTTTTACTTCAACTGAAGCAAAATATATTTAGCTCCAACCTTTTACCTTTACTCTATATGTATCTCTCTGCTTCAAATGAGTTTCATGTAAGCAGCATATTGTAGGATTCTGGTTTTTAATCCACTCTGCTATTTGCTTACATTTTAAGGGCAAGTTCATCCGATTCACATTCAAGGTTATGATTACTAATTCTTTATTACCCTC
This sequence comes from Macrotis lagotis, assembly GCF_037893015.1. Classification (NCBI taxonomy): domain Eukaryota; kingdom Metazoa; phylum Chordata; class Mammalia; order Peramelemorphia; family Peramelidae; genus Macrotis; species Macrotis lagotis. The sequence goes on from NC_133665.1 coordinate 66,994,578, forward strand.
CATGCTATCTTCCCTCTGCTTGTATTTTTCCCCCTTCCCCCCCTTTATCCATATTTCCCAGTTTTTTTGTTTCTGAAAACCACCCCTTCTGTGTGTTTGCCCTTCTATATCACACCCTCCCCTTTCTTTCCCCTTTCCCTTTTTCCCTTTTCCCTTCCCTTCCATTTGTTTTTTCCCCTTTTTCCCCCCATTCCTCTTCCTTTTCTCTGTCCCCCCTCCACTTTTCCCCTTTTAATACTTGAAAGTTTAGATGTTTTATAAGTTAAATTAGTATGTGTAAGTTGACTTTAAGCCAAGTCTGATGAGAAGAAGATTCAGGTATTTCTTCTCTGCTCCCTTCTTCCCCACTATTACCATAGGTTTTTTTTGTACTTCTTAGTGTAATGAGATTTACCCCCATTCAATCCCCTCCCTCCTCCCATCTCTTTCCTGTCCCCCTTTTTAGGGAGGTAGTGGTTTTTTTAGATCATTCTATCTAAGTCATAGAAAATCCAAGTATCTGTCCCTTCTAATTCTCTATATTCTATGGAATAGAGTCAAAATTCCTGAGAGTTAGTAGTGTCTTTTTCCCAAGTCGGGTTAAAGCCAGTTACATCCCATTAGATAGTAGTCTCATGGATAGGTCATGAATGTCCATCATTTCTGGCTAGGTGTATTCTCTCTGTTAGAGTTACATTTGTCAAGGTTTATGAGAATCTTCCCCCTCCACTATGCTGGGATATTGCCAGTTTCAAATTACTGGATTGCATTTTTTTTCCTTTTACCACACCCCCCCCCTTTTTTTTACCTTTTCATGTGTCTCTTGAACCTCCTGTTTGATGTCCAAATTTTCTGTTCAGCTCTGGTCTTTTCATCATAAATTTTGGGAATTCGTCCATTTTTTAAATGTCCATCTTTTTCCCTGGAAGATAAGGCTCAGCTTTGCAGGAAAGTAGATTATTAGCTGCACTCCAAGCTCCCATGCTCTTCAAGATATCTCGTTCCAGGCCCTTTGATTCCTTAAAGTTGATGCAGCCAGGTCCTGCATGATCCTTACTGTATCTCTTTGATATTTAAATTGTTTCTTTCTGGCTGCTTGCAGGATTTTCTCTTTTATCTGATAGTTCTGGTGTTTGGCCACAACATTCCTTGGTGTTTTCATTTTAGGATATTTTTCTGGTGGGGATCAATGTACTCTTTCAATAACTAATTTGCCCTCTGATTCCATGAGATCAGGGCAGTTTTCCATCACTAGATCCTGTAGTATTAAGTCCAGGCTTTTTTTCTCTTCAATGTTTTCAGGAAGTCCTATAATTTTCAGGTTTCCCCTCCTTGATCTATTCTCAAGGTCAGTGGTTTTGTTGATGAGGTATTTTACGTTTGCTTCTATTTTTTCTATTTTTTGATTTTGTTTAACTGATTCTTGCTGTCTCATGGAGTTATTAGTTTCTGTAGACTTAATTATTTTTGGGGGGGAAGAGTTTTCTTCATTAACCTTTTGCAACTCCTTTTCCAGTTGGTCATTTCTACTTTTGAAAGAGCTTTCCATTTGACCAATTGAGGTTTTGAGAGAATTAATTTCTTTTTGCATTTGCTCATTTGAGTATCTTAGAGAGTTATTCTCATTTTGTAATTGTCCAATTGATGATCTGAGAGATTTATTCTCCTTTTGTGTTTGTCCAATTGTACTTTCTAAGGTTTTGTTTTCTTGTTGCAAGGTATTAATTGTCTCTCCCAAATTTTTAAGCTCCTTCCTTATTTCTTCAAGGAATCTTTCTGTGCTGGAGACCAGAATGTATTCACCTCATAGGTTCCAGGTCTCTCTGAGTTGGGGTCTTTCCCTTCCAGGAATTTTTCTATGGATCCACCTTTCCACTGACCCTTCTTCATTATGCTAAGACCTTGAGTTGGGGTGGGGGGGCTGGTTCACCTGGGCCTGGGATCTCTATAGGTTTTACTGTGTGCAGTTTATCTGGCTGGCCAGTATGAGGTGCTGGTTGCTCTCTCTGGAGTGTCTGTGTCCTTGGTTGAGAGGCCTTCTCCCTTTGCCAAAGGGAGGAGTTGGAGCTATTGAATTCTTTTCCCTTCAATAAATGGTGGGCTTTACCCTGGCCTGAGGTCATTACTCAGCTGGGCTGGTTCTTCTGCTCACATACCTGGGCCTGAGGCAGAATTAGTTTGCATTTTTTTGTTTGGGGAGAGGCCTCTGTGCAATGGAGACATAGACTCAGAGTTTCTCAGACCCAAGGAGCCTATGGATGGTGTCTGCAGCTCTACTGTACCAGAACTCTCCCTGCAGCCCCGTCCCCAAGCTCCAGGGGGACAGCACCAACACCATCGCCTCTGCTTCCCCATGGACCCAAGCCCCTTTCCTCCAGCCCTACTGCTGATCCAGCAGGTCCCGCTCTCCAACCCTCAGACTCCCGGTTCCAATTCAGCTGTTAATCTGGCTGATCTGGGGCTGATCCTCCCTCTGAGCCCAGACTCAGCCATCTGAATTTGGCCAAAGCTGCTGGGGGAGACAAATCCTGAGGTAGATGTTCTTTCTCCTGGCTTTTCTTTCTGGGTTTTGTGGATCGGATTTCTTTTAAGATGTTTGTTTCATGTGATAGATGGGGAAGAGATCAGGAGACTTTAGAACTGTGCCTGTCTTCTCTCCACCATCTTGGCCCTTTTTACCCTTTTTAAATTTTTCTTGTGTCTCTTCAGCTCCCTATTTGATGTTCAAATTTTCTTTTTAGTTCTGGTCTTTTCATCAGTAAATGTCAGAAGTCTCCCTTTCCTTAATTGTCCATTTTGCCCCTGGAATAGAAGGCTCAGTTTTGCTAGATAGTGGATTCTTAGCTGCATTCCAATCTCCCTTACTTTTCATAATATTGCATTCCAGGCCCTTTGGTCCCTTAATTTTGATGCAACCAGGTCCTGTGTAATCCTAACTGTGGCTCCTAGGTATTTAAATTGTTTCTTTCTGGCTGCTTGCAGGATTTTCTTTTTTATCTGATAGTTCTGGTATTTGGTCATGACATTCCTTGGTGTTTTCATTTTAGAATCTCTTTTTGCATGTCATGGATGTTTTCTTTAAATAACTATGTTGCCCTCTGGTGCCATGATAATAGGGCAGTTTTCCATCACAAAATCCTGTAATATTAAGTCCAAGCTTTTGTTCTCTTCAGCGTTTTCAGGAAGACCAATAATACTTAGGTTGTCTCTCCTCAATCTATTCTCAAGGTCAGTACTTTTGCTGATGAGGTATTTTACATTTTCTTCTTCTTTTTGATCTTTTGGTTTTGACAGAATCTTGTTGTCTCCTGATGTCATTAGTTTCCACAGATTCCATTCTTTTTTTTAGAGAAGAATTTTCTATGTTTACCTTTTTCAACTTCTTTTCCAATTAGTCAGTTTTATTTTTTTAAAGTTTTCCATTTGACCAATTGAGGTTTTGAGAGCATTATTTTCATTTTGCCTTTGTCCAATTGTATTTTCCAAGTTTGTTTTCTTGTTGCAAGGTCTTAATTTTCTCTTCCAAATTTTCCAATTGATTTTTAAAAGCCTTCCTGATTTCTTCAAGGAAGATGTTCTGTGCTGGAGATCATATGCTCCTCAGAGGTTTTTGGTCTCTCTAGGTTAGGGTCTTTTCCTTCTAGGAATTGTTCTATGAACCCTCCTTTTCATTGGCCTTTCTTCATTTTCCTAAGTTCTTGTGTTGGGGAGGGGCTGGGCCACAGAGATTTGGTGTTGAGATCCCTAGAGGCTTTACTCACTGGGTTTATTAACACCAAGTGGGCAAGCTAGTAGGCTGTGTTGGTTGCTTTTGCTTTAGTCTCTGTGACCTTGATTTAAGGCCTTCTTCCTTGGCCTGGAGGGGATGGTTGAAGCTGCTGAATACTTTTATCTTTGAACAATGGTTGACTTTGCCCTATGGCAAGGTAATTACTCTCCCTTTTCACAACTGAGGGAGCTCTGCTGTTCACACCTAAGCCAGGGGAAAGTGGGCTATAATTGTGCTTGTTCTTGGAAAAGGCTTCAGCTGAAATGAAGGCATGAACTCTAAGTTCCTCCAGACCAGAGGAGCCCAGGGATCAATGTCTGAAATTCTCCCACACTGGAACGCATCCTTCAGCCCTGCTGGCAAGCTCCAGATTGTGCCACAACCAATGCCTCTGCTCCTCAGTTGGCCCATGCCTCTGAGGCTGATCAGGTCAGTCCTGCTCTCAGGTTCTCAGGCTTTCACCTTGTCCTGTGCTCCTGGCAGAGTCTATCCTCTGTGCCAGGTCTCACCCACAATTCCAGAAGACTAACCCTGAGGTAGATGTTCTTCTCCTAGCTTCTCTTTCTGGATTTTGTTGATTAGATTTCCATTAAAGAAGCTTGTTTCTTATTACATATGAGGGAAGATAAGGAGACTTTAGTACAGTGCCTGTGTTATCTCTGTCATCTTGGCTGGAATTCCAGAAAAGACTTTAATATTAACTCAGTCCATTAGTTTTGCAATATCTGTGATGGAGAATACCATCTGTATCCAAAGAAAGAATTGTGGGGTTTAAACAAAGACCAAAGATTATTAACTTTAATTTATGTGATTTTGCTATCTCATATTTTATTTTTTCCTTAAGGATATGATTTCTCTCTCAATACATTCAGTTTTGATCAGTGAATAGCATGGAAACAATGTAAAGACTATCAAACTGCCTTCTGTGTCGGGTCGGGGGGGGAGGGAAGTGAGTTTCAGGGAAAAACTGTAAAATTAAAAAAAATTAATCCAGTCCATTCCACCACAAACTTCTCTTTTTCCCTCCTATGTTTTCAGGACAATGGGAAACATCTAGTTCTAGTCATCTTTCATATGGAAATCAAACAGTCATTATACCATGATAGAATTTTAGAGGTCAAAGGCCTACTCCAGATCATCAAATGCAGAGTAATATACAGGGTAAAAACTCCTACTGGACATATCTATCAGTAAAGCTGAGTTGAATCCTGACTGATATTTAGTTTGGATAAATCACTTAAACATTCTTAAAGCTTGGTTTCCTCATGTTTAAAAATGGAGTTACAAATACTTGCTATACCCACATTATAAGATTGCTGAGAAGGAAAATGGTATAAAAATGTGAATTATTAAATAGCCTCATATCTTTACAGATGAGAAAACAAGAGTCCATATAACTTTTAAACTTTTTTTTTTAAATTTAGAGTTCCAAATGCTCTTTTTTCCTCTCTCTCTCTTCCCACCTCATTGGGAAGGCAAGTAATTTTATATAAATTATACATGTCTAGTCATGCAAAATATATTTTCATATTAGCCAAGTTGCAAAAGAAAATACAAAGAGCCCCTGAAAAATAAAGTAAAAGAGAATATATTCTTTGATCTACATTCAGACACAATCAGTTATTTTTCTGGAGGTGTGAAAGCAGATTTTATCATCAGTTTTTTGGAATGATCTTGGATCATTGAACAGCTGAGAATAGATAGCTAAGTCATTCACAGTTGTTCATCATACAATATAGCTGTACAGTGTTCTCCTGGTTCTGCTTATTTTACTATGTATCAGTTAACATAAGTCTGTTGGTTTTTCTTAAAGCTTCCTGGTTGTCATTTCTTATAGCACAATGGTATTCCATCAAAATCCTTTATCACAAGTTTCCAATCATCCCATATAATTGATGTATATACTCTAAATTTCCAATTCCTGTCACCACAAAAAGAGCAAATATATTTTGATACTTATAGGTCCTTTCACTTTTTTAAGTGTCTTTGAAATAAGTAGTGGCATTGCCTAGTAAAAGAATATGCAGAGTTTTATGACTGGGCAGAATTCTGAATAGTTTCTTTCCAATTTATTGAAATTGGTTCACCATTACTGAATTATTGTCTTAATTTTTCCATACCCCTTCTAGCAATTGTCATTTTCCTTTCTGTCATTTTTAACTTATCTGATGGAAGTGGAATTCTTTTAATGTGCATTTCTCTAATCCATAGTGATTTAGAACACTTTTTTCCTTGGGATGATAGATAACTTGATTTGCTACTGAAAACTTCCCAATCATATCCTCTGACCATTTATCAATAAAGAAATGATTCATATTCTTATAAATTCAAGTCAGTTCTCTAAATATTTGAAAAATGAGCCCTTTGTTAGAGAAAATTCCTGTAAAAATTTCCCCCAAATTAATGCTTTTCTTCTAATCTTTCCTGCATTGGTTTTGTTTGTAAAACTTGTAAAAGTTAATATGATATAATAAATAATTTAATTTTATATAGTAATTTAATAAATAATAAAATAATGAGATTAGCCATTTTGCTTTCATTAATGCTATCATTTTTGGTCCTAAATTATTCCCTTATCCATTGATCTTACAGGTAAAATTTATCATGATCTCCTTTATGTTTATATCATGTACACATTTTAACCTTATCCTGATAAAATAATTAACAGCTTCAGCAAAGTTTAAAATAAACCCTTATAAATCATCACAATTTCTATAGACTATCACAAAAGTCCAAACTAAAGACACCAGAAAGAGAAATTCCATTTAAAATCATTTCAGACAATATAAAGTACTTGGAAGTCTACTGCCAAGATAAACCTAGAAACTACATGAATATAGTTATTACTTTTCACACAAATAAATGCATATTGTTCATTGGTATGCCAAGTTAATTGAATGAAAGTAGAAATTCCAACCTAAATTAATTTACTTTTCTCAGTGCTAAACCAAACTACCAAAAATATTTTTAAAAATAACAACAAAATTAATCTGGAGGAAAAAAGATCAAGAATATCAAGGGAATCAATAAAAAAACAATGTGTAGGAAGACAGCCTAGCAGTACCAGATCTCAAACTGCTATATATTATAGATTTTATGTTCCATTATCTATATAATAGATTTTATATCATTTTGGTATATCATATAAGATGTTGGTCTATTCCAAAATGTCTTTGTAAATAGTGAGTTCTTATTCCCAAAGTTTAGATCTTCATGTTTATCAGACACTAGATTATTATCATCATTTACTTAATCTGTTTCACTAATCTCCCAATCTATTTCTCATCAAGTACCAGAATGTTTTAGTGGTTACCATTTTGTAATATAGTTTGATATTTCATAATGGTAGGTCACCTTCATTTTTATTTTTAATTGATTCATTATTATTCTTGATTCTTTGTTCTTCCAGATGAATTCTATTGTTGTTTTTTCTAATTATATAAATAATTTTTGGTAGTTTTATTGGTATGGCACTGAATAAAGTAAATTAACCTGGAGAAAATTGCCATTTTTATGATATGGCTTCAGCTTACTCATTAGCAATGCATTTCTCCAATTGTTTATATCACACTTTATTTGTGTGAAGTATTTTATAATTGCGTTTGGTTCTTGGCAGGTAGAATACAAAGTATTTCATATGGTCCAACATTATTTTAAATAGAATTTATCTTCCCCCATCATCTATTCCACTGTGAAGCTCTTTTTTGCCTCTTTTATGTGAGCTAATTTGCCCTCATTCTTCTTCTTCCTTTCCCCATCTCCCAGGGCATTCTTTTTTTCTCATCCCTTAATTTACTTTTTAGATATCATCAAATCATATTCATTCCATATTCATATATGCTTCCAATTACCCTGACAATGAAGTTACAAGTGTTATCTTCCATGTATGAATTTAATCAGTTTAGACTTATTGAATCCCTTATAATTTCTCTTTCCTGTTTACCTTTTTGTGATTCTCTAGTCTTGTATTTGGAAGCAAAATTTTATCTTTAGCTCTTTTCTTTTTATTAAGAATGCTTGAAAATTCTCTATTTGATTGAATATCAGTTTTCCCCTAGATGAATTATATTTAGTTTTTCTGAGTTAGTGTTTCTTAGTTCTAATGCTGGCTCATTTGCCTTCTAGAATATCAATGAAGTCCCTTATTCCTTTAACATAAAAAGTGCTAAATCTTTTGTGTTAAATCACAAAAGATATTTGAAATGTTTCCTTTTGGCTACTTGAAATACCTTCTTGAGTTGGGAGCTCTGAAATATGACTATAATATTCAAGATAGTTTTCATTTGGGGATCTCTTTCAGTAGGGATAGGTAGATTCTTTTAATTTCCATCTTTTTCTCATTCTAAATTATCAGGGAAGTTTTCCTTGATAATTCTTTTATTTTAAAGATTTTTCAAGGCAATGGGGTTAAGTGACTTGCCCAAGGCTACATGGCTAGGTAATTATTAAGTGTCTGAGGTTGAATTTGAACTCAGGTACTCCTGACTCCGAGGCCAGTGCTCTATCCACTGTACCACCTAGCCTCCCCTAATTATTAATTGTCCTGAGGTTGGATTTGAACCCAATTGCACCCAATTTGGCTGTAATATTTTTTGCAGTTTTCATTTGGGAATCTCTTTCAGAAGGTGATCAGTGGAATCTTTCGGTTTCTATTTTAACTTCTGTTTCTAGGATATCAGTATAGTTTTCATGGAATTTCTTGAAAAATGATGTCTAGGCCTTTTTTTGGTGAAGGCTTTCAGGTAGTCGACTAATTTTTAAATTACCTCTTCTGGATCTGTTTTCCAGGTAAGTTGTTTTTCCAATGAGATATTTCATTTTCTTCTAATTTTTAGTTCTTTTGGTTTTGTTTTATTGTTTCTTGATTTCTCACAAAGTCATCAGCTTCCCTTAGCTCTATCCTACATTGTAAGGAATTATTTTCTGCAGAGAGCTTTTGAATCTCCTTTTCCATTTGACCAATTCTGCTTTTTGAGGCATTCTTCTCCTCCTTGGCCTTTGGAATTTTTTTTTCTATTTGACTCAAACTTGTTTTTAAGATGTTATTTTCTTCAGAATTTTTTTGGTATCTCCTTTTCCAAACTGCTGACCTGGTTTTCATGATTTTTACAAAACACTCACATTTCTCCTCTCAATTTTTCCTCTACCTCCCTTACTGGCTTATCAAAATCTTTTTTGAGTTCTTCTATAGTCTGAAACTTATTAATATTTTTCTTGGAAGCTTTGAATATTTTTCTTGGAGGCTTTGAATACTGAAGCTTTGATTTTGTTTTCTTCTTCCATGTGTGTGTTTTGAGTCTCCATAAGACCAAAATAACTTTCTATGTTTGGATGATTTTTCTTCTGTTGTTTGCTCATTTCTCCAGCCCATGACTTGATTTAAACTCTTTGTTAAGGGAGAAGTATGTTTCTAGGGTAGAAGACACACTGTTCCAAGCTTTTGAGAATTTTTGCAAACAGTTGAGCTGTTTTCAGAGATACCTCCAGGGACCTGAAAGTTTTCAATTCCTTCAAGGTCTTATGAGAGGCTGTGTATTCTCTTGACCAGTTTGTTGGACTGTGGATGACAAGAGCTCCTATCTGTCCTAGAAGTGTAGGGAGAGTCCCTACTCAGCTGCAGACTATTGTACTTCTATTCCTTTTCCTGAGACTTGGGCCTCAGATCATGACTTGGATCCTACTTCAGGATAACAAAGAGACCTTGGCAATGTCTCCTAACTGCCTTGCTGTCTATGGGCTGAGTGCTCTGGAAACAGCTGCCAGATGGCTCTCTGATTGTTGACTTGTTGACTTACCCAAGCCTACTCCTGGTCCCCTGGGAGACCTGAGCTGTACTGGGCTCCCCTCTCACCCTAGTAGGTGACCTTACCACTTGTCCTTGACAATCCCTGTGTTTGGAAGTTTGGAAACCGCCACTGCTGCCACAGACTCAGACTGTCTTGAAGTCTGTTCCTGGATGGCTGGAGCCAGTTTGTTCTGGCATGACCTTGACTATGCTGCAGACCTTTCTAATCCTGGTATAAAAGACCCTTCCCACAGATCTTCCAAGATGTTTTGAACTGAAAAATTGTTTCACTTAGAGTTTTGTGACATTTGCAACTCTAAAATTTAATTAGAATAATTATTTAAAGGTATTTGAAGTGGATTTGGGCAGAGTGGGAGTCCCTGCCTTTATTCTGCCATCTTGACTCTGTGGCTAATTGTTTCAAATAGTTTTTTTTTAGGTTTTTGCAAGGCAATGGGGTTAAGTGGCTTGTCCAAGGCCACACAGCTAGATAATTATTCAATGTCTGAGGCAGGATTTGAACTCAGGAACTCCTGACTCCAGGGCCAGTGATCTATCCATTAAATAGTTTTTTAAGATGAATTTTTAGGGTTCTCTAAGTATACCATCATGCCATCTGTGAAGAGTGAGAGTTTTGTTTCATCATTGCCTATTCTAATTGCTTCAATTTCTTTTTCTTTCCTTAGTCTAATATAATATTCAATAATAATAGTCATAATGAACATCTGTGTTTCGTTCCTGATCTTAATATAAACTAGTTATCTAGTTGTCAATTAATGTGTCTAGTTTATTCCCGTTACATATAATGCTTGTGTTTAGTTTTAGATAGATATTGCTTGTGATTTTTAAGGCAAAGTCCATTTATTCCTATACTCTTTAGTATTTTAGTAGTAAGAGGTACTCTACTTCATTTAAAAGCTTTTTCAGCATCTGTGGTGATAATCATCTGTTTTCTGTTAATTTTGGTACTGGTATGGTCAAATATTGAACCATCACTGTATACCAGGTTTAAATTCTACTTGATGATGGTGTATTATTCTAGTTATAACTTGATATAATCACATTGATGAAAAAAATTTGAATGAAATTTTGGCAATGTTCAATAGTTCTTTGGTCCATAATTTTCTTTCTGTGTTTTGGCTCTTCCTGGTTAAGGTATCAGCACCATGTTGATGCCATAAGGGATTTTCACAGAACTCATTTTTTACCTATTATATATTATATATATCTACCTATTATATAGGATTGAAATGAATTGTTCTTTAAATGTTGAGTAGAATTCTCTTGTAAATCCATCTAGGTCTCAAGATTTTTACTTAGGGAGTTCATTGATGGATCTTCAGTTTCTCTTTTTCTAAAATAGGGTAATTTTGGTATTTTATTTCCTTTTTTGTTGATCTGAACAATTATATTTTTATGAAAATTCATCTGTTTCACTTAGCTTATCAAATTTATTGACCTAGAGTTGGGCAAAATAGCTCTGAATTATTAATTAAATTCCTCCTCATTGTTGGTGAGTTCACCCTTTTCAGTTTTGAACTGGCAATTTGGTTTTCTTCTTACTTTTTATTTAGATTAGCCAAAAGTGTATCTATTTTAATTTTTTTCATAAAACCAACTCTTAGTTTCAGTTCAATAGTTTTTTTAAACTTTCAATTTATTTAATTTCTCCTTTCCTTTTAACAATTCCTAATTTGATATTTAATTGGGGATTTTAAATTTGTTCTATTTCTGTTTTTTACTCCCATGATGAATTCATTGATCTCCTCTTTCTCTAATTTATTTATGTTAGCATTTAGAAATATTAAATTTCCCCTAAGAGTTGATTTGGATGCACATCACAAACTTTGTTATGATGTTTCATCATTGTCATTATCTTGGATGAAATTTTTGGTTATTTTTATGATTTATTGTTTGATCCACTCATTCTTTAATATTAGATTATCTAGTTGCCAATTAATTTTAGTTTATCTTTCCATGGCTGATTATTACATGTAATTTTCATTTTATCAAGACCCAAAAAGGAAGTATTTAATATTTCTACTTTTTTGCTTTTAATTGTGTGTTTTTATGCTATAATACATGGTCAATTTTTGTTTAGGTGCCATGTACTGCAGAGAAGAAATTATACTTCTTCCTGTCTCCAAAAGTCTCTCAAATATTAACAAATTTCTTTATATCCATACTTTATTTTATTGTTAAATTTATCTAAATTTGAGTGAGAGAGGTTAAGGTCCCTCACCAAAGTAGTTTTGCTTTCCGTGCTTTCCTCTAAGAATTTGAATGTCATTCTATTTGGTGCATATATGTTTAATATTTATTGCCTATGGTATCTTTTAGGATGATGTAGTTTCCTTCCTTATTCCTTTTAATTTGTTCTAATTTTGTTTTGCTTTGTTTGAGATCAAGATTGATATCTTTATGTGTTTTTTTTTTTACTTTTGCTGAAGCATACTATTTCTTTCTCAGGCTTTTACCTTTACTCTTTAACTATCTTTTTGTTTCAGACGTTTTCTTGTAAACAACATATTGTAGGATTCTTAATTTTAATCTATTCTGTCTGCTTCCATTTTATGGGAGAGTTCATCCCATTCATTTCACAGTTATGATTACTAACTCTGAATTTCTCTCCATCCTATCTTTCCCTTTGTACTTTTCTCTCTCCTATCCCCTTATTCCTCCTCACCAGTGTTTGCTTTTGACTGCTGCCCTCCCCTTTAGCAACACATTTTCTTTTCTAATCCCTTTCCCCTTTTATTCATTTAAAAAATTTTTACATTTACTCTTCCCCTCCCTCTTATTAACCCCTTCTTCCCTTTTCTTTCTTCCATTCCCCCTACTCTCCACTCAGATAGGACAGATTTTTTCATTCCAATTGGGAATGTATATTATTCCCTCTTTGATTCAAATTTATTGAGAGTAATACTTACTGTGCTCAAACCCTCCTTTCTTTTCTTCCAATATATTACACCCTTTGTGCCACTTAACATGGCGTTATTTATCCTCTGATGTCTCCATCTTCTAGCAAAATGTTTTATTTTTCCTTGTCCTAATTATTTCAAAATTGTCTTATACTCACTCCCTCTGTCCAAGTTATACTCCTTTCAACTACACTGGTAGAAATACAATTCTCAAGAGCTATAAACATATTTATATCATAATCAACTTAAAGTCATACTCTTTTTCTAAGTATTCTCCATCTGATTGCTCCCATATGATACAAACTTCAAGAACTAAAAGTTCAATCACAATACATTCAGTTTATACCCATACCCATTTTCTAAATATATTGCTTTCAACTGCCCTAAAAGAAACACAATTCTCTTTCTTTTTTGGTAAGGCAATGGGGTTAAGTGACTTGCCCAAGGCCACACAACTATGTAATTATTAAGTGTCTGAGGTTGGATTTGAACTCAGGTACTCCTGACTCCAGGGCTGGTACTCTACCCACTGATCAACCTAGCTGCCCCTGAGAAACACAATTCTCAAGAGTTTTATATCTTGTCTTTTCATTATGCTTTTCTTGATTCTTGTATTTGAAAATTCAATTTTCAATTCTGGTCTTTTAATCAGGTAAGTTTGAATGTCCTCTATTTCATTGAAAATTCATCTTTTTCCCTGAAATAATATACTGAATTTTGCAGTGTCATTGAATCTAGGTTGCAGTCCAAGTTCTTTTGCCCTCAAAGAATATCATATTCTAAATCCTCCAATTTTTTAATGTTGAAGATGATAAATCCTGCATAACCCTGACTGTGGACCTTTGGTATTGAACTTGCTTCATTTTGACTGCTTATAATATTTTCTCCTTTAGCTGACAATTCAGAAATTTAACTGCCATATTCCTTGGAACTTTTATTTTGTGATCTCTTTCTGGAGGTAATCAATGTATTCTTTTAATAAATATTTTTGCTTCTTTTTCTAGGATATTAGGGCAGTATTCCATAATAATTTCCTGCAAGATATTGTCCAGGCTTTTTTTTTTCTGATGGTGGCTAAGAGCTTCTCTCTGGCTTCCCAACTATTCTACCTACACTGGACTACACTCCCATTTTACTGTGAAATAGATCTTTTCCTGAAGTTTCTCTTAAGATATCTCATTGAAAAGTTGTTTTTTTCTGTCTCTTGTAGGTTCTAGTCACTTTAGGACCTATTAGAAACTTCATTAAAAGTTGTTTGGGAAAAGCTCTGCTAACTTCCTAGCTTTGTGCCATAAACTTGGTTCTACTGGCACCACTCTTTGCCCCAACTTTTTGGCTACAATATTCTTTGAATTTTTTATTTTGTTATTTCTTTCTGGGGATAATCAATGGATTCTTTCAAAGAATATTTTATCTCCAGAATTCAAATTGGGATGAAATTTTTTAAATGATCTGAAATTGAATTTGGGAGAATTCGAATGAGTTCCTGCTTCTACTCTGATATCTTGGCTGTATCCACCCAACAAGTTTTTTCAGGGACATGTGCAGTTCCACTCAGGTAATAAGTAGAAAAGCCAAGAACTGAATTAAGATATTGTACCTTCAAATCTGCTGAAGGTTTTTTAGTTTGCTTTTGTTTGTTTGTTTACTACTTCATGCTTTCATAGAAGTGCTGAATGCTAGGACTCAAATGCTTTAGGGAGAATAGGACTTAAATCTCAGTTTACATCGTGTAAAGACAAACATTACTCTAGTTTGACTCTGACCCCCTTTAAGCCTATTAGCTAAGGGATTTCCTCTCTTTCCTCCTTATATTTCCTCTCATTTGTGATCATTCCTGAATTTCCTTTTAGGAAATTTACTTTTACCCAAACTCCAAAACCTTCCCTGAGAAAAATGCTCTGTAGAGTTTTTTTTTAATCTTGAGTAGTCATTTTATAGTTTGAAATGATTGCATTTCTGTTTTTTTTATTAGAGAAAGTACCTACACCTCCAAGTTGTTGCTCATTCAGTCTTGAGAACAGTTCAGCAAAGAAAGTAACAAAAGCTACTCTTAAGTCATCAAAATTTCCTTTTGAACTTTTGGTGAGACAACATTAGCTTAAGAGAAAAAATGAGTCAGCAGAGTCTATCCTATTGGGCACATTTCACTTTTGTGCAGCTGACTCACAGCCTGTTTTCTGTATAAGGAGCCCCTAATTAGATTGATTGGGCTTGCAGGGGTAGAGGATAGGCCAGAAAGAGATATCCTTTTCTTAAAGTTTCTATGGAACCCTAGCAGGGGACTTTTTTATAGATGGAAGCTAGTTGAAGAAACAAACTTTTGCTATACTTCTTTTGGTTTCTGCTTTAACCAAAGGACTGTCCTCCCCCTCTGGTGACTCACACTTATGTCTACATGGTCTTAGTTGAGCCACAACAGAACCCTTACATACAGAAATAGAAGCAAGGAAAAACATTAAGTATTATGACCTCATGTCAAGCTTGACCAAAGAATAAGTGATTATCTTGCGTCTATTTATGAATCCAAGTTAAGTGCCTAAGTGGAACTGTGCAATCTGGAGAGCCTACAGCACAATAAAATAAACCAAAAAAAGAAGCCTCCAATTTACTGTTGATTTGAGTGACCTGGCTCATAATATTATTCTCTTGAATATGGCAGAAACCTCTCTTGATGAAATTTGAATTCTTTAGTAATCAATAGAAGTACCAGGAAGGCATTCTGACTTTTACCCTCATTGTTCCACTGAAATTACTCTCAAAATGAGTCATGGATGATAGCCTAGTTGCCAAATTCAGAGAATTTGTTTTTTAACCTCCCTTGAAGCATTTGACATTTCTGATTACTCAGAATTTTCTTTGAAGGGGGTTGTACTTGGTGGTTTCTAAGGTCACTTCCTGCTCTATATCTATGATCTTGTGATCCCATGGACCTCTTCTGGATTCTGAGTCATCTTTATGTTTCCTTGATCCCTTAAAATGAGAGTTCCTGGAATTCTGTCCTTGACTTTCATCTCTCTTTGCCTATTCTTCTTTGCCAATCACATTCACTGTTATATTTTCAACTACCTATCACTTCTGTGAAGATAAACCCATCTATACTTCGAGGTTGGCTTTCTCTTTTAAGCTTCAGACCCACATCTCTAATTGCTTATGGGTCGTTTCTATTTTGACACTTGCAATGTAACTTGACCAGCTATAGAATAATAGCTATTGATTATGTAGCAACTAGGATTAGAGATGGAGATAATGTTAAGAAGAAATGAAAGTTGATATAATCAAGGATCCATGTAGTGACAAGAAGGACCAGCTCTTTTTTAAATGTTGAAATAATAGAGGGAATGGGGGGGATGGACAAAGTTAAGTGGTCAGGGGACAAAAAGGAGCTTTTAAAGAATGTTTTAATTTATCTCACGCCTATCCCCAATCCATTCTATAGCTAACTGCTAGGAAAATTTTTTCATTGATCAAAGATTTGCTGTTTCCTCTATTCTCAAATTTTAATGCTTCCTGAATTATTCACTTCTGAAAAATGCCTAATAAATAAGATTTAAATGATTTGTTCTATTATTCAAAGAACTATTTAATATCATATCCCCTTCCATTTCCAACTATGGAAAGATTCTCCTCACTCTACTCTCTAAGGTCCAGACAAACTATGTTACTCTTCTTTTCTTCAATACTTCTTCACCTCTCTGTCCATGTGTATATTGCTCCACAAATAATCAGGCATTCCTATTCCTTAACTGTAAAATTATCAATTTGTATTTGATACTATCTCAGGTCCCTTCTATCTCTAAATTCAGCCTTTCAAATAGTGGGTATTTAACCAATATTTGCTTATAGATTGATAACTACTATGAATGCCCTTCATCCGTTTGTTCTGTTGAAGTTCTGCTTATCCTTTAAAGCCTAATTAAAATAGGGTTGCTGTGAACATCAAATAAGAAGCCTAAAACATGTAGCAGAGGCCTGGCACATAGTCAGTGTTATATAAATGTTAGTTGTTATTATTACTCTTCTCCATATGCCTTCCCTTATTTTCCCTCTTCCTCAACATAGCACTTTACTTTGCACCTCTCTCATGTATTCGTGTAAAATGAGATGCCTGAGTGATGTAGTAATCTCACTCTTGGTCCTGAGGTAAGAAAACTTAATGTTGTATCTCAGGTCCAACACTTAACTTTTGACATATGAAGGTAAAAATGACAGCCACTGACTTCAAACTACCAATATTCTAATTGGGAAGAAGCATAAGTTATGCATGCAATTAAATGTGATAAAAGTTAAGGTAATGCGGTAAGAGAATAGATTTCCCAAAAGATATTTCAGGAAAATTTTGGGAGGGAGTGAACAGTTCCACCTGTTAAGGATTAAGGATTAAGGGTTATCACTAAAAAAGATTCATGTAGCAAGTAGCAATTGAGCTGGAATTTGAAGGAAAAGACTAAATGAAGGGTTTTTCAGGATGTGAAGATAAAGAGCCATTATATTTCAGGAATGGAGGATGGATAATCTATGCAAATACCAAGAATTTAGAGGACAGGACAAGAATGGAAAGTTGCATAACAGTTTACTTTGCTCAAGTTCTTATAGCAAAGTAATAATTATAATAAAAATAACTAGCTTTCATAAAGCACTTTAAGATTAGTAAAGCATTTTGTATATATAATTCAGCCTTGGAATCCTTCCCTGAATCATGGTAGCCATGGAAATACTGATACTTTCTCAGGGTCCTTTGGTTTACTGGAACCATGAACTGGGGGTGAAGGCTTCTAGGATTATTTGCAGAGAATTTTGGTAGAGAGAGACTTTGGAAGGGAGGAGAAAGCAGTTGTGTCCACAATGAAAACACATGAGGAAGTACTGTTCCCCAACTTCACAGAGAAACCCTGATGTTGAAGGTGTGTGTCTGTTGCCTAATGCAAGAAGATGAGATACTTAAGTGCTGACATTAAGAACGGACCTGGTTCAGTGACACTTTTCCATCATAGACACATTCCCCCCCTTTCCTTTAACTGCAATGTATAAAGAAGGTCTTTAACTTCCATTCTATCCAATGCCTGAAAAAAAATCTTTTTTCTGGTTTTGCAATAAGGGGATTTTGTGCACTTGCCCTACCTTCTTGTTCTCCTTTCCCCTTGAGCTTTCTGTCTGGATCATCTTGTTACTGGCATTCACTTTCAGATATTTTAGAAAAAGTACACTAGAAGCAGCTAGATAGCATAGAGCACCGGCCCTGGGGTGAGGAGGATCTGAGTTCAAATGTGGACTCAGACACTTAATAATTAGCTAGTTGTGTGACCTTGGGCAAGTCACTTAACCCCATTGCCTTGCAAAAACCAAAAACTAAAACAAAACAAAAAAAAGCACACTGACCTTTGATTGTAAATTGCTATTTAAATGATAGAAGAGGAAATAAAATCTAGTATAAGGACCATAGTTTCATCTTGTACCTGTCTCAGAGGTAGGCATAAGGTTGCCTGCAACTGTTTTCTAGAATGGCTCAATGTGATTAAAAGGGAGAAAAAAGGCAAACAGGTGATTTGTGATCTGAATGTTCATTCTTCTAGATTTCTCTGACTCAGTTTCCTTATCTGTAAAATGGAGATAATGGTAGCAATTATCTTTCAGGGTTGTTGTGAGGATCAAATAGATAGTTATAAAGCACTTAGCACTGAACCTATTGTAGAGAGGAGATGCTTTATAAATACTGGTTTTCTTTCTTCTTTACATTTCAGATCTTGGTACATAAATTGAAATTAGTTTCATGATTATCTTTTCATAAATGATTGTAATAAGCATTATAAAATAAGAAAATAAAATCTTCCATGAAATGATCATTTGTAGTTTTTGTATGCATGCATGATAACCCCCCCAAAAAAAGCAACAAAAACCTAACTCTGCCACTTCCTCATTTGCCTCTCTAAACAGAGCCTTTGAGCTATGTATATATTTAATTAAAATTGCTTATGTCTTTTGGTTTCACTTACAAAGAATGTCAATATTAATGTAATTAATTTTCTCCTAAATGTCCAATTTCTGGAGAAGGACAAGAACTTGATTTTTAGCATTCTGTTTCTTTTCAATCATTCTGTCATAGTCACTGCAAAAGTATGAGAAGACCACACAAAAATGAAAGCCATGTGTATAGGACTTTCTTTCATGAGTTGCCATGGCCAAAGAAGCCATCACTGAATTTTACCCTGCTAGTAATAAGTCTCTCTATACTTACTTAGCATCCATGGAAAGAAGATATGAACTATTGCAAGGAATGTACTTGAAGTCTTTTTGGCATTTTTAGGAGCATTTTGGCATTTGGCATTTTAGGAATTTACATGTTATTGGTATATCCTTTTGGAAAAATTAGATGCCTCCTTGCTTTAATGAGTTGCAGGAATAGAACTTGATGTAGAATAACAAGTGAATTTGTTTCCTTTTTCCTTTTTTCTTTTTTTTTTGTTTCCTTCTTTAAGGACATTTAGATCACCTTGCTTATTACTCATTTCTTGAGGCCATAGTGTTAAATTTTTAGTTTTCTTTCTAGTAATGTATGGTATCTGTTTTGAAGGATAAACCCAGGCCGAATGCTTTTCAGGCAACAATCAGCTCGCATTTGTGAAGTATTAATTATATTCCAGCTTCTGTGATAAGAACTTAAAATTCAAAAAAAATACAAAAACAATACTATCCCTCAAAGGAGTTTCCATTCTAATAGCATCATCAACATGGAAAAAAATGACATGTATAAGAAACACATTAGTATTTTTTTCAGCACTTTCCTCATATTCTAAGTGGAACAAAAAGAATACTAACTTTGAAATAGGAAAGATATAGGTTCAGATACCAATATGGTACTAGAAACATATTCTACAAGTAAGTTAATTAGCCTCTCTGGGTCTTTTATATTTTAAATGTTATTTTTTTCCAATTACATGCAAAGGTAATTTTCAACATTCTTTCATTTGCAAGTTTATGAATTTCAAATTTTTCTACCTCCCCCCTTCCCTATGGCAGCTAACAATCTGCTAAGTTGTACATATATAATTGTTTTTAATTTATTTCTGTATTAGTCATGTTGTCCTTAGCACTAAAGGAAAAAAAACAAGAATTTTTTTTAAAAAAAATTTAAAACTGAACATAGTTTGCATGCTTGAATTTGCATTCAAACGCCATAGTGTTTGTATTGCTTTGCTTTGTTTCCTAGATGTGGACTTTATTTTCTATAACAGGTCCCTCAGGGTTGTCTTTGATTACTGAATTGTTGAAAGGAGCCACATTCATTATAGTTGGTCCATTTCTCAATGTTGCTATTAATGCATACAATGCTCTCTCATAATCTCTCATTTTGCTCCACATCAATTCATGGAAACCTTTCCAGGTTATTCTAAAGTTAGGGTCCTCATGATTTCTTTTTTTTAAAGCAATAGAATGTTTATTAAAGATATTATTTGAGTTTTACAGTTTTCCCCCAATCTTGCTTCCCTCCCCCCACCCTCACACCACAGATAGCACTCAGTCAGTCTTTACTTTGTTTCCATGTTGTACCTCGATCCAAATTGGGTGTGATGAGAGAGAAATCATATCCTTAAAGAGAACAGAATTCTCAGAGGTAACCAGATCAAACCATAAGACATGTGGGGTTTTTAATTCTGAATTAAAGGGAATAGTCCTTGTACTTTGTTCAAACTCCACAGCTCCCTATCTGGATACAGACGGCAATCTCCCTTGCAGACAGCCAAAAATTGTTCCCAATTGTTGCGCTGATGGAATGAGCAAGTCCCTCAAGGTTGAACATCACTCCCATGTTGCTGTTAGGGTGTACAGTGTTTTTCTGGTTCTGCTCATCTCATTCAGCATCAGTTCATGCAAATCCCTCCAGGTTTCCCTGAAATCCCGTCCCTCCTGATTTGTAATAGAACAATAGTATTCCATGACATACATATACCACAGTTTGCCAAACCATTCCCCAATTCAAGGACATTTACTGGATTTCCAATTCTTTGCCACCACAAACAGGGCTGCTATAAATATTTTTGTACAAGTAATATTTTTACCCTTTTTCCTCATCTCTTCAGGGTATAGACCCAGTAGTGGTATTGCTGGATCAAAGGGTATGCACATTTTTGTTGCCCTTTGGGCATAGTTCCAAATAGCTCTCCAGAAGGGTTGGATGAGTTCACAGCTCCACCAACAGTGTAATAGTGTCCCAGATTTCCCATATCCCTTCCAACAATGATCATTATCCTTCCTGGTCATACTGGCCAATCTGAGAGGTGTGAGGTGCTCATGATTTCTTACAGAACAAAAGTACTCCATAGCAAACTTTTTCAACCATTCCCCAATTGATGAGAATTCCTTTAATTTCCAACTCTTTGCTACTACAAAAAAGTAGTAAACTGCTAAAAAAAATATGTTTGTATATGTGAGTCTTTTGTCCTGTTTTATGATCTCTTTGGTATTTAACATTGCAGTGTTATTGCTAGATCAGAGGGTATGCACAGTTTTATTGCCCTTTAGACACAGGTCCAAAGCATTCTCCAGAAAGAGTGGATCAGTTCACAACTCCACCACCAGTGTATTAATGTCCCAATTTTCCTACATCCTCTTCAACATTAATCATTTTCCTTTTTTGTCATCTTAGCCAATCTAATATGGGTGAGGTATTGCCTCAAAGTTGTTTTAATTTTCATTTCTCCAATAATGATTTGTAGCATTTTTATATGACTACAGATATAGCTGTTTATATCTTTTGGCCATTTATCAATTGGAGAATGATTTGTTTTCTTATAAATTTGATTTGGTGTTCTTCATATTTTAGAAAAGAGTCCTTTATCAGAAATACTACCTGTGCTTTCCTTCTAATCTTGACTGCATTGCTGTTGCTTGTGCAAAAACTTTTAAATTCAATGTAGTCAAAATCTTCCATTTTGCAATTTATAATGTTCTTTATTTTGGTCAGAAACTTCTCCCCTCTTCATAGATCCAACAGAGAGATTATTTATTGTTCTCTTAATTGCCCTGTGGTATCAACCTTTATGTCTAAGTTCTCTATCTACTTTGACCTTATTTTAACATACAATGTGCTGTATTATTATCTATGCCAAGTTTTTGCCATACTATTTTCTGGTTTTCCCAGAAGCTTTTATCAAACAGTGAGTTCTTATCCCAGAAGTTAGAATCAAATAGTAGAATACTCTAATCAATCACTACTGTTTCTTTTGTACCTGATACATTCTACTTATCCATTTCTCTGTTTTCTTAACCAATAACAATTTTGGTAACTGGTGTTCATAATATACCTTTTTCCTTCTCTAGTTTCTTTTATTTTTTATAAAAAAAGATTTTATTTATTTTAAATTTAAAAATTTCCCCCCAATCTTGATTCCCTCCCCCTCCAGAATGCAGTCATTTTTTTTTTACATTGTTTCCATGGTATAGATTGATCTAAGTTGAATGTGGTGAGAGAGAAATCATATACTTAAGGAATAAAAATAAAGTATAAGAGATAGCAAAATTACATAAAAGATTTTTTAATTAAAGGTAATAGTCTTGGTCTTTGTTTAAACTACACAATTCTTTCTCTGGATGCAGATGGATACAAATACCGCAAAACTGGACCTAATTGTTACACTGATTGAATGAACAAGTTCATTAGGGTTGATCACCATCCCCATTGTTACTGTTAGGATGCACAACCTTCTTGTTTTGCTCATCTTGCTCAGCATTAGTTCATGCAAATCCTTCCAGGCTTCCCTGAATTCCCATCCCTCCTGGTTTCTAATAGAACAATAGTGTTCCATCACATACCTATACCACAGTTTATTAAGTCATTCCCCAGTTGATGGACATTCACTCGATTTCCATTTCTTTGCCACCACCAACAGGGCTGCTATAAATATTTTTGTACAAGTGATGTTTTTACCCATTTTCATAATCTCTTCAGGGTATAGACTCTGTAGTAGTATTGCTGGATCAAAGGGTATGCACATTTTTGTTGCCCAGAAGCTGATGTCTATGGGTTTGTCAAATAGTAGACTGCTGCAGTCATTTTCTGTGGTTTTTTTTTGAACCTATCCTAATCCACTGAGCCATTATTGTAATTCTTAACCAATACTAAACAGTTTTGATGACTTCCACTTTATAATATTTCAGATCTCATATAGGATTTCAGATCTTATAGAGCTAGACCACCTTCCTTTACATTTTTTCATCAATTCCCTCACTATTCTTGAACTTTTGTTGTTGCTCCAGATAAATTTTGTTTTTATATTTTCTAGCTTGATAAAGGTTATTTGGTAGTTTGATTGGTATGGCACTGAATAAGTAATTTAATTTGGGTGGAATTGTCATTTTTATTATATTAGCTCAACCTAACCATGTGTAATTGACATTTTCCCAGTTATTTAGATCTGACTTTATTTGGGT
Organism: Macrotis lagotis; assembly: GCF_037893015.1. Classification (NCBI taxonomy): domain Eukaryota; kingdom Metazoa; phylum Chordata; class Mammalia; order Peramelemorphia; family Peramelidae; genus Macrotis; species Macrotis lagotis. The sequence continues at coordinate 67,017,460 of NC_133665.1, forward strand.
GAGACGTGCTTTATAATTGTGTTCATACAGTTTTTGAGTTCATCATGGAAGGTTGATTCCCAAGTATTTAGTGTTGTCTATAGTTACATTAAATGGAATTTCTCTTTCTCTCTCTTGCTCTTGGGCTTTGTTATTCATATATAGAAATGCTGATTATTTATGTGAATTTATTTTATATCCTGCAATTTTACTAAATTTGTTAAAAGTTTCAACAAATTTTTTAGATTATTTTCTTCACTTCTCTAAGTGTACATCATATCATCTGAAAAGAGTGGAAGCTTTGCTTCCTCATTGTCAATTCTGATGCCTTTAAATTCTTTTTCTTCTCTTATTGCTACAGCTAGCATTTCTAATACTATATTGAATAGTAATGGTGAAAATGAGCATACTTGTTTCACCCCTGATTTTACTGCAAATGCTCCAAATTTATTCCTATTACATATAATATTTGGTTTTAGATAGATACTATTTATTATTTTTAAGGAAAACTTCATTTATTCCTAAACATTCTAGGGTTTTTAATGGGAAATGGATGTTGTATTTTATCAAAGGCTTTTTCAGAATCTATTGAGATAGTCTTATGATTTCTGTTGGTGTTATTACTGATATGTTCAATTAAGTTGAGTGTTTTCCTAATATTGAACCATCCCCACCTAACTGGTATAAATCTTAACCTGATCATAAGGTATTATCCTGGTAATAACTTGCTGTAGTCTCATTGCTAACATTTTATTTAAGATTTTTGCATCAATATTAATTAGGGAGATTGGTCTATAATTTCTTTGTTTTGATACTTCCTGCTTTAGGTATACACACTTTATTGGTGTCATAGAAGTTTGGCAGAATTCTTTCTTCTCCTATTTTAAAAAATAGTTTCTTTAGAATAAGAATTAATTGTTCCTTAAATCCACCTGGACCTGGAGACTTTTCTTAGGGAGTTTATTGATGGTTTCTTCAATTTCTTTTTCTGAAATACGGTTATTTAAGTAATTTATTTCTGTTAATCTGGACAGTTTGTATTTTGTATATATTCATCCATTTCACTCAAGTTATCAAATTAATTGATAAGTAGCTCAGAATTATCTCTTTAATTTCCTCCTCATTGGTGGTTAGTTCATGCTTTTTGTTTTTGATTTTGGTTATTTGGTTATCTTCTTTCTTTAAAAAAAAATCAGATTAAACAAAGGCTTGTCTGTTTTATTGGCATTTTCATAAAACCAAATCAATTTTATTTATGAGATCAGTGGTTTTCTTGCTTTTAATTTTATTAATCTCTCCTTTGATTTTCAGAAATTTTAATTTGATATTTAATTGAGGATCTTTAATTTGTTCTTTTTCTAACATTCTTAGTTGTATACCTTATTCATTGATCTTATCTTTCTCTATTTTATTCATATAAGCATTTAGAGATATAAAACTCCTCAAAACTTCATTGACTGCATCCCATAAATTTTGGCATGATGTATCATTTTTTGAATATAATTATTGATTATTTCTGTTATTTGCTATTTGATCTACCCATTGTGTAAGATGAAGTTATTTAATTTCCAATTAGTTTTTAGTTTATCTTTCCATGACCCTTTATTACATGTAATTTTTATTACATCAGTCTGGGAAGTGTGTATTTATTATTTCTGCCTTTCTGCATTTGATCAAAAGGTTTTTGAGCCCTAGTACATGGTCAATTTTGATATAAGTTGTAGGTACTGCCAAAAAAAAAGGTATATTCTTTTCTATCCCCATTAAGTTTTCTCCAGAGGTCGATCATATCTAAATTTTCTAAAATTTCAGTCACCTTCTTAATTTCCTTCTTGTTTATTTTGTGGGTAGATTTATCTAGTTCTGAGAGAGAGAGAGAGAGAGAGAGAGAGAGATTGAGGTCCCTAGTTATTAAAGTTTTACTATCTATATCTCTTTGTAATTCACTCAGCTTTTCCCTCTGGGAATTTGGATGCTCTACCACTAGGTGCATGCATGTTTAGTAATGATATAGCTTCATCACCAATAGTCTTTTCAGAAGTTGTATTTTTCTTCCTTATCTCTTTTAAAAAATTTTATTTTATTTTTTTAAATTTATTTAAATCAAAGGGGTTAAGTGACTTGCTCAAGGTCACACATTTAGGTAATTATTAAATGTTTGAGGTCACATTTGAACTGAGTTCCTGCTGACTCCAGGGCTGGGCTCCATCTACTGTGTCACCTAGCTGCCCCCTTATTCCTTTTAATGAGATTGATTTTTACTTTTACTTTATCTTAGATCAGGATGGCTACTCCTGATTTTTTTTACTTCAGCTGAGGCATAATATATTTTGCTTCAACCTTTTACCTCTACTCTGTGTGTATCTCTCTGTTTCAAATGTGTTTCTTGTAAATAACATATTGTATGATTCTGGTTTTTAATTCATTCTGCTATCTGCTTCCATTTTATGGGACAGATCAACCTATTCATATTTACAGTTAAAATTATTAATTCTGCATTTTTCTCCATGCTATCTTTCTCCATTTACATTTTCTCTTTCCTTTCCTCTTATTCCTCCTCACCAAAATTTTACTCCCTTTTTCGCCTTTGACTTTTCTTTTAAAATTTAGCTTTTAGTTTATTTTCACTTTTACGTTTTCCTTCCCTTTTATCAGTCCCTTCTTCCCTTATCTTTCCCTTTCTAAGTTGCCCTCTCCCTTCCCTGTAGATTAGGATAAATTTTCAAATGCAAGTGGGAATGTATCTTATTCCCTCTCTGTCAAATCTATTGAACAGAATTTATTTGGAGTTTATACTCTCCTGTCTTTCCCTCTAAAATTATAAATCTTTGTGTCTCTTCACCTGCTGTTATTTATTGCTCTTATACTATTTTTTAAACAAGGCAACGGGATTAAATGGCTTGCCGAAGGCCACACAGCTAGGTAATTATTAAGTGTCTGAAGCTGGATGTGAACTCAGGTACTCCTGACTCCAGGGTCGGTGCTCTATCCACTGTGAGCTCTTATACGATTAATCAGGTATTATCAATCACAGTTTGATTATTTGATTACTTGATGAGCTCATATTGTTATCAAAGTATCATCACAGATTAATTGCTTGATTCCTTGAGAAGTAGCATTGTCTCAAATTACATCCAATTATAATTATAATCATTTTTTATCTTACCCCCTTTTCAAATACCGTCCAAGGACACAGAATCCTCCTCATGAACCAAATTATCATCCAAAGCCAAATCATTTCTTGAACTATTTGTGCCCCTCCCCCCAGGCCTATTTTCTCTCACCCTTTGTCCCCTTCTTCCCTACCAGGGTACTTAACTTATTTGGAGTTTATACTCTCACGTCTTTCCCTCTAAAATTATAAATCTTTGTGCCTCTTCACCTGCTGTTATTTATTGCTCCTTGTTAAGTGAAGCAGGGCCTATTTTCTCTCAGGCTTTACTCTGCCCCCCCCCCCCCCACAGGTACTTAAAACCTTGTTAAGTGAATTGAGGCCTATACTCTCTCCCACTTTGCACTCCCCCACCCAGGGTATTTAACCCTTTTTAGGTGAAGCATGATTAGGTCAAATCTGGGTCTAATTAACTGTAAGAATCTTAAAGGACTCCAAATACTGGGAGCCTCTGAAGGTCTCACCTGAGAACTTTACAAATGATTGTAAGAGACATTGACTCAGGAAGACCTAGTTTATGGTGCTTAAAAGGCTCTAAACACTGGTAGGCTCTGGAGGTCTCACATGAGAACTTTACAAATGATGTTACATTACAGGAGACCCTAATTCAGGACCACCCAACTTATGATGCCCTCATTAGACAAAATGCTAAGCTTTTGTCAGCATAGCAGAAATAAAATAGATCAAAGAATGATGAGACACTTAAGTTTAAAATTAACACCCGTGAAAAGCCCCTGCTTTTCATCAGGACCTTTTGTCTCATAGTGAAGTCATCTAGGACCTCTTTAATGCAGAGACAAGACTCAACTATACCCATATCCTTTAAGTTCAGTCTCTTCAATTATATTCAACCCTTTAATTATCCTAAGAGAAGTAAAGTTTTCAAGAATAAGAAGTGTTATATTTTCCCTTTTAGGATTGAATATAATTTGATGATCTGGACCACCATTTGTTTTGTTTTGTTTTGTTTGTTCTTTCCCCCCTTTCATTTATCATTTTATGCAACTCTTGAATCCTGTATTTGGCTATTGAATTCTCTGTTCAGTTCTGGTATTTATGTCAGGAAATTCTGGAAGTCCTCTATTTCACTGAACATCCATCGTTTTCCCTGATAGAATATGCTGAATTTTGCAAGGTAGTACATTAAGTGTTGTAATCCTAGGTCCTTTGCTCTCTGATATATGGCATTCCAGGTCTTCTGATCCTTAAACGTTGAGCCTTGATAGGTCCTGTATGTGTCTAATTGTGTTTCCTTCATATATGAATTGTTTTCTTTTTCCTGCTTGCAATATTCTCTCTTTTATTTGAAAGTTCTGGAATTTGGCTATAACAGCCCTTGGAGTTTTTAATCCTGGGGTCCCTTTGAGGTTCTGTGGATTTTTTCAGTTTAGATAATTTTCCCTTATAATTTTTCATATAATGTTTTCCAGAATCCTTTTTTGAACAATGATTTCTCGTAGTATGATGATTCATAGATTGTTGCTCCTAGGTTTATTGTCTAGGTCATTTGTTTTCACTAAAAGGTACTTTACATTTTCTTCAATTTTTTTTCAGCTTTTTTTATTTTGTTTGATGGAATCTTTTAGTCTTATAGATTCATTGGTTTCTATTTGTTCAATTCAATTTTTAGGGTTTTATTTTTTTCAGTTACCTTTTTTTAGGTTTTTGCAAGGCAAATGGGGTTAAGTGGCTTGCCCAAGGCCACACAGCTAGGTAATTATTAAGTGTCTGAGACCGGATTTGAACCCAGGTACTCCTGACTCCAGGGCGGGTGCTTTATCCACTGTGCCACCTAGCCACCCCTTCAGTTACCTTTTGAATTTCCTTTTTAAAAGTGTTGAATTTTTCTGGACAATCTTTCATAATTCTTCATGACTCTTTTCTTTTTTCCATTTTTCTTCTTCCTCTCTTCTTTGGTTTTTAAATTCTTTTTTAAAGCTCTCTGATAAGCTTTTGAATTTGAGTACAATTTATAAATTCTTTCTATACTTCCCCTGTGAGTGATTTTTCATATCATCTTTTTCTGTTAAGTACTTTTCTATAGTCAGCATTCTTTTAGTTTTTCTGTTCATCTTTGTTGTTTAGGCTCTGCTCCTGGGATATAAGAAGTATAGGTCCAAGATTTTTTTGGTTTTTGTTTTTTTAAGGTCTGATCCTTGGCTTGTCATTGGCCAGGGTGTTGTCTATGTGGTACAGGCCTTGCCTTTGCAGAGGTTTGTTTCCTTCTTTATGTACAGGTTCTGACTTAGCAGTGGTTTGCTCCTGACTCAGTCCTGCCTTTTAACTGAGTGTTCCCAGGGTTCAGACTTTGTTTGGGGTTGGGATCCTCCTGACTGGTTTGCTATCTAACTGCTGGGACCTCTTCTGGTGTCAAGCTGTCAGGATCTGGATTTCACTGTGGCTAAAAACCTCCCCTCTGGTTTTCCTACTCTCCCACCTCTTGCACTTTTCCCCTAAAGAGGCAGACCTCCACTGAAGATCCTCCACAATGTCTACCACTGAAAACTATTTTGGATCTTCTCTTCTAAGAAGTCTTTCTGGGCTGGAGACCAATTCATACCTCAAACATTCTAGATCTCTCTGAGTTAGGATCTTTGTGTTAAAGGTAGTTTTCTATGGACCCTTGTTCTGCTGGCTTTCGTTCATTTTTCTAAGATCTTGTGTTGGGAGAGGAGTTGATTCACAAACCTTTGGTGTTGAGATCCTTAAAGGCTTTGCTCACTGGGTTTAGTAACTCCAAATGGGCTGGCCAGTGTGGGGCTAGTTGCTTTCTCTGGAGTGTCTGTGACCTTGATTTGTGGCCCATGCCCTAGGCCTGGAGGGTGGGGGGGCATACCTGGATATTGGTCATCCTTGAACAATGTTGGCTAGGTCCTTAGGTTAAATAGTTAATCTCCTTATTCTACTGAGTGAGAGATCTGCTGCCTATAACTGAGCCTAAGGGAGAATGTGGGTAGGGGGCTGTTAACTATATTTGTTCTGGGAAGAGGACTCCACTGAAAATATAGGGCCTAAGGCCAGTTCCTCCACACCAACCTAGGGAGCATATTGATGTCCAGTCACACTCTGCAATTCTCTATGCTGGAACTCCCCCTCCAACCCTGCTGAAGGTCCCCAGTATGAGGTCCCCAGTGTCTGAGGCCAGATTTGAACTCAGGTACTCCTGACTCCAGGGCTGGTGCTCTATCCACTACACCACCTAGCTGCCCCTGATCAAAATTTTTAGGAGACTTGATTCATATTAGTTCTGAGGGAAAGCCAGGAAACGGCACAGTGCCTGGCTTCTCTCCACCATCTTGGTTGGTAGGACATCCTTTTTTCCTTGCCTGTCCATGTGTAATATCATCATGATGTAACTAACTTGCTCCCATACCCTTTCTATGTATAATTCTTTTAATTTTTCTCATAAAAATAAAGTTCTTAGCAGTTACATATATATATATATATATAAATATATATACATATTATATCCTCTATAGAAACATAAACAGCTTAACTTTATTGAGTATTTTGGAATTTCTCTTTCACAATGGTGTTTTATGTTTCTTTGGAGTCTTTTTTTTCTGAAACCAATTTTTTTTTATTCAGCTCTGGTCTTTTCATCAGAAATTTTTAGAAATCTTCGATTTCAGGGGCAGAGACAAGATGGCAGTGTTGGGACTCTAACCAAACTGTAGAGTGATGGAACCCACAGAAGGATTGAGTGAAACAATTTTCTGGCCCAAGAAAACTTGGAAGATCTGTGGGAAGTGTTTGTTCCACCAGAGTTGGAAGAAGTCACTGCAACCTGGGCTGTAGCCATCCAGCACCTGAATGAGTAAACTTCAGCCATCCAGGAACAGCCCATTGGACACCTGGGTTCATGGCAGCAGGTGTGGTTTCCAGACCTCTCAACCCAGGATTGTGGGAAGTTCAGTGGGGAAATTCTGCCACACTCAGTGCAGACTCAATCACAGGAACTGGAAGTAGGTCCATGGAGTCACCCAACAGAGCCATCCAGCAGATTCTTCCAGAGCATTCAGTCCACAGAGTGTAAGAGGTTAGGCAGGGACTGTTGAGGGCTCTCTGATATCTTTGGAGCAGGGCTCTGCTGCTTTGCTGATACTCAGATCCAGCTTGTAACCTGGGGCATCCTTCTGCCAGAGCAGAGCAGGAACCCTCCTCACAACTTCAGGGCAGAGAGGAGTGCTTATGATCATTCACAAAGCAGAGCAAGGCCAGTCAGAGCTTCTCATAAGACCTTGAAGGAATTAAGGTCCCTGAGGAGTGGTCCCCAAACCACTCAAACCTTGGGAAGTGCTTTAAAACCAGATCATAGCCTTGTGAAATTAGTGAACAACTCTAAAAGAGTATGATAATAGATAATTGCTTTAGTCCCATGGAACATCAAAATACATACTCAGAAGAAGACTTTAAGTCAAAACTTCTGTATCCAAAGCCTCCAAGAAAAATAGGAATTGGTCTTAGACTATAGAATAACTCAAAAAAGATTTTAAGGGGAAGAGAGGAAAAATTGGGAAAAGAAGTGAGAAAAATGGAGGAAAAAATCATGAAAACCAAGAAAAAAACTAAAGAAAATAACATGTTAAAAACCAGTTTAGGTCAAATGGAAAAAAAGTCCAAAAGTCAATGAGAAGGGCAGCTAGGTGGTATAGTGGATAGAGCTTCGGCCCTGGAGTCAGTAGTACCTGAGTTCAAATCTGGCCTCAGACACTTAATAACCCATTAACAAGCCATTCCCCAACTGACAAATGGTCAAAGTATATGCAAAGGTAATTTATGGATGAGGAAATCAAAACAATCCTTAGTCATACGAAAAATTGCTCTAACTCATTACTTATTAGAGAAATGAAAATTAAAATATCTTTGAGGTACCACCTCACACCTCTCAGACTGGCCAATATGACCAGAAAGGGCAATGATCAATGTTGGAAGTGATGTGGAAAATCTGGGAAAATCTTGCAAAAACCTAAAAAAAAGTCAATGAGAAGAAGAATGCCTTAAAGAGCAGAACTGGCCAGATGCTAAAGGAGATAATAGGGGTGGCTAGGTGGCATAGTGGATAAAGCACTGGCCCTGGAGTTAGGAGTACCTGGGTTCAAACCTTGTCTCAGACACTTAATAATTACCTAGCTGTGTGGTCTTGGGCAAGCCACTTAACCCCATTTGCCTTACAAAAAAAAGGAGATAATAAAACCCTCTGAAGAAAATAACTCCTTCAAATGTAGAATGAACCTAAAGAAATGTGATGAGAAATAAAGAAATAATAAAACAAAAACAAAAGAATGAAAAATTTAAAGAAAATATGAAATATCTAATTGGAAAAAAGCAATCATCCTGGAAATCATCTACAAGAGAGGTGACTTAAATGAGAGTTAGAAAAAATTGCAAGTAAATTCATATGGAGAAATATAAAGTCGAGAATCTCTAGGGATTTAATGAGGGAAAAAATGCAAAAGAAGGTGGCTTAGCCCTACCAGATCTAAAATTATATTATAAAGCATCAGTCATCAAAACTGTCTGGTGTTGGCTAAGAAACAGAGTGGTGGATCAGTAGAATAGACTAGATGCAATAGCAGGAAATGATTATAGTAATCAGCTGTTTGATAAACCCAAAGGGTCTAGCTTTGGGGATAAAAACTCTCTCTTTGATTAAAAACTGTTGGGAAAATTGGAAGTTAGTATGGCAGAAACTTGGATTAGACCAACACCTCTCACCCTATACCAAAATAAGATCAAAATGTATACAGGATCTAGAAAAAAACAATATTATAAGCAAACTAGGAGATCAAAGAATAGTTTACCTATCAGATCTATGGAATGGGAAGTAGTTTATGAGCAAGGAAGAGATGGGGAACACCATTAAAAATAAACTAGACAATTTTGATTACATTAAATTAAAAAGCTTTTGCACAAACAAAACCACTTTAACTAAGATCAAAAGAAATGTAGTAAATTGGGAAACAATTTTTACAACTAGTATTTCTGACAAAGGACTCATTTCTAAAATATACAGAGAATTGAGTCAATATTTTTAAAAAGACAAGCCATTCCCCAACTGACAAATGGTCAAAGGATATGCAAAGGTAATTTACAGATGAGGAAATCAAAGCAATCCTTAGTCATATGAAAAATTGCTCTAACTCATTACTTATTAGAGAAATGAAAATTAAAACATCTCTGAGGTACCACCTCACACCTCTCAGACTGGCCAATATGACCAGAAAGGGCAATGATCAATGTTGGAAGTGATGTGGAAAATCTGGGACACTATTACACTGTTGGTGGAGCTGTGAACTCATTCAACCTTTCTGGAGAGAAATTGTAATTATGCCCAAAAGAAAACAAAAACGTGCATACCCTTTGGTCCAGCAACACCACTACTGTATCTATACCTGGAAGAAATTATGAAGGGTAAAAAGCATCACCTGTACAAAAATATTTATGGCAGCTTTATTTGTGGTGGCAAAGAAATGGAAATGAAGTGTATGTCTATCAATTGGGGAATGGCTTAATAAACTGTGGTATATATTTGTGATGGAACACTATTGTTCAATTAGAAACCAAGAGGGCTGGGAGTGATGATCAACCTTGACTTGCTCATACCAACAGGGCAACAATCAGGCACAGTTTTGGGATATCTGCAAAGGAGAATGCCATCTGTATCCTGAGAAGGAATTTTGGAGTTTAAATAAAGACCAAAGGCTATTACCTATAATTTTTTAAAAAATGTTTTCTTATTATGTAATTCTGCTGTATCCAATACTTGATATTTCTTCCTTAAGGATATGATTTCTCTTTCATCACATTCAACTTAAATCAATGCATACCATGGAAACAATATAAAGACTAACAACCTGTCCTCTGTGGGAGGTGGGGGAGGGAAGTAAAATTAAGGGGAAAAATTGTAAAATTCAAAATAAATAAAATGTTTCAAAAATAAAAAAATAAGATTATGAACCCCCCTCAGTTGAGCTACCTGAAAATCATATCCAGGAAACAATCCTAGACTTCATTTTCAATAAATAATTCAGCAAAATTGCCCTGACATCCTAGAGGTGAAGGGTAAAGTAGAAAATGAAGAATTCACTGATCACCTCCTGAAAGTGATACCTCCCCCAAAATTCCCAGGAATATTATAGCCATATTTCAGAACTCCCAAGTCAAAGAGAAAAATATTACAAGTAGCCAGGAAGAAGCAATTCAAATATTGTATTGCTACAGTCAAGATTACACAGGATTTAGCAATTAAGTGCTGCTTATGTAGGGCTTGGAATATGAGATTTTGGAAGCTAAAAGAGCTTGGATTACAACTAATAATTAACTAATATACATTTTCAGGGGAAAAGATGGATATTCAATGAAATAGGGGACTTTAATACTTTCCTGTCAAAGCATCCATAGCTGAACAGAAAGTTTGTTCTCCAAGTGCAAGACTCAGGTGAAGCATAGAGTGGATGGATGGGAAGGGCAAATTATGATGTATTTAATACTGTTGAACTGTTTGATTTCCTGCATGGGAAGATGATATTGATTATTCATATGGACCTTCTTATTTATTAGAGCAGTTAGAAGGATCATACAAGGTGCAGGAGAGAGCTGAATATGACAGTAAAATATAAAAATAGAGTTAATTGGCAAAAAAACGAATGTACTGAGAGAAAGGGAAAGAAGAGGCTGAAAGAGCTAAATTATTGCATGTAAAAGTCAAGGAAAGGCTTTTGCATTGGTGTGGAATGAGGGAGTTTTCAATCTCATTGAAAATGGCTCAGAGAGGAAACAACATATACTCAGTAAGGTATAGAAATCTATCTTGACATAAAGGAAAAAGAGAAGAAGGGAATGGTAAAAAGGAGACAGAGTCAGGGGAGGGGAGCTGTAGGTGATAGAGGAGAAGAAGGTCATGGGAGAGGGTAGACAGATATAACATTTTATTTTATTTTTTTCCTGGGTGGTGGGTTTGGGTGTATTGCCCAGAGTCACACAGCTGGATAGTTGTTGGGCATCTGGGGCTGGATTTGGATTTAGAACCTCCTGGCTGTGTGGCCAGTGCTCTATCCATTACACCATCTGGTTGCCCCACAACATACTTTTGAGGAAGGACAAATTGAAAGGAGAAAGAAAATAAAATAAATGGGAGTGGGGAGGAATAGAATGGAAGGAAATATAGTTTGCAATAGGAACTGTGAAAAAAATATCAGAGCAACTTCTCTGATGGACTTATGGTAAAGAATACAATTCATCCCAGAGACAGAGCTGATGGTATCTGAATACAGACTGAAGAATATTCTTTTTCTCTCACTTTATTTTCCTTGAGGTTTCTCTATCTTGGTGGGGGGAGGGAATATTATCTTTATTTTTACAAGAATATTGTAATAATATGAAAATAAAAAAAATTTAAATGTCTTCAAGATCTTAACCTTTAAACTTTACCTCCTGTCATAATCTCCTATCATTCTTCTGTTCCTGCCCACAATAAATTATTCTTTTGTCTTCACAAAAAAAGTCCTCTATTTCATTAAATATCCATTTATTGCCTTGAAGCATTACATTCAGTTTTTATACATTAGTCTTTGTTTTAATCTCAGCTCATTTTGGGCACACATAATAAAAAAACTTTTGAATAATTATAATTATAATAATAATAATAATTATTATTATTATTATTTTAATTTAGAGCTAAATGAGTTGTTTTAGAACAGGGGTGGGAAATATGTGGCCTGTGGCTCATATAAGGTCTGTGAAATCATTTGTTCAGGTGCTGCCAAGGCAACCACTAGGAGCATTTTAGGGGTGAATTAATTAAAAGTTTGAATATAGCAGGCTAATTTTTAACTTTTGGATCTTGGAAGGAAAATGTCCATTCCTGTCTTAGAAAGTAGTGGATTTTAGTGGAGACTTGATTACTGTTCCTTGAGAATTTTGTAGAAGGCATTTTTATTCAGCTAGGAAGTGGAGTATATATGGTGTTTAAAGTCCCTTTTAACTTTGATAATCTGTGATGCTTCAAGAGAACTGGGGTTTCATCTATACGGTTATTTTCTTTCCCAAAGCTGCTAACAACTCCATAAGGATTTTTTAAAATTCCTTTGTGAGTCATGTTCATTTCTTCCAGGAATCTACTAAATCTGTTAGAGACCTTCCTCCACTTCTATTTATATTATATGAATGCCAATAAAGCAAAATAGTCAATTTTTTAAATTTACTTTTTCTGTGTTTCTTTTGAGGTCATCAATGTCTTTGACAGTATTTCTATGCTTCTTCTCATGTATCAATGTTAATATGATGTAATAACCTCTATTAGGTCTCTCTTTTATTTGTCAACTATTCTCGGCATGTCACAACTTTTAGTTTCCTCACCTTTACAATGAGGGAGTTGGACTTGAAGATATCTGAGGTCAATTTCTATACTAAATTTATGAATCTTTGAGTCAGTCAGCTAGCTAATATTTATTACCAACCCTATGTGCCAGACATTCTGGTTAATGTACTGGTTAATAGAAATAAGGGGAAGATAGTCTCTGTTTTCAAGGAGTTTATAATCTAATGGAAGCAAATGTGCTATTCACTATTTGCAGTCATATAGCAACAATGGAAAATATTGGGCTGATGGCTTTGGTAACCTGGAGCAGCCTGGGAGTATTGAAAGCATTCCTCTATCTGCCAGATGTGATCCAAGATAATTTCTTCTTACTATTCAATTCCTGACTTAGCTCCCTTCCTATATGATATGCTTTCTAGGAAAAACATGTTAATTGACTACTTCAAGGAGTTGCCCATTGATATGTATATAACAATCTGGACAATATGCATTCTTCATTAACTTGATTTTTCAATTGTGGCCTTGTAACCAGATCTCTTGTGAATATCTAGTACTAAAATTGTAGACACTGAGTGATGTTTTAATTAAGGGTCAATATTATAAGCAGGAACATCTAAAAAATCTCATTGTTTATAAAATATTTGTCTGTCATTCATACTTTGCACAGAAATTATTCATGACAGTGGTGAATAATTTTAGCAACCAATTTTTATTTCCTTAATATTAATAATAAGATGGATCAGTTATATGAATGCTCCAATTGAGGAAGAATGATATTTATGATTTTATGATTTTAACATATGCAAGAGCAGTATCTTGTTGAATGTCATATGCAAATATGGTATATGTTTGCCTCTATCTTGAGAAATTGTCTAGAACAGATTTCAAATGAAAGAGGAGTTTCCTACAGAAGATGAGTTCATTCAGTTGCTTCTGTTTCAGGATGACAGTGAACTGATTGCAGAGCCCAATAATAGAGAGTCATAATTACTTAAAAGTTAATTCTAATTATCCTCACTGGAAAGAAAAACACAAATAGATGAAGTTTCCATCTGAGATCTTTTTGTCCCTCATTAAACCACTACAGTACACTTTCATTTTACTGGTATGGCTCATTATGGCTAGGCATCATGAAATTCAATAGTCCTAATTATTAAAGTTGATGGTCATCCAAAAGAAAATTGAGAGTTTCATTATATGCATATGTAGGTTGAAATTCACTATCAAGTATGTTGACATAATGTAAAGCATATCATCACGAGGCATATTACTAGAAAAGATGGGATGTATTAAGAATAGAGCATATTTTTAGTGGTAAAGAACTAGTAAGTAATGAAGTACTTGTCAATTGGAAATGACAGAACAAAATTTAGCATGTGAATATAATGAAATATTATTATGCTGTTAGAAATAATGAAATAGGCAATTTCAGTGAAACATGGGGAGACTTTTATGGATTAATGGTTAGTACAATAGAAACAGGAAAACAATTTATATCCCATTTTTTTGAGGACAACAATTTGTTTAATAAGTTTTTCCTTTATTTTATCATTAAGTGATCTGATTTATCTTTCCAGCTAACTCTGGAATAAAGACCTTGAAAATGGCATATAATTTAAAATAAAAGCATTGACAATAATCATTAGACTGTAGACTCCTTGAGGTGAGGAGCCATTTTTCATTTTTTTTTCTTTTTTTCCATATGTACTTAGTATAATGGGTTGTAAGAAGTAGGTGACATAGTTTTAAAAACTTTTGATCATTTATCCTGGAGTAATATAATTACCATAAGATAGAGACAAATTCTACTTCAGACCCTTATTATGTATCTAATTTCTTATTCCAGCTGATTTTGAAATGATTGTGTCATTGAACTATCATTTTTCTATTAACATATAGCTGATATCATGTTTGTGGTGTTTTTCTCTGCTTATCTTATCCATAACCTTCTTTTTGACAAAAGCAGTTACAATCTGAGGGCTCAATTTCTTAGCACACTTCAAGGTTTTGGCCTCTTTATTTTCTTAATCCCAACTTTATTTTTCAATAAAGGATCACAGATTTAGAACTGGAAGGGAATTTAGGGATCACCTAGTTCAGCCTCTCCTTTTTCTGATGAGGATCAAAAGCCCAAAGAGTTTGGGTAACTCAGACTGAATCAGACAATTATTAAGGATTTAAAGTGTAATTTGAGCCCAGATTGTCCTGACTCCAATTCTATCTTGCCTCTCAGATTTTGTTTCTTTATTTTTCCTATCTTTCAAAGTACACCTTTGTATCATAATCACTGAGAACTTTTGTATTAGTTGATTTGATTTGGAGGATCTTGCCATGTTCTTTGGATAATTTCTCTTCTTTTTCATTTTCTGCAACAGATGTTGACATATAAGACACAAGTATCTTCATGGTGGTCTGTTTATTTATGCTGAGCATAAGCATTGTAAGACAAGATGACCAAATGTCCCATGTGATGATGTTTCTTCTCACCCTTGGGCACCCATTGACATGCATTCTGCCAACTCTTTTATTTGCCTCTCTGAGGACACCTGTGAACCATCTTTCCATTTGACTGTCTCTTTTACTTTGACTGTTTTCGTTTAAAGTGAGCATGTCAATATGGATGTGGCTCAGCATTTTTCCCCCTGCAAGTGAAGTGCTTATTGGTCTTTGGACTGCATTAGGAATGCCATCACAAGAAGTGACATAATGATCTCAAAATTTGATAATTCTTAGCACCACTAACCCCTCCCTTTGTCCCACCAGCATTCTAACATTGTGGCAGCAGAGGAGGGGGTCTGCAGAAGCTGTGGTTTCTTTAGAGTTTCCACTTGTTTCATTGGTTGCCATGGCCAGAGATTTAAAAAAAGGCAATCATCCATCTGAGTGATCCTCTTGGAAAATAGGACCTAAATCTTTTTGATTGGTAGTGCCAGCCCCAGCTTGTGACTTGCTTCCTTAATAAAACCAGGTTACTTCTGTCCATGAATGAAGCATCAGTTTAGTGTTTTGGAGAGCTCTTAAACTACTCAAAGGGAAGAAAAAAAATTTTCACAAGAGATTTCCCAACTTTCCCTTGATATAACATTCATAAACCAGACAGGAAATTTTTGTTTATATCTAACTGAAATCCCTCTTGCTGCTTTTTTTTCCCAACTGTTTCTCCATATCCTGTCAACTCATCCTTCTTGTCTTGGACGAGGATGATGTTTTCTTCTTGGTAAATAAATCCAACTCCTCAAAATTTTCCTATGAAGTCAATTTGAAAACTCTCCAATTATTTCCATCTTTCCCATTATCTTCAGACTTGACTTTCTGATGGTTTTCCCTGGGACAGCTAGGTGTAACAGTAGGCAGAATGTTGAACCTGGCATTAGAAAGACTTGAGTTCATACATTTTTTTTAGTTTTTTGCAAGGCAAATGGGGTTAAGTGGCTTGCCCAAGGGCACACAGCTAGGTAACTATTAAGTTTCTGAGGCTGGATTTGAAATCAGGGACTCCTGACTCCAGGGCCAGTGCTCTATCCACTGCAACACCTAGCCACCCCGAGTTCATACTTTGTCTTAAATATTTAATAGCCATGGAACTCTACACCCAAACATCTCTAGTTCTATTACAATGCAGAGTTCAATGCTATCAAGAATCACAGGTGTACATCACTAAACCTATTATTTTGAATTATTTCTTCCCTCTTAACTAGAATATCAGGGAAATCCACAAAAGTCTGAAATATTTACTTGTGAAATGACTGCCCAGTGTTTTATCTAACCTTTGTAGTTCAGTTCTTAGAAGCAAAATTGAACTTATGAACTCATGATGTATATCTGCACATGGTGCTATAGTTTGTACAATGTAGAGTTCAAAGAGTCAGAGAAATTCCAGAAAGGACAATGATCAACGTTGAAAGGGATGTGGAAAATCTGGGACACTAATACATTGTTGGTGGAGCTGTGAACTCATCCAAACTTTCTGGAGAGCAATTTGGAATTATGCCCAAAGGGCAATTAAAAATGCATATCCTTTGATCCAGTAATACCACTGTTGGGTCTATACCCTGAAGAGATCATGAAAAAGAGTAAAAACATCACTTGTACAAAAATATTCATAGTAGCTCTGTTTGTAATAGCAAAGAATTGGAAATTGAGCAAATGTCCATCAATTGGGGAATGGCTTAATAAACTGTGGTATATGTATGTTATGGAACACTATTGTTCTATTAGAAACCAGGAGGGATGGGAATTCAGAGAAGCCTGGAAAGATTTGTATGAACTGATGCTGAGTGAGATGAGCAGAACCAGAAGAACACTGTAGACCATAGCAGCAACATGGGGTTGATGATCAACCCCTTAATGGACTTCCTCATTTCATTAGAGCAATAATCACAGACAATTTTCGGGTATCTATGATGGAGAATTCCATCTGTATCCAAAGAAGGAATTGTGGAGTTTAAACAAAGACCAAAAACTATTAATTTCATAATATTTTTTAAAAAGTTATCTTATGCATTGTGTAGTTTTGCTATCTCATATTTTATTTTTCCTTAAGGGTATGATTTTCCTCTCAACACATTCAATTTTGATCAATGGATAGCATGAAAAAATTGTAAGACTACCAGATTGCCTTCTGTGGGGAGTGGGTGGAGAAAAGTGAGACTGGGGCAAAATTGTAAAATTCAAAAATAAAAGATAAAAAAAGAGTCAGGGAAATTCATTTATATCTATATTCACTATAAGCTACTAGTGGTACTTGGGTGAGTCACCTAACTTTTATAATTTTGTTTCTTCAGAAATTAAAATGAAAGCTGACTAAATCTTATGAATCTAAATGTTTGTTTGGAAGGGAAGTCTTTGTTTCTCAATGATACATAAGTGTCTTTACTGATGCTCTTATCTTTGTCTTCATGTTCCTCTCATCATATCTATCTATTTGAATTCTTCCTACTTAGAAAAATCACAGAATTTGATCATCCCTTCTACTCTCTAAGTAAGAATCTGTAAAGTGATAATCTGACCTCTGCTTGAAGACATTTAGTCATGGGAAATCTATTACTTCTGTGGCAAACCCATTCCATTTTCGTATAACTCTAATTGTTAGAAAGTTTTTCCTTATATCAAGTCATATTTTGCTTCTTTGTATCTTCTGTCACTTCATAAAACGTTCAGAAATGCTCAGAAAACTTGTCTCTCTGAAACTTTCACTCATTGTTCCCAGATGTATTTTCCTGAGTCAAACAGAACAAGTCTATTGCTTCACAGCTATCATATCCTCTCTTAGTCTTTTCTAGTTCAAAGACTTCCACATCCTTCAATCAACCTTCATAAAGCATAATAGACTCAAAACATATGAAAACCCTTTATCATTCTAATTATGCTCCTCTGGACAATCCCCACATTAGTAATATCCTTCCTAATATTTGATTCCCAGAACTGAAATCAATATAGCAGGTGTGTTCTCATGACAGCAGAGAAAGAGTATAATATCCTCATTCCTGAAAGCTATGTATCTCTGAATATAGTCCAAGATTGCTTTAGCTTTTTGACTGCTTTATCACACTTTTGACTCAAACTTGTTATCCACGAAAATTCCAACTTTTTCATGAACTGTATTCTATCTGACTGTACCTTCTCTCCTTTACTTTTGAAGTCAATTGCCTTAACATATGTGTAAGACTTTACATGGTTCCCTATTAAACTACTATCTTATTTAATTAGGCATCCCTTCAATTTCTAATTCTTTACCACTACAAAAAGAGTTGCTCTGAATATTTTGGAACATGTGGTACTTTTCCCATTTTTATGATTTCTTCTGGTTATAATTGGGGTTCTTTCTGATCATTTCTTCTTTTCAATGTCAATTAACCATATTTTTGCCAATAATTTATCAAGACCCAAATTTATAATTACTGGCTTATATTTGCAACTGCTGTCTTCTTCCTTTTTTTGAAGATATATGTGATAGTAGAGGACATTTCTTAACATTTAGAGCTATCCATAAGTGAAATGAATTCTTCGATGAGATAGAGAGCTTTAAGTAATCACATATTAGGAACATTATAGATGTTTTTTTTAGTTAGTGGATAATTCTCTGAACCAAATCAAGTCCTTGGTTCAGTACAATAAACTTTAAAAATATTCATTTGGTAGGCAATGTGCTAGAATAATCAAACCCTCAACTTTATTTCTAAATGATTGTAATGAGTTTTAATGAGGCCCACATTTGATTACTATAGGAAGCAGAAGCTAATTTGACCAGTTAATACAGTTTCCATGTGCCAGATATTGTACTAGTGCTGGGATATAAAGAGAAAAACAAACAAAATAACTCAGTGCCTTCCTCTCAAGGAATGAAAATTCTAAAAGGAGAAAAAAATGTAAATAACTATATAAAAGTAAGAAATTCTGGATAAATCAAAATAATCTCAGAGGGAAGGCCCAAGTATTAAGGATATTTAGCAAGTCTCCTGCTAAAAGTGTGACTAAACTGATACTTGAAAGAAGCCAGGAGATGGAGTCAAGAGAAGGAGACTGTGAGGCATAAGGGTTAGCTAATGAAAGTACCCGAAGTAAGGAAAGATCATGTAATCTCGAACAACACTGAAGTCAGTATACAAAAAGCCTTTTCTTTACTTTATACTAAGCAAGAAGGACACAGAATACTTTTGCAAGCTTTGAAGTGAGGAATCTCTATTTCATCATGGATTTCTGAAAGACACTGATATTCTCTTCATGAAGGATTTCATTAGGTATAGTATGCTGTTCACATTCATAGAGTGTTATCTTCCCTTGGCTAATGTCTCTGTGATATAGAAAAAAGCAAAGAAATTCGAGATCTTGAAACCAAAATTTCATTCTTTAGGAAAAAGATGATAACCCTGAGTAACTAATAAATAATAAATTAAAATACAGAAATCTGATTAAATTTCTTAAGTAATCTTAATCATTGAAATACTGATAGAAACAAGAGACTATTTTCAATTCCTTTAGAGAACAAGAATAGAAACAAAGGGTGGAAACTCTGTAATACATATCAAAATACGCTTGTAATATCAAAAATGAATGATGTAAATTCCTCTATTAAAATAAAAAGTTATAGAATAAACTAATTTAATCTGACTTTGTTGCATATGAGCAATATTGGATAGAAAAAGATATATAGTTAATCCATGTGAGCAGTATGAAATATATCATGCAACTGCAAGTTTATAAAAATAAGGTGTGACTGTAATGATATGAGAGAAAATTGAATTTAGGCCAGCAAGACACAAAGGGAATAGATAATATAATAGTGATGAGAAGAGTCAATAATGAATAAATTAAAATGTTAATATTTAGGTACTAAAAATTAATCAGATAAATTCAGCAAAGGTATTAACAATACAAGAAAAATAGACAAAATTTTAAAACTCCATTAATAAATTAATAAAATCAATGGTAAAAACATGTTCTATTTATTTTTAAACTAATTAGAAATAAAAAAATAAAAGGAGAGAAGTAAAGGGGAGGAATATGGAATATATTCTTTTTTACTATACTCAGTATATTTGCTTTTTTTATTATATTCCACAAAAAGAGGTAATATGTTTGGCTAAAAAAAACAATAAATTGAAAAGTAGAAATTATACAGGTTCAATTTTCAAATCACAGCATAATAAAATGAATAATAATAATAATAATAGAGAAAATCAAGGTTAAATGAAAATAAAAAGAAACATATTAAATGATAATTGAGTTAAAGAAAAATAAGAAAGCAATAAAAATGAAAAATAATATGTCAAAACCTACAAGTTCTAGTCAAAGTGTTTTTTTATTTATTTTTTTATTCTCATTTTGTACAAATGTTTTTTTTTACATTATTAAAATATTCTTGTTTACAAGTAAACAAAATACCTCTCCTCCTCCCTCATGAATATAGATAGACTTGTTTGGGCGAAAAAAGTAAAGGGGAGAGGAAAAAATTAAAATAAAAAAATAATAATAGTAATAATTGTAGGTATGGCCAGGTGGCGCAATGGACGAAGCAGCAGCCCTGGCGCCACAAGCACCCGAGTCCACATCCAGCCTTGTAAACCCAACAATCACCCAGCCGTGTGACATGCAAGCCACCCGATCCCCACTGCCCTGCAAAAACCAAAAAAAAAAAAGAAAGCAAAAAAAGACCCAAAATAAAATAAAATAGTAATAATAGTAGGGGTGGCTGGGTGACAGAGAGAGCATTGGCCCTTGAGCCAGGAGCACCTGGGTCCAAATCCGGCCCCAGACACCCAAAGATCACCCCTCTATGTGGCCCCAGGCAGGCCATCCAGCCCTACTTGCCCTGCACCCTCCCCCAAATAATCATAACAAAAAATGTGCTTGAGTCTTTGTTTCAACACCAACAACTCTGTCATGGGTGGATCTCATTCTTTATGGTAAGTCCATCACAAAAGTTATTTCCATATTTTTCCACCTTTACCATCGCTGATCACAACTCCCTCCTTTCTTATTTCTCCACTACCATGTACTATATTTTCTCTCTCCTTTCACTATGACTCTGCTGTGGGGTAGCTGAGTGGTGCAGCAGACAGATCCCTGGTCCCGGGGCCAAGAAGCTCTGAGCCCCCAAACCACCCCTTAGACCCAGAATCCACCTGGTCCTGTGGTCATGGGCAGGCCTTCCATTCCCAGCCCCTTGCAAGAAGTAAGAAAGAAAATGTGTTATATCTGGCCACTCTCCCCCCCATGGTCCATCCTCTCCTCCTTTATTCACATCCCCACCCCTTCCCCCTGCTCCCCCCCCTCCTTCTTACTCCAGATGTCTATACCCCATTTAGTATATATGCTGTTTCCTCTCCTAGCCATCTCTGATGAGAGCAAAGGTTCCCTCATTCCCCTTTGCCTCGCCCCTTCCATATCATTGCAATAGCTCAATGTAATAAAAAAAATCTTATGTGAAATATCTTGGACTATTACCCCTCTCCTTTTTCTTTCTCCCATTCCATTTCCCTTTTTTTCTATTGACTCCATTTTTACACCATATTTTATCTTCGAATTCAGCTTTCTCCTGTGCTTCAACTATAAAAGCTCTCTCTACCTGCTCTATTAACTGAGAAGGTTCCTATGAGTAGTATCAGTGTCATTTTACATGCAGTTCATCCTCATTAAGTCCCTCATATTTTCCCCCTCTCCTCCAATCTCCATGCTTTACCTGAGTCCTGTATCTGAAGATCAAACCTTCTGTTCAGCTCTGGCCATTCCAAAAGGAACCTTTGAAATTCCCCTGGTTCATTGAAAGTCCATCTTTTTCCCTGGAAGAGGACATTCAGCCTTGCTGGGTAGTTCATTCTTGGATGCATTCTGAGCTCTTTTGCCTTCCAGTATATTATATTGCAAGCCCTACGAGCTTCCAATGTAGCTGCTGCTAAGTCCTGTGTGATCCTGACTGCAGCTCCACGATATTTGAATTGTGTCCTTCTGGCTGCTTGTAATATTTTCTCTTTGATTTGGGAGTTCTGGAAATTGGCTATAATATTCCTAGGGGTTGTTTTTTGGGGATCTCTTTCTCTGGGGGAATCGGTGGATTCTCTCCATTTCTATTTTGTCCTCTGCTTCTAGAATATCAGGGCAATTTTCCTGTAGTAATTCTTTGAAAATGATGTCAAGGCTCTTTTCCTGATCATGACTTTCAGGTATTCCAATAATTTTTAAATTATCTTTCCTAAGTCTGTTTTCCAGATGAGTTGTTTTTTCAATGAGAAATTTCACATTTTCTTCTAATTTTTCATTTTTTTGGTTTTGAAGTATTGATTCCTGATTTCTGTTAAATTCATCGATCTCCCTGAATTCTATTCTTTGTCTGAAGGATTTGTTCTCCTCAGAGAGTTTTCTTATTTCTTTTTCCATCTGGCCAATTTTGCTTTTTAAAGCATTCTTCTCCTCAGTAACTTTCTGAACTGTTTTATCCATTTGACCTAACCTGGTTTTTAGCATGCTATTTTCTTCAGCATTTTTTTGGATTTCCTTGACTAAGCTGCTGACTTCATTTTCATGTTTTTCCTACATCTCTCTCTCCTTTCTTTTCCCAGTTTTTCTTCCAACTCCCTCATTTGATTTTCAAAGTCTTTTTTGAGCTCTATCATAGCCTGAGGCCAATTTCTGTTTTTCGTGGAGTCTTTAGATGCAGGAGCTTGTGCTTCCTCATCTCAGACTGAGTATTTTGGTCCTCCTTGGGCTCATTTGCAAAATATTTCTCAATAGTCTTTTTTTTGTTTCTCTGCTTGCTCATTTTCCCAGCCTGGGCCTGGTTTGGGGTGTTTCTTTAGCTTTTGGGACACTCCCACAAAGGTCTCAGTGTGTGAGGTTCTGGCCTTCCTCCTGGTCTGTGAATGACCATAAGCTCCCCCCTCTTCCAAGGGGTTGATGTGGGGGGGGGGGCTGCTGTTCTATGGGGGGGCCTAGACTGTGGTCAGGATCTGAATGTGGTCAGAGCCCCAGAGTCCTGTTTCAGGGGCAGAGGACAGAGCTAGGCAGTCTCTCTTCACTCCCCTCCCTCAGCTCAATGGGCTCATGCCCTGGGGGCTCCTGCTTATGGCCTCCACCTGCTTCTGTTTCCTGGATCAGTGCTGGGGAAGGATGATGCTGCTTGCTGTGTGCCCTGAGGGCTGGGCTCCATGTGTTTGCTCTGGCAGAGTTCTCCCACTGTTTCCCCACTTTGTGCCGGGTGCTCCTCGGGGTGCAGCTCAGGAGACTCCCCTGCTGCATTGAGCTGAGACCCCCCCAGCGCCCTGGGGCTGCCTCTGGGAGGCTGAGGTTCTTTGACTCTGGTGGGCCAACCCTCTGGCAGGCCGCCTCTCCAAACCCAGGGAGCAGAAAGGTTGCTCTTTTCCAGGTTACCTTGAGTACAACTGCCTCACTGGGTCCCTTTGTGGGTTCTGTCTCTCAAAAGTTTAATTAGAGTCCTTAGCTGATGAATTTTATCAGAGAGCTCCTAAGCCTCCATCCCTTCTTGTCACCATCTTGGCTCTGCCCCCATCAAAGTGGTTTTTAAAGACTATTTGTTATTTCATGTGAAGGTTCTTAATGATTTAAAAAGGAAAGAGGTGAAATTAATTAAGTTTGTATTAAAGACACATGAAAAGATAAACACAATAATTCTAAGGAAATAAAACATAGGTAATGAAGCTAAGAGAAGAAATAATAATTATAATATATATAATTTTGAGTAAATCACTTAACCTTTCTAGGAATCAGTTTCATTATTTCTAAAATAAAGGGGTTAGAATTGGTAAATGTATGTATTTTCTTTCTTTTAGTTCTACATTATAATCCTATTATTCTAACACAAAGAGAGTAATGTAAAAAAAAATCTCAATTTTTAGTAAACAATTTAGAAAAAAAGAATTACCACCAGAGTCCAAAATTCAAAAATCAAAAGTAAATTAAACATAAAAGAAATTAATGGCCATACTAGGGAATACAACTCTAGGCTATCAAATTATAGAATGTAAATGGGCTGAGGACTTATTTGCAAATAAATTGCCGAAGGTGGCAGGAGGACATATATTACATTTTTTTCCTCTGAAATTACTGATAAATTACCTTGCTGAAGCATCATATGTACACAGGTGTACAAGCACCTTATCTGATATCTTGTTCAGAAGACTTCAAGAGTATTGTAAAAATTAAAAAATACTCTTCAGGAAATAAGTAATTAAAGAAAATGAATAGCCAAATTTCAGAAGAAGAAATACAAGCTATCAACAATCATGAAAAAAATGTCCTCAATCAGGGGCAGCTAGGTGGCGCAGTGGATAAAGCACTGGCCCTGGAGTCTGGAGTACCTGGTTTCGAATCTGGACTCAGACACTTAATAATTACCTAGCTGTGTGGCCTTTGGCAAGCCACTTAACCCCATTTGCCTTGCAAAAAACCTAAAAAAATGTTCTCTATCAATAATAATATGATAAATAAATTTTTTTATCAAGTTTGAAGTGCTATTTCATACCTATCAGGGTGAGCAATAAGAGAAAGAAGAAAATTACAAATATTCAAGAAGCTACACAGGACATGGGCACATCAACATTAAGGGCCTGAAGGGCCTGAAATGAGATATTCCAAAGAGCAAGGGAGCTTGGAATGCAACCAAGAATCCATTTTCTGGCAAAGCTGAGCATTCTCTTCCAGGGGAAAAGATGGACATTTAATGAAATGGGAGACTTCCAATATTTCCTGATGAAAAGAACAGAGTTAAATAGAAAGTTTGGACACCAAACAGGAGGCTCAAGAGATACATGAAAAGGTAAAAAAAAAAGGGGGGGAAGGTAAAGAAAAAAGCCTGCTACCCAATGAGATGAAATTGGCTAAATCCCTACCTGAGAGAAAGACTCTAATAACTCTTCAGAATTGTAACTCTATTAGAGAGAATATACTTAGCCAGAAGTGGTGGACATCCATAACTTTTCTGTGACTCAGAATTATTTAAAAACAAAACTTCCTTAAAAAGGGGGACAGTAAGGAGATGGGAAGATGGAGGAGATTGTATGGGGTAAATCATTACATCAAGAGGTATAAAAAACCTATTATAATACAGGGGGAAATGGGAGGAGATGAGAATCACATGAATCTTCAACTCATCAGACTTGGCTTAAAGTTAACATACACTCAGTTAAGAAACTTACTTTACTTTTTAAGTATTAAAAGGTGAAAAAGGGAAGGGGGACAGGGAGGAGGAGAAAAAAGGGAACTAACAGAAGGAAGAGAAGAAGGGGGAAAAGGGAAAGAAAAGGGTGGGGGTTGATATAGAAGGGCAAACACACTGAAGGTGGTGCAATTCAGAAACAAAAGACTGGGGAATATGAATAAAGGAAAAAATGGGGAAAATAAAAACGTAAGGAAGATAACATTGAGGGTAATAAAAAGTTACTAATTATAACTTTGAATGGTAATGGGATGAACTCTCCCTTAAAATGTAAATGAATAGCAGAGTGGATTAAAACAAGAATCCTACATTATGCTGCTTAAAAGAAAATCATTTGAAACAGAGAGATACATATAGAGTAAAGGTAAAAGTTTGGAGCAAAATATATGTAGTTCAAGCTGAAGTGAAAAAAAGCAGGGGTAGCAATCCTTATCTCAGACAAAGCAGCTGCAAAAATAGATAGTGTTAAAAGACATAAGGAAGGAAACTATATTGTCCTAAAAGGTACCATGGATAATAAAGAAATTTCACTACTAAATATGTGTGCACCCAATGATATAGGATCCAAATTCTTAAAGGAGAAGTTGAAGGAGTTGCAAGAAGACATAGAGAGCAAAACTCTATTAGTGGAAGACCTCAACCACTCATTCTCAGATTTAGATAAATCAAATCATAAAATAAACAAGAAGGAAGGTAAGGAGGTAAATAGATTGTTTGAAAACCTAGATGTAGTAGACCTATGGAGGAAATAGCATGGGGATAGAAAGGAATATACTTTTTTTCTTCAGTACATGTTACTTGCACAAAAATTGATCATGTACTAGGGCATAAAAAGCTGATGACCAATTGCAGAAAGGCAGAAATAGTAAGTGCATTTTTCCCAGATCATAATGTAATAAAAGTCATATGCAATATTGGGACAGGAAGATATAGACCCAGCACTAATTG
This sequence comes from Macrotis lagotis, assembly GCF_037893015.1. NCBI lineage: Eukaryota > Metazoa > Chordata > Mammalia > Peramelemorphia > Peramelidae > Macrotis > Macrotis lagotis. The sequence goes on from NC_133665.1 coordinate 67,043,551, forward strand.
GAAACTAAATAACCTCATTTTAAAGAATGAGTGGATCAAGCAACAAATTATGGAAAGAATTAAATATTTCAACCTAAATAATGATAATAATGAAACAACATAGCAAAACTTATGAGATACACTCAAGGCAGCTGCCAGTGGATATATTATATCTTTAAATGTTTACATGAAAAAATTAGAGAAAGAAGAAATTAAAAACACCCAATTAAATACCAAATTAGAAATTCTAAAAAGTAAAGGAGAAATTAACAAAATTGAAAGCAAGAAAACTATTAAACTAATAAATAAAACCAAGAGCTGGTTTTATGAAAAAAAACCCAATAAAACTAATAAACCTTTGGTCAATTTGATTAAAAAAGAAAGAAGAAAACCAAATTGCTAGTATCATAAATGAAAAAGGTGAACTCACCATCAATGATGAGGAAATTAAAGTAATAATTCAGAGGTATTTTGCCTAATTCTATGCCAACAAATTTGAAAATCTAAGTGGAATGGACAAATATTTACAAAAATATAAGTTGCCAAGGTTAAATGAAGTGGAGATTAAATACCTAAACAATCTATCTCGAAAAAAGATATTCAACAACCCCTGAGTGAACTCCCTAAGAAAAAATTTCCAGGGCAGATGGATTCACAAGTGAATTCTATGAAACATTTTAGGAACAACTTGTTCCAATTCTATATAAACTCTTTGGAAAAATAGGTGAAGATGGAACTCTGCCTAACTCTTTCTATGACACCAAAATAGTGCTGATACATAAACCAGGAAAAATTAAAACAGAGAATGAAAATTATAGACCTATCTCCCTGATGAATATAAATGAAAAAATCTTAAATAAACTATTAACAAAATTATTACAAATTATCACTAGGATAATACATTATGATTATGTAGGATTTGTCCCAGGAATGCAGAATTGGTTCAATATTAGGAAAACTGTTAGTATAATTAATTATATCAAGAACAAACCTATCAGAAATAATATGATTATATCAATAGATGCTGAAAAAGCTTTTAACAAAATAGAACACCCATTGCTATTTAAAACAATAGAGAGTGCAGGAATAAATGAATAGTTCCTTAGAATAATAAGCAGTATCTATCTGAAACCATCAGCATGCATTATATGCAATGGGCATAGTCTAGAGGCATTCCCAATAAGATCAGAGATGAAATAAGGATGTCCATTATCACTACTACTATTCAATATTGTATTAGAAATGTTAACTTCAGCAATAAAAAAAAGAAAAAGAAATTGAAGGAATTAGAATTGGGAAGGAAGAGACAAAACTCTCACTCTTTGCAGATGACATGATGGTATATCTAGAGAATCCAAAAAAATTATCTAAAAAAACTACTAGAAATAATTAGCAACTTTAGCAAAGTCTCAGGAGAAAAAATAAACCCTCATAAATGCTCAACATTTACATATATGACTGGCAAGATACAGCAGAAAGAGCTAGAAAGAGAAATCCCATTCACTGTAACTTCAGATAATATAAAATACTTGGGAATCTACCTGCCAAGGCAGACCCAGAAACTTTTTGAAAATAATTATAAAACACTTCTCACACAAATAAAATCAGATTTAAATAACTGGGCAAACATCAATTGCTCATGGATAGGTTGAGATAAAAATGACAATTCTACAAAAACTAAACTACTTGTTTAGTGCCACACCAATCAAAATTCAAAAAAAAATTACTTTAATGAGTTAGAACAAATTTAAATAAATTTATATGGAGAAATAAAAAGTCAATAATTTCCTGGAATTTAAGGTAAAAAGTACAAAAGAAGGTAGCTTAGCCCTACCAGATCTAAAATTATATTATAAAGTATCATTCATCAAAACTGTCTGGTTTTCCTATGAAGTAGAATGCTGGATCAGTGGAATAGACAAGGTGCAACAGCAGGAAGTGATTATAGTAATCTGCTCTTTGAAAAACACAAAGAGTCCAACTATTGGGATAAAAACTCTCTCTTTGATGAAAACTGTTGGGAAAATTAGAAGTTAGTATGGAAGAAACTTAGATTAGACCTACACCTCATACACTATACCAAGATAAGATCAAAATGGATACAGGATTTATACATAAAAAACAATATTATAAGCAAACTAGATCAAGGAGTACTTTACCTGTCAGATCTAATGGAAAGGGAAGCAATTTATGACCAAGGAAGAGGTGGAGAAAAATCATTAAAAACAAACTAGATAATTTTGATTATATTAAATTAAAAAGTTTTGCACAGAAAAAAACCACTGTAACCAAGATCAAAAGAAATGTAGTAAATTGGTGAAACAATTTTGATAGCTAGTATTTTTGACAAAGGACTCATTTCTATAATATACAGAGAACTGAGTCAAATTTTAAAAAAAATGTCATTCCCCAATTGACAATTGGTCAAGGGATATGCAAAGACAATTTACATCTGAGGAAATCCAAGTGATCCTTAGTCATATGAAAAATTGCTCTAAATTATTACTTATTAGAGAAATGAAAATTAAAGCATCACTGAGGTACCACTTCACACCTCTCATACTGTCCAATATGACCAGAAAGGACAATGATCAGTGTTGGAAGGGATGTGGGAAATTTGGGACACTAATACATTGTTGGTGGAACTGTGAACTCATCCAACCTTCCTGGAGGGCAATTTGGAAGTATGCCTAAAGGGCAACAAAAATGTTCATATCCTTTGATCCAGCAATATCACTACTGGGTCTATACACTGAAGAGATTATGATAAAGGGTAAAAACATCACATATAAAAATATTCATAAAAGAATTGTTTGTGGTGGAAAAGAATTGGAAATTAAGTGAATGTCCATCAATTGGAGAATGGCTTAACAAACTGTGGTATATGTATGTCATGGAACACTATTGTTCTATTAGACACCAGGAGGGATGGGACGTCAGGAAAACCTGGAATGATTTGCATGCACTGATGCTGAGTGAGAAGAGCAGAACCAGATGAACATTGTACACCCTAACAGCAGCATAGGGGTGATGATCAACCTTGATGGACTTGTTCATTCCTTCAGTGCAACAATCAGGGACCATTTTGGGCTGTCTGCAATGGAGAATACCATTTGTATCCAGAGAAAGAATTGTGGAGTTTGAACAAAGACCAAAGAGTATTACCTTCAATTTAGGAACAAAAACCGTTATCTTCTTATGTAATTTTGCTATCTCTTTACTTTTCTTCCTTAAGGATATGATTTCTCTCTCATCACATTGAACTGAGATCAATGTATACCATGGATGGGACACAATGTTAAGACTAACAGAATGTCTTCTGTGGGTGGTGGGGGAGGGAAGAAAGAATGTGGGGAAAAATGTAAAGTTCACAATAAATAAAATCTTTCTAAAAATATTTTGAGCAACAAAAAATAGAAGCTATGGGAAAATAGGTATACTAGAGCAATAATGATGGAGTTTTGAATTGGTGCTGCCAATCTCGAAAGCAATTTGGAGCTGTGATGCCAAATGTGTATACCTTTAATACCACTACTAGAAGAAATCAAATAATACACAGAGGAAGAGGATTTCTCTATATACAAAAATTTTTATAGAAGCTTTTTTTAGTGATAGCCAAAAACTTAAAATTTACATGTTGATCTATAGGGAATGACTAAACAAATTGTGAATGAAATGGAATTTTGTGCTGTACAAATTGGACAGTTTCAGAGGAAATTTGGAAGGCATTTATGAATTACTGTAGAGTGAAATGAGTAAAACTAAAAGACAAATTTATGCAATAACATTGTAAATGAATAATGCCTTTTTTGAATTAACTATATAAGTAATGATAAGCTGTGCCTCTAAAAGAATAAAGATGAAATGTGCTGTTCACCTCCTGCCAGAGGTGATTAATGTAACATTAAGCAAGAGGTTCTTTTTTTAGATGTGGCTACTATGTAGATATATGCAGAAGAAATTTTTAAAAATGATCAATAGCAGGGAAGAAAGAAGTAGTGGCAAGGACAGATTGATTTAGAAAAAATTTAAACTAAAACACTCCTTTCCTTGTCAAAGTAATTCTTTTTCCCCCATAACTAGATCACAATATTGTAATTTATGTGTTTAGTCTACTGGCTTAGATTGACTTCCTACTGAATACATAATCAAAAATAAAAAATTAGACTGAAATTCTTGAGAGTAAGGATTGAATTTTTTTCCTTTCTTGTATCTCCCAATGCTTACTACAATGTCTGGCACACAATAATCATTTAATAATGCTTGTTGACTGGCAAAATAAAATATTAACTATCCAAATAGAGCATTAATTTTTATTAATAGTACTGTATTTTCCCAGTAACATATCATGAAAAAATTAGCATTCATTTTGACACAGTTTTGATTCTAAATGTTTCTCTCCTCTTCTGAAAATGATAGGTAGTTTGAGATAGTTTATATATGTACTATCATATAAAATATATTTCCATTTTAGCCTCAATTGTGGAAGAATAAATAGATCAAAAGAAAAAACCACAAAAATGAAAAAAGAAGCTGAAAAAAAATATGCTTCAATCTACATTCTGAGTCCACCAGTTCTTTAACTAGATGTGGATAGAATTTTCTTTCATGAGTCCTTTGATATGGATCATTATGTTGCTAAAAAAGACCTGAGTCATTCACAGATGATCATCACACAGTGTTGTTGGTACTGTGTACATTGTTTTTGAGTTTCTGGTCATTTTGCTTTGTATCATTTTATACTAATTTTTGCAGGTTTTTATGAAATCTTTCTGTTCTTTATTTCTTTTTAAGAGGCAAGTTTTATTGAATCCAAAATGGCACTCTTGTTGATACAACAGTAGATAAGCTAAAGTCATTTCCATGCCAGTAGAAGTCATTAGAGTAGGACTGTTGGCAGGACATTACACATGGTAGGCATGATTAAAAAAAGAAATGACTGCTGAATTGAATTTCTATGGAGATGAGAAAGATCCTAAAGAGATATAAAATAAGTGAGCTGTGATTTTTGTTAAGGTTATGTATTTTAATTAAAATATCAACAATTTGAATTTATTATTTTGGAAAGACCCATTACCAAAGCCTTTCCTGATACTTCCATGGATTCTGAAAGTGCTCCTGAATGTTCTTGAGAGCTTTTCAGTGGAAAAAGGGAAAATTAAACTGTCTTAAACTTTATTTGTAGAATCCAAATTTCTGGAACTTAACTGCTTTTCATTTCTTAAACATAATAGGCATTCCCCAATTGAATGAACATTTTCTCAATTTCTGATATGTTGCCACCAAGAAAAGGACTACTATAAATATTTTTGCAGATGTAGGTCCTTTCTCCTTTTTTATGTTATCTTTGGGATACAGAACTAGTGGTGGTATTGCTTGTTCAAAAGATATGCAAAATTTGGTTTCCCTATGGGATAGTTCCAATTGTTCTCTCACAACTCAACCAATGGAGCATGAGCGTTAATTTTCCCACAACCTCTCCAACATTTAACATTTTCTTTTTTTGTCACCTTAGCCATATTGATCAGTATGAGGTACTAACTAAGAGTTGTTTTAATTGACTAATTAAATAATTAATAGTAGTTTAGAGTATGTTCCTTTTGCCTGAAGAGAGCTTTGATTTATTCTTATAAATTTTACTCAGTTCATTATATATTTTTGAGAAATGAGACCTTTATCAGAGACACTTGTAAAGATTATTTCCTAGTTTTCTGATTTTCTTTTATTCTTGGGTATATTGGTTTTAGTTGTAGGAAATTTTTAAAATTTAATATATATAATCAATCTTATCTATTTTATTTTATTTTTATTTTTTATTTATTTTAGGTTTTTGCAAGGCAAACGGGGTTAAGTGGCTTGCCCAAGGTCACACAGCTAGGTAATTATTAACTGTCTGAGACCAGATTTGAACCCAGGTACTCCTGACTCCAGGGCCAGTGCTTTATCCACTACGCCACCTAGCCACCCCCCCTTATCTATTTTATATATTGTAATTCCTCCTATTTCTTGGTTGGTTCTGAATTCTTCCATTTCTTATAGAGCTGAGAGGTAGACCTGTTTTACTAATTTGTTTATGTCATCCCTTATATCTAAACCCTGTTCCCATTTGGATTTTAATTTTGATATGGGGTGTGATGTGTGGGTCTATGTCAAGTTTTTGCCATACAAGTTTCCCTTTCTTCCAGCTGTTTTTCTCAAATAGTGAGTTCCTAGTCCAGAACCTGGAGTCTTTGGGTTTATCACAATAGATTACTGTAATCATTTACTACTGATTTTTTTTTTGTACCTGATCTATTTCACTGATCCACCCCTCTATTTCTTCACCAGTAGTAGATAGTTTTGGTGAATACTATTTAATTGTTACTGGGTTTGTCTTGGAAGAGAGATTGCCAAGTATTTTATATTCCTTACAGATTTTTTTAAAATGGAAATTCTCTTTCTGTCTCTTGATACTAGGCTATGGGTTGTTGATGCAAAGGAATACTGATGATTATATGGTTTATCTTATATCCTACAATTTTGCCAAAGTTGTTCATTATTCCAAGAAACATTTTGTTGAATCTCTAGTGTTTTCTTTTTCTTTGGTTTTTTTTTTTTGAAAATTCAAGAAATCTTTTATTGGTTATTTTTTAAGTCATTTATGCCATGAATTCATAGGGGATTGGTTCCAACAGCTCAGGTTCCTTGCCATTGGTTCTCACAAAGTGTGCTTCTGATGTTTTAGTTGAACCCAAGTGCCTTTTTCTTTGGCTTCTTTCTTCTTCTGATCATTTTCCTTTACTCGCTTCAGGAAGCTATCTCTGCTCTTAGAATGCTTAATATGCTCAATACGCACATTAATTCTCTTGGCTAGAATCTTGCCCTTAACCTGTTTGTTTACAACAATACCTACAGCATGCTGTGTAACATTATAGACTCATCCAGTCTTGCCATGGTAACATTTGTGGGACATTCCTTGCTGAACTGTGCCCATACCCTTGATATCTACAATATCACCTTTCTTGTATATGTGCATATATGTAGCCAGAGGGACGACACCATGTTTTCGAAAGGGCCTAGAAAACATGTATCTAGTCCCTCTCCTTTTTCCTTTTGTGTTTGTCATTTTGGCAACTCACTGGAATATGGCAGAGCCGGTGGAAAGCTCTCTAGTGTTTTCTAAGCATACCATCATATCACTTGCAAAAGTGATAATTTTGTTTCCTCATTGCCTATTCTAATTCCTTCAATTTCTTTTTCGTTTCATTGCTATAGCTAATATTTCTAATGCAGTATTGAATAATAGTGGTGATAATGGGCATTCTAGATTCACTTTTGATTTTATTGGGAAGTTTTCTGGCTTATCTCCAAAACAGATATGGCTTGCTGATGGTTTCAAGATAGACACTGCTTATCATTTATTCCTATGCTTTCTAGTGTTATTTTTTATTTATTTTTTGCAAGGCAATGTGATTAAGTGACTTGCCCAAGGTCACATATCTAGGTAATTATTAAGTGTCTGAGCCCGCATTTGAACTCAGGTACTCCTGACTCCACGACTGGTGCTCTATTCACTGCACCACCTAGCTGTGCACTTTCTAGTGTTTATTTTGAAAGATTTTGTTTATTTTGAGTTTTATAAATTTGCCCCTATTCTTGCTTCCCTCCCCTCATCCCCCACTTAAGGTAGTCTGTTAGTCTTTACATTGTTTCCATATTATGCACTGATCTAAGTTGAATGTGATGAGAGAGAAATCATATCCTTAAGAAATAAAAATAAAATATAAGAGATAGCAAAATTACATAATAAGATAATACTTGCTTTTTTTCTAAACTGAAGGTAAAAGTCTTTGTTCTTTGTTCAAACTCCACTACTCCCTCTCTGGATACAGGTGGTATTCTCCATAGTAGATAGCTCAAAATTGTCCCTGATTGTTGCACTGATGGAATAAGCAAGTCTATCAAGAATGATGATCACTCCCATGTTGATGTTAGGGTGCACAACATTCTCCTGGTTTTGCTCATCTCACTCAGCCCAGGACCAGTTCATGCAAATCCTTCCATGCTTTCCTGAATTCCCATCCCTCCAGGTTTCCTTTTGGGTTTTTTTGGTTAATACGACTTTAATTATACATTATTAAATATTCTTATTTAAGAGCAAACTTAATATCCTGTCCCCCACAAAAATATAGAATCTCATGAGAAATAAAGTAAGAGAAAAAATGTGTTTCAGTCTGTGTTCTGATACAATCAGCTTTGTCTCTGGTGGTTCATATTCTTTATTATAAGTCCATGACAAAAGTGTTATTTCCATATTTTTCCACAGTTGCTGTTACTTATTGTAATTACCTCCATCCATTCCTCCCCACTACCATATATTATATTTTCTCTCTCCTTTCATTCTGTCTTTCTTCTGAAATGTGCTATAGGGTAGCTCAGTGGTGCAGTGGACAGGGCATCGGCCCTGGGGACCAAGAGGCCCCAAGCCCACATACCACCCAGGAGACCCAGCAAACCACCCAGCCCTATGGTTCCATAAAGGCCACTGAATCCCAGTACCCTGCAAAAAAATAACAAAATAATGTGTTATATCTGACAATTCTTTCCTATGATCTACCCTCTCCTCTATCACCCACATCCTCCCCTTCCCCCATCTATTTTCTTTCCTTTTTATTCTAGATGCCTATACTCTATTGAGTGTGTATGCTGTTTTCTCTCTGAGCCATTTCTTTTTTTTCCTTGGGTGGATCGCATTCTGCAGGAATACATGCAGTTCATCCTCATTAAGTCCCTCATATTTTCCCCCTCTCTTCCAATCTCCATGCTTCACCTGAGTCCTGTATCTGAAGATCAAATCTTCTGTTCAGCTCTGGCCATTCCAAAAGGAACATTTGAAATTCCCCTGGTTCATTGAAAATCCATCTTTTTTCCCTGGAAGAGGACATTCAGCCTTGTTGGGTAGTTCATTCTTGGCTGCATTCTAAGCTCTTTTGCCTTCCGGTATATTGTATTCCAAGCCCTACAAGCTTCCAATGTAGTTGCTGCTAAGTCCTGTGTGATCCTGACTGCAGCTCCACGATATTTGAACTGTGTCCTTCTGGCTGCTTGTAATATTTTCTCTTTGACTTGGGAGTTCTGGAACTTGGCTATAATATTCCTAGGGGTTGCTTTTTGGGATCTCTTTCTTGGGGGGATCAGTGGATTCTCTCCATTTCTATTTTGCACTCTGCTTCTAGAATATCAGGGCAATTTTCCTGTAGTAATTCTTTGAAAATGATGTCAAGGCTCTTTTCCTGATCATAACTTTCAGGTATTCCAATAATTTTTAAATTATCTTTCCTAAGTCTGTTTTCCATATCATTTGTTTTTTCAATGAGATATTTCACATTTTCTTCTAATTTTTCATTTTTTGGTTTTGAAGTATTGATTCCTGATTTTTGGTAAATTCATCAATCTCCCTGAATTCTATTCTTTGTCTGAAGGATTTGTTCTCCTCAGAGAGTTTTCTTATCTCTTTTTCCATCTGGCCAATTTTGCATTTTAAAGCATTCTTCTCCTCAGTAACTTTCTGAACTGTTTTATCCATTTGACCTAAGCTGGTTTTTAGCATGCTATTTTCTTCAGCATTTTTTTGGATTTCCTTGACTAAGCTGCTGACTTCATTTTCATGTTTTTCCTACATCTCTCTCTCCTTTCTTTTCCCAGTTTTTCTTCCAACTCCCTCATTTGATTTTCAAAGTCTTTTTTTGAGCTCTGTCATAGCCTGAGGCCAATTTCTGTTTTTCTTAGAGTCTTTAGATGCAGGAGCTTGTGCTTCTTCATCTTCATACTGAGTATTTTGATCCTTCTTGGGCTCATTTGCAAAATATTTCTCAATGGTCTTCCTCTTGTTTCTTTGCTTGCTCATTTTCCCAGCCTGGGCCTGGTTTTGGGGTGCTTCCTGAGCTTTTGGGACACTCCCACAAGGGTCTCAGTGTGTGAGTCTCTGTCCTCCCTCCTGGTCTGTGAATGACCATATGCACCCCCCTCTGCCATGGGGCTGAGGTGGGGGGGGCCCTGCTCTTCTATTGGGTGGCCTAGACTGGGATCAGGATCTGAATGTAATCAGAACCCCAGAGTCCTGTTCCAGGGGCAGAGGACATAGCTCTGCAGTCTGTCTTCACTCCCCTCCCTTAACTCAATGGGCTCATGCCCTGGGGGGCTCCTGCTTACTGGCTCTACATGCTTCTGTTTCCTGGATCAGGGCTGCTGAAAGACCAAGGCACTCGCTGTGTGCTCTGAAGGCTGGGCTCCACGTGCTTGCTCTGGCAGAGGTCCCTTGCTGTTTCCCCACTTTGTTCCCGGTGCTCCCCAGGGTGCAGCTCAGGAGACTCCCCTGCTTCTGTGAGCTGTGGCTCTCAGCACCCAGGGGCTGCCTCCAGGAGGCTGAAGTTCTTCTGCTCTGGTGGGCCACCCCTCCAACCCTAGGGAGCAGAGCCTTTCTGCTCTTTTGCAGGTTACCTTGAGTAGGAGAACTGTCTCAATGGGTCCCTTTGTGGGTTCTGTCTCTCGAAAGTTTAGTTAGAGTCCTTAGTTTCAAGTTTTATCACAGAGCGCCTAAGACTGGATCCCTTCTTGTCACCATCTTGACTCTGCCCCCCCAGCTCTCTGAGCCATTTCTGATGAGAGTGAAGGTTCCCTCATTCCCCATTGCCTTCCCCCCTTCGATATCATTGCAAAAACTCATTGCAAAGAAAAATATCTTTTATATGAAATATCTTAGCCTATTCCACCTTTCCTTTCTCTTATTCCCTCTACCTTTCCCTTTTAGCCATTAACGTCATTTTTACACTATGTTATATCTTCAAATTCAGCTCTCTTCTCTGTTCATCATCATTAAGTCCCTCATAATTGACCTTCTCATCCACTCTTTCTATGCTTCACCTGAGTCCTGTACTTGAAGGTCAAACTTTCTGTTCATCTGGTCATTTTAACAGGAACATTTGAAATTCCCCTCTTTCATTGAAAGTCCATCTTTTCCCCTGGAATATAATGTTCAGATTTGCTGGGTAATTGATTTTCAGTTGCATTCCAAGCTCTTTTGCCTTCCAGGATATTATATCCCAAGCCCTACAAGCCCTTAATGTAGCTGCTGCTAAGTCCTGTGTGATCCTGACTGCAGCTCCACGATATTTGAATTGTGTCCTTCTGGATGCTTGTAATATTTTCTCTTTGACTTGGGATTTCTGGAACTTGGCTATAATATTCCTTTTTTAATTTTTTTCCAGGGGAGATTGGTGGATTCTCTCAATTTCTATTTGGCCCTCTACTTCTAGGATATCAGGGTAATTTTCCTGTAAGAATTCTTTAAAAATGAGGTCAAGGCTCTTTTCAGGTATCCCGATAAATTTTAAATTATCCTTCCTAAATCTTTTCTAGATCAGTTGTTTTTTTCAATGAGATGTTTCACATTTTCTTCTAATTTTTCATTCTTTTTGGTGTTGAAGTATTGTATCTTGATTTCTTGTAAATTCATCAGCTTCCTTTAGCTCCATTCTACATCTGAATGATTTGTTTCCCTCAGAGAGCTTTCTTATCTCCTTTTCCATCTGTCCAATTCTGCTTTTTAAAACATTCTTCTCATTAATTTTTTCAACTGTTTTATACATTTGACCTAAGCTGGTTTTTAACATGTTATTTTCTTCAGCATTTTTTTTGGATCTCCTTAACTTAGCTCCTGACTTTGTTTTCTTGTTTTTCCTGCCTCTCTCTCATTTCTTTTCCCAATTTTTCTTCTATTTTCCTTACTTGATTTTCAAAAAATTTTTTTGAGTTCTCTCATAGCCTAAGCCCAACTTCCATTTTTCTTGGAGTCTTTAGATGCTGAAGCTTGTACTTACTCATCTTCAAATTGAGTATTTTGAGCCTCCTTGGGATAATAGACAAAGTATTTGTCTATGGTCAGGTTCCTTTTTTTTTCCTGTTTACTCATTTCACCAGCCTGTGCCTGGTTTTGGGGTGCTTCCTGAGCTTTTGAGTTTTACTGAGACAGCCCTACAAGGACCTCAGTGTGTGAGACTTTGACTGCTCTCCTGGTCTGTGAATGACCATGAGTACATCCTTCTGCCATGGGGCTGGGGAGTGGTATTAGACTGTGATCAGGATCTTAATGTGGTCAGAGCCCCAGATTCCTGTTCCAGGGACAGAGAACAGATTCAGAAGTCTCCTTCCACTCCTTTACCTTTTGTGGACTGAGCACTCGGGGTGCAGCTGCCTAGAGGCTCCTGCTTGTGGTCTCCATGATCCTGCTTCCATTTCCTAGATCTGGATGCACTGAGTGCTACCACCTGAGGGCCTGGTGTTTGCATTTGCTCTGTCAGAGATCTCCCTGCTGATCTTCCAAGTTGTGCTTTGTGCTCCCTGGGTTGCAGGTCAGGGAACTGCTTCAGCTACTGAGAGCCATGGCTCCTAGGTACCCTGGGGCTGTTCCCAGGAGGCTGAAGTTTCTTCACTCTGGCAGGGCTGCCCCCTAACCCTGCGGAACAGAATTTCCCCACTATTTTTCCAGGTTACCTTGGCCTGGAGAATTACTTCACTGAATCTTTATGTGGGTTCTGCCTCTCGAAAATTTAGTTAGAGTCATAATTTTAAGATTTTTGAAATATTTTGGAGAGAGCACCTGGGAGTCTCCTGCTGCCATCTTGACTCTGCCTTTCTAGTGTTTTTAAAAGGAATGGGTGCTGTATTTTTTCAAGTTTTTTTTCAGCATCAATTGAGTTAATTATATGATTTCTGTTAATTTTGTTATGGATGTGGTCAGTTATATTGATATTTTCCCAATATTAATCCAACCCTGTTTTCTGGTATTATACCACCTTATCATAGTGTGTAATCCTTGCAATATATTGCTTTTACCAATTTGCTAGGGTTTTTTTCATCAATATTCATTAGAGAAATTGGTCTTAAATTTTCTTTGTTCTAAGTCCTCCTCAATTGGATAACAGCACCATCTTTGTATCATCAAACAAGGTTTGGTAGCACTCCAACTATTTTTCCAAATATGGTATTGGAATTAATTATAGTAGAATTTATGAACCCATCTGGCCCTCGTGATTTTTCGTAAGGTGTTTTTCTTTCTTAATTTAATTTTATTTTTGGTTTTTGCAAGGCAATGGGGTTAAATGACTTACCCAAGGTCACACAGCTAGGTAATATTTGAGCGTCTGAGGTCAAATTTGAACTCAGGTCCTCCTGGCTCCAGAGCCAGTGATCCATCCACTGCCCCACCTAGCTGCCCCTTGAGATGTTTTACTAAGTCATTTTTCCTAAATAATTAATAACTTCTTCAATTTCCTTTTGTAAGATACAATTATTTAGACCTATTTCTTGATCTGTTAGTTTAGTTATTAAAATTTTTATTTTTATAAATATTCATTCATTTCACTCAGATTATCAGACATATTGACACACAACTAGGCAAAAATATTTTCTAATAATTTCTTTAATTTCTCCTTCTTTGGCAGTCATTTCATCCTTTTCATTTTTGATATTGAATATTTGATTTTCTTCTTTGTTTTAATAAAGTTAACCAATGCCTTATCTATCTTATTGTTTTTATAGAATTAGCTTCCAAATTTATTTATTAGTTTAATAATTTTTTACATTTTCAGTCTTATAAATTTCACCTTTCATTATCAGAGTTATCAATTTCATGCTCAAGTAGGAATTTTTTAATTTGTTAATTCCAAGTAAATTTAGCTTCATACTCAGTTCATTAATTTGTTTTTTTAATTTTCTTCATCCTATGAATTTAGAGAAACAATTTTTCCCTTAAACCCTTCTTTGATTACATTTTATTCTCTTTATTGAAATTATTGATTATTTCTATGATTTTTTCTTTGAATTTTTTTATTCTTCAGGCATATATTATTTTTCAATTATTTTAATATAGCTATCTACTGCCCTTTTTGAATATAATTCTTATTGCATTATGATATGAAAAGAATATATTTAATATTTTTGTCTTTTACATTTGATTTGAGGCTTTTTCCCCCTTTTATATGGAAAATTTTTATATTAGTGCCATGTGCTGCTGAGAAAAGGTTTATTCCTTTCTGTCTTACTCAATTTTCTGTAAAGGTCTATCATATCTAACTTTTCTAATATTCTTTTTACCTTCTTCACTTATTTCTTTGTTATTTTTAGTTGAATGTTTCAAGTTCTGAGAGGGCACTGTTCAAGTTCCCTACTAGAATAGTATTTTTCCCTTTTCTTCCTGTAAGTCACTTAATGTAATTTTTAAGAATTTGAATGCTATATCACTTGGTGCATATATGTTCAGTATTGATACTGCTTCATTTTCTATGATATCTTTTAGCAATATATAGTTTCCTTCTTAAATTCTTTTAATTAGGTCTATTTTTGCATTTAATTTGTCTGAGATCAGGATTGCTACACAACCTTTTATTTTTTTATTTCAGCTAAAGTATAATATATTCTACTCAAGTTCCTTACCTTTACTCTGTGTGTATCTCTCTGTTTCAAGTGTGTTTCTTGTAAACAACATATTATAGCATTCTGGTTTTTGACCTATTCTGCTTTCTACTTCCATTCCATTTCCATTTACAGTTATGATTACTGCATATCTCCCTCCATCCTATTCTTCCTCCTGTTTGTCCTATCTCTCCTTTCACCTTTTCCCTTATTACAAGTGTTTTACTTATGTCAACCACCTCCCCTGATTCGCCCTCCCTTCTAATTGTTACCACCCCTTCCTCTTTATTAATCTCCTTCCCTCCTACTTCTTTGTAAGGTAAGAGATTTCTATACTCAACAATTATATATATATATATATATATATATATATATATATATATATATATATATATTTAAAATATTAAATATATATCTTTTTAATTTAATTTCTTTGAATTCACCTTATACTGTGTCCTCTATCTATGTATAGTCCTTCAAGCTGTACCATCAGTGTTATAATATTTAAGAATTGCAAGTATAATCTTCTTACGTATGAATGAAAATTATTTAGTTCCATTGAATCTCTTATGTTCTTTTGTATTGATATTGGAGGTCAAATTTTTGGTTTAGATTTGGTCTTCTTTTTACGAAAATAAGTTCTTCTATTTCATTAAATGATCATGTATTTTGCTTAATTTTGCAAAGTAAGTGATTCTTGGTTGTAGTCATAGCTCCTTTATCTATCCGAAAATCATGACCTCTGATCCTTGCAGCTGACTAGTCCTGCCTTATTCTGATTGTGGTTTCCCAGTAATTGAATTATATCTTTCTGGTCCATTGAAATATTTTTTCCCTTGACCTGATCGTTCTGAAATTTGACTATAATATCCCTTGAAGTTTTCATTTTGGTATTCTTTTCTGATGTTATAAACAGATTCTTTCAATTTCCTATTTTGTTCTTTGCTTCTGGAAAATGCTGTCCAAGTCTTCCTTTTGAGTATGACTTTCAGGTAGTGTAGGAATTTTGATATTGCTTTTCCTGGATTTTATTTTCCAGATCAGTTGCTTTTCCTACAAGGAATTTATCATTTTCTTTCATTTTTTCATTCTTTTGAATTAGTTTAAAGAATGCTTGATGTCTCATAGTGTTATTGGCTTCCACTTACCCAATTCCAACTTTTTAAAACTTTTTTGAAAAATTTTTTTATTTACTTTGAATTTTACAATTTTCTCCCTAATCTATCTTCCCTCCCCCAATCCACCACAGAAGGCAGTCTGTTAGTTTTTACATTGTCTCCATGGTATACTTTTATCTAAGTTGAATGTGATGGGAGAGAAATCATGTCCTTGGTGGGGGGGGGGCAAACAAAGTATAAGAGATAGGAAAATTACATAGCAAGGTAATACATTTTTGTAAAAATTAAAGGTCTTTGATCTTTTTTCAAACTCCACAATTCTTTCTCTGGATATAGATGATATTCCCCATTGCAGACAGCCCCAAAATTGTGACTGATTGTTGCACTGATGGAATGAATAAGTCCATTAAGGTTGATCATCACCCCCATGTTGCTGTTAGGGTGTACAATGTTCATCTAGTTCTGCTGTTCTCACTCTGCATCAGTTCATGCAAATCCTTCCAGGTTTCCCTGACGTCCTGTCCCTCTTGGTTTCTAATAGAACTTTAGTGTTCCAACACATACATATACCACAGCTTATTAAGTCATTCCCCATATGATGGACATTCAGTCAATTTCCAGTTCTTTGCCACTACAAACAGAGCTGCTATGAATATTTTTATTCAAATGATATTTTTACCATTTTCATAATCTCTTCAGCATATAGATCCAGTAGAGGTACTGCTGGATCAAAGGGTATACACATTTTTGTTGCCCTTTGGGAATAATTCCATATTTCTTTCCAGAAAGTTTGGGTGAGTTCACAGCTCCACCAACAGTATATTAGTGTCCCACATTTCCCAGATTGCTTCCAACATTTATCATTGTCCTTTCTGGACATATTGGCCAGTAGTCTGAGAGGTATGAGGTGGTACCTCAGAAATGCTTTAATTTGCATTTCTCTAATAAGTAGTGATTTAGAGCAATATTTCATATAACTATGGATCACTTTGATTTCCTCATCTGTAAATTGCTTTTGTGTATCATTTGACCCTTTGTCAACTGGTGAATGGCTTGTTTTTTAAATTAGACTCAGTTCTCTCTATATTTTAGAAATGTGTCCTTTTTTCAGAAGTACTAGTTGTAAAAAATTTTTTCCAATTTACTAAATTTCTTTTGATCTTAGCTACAGTGGTTTTGTCTGTGCAAAAGCTTTTTAATTTAATGTAATCAAGATAATCTAGTTTGTTTTTAATGATGTTCTCCATCTCATCCTTAGTCATAAACTGCTTCCCTTTCCATAGATCTGACAGGTAAACTATTCCTTGTTTTAAAAGTTTGCTTATAATATTAATTTTTATGTCTAAATCCTGTATCCATTTTGATTTTATCTTGGTATTGGGTGTGAGGTGTTGGTCTAATCCAAGTTTCTTCCATACTAACTTTTAATTTTCCTAACAGTTTTTATTGAAGAGAAAGTTTTTATTCCAATAACTGGACTCTTTGGGTTTATCAAACAGCAGATTACTATAATCATTTCCTGCTATTGCAACTAGTTTATTCCACTGATCCAATACTCTATTTCATAGCCAATAGCAGACAGTTTTGATGACTGATGCTTTATAATATAATGATAGATCACCCTTCTTTTCCCCCTTTTCCATTAAATCCTTGGAGATACTTGACTATTTCTCCATATAAATTTTTCAAACTCATTAAAGTAATTTTTTTGGAATTTTGATTGGTAGGGCAGGAAATAAGTAGTTTAATTTGATAGAATTGCCATTTTTACTATATTATCTCAGCTGATCCATA
The DNA here is from genome assembly GCF_037893015.1 of Macrotis lagotis. NCBI lineage: Eukaryota > Metazoa > Chordata > Mammalia > Peramelemorphia > Peramelidae > Macrotis > Macrotis lagotis. The sequence continues at coordinate 67,060,893 of NC_133665.1, forward strand.
AGCAGTTTATATTTTTCCAGTTGTTTAAATGTGATTTTATTTGTGTAATCGTTTCCAAAATGTTTTTGAGCCTGCCTTGACAGGAAGATTCCCAAGTATTTTGTATTGTCTGAAGTTACTGTGAATGGAATTTCTCTTTCAAGCTCTTTCTGCTGCATCTTGCTAGTCATATACAGAAATGTTGGGAATTTATTAGGGTTTATTTTATATCCTGTGACTTTGCTAAAGTGGCTAATTATTTCTAGTACTTTTTTAGATGATTTTTTTGATTTCTTTGGGTATACCATCATGTCATCTGCAAAGAGGGAGAATTTTGTCCCTTCCCTCCCAATTCTAATTCCTTCAATTTCTTTTTCTTTTCTTATTGCTGAAGCTAACATTTCTAATACTATATTGAATAGTAGTGGTGATAATGGGCATCCTTGTTTCATCCCTAATCTTATTGGGAATGTCTCTAGCCTATCCTCATTGCATATAATGCATGTTGACGGTTTCAGATAGATGCTGCTTATTATTCTAAGGAACAATCCATTTATTCTCACACTTTCCATTGTTTTAAATAGCAATGGGTGCTGTATTTCATCATTTTCAGCATCTATTGATATAATCATCTTATTTCTGATAGGTTTGCTCTTGATGTAATTAATTATACAAACAGTTTTCCTAATATTGAACCAATCTTGCATTCCTGGGATAAATCCTACCTGATCATAATGTATTATCCTAATGATAACTTTTTGTAGTCATTTTTGTAAGATTTTATTTAAGATTTTTGTATCAATACTCATCAGGGAGATAGGTCTATAATTTTCTTTCTCTGTTGTAACCATTGTTGGTTTAGGTATCAGCACAATATTGGTGTCATAGAAAGAGTTAGGTAGAATTTCATCTTTACCTATTTTTCCAAAGAGTTTATATAGAATTGGAACCAATTTTTCCTTAAATGTTTGATATAATTCACTTGTGATTCCATCATGTCCTGGAGATTTTTTCTTAGGGAGTTCAATGATGTCTCATTGAATTTGTTTTTTTTTCTGAGATAGGGATTTAATTTCCTCTTCATTTAACCTGGGCAATTTTTGTAAATATTTTTGTAAATATTCATCCATTTCACTTAGATTACCAAATTTTTGAGATAGAGTTGGACAAAATACTTCTGAATTATTACTTTAATTTCTTCCTCATTAGTGGTGAGTTTCTCTTTTTTTATTTATGATACTAGCAATTCGATTTTCTTCTTTCTTTTTTTAATAAAATTAACCAGAGGTTTATCAATTTTCTTGTTTTTTTTCATAAAACCAATTTGTGGTTTTATTTATTAGTTCAATAGTTTTCTTGCTTTTGATTTTATTAATTTCTCCTTTAATTTTTAGACTTTCTAATTTTGTATTTAATTGAGGGTTTTAATTTTTTCTTCCTCTGTTTTTTCATTGCATATTTAGCTCATTGATTTCCTTTTTCCTGTAACTTATCCATGCATACATTTAAAGATATTATGTATCCCCTGACAGGAGCCTTGGCTGTATTCTATAAGCTTTGGTATTTTGTTACATTATTGTCATTATCTAGGATGAGACAATTAATTCTTTCAATAATTTATTGTTTGATCCACTCATTCTTTAAAATGGGGTTATTTAATTTCCATTTAGTTTTGGAGCTATATCTCCCTAGCCCAATATTGCATTTGATTTTTATTGAATTATGATCTGAGAAAGATGTATTCTCTATTTCTGCCTTTCTGCAATTTATCATTAGGTTTTTATATCCTGGTAAATGGTCAATTTTTTTGTGTAAGTTCCATGTACTGCAGCAAAAAAGTATATTTCTTTCTATACCCATGCAATTTCCTCCATAGGTCTATCATGCCAAGGTTTTCTAGCAATCCATTTACTTCCTTAACTTCCTTCTTGCTTACTTTATGGCTAAATTTATGTAAATCTGAGACTGGAAGATTGAGGTCTCCCTCCAGTAGAGTTTTGCTGTCTATGTCTTCCTGTAACTTCTTCAACTTCTCCTCTCAAATTTGGATGCTATACCATTGGGTACCTTTTAGGAGGCTATAATTTCCTTCCTTATGTCTTTTAACGCTATCTATTTTTTAAGCTGCTTTGTCTGAGATAAGGATTGCTACCCCTGGTTTTTTTTTTCACTTCAGATGAAGCAAAATATATTTTATTCCAACATTTTACCCTTACTCTATATGTTTCTCTCTGCTTCAAATGAGTTTCTTGTAAGCAGCATATTGTAGGATTCTGTTTTTTAATCCACTCTGCTATTCACTTACCTTTTAAGGGAGAGTTCTTCCCATTCACATTCAAAGTTATAATTACTGACTCTTTATTATCCTCCATGCTATCTTTCCTCCATTGTATTTTCCTTTTTCCCCTTTATCCATATTCCCCAGTTTTTTTGTTTCTGAACACCAACCTTCAGTGTGTTTCCCTCCTATATCCAACCCCTCTCCTTACTTTCCCCTTTCCCTTTGCCCCTTCTTCCTTCCCTTCCTTCTGTTATTTTCCTTTTTCCTCCCTCTCCATTTTCCCCCTTTTAATGCTTGAAAGGTAAGATAAGTTTCCTAACTTAACTGAGTGTATGTATGTTAACTTTAAGATAAATATGATGAGAGTAAGATTCAGGTGGTTCTTACCTCCTCCCTTCTTACCCTCTTTTGCAATAAGTCTTTTTTACCTCTTAATGTAGTGAGATTTACCCCCATTCAATCTCCTCCATCCTCCCATCTCTTTATTGTCCCCCTTTTTAAGGGGGTATTGTTTTTGTTTCATTCTACCTGAGTCACAGAAAAGTGTGAGTGTCCATCACTTCCTACTAAGTATATGCTCTTTAATAGAGTCACAGATCTCAAGAGTTTTTGGAGTCTTTCTCCCAGGTAGGGATATAGCCAGTTTCATCTTATTGACTAGAATTTTTTTTATTACCCTTTTTTTAAACCCTTTCATGTGTCTCTTGGTTTCCTGTTTGAAGTCCAAATTTTCTATTAAGCTCTCATCTTTTCATCAGGAAGAGTCTCCTATTTCATTAAATATCCATCTTTTCCCTTGAAGAGAAGGCTGTTTTGCAGATAGTGAATCCTTGACTGCATTCCAGGCTCCCTTACTATCACATTTCAGTCCCTTTATGTTGATGCAACCAGGTCTTGTGTAATACTTACTGTGGCTCTTTGGTGTCTACATTGTTTCTTTCTGACTGCTGGCAGGATTTTCTCTTTTATCTTATATCTTTGAAATTTGGCCACACTATTCCTTGGTGTTTTCTTTTTGGGATCCCTTTCAGGAGTGGATTGATGTATTCTCTGGTTTCATGATGTCAGGGCAACTTTTTATCACAAAATCCTGTAATATTAAGACCAGGCTTTTTTTCGCTTCAATATTTTCCAGGAGCCCAGTGATTCTTAAGTTGTCTCTCCTAGTTACATTCTTGAGATCAATCATTTTTCTGATGAGGTATTTTACATTTTCTTCTATTTCTTTCAATTTTTTGATTTTGCTTAACAGATTCTTGTTGTCTCTTGAAGTCCTTAGTTTGCACAGATTCCATTCTTTTTTAGAGTAGAATTTTCTTCATTTACCTTTTGCAACTCCTTTTCCAAATGTCAGTTCTATTTTTGAAATAGTTTTCCATTTGACCAATTGAGGTTTTGAGAGAATTATTGTCTTTTTGCATTTGTCAAATTGTATTTTTCAAGGATTTGTTTACTTGTTGCAAGGTGTTAATTTTCTCTCCCAAATTTTCCAATGATTTTTTGCAAGGCAATGGGACTAAGTTGTTTGCCCAAAGCCAAACAGCTAGGTAATTATTAAGTGTCTGAGGCTGGATATGAACTCAGGTGCTCCTGACTCCAGGGCTGGTGCTCTATCTACTGTGCCACCTAGCTGCCCCTCCAATTGATTTTTAAACTGCTTTCTGATTTCTTCAAGGAAGTCTTTCTGTGCTGGAGACCAAGTCATATTCTTCTCAGAGGTTCTTGATCACTCTGAATCTTTATCTTCTAGGTAATTTTTCTATTTACTACCCTTCCTGCTGTCCTTTCTTTATTTTCCTGATATCTTGTGTTGGGGGAGGGGCTGGTTCACAGAAGTTTGGTGTTGAAATCCTTAGAGACTTTACTCACTGAGTTTAATAACTCCAAGTAGACTGACCTTGGTTTTGCTCACTTGGCTTAGTAACTCCAAGTAGACTGACTAGTAAGGGATGTTGAAGGCTTTGGTCACTGGGCTTAGTAACTCCAAGTTGGGAGGCCAGTAGGGGTGCTAGAGGTTTTGCTTACTGAGTTTAATAATTCCACATTGGCTGGCCAGTATGGAGTACTGGCTGTTCTCTCTGGAGTGTCTGCAAGCTTGATTTGAGGCCCTTTCCCTTGGCCTGGAGGGTGTAGGCAGTGCTGAGGGATATTTTTATCCTTGAACAATATGAGCTATGCCCTGGGTCAAGGTAATTACTCCCCCTATTCTGTTGAGGGAGTTCTGCTGCCCATACCTGAGCCTGGGGGGGGGGGGGGGCTGCTACTGTATTTGTTCTTGGAAGAGGACTTTGTTGAAGTGAAAGTATGGAGTCTGTGATCCTTCAGACCAGGGGAGCCTAGCAGATAGATGTCTTCAACTCTCTGCACTAGAACTTGCTCTCCAGCCCTGTTGGAGTGCCCCAAACCATCAGTCCCATAGCCAAAGCCTCCATGCCCCAATTTACTCTTATACTGAAGCTCCCATAGTCCATGACTCCACAGTTGATCTTAGGTAAGTAACAATCTCACCTCATCCTGGCAGACTCTCTGCTCTCTGCTCCTGGCTCATTCATGATCCCTGAAGACAGAGCTTGAGATAGATGTTCTTCTCCTAGCTTCTTTTTCTGGGTTTTATTGATCAAATTTCTGTTAAGAAATTTGATTCATATTATATATGAGGAAAGATCAGGAGACCTTGGCACAGTGCCTGTCTTCTCTACTCCATATTGGCTGGAAGTCTCCCCAATTCTGACTTAACTGTCGTACTTTTTCCCCATTTGGCCGATGGAGTTGTTTTCCTCAGTAGAATTTTTGTATCTTTTTTTTTCATTTGGCCAATTATTTTTAAGCAATTGTTTTCTTATTCCAATTTTTCTCCTTCTTCTCTTATGTGATTTTTTTGAGTTCTTCCATGAAGTCTTTTGATATTGTTGTCCTCTTTTTTCTTGGTCTTCCCTGTCACTATAATTACTTTCTATGGTGTTATTCTTTTGTTACTTTTTCCTTATTTTTTCCTTTTCCTTTATTTTTAAATTTGAAGTCTGCTTTGAACTTTCAATGGTAGCATGAGATGATGTGCCCCTAAATGGAAGATGTGCTGGGGATCCTCTTCTGGAGAAATACTGAGGAGACATGTTTGGGGATGGCTGTTGCTTCTGGAGGCTAGATGGGTCTGACAATTGACTTGGTGCCGAGCTGGAGTCCTAGCAGTAGTGTCTGCCAAGTTCTGAGGCCTTCATTTCTCTGGGACTAAACTGAAGCACAGGGTGGCCACTGGAGAATGCCTATGGAACTGGAGTCTGCCTAATCCCTCAGCTTGCAATCAGGCAGGACATGTAGGGGATTTTTTGTGTTGACATTTGCCTACTCCACCACCCTAGGACTCAGGACCTCTCATTGCTTTACTGCTGGCTTCTATGATACTTCCTGTCTTGGACTGTGCTCTCCTGTTTCTCCTTTACAGGAATAAGATTACCTTTATTGAGATTTATCCAAGTTTCTTGGGCTAAAAAGATTGTTTCACTCTCTCCTCTTGCTGGTTCTGCTGTTCCAGGATTTGTTCTAGGGTACTTTTTTGATTCTGTTTGGAGGGAAATATGGGAAGGTGGCAGCAAATGACTGCATACACTGCCATCTTGGCTCCCAGAAGTATCTTGCTGTGCAATACATTTAAGATATGCTTGTGATGATCAAGATGGATTGACTGTATGTAGTCAAGGTTAGATATGTATTACAAAAAATATAAATGTAATATATCCATCAGCAAAAAAAATTCAACATATTAATATAAAAGAATTCCAAAGTTTTGGATACGATCCAACCCTCACTCATTATTTTAAAAAAGTTAAAAAGAATTGGAATAGGATTTTATCTATTCAATCAAAAACATTAACTTTAAACTAATTACCTGTGTTATAATTCTCAATTAAAATAGTTACAAGAATACCTAATTTACAACACTGTTTGATATATTATTGGAAATAGTAGTAGTAGTCACAATCACTTAGGGGAAAGATCTTAGAATAAGTAATGATGGAAATGAAGTGATAAAAATATTGTTTTTTCCTAATAACATAGATATAAAGTCCAACCAAGTCAGCAACACCTGCCTACTACCAAAAATAGAAGCAATAAATTTTAAGGGGAAAGTGTCAGTTAACAATCATTCATTAAATACCTGTAGTAAACACTATGCTAAGAGAAAAATCATGCTTACTTGCTAAAACTGAAGATAAGGAAAACAACAGAAATAAGAAATTCCACTTAAAATATTAATTGGAATTAATTTGACATGCACAGTGTATAGAGTTCTGGCTATGGAGTAAGGAAGAACTGATTCCAAATCCAACTTCAGACATTTACTATAACTGTATTACTCTAGCTACATCATTTAATTGTCTCAGTTTCTTAAACTTTAAAATGAACTGAAGAAGGGAATGGCAAACTAATCTAGTATCCATGTCAAGCAAACACCAAATAGAGTCATGAAGAGTCAAACCTGATTTGACAACAAATGAAGGACATAGAATTACTTATAAAATTATTCTGATAGAAATAAAGGAATAACTAATTAATTGGAAAACATTTAATTTTGTGAGGTCAGGCTAGCAGATATAAAGACAATGGTCCTCAAATTAATTTTTGAATTTAATGCATTATTAACCAAAATACAAATGGGTTTTTTGGTAGAACTAGATAAAATTATACTCAAATTTAAATGAAAAAACAAATTAGCAAGAATAACAAGGGACATTTTGATAAGCCTGTCTTCCACTTCCAGATATTAGAAAATCATAATAAAATATTAAATTAGAACTTCAAATATTTATGACATTATTTACAAATTTAGTACTGTGAAAAAAATTCAAGAAAAAAAAAGAGTTATGTAGCTCATAAAAAAGAGCAGCAACAAGGGTGAAGTCAGGAAGACAACTTCAAATACAGTTCTGCCTTAGGTACTTACTAGTTGTGTGATGCTGGACAAGTCACTTAACCTCAGTTTGCCTTAATCTATTAGGGAAGAAAATTACAAAGAACTTCAATATCCTGGTAAAGAAAACCCATGGACAATACTGACTAAGGTCAACAAGGTCATGAAGAGTTGGACACAACTGAATAATGACAACAACAAAAATTATTCAGTGGAATTAAATTGAGAGCGTATACCTTGATAACAGAATCTAAGTGCTTCTTAAACTTATGGAAATTAAAAACTAGAAAAAGGATTTGCTATTTCCTATAGTTTAGAGTTTAGTGACATGTGAGTAAATAAATTCAGATCTGAATCTCACGAATTTGCCACAATAAATTCCAAACTTACAGACAGACATAAAAGTGAATGATGCAAATAATAGAATAATTTGCTTATATCAGTTATGGAGAATAGATAAAATTTCCATCTAATTAACAGAAGAAATTATTGTAGTTAAGGTTTTACTAAATCACAAAATCTCAGTGCTAGGAGTAATAGCAATGGCCTTCTAGTCCCCCCATACATTACTCAAAATACCTTCTTCCTCCCAGGCCTATGCCTAAAGGTCCCTACTGCCATTTGCTGTAAAGCAACCCATTTCTCTTTGATCCAGTTCTGATGTTGAAGATGTTTTTCCTTATAACAAATTGAAATCTGTTTCTCTATAACTCCTATTCATGGTTCTGAGTTCAGAATTTAAATCTGAGTTCAGATTTCAAAGTTTTGTACAACAGCAACAATAAAAACAATACACTCAAACAAAAAAATAGTAAATATGCAATCAAAAATATAAAATATATGAGGAACTAATGTAAGTATTCAAGGACAAAACATGCTGGATTTGATTGAGTTCTTGTCCTTTGTTATCAAAAAAGACCAAAATGACATCATTTTGTTTGAGACAAATTCTTTTTATTTTATTTTTAGGCAATGGGGTTAAGTGACTTGCCCAAAGTCACACAGCTAGGCAATTATTATGTGTCTGAGTCTAGATTTGAACTAAGGTCCTCCTGACTCCATGGCTGGTACTCTATCTACTGTACCACCTAGCTGCCCTCATGTTTGAGACAAATTACAGTGTGTCTGATTGTGACTGATCAGACCAATATGAGCTTGGAATGTTCCACCACAGGTCAGGCACAAATATTCCAAGTGAAGATTTCCTTTAAGCTGCTTCAGTTCTGCCTTCCTGACTGATGAGGCCAAATCATGCTGGGTGATCCTGTGCAGAGTTTCCCATGCTGTAGAATCAATTCTAAAGTTCTCTAAAGAGAGAACTTCTGGGTGTTGCATATTGCTTCTTCTGATCCCCCTTGTGAGCACTTGCCCTGGGTGAGTTCTCCAAAAAAATAGTCTTTTAGGCAAACAAACATTTTAACAATGTTCCTAGCCCAACTTAGTTACACTCTCTGTAGTGACATTGGAATATTTGACAATTTAACTCGAGAAAGGACCACAGTGACTGGTATCTTCTCCTGCCAGATGATCTTCAGAATTTTCCTAAGACAATTTAAAAGGAAGAAATTCAGTTTACTGACATATGGTTTCACAGGCATATGGCAATGAGGTCAGCACAACGGCTCTGTAGACCTTCACATTGGTAGATTAATACCTCTTCTCTCTCATACTTTCTTTCTGAGCCTCCCAAATCTTGGGTTAATTCTGGCAATGTATGTGTCAGCCTCAATGTCAATGTGTACTTCTTTGGATAGGACACTGCCAATGTTAGTGAACTTGTCCAGAGTACTCAAAACTTATCCATTTGTTGTAATCAATGGTTCCACATATGGATGGTGCAGTGCTAACTGATGGAGTGTTTTCTTGTTGCTAATTGTTAGACCAAAATTAGCACAAGCAACAGAAATTTGATCCATACTTTATTGCATCTTAGTTTCAGAGGCTGCATTAAATGCATAATCATCTGGAAAGAGATGATCATGAAGCACTCTACCCCCCCTTTGGTCTTGACTTGTAGCCTTTTCAAATTCTTTAATTTGTCATCTGTTCGGTAACTGACCTTGAGATCATGTTTGTCCTCAGTGGAGGTATTTGATAACATGGCTGAAAATATCATACAAAAAGTGTGGGAGCAAGGACACATCCTTGTTTCACTCCATTGATGATCACAAAATCTCAGAAGCAGCCAGATCCTGGGCAAGCATGCCATCATGATATTGATGTACAATTTCAGATGAACTTCTCTGGGCAATCAAATTTTTACATAATTTCCATAAATCCTCATGGCAGATGGTATCAAAGGCCTTGGGTATCAAAGGCCTTGGTCAAAACCATAAATGTTGTATACAGACCTCTGTTCTATTCCTTGAATTTTTCCTGGAGGTGTCATGCAGCAAATACCATATTGATGTTCCTCAACCCTTTCTGAAGCTACACTGGCTCTTAAGGAGAAAACCATCTTCTGGGTGAAGGATCAGTCTATTGAGGACTCTGATATGAATCTAAATGACTAAAAGAGAAATACCCCTGTGATTGTCACAGGACAATCTATCCCTTTTACCTTTATAGAGACAGTTAATGGAGGCATGCTTGAATTCTTGGGGGATACCATCTTCAGGTCATATAATGTGGAAAATTTAAATCAGGTTTTGGATGAACAATGGACCCCTCCCTTTGTCAATCTCAGCTGGAATAGAATCAACACCAGATGCTGTGCCATTTGAAAGAAGACTAATGGCAGTCAAACCCTCTTTGTCAGTTGGAGCTTCAGCTAGGGACTGATTGATTTCAACTTGCAGTAAACAGTTAATGGCATCTGCATTGACTGATGATAGTCTTTTAAGAACAGTATGGAAGTGTTCAGTTCATCTCTGTGGGATCATGTCCCTACTGCTGATCAATGTGGATCCATCAGCACTGAGTAGTTGAGATGGATCATAGGTCTTTGGCCCATAAATAGTCTTTAGGACATTATAAAAGTACTTTGATTTGTTACTATCTGCATAAATTGAATTTCATCTGCCTGCTTACAGAGCCAGTAGTCTTGTATCTCCTGTATCGCTTGTACTTTAATTTTCATGGAATTAAATGCTGCCTTCTTTTTTTCAGACATAAACTCAGTTTTAATTAGAGGATTCAACACTTGAGATTCTTTTTTTTTAAAAAAAATCAGCCTGGGAATTCCAGTACCACAGATCTTGTATTAATAGGAGACATGGTGAGGTGAGCAGAACCAGAAAAACACTGTATACCCTAACAGCAACATGGGGGTTATGATTGACCTTGATGGGCTTGCTCATTCCATCAGTGCAACAATCAGGGACAATTTTGGGCTGTCTGCAATGGAGAATACCTTCTGTATTCAGTTAAAGAGCCGTGGAGTTTGAACAAAGTTCAAGGACTATACCCTTTAATTTAGAAAAAAAAACCAGCTATCTTATTGTCTGATCTTGTTATCTCTTATACTTTTTGTTTCTTCCTTAAGAATATGATTTCTCTCTCATCACACTCAATTTGGATCAATGTACAACATGGAAACAAAGTAAAGACCAACAAATTGCTTTCTGGGGGGGGGAGTAAGATTGAGGGAAAAATAGTAAAACTCAAATACAATCTTTCATAAAAAATAGGAGACTTGTAACTGCAAACTAGGAATGCTAGGCTTTAAAAATCAATTCAGACCTCTCATACTTCTGTCCTTAATCTTCATCAAAATGGTCTCATCCTACAACAATTTCTATTTCAGAATCTGACCTATATGTTCAAAGTTCCAAATCTATTCCAAACTAATTTTAAAGAACATGTTCAAATCAAAAGGTCTAGGAATTGACATGACTGGGATGTGCTTTTGTCCTATTTTCATTCCAAAATCCCTATCAAAAATAAAAATCAGAAAAAGGGCTCAAACATTCAAATATACAAATGAAGTAATGGCTTGTTCTGTCCTCTTTTGTATTCCCTATTCAATTTAGAACACCACAGTCAGGCAGAAAGAAAACGCAGGGATAATTTTTCTTGTTTCATAGTGAAATGCTGCCTTCTTAGAAATGGATGAACTATCCTTCTGGTAAAGCCTGGAAAGTTCTCATTTTTCATTTAGCAGCTTCTGTATTTTCCCATCATTTTCATCAAAGCAGTCTTGGCGTTTGCAAGTGTTCTGGACTAGATGAGCAAATGCAGTGCTGTACACCAGATTCCTGAAAGCTGCCTACTCTTTTTCTACTGCACTGTTTAAACTGTGTGTTGGCTCTGTTTTCCCTCCAAGTTAGCACCAAACTGTTCCAGCTCAGACACTCTAATCTCTTGACATTAATTCTTTTTTGTTTGTTTGTTTGTTTGTTTGTTTGTTTTTGCTACGCAGTGGGGTTGACTTGCCTAAGGTCATACAGCTAGGTAATTATTAAGTGTCTGAGGCTGGATTTGAACTCAGGTCCTCCTAACTCCAGGGCTGGTGCTCTATCCACTGCACCACCTAGCTGCTCCACATTAATTAATCTAGTATTCATTTTGCCTTGGGATTGCCACTTTGGTTGAGTGTGAATATTTAACTTAGAGAGGATGAATCTCTGATTAGTTCAGTGCTCTGCGCCACACATTGCCTTTGTCACTCTTACATCCTGTCTGTCTCTTCTCCTTACAAACACATAGCCTGTTAGATGCCAAGACTTGCTTTAAGGGTGCACCAGGAAGTTGTGTGTGTGTGTGTGTGTGTGTGTGTGTGTGTGTGTGTGTGTGTGTTTAGCTAAATTGAAGACAGTATTTGTAATGAGAAGGTCATGAGATGCACAAGTCTTCAGTAGTAAATAATCATTGCTGTTGCTGTTTTCAACTCCATTCCTCCCAAGGATTTCCTGCCATGTCTCATAATCTGAATCTTCTCTAGCATTAAAGTCACCCAGAATTATAAACTTGTCCTTTCTTACTACATTGATGACAAAGGTCTCCAGGTCTTCATAATTTTTTTCTTTGACTTCATCAGAGTTCATGATAGTGGGAGCATAGGCACTGATGATGGTAGCACTGCTTTTTCCTAGAAGTGACAATCTCATTGTCATGAGCTTGTCATTCACTCCTTTTGATAGGTATTCAAGAATGTTGACTAGATGAGTTTTGATTGCAAAAACCAATCCCAGCTTCACAGTGTTCTGCTTCACTGTGACCACTTCAGAAAAATGCATATCCAACTCTGAGTTCAGTAAGCTGGCCTTCATTTGTCAGCTTTGTTTCACTCAGGGCTACTATTTGGATATGATACCTGCTGAGTTCTCTCACAATTAGAACTATTCGTCTTTCAGATCTGTTTGCTCTTGTGTTATCTATGACTGTTCATATGTTCCATGCACCAATAGTGAGTGGAATCTTCTTCTTTTTTAATTTAGCAAACATTTATTAAGTCCATTTTTTTCTGAGCATCAATGTATACATCTATAAAATAGAAGCAATCATGCCAAGTCCTATCATTCTCACAAATGAGATATTTTACACATACACACACATACATAGAGATTTTGTAAATTTTGAAGCACTACATACATATCATTATTAGGAGACTGAGTATTATCTCATTTTCTTTTTTTTAATTTTAGAAGTTATTCTAGAAATTTAGAAATATTCTAGAAAATCATGTCTATTTCTAGTTTAAATTTTATTTTCCAATTTTATGCTTTTCACTACTATACAAATAGGGACATTAAAGCCTAGAAAGTTCACACATATAGTATATGGCAAAGTTTGTGACCCCATGACTTCACACTCAAAAATTCATCCCAGTATTCTGTAAAGACCTTAAAGTTGTGTTGGATCTGTGAGGTAAGATGAACTTATTTTCATACATGTTGAGTTTGGATTAGTGAAACCTACAAGAAGAAATGTCTTGGAGAAAATATGGGACTAAAATTTAGGTCAAGGCTAGAGAAAGCTTTTGGAGCTTCCTTCATAGTTATAATTCACATTTATATAAAATTTAAATATTTACAATTTTTTTCTTAAAATAAATGTGAGATAGCGTAAATAATTATTTCTATTTTACACAAAAGTAAATTGAGACTTGATAGGGTACCTGAAAGATGGGCACATCATATTGTTAATTGATTGAAATGACTTGCCCAGGATTATATTTTTAGTAAGTTAGGGATTGAAGCCAGATTTTTCTAAAATTCAAGTTCCTTTTTCCCCTTTCATTTCCTATTTTTCAAGAAAGAATTGAAACCACAGTAGTAGATGAGTTCACCAAAGACATGATGAAAATTTGCATTTAACGATAAGAAGAGGAAAGAGGAACAATTGATAAAGCCAAGGCAGTACCATAAACATATAAAGTGCTGACCAGATGGTTATTAAATTGAATTTGTTGAGGAAATGGTCAGATAAATAAGAGAATCGGTAAATTGAAATTAAATTGAATTCATCCACAACTTATTCAGGGCCTATACAAAAAAATATAAAATTAAACTTGCCCTCCACGAACTTAGATTTTATCAGAGGGGTTGGTGAAGGATAGGGTAAGATAGAAGACTTACGCAGATATGTAAATAGTAATTTGAGAATTAGAAAACATTTCCAACTCGGGAATTAGGAGATGATTTCCATGAGAAGTGGCACCTGAGGCAAACATAAAAATAAAACTTAGGAGTTGGAAAAGAGGAAGGGATGCATCTCATAAGTGGGTTCTGGAATAGAATTTAGCTAGTGAAATTTAAGAAATAATAGTTGGTATGCCAACCTCTGGGTTGAATGAAGAATAGATTAAAAAATAGTATGACTATCTGCAAAATTAGGAACCAGATTATGAAAGACTTTAAAACCTATACTGACCCAACCTCTGGGGCAAGAATCCATTTGTTGATATGAGGAAAAATAAAAAAACTTATCTGGCAAAAATTGATTTTAGACAAAGATTTCCCACCAAGATAAATTCCAAATGGACACATAACCTAGATACAAAAGGCCACATCATAAACAAAATAGAGGAGAAAGGAAGGGGATACCTATTGCAGCTGTGGAAAGGGTTTTTAAGAGTTCATGACCAAACAAGGTTTAGAGAGGATCACTGGAGATAAAATGGATAATTTTAATAATATAAAATTGAAATGTATTTGCACAAATAAAGCAATTCAATTAAAAAGAGAAGGGAAATCATTAGCTGGGAAAAATAATAATAATTTCATAATTAGTTTCTCTAAAAATGATTTTATATCCAAGATATAGAAAAAGAACTGATTCAAATATATAAGAAGACAAGCTATTCCCCAATCAACAATGGTCAATGGATATGAATACACAGTTTTCAAAATAAGCAGATCATATGCAAAAGTATTCCAAATCAGTAATTAAAAAATAAAAATAAAAATTCAATTCCAGGGAAAAGTGACAAAAATAAAAATAATTATAGAAACTGCAGAAAACAAGTACATCCACTCAATGGTGTACCTATAAATTAGTCTAGTCATAGACTAGACATATAATTGAGAAGTCACTTACCTGTATTTAACTTTTAACAAATAGAATAAAGAAAGAGGAAAAGGATATATATTACAAAAATTTTATAGTAGTTTGTTTTGTAGTGGCAAAAATTGGAAATCCTAAGGGGTTACTAAATCTTTGGGAAGGGATTATCATCAATTGGAGAACAGCTGAACAAATTGTAATGTATAAATTCAACATATCAGTATTATAATACAAGGCATGATGAAAAACATAAAATGAATATAATTATATTGTAAATAAAATCAACTTGAAAGAATAAAGAACTCTAATCCATGATTCCAAAGCATCAATATATAAACATAGTGTTCACAACCTGACAGAGTGGTATAGAATTATATGATATTTTTATGTAGGCTTATTGATATTATTTTTATTTTATTTATTATTATTTTATTACAACTAGCTTGCTTTAATTATCCCTGTTTTGCTTTGTTAATTGACGATTAATTGCTATTACAATTAATTACTTTAAACAAGCATAGTTTTGAGCTGTTGTGGACTATACCCTGCATATAATGAGCATGTTGCCCCTAAGAGTTAGGGCTCTGTAAATGCCATACCTATCGTATGTAGTTAGTGAACATTTATTCTTTATTTACATTTGTATCATAAGTTGGTTATCAGGTTTCCAAAAAGGTCAATCTTTTTGTTTTATAAAAGATTTCCTTGCAGTAAATATTTAGAATGAGATAAATATTTTTGCCTGTTGCCACTATGGGAATTTGTTTGGTGTGACTGTGCATATTTATAAAGAATAGAAATGAGTGATTGATAATTTAAAATTAAATTTTAATTAAAAATAAAAAGGTTTATTCTGTGACCTTGGATGCTATGACCATGGAAGAATACATGACCTTTACTGAGGGACCACTGAACCTGAAATGTATTGTACTACCTCTCTATGTCCATAGAGAAGATGTTTCTTGATATTTAAATAGTCTACTGAGACAGGAAGAAAAAGAGTCAAAGGGAAGTATGAGGCAAGTGTAAATTTGTGGATAATGAACCAAAGATATCTTTGGAGTCACAGATATGTCAAGTATCTAGCTCCCAATATGACCACTGATACTTAGTACCTGCAATCCTACAAATTGCCAGTAGTGTACTTCTTCTTGGTCAGATTGTTCTCTTTCCTGAGTTGAGCTAATATACTTTTGAATATTTCTTCTACTATCATCTAAATAAATTTTTAAATTTTGATTTACCATTTACTTTGATAATTAGCTTTTATGTAACCAGCATTTGGTAGGAGGGATCTGTAGATGGTGAGAATAAGCTCAGAGTTATCCTTGCTTAAAGAGAATAGTCAGGTACCCCAAAATTAATTTACTGAATTAGAAAGAACAAAAGCAAAATTCATTTGGAAGAACAAAAAGTCAAAAATATCAAAGGAACAAATGAAGAAAATATAGAGGAAGATAGCTTAGCAGCACCAGATTTTAAACTGTACTATAAAGTGATAATAACAAAATTATCTGATGACACTGGAAGTAGAGCAGTGAAACATAATAGACATAATTATAGCAGCAAATAAGTAGAGTAACTTTATATTTGACAAGTGTGAAAATTTATGTTTTGGGGATAAGAATTCATTATTTGGTTTAAAAAATTGATGGGAAGACTGGAAAGAAATTTGGCATAGATCGATATCTTGCATCATTGGCCAAGATAAAATCAAAATGAATATATGACCTGGATAAATAGATATTATAACACATCTGAAGAACCTGGAATATGGTTAGCTATCAGGTTTAGGGATAGGCAAGCAATTTATGAATAAGCAAGAGTTTGTAAAGCAATGTGATGTGTGAAATGGATAATTTTGATTACATTAAATTAAAGATTTTATATAATGAAACAAATGCAGCAAGATCAGAAGAAAATCATAAAACTGGGGAAATTTTAGTTTCTCAGATAAATTTATGAGAATATGAAGCATTTCCCAATTGATATGTGGTCAAATAAGCAGTTTTTCAAATGAAAGAAATCAAGACAACTTACAATATTTGAAAAAATACTCAAAATCTTTGGTGATTAGAGAAATGCAAATTAAAACAACATTGAGATATCATTTTACATCGGTCAGAGTAGCTAGAATGATTGAAGAGGAAGGAAACAAATTTTGGAGGTGATTTTGAAAAATTAGCATATTAATTCACTGTTAGTGGAACAGTGAACTGATCCAACAATTTTGGAGAACAATCTGGAATTAATCCCAAAGAATTGTTAAATGGTCCATGTTCAGTAATACCATTTCTTGATTTGTTTGCCAATATAATTAAGCAAAGGGGAAACTATGTTCTAAAACATTTATAGCAATTCTCTTTGTGGTGGCAAAGAACTGGAAAGTGTGGGGATATCAGTTGGTTGAGGAATGGCAGAACAAATTTTGAATGTGATGGAATACTACTGTGCTGTAAGAAATGATAGGTTTGATGATCTTGAAAAATAATGAATAGAGAATTGAACAGAACCAAGAGCACATTGAAAACTGTATTAGCAATATTGTTTCAAAAATAACTTTAAGTGACTAAGTCATTTTGACTGATATAAATATCAAAATTAAATACAAAAGGAATATGAAGAAAAATTCTATCTTCATCCAAAGAAAGAACTTATAAAAAAGAAAAGTGGTTTTATGTGTGATACACATTTGTGTCCAGTGGCAGAAATTTTTTGGCTTAGGAGAGGGGAAGAAAAAAGGAAACTTAATTGAAAACTTTATTATATATTTAAAAGGAATAGTAAATTATTCATAATAGGTTTATACTTTCATGCACAATCATCTTTTTCTATTCTACTATGTTATAGAAATGCTTGTTTTATTTCTTAAATTTAGAATAAATAGAATTTTAAAAAATGATTAGGGAAAATATCATTTATTCTATACCCATTATAAAGTATCATTCTCTCAACTTCTGGCCAAACTGGGGAGAGAAGACAGGCACAGTTCTAAAGTCTCCTGATCTTTCCACATGAATGATATGAAACAAACTTCTTAACAGAAATCTGACCCACAAAACCCAAAAACAAAAGTCAGGAGAAAGATCATCTACCTCAGGATTTGTCCCCCACAGCAGCCTTGGGCAAATCTGGACAGGGTGAGTCTGGGCTCAGAGGGCGGATCAGTCCCCATCAGCCAGATTAGCAGCTGAATTGGAGCCAGGGAGTCTGAGGGCTTGAGAGACAGACCTGCTGGATCAGCAGTGGGGCTAGAGTGTGGGAGGGGGCTTTGAGTCAACTAGGAAGCAGAGGCACCGGTGTCAGCACTGACCATCTGGAGCTTGCCGACAGGGCTTGGAGGTGAGTTCAGGTGCAGGAGAGATTCAGACACCATTCCTGGGCTCCTTGGGTCTGAGGAACTCTAAGTCCACCCATCCATTGCAGCTAAGCTTTTCCCCAGAACAAACAATAGAGACTACTTCTGCCTCAGGCACAGATGTGTGAGCAGAAGAACCAGACCAGCTGACAATAGGGAGAGGAATGACCTCACCCCAGGGTAAAGCCCACCATTGATTTAAGGCAAAATGATTCAATAGCTTCAATCGCTCCCTTCAACCTAAGGGAGAAAGCCTCAATCAAGGTCACAGACACTCCAGAGAAAGCAACCAGCACCTCCTACTGGCCAGTCAGAGAAATTTCACTTGGTGAGTAAAACCTCTGGCAAAACCAAACCCCTGTGAACCAGCCCCTCCCCAACTCAAGGTCTTAGCAAAATAAAGAAGGGTCAGCAGAAAGGTGGATCCATAGAAAAATTCTTGGAAGGAAAAGAACCTAACTCAGAGAGACCTAGAACCTCTGAAGAGAATATTATCTGGTCTTTAGCACAAAAAGACTTCCTTGAAGAAATAAGGAAGGAGTTTAAAAATCAACTGGAAAATTTGGAAGAAGAAACCCAAGAGAAGTTTAACACCTTGCAACAAGAAAACAAATCCTTAGAAAATACAATTGGGCAAATACAAAATGAGAATAAATCTCTCAAATCCTCAATTGGACAAATACAAAATGAGAATAAATCTCTCACATCATCAATTGGACAAAAACAAACTGAGAATAATTCTCTCAGATCCTCAATTGGGCAAATACAAAAAGAAAATAATTCTCTCAAAACCTCAATTGATCAAATGGAAAGCTCTTTCAAAAGTAAAATTGACCTATTGGAAAAGGAGTTGCAAAAGGTTAAAAACTCCTCCCTTAAAAAAAAGAATGGAGTCTGCAGAAACTAATGACTTCATGAGATAAGAGCCAGTTAAACAAAATCAAAGAATAGAAAAAATAGAAGAAAATGTAAAATACCTGATCAGCAAAACCACCGACCTTGAGAATAGGACAAGGAGGGGCAACCTGAGAATTATTGGATGTCCTGAAAACATTGAAGAGAAAAAAAAAGCCTGGACTGAATATTACAGGATCTACTGATGTAAAATTGCCCTGATATCATGGAAGCAGAGATCAAAGTAGCTATTGAAAGAATACATCAATCCCCTACAGAAAAATACCCTAAAATGAAAACACCAAGGAATGCTGTGGCCAAATTCCAGAACTATCAGATAAAAGAGAAAATCCTGCAAGTAGCCAGAAAGAAACAATTTAAATATCAAGGAGCCACAGTAAGGATCACGCAGGACCTGGCCGCATCAACATTAAGGGATCGAAGGGCCTGGAACAAGATATTTCAAAGAGCATGGGAGCTTAGAATGCAGCCAAGAATCCACTATCCTGCAAAGCTGAGCCTTCTCTTCCAGGGGAAAAAGATGGACATTTAGTGAAATGGAAGAATTCCAAAAATTCCTGATGAAAAGACCAGAGCTAAATAAAAAATTTGGACATCAAACAGGAGGTTCAAGAGACACATGAAAAAGGTAAAAGAAAAAAAGAGGGGGAAGTAAAAGAAAAATAACTGCTATCCAATAAGTGAAACTGTCTATATCCCAGCATGGGGAAAAAGATTCTCATAAATTATGAGAATTGTAACTCTAACAGAGAGAATATATCTAGCCAGAAGTGATGGACATTCATGACCTATCCATGAGACTGCTATCCAATGGGATGTACGTGGCTTTAACCCCACTTGGGAGAAAGACTCTAATAACTCTCAAGAATTTTAACTCTATTAGATAGAATGAACTTAGCTAGAAATGACAGATACTCAGAATTTTCGATGACTCAGATAGAAAGATCTAAAAAACACTACTCTCTTAAAAAAGGGGGACAGGAAGGAGATGGGAGGAGGGAGGGGATTGAATTTGGTAAATCTCATTACACTAAGAGGTACAAAATACCTATCATAATACATGGGAAGAAGGGAAGAGATGAGAAACACCTGAATCTTCTCATCAGACTTGGCTTAAAGTCAACTTACACATACTTAGTTAACTTAAAAAACATGTAACCTTTCAAGTATTAAAAGGGGAAAAGGGGAGGGGGGGACAGAGAAAGGGAGGGGGAGGGGTAAAAGGGGAACTAACAAAAGGAGGGAAGGGAAAAGGGAAAGGGGAAAGAAAGAGGATCTGTGATATAGGAGGGCAAACACACAGAAGGGGGTGATATTCAGAAACACAATACTGGGGAATATGGATAAGGGTGGGGAAAGGGGGAAAAATGCGAACAGAGGGAAGATAACATGGAGGGCAATAAAGAATTAGTAATCATAACTTTGAATGTGAATGGGATGAATTCTCCCTTAAAATGTAAGTGAATAGCAGAGTGGATTAAAAACCAGAATCCTACAATATGCTGCTTACAAGAAACTCATTTGTAGCAGAGAGATACATATAGAGTAAAGATAAAAGATTGGAGCAAAATATATTTTGCTTCAGCTGAAGTGAAAAAAGCAGGGTAGCAATCCTTTTCTCAGGCAAAGCAGCTGCAAAAACAGATAATGTTAAAACAGATAAGGAAGGAAACTTTATTCTCCTAAAAGGTACCATAGACAATAGTTATCTCAATACTGAATATATATGCACCCAATGGAATAGCATCCAAAGTCTTAGAGGAGAAGCTGCAAGAACTACAGGAAGACATAGACAGCAAAACTCTACTTGTGGGAGACCTCAACCTCCCACTCTCAGATCTAAATAAATCGTATCATAAAATAAACAAGAAAGAAGTTAAGGAGGTAAAAAGATTGTTAGAAAAATTAGATATGGTAGACTTATGGAGGAAATTGAATAGGGATACAAAGGAATATACTTTTTTCTCTGCAGTACATGGAACTTATACAAAAATGGACCATGTACTATGACATAAAAACCTAATGATGAACTGCAGAAAGGCAGAAATAGTGAATACATCTTTCTCAGATCACAATGCAATAAAAGTCATATGCAATATTGGGCCAAGGAGATATAGACCCAGAACCAATTGGAAACTGAATAACCTCATTTTAAAAAATGAGTGGACCAAAAAACAAATTATAGAAAGAATTAACTATTTTATCATAGATAATGATAATAATGAAACAACATACCAAAACCTATGGGATTCACTCAAAGCAGTGCTCAGGAGATATATTATATTTTAAATGCTTACATGAATAAATTAGAGAAAGAGGATACCAATTAACTAAACATGCAACTAAAAAAATTAGAGAAAGAACAAATTAAATATCCCCAATTAATACAAAATTAGAAATTCTAAAAATTAAAGGAGAAATTATTAAAATCAAAAGAGAAAAACTATTGAATTAAAAAAACCAAAAGTTGGTTTTATGAAAAAATCCCAATAAAATTGATAAACTTCTGGTCAATTTTATTAAAAAAAGAAAGAAGAATACCAAATTGCTAGTATCATAAATGAAAAAGGTGAACTCACCACCAATCAGGAGGAAATTAAAGTAATAATTTGAAATTATTTTGCCCAACTCTATGCCAATAAATTTGATAATCTAAGTGAAATGGATGGATATTTACAAAAATATAAGTAGCCCAGGTTAAATGAAGAGGAGCTTAAATACCTAAACAACCCTATTTCAGAAAAAGAAGTTCAACAAGCCATCATTGAACTCCCTAAGAAAAAATCTCCAGGGCCTGATGGATTCACAAGTGAATTCTACCAAACACTTAAGGAACAATTGGTTCCAATTCTATATAAGCTCTTTGGAAAAATAGGGAAAGATGTAACTCTGCCTAACTCTTTCTATGGAACCAATATGATGCTGAAACACTCTGTTAAAACAAAGAAAAAAAAATTATAGACCTATTTCCCTAAAGAATATAGATGCAAAAATCTTAAATAAAAGCTTAGCAAAACAATTACAAGTTATCACTAGGATAATACATTATGATCAAGTAGGATTTATCCCAGGAATGCAGGGTTGGTTCAATATTATGAAAACTGTTAGTATAATCAATTATATCAACAAAAAACCTATCAGAAATTATGTGATCATATCAATAGATGTTGAAATAGCTTTTGACAAAATACAGCGTCCATTCCTACTAAAACATGAGAGAGTGTAGGGATAAAAGGACTTCCGCAGAATAATTAGCAGTATCTATCTGAAATCATCAACAAGCGTTATATTCAATGGGGAGAGGCTAAAGGCATTCCCAATAAGATCAGGGGTGAAACAAGGATGCCCACCATCACCACTACTATTCAATGTCCTATTAGAAATCTTAGCTTCAGCAATTAGAGAAGAAAAAGAAATTAAAGGAATTAAAATTGGGAAGGAAGAGACAAAACTCTCACTCTTTGCAGATGACACGATGCTCTACCTAGAGAATCCCAAGAAATCATCCAAAAAACTACTGGAAACAATTAACAATTTTAGCAAAGTTACAGGTTATAAAATAAACCCTCATAAATCCTCAATTTTTCTATATATGTCTAAAAAGATACAACAGGAAGAGCTAGAAAGAGAAATCCCATTCAAGGTAACCTCAATCAGTATAAAACACCTGGGATTCTATTTTCCAAGACAGACTCAGAAACTTTTTAAAAACAATTATAAAACACTTTTCACACAAATTAAATCAGATTTAAATAACTGGGCAAATATCAACTATTCATGGATAGGTAGAGCTAATGTAATAAAAATGACAATTCTACCAAAACTTAACTACCTGTTTAGTGCCCTACCAATCAAAATTCCAAAAAATTACTTTAATGAATTAGAAAAAATCGTAAGTAAATTCATATGGACAAATAAAGTCAAGAATTTATAGGAATTTAATGAAAAAAGTGCAAAAGAAGGGGGCTTAACCTTATCTGATCTAAAATTATATTATAAAGCATCAGTTATCAAAACTGTTTGGTATTGGCTAAGAAATAGAGTGGTGGAGTAGTGGAATAGACTAGGTACAAAAGCAGGAGACAATTATAGTAATCTGCTGTTTGACAAACCCAAAGAGTCTAGCTATTGGGATAAAAACTCCCTCTTTGATAAAAACTGCTGGGATAATAGAAAGTTAGCATGGAAGACACTTAGATTAGAGCAACACCTAACAACCCTTACCAAGATAAGATCCAAATGTTTACAAGACTTAAACATAAAAAACAATACTATAAGCAAATTAGAAGATCAAGGTCTAGTTTACCTGTCAGATCTATGGAAAGGGGAGCACTTTATGACTAAAGAAGAGATGGAGAAGATCACCAAAAACAATCTAGATGATTTCAATTACATTAAATTAAAAAGGTTTTGCACAGATAAAAACCACTGTAACCAAGATTAAAAGAAATTAGTAAATTGGGCATCAATCTTTACAACTAATGTTTCTGACAAAGGACTCAATTCTAAAATATGCAGAGAACTGAGTCATATTTTTTTTAAAAAATCCATTCCCCAATTGACAAATGGTCAAAGGATATGCAAAGGCAATTTACAGATGAGGAAATCAAAGCAATCCATAGCCATATGAAAAATTGCTCTAAATAATTAATTATTAGAGAAATGCAAATTAACACTTCTCTGAGATACCACCTTGCACCTCTCAGACTGGCCAATACAACCAGAATGGAGAATGATCATTGTTGGAAGGGTTGTGGGAAATCTAGGACACTAATACACTGTTGGTGGAGTTGTGAACTCATCCAACGGAGAGAAATTTGGAACTACGCCCAAAGGGCAACAAAAATGAGCATACTCTTTGATCCAGCAATACCACTACTGGGTCTGTACCCTGAAGAGATGATGAAAAAGGGTAAAACTTTCATCACTTGTACAAAAATATTCATAGCTTTCCTGTTTGTCGTGGCAAAGAACTGGAAATCAAGTAAATGTCCTTCAATTGGGGAATGTCTTACAAACTGTGGTTTATGTATTCATGTAACACTATTGTTCTTTTAGAAACCAGGAGGGAATGGGAATTCAGGGAAGCCTGGAGGGATTTGCATGAACTGATGCTGAGTGAGATGAGCACAACCAGAAAAACATTGTACTCCCTATCAGCAACATGGGGGTGATGTTCAACCTTGATGGACTTGCTCGTTCCATCAGCACAACAACCAGGCACAATTTGGGGCTATCTGCAATGGAGAATGCCATCTGTATCCAGATAAAGAGCCGTGGAGTTTGAACAAATTTCAAGGACTATTCCCTTTAATTTAGAAAAAAACAGATATCTTATTGCCTGATCTTTTTTATCTCATGCTTTTTGTTTCTTCCTTAAGGATGTGATTTCTCTCTCATCACATCCAATTTGGATCAACGTACAAGAAAATAAAGACTGACAGATTGCTTTCCAGTGGGGGGAGGGAAGTAAGATTGGGAGAAAAATTTTAAAACTCAAAACACAAATAAAATCTTTAAAAAAAAAGAAATCTCATGAAGTTAAAATAAATAAAGTGTCTTTCTCCTAGGCTACAAATATTTGAGGTGAAATAGACAGATAGAATACTAATTCACTACTTCTTTTGGAGAAACAGTCATCCAGCAACAGTTGGACTTCATCTTTCCTGCCTCTCTTCCAAAGGCATGATGGTAGGAGAGTGGCATTTTCTTCCTCCTACCTTCCACAAATCTACGAAACTCACTTTCCCTTTGGAGATGTGAAATAAAGCTTGACAGATCTAAAATATTTGTCTATTCCTGCTACATCTAGGCCAGTCATTTTTTGCTCTAGACCTTTGCTTCCCTAATAGATATAGGCTAGGAAAGAAAATAAGTCCTGAACTTTACTATACTTGATTTTTGTTTATTTGTTATTATTAATTTAAAACACATTTTAGTAGTGCTTTAACCATTTGAACTCATTTCTATTTTTGCCAATCCCATGATACATTTAAAAAATCAAGTTGTTATTTGATTATTTACACTACACTCACTGCAACTTACATATTTTATGATCTTAACAATAGTTGGTAACAATTCTTTAGTCAATCTGGAATTCTCTTTCTCCCCCATTACTGGTAAGTTTTGGGA
Organism: Macrotis lagotis; assembly: GCF_037893015.1. Lineage (NCBI taxonomy): Eukaryota > Metazoa > Chordata > Mammalia > Peramelemorphia > Peramelidae > Macrotis > Macrotis lagotis. Next base: position 67,085,913 of record NC_133665.1, read on the forward strand.
AAGAGAATGAACATATACACATATTTTCCATAAAACATTTGCTCAAGTTTTCATGATACATGGTTTGAGATCTACCACACATTTTAAGATTAACTTTATTGCATTTTTCCAATTATTGGAGAGTTAAATGATATTCTAGTAAGCATTGTTGATAGACAGCATCGTCTTTTCTAAGTGTTTTGTAAAAAACTTTTTGTTAATTTTTTAATATAATTTTAAACTTTAATAAGGAGACCATGTATTATTTAGCACTTTTTCATTTTGTTTTCCAGTGAAATTTAAATTTTCACTTCCAGTTGCCTATTTTTATTGATGCCAAGAAGTTTTCTTTAACTAGTTTATCAAATAAAATGTTTAGTTATTTTTTTCCTTTTTGGGTAATATTTAGAAAATTCAAATCCTGCCTTGGACACTTGATACTTTCTAGTTGTGTGACCTCGAGCAAGTCACTTAAACCTATCGCACACAAAAGCCCTAAAGAAGATGTTATTTAGGACGTCTTTTTCTTGTGCTTATGTAGTGGTCTCTGGATGATAGTCAATTTCTCATTGTTAACTTTTGTCCTAAACCACTTAGATTCAGTAATTCTCTAGTTTCCTAAAGTGATGGTAACAGCTACCATTAAATAGCTATATTCATGAAGATCTTGGAAATGGTTCTGAAGCTGTGGAAGTAAAGGGTGACAAGCTGTAGCTTCTGAACTAAGGTCTTAGAAGTGAAATCAGAGATACAATAGTCTATATATATAGGACATGAGATTAGTTTGGGTGCTATGGTTCAGCAATTTAATTTTGGACTTGTGGCTGCAGTCTTTTATTCTATGGGGGTGAGATGGGGAGTGGTGAATTGCTAAGGGTGGAAGTTGAGGCTTGACTGGATGTCATTGCTCTCCATATCAAGGTGACTAGAGGCATGATTTGTTGCAGTGAGGGGATGGTGTTATTACCTTCTTCATTGTTTGGTTGCTGGAGCTGTTAAATTGACATGAAGTAAGGATGAAAATGAGAATGCGTGTGATAACATCCTGGAAGACTGGTGGAAGTGTTGGGAGGAGGCTGAATGAAAGCCCTCCCTATAGTGCTAGGAAGAGGATTGTTGAACATGTATGCTGTCTGATCATCAGAGTCATCCTTTTGAATAAGAAGGTGAGGTAACTCCTCATTGATAATCAGTCTAAAGTTTCTTTCTAGTGGAGACTGAATGACATGCTGCAGTAGGGTTTCCAGTCCACCAAACTTTCCTGTGAAATTTCCTCTAGATCTGGGTGAACAACCTCATATTTAGTCGCAGTATCTGAGGGTAAATTTTTTAACAATATTTTGTTGCCTCCATCTTCCTCCCTCTGTTCCAGCTAAATAATCTTTTTTTTCTATCTCTTTCTTCTTCCTTTATTTCTCCATTTTCTTTCATCTTCAGTTCTCTTTTCCCCTTCTTTATTCATCATTTCTCTTTTCTCTTTTCTTCCTTCCTCATTTCTCTTTTACTCCTCCTTCTATCTACTTTCTTTTCCTTTCTCCTGCATCTTCATTCTCTTCTGATCCTCCCTCCTCCTCCATTTAATGTTATTGAGAATACCTCTGCAAAGTTGGTCCCTTTGCTACTCTGAAAAAATTAATAACTCAATAACCTCAGCAAAGAACAATAATAAAAATGAATTTACAAAATAAAAAATGCATTCTTACATAAAACTTCCATATTTCATAAAGTAGAACCAGACAAATTGACAGAATAAATAGGCAATAAATGCATTTGTTCTGGGTCTCTTTCCAAGACTGTCTGAAGTTTTGTTACTTTTGCCAAAAACCTACTTGTAGTCAGTATCATGGGATCTAGACTGAGAATCAGAAGGGACCTTAGAATTCTTCTAGTTCAACCCCTCATTTTATGGTTGAGGAAACTGAAGCCCAAAAAAATTAACTCTGGGAGGTAAGTGCTATTGTTATCACATCCATTTTACAGTTGAGAAAACTTATTTGAGGATCACACAGGCAATTAGTTGTAGAGATGGAAATTGAACTTAGGTTCCACAACTCCAAATTCAATGCTCTTTGTAACGTTTATATATATCTGGATATGCTGACTTAACTTACATAAATTTAAAAAGATTTTTCCACACTTCCTTATATTCATATCTAGAATTTTTAGTTCTACAACTATTACACTATAATAACATACCATGATTCACTTATTTCTTCTTCCAATTTTAGACATTTCACTTAGCTTCATTCTTCTTCCATTGCAATTGGAGCAAGGAAAATCTTGTGAATGGTTGTGAATGCATAGAGGAGTTTATGTATGTATGTATATATTAAATATATATATATATATATATATATATAAAATGTATGTAACAAAACTTACATTAAAATAAATGTTACATACATGATAAAATTATATACACTAGATTTTATATCTAGATAAATGTATTCATGTGGCACCTTTTACCCTTTCTGAAACTTTTCAGTTAATATTCCAACAATAGAATTGCTGGGCCAAAAATATGACCAGTTCTGAATCTCTTTTTGAATATTGAAATATGATTTCCTAAAATGTTTACATTTGTCTATGGTCCTGTCTACAATGAATTAGTGTGCCTGTTCCCTGAAAGCATGTCAAAATGAAAGTTAGTCAATTAAAAATATTTCTGCTATTTTTGTCATTCTTGTGGGAGTGAAGTAGTATCTAAAGGTTATCTTAATTTGCATTCTCTAACTACTTGGAAATTGAACATCTTTTACATATTTAACATTTTATATTTCCTCATTTAAAATTTTTCTTCTCATATATAATGTGCAATCACAACTTCAATCTGACTATTAAATGTTACCAATTCTTAAAAATGCAGTAAGGAAGAAGAAAGTATATTGATACCAATTAGAATAATTTCATACAAAAATTAAATCATTTTCCACATGGAGAGGAAAAGAATCTAAAAAACACTTTATTTGCCAAGTGAAGAGCTATTAGCAGTTCAAGAAAATATAGATTTAGAGTACAAACTCAGTTGTAAAAATCTCCTGGAGAATGATGGTAGAAGATGATGAGCAGTAGTCTCCTCATTAGACAGCAAAAAAGTAGTAGAGGGAAAAGCCAGTCTAAAGAAAGCTTGGCAAGAGATCGCAATAAGAAAAATAGTCCTCAGGGCGTTTAAGGATAAAACTGAGAAGAGATGGAAAAGATCTGCCAAGATTCTTATTACAAACTTTTTTTTCACAATCCAGAACATTGGAAACATAGCATTTAGACTTTTGACATGGTTTGTGATGTGCTTACGGAAGTAGAATAGTATCTACCTAAGTCAAAGTGTGTTAAAAAAAAGAAATTAATTGTAGAGGTAAAACAATTGTTAGACTGTTTATAGATTCACCCAGTAAGGTTTTTAGAAAGGTAGGAAAGAAACCCAATGCATAAAAGTTTAAGTAACATGTTCAAAGTCAAACAGTCACAATTTGTTGGAGGTAGCATTTGAACCCTTCTTCCTAATTTCAAGGTTGTCTTCATTAACAAAATTACATTGCTTCAGCTTTACTTTTCTTAATTTACTTTTAAATTTTGTTTTTGCACTATAATAACTCTCCCTCAAGCATAACAAATATAATAAAGAAAAATATTTATGTAAAGTTAGCAGATATAGTTGCTTCTGATATCATATACCAAATTCTAATTATGTAATCCTTTGTCTTTCAACTGAGAGGAGGGAGATGCCTTTCATCATTAACTCTCCAGGGTCAAAAATGTAAACCAGTCCCTTTGGTGTTGTAATGGAATTCAGAGGAGGCTCTCTTGTGTTTGAGGCTTCAATGCAATTAAAATCTTAACTATAAACAGGAGTTTTTAGGAAATAAATGAACCTTTCTGAATTTGTACAGTTAGTAGGACAGCTTTAATAATATAGGCAGACATTTTGTTTTTCTTTTTGGTTAAAAATTATTTTATTTGATAAATTTTATTTTCCCCCAATTTTTTTAACATTTTAAAAAGACTTTTGAGTTCCAAGTTTTCTCTCTTCCTCTTTCCCTCCCTCCTTTCCTAAGATGGCAAACAATCATATATATATATATATATATATATATATATATATATATATATATAATATATGTGCAATCATTAAAACATTCTCATATTACTCATTTCGGCAGTCACTTTAGGTGAACATATTTCTGCCTACCTAAGTTATTGGTGGTTTAGAGGATAGTGCACTGGCCTTGGAGTCAGAAGGATCGCCTCTCTGTTGGGCAGCTGCAACCCTGCTACCTTGAGAAGTTGAAATAGTTTGCAGTTAGGTGAGTGTATTTCAAAACTGACAGGGTTTGTGTGTGCTCTTGAGAATGCTTTTATATATCTTTGGGGTTTATCTGTAATTTTTTTCCTCTTAAAAGAAAAGGATGGTTTTGAAAGAGCTTGAAAAAAGAAATAAGTGCTTCTCACCCCTCTCTGCACTCTCCACTACATTCTGAAGTGAATTCTAATTCCCCACAACCAAGGGACAAGTGGGAGTTCAGAAAACAAGACTGAAAATAAATATTAGAGTTTAGCTACCCTCCACTCCACCATCATGAAAATATTGCAAACCAATACAAATGTTAGCTCCATTACAAATATTTATAGCTGCCTTTCCCAACCTGCGTTAAAGACACCGTGGGATGAGCAGTCAGAGCAAAGCTGAAGGTTTAAACTAAGCAGTTCTCATCCAAGTCTGTGGGAGTCACACAGCAAGAATCCTGTAATATCTCAGAGGATTTATTCCTTTTAGTTTCTTTTATAAGAATCCTTTGCTAAGGGATTTACAAGAAATAGAGATTATTTAATGATAATGGATGAGAAACTCCACTTGAACTGTACAATGAAGCCACATTAACTTCCCCCCTAAGAATTCCATATAAATAATGTTATTATTGTACATTGAGGACCAAATGAATTTAATCATTAGCTCCTAATTGTGAGACTTCGCCAAACTTGCATCCCCATGCTACTTTATGAAGCTATTTTCTATTCAGTGTGACATTGTACCATGTGAACAACTTGGAGGTGAGAGAGCATGACTAATGAAAAAAGCTAGCGAGGCGAGTCTTGGGGTTTGTGAGAAACTGGGCTCCATCAATTGTTTCAGTAATGCCCCACTGCTGATCCTTTTGAGTACTCCAAACATCTTTCACATCAGTAGGACTATGGCCAATGGACGTGAATTGAGGCCCATTGCGAGATGCCATGACCTGATTCTCCTAATACATGGGCCAAGTACATGACTGAAGGTTTGAAACAGTTGACTGCGGTAGAGTGGTATAAAACAAAGGACTATGTGGAGTTTGGGAAGGTCAATACCAACTGGAGGGAGCAGAGAAACCTGAAATGGTGGATATGTAACAATTACTATTCATGAAGGCAAGAAAAATAACCTATTTTCCTCCTTGTACCTAGGACAATGCTATGAGCATAGTGACCACATCAAAATACATACATTTGAATTAATTGTATTATAAAGAATTATAGTTGAGAGAAAAGTAACAGGCTTATAAACTAGAAAATTTTGCACTATGTCCAAAAACCATAAACCACAAATGGCATTAATTGAGAACAGGGAGGCAAATCAGGGGGACTAACTTGTTTTAACCCATCACCAAGAAGTATCATGTTCTAAGTAATTTATTTTTCCTAAGTAATTGCTAAGCATTGATATTTTTTATTAATTTTGGAGAATTACAAGTACTGTCAGGACCCCCCCCCCCAATTGGCACAACTGGTCAGAAGCCTGACCACTCCCTACTAATTATGACTCTGTCCAGGATTTATCCTATACACTTTCTTTTAAAAATATCTCCTTAAAGATTTTTGAAATCCCCCCTTTCCTCTTCTTCTCCTCCCTTCTCCTTCTCCCTCCTCTCATTTCTTCTTTCCTTCCCTCTCTCCTTTCTTTCTCCTTCACTTCTCTCTCTCTCTTCCCAGCCCTCCTCTTTCCATTAAAAATGCAACATAAAGAAAATTCTAGTTAGTTAAAATTTGAATGTTTATATTTCAATGCATTTTTATTCTCAAATATCCTATCTTTAAAATACTGCATTAAAATTCAATTTTAGAATAATCTAATAGGCTGTATTTGTATGACAATTAAATTCAGTCATTGAAATAATAAAATGTAGAGTATGATGTAGTGAGAGAGCAGCCTTTAAACTTTTGTGGCATATTCTATTTTCTACCTTATTTTGTATAATTTACCCTATTTCTCTTTATTAATAACTTTGACTTTTTAAAAAACTTCATTAGCTTTGTGATAATTATTTTGTAACCAGTATTTGATGGAAAAGAGCCAATTAAGGCAATAGTAAACTAAATATTACCCACTCCTCAAGAACAATCAAGGAAAACGACTTTTATACTCACTAAGCCTGACAATATGGTATACTACTAATATTTGAGTTCTGGTAGAGCAATACAATTCTAACTCACCAAACTTCTTGAAGATAGGTGAGGACAGAAGCAGGTAGCCACCTATAGCTTTCCTCCTATTTTTTTTATAAAGGCAGATATCTTCCTTGTAGACAGAGTGGGTCAGATCCCAGATCAGTTGCATATAGTGACTCAAGATACTTCATTGAAAATTAAATCAAATGCCACAATATTTCTTTTGATTTTCTACTATCACAGTTACTAGTCATTCAGGCATTTCATAATGAACCCATTTAAAAATGTTAGTAATGAAGACAGTAGCATGAAACAGCTTTTGAAAAATAGATTTTGAAAAGACCAACATCCATGAGATAATTTCAGGGGAAAGGTATATACATTTGCCTACTTTCCTTATGCCCATGAATATGTAAAAACTCGAACTCAAACAAAAAAAAGCATTTCAGCAATTTCTAGAAATAAAAAGATGAAACAAATGAATGAGAATGGAGCTTTCTTGACATAGGTATACTCTATACCCTCACTGAAGTCTCACAGTCATTTCATACTCTTTTTCTCCATGGACCTATATCACAAGCTAGATTCTTGAAAGCTCTGCCACAAAACCTTCTATGACTCCTTATTGCTTTTTTTGAAGTTTTTTTAAATAAATTTATTTCTTTTGTTTCTATCACTTTTATTTTTCACTCCATACAGATATTCCTCATAACAGAGAGAGAGGGAAAAACAAAACTCCTTATTGCTTACAATATCTCTCTCTTCAGTTGTATTGCACACTTTGTTTGTAACCCTCCAATGGCCTTATTTTTCAGTATTGTTTATAGTTATATGTTGCCTGCATTTTCTATCCTCCATTAGAATGTAAGCTCCTTGAAGCCAAGGATCATGCTTTTGCCCTTTCTTCTAACTCCAGTGCTAAAACAAAACTAAGCACTATCCTTTCAAAAAAATATGATACTTAAAATGGAATATGTTGATGCCAAATGTGCTGTTTGCTTGGGATAACTCTTCCCATTCTTCACCAATTGAAATCTGACTCATCCTTTAAGAGGTAAAGACTAGGCTTGTGATCTCATTAGTACAAGAAATTCCCAGATGAGTTTCCCCTACTCTATCAATGCAGGTTGACACCTACTTTTCAATTTAAAAGGTGGACACTTTAAAAGTCACTGAGAGAGTCAGACTTGCCCAAGATTACTTTTATTTTATGTGTCAGAGTTGAATCCAAGGGTTCTTGGCTTTGAGGACTACTCTCTATCCATCATTCCATTTTTCCTCTCTATTCTTCAAGACAAATACTCAGCTCCAATTCTTCCTCCTCATAAGGACTTTTTAACTTTCCTGGTGACAGGAGCAGCCTCATTTATACAACTTTATTCATTTGAAGTGCCTGACACATGTTGAATTTGCTTAACTAAAGAAGTAAGTTCTTTCCATTATTTCAAAGTCAGGTCAAATGAATGATTTATTACAAATTTGCTTCCAAACATGGGAAATGTCATTATATCTCAACAGTTAGCTTGGGAATTTTCTCTTTGATTCAAATCATTTCAGAAAACATTTTAAGTACTTACTAAGAGCAAATCATTGTGTTAGGCATTAGGAAAAGGTGAACTATACAATCATATAGTGAGAGAGAATAGGATAAAGTTAGAAAAAAAGACAATAATAGCCTAAAGGGGAACAAGAAACAAGTGCAAGTAAAAATGATGCAAGGTAAAATAATAAAAAAGATAAAAAGGTCTGTGGAAAGATCAATTGTAAATGATGTGAAGGAGAAATCATTTTCACCTTGGGGAAATCAGGGAAAGCTTCACAAATAATCTGGTATTTACATTAGGCCTTGAAGTAAGGAAAGGATTTCCATAGAAAAAATGAGGATGGAATGAATTCTGGGCACAGCAGGCAAGGTATGCCAATATACAGAGATAGGAGAATGAAAAGTGATGCTGACTAATAGTCAGTGGCAATATGGCTAGAGCATTTTGTGCTGTAAATAAGAGTAATACAGGAAAAAGCTAGAAATGAATTTTAGAACCAGATTGTGGGAGGCCTTAAATATCAGGTGAAAGCTTTTGGATATTAACTTCTGACACATTTTCCTAATCCCCAATGAAGGGAATAGATGCAGCCAAATCTAAATCTATGAACTTAGCAATGGGGAGCCCTTAAAGTTTTTTGAGCAGAGGAATGAATTGACTATGCCCTTTCATAATAGCAGTGATAGATATACCTACTATTCTGGCTAGGGTTTGCTCTTGGCAAAATATGAAATAAGAAAAATTTTGAATATTTCTTATCTGCATAGAGTAAGAAATATGAGGAATATGTTTGAATAAAGGTGAGTAATCCAAGTTGGTCAAACAATATGGTGAGGGGGTGTGGAAAAAAGATTAGGTTAGAAGTATAGAAAAAGGAGAAGAGAATCTAAATAGCAAGTTAAAGAGTTTAGATATTTACTTGGAAGGCAATTAGAAGTCAATGGAAATTTTCAACACTGGATTGATGGGATGAGAGCCATGCATTTGAAAGCTAAAAGTGACAGTGAATTATATCAGCCAAAAAAAAAAAAATGAAACAGACACAACAGTTTATCATCATGTAAAATTGATATTACTGGATGCAATGATCTCCTAGATCTGTTCACTTCAATTTGTATCAGTTCATATAAGTTTCTCCAGGTTTTTCTGAAAATCCCTTCTCTATTATTTCTTATTTCAAAATAGTACTCCATCATGATGATATGTCACCCATTCTGCCTTTACCCAATTGTTGAGTATCCCCCCAATTTCCAATTCTTTGCCATAAAAAAGAAAAAAATATATATATATATATGTATATATATACATATATATATATGTATATATATATATACATATATATATATATATATATATATATATATATATGCCTTTTCCTTTTTCTTTGATTTCTTTGGGATATGGACCTAGTAGTGGGAGAAGGGTATGCAAGGTTTATAGCCCTATGCACATAGTTACCAATTATTCTATAAAATAATTGGACCAGTTCACTCTTCTGCAAACAATTCATAAGTATATCTATTTTTCCTTCCATGCCCTCCATCATTTGTAATTTCTGAAAAGTGTAAAGTGGCATCTGAGAATTGTTATAATTTGCATATCTCTCATCAATAGTTACTTAGAGTATTTTTAATATTGCTATTGAACAACTGAGCTGGTTGCTCAAATAGATGGTATTATGTCTGATCAGAATTGTCAACTGGATCATCTTCCAGTTTACGAATGGGAACAGTTTAATTTATTGAGTTTCTTATGATTGCTCTTTCATGTTTACCTTTTTAATACTTACCTTTAGTTTTTTATTTGAAAAATCAGATTTGTCTATTCCCCTCTGGTCTTTTTATCAGGAATGGATAAAAGTCCTTTATTTCCCTCCACCCTCCATCCCTTCACCCTGAAGTATTACACTTAGCTTTCCTGAGTAGGTTGAAGCTCTAGGTCGTTTGCCTTCTGGAATGTCATAAGTCAAGCTTCTGCTCTGTTAAAGTTGAAGATGCTCAATCTTGTATCATCCTGACTGTGGTTATATGATATTTGAGTTGTTTCTTTCTGGCTACTTGAAATATTTTCTCTTTGACCTGAGAGTTCTGGAATTTGTACTATTATTCCTCAGAGCTTTAATTTTGGAATCTTTCAGGAGGTGATTGGTATATTCTTTGAATTTCTTTTTTTACCTTATGTATCTAAGACATGAGGACTGTTTCCCTTGATAATTTCTCAAAATATATCTTGTCTTATTTTTGATAATGACTTTTAGGTAGTTCAATAATTCTTAAATGATTTCTTCTTGTCCTATTTTCCCAGGTCAATTTTTTTTCAGTTAATTATTGTGCATTTTTTCCTATTTTCTTACTTTGTTTTATTGTTTCTTAATGTCTCATAGAGTCATTAACTTCCATTATTTTTTTTTCATTTTGCTAGTAAATGGATTTTATTCTCCAGGACAAGAATTGTATTTCCAATTGTTTGCAATACCAATAAAGCTCAGTATTGTTGACATCTTTTCCTCTTCCCAAATTCAAGTTATTTAGAGTCCCTTGATTCACAAGTAGCATAAATGTGACTTTTAAACTGTTATTGCCTTGGTTACAAATTTGGGTTATTCAATCTTTGAAAAGTTGTGTGGAGTACCTTATTCTGGTGCATTTAGTTGGCCTTCTCAATGGTGAGTCCAGAAGAAGCACCTCCATATGGGGCTGCTCCACCTCCCAGGGAATCTACCAGGCATACAACACCTGCTAGCATTCCCCTTCTACTATGGTACAGTTAAATAATGTTGGAGTTAAAGACCTTCTCCAGTTCTTTCTTCCAGTGCTCAAATTCTTCTTTCTCTGTAGTCTGATTCTTCTCCAGTCAGTTGATTATTTTCTATTTTTATCAAGGATCTTTTGTTGTCTTCATTCTCTATCCTTCATCTTGAGAGCATAAGATGAAAGGGAATTCTTGGAAGATACCTTGTCTTTCTGCTTCTCATCCTCAACTTTGTATTTCTTGGCTTCTTGGACCATATATTCAATGTCTTTGCTCAGACAACCTTTGTCATTGGAAATAGTGATTGTTATCCTTGACTATGGATCTTATCCACAGCAGAAGTGTTGAGAATGGCATTTACATTGATGTCAAATGTCACATCAGTCTGAGGAACATTCATAGGTCCTGGTAGGATCCTTGTGAGCTCAAACTTGACAAGCAGATTATCCTCTGTCATGACTTTCTCACCTTCATAAACCTAAAAAAGCACACTGAGCTGGTTGTTCAAATAGACAGTATTATGTCTGATAATAATTGTCGAACTCTACCACAGTTTCACTTCTAAGGGAAAAAGGAGTGGTGACATCTGATAGCAGCTAGTCCTGAACATTCTCAGCTTCATTGGTATGGGGGTGGGGAACTGCACCACAGGCAACAGCCTCATCAGGATTAATACTTTGTTGAGATTCTTTTCATTGAAGAAGACTTGTGAAATCTCTGGATTTTGAGGATGTAAAACTACCCACTAGTGTGGAGTCATGAACCTGTGATTTATCTAACTTCGTATCTCTTAATGTCTTTTCTTACAGGATCCAGGGTAACACAGAAGAGATCAGCATTCAGGTCTTAGAATTTAAAATTTTAAGGAATTACTTGCTGGGGTGAGATTTTATGCCTCGTTTAGTATTTGGGCAATTTTTCTTTTTAAACTATTCATTACTTTTTTAAAATTTATTTTTATTAAAGATATTACTTGAGTTTTACATTTTTCCCCCCCATTCTTGCTTCCCTCCCCCCTCCCACCCACAGAAAGTACTCTGTCAGTCTTTACTTTGTTTCCATGTTGTACCTTGTTCCAAATTGGGTGTGATGAGAGAGAAATCATATCCTTAAAGAGAAGAGAAGTCTAAGAGGTAACAAGATCAGACAATAAGCTATCTGTTTTTTTTCTAAATTAAAGGGAATAGTCCTTGCACTTTGTTCAAACTCCACAGCTCCTTATCTGGTGGTACTCTTTTTTGCAGATAGCCCAAAATTGTACCTGATTGTTGCACTGAAGGAACGACCAAGTCCTTCAAGGTTGAACATCACTCCCATGTTGCTGTTAGGGTGTACAGTGTTTTTCTGGTTCTACTCATCTCACTCAGCATCAGTTCATACAAATCCCTCCAGGTTTCTCTGAAATCCCATCCCTCCTGGCTTCTAATAGAACAATAGTGTTCCATGACATGCATATACCACAGTTTGCTAAGCCATTCCCCAATTGAAAGACATTTACTGGATTTCCAATTCTTTGCCACCACAAACAGGGCTGCTATAAATATTTTTATACAAGTAATGTTTTTACCCTTTTCCATCATCTTTTCAGGGTATAGACCCAGTAGTGGTATTGCTGGGTCAAAGGGTATGCACATTTTTGTTGCCCTTTGGACATAGTTCCTAATAGCTCTCCGGAAGGGTTGGATGAGTTCACAGCTCCACCAACAGTGTAATAGTGTCCCAGATTTCCCACATCCCTTCCAACAATGATCATTATCCTTCCTGGTCATACTGGCCAATCTGAGAGGTGTGAGGTGGTTATCAGAGAAGCTTTGATTTGCATTTCTCTAATAATTAATGATTTAGAGCATTTTTTCATATGGCTATGGATTACTTTGATCTCATCTGTAAATTGCCTTTGCATATCCTTTGACCATTTGTCAATTGGGGAATGGCTTTTTGTTTTAAAAATATGACTGAGTTCTCTGTATATTTTAGAAATGAGTCCTTTGTCAGAATCATTAGTTGTAGAGATTGTTTCCCAATTTACCACTTTTCTTTTGATTTTGATTGCATTGGTTTTACCTGTGCAAAACCTTTTCAATTTAATGTAATAAAATCATCTAATTGGTTTTTAGTGATGTTCTCCAACTCTTCCTTACTCATAAACTATTCCCCTTTCCATAGATCTGACAGGTAGATTAGTCCCTTGATTGATCTTCTAATTTGCTTATAGTATTCTTTTTTATGTCTATGTCCTGTAGCCATTTGGATCTTATCTTGCTAAAGGGTGTGAGGTGTTGGTCTAATCTAAGTTTCTTCCATACTAACTACCAATTTTCCCAGCAATTTTTATCAAAGAGGGAGATTTTATTGCAATAGCTGAACTCTTCGGGTTTATCAAACAGCAGATTACTATAATCATCTCCTGCTTTTGCACCTAGTCTATTCCACTGGTCCACCACTCTATTTCTTAACCAATACCAAACAGTTTTCATGACTGATGCTTTATAATATAATTTTAGATCAGGTAGGGCTAAGCCACCTTCTTTTGCAATTTTTTCATTAAGCTCCTGGCAATTCTTGACTTTTTATTTCTCCATATGAATTTACTTACAATTTTTTCTAATGCATTAAAGTAATTCTTTGGAATTTTGATTGGTAGGGCACTAAACAGATAGTTTAGTTTTGGTAGAATTGTCATTTTTATTATATTAGCTCTACCTATCCATGAGCAATTGATATTTGCCCAGTTATTTAAATCTAATTTAATTTATGTGAGAAGTGTTTTATAATTATTTTCAAAAATATTCTGAGTATGTCTTGGCAAATAGACTCCCAAATATTTTATATCATCTGAGGTTACTTTGAATGGTATTTCTCTTTGTAGCTCTTCCTGCTATTTCTGCCTAGACATATATAGAAAAGTTGAGGATTTATGAGGGTTTATTTTATAACCTGCAACTTTGCTATAATTGCTAATTGTTTCCAGTAGTTTTTTAGATGATTTCTTGGGATTTTCTAGGTAGACTATCATGTCATCTGCAAAGAGTTTTATCTCTTCCTTCCCAATTCGAATTACCTTAATTTCTTTTTCTTCTCTAATTGCTGATACTAACATTTCTAATACAATATTAAATAGTAGTGGTGATAATGGGCATCCTTGTTTAACCCCTGATCTTATTGGGAATGCCTCTAGCCTCTCCCCATTGAGTATAATGCTTGTTGATGGTTTCAGATAGATACTTCTAATTATTTTAAGGAAGTCCATTTATTCCTACACTCTCTAGGGTTTTTAATAGGAATGGATGCTGTATTTTATCAAAAGCTTTTTCAGCATCTATTCATATGATCGTATGATTTCTGATAGGTTTGTTGTTGATATAATTGAGTATACTAACAGTTTTCCTAATATTGAACCAACTCTGCATTCCTGGAATAAATCCTACTTGATCATAATGTATTATCCTAGTGATGACTTGTTGTAATAGTTTTGCTAAGATTTTATTTAGGATTTTTGCATCTATATTCATCAGGGAGATAGGTCTATAATTTTCTTTCTCTGTTTGAACTCGTCCTGGTTTAGGTAACAGTACCATATTGGTTTCATAGAAAGAGTTAGGCAGAGTTCCATCGTTCCCTATTTTTCCAAAGAATTTATATAGGATTGGAACCAATTGTTCCTTAAATGTTTGGTAGAATTCATTTGTGAATCCATCAGGCCCTGGAGATTTTTTTTTAGGGAGAACACTAATGGCTTGTTGAATTTCTTTTTCTTCGATAGGGTTGTTTAGGTATTTAATCTCTTCTTCATTTAACCTGGGCAACTTATATTTTTGTAAATATTCATCCATTTCACTTAGATTATCATAATTATTGGCACAGAGTTGGGCAAAATAATTTCAAATTATTACTTTATTTTCCTCCTCATTGGTGGTGAGTTCACCTTTTCCATTTATGATACTAGCAATTTGGTTTTCTTCTTTCTTTTTTTTAAATCAAATTGACCAGGGGTTTATAAATTTTATTGGTTTTTTCATAATATCAACTTTTGGTTTTATTTAATAATTCAATAGTTTTTTGATTTTCAATTTTATTAATTTCTCCTTTAAGTTTTAGAATTTCTAATTTGGTACTTAATTGGGGATTTTTGATTTGTTCTTTCTCTATTTTTTTAGTTGCATGTTTAGTTCATTGATTTCCTCTTTCTCCAATTTATTCATATAAGCATTTAGAGCTATAAAATATCCCCTGAGAGTTGCTTTGAATGAATCCCATAGGTTTTGGTATGTTGTTTCATTATTATCATTATCTAGGATAAAATGGTTAATTCTTTCTATAATTTGTTTTTTGGTCCACTCATTTTTTAAGATGAGGTTATTCAGTTTCCAATTTGCCCTGGGTCTTTATCTCCTTGGCCCAGTACTGCATATGACTTATTGCATTGTGATCTGAGAAAGATGTATTCACTATTTCTGCCTTTCTGCAGTTGATCATTAGGTTTTTATGTCCTAATACATGGTCAATTTTTGTATAAGTTCCATGTACTGCAGAGAAAAAGGTATATTCCTTTCTATCCCCATTCAGTTTCCTCCATAAGTCTACCATATCTAATTTTTCTAACAATCAATTTACCTCCTTAATTTCTTTCTTGTTTGTTTTATGATTCGATTTATCTAGATCTGATAGTGGGAGGTTGAGGTCTGCCACTAGTAGAGTTTTGCTGTCTATGTCTTCCTGTAATTCTTTCAGCTTCTTCTCTAAGAATTTGGATGCTGTCCCACTGGGTGCATATATATTCAATATTGAAATGACTTTATTGTCTATGGTACCTTTTAGGAGGATATAGTTTCCTTCCTTATCTCTTTTAACACTATCTATTTTTGCTGCTGCTTTGTCTGAGATGAGGATTGCTACCCCTGCTTTTTTTACTTCAGCTGAAGCAAAATATATTTTGCTCCAACCTTTTATCTTTACTCTATATGTATCTCTCTGCTTCAAATGAGTTTCTTGTAAGCAGCATATTGTACGATTCTGGTTTTTAATCCATTCTGCTATTTGCTTACATTTTAAGGGAGAGTTCATCCCATTCACATTTAAGGTTATGATTACTAATTCTTTATTGCCCTCCATGCTATCTTCCCTCTGTTTGTATTTTCCCCCCTTCCCTGCCCATTTTATACATATTCCCCAGCCTTTTGTTTCTGAAAACTACCCCCTTCAGTGTGTTTGCGCTCCTATATCAAACCCTCCCCTTTCTTTCCCCTTTCCCTGTTTCCCTTTTCCCTTCCCTTCATTTTATTATTTCCCATTATTTCCCCCACTCCCCTTCCCTTTCTCCTTCCCCCTCCCCTTTTCCCCTTTTAATACTTGAAAGGCTAGATGTTTTATAAGTTAACTGATTACATGTAGGTTGATTTTAAGCCAAGTCTGATGAGAAGAAGTTTCAGGTGTTTCTCCTCTGCTCCCTTCTTCCCCACTATTACCATAGGTTTTTTGTACCTCTTAGTGTAATGAGATTTACCCTATTCAATCCCCTCCCTCCTCCTGCCTCTTTCCTGTCCCCCTATTTAAGGCGGTAGTGGGTTTATTTTTAGATCATTCTATCTAAATCATAGAAAATTCTGAGTGTCTGTCCTTTCTAGTTCTGTATATTCTATCAAATAGAGTCAAAATTCCTGAAATTTACTAGAGTCTTTCTCCCAGATGGGGTTAAAGCCAGTTACATCCCATTAGATAGTAGTCTCATAGATAGGTCCTGAATGTCTATCATTTCTGGCAAGGTGTATTCTCTCTGGTAGAGTTCCATTTCTCAAGGTTTATGACAATCTTTTTTTTTTTACCCCCATGCTGGGATATAGCCAGTTTCAACTAATTTACTGGATTGCATTTTTTTTTTTGCTTTTACCAGCCCCCCCCCCTTTTTTTACCTTTTCCTGTGTCTCTTGAACCTCCTGTTTGATGTCCAAATTTTCTTTTTAGCTCTGGTCTTTTCATCAGAAATTTTTGGAATTCTTCCATTTTGTTAAATGCCCATCTTTTTTCCTGGAAAAGAAGGCTCAGATTTGCAGAAAAGTAGATTCTTGGCTGCATTCCAAGCTCCCTTGCTCTTCGAAATATTTCGTTCCAGGCCCTTCAATCCCTTAATGTTGATGAGGCCAGGTCCTGCATGATCCTTACTGTGGCTCCTTGATATTTAAATTGTTTCTTTCTGGCTGCTTGCAGGATTTTCTCTTTTATCTGATAGTTCTGCAGTTTGTCCACAACATTCTTTGGTGTTTTCATTTTAGGATCTTTTTCTGGTGGGGATCAATATACTCTTTCAATAACTACTTTGCCCTCCAATTCCATGATATCAAGGCAGTTTTCAGTCACTAGATCCTGTAATATTAAGTCCAGGCTTTTTTTTCTCTTCAATGTTTTCAGGAAGTCCTATAATTTTCAGGTTGCCCCTCCTCGATCTATTCTCAAGGTCAGTGGTTTTTTGGATGAGGTATTTTACATTTACTTCTATTTTTTCTATTTTTTGATTTTGTTTAACTGACTCTTGCTGTCTCATGGAGTCATTAGTTTCTGTAGACTCCATTAATTTTGGCGGGGAGGAGTTTTCTTCATTAACCTTTTGCAACTCCTTTTCCATTTGGTCAATTCTACTTTTGAAAGAGCTTTCCATTTGACCAATTGAGGTTTTGAGAGAATTAATTTCTTTTTGCATTTGCTCATTTGAGGATCTGAGAGATTTATTCTCCTTTTGTGTTTGTCCTTATTTCTTCAAGGAAGTCTTTCTCTGCTGGAGACCAGATTGTATTCTCCTCAGAGGTTCCAGGTCTCTCTGAGTTGGGGTCTTTCCCTTCCAGGAATTTTTCTAAGGATCCACCTTTCCGTTGACCCTTCTTCATTATGCTAAGACCTTGAGTTGTGGTGGGGGGCTGGTTCACCTGGGCTTGATATCGCTAAAGGCTTTACTGAGTGCAATTTCTCTGGCTGGCCAGTAGGAGGTTCTGGTTGTCCTCTGTGGAGTGTCTATGACCTGGGTTGAGAGGCCTTCTCCCTTTGCCGAAGGGAGGAGTTGGAGCTATTGAATTCTTTTGCCTTCAATAAATGGTGGGCTTTACCCTGGCCTGAGGTCATTCCTCAGCTGGGTTGGTTCTTCTGCTCACACACCTGGGCCTGAGGCAGAAGTAGTTTGCAATTGTTTGTTTGGAAGGAGGTCTCAGTACAATGGAGGTGTGGACTCAGTGTTTCTCAGACTGGAGGAGCCCAGGGATGGTGTCTGCAGCTCTCCTGTACCAGAACTCACCCCGCAGCCCCATCCCCAAGCTTCAGGGGGACAGCACCAACACCAGCGCCTCTGCTTCCCTGTGGACCCAAACCCCTTTCGTCCAGCCCCACCGCTGATCCAGCAGGTCCAGTTCTCCGGCGCTCAGACTCCCGGTTCCAATTCAGCTGTTAATCTGGCTGATCTGGGGCTGAGCCCAGACTCACCAGCCCAAATTCTACCAAAGCTGCAGCGGGAGACAAATCCTGAGGTAGATGCTCTTTCTCCTAGCTTTTCTCTCTGGGTTCCATGAGTTGGACTTCCTCTAAGAGGTTTGTTTCATGTGATAGATGGGGAAGAGATCAGGAGACTCTAGAACTGTGCCTGTCTTCTCTCCGCCATCTTGAACGGAAGTCTAAACTATTCATTTCTTAAGCAAATTTTTTGTGTCTTATTTTTAAGTTAATATTTTCTTTAGTGTTTTTGTGCCTCTTTTACCAAACTGGATATGGGTTCAGTTATCATTTTTTGAAGTTTTTTGTAGCTGTTTTCAAATTATTGTAACTGTTTTCACATCATTGTAGCTCTTTTCATATTGTTGCCACCTTCCGAATTGAAATTTTGATCTTTCCTGATCATTTTTTTTATTGTTTGCTTGTTTTCCAGCCCATTTCTTGACATTGAACTTTGTGTCAAAATTGGGTTCTGCTTATCTTATGAAATGGCACTGTCCCAATATTCAGGGTTTTTTTTTTCATGCTGCTGATTTCAGAGCTAATTGTGGCATTTTACATGTTTTGGGGGTGCTTTGGAGGTGATGTGATCTCCTTCTCCTGATCTGTACTCTCATCTTTACCTGGGAACAGCCCCTCTTTCCCTGTACCATACAAGCACACCAGCATTCTTTTTTACCTTGGAATTGAGACAATGGTCCTTGTTCTTTGTGACCAACCATCAATGTTCCTCTCTGTCCTGGAACTGCATCCCAGAACTGTTTATGGGCAATAAAGTTGGTAATTAATGTCAATTGTACCAAGTACCTTGAAAAGGGTCCAGTGTAATCTATTTCTGACAAGTTGTTTGATACCCTTATCATCTCTCATTTAGGAGCTCCCAAAGCTACTACTGCTACTGTCTAATGTATGACAGATCTCCACTACAGGTGTCACAGTCTTCTCCTCTAGAACACTTAAATATTATTAGGACAGAAAAAAATTCATCTTGATCTTTTGGTGCTGCTACTCCAAAATTTGATTTGAGGTGTTATTTTTATTTTAGGTTTTTACAAGGCAATGGGTTTAAGTGGCTTGCCCAAGGCCATACAGCTAGGTAATTATTATGTGTCTGAGGCCAGATTTGAACTGAGGTACTCCTGACTCCAGGGCCAGTGCTCTATCCATTGCACCACCTAACTGCCCCTATTTGAGGTGTTATTTTGAAATTATTTGAAGAAGAATACTGAAAGAGTTCAGTTAGGTAACTGCTCCTAATCTGCCATCTTGACTCCACTTCTGGTCTGCTTGAAAAAATAAGTGAATAGGGGATGGAGCCAAGATGGCGACAAGAACTGATCGTGTCTTAGGTGTTCTCTCATAAAACTTATAAGCTAAAGACGCTAACTAAATTTTCGAGAGACAGAACCCACAGAGGGAACCAATGAGGCAGTTCTCCTACTCAAGGTAACCTGGAAAAGAGCAGAAAGGCTCTGCTCCCCAGGTTTGGAGGGGCAGCCCACCAGAGCAGAACTTCAGCCTCCAAGAGGCAGCCGCAGGGCACTGGGAGCCACAGTTCACAGCAGCAGGGGAGTTTCCTGAGCTACGCCCCTGGGAGCACTGGGCACAAATTGGGGGAACAATGGGGGGACCTCTGCCAGAGGGAGAACTTGAAGCCCAGCCCTCAGGGCACACAGAGAGCAGCGTGGCTAGCACAGCCTAGTTCCAGGGAACAGAAGCAGGCAGAGCTGGTAAGCAGGAGCCACCAGGGCATGAGCCCATTGAACCTAGGGAGGGGAGTGAAAAAGAGAGAGACTGCAAAGCTCTGTCCTCTACCCTTGGAACAGGAATCTGGGGCCCTGACCACATTCAGATCCTGATTGCAGTCTAGGCCACCACCCCCATAGAACAGCAGGGACCCCCTCCACCTCAGCCCCTTAGCAGAGGGGGGTGCATATGGTCATTCACAGACCAGGAGGGACGACAGAGCCTCACACAATTGGATCCTTGTGGTAATGTCCCAAAAGCTCAGGAAGCACCCCCAAAACCAGTCTCAGGCTGGGAAAATGAGCAAGCAAAGAAACAAGAGAAACACCATTGAGAAATATTTTGCATATGAGCCCAAGAAGGATCAAAATACTCAGTCTGAAGATGAGGAAGAACAAGCTCCTGCATCTAAAGACTCCAAGAAAAACAGAAATTGGGCTCAGGCTATGACACAGTTCAAAAAAGACTTTAAAAATCAAATGAGGGAGTTAGAAGAAAAACTGGGAAAAGAAATGAGAGAGATGCAGGAAAAATATGAAAATGAAGTCAGCAACTTAGTCAAGGAAATCCAAAAAAATGCTGAAGAAAATAATATGCTAAAAACCAGCTTAGGTCAAATGGATAAAACAGTTCAAAAAGTTATTGAGGAGAAGAATGCTTTAAAAAGCAAAATTGGCCAGATGGAAAAAGAGATAAGAAAACTCTCTGAGGAGAACAAATCCTTCAAACAAAGAATAGAACTCAGGGAGATTGCTGAATTTACGAGAAATCATGAATCAATACTTCAAAACAAAAAAAAATTAAAAATTAGAAGAAAATGTAAAATATCTCATTGAAAAAAACAACTGATATGGAAAATAGACTTAAGAAAGATAATTTGAAAATTATTGGAATATCTGAAAGTCATGATCAGGAAAAGAGCCTTGACATCATTTTCAAAGAATTACTACAGGAAAATTACCCTGATATTCTAGAAGCAGAAGGCAAAATAGAAATGGAGAGAATCCACCAATCCCCCCAAGAAAGAGATCCCAAAAAAACAACCCCTAGGAATATTATAGCCAAATTCCAGAACTCCCAAGTCAAAGAGAAAATATTACAAGCAGCCAGAAGGACACAGTTCAAATATCATGGAGCTGCAGTCAGGATCAAACAGGACTTAACAGCAACTACATTGGAAGCTCATAGGGCTTTGAATATAATACACCAGAAGGCAAAAGAGCTTAGAATGCAGCCAAGAATCAACTACCCAGCAAGGCTGAATGTCCTCTTCCAGGGAAAAAGATGGACTTTCAATGAACCAGGGGAGTTTCAAATGTTCCTTTTGGAATAGCCAGAGCTGAACAGAAGGTTTGATCTTCAGATACAGGACTCAGGTGAAGCATGGAGATTGGAGGAGAGGGGGAAAATATGAGGGACTTGATGATGAACTGCATGTATTCTTGCATAGAAAAATGACACTGATAATACTCATATGAACCTTCTCAGTTAATAGGGCAGGTAGAGGGAGCTTTTATAGTTGAAGCACAGGAGAAAGCTGAATTTGAAGATAAAATATGGTGTAAAAATGGAGTCAATAGAAAAAAGGGAAATGTAATGGGAGAAAGAAAAAGGCGAGGGGGAATAGGCCAAGATATTTCATATAATAAGATTTTTCTTTATTACAATGAGCTATTGCAATGATATGGAAGGGGGAAAGGCAAGGGGAAATGAGGGAATCTTTGCTCTCATCAGAGGTGGTTAGGAGAGGAAACAGCATATATACTCAATGGGGTATAGGCATCCGGAGTAAGAAGGGGGGAACAGGGGGAAGGGGGGTGATGTGAGTGATGGAGGAGAGGATGGACCATGGGGGGGAGTGTGGTCAGACATAACACATTTTCATTTTTACTTCTTGCAAAGGGCTGGGATTGGAAGGCCTGTCCAAGACCATAGGGTCAGGTGGATGCAGGGCCTAGGGGTGGTATGGGGGCTCAGGGCCTCTTGGTCCCAGAGCCAGGGATCTGTCTGCTGTGCCACTCAGCGACCCTACAGCAGAGTCACAGTGAAAGGAGAGAGAAAATATAGTACATGGTAGTGGAGAGATACGAAAAGAGGGAGTTGCGATCAGCAATGGCAACGGTGGAAAAATATGGAAGTAACTTTTGTTATGGATTTATCATAAAGAATGTGATCAACCTGAGACGGAGTTGTTGGTGTTGGAACAAAGACTCAAGCACATTTTTTATTATTACTATTTGGGGGGGTGCAGGGCAAATGGGGCTGGGTGCCCTGCCTGGGGCTGCATAGCAGGCTGATCGTTGAGTGTCTGAGGCCAGATTTGGATCTGAGTGCTCCTGGCTCAAGGGCCAATGCTCTGTCTGCCATCCAGCCACCCCTACTATTATTTCTTTTTAATTTTAATTTTTTTCTCTCCCCTTTACTTTATCGCTCAAGCAAGTCTATATTTATGGAGGAGGGGGTATTTTGTTTACTCTTAAACAAGAATATTTTATTAATGTAAAAAACATTATTTGTACAAAATGAGAATAAATATTAAATAAAAAAATGAATAAAAGATAAGTTTCATGATAAAAAAAGAAAAAAGTGAATAACTAATGGTTAGAATGGAAAGGAAAGTATGGATGTAAAAGGTATCAATGGCAGAATTGACCTTAGAAAAGTTATTTGGGGGTAGCTAGGTGGCAGTGGATAAAGCACTGGCCCTTGGAGTCAGGAGTACCTGGGTTCAAACCCGGTCTCAGACACTTAATAATTACCTAGCTGTGTGGCCTTGGGCAAGCCACTTAACCTCATTTGCCTTGCGAAAACCTAAAAAAAAAAGTCATTTGAATTTCTATGGTTCCTAGTTTCTTTTTTGATAAAATGAGAGAAATTTCAAAGTAGATGATTTCAAAGGTCAATTCTATCTGTAAACATGACCATCATTCATTCCTCATCTTTGTTTATCTTCCTTGAAATTTCAATTCAGATGCCAACCTGTGTAGCTTAGCTTGTTTCCCTCAGCTAAAAATCCTAAGAAAGAACTTGGTAATGGGTTAAATATCAGGTATGCCTGAAAATAAATGTTGCTCTAGATATCAAGCAAATTACCTGGAAATAGGACAGGATCATTGAGAGAAAAAGAAATTTCAGCAATAGGAGTATATATAAGGGCAAAGTTGAATCTAGTTTTGAAAATATTGAGTGTGTGGTGCTGATTGTGTGGGACAGTTGCCACTTAAATAAATTTTGGAGATCTCTCAAGGTATGAAGAGAAAGCTTTATTCGATTCTCAAGGAACTTCGGCCACAATCAATTACAGACATTGAGGCAAAAGCAAAAGGCCCAAGAATCACATTTATCCTAACTGGGTTCCCACCCCTCACTGACCCACCCTCATTAATGAGGAATGTGGTTTTACAATCTAGATTGGAAAACTAATCTAGAGAAAAGAGTATAAAATTCAAACCAAAACCAGATTAAGTCTTTAACCCCAGGAACTGAATGGTCATCTGGATTTCAGTAGATAGGGTGGGGGTCAGTTGACTCTTCACAAATATCCCAAAGGTTGCTTTGTCAGTCAAGGGAGGAGGGGCACATAGTTAACTTTTCTCAAATCTATCATATTCTACTGAAGAAATCTCAGACTTTATCCCACTCATGATGAAAATCAAAGATATAAATAATGAATAAATAGCTTGGAGATTGGGAGAAAAACCATGACTGAGAATAAGGGTTTTAGGAGATGTGAGAAAGAATGATAAGAAGTGGAAAAGGGCAGTTTTGTAGCCTGTATTTTAGAAAGAAGGAAGTGAGAAGAAAACAATGAAGATGATAGCAAAGGATGCAACAAAGAGCTAGTAGCAGTAATATCTTAGAACAAAGTTCAGACTGACCTTGTAGAAGACAAAGTTCCTAGTTCTACTTAAAAGATGACTGATATGTTATCCCAATCATCCCATGGTTTCTCATCTCTCCATGGAAAAGTAGAAAAGCAAAACAGATTACTCAATAAATGACTGGGGGATGCATATGATTAGGATCTAAGAATTAAAAGTCATGAAACACTTCACAGTATGTAAAACACAAGATGATGTTTCAATCTCTTCCCAAGAGCCACTTTCCATTTAATTCTAATTTTCCACTTGATGGGCTGCAGACACTCCCAACTATCTTCAAAGATTAGGAAATATTTCTTTTCCACACCAATACTGTCAAAAAGCTAAATGCAACAAACTAGGAGATGGCAAAAAAAGATTACCTGTTAAACAAATAATTCTTTTAAATGGTGGTGGTTGCATTTTTCTTCATTCAGGAGAAAAGTAGAACCTGTTGGAAAAGATGACTGAAGAAACTCAGGAATCTTAGTCCCATTTCTTGAAAATTCAACAATGAGCTTTCTATTATCAATTCATTTTCTAACTTAAGACCATGAAGTTCCATAGGATGAGAAAGTCTTTTGAGCTAGACCAAGCACAATTCCAGGGTATTGATGATGAAGCATGGTGCTCATCTCCAGACAGAAAAGTGATTGATTCAAGATGCAGAACAGTACACATATTTCTGAACACAGACAATGTTAATATAGTTTTTGCCTGATTACATATGTCAGTTATAAAGTTTACTTTTTTTTAACTTTTTTTCCTTGGAAGTAGTGGGGAAAGATTAGGAAAGAGAATAGGTCTAGTTATTGGTTTGCCAAAAAGAAAAGAACAGGGTCATTGAAGCCTTTTTAAATTCACAGAAGGGAACAGAAGAAAAGTCAGCAAGAAATAGAAAGCAGAGCAGCTTTGAAAAATAAATATTGAATTTCTTACATAAAGGGTGTCCCAATAGTTTTAGTGCAGTATTAAACTTTAATAGCTTTTTGCTTGAAACCACAAAGTTCTAAAAGATTAAAACTGAATTAAAATTTCTAGAACACTTGTAGTTAAAAAGAAAATCTATACCTATAAGAGATTCATGGTTTCATGTGCAAACCTCTTTGTATAGTCTACTTTGCACATGGAAATTCTCCTTTTTTGGATGGTGTTTGGAATTTTTAAAAGGCTCTTTCCACAAACATTTACCCTAATTAGTTTTATGAAAACTAATTGTGATTATTCTTTATCACCAAAAGTTAGTAGGAAAAATGTGTTAGTTTCAGACTTTTCTAGAAAGATGGTTATTGTTAGTTTTTCTGTTTATATAGAGAACATATCTGAAATTCATGAGCTATTATCAGTCTTTAATTTATATGTAGAATTGTATGTGTGCTTGCATGTGCTACTTTCTAGAATTAAACCTAAGAAAATATTGGGTAACTGTGGATTGTTCTGACTTTGACCACCTGTTGACCTTCAACACTCATCCCAAATCGAACAAGCTGATCTAGTGATTTAAGTAAGTTAGTGTATGTAATAGAGAGAAAGATGAATCAAGAAGGCTCAAGTTTAAGTTCTGCCTCTGAGATATGACACTTAAAATCTCATTGTAAATTCAGAAAGAGGAAGCATGACCATCTGGGAAAAAAGACTGACTCTATGACAGTTGCCGGTTGCTATTTCAATGGCTGAGGGGGTTTCATCCCTTGGAGACCAGGACACCATAATATCATAGCTGTTGTTTAAAATCTGAAGATTTTTAGTGAACTGGTCATTCAATAAGCATTTATTAAACTGATAAATATATAAGTATATTTATAATTATTATATTATCATTTATAATATATACTTCTGAAAAATGGTAACTAACATATTTTTATCTATCTGTATAGATATTTGACTTTATAGCTAGCTATAAACAGAAATCTGCATCTATATTTTTCTAAATAAATATCTTGTTTCTATGAAGCTATTTTCATAAAGACACATAATCTATGATAAATTGAAAATAATAAATAGAAGAAAGATACTAGCCTTAAGGAGGATCAAGAAAAGCTTCTCAAAGATGCTAGGATTTTTAACTATTACTTGTAGGAAGTCAAGAAAGTTAGTAGATAGAGATGAGAGAGAGAATTCCAGACTGAAAATGCCTTGAGAACTATAAATTTCATGTGACTCAGCAGCATGTATAGCAGTCAAACAATCCAATGTATTCTTAGGCAGTCTTAGGAGGAACTTCCAGGAATGGGGAGGTGATATTCCTGTGTCTTTTATTTTTTTATGCTAAGCACTCAACAAATATTATCTCATTTGATCCTCACAATAACCCAAGGAGGGAGGTACTATTTTACAGGTAAGAAAACTGAAGCAGGCAGAAGTTAACTGACTTGACCAGGATCACTCAGCTAGTCTGAGTTCAAATTTGAATTCAAGTCTTTCTGACTCCTAGACTCACCATTCTATCCATTGTTCCACCAAGCAGTTTTCAGTACTGGGTAGATTATTCATAACTAGAGGTCCTTTATGTTAAAGGGTCTTGAGATGATATTGTATTATAGTTAAAGGAAATTTAATTGTTTAGCATAGAAAAGAGAAGATATGATAGCTTTCTTTAAGAATTTAAAGAGTTGTAACAAGGAAAAAGGATTAAGTATATTTTGCTTAGTCCCAGAGGACACAAGTAGACTCAAAGGAAGAGTTTTTAAAGAGGAAAATTTAGGTTGGATTTAAGGTAAAATATCCTAATAGAATTTTCTAAAAGTGTAATAGGATACCATGAGACAAAGAATATTCTCTCTCACTAGGGATCTCCAAGAAAAATCTGGATGATTAGCAAGAATTCTTTTCCTTTCTTGTTCTTACATGGGTTGGATGTCCTCTGATATTTTTTCCAGCTCAGAGATTCTATAAGAATGAGGCACAGAGAGGGAAGACAATTTGCTGAAGGTCACATAGCTAGTAGGTAGGGCCTGGAGGGTTTCTTAAGAAATCAGAAGAAAAAGGTATCTCACTGAGGTGTGCTCTGTTGTCCTTACTTACTGAAGCACCACAACTGGGAGATATAGTATTAATTTTCTTTCAAAACATGTATGTATTAGCAGAATTCTGTTCACCCAGCATACTAATATTTCCAAGCACCATGATGTTCATAAAGTTAAATAAAGGGCTTAACTCACTTGACATGGGGTGGTGCCCTATCCTTGGCTTTGCCCTCTTTCTCCTGACCTCCCTTTATTAATGTGTGGCCTTCTACCTGGATTGTGTCACTGTTTAAGTGGCATGCTTGGAATTCCTGAGCACAATCTTCATGATTAACTGTGGAGAGCCCTAAAACCCAGAGGTGGGGGGGGGGAAGGATCTGGCCCCAATGCCCTTCCCCCAGTGCAATATAGGACATGACGGCCGAGGTGGAAGCAAGACTACCTGCCAAGGTGGCAAAGAGGTAGCTGCCCTTCACCTGCCTTTATTGCTCTACTTTTCCATTGAATTCTAAAGCTCAAAAGGGAAAGAAACCTTTAAAATAAGAACTTTATTCAGAGGATGCATCAAGCCACACTCTCTGGCTCCCCTGCTTTTTCACAGGCCTCTGGGTGAATTATTAACATTTCATCCTGTCAGGTGTTCTTTGTCCCTGGCCTTCTCTCTGTCTCGCCTTTCCCTCCTGATAATTAGTTCTCATTCAATAATGCTCCCTTTGTTAAATGCTTACTGAATGAGGTAAGACTTTTAGACTGAGGTCAGCACTCCTTTAGATGGGTGTTTGTATGTTCGCATGGGCATACACACACACACACACACACACTCATATGCATAGCACACATATTCACACAAACATACACATATATACAAACACACATATCCACTCTGTCTCTGTCTCTCTTTCTCTCCCTTTCTCTCTCTCTCTCTCTCTCTCTCTCTCTCTCTCTCTCTCTCTGTGCTCCATGAGCAGACTGCCTTTTTAGACTTGTTTTAACAACAGCAACACTTGTGAAGTTTGCCTTCTCCTTTAATCCTCTGTCAAATACCTTTCTATGTTGGTATCCAGCTTTTTGCCTAGACGTGTATATGTATGTATGTATGTACGTGTTCATATATATATATATATAATATATATATATATATTTCTGTCTATGTCTCATCTACCTACCTATTTATGTCTTTATATCTATCTATCTGTCTGTCTGTCTGTCTGTCTATCTATCTATCTGTCTATATCTGTGTATTTTATGTTTATTAGTGACACTCTAAGATAAATGGACTGAAGGATGTGAATAATCTACCTCCACACTGTGGCAGCAGAGGTTAGTATAAAGAATACTGGATTGGGAATCAGAAGATCTGGGTTCAAATTCTTTAGTCTATCCTTTATTACCTCTATGACTTTGAACAAATTACTTGACTACATACTTCCCTGTCTATAAGATGAAAAAAATTGGAAAAATTGATCTGCAGGTTCCTTTCCACTTCTAAACCCACTGATTCCATGAAATATACAAATTCTTACAAAGTGGATCAGTAATTCAAAGATCCATAACAAAGTGATAACAAAATACTGTTTGACTTCAAGCTCTTACTTCCAAAACTATGAAGCTAATTCTGACTATGTCCTATACTTCATGATTCTACACTACACTGAATGAGGAAGGGATCTTAATGAAAAATAGTCTGTAGATCTCAGTGTTTTTATTCCTACTGACTAACCCAGTCATTTCACCTACACTGGACATAAGTAGGTGTACATGGAAAGGTTGGGTATAAATCTCTGAAGAGGAAAGGCAATTCATTTGATTTCCTGATAATCTCAGGACTGACACTTGTCTTTTTGGAGAGAAGGCAGATTCTTGTAACAAAGAGTTCCTCATATTTTAGCCTTTGGAGACTATCACTTTTTAAAAAAATTATATAAATATGTAATTTCCTTTTCCAATTACATACAGTTTCTAGAAATTTTTTTTCAAAGCTTTGAATTTTATTTTTCTCCCTCCCTCCCTTTCTTCCTCCCTTCCCCCAAGAGAAGGCAATCTGATATAGTCTTTACATTTGCAGCTATGATAAGCAGAGATCAAAATTGAATGTGTTGTGAGAGAAGAATCAGATCCAAAAAGAACACAGGAGATTATAATAATATAACATAATAATAACAATAGCATAATGCTAAATACAACTTTTAAAAATTGAAGTTAATAAGCTTTTGAGGCCATCACTCTAGCTCCCCTGATTCTATCCTATCACCTCCTATCTCTGTGCCTTCACTGATAATATCCTTTCACTTTTTCTTCCTTTGACTATTTTTCCTAACTTCCATGTCCCTTCTTTTATAAAGAATTTTTTGAAGTCCTCTCCCCTTTTCCCAGAAGAAAGTTAACTCCCCTTTCTTGAATTCCTAACATTTTGCCCACCTCTATGCTTTGTATTTATCTCATGTCTCGTGTCTGTGTGTGTGTGTGTGTGTGTGTGTGTGTGTGTGTGTGTGTGTGTGGCTATCTCTAGAAGCATCTAGGTATAAAGACACAGTGTATAAAGTGCTAGACTTGAAACTGGGAAGCCGGGAAGATCAGAGTTCTAATCTGCCTCAGATACTCCTTTTCTTTTACTTTTTAGTTTTTTGCAAGGGGTTAAGTGACTTGACCAAAGCCACACAGCTAGGTAATTATTAAGTGTCTGAGGCCGGGTTTGAACTCAGGTCCTCCTGACTCCAGGGCGGGTGCTCTATACAGTGTGCCACCTAGTTGCACCCTGCCTCATATACTCAACTAGCTGTACAATCCTGGGGAAGTTACCTATACCTCAGTTTCCTTATCTATAAAATAGGTAACCTATGCCACCTACATCACATGTGAGGATTAAATGAGATAATACATATGCAAAGTGCTTTGAAAACTTTAAAGTCCAATATAAATGATAGCTCTCTCTAATAGTAGTTTGTGAATTTCTTGAAAATGGAACCTGTTTCACATCTATCTTTCTGTTCCTGGTGTCAAGCAAAGTACTTTGTATTTCTTCAATGGATCTGTGATCTTGTGGATGTGGATATTCTTTTAACTGGGGAAGAATACAAGCAATTCATTCTTAGTATTGTAAATATCAGGCTGGAAGAGATCTTAAAGACCATCTAGTCTAATCCCCTTAATTTTACACCTGAGTATATGCTTATTGCATCTATAAGTGAATATAAGCAAATGCGTGTGCATGCACCCACATGTACATACATGAATACATACATATGGATATAGCTATAACTTTAGATAAGATCCATCAACTTCCTAGAAGCATTTTTCTATATCTTATAACATTTTGTGGATACAAGATCAGCATTAAAGTTTTCCATTTAGTATATTACTGGTCCACTTCTTTTTCTTTTCATGTGATTCTTTGATTTTTCTTAAGTCACTTATTGAACATATTTGTTCATTTGTGTTTCACTTATCTTCCTCTTCCTAATGCCATTTTAGGGTTTTCTTGGCAAAGATACCAGGTGGTTTGCTATTTCCTTCTCCATTTCATTTTATAAATGAGAAACCTGAGGCAAACAGGATTCAACAACTTGCCGAGGTTCACACAGTTAGTTTATGTCTTAGGCTAGATATGAACTCAGGAAGATGTGTCTTCCTGACATCAAACCTAGCTTTCTATCCATATGTCATCACTGGAAATAGGCTATTGCCTACTTGTATGCACATGTATCTCTCCTTCAGCATTTAATTCACCTGAAATTTAGACACAGAGTGGTTCCATGATTATTAACCCTTCAGAATTTCCAAAAGGCATTTTAAAAATGAGTCATACAAGGTGGCTAGGTGGCGCAGTGGATAGAGCACTGGCCCTGGAGTCAGGAGTACCTGAATTCAAATCCGGCCTCAAACACTTAATAATTACCTAGCTGTGTGGTCTTGGGCAAGCCGCTTAACCCCATTTGCCTTGCAAAAACCTAAAAAAAATGAGTTATACCAGGTAGGTGATTAGAATTATGAGATCCATTGCTCGCTGCTCCAATTGCAATCCAGCTTTGTCTTTTCCTTCTCTTCAACTTTGGAATTGTTTGTCTTAGTTGACTCTTCTGGATATTTGTATTGATGTAGTAACTCTGTGTATGTGGACCATGTATATAATTGCACTCATGATCTGAACATAAGATATTTAAATTTTCTTATATGGAATAATGGATTTATTTTTCTTCTTTCTTTTCTTTGAGAAAGGGAGAAGTATTAAGGATTTCACTGAAAATTATATTTAATATTGCAGGAGACTGCTGCAATCATCACATTGTCATCTCCTGAAATATCTGCAGGCTCTCACATATGCAGACATTCTTTTTCTAATGGATCTGATATATCACACCCTCCATAACAATGTTGAATACCTTTGGTGAACTGTAAAGTCTTTATTTTATACATCACTTGATGTTAATAATCAGAGGCTCATTGAGAAGAGTTTCCTCTATGGCTATGTCTCTCGAGTAATCTGGTCACCAGTTGTGTGACTATGCAATATTTGTTTTAGAAAGCTATTGACAACAATTTGCCAGTTCTCTTCCCATATTTTCAAATGTTGTGTAGATCATTTTCATAAAGAATTTAGAAAAATGAGACAGTAGGCATATCCTCTCTTAATATCCTATATGATTTTCCCACATTACTTTAGAAGGTCTCTCTCAGATATCCAATATAATTAATCAATGTTTTCATTGTTTAATTACTCAAAGAACAACTTATTACTTAGTATGAACTTGATCTGGTTCAGTCACTTTTCACAATTTTACCTTAAAAGCTTTTAGAACTATTATTTGGCATTTGAGGGAACAGAGATTCTAGAATGTAAATGTAATCTACTATTAAGGATGAAAGGAGATGGTTCTAGAAACACTGATGTTTGTTTCACTTTCTATTTTTTTTTTCATCAGTTTCTTCTATAAGTAGTCTTGGGATGCTGGGACTAATGCTTTGGTTATTTTGTAGAGTTTTTTTTCACTTTTATTGCTCTTCACTGTTATATAAGAACCTCCACCAAAGTCCTATTCTGATTCTTTATCCTGACATAGAAATGATACCAAAGTCTCAAAGTTTGTTCCATCAGGGAAAGCTTGAAAGAGTTTGAGTACAGGCCTAGTGATGACCTACTGTTCTTTCATCTAAGGACCTGACTCACTGTTTCTAAAATAACCATGGAGATGTGAATAGTGTTTGGGACTGGATGCATGATTTCACTGATACCTGGAACTTCATGAAACTCTCTACCAGTTCAGGTTGGCACATTGTCTGAATATTCTTAGAGAATTACTTAAAGCATAAGGGTCAAACTATTTCTACATATTAATATTATCTATATTTCATTGTATTTTATTTATTCTTCTGAATATTCCCCAATTACATTTTAAACTGGTTCTGACCACCCTGTGGACCTTGTGTTTGACATCTTTGATATGAAAGGTTTAAGTGACTTGTGCAGGGTCAAATATTTAGTATGTGTTAGAGATAAGATCCTAAAGGCAAGCTCTCCATCCATTACTCCAATGTATTTGCCTTTTTTATTCCCATTTCTGATTTTTCTCCAAAGACAGCTCATTTAAATAGATCAGATTGAAGCTATTACAGTCATTTATAGTATTTTCTCATATTTACACTTTCTTATAAGTTAATGACGATTTTTTTTACCTTTGCTCTACTGAGTCAGTAGAGCAGAATGTACATGGAGAGTGTATTTTGATGTGATACATCAGGAACCAGTTATTTCTTGTCTGTTAAAAGAGAAGCAATTTCATTTTGAGTGTGATGTTGTTCTGGGATCATCATATCTGACACCTTTTGCCTCTTTTCTGGAAGAAATTATTCGTGATATAAAAGTGTGAGAATTTGAAATAATCTACTAGTCTTCAGAGCTTTTCATTTCTCAAACCTGAGTTCTGTTTCCCAACACACTGTTTTACCATCCTCCCCTGTGCCCACATTCATTTCAGAATCACCAAATGTTAAATTCTACATTGATTCAATTCGGAACATGTTACTAAGTTCTTTGTAGAACTTTTCTCTCTTTATCCTCTGCAACTGATATTGATGATAAGCTGCAATTATCTTTATGGAGCTCTTTTTGCTTATGCTTGTCATAAACCCTGCAAGATGAGAAGATAACCAAAGGATCTTTTGAAATAATTCTATTATCTTTGGACACCTAGTGAAAATTTGCTTTTCTAAGGAGGGCCTGGGAACTATTCTTTCTATGTTCTTCTTGCTTTATTGGCATGTTTATGTTCAAGTCAAAGATAAATTTGTATTTGCTATATCAAG
Source organism: Macrotis lagotis (assembly GCF_037893015.1). NCBI lineage: Eukaryota > Metazoa > Chordata > Mammalia > Peramelemorphia > Peramelidae > Macrotis > Macrotis lagotis. Next base: position 67,118,949 of record NC_133665.1, read on the forward strand.
TTTGACTTTGCTGTGGTATTTTCCTCTTTTCTATCCCTCTGCCTGACTATATATGGTAGTCTTGCTTATAAGTGTTTATGTCAATACACACACATCTATATAACTTACATACATATATATGTAAAATAGCCTTTAATCTGCATCATTTTGGGATACCTTCTCATATATAGAGGCCTACCATTTGAAGTGAAATTACACAGAAAAAATGGAAAGGGGATAATCATAGGATTTAGGGCTAAAAGGGACCTTAGAGATCATTTTGGCCAATATCTTTATCATTCAGTCAACGAACAAGCACAAACTACACACACACACACACACACACACACACATGAGCGCACGACATTGTTCCTACCTTGTCACAAACCCTGAAAGATGAGAAACTTGCACTTATTCAATTGATGAGCTATGAAAACTTTCTTTTCTAAAATCATGCTGGTAGTAAGTAGCAGGAGCTAATTCAGCTATAGGTCCTCTGTATTCAAATCCAATATTTTCCCTACTATAACATATTATTTTTATGGGTGAAGAACTTAGAAGAAATGTTTAGTTTTGAAACTGGAAGGTTTCAGGAAAACAGACTTACTTCTATAGAAAATAATCTCTAGGGTCCTTTCCAAATCTAGATCTATAGGTTGAGTGACATGATCTTAGAAGCAGTGACGTTAATTCCCAAGTCTACATGCACTGATAATAGGACCTTGAACAAATCACTAAACTCATATATCTAAAAATATAAGTTACAAAATGATTGCCCCTCTGGGCATCTCCCACTGGGAGTTCTTTATCCTTATTGAAATAACAGGATCAGATTTTAAAACCCAAAACAGGGGATAGGTAAGGAAATGCCTAATTGTCAGAGTTACAATTTCTTGCTTCTTCTTCTTCAAGACACCTGCCAAGTTCCCTGAGTGTAACTTGGGAGTTGGGGAAAAAAAATAAAGGCTATTTTTAGTGCCCTTTTCAGTTTATTTTATTTGAGACCTGACAGGTACAACTGAAGAAAAACAATTAGACTAGAACAGAGAAAGAGAGAAAAGACCACAGACAAATTCTGTATTTAGTCCCAGTCTTACATTTCTCAAACTCAGTTTCCAATAGAGCATGGAAAAGTATATTGGTTAGGGAAGTACACCATCCTTTCCTTTCATGGGTTCTGAGTCAGGACCCAAACTAAATGCCAGTTTTCTTCCAAAGATTTTTGTTTTATCAGTGGGATATGTTTTCAGGCAGAGAAGTAGAATGCTGATTGCTCTTTTTTCAAAGTTCATCATGGGGTTTTTGTGAATTCATCCAAGAGACTTCCAGAAATATTTTGGATTTTAGTCTCTAGATTTGTGATCTCAGCATTTCTGTTTATTTAAAAATATTAAGGCACCAAACTTCTTATCTTCTTAAGATAACATAAAGTAATTGAATAATTGGATGTGTTCAGGTATAAATTAGAGCCCTCTTTTCCAGAAAAAGTTAGTATATTCAATCATGGTATAGTCATCAGAATTATTACCTGCAAACATAATTGAGATTTCCAAAAAGAGGACATTTCATGATTTGAATCACCCTACTTTCAATGGTTCAGGTGACACATTTGTCACATAACTACACTTTTCCACTTCCTTGATGCACAAAATATTTTGCTTCACACTCTCATGTAGAAAAAAAAGTTATTTGACAAGCATTACATTTCCAATTTTATAGATTAGGGAACTAATATCAGAGTTGTGACTAGGGAGGGGGTGATCAGAGTTACAGCATATAGATATTTGGAGGGAGAACTGACAAAATATTTAAAAATTAAGAGCACAGAAATGACTGCTTAGTGCTGTCAGTAAAAAATTACCAGTTAATAAAAGTAAATAGAAAACTACCTTGTAAAGATGGGAAATAGTAAGGAAGAGGAGAAATAACAGGAAAATATGGTTCAGGAAGAAAGAATGAAAGAGTATAAAAATTTGTAGATTATAGTCTTATGAATCTGAAGATTTTTCTTCCAAAAAAAAAAAAAGAAATAGTAGGTGCTGGAAATGGTGAGTATCAAATGATACCATGAGGAATGAGATAGATTCTAATTTTAATAGAAAAAAATTGTTATTGATATGGGAGCTATGAGTCAACTGCCTATATCAACTCAACTCAAGGCCATCAATTCATCAGAGTAGGCTAAGAATCATTTTTTATTTTTATTTTTATGTTTTTTAGGTTTTTGCAAGGCAAACAGGGTTAAGAAGCTTGCCCAAGGCCACGCAGCTAGGTAATTATTAAGTGTCTGAGACCGGATTTGAACCCAGGTACTCCTGACTCCAGGGCCAGTGCTTTATCTACTACACCACCTAGCCACCCCCAAGAATCATTTTTTTAAAAAGAAGAAAGAAAAATGAGAGAAAGATAAGATCTTCAGTTAAAATAGCTTAATCCTGAATGAATAAAACTTGTAATTAAAAAATCAAAATGAAAAATGGACCCACAGAAACAGAGAATAATAATTTCATCCTGAAATTTGATCAATATAAACAAATTCCTACATTATAGAACTGCAAAGAGTTCCTCAACAATCTTAGCAAACATATATTTGCCATATAGATAGAGATGCTGCCAAAGATAATATCTTATTAGAACATATATTCTTTTGTAAAATTTTATGAAGAAGAGCAATCACCTCACAAAATAGAAATAGTAGAAGGTTAAAACCACTTAGAAGAAAGTTTGGAAAGTTATATATGTAAGCAGCAATTTCAAGGCTGTTCAAGGATGACAGTGAAAAGAGAACTACAAAAAAGAAGGGAGAAATTAAAAAAGCAAATATCCATCAATAATAGTGGAACCACATCAGAGACTCAGATATATTGATAGAAAAAGTAGAATTGAGAATAAGGAGAACAAAAGACAGGGAAAGTAGACTCACTGAGTCAAAGTTTACTTAAAGGAGATTTGTACAGAATGTGACAATTGTGAAGGCATTCCTTCAAAGCATCTGAAGGAAGAGAAGATACCAAAGTCATAGAAAGCAATCTAAGATGTTATTAAAGCCAACAATAATTTTTAAAATACTGCTAAAATGGATTTTTAATCCCACACCCCTACCCCTACACAGACTATATATAGACACAGACACACTTCTGATATAAGGCTACATATACCTGCTCTCCCAGTTCTATAAAATCCTTCTGGAAAGTCACATATGTATGAATCAAGGTTATCCTTTATGAGGGTATCAGAAAGGAGTAAATAGATTTTTCCAAGCAAGTGGGTTTTGCATATTCAACAGAGCTATATCTTTAGAACAGTGAACCTAGAGTCAGGAAGAGATTAATTCAATCTGACCCGAGATACTTAGTAGCTATTTGACCCTGGCAAGTAACTTAACCTTCCATACTTTAGTTTCTTCAATTATAAAAGGAAGATAAACAATAACACCTACTTTCCAAGTTTATTGTGAAGATCAAATGAAATAATACAAAACACTTAGCATAATGCCTATTACTTAATAAGAATTTGTTTTCTTATTTCTTATTTCAGTGAATATGAGTCCATTGTACTATTTTTTCATTACAGATAAGTATTTAAATCAGTAGAATACAATACCTTCTAGGCTCTCTATTGCAGCAAGGTTTCTCCCATCCATACAGCAGAAACTGTATTAGAAGATATAACTGCAGAAATAACACTGCTCAAATACCCTTCATAAACATCAGGTAGGATATATAACAAAGACACTTCTGTGCCCTGAATGTATTGGTCACCATGATGGATGAAATGTAGTAAAGAATTCAGGTCAAGGAGTGATTCCCTGAGAAAGATGAGGTATTCTAGATATATTTTCAGATGACATTGTGTTGATTATATCAAGCCCCAGGGCCTTGCAAAGTCTCCTGGAAGAGATCGGCAATAATTCAAAGAAACTTGGCCTCTATTCACACAGAAAAGACCAAATGGATGAAAACATGTCTCTTGCCCAGATTTCAGCAATATGTTTATTTGAGACAGAGTAGATGAACATGAACAATAAGTTGGGCCCAGAGTTGAATAGGAGGCTGATAGCCTATAGGGACTGCTTTTGGGAAATTAAAAAACCCTTTTACTGACTCTAAGCTTCCCGTGGAAACCCAAGTTCATATTTTAAATACAAATATTTCATTGACATTTTTTTACTGGCAACAAGACATAAAACACCAGTGCTTAGCAAGCACCAGATAATATAAATAAAGCACTAATAACAAATTAAAAAACCTAATTTTTTTCTAGAATGCTATTTTATTTTATTTTTTCCACTTACATGCAAATATAGTTTTCAACATTTATCTTTTTTGTAAGCTTTTATTCCACATTTTTCTACTTTCCTTTCTTCCCTCTCTTTCCCCATGACAGCAAGTAACCTGATATTGGTTGTACTTATACAATCATGAAAAACATCAATTGTATGTACTTTTATATCCACCAGGCAGCCCATAAAATGACAAATAGACCACTCTGAACCCAGAATTTGTTTAGAGTCTCATAACTCTTCATCCTGTGAATAATTAAGGTAATATAGAAAACCCAACACATTTCCCAATTGTTGTAGTAGAAAGGGCATCAGACCTGGAGTCAGAAGAGTTGAGCTTAGTTCCCAGTTCTGCCATTTAATATCTGTGGAATTTAAGTGAATCACAATCTTTCTGAGCTGTCTGAATCAATGAAATGGAAGGATTGGTCTTCTATTAAATGAGAGGATTTGACTAGATTATCCCCAGGGTCTTTTCTGATCTAGCTATAATTTATTCTCAGATATTATCCTGTATAACATTCAAGTCTTTTTATTCAGTAAAGGAGAGCATTAGAACTTAGCTCTTGGTTCTTAGTTCCTTTTTTGTAGCATGTGGCATGAATTTGGGAGTGACCACTCTCCATGATATTTGTCCCTGGTTTTTGAAGAAGGCCATGACATCAGAGAGGTGATGCTATAAGCAAGTAAATTGGATTTGATTGAGGGAGTGCTGTGCTAAGTCACCAGCCTCAGTTTTCCCTTCTGTGCCATCTGGATCCAGTGGTCAGATATGAATCAAGATGATTAGAGATGACCCTGGATGCCAGGATAGCAGGGTTAAGTGACTTTCCCAAGGTCATAACCAGTAAGTGTCAAGTGTCTGAGGCCAAATTTGAACTCAGGTCCTACTGACTCAAGGGCTGGTGCTCTATCCCATACATCACCTAACTGCCCCATGATAACTGAGCGCAGGCAAGGACCATCTTCTGTAACAGTGAAATTTTAAAAATGACAGGTTAGACATGGAGACAGACTATCTTCCCTTCTGACCATCTTGCCTTCTCTGTTCTGCCCTGTGTTTCCAATGTTGAATTCTTCCATTCAAATTCTATGTATGATAGGTCACATTCCTCTACCCCCAGCTCTCCTCTCTTTTTTGGCTTTATGGATAGAGCCAACTGGAGACACAGGGTCCCTGTTACCAAATACATTTCCAGGCCATGCTGCCTCAGCTTGCATTGTGAGCTTATTTAGTGAGCCAGACTTTGGGAAACCCTCTAACAAACATTTCCCTAAGATCTACTTTTTCCCTTTCATCAGCTAATTGTGAATTCTGGGCCATAATAATTTGACCAGTTTCTCTGAAGTATAAATGCTAGGGATCTAAGTACAGTATTTAGAGTGTGTTTTTAGCTCCTTCCCTTTCTATCCCTTTCCTCCCATCAGTTTGTGCCACCCCCTCCACCCAAGTCAGTGGTTACAGGAACTAACTTACTGTGCCTGAGCCAAGTTTCTTTCCTTTTTTCTTTTTAAATTGGCTATGAATGAAAAGTCCTTTTAGCTCCACCTGTGTGTAACTTCCCACCTCACCCTGAGACTGTACTGGCTCCAGAGAAGCCTTTGGAACATGGTTCTCTTCTTCCTTCTTTACTGTATAATGTGTTCAGTGCTTTTTCCTCTGGTTGAAATTAGCATCTTTTGGTCTGGACTGCTAATTTGGTTCACTTAAGAATTAACCCAAATTCAAAGAGTTCTTTTCTTCTCTAGAAGGTTTTTATCTTTCCAGAAGAGAAGAAAAAACCCCAAACCTTGAAATTCATTTAAAATTAACTCTTTAGAGCACAAACAAGGAGTTAAAAATAATTTGAAATAAATCATGCCAAACCAGAAATAGATTCTTTCTGAAAGAAAAAAAGAAAGAAAAAAAAATACCTGTTGTGGTTTTATCACTCACTTTGGCTTGGAGGCTGCCATTTTGAGTTGCCAAGTGAGTTTCCATTCTTCTCACTCCATTTCTATATATGAATAGGAAAAGCTAGAGACCTTCCCACCCCCACCCATCTCTGTAGGTACATCTGCCAACTAATTAACACCTCCTTTGCAAGCTGTAAATTGGATGACAGATGCATATGAATGTAGAACACAGTGGGGAGTCTCATGGTTTATATATATATGTATATAAATGCATATATTTCATGAATATATATATTCAGGAAAGGTAGGAAGTTAAATCAAGTAGGCTGATGGGAAATTCATCTGTTAAAATGGCTTCCCCAGGTTCTTTAATAAGTTTTATGGGGTTTTTAATTTAGAATAAATGCCATTTCTTTGGAGAAAAAGGATTAGATTTGTTGTTTCCCAAACAGAATTATATTTTTTCCAGTTCTTTTGGCAGGTACATTGACATTACCCTTTAAGCAGTGCCCAAGTTATAGAGGTGGTCATATTCATTAGGGCATTTTGTAATACCAGTTAACTACTTCCCCCTCCTGTCTTTTAAGACCCAAGATATAGTCCAAATTTCTAAACATTTCAGTTTACTTCCCAAATTCTTAGAGCTCCTAAATATTGTTCAGCTTGTTTTTGTTTTTTTTAGATTTTTCAAGGCAATGAATGGGGTTAAGTGGCTTGCCCAAGGCCACACGGCTAGGTAATTATTAAGTGTCTGAGGTCAAATTCGAACCCGGGTACTCCTGACTCCAAGGCCAGTGCTCTATTCACTGCTCCACCTAGCCACCCCTTCAGCTTGTTTTTTTAACCAAATTTTCCACCAGTGCTTCACAGTAGTGTATGGATCACTCTATTCTAGTGAGGTAGAAAGTCATGTTAATAGATTGAATATTTATCCTCTAAGGAGCACTGGATTTAGAAACAGAGGAACCCAAATTGATGTCATAACTCTTTGGGGTCATGGTTCTTCCATTTATTATCTGAAACCCTAGACAAAAAACTCAGTCTCTCTGACCTGATGATTTTATCTTCTACCAAATGATGAGTTTGGATCAGATGATCTCTCCAGCTTAAATTTATTATCTTTCTTGTATGTGTCCAAGTCGAACTCTGTCTCTGGTTAATACATGTCCTTCTCCAATTTGATGTGCCAGTACAGCAACTGATTATCTTATAATTAAAGAACTTTGTATGTTCTTGTATATGTTTATATTAACTTCAGTGAAAGTCTATTTAAGAACTGGAACGTTGCTTCTGTGGTCTATCTGCTTCCTTAATACTAGTACCTCATGACCTGGAATTCTGTTTTTGTCTCCCTAACTGCTATTTCTTTCATGATGTCCTGTGGAACTTCATTCAAAGCTCTTGTGTCCAGTGTGTTAGAGGTTTCTGCTGTGGCTACCAGGTTGTGTTACTGTAAGGAATAATTGATCTTCTAACATCTGTAGCTCCACTACTTTTTCTTTTCCTCTCTGTACAAGCCTACATTCTTAGCATGATTATGACCCCTTAAGGTTTATATATATATATATATGTATCTTTGAACTTGTACTCCCAGATGGACCTACATCTAACTTCCATTAGTGCTATAACTAAACTAACAAATATACCTTTTAGATATATTTAGATAAATTTAGAATTTAGATAACAGAGAGTAAGCATCTCAGCTAGCAGTTCAACAATGTTTTTACCTCTTGACACTAAAGACATTGGCTGTTCTTGGTGTCTTCTCCCTGGTCATCTAGTTCAAAAAACTACATGTTTTATAATGAAACAGCTTTCAGCACAGTGCCTAGCAGTAATAAATAGTTGTTTACTTCTACTTCCCTTAGAAAGAGAACTGAACTTACAGTTAGAACAAGTTCTACTTGTGTGAGCCACTATCAGGGCAGCTAAAGAGGTATCTTATTAGACCATTCACAAGATTCCACAGCCTCTCAAAATTCCCAACTTACTGCTTCAGAAACTACTCCCTTTCACTATTTATCTCTCCCTCTTATAGCTGAGCTAAATATTGGGAAGGCTTCCTTTCATCCCATTCCTTAGTTCTTTGCAATCTGACTTTGAACTTTATCACCCAACTACAACTACTTTCTCTAAAGTTGTCAATGACCTTTTATTTGTTATCATTATTCTTGATTTCTATATAGCATTTGGCATTGTTAAATTATTCTTTCCCTATAATGGGTCTCTTGAATTTTTTAGGCCTCTGTTCTCTATCATCATTCACCTTCTATTTGTCTTTCCAAACTCACCCCTCTTCCAAATTTCTCTACTTTTATTAAAGGGATCCCCATCCTTCCAGTCATCCAGGCTTATAACCCTCGAAATATGACCTATTCCCTACTGTCTTTTATCCCACATAATCAAAATATTACCAGAGCTTGGCCACTTTATCTCTATTACATCTCTTGAATCTGTACCCTTGTTGCCACTCATGTGATCACCACCCTGGTTCTTATCACATCTATTGTAGTGTGACTATTGTCATCACTATTGTAGCAGATTCCTAACAGGTCTCTCATATAAAAGAAAGGAAAAATTGTTTAAGAAATTCTAATGACTCAAGAAATCTCTTTTCAAAAACCTCCATTGATTCCCTCTTCCTTCTTTCTCTATCCTTCTTTATTTGCCAAAGTTCTTCATAATCTTTCACCCTCTTTTTCCCTTTTTTCAGACTTGCTCCACTTTTTTTTCACAGAATTGATATATATTTCATACAAAATGCCCTACTTGCTCCCCATCTGTGTTATTAGAACTCTCATCTCCTGGTGTCTGCACTGACTGTCCCCCAAATTTGAATACATCCCTCAACTCTGAGAATCACTAACTTGCTTAAATGCTCAGCTCAAAGTCTGCCTCCCACATTTCCACCCACCGAATAACTTTGTTCCAATTCTTCTAATTACTTTGTAAGTACATTTTTATATTTTATATTTACTGAACTGTATATATGTTGCCATTTCTCTAATAGTACATAAACTTCCTTGGGGGCAGGAATTTTTTTTTTATTTTTGTATCTTATTCCTGGTATGTAGCAACACTGTTTGGAATATACAACAAGTCTGATAAATACTTGATGAATGAATAAAAGAATTAATCTAAGCCTAATGTCTTCTGAAACTTTATGTGCTAAATACTTCAACTTTTTGAACTCTAGATTCCTAATTTTAAAGAACATAATGGGTTAAAAGGGGATCTCATGGGATAATTATATTTCAATTGAAAGCTATCTTAGAGGTTATCTTTTTTTAAAAAAAAAGTGAAATGATTTACCTGATTTCTGTCAGGCAGAAAATATTTTGACCAGGATTCAAGATTGGATCATCTGAATTCAAAAGTCTCTTTTACCTTCACCATTCTGTGATTCTGAAATAAAACTTGTATGTAACAAAGCCAAAATAACAACCTATTTTTTACTCCAAAATGAAGGGAGGGTATTTCACCACCTAAACCCTCTGATTTTTTTTTCTCACATGTCAAGCAGGACTCACAAGATGATGGTTTCTTTGGCAAAAACCTCTCCAAATTCTAACCCAGATTTGCTACCAGATCACCATTTACCTAAAGTCCTAGATATAATTTCCATTTTATGCATGGAGCTATAAATGAAAAACTCTCTGATCCTTGCTGACCTGCTGTAACTTTCTTGGCATTTCACCTTGGCTCCATACTTGTATTACTCAGTCATGTCTGCCTCTTTGTGACACCATTTTGGAGTTTTCTTGGCAAAAGTACTTGAGTGGTTTGCCAATTTATTCTCTATCCCATTTTACAGATGAGGACACTGAAGCAAACAGGGTTATGCGACTTATCCAGGATCAATAGCTAGTAAGTATCTAAGACAGGATATGAAATCAGGAAGATGAGTCTTCCTGCTTCCAGACCTGGAAATCTATCCATTGTGCCACCTAGCTACTTGGGCTCAATACTTACCAGAGTGAATAATATCCCTGTACTGTTCCAGTAAGCTTCCCTTTTAAAATTCAGGTCAAGGAGGAACTGAATAAAGGTAAAAAGTGACAGGATGTAGGTTCTTTGACCATGGCAAAAACTGCCAAAAAGCTAGTGTCACTCTTTTTCTCAGTTCAGTCCTTAATTGACTCTTCCTCACTTGCTATTTTTTCTCCATCTTGCCCACTTCTGATGTGGTTAATGATTGATTTCAAAGGGTTGCTATTTCTCTTTTTTAGGAACTCTCTTCACCTTCTTATGAAGGATATTGGGGGTTGAACTCCAAAGTTTCTATTAACAATGCTTCTTTGGCTGTCTCTTTTGTATTTTGTCCTTTGTTCTCAAAGAAGACCATGAGATCAGGAGTCAATGCCAAGACAAGTAAGTGAATTGGATTTGAATGAGGGAGGAGCTGTGCTAAGTCACCAGCCTCACTTTCTCCCCTAGAACCAGCTGAATTCAGTGGCCAGATATGAATCAGGATGACTGGAGATGGATCTGGATATAAGGCCATCAAGAAAGTCACATAGTTAACTGTCAAATATCTGAGTCCATATATGAATTCAGTTCCTCCTGACTCCAGGGATGGTGCCCTATCTACTGTGCCACCTCAGTTTTCTCAATTATCTATCTCCTTTAGTAAGTATATCTTTCCTCCATAGTAATTCCCATATTTATGGATCAGTTTGATTAATACTTTAAATGCCACCAGTTCCATCAATGGTATAATATAAAAGACTGTTGCATAGAGGTTATAACATTGGATTTGATGTCAAAAATCATGAATCTAAGTCTCAGCTGTGGTCGTTTTGATCTCTGCAAGCCATGGAGCCACTACTTTACTCATAGAATTGTTATGAATAAAATTTTGCAAATTGGAAAATGCTACTGAAACTTGAATTATGAATGTAATCTCTTTGTCATAGCAGAATATAAGTTATACAAAGGTCCCATCGAAAGTTTGAAAATCAAAGAACAAGAAACAAAACCTTTGAACTTGATAAGTATTTCCATTTTATAAAAAATAAATAGCCCATGATTCTAGTCCTGAGATGGCATAAAATAGTAAATATTATTCATTAAGTCCACAGTTGGAAAGGACCTTGGAGCACCTCTACTCCCACCTCAGTTTGAATAGAAATTTCCTTTGCAACATTCTCTAATATGTGGTCTTGTAAAAACCAAACCAAAACAAAACAAAAACTTCCTTAATCCCCTGGTTAATAGTGCTTGATCCTTCCTCAATAAAGGCACCTGCTGAATTCCCTCAATAATATCAACTCTTAATCTTCCGGATTTTCTTCACCATTTCTCTCTGCTGTTTTTCCATTTGCTTTTATGTGTAGTCATTTCACATTATATTGGAAGTTCCTTGAGGACATCTATAAATGCATACTATATAAAATTTCATCTTATGTTTGTATTCTTATCACTCAGCATGACATCTGGCACATCATAAACATTTTGACTTGACTGGCTACATGGCACAATAGAGAGGAATGGGCTTAGAGTTAGGAAGACTCAATTTTGAATCCTGCTTCAGATACTTGTTTGGTGTGTGGTGCTGGACAAACAACTTAGTCTTTCTTGCCTGTTAAATGATAATAATAAAAATTTCTTCATGCACAAAATGAATATAATAATAATAATAATAATAATAATAATAATAATAATGCTTATTTCACAGAGTTTTGTGAGGATCAAATGAGCTGATATAACTTAGAGTACAGATAAATACTACTATTACTACTATTAGTTATTGCTTTGATCTCTGTAACCCTAGTACCTAAAATTGTGCCTTTTTTAGTATGCATTTAAATAATTCTTTGTTGAATTGAATTGGTTAGGTCTCTGCTTAAAGACTTCTAGCAAAGAGGGAGAACACTACTTCTCCAGAGAGATCTCCCAATTTATACAAATCTAATTGTCGATGTGTTTTACATCATTTATACATTTTGCATTGAGACATCAACCGCATCCCAGTAATACCTTCTACTCCTATAAAAATTAAACTAAAATAATACAGTAATTATGATTGTCAACTTATGTAACTCTCTGCTCTTAGAGTTTATTGCTTCTTAATGGTTGGTCAATAAACATTTAGTAAGAGCCTGCTCTGTTCCAGATGCTATGCAAAATACTGGATATATTAAAAGATATAAACAATATTTCCAGTCCTTAAGGAATTCACAAGCAAATGGTAGAGACCCAAAAATACAAGTATGTTACAAAGAAACTGTAGGATAAATAGGAAATAATTTTAAAAGAGGTGGCACTAGAATCAAGAAGGATTAGCAAAGACTTCCTGTAGAAGATGGAATTTTAGTCAAGACTTCAAGGAAAATAGGAAATTCAGAAGGCAGAGATATGACAGCATAATATTCCAGGCATGGAGGACAACCAGAAAAAATACTTGAAGTCAAGAGAAACAGCCAAGAGATTAATAAAGTATAAGAATAGTGAAAATATGAGGGAGAGGGGAACTAGGTAAAGAAGAACTTCAAATACTAAACAGAGGATTTTGTGTTTAATGCTGGAGTGGAAAAAGACTTGAGGTAGGTATGTCTACCATATTGCAATAATCTAGGTGATGAGAACTTTTACCAAGGTGATAGTAATATCAGAGGAGACAAGCAAGACTGTGTTCAAGGGTTATTGCAAAGATGAAATTAACAGACTTTGGCAGCAGATTTGATATGGGAGGTGAGAGAGAGAGGAGTTGAGGCTGATACCTAAGGAGTGAACCTGAGAGATGGAAGAATAGTGTTGCCTTTGACAGTAATGGGGCAGTTGTGGGGGGGGGGGGGGTTTAGGTAGAAAGATAGTAAATTTAGTTTTGGATATGTTGACTTTAAAAGATACCTACTGACATCCAGTATGAGATGTTTGAAAGGAAGTTGGAGATACTAACATAGAGAAAAAGGACATGATCAACTGTGTCCAAGGCTGTGGAGAGGTCAAGAAGAATAGGGATACATTAGATTTGTCTTTTAACAGAGTATTAGTAACTTTGGGAGAACAATTTCAGTGGAATGATGAGGTTAGAAACTTAATTGTCTTGGGTAAAGAGGAAAGTAAATGGAAGCATATATTTCAGACCTATTTATTATAAACACAGGATTTGAAGTGTGTCATATTTCATTGAATGTGATATCCATTCTGTTGTCTTTTAGTTTCATTTTAATTTATACCATAATCATTGTGTATATTCTTTCATATCTTTTTTTTACCAGATTTCAAGAAATCCTTAAAAGGGGTCCCATGTTTCTATGGGTACTACAAATAGTACTTTTGTATTTATTTTGGATATATAGGACCTTTTTTTAGTTTTTTCTCATTGATCTCCTTAGGGACATAAACCCAGTAGTGAAGTATAGTGGAATAAAAGGAATAAACATTTTAATAATATTTTTGCATAATTCTAAATTGTTTTTCAGAAGTTGGAACCAATTAACCACCCCACCATGGTGTAATATACCCCTCTTCCTAAAGAAAGCCCCCTCCCATCTACCAGACTGATTATATAAATTATTTATCATTTTTATCAATTTTATGAGTATTAAGTTTGTCTTTTAACATGAATTTCTCTTAATTTTTTCATATAGTAATGGATAGTTTACTTTATGCCTTTTAAATTAGGGAATGACCATTCATCTTACATAATTGTGTTAATTCCCCATGGATATTATATGTCATATTTTTCCCTGTGTTGTTTGATCTAATGATTTTTTTCTGAATCCATAAATTTTCTTCATATTCTAGATGCATCACTTATATTTATACAAAAACTTTTAAATACTTATATAACTGAAATTGTCTATTTTTTTTAAAAAGTACTTTCTTTTCAATCTACCTAAATCTGCCTCTCTGTAATTTTCATAGACACTCTGATTCTACAATCTTGGAATCAACAGAATTTAATCTTTTCCATATTATAGGCATTTAAATAATTTAATGCAACTTTCAATTTCTAGTATAAACATCCTTAGTTCTTTCAGCTAATCATTGTATAGTACTGTTTCTAGTTCTTTTTTCATTCTTCTCAGTCCCTTCTGGAAGTCTTTGTTCATTAATGCCTTTCCTAAAATGTGTTACCCAAATACTAACATAGTTTTCCAGATGTGCTTTCATCAGAACTTCCTAGAATAGAATAATCACCTCTCTTGTTCTAGATACTATGCCTACAATTGAATGGGGGTCAAATCAGGGGAGACAATACCTCATGGAAAGCTGAAGCCTGGAGGTGGGGAAGAGGCAGACATGTGGAAAAATCAAAGAAATCCTAAACAAATGTAACCAGAAAATTAAAATGCTGAAATGAATTTACACTGCTAAGAAATGAAGAGTTGTCTGGTAGGAATACTAGTAGCAAAGTTTTCAGCTGATGCTAACAGAGACTAGTTATATCTTAATGGGAAGAGACCTGAGGTAGCCTTGAATTGAACTGCCTTATAAATGGTAATGAGATAATTTGACACTCAACTAGATGGCATCTAGAGAGCACTGGACTTGGAATCAAGACCTGAATTCAAATCCTCCTTCAGATGCTTTAGCTGGGTGACACTGGACAAATCATTTAATCTCCCTACATTTTAGTTTTCTTTTCTGTAAAATGGGAATAATAATAACATCTACCTACTGGTTGTTTTGAGGATCAAATGAGATGACCTGCATAATACTTTGCATAGGCAATGATTATTATATTATAGTACTCAGAATATAAAATATTATTGGACAGGCCTGGATCTTCTTTTTCTTGGAGATCATTTTGTTTTGTGGATTTATTTTCAAGTGTTGATGCTGCTCCAGCATCAAAGCTTCCACACACTGAATTGGAATAATCAAGAATCATGAGAGTTCTGATCAAATCCCAGCTAGAGCTTTCCATCAAAATTACCCCAGCTAACGTACTTATTGGCATTGGCACATGTAAAATCAGATCTGGCTTCTTCCTAGCCAACCTCATGAATTCAAGAATTTGAAGGTATATTATAGGTATATATATATATAAGAAAATATATTAATGGATTTCTGATTGAATTAGAAGCAACTAGATGGTATAGTGGATAGAGCACTGGACCTAGAGTTACGAAGATCTAAATTTAAGTCCTATCTCAGAAACTTACAAGCTGTGTGACCCTAGGTTAATGATTAATAATCCTCTGTTTGCCCAAGTTTCTTCATCTGAAAGATGAGCATATTACTACCACTGCCTTCCCAGGGTTGTGAGGATGAAATGATGTAATATTTGCAAAGTACCTTGTATATCTTAAAGTACCATATGAATACTAGATATTGTTATTATTTGATTTGAGTACTCCTTTCAACAGTATAAATCACCTCCAGTCCTTCCATATCTTCTCATCTGATGTGACTCTGCAGGGTCTATCCAATGCATAGTGACCCTTTCTCTACATATCATGACAGTACATAGTAATGGGAAAATTCAATTGGTTATCTTCCTTTTTCTTTACATGAGCAAGCCATCTCATTTTCTTGTATATTTGTCTAATGATATTCTTTAGGCTAATTTTCCTGTATGTATTCTTCAATGGAAATAGATTATAACCTATTTATGGCAGGCATGTGCTTCTCTATTGCCTTTGGGATGACCCTCAAGTTTAATTGTTTAGAGACTACACTATGCCACGAATCATAGCCATTACAAAACCATGTAAATACATGTAGCTTGGTAAGAGAGAAAAAAACCAGACTCAGGAAGACTGATGTGACATATACTTATACCAAAATAATACTGTTGAAACCATAAACCCATGTTTTAGAGAGAAGACTGGGTTTAAAGGCATTATACAGCTTTTCAAAGGAAATCCATTCCACTCTTTTCTTTCTTACTTTCAATTCTAGATCCGCTTTATTTTCTGTTTGAAGTGTTTGTCCACTATATTCTCCCACAAATACCCTTCTTCCAGACAATCTTAAGATTGTTGAGGGCACCAAAGTCCTCCAATAACCCAGATTTACTAGCTTGGAGTCATCCTCTCTCTCTCCCAAACCTCCTATATCCTATTTGTTGCCAGGTTTTATTGATTCTACTCCCATCACATCTTTTACCTGCATTCCCTTCTCTCCACTGATAAAGCTTCTACCCTATTTCAGCCTATTATCACCTCTTCCTGTTCCTTAGCTATTATAATAACCTCCTACTTGACCTCTTTGCTTCTAGTTTCTCCTTTCACCAATCTAAACTGTGCACAGCTGACAAACTGATATTCCTAAATCATCGATCAAATTGTATCACTTTTCCCCCTCAAAGTTCATGAGGGATTCCCTTTTACCTCTACAATAAAATAATGACTTCTTAGCTTTGCATTTAAATCCAATATGACTCCTACCCATCTTTTCAATTTGGTATTTTACTATTCCCCTTCATATACCCTCCATTTTAGTCAAATGAATCTGCTAGTTTGCTTCCTAAACACAATATTGTCTTTCTTGTCTTCAGAGTTTTGGGCATGGGATTCCTTACTTTTACTTTTTAGAATTACTAGGTTCCTTCAAAGCTAATCTCAGGCACTACTTCTTACATAAGAGTTTTCCTTATTCTTCTAGTTTTTTAGTGCTCTCTTCCTCTAGAAAAACTATGTTTTCCCCCCTGGATGCTTCATATTTACTCACTTATATACAGTAGAATGGAGAATCCTTAAAGAAAAGAAGTATTTTACTTTTGTTCTTATATCTTCTGCATCTAATGCAGCATTATGCCACTAGTTGGTAAAGAACAAATCTTTATTATTATACTATTAGACCAGGTTTTTTTGGTTGCCCATTTAATTATCAGCATTTAGACAATAGATATCTTTCATTTACTTGACTTTTCCTTTGAGATAAGGAGCAATTCTGTTGAGTGATCATGGATCTCATGTTCCAGGGCTTTACATATGATGTCACTACAAAAGTCATCTGCAAACTGTAGCATCTGGAGGAATTCATCAACTATGGGAAATCCCTCTTTCATTTGGGTTCTGTTTGGGACATCTTCTGTAAAGGCCTGTAAACACCTTTGGTGAACGTAGATCTCTATAATTTATGCCACATTTGATGTGAATAATTAGAAGGTCATCCACATTATTTGTGTCATTACATATTTCAAGGAGGTTTCTATGGTTTTTACACAGACAATGGAAATATCTTATTGGAGGAGAGCCAACATTTTGCTCTACAGAATCAAATGTTTTTAAAAAATCAACAAACATTAAGCACAATGAATTCTTCCATTCTCTATCCCTTTTGTCAGCTGTATGACTGTAAAGATTTATTTGACTGGCAAATGGCATTTGCAAAAGGATACATTCTCTTTTTATACCTTGTTATCAAGGATGTCTTCAATACTTATGATGATTATTCTCATAAGGAATTTGTAGAGATGGGAGAGCAGGCATTTTAATAGCTGTTGATTTTCTTAGTTACTATTATTTTTTATTAAAAAAATAAGGTCCAATGTTTTTTCAAAGCATTTGGCATCCTCACTTTCAATTATATTGAGAAGTTATCATCATTTAATAACCTCAAAAATGCATCCTTTGTAGCATACCTCTCCTCCATGTAGATTTCATCTAGGTATTTAAGTCTTTTCATCCAGTTTATTGTATTTTTTTCATGTAACCTATTGGGAATGATGATGTTAGAGCAGAAATATAGTGGTTTGACTGTCATGGATGGATAAAAGTTTACTGTAGAAATGTTTATGTATTTTTCTCTGTTATCCTCCTTGTTTTATACTTAAAAAACTAAAAAATAAATATTTATTGATTAAATCTTTCAGAATAGTCTGACATATTTAAGTCTCCAACTATGATTTCTGGAAATTTGTTTTTCCCACCATTTTACAAGGTGATACATTGCATAATGTCCCCTTATTTTCTTCTATAAACTGGTTTTGTTTTCTAAATTAGAATTATACTCACCTTTCATATTTTTCCACTTGAGAAAGAGAATAAGTATTCAATGTATTAAACAGTTTCTGCTCTTTTGATCTTCTTATCATAGTAATTCATTTATATTGATTAAACTTCCTTAGGATATGGTAATAGTCTATGCCATTGCCTATTATTTTCCCTAGTTTTAGGAACTGATAGTCTTTAAATAGGTCAGGTGAAGAAGCCTCATTTACACACTGTAGCTTCTCTTTTGTGGATCTTTCTTTAATTTCATAGTGATTTTTATCTTTATTCTAAACTAATAACTACATTATATTCTAAAAACTGATAGATATGACCACTACATCAATAAGCAATCATGTCCTTTGTGTTAAAACAGAACAAATTTCACTTGTGTACATATGCTTCAATTTGTTTTCTTTGTGTCCAGGGACTTCCAGATTTCCTCTTAAAGAATGTATTCAAGATTTGTTGACACCAGATTTCTACATATCTTATTTGCCTTTGGTCTCTAATACTGTTTTACTCTTGAACTGTGTTTTCTGATTCTTTTTTTTGGGGGGGGGGTAGGGCGATGAAAAGGGTAATATCCTTCCCTTAATGCTTACATCTGCACTAAATTCATCAAATCTCAAAATACATATTAATTTAATTTGGAAAATCGTATTGAACTGTTCATAGAGTTTACATACCTTCCCATGAGCTCATAAGCAGAATTACTTTCATAAATACTTTTTTGAAAATGCCTATAATCTACACTGATAGGACCAAGTTCTTCATGAAGTGATATTTCTTTAGACACTCCTCATATATTTACCTGAGAGAACCTGTAAATTATTCTTCCATTTGAGGGCAACTTTCTTTTGCCTTCTGATTCCATTTATAGACAGAAAGTTAAGATTGATTTGGTTTTTTATAGTAATCCTTTTACCCATTGGTCATTGGGCAAGGCTCTCACATTTAAAATACAAACAGTTAATTTAATTTGAAGGGTCTTATTAGGTTTTCTGTAGTTAACACTTATAGTCTATCAAAAATTATGATTCTTAGCAGCTACTGCACCTTTTCAACCACTCTGGTAATATTCCTGCAAAAACAGAAGAAGATGACATACACCTCAGGCCCTTTGATATTTGTCTCTATTTCATGGGTTTCTTTAGTCAAAGAATTCATCTCAAAATGATCAGTCTCATGTCCAACTGAATTAGGGTTAAATTGGTCCTTGAAAAGTAGGCATAATCTGTTAACATGATTATTCTCAAATAAATATAGAAAGGCTTTGTAACTGTAGTCCTCAAAAAGTTAAGGTCACTTCTCGGTCCCCAATGAGGCATACTAATAACAATGTCAACCTACATTTATATGACATTTTAAACTTTATCAAAATCTTTATGCACATGTTCCCATTTGAATTTCAAAACAACTTTTTAAAGTAGATGGTCTAAATCTTATGTGTGTTTTGGACCCCAATGGCACTTCTGCTGAAGCCTGTGAGCCCTTTCTGAGAATAATGTTTGTAAAGGTATAAAAGAAAATGCATAGGAATACAAAGGAAACAAAATAAATTGGAATATAGTTATTGGAGTATTATAAAACAATAAGAAAAATTCAGGGACTCCATGTTAAGAAAAATAAGAAGGTTCCAATATCTCCATTTTATAGTAGATGAAACTGAGGCTCAGAAAGTCAATAATAGTTGCTCGACAAAGGTTAATTAAGCACTTATCAGATTCCAGGTAAATGCCAAGAGATATCAAGAAATGAAAAAAACAGACTTTCCCTCAAGGAGTTTACATTCTAATGTGGGAAACAAAATGTAAATAGCTATGAACCCAAAGAATAAGATTAGGAAAGGTTTCCTGAAGAAAATATATTTGGAATAGTTATTGAAGGAAGCCAAGGAAATTTAAAGGCAGACATGGGTAGGGAGGGTAGAATATTCTAGACACATGGGATGATCATGAAAAGCAGGACTTTGTAAATCTAATCTAGTTTCTATGTAATCTCTCTATGTATCCACTTATATAATAAATGATTGGCCACTAATTTCTAGGTTTAATATTGGAGCCAAATTCTATTACTTTATCTTTGTAGGTAAAAGGTTTATCCCTTTGATTCCCTAATAAGTTGAATTGACTGGTGCTTAACAATAGAACTCATTTGTTTTTCCTTACTTATTGCTCTAAGGACAAACCAGAAGGGTGATGGTGCCCTTTCTCTAATGACTTGTTAATTTGACTAATCATTCTATTTTTATTTTCTTGTTTGTGTATTTTGAGAATGGGGAAATGGTTGTATGAATTTCAACATTCAAATAATTATGCCTCAATTTTAAATTCAAATTGAAGAAAAATCTCTAATAAAATTTCTAAACATGTGACTTTGTAAATCCCAATTGCTCATGGTTATTTGATGCTTTAAGACTTAAGAAACACAAAATAGTAAAAGTATCAGAGATTTAACATACTGCTGGATAGGGTCCTTTGAGAGGATTTCTGGGAAGGCCTGAAAATGATTTCATTCCATGGAATGAAATGGCTATGATCTGTGTCAATAAAGGGAGCATCTATTTCTATGAAATCATGTGTCAGCCAGAAATATAGAATCAAAATATTTTTACAGTTATAAGGGATGTCAGCCTCCATTTATTCCAACTATTGCCTACTGAAATATTGAAGTTTTAAGTTTAACAAAACACAAAGTTTTAAGTTTTACAAAACAGAGATGATAGTATTTCATCCTTTTAGCCCTCTTTGTGGGGGAAAGTAATGAAAATATCATTACCCCACTTTTACAAATGAGGAAATTGAGGCCTAAATTCTCTAGCTAAAAGTTAATGTTATTTCAAACTACATATACTCAACCCTAAATAAAACCTTGAAAAGTGTTTTTCTATTTAAGTTTCTCTCCCCTTACTTTTACCTATTCCTATTTTATGCTTTGAAACAGTGGCCACTCTGCCAACAAAAATATGCTAAATTTTAAAAGGCCAACTAAGATTAAATTAGAACATACTGTAAGATATGAAGTATGGAAGATTAGTTAATCCTTACCCTTTTATCTTCACCTATTTCCTTTGCCTTATTATTTTTGTATAATGTCACTATCCCCTTTGCTGTGTTGAGAGGTCTCTTGTTCTCTATCAATTCACACATGACTGTGTGGGAAGATAACAGGAAAGAATTGCAGATAGAATTGTTGCTTGATCCCTTGAAAGAAAAATGCTTAATTTTCTAATCTGAAATTTGAAAGAAAAGGAAATCTCAGATTATAAGGAACACAAAAAATCATGTCTAAATTATTTCCTATCCTTTCTTCTTTTGCATTTATCTCACAAACAGACCCAACTTCACTTAAAGCAATATTTTTCTTTTAAAAATTGAAGAACTGCTAAAAGAAAACAAATGCTAGGTGAGACCTTCCTGCTATAAATCTGTGATCTTATGGTCTTGATAGAGACTAAGCAATGTTGTCATTGATCATTGAACAAATCTAGATGAATTTCTGATACTTAGTGAATCAGGGTCAGCATAACAAAAATAAATAAAAATTGCTAAGGATAGCAATTAACTAGGAACCAAAACTCATAAAAATTCTTCTGTTCCTATTTCCTCCATTATAGAAATAATTTATGTTTTAACTCAGTTATATAATACTGTGTCCTTTACAAAATGTTTTACTCACAAGAACACACCCTGGAAGAATATGACTCCTGGCAGCAGAGAACAGAGTCAACTATGGACTCAAGTGAAAATTAGAATTGGCAGTTATGATTTAAACTACAAGGAGGTACAGACGAAGAAGTCCAAATAACCAACTTGTTCAACAGAGACTGCCTAGGGAGGAGGAGAGAGAGAGAGAGAGAGGATACTACAGGAAATGAGGGTTGCCTTGTTCTTATTATACCCTAAAAATGAATGCCTCCTCACCAATATACTCTGTGGATGTACTCATTCTTTCTACTTAATGTCATATATTTAGGGTAGAAAGTGCTTTTGATTTATGGGAGTAATGTCTATTGGGATTTCTGTCCTGCCATGTTAGTAACTACCTTTGCTTTTAGTTATTTTTCTCTGCAGGCTCAATGAAATGGAAACAAATTAGGGATTCATTACCCTCTACAGTTAGAGGAGTAAGAATCCACAGATTATCTTGAACCAGGAACCTGTGGTTCCAACCTAGAAAGTCAAGTTGAAGAAAGGACTGGAAGGAAAGCAACATGGGAAACTCACCTTTAAACAACACTTTAGGGGTTGTGCAACACATTCCACACCCTATGAGGTTGGTAGTATTTTATTACAGATGAGGAAAGAGAGACTCAGAAAGACAAAGTAGTGACTTGGTCAGTGTCTCACAGCTATTCAAATAAATTCAACCTAGTCAAAATTTATTGTATTTTTAATAGATAGAAGTAACTAGAGCTCAAATCACACATCCTAGATTTAGGGTAAGAAGAGAACTTGGAGACCACCCAGTTCAATGCCCTTCATTTCATAGATGAGAAAAATGAGGCTAAGGGAGCTAAAGTGACTTGCCCAACACCACAAAATTAGCACATTTCTGAGACAAGATTTGAGTTCAAGTCTTCATAGCTTCGATACTCACTGTACTACTTAGCTTAACTGTCCTCACCTTGGTCTCTTAGTTAAGAACTCTTCTCTCTCATGAGAGATGATTCTAAAAATCTAACAATATTATATCTAACCTAATGTCTATTTTTTACCTTCCTTCATCACGTTCTCATAGGTCCCTTAACTTGTTTCTTTCCTGAGTTTCAGTGGAATATTTTTCAACTTTATGACAAATTGAGTTCTGATCTATTGAAAAAACTTGAACCAATGGAGTATGAAAAGCTAGGCATTCCAATGAATTTTCCTCCTTGGGAATCCCCTCATTGCACTTTCCTCTTGACTTTCAATTAGGTTAGGCGTAAGGTTGGCATGTCCCAGGGACTTCAAAGTTGAACTGGAGAGAGAAAACACAGAAAGGAGTTCTTTGTCACAGTTCACCAAACAGATCCTTCTCATTTGTGAATCATTAATGACACTGACTACCAGGCAAATATACTTCGGCAGTAAACCTATAAGTTGGCATGGAACAGTGTGGTACAATGGTTTTCATATTTAATTTGAAAATGAATACAGTCATGTTAGCAAGCGGGACAAGCCAAGAGAGAAATCAATCTTGGAGCTTTGAGAGAGGGTCATGGTAGAAGTTCTTGGAAAATAAGCACCTTTCATCTAGCACTCTGAACAAAAGAGTGAGTCAGTCAAAAAGACATTCTTATTGCTCCCCATGCATAGTATTCCATCTTCCATCAACAGGTCTTCTTATGGACTCCTCTCTATGTTTAAAAAACATTCTCTTCTCACGTTTATCTCTTAGAATCCTGAACTTTGTTCAAGGTTGAGCTAAATTTATTACCTACAACATCAGTCTTTTCCTGATCTCTCTGTCCCCTTGAATTTCCCTTTTATTTAATTTTATATATGTTATATTATATATACACATCTACCCACACACCCTTCAAGGTCAAATATAAACTCTTCTGGCATTCAAATGCCTTCTTAATCTGGCCCCTTCCTACCTTAATAGTCATCTTACATCTAGCACATCCCTCATACACTCCTCCATCCTGTGGTACCAGCCTCCTTTCTACTCTTTGCGCAAGCTATTCTGTCTCCTAACCCTTGGCATTTCACATCTTTCATGTCTGAAGCTTACTCTCTACACATTTTTGCCTCTAGACTTCTCTGACTTTCTTCAGTTCTCATAAAATCCATGCCTTCTACAAGAAATCTTCCTGGTCTTCCTTAATGTAAGAACCCTACCTCTATTTATTATCTATAATTTAGCATGTGTATGTTTATGAATGTCTATGTCTGTGTACACATTCTCTTGACTTGTCTCACTTCCCAACATGACTGTATTCATTTTCAAGTTACATATGAAAATCATTGTGTTCCATGTTACTATTCCAAATATAGTATATATATATATATAGGTATATACACATATACATATATGCATAATTCATACCTATATGTGACACAAGCATACATGTGTTCATCTATTAATATGTACACGTATGTGTGTAGTATGCAGTTTTCTTCATGTTGTTTCCCCCATTGGACTGTGAGATCATTTGATTTTGATATTCTTTGTCTTTCTAGTGTTTAGCACAATGTTTGGGTGCATAGTAGACAATAAAGACTTGTTGACTGACATAATTTACCTTTATAAATAAGGAAGGTGTAGTTCAGTGAGAAGAAAATTATTTCGCAATTCAAGTGGTCTCAGTTTAATTTCCTTATTATCCATGTGACCTTGAACAAACCATAACTTCTCTGGGCCTCAATTTTTTCATCTGTAAAATTAGTTGGTTAAAGTAAATGGTCTGCAAGATCCCATCAATCTATGATCCTAGGTTGTTTCATTCCAATAGAATTTAAGAGCCTTGAGGAGAGTGAGTGTTCCGTGTTTACCTCCATTATTATAATATTAATAACAATAATAACTACTTTTATATTGTTCTTCAAGGTTTGTAAAACATTGTACTTAATAGTATTAGATCCTCATAACAGTGTTTTGAGGATATATGCTATTATTGCCACCATTTTACAGATGAAGAAACGATGTTTGGTAAGATAAGTGATTTTCTCAGGATCATACAGTTAATACATATCTGAGGTGTCATTTGAACTCAAATATTCCTAGAAACAAATTTAATACTCTATCCAATGCACCACTTAAGCTACTTTTGTATCCTCAAAACTTACCTATGATAATACATACCCCATAATAGGCATTGACATGTTTTTTGAATGAATGACTGAAGTGACAGTAGTTGCTGAAAACTAATGGAATAAAACCACAGACTTTTAGAACTGGATTGTATTGTAGAGATCATTTAAGAGAGGGAAATTGACTTTTCTGTAGCAAACAATGAATTAATGGCAAAGTCAGAATAAGAGACCATGCTTGATATTTCTCATACTCATGCTCTTTGAACCAGATTATGTTTCTATGTGTGTGAGCTGGGTCACGAATCTTAGCCCAATTATAGACAAAGCCCAATTTAGATGATCTGAGATCTAAGGTAAAAGGGAACATAGATCAAGAACTTGGGCAACTCCCAGGGAAAGTTCTTGGATTTTCTTCTTTCTGTTTCTTGGGATCTGTTCTTTTAAAGGACAGAATAATCAAAGCTCTCTGTGATTCAGGCTTTATTGGCTAAAGTTTTTAAGAAGGATTTTTCTACTCTCTAAGTCTAGTCTTCTTGTCACTATGCTTTACTGCCTCTCCAAATGAATGACTTAGCAAACTTTCAAATGCGAACCTGTGTTGGGCATGGAAGTAACTTACCCAAGGAGGTCTTTGAATTATGGAATGTTGAGTAGATTTTTCTGGTTAATTTTCCATATTTTAATTCAACTACTTTTCCATCATCTTTGAGATCATCTTTGACTAAGAATTCACATGTTACTAACTAACTTATCTTTTATGTCAATAGATAACAAAAGGATGAGAGGGGATAGACAGATATATTGACATCAGAATAAAGGTCACTGGGCTTGCGAAATAAATTCTTTGAAATAATGGTTATCATAATTTTAAAATAACTTCAATTTGTAGGTAAATCAATATGTACAAATGGTTAAAGGATAATTATGATTTGGCAATAAAATTGAAGAACTGTTATAGGTTAGAACAGTTACCAGGGGCTTTTTCCATATGTAAAGAACTCTACTGTTCAGAGCCATACAGCAAGCTGTATTATTATGTGCAGGACAATGAACCATATTATGTAGCAATTTATTATGATGAGTCATACTATATAGAACAATGGATCACACTTTACAGATGTTCAGTATTGTGCATAGAGCAAAGCCAAACCAGGAAACATATGGATTGTAAAAATGACAATTATTACTTTATTTTAAAAGTACCAGACTACAACAAATGCTCAAACCATTTGCTGTCTGGCAAGCTTAAATGTGTTGAATGATGCTATTCCTTAAGTTTTGTTTTTTTCTTGGATTATTTTTACAACTTTTTCATTTAATTTCCTTTACAATGTTAGGGTTCTGTGATCTCCGACTGTAAGTTTCTCCAATCCTCTGGAATGTGCACAATTGAGAAAGCTTAGAACAAGCTATTAAGGATGCAGCTAACACTCTAGTGCTATGCCATCAGAATCTGGCTTATCACTATATACTTTGCCTTATGGTGTCTGACAGTTTGACATATAGTCCACTTAACTGCTCTTCAATCAACATTTTTATTAATGGTACTAGGCATTAAAGATACAAATACAAAAATGATATAGTTCCTGTCCTTTAGGAGCTTAAATTCTTTGTGGAACACAATATTTTATATATTGTGAATGTATACACCTGCATACAAATGAATACAAAATAAATTCAGTAATGGAGAAAAAGCATAAGAAATAAAGAAATCAGGGAAGGGGTATTATTTTTTTGAAGGACATTTCAGGAGATTCTTATTCTCTCTCTCTCTCTCTCTCTCTCTCTCTCTCTCTCTCTCTCTCTCTCTCTCTCTCTCTCTCTCTCTCTCTCTCTCTCTCTCCCCAAACAGACTTCTGCACCATAAAGGTGTCTCACATGACCCTCTAGCCTCACTATCCCCTAGCCTCAATGTCAATTTGAAAAGGTCACTTCACATTTGCCCTACTTTTAAAAGTTGCCTAGAGGCAGCCTCAGGGTAGGGAGGCAGGGAAAGCCAATGTCCTTGTCAAGATTATTGACAACAGCTTCTGCCTTCTTGACCCATAGAGCTATAGTCCTTCCTCCTTGATTGTGGTAATGAGTAATAATTTAATGTCATTTGGCCATCTACTATACTCTTTTTACCTCCAACAAATCCAGGTAAATGATATGACAGGGCAGCTAACCTAATAGTACAAGAAGAACTCTGTGCCTACTTGATTTTGGATCAAACTGAATAGAAATGTAACAAGATACTCAAGGTTTTCTGGCTTAGTTCAATTTCTTTCATAGTTGATTAATTCAAGTGTTTTTATATTTTTATAAGTACTTAATTTGTATTGAATTCCCAGTTTCAATGGCATGTAATTGAATATTGCAATTTTCATTAATTTCCTTTATTCTTCTTTTTTTGTAATTTGGTAATTTAATTTTCTTCTTTTCTTTTGAATAATCTGGTTAATGGTTATCAGTTTTGTAAGTATTTTTAAAAAGTCCCTGGTTTATCTTAGTCCTTCAATAGATTTAGAGTTTTGTTTGGAATTATTTTCACTTTTTAAATAAATTTTATTTCCCCCATCATATATAACATATATGATGTTATATCATATATAACATTTTTTCCTTTTTCTTACATTTTGAGTTCCATATTCTCTTCCTTCCTTCTTCCTCCCACTCATCCCTGAGTTGGTAAGATTGCTATAGATTATGCATGTGTAGTCATGCAAACATATTTCCATATTAGGTATGTTATAAAAAGAACACACAGATCAAAAATAAATTAAAAAACATGAAAAAATAAAGAATGTGAAAAATAGTATGCTTCAATAATTATTCAGACTATCAGTTTTTTCCTCTGGATAGCATTTTTCATTATGAGTTCTTTGGAATTGTTTTAGATATATTGTATTGCTGAGAAGAGCTGAGTAATTCAGAGCTGGTTATCATCATTCAATATTACTGATACAATGCACCATATTTTTCTGGTTCTTCACTTCACATGAGGTCATGTAAGACTTTCCAAGTTTTTCTGAAACCATACTCTTTGTCATTTCTTAAAGCATTATAGTACTTCATTGCAATCATATACCATAACTTGTTCAGCCATTGCCTAACTGATGGGCATCCTATCAATTTCCAATAACTTACCACCACAAAAAAACCTGGTATCAATATTTTTTGTATAAATAAATCCTTTCCCTGGTTTGTTATTGCTTTGAGATACAGATTTAGTAGTAGTATTGCTCTATCAAAGGGCATGCACAATTTTCTAGCTCTTTGGATTTAGTTCTAAATTGCCCAGCAGAATGACTGAATCAGTTCACAACTCTACCAACAGTGCATTAGTGTCCAAATTTTCCCAAACTCCCTCCAACATCTATAATTTTTTTCTTTCATATTAACCAATCTGATAGGCAAGAGGCTGTTTTAATTTGCTTATTAAATAATTAATAATAATTTAGAGGGTTTCCCTATGACTACAGATAGCTTTGATTTATTTTCCGAAAAATACCTAGTCATATTCTTTAACCATTCATTGGTTAGATAATAACTTGGATTCTTATAAAACAAGTTCATCTCTTTATACAATTGAGAAATAAGCCCTTTATCATTTATAATTACTGTAAAATACTTTCTCCAGCGTTCTACTTTACTTCTAATCTCAGTTACATTGATTTTGTTTGTGGGAAATCTTTTAAATTTAATATAAACAAAATTATCCATTTAATATCTTGTAATACTCTTTATCTCTCATTTGGTCAGTGATTCATCCTTTATCCATAGATCTGATCCATAACTAAACTATTTAGTAATCCATTGGTAAACTATTCCATGTTCCCCCAATTTGCTTGTTGTATCATTTTTCTGCCTAAATCCTGCATCCATTTTGACCTTATCTTGGTATATGATTTAACATGTTGACCTATACCTAATCTCTGCCATACTGTTTCCAGTTTTCCAAGAAAGTTTTGTCAAATAGTTCCAATAGCTCTTGTCCTTGTTTGAAATATTTTGTCAAATATTCTTTTCATTTTTAAAGGAATTACTTAGATGAATCTTTTATATTGAAAGTAAGATTTTTTTGTTGATAATTAGTTTCTACTGTTCAGGATATACTGTTTTTGGTTGCACTTTTGAGTTCCTTTGTGCTTTTGATTACATAATTGCAGTCCTACAGTTTTTCATGACAGTAGGGATAATCCTTAGTTAATAAGTTGAAAAGTTTCTTAATAGTTGAAAGTGCTTGAATAATTTGATGTTTTCTATTGAAATCATGACATTTAACCCTTACATTTCTTGAAGTTTTAAGTAGGAGGATTTTCTCTGATGTTGATCTGAGGTTTTCCCTGATCTGTGCATTGTGTGGGCTGGACAATTTACCTGTATTTTTTTCTGTCATATTGCATTCATATTTCTAATGTATCATTTTCTCTTGGTAGATTTATGATCCTTAAGTTATCACTTTGAGATTAGTTACTTTGAATTATATAGAAATTTTGTCGTTCTCTAAGATTGTTGTTTTTTGCTTCTCTTCTGCTATGTTTTGTTCCACAGTTGCCTCTCTTTCAAATATGCTCCATGTTTGGAGAGACATTCTGCCATGTTTTCTATTTTTTTTATTCTGATGTCTGCCTTTTAAAATATTGAGTTGACAGCATTACTTTCTAATTTAACTTCATGTCCAACATCTTCTTTTAAAAAGTTTGACTATTTAAAAAAATTGTGGAGTTTCTTACTATTATTGCACAATTTCTGGGGAATCCACAACATTCTTTTTTTTCATCAGGGATTTGGCTCCATTTTCCTTCATAGTATACTTTTCTTTTATATTTTCTCCTCTGCATTTTTACTCCCTTTTCTTTATTGCTTTATGAGACTTTGTTGGTTAATTACTTGTGAACTAGGCTTTTACTCAAACATTTTTCTCTTATTCTTTTGTTCTTTCATCCTTTGTCTTGTGTTCCATATCTTTGATTTTCTGTTTTGTTCTTGACAGTAAAGGATAAACTCAATTAGTTTGGGGGGTTGTGAGACAAGCCTGAGTCCTTTCCCAGAGTAAACTCTGGTTGGAGTTTACTGGCTCAGATTTTCAGTTTCCTTTTCCTTCAAGCACTGAAAATCTTCACTTTCTAGTTGACTAAACACTGTCCTTATTTTTCATAATCTCCTACACTTTCTTTAATTTTTGCTTTGTGGGCATGCTTGTGGAATATTAGGGAGAGGTTCTGACTGAATTCCTACTTTAGAGAGACAATTGAGGGACTCCCACAACTGTATATTAAGTAAAAGTCTATAAATTTGTTTGTGCTGACTGTGCCAAGGATGCAATATATTTTTTGGTAGTGCTAAATATTTAAGTTCTCTGATATTATTTCATTAGGCTTTTCTTACATTTTGTGTGCCATTTGTCTTATCAATGTGAATTATCATATGAATTCAGCTCACTAATCATCCAGAGCATGATTTCTTTTTCTGAGATTTTTGAATTGGAGAACTTTTATTTTGCAAACAATTCTTCTGACATCTTTCTAACTTGTGTCACCTTTTTTAGTTGCATCATGTTAGCTTTTCCAAGTTTTAATTTGTATCTCTCTCTCTCTCTCTCTCTCTCTCTCTCTCTCTCTCTCTCTCTGTGTGTGTGTGTGTGTGTGTGTATGTTTAATGTGCTTCTTATGTGCAACACATAGTTGGACTTTGTTCCATTATTAACTGATATATCATCTTTCATTTCATTAGTCAATTTACCCCCACTTATACTTAGGATTATAATTATTGTACTTGTATGTTCTTCCATTAAGTTCATACATTTCTCTCCTCTTAAGTCAGTACTCTATAAATTATGTTTATAATAATCTGAACAAAGTTTCATTGGTTTCAACTTTGTTTCTGTTACTTCATTGTAATTTCAAATTCTTGGGGGTATTTTTTGCTATTCTTTCTCATGTAATGTATATGTAATTATATTTATATATATTACTGAACTTAGCCCAGGCACTGAACCTGAGACACCCTATCTCTAGGACCTGAGCCTGTGGTTCTAGATCCTTGAATCAGAGACTCAGATTCCAGACTTCTTGTTAATAGGATTTCATCTATCAATAGGACTGCTGCCCCAGGTCAGGTCTTCCTTCATCCCTAGTATAAAAAAGAGAACTGATACTTGCCTATATTATCTACAAAACACTTTAGGACACATCATATTCCTATTCTATTTCTAGCAAACTCTAACATCTTTTCTCTACAAATCCAAATGTTATTTCTAACCACCTAAGTGAAAATCATCTCTCTTCTCCCGTTGCTCCCTCTATCAAATCTCTATCCATTCTCTGAAATCCCTATACAGTTTCTGCCCCTCAATTCAATGTACCCCTTGAGATATCCATTCCATAGGGAATAAAATTCCCTTCAGTCATCTCCTTCTACATATCTTCTGTCTTTTGGAACTCATAGAGATTCCTCCCAAGAAGATACTGTGTATTTTTTTTTTTGTGCTTAGAATTACTAATAGAACTGGGACAGCTCCAGTTAATCCCCCTATTGTCCAGTTAATTATGGAGCAGATCTGGGATAAACTGATCAACTTTACCTCATCTGGATTTATGTAGAACTCAACTGTGGGCTCTTTGAGCTGTGAGGATCTAAAATCAACTTTTAGTCTTTGACAGGAAATTTTTTTGAGCTGAGAACTTCCTTGTCCAATGCATTTACCTCATTGTTGGTAGCTTTTGTTTGCTTTTATCTTCTTTCTTAATCTCATTGGGAATTACTTTTATCTAAGGATATTCACATATGACTTTTATTAAAGGAACTGATTGGTTTAAATGCTTAGTCTCTGAGTGATCCATTGTAGTTGATGTAGAATTCCAGTGATATGTTGGCCATCTCTGATACCAGCATCACCTTCTTTCATACATACTGGACCAGAAGAAGGAACAGGAATGTGCTCTTTAGGCTTTCATTTCTGCTCTAGCTTTGTTTTCATTTATTCTCAAACTTGACCTTCTACACATCTACTTCAACTATATGCTGTCTTCTGTACTTGACTCTTAACTCTCTTGGACTACTGCCACTCATACTTTCCCAAACTACTGCCCTAAAAATGTTCTGCTTCCTCTTTTTCCACCCAGAAATGGGTCTATAGATATGGAACATTGAATATTATGTTATACTTTTTTCACATGTTGATTAGTTTCAATAAACTTTTGGGTTTTAGTCTTTAAAATTATTTAAATAAGCAATTGCTCCCTGATTGGGACAAATATACTAAAAAGTAAGCATGCTATAAAAAACAGAAGATATCATTTATTTTTAAAATGGGCAAAATTTTGATTTCATAAAATACAAACTTAAAATTTTGAAGTTGCAGAATTTAGAGCAAAGTATTAAATGGATGCTTGTGAACATTTAGAAAGGGAAATGTTGATAACTTTGAGTCAGCATGGGCTGCTGGCCATTTACTTTTGCCAAAACTCACTTCCTTCTTTGCAGGAAAGCAATGTATTGATAGTCAGGAAAATGCTTTAGACAAAGTATTAAAAAAAAAATCATCAGATCTCTTTGTCTCATTTAGGATGGAAGTGAAGAGATTAAACACAGGTTTCAGCCCATTTTCCTTGGCATTGGAATTTTGATCTGCTCTATTTCTGATGGGAGAGAGTTTTCCCCTCCTTAGTCAAATTGTGGCCTCTCTTGGGAACTCAATCTATTAATGCCAAATAGTGTTATTATCATAACTCCTTACAACTCAGAATTCTTGATCTCAAAAGATCCTCTAGTTTTAACCTCAGTGATATCAGGGATCACAGGCATGTACCACCAGGGTAGGCTGAAGACAAAGTATTAAAAGGATTTTGTCAAGTTTTTAAGAACTGTTTTTGGTATCCTGGTGGAAATTTTATACATACACAATACACACACATATACACATATACATACATGTATACACACAAATACAAATATGTATATATATATGCATATAGGCATGCATGTATATACATAATATATACCCATGTATATATAATTCATATTATACATGCACACATATATTTATATGTGGATTGGATGATAGCAAAATGTTAACTTCAAAACTGATTGAGTCCAAAGAGAGTTAAGGTCAACTTAAGAAGGAAACCTTTTAAAAAAGTGATCTTTCAATAGGGTCTAATTCTAGGTCTTGTCCTTTTAACCATTTTAAATTATTCCAAGTTGAATCCAAAAATGTAATTTCAAAAACAAGGGAAGTACTTGTCTCACTTCAGTCAGTATTGGTTAGGCCATGTTTAGATATGTTCAATTCTTATTTTTATTTTTTTATTATGTTCAATTCTTAAGGGCATATTTTAAGAGAGATATGAATAAACTAGAGCTCACCCAGCATGAGGCAATGAATACTGTAAGGCAGGGAATGAGCTACTTTGTCTAGACAGTGTGCTAAGAACTTTACAAATACCTTATTTGAGTCGCACACAATCTTAGGAGGTAGACTTTTATTCTCATTTTGAAAGAGATTAAGTGACTTGCCAATGGTACTGCAGGTTGAAAGTATCTGAAGCAGGATTTGAATCAAGGTTTTCCTGACTATAGTCAGAAATCACTGAAACCATTGCACCACTGAGCTGCCTTTTGATTAGATTCATCATCATACCATAAGAGGAATAACTGAAGAAACTCAAAATGTTTAGCAGAGAGGAAAGAAGATCTGGAGACTACATAGACTACATACAATATACCTCAGGGGAGGGAGTCTTCTCATTGTCAAAATCATAAACACTTTATGTTATAATGGAACCTTTATATTATTACTTCTAATAATTATCTTCCTCTAAAGCCTATTATAATAGTTCGTTGAAGAAAGGAACATTGAAGGCTAACAGAAACAAAGAACCAGTCTTATTGGTCTGGAAAGAGTTGAAATACAGTCCAACTTTGGAATGTCTATTGACTAAGGACTTGCCTAATTAAGCTTGGAGAGAGACTCATTAATAAATTAATGATTAATAAAAGTGATTAATAAAAGATTAGTCACTGGATGATGTATTGATGATCTCCTTTTTTCCTACTTTTTTGGGTCATGATGGGCAGTAAAGTCATTGAGGGAATACTAATAGGTGTATGATTTGAACCCGATTCAGTGGAAGGATAAGTCATATTGATAATGGTTCAGCATTGAAACAATACTTAAAAAGCTATTAAGAGAGTTTTAGTAAGTTGAGGTAGGAGTTCTGTTCTTAAACCAAATATGGCCATAATCTTTTCTTGCAGTTGATAGCCATCTCAATTAGTTTTATTCTCTCCAATGCCCCACAATTAGGCCCTAGAAACTACAAAATGGGCAATTTTCTAAGAAAATTTTCTATGATAATGGTGTTTATATATGTTGGATTCAGTTCATATAGTATTATTGGCTTTGAAAATATTTCTGTGGATTTTAAAAATGCTTCTGACATCTTTTCTTGAACAGTAGTTTAGGAGAGCGCTAACCAGCCATTCTGCAAGATGGCACATTCCAGACTGGTAGAAATCATACCCCTTCTAATGGAGATATTCAGGACACAGTAGCAATTGAACATTTCTGTCCTTCTAAGCTGTACCCTAGGGTGCAACTCAGTGAAAAGGTCCATAGGTCCAGTCATCAGCACACAGAAATCCCTTCACCTTGGATGTCAAGATTTCTGGACCTTTTCAAAGCATAATATCAGTATATAGCATCATGTCTGAAAGACCCACAAGCCCTAAGGCCCTGCACACATTTAACCACTTTGGGAAGCAGATTAATAGAATAACCAATAAAACATGTATACAAGCTTTAATTAAGTCTGACAAAACCAAACTTCATGTTTTATTTATAGGCAGTCCCAACATGTAAAAGATTCAGAGAGACACACGTTTTTACTGTCATTTCTTCCTCTCATATCTATAATTGAATCCAGGCTTCGACCTTGGCCTAAAGCAACATAGCATTTAAAAACTGCCTTTGGAGGTACTCTGCCCTTCCTCCCCCCATTTATCTGCTTGTAATTATGTGAGCCAGCTCTAATATAATGGAGCCTAATGGCAAAAAAAAATAATAAACAAACAGAAAACTCAAAACAAAACAATTGCTAGACCAGTTGTGCTTGCAAGGACACCCTGAAGGACAATTTCCACCATGCTGGGGTTGTTATATATTTCCAGTTTTATTTTGTACCAAGTGCATAAACCCTTCATTTTACCTTTGACATAAAAAAGGACTTCATGGAACAAGACAAAATAACTTATGATTATATGAAACATAACTGTGACAAATCACAAAACTATACATATTAATAGAAAAAGTACCTAATTTTTTAAAAGATTTATGACAATAGGCACCAGATGTGGCACTAGAGTAGAATCAGCCTGATATACAATATGATATATGCAGTTCATATCTATATGTGAGCATATATAACTATGTACAAGAGTCTGAATGAGTTATGGAAAACAGATTTCCACTTCTTTTCTTCCAAAGTGCTTTGTGTAAGCAACATTACACAGGATGCTTTGCTGTCTGTACAAAATAAATCTTTTCTCTTTTTTTGCACATTCTATTATTTTCCAATGTGTGTCTCTGTGCTGTAACTGTTCAAAGAAAAAAAAAATTAACCACACAGATTCCATACCAACAACCAAAAGTGCCATTAAAAATGCTGCAAAAAGATAATATTTGAAAGAGTGAGATAAAAAATCCCAAATGATGCACAAAGTCATTATTTCCAAGTCTTCAAGGCAATAAAGATAAAATGGTGACATCTGGCAGATGAGGGCAACCTTTTCATCCTTGAGAAACTGACCTTATGAGCAAACGTTTTTTAATTTTTCCCATAATTTGCCATCCCTAACCCCACAAATGGGATGAGCACTGTTCTCCAGTAGAGAGGTCCTTATAACCACAGAGTTCCCTCTGTGATACTTGGCAAAGAAGGCAAGGGGAGAGAAATAAAGGACTGGTGAGGATTTCAGATAATATTGGATATGAATCTAAATTATTACAGACTTTTGGATATAATCCCTTTTGAGAATTAAGATAATGTAGCAAAGAAAATGTCTTCAGGTCTATTGCTTTAATACCATCAGATAACTGGCATTGAACTGTGTGTATGTGTGTGTTTTCACAAGCACCTCTTTTGAAAAAGAGAAAAGGAAAAAAATTGGGGATAGACAATCCTTCTTCAAATATTCTAGAAAACTTATATAATATGCTAAAAATGAATAGGGAACAATTTCCTGAAGTAGGCTTACAATAGTACCAGAAGAATAATGAAAGCACATACACACTTCCTGCAGATTCTTATGTATATCTAATACTTGGATCCCTAGTACTAGATGACATAAAGAGTTGTATGGGGTGAAATTTTTACATGTCAGCCACTCTCTCTTCCCATTTATCCAATAATCTATTGTAAGAATAAAGCAAGAACAGAAAAAGGGAAAGGATGAGACTTTACAGTTTAGGCTTTCCATCTCTAATATAATGGAAAGAAAATTGGCTCAGGAGTTAGAAGGTTTTGGTTCAAGTCTTGATTTTACCACTAATTGGTCATGGGACCTCAGGCAAGTTACTGTATATCTCTGGACTTCAATGTGCTCATCTATAAATGAAATTGAACTAGAGGAGCTCTAAAATCTTTTTACAAAAGATGGTCATCTAAGATTCTACAAGTATAATAGTAGTAATAGCATTATAAAGCACTTCAAAGTTTTGTAAAGTGCTGCAAAAATATCATTTTCTTTTTATTACAACCCTGGCAGAGAGATTGCTATTTTTGCCTCCATTTTACACATGAAGAAACAAGAGGCAAAGCAAATGTCTGAAACTATATTTGAACTCATGTCATCCTGACTCCAGGTCCAGTACCCTAACCTAGCAAGAATTCATGATTTCATTGCCCGTGACCCCTTCTTCAGTATCTATATAAATGCTATGGAAGTCAGGAGGTGTGGACAATCTTATAATCAATCAATGTTTTTTTGAGCCTCTCTGTACTTTCACTCCAAACAGAAGCCAGTGATGAAGTGATGAGATGACAGTGCCTAAGAAAGGGCTAGAAATAATATTAGTGGTTAGAAAACCAAGTATGTCTTCATAGGAAGGCAGACTGTTACTGGGTATGTTATGCCAACCTCTAAAACACTTTACTGATAGTCATACTTGAATTTTTCTGCTTCACCCTAACCTTCTTTCCATGTTAGGATTAATATCATAGTCACATGATGTGACAGCGAGACTAATTGTTAACATCACCAATGTATGAACTATTTCACCCAACGCAACCCTATTCCTCCTTTCTCTATATGAATAAATTGTATGTACTTTGAGTAAGTCATAAATGCTCCAGAGTTCAAAATTAATTGATTATCTCTGAAGCATCTGAAGCAGTTTTCTTTTTTTAGCCTGAGTTTGACAAAGGATCAAATATCAGAATGATAGACTGAAGAGATTTTACCATACAAAAAAAGTGTTTGTATTTATTATCTCCCCTGAAAGTATATATGTTTGAGGGCACAGGGTATTGTATTTTTGACTTTGTATTCTTAGCACCTAACATAATGCTTGGAACCTAGTAGGTGATTAATAAATACTTGCTGATATTGATTTAGAAGCTTCTGGAAAAATATGCAAAGCAGTTCAGTTTTTGTTTTTAAATTTTAACTATGCTGGTGTAACTTTATGTAAAACAAAATAATTGCTCCCCAATTAAGTGCTTATGTTTGAATCTTTATTTATAGTAGGACTCATTTGTGTACAGAGAAGTTAGTCTATTTTTATCTGGGTCCGTAGTATAGACCAGTGGTATCAAACTCAAATTGAAAGAGGCCATTAAACCATGCATAAGGATTCCTGCAGATCACATGTTGACTTAGAAAATGAAATATTCACATTATTATAGTATATTGTCATTTTATTTAGTTTGTGAAATATTTCCCAAATATAGTTTAATCTGGTTCAGGTCCTTTTGGGAGTGTTGCTGCAATGGAACCTATAATTTTGTATTAACATCTCTGGTATGGACTGACACACATGTTCTCTCTACTCTTCATTAGATTTGATTTTGGGACTGAATTTCAGAATCTTGTAGGAAAGGATTTACTACTTGAAACTCACAAGTTACTCAGTGATATTTGAAATTATCCATAATTTTAAGCATAACACCAGATTTCTTTATTATCCTATTAATAGTTTTGCTAATGAGGTTATTTCCCTTCTGATATTTTAAATAAAAAGAAAGATAACTTTAATATTTAATATAATGGTATCAAAATATCTTTTAGTATATTTTGAACATTTTGATAGACTTATGCCCCAGAACTTGCTACTTTTAAAAAGATATCAGAAAAAGTAGCTTTCCACATTGTCTTGAAATTCATGTACCAAGATAGGGCACAATTTAAATTCTGGGTTTCCAAGCTAGTATTTCAGAAATGGTACCTTCCCATCTCTCTTTCATCCCCTAATATCTTCCTCCATTAACACTTTCAACTGGTTTCTTACCAGTTTTCTCCAAAGTTGGTAACTTGGGTACTCCTAGTACCTAGCAGTAACTAGACTGGGCCTAAACTGGGATTGTATAGCATGAGAAATAAGAGACAGGGAAAAAGGGAGAGCAAAGAGCACAGAACCTGGCTAGAAGAGGAGGGAGGATAGTATATACAGAATAACTGTTCACCTTAGTCCCCTATTAGTTTCCTTCCATACAGATGCCATGTCTTCCTCTCACCTCCCCCAGACTCTGTCTTATCTGGTCAAAGATCTGGCAATGTCTCACCTGGCCAGAGCATCGTAATAGGATTTAATTCATCGATTTGTAGCCCTTCTCTTGGCACAAGTTCCTTGGCGTGTGAGGTCCAAAGCTTCCTGAATTAAATCAACTCTAAGACTTTATCTTCAGTCCTGGAGGAGCACATCCAATATAATTCAGCCACTCATTTTCTGCTAACTACAAAACTGAAAGATCAAAGTACTTCCAAGCTCTGTTGGATTTGTGAGGACAGAATTGTAAAGGATAGGGAAATACAAGTAGGGGTGCTTTATTCATTTATTTGGTCTTGCCAGAAACAGGCCACAGTAAAGTTGTTGGGGGGGGGGGGTTGGCTTGTTTTTTTTTCTTCTTCTTTTAAGTGACAAAAAGGTGCCCTAATTCTTACAAGTAGAAGAATTGGCTAGGATAAAATTAAGTTCTCTTTCAAGTCACTGTACTTGGCAGATTCTTTTTATTCACTGCATAAAGTAATATAATTAGAGGAATATCAAAAAGCAATCTACTGGGGAAGCCTGTAGGTATAAAATGGGAGAGCTGACCAGGTTTACTGGAGAAGGGGCCA
Organism: Macrotis lagotis; assembly: GCF_037893015.1. NCBI lineage: Eukaryota > Metazoa > Chordata > Mammalia > Peramelemorphia > Peramelidae > Macrotis > Macrotis lagotis. The sequence continues at coordinate 67,158,062 of NC_133665.1, forward strand.
GGGAGCATCCCTGGAGGGCGTTTGGGAGTTGGTGCCACTAGACATCTGTCAGAAGCTCTTATTTTTTTTCCCTTTTATGTTTGACTTTGCTTAGCTGCAGAAGCACCACAGAGCCAAGTACCTGGAATAGCTCTTTGCCTTAAGAGGTTTGTACTGTCTCTCGAAGTCCTTGTATGTAAAGAGGATTGTCTCCAAACCAAGCCTCCATTTTTTTCCCCTTTTATGATTTCAGTGGTTCCATGTGAAAAGTCTCCTTATAACATCTACTTTCTCATTGAGTCTTTGAATTCCCTTTGAAAAGATAGTTGGGTTGGCACATGACTCAGCAAACCAAAGGAGAAAGAGGTATGATAGTTGACCTCCAAAAGACTTGGGGAGGATTCATATCTCCCAGCTCTCTTCTGCAAGGATCCTTCTGTGCCCCTGGGCTTTGTGAACCTGGGCATTTGGGGTCCTGACTGGTTCAAAGGGGAGGGGATTCAAAGCAGAGGGTTTGGGGTTGAGCATTAGATGCCTGGGTGGTGTTCTAGCCTTCAGTATAGACAGAAGAGAGCTGGCTGGGGCAGCGATCCACAGCACTGATCTGCAGGAATGTAGCATCTTCAGGTCCATTTCGGAGAGATTCTCCAAAGATCCCAGTGGGACCTGATGGTAGATCGTATACTAGAAGAGAGAAGAGGAAGTCAGTGGTAAGGAGGAGTCACCTTGTAATGGGGGCCTCCTACCCCAACAATACTCCTAAACAACATTAGCATGCAGGGTAAATTTGGAGTGGACCAGAAAGAAGTGAGGAATCCCTGGTAAAATACACATACTGGGAAAATAAATGATAAAATAAAAGGAAATTCCCTCTTCTGATATTTTGCACATGGTTTCTAAGCCACCAATGTCTGACAGACCTGTAATGCCTGAATGAGCTGAAAATGCTCTGTGGAAAACATCGAACCCTGCCTGGCCCATGGATGCAGGGACAAGGCAGTCTTCAAAGGAAGGCACCATATTGCAGGAGTTGCCATGGGCCATATTTCTCTGAGGATCATTGTAATGAGGAGGACAAAAAGTCTGAAGCTGCCCGTAGAATCCTGAAACAAAGAAATAATCTTGAGTTTCCTGCAAAGCATGAAGGGAGCAATACAAGATTAGAAACATGACCCCAAAGACCCTTGTAAACTCAATCAGAACTTGAAGGAAGACTCTCCTTTAAATTTAGCCATTCCACATTAATGAACACTCCCTTAGTTTTCCATTTCTTTACCATTTTAATAAAAGATCTGTTATAAAAAGTTTTCTTAAAAGGATTATTTTTGTTTTTCCTTTTTTCTTTTGTGGTATAGATTTAGTAATGGTTTCATTGGCTCAAAGGTTTTGCCCATTTTAATAGCTTTTTATGCATAGTTGCAAAGTGCTTTCCAGAATGGTTGAAACAGTTTATGTCACCACAATAATGCATTAATGTACCTGTTTCCCCACAGCTCCACTGGTATTTGTCATTTCCATTTTTTTCTACTTTACCATTCTAATGTATGTGAGGTTAGAGTTGTTTCAATTCACATTTCTCTAATTATTAGTGATTTATAGTATTTTTCATGTTGTTTTTAATAATTTGAATTTTTTCATTGTTTTATATCCCCTGATCATTGCTTATAAATTTTATCTGTTCCTGTATAACTTAAAAATAAATCCTTTATCAGTAACTTGCTGCAAAGTTATTGTCAGTTTTTTTCAACTCCTTGCTTCTCTTCTAACTTTCAGCTTGATTGATTTTATTTGTGTAAAAAATTTTGAATTTTATGTAATCAAAATTTTCCACTTTGCTTCCTTTGCACCTCTTTAATTTTTATTTGGTCATAAATTCTTCCACATCTCTAGTTGACAGGCAATTTCTTCTACACACCTCTAATTTTATGCATGATATCAACCTTTATGTTTAAGTTATGTACTGATTTGGAGACAGTCTTGGAATATAGAAAAAAAGGATGTTTATACCTGGTTTCTGCTAGATTCCATTCCAATGTTCTCAAAAGTTTTTGTTGAATATTAAGTTCTTGCCTCGACAGCTGGAATTTGGGAGGCATGCCAAACACTAGGCTACTGTATATATATATATATATATATATATATATATATATATATATATATATATATATATATATATATATATACACACACACACATATATATAGCTAATTTCATTGATCAATCTGTTTCTTACCCAGAAACAAATTGTTTTGATTTTTTCTTTTAGTATCCTTAAGCTCCCTTTCTTCTTGTCTTTTTTTATTAATTCTCTTTATATAGTTGATCTTTTGTTCCTCCAGATGTTTTATTAACATTTTTTCTAGATCTATAGAGTTATCTTTCAGAAGGTTGGTAATAAGTAAATTAATTTAGATTATGTAATTTTTGCTATATGGGCTTAGTCTATCCATGAATAATTGATATTTCTCTAGTTATATAAATAGTTGTGTAAAGAGTATTTTGTAAATGTATTCATATAGTTCCTATGTATGTTTAGCATATATTCCCAGGTATTTTATTTTGACTGCAGTTATTTTAAATGGAATTTCTCTTTCCATGTCTTCCTAATGTATTTTGTTGATAAAAATACAGAAATATAAATGATTTGTGTTTTTTCTCATATCCTTCATTTTTGTTGATGTTGCTTTAATTAGGTTTTTAGTTGATCTTCTAGAGTTCTCTAAGTAAAAGATAATTATGTTTCCTCTTTACCTATGCTTATTCCTTTAACTTTATTTGTTTATTGTAATACTTAAATAAAAGATCTGTTATAAAAAGTTTTCTTCAAAAGATTATTTTTGTTTTTCTTTTTTTCTTTTGTGGTATAGATTTAGTAATGGTTTCATTGGCTCAAAGATTTTCCAATTTTAATAGCTTTTTATGCTATTTAGGTAACACAATATTGAATAATGATGATGATGATAATGGACATTATTGCTTTACCCATGATTTTAATGGTGAGATTTCTAGCCTATCATCTTTACTATTGATACTGATTTTGGGTTTTTAGATAGATACAACTTACAATTTTAAGGAAAATTTCATTTTATTCCTATGCTTTCTGACTTTTCAATTTGTTCAGGTGTTATATCTAACACTTCTTCTGTATCAAATGATATAACCATATAATTTTTGTTGTTTTTCTTATTGAAATATTGAACTAGTCTAGCATTTCTAATGCAAATCTAGTGTGATCTAGTATATAATCTTTGTGATGGGTTGCTATAGCCTTCTTTTAATACCTTATTCATTTTTGGCATAAATATTCAATAGGGATATTGGTTTATAGTTTGCTCTCTGTCTTTTGACTCTTCATATTTTTGGTATCAAGGCCATATTTTACCATGAGAGGAATTTGGTAGAATTCATTTATGTATTTTTTTCAAAGTATTTATTATTTGTTCTTTAAATGTTTGGTAGGATTAACTTGTAAATCCATCTAGTCCTGGGAAATTTTTCTTTATGAATTCATCTAAGGCTTGCTCAACTTCATTTTCTAAAAATGAAGTTAAGTAGTATATTTCCTGTTCTGTTCATCTGAAAAAATTAGATATTGGTAACCATTCTTTCATTTCAAGTGTCAGTTTTATTGTCACAACATTGGGCAAATTAGTACCTAATAACTGCTTTATTTCTTCTTCAATTATTATGAATTCACTCTTTTCACTTTTGATAATGGATTTTTTTGTTTTCTAGTAAAATTAGCTGGTGGTTTATCTATTCTATTTTTATTTGCTTTTTAAACAGATTATAATTTTATTAATTCAATAGTTTACTTTCCATTTCATTAATCTCTCTTTTGATTTTCAGGGTTTCCATATTGATGCTTAATTGCTTTTTTATTTGTTGGATTTATAGTTATTTTAGTTCAATGTCTAGTTTATCACTTTGTTCTTTTCTTCTTTTATTGATGAAAACATTTGGAGATATAAAATTTCCCCTAAATACTGCTTTGGTTGCATCTCCAAATTGTTGATATATTGTCACATCACTGTTATTTTAATGAATTTTTAAATGTTCTTATGAATTATTCTTTGACCCACACATTCTTTAGCATTAAATAATTTCATTTTAATAGATGTTTAATCATTGTTCATTTATTGAATATAAGGTTTATTGTGGTTGAAAGGGGAAAGATGAATTTAGTATTTCTGTTTGTGAGTTTTTATGTCCTAAAACATGATCAATATTTTTTTTTGTTTTTTCAAGGCAATAGTGTTAAGTGACTTGCTAGGTAATTATTAAATGTCTGAAGTTAGATTTGAACTCAGGTCCTCCTGACTCCAGGGCCAGTGCTCTATCTACTGTACTACCCAGCTGTCCCAAACATGATCAATTTTTGTGAAGATGTCATGCATCCACAGCTGAGATAGCACCTATCTAAGCACCTATCATATCACTTTATAGAATTCTATTCAAGTTATTTTGTCTTCAGATATTTCTATGTTTTAGACAGGTAAATTAAGTCTCCAATATTATTGTTTTCCTACTGATTTCTCCCTAAAACTCACTTCTATTTTCCTTGAAAAATTTAGATGTTGTGGCATTTGGTACATATATATACAACATATATATATATATATATATATATATATATATATATATATATATATATTTAATGTTGATAGTAATTCTTTCTGTGGTACTTTGTGAAAAATTGCAGCTTCTCAGTTTATTTCTTTTAGTTAGATTATTTCTGATATTGTTTTCTCTTAGATCATGATGACTGTCCTGGACTTTATTGCTTTGGATGAAACATTAAATTCTGTTCCAGTCCTTCCTTTTAACTCTATTTTTTGTTTTTTTTTTTAAAAAAAAACAGTATATTATTTACATTCTGGTTTCTAATCCATCCTGTCAGTCAATTTTATTTTATAAATGAGTTCATCCCATTCATGGTTCTGAAGGCTAATTGCATATTTCCCTACTTCTTATTCTCATACTTTTGCTTTTCTTTTTTCCTCCCCATCTTTGAGTTTTTTTGCTCCCTGAATAATCCCTCTCTTAATCTGCTTTTCCATTTATTATTCTGTTTATTTCCTCTACTAAGTGACAACTATTTCTATATACAACTCTTTATGTAAATTTATGGGGTTTTTTTAGGTTTTTGCAAGGCAAATGGAGATAAGTGGCTTGCCCAAGGCCACACAGCTAGGTAATTATTAAGTGTCTGAGGTCGGATTTGAACTCAGGTACTTCTGACTCCAGGGCCAGTGCTTTATCCACCACACCCTCTTTATATAAATTTGTACATTCTTTCCTTTGACCAATTAAGATGAGCTCAAGATTCAAGTGTAACTACTTCTTAACTTTATTTATTTCAGCTGGAAAAATAAATATCACCAATACAATACCGAGGAGGTATAGTTAGATAACAACACATAGGGAAATTATCTAGGAGTTTTAATGAACTGCAAGCTCAATATGAGTAGGATATGACAGCAAAAAAGCTAAGAAAAACATATGGCCCAGAAATGAGGAGGTGATCTTTGAATTTTACTCTGGTCAGCTCAATTTTAAAGTACTGCATACTGAGTTCTGCATATCACATTTTGATATGGACATTAATAATTTGTCAAGAAGAATATCAATAGAATGATAAAGGAACTCTAGATCATGCTTTATGAGGATTGATTGAATGAAATAAAGATGGTCAGTTAGCCTGAAGAAAAGACTTGGGAACAAGATAACTATTCCCAATGTTCTGATCACTCATGACCTTTTTAGATCCTGATTCTGTTATCAGAAATTTACTCAAGCTCTTTCTCATCTGCAAGCTTGTCAAACAGAATCTAAGTCTATATTCATCAGGTATAAGATAAAAATCTAATCAGACCCACCTTATTTTAGAAATTGCTTATCTTGAATAAAGTCACCTCATAATGGACTATCCATTGATAAAGACCAAAACTTTATACCTTAGAAAATGATTTCATGATCCACCATGGCTTGAAACAAATCATCACCTAATGAGTTTCATATAGCTCAATTGGTACTTGGACAGTCACTCAGTGGACTCTGACACAAAGTCTCTCCATATTGATATAACCTGTCAGAACTCAATTGGCTTAACCTTCAAATACTTAGGTCCATTTTGATAACCCTACATGATATCAGAGAAAGATTTCATTTTCTCTGATTTAGTCACAAAATCTCTCCTATTTTAGCAAATTTTTTCCTTCAAAAAAGGGATGAAGGGGCAGCTAGGTGGTGCAGTGAATAGAGCACTGGCCCTGGAGTCAGGAGTACCTGAGTTCAAATCCGGCCTCAGACACTTAATAATTACCTAGCTGTGTGACCTTGGGCAAGCCACTTAATTGCCTTGCAATAAATAAATAAATAAATAAATAAAACAAAAAAGGGATGGAGATGAGGAGTCCTGCAAATAAATATCTTTAATAAGTCACAGGGTTACCACCTCAAGTGAAATTTCTACTGTACTGTGCACAGGAAAATTTCCAATCCAAAGGTGTGATCAGAGCAATCAGTAACTGTGAATACCTTCTTGAGTACCCTTATTTTCAGCACATGAAGATAAAGCTAATGAATTTTTGGTACTAGAAGTGAACTTAGAAATCATATAATTATTCAAGCCTGTGTAGCTGCCTTGACCAAGTCTTCAGTGAAGCTCTTGCTTCAATTCAAACAGAGCCAACATTAGTAAACCATAGTCTCCATGGGGGAACCAGTCAATGGAAGGGACAGAATGATTTAAAAAAAAATTGTTAGTTGAGCTGATGCCTAAACCAGGAAGAGCCAAAACAGACAAAGAAAATAATAGACAAATCTTGCTAATAAATATTGTTGCAAAAAATTTAAATAAAATTTCAGCAAAGAGATTATAGCAATTTATACACCATGATCAGATAGGATTTATACCAGTATATTTGACCATATCAATAACAAAATTAATAGAAATCATATGATTATCTCAGTAGATGCTAAAAAGCCTTTGACAAAGTACAGCACCTATTCCTATTAAAATATTAATGAGCATATGAATAAATGGAATTTCCCTTCATATGATAAGTAGTAGCTATCCAAAACTATCAGCAAGCATTATATATAATAGGGATAAACAAGCAGCATTTCCAAAAAAGATCACAGGTAAAACAAGGATGTCCATTATCGCCACTACTATTCAATATTGTATTAGAAATGCTATCTTTAACTATAAAAGAAAAAGAAATTGAATTAGAATAGGCAATGAGGAAATAAAACTTTCACTCTTTGCAGATAATATGTTGATATACTTAGAGGATCCTTGAAAATTAACTAAAATTACTTGAAATAATTAACAACTTTAGCAAAGTAACAGGATAAAAATAAGCCCACATAAATCATCAGCATTTCTATATATGACCAATAAAACCCAACAGCAAGAGATAGAAAGAGAAATTCAAATTAAGTAATTATAGATAAAATAAAATACTTGGGAATAGACATGTCAAGATTCAACCAGAAACTATATGATCTTGATTACAAAACACTTTTTTTCACAAATAAAGTCAGATCTAAACAACTGAAAAATGTCAGTTGCACATGGTTAGGCCAAGTTAATATAATAAAAATGACAATTCTACCCATATCAAATTATGTATTCAGTGCGATACCTATCAAGCTACCAAAAAACTTAATTTACAGAGTTAGAAAAAAATAGCAACAAAGTTCATTTAGTACAACAAAAAGTCAAGAATATTGAGGGAATTAATTAAAGAAAAATGCAAAGGAAGGTGGTCAAACTGAACAACATCTAAAAATAAAACATCAGTCATCAAAACTTTCTGGTACTGGCTAAGAAACAGAGAAATGGATCAGGGGAATAGATTACAGACAAAAGAAAATAACTATAGTAATCTACTGTTTGATAAACATAACAACTAGTTTCTATGATAAGAACTCACCATTTACAAAAATTATTCGGAAAACTAGAAAATAGTATCGCAGGGACTAGGCATAGACCAACATCTCACACCTTATACCAAGATAAGGTTGAAGTGGCCAAAGGATTTAGACATAAAAGGTGATACCACAGGCTAATTAGGAGAGTAAGAAATAGTCTATCAGACCTATGAAGGGGTAAGAAGTTTATGACAAACAAGAAATAGGGAACATTATAACTTGCACAATGGACAATATCCAAAGGAATTAACCACTATGGAGTTGTAGAATCTAGAGGAATACATATATATATATATATATATATATATATATGCTCTTCATTTAAAATGATGTTTTAAGATACATGTATAAAGAAATTATTTTCACCAGATTGCATTCAAGTTTTGAAGAAGGAATGAATTGGCTGTTACCTACAAAAGTATCAGATATTAGCTATGTTGTTCTAGTGCTAATTTGAGTGAAATTGCCCCAGGGCAGCTGGTATAAGCCACACACTGGGTCTAGTCACTCTGTTGAGCACAGGCATGGTTGGTACTGTTTTTTTTACCAATGGTGCTAAACCATCTAGGCCTGGAGAGTGGAATAAGTAAATGTTAGTGGTTAGAGGTTGAGCTGGCAAAGTCTTTTTTTTCTTAGTGGTATGGTAGTTGTTTTTTTTTTGCCAAATAGAAGAAAGGATGTGTACTTTTGAGTTTTATGATTCTAATTATTTTTCCTCAGAGACTATAATTTTGTGGGTTCCTTGAGGAAATATAACATTTGGGGCCATGCCACAGATATACAAGCTAAAAAGTAAAATTTGGAGCTTATTAGGTGAGTGTGCATACATCCTGGTGATGGAATGAGAAAGAAGCAAACATAGACTTTAAACAAACTTCATCCTTGGATGCTGATATTTAAATGAGTGGGACCACCTCCTTTGTCTGTTTTCACTCATTCTATTCCAAAACTGAGAAGAAACATTCCTAGCATACCTTTCCAGGGTTTTGATAACCAGACAAATTAACAATGATCAGAAATCTCATTAACTAACTAGGACTTTTTCCATTTATTTCAACATTTTCTATGTATCTGCTATGTGGAAGACACTATGCCAGGCAGTGGAGACATAAAGGGAAAAACCCATTAGTACTTGTCCTCAAGGAACTTCTATTCTATTACATGATAAAAAGCATAACAGGAATGCAGATACCTAAAATAAGGTGATTTGAGGAAGGGAAATAATATTAGCAATTAAGGTGAAATTTTCATGGTGGAGGCGGTAAGCAAAGTCCCTGAAAAAAAGTGTCAACTAGAGAAAATGCAGAGAAATAGAAGCTAGAGTGGTAATAGTAATCCAGTTTGGTTCAAATATAGAATGTCAGTGTATGGAGAGTATTAATATTGTAATAATATTGAAAGATGGGGTCAGATTGTGTAGGACCTTAAATGATGAACTGAAAAGCACATAATTCATCTTGGGGGTAGTAGAGAACCACTAAGGCTCTCTTAAACAAAAGACCAATGATGGATTACAATTGTCTGAGACCAGATTTGAATTCAGGTACTCCTGACTCAGGGCTGCGCACCTAGCTGCCCCTCTCACTTTCTTCTTAACACTTTATAATATGGTTTTTGATTTCATCATTTATCCTAAACTGCTCCCTTCAAAGTTACCAATTACTTAATCTTAATCCAATAGCTGTTTCCCAATCCTCATCTTTCTTGACCTCTTTGCAGCCTAGGACACTGTGATCTCATTTGACTTTCTTTGTTATTTGCACCACTTAGCACACTATCTATCATATAGAAAGTGCATAACAAATGACCATCATCTTTCCCCAAATCCTCATAGAGAGAGCCTTGGATCTGGCAGTGCTTCTAATCCAGTGTAGATGCTGCTTGGAAATTCATTCTTGTAGGTACTAAAGCCACAGCCATTGATGATCCCTATCTCAGAAAGCTTCCTGCCACTAAAGAATGTTAAATAGTTCAATGTCAGAGGCTGAAATAATTTTATCAGTGGAAATGGCATAAGAGAAGAGTCATTATCATCTGCTATGAAACTTTCCACAAGCACTATTTCTCTCATTAGAATATCATCAGGGCCTGTATTACTTTTTTTCTTTATATCTACAGTGCTTAGCATATAGCAATCAATAGTCAATAAACATTTTTAAGCATCTACTATGTGTCTGGGTATACAAATGTAAAAAAAAAAAAAAGAAAATTTTTGCCCTAATGGGAAAAGACAAAACACAAAAAGGAGTTGAAAAGGGTGGGGCTTTGGTACCATATGTGGGAGCAGGTGAAATCCCAAGGTAATGCAGTGAGGTGAGAAATGAGGAGATCTCTTGAGTTGAGGTCTGGAGTTCATGACTCCATCCTACAGAGGCAGAGGGTAACCAGATGAGAATTGAAGAATATTAAATGTCTAATAATTGCTTCATTCATTTTTACCAATTTATTTAAGCATAAACAACATTATTTCATTGCCACAGAAATCAAAGAATGTTAAGTTTGGGCTTCTGGGGGTATTGTTCATTGAACTTTTAAAAGATATAAACTAGTAGGTGCCACCTTTAATGGAGACTTTTGTTATATTCTGTCATTAGCTATTTTACAAGGAACATTCTCCCCCAGGGCCTTTTCACTTACTATAATAGGATCATAGAACTAGAGCAGGAAGGTACCTCCTCCTTATTTCACAGTTGGAGTAAACAATCTCATTCACTTTTTCTTACATTTGTTAGGTCCACTCATATTTTCCATCCTCAGGGATGACTTTGTAGATATAGTAGAATCTTTGAATAATAGAAAGTTAATATTTAAAAGGTCACCTAGTACTACTCACTCATGTTACAGATAAGAAAATTGAGTTTCAGAATAGGGAAGAGGCTTGCTTATGGTCACACAAGTAGTAATCAAACAATCTAGGTTTGAACAGGGTTGTTTCAGATTCAGTGTTCTAGCCATGGAAGTTAACCAAGGTACTAGGAAGTAGGTTTAAAAATATTTTAGAATTGCATTTCAATTAAGTTTCATATATGAATTTATTTAATATACATTATAGCATATAGAATATATATTATAACATTGAATATGTATAATTTAATAATAAATAAAATATATTTATTTGAAATACAATAATATATTTACTATTTTTGGATATAGATGTAGGTATGTGTACATATGTGTATATATTTCAAAACATTATTCTGAGAAGGGGATCCATAATCTTAACAAGGACTGTGAAAGGGGTCCCCTATTTCAAGACAAGTTAATAACCCATGGATTCGATTTTACCTAATGTCCCTTCCAACACTACAGTTCTAAATCAGTTTATTTTTTAGTTTGACCAAAGATCACAGTAGATTTGAATCAGCAAGCCCTACTCCAGGGTTATCATTGTATCAATAGCTAGGAAACCAAAATTAAGAACATCTCTTCCATCAAGGGCTTTATGATTCAGGAGAAAAATGAAGCGAATTGTGAATGTAACAGAATTTGGGTGGAGATGTAAATTGTCTCTTGGGATGTAAATTGACTTGAAGTAAAGAATTATGATTGTAACAGAAACAATTGTAATTTTAAGAGCTACCTGGATGGAGAGACCCCCCCAAAAAAAATTCTTAATGTACCATTGATTCATTATTTAATATAAAATTTGTTTCCTTGATCTCTTTAGACTTTACCCTCTGCCTAATTCTGGGTCCCAGTTTAGAGAAAAGGAATTTACATTCTTCTCTGACCATGCCCCAACCAATAATGCTTGGCTATTCTTTTCTCTCTCTCTCTCTCTCTCTCTCTCTCTATATATATATATATATATATATATAATATATATATATTATATATATATATGTACACACACACACACACACACATACACACACACACACACACACATATATGCATTCCTAGCCCTTCCTATGTAACCTTTTTAGTAAATTTTTCTTTTATTTCCACCCTTGCTTTCCTGAGTATGAATAATGATTCCTCATAGGCAGAACCGAATTCAAGTAGCCAGCAGCTACATAATATGGCAAGACAGCTAGGAGACTCTGCCCAGACTGGGATATTGGATTGAGCTCCATAGGTGAGAAGCAACACTCATTATTTTAGATTGTAGATTTTTAGAAAAGTAAGAAAATTATTGGAACTCTACCCCTCCTTCTGTGTTTACCTTTTTCTGGAAAATTAGAAAAAGACTGAGTTTTTGGATTGTCAGCTAAACTGATCCCATGTGGTGTTTCACAGTGGCCCTGGTGTGTGCCTGCCCTGTTCAGACTGACTGGAGGAATGGCAATTCTGAGATGTGTTTGGTTCATACCCTATTGTGAATGAGGGTTGTTAAGGAAGGATGTTCAGTGTATGTCCAATTGACATGTTTGCCTACCTATAAATTGATGAGAATTAAAATATGGGGGGAAATTTGGTACAAATACTCTTCCCTGGGGCGGCTAGGTGGCACAGTGGATAAAGCACTGGCCTTGAAGTCAGGAGTACCTGGGTTCAAATCCGGTCTCAGACACTTAATAATTGCCTAGCTGTGTGGCCTTGGGCAAGCCACTTAACCCCATTTGCCTTGCAAAAACCTAAAAAAAAAAAAAAAGACAAATACTCTTCCCCAGCTGTGTGCTTGTCCCTTGGAAGGAATTAGATTTGACAAAAAACAAAACACCCGAACTCCTGGAAATTATCCTTTGGTGGTACTTTCTCTCTTTCTCTCTCTTTTAAATGCTCTCTCTCATTCTCTGTTGCCCCAACCCTTTGCAGAGGGAGGGGGGAGGGAGAAGGGAAATCTTCCCTTTTAGAACTTCAAAACTCAAACCTATGTTTCAGATGGAATGCATGCTTCATTGTAAGAGGGGTAAGATACCCCCTCCAAAAAAAAAACTTGTTTTGGCCCCATTTTTTAAAATAGGGGTCTCCTGTGCCTTCTTCCTGGTTTGGGGAAGAGAGGGGAAAATGACCATGTTTTCCTTAGGCTACATGTGTTTATCAATTCCAAGCCCCATTTAGCTTCACTGGGAAAGTCCCATCCTTGGGAGGGGGGGAAGGGAAATGGGAAGATTGATTGGGAAACCTTGTGGTCAAGTAAAAGAGTTAAGAAAAAGAGAAGATAACTTTTTTCTGGGACTAGGAAATTCAGATTTCATCTTTTAAGCCTGTGCTAATAACTATTATTTCTATAACAGAGTAACTGGATTTGAACTTTATAAAGTTACTTAAGAATGAATTTAACTTTATTGATTGCCAATTTCAAGATCTTAATGAATATGTATACATATATATGTATATATGAGGTTCCTCAAGAAATTCTGATTGATTCTAAAAGTTATTTTTTTGACTTGTCTTAATTGGTACATTCAAAAAATTTAATATAAATATATATGTGTATATTGTGTACATGCGTATTTAAACATCAATGGGATGCTTTCACATATCTCTACTGGCCTGGAGAGTGAGAAAATGCTTCTATATTCTGAGGTCTGGTACCAGCCAGGGTATCAATCTCAGCTTGGTAAATTTGATACAAAAGAGTTGTGTCTGTCTAAAATCCTGTGTGTGTGTGTGTGTGTGTGTGTGTGTGTGTGTGTGTGTGTGTAATTCAGATCTGAAAGTCTGAAAGTTATGGGTACCTGAATTAAACGTTACTCCTTTTAGTTTGGGTTTTGAATTTAATTGCTTAAAAAGGTCTAATTTTTAAGTAATTAATGAAATTGGGATCTGAGGCTATCCCCTTATACCATTGGAAAGTTTGTAATACCATTTGAAAGTTTGTAAGTGGCAAAGCTTGTAAAATGATTTCATCTGTGAGTTAACCCCCTGCCCTCAAGATGCTTTGAAAAGAGGATGAGAAGGCCTTTGATAAGAAAAAGTCACCACCTTGTGTTTAAAGAAAGAAGAAACTATCTGACAGTAATTTAATCACCTAAATTTTGAACAAGTATTGAGAATTTATATGTGTGATTAAGAAGAAAATAGAATTGGGATAAATTGTATGTCAAGGAATTTGGGAATATTGAATCATATAATTTACTGATTTCTTTTGGGAAAGAAAAATATTATACTAAAATTTGTAATCTGATTTGTTCTGATAATTGTCAACAATCACACAAAGTCTTTCTTGGTAAAAGAAGAAATTTTGTAATCTTTGTCTCATCTATCATCACATGTTTAAGGAAGGAAATATGTGTACATGTATTTATCAGTTGTGTGATGATCTTCTGCAATTTCAAAGAAATTATATCAAGAGTGTTTCAATCTCTTGTGAACATATAAGCTATTTGAATACTGTAATGTTAAAGCCTAGAATTAACATGTGATTGTTTTGAAGGGGTGGTAAGGGAAATATCACAATTTACGACCTCTTTCTGGGATAAATCTGTGGATTCATGCATAATAACTCATGTTGTTAATTGACTTGAATGCCTAGGTGTTTTTACTATTGCTTTATTGCATTGGAATCAATAAGATGCGTTAGAAATCTAAAATTATGTAAGATGTTCTAATGGTTTTAAAGAATTCTAAAAGTAATAATTTGTATTCTGATGATGGTTGTTTATGTACAGAGAGTTCTAGATATAGGTGTGTGTGTATGTAAACTGGGACTAAATTGTGATTATTTGCTTTGAGGGAAAAGCAGCTATGTAACATGAGGAAGATAAAATAATGATGATGATTTGAGATTTCTCTGTGGCAATCTCTAGCCAATTGTATGGAGATGATGGGCAACCTCCTAGCCAGAAGATGTTTAGTTATTTTAAACATAGTTAATAATTAAATGAGCTCATTGCAAAAAGTTGATTTTATAAAAGTATGAATTAGGATTATTGTTTCTACTTATTGCATTTCATTTAAAGCAGTCCTTAGCTAACATGAACAACAATTGAATTTTGATATTTTTTCTGGATTTCTTATACCAAATTACAATCTGGCACACTCTTGATTCTCCATAGTGTTCAAGCCACCTAAGCTCTGGTTATAGGTAATTGCTATATTCAAATATATTGATCTGCCTGACATCAGGTGTGATAAAATATAAAGACAATATGCCATTTAGCCCTATGGGTTTTGATGTTAAATGAAGTGACTTTTGAAAGAATAACCCTAGCCTCAACCTCAACTAGGGTTAGATTCTTTTAAAAATTCCCTCGCCTGGCTCATTGCATAAGGGAACATGCTCTGCTCTGTAATAACAAATTGCCATGATCATTCCAGGTGCATCATAGTTAAGTTTGAGAGTGAGTCAGTGGATCAGGATAATGCCTATTGGTATGCTTTTTAATTGCTTTAAAGAGAGATCCATTCTTCTACTGGAATTTTTGTTCATGGCCAAAGCAAAATAGAAAATTTTGTTGCAAATTACTTTTTGGACATGTGAAGTTTTTAAAATGCCTTTTCAGTACATTTGTTTATACTATTTTTGAGCTTTTGTTTACAACTTATGTGGCATTCATCAATGAATCTGTTATATTGGAACCCATGTTCTTATAAAAGATATTTTGATACTGGCTTATGATCATAAAGTATAATTCTTGCCCCTTATGGACCTTCTAGTTATTCTGTAATTATTGGAACTCTGTTAAATAGCCTTCTCTGTTAACAATATCTCTGGTTTTTGCTTGCTCAATTTTTCCCCCCTTGAGTTTTATTTCCCTTAACTGTATAGTTTCAAGATGCCAGATTCCAAGTTCTGCAGATGCCAGGCAGCTGTGCCAGTCCATTATTCCCTGGACCCTGCCTCAATGAAGCCCTCACTATAATACATTCATCTCCAAAAGGACTCTGAAAGGCTCAGAAGAATCTGTTCCTGATAATTTGGGGGGGGTGGAGATAATGCAGGGGAAAGATTAAGAGAATTGTGAATGTAACAGAAAGAATTTGGGAGATGTAAATTGATTCTTAAGATGTAAATTGACTTGAATTAGAGAATTATGATTGTAACAGAAACAATTGTAATCTTAAAATCTACCAGGGTGGAGATCTCCCCCCCCCCATTTTTAATGTACCATTGATTCATTGTATGTAAAATTTGTATCTTGATCTCCTTAGGCTTTACCCTTTACCTAATTCCAGGTCAAGTATAGGAAAAGGGAGTTCACCTTTTGTCCCCTGGATGAGAGGCAACACATAAAATCCTGAGTTAGACACCTTTGATCTAGCTCAGGGACACAGTCTTTTCTGACCATGGCCCAGCCAACATTGCTTGGCTGCTCTTTTATCTTTCTCTCACTCTCTGAATAATGATTCCTCATTAAGTTCTGCTTTATGGAATTCATGTTGTCTTCAACAAAAATGTTACTCAAAATATTTATGTCTCCAGGACCTGTGATGTAGTGAACATTTAATAAATGGTTTTTCATTTATTAATTCAAAAGAAAATATGACTGGTCTAGAAAGTGAAAGATTTCCCGATTTTAAAGTATTTATAGGGGAGTTCCCTTCCCTGAACTACCTCATCATTCTCATCCTCATTTGAAGTAGGACTTCCTGTCTGCTGGAAACAGTAATGATACCTCTTGTGTGAGACTATAAATGTGGAAAGTGTGAGAACAGCTTCCAGACTGTGAGGTTGTAAGGCAAATTTTTCCCCCAATAATTGAACCAGATTGCAAAAGACTTGAGCAATTTACAATTGACTTTTAAGCAACTCTGAGCTCAATTAGGAAGACAATGGCCTTTTAAATTCTAATAAGCCTAATTAAGATTTCCAATAGCACCTTGTATTACTTTTTCCCATTGGGTTGGTTCCCCCATGATGAACAGCAGAGGGAAGGTGGCCAAGGAGAGTTATCACTCTTGCCTGTTTCCATCTCTAGCCTTCAGAGCCAGTTGGCTAGGAACTGTTGGATACATACTAGGAACACTGCCTGACTCTTCCCCATTTGAGTCGTTTCATTTCTTTGTAATCTACTAATAGGATTGTATTTAGAGTTGGAAGAAAATTCTGAGATCATTTTGCTCTAATCCATGGATTCTTAACCTGGAATCTATTATCTTGTTTTATTTATTTATTTTTTACATACACATACTCACATGTGCACATGCACGTATTACATATATTTACATAATCTTTCATATATTAAACATAATTGTACATGTACAACTTTTGACGACTTGTTGCCATGATGAAGAGGGAGGGTGAATTGAGAATATAGAACACAAAAACTATCAAATGGATGAATGGTGAAAACTACTTTTGCATGCAATTGGAAAAAATTAATAAAATTTAAAAAATAAAGAAATTATGTGTAAGATACTTTCAGAAAAACCTGGAATGACTTACACAAACTAATGCAAAATGAAGTGAAGGGAGAACATTGTATAGAGTAAATGATCAATTGTGATTGAACTAGAATTCTAAAGGAATTAGGGTGAAAAACGCTATCCATTCCAGTGAAAGAATTGATAGAGAATGAATGCAGATTGAAACATATTTTTAATCTTTATTTTATTTTAATTCTTTTGCTAGTTACATGTGCTAGTTACACTTCCAAAATTCTGAGTTCCAAATTCTCTCCCTTCCTCTCACTCTACTGTCCTCATTGAGAAAGGAAGTTACCTAATATAGATTAAATGTGTAGTCATAATGGTCAAAGGATATGAAAAGGCAATTTACAGATGAGGAAATCAAAGTGATACATAGGCATATGAAAAATTGTTCTAAATGACTACTTATTAGAGAAATGCAGATTAAAGCATCTCTGAAGTACTATTTCACACCTCTCAGACTGGCCCATATGACCAGAAAGGACAATGATCAGTGTTGGAAGGAATAAAGGAAATTTGGGACACTAATACATTGTTGGTGGAGCTGTGAACTCATACAACCTTTCTGGAGAGCAATTTGGAATTATGCCCAAAGGACAACAAAAATGTGCATACCCTTTGATCCAGCAATACCATTACTGAGTCTATACCCTGAAGAGACCATGAAAAAGGGTAAAAATATCACCTGTACAAAAAATATTCATATAGCCTTGTTTGTGGTAGCAAAGAATTGGACATTGAGTGACAGTCCTTCAATTGGGGAATGGCTTAACAAACTGTGGTATATGTATGTTATGGAACACTATTGTTCTATTAGAAACCAGGATGGATGGGAATTCAGGGAAGCCTGGAAAAAAATATGTAGTCATGAAAGCATTACCACAATACTCATGTTGTAAAAGTAAATATAGCCCCCCAAGAAAAGAAACTTCAAGAAAAATAAAGTAAAAAAAAATTGTGTTTCAGTCTGTATTCATACACCATCAGTTCTACTTTGGGATGAATAGCATTCTTTATCTTAAGTCTTAAGACTCTCTTGAATCACAGCATTGCTGAGAAATGGTAAGTCATTCACAGCTGATCATCCTTTAATATTGCTGTTAACTTGTATACAATGCATTTCCCAGTGATCTACTCATTTAGGTTTTTAACTGAAAGTACCATGTTTCATAACAAAACAACATTTCATCTCAATCAGAATCCAACATTTGTTCAGTCATTCCCCAAATTATGGACATCCTCTCAATCTCCAGCTTCCCACCAGAAAAGAGCTGCTATAAATATTCCTAAGCATATAATTTCTTTTCTTCTTGTATTTCATCTCTTCTTGAATATAGACCTAGCAATGGCAACACTAGTCCAAAAGTTTTATAACTCTTTAGGTATAGTTCCAAATTGTTCTATATAATTGTTGAATCACTTCAAAACTCCAACAGTGCATCAATATCTCAATTTCCCTACATTCCTTCAAACATTTGGCATTTTCTCTTTCCCTCCTATTATCCCATCCTATAAAGGAGTTCCTGGAATTTTTCCAAGCTGCATTTCTCCTATCAAGTGTGAACTGGGACATTTTTTAAATGATTCAAATAGATTGATATCCTCATTTGAAAATTGTTCATTATCTCTTGATCATTTATCAGGTAGAGAAATGGCTCTTATTTGTCTTATAAATTTGTCTCAGTTCTCTATGAGAAATGAGGTCTTTATGAAAGAATTCCATATTTTTTCACAGAGTTACTATTGCTAACTATATTTCCCTCCATTCTACTCCCCCAGCACATTTATCCTATACTTTCTCTCCTTTCACCTTATCCTTACTCAAAAGTGTTTTGCATCTCACTACCCCTTCCACAATTTTTTCCTACCTTCTATCACCTACTCCCCCCCAATTGCTCCCATCCATTTCCTCTACTACTTTCTTCTAGGATAAGATAGATTTCTATACCCAATTGAGTGGGTATGTTATTCCC
This sequence comes from Macrotis lagotis, assembly GCF_037893015.1. Classification (NCBI taxonomy): domain Eukaryota; kingdom Metazoa; phylum Chordata; class Mammalia; order Peramelemorphia; family Peramelidae; genus Macrotis; species Macrotis lagotis. Next base: position 67,177,213 of record NC_133665.1, read on the forward strand.
TCTCTGAGTCAGTTCCTATAAGAGTAAGACTCACTCACTTCCCCTCTTCTTCCCCCTCTTCCATTTCACTGCAAAAACTTTTTCTTGCCTCTTTTATGTGAAATAACTTACCCAACTGTAGCTCTCCCTTTCCCTTTCCCTTTCTCCCAATACATTCCTCTTTTATCCATTACCTCCATCTTTTTAATATATTATACCTTCAAATTCAACTCCCACCTCTGCATTGTCTATATTTGTTCCTTCTAATTTCCCTAATAAATGAGAAAGTTCATGAGTTATTAGTATCATCTTCCCAGACAGGAATATAAGCAGTTCAACCTCATTAAGTCCTTTATGATTTGCCCTTTCTGTTCAGCTCTGGTCTTTCCATAAGAAAGGTTTAAAAGTCCCTTATTTCATTGAACATCCATCTTTTCTCCTAAAGAGTATGTTCAGTTGTGCTACGTAGTTGATTCTTGCATATAATCCAAGATCTTTTCCCTTCTGGAATATCATATTACAAATTCCATGACTGAAAATGTAGAAAGTGCTAAATTTTGTGTTATCTTGACTGTGACTCCACATTATTTGAATTGTTTCTTTCTGACTCCTTATAATTTTCTCTTTGAGTTGAAGCTTTTAAAATTTGGCTTTAATATTCCTAACAGTTTTTATTTGGGGAACTCTTTCAAGAGGGAATGGATGGATTCTTTTCAAAATCTATTTTATCTTCTGCTTTTAGAATATCAGGGGTTTTCCTTAATAATTTCTTAAAAAATCATATCTAGGTTTTTTTTTTGGTCATGACTTTTAGGTAGTCTAATCATTTTAAAATTATTTCTCCTGGATATGTTCTCCAGATCAGTTGCTTTTCCAATGAGATATTTCACATTTTCTTTTGGCTTTTCATGCTTTTGGTTTTGTTTTATTTTTTCTTGATTTCTCACAAAGTCCTCAGCTTTCCTTTGTTCCATCCTATATTTTAAGGAATTATATTCTTCAGTGAGTTTTTGTATCTCCTTTTCCATATGGCCAGTTCTTCTCTTTAACACTTTTTTTTTTGCCTCAGTGACTTTTTGGACCACTTTTTCCATTAGGACAATTAGAAGAGGGGCAAGTTATTTCACATAAAAGAGGCAAGAAAATGTTGTTGCAGTGAAGTAGAAGAGGGGGAAGGGGGAGGAGAAGTGAGCGAGCCTTACTATCATAGGAAATGACTCAGAGAGGGGATAACATACACTCAATTAGGTATAGAAATCTATCTTATCCTATAGGAAAGTAGGAGAGGAAAGGAATGGGAGCAAGTGGGGGTGTTAGGTGATAAAAGGTAGGGGAAAATTATGGATGTGATAGATGCAGAACACTTTTGAGGAGAGATAAGATGAAAGGAGTTTTTAGGATGTTATTTTCTTCAATTTTTTTATATCTCCTTTACTAAGCTGCAGCTCAGTTTTCATGATTTTCCTGCACTTCTCTCATTTCTCTTTCCAATTTTTCTTCTACCTCTCTTACTTGATTTTCAAAATCTTTTTTTGAGATCTTCACATAATCTGAGATCAACTCATATTTTTCTTGGAGGTTTTGGATGGAGAAGCTTTTACTTTGTTATCTTCTTCTGGGTGTGTATTTTGTTCCTCCATTTCACCAAAGTAATTGTCCAAAGTAGGATCTTTTTCTTCTGCTGTTTCCTCTTTCCTCAATCTATGACTTGATTTTAACTCTGCCTCCAGGGTGGAGAGCTATTGTCCCAAGTTTTGAAGGGTTTTTCAGATACACCTCCAGGTACCAATAAGTTTTTAGTTTCTCCAAGGTTTTGTGAGATCTCTGACTGCACTCCTGACCTGTGCTCTGGTCTGTGGGTGACCACAAGCACACCTTTATGCCTGGAACTGATGAGGGGCCCTGCTCCACTAATCTATTGTGCTTTTGCTCTTCTTCATGGGACTTCCCCTCCAAGCATGATACAGATTTGAATATGGGCAAAGATACAGAGTCCTGTATCACGGATAGCAAAGAGACCCCTGTAATCTCCTCCTGACTCACATATCATCCATGGGATGAGAGCTCTGGAAGCCACTGCTGGTGGTTCCCAAGGACTGCTCCTGATCTCCTGGGGTCAGGTCTGCACTGCTGAGGCCTGTGCTAGACTGTAATCCATTCTCATGTGGTGCTGCAGAGTTTTCCTGCTGATCTTCCAAGCTGTCCTTGTTAATCTCTGGACTAAGACATCTGGAAACCACCATTGCTGCCACTGAGCCAGCCATCAGCCTTCCTGCTCCTGGTTGACTGTGACTGGTTTGCTCTGCTGCACTCTGCACTGTACTGTGGTGTTTTTAAACCCTGGTGCAAGAGATTTTCCCACAAATCTCCCAAGTTGTCTTGGGCTAGAAAATTGTTTCACTGAGTCTTTTTGTGAGTTCTGCCACTCTAGAATTTGGTTAGAGTCATTATTTAAAGGTATTTGGAGTGGTTTGGGGAAGAGTTTGAGAAAATCCCTGTCTTTTCTCTGTCATTTTGGCTCTGCCCCCTAGGGATACTTTTTAAACTTTATTTTTCTTGTGATTTTCCTAAAGATTAAATGTGACCAGTCATCTCCCTACCCAGTAAATTTAAGTAGCTCCCTATCACCTCCAGGATCAAATACAAAATCCTCTATTTGACTTTGAAAATCCTTTATAATGTAGCCATCCAACTATCTTTCCTGTCTTTTTTTCTCTGATCCTGAGATAGTAACTTCCTTCGGATAATAAAATAAGACAATCTCTTACATTCACAAATTTTTTTCTGGCTCTCTCCCACGCCTGGAATACTCTTCTTTCATATCTCTGTCTTCTGACTTCTTCCAAGTTACAGTCAAATTCCACCTTCTAAAGACAATCTTTCATAATTCTTTATGCTTTGTTGTTCAGTCATTCAGTTGTGTTGGACTCTTTGTGAACCCACTGACCATAGTATACCAACACTGTCAATGGGGTTTTCTTGGAAAAGCTACTGGAGTGCTTTGCCATTTTTCTTCTCAAGTGGTCAAGGGAAAATTGGTTAAGTCAATTGCTCAGGAGACATACCTAGCAAGCTTCCTGAGGCCGTAATTGAACTCAGGACTTTCTTCCTAAGTATCTATCATTTTATCCACTGTCCCCTAGCTGCTTCAACCTCTATTGATTATTTGATATTTATCTTGTACATAGTTTATTTAAACATATTTATTGGCAATGTTATTTTCCCTATCAAATAGTGAACTTTCTGAGAAGAGAAATGGTCTTTTTTCCCTTTTGAATCCACAGCACATTGTCTGGTACATAGAAGGTCCTTGATAAACATTTAATATTGAGAGAATATCAAGTTCCCAAGAATAGACTAAAAGGTTTGTCTCAGACCACAAATATAAAACAATGAAACATGATTTGACTGATAGGGACCCAGTCTCCCATTTCAGTCTATTGTTGAAATTAGTATTGTTTTTGTTTTAGGTTTTTTTTTTTGGCAAGGCAAATGGGGTTAAGTGGCTTGCCCAAGGCCACACAGCTAGGTAATTATTAAGTGTCTGAGACTGGATTAGAACATAGATACTCCTAACTCCAAGGCCAGTGCTTTATCCACTACGCCACCTAGCCGCCCTGAAATTAGTATTGTTAAGAGTTGACTTTCCTACTTCCTTATTCTTCATTCCTGCTTCCTTACTATATATTTTAATTTCCTTATTAGGAGATTTAAAAATTCTTCATTTTATTGTTCCTAAAGATAGCAGGGCAGTCTCCCATTGGCATAATATTGACTTTGTCTAAAATGAATTATAAGATTGAACTCTGAGTATTTCAGGTCCTTCAGCTAGAGCCACACACTAAGGCTCTTCCTAATGATCACAGATTTCTTCTTCCTTCCCTTGTAACAGTAAAATCTATTCATGCTATCTCTGTGTGGGATGATATTTTTCATTTGAGCTCCCCTGAGCTACAATAAACTATTGGCAAGGGTTGAGCAACCATCCCAGTGGACTCACATAAAGAGAGTAAGAGTTGGGAAAGTGACACTGACTTGGGTCTAAAGAACTAACTTCTGAACTTCAAGTTCTTTCCTCTACCTGCACATAAGCATCAAAGAAAAGGACAATTAACATCTGGGTCATCTAATTTTCTATCTCTTTGCACATAATATTTTGTACACAGTAGACACATAAAAAGTTTTTGATTGAGTTACTTATCAAACCTATAGTAAGCAGTACCCTGGAAATACAAAGATGAATGCACTCTTCATGGTGCAAACAAATGACCACAATATCAAAGTGTGATTGAACAATATATTTGAGACATAACAGTGGAAGGAGAGATCATATTATTTTGTGTGACAGAAACATAGAAGCTATGTTGACATAAACCAATCAGAGTAGCCATCAGAGGCAATTAATTGAATAATTTAATAGTCCATCTCTTTCAGTAAACACTTTCTCCAGGACTAGGTGCAAACTTCAGATAGAAGTTTTAATTTTTGCATGTGTGTCCAAAACAGACCTCATTTTTTCAGCCCAAACTTGCCTCCTTCCTAACCTCACTATTTCTGCCATGAGCACTACCATCTTTCCAGTCACTCAGATTTCTGATCTCAAGAATTATCTTCTATTTTTTTTTCCTTCCTCTTGTCCTTATTAATCTGACCACCCTATTAATTCAGGTCCTCATTACTTTTCTTTGGAGTTATTACAATGCAATAGTTTTTTTTTTAAGTTTCCAGTATTCTCCCTCTCCAATCAGTCATTCCTGACCATGTCACTCCCACCTCCAAAGCTCCAGTGGCTTGCCTCTAGGATCCAAAATAAATTTCTTTGGCATTCAAAGTCATTGACTTTATTGTGTCGTTCTACGATTATTACATATTGATCCCCTTCAGGCACTTTATTTTTAGTTTTTAGTCAAACCATCCTATTTCTCATACATATTTCTCATAAATGATATTTTATGATGCAGGGTAGAGAGTGTTGAACTTAAAAGGTTGAACTTAGCATTTCAGGACCAGAGTTTGTACCCTAGGTCTTCCCTATACTGGGGTCATATCCCCTCTCTGAACTTTGGTCCCCTTTTGTGTAGAATGAGGTGAATTGACTAGTCAATGTCTAGAGTCCCTTTGATCTTCAGATCCATGATACCATAATCTCCTTAGTCATACCTTGGGATACACAATTTTTCCTTCAAGGCTGGATCTTCTCACTTCTACCTCTTAGAATTCCTGGCTTCTTACAAAGTTCAGTTAGAAGGCCATATCCTACATTCCAGATCCTCTTAGCTGCTAGGATACTCCCCTAGTTACCTTTTTCTTTCTGCCTTCCCAGTACAAGGTCTTTGAGGACAGAATTTTTTTTTAATCTTTGTACCTCTGGTATCTCATATCTTGTCCAGTATATAAGGCACTTAATAAATGCTTTAAAAAGTAACTGATTGTAGTTATATGCAATGAGTTTATATGAAAATAGGGAGCTTCCTGTCCCCTTAATTATCCAGATAATCCTCTTAATTCTTCATTTCACTGGACTCATATAACCTGAGATTAAGTATAATGGGTCTTACACAAGACCATCTGAGGAAGTGGGGGTTAGGAAGGAGAGAAGAGTCAGAATCAACAAGAAAAAAGCACATATCCAGTGATTAGTTGGTAAGAGAAATAACTCCATGATTCTATATGCTCAGGTTTTATCATTTTGCAACACAAGTCTCTCTGCCTGGACCATTATCTGAGGGTGGCCAACTAGTCCAAGCCAGGGTTTGGTCTTTATTTTATTAAAATGATTTGACACAATGGCCTCATTACCAGTAAGCCAGATGCTACTGTTATGTTGTTTTGACTTAAACATACTCCCTCCACTCTTGCTATTCCTATTACCTCCTCACTCTTCCACTCTATCCTAAAACCAAAAACCCTTTATGTTTACAAGGAAAATCCCAGTTGCAAATTACAAAATTACAAAAATTACATTTCTTTGCAAGTTTATGAGTTCCACTCATTAAACATCAAGCTTGATGTAGGCATGATCAGTCCATAAGATTCAAATGAAGCAGTTACTCAGAATTATTTCAAAAGTACTTAATTTGCTTTTAAAAGAGCTAGTATTTAGAGTCAGAGATTTATGAGTTTTAGACATAAGGCAGACATTTGTTTTCTGGAGTGACGACACTGACTTCCCAAACAAAAGGTGTTTATAAAATCCAATAAAAGTTATAATTATAGGTCCAAAATATTTGCCTTCTATGAGCTGTTTCTTACTTAACATAACTGGCAGCACAAGGCCTGGTCATCCTTTTCCATCCTTTTCTATTTAATATAACTTAGTTTGAATTGCCAGTAAGAAAAACCAGTAGAGGGCCTTAAATGATAGAGTTGGACAGGTTGGTTTTGAGGAAATTCGGCAGACTTTGAAACACTCAAATGTGAAATGTCAGTATCATTTTCCTGGGACTTATTAATCCTGATTATACTAAAATTAGGCATTTAGAGAATATATATTCTTTCATTTAGGAATAGAGTGTTTTAGGAACTGTCATCCCACCAATAGATATCAGAGTCTGTATTCTTGATTGTGGGTGATCCCATGGAGGTGCTCTACTCTAAATGAGGGCTTCCAGATGATGATGTGACTTGTCATCTAGAGTCTAATACTATGAAATGATGAAAAGTGCCTTTATTAGCAAGGAGCTGATTAATCATTAGTTATACAAAAGGGAGCAGCCTGCCCCATGCTTTTTTTTCCTTCCTTTACTGGTATGCATTGTGTTGAATTTTCTGAATATTTGGGTAATAGAGAGATTACTGGTCCTATTCTCTGCAAAGCCTCCATACAGCTGTGGGCACATTGCAATTAAACTGTACTCAAAGCTTTCAACAGGGTGGCCTGGAACCAGGAATGGTGATTCTCAAGATGCTCCATGGAGGGACTAGGGTATGGGAGGTATTGGTGTCTACTATAATGGGACACAGATTTAGAGGAAACTGAAGTCCAGAATGGTGAAGGGGATTACTAGTAAGTGGCAGAGCCAGGATCATTCTAATATATTTCAATCCAATCCAATAAGTTCTTATCAAGCACAAATTGAGATAAGGTAAAAAGTTATAATAACCAGAGTTGTACTTGGAGTCATGGAAACCCCTGATGAAGGCCCAGCTCTACCACATCTGATCATATGACCCTGTGAAGGTCACTTCTCATTGTCACAAGTAGCTCTCTAAAACTAAGTTGCAGAGAACATACCACCACCAAAAGTCCCAGAAGACTGAGAGGTCTTCTTCATGCATGGATGAAATCACAGGGATGTTTAGGGGAAAAAAATGTATAATGCCAGGTACTAGGGCTGCAGACAAAAATCCCCAAACAATCCCAAACCTTGGGGGTCTTTTGTGCCCAAATTCAGAACAATGCACTTCTACTTTACCTGGGCATTTTTCTTCTAAACACCTCTTTCTTAACACACATTCAGTATATAAATTACAAGAATTTATATGCAAAGCCTCAAAGGGGTATGAATTGGCCTCCAATCCAAAAAGACCTCTTGGAAGAACTCAAAAAAAGGGTTTTAAAGACCAAGAAGAGAGGAAGAAGAAAGACAGAGAAAAGAGATGAGACATGCAGGAGAATGTTAAATGTCAACACAAAAGCTGGACGTAAAAGAACATGCAACAATAACAAGAAAGAACCTGATAAAGTTATCATGGTGACAAGATCAAAATGCAAATTTAGAAGGGGACAACAATGTCAAAGTGGCTATATGCAAAACCTTAAAGAGGAGTGTGACTTAGTTTCAGGTCTAAAAAGAACTCATGGAAGAGCTCAAGAAGGATTTTTAAAAATTAAATAAGGCAAGAGAAAAATTGGGAAAGAAATGAGAGTGATTTAAGAAGAAAGTAACATCTTAAAAATAGAATAAGTCTAATGGTAAAAGACATACACACACACACACACACACACACACACACACACACACACCACTGAAGAGAACTCTTTAAAAAAGCAGATTTAGCAAAATGGAAAAAAATACAAAATTTTACTGAAAAAAATAATTCTTTGAAAATTAGAATTAGGTAAGTAGAATTTGATGACTATATCACACATCAAGAAAGGAAGAGCAAAATCAAAAAAATAGAAGAAAATGCAAAATATCTCACTGGAAAAACAACTGACCTGGAAATAAATTGAGGAGAGATAATTTAATATTCATTGAACTAGCTGAAGGCTATAATCCAAAAAAGAACCTAAACATTAACTTTCAAGAAGAATATTGTCCTGATATCTAGATTCATAGTACAAAACAGAAATGGAAAGACTCTACCAGATATCTTTTGAAATAAATTAAAAAACTAAAACTCCCAGAAATATCTTATTCAATTTCCAGAACTCCAAGAAGATCAAGCCACAGGATGAAGGATGAAGTCACAATCAAGATGACTCAAGATTTAGCAGCTTTTCTATTAAAATATCAAAGGACAATACCATCTGTATCCAAAGAAAAAAATTATGGAGTTTAAACAAAGATCAAAGACTATTACCTTTAATTTAAGAAAGGTATCTTATATAATTTTGCTATTTCTTATATTTTATTTTTTCCTTAAGGTTATGATTTCACTCTCAGCACATTCAATTTTGATCAATGTATACCATGGAAACAATGTAAAGACTATCAGACTGCCTTCTGTGGGAGATGGAGGGAGGGAAGTGAGATGTGGGGGTGGAATTGTAAAATTCAAAAAGCAATAAAAAAATTTAAAAGAATATCAAAGGGTTTGAAATATATTCCAAAGGAAAAAAGAGGTAGGATTATAGTCAAAAAACATCTACTCCAAAAACCTAAGAATAATGATTTAGGAGGGGGGAAAAATGAATATTTAGTGAAATAGATGATTTTCAAGCAATTCTGATGAAAAGACCAGAGTTGAATAGAACATTAGCTTTCCAAATCCAAGACTCAGGAGAAGCATAAAAAGGATAACCAAGAAAGAAATCTCATAATGGATTCAGTAAAGTTAAAATATTTACATTCTTACAAAGGGATATGATATGTATAACCCCAAAGAACTTATTATTGTTAGGGTAGTTACAAGGAGTATACATAGGCAGAAGGCATGACTATGGGTTGACTATGAAACAAAACAAAACAAAACAAAAGGGTAAGAAAAAGAAATGCATTGGAAGAAGGGAAATGGAGAATCAGAATGCAGGAAATGTGAGAACATGATAGAAGTTTAAAAGAGCATTAATCATAAAGGAGAAGATGGGGGGAAGGCAACACTTGAGCATTCTTATCAGGATTGATTGAAAGAGGGGATAACATGCACAGTTCAATATAGAAATTTTACTTTACCCAACAGTGATATAGGAGGAGAAAGGGATAAGGGGGAGGGAATGCTAGGAGAGTAACTTGGAGATGATGGTCTCAAGAAAAATGTTTTTGAAGAAGGATGGTGAAAGGAGAGAGAAAAGAAGATAAACAGGGGGAAACCGGGTGAAGAAAAATAGTTAGCAATTATAACCATGAATGTGAATGGTATAAACTCACCCTTAAAAAGTAAGCAGATAGGGGCAGCTAGGTGGCACAGTGGATAGAGCACTGGCCTTGGAGTCAGGAGTACCTGAGTTCAAATTTGGCCTCAGACATTTAATAATTACCTAGCTGTGTGACCTTGGACAAGCCACTTAACCCCCTTGCCTTGCAAAAACTACAAAAAAAAAAAAAGCAAGTAGAGTGGATTCAAAACTAGAGTCCTATAATATGCTATTTATAAGAAACAACCTTAAAGTTTAGACACACAGGCACAAAGTAAAGATAAGAGGATGGGGGCAGAATCTGTTTTGCTTCAGCTGAAGTTAAAAAAAAAGTACGAATAACAATCATGATCACAGAAAAAGGAAAAGCAAAAATTGATGTAATTAAAAGAGATAAGAAAACAAACTTGCTAAAAGGGATAATAGACAATGAAGTAAGATCAATACTAAATTTATGTACATCATAATAACACCTTTGAAAATGAAGGACAAGCAACACAACATTCACTAACTGATATAGCATCTAAAATTTTAAAGGAAAAGTTAAATGAGTTAAAGGAGAAAATAGACAATAAAACCATGTTCAAAGTTGCTTTCAGACCTAGATAAATTTAAGAAAAAACAAGATAAAAGTTAAGGAGACAAATAGAATTTTAGAAAAGTTATGATAGGCCTCAGAAGAAAAAGGAATATAACATTTTCTCAAGAGTATATGGCATTTTCACAAAAACTGATCATGTACTAGGGCATAAAAACTTCACAATCAGATGCAGAAAAACAAATACTATAATGAGATGAAATAATATTTAATAAAATATGGGTCTTAGAAACCCATATCGAAAATTAATTATAAACTAAATAATCTAATCCTACATGAATTAATCAAAGTACAAATCATACAAACAATAAATAATTTCATTAAAGAGAATGATATCAATGAGATAACATAATAAAATTTATGGGATGCAGCCAAAACATAGGGAAAAATTTAAATCTCTAAATGCTTTCATCAATAAAATAAAGAACAGATCAATGAATTGAGCATGCAGCTAAAATAAATTTAGAAAGAGAATAAATCAAAAAATCTTCAATTAAACATCAAATTGAAAATCCTGAAAAGGAGATATTAATAAAATCAAAAGAAAATGACTGAACTAATAAATAAAGCTAGGAGCTAGTTTTCTGGAAAAAATAAAATGGATAAGTCATTAGTTAATTTGATTTTTAAAAAGAAAGAAAACCAAATTACCATTATCAAAAATTAAAAAGGTAAATTCAAGAAATTAAAGTTATTATTAGGAGACATTTTACTCAATTATATGTTAACAAATCAGGCATTCTAAGTGAAATGGATGAAAAATACAAGTTGCAAAAGATACAAGTTGCAGAAGAGTAAGTAGAATATTTAAATGACCTGATTTAAAAAAAAATGAACAATTTATCAATGGGTTCTCTGGGGAAAAAGTTCCCAGGATCAGATGAATTCACAAGTGAATTCTATCAAACATTTAAAGAATAATTAATTCCAATGAGTATATAAGTGACTTGAGAAAACAAAGGCAAAGTTTTACCAAATCTCTTTTATTGCACTAATATGATGTTGATACCTAAACTAAGAAGAGAAAAAACAGAGAAAGAAATTATAGGCCAATTTCCCTTATCAATATTGAGGTAAAAAAAATTAAAGAAAATACTATTAAAGAAATTACAGTAATATATCACAAAGATTAAAAACTGTGACCAGATGGGCTTTTTACCATGAATAGAGGGCTGGTTCAGTATTAGGAAAATTATCAACATCATTAACCATATTAATAACAAAATCCACAGAAGTCACAATTATCTCAATAGATGCAAAAAATTTCCCCATCACTCAACTGAATTCGTTCTTTCCAAAGTAATCAGACCCAATCTGCTTTCTCAATCCTCATCTTTCTTGACCTGTCACATAAAATGCTACTGACCACCTTTTCTCCCTTTATAGTTTTTCCTTCTATCATGTTTTCATGATACTTTGAGTTCCTTGTCTACCAGTATGACTGGTATGACTGCTCATTATCAGTGTCTTCTTTGTTGCATTATCCTCTGTATTATTCAGTGCAACTGACAGTATGCCCCAAGGATCTATCCAGGGCCTTCTTCTCTTTTATTATTTCTCTTGATGATCTCCTTAAATCCCATAAGTTTAATTACCATCTCTAGGTTAGTGGTGCCTAGATCCATATATCAAGTCTCATTCTCTTACCTAAACTTTGGTCTCCATGTTCCCCTTTGTCTTTTTTATTTTATTTTATTTTATTTTATTTTATTTTATTTTATTTTATTTTATTTTATTTTATTTTATTTGGTTTTTGCAAGGCAATGGGGTTAAGTGGCTTGCCCAAGGTCACACAGCTAGGTAATTATTAAGTGTCTGAGGCGGGATTTGGACTCAGGTACTCCTGACACTAGGGCCAGTGCTCTATACAGTGCGCCACCTAGCCGCCCCACCTTTTTAAAATTTTCAACTTAGTCTTTAATAAAAATCTCAAGCTCAACAGATCCAAAACAAAACTCATTATCACTGTCTTCTCAAATATGCCTCTTCTAAATTTTTATATTTCTGTCAAGGACACCACCACCTCTCTAGTCACCCCTTACAATCTCTGGGTGATGCTCTATTCCTTACTTTCACCTATCTCACATGTCTAGTCAAATACCAAATTTTGCCATCTCTTTTTATTCACACGGTCACCAGCTTATTTTATAAGGTATCTAGTCTTTTAGCTCTTCTAGACTGCATCATCCAACAAAAGTCTGTAAAGGGTTACATATAGGATTTAATATTTATTTATGACTATAATGTAACACATTACCAATTAGTATAATAGTATAACATAATAATGTAATAAAGTATGAACTTTGAGGACCATATGTAGTCCAATGGTGACAAGTTAGACATAGCTGCTAGACCCTTATCACCTCTCACTACTGTATTGTAATAGGCTTCTAAGTAGTTTCTGTCTCAAGTCTTTCCCTACTTCAATCCATCTTCCATTTAGCTTTCTAAATGAATTTCCCAAAGTAAAGGTCTGATCCAGGTCACTTCCTTTCTCAACACACTCCAGAGGCTCCTTTGACCTTTAGAAACAAACAAAGACTCCTCAGGTAGACAATCAACTTTTCTAAAATTTTTATACATGATTTCTTTTCACAAACCTGGCTTTCTTAATAGTTCTCTGTCCTATCTCTTGTCTCTGTGACTTTCCTGGCTATCTCCTATAGCTAGAATGCACTGCTTTCTCTTAGAATCCTTTGATATCTGTGCTTCCTTCTGCATAGGGTTGGGGAACCTTTTTCTGTCAAGTGCCGTTTGGATATTTTTAACATTATTCACCTATTATGTTCAGTCAAACATAATTAATTCACTCTAAAAAGCTTCTGGATTGATTGAATTTTGAATCCTGCCTGCAGGTGCCATGGCAGTGCCAGGTCAAATCATAGGCTAGGCATTCCCTGCCTCTGTTCTACATGAACACCTTGGGAGTTTCCTCAGCTACTGGTGACTTCCTCCTAAAAATTGTTCATGTCTGAGGTTTAGAGTTGGAAGCAACTCTAGAGAATCTTTCTCATCTAGCCCCCCTTATTTTACAGTTGGGGAAACAGGCTGAGAAAGATCCATCCAAAGTCACCAAGTACTAAATATCAAAACCAGGATTGAATTTTGGTCCTCTGATGGCAAGTTGAATGTATTCTTTTTTTGTAAACAAATATTTGATACATCTATATACACACACATGTTGTTTGCCCTAGTTAGATTAAAAATTCCTCCAGGGAAGGAACTTTTTCACTTATATTATATCCCTCAGGAATTGTCACAGTTCCTGGCACATAGTAGGCACTTAATAAATGTGAATTGATTAATTTATTATTCACAGGTAATTAGTATAGCACCTTCACTGTAGTAGATGCCAAGTGAATATTGATTGATTAGTTTAAAAATCATTACTGAAAATGTTAGGGACATCAGAATAGATTTTTTTCTATCATAGGGAGGTATTGGAGTGAGTTGCAAATTTGTCCTCTGTGTGGGAGGTGGGTTATTGAGAAGAGGAAACACCCCAATTTGGATAGAGGAAGGAAGAAGCTGATGGACAAATGTCTGACTTTACAGTGTGGATCAAAGGCATGAAAACTACGGTGAAGCAAATCTTTATAAAGTGCATTAGGAGATCCTCTCATATCAGTAAGCATATTTACTAGCTATATTTAAATGATATGCCTAGGTGGGTTGTAGCCCAGCAGTTTGGTATCAGGGACTCTTCCATAATTGCTTGCTTAAATCGCCTATTTAATTATTATGGGAAATGAATCTGTGAAGGACCTGTGATTTCATTAATAGAGAAAATTCCAAGTACAGGAACTCTACACAGGCAGATTGCAACCCTCTTAGGCTTTAATTCATATTAATTATATGTTCTAGCAAGTTGCCAGGCATAATAAAGATTGAAGGACTTTATCCAGAGAAAGAAAGAATCACACAATTTCAGTTTTGAGAGATATCCTGTCACTTATTCCTTTCTGTCCCCCGCCCAGAATCCTGCCTTCCTCAATCCCCAGAAGTGGTCTTGAAGAGTTCTGAGAGGGGGAACTTACTTTCTCCAGAAGAGGCTACCCATTGACCTTTTCTACACTACAGGTAAAGTTCTGGAGGCCAGATTTGAATCTATGTCCTCCTCAGGGAACCATTCTATCCATCATACTTTGCCTCCTACATATATGATCTTTAAAGTTGCAAGAGATATTGGATAGTCTCTACTGATATGTGTGTATAAGTATGTGTGTGTGTGTGTGTGTGTGTGTGTGTGTGTGTGTGTGTGTGTGTTACCCTACCTCTGTAGAATTACTGGGATTCATTAAGATTTAGATAAGTATGTTATTCTTAGAGTGATTTGGAACAGTGATCTACACTGATTTCATACACTCATTTATAATTTCCTTTCAGCAGGCAATTAATCCCCAGTCCTCAGTGAGCATTTAGAACAGCATTATTGAGCTTAATGTAATTATTCATGTAAATGATGCGATTAATGATGATAACAATGAGAGAAACATTCTACCACATATTGATTGACTCACTCACTTGATGACTATTAATTTCACTAGGGTTTCTGGTACCTAACTATTTCCTTGTTGGTGAAAAAAGTCAATTTTCCCATACCACTATATTGTTACTTCAATTATATCCAAGAGTTTGAACATGGGTTTAACCCATTTTCTATATAGTCCCCCATTCTTAACAGTAGTTTTTCTTTTGAGCTTACTAACATTATTTCACAACAAAGCATCTATAGTTGTGACTAAATTTCCCTTGGGAGAAGATTCTGTTTATTATCTCCATAACTTGCTTTAAACATACACACAAACACACACATTCCAACATTCAATTCTTGGTACATTTAGAGAAACAAGACAGGTCATCACTCCTACTTTCAAAATAACTTTTTCCTGAAAATCAGAAATCAGAATTCCATGTAAGTAGCTGATGAAGCATGAAGGTAGTTAGTCATACCTGTTTCTTCATTCTTATTTAAATATTAATGTTGGTTGATTTACATGAACTTGAAAGATGCTTCCACTAAAAGCCAGAGAAGCCATTTACAAATCATTCTGTTCAAAAGGCATGTTGACCATGAAATCCTTTTTTTCCCTGTTGGAGCCAATTTAAACTGAGTTGACAAGTTTAAGACTACACATCGAGACAGAAAAATGTCACCATTGTTTTGGTAGCAGATTGAACGGAGGGTTCAGTGGCTGTAGCTTCTGCTCTTTAAATCATGAGAAGACAGGTTATGAACTGCAGGAGACAGAGACTAACAGGGTAGGCTCCTGCTCCCCACAGTTGCTAGATATACATCAAATGGCCCAGGCTGGAGAAAGCACTTCATTGGTATTCACCTAATGACTTGACCTTACCTGATTGAAATCTTTGTGTTGGCTGGGAAAGTTTAGAGAAGGAAAAAACATGAAGTGAAGGTACAGTTTCTAGAGGAGAGATTTTAGTTGTGTGGGGTAAACTGAGATCATGGTTAATAGACTTTTCCTGAGAATGATAAAGATGACTAACATTATTGTCCCTTAAGATGATCTTTCCAGGACGTAAGTCAAGTAGCATTTATTAAGTACCTACTATAGATCAATCATTATGATACGAGGATAATAAAGAAAGGCACAAACAGGAAAACTTAGTATGTAATGAATTCACAGGGATCTATAGGAACATAGATCCCCCGGACATAAATTTAGACTAGAAGGGACTTTAGTGGCCATTTATTCCAACTCTCCAATGAAAAAACTGACAAAACTGAGACCTTGAGAGACAAATGACTCGTGTATAATTACATAGCTTGTACATTACAGAGGTTAAATTTGAACCCAGGTACTCTGATTCAACTCCAGCCTTTTTTCTCCTTATACTAAAGTGCTACACAAGGATACTTACTCTATTCAATCACTATAAAGTAAAAGGAGAAAAATAAGGATCTTCAAAAAATAGCTTACTGTGCTAGTCATTTGTCCTGGATGGTAGACTCTGTGATTCTAGAATTTTTATATCTGGGAAGAAATTCAGAGAGATCCTAAAATCATAGATGTGGAGCTGGAAGGGCTTTAGATAATCTAATCCAATTCCTTAGTTTTATCAATGATGAAATCAAAGCCCAGCAAACTTAAATGACTTGTCCAAATTTACACTACAGTTGGAAAGATCTTAGTTCAAATCTTCCCTATGATACTTACAATGATCATTGAAAAGTTACTTTTTTTTCAAATATCAATGTTCTTACTGGTAAAATGAGGATAGAAATGTACCAATCTCATGGGGTTACTATAAAGCTCAAATAAGATAACATATGTAAAGTGCTTTGCAAATCTTGAAGTGCTATATAAATGTTAGCTATTATTATTTCTTACCGAATTATAGCAGATCAAGGGAAAATGTTCTGGAAAAGAGTTCTATTTTTAGAGTTAAAAAAAGAACTGAATTCTTTGCCATAATATAGTATTGAAAGTCTCCCAATGATGTCCCAGGAGAGAAAGAATGTGTTTAAAATGGCATAGAGGACGCTGAGATTTGAGAAGGGATGCATTCTTTGTCTAGCCAGCTTCTAATCTGTACATCACCCAAAGGAATATTCTCTCAGTCTTTGCATGGAGTTGAAATTACCCACTCATTTACTCAGGTCTTTTTTTAACACAGGAAAAAATAGGTCTTTCTATAATTGAGCTTTAGTAAAGTGATAAATAGAATATGAATCATGTCCTGTGTGGCCATTACATTTTTAAAAAATATATAATGAAGTAATAAAAAAATGTATTAGGCTCAAACCTGGAGGTCCAAAGCTAAGCTGATCTGCAGATTTTCAGAAATTCAGATTACTTAAGTAAAATACTGTCAAGGGAGATCAAGACAAAATTGGAAGACAAAAGGGGCAATGGAGCATCACTGCTTAGGAGTCAGGAATCCTGGGTTCAAGTCCTCACTCCAGTGTTCATTGACTTTGTGACCTTGGACAAATCACAACCTCTCTTGGACCTTAATTTCCACAGCTACAAAATGAAGAAGTTTAATTGAATTTTTTTGGTAGTATTTTGCAGTTTTGTAGCCTCAGTGGTTTAAAAATGAGTCTCTACTCTCTTTTTCTGGTGAGGAAACTGAGGCCCAAGAAGGTGAAGAGGTGCAATGATTTTCCCAGAGTCCCACAAAAAAAATACTAAATAGCATAATTCAATTGAACACAGGTCTTCAGACAACAGACCAAGAACTTTTATGACTACACCACATTTTGTCAAATATGATCATAGAGTAAAGCTGGAACAGACCTCAAATAATACCTAGTACAAATCCCTTATTCTACAGAAAGAGAAACTGAGACTGAGTGAAGGGAGTTTTTCAAAGTCACACAGATAGTCAGTTCAGTTTTTCATGTGTTGCCATTTTTGTTCTATATAACTATATAGAGCTAAAGGGAAAGACAACTGTTGAGTTCTTGAGGAGCTCATTGGGTAAGGCAACTTAATGGTTTGTACATGAATCTTTTTGAAATGTTTGTTTCATCAAACAGTTTTTTAAAAAGCTGCTAATGGAAGATCAGTCTGACTTAGTTTCTAAATCAGTCGCCATTATTGTAGATGAGACACTATCTAAAGGGTGACTTCATACCTTAGACTCAGCCAGACAATTTATGCTGCCCTTTGCCTTGGTTCTTCCCTTTTTAAAATGGTAATAACATTTCTTCTTGACTTCAATTTACTGTGGAGAACTCTGAGGGCATCTGAGACAGATGCCACCAGAACTCTGAGATGGTAATCAATTAAATCATAAACTTCTTAGAAAATACACTTAACAGGAACACATGGATGCTTATCAAATAGCAACACAGGCACTGATTGAACATAATGGGTTTTTGAGTGCTAGTGTTATGACCTTATTAAACAACCCTGGTCTGGCCATCTATCCTTTTGGAGCCTTTGTTTCCTTGTCTGGTAAATGAAGGGATTTTGTCTAGTAGATCTCTAAGATTCCTTCTATCTCCAGATCCTGATATTACTGATATCAAATAAGGCATAAAATGGGGTTAGGTATTTAACAAAAATAGTTGCCACTGTCCTGGAGGATGTCCTATGCAAAGACCAAATGAATGACACATTCCTTAGAAGTAGTAACATCATTTAGTTGTTCCTGTTTATAAATGTCTTGGGACATCAATGTATAAATAAGAAAAACATTCATCAAGCATTTATTATGTGCCATATAATGTCCTATCACTAAAGACAGAAACAAAAAAGAAAAGACAGTTCCTATCCTCAGTGATCTATATTGTAATAGGGTAGACAACAGATAGGAGTAGTATCACTTTAGCTTAGAAAGTTACAAGGGTTGTGAATGAGTACCAAAGCCAACGTACCCCATCAGAGAACAATGACATAGCTTATATGATCATTATTCTTGGCTCCAGACCTAGAGGATCAAGGAGAAGAAGAATGCATACTTGTGTACTGGTGAGGAAATCATGTAAGAAGTGACTGAAGAGGAGAGAGTACTCAAAATCCATGATATCAAAAGGTTTTCTCAGTGAAATCTATAAACACTCTAAGAGTGATCTACCAATCTACATAGGAAATAAAAAGAAAGAAAGGAGAAGAATGCCTATTGCCTTGCCATAGGTCAAGAAACTATAGCTCCTGGGTCAAAACTGGACTGAGAATAGTTTGAATGCCATACAAAAACAGGAGGTAGGTCAGATATAAGTCCATGGGCTGTAAATTTACTGGCCCCTGACAACTATGACCATTGATTTAGAACATCAGAACATATATATCTTGGAAGGCCACTGCAGATGGACATGAGCTGCAGTCACAACTGAACAAAAAAAGAGAATGGGAAAACTTCATTTGATCACAGTTTCAGTGATACTAAACTCGTGACACACAAAAGGTCTTATTTTTTTAGTATCAATATTTAGAGGATGCTTATGCCAGCAAACCATAGAATAACACAATTTCAATGAATTGAAACTGAGGGTGACTTAAAGGTCAGTGAAGATACCCATGACACACATAAGAAGGCTGCAATATATTGTTTAGAGTGATCTAGAAGCAAGAGCATCCTGAGGCTTAAGTGAGATAATGGATATAAAGTACTTTGAAAACCTTAAAACAATGTATGAATTCCAGTTATTATTATTATTAACATTGCTATTATTATAAGTATAATTAGTCTACAACCACCAGGCTTCTGGTCTGGTGATGACTTCCTTCTCTGAGCTTTCTTCTACACTGCTCATGATCTCAAGCAATAATTATAAACTAAAACAAGGGTGGGCATTTAACTGTTTAACAACAAAGATCTATAAATATGTTTATGTGCATACACACTCATATATAGACATACATAAATGTATGTATAAACTATATATAGATATATATCATACACACTTTAAAATTTTCCTTATAACTGATACTTTTTAAGTATGGACAACCAACAGAGCAATAGACCTAGCCCTGTTTTGGGAAGATTACCAATTTCCGAAGTGTAAATGCTCACACGGACAATTTAACAATCAAGTCATAAAAGCAGTTTAAAACTGACTACATCCCAGATTTCCTGACTAACATTTCAGTATTCTGTCTAATGATTTAATTAAAAATCATGGATACTTTATGAGAAAACTCAAATGTCTCTTAGTAAGCCTCCATTATGGTTTAACACAGATAATTCAAATAAAATGAACTAAAGAAGGTTTATAGATCAAGAGCTGGAAATGATCTCATTCCCTCTAGTCCAACAGCTTCATTTTACAGTTGTTTATACAGAGTAGCACATAGGTTAATTTATCTCTAAGATCACACAGGTAGTTTATGTCAGGGGTAAAATCAATTCCTCACATTACTCAGTTAGTACTCTTTCCACCATAGCCTAGTGCCTCCACCTGTACCAAGATAAAATGAGTAATAGCTAAAACAGGTCAGTCAGGCTTTGATTCTGCTCTACAGAGGCAAGCACAGAGAAGAATCTGTCCTGTTCAACAGTGTGAGACTCCCTTGTGGCAAAGGCTGTTGCCATTCTTATTTAGAGAGATGGTGATGCAGGTACTTCTGAGATAGAAGACCCAGTCTGAATCCTCACCTACTATTTCTTCCTGAAGCCACTTCTATATGAACTTTCTTCTGTGACAGTCTAGCATCTTTCTTGACCATTCAGGTCTACCTGCTATTTTTCTAGGCTACAGGATCCATCCCAGTTTTAGAAGCAGCAGGGTTCTTGTAGCATATCTGTTTTTCTCCCCACTAACCTACTATCTTTGAGAAGTAGTAATTATGCATGAAATAACATTGTGATGGAGAACCTAGGGGGAAGGGGGTTGGAAGGCCCTAGTTCTGCAGCCTGCATTCTCCCTGAATTATTTGTGAGAAGCAGAAATAATGTCAACTCATTTTTCAAATCTGCACAATACAGAGGGGTTCCATAACTTATTTTATTTTCATCATATTATTAAAGAGAAAGGTAATTAGAAATTAAAGCAGAATCTTCCTCTTCTGGTTCAAATATATTCTGAGGATTTATGGGCAACCTTACTAGCACAATAACTTTTTTTTCAAATTAAGATATTGCAATCTTCTATCTCTTTTTTCCTTACCATGGACATGGATGCCATTTGGTTGAAAGGAAGAACTTGTTACTGGCTGGTATGACTTCAAATGTGATCCTGCTGACTGTTGAACATGGGAAGGTGGTGGTCTCTGCATGACTGAAGTGGGGGCTGGCATTCTCCGGGGGCTGATATGATGGGGAGATGGAGCAGAAGGGGCAAACCTAAGAAAACAATGGGAAAAACAAAAACAGAAGTAACATAAGATGGTTGAAGCAAAGGTTATATTAAAAAAAAAAAACAACTTTTGAGGCAAAATGTTAATCACCTGATCACAAACACAAACTAAGGAAGAAGAATGACAGCACACTCTTAAACAACAAACCAAACTGTATTACTTGCCTCTCTTCCATTCATTCTTGCCCCTGAACTTCTAACTTCACTCACATCTTAACTATGATTATTAAACAAACCAGTTAAGGAGAGAAAAAACAAACAAACAAACCCCACAGTTACATGTGGGTTTGTTAAGTCTTTCAAACTTGATTTCAAACATTTGGACGTTGGCAAAACTCAGAGCACATTTTGCCAGGTCCCCTTTTTCTGCTAATTTTTAAATCCATTTGTATTTTAAGGGAAATTTAATCCATATGTTTCTGATTCATTTACACTTAGCTCATCAAAATTTTGTTTTGTAAGACACATGTGATGTCCAAGAAGTGTTACAGGGTTTTGGTATGATGGTATAATCCTTTTCAAACAATGCATTTCCCTTTGCCAAGAGTAAATTGACTTAAACCTCAAAAGGGTCAAGTATGGTTTGAAATGCAGAGGCCTAGAGGCTGAAGTGGGTTTTGCATTTGGCATAAAACACTCTCTTGGCTCAAACAGAAACAGAATGGCAAACCATCTTTTGTAACCATTTATGCCAATGATGTTCATTCTGTGGGGTAGATTTTAAGGTGAAGAGAGAACAGGAATGTTTGGAATAACTCATTACTTAGCCCTTCAGGGTTCCTAATATATTTTCCTTTTAATAGCCCTGTGAGGCAGATAACATATATATATATATATATATATATATATATACATATATATATATAATATATCACTTAATTTTTTCCCAATTCCATATTAATTTTTTAACTTGTTTTTAAATTTTGAGATGATCAGTCATCAGGTATGGGTAATACATGTGCAGCTATGTAGAACATTTCCATATTAGCCATTTTGTACGTGAAGATGACTCAAAAGAATGAAAAATAATATGCTTTAGAGTCTGTATTCAGACAATATCAATTCTTTCTCAGGAGTTTTACCATGAGTTGTTTGTGATTATCTTGGATCATTGTATTGTTGATAATAACTAAGTCATTTATAGTTCTTAACTGTACAATATTGCTACTACTGTGTTCAATATTTTCCTGATTCAATTCACTTGTCTTTGCATCAATTCATGTAAATCTTTCCAAATTGTTTGTCTGAAATCATAATTATCATTTCTTGTAGAATAAAAATATTCCATCACAATCACATATTACAACCTATTTGTTCATTATCTAATTGATAGGTATACCTCCAATTTTTAATTCTTTAATTCACAAAGTGTTAGCAAATAATATTAACAATAATTTATGGATGAGGAAACTAAGTTTCAGAAAATTTGTATCTTATCTGGTATGCATAAAGGAGAAAACATTTTTATCTTTTAATTCCATAGTAAGAGAACTAGAAGAAAGTTTTCAGTATAGATTATTTCTCTTAAATTTGAAGTGGGAGGGAGCATACTTTCTAGAACTCCATAATAACTAAGGATGCACAAATTTTATATGTTGCCTCAAGGTTTGCAAAATCCTTTATTTCATTTAAGACTCAACAATTCTTTGTTGTAGGTGTTGTTATTACCCAAAATTCACAAAAGAACCCACTGAGCCAGGCTACTAAGTGTTAGAGGGAGTATTTAAACTAGATCTTCCTGGATCCAATAAGTGCTCTATCTACTGTGCCACCTAACTGAATTTAGCTATCAGGTTTTCTGATGGTTTTCATTGCTACTTCTTTTAAAGGAAACATTTATTGAAGACCTCTTGCCAGGTAAACATTTTCTTTCAGAGTCTATTATCCTGTCAGTAGATATTATCTTGAGAAGAAAGGTTGAAAGACTTTAGGTAAACAAATAGAGGATTTATGCCAAGAATATTATCTCCATGGATATTTCTTGGTTTTGGTTTATTTATTTTATATTACAATAATTTTTTGTAAGAGTAAACATAAAACCTCCCCCTGCCCCAAGAAGATGAGAAACCTAAAGAATAGTGAGAGAGAGAAAAATGTACTTCAGTCTATGATCAGATTCCAATGGCTCTGTCTCTGGGGTGAGTTACTTTCTTTATCATAAATCCACCAGAAAAGTTGCTTCAATATTTTTCCCACAGTTGCTACTACTAGCTGTATTTCTCTCCACTCTATTTGTCCCCATTCTCATTTATTCCATGAATATTTCTAAGACATCCCCCAGATCTTTCTCCAGTGCCTCATCATAGCATGGAAGTGAATTATGGAGTCTGAAGGCTACGGATCACAAGTTCTAGAAAGACCTACCATGCAGGATTTGATTCAGAATGATTTTGCTTGTGGAGAGTGACAAATTCTTTGGCCACAACAACCCATGAAACAAAGAAAAAAGGGGGGAAATAGTCCTAACTTTTAAGCCACTTCCTTTTGCTTTGTTTCTAGAATATTGGTAGCGACAGAAAAGAAAGTAGATACCAATATTAAACATTAACATAACTGTTGTAATATTAAGTGTGGGAATATTTGTCTATTAATTAAAGAAATGATATGCTATTGGAAGAAGTGAACCATATTAATATCAATATTCTTATAATCAATGAAAAAAAGCAAGCTGTAGTTAAATGGATATTTGACTCATAGGTCTGTCCTAGAAAGGAAAATTGTAAAAAAGTTAATGGAGTTAGTTTCATTATATACCCAAAGGTGATGAAACATCATTTTATGAGATGTTTGGTTGGTATCATCTTGAACTATTCATGATGAATAGGATAAGCAAAAGAAGGACCATGAAGATAAGGCAGTTTGAGTATCAATAACTGCTACAGAGGGGGATGGGGATGAGAAATGCTGCAAATAATTTGATAAGATCCTGTCAACCAAATCATAACATTTATTGGTGACTTTAAATGGTTAAAATGGACATAGAAGAGGGTAAAAATGGGTTTTAGGGGACAGCTAGGTGATGTAGTGGATAGAACACTGGCCCTGGAGTCAGGAGGACCTGAGTTCAAATCAGACCTCAGACACTTCATGATTACCTAGCTGAGTGACCTTGGGCAAGTCACTTAACCCCACTGCCTTGCAAAAACAAAACAAAACCAAAAAACCCCCGGTTTTAAAATACTGAGTAGGATAAAGAAAGTTTGAAGATTATTTAGAAGTCTCATACCTATATGGAATTGTAAGCTTGCATATTTAGAGTTGAAAGTGCAAACTCCTCAATTTTCCTCAGAGGAAACTGAGGTTCAGAGAAATTAGAAGACCTACTCATCATCATAGAGCTAACAAGTATAAGGCAGAATTTGAACCCAGGAGTCCCTGACTCTAGGTCCAATATTTTAGAAACTGTATGAGTACTTTCTTCTAGAAGACATTTAGGCTGTAGGTATGACAAGCACAGATTAACACCATACAAAATGAAATTTACTTTATTTTAGCAAGATGAAACTATCATTACTGGCAAAAGGAATGATTTCAGAATCAGCTGTTTGTAGTCAGATCATTGAAAAGATAGAGAAAAAAGTTAAAAAATTAACATCAAATTAGAAGAAAGGCTAAGCATGAGAAGATACTTTATAAAACTGTAATAATTGCAACCTGGTCTGTTAAAACAAATTCTCAGTCCTAAAAAATAACAAGCAGAGAAAGACTAAGTTGTTGCTATTGCTTATCAATGTTTTCATCAAAAATCTAACATATAAAAACAATGTTGCTACAGTGAGGAGCTCCAAAGAAACCCAAAATCATTTCAGCCAGCAAAGATTAAATTTAGCCAAGAGTTGTAGCTAAGGCCACATTTGCTTAGAATGTGCATTTGTATTATATGGGAGGATTCTGGAATCCAGAGAGATTCATAGTGGCAGAGCACAGGATCTGTCTATAGCAGTGCTCCTGTTCCAATACAGTTTACCTTTTGAATTCTCAGTGATTTGGGGGAATTTCTATGTGTAGCTACAGGTATTTGCTTTCTGTTGATTTATAAAGGATAATGTAATTCTAGCTTGCTGATAATTTTAAGTTATCTAATAGATGCTAAATTTTTGTAATCTTCAGTGATAAGGTCTATACAGTTTTATTAGTCTTGGCTTCTTAAGAATGACTTTTGTCTAATTTACAGGAGCTCTAGTCTCAGTTCATCATTCTCTCTCATTCAACAAATCCACTTCTTGGCCATTTCTATTGTATTCATATAGCCAACACCTAAGTTCAAACCCTCATCACTTCTTGCCTAGATCCTTGCAAGTTTCCTAATTGATCTACCTACCTCAAGTCTCTTCTCACTCTGGTTCATCCTATAAACAGCCACCAAAGTCATTTTCATTAAGTACAGTTATAACAATGTCTCTCACCTACTCAATAAACTTCATTGATTCTCTGAAAGCTTTAGGATGAAAACCTGTCTCTTAAATTTAGTTTCAAAAACCCTTTACAACCTGGTCCAATTATTCTGTTTCCAGAGTCATTGTTTATTACTCCACTTCCTACATTCTGTGATCCAGCCAAACTGGTGTTTTCTCTATTACTGACACTGAACCCTCCATCTCCTGTCTTTGTATCTTAGCAATAGCAATCCTCCCTTCTTGGACCACATGCCCACTTTAACTTCATCCCACAGATTCTTTTTCTTCAAGATGTACTAAAATACCATCTTCTACATATAGCCTTTCCTGATCCCCCAACTGCTAGTATTCCTTCTCTCAAGTACATTTTTCCTGATAAAGAAGGCAAGACAACATAAAATTCACTTTGGAAAGATTTCTATCAAACTATAAAATTTTTTTAAAAAACAATAGTTATAGAGACAAACTTTCATACTGATAGAATCCTCATGCTTTCCTCAATTATTTATGCATTAATTCATCAATTCAACAAACATTTATCAGGCCCCTACAGTATACAAAGAACTGTGTGGTGGGGGGAAATGCAAAGCTTAGATATGTCCTCATTCTTGTCCTTTTAAAGTTTACATCTATAGTAGAATAATGAGCAGCTAGGTGGCACAGTGGAAATAGTTCTGGTCTTGGAGTCAAGAGGACAGGAGTTCGAATCTAGTCTCAGACACTTGGCTCTTACTAGCCGTGTGACCTTGGGCAAATCACTTAACCCTGATTGCCTTCTATTCAGGGTCATTTCCAGTCATCCTGATTCATATCTGGCTCCTGGACCCAGATGGCTCTGGAGGAGAAAGGGAGACTGGTAATTTAGCACACAACTTCCCCCCTCACTCATGTCCAATTCATGTGCTTATCATGGCATCACCTCCTTGATGTCATGGTCTTCTTCAAAATTGAAGGTCAAATATTAGTAGTAGTGGAATAACATATAGAGTTATCACTATAAAACATAAAAACTTATAAAATGTTAGTTTTAAGGTTGGGGAAAGGACTAAGTGGGAAGACCATCTGTAAGGATTCCTGGAGGAGTTGACATCTGAGATGGGCTTCAAAGTTTTGGTAGATGGGTGGCTAGGTGGTGTGGTGGACAGAGCCCGTCCTGGAGTCAGGAGTACCTGAGTTAAAATCCAGCCTCAGACACTAGCTGTGTGGCCTTGGGCAAGCCACTTAACCCCATTTGCCTTGCAAAAAAAAAAACCAACTAAAAAAATTAATACAAAGTGTTGGTAGGAATTCACTAGACAAAGAAGGGGAAGGGAAGCCCATTCTGAGTAAAAGGAACAAGATTAAAGATATATAGGTAGAAAGGTGGGTGGAGTTTTTTTTTAAAAAAGCTAAAGGAGCATAGTAATATGAGTGGAACTGGAAAGTGTAGCAGGTTTGCAGAAGATTGTACAAAGGAGGTGGGACTCAGTAGGTAATAGAAAGTCAATGAATATTTTTTAGTGGAATGATGGTTTAACAAGGTCTCTGTATAAGAATGATTATGATGCCAATCAAATGAAACATTTTATGATTCAGATTCACTCTGTTAGAGTTGTACCCAGAATCTAGAGAATGGGCTCAATAATCTCTGAATATTGGTCTAGGCTAATTATTCTACAAAATATGACTCTGTGATACAATAATCTCCATTTATCCCCACTTTCCCTCTGCATGCCTTGATGGCTATTAGTATTAACTTTACAAGGCTTACACTTTACAGATCTTCATTTGCTCCCATTTACTATATTCTTCCTTGGTCTCTTTATGATTTTGAAACAATAGATCACTGTTATATAAATATACAAACCACTCAGACCAGCAAAATTCCTGCTTACAGGAAACAGACTGCATTGAAAGAAAACAAACATAAATTTCAGGCTGCCACCCTTCATTCACTTAGTGCAGTTGGATTAACCTTACCATGAGCTAAAAGTGGTCTGCCAATATGCAGGAAACAGGTTTCAAATGCCATAATACTGAAATTTTACTTAGCAAAGGAATATTCTCCTTAAGAAAGTACCTGATTTTTCAGCTTTCTTTGGTGTTTGTTCTGTCCAATTTTCCTTCCTTCGTTAGTTTTTTCTCCCTCCCTACACATAAACCCTTTCTCAGTTTTATGCTCTGTAATAAGGAAGAGTTTTGTGCAAATTTGGATAAGGATAGCAGATGGCAAAGAGTAGGGAACAAAGGACACTGTTACCTTGGGTAATATTCATCAACACTATGGAAGTTTCACAGAATATTGATATGACTTTTACAGGGTTTATTGAGAATGGGTCTCTAAAGGATTCTAAGTAATTAAGTGTTCTTTCCTTTCTCAGATTTATCATTTTTCTCAACATCATCAACAACATGATAATAACTTTCTTGAGAGAAAATGGATTTGTTCTAATAGTAGGCTTCAAGCCTCTGTGTGAATTGACCATTTGTTGAGAATGTTCTTGTAGAGATTCCTTTTGAGTATGGGTTGGATTAGGTGGCCAAGAAGATGCCTTACTACCTCCAAATTCGATAATTATGCTAAATCTGTGATGTTCCTGTGGATTTTGCATAGCTGTAGTATGGCATGGAGAGACAGTTTCAGGGTAAAGAAGATCTGAATATAAGTTCCAATTGGGACACATACTGGATGTATGCCCCCCAAACAAGTCAGTGCAGTGACTGACATAAAGTAAATACTTGCTGAGGTTATGCCTCAGTGCCCTAAATAGCAGACTATAAATTCATTGTTAGGCCATATGCAACAAAGGCAGGTCGAAGGAGGTTCTTCATCTGAAAGTTTCATGTATCAATGAAATCATGAGTCCAGTCTTTCTCTTTATCCCTGTTTTAAGACTTGTAAAATCATTCTCTGACCCTGATATCAACCTAATGGCGTATTATAGGTATCATAATTTTCCATTGTTATCGCTAAATAAATTGAGGCAAAAAGAATTTAAGTTACTTTTCTAGGGTCACAGAACTGGGGAGTGTCTGTGAAAGGATTTTCCTAATTCCATATCCAAATTCCAAATCTGAATTCCAAATATAAAGTTCAATCCATGAACCTTTGCTCTCTTGAATGAGCCATTATCAGAATCTCTGTTTATATCCAACTAATCAAGTCACTTCCCCTTTCTCAGCTTCAGTTTCCTTATATCTAAAATAGAAAAGAATTGGGCTCAATGATATCTTTGGTTCCTTCCAACACTATGATCATATGATTTTATTGGACTAGAATCTCCTTTGCAGTTGTCTTGAGAATAAAGTTTCTTACATTTATCATCTTCCTCTCCTCAGAATACAGCATGACATTTTGCAATGACTGCTGCTTAACAAATGCTTATAACAATTACTTGTGTGAATTTGATGTCATTGAACTTTGTGTCATTGAATTTGGTGTCATTGAACCTCCAAATACAGTAAGATAGGCAAATGACAAACGGTTTCTCAAAGGTCAATAACTCACTGTGTGTGTTTCATTGATTTTCAAAGTATTACTATTTCACTGAAGAGCTTTGTGATAGCAGAAGGGACACTAGACTTGGAGTAAGGAGAGATACATACACAGTAGAAAGAAGACTATTTCTGTTGGGTTTTTTAATTTTTTTTTCTTTTAAGGGGCAATGGGGTTAAATGACTTGCCCAAGGTAACACAGCTAGGCAATTATTAAGTGCCTAATGTTGGATTTGAACTCAGGTCCTCCTGACTCTAGGGCCAGTGCTCTATCCACTGTGCCACCTAGCTGCCAAGAAGATCATTTCTGGAAGGGCTTGGATTTGAGTCTCAGCTCTGTCCCCCATTTCCTGTGTGATCTTGAGCAAAGTCACTTCTCTGAGCCTCATTTTACCCACTTATAAAATGATGCTAAATTAGATATTAGATCCAAGTTCTTCTATGGGGGCCTGAATCTCAGCTTTTCTACTTACTGACAGGGTGATCATATTTCTTTTATTTCCTCCAACCTCTTACTAGTGAGAAGTCATTTTGATGATGCTCCCAGAACCAATACACTGAATTCTATAATCTTTAAGTTCTGCTGCCTGGTTCATCCCCTTCCTTTCTCTCTCTCTTCATCCCTCCTCCACCACCACGTTTCCATTTTTTATTCTGGGAAGAGTAATGAAATTAATTTTACCATTTCTGGAAAGGACATGTAAAACAATTGTCTTATGATTCCATTCAACATTCCTATGGCTTCGACCAAAATGCTACTCCATTTCCATCACACCCTGTATGTATTATTTTCCTTTTTAAAATAAAATGTAAGGTTCACAAGCAGTTCTCAGATGAAAAAAATTAAAGTTCTATATAGTCACATGAAAAAATGCTCTAAATCATTACTGATTTGAAAAATGCAAATTAAAACAACTCTGAGGTATCAGAGTTTTTATCAATGATAAAAAAGGCAAATGATCTATGTTGGAGGGGAAAACTGGACACTAGTGAATTGTTGGTGGAGTGGTGAACTGATCCAACCTTTTTTTCAGAGCAATTTGGAACAATGCGCAAAGGGTAATAAAACTGTGCCTACCCTTTGATTCAGGAATACCACTTAGGTCTATATCCCAAAGAGATATAGACTATAAAAGTACAAAAAAACTCATATGTAGAAAAATATTTATAGAAGCTCTTTTTGTAGAGGCAAAGAATAGGAAATTGAGGGGATGTCCATCAATTGAGGAATGAATAAATTGTGGTATATGAATGTAATAGAATACAATCTGTAGAAAATCATGAGGGATGGAACAGCAGAAAAGCCTGAAAGACTTGCATGAACTGATGCTGAGTGAAGTGACCAGAGCCACACTAACAGCAACATCAGGTAATGATCAGCTATGAAGGACTTGCTAATTTAATAGGACTTGTGATGGAAATGCAGACCAAAGCTTACCAGCTTTAATTCTTAAAATTTGTTTTAATATTATGTTTTTCCCTTTTTTTATTTGATTCTTCTTTCACAATATGATTAATATGAATGTTTAACATATATATTTAACCTATATGTGATTTCTTTCTTTCAGGGGAAGGGAGGGAGGGAAGGAGAAAAATGTGAAACTTAATACCTTACAAAAATGAATATTGGAAATTATCATTGCATACAGTTGGAAAAATTATTAAATTATTTTTAAAGAATTGTAAGAACTTGAAAGCAAGGGTATTTGCCTTGCTATTCAGCACAGTGCCTTATGCATAGTCAATAGTTGAAAAAAAGTTTTTCATTCATTCATTCCCTAAGTATCTCTTTACTTCTCTGTATAATAGGGATATCATACTTGTACTTCTAATCTCACAGGGGAATTTTGAGGATAATACTTTTCAAATCTTAAAAATATTATATATGTATATATACATTTATAGTATTTAAAAATAAATGAGTTATTATTCTCATCCCCAACCGAAAGTTATATATAAATTGGAGAAAGTTCCAATACAAGTTGCAAAGAGAATTTAAGAAAAGTGAAGATCCATGGAGGGGGGAGGAAGAGGATTAAAGAATGATTATTGAAAGTGAAGAAGATAAGTTTTCTTTTATAGCTGATTTCATATAAATCTAGATCCCCAGAGTCAATAAGGACCTTAGAGACCATTTAGAAATAACAAAGCTCTTCAGATATGATAAGGCTGTCACAAAGAGGGTAGACAGCAATCAGTTCTTCTTCATTTTTCCTCAGGACAAGAAAAAAAGAAATGGGCTTAAGTTTTGGTATGAGAGATTAAGTAAAGTGTAGGAGGAGTTTTCTGACAGTGAGAATTATTAAATGTTTGGATGAGTTGCCAGGGAAGATGATGGAATGTCCTTCTTCTGAAGTCTTTAAAAATAGAATCTCACATAGATTGAAATCATCCTGATGATTGACTGAATTGTTCACTTTTTGTCTTGATGTCTGACATCATATATGCATAGCCTCTGGCTATTAGTCATTAGTTTCTCCAATGGAGAGTGGGCAGAGGAAGGAAGAGGTAGTAAAACCTGAAGATAGTCAATTTAGTTTTGTCTAACACTTCTGATAAGATAGGAAGTTTTATGACTTTAAATATATAAATATAAATTGTTATTATTATTATCATTTTCACTATCACTCATAAATTCCTATTCCAAAGTTTGATCCTAGCAATAAGATGACCCCAGATTCATGAAGGCTATATCCATGAAACATAAGCTCTCATCACAATTTTGATATTGGTAGAATGGTAAGTATGGTCCCATGGACAAAATATACCATATGAAGAACTGAAATGGAGAGATTCATCATTAATATTTAGATCCCTCCTCATGTACATAAAGTAATAAGAAACAACATTTCCTAAGATATTTGATCAAGTTATCTTATAATACTTATGGTAAGTAGAAGCAAAAAAAAAAAAAAAAAGAAAGTACCAAAAAGATATCTGCAGCTTATAGACCAACTTTTGGTGCTAAGTATGAGAAGGGAAAGATATTTCATAAACCAAATAACAAAGTCCTCCAAAAAAAAGTTAACTTCAGTATTTGGTGCCATCACTGTAAAAGTTGACCCAGAGGGAGATGAAAAATGTTGTAAAAATTTGGTTTATGCTTGAAAAATGAAAGAGGACAAAGATAAGTAGACTAGTCATAAAACTCACATCAAAATAGTATCATTTATGTTCTTTCAGAAAACAGTGGTAAATGCTTAGATGTAACAAACACTAAAAACATCAATAAAATAAAATTGACACATCCATCAAGGTTGGTTATCGTTATAGATGCCATGAGTTGCAGTTAATCCTTTTTGACTCACCGGACTAATAAGAAGAAAAGCTAAAGTTGCAAATAATTTAGTAATTTTTACCCAAAATATTCAAGAATACTAATGCCAAAATTCTCTTCTTTTCATGTTGTAATCTTGACTTTTTCCACCATGCCCTAGAAAAGTCTTTTTATGGAAATTCACTCAAACCCTAGAATTTAATACATTAGAAGTACTTTTTACTTTTTCAGGTTTTCCCTCTGATTAGTCAGAGAACCTCCCATTTATGGAGAACACTCAGGTCAGCCATGACTTCATAACTCATATGTACTCCAGATTATATGTACTCCAAACTTTTTCTAACATGCCCCATTGTTATTATGCTCTTATTATGCTTTCTGAGGAAAGTTTACAAAACCCAATTTAACCAATAATTGCAAGAACATATAAATATAAAACAGATTAGATGGCAATAAATAGATGAAGAATGATACAGATTTGTTAATCTTCATAAAATAATCATTTTTTCTCATTTATGAAAGAAAAAAATACATTGTATATGGACCTTATCACTTTAGTTCCCAAAGAAAAATTAGGTAATAGCCACTGGATCAGAGATGCCATGATGAACTTCATCCTGGAGGTGTCATAATCTTGAAAACCCTGAATGCTTACTTTTAAGGTATCTCAGTAAGGGGAAGATATCAAAAGAATGGGGGGGGAATTCAATGATAAAAATGTCTCAAAGACAAAAATCACAAAAACTCCAGTAATTTCTGAGTCATGTGTCTACATTTTAATCTCAATAAAATACTTAGGAGAATGATCAATATATGTGTCACAGACATCTTAGATGAAAATATGAGAAAGGAACAAGCAAGTTTTCATAGACAGTTCTTCATAGAATACCAAATCTTCATAGTCACATAGTTAAATAAAAGGTAACAGAAAAGAAAAGAGTTCTCTGTATTTTTGTTGCTGATTTTTTTAAAAAGAATTTGTCTCAATAAATTCAGTTTTAGAAGCTTTTTCTCCTCTGAAGAAGACTGTCATGCACATGTTAAGATCATTGACTTTTGACAATACAACTACAGAGATAAATCAGTTCAATGACCTTATTATTCGTGTAAAGTAAGATATAAAATAGGCAATGTGCTCACCAAAGGTGTTTGTCACTGTCATGAAAAATTTCTTATGCAGAGTCCAAATGAAAGAGGTGTTCCCTAGGGATAGTGACATCCTGTAAATGTCCCCATTTACAGATGAAACTGTGTTGATTACATCAAGCCCCAGGACATTTCAAGGCTCCTTCAGTGAAAACTATGATGACTCAGAGAGACTAGTCCATAATTCATCAAGAAAAAGTAACTGTAGTTTTTTTTTAATTGCCTATTTTTTTTAGATTGTGAAATGCAGTTAGATGACCTGTCAACTGAGTTAATATACCAGCAAACATTATAGACAGACACAGATTGATGGACAATGAACTGGGACTCAGGATTGAAGAGAAGAAAGACAATGAGGCTGACTTGCACTTGGGAAAATGTAAAGTGCTTTAAATAATCATAAACTCTTCCTCAGGGTAAAGAACTAAATTTTCAACATAAAAATTCTTTCAGCAATGACCTGTGGTTGCAAATCTTGAAACACCACACTCTCTAAGAAATTTAAGTTATGGGTAGCCCACAAGTAATGGAGAGATGCTTAGTAGGTACAAATTAGAAGCAACAAATTCCCAATAATAATTTATTGTCAAAAAGTAGGTATCAAGGGGCAGCTAGGTGGCCTCAGACACTTAATAATTGCCTCGCTGTGTGACCTTAGGCAAGTCACTTAACCCCATTGCCTTAAATAAATTTTAAAAAAATTTAAAAAGAAGAAGTGGATTTCAAAGAGGAGGGCAAATCATATGACACAACTGAGGTATAATGTAGATGGGTCATGCATGCTTTGCTGGTACCCTCAAAATAGGAAAAGGGCCAACAGAAAGTTCTCTAGTCCTTTAAGGAACTCCTCTGATATGAGAAGATATATGAGTGGAAATTTTATACAGTAAGAAGGCAAGCACAGCTTATTATCTGATCCAGCGAAAGGAATACCCATATCAAAAAGATGATAGATTATTCAAGATATTGAAGTGTTATTATCATTTGAAAGTAATCTTTATTTTCTTGACTTTTGCTAGCCATAATACTTGAAAGATTTGTGGTTATTACTACTGAAGAGTACTTATACATATCTTAAAATGAAATATATTGAGATTATTTTGGAAGAAATTGAAGCAGACTCAGGCCTAGAAGAAGACCTAGAAGCCCTGTCTTTAACACTTTGACTAGTTTGTATATGGATACAATTCTTTGTGCCTAAGTTTTGTCATCGACATCATGCAGATATTAGAATTATATTATTTGCAGTTAGGTGTGAAAAAAGTTAAGGGCATCTAATATGCCCAACAAATGTTAGCTGTTGTTATAACTATTTTGAATATTCTGTTTAAAAACTAAGAAAAACTAAGAGGGCTCACTGTTTAGCCAGGTTCTGAATTTCTACCACCTAGGATTTCTACCTTTATACTCATGGAAGTCATAGAATCTCAGAATTGGAAGGGGCTCCCAGATTCACCAAGTACAATCTATATCAGAATAATGATCTATTCTATATCATACCTGATAAGAAATCGTTCACCATCTGCTTGGAAAATTCTAGTGAAGGGGAACTAATTGAGGCAGACAGACATTCTACACTTGTCTTGCTCTAGCTATTAGAAAAATTTCCCTTAGTTTAAGCTTGTTTGTCTCTTTGAAACTCCCCTACCTACTCATTGTTAATGGTTCTTTGCTTTGGGGGGGGAACAAAAAAAAAACCTCATTCCTAAACTATTCCTTCACATCTTTGAAGACAGTTATGTCTCCCCAAGTCTTCTCTCAGGTATCCCCATTTTTTCAACTAATCTTCATATGGTATGGACTAAAAGCCTTCCATGATGTTTATTTCTCTTTTCTGGGTGATCTTCAGCTACTTGAGGTTCATTTTGAAGAGTGGTGCTCAAAACTGACCACCATTCTAAGGATGAGGTCTGGTGAAGGTATTGTACCATGGAATTTTTGCTTACATGTTCCTGAACCCATCCTTCTCATAATGTGACCCAATATCACATTCTTCTTTTGGGAGTATACTGCCACTTCGACTGACTGTTGACTGGTATTGATCTTGGAGTTCACTTTAACTCCCAGATTGCTTTTTTCCCCCTTAGGGTTTTTGCAAGGCAATGATGTTAAGTGGCTTGCCCAAAGCCATACAGTTAGGTAATCATTAAGTGTCTGAGGGCAGATTTGAACTCAGGTCCTCCTGACTCCAGGGCTGGTGCTCTATCCACTGTGCCACCTAGTCACACACCCCTCCAGTTGCCCCCCTGGCCAGATTGCTTTTTTAGGCAAATTGCTAACCATGCTTCCCCCACCTTGTACTTGTCAAGTTGATATTTAAACCCAATTGTAGTATTTTATATTTTTATCTAATTTTCTATTTCTTTAGGTAGGCAGCAAGATGAAATAGTTTAGAGTTCTCTCTGTATACTATTGATTTTTATCTGGAAGGGCTCCAAATTTTTCAAAGTTCTTTTTAAAGGGAAACATCGTAGCCTTGACATAATATTCTAAATGTAGTCCAACTGAAGAAGAATAAAACAACACTATTATTTTCCTTGTTATGCACAAGATTCTTCTTTTGACAAGGTCTAACTTCTGAGTAAATGTGTTTTTCTGTAGTTACATTGTTGGTTTACATATAGGATCTTTGTAAACCAGCTGATTTTGAAAAGAAGACTTGGGTTCTATCATTGACATTTAATACCAACATTAATTTGAATAAGTCACTTCAATTTTTTTCAGTATGTTACTTATCTATAAAATAGGGATAAAGAAAATTCTGCTACCTTCTGTTTGTTGTGAGAAAAGCACTTCTATAAATATTTAAACAAGGATAAAAGATGTCCATTATTACTGGTTAATATAGTGCTAAAATGTTAGCTATAATGATAAAGCATTAAGAAAGAAATTGAAGTAATAAACATAAAGAGGAAACAAAATGATCACTTTTTATCGATGATATAAAACTTTTACTTAACCCTAGAGATTCAACAAAAACTAATTGAAATAATTAATAATTTCATCAAAGTTGCCAAATATAAAATAAATTCAAACAAGCCATCAGCATTTCTGCAAAATACTGATAAAATCAAGCAGGAAAAGATAGGGAGAAAAATACCACAGAAATACAGGAAGTTTAAAATACTAGGGAGTATAATTATGATGATGTACACTATATGAATATAATTACAAATCACTGTTTATATTTATAAAGATGTAAGTAATTGGAAAAAATATTAGTTGTTGGAAGGCATACCTGAAACCCAATTCTGCAGTGGACAGAGTCAACGAAAAATTAAAGTGAGATATTCAGAAAGAGATTACAGAGACCCTTTGCTAACATTGGGTGGAGGACTCTAATTGCTTTGATTACACACAGTTCTGGGTTGTAGTTCTAGGTCAAAGAGGAACTATTAGTCTCTGCAGTCACAGGGGAAGAGGGTGTTGATCATAGTTTCAGGACAGAGAAGAATGCTTGTAGTTGCTCCCAAGGAAGCAAGACCCTGATCTTAGTTCCAAGGAATACTAACACTTGTGGTTGCAGGGGAACAAGGTCCCTTCTTGGGAAAAGCCCAGAGCAAAGGGTAGGAGAACAGTGATGAAATCTCTCCTTAGATCATAATACCTTGAAAGTGATGAAAACAGACAGATACCTAGAAGTAGTTCTGAAAATAGCAGCATGGAAAACCTGAAGTTTGGGATAGGAGTAGAGTTTTAAAAAAATAGATTGGGCAAAGGATATAATAACAACAATAACAACAAAAAAGAATTGACCATAAAAATAAATTATGATGACAAGTAAGCTCAAGATACAACTCAGAAGATATCACTATCAAAACAGATATAAAGAAATTCTCAAAGAAAATATTAATTGGACACAAATCCAACGAGAATCCCCAGAAGCACTTAAGATATTTTAAAAACCAAAGGAGAATGGGAGTGGCAAAGTTGGAAAAAGAAATAAGAATGGTACAAGAAAATTATGTAAAGAGAGTCAATAAGCTTCATAAAAGTGATTCATAAAAAACACTGAATAACATCATAAAATACAAAATTGATCATGGTGTAAAACAGGAAAAAACAGATAAAAAATTCAAAAATTCACTAAAAGAATTCATTTAAAAACATATAATTGATCAAATGGAAAAAGTACAAAAATTCACAGAGAAAAAGAATTCCTTGGGGGAAAAAAACAGAATTGGTCAATGGAAAAAAAAAGGTACAAAAATTCACTCAATAAGATAATTTCTCAAAAATTATAATTGGGCAAGTGGAAATTAATGACTCCATCAGGCATCAAAAACAATAAAACAAGGGGTGGCTAGGTGGTGCAGTGGATAGAGCACCAACCCTGGAGTCAGCAGTACCTCAGTTCAAATCCAGCCTCAGACACTTAATAATTACCTAGCTGTGTGGCCTTGGGCAAGCCACTTTAACCCCATTGTCTTACAAAAATCTACAAAAAAAAAAACCAATAAAACAAAGTCAAATCAAGGAAAAAATAAAAGAAAATGTGAAAGATCTCATTGAAAAAACAACTTACTTGGAAAATAGATCTAAAAGAGATAATTTAAGAATTAATGGACTACTTGAAAACCCATGATTAAAAAAGAGTCTACATATCATATATCAAGAAATTATCAAGAAAAGGAAGAAATGAGAAAAGGGAGCAGAAAAGGAAAAAGAAAAGAATCAGGGAAAGAGGGAAGGAGAAAGGAAATCGAGGTAAGGGAAAGGAGAAGGAAAAGAAGGAAAGAAGGAGGAAGAGAGGGGAAAAAAGAAGGGGGGAAGAAAGAATCTACCGTATTTCAGGCACTGTGGTAAGCCTTTTACAAATATTGTCTCATTTGATCCTCACAACCACCCTGGAATGAAGGTGCTATTATTTCACTCTTTTTATAGTTGAGAAAACTGAGGCAGATAGAATTTAAGTAAGTTGTCCAGGATGATACAGCTAGTAAGTGTCTGAGGCTGCATCTGAACTTAAGTCTACATGATTCCAGACCCAGTGCTTTATCTATTTATTGTGCCACTTAGCTGAAACCAGAGAAATGAGATAGTAGTACAGCAAGAGAAATAACTAAATAAAAAAAAATATTCAAGACTAAGTCAAAGATCTGGTTCAATCTGGAGCTGTAGAAGTCAGAACTGAAGAGAAACAAAGTACATACAGAATAACAGAATAACAAACCTTGATGTTAAAAAATGCTATGAGTCATATATAGACTACAAAAATCTGGGAAATAAGGATTTATACAAATGATCACATAGTATCCTTGAGATTGGGGACTGTAAATGTTCTTGGGCAGGACTGAGATCTATATCAAGAGAAAATTACTTAATTCTCTATCAAGTTCTTTCTCCTTTTGGGGTGCCCCTACTCTGAGAAGTACTTTAAGGCAAGGGACTTATAAGGAAAAGGTTGCTTGATTATTTTTCTCAGATCCTTTTTCTAATTTTGAGGGAGGCATTTGGGTTATTATTATTATATGTCTGGTGAATTAAAATTTTTAAATGAAATTTTATCTTTTGTTATTATTAACTTGACAAATAACATTTAATATGAACATTTCTATTTACAAAGAATAGAAAAAAGATTCATATAATCCACAAATATCTATTCTATTTAGCTGACTTTCTTTGAGTCTTTACTAAAACCCTCTTTTCTACAAGAAACCTCTCTCATTCATTTTTTTTTAGGTTTTTTGCAAGGCAAATGGGGTTAAGTGGCTTGCCCAAGGCCACACAGCTAGGTAATTATTAAGTGTCTGAGACCAGATTTGAACCCAGGTATTCCTGACTCCAGGGCTGGTACTTTATCCACTATGCCACTTAGCTGCCCCTCATTCATTCTTAATGTTAATGTTTTCCCTCTGCTGACCATCTCTAATTTGTTTCATTTATATTTTGTGAACACATAGTTGTTTGCATGTTGTCTCTCCCATTAAATTGTGAAGTACTTGTAAAATGAGACTGGAAGCTCAGGTTTTGAATTAGATAATATCTAGACTGGCTTCCAACTACAAACCCTATGAGTCCATGAAAATTATGGTAATTCAACATACAGTATAAATTGATGGGCACTTGTTTTCTCCAGAATCAGCTCATAATATCAGACACAATTCAATACGGTGATTTTTCTTCCATCACCCAAAGAAGAGCCAGGCTGCTTTGATTAATCTAGATCACCTTATAGATATCCCTCTTATTTCCCTCTTCCACTTTAAAATGAACTTTCTAGCATCTTTTTTTTTTTGTTAACTTTCAATGACATGCATCCAGCCTACTATGGTGACAATGATGATGGGAACTGGGTTTCAATTCTGAAGAAAAATAAAAACACATGGCAATCTCATTCAAGGAAAGTAAGGACTTGATATAGCTCATCATTGGCCTGATTGATGCCATCATTTTTCAGAGTAACTAATTTCTTTTATATCCTTCTTTTTTAAGGCCTCCTCAATCTCATCAGTAGTTGTTAAGTCATTTTTCAGTCATGTCTAGCTCTTCATGATTCCATTTGGTATTTTCTTGTCAAAGAAAAGTGATTTGCCATTTCCTTCATCAGTTCATTTTATAGATGAGGAAACTAGGACAAAGAGGGTTAAATGATTGGCCCAGGGTCACACAGCTAGTAAGTGTCTGAAGTCAGATTTGAACTCCTCCACACCTGGCACTCTATCTAGTTACCCATGCTCACCATTATATTAATTTTGTATCTTTGACACAATTTTCCCAACCAACTTGATTATTGGACAGAAACATGTCAGATATGTTTGCTATTGCTAATCAATTATATATACCCCCTTCCCCACTTTTAGCAAGGATGTTAAATGTTTTAGAATTGCAGGGAAGCTGAGCAGTTTCCCAAGGAAAAAAAAAACATATGTGTATTTACATCAGCAGACAGATGCTACATTGGTTGATATGTGCTGTGGTATTTGGAGTTTTGTTTTCTTTACTGTGGAGTTAAAGGTCTCAGGTTGAAGCAAAAGGAACTTGGAATAGCTTGGTTCATAGTATCTGCATGAAAAGATTATTGATTTGCTGCCAGGGAGCAGGAACAATGGACA
This sequence comes from Macrotis lagotis, assembly GCF_037893015.1. Taxonomy (NCBI): domain Eukaryota; kingdom Metazoa; phylum Chordata; class Mammalia; order Peramelemorphia; family Peramelidae; genus Macrotis; species Macrotis lagotis. The sequence goes on from NC_133665.1 coordinate 67,217,428, forward strand.
CAAAATGGTCTATGGAGGGGGTGTTTTGGGGGGTGTCCCCTTCTGCCAAAGAATTGCAGGATATCATCCTCTGGGGTTTTAAAATTCATCTGTGAAAACTAATCAATGAAAAATGGCTTTAGCAGTCGGCCAACTGCAGGGAAAAAAGGAATCCTTTTCAAAACCTAAAATGAAAAGCACAGTTTTAAGGATTTCACATTTGATTTAACATCTAAAAAAAAGCCCAATGATAATACCCCACTTTGTATAGCCAGACAGGGCTCCTTTTTAGTAGACTTTAGTGGTCTTTATAACGATTTATGAATCACTTCATGAATTCCTGGCTTACTCATCTGGGTGACTATAGTATCTACTTATACTTCCCTTCTGTCTCACAAAAGAGAAACTTGGACTCATTTCAATCCAGATTTGTCCCCGAATGAATCACAGTGCGTTACTGGGGGAACTGCAAATTGAATTCTGCTTCTGAAACAATCAAGACCAGCTTTCAACAACGAAGGAATTGCCATCAAGGCCTGTGGGCTGTACTCCATGGTCCACACAGACAGTACCAAAGAAGGCAAAGAACTCTGTGTCTTTAGGAGTTGACCCATTACATCCAAAGATCCAAGAGAACGCAACATCCAAACTTTGGGAAAGTTTAATTACAGGCAGCAAAGTGAATGGAAAGAGGACAGGGCTTAGAACTAGAAGGTCCCATCAGATATTAGTTGTATGATGTTGAACAAGTTATAACTTCTCTGAACTTCAACTTCCTTTCTAGAAAATGAGAAAACTATCATAAAATTGGTGATAATCACAGAACTAAAAAATCCTAAGCATTCCTCAACAATCATCCAGCTCAATCCATACCAGGGAAAAGGAAAAGAAAAAAAGAATAAAGAAAAAATCAACCTTTCTGCAACAACTCTGAGAAAGAGATCTATGAGTAGGAACCCACTCTGCCCTGAGGCAGTCTGAAGATTTTATTTGCATGGAGCTTAATTCTACCTCCTTTCAACTTTGACCCACTTTTATTTCTTTGCCCTAGAGCTAGGCAGAACAAGTATAGTCTTTCTATGTGATAGACTTTCAAATACATTATATAGTAATGAGTATGAAATCAGAAGACCTGGGTTCAAATCCTAACATTAATTAAGCTTGTATATCTTTGGACCAGTGTCTAAACCTCCTTGCCTACCAGCTTCTACATCTTACATGTAAAAACAGAAAAGTTGGACCGTGGCCCCTGATGTTCCTTCCATATCTAGGTCTATAATCCTCTAAATTTATTCTTTTCTCCAGGTTAATAATTCCTGAGACTTCTCAATGTTTCTTTTTGTCATGATCTCAACAGAATAAACACTCATGTTTGCCTACCTATAGCACAAGGCTTTGCAAGAATCAAACAAGGCAAGGGACATTCCATGAATCTGAAGATAACTCTATGAAATGCTTTCTTTATGAACTATACATTTTGCTTTGTTTTGTTTTTTATTGGAGCTGGAACAGAGTTCACTGTAAATGAATCATCAGATATCCCTTGTCTTTCCCATTGATAAGTGGATAATGTCAAAATTCATAAGAGAGTATCCTTAATTCTATGTAGTGAGAAAGTTATAAAATGAAACTTCCACAGTGGGTTGAACATTATTATCACTACCACAAGATTTTCAACCCAAAAAAGAAAAGTTTTTTTACTAGGTTGGGTATTGATTGTATCTGGCCAGGACAAAGCGTTCTACAGAAGTAGTCAAAGAGGGCAAACTACAGGAAGAAAACACAGCAATCAGTGACCAAAGCTTGAAGACCCTCTTTTTTCTGATAAATGCTTTAATGGAACTGAGGGCACATGGATTTTTTTTTCTTTTCCTCTGTGAAAATGAAAAGGATAGGGGGTGGGGAACCCTGGGTATGTCAGCAAAATGAATTATGCAAGGCAAACTTTCACCAAGAGCCTGAGCTGTCTGAAATTTCTTGACTGTGAAATTGGCTGCCACTGAGTTGTTTGTGCATTTCAGAATCTCGTGTGATGGGGAAAAGGGGAAGAAAAGTCTGATTCTGCCAACTTCTCCCAAGACAGAAAAGAATCTCTTATCCAGGATGCTCCTCAGTGTTTGATGTCAGAATTCTGGCTGTGATAACATTACTCCAAGGGAGTCAAGGCAAGATTAATTTGGATTGCTGAGGGGAAGAGGAAAACTTTCTTCTAATGATCATGTTGATGAAAATAGTGATACATTACGATAATGCTTCAATGTTTACATCATGCTTTGCTACATAGCAACCTTGTGAGGTTGATAGCATGAGTAATGTTATCCTTGTTTTACAGAAATGGAAACTGAGGCACAGAGATGAATGCTGTATCTAAGGTCCCATGAGTAGTTATTGTTGGAGGCTTATCCAGCACTCATGAATAATAGTATGACCCCAATTGCCTTATGATTCAATTCAAGTAAATTTTGAATGTTGTCAAAATTAAATATAGCTTCAAAGAATGATTTTTTCCCACTTGATATTCCTTACTTTGGTTATTGGCATTGACCTACTTTGCTACAACGCATTTATACTTCTTTCAGAAAACATATAAAGTGCCCACTGTGTGTAGATGTTAGGCTAGAAAGAGAAAAATGAAAAACTGTCTATAACTTTAAGGAGATTTTATTTTCCTCAATCATTTGCAAATGAGTAAATATAAGAAAATTTGATACTTCAATATAGGATAAATTAAGAATGGAAGGAAAGTTTACAGAGGAACTGGCACTTGGCTGACTCCGAGAGACACTAAAGGTAGCAAGAAGCCCATATAAGTGAGAATGTTGAGTTCAAGGAATAGCAATTAGGTCAATCAAAATGGCATATAAAGACTATGAAAGGAAATAATGTGAATTAAGCTCAGAAAGATAGATTGAGGCCTTTAAATATCAAGGTGGTAAGTATATATTCTTATCCTAGAGATAATAAGGAACCAATGAGGAATTCTGAGCAAGGAAGCAATATAATCAGACATGTGCTTTAGGAAGATTATTTTGACAGCAGAATGGATAATGGATTAAAAAGGAGACATGCTTGAGGAAACAGTAATATAGATAAGAAGTGATGATGGCCAAAATAAAGGGTCAGTATAAGAGAAAGGGACAAATGTGAGAGACGTTACAGGAGGTAGAATCTTTCACCTCCCTACAAGTTAATGGGGGGGGGGGGGGAATGGACAAAGAAAGGAAGAAAAGCCTTCCTTTCAAAAAACTCTTGAGCTATGTCCTTTTGTTTTGTTTTTATTTTTGCAAGGCAATGGAGTTAAGTTACTTGCTCAGAGCCACACAGCGAGGTAATTATTAAGTGTCTGAGGTCACATTTGAACTCAGGTCCCCTGATTCCAGGGCCAGTGCTCTATCCACTGCACCAACTAACTGTCCCCTTGACCTAGGTTCTGAATGGATTATTGAAAAATAAATTGGAAATTCTAATTTATTGGATGATTTTCATGATTTTCAAGATAATTTATATTCAATTAAATATTTTACTATCAGAAGAAAAATCACAGTGGAAAAAATGTGTCAAACAGATTTATAGAAAAAAAATTCAATTTGAAATAAAAATCAACCAGAGACCACTCTTTGAGTTGAATATTGAGAAGAGTTAGTAAGGTAGGGGGGAAAACAAATTTACCAAATCTCAATTTTTTACAATGTTTCAAAATACAAATATGAGTCACTTGAAGACATCAATGGCAAATAAATTCAAAATAACTTCAAATAAAATTACTCATGTAGTGTATAGTCAGGTGCTTTTAGAATGTGTTGCCAGAAGGGGCCACAAAGGTAAATATAAAATGCAGATTTTAAAAGAAGCTGGTTGAGTGATGTTTTGGCCAATAATAACATGTATAAGTATGATAGAGGCAATAAAAATTTAATCCTGGGGATGCTGTGTAATCATTGCAGTAACCACAAAGGAATTTTCTACACCCTCTCTCATGAATAGGACTCAGTAATCTGGGGTGAGAGAGGGAGAGAGACAGAATTGGGGGGGGAGAGAAAAAGAGAGCGAGAGAGAGAGAGAGAGAGAGAGAGAGAGAGAGAGAGATTTGTCTCATTTGATGTGTCATAAATTGAAAATCTAGAGACAGTATGGTATATTGCCTAAAATGAGTCCGACCTAGCTTTTAGTCTTACCTCTTGATCCTTACTAGCCACGTGACCCCAAAGTCAAGTTAATCTCTCTAAGGGCTATTTACAAAGTTAGAGATGGGTTATAAATAGTTTGCTTTGGTGTAGGATGTTCCCTTCCTGGGAATTTCCTATAATAATCAAATCACAGTTATTTCTCATATTCATATCATTGAAAGTCTTTGGTTGAAAAATGGGCTATCCTATCAGATGGACTGATAGAATACAAAATTCATTTGACATGTCTTAAAGTCTTAGAAAATGAACTGTTTTGTAGATGACTGTACTATGGGTTCTGGTGATTTGGGAAAAGCACCCAAAACAATATCTGACATAAGAAACACTGATGGTAACCTCTGATCAACTTAAGCTCAAATTCAACTGTATTTGTGTTGTATGTAGAGGGTGAACTCAGGACAAGAGCCCTGGGACACTTTGAGGTCTTTGTTGGAAAGATAGTGAGACAGCACTTTTACTTGAGGTTAGGTTCCAGAATAGGGTGGAAAAAGGAAGAAACCACACTGTGATAGGGGCTGAGGAGCACAGGGACAAGAGTAAAAACATACCTGTCCTCAAGAAGTTTAGTTTCCTATTTTAATGACTTATTCTTAGAGGCAAGACTAGGGTCTGTCTCATTCAAAAGGTGATAATTTCTATTATCATAATTATTATGAGTAATATACCAACCATAGTAGCTATAATTCATAAATTACTATTGTTGTACCATCCACTATACAATCAATATGTTATTTAATATATTATGGAATTTATTATTTAATAATAATAATGGCTAATATTTATATAGTGCTTACTATGTTCTGAGTCCTGAGATTGATGCTTTATAATGACTGTCTCATTTGATCCTGACAACCATCCTGGGAGATGAGTGGCATTATTATTCCTGTTTTATAGATGAGAAAACTGGGGCAAACAGTTGTTTCCACTTTCTGAGAGAGTGTAAATGCTGCCAGTAGCCTCTAAATTTTGCTTCACTCTAGTTAAGAACCTAGGAACCTAGTCACTCCATAAATATTTGTTGTCATGGATAATGACATAGTCTAAATAGTTTGACCATCCTTCCTGGGTGCCCTATTTCATTACTAGTCAGATATCTCATTGCCAAATATCTTTCTGAAGAAGTGATTTTGGTCCCAAGAAAAACCTCCCCATAATAGGTGTTGTCATCTGCATCAGCTTTATTTTCCTTAGAAGAGAAGATTGGGGAGGACAAAGAGAACTTTTGCCTCCTCTGCTTAATTTTTTTTAGGTCTCTGCTTAATTTTCTTAACCAAAGAAGCAAATGCTGGTTATTTTGAGGAAGGAAGTGAAGTTTCTGCTAGCCGCCATTTCTCCTCCTCCTTGACGAACAGAGACGTTCACTCCCTTAATGAAAAAAGAGATACAACCTCTTAGCAGCCAAGTCTCCCAACTGTCCCCACAGAGAGGAAATTACTGTGTTAGTCTCAAAACCACATTGTTAAAGCCTTTAAGCACAGGCTTTCATACAACCAGTCTGCTTCATGCCAGATACAAGAAGCTTTGTAATATGTGAACATTAGATGTCTCAACTCAGACTGGGACCACTTGTGGACTTACGCTTTGGGAAGTCTGGCTCCGGGTTATTTGCTGTTTCACAGAAAGTATATGAAAAGAGCATTCTCAAATAATCAAATAATGCCCTGGTTGTACTGCATATTGCCTCATGTTAACAATCCTTCAGTTTAGGTTAAAGGAGAAAAAGGAATTACATTTTACCTCAAGCCCTCCTTTCTAATATCATGACTCACTTTCCTGACTGAAAATGGAAGGGGGATTAAGAAAACATCATCCTGGGCTTAATAGAAGGCCGATTTGTTTGGAATGCAGGAAGAATAAATGTGGCTGATTGGGATTTGGGCAGCAAGGGGGAAATGGCTACTTTGGAACTTAGAAAAGTAAGTTTTTCTTAGTGACTACCAAATTTTATTGATTTCTCATTTGTGGTTGTGACTCGTCTTCAAATGAAGCAATAATAGTACTTTTGGAAGGGAAAATATATGGGGGAAAATTGATGTTAAGGAAGTCTTGTTCTAAAATTCAAAGCTATTTGTTCAACTGCAGACTATGCATTCAGACATTACCATTTTTTTGATTGCCATGAATTATAACAGCAAGATCTTAGGTTTATATAATGCTTTAAGTTTTGTCAAGCACTTTGCATATATTATCTCACTTTATTTCCACAGTAGTCCCTTGAGTGAGGTGATATAATTATTAACATTTTACTGATGAAAAAGCTGAGGTAAAATGAGTATGAGTGGTGACCTTATCATACATTTGATAGGTGAGTAATGTAAAATTCAAACTTGGGACTTCTTAATGCAAGTCCTACATTGCCTGGTTGCCTCTTCCAGTAACAAATAGGTAATTGCTGGAGGAGAGCTACATGACAAAGTAGCTGGGGCAGAAAGTATGATTCTACTTGAGTTCTTTCACAATTTTATTTCAGGAGCATTGGATCTTTGGGCAAAATGGTTACTGCCCCTCTGTCCAGGTATAACCACTGTTTAAGTCTTTCAAAGGAAGAATTGGCTGGCAAATAATTTTCTCTTATTTATAAGTAATATTAATGACACTCCTTGACCCTCACTCTTAAGGAGAATGCATTGGCTAGACCTATAACAGAAGAGACCCAATTTATTCATTAAGAGGACAATAACATTATTTCCAATGATCTGACTTTAAAAAAACTATCAGAGGCTTACTTTTTAAAAACTATGTCTTTTTTTTTCTTTTCCCATAATCAACATAATCCTTTTACAGTTATCATTTCAGGGTCAAATATTTAAGTTTTAGTCTGTCATGCATGTGGGACTATAGAAATAGTCATGATGATAAATGTATCATTTTTAAATGAGGAAACTATAGCATGTAGGCAATAATGGGTGCTTCCCCAGAGAGTCTGAACAAAGCTCAAAAGTGCTTACAAGGTGAGGTACAATTTGACTCTTCTTTGGAAGCAACAACCGCTCTTTTTTGGTACAGACAAATAATAGCAGGGATGATTTCAGAGTCTTCTGGTCTCAATTTATCGTTTCAAAAAAATCCATCAAAATTTTTTCCTCTACTTGTATTCCAATTCTCAATACAGAATTAAGAAGAGGAAAACTGTTAATAGAGAAGCAAAGTACTATAATGAAGTGACCAGCTGAGGAGCCAGACAGACTTGGGTTCAAGTACTTCCTCTAATATGTGCTAATTCTACAACCCTGGATAAGCTATTTCACTTCTCAGGTCTCTGGGCAACTGAGCCTGAAAGATGAATAGAGGGTACCATCTTGCATTGGCAGAGGGAGTTTCCTTTTCCCAGAGTCCCATATAAAATAACATGCCTAACCTCTCTGATCTCCCCCACCCATGTATGAGTGCTTATGTTTTATCCCTTGACTATACTCTAAACTCAAGAACCCACAGATTTTGAAATCAGAGGGCATGAAGTAAAAATATCCTGGCTCAGGGACATACTGGGTGACCTGAAGGATTGTCTCTGGACCTCAGTTTCCCCAATTGCAATATGCGAGGATTTGCCTGGATTATACTAAGTTCCAATTCAGCTTTAGGTCAATGGTTCAAAGTCACTATGGTGGCAGGGATTATATCTTATATCATCCTGCATACCTCCCTGAAATATTTAATAATGCTCTTTGAAGAACAGGCATTTAACTATGTATGGAATTTTTTTTGATGGAGATTAAGAAATTAGGATTCTATGCATGTTCAGAACTGGAGGGAATGGTTGCACAGAGGAGTAGGTGAGAAAGGACATTGAGGATGTGGCTAAAAATTGAGGTCTGTTTTTCTGTCCTTGGTATCTATCAAAGGGACTTCACATTTCCAAATTTCTTTTTATAAATGGGTCACCTATTAAATTCAGCAAAGTATATACTCAAAAAGTTAAAGAAAGATCCAGAAATGGAAGAAAGCACATGTCAGTGTGGCGAGAGTGATGTATTAAATGCCCCATTTGAAACATTAATGGATAATGAATGAAAACCAACCAGAATGGCCAGGTGTTACCCTCAATGAGGACTTGAGGAAATGGAATCCTTTCTCTGGTGTGGACACTTTGATGAATTTCTCGTTATTCTCCCTAACATCTCCTCTAGTTATTTCAGGTTCAATATTTTTCTCTTTCAAGCTAAACTGTACATTCCTGAGAGAGTAACTGTACCCCTTTTCTTCTTTAATCCATAGGTAATTCAGTACTGCCATAACAAGAATTTCCATTTTTATTGTACTTTAAAGCTTATAAAGTACTTTAATTACATTATCACATTTTATCCTTACAACAATTCCATGAGGGAAGTGCAACAGGTATTATTTTCATTATTTTAAAGATAAGGAAACTGGGGGTTGGAGAATTTAGCTTGAATGACTAGCCCATAGTAAATCACTGGAAATGTCAGAAATGGGATTCAAATTCAAGTTACTTCCAACATGAATGAATGAATTAGATGGTAAGGAAATGCTTACATATAGAACATTTGACACAAATGGAGTTCAAATTTCACCTGGCCAAGCCCCTTCTCCTTTTTAAAGAGTTGTTGGATAAATGAATGAATGCTAGAGTCTCTTCTAGCAATAAGTTAAAAAAGCATGAGAAGGCTCTTGTGGAATCCAGAATCTTAGACTTCAGAAGTCATCTAGGCTAGCCTATTACTGAGATAAACTCCTCTATCTGGAGTTGTTCTCTATCAATTCTTTGCCTGAAGACTCTAATGGAGAAAAAAGCCCATTCTTAGGAAGATTATTCCATTTTGGACAATTTTAACAGACAACATGTTTTCCTTCATCCAACTTCCCTCCTCTACCAGCCTAAATATCTCTAGTTCATTTAAGTAATTATCATATGTTATAGTCTCTAATTCTCTCCACATTTTAGTCATTCTCCTGTGAATACTCTCCAGTTTGTTAATGTTTTTTCTAAAATAAGTTCCTTCTGCACTGGATGGAGAGCCCTATGTATAACAGAAAATAATGCTGTTTTCTTCTTAAGACTTGACATTCTTTTAGAAAAGATGCATATATATATATATATATATATATATATATATATATGCATGCATATATGTCCACAAACTGGTCACTTACCATTTGACCCTACAAAGCCAAATTATATCTTCTTGAAGCCGTATTCTTTCCATATTAAAAATGAGAATACGATAAATATTCTTATTTTCTCCAACTAGACTAATATACTGTGGTACTCAACCAGTGAATGGCCTACCAACATTTTGACTTTCATTGATATTAAATGAAAAGTCATACTGGCTTATGCATTTTGACATGTAATAAATGCACCATTGACCATAATAAACTTGAATCAACATTAAATGACAGAGAAGAATATTACTAAAATCAATTAAATGATGTATCACTACAATCATCTTCAAAGATAAAGAGGGGACCTCATCACAAAAGATAATTTGCTCTTATTTTATTTTAATATAGAATGTGTCAAAGAATTTAACTCTAAGCAAAGGTGAACCTTTCATGACTTCTTACTATGACTCAGACTTTTTATTAAGAAGTTCAAGCTAAGTAAATGATGAATAAATAGCCCCCATATAGGAAAAATGCCAATTTCCTGCTTAAAAATTGCAAAGTGTGATAAACCCATTTCCGTTAAGAAAATTGCCTTAGTTTTTGCTGGGGAATTTCCCAGCTAAACACCAAGTAAGAGGCTTTAGGCCAAATGCTTCATGTAGGCAAATTTCCTCTTTGCATGAGGAGTAATAATACAAACACACCTAATAATTCAATTCTACTTTATGTTCTTTCCCAAAGTCTAATTAGAGATGACCTGCCCAATTCAATATAGCTAGCAAAAAGTATACAACTTATGTAGCTGTGCCATTCCTGCCAGGTAAGATCCTCACTGGAGACTACAATTCTTTCATATAAATCCTCCTCCTTTTCCTCCTCCACTCTGTTCTCACTCTTATTAACACTCCTTTGGCACTTGGAATCACTTCATAGCTTCCTCTCTCACTCAAACAGGAGTCATTTGTCCATTTAAGTGTTGTCTAACTTAGAGTCCAAATTGCAGGAGAATAGGTACTGTCTGTCTTATTCACTTGATAGAGTATATCACATTTATCCATCAACTCATTCATTTATTCAAAAGAAAGTATTAAGCTTGTGTTCTGCTTAGGTGCTAGAGGTACAAAGACAAAATAAGAATGGGTCAACCTTAAATGAAATTATATTCCAGTGGGGGGGATAGGAAAACTAATATTCTGTATAAGTTGAGAGGGGAGAAAGTACTAATAATTAAAAGGATCAGGAAAGGGTTCTTATATCAGTTGACACCTGAACTATGCCTTGAAAAATGCTAAGTATTCTGAGAGAAGTAGGTGAGACAGGCATCCATTTGGAGGAATGTCAGCTTTACAATATACCAGTTTGGCCAGAATAGGAATGAAAAAAGTGGAGATGCAAATTAGGTGCTTTGTGAATACACCTATTGACATTGTATTGTACCAGTGTTGACATGTTTTAGCTACTATTCATATGAAAAAGATGTTTGCAAAACTAATGGTACTACCTCTCTGCATTTCTTTTAGGGAAATTAGTAAGTCTAGGAAGAATAACAAATAGAAATAATATCTCATCCAGGCTGCTGAGGATATCAATCAGCACCTTATCCAAGTGACCAAGAAGTAAGTGGAAAAGAGCTTAAATTTTTGTAGATCTATAAAGGAGATGAGGAAATTGTTCTAACTCTTGATATCTTCTAAGAATCATTATGGGTACTAATAATGAGATGAAACAGAGAGATGAAAATTTAGATTGATCATCACTTGAACTCTATAAGGTTGTTGAAAAGAGTTCACAGCAAAGCCAAATTCAGAGATGACTGAGAAAAGAAAACAAACACAGCTACCTATGGTTAATGCTATTTACAATGGAACTGAAAATGAGTTCCCTGGTGATAAGAATTTCCTTTCCCCATTGCCTGAGATTTAGAATATACTGTACAGCCCTAATGAAGGTATTGTAAGAAGTTTGTTAAATTAAATATTACTTTTACCCTTAACCACAAAGCAGTTCAATATATGTTTTTGAAGATGTCAACAAGAAATCAAGAGATTTTTAAATATACAGTTTGTTGATGCTATTTTTTTTAGTTTTTTTTGCAAGGCAATGGGGTTAAGTGGCCTGCCCAAGGTCACACAGCTATGTATGTAATTATTAAAATTATTAAGTGTCTGAGGCTGGATTTGAACTCAGGTACTCCTGAATCCAGGGCTAGTGCTCTATCCAATGCTCCACCTAGCTGCCCCAATGTTATTTTTAATATCATATGTTTCCCCCTTCTCCCCAAAAAGATTCCTAAACATGCTACCATAACCATGTAGTAGTTACCCTTACTTCCCCTTACTGTTCAGATGAGAAAAGTGAGGCAAAAGGAAATGAAGTATGCTTGTTCCAAGTCACTCCCAAGTAGCAAGCATCAATAGTTGGCATTTTCATTCAGGTCCTCTGAGAGAACATTATCTGTTCAGCCCCCAAGTATTCCTTTGAAATTAGTTGCTAATCAATAAATCAATAAATCACATTCACTGTCAAATGATATGAAATCTGCTTATAAAAGAGTAGTGCTTCTAGAATCCACCTATGCCCTAAAGAGAATGGACTGACAATGAATTCTACTAGGGACAGATAGAGGGTCCAGCAGAAGGGTTCCTTTTTTATGCCCAAGACCCGTTTTCTAATTTGACGAAACCCATGGATCCTTTCTCAGATAATATTTTAAATTATTATTATATTTATTTTATTATATTGGATTATATTGAAATAAAGACAAATGATTGTATTATATGAATTATATTGAAATATAATTTTAAGAGTTCATAAACACGCGATTAAAAACTTTTGGTGTAATGGAGTAACCACCTTGTTGCTCATACCAGTTAGCCAGCTATTATTTATTAAGCACCTATAATTTATCATGAGCATCTAGTTGTTACAGTGGAGAAAACACTGAGTTTGGAATCAGGAAGACTCATCTCCTGAGTTCAAATTTGATTTTTATACATTTACTAAGCATGTGACCTGGGAAAGTCATTTAATCCTATTTGCCTCAGTTTCCTCACTTATAAAATAAACTGGAGAAGGAAATGACAAATCACTCCAGTGTCTTTGTCAAGAAAACCCAAATGAGTTCACAGCTGAAGAATTATTATATGCCACACACTGTACTAAATGTTGGGGATACAAGTACAAATAGAATCAAAGTCCATGACACCATGCCCTGCAGAGTTTAACATTTAATTTTCAGAAAATCTACCTTGTTCTGGTTGCTGCCTGCCTCATCCCACCCACTACTTCAGGCAGGAGAGTCATAACTATGATTTATTTCACTTGCTATCCCACCCTCCACCTCCAAACATTTCCTTGTTTTTTTGCCTTTTGTCTTGTCATTTGCTTTGGTGGTACCCTCCTATACCCATTTCCTTCAACACATTTTAGAGCCATAACCAATTATCTTCCATTTTTCCTAGGAGAGCTTCATCAGTCTACTTACTTCTCAATGGTTCCATTCATTATTCCTTCAACTTTGGACCAAAATGCTCCACTTCAGCTACTAGTCCCCTATTGGAAGTTAAGATCCCTGAGAGTAAGGGTTAATTTGGGTTTTGCATATCTACACCCTAGCACTCAGCATAGTGCTTGTCACATAGTAAGCACTTAAATACTTTTTATGCAATCATTCATTCATGCTGTGCAAAGTCCCACACACAAGAGGATAGACTCCAGATTGGGGGGATCCAGAATGAAGCTGATAGAAAAACACTTAACCTCTCTGGGTCTCAGTTTCCTCAGCTATAAAATGAAGGAATTAGATTAGATGGCCTCTGAGGTCTCTTTAGGCTTTAGATCTATTACCTAAGTTTTATAATTCTTTTGTCATTCCAAAGACCCCAATATCTTGGCAATTTCCTTAAATGGCATCTGTTTAACTGTCATCTCTTTGTAGGTGACTTGTGGACTCTGTCCTGGTCTCTCCTCTAAGTTTCACTTTAGGTAATGATGATGATGATGATGATTTTTTCTTTGTTCTTGAAGAAGATCATGCCATCAGGGAGGTAAAGACATTAAAAGCATGGGAATTGGATTTGAGTCATCAGTCTTACTTTTTCCTCCAGAGCCATCTATGTCCAGGGGTCTGATATGAATCAGGATGACTGAAGATGGCCCTGGATGTGAGGCAATCAGGGTTAAATGACTTGCTCAAGATCTAGTAAATGTTTAAGGTCAAATTTGAATTCAGTTTCTCTTGATTTCTGGATCAATGTTCTACCCACTACATCATCTGCATTAACAAATTGACTATTGAGTATTTCAAACTAGATGTCCTAGATTATAACTCAACATGTCTAAAAAATGAACTCATCAACTTTTCCTCCAAAGTTTCCTGTCCTCTAAACTTCCTTGTTTCTTCCTCAGTCACCACAATTCTATTTGTGTTCCAGATTCCTAACTTTGGCATTATCATGTTCTCTTCACTTTCCTTTAGCTCATATATCCATTCAGTTGCCAAAGCTTGCCATTTCTACTTTCATGACATCTCTTGAATTTGAACCATTCTTTTTACTCATATAGTCATTTTTGATTTATATCCTTCTCACCTCTCACTGAGATTATTGCAATCACATTCTCCTGGATGTCCCTCCTTCTTAAAACCTTCACCAGTCTTTTCTGATCTCTAGATCACATATAAGTAATTTTTCTTAATTGTATAAATGACAATATGACTCTTCTATGCAGTTATCCCCAGTACCTCCTTCTTGCCTCCAGAATAAAATATAAACTCTCTTTAGCTTTTATAACCCAACACAAACTTCCCTGTAACTACTTGGTATCAGGTATGATGTTAAGAAGTGGGGATACAAAGAAAGACAAAAAAAAAAGCTATGAACTTGAGGATTTTGAAATCTAATGGAAGAGATAACATGCAAACAAACATGTACAAACAAGTTACATAAAAGATAAACTGCAAAGAAAAAATTCCCAGGACCAGATGGATTCACAAACAAATACTACCAAATATTTAAAGAACAATTAATTCCAATACTCTATAAACTTTTGGGAAAATAGGCAGAATAGTCCTACCAAATTCCTTTTATAATAATACAAATTCACTTTTACCTTTATAGAACAATTTCCCTAATGAATATTGAAGGAAAATTTTAAATAAAATACTAGGAAGGAAATCACAGCAGTGTATCACAAAGATCATACACTATCACCTGGTGGGATTTATACCAGAGATATAGTGCTAATTCAATATTGTGAAAACTATCATCATAACTGACCATATCAATAACAGGTATCAGGTATGATGTTAAGAGGTGGAGATACAAAGAAAGACAAAAAAAACAGCTATGAACTTGAGGATTTTGCAATCTAATGGGGGAGATAACATGCAAGCAAACATGTGCAAACAAGTTACATAAAAGATAAACTGCAAAGAAAAAATTCCCAGGACCAGATGGATTCACAAATAAATACTACCAAATATTAATATATTATCTCAATAGATGCAGAAAAAAAGTTTTTGACAAAATACAATAATCATTCCTATTACAAATACTAAAAAGCATAGGAATAAATGTTTTCCTTAAAATGATAAATAATATCTATATATAAAACAATTAGCAAGCATTATGTCAATAAGCTAGAAATCTTCCCAGTAAGATCAGGGGTGAAGTAAGGATGTCCAGTATTACCAATTTTTTAAAGCTATACTAGAAAGTCTAGCCATAACAATAAGAAAAGAAAAATAAATTGAAGGAATTTGAATAGACAATGGGGAAACAAAATTATCATTCTTTGTAAATGAGATGATAGTATACTTGGAGAATCTTAGAGAATCAATCAAGTTGAAATAACAACTTTAGCAAAGTTGCAGAATATAAAATGAGCATTTCTAAATATTACTCATAAAAGATAGAGAACCATTTCAAATAACTATAAATATAAAATTCTTGTTGGTTTACCTGCCAAAACAAATCTAGTAACTCTATGAACACAATTATAAAATACTTTTATGCAAATAAAGTCAGATCTAAATAATTAGAAAAATATTAACTTATCTTAGATAGGCAAAGCCAATATAATAAAAATGATAATTCTACCTAAATTAATTTATTCATTGCCATGCCAGCGAAACTATGAAAAAATGTTTTATAGACCTAGAAATAATAATAATAGCATAATTAATCTGGATAAACAAAAGGTCAAAAAATCAAGAGAACTAATAAAATGAAGGGTACTGACTAAGAAACAGAGTGGTAGAGTTGTGAAATAGATTAAGTATGCAGTATACAGTAGTTAACAACTGTAGTAATCTAGTGTTTGATAAACTCAGTTTGTGAACAATAACTTACTATTGACAAAATGTGTTAGGAAAACTGGAAAGCAATTTTGGCAGAAATTAGGCATAGTCCAATATCTCATACCATATAGCAAGATGAGTACATAATTTAGACATAAAGGTGATTTAGAGGAGCATGAAGTAGTTTACCCACCAAATCTATGGCTAAAGGAAGAATTTGTGGCCAAACAAGAGATAGAGAGCATTATAAGATATAAAATGGATAAATTAAATTACATTAAATCAAAAAGGTTTTGCACAAAAAACCAATGTAGCAAAGATTAAAAGGAAAGCACAAACTGAGGGCAACATTTTACAGCAAGTTTCTCTGATAAAGATCTCATTTCTCAACATATAGAGAAATAAGTAATTTATATAAATACAAATCATTCTCCAATTGATAGATGATCAAAGGATATTAACAGGCAGTTTTCAGAAGAAATTAAAGATAGCTGTATCATATCATATCAATACTCTAAATCACTATTGATTAGATAAATGCAAATTAAAACAACTTGGAGGCACTACCTCACACCTATTGGATTGACTAACATGACAGAGAATTAGAATAACAAATTTTAGACAAGATATAGGAAAATTGGGACATTAATGCTTTGTCAATAGAGTTATGAACTGATCCAACAATTCTGGAGAGCAATTTGGAACTAAATATGTCATTTAATCAAGAAATAGCACTACTAGGTCAGTATCCAAAAGGTATCAAAGGAGAAGGAAAAGGATATGTTCAAAAATATTTATAGCAGCAAGTTTTGTGGTGACTATTAGACATCAGGTAGACATTTCATTAACTAAGGAATAGCTGAACACGTTAAGGGATCTGATTGTTTTGAAAAATTATTGTGTTAAAAGAAATGACAAGTAAGATACTTTCAGAAATACCTGTGAAGACTTACATGAACTGCTGCGAACAATAAAGTGAGCAGAACCAGGACTGTATATGGCAACAACAATATTATATAATGGTTAACAGTGAAGGACTTAATGTTTCTCAGCAATATAATATGCTCATGACAGTTCTGAAGTACACATGGTGAAAAATGCTATTTACCTCCTTGAGAATGCAAATTGAAACACTCGTGTGAACTTTATTTTTTGTGGGGTTTTTTGAGATGGTGTCCCTTTTCTCTCACAGGGTAACTGATATGGAAATATGTTTTGCATGATTGCTAATTAGCACCTATATCAAATTACTTGCTTTCTCAAAGAGGAAGGAGGAAGAAAATTTGGAATTCAAAATTTTTTAAAATGATAAAAATTTGCATATAATAGAAAAACATTTGGAATGCATAAAAAGATAAATTTAGAGATAATTAAAAGAAGGAAAGAACTAGAATTAAGAGGGAATGATAACATTTTCCTATAGAAAATAAGATTTTAACTGGGACTTGAAGGAAGAAAGAGTAGCCAGGAGATATAGATGAGGAGAGAGAGCTTTCCAGGTACAGTGGACAGCCATTGAAATTTTGCAGAATTGAGAAATGAAGTGCTTTGTTTGAAGAATAATGAAGAGGCCAGTTTCAATGGATTAAAGAATTCTAGTGTAATTGGGAATGTAAAATGCTAAAATACTGGAAACATTGGGGTGGAGGTGGAAATGTATTATGAAGGACTTTGAATGCCAAACAGGATTTTATATTAGATTGTGTACATGTTAAGGAGCCACTGAAGTTTATTGAATAAAGCAGTAATATGTTTGCAACTGCATTTTAGAAGAATCATTTTGGCAAATAAATGGAAGAGAGATTGGAATGAAACAAGACTCATAGCAGGGAGAATATTTAGCAGGATATTAACATATGGAATGTAAAATTCTTCAATGTAGTCAATACTTTTTATTTTTCGTGATCTTTGTAATACTTTGCACATAGTAGTCATTGGAATGCTTTTGGGATTTTATCACATAATATAGACTTTTGTGACAGACTCAATTCAATTAAAAATAGTTGTTAAGCTTCTACTGTGTATAAAATTCTAAACTAGGTAGTGGAAAGACAAAGCCAGATATGCCACAGATGCTGATCTCAAGGAGGAAATTATAATCTATGGAAGGAAGATGGGTTAGAAATCATCAATCAATCTACAAGAAGAACCAGTACTAAATAACTTTGATACAAAGGAAAGTTAAGGGAAGAAGTCCAAGTGTTAAGACATTTCAGGAGGAAAATATTGCAAGTGATTTTGGGAGGGTCAAAGAACCTGTTCCCCTCATCCATTAGGGTTTGCATCTAAGAAGAGTTATAAAAGGAGGAAGGGAGGGACTTCAACAGATAGGTAGTTATGATATTTGATCAACAGTCCTCTCAGAAACCATTGGAAATAATGTGCTCTTTTATGTTACAAAATAAAGCAAACTGATCAACAGAAAAATACGGTCATCTTAACATGGCCTATATATGTGACAACTGAACAGGAGGTGTTGAAACAACAGGGAAATTCTGCTGCTTTTTTCCCCTGAAACAGACACTTTAGGTGAATGTCACTAATATCTTTTTTTTCCCAAATAGGCAAAAAAAAGAAAAAAGAAAAAAAAAACAGAGAATGAGCAGACTGGATTCTTGTGAAATGTGTATGTACTTTTTAAATGTCACCTTTGGGTAAATCAACCCACCAATGTATTATTAATAAAATTTAGCAACTGTCAAATCATTTCTTGGTGCAGAGAGGCTTGGCTGTGTCAGTGCTTAGGAGGAAGAGACAGATGGTCTTACCTTTCAGTTCCTGAGTCCACAGCCGAGAGAGGAGGTAACTGGGAGGAGGGGTTGTGGGGGCTCCCCTGTACATTATGTCCCGGAGAAGGGTGACTGACGGGATGTGGGGGAGGCCCAGCCCCAGCAGCTGTTCCACTCCGGCTTGAGTGAGTACTGGAGAAAATCGTGGCTGAAATAAAAAAGGACGACAAGGAATTTAAGTTAAGCCACAAATAAAATAAAGAACGCATGCACACATACACACATATACATATACATATTTGGGGTGATAAAAAGAAGCAAAAGCTTCATCTGTGGATGACTAACAAGAGATATGCTGAGGCAGGGGGGAAGGGGGGAGGCTGGGTCTTTCAGTCCAATCCTTCATGTGTTGAATATGCACAATTTTCTTTTAACTCCTTGGGGTAGGGTCCACCTATTAAAAATCAAGCCATTGACTGGTTAACACCTTCCTCATGCCATTGCAGCAGAGTCCTTCAGTATGCTAGGGAGTTCTCCTTCAAGCACCACCTTTTACTACAAATACTTTTTCTCTGAACTTTTTCTCTAGTAGTCCTCTATTTTATCATCTTTCATTTGTACAGTATGGCAATAAATTAGCACATTTGTTTCAAACTTCTTTTACCATCTCCTTGGTGGCAAGAGTTAGAGGACTGGATAGATGGTTGGAGGTGGCATAGCTCCAGTTGTATGTCATTTACCACTATTGTCCAGATGCACTTCCTGAAATTCAGTCCCTCTAACTAGAAGGATTCTCCTAGGGGGCAAGTCAAAACAATGAACACTAGCTTTTATCAGTTCAGAAGACGTTGGAGGTGGCACTATAGGTCACCTAATCCAAGGATTCTTAACCAGCTTTAATGTTACAAATTATTTTGACAGTTGGTTAAAAACTCAGGATCTCTATTCAGACTAATGTTCTTAAAAGGGTAAAATAAAAAAAAGTTAGAATAAAAAGGAAAACAGTTGTAGTGAAAAAAAATTTAATTTCTTCAAGTTCACAAACCCTTGGGAGGTCCATGGACTCCAGATTAAGAGTCTGATTTATTCCTAGATCCTTGTATCAACTGATCGATCAACAAGCATTTAGTAATTACCTAATATGTGCTATATATAGTTATATATTGAAGATGCAAAAGCAAAAATAGAATAGTTCATATCGTTTAGTAGCATAAAATCTGTTAGAGGAGATGTATCTAAGCTATATCTGCACTTATCTAAGCATATAGGAAATATATATATAAAATAAATATATGGTCATTTGTTTACAGAAAGGGTACCCACAGCTTTTTGGCTGATTGACATGCTAATCTTCTCTAGCAGACTGTACCCTAAGGCTTGAAACCTGGTCCCAGTTAACTGTTGTAGTGGTACAGAAGAAATTGTTGCTTGTCACTTTTGGAGCCTGTCAGGGAGGAGTTTGTCAATGTGCCAAAAGTACCCATCAGAAATCTTACTATCTAGAGACACTGGAGTCATCTTGAACCAACTTCGGAGAGCTGATTGTTAAATTTTCAGTGTGAACATTTGCATCTCAGCAATTGGCAAACTTGCCAAATCAAGGTTTGATTTGTTATTTTGTTGACTGTCTAGACTTGAGAAAGTGTTAATATTAATAATGTAAATTAAAATTAAAGTGTGTCCTGTGAACATTTCCCCCTATTTGCTAAACATTTATCAGCACACCCCTGATGTCTTTTATCAAAACTAAGAGATCTCTTGTCCTGCCTCCAAAGTATGTTCTGTGGTACAGTGAAAAGAGAGATTTAGAGTTTCAGTACCAAAGTTTTAATCCTGTCTCTGCCAATTCTTTGGAAGACATTTATTTACTCTGAACCTTAGTTTCTTCATTTAGCAAATTAAGGGGTTGAACTTATCTCTTTCAGATGAAAATCTATTTCTATGACTTGGATCATAAATTTGACTATTCCCTTTTTTTTTTTTTTTTTTTTTAGGATTTTGCAAGGCAAATGGTGTTAAGTGGCTTGCCCAAGGACACACAGCTAGGTAATTATTAAGCATCTGAGATCAGATTTGAACCCAGGTACTCCTGACTCCTGGGCCAGTGCTTTATCCACTGTGCCACCTAGCCGCCCCCTTACCTCTTCTTTCCAGTAGAGTTCTCTACTTTTAGTCTTTTCAATTATTTCTAATCATAGACTCTAGCATGAACTTATTTGCCCAATTCTCAGGGAATGTAACATACACTGATACATAGATCTGTGAAAAATTGGGGAAAAACATGAGATAGGGATATACTTTCTTCTCAAAGCAACCAGTCTCTGTTTCTGTTATGTTTTGGGGTGATCTGAGGCCTCAATGCCACAGCTACTACCTGTAGCTATGTAAACATACCTGTATGCTTAAAATTCTGTCTTTATGACTTCTGACTCCCAGTTCTCACTTTCAAACTTTTTGAGGGTAAGGTGCTATCTCATATCGGGTCACCTGCTACCTCAAGTTTCCTCCATTATAAAATGGGGATTCAAAATGCTCCCTACCTTGCAGAGTTGTAAGAATCAAATAAGAAAATATTTGTAAAACAAGTATTTAACACAGTGCTTGTTACTTGATTATTTTCCCCTCCCTTCCCTTCCCTATCTCCTGAGACAACTATACACATAGTCAGACTGTCCTTAATGATACCACCATTATCCGCCCACCATATTGAATTTTTATCAGACAGAGTTACATCTAATTACTGCTTTGCTTATAGGCAATTAGATGCAAGAGGGTCTTATTTCTGCTCTTTAAGAGTTCATTTAAGTGATCATAATATTCAGAGCTGAAATCAGCTTTGAAAAATGTCTAAATTAGTTAGAGAAACTGAGGTGGGGAGAGAGAGAGAGAGAGAGAGATTCAACGACTGCCCTGGGTCGTGTAGCTAGTAAAGAAACTAATTTGGGTTTTGAATCCACGTCCTCCACCTGACATTTAATCTATATATTCTTTCCTTCTCATGAGGGTATCTCTGATCATATATATATATATATGTGTGTGTGTGTGTGTGTGTGTGTGTGTGTGTGTGTGTGTGTGTAGCCATATTTCTATATAGCTATCTATACACACACACACACACACACACACACACACACACACACACACACACAAACACTAAAATATCTGGTTCAGAATAATAATTTTTAACAAAGAGACTTGGAGTATTTGTATGTTTGAGGCAATGGACAAGTGCCCAGAGCAACCTAGACCTGGGCACAATTTCTTCCCCACCCCCAGGAGGAGTTGATAGTAACTTGCAGCAAAAGTACATAGCAGAGGTAGATATTTGTTTGTACTTGGCCTGAGAAGGTAAACAATATTGTGAAATCCAATTCGTTTATGGAAAAAAAGGAGATTTTGAATTTTTCAGAACTTCGTCTCTTAGTCACAGAAGGAAGATTTCCTGGACAGTGACAATTATGAGAACTGATTTTGGGGTTTATTGTAAGAAAGAGAGTGGGAAGATTTAAATTAAATTAGGGAATTAAAGCAGGGAAGGTATAGGAACTCTTTAAAAATTAGTATTCCCTTCTCCCAAATTTGGGCACAAAACTGACACAACACCTTGACAAGAAACTGTTTAACACAAATTCCTGTTCTGTACTCTTAATGAGGAAATAGTTCTCTCACTTAAAAGTTTCCTTTAAAATGTTACTATATTTCCCCTCAAAAGCTACTAATACTAGGAAAACAATTCCATAGATCTAGTACATCCCTTTGTAGATCTGTGTCTTGTATACTAATGCCTATTTCCATCCTCCTATAGCACTAGCCACTACTTTCACAATCACCATCACCATCCCCAACCCAACTACAAAAGATTTTGAAGCAGGCTGGAAAATGCTTACCAGCTAAAAAAGGCAATATAGAGCTACTGTTCTGTGCATCTTCAATAAAAGTTGCACATTTGCAAACACACAAGAGTCACCTTATGAATCACTATACTCATTTATTACTATATTCATTTAGGGAGCCAGAATTCGACTTTTATTCCAAATAATAATTTCACACATGGGAACAGGCTGGTTGGAATGATTGAGGCAGAAGCATGAATATTGGTATTTGTAAGTCTGAGGCTTTATCTCATAGACTACTTCAAATACTAACAGAAGAATAAGAGGTCATAAAGACACTTGGTATACATTTTTCCCCTTATAGATACAGAACCGGTGAACTCCAGTAGGCATTTTTAAAATGTAATGAATGGGGCATCTAGGCGGTGCAGTGGATAAAGCACCGGCCTTGGATTCAGGAGTACCTGGGTTCAAATCTGGTCTCAGACACTTAATAATTACCTAGCTGTGTGGCCTTGGGCAAGCCACTTAACCCCATTTGCCTTGCAAAAATCTAAAAAAAAGAATGTAATGAATGAATTTACCCCTCTATTAGGGTCTTTGGGCATATGGATCTATGGGCAATAACCATAGCAAAAGAAAGACTTTGCTGTTAGAGTTTACAGATCAGAGGATAAAATTCAACATGGCTCATCCCTACACATCTCTAGTAAAAGAAGAAAAGATGGTGATCCTAGACTGAGGGAATGCAGAGAGGTGGTCAGAGTTAGGGGGAAGGAAAGGAAAATTGGGACAAGGGGTGACAGGGAACAGCACATTTTGCTTTGGAAATTAAATAGAGTGAATACTTACTGATACCATTGGAACAATTTGAAGAGTCTTAAGAAGATTCCCCTGCTCTAAAACACCTCTGTTGCCCAAGTATCACAGAATTAAACTCTTAGGGCTGAGGAATTTTTCAGGCAGAAACTAGTTGAAATCACAATATCAGTCTCATAGGGAAATCAGAGATTTTCAGATAGAGACCAGATGAAATTATAGAAAGTGAATGATGTCATAAAAGGAATTATTTTCAGATATAATTTGAACTATTTGGCCACTGAATCAAAGTAATTATGATTAAGTTACTTTGGGGAGGTGAGGATGGGTAACAGAAGGCCATGCTAATGAGGTGTAGTCTAGGAAGTTTCTTCCTACATGGAAAGCCTTCAAATATGGACTGTGTGCTTGCTGAGGCTACTGAAGTAAAACATCATCTTCTCTTGTCATGTCACAGCATCTTGATATCTCACAAGATTTTGATGTCATCTTGACCATTCTTCCTTCAATTCCATTTCCTCCTCTCTTCTCTAACAGATTTCCTTCATTATCATTCCTACTCTACAATCTTTGATATTTACCTTACATTTCTCTTGATATCGTATGCCAAAATTTCTATTAAGTTCAAATCTTTTTTGCAAAAAAGTCCTGAAAGTCATTGAATGTTCATTTTTTTTTAATTCAAGATTAAGATTAACTTTGTGGGCATGGTATCTTCCACCACAACCTAAGCTCTTTTGGTCTCTGATATATAGTGTTCCATGATCTTTGGTCTTTTAATATAACTGCTGATGAGTCTTATGTAAATTGAGGGGGGGTTGTTTTTCTTAATGTTTTCTCCTTAACATGAGAGTTTAGTTTTTGATATTTGGTTTTGATATTCTTGTCAGTTTTCCTCTTAGGAGGTAATGATTGGTGAATTTTTTCTATTTTTATTTTTTCTTCTTGCTCTAATACTTCAAGACAATTTTCTTTAATTATTTCTTGTGTTACTGATTCTTTTTTTGATTATAGGTTTTGAGTAGTCTGATTACTCTTATGTTTTATCTTCTTGATCTATTCTCCAGATCAGTTGTTATTCGTATGAGGTATTTCAAATGTTTTTCTATATTTTCATTTTTATATTTTGTTTTATTATTTCTTAGGTGCTTATAACTTCATTGACTTCCCCAGCTCCATTATAATTTTGGATTGTTCTTATTGTTTTTGGTTTCCTTTTATACCTCTCATTTGTTTTTAAAGTCTTTTTTTAGTTCTTTTAAGAAGTTTTTGAGCAGGTAATCATTTGACATTACTCTCCAGGGTAGGAGAGACTTTTTTTGCTTCAATATCTTTCTCTAAAGACAAACTCAAAGCAACTATGGTTGGGTTCTTTCTCCTTTTCCTGCTCATTTTAGAAAAGGTTGTTTTTTATTTTCAGCAGCTTGTTGTTGCTCTCTAATCTTGGGATGTGGAGAAATGGTGTCTCTAGCCTCAGGAGCTTTGTCCTGTGTCCAACCTCTCCACTCCTTTCCCCCTCTAAGCCACAGCTGGGACCCTTATGCACATTTTGATGGAAATGATCTTACTCCCTGAAAATCCTCCATTGGCTATAATCTTTAGTTCTTCCCTCTGGCTTAGAACCAACAGAGAACTCAGTTCTCTTGTAAGTGTTCACAACCATTAGCATGTCTGCACCATTGCTTCTGGGCTCATCTGCAGTATGCTGGTTCCTTCCTGCCTAGTACCTCAGTAGCAACATAGCTGGACCTGGTACCCCTTATCAGTAGGGGAACCCTCTGTTCCCCAAGTCAGATACCTGACTCCCCAAACTATTCCAGAGGTAAGAATTTCTGTGGCAGAGGCAGAGGCTAGCTCCTAATCTGGTTCCCCTAAGATTTACCTCTTGCTCTTTCAAGGAGCTAGCCTGGAGGTGTTTACATTTTACTTAGGCAAATTGTCCAGGGATCTTTCTTTGGATCTTTTCTAGTCGTGCCAAGAAGACTACTGTTTTGCCCCAACTCTTATTTATTTTTGACACTTTATGTTTACTCTGAGGTACTTTGTTGACTTGTTTGCAAAGAAAAATCTGGAGAGTCTGAAATTTTCTGACCTATTCTTCCATCTTTCCAGAATCCTCTTATTAGCCCTTTGAAATAGTTATTACAGCTACCATTAGCCCCTTTTTACAGATTAAGGTATACATAACCCCAGTCATAGTCATGTATCTAGTAAGCATCAGAGGTAGGATTTTAACCCTGTTCTCTCCTGATTCTGAAATTAATGTTTTATGGGGTTTTTTTTTCCATTAGAGCATAGTCCTCCATTCTTCCATAGTATCATGATGATCAGGAAGTGGTAGAAACTTTTACTATAGTGAAAGGTCATATTCCTCTAAACTTTAATTTCTAATTATAGCTTAGCAACAATATAAGTAACAACTGGAATTTACTCAACAGACTCCTCAATGTTTGCCATTCTCTTAGAAAGGGCTAGCACTATGAAATGGGCACTCTTTCCTCATCAACATTCCAGTAGGTTGGCTTCTTCTATTAAAATGCAAACTCCCTTTGAGTAAGGACTGTATCTTTGTTAAATACTCAAATCATTAAATTTATGGGTTTTCTTCAATCCATTTTTCATTCATTAATAAATCCATAATATAGTTATCTGGGTACATTATTTATCCCACTACCAGACTATTACCCTGCACAAAAGTTTTATAAATCTTAAAATACTATAATGAAGATTTTATAAATCTTAAAATACTATAGAAAAGTGAGTTATTATTATTTTCATGTAGGATATTAGAATATATTATATTATTTATAATTATAATATGGTTATTACTAATACAATTATATATGATAATATAATTATAACAATATAATATGACTGTTATTATAACAATCATAAATAATATAATATAATATAATATAATATAATATAATATAATATAATATAATATAATATAAAGTATAACAACATAACATAACATAACATAACATAATATAATATAATATAATATAATATAATATAATATAATTAATATAATTAATATAATTAATATAATATAATTAATATAATATAATAATTGTATGCTATATGGATTAGCCCAAGGTCACATGGTTGGATAATTATTAAGTGTCTGAGGCTGAATTTGAACTCAGGTACTCCTGACTCAAGGGCCGGTGCTCTATTCACTGAGCCACCTAGCTGCCCCTAAGCTTATTTTTAAACATGATCAGTGACTGACAGAACAACTGATTAGAAATGGTAGATGAACACACTGGATATTCTTATTGCTTTTGTGATTGAGAAGCGATGAAATCCCCAAGGAAAAAGAAGTCTTATTGGATTAATACATGAATCCCCTGCTTAAACTAGGGGACCCAAGCTATTTCCCCTGACATTAAAGAGTTTTTCTATCAGTTTTGGGTTGTAGAAGTTCTTACTTAGTTTCTGCCTCCTCCTAAGGAGAGAGAGAGAGAGTAGGGAAGAGTAGCAATCCAACTACACTCTGTACTTCCAACCAAGAAAATCTGTCCAAGAGATTTTCAGGTGTCATTTCAAAGTATATCTATAAAATGAGGAGAGCAATAGCCCTATCTCACAAAATTGTTATGATATATTACATTTTAAGTGATTTGAAAACCTTACATAAATGTTACAGAATCTCCAAATTTTAAAGTTGAAAGGGGTCTGGGTAACCATTTGGTTCACCCTTTACTCTTAGAATCTACAATGGAATATGTCCAATTAGAGGTTATCAAGCACTTCAGTGTCTTGGGTGGATACTTTATGGAAGATTTATACAAAGATATGGGCAACTTCCTACATAAGATGAGGGGAGATGTATGTGGGTTAAGATCTGCCTCAGAGGAAGCAATATTTAGTCACAAAGTTATCATATGGTTATTCAATGCTGTATAGATCTAAAAATGGAATCCTACTATATTATTCCTGATAAGTGGACATAAAACTTGTATTTGAAGACCTCTAAGAACTACCACCATTTCAGGAAACCCACTCTACTTTTAGACAGTATTAATATTAGGAATGTTTTTGTTGTTGTTTTTCAATAACGTCAGTTATTAAGTTGTCTTCTTTGTAGCTTTCAGAAGTTAGTCTTGATTTTGTCCTCCAATATTATTAGCAATAATGTTTTAAGAACAAATTTTAGCAAATAAGACATTTTGACTATTATGAAACTGATAAATAGAAGTATATATATATGTGTGTATATATGTGTATATATGATAAATGATTTTACATATATTTGCATATTTGTGCATAATGGTAGCCATCTCTGGGAAAAGGAACAAAAAAAAGAGAAAAATAAATTTACATGATAACTTTATTATATATTTAAAAGGAATAGCAAGTTGTACATTACAATCATTATGTCATGGAACTGCTTGTTTTATTTCATTAAATTAAAAATAAAATATGTAATGTTTAAAAAAATCTAACTAGAACAAGTCAGATTTCTCTTTCACATGCCAACCTCTTCAAATACTTGAAGGCATATATATATATATATATATATATATATATATATATATATATTCCAATTAATACAACTTATATGAGATCACAAATGCTTGAAGTATCAAGATATCTGCTTGGATGTGGAGATCATAATATTTGTGGAACTTTTTTTTATTTAGGCTTTTTTTTTGGCAAGGCAATGGGATTAAGTGACTTGCCCAAGGCCACACAACTAGGTAATTATTAAGTGTCTGAGGCCAGAATTGAACTCCGCTACTCCTGACTCCAGGACCAGTGCTCTAGCCACTGCACCACCTAGCTGTCCCTGAGACCATAATATTTAAAGTTATTTCTTTTATGCAACTCAAGTGGATTTGGGTGCAATGGATAGTTCACTTTCTTCCTAAGTAAAACCAATTGCCTTATAATGCCTGTAAAATAAATTACTATACCAAATATCAATCTTTAGGGCTATTTCAGAATGGAGTAGAGCAAACTGAGGAGAAATTGTACTATGGATCCAGGAGGTGCTGTGAATGCTATTTGGTAGGGAGGGCATAGGTAAAAAGAATAAAATGATTCTTAAAATCAACTTTCCAAGTACAAGATATGAAAGTACATTCCTTTGAAAGAGAATTGGGGCAGTTAGTACAAGTTCAAGATGGATCAATGGTGGAACGACAGTCAAAAATTACTAATGTGATCTCAAGTTGCCTTAAGAAAAGTAGAGTCAATAGAACAAAAAAGGTTACAATCTCACTACACTAGGCTCCAATCAGACCACATTTAAAACATTATGTTCAGTTTTAGATGCTGAGTTTAGGAAAGATATTGATAAATTAGGGAATAATCAGAGAAGAACTATCAGGATGATGAACTGACTTGAGATCATGTCATACATGAATTGAGTTAAAGTGCTGTTGATATTTAATCTGGAGAAGAAAAGACATTTTAGGGTAGTCACAATAGCTTCTTCAAGAGTTTGAAAACCTACCCCCTGGAAGAAGAATGCGACTTATTGTGCTTGGTCCTAGAGAACTGCCTGAAGAGAATTGGGCAGAACTTGCAAATAGGTAGATTTTAGCATGATATAAAGACCAAATCTTTTTTATTATTATTATTTTTGCAAAGCAATTGAGTTAAGTGACTTGCCCAAGGTCACACAGCTAGGTACTTATTAAGTATCTGATCTGAACTCAGGTCCTTCTGACTCTAGGGCTAGTTCTTTATCCACTGCACCATCTAACTGCCCCACGCAATAACTCGTAGTACTTAGGTCTGTCTTAAAGGGAAGAGCACTGCCTTAATAGGTCGGTTCTCTTTCTTTTGTTTTTGTCTTTTTCAAAGAAATTATTTCTTAAAAATAATCAAATATACAACTAATAAAGGAAAAAAGACATTCCAATAATGCCCAATTTATATACTTAGAGAAGATTTTTAGGCAGAGACTGAATGACCATTTGTTGGGTGATATTATAGAAGGATTTCTTAGGTATGGATTGAATATGCCAAGGTTGCTCCCGATTCAGTCTGGGAAACTTTGAAGTAGCTTGGAAATTCCCACCAAGCTGGAAAGTCTACATATGGGCCGTTTAGTGACATAGTTTTATTAGGCATATTAACAAGACTTCTTCTTCTCCCTTCCTCATCTTACAGTTCATTGACTTAAAACTCCACCATTTATTTCTTCAGTATCAACTCTGATGAAGAAGTGGCTCTTCTCAACAAAGTCAATCCATTTTACCAATCAATCTGCATTCATTTTCAAATTCACTCCTGTCTTCCAACAAACTGCTTCTACTATCTCCCCTTCTCCTCCCCCACTCTTCAATCCATATCTACTGGTTCTTTCCTCATTATCTACAAACAGAAACAACAGAAACAAGTCTTTCTCTATCCTTGAAAAATTCTTCACTAAATCTCCCATTCCCATTCACATCCTAAAGCTCTTCTCCCTTTCTCAAAGTTTTTGAAAAAGCCATCTATATTTAGCACCATCAGTTCTTCTTGTCTTACTTCACCACTCAACTGAAACTGCTCCGTGTAAAGTAACCAACAATTTAAGTGACCAATCTAGTCACAACTGGGGGGGGGGGGGGTATCCTCTATCAATCCTTATCCAGAAGTGTGCTGTAGCTAGCTCAAATCAGCTCAGAAAAGTCAATTGTTAAATTTTCAGTGTGAACATTTACACTTAGAAATCAGAAATCAGCAAACATTATAGATCTGAGCCTGATTTATTGTTTTGTTGATTGTATAAAAAGTAGAAAATAATAGAGAAAATGTTACTAATGCTGAATAAACTTAAAATTAACTAACAGATATATCCTTTACCCCTATCCTCTTAAGAGCCAGTAGTTAAATATTAACTAGCCTATCTCTGTCCTGTCCTTGACTCTCATCTTTTTTAGGCTTTTGTGATATCAATGTCCATTTTTTATAACCACAGAAATTCCTGAAACTTTCTATGAAGCATTGGAGGGGTTGTGATCTAAATTCTTGGAGAAAATCAAGCCCCAAAATCAAGGATCCTTGGGCTTCTCAAGCAGGCAAATTTATCACGTGGCCTTAGATCAACAAAGGAAATTTTGTCATATTGTTTCAGCTTCTTTCTGCCTAGTTTGTGTGTGTGTGTGTGTGTGTGTGTGTGTGTGTGTGTGTGTGTGTGTGTGTGTATGTGTTTATAGGTGGGTAGCAAATTCAAATTTACTATTGAAAAGAGAAAGCTACTTTTCATTTACTCTATCATTATATAACAATATACAAGACTCATAGAATTTGCCTATGAATGGGAAAAACAAAATAGATCAATTGTTGGGGCAGAGAATGAAGCATCTTTAAGTGAAACTAATCATAGAAAAAGGGTTTATTCCAATGTTATTTGTGTTCCAGTCTCAGATAGAAAATCTGAGTCATGGAAATTGGCACATTTAAATGATAATATCACATATAACATTCAAGAGTAGGTTAGTCATTTAACTATCAGTTAGCTATGCACAATAAAAGTATTTGTCCATTTCTGCCTTTGTACCTCAAAAAAAGCTCCAGTATTTAAAATGGCAATTGTCCAGCTATCAAACATAAGCAAGACACTTAGTGAATGATTGGATTTAGAAAACAGGCAGCTAGTAGGAAATATGCCTGTTTCTCAATAAAATTTCAAGTGCACATCAGGGGCATATTGATCTGAGGGATGGAGAAGGAGTTATTAATGAGCAATTAGAAGAGAAGCTATCCTTTAGTAAATGTATACAGCAGAATTTGCCACTGAAATGTTTTCTACTCTGTCAATAATGTAGGAAGGTATTTACTGGGCTCTCATCTACCAAGCTACAATTATAAATATGCATTTGGAGAAGTCATTTAAAGGAAATGTACTAAAATCAGGATCCCATCTCATATTTTAGATCCATTGCTGTAATGAACTAAGGGAGAAATAATTATTACTCATGGGAGGTAAATTAACCCTTTTTTGAGTAGCATGGTATTTCTTTCATGGATCTCTAATAATTTGGAAGATTTATGAATTTGTCTGCTACAGGAGTAAAAGGGAAGGATAGGAAGAGAGATATAGAGACAAAGCATTCAAAACAGGGACAGTGGACGACAAGAAAGAGAAGCAAAGAGAGAACTTTGGTTCATAGATTTTTTTGTTTTTAGGTTTTTGCAAGCAAACAGGGTTAAGTGGCTTGCCCAAGGTCACACAGTTAGGTAATTATTAAGTGTCTGAGGCTGGATTTGAACTCAGGTACTCCTGACTCCAGGGCTGGCACTCTTATCCATCAGTTCATAGGTTTTTAAACAGAAGGGATTAAATAGCAGACTAGGAGATCTGGGTTCAAAATCTGCCTTTGCTACTTTTCTTCCTTTTAACTCAGTGACTTAGATCTCTTCCCCCCCCCCCATAAAATGTTTTACCAAATATTCTGAGTACTCTCTCTGCTCTAAACTATAGGTTGCAAAAGACAGTTTTAATCCTTCTGTCACTGTTAAGAAATGGACATTTAAGTTAAGGGTCAGTCACAGGAAATTGTGGTATGATAAAAAGAGAACTAGATTTGAAGTCTGAGTCACCTCATTTACTTGAATTTCAACCTCTATAGCTTCTCTTATTCAAGATCTGTGCTCTGATTATAGGATGGTTCCTTGGAATGTGTATGGAATGTTGGACTTGGAGTCAGAAATACCTGGAACACAATTCCAATTCTGACACTGATTAGTTGGGTGAACCTGGGCAAGTGAACTTCTCTAATCTTTATAGAATGGGAAATAATGATAGCTTATACCTTATAAGGTTTTTGTGCAAGGTAAGTGAGATGATATATATATATATAAAGTAAATGCTTTACATATATGGAATAGAGAATAAATTATAAATGTTTCTATTCAATATATATAATATATTAAATATGGAAATGGCTATCATGAAGATAAAATAAGATGATGACTAGAAAGTACTCTATAGGCTTTAAGAGAATAGATAGAATCATAGCTCTAGAAGTGAAAAGCAGTTAGTCCAAACTCTCATTTTAACATTGAAGAAAATGAATCCTAGGAAAGTTAAATATATTACCCAAGTTTACATAGAAATGTGAGGTATTTAAAGAGAGAGAAAGAGAGAGAGAAAGAGAGAGAGAGAGAGAGAGAGAGAGAGAGAGAGAGAGAGCTGTAATTTCATTGGTATAAGGAATTCCAGGTAAGGCAATTTCATCTACCACTGCAGATCACCTCCTGTTGTCTAATTTATTGCAATGAGTAAGTGACTTGCCCAGGATCATATAGTCAGGATGTGGGTGAGATTAAATTCAGCTTTCCCTGATTCCAAAGCCAGTTGTCATTCCTTACACAATAATGACTCTCAAGTTTTTATTATTGTATCATTTAAGCCTTCCGAAAAATTATAAATTGAACAGAAACAAAATCTCCCAATTTTTCTAGTAGATATAACAAGGGAGAAACAGGGTTAAAATACTGGGTTTTAGGGGGGGAGGGGGGGGAGTAGGACTAGTAGCACAGCTTCCTCCTCACAAATCAGAACACATTTCAGTTAAAAAAGATAACAAGTCATTTTCATGCATAACTG
Source organism: Macrotis lagotis (assembly GCF_037893015.1). Classification (NCBI taxonomy): domain Eukaryota; kingdom Metazoa; phylum Chordata; class Mammalia; order Peramelemorphia; family Peramelidae; genus Macrotis; species Macrotis lagotis. The sequence goes on from NC_133665.1 coordinate 67,249,893, forward strand.
CACTTCCTTAAGGAGTGAAAATGGTTGTTACTAAAATGTCAACACAATTGTCCTCCTTCAAGCTTAGTTTATCTTGAAGTACTTTACATTTTCAGCACTCTTTGTGTTTGTTTCTCTACAAGCAGAAAGATACTGTCTTGGTTAATTTCCTGAATTTAAAAACAACTTCTGTCAAGATATTCCTAGAAGAATGAAGTATAACGGCTGTGTGATTAAAGTTCTGGTCCTTGAAAGGGGAAAATTGAGGCTGGCCATGGTCTGTTTCTACTTTTATTTCCTATTTAAGTCATTCAACTGCATGTCCTTTCAGATTTGTAGAGGGAACCTCTCTCTCCCGACTCCAGAGCAAAAAAATGGAGGACATCTTATGTGAGAGGAAAATATTTTGTAAGGGTCATTCTGAGGGAGAAATTGGATCATGGAGCTAATTGGTGAGCTTAGAGAGACACTTCAGGAGTCTTTCCTTCCCCAATGTCTCTGACTACAATGGGTTCTCTTACCTAGCTCCCTTTTCAGAATGCCTTCCTCTCCATTTGGGAAGAGCATCATTACTCATTCCACCTTTATTATGGAAAAGGAGCTTCTTGCAGGCTCCACAGTCATCCCCCTGATCTTTTTCTCTCCTCCTTCAGGCATGAATAATTTTAATATTGCCATTTCCTAAAAATCTATTCTCTCTGCCTGTCTTTTTTTTATTCTATTTTGCCAAGAAGCAGTATCATTATCTAGCAGCCCTGATGAGTGGATAATGAAACAATTCCTTTTCAATTGGATTGGGTGGCTGTCAGAGGGAAATGACACCAGCTTATACATCCCTGACACAAGACCCCAAGCTAATTGATGGCACACCATAGTACCTGTCTTCTGTGAACCATGACAAAGAAAACAAACATGTGTCATCTGATGGATAGCTTTGGCAGGGATAAACAAATGTGTTAGGGAGACCCATTTATTAGCTGGAGAGAAGATAGAGACCTGAAGAACATGCCTATTAGCTTTTAGCTTAAGAGTCCCACTGCTCACTGGGGAACTGAAATAAATAAGGTAAAATGAGGATGTATTGATGTCCTGGAAAGTTACATGAATATTCAGCTTCTTGTACAAATAGCTATTCCCCTGAGAGCTTGAAACTTCTGTGTTAGCTGCCCGATTACATTTCCCTATCATGGATGCAGGTCTATAGCCAGGGAAGAAATTATTACTGTCTAGAGGAACCATGCTCAGGGGCCTGTTTCCTTCTTTCCCATTATTCTACAAAATGCGAGGGAGAGAGAGGGAGAGAGAGAGGAGAGAGACAGAAACAGAGACACAGAGACAAGACAGAGAGACAAAGAGAGAGAAAGAAGAGGGAGAGAGAGAAACAGAGACAGAGACAGATAGGGAGAAGAGAGAGAGACAGATAGAGAAGAGAGAGAGAGAGAGAGAGGAGAGAGAGAGAGAGAGAGAGAGAGAGAGAGAGAGAGAGAGAGAGAGAGAGAGAGAGAGAGAGAGAGAGAGAGAATGAATTTTGTTTTGGATATGCGTCAATTGAATTTCAAAGGTCATGGTGAAACATGCTGAAATGCCAGCTATAATTAACAACTGCATTTTGAGAGATCCATTCAAGATATTTCAAATTCAGAACAAAGGCATTTTGCTTAAAAATACACACACACACACACACACACACACACTTCACTACAGTTATCATCTTTTTTGGCATATTTCTAAAGTTTTCTTTTGCCAATCCCTTATACATCAAGCTGTGCTCTTTCAATAATGATATACCTAATCCTAACTGACACCATTTTCTCCTCCCCCTTCATCCTAACCCTAACCTAAGACACTCACAAAGATCTGGTTGCACAGAAAGATAAAAATGTTTTAAACAGAAATCTGACAGTCCCTGGATACAGCATTTACCTGATGGTTTATTGGGTTTCTGGCTACTAGATAACACAGAGTAAAATTCTAGAGCTGAGTTCAGAAACACTGAGTTCAAATTCTGGCTCTGAGTAAGTCACTTAGCCTCTATCTGCCTCAGTTTCCTCAGCTATAAAACAGGGATGATGAAAACAATATCCACAACCTATCCACCCCATGGCTATTGTGAGGATTAAATAGGATAATATATGCAAAGCACTTTACAAATCTTAAAAAACCCTTTATAGAAATGTTAACTATTTTAGGAGGGGAAAAGGAGAGAGAGAGAGAGAGAGAGAGAGAGAGAGAGAGAGAGAGATCGAAGGAATGATGGAAGAAGTATTAATTATTGTATGACTCCCCTAGAAAACATGCTTATTCCAGTTTTGAAACAGCTAGATCACTCTAAGCCTATACCCAAAAGACTTCGAAATAAAAGAAAAAGGTTTTATATGGACAAAAATATTTTAGTAGCTCTTTTTGGGATGACAAAAACCTGAGAATAAAAAGATGACAATCAACCAAAGAAGACTGAATAAACAGTGGTATATCAATGTAATGGAATACTACTGTATAGTAAGAAATGTGGAAGCAAATGATTTCAAAGAGATATGGAAAGACTTATATGAACTGATGCAATGGGAAGGGAGCAGAATCAGGAAAACAAATTTTTACTGTAATGAGAATGTTAAAAAGTGACCTTTTTAAAAAAGATCTTTATAAACGGATTAAGAATGAATGAGCAGGGGCAGCTAGGTGGAGCAGTGGATAGAGCACCGGCCCTGGAGTTCAAATGCAGCCTCAGACACTTAATAATTACCTAGCTGTGTGGCCTTGGCCAAAACACTTAACACCATTTGCCTTGCAAAAATCCTAAATAAAAAACAAATAATGAAGGAACAGAACCAGGGCAATTTATGCTACAAAATTAATATTATAAAAATGAACTATTTTGAGGATTTTTATAAAATGAAGAAGAATGACATGAGTAGAACCAGGAGAAAAAATTTATTCAATAACGATATTATAAATGCAGACAACTTTGAAAGCTATGAGAACAATGACCAACACAATGACCATTCATTATTTCATACCACTGAAGATAAAACAAATTGACAGACACCTCTTAACAGAGAAGCTTTTGAAAGTTTAATATAGATATTTTCTTTACTTTACCATGTATATCTGCTACTAGGTGATTGCTTTTCTTATTTTTGGGGGAGGGAAGGGTAAAAGAAAGAAAAAATAGATTTATCTTAATTTTTTAAAAAATGAAAATAGAGAGGTGATTGGAGTGGCTATAGATGCAGTCAGTTGTATGAACTTTCAGTTGAGACCATTTTGTCATTAATTTTGCTTAATTGCTTCACTTTGTCCAAAGAAACTTTTCATGGAGTATTGGTAATTTATAAATGTTTAGAAGTTTGACATCTTGGGAATTTTACAATCTGATAGTTTGAATTTAAAAAAACAAAATAGAAAAAAAAGAATATGATTCTTATTGTTTATTCTTGGTTTCTCTTTCAATCATGTCTATTGACTTCAGAAAAATACTTCTCAAATATAAAGACTATATAAGATTGCCTTCTGTTGGAGGGGAGGGGGAGAGAAGGGAGGGAGAAAAAATATAAAATTCAAACCCTTGCAACAAAAAGATTGGTAGAAACCACCAGTTTATTTTAATTGGAAAACAAATAAAATATATAATTTTAAAAATGCTTCTTCTTTGCATTTACTATTTATTTTTTGTGTTCTTTAAGCAGAATGGAAGCTTTCTGAGGGCAGAACCTATTTCATTTTGTCCGTGTCCCATCTGGGAGTAGAGTATCATAAATATATCCTTTAAAATACTTATTAAATTATATTAGATTCCAAGCACTCTTCCAGCTTAAATCCTGAGCTTAGGAACTAAAATGTGTCTCTATATGACTTTATAGAGCTACCTCATGTTTTCTAAATCATTGTTTCCATCATCTTGATGTAGTTTTGCATCGGAATGTTGTAAACACTTATTTCTATGTGCCAAATCAAATTATTTTGCATTATCCTTCATCATTTCATTCTTTGAAAACATACCAGGTACTCTTCAGATCTCTTTTCTAACCCTCTTAAACAGACTGTCTTCTGCGGGAGTTTATGAGGAATGAGTAATAAGGACTACCAGTAATCTGTTTTGGTCCTGGATGAAATCATTATCATTATCATTAAAAACATTGATAATATCTAGCATTTTATATAGGTTTTAAGGTTTGTGAAACACTTTACAAATTCATTTTATCTTCAGAACAACCCTGGGAGGTAGGCATTATTATTATGACCCATTACTAATATAGAAATTGAAGCTTAAAACATTAAGTAACTTGCCCGGGTCACATAGATGGTAAGCATCAGAAGCTATATTTGAACTTGAAAGCTGCAGTTTGTCAGATTCTCCCCCCCCAAGCCATGTATTCATTCAGTAAGCATTTATTAAGTACCCACAATCAATCAGGGTGCTGTGTATTGGGGTGGGGATATAAAAAGAGGTAAAAGACAATCCTGTCCTCAAGAAGCTTATAATCTAAAGGGAGAGACAATATGCAAATCAATATATTCAAAGCAAGCAATATGTGAGATATATAGCAAATACTGACAAAAGGGAAAACATGAACTAAAAGAGGTTAGAGAAGTTTTCCTTTAGGAGATGGAATTTTAGATGGAATCTAAAGGAATTCAGTGAGATCAGAAATCAGAATAGAGAGAGAGAGACTTTCAGGAACAGAGAACAGAGAGAATGCCTGGAGCTGAGAGACGGAGCATCTTATCTGTAGAATAGCCAGAACTGTGTCACTGAATCAAAGAATAGATGTTGAGGAGAAATGTGTAAGATTGCCCATAGTATACAGGTTATTTTTTAATTTAAAATTTGCCTTTCTCTCAGCACTATGAACATGGCCTTAACTACTTAATCAATCAATTGTTGATGTGATAATGGTAGTATTTACCTTACAAGACTGTTGTAAAGGTCCGATGAAATAAGGGATGTAATGTAGTCTATAAACCTTAGATAACTATCAGCTGCTATTATTGTATAAAATCTGAATGAGGTTTCTATTTGGATTTATTTCTCATTGTCTAGATAGATGTATATATATATATCTATGTATGTGCATGCACACACATACACATAAGGACCTCCTAATCAGTCTCTCTGTCTCATTCCTCTTTCCTACTCTAGTCCATTCTCTACACTTCGGCCAAAGGAGTTTTCCTTAACCTTCTATTTGACCATGCTGTTTCTACATTCAATAAGCTTCAATAATTCCATAATATCTCTACATTATAATACAAATTCTCCTGTTTAACTTTGCATCCTTTGCATCTTGATCCTACCTAACATTCTAGCCTCATTGTATATTATTTCCCCCTCTGGCATTCTGTGGGCTGGTCAAATTGGCATACTTCTGTTCCTTGAACATGAAACTCCTTCTCCCTTCATTGTGTCTTTGCAATGGCTCTCCTCCATGACTGGAATGCATTCCCTGAATGGCCCTCCCACAAAAGGCAATTAATACATGATTGTCAATTTATCAACTGACTGACTGAGCCATATAATTCAACTTAGCCCTCATATCTGGGTTCCAATAATGTCTCAGATTTATTTACTATGAGATCTAGAGTAAGTCATTTAATTGCTCTCAGCCTCAGCAGTCTCATCTGTAAAATGAGGAAAATAATGGCATTCATTTCACAGGGTTGATGTGAAATGAAATATATAGAGTGTTATATAAATGCTGTATAAAATTTTAATATAAAATGTTAGCTATTATTATTAGTAATAGTAGTATGAATTCAAATATATCTACTACCTTTTCCAAGGATATTTGCATTCTAAGTCTTTTCTCCAGTATAGAATAAAATGACTTTAGATAAAAGAATTTTCAGCATCACTAAAGCAGGTGGCACAGGTATTGTACAGAATTCTGCCTATAAACACAGTGCCAATAAACAAATAAGGTTTTTCTTTTTTCCTCCACCCCTATGGCAAGTAGGAGAGTGGTACTATCTGAAGAGGAAGCAGGCAAGAGGAAGCAGAAAGTACACCCATCTGGAAATCAGGAAACCTGGATTCTAATTCTCACTCAAATACTAATGATACAATTTTGTGACCTTGGCCAAGCTACTTCAAACCCTTAGTCTCAGTTTCCTCATCTATAAAATGAGGAAGATTGAATTTAATCATTTCCAGGGAACTTTCCATTTCTAAGACATAATCTCCATGAGGGCAGAGATGATTTTTATTTTGTTTCTCATTCTAGAATAGTGCCTTGCTAGGATGCTTTTGTATAAAGGCTAATTAAGAGTATATAATCTGGGAAGGAAATCAGAGGTGGCACTATACTAAATACGTAAATCAGTACTGACACTAGTACTTTAGGGTATTTCTCAAATAAATAATCAGCACCTGCTTGATAATATATGCTCTTCTATATTTTATTTCACTGAACTCAAAAACAGGCATCTGAACTATTAATACAAATTAATAATTTTCTAGATATAAAATAATAATGTCAATGAATTAATTACTAATAATTCTATAGTATTTTACCATGTACAAACATTTACTTACAACCTTGTGAAACAATATAAATATAATTAGCCTTATTTCACAGGTGAGGATGGTATGAGACATAAAGTAAATTGTTGAGGCTCAAAAGTTAAAAAATGAAAGAAAATTTTTACAACCACAAGAAGGAGGAGGAAGAGGAGGGAGAAGGAGGAAGGAGGAGGAAGAAGAAGAAAAAGAAGGAAGAAGAAAAAAAGAAGCAGAAGAAAGATGATGAGAAGGAGGAGGAGGAGGACAAAAAGAAGGAAGAAGTAGTAGCCTTTCCAGTGCACAAAATACTTTACATTATGCCTTTGATTCTAAAGATAATCCTGAGGAATAGGTGGTACTGTTTTTCCTGTTTTACTTTGAGAGTGAAAAGTTAAGTGATTTTTCCTGAGTCTGTATGACCAGTCAGTATCTAGGAAAGGAAAAGAACTCTTGTCTTCTTGACTTCACATCCAGGTCTCTATCCACTACACAATGCAATAAATTACTTGCTAGACCTTGAGATAAGAAATAGAGTTTTGAAACATTGGTTTTCCATTACAAATTCAATAGCATTAGAAAATCTTGTTACGAAGGAAATGGAACATATCCTTTTCCATATTTCTGCAATGACAATGTATTGTTTTTGGAAACAAAGCTCAGAGAAATCAATTATGTGGTATAGCTTAGCCAAAACCTTTCTTGACCCCAACAGACTGCTGATTTTTCATTAAGTGAAGTGAAGAAGTATTTTTAAAGTGTGTTAAACACTTTACTAAGCACTTAAGTATTTGTTCATTGACTTCTTCCCTTTTGTTTTATAACCAAAAGCAAAACTACATGGTTTGGTTAGAGACATCCTGAATTAGAGTTTGAAGATCTAGGTTTTGGTGCTGATTAGGTTACGTGACTGAAGAAATGTCACACAAGCTTCCTAGACCTCGGTTTCCTCTTATGTATTATGATGAGACTCAATGGCTAAAGTCCCTCCAAATCAAAATTTCTATGATCTTCCATCTTGGTCCTAAAGAAAGTATTCATAGGCGCTTCCATCCCCATCTTCATGCCAGAGTTACTTACTGAGAATAGTGTGATAATATGATGAAAAGAACACTGTTGTTGGGATCAAGAGAACTGAACTGAAATCCCACTTAATTACTTTGGGTCACTGTAAGCTTTGGTTGTATCACCTATAGGTGGGATAATAATATTTCTATACCATCCACACTGAGGAAAGTTCTTGATCATAGTACAACACTAAAGAAAAATAGGAGTTGTATTTTTAGGTCAGGAGATGTCCTGCTCCATAATGTCTCACCACGTCTGCTTTCTTCACCTTTAATGAGTTTCTGTTGTCTCTAAGATAAAATACAGATTCCTCAGTCAGGGATTTAACATTTTCTACATGTTACCTCTGGAGTCCAATCTACCTTTCCAAACACTTTATTTTTTGTTGTTGTTGGTTTTTTTGTTTTTTTTTTAAAGGAAATGATGTTAAAAGACTTGCCCTAGATCACACAGCTAGTAAGTATCAAGTGGCTGAGGTCAAACTTGAACTTGGATCCTCCTGATGCCAGTTGTGCATTCTACTTTGGTTCCGAGGTGGCTCAAGAGACATAGTGCGTTCTTGAAATCAGGAAGAGTTGAATTAAAATCATGCTTCATAGACTTAATTACTATGTGACCCTGGGAAAGTCACATTAACCTCTCTCAGTTTCAGTTTTTTCATCTGTAAAGTGGAAATAACAAAAATACCTACCTCACAGAATTGTAGTGAGATTTGAAAGAGACAGCAGATGCAGTCTTCTGCAAACTTTGAAGTGCTATGTAGATATTATTATTGGCATTATTTTTACCTGACTAAATTCACTGAAGGCAAAGATTCTTTTTTTTTTTTGCCTTTGTTGTCCCAAGATGCAACACAGTACTCTGTATGCTAAAGGTGCTTAATAAATATTTGTTGACTAGAAATGGATTTGATAACCTCACCTGATTATACCTCTTCTCCTTTAGGATAGTCACCCTACCCCCCACCCTACTTATGTCCTTTCCAAAGAAGTCATATTTTCTTAATAAGAATAAAAGTGAAATGATTTAAAGCTTTGCTTTCCACAGCAACAATAACCCAGACTTACCATCCAATGTCTCCAGGCTTCTTTGCCATTGTTTTTGCTCACCACAGAAATATTTTTACAGCAAAAACCCATGCATATTGTAAAACTGTATAATTTAGCTTAATCTTGTGTGAAAAACTAACAGGACTGGAAAGGAGTTAGTGAATGTAGAAAATTGAAACAAGAAATTACACTGTTCTCTCTAGCACATTACATTTAGCAACATACAAAGTCATTCCCTGTGTTAGCAGAAAAATGGAGTCTTGATGTTCCTCAATCTGGCAAGTATAAAACCTCAGCCTTAATCAAAATTTGTAGAACATTGGTGTCAGAGGATAGCTAGATAACATAGTGGTTCTGGTTTTATTGTTATGGGACAAGAGGGATATTTAAAGTAAAACTCCATTGTAACAAATCTCCCTAAGACATCCAAATTGCCTTGTTGTCATGGAATTTTGTTAAAAAGAAAATTGCAGATATGCTTTCAAGACTAACAATTAAAAAAAAAAACTAGTGATTTTAAGGCACCTACTATGTCCCAGGATCAGTACTAAACACTTGGCAGATATTATCTCATTTGATCTTCACAACATACCTGTGGGTTAGGGCCTATTATTATTCACAGTTCACAGCTGAGGACCCTGAGGCAAACAGAGATTAAGTGAAATACCCAGGGTCACACATCTAGGAAGTATTTTAAGATTGGATTTGAAATCAGATCATCCTGACTTCCAGTCCAGTGTTCTATCCACTAACTATACCAAAAAGCTACCTGGATGAAATCAGTATCTTCAGAAACACCTACCATGTGAAATGTACTGTCCCTGTCTGCAGTCATATAATCTACCTGGAAAGGCAAACACAAATAGGTGAGATATTAAATAACAAAAATAAATCATATGTATATATATCACATACACATATTGGCATCTTAGTACAAGGGAAATATAATGGATCTGGAGTCAAGACAACTGAATTAGAATCCTAGCTCTGATACTTAAAGTCTATGTGACCTTGACCAAGTGACAACTGCTCTGTATCTAAGTTTCCTCATTTATAAATTGGGGGGCTAGGACTGGATGATTTCTAAGTTCCCTTTGAACTCTCAATGAATGACCCTAGCTCAAGTCAACAATAGAAGAGATAGCACAAGATGGTGGCTCATGTGCACTTTACCAAATGATCCCTTCCTAAAGTTTGTGTCTTTCATCAACTTATTACACCTTGCATAGTAATAACTAGCATACTGGTTTGGATCCAGGAAGGTCTAAGTTTAAACCTGTTCCTTATTAGCTATGTAAGCACAGACAAGCCACTTAACTACTCTGATACTCAGTTAACTCATTTATCATTGTCATTTGTAAAATATGAGGATCAAAAGAAACAATATATAGAAAATACATTGCAAACCTGGAAGTATCACATAAATGTCAGTTATTAACTATGATTATCTCTGACATTTCCAAGTGATCTTTCTTTCCCATTCCCCTTATGAGACTGATACCAGTTGTTCTGTATATAGGTAGAAAATGAAAAGGAGAATCTTTTTCTATATTGATCATATAAAATACAAATCAAAATATAATTAAAAATTAACTATGCACTTGATGCTTGAAGGACAAATTCAAAAGTGAGATGATACCTGCCCTCAAGAAGTTTACATTCCAGTAGGTGAAGACAATACTGGAATGTAAATGTGTGTGTGTATGTGTATATACACACACACACACATACATACATACATACATACATACATATGTATTATCTTCACCAAATGGAATGTAAACATACACATATATGAATATATGAATATTGTCTAAGAAAGGGAATTTTCATCTGGGGTGTTAAATGGATGGTCAGGTAATCCAAAGAAAAATTATTTGAAAAGTCTACCAGCAGGATAGTGCAGGATAAAAATCTGATAAGGGGTCAACTAGATATAAAGTAGAAGTAGTTATGTTTGCCCTCACTCAGCCATCAATACAATTCAGTTATCTCATTTGTATAATTCCTCATATTTTATTGGGATACTTTCACAGCTTTGTGCTTTTCTCATCCTAATAATAACCCATTGAGACAATCCCATTAGAAATTCTCTCCCATGGGACTCTACAAGACATCTACAACATCCAGATTCTAGTCTACAACCCAATTTCCTAAGGCTCTAGAACTGCTTCTCTCCAATAAGCCTCCCTTTCATATCTGGCATCCAGGTTATGCAGTTGATAGAGTAAACTGTCTTTGAGTCAGGAGGATCTGAGTTTAAATCTGACTTTCAAACATTTGACACTAACTAGCTGTGTGACATCAAGCAGGTCATTTAATCCTGATTGCCTGACATCCAGAATCTTCTCCAGTCATCCTGATCCATATCTGGTTATTGAACCCAGATGACTCTGGAGGAGAAAGTGAGGCTGGTGACTTAGCACACCACATCCTCATTCAAATTCAATTAATTTGCTTGTCATGGCATCATCTCTCTGATATCATGGTCTTCTTAAAAAATGAAAGATAAGCTTCATATGAAAAACACAATCAAAATATCTTTTTATCCTATGAAAGTCTTTCCAGTTTGAAAAATGGGACCTTACCCATCTGGTGAAATGAAAAGTATTCTGGGGTTGGAATTGAAGGAACTTGACTAGAATTTAGGATTTGTTATTTATAATTTGTGCAAATGAAATTGGGTAAGTAGCCTCACCTTGGTGGATCTCAGTTTTTCCATCCATAAAATGTGGTGCCTCATAAAATAAGTTCTAGATGGAAGTACAGTCTAAAACCTGTGATCCTTTCCCATGTTCACTGAAAGGACTGCTTACTGTTTGTCAATTTTACTATATGTCAACTGGATCTCATAGAATAACTATGAGATTCAACAAATTATTCCTGTTCAAGTATACATAAATGAAATATTTGCAAATCAAATTATATTTTCTTGTTTTTCTAACAAAATATTGGTGTTACATATGTTTATGTGTAAGTATATATATATGTTTATATGTGTATAATTGAATATCTATATTTGTGTATATAATTTTGTCCATAAGGGATCATAAAAAATTTACAATTGAGATGATAAATAGTGATTGATGCAGTTCCTCTTAGGAATTCAGTGATCAAGGACAATCCTGAAAGAATTGTTATGGAAAATGCCATCTACATCCAGAGAAAAAACTATGGAACCTGAATACTGAGCAAAACATATTATGTTTATTTTTTAAAACTTCTTTTTTTTCTTTCTTTCTCATGTTTTCCCCTTTAGTTTTAATTTCTCTTTCACAACATGACTAATATGGAAATATGTTAAACAAAATTGCACATGCGCATCCTAAATCAGATTGCTTACTGGCATGGGGAGGGAGGGCATGGAGGGTGGTAGAAAATGTGGAACTCATAAATTTGCAAAAGGATGAGTGTTGAAGACTATCTTTACATGTAACTGGAAAAAAGTAAAATAAAGTCACCATTAGGAATGCAGAACCTCTTAAATATCACCTATTCTATATAAAATAGTTTTCAAAGAAAGTATTGAAGGCAGCTTGGATTAAGAGTAAAGAGACAGACTTGGAGTCAGGAAGATCTATGTTCCATTCCTGCCTCTGATGCTTTCTAGTTATGTGATCCTGACAAGTCAATGCCTTTGAGCTTCAGCTTTTTTCTCTGTAACACAGGGATAATAATAATAATAATCTACCTTATTAGGTTGTTGTGAGGATTCACTCAAATACTGTGTGTAAAGTGCTTGACAAACCCAAAAGTGATTTATTGTCATAGTAGATAGAGTACTTAAATTCAAGAAGACATTATATTCAGATTTCATCTCTAACATGTATTGGCTGTATGACTTTGGGGAAGTCACTCCTCCTTGTTTCAGTCAATTTTCTAGGACTTATTGAATTCTAGATGTAGGTAAAATCTAAATTCTAGAAGGAAGCACAATCTTCATCAATGGAAGAGCATCCACACTTGGAATATCCCATACTGACCCAATAACAATTATTGGTCATATTAAAGTTATAAAAAATTGAATCAATCATTTGTGACTGAACAATATATGTGCATTATGATTTCCAAAGACATAAGGAAAAGAAGAAATGTTATTTTCTTGGTTAAGTAAGTCATTAGTGCTTTCTAATCAGTGGAGAAGGCACAGATGAAAATCTGCTACTTTGATCTTTGGGGGCTTTCTCCTCAGGTTCTTAGTTTTCTGTTTCATAGATCTTCTGTAGAACCTCAATAATTCACCCACATTCACTGTTTTTGCCATCTTTGTAGCCCAAGTCATAAAAGGTGTATTTTTCCTCCCTTTAAACTCAAATCTGACTATATCTTTTCTACTCAATAAAATCTATGTACATTGCCTCTGGAATAAAATCTAAATTCCTATCGGGTTTTTTAATAATCCTTCACAATGTGGTCTCGACTTACCTTTCCAAACTCTGTCTACATCATTTCCCTTTCATTACTCTCTAGCTCAGTTGAACTGGTCTTGTTGTTCACTCTTTTTGTACCCTTGAAAGCTCTCTTCCTTCAACACTTGACTCAAGTATTGCTTTCTACATAAAGCCTTTTTTGATCTCGGCTTTAAAAAGCTTAAAAATGTATTAAGACTCTTAAGACACTCAGGATTCACCCATAGAATCATAGGATCTAATTCTAGATTTGGAAGAAGACCTCAATGGCCACTGAGTCCACACCCTTCATTTTATAGGTGAGGGAACTGAAGCCAAGAGAATTAGTCGACTTGCTCATGGTTACATTGGGGAGTAAGCAACAGATGAGGGATATAAACCCAGGTCCTCTGTTTCCAGGTTTATCATTCTTACCACAGTACCTTATTATCTGTCCTAAAGAATGTAATACACTTGAGAGCAAATACTGTTTAATTTTGTCTTTGTTTTCATGGTGCCAAGGACAGGATCTGACAAATGTGCCCCACTCCCATATATTATGCCACAAAGGGGACTAGTGAACACAAGAATTTCTGTTTTCAATGATGCTAACTGACTGTGTAACCTTTGGCAAATCATTTAATTTTCTGGGACTCAACCTACTTGCATCTTTAAAACAAGAATACTATTATCTATCTTTTCTACCTCTCACAGACTTGAGAGAAAGACATTTTGTGAGCTTTAAAAAGCATTATATAAAAGGGAATTTATTATTTGCAAGGGTTACTTTGTTTTGTTCAATTTCTAGCATAGTACATCACCTGGAAAACAGTCTCTCACTGTGATCACTTGCTGACCTAAATCCATCCCTCTTTTCTGGATGCCTTAAGAGGAAAGAGAGTTTCACGACTGAGCAATTGCCAGGATATCCGCATTGTTCTAGACTTACCATACCTCTTGTAACTGAAGGTTGTTGTTGCTGATCAGTTGTTATCCCATTTGGGGTTTTCTTGGTAAAGATATAGAGTGATTTGCCATTTTCTTCTTCAGCTCATTTTATATTTGAGAAACTTAGGTAACCAAGATTAAGTGAATTACTTAGGATCACACAGCTAATAAGTGGCTGAGGCTGGATTTGAATTCAGAGAGACAGTCTATTCACTATGCCATCTAACTTACAACTGCAAGTTTATTTCTCCCATGAATTTTTTTGACTGCTTATGGCATTCCTAGGAAAACAGGTAATGCCTTACAATCAATGCCTTACAATCAATAACCCAACTATAGACCAATAGCACCAAAAATAGTGAGTGATCCATTCTTACTAATTCATCCTTTTTTTGCTTAGTCACCATATTGCTAGTAGATTTCACTATGGAACAGCTCTTCACTGAGTTGAGATTTTCAGAATATCAGGAGGAACAATATTAATTTAAAACCATCTTTGATAATGCTTTCAAGAAGACATAATAAGTAATAATTGACTGTAGTAAATTCTGGTGCAATCATGTTTTCCAAAGAAATAATATCTTGTGGGGCACACCTTTCCAGTGATCACCCCCTCATTAACTGGCAAGATTTGGTGATTTGTTTTTTTTTTTATCCTCTTCAACTGTTGTTTTCAGCACTTCAGGAAACTTATAAAATGCATCTGTATCTAAGTGGCAGTCTTCCCAGTTGTTTAATGTGATGCAAACTATGGCTCCCTTAAAATGGCACTAAAAGTTTCCATTTCAGGATTTTAGCTACATCCTGTAAAAGACCTTCTGCTAGTTTTAACAGTTTCCATTTCAGAGATTTTAACTTCTTCACCCTTGACATTCCCAAATGTCTTGCCCTCTTCGGAATAATACTGGTATTTAAGGTCCTATTTTAGAGGTTCTGGTCTTGCACCACCAAGGGCATGAATCTATCACCAGATGTTTATGACAAGATAAATGTAAAGGAAAAGTTGCTTGAAAGATTTATTTCTACCTAAGTCTTTATTTTTATGGCATTGGGACTGTAAATGGAACAAATTCTAATACTTTTTTACTTTATTAAACTGTTTACTTCTCTCCAATTACCTTCCCCTTTTCTCTTTTTTTTTACATGGAAGCTAATTAGTTTATAGTCTTTAATTATTATTATTATTATTATTATTATTATTATGTATCTATGTTACTTTTACCTTCTGACCTCTGAGGAGAGAAGATTATATTTGGAATCAAAACTCTTAATTTCAACTTTTGGCTCTGTAATCCCAGGCAAATCATTAAACCTCCCTAGGCCAGTTTCTTCCTTTACAAAATCAGAGCACTGGAATAAACAATCTTTATATTCTTTCCAGCTCTAAATTTACATTCTGTTTCTTCCCCGTTATGTCCTTGATGGTTTAGTAAATATATTAGTAAATAAGTATTATATCCTGAAAATAGCTAGGAAACATCAGGTAAAGAGAACCACAAAGACTATTAAATAATATTCCATTACAAAGGATTTACTTAACAATTTTTTGAAAATTAATAAAAGTAAGAAAATAACATTTTTGCATATCAAATATATATTAAATGAGGGAAATATGTCTGTTTACTTAGAGTTAATTCAGCCACATTCTTTCTCTGTTGATGTCATATATAAGATTTGATGATACATATACATATGTATGTGTTTAAAGGTGAGTATATGTACTTAAATATTAGAATGTGTTTTTATGTGTAGCTGTATCTCTGTAATATTAGGTCATCAGAGCCCATGTTTACTTCACAGGAATTATAGGATTTTTAAACTGAAAGGAAACTAATAAACTATATAGTCCAACTACTTTATTTTATTTTTTCATTAGAGGAGGCAAATGATGGCCCCAAGGGGAAGTATTTTGCCTAAGATCAAAAAGGTAACTCCAAATCCAGTTTTCTGTTCCCAAAATATCTCCTCTATTGGGCTCTAAGCTCCCTAAAGACACAGACTGTTTTATTTCTAAATGTAAAAAAAAAACTCCAAAGATTCTAGTACATAATGGGCCATAATGGGAAATCTTTAAATGAGGGGAGGCAGACACTAGTGGACAAAGGACTATACTTAGGAATCCGGAAAATCTGGCTTAAAATTCAAGGTAATTCTGACATTTATTAGCTGTGTGACCATAGACAAGCCACTTATCTTTCAATAAATCAATCAACAGGCATTTTAACAAGTGTTTCTGTGTGGCAAACACTGTGTTTAATCCCATGGAGTATTTTTATAGAACTAATTTTTATTTCAGTTAAGGTAGTTAAGTAACATAATCAGTAGAACACTAGACTTGGAATCAGGAAGATCTGAGTTCAAATTCAACTTAGACACTAGCTGGGTGACCCTGCATATGTGATTTAACTGCTCCTGCCTCAGTTTCTTCATCTATGAAATAGGGATAGTAATACCCAGAGTAACCAGTCCTCAAGGCTATGAAGCTCCATTGAGATCCAATGAGAATGTGAAATGCTTTACAAACGTTAAACATGCAATGTAGTTGACATTTATTTTTTACTATATATTTCTTGATGATGGGGCCTCACAGAATAACTTGCTTAATGTACTTTTTTGGCATTTGAATAAACAGATGGAGAACTGTCAAGTTTGAAAACACGCCCACGCATGTCTTTCACCTAAGTGATGCCACAAAATCAGTGAATCTCTGGAATGAAAATAATTTTTCCTCCTGGATAGGGGGGTCCTTTCTCAATACATATATGAAATATTCAGACACTAAGTCAGCTATTTCTTAAACCCAGCCAGGGGAAAGATGACTTAGAAGCCATTGGATTATGGATGGTGGCAAACAGTAATGAAAAAGCATCCAGTCTAATTTGCTGATTTGTATTTTCCTAGAGAACATGGCTTAATAGGACTTCCTTTTAAAATGCAAAGAAGACTATGCTTTATGTTGTTCTACTCTGGAACATACAAGCAGCCTGTGACCTCCTTCAAGAGGGAGCATTGCTTCTGAGTTCTAAATCAAGTTTAATGAATTTAAGGTGACTGAAAAGGATGGATGAACAAAACTGTTGGCAGCAGTCCAGGCCTAGTAGGACAAATGTTTTCCTTGACTTTGTTTCTTTATGAGAAAAAACAGTCTGCTGCCAAAATTATCTCAGGAATCATGAAAAACACATATATGCTCATCTGAAGCTACATGTTAAATGTAAAATACAATGGCTTTTAAGGATGATGCTTTTCTTACGTGAGCTTTTAAAAGAATGAAAAATAGATGTTTAATGTCATTTTTGTCTTGATTTTCTATTTTTTACCTGAATAGATGTCATGGACAGATCCTGGAGATCTTCCCATGGTACCATCTGCAACATCCTGCGGGGAAGTGGTAGGTTGGAGAGGCTGAATGGTTAGGCAATTATTGAAGATATCTTGATCGAGCTCCATACTTGACCGCAACTAAGAAAGGGGGAAAGAAAAAAAAGAACAAAGATGGAAAAAGGAACACTTCCTGGGAATAGTTTCCTGAGAATTCAGATGACTTAAGATCTAAGAAAGTACCAATTAGTCAAATCAAGAGCCTGGCATTTGGCAAATGAGGAAGAAATCATAACAATATGTTGGGAAGTGAAACTGATTAACCTTGGGTATCTGCACTTTTGCCTTGCCTCTTATGTATCTATTTTTTGGTTGTAATGAATATTATTCATAGTAGTACTAATAGCATCAGTAACACATTTAGTTGCATTAACAATTTGGCATATAAGGTGTTACAAAAGTAATAGAGATGGAGTCATGAAAAGTTATTTGTGACAATATCAATCCTAAGAAATATCATAGTACCAGGGACAGAGTACCAACTCTGGAGCCAGAGGGCTTAGGTTGACATCCTGCTATATTACCTGTGTGACCTTGGGCAAATGACTTAACCTCCCTCGTCTTCAGTTTCTTCATCTTTTACATGAAAGGGTTAGTCTAGATGACCTCTAGCACTGACCCTATCTCCTTCCCATCTTGAAAGAGTTGGTGTTTCAAGGATCATCAGACTAGATAGACCCTTATACTACTATTAAATACTGATCTCACTACACTTTAAGGAATTGTCATCCTGAGTTGTTGACTGCATAGTGATCAGAACATCATTCTACTAGAACTTTGGGAATGGACCTTTCTAAACTTTACTAGGCTGGTCTTCTCATATTGGACTAAAATTCAGAGTTCTTCCATCCTGCTTGGACCTTTGGGGCAAGTGATGAGGCTAAAAGAAGTACCTTAATGGTAGCGATCTCAGATCATGTAAGTTTGCAGAAGAGGAGAGGAAAGAAAGCAGATGTTAAATAAAAGTAATATGGATTATTTTTGGCTGGTTTGTGTGTTTTTTTAATCATCAGCAAGTTACTGTTTAGAGAGAAGTATTTTTTTTCCAACCTCATAAAGCCTAGTGATTTATAAGCATATGTCCTGTGTTCAGTCCAGGAAAGCAGAAATGGTAAGGCGACCCTGACGAGGGAAAAGACCATTTAGCAAATGTAGCATGTGCAAAATAATTTTTTTGCAAAACCATTTGCACAGCTTCAGTACATGCTAGTCTACATTTACAATTCTGACCAAAAATCTCCAGAGTGAATGCCTAATGCTCTTGGGGCTTTTTTAAGGCATGTTTGTTATTTGGGTGCTAACCTAAAAACACATGCGGCTTTACTAAAACTGAAAGAAGAGGAAAAAAATCAAGGCTTAGTATGAATTCTGGTAATCACTTCTAATTTATCTTCTGTACTTAAAATGTGTTCTGGGGCCCATATGTTTTACCCAGAGTAGTCATCAACCCCCTATCTGCTTTCTATTACCTACCCATTCTCAAGGCTTTTACTGTTATCAGTAGTAATAAAGGCTTTTCATGAAATTAGGGTCACATGTATGGGAACAAATGCCTGTAAGTTTTCCTTAGTATTGGCGTCACTACATAGTTAAGTTTTCATAAAGTGATTTCTATTAACTACAAAGGAAGAGTTAGATTGCTTGCCCATAGGATTAAGGAAGTAAGATTGCTACTAGAGCAGTATGTCGGTCCAAGGGGGGAGCAATAACCAGGGAGGACATGGGAGATTTCTCCCAAAGGGTCAGAGGGATCAAGGGCAATGATATTTTGATACAACAACCTTTCAGAAACCATGAAAATTCTTTCAGCATTACTCTTCCTTCTTCCTTTCTATCATCTGATTCCTCATTTGCTTATTCCAAGGTAACATAATTACCTTATTCTCCCATCTTTCTTGTCTTTGTTGTTTTTGTTGTTTCTATTCAGTTATTTCATTCAAGTTTATATTTTTGTAACCTATTTGGATTTTCTTGGCAAAGATATTAGAGTGGTTTGCCATTTATTTCTTGAGCTCATTTTATAAATGAGGAAACTGAGGAAAATAGGATTAAAGTGACTTTAAATAATAGTCCAATATGAGAAGACCAGCCTAGTAAAGTTTAGAAAGGTCCATTCCCAAAGTTCTAGTAGAGTGATGATGAATAGTTTGTTCTGATCACTATGCAGCCCATAACTCAGGATGACAATTCCTTAAAGTGTAGTGAGATCAGTATTTAATAGTAGTATAAGGGTCTATCTATTCTGATGATCCTTGAAACACCAACTCTTTTAAAGTGACAGCTAATAATTTTCTGAGACTGGTTTCGAACTCAGGTCTTCTGACTCCAGGTCTAATACTTTATACTGTGCCACTTAGCTGTTCATATTTCCTGTCCAATTCTTAGTATTAAGTTAGGTCATAAGTAAGATTATAATCTATTTTAAAATTTTAATTTATTTTTTAATGAACAAAAGTCTATTTTTTATATTTCCACCTCCTGACCACTGAGAAAAAAATAAAATCATTATATTATGCATATCAACTAAAAATACCCTCATTGGCCACATATCATCTATTTCCTTAAGAGGGTCTGTAGACTAGGGCAAAGAACCCAGGTTTTAAGTAAGAAGACTTGGATTTCAGTCTTAGTTCTGGTACTGACTAGCTACATGAACTTGAACAAATAATGTTATGTTCTGAATTTCAGTTTCTTATCATGTAAAGTGTCAATAACTGACTAGAAGTATATTGTACTTGGAGCAACAGAATCTGAGAAAGAATCTCTATTCTTTCACTTACTACCTATGTGACCATAGATAAGTCAATCAACCTCTCTACAAAATGAGAAAATTGAACTATTTGACTTAAAAATTTTTTTCTAGCTTTAGTTCTATGATTCCAAAATCATAAGATCTAAACCTAAGATCCAATAATAGCACAGTGACTTCAATTTTTGGGAATCTCAGTTTTCTATCAGCAAAATGAATAGCTGGGGCTAGCCTAGCTGATCTCTGAAGGAGTCTTCAAGTTTTAAAATCCTATGTAACTAGGTGTTTCATTAAAGATCATGCTGAAGAATAGCACTGCATGAATGGAAACTTAAAATACAGGACACATAGTAGAACATTCAATTTGAAGTAATTTTAAAAAGTGTCTTTCTTCTAAAGAGATCAAATAAATTAATGGATGGGTGAAATCAGAGACTGACCTCCATCTGATTCTGTTCTACTTTAAAGCAAGGACTGCTATGTTCTGGAAATGTAGATTATTGGAAACACATTCTACTAGCATCCATCATGAGGTACATAATCTTGAAAAATTTGGAATCCATGAGGAATAAGGAGTTTTTCTTTTAGGAGAAAAAGGAAAAATTTTGGGAGGGTAAGTGAAAAATATTAAATACTAACTCTACCTATTCCTTACAAATCGAGCCATTATGTTAGTTTAGATGTATTAAAGTGCACTGTGTTTGATTTCATTTGCACATTGTAGTTATATGTTTAGTGCATTTAAAAATGTGAATATTTGGGGAAAGGAGAAAAATAAGGTAGAAAATTTCTGTTTTCCATTTTTTTCAGGAAACTTCCCAAGTGATAAAGAAAAAATATTTTATGGATTTTTTTTCCCAATTTCCCTCCATTCCCTCCATCCTTTTGCCCTTCATATGTATGACTGAGAATTGGAGTGTGTAGAAAATTATAGGTGTTTAAAGGTGGAGAAGCAAAAAGGGTTGCCCTATTGTCTTGAAATATAGTAATAATTTTACATAACTATCTATTCAAATATGGATTATGACTACATTACTTTGGAGGAAATAAGCCAGTGCTAAAGAATGGAAGAGACCATCAGTAGTAAAACTTTCTTCTTTTAAGTTAAACTCAGCTGCGAAACTAGTTTCAGGCCTGTCTTGTGAAATTGAAAAAGCATTTTTCCAATATGAACATCGTGGTTCTTAACAAAAATAATAGCAATTAGAAAAAATAAAATTTGGGACCTAGCATCTTTCGAAATTTGTTTAGAGGACATTTGTACAGTATTTGTGTAGCTTTCATATCCACATTTCAATCTCCTGATTCTTAGTTCATTGGTATTACTCATTCCTATCTTAAAATCAAATTACACCCTCAAGGCATTAATTAATATTCTCAGGGCCCCTTCTTGTAACATAATAGTAAAAATTTTTCCACCCACTAATGATAAGTGGGATTCAAATTTGTTTCACTTATATGGAGTCCTTAAATCATAGGTAAAAAGGGTGAAGAAAGATAAAGGCTCTTGATGTTTTCCAGTTGTTTCTTCATGCAGCTGGGGTGGTACAATAACTAGAACTCTACACCTGCAGTCAGAAAGATTTGATTTCAAAACGCAGTGTGACCCTAAGCAAGTCACTTAACTTATCTATCTCAGTTTCCTCAACTGTAAAATAAGTTCAATAAAAGCACCTAACACACAAGGATTTTTAGAGAATCAGATAAAATAATACTTGCAAATAATTTAGCATGGTTCCTGGCACATTGTAGATGCATTATAAATGTTTTTCCTTTCCTCTTCCCTTCTCAAATCCTTACTATAAATGTCATACTAGTGATTTACTGTCTTTTCTGAGTTAAACTTTATGTATGTACATATTTGCATTCATGTGTATGTCTATGATACCTCTTTACTTTGTCTTCTCAAGAAGAAAAAATAAATTCTTCTCTAGAACCAAAATAATCAAATTATTCCCTTTCTCTCTAACATCTAGTCATTCCTCGCCATAGGTTTCTTTCCTTTCCCTTTTCCCTTTTACATTACAAAAAAAAATGAATAAAAAATTTGCCATTACTAACCCACTTCAAAAAAAAAAGACTCACCATAACTTTTTTGAACCCACTATTATTTCTAATGTCTACTAATTGGATCACTTAGGCAGTCAGGTAATGTAGTAGAATAGCACACCAGATATGGAAGTAGGCAGATTGGAGTTGATACTTTGCTTCAGACACTTACTAACTGT
Source organism: Macrotis lagotis (assembly GCF_037893015.1). NCBI lineage: Eukaryota > Metazoa > Chordata > Mammalia > Peramelemorphia > Peramelidae > Macrotis > Macrotis lagotis. The sequence continues at coordinate 67,272,179 of NC_133665.1, forward strand.
GAGACCCTGCATAATTCACTTAACTTTTATATCTCAGTTTCCTTAACTATATGATGGAGATAATAATAATACCTACATGTGAGAATTAAATGAGGTGATATTTGTAAAATACTTTGCAAAGTGTCTGGCACAAGGTAGATAATATATTAAATGATAGTTATAATCATCATTATTACCAACACCACCACCACCCTTATCATCATCATCATCACCACCATCATTTCAAGTGATGAACTTAATCTTGGATAACCAACTTGTTAAAAGAATGATCTATACTTACTGACTCTACCCTTCACCATTCAATGTTTAACCTCCTGAAGACACTTCAAGTTCTTAAATTCTGGGTACTTTATTTATCATTTTACTAAAGTTCTATTTCCTAAGTTTATTGATTATTTTCATTTTTTTTTTGCAACTCCAGTGGCTTTCTTTTAGGTTTTTGCAAGGCAAATGGAGTTAAGTGACTTGCCCAAGGCCACACAGCTAGGTAATTATTAAGTGTCTGAGACCAGATTTGAACCCAGGTACTCCTGACTCTAGGGCCAGTGCTTTATCCACTGTGCCACCTAGCCACCCCTCCAGTGGCTTTTTGTGCCAATGTTTAAAACATTGGAATGATAGACTCTTGGCAAGAGATGAATGGAGTGAACTTAACAAGGGCCACTAAAAACAGTCATTTGGAGCTTTGTATTCAAGAATACTATAAACTAAAAATGGGGGAAGGGAGAAAATTACTAACATAATTCTTATATCTAACACTACAGAGAGCAACAGATACTAAAAAAAAGGAAGAATTACTGGATAGAAAAGTGGTCTTCAAACTTCCTTGATTGTCATATCCATCAGAAAAAAATAAGCATATACTTATATTTATTATTTATTAATTATATGTCTATACTACTATCTTAATAATTATGTACTTTGTAACTCTTATGCACAAAGAGACTAAATAAGAATGAAATAAAGATGAAATAATATTGGATGCTAGAGTCAATAAGAAGCTAATGGAATTTATTGCCTGGGAGAGTGACAGTCATATGTCTGCTTTAAGAAAATCATTTTGGGGGTAGCTAAGTTGCACAGTGGATAGAACACTAGCCTTGAAGTCAGGAGTACCTGGGTTCAAATCTGGCCTCAGACACTTAACAATTATCAAGCTGTGTGACCTTGGGCAAGTCACTTTAAACCCCATTGCCTTGCAAAAACCAAAAAAAGGAAGAAGAAAATCATTTTTGTAGCTGTGTGCAAGATTCACTGGAGAAGGAAGATTTGAGTCAAAGAGAAAAATTAAATGAGTACTGCAGTAATTCTGGAAGGAGTTGATTATGATAGACTGGAAGATGACGGTTTTGAGTAGTAAGAAGGGAGCAGATGTGAGAGAGGTGGAGATAAAAATGAGGCAACTGATTCTGACACACTAGTTGAGGAACAGTGTAGAAATGAAGATGGTACCACAAGGTTATGAACCTGGGTGACCTGAATGATAAAAATTCCCTCTCTCAACAAAGGGAAATTTGGAAGAGATATGGGTTTAGGGAGAGAAATAATGTAATGAGATCTAGGATACAGAACATGACTTAGCCATGACTTTTCATCTGGTCCAATTCATTCTGTTTTACTCAAAAGACAAAAAAAAAGGAGGAGGGTAGCAGGGTCCTCCTTCACTAGTCATTGCCTCTGGGTGCACCATCCATTACAGACACTAAGGTATCTAAGAGGCAAAGAGGAGGGATGATAGTAGTGGTGGGAATGGAGGTTGAATTTTCCAATGGCACTTGCACAACTACTACTATGGGTGCTGAAGAAGCAAGGTGATTACTACCTTTAGGCAACAATAGATGTCAAAGAACAGGGAAGGATGGAAGGGTAATTTGGAGTAGGGGGTTTGGAGGAATAAAGATGAGTATAGTTATACTGGAAACAAACCCCATTGCTGGCTGTTGTGGGTAGAGTGGGATTCAACCAATTTTCTCATCCTCCAATTGGTTGATCACATACCCTGTGGGGTCAAGTCATAGTGTCTACCTTGGAGATCAGTAGGAAAAAAAGGCTGTATTTATGGAAGACAATATTCAAGAAGATCAGAAATATCTGTCACATCAGATATTTATAGATTATTTTTTAAAACGTTCTTTGAGATTCTAACACCATGACCAACTTGATTTTTTATGTTCCAGTTAAGTTTTAAGGGATGAGGTTTATGATTGGAATTGGGCTCTGGAAGGGGATGCCTCATTCAGAAAGGAAAAAACCTAAATGGGAGTAAAGCAGAATTTATTTACCCATCTACCTTTTTATTTATTTACTTTTCATCTATGCATCCATTTATTTATTTACTTTCATTTATTTATTTGATTATTTACTTATTATATATGTTTATGTTAGATAATTCAGAAAACAGTAGATAAAAAATGGAGCATATTTGGACAAGGATCAATGGAGATTAAAATGGAAATGATATTGTTAGAGGTTCATGCTTCATATACTTTATAAAGAAGGAAGAACTAAATATTTAGGGGACACACAAAACTGCTTTCTAGGAAACTTTTCTTGTGATCTGTTCCCCAAATTTCTAATTCTTCCCTCTTTACAAAATATATTAAGTGTACACCTCTAAGAGTATCATTTCTATTTCAAATTCTATTGATCCTCATGATGAATTGATGACAGATGAAGAAAAATGAATAGTGGCCAGTAGAGATCAACAAAAATAAAGAAGTCGGCAAATCTAGCAAGTCTTGATGAGTTTAAGTTCTACTAAATGACCTGATTAATCACTAACCATCAGAAAAGAACTGGGAGAGGTAACAAACTACCCCCATGAAGACTGGGAGGAGGGTCATATGACTCAGTGAAAAGGTTCCAGTGCTTTGAAAAGGGGAACCAGAGGTAGATTCTAGAAACTATAAGACAGTGGATTTGATTTCTATTTCTGAAAATATTCTAAAGAATATTAAAGACTTGTAAGCACATAAGAAAAGGAAGTGCATTAGAAGTTTGCATGACCTTGTCAAGAACAAGCCATGCCAGACTAACCTTATTTCCTTTTTCAACAAAATACCTGAAGTGGTAGGTGGCTAGGTGGCACAGTGGATAGAGTGTCAGGGTTCAAGTCAGAAAAACTCATCTTTCTAAGTTCAAATTCAGCCTCAGATATTTATTGTGTGTCCCTGGGCTAGTCACCACCTGTCATAGTTTCATCATCTGTAAAATGAGTTGGAGAAGGAAATGGCAAATCATTCTAGTATCTTTGCCAAAAAAATAAAAACAAAAAACAAAAAAAAAATAAACTCCAAATGGGGTCATGAAAAGTTAACCATGACTGAAAAAGACTGAACAAAAACAAAACCTGGATTGGTAGATAATGGAATGTCTTAGACATAATAATTACTAGTTGGCAAAGAATTTATCTTACTTGAGTCTCCCAACAACCCTATGATTGTTACTGTAAGCCTCCCTTTTACATAAGAGGAAACTGAGACTATGAAAGATTAAGTGATTTGCTACTTTTTGAAGAGTTAATGTCAGAGGTAAAAGCTGAACCTAGGGCCATGAGATTTCAAGTTCAGCACTCTATAAACTATCCCACACCCTAATTTTTGGCAAAATTTCCCAACCTATCCTTGTAGAAAGTACCCAGAGAAATGCACTAGAAGACAGTACATTTTTGTAGATTTGGAACTGACTGACCATATTTAAACAGTTGACAAGATGATATAAATTTAGGGAGATTTTTCTTGTACACTCCTCTAGGCATCCAAGGTGACCCATTGTGTTTAACATTTTTTCAATAACTTGGAAGGTTTGCTAACAAATTTAGCAAAATTTTCAGATTATATGAATTTTGAAGGCATAGTTAGCAGGTTTGATGACAGAATTGGGATCCAGAAATATCTGGATGAGCTAGAATGACTCATTGAATCAAAATAAATGGTATTTAATAGGAACAAATATGATTGGGTTCCAAGAAATATGGGAAGGAGGAGGCAGTGTCAACCAACATTTCTTGGGAATAAGATTTGGAGATTTTAGTGAACTGAAACCTCATTAATTTTTAACCTCGTGACATGGCAATCAAACAAAGCCAAGATTAGTCTAGGTTACATTGAAAGAAACATAGAGACCAGAGCAAGAACTGCAATGATAACACAATATTTGTCATGGTCAAGTTACCCCTGATATATTGTATTTAATTTTGGTGACCGTGTTTTAGGAAAGACAAATAATCTGGAAAATATCCACAAGAAAATGACCAGGATATTAAAAGTCTACAGAAAATACTATATAATGATCAGTAAAAGGAACTAAAAATATTTAGTATGTGGTAGAGAAGATTTAACTAGAATGTGATGCAGCTGTCTTGAAGGAGTTGTCATATGAAATCAAAGTACTTGGTGAATTCTTGACCCTAGAGAGCAAGGAGAAGAAGAGTAGCAGGTATCAACTTGGTGAAAAGAGTAATTTAATGATTGACTCAAAAAAATGGAGTGTTTATTAGGTAATGGGTTCATAGTCATTGAAGGTTTTCAGCAGACTTGGTGCCCATAATTTGTTGCAAATTTTGAAGAGTTAAGTTTTAGTAATGTATAGGTTGAACAAGGCAATCTCTGAGATTCTTTTCAGCACATGAATTCTTTAATTATGTAAAAATGAAGATTCTCACTAAACTTACCATCTCTACCTCTGTTTTCTCAGTTATCCTATACTTCTTTAGGTTTGTTTTTTTTTTTGCAAGGCAAATGGGGTTAAGTGGCTTGCCCAAGGCCACACAGCTAGGTAATTATTAAGTGTCTGAGGCCAGATTTGAGCTCAGGTACTCCTGACTTCAGGGCTGGTGCTCTATCTACTGCGCCACCTAGCCATCCCCCTATACTTCTGTCTAAAGCAGAGGTATCAAATTTGCAGCCCATTGGGAATCCTGCCCCAATCAGATTACAATATTATTGGGAAATATTTAACAAAATAAATAATATTACAACAGAACATAAATAAATTTTTATTTGTGGTTTTCTAAGTCATTATACGTTTGAAAAGGAGTTTCTGTTTGAGTTGGACCCTACAAGTCTAGAGAAGATCTCCAATGGGATGTCTTAAGATCACTTCAAGGTCAAAATTCCCAATTTAAATTACTTATATCCCCTCATGTTTGGAACACTCACCCTTGTCACCACCAACTTTTAGACTACCTGGCTTCCTTCAAGACTCAGTTCAAGCTCCACCTACTATATGAAACCTGTTTTATAGTTTCTAGAATCTACTTTGGTTCCCCTTTTCAAAGAATTAGAAACTTTTCACTGAGTCCTATGACCCTCCTCTCATTCTTTATGTTTGTAGCCTGAAACATAATCAGGAACCTGCTGCATGTATTGCTCTACGTCTAAATATATAATAGGACATAGCAGGAAAATGTGCTACAGCCCTGGGTAGAATGTGATGACAATGATATGGCAATGAGTTGTCATCTCTGTCAGTTCTTTTGTGAAGGATAATGATTAACCAGATCATTCAGTAGGACCTGAACTCATTGAGACTTGCTAGATTTGCTTACTGCTTTATTTTTCTTGGCTCTCCACTGTTCACTATTCATTTTTCTTTATCTGTCATCAATTCATCGTGAGGATCAATAGAAATTGAAACAGCAATGAGTTTTCTTAGAAGTTTACACTTCACACATTTTTTTTTGCAAGGCAATGGAATTAAATGGCTTGCCCAAGATCACACAGGTAGGTAATTATTATATTTCTGAGATCAGATTTGAACTCAGGTCTCCCTGACTCCAGGACTGGTGCTCTATCCACTGAGCCACCTAGCTGCCCCACACTTCATACATTTTGTAAAAAAGGAAGAATTACAATAAAACACAGGTAGTATCTGAGATAGGATTTGAACCCAGGTTCTATGAACCAAGAGCCAGTGATCTCTATCTTACTAAGGGGAATAAATCTCAGTACAGTTTTAGGCACAAAGTCCTTCTTTTTCTCATCCACTTAGTGAGATGTTATTATTGTTCTTCAATCATTTTTCAGTTGTGTCCAAGACTTCATCATTCCATTTGAGATTTTCTTGGCAGAGATATTAGAGTGGTTTATCATTTCTATCCCCAGTTTATTTTACAGATTAGAAAACTGAGGCACACAGATTAAGTGACATGCCTAGGACCATATAACTAGTTTATTCAGAGTCCAGATTTCATCTCAGGAAAATGAATTTTTTAGACTTGAGGATACTCAATCCACCTAATTCAAAGGCCATATTCTCTACAATCTTATTCTGGATCATATAGATTTCTCTTATACTCAGAATCAAAACCATATAGTTCATCACAAGGTATTTTCTATTTCATGCATTAATATTCTCTTATACATCTAAAATTTAAGTAGGAGGGTAGGGATCATGTGTAAGTATGTGGATAGGTCCCATAGTAGCTAGAATAACTCAAGCAACATACAGTAGTGTCCAATATATGTTTGTTATAAATATATGTTTGAATAAAAATATTGGTTTAAGTATAGGGAACAGTACTAATATCTCAAGGTACTTGTAACTGAAATATGTACAGAAGACATATATTTTTAAAACCATCATACAATGCAACTATTGCTCACTGATCTTTGCCATTGGAGAAAAGATGCATCCATGCATCCATTTTACAGATTAACCACTACCTTTTATATTGGGCTTGGAATACAGCCTGAATCACATGTTCACTACACAAGGGATAAATTTGTTCAGACACATGCATATGACCCTGTCCATGTCCCCAGTCTGCCTCATCCTCGGGGGTCTGGGACCCAGCTGTTCAAAGCAAAGGTGACTAGGGGGGTCACTGCTAAGAGGTCTAAAAATGTATCATACGCATTGAAACAATCAGGAAACTGCTGCATGTATGGCTCTAAGTCTAAATATGTAATAGGACATAGCAGGAAAATGTGCTACAGGCCTGGGTAGAATGCAATGACAATGATATGGCAATGAGGGGGAACTCACCATTCATCTCTCCATGTGCTAAAGACCTGAGGCTTTGATGGACTACTTTCACACTTAATCTCTCTTTCTGTCCAGGTGTAAGTAAACAGCCAAACTACTTAGCTCCTATACAACCTTCCATTATGAAATATGTGTTCCAAATCATTGTTATTCCACCTCCATAATGAAATCGCCCATCAGACCTGACAAGGTCTCTGCATTCAGAAACTTGAGCTCTTTCCTTAACAATATAGGGATTTCTCTTCATATATGAAAACAAGGCAATGTCGATTGTGATTTGGATTTGTTTTTGTTCACAGCTATTCTGTTAATGTTTATAAGCTCTCGGAAGAAGAAATGGAAATCCTACTCCTGTCATTTTCTCATTTCAGATATGATTGAATAATCACCCAAGATTAAGTGAGTCAAGTGGAAGTAATTGGGGGGTGGGGGGGGTTATACTTTTCCATGTTTGGTTTCATTAAATTTTCTTCCAAGAGCAAAGGGTTTCTGCTCGCCTGAAGCATGACATGCTTCCAAAGAAAACGAGGAGCAATCAAAAGCCTTTTTGTTTTGCATTTCTCCAATGAGGGGATTCTATCTGGGCTGTGCATGTTTATGCATCACCTTGCAAGGCCTTCCTTTGTTCTTAGCAATCAAATGCCACAAAAATATGTTTCTGAAGAAACTTGGCCAGAAGGAAAGATGGGGAGGATTTTTCCAAGAGGGTTAAGGTTAATTACCAGAACATTCCACTGTCCTCTACAGCACCTAGGGCAGTGTTGACTCTCAGTGAATTAACTTATTGCCAAAAGGATTATTCATAATTACAATGAATTAGCCTATTTTAGCTATTACAAATAACTTCCAATTGAGTTTAAGAATTCCTACTCTAGGGTATTTTTCCACATTGAAATTTATTAAATGACTTTGGTATATCATAGATAATTAATCTCCAAGTGATTTCCATTAAACCAATTTCCTTTGGGAATCTTTAATTTACAGAAAGAGAGGGTCAGAAAGAGTATCAGACAATCAAGGAAATTACGCTGGTACCCATCTCTGGGTGAAGGATGGTTTATGTGGAATTTTTAAATTAAATGAAATTAGGTAATATCTAATTCAATATTCTTCTTTTTTATGTAAGGAAATGAAAATTCTAGAAGGATTGTAAAAGTTAGGAAATTCAGAAACAGAACTTGAATCCAGGTCTTCTGACTTTTTTCTTCCCCTAAACCCATTTCCTGCTCTTTTCTGAACATAGGATGCTTTCAACCATCAGAATGCATACTTGAGATACCAAATTTATTCACTTACTATTTTTGTAATATTATGTGCCTAGGGCAACCTATAGTAATTTATTTAAGAAATGACACTGGAATAATACATTGAAGTGCAGTACTATAGTAAGAGACCCTAACCACCAATATCACAATATTTTTCGAGAAGACATGTTCTGAGTTCCAAATTAGGATGATGAGAATATACCTCTATTTCCCCTTCAACAAAGTAGTGAAACCGAGGATTTCTTCTCTGTAATTCTCTAAAAAATGAATATAATGAGCTTCTCTCCCAAGAACTCCAAAAGAGTAAAAACTGAGGTGAGATGGGACAAGAGAAGGTTAATGGCTTTAAGAAAAGGGATGAAGGTAGAAGGATCTCTGCCAGTATAAACCATTAAAGAAACTTCTTGGGCTCAGATCAGAGTCTTCTTTTTTCCCTCTTTTTCTCTTCCATTCCTTGATCTACCAACTTCTCTTTCCACTGAAATCACCTTTTGCTTTTCATCAACATTTCACCCTTCTTTAGCCTAAGGTAGAATAAAGCAATCTTAAAACTTCTACTCACTTTTTTGGTGCTGAAGCAAGTATCTAAGATATGTGAAGTTTTCTAAGGGTTCCATTTAAATTAATCACACACATACATACAAGAACATGTACACATACAAGTAAACATCCCAAACAAAAATAAGAAGTGTGTAAAGAATGTAACTAGACAGACAGTTTATTGAGTTAGTCCATTAGTACATATGTCCTAGGCATTCACTGTAAATGAATCAAGAACTGGTTCAGGCATTAACTATTAGGAACTTATATTGGGTCTATCTGAAGAGTGATGTCAGACTTCCATTGATCTACTGCTGCTCAGCAGAGCAAAAGTTCATATTTTAAACACTAATATTCTCCTTTTAATACTACTTGACTATGAATCACAATAATCTATGATCTCAGAAGACTCACAATTTAAGATGATGTCAGTGGGTGAAAAATGGGGCAGAATATTATTAATGATGATGGTGCAAAAATAGACTAAATTATACCACTGAGGATTTGTAGGATGAGGAAAGAGAATTAGTAATCATATTGTATCATATATTTAAGACTTAAAGAGAACTTTAGAGTTATTCTTGTTCAACTGCCCTGATTTTATAGATATGGAAACTGAGGCCAAGTGAGGATATACAACTTGTCCACAGTCACATAGGTAATAAATGGAAGAGGCAGAGTCTCAGCTCCTATCCTCTTTCTCCAAAGTCAATACTCTTGCTGTTTTACTCTGCCTCCCAAAGTGGAGAGACTATAAGGGATTACAGATGAATATGCTAAATGCTTTGTTGACTTGAATTAAGTATATACTTATTTACTTATTTTTTTGGGGGGGGAGGGAGCAATCAGGATTAATTGACTTACATAGCTATTAAGTGTCTTCGGTAAAATTTGAACTCAGATCTCCTGATTGCAGGGAGGCAATAAGAAAGATCCACTGAACCATCTAGCTATACTCCTTCAATAAAGCATTTAGCAAGCCAGAGGAGTCCTCTGATATACTGGATAGATCTCATCAGGACAATGGTGTCAAACACCAACAGAAATTGGTTCAACTAAATCATATGTAAAGAACCCTGCAGGACAACTTTAAAATATAATTTTATTGGTTTTATTCTATTTTAATTTTGCTAAATATTTCATAATCACATTTTAATCTGGTTTTGTGTTGTACTAAGGTGTGTTGTCAGCCCCATGATACATCCTGACCCAGTGTTTTGACACTCATATCCTAGGGAGTATTTATGGTTGTGTTCTGTGTCAGAGGAAGTAATCCCTACATTGATGCAATAAGAATCTCTTGAAGTTAACAACATTTGAAAATAGGAAGAGAGGCGGGAAACAATATTTCTCAAGTCTCTATCCACCCTGCTTCACCTTTTATGTTTTTTTTTTAGTTTTTGCGAGACAATGGGGTTAAGTGACTTGCCCAAGGTCACATAGCTAGGTAATGATTAAGAGTGTGAGGCTGGATTTGAACTCAGGTCCTCCTGACTCCAGGGTCACCTAGCTACCTCCCCCTTTCTTTCTAGTAAAAGATTAAACTCACATAAGTGTCATATTTTCCAAGACAATCATGATTTCAAGAAATATTAATTTCCACACTGGCTTGCTTCAAATTTTTAGAGTACTGGAATAAAAATTCGTCTCCTTTTAACAGGATTTGGAAAATGAATACCCTCAATGAGATTGTGTTCACTTCACTATTTGAAGGATCTGTGATTTTGTCATTCTGTACCCTTTCTCACCCACTGGCAGAGACTGAAAAGTCTCTTTTGCTTGAGGAATCAAGATCCATGAAGACTGAGGGCCATGCTTTCCATCAAACACCAGCACTGGGAGACAGGAATTTCTCACCTCTTTATGAGTCCTACTGCCACAGACTCTCCAAGATCAATTGTGGGAAAGAGGTGGAAATTCAGGTTCCCATGTAGCAGTGGGAAGAGCAGCACCGACAGGGGGACTGTAGTTATTGACAGGAAAGGAGAAGTCCTAAAGTCACTTGGTTGAAGTCACCATTTGTGTAGGGAGTGTCTAGCTGAAAGAGGAAATCTATAAACTGAAGATGGATTATATTCAAAAATTACGTAATTAAATCTTAAACCACGGCTCATTTGGAACATTCAATTGACTTCTGTCTCCTGATCTTATGTCACCTTGATGGTATTTGATGAATGCACACTGGATTCCATGAGCAATAGCTATTGTTTCTTCTTTATACTTGACTAGCCAACACTTAACCCTGGAACACAGGACTTGGAACACAGCAGAAGCTTAACAAATATTTGTCAATTGATGTATAATGCAAAATGTATTTGCCACAAACTTCTTAACATTTTTATGACTACGATTTCCTCTTAATATTCATTTAAGATAACAAAAGCAGTGCTGCTATCCAACTAACCAAGACAGACTCTCCTCCCCCCCCCCCCCTTTTTGGTCAAGGCTCTAAAGAATGTTGGCAGCTGAAAGGCATGTGGAATGGAATTTGTCTATTGCTACATTTGTAAAAACATCACTTTTTTCATAAGTCAATATTATTCTAATACTGACATCAAGAACTTTACATTCTTTCTGACTGGAAAATGATATACAAACCCAGATAATCAAAAGAGGATTCAACTTTATCCAGAAAAAACCAAACATTCAACTGAAGGACAGATTGCCCTTTTTTTTTCAAGCAGAGATAGGAAAAAAATCAAAGTGGAATTTCTCATTGTTATTAAAAACATCCTCCCCTTCCTTTCCTAGCCTGGTTATGGGTCTGTGAACATACAATGGCAAACCTAAATGGTTCACCCCTATGATAGCTACCTAAATCCTTTTGGACAAAAGCTGACATGAAATAATATGACCACACACATTCCACTCCATCCATTCAAGCATATCATTTTTCTTTCTATTCAAATATTGTTGAGGTTTAATTAAGTTGGCCTGCTATCTGGTAATTACTTTCCCCCTCATATTACCACCTTCCTATTGTCTTTTCATTGAATTGATTTGTGACTATAGATACTATGCTATAGCTTTGCAAGTGTGGGGATAGTTGTTAAGCTTAAGTCAGGAGCTTCTATTTTTCCCCTTTCTTTTAATTATAAAGTGTGACCGCAAGAGATTTCAGACTGCATATGTACATACTTCATTCATAGAATCAAAAACATCCTAAGTCATCTAGTTTAACACTTTCACTTTGTAGATGAGGAAACTAAGTCCCAAAGAGCGACCTGATTGACATTACTGAGGCAATATGCATAAGAATCAGGATTTGAATACACGGCTTCGGACTCCAAATTCAAAACTCTAAACAATGAAACATGCTGTGTCTCTTTAAACCACAGGCAGCATTCTACCTTTAAAAGAGATTGCTTTCTCTTGAGAGTCATACTTGCTACTGCCTTGAGTTATTCCCAAAAGCAGAAGAAAAAACATGTCCTTAAACAATATATTTTAAAAAAATGGTTAGAGCTATTTACAAGAAACCATTCTATGTCTACAGAGTCAATTAAAAGAGAGAGAGGAGAGTGGAGAGGGAGAGAAAGACAAAGAGACAGAGAGACAGAGACAGAGATAGAGACAAAGAGACAGAAAGAGAGAGAGCAAGATAGATCACCAACTGAAATTGATAGTTAAAAGCAGAATAGAATTTTTTCTTTTCCTGAATATTACCAGGTAAACATTCGTATTTTCTATATAACAATATTTCTTCTCAATTATTTCATATTTTGAATGTGAGAACCAGAAATTTTGATATTTGAATATATGACTATATGAATTCATGGTTCATCTGTATAAGTACCCTTTCCCTCTAGGGAGATTATAGTCATAATCAAGACTTTTTATCTTGTGTGATTTTTTTTCACCACAACTTTGCATAAAATCTCCCTAGAGATCTAACCAATATCCTGGAGGATTTATTTTGTGGTTTTAAAAAAAATCTTTCACACAGGTTGCTCAATTTCTCACTCTGGTTACAAGATCTACCCACCTGATGTTTTAGATGGCTTTATTTTTTTAAATGCTCTTGAAAATGTCTTTTATATCCTCCTGAAGGTGTCATTGTTGATAAGATGCTAATCTCTATTTCTAGTGAATGTGTGATTCCTTTGTCTTTTGAGCTACCTTATAGGTTTGATTCTTCAGCTATCAAGGTGAGTATCAGTGGATCAGAGATAATTTACTGAAGGGAATATGATCTAGCCTAGTTCCCCCATTGTCTTCAATTTTAGGCCCATAGATCATTGTTCCTTTGCTATGCCTTTCAAGATATAGCACTGGTGTACTAATTCTTGGTCTTCCTAATCAAATAGTCTTCCTATTCAAAGACAAGTCATAATTTGGATGGTGTTTTTTTTATCTACTTTGTTTTTCCAATCTTTTTCTAGAGACTTTGAAATGCATTGAGAAAATTTTGCATTGTTTTTGGAGATAGATGTAATTAATATGATATATATATTATATATTATATATATATACACATAGGGAATTTGAAAAATTTTGCCAAAGAAATTCTGCTGTTACAAAATATTTCAATAAATTTTCTTGGCATAATTCTGAGCATGGATGGTAAGGCAGATGAAATTTTTATATACACTTTAAAGATTAAAGTCTGGCATGCTTTTGGTATCTAGAAGACAAAATGTTGAAATTGGGAAATGGTCATGGTCCTTATCTTCCTTACCAGAGAATGTCTCCTAACTTTTTTTTTCCAAGGCAATGGGGTTAAGTGGCTTGCCCAAGGCCACACAGCGAGATAATTTTTAAGTGTTTGAGGCTGGATTTGAACTCAGGTACTCCTGACTCTAGGGCAGTGCGATATCCACTGCACCACCAAGTGGCCTCCTGTCTCCTAAGTTCTAAACCAGTATTCTTTTTACATATGAATATTCCACCATATTTTCAATTCATTCCCTATGCAACCAAACCAAGAATATAAGTATATTAATGGAAGAGGAATTAGTTCTTCTTGGTCCCAAGACCATAATGTCTTGGTATATAAGGACTTTTCCATATCTGGAGATTTTTAAAAAGTTGGAAGACTTCATGTTAGCCATACTGCTATGTTGTGGAGGAGACTCCTATTAATATAGGGACTTAATGACCTCTTACATGCTTTCCAATTTGGAGATTCAATGATTCTTTTAAACTTTTATAGTTAAGTCTTCTCATCACCTGGACTTTGTGTATTTCTTTTAGTTATCAGGTCTCCTATAGCCCATAAACTCAATCTTCTGATATGTCTCAATGCACTTCCATAAATTCTATGTTCCACATAGCTTGTCCATCATAGTCATTATACCATACCCCTCCTCCATGGTTAGTTGTTCTTATTGGAAATAACTTCACTTCATGAGACCCTGGAAAGTGAGAATATTATTTAGTTTTTGTTTTTGAAATGATGCTTTGAGCATGGACAGTTTTGCTGTCCAAATTTAAATATAAATTTATTAAAGGAAATATTTTGCCTATTTTCTGAGAAGGAAGTGAATGAGAAGCGAAAAATGAGATAGAACATTTTCCCCCAAATTTTGCTGGAAGAAATGAAAAATAATATTGGTTGATAGGATGAATCCATGAGAAAGTATCTCAAAGGAGACTGGGACAAGACCAATATGCTCTAGCCCAGAATGATCAATACTTCATTCAAGTTGGGAAATAATCTTCTTATTGTCCTCTTACTGTATTTTTGGGGAAACCAAATGCCAGTCAAAATAAACATCAACATGATGTAGTGAAAAGATCACTGAATTTGGAATCAAAGGATCTGGGCTAAAATACCTTTGGGCCACAACCTTTCTGGATCTCAGTTGTAAAATAAAAGTGTCAGATTATCAAATTTCTAAGATTCTTTCCAACATCAAACAATAAGCCTAGGGATTAGAACCTAGAGAGTAATTAAGAAATTAATTCACACCAAACAATATTTCCAATAGAGTAATATTTCAGAAACAAATATGAGAATGACAAGTGTTCAGGAATTAGCAGATCTCTTGTTCTCTTCTACTCAGGTGCCCATCCCATTGCTACAATCCATAGCAGCTGGGCATCCTTCCTCTAAATTTAAATGCCAGAGCAGTATAAGCAGAGAAGATACATCCTTTTAATAACCCACCATAGGAGCAAAGTGTCGCTAAAAAGTAGAATAAAAAAATACACCCAGCTTTATTATTTTTTTCTCCTCTTATTTCTTGAAGATCAAAAGCATGACTCTTAGGCCACCATCAAAACACTCCCAGTCTGCCACTTCTCCCATTGGGGAGCACCAAACCAATTCCCTGATTTGTCATGTCCTTACAAGGGGCGGCGATGATGTAACAACTCCAATAAACAGGGGTGTCTGCCTGGGCCAGCTCTAATCACTTTCAAAGTGAGTTTTGTTGTTTCTCATTGACCACACTCAAAGGAACTGGTCACTCGTAGTCTCAAAAGTTTTACAACAAATTGTGTGATTAAATTCCTTAAACACTTCTGTCCATTACTAATCCTCTTTTGCCAACATCCCTTTCAGGAAAAATTGCTGCACTGCACGGTGCCTGATTTATATTTCATTTTGAGAACAGGAAGTAAAGGGATTAAAGTTAAGGATTAATACACTTACTCTTTACTGCATTTTTTCTGCAGAATGGTTTCCTGGTTGTCATGGCTACTGCTCACTGACCCTTAGCCTTTGAAGGCATTTCTCTTTGCATTAATAAAATATTTTAAATGAGACTCCATGGAAAACAATAGAGGAAATAGCCTTAAGTTCAACTGTTCTCAAAAGAAGGAACTAGATGTTTTTTATCTTTTTTATTTTTGCATCCACAGGAGTGAAACTTAAACTAAAAAATTGTGCAGGCACAATCTAAGACTGGAAGCTGCAGGACAGAAATTATTCAGTCGTGACACAATAGGCTTATGGAATGGTTACTTCATCTCCATTGTATAAAACTCATGCTCAGAGAAAATTGCTGGTTAGCAGGGGATTTCTCAAATGTTGCAACACTGCAGAATGTACTCAATGCAAAAAATGCACATAAACAGGGTGTTGTAATAGCAAATTCAAAATGCCATCTGCAAAGTGAAAAATGGTGGTTTCCAGAACAATTATAACTTACGTTGGAAAAATGAAATATCAACTGAAAAAAATTCTAACTTATATCAATTGTAGCAAGTTATGTTTAAATTTTTAAAAAAAGTTTGGGATTTGGAGGACTTGAGTATGAATTCTGGCTCTCCCCTTTACTAGCTGTTTGTCCTTAGGGTTTAGTTAAATTCTATTTACAAATATTTCTTAATCATTGCCACTCAACTCTGGCTTTCCCTCCAGGTCTAGAATGTATTCCCTCCGTTTTTCCACTTCAAAGAATTTCTCTCTTCTTTTAAAATGAATCTCAGGGGGTGGCTAGGTGGCGTAGTGGCGTAGTGGATGAAGCACCGGCCTTGGAGTCAGGAGTACTTGGGTTCAAATCTGGTCTCAGACACTTAATAATTACCTAGCTGCATGGCCTTGGGCCAGCCACTTAACCCCATTTGCCTTGCAAAAACCAAAAATAAAATAAAACGAATCTCAGGCAGCACTTTTTGCATGAAGCTTTTACTGATTCATCTAACTGCCAGTGTTCCCCTTCCCAATCTATCTTGTATTCAATGACTTTTTTGTAAGTTAACTTTATATTTTTGCTGAACATATTTTTACTAATTCTATATAAACACCTTGTGAGTAGGGGATACTATTCTTTTTGCTTCCATTCCTGGGGATCAGACTCTTTTTATCAATGCTTGATAAAGTAGGTGCTCAATCATCTATTAATCACATGTGATTGATTGATAAGCACTTGTCATGTTCTTGTATTCTTCTTAGATGATCTCCAAGGCCCATTCCAGCTCTAAAAACCTACGACACTTCAAAAGAATGTAAAGGCTAGAGCTTTGGAAACTGCTGATTATGGTGAAATTATTTATGTGAAGAAATACTGCTTGAAACTCAACAATAAACTTATGTTGAGCTGGATATATTAATAAAAATTCTTTAAGGTCATTTGCTATTTGTGCTCTATGGGCCAACACTTCTTAGAATGTAAAAGTTCTTTAGAATTCTATTTGGCACATACCAATGAAGCTTACTTTTGAATTACTGCTCAACAGTCTTTAGAAACCCAAAGAAAAATTACAAAATTAAAGACTTATCATTAGTATTGTCATCAACAGCCATCATTACCCATATTCCAATACTACTATAAGGTTTACAATTTTAAAAATTAATTTAATTAAAAAACTATCACAATAACTTATTGAGGTACCTGGTGAATGTATTATTTCCCCAGTTTTAAAGGTGCTAAGATTGAGTTCAGTGTAATGCAGTGACTTGGCCAGTGGTCACAAAGATAACAAGCACCAGAAGAGTATTTTGAACCCACATCTCCTCTCTAAGAGCAAGATTCTGACTACTGCTGTTCCCCTTTTTAAAATTAGAAAGGATTTTTATTTTTGACTAAATTCATCACATGAATATCATGGTCTGGCATATTAGAGCTATCAGAGTCCTTAAAATCATCTGGTCACTGGGCCCTGGTTTTATAAATGAGAAAATGGAGTCTCAGAAAGGTCATATAGGGAAGTGACACCTAGGACACATAAATGACTTTATTCTAGAGAACTGGAAATAATAACAATATTAGTTAAAGTGAAATTCTACCTGTTTACACTGTGTTGCCAACCAAATGGAGGATATCAAGCAATTAACTAAGTCATACAAGCAGAAGAATTGCTAATTAACACTGAGCACTTTTAAAGACGGAAATTGACAATCATTTTAAATGGTTTAAGTGCTTACCTAACTTTCTCCTTTTCTTGGTTTTGATGTTTTTTGTTAAAAAGTCAACGTCCTGTCAGAATTATTCTCAATTCCCAACCCCCTGCCCAACACATCCAATCAGTTGTTAAGTTTTGTTTATCTTGTTGATTCTTCTTCCACAGTATTTTTGCTTCCATCCCATTCTCATCACTCTTAGGGCTATTATCCTTGGGCTGTCCCTCATGATCTCTCATTATTATAACACCCTCTCATTCAGAGTCCTTGCCTCAAGTATCTTTTCTTACCATTTATCATTCACACCTGGCAAGGTGATACATTAGAGCATAAATCTAACTATGTCAGTTTTCAGCTTAATAAACTCCAATGGCTCTTTATTGCTCTGGAAATAAATACAAATTCCTTTGTTTAGTATTTAAAGGACATATACGCAAATATATATTAAGACTAAAGGAAAATCAGTCTAGGGATGTTCCTTTCAACTAAACTGAAGACATCAGTCATTCAATGAGTATTTGTTATTTATTTTATGCTAGGTGCTAGGACAGGAAGCAAAAAAAAGAAAAAAAAGAAAAAAAATTCCTGTCTGAAAAGAGCTTATATTCTAAAGGAGAGATAGCAAGTAAATAAATAGGCACCTATAGGAGTTCAGTTTTGAAAAAAGATAAGGATTCTATGAGGCAGATGATACAGGAGAGTTATTCCTGGAATGGGGCAAAGAATATATTGTATTTGAGGAACAAGGAGAGAGGTTTGGTTGTATGGAAGACTATGCAAGATAGATAATTTGCAATAAACCCAGAAAGGTAAATTGGAGCAAGATAGCAATATATTCTTTGAAACTGTTTTCTTTATAGTGTCTACAATTATTCATTATATGCCAAACTGAAAAAGCAGAATAAGGATCAGATATAGGTAAAATGAAAAATAAGTACTGGTCTTAGTAATCTCTCCATGAACCCTTTTAATCAATTGATAAAGCGCCTACTAATTTATTTCCCATCCACCACGTTTCAGGCACTGTCTGACATGCTGGGGATACCAAAAAAAAAAGACAAAAGATAGTCCCTAAGGAAGGAGACAACATATAAACAAATATATGCAAACAAGTTAAATACAGGATAAACAGGAAATAATGAACACTAGAATTAGGAGGGGTTAAGAATGCTTTCAAGCTTCCTTTTCTTTTACAGTTATCCATATTCATAATTCTTTTTTTTTTAGTTTTTTGCAAGGCAATGGGGTTAAGTGGCTTGTCCAAGGCCACACAGCTAGGTAATTATTAAGTGTCTGAGGCCACATTTGAACTCAGGTCCTCCTGACTCCAGGGCCGGTGCTCTATCCACTGCGTCACCTAGCCGCCCCATATTCATAGTAACCTGCTCAGGTATATTTCTCATACTCCTGACTTTTTTTCCCCAATCACTTCCTCCCATAAAAGCTATGCATCTCAAACCTCTGTCCTAGTTCTAGGACCATTCCCAAAATCCAGGATGATTGTGGTGGGGGAAAGCAGAGATTAGCTCTGGATCCCTAAAGTTAATGTAGAATTCTAACAGAGGAGGCAAATACTCAAAAGAATTTTGGGAACCAGTATGATATAGGACTGTATTAAGACTAGTTTAGAACAACTCAAAAATTATCCTGCTTTGGACTCATTCTGAATTGGCTATTTATTGTATGCATTGTTCTTCCTGAGAATTTCATTCTTCCTCAGTCTGCTTCTCTCTGGGGACAGGAGAAAGGATAGAGCTGTGATTTCTTTCATCCAGGGATCCCCTTGCTCTCCATATGACTTTCTTTGTCAATGCAAGTCCACACTTTCTCTACAATTTACAGTTTTAGTTGTTTCGGGTACTGAATGTGGTTAAATGATTTGTAAGGTCACAAAGCCAGTATGTGTCAGAGGCAAGATTAAACTCAGGTCTTCCTGATTATTAGGCCAGCTCTCTAACCTAGACGGTGTTGATAAAAAAACAGTGGAGAAAATGTTGATAATGTCCATTAAACTTAAAAGTATGTTGTATAACTTTGCTATCTCTAATATTTTATTTTCTCCTCAAGGATATGATTTCCTCTCAACACATCCCATTTAGATCAATGTATAGCATGGAAACAATATAAAGATTATCAGACTGCCTTCTGTTGGGGGATGAGGGGAGGGAAGGGAGGGTGGGGAAAAAAATTGTAAAATTCAAAACCTTACAGAAAATGATAGGTATATAATTGGAAAAATAATAAAATATTAAGAAAACAAAAAAAAAGTGTGTTGTGCGTGATTTGTTTTTCCTGAAGAAATAGTTGCTAAACTTTGACCAATATATCAAAAAACTAAATGCCAACAGATCACCTTGCATATAATAGCATTTAACTTTTATTTATGGATGCTGGAATAGACACTTACTTGATAAATGGTCATTTGTTCTTTGATTCAGGCTCAAAAAATCCCAGAAATGAAAAGGGCCTAACAGGTCACAAAGTCTAACCTTGACTTTATTAGGAACCACATCTACGACACCCTCAGCAAGTGATCATCCAACCTCCACTTGGAATTGCAGGCAACCAATTCTTAAATAATATGCTTTCTGGACCCTCTTACCATTGTGGTCACTTTCCCCTGAACAAGTTCCAACTGGACAGTGTCTTTCCTTAAGTACATTGCTTATAATTAAATACAATTTTCTAGATGTAACAGAATCCAGATGTAGTAATAGGATTCCAGAATAAAGGAAAACTATTACCCTTTCTACTTTTTCTAATCCAAATGTAGAATTTTATATTTACCCCTGTGAGATTTCATTTAAATCATTAAACATTGCTATCTATTTAGATCCTTTGGCATCAAGGTTCCGTCATTCAACATTATCATTAACTTTCCAAAGGTGTTCTGACAAATTTTTAGCAACTAGCTCTTGTTCTGATAAGTGTTTAACAACCAAATTTATGGGAAGAAAAAATTTAAACATAACAAACTATTAAGTTTAATCTGTTTTATTAACATTTTTTTCATTACTTTCTTAAGTCTAGAAATCAACACAACAGCAAA
This sequence comes from Macrotis lagotis, assembly GCF_037893015.1. Classification (NCBI taxonomy): domain Eukaryota; kingdom Metazoa; phylum Chordata; class Mammalia; order Peramelemorphia; family Peramelidae; genus Macrotis; species Macrotis lagotis. The sequence goes on from NC_133665.1 coordinate 67,292,808, forward strand.
TCCAGAACTGATTGGTAGCATTTGTCATTTTTAAATATTTACACTGAAAATTTAACAATTGGCTTTTGTGAGCCACCACAATTTGATTCCAGAAAATTCCTCCTTTTCTTACATCTTCACAAATTTTACAACTATTCCATCTATACCTTCATTCAATTTAATGATAAGATTCTGGACAGTATAGCTTCAAGGACAAAACTTTTCTATACATTTTGGTAAATATTAGGAAAGTTTTTATGTGTTAGGGGAACTAGATTTAATAGAGATTTAATAGAGATTTTTTAACAGATTTAATCTTTGACCTCTATAGCTCAAATTGATTCCTAGCATTTGAAAGAAGATTAGACTATTGAATCTCTGAGATTCTGTCCCACTCTGAGGCCTTTACTTTGCTTCTATTTTTAACTCCATTAAAGGTGCCCCTCAATGTGCTTTTGGTTTTAGAATAAGTGAACATTTTAATCAATTTCTCCTAGAAAACTCAAAATCTAAGGAAGTTAGATAAAGTTGTTCCCTACTAAGACTTTCCAACCATTAAATGTAGAATAAAGTCCCACTCAAAAGTAACAAAATCAATAAAAAATCATAAGGATAAGTGACACTTATTGCCAGGATTTTTAAGATGGGTTTTCTATTGTTTGGGTGGGTGGGGGGTTATTTTCTAAAATGTCTGGCAAAATACCAAGATTATACTGAAGGGAGTAGACTTTAATAGGTGATTTTTTTGTATTAGTTAATACTGTTGGTGCAGGAATTTTAGAGCAAGAAAAGGCCAATTCCTCTACTAACAATAATTTTTAAAATACCACTTCTACCTGCTATGTGCAAGATATTAATCACAAAAGAATTTCCACTTGATCACTGAATTGAACCGAAATAGGATTGTTAATGAATCTTCTCAACCCTTTTAATCAAATGCACAGGAAGCAGTACATACAGATGTGACTTTATGCTATACTATGAAGATTTCTCTTTATGGAATTTATATTAATCTTTATTAAATATAATTTTCTAATATTTTGTTCACTGCTCTCACCTGCCATTTACCTGGATTACCAAGTTTCATCTGACCTTCATAGGAAAGAATAAATTGGAATAGATTATAATGTGCTTCCCAGGAGTGATATTCTGTGATTTTGATACTGATATTTTAATACTGATATTTAATGTTAATAATACAGTGATTTAATACTGAGAGTATAAGGAGAACCAACAGGAAATCAAGCAAGTTTTTAGGCAGCTTTAGTCTTCTAGATCTATAATCTCACACCCAAATCTCATGAACTTTTGAGACATGGATCTCCATAGTACTTTGCTCCAGAGACTGTCCCTTTTCTAACTCCAACTGAAAACTGTTCATGAATTCTCTTGGTACAAATGGATTCTTGGCTAAGCATTAAGATGTGATCAAAATAACTGAAGATTTTCTTTAAAAAACACATAGCCTCTAATGATACCTATTTTTATAAATTAGGGGAAAAGGAAGTAGGGGAAAAACCATATCCACATATTCTTATCTCTACAAGTAAATATAAACATACTGAAACTAATGTAAAAAGCAAAGACAATCTTCAAATTATCTGTGGATAAAGAAGACCAGGTTTATGAATATTTAAGTTTCTATAACAAAAGTTCAGTTGAAATGAATTTTTCTATTATGTCCATGAAACACATACATATAAACCTGGTAATTCCAAAACTTTGGTAAAAAGCAAATGCTTGACCTTTCTAAAATGCTTGACCTTTCTCTCTCAAATAATGACAGTTATTGACATGGGGAATTCTGTGCACTTAAATATTGAATACTAAATTGAATGCCTAGTTATTTCCTTTATTCTACAAAGTTACTAGACTTTTAGATAGGAAGAATGCTATGAGGGTAGTGTATCTGGACTCAAAATTTGGAGCACTATTGTAAGCTCCTTGAAGACAGGGTGATCTTTTGCCTCTTTTTGTATCCCCAGAATTTAGCACATTGCCTGGCAGATAACAGGCACTTAGTCAATGTTTATTGATTGCCTGATCATAGATTTAGGTCTGGAAAATCTGTTAGAAATCAGTAGATGACTGGATAATTATAGTCTTCTCTCACAATTAAAACAAGACTCTATACTAGAGTGAAGAAAGATTCTCAAAACTCTCAAGCTCCCTTTTCAGAGAGTTCAGAGTATTGTAGTATACTACATTAGCAATATAATATAAAAAGAATAAACATTTACTAAGCATACTATGTGCCAGGCCCTATTACTTCTGTTTCAATTTTCATTTATTTTCACTTCAATGTTCTTTATCATGACTCACTGGAATGTAAGCTCATAGCAAATAGGAACCATTCTACCCTTTGTTTTTTTATATACTGAATACCTAGCAACATAGCAGGTATCTAATAAATATATTCTGAATGACCCTTCCCTCCCCTCCCACTGTGGTTCCTGGATTCTCACACATCTTCCTGGTAAACACAATACCCCATGATATACAAAAACTTTCTTTTATCTATTCTTATCTTTTTGAATAAGATGACCTTTTAGAGTTATAAATTTTGATCCCATGGCTATCTTCATATATTGGAAAAGTTATTCTATTGAAGAAGGATTAGATTTCAACTTTCTGGCTTTAGAAACCCCAAATAGCAGTTATGGGTGAAAATTATCAAAAGAGAGAGAGAGAGAGAGAGAGAGAGAGAGAGAGAGAGAGAGAGAGAGAGAGAGAGAGAGATGAAGACCTAATATAATGAAAACATTTCTAACTATTAGAGTTCTCCAAAAATGTAAAAACTTTCTTTAGAACACAGTGAGTTTCCTCACACCTCCTGAATTGGCCAATAAGGACAATGATCAATGTTGGAAGGGATGTGGGAAATCTGGGGTGTATTGTTGCATTGTTGGTAGAGCTGTGAACTCATCCAACCTTTCTGGAGAGCAATTTGGAATTATGCCCAAAGGGCAATAAAAATGTGTAAACCCTTTGATCCAGCAATACACTACTGGGTCTATACCCTGAAGAGACCATGAAAAAAGGGTAAAAACATCACTTGTGCAAAAATATTCATTGCAGCTCTGTTTGTGGTGGCAGCTCTGTTTGTGGCGGCAAAGAATTGGAAAAAATAGGGGATGTCCATCAACTGGGGAATGGCTGGACAAACTGTGGTATATGTATGTTAGGGAACACTGTTGTTCTATTAAAAATTAGGAGGGATGGGATTTCAGAGAAGCCTGGAAAGACTTTCATGAACTAATGCTAAGTGAGATGAGCAGAACCTATACCCTAACAGCAACCTGGGGGTGATGATCAACCTTAACGGACTTGTTCACTACATTAGTGCAATAATCAGGAACAATTATGGAGGATCTGTGATGGAGAATACAATTTGCATCCAGAGAAAGAACTATGGAATTTAAACAAAGACCAGATTTTACCTTCAATTTTTAAAATAAGTTATCTTATGTGCTACATAATTTGACTATCTCTAATATTTTATTTTTTCCTCAAGGATATGTTTTTTCCTATCAATACATTCCATTTTGATTATTGCATAGCATAGAAACAATGAAAAGATTATCAGATTGCCTTTTGTGGAGGGGAGGGGAGAATTATTAAATTCAAAACCTACAAAAATAATACATAGAAACTATTGTTCTATATAATTGGGAAAACAAATATAATATTTATATATAAAAAAGAAGGTAGTAAGTTTTCCTTTCACATGAGATCTTAAAGTAAAAACAAAATAACCATGTATTTCTCTGGGGATATAGGTTGGGTTCAATGGCCATTGAGGTGTTTTATTGCTGAAATTCTATTATATGGCCAAGTTCCAGTGAGGACTATGAAGTCAAATTTGTGTCCTTGATAATTGGGTTTTTTTTTTTTGCAAGGCAGTGAGGTTAAGTGGCTTGCTCAAGGTCACACAGCTAGGTGATTATGAAGTGTCTGAGGCTGGATTTGAACTCAGGTCCTCCTGACTCCAGGGCTGGTGCTCTATCTACTGTGCCACCTGGCTGCCCCTGTCCTTGTGATTTTCACATTGTTTTTTGCCAGTATTTGTAAATTTGAGCCTAGCCTTGTGCAATCAATCCTTTTATGATTTTTTTTTCTCCCAAGAATTTCTGGACATTTCTATTACTATTGTTCTATATTACAGTTATTCTCCATGTTATTTCATTTGATGGTATATGAAGGCAAGTTTCTACCTCCCTTCCTTTTCAGTTTAAAAACTTTTTTATTAGACTTACAAAATTACAGGAAATTTTATTTTTATCAGCTCTTGTAATAAACACACCAAGCCTGGACAACAGTCCATGTTTCAGATCTGGAGTACTAAGGAAGGAACTCAGTTCAAAAGAAGATCAAATTGTATCCTATTTCCTGCCCAAAGACCTATACAGTAGTAAACTTTTACTCACTATCTATAAATTAGACTTCTTTAGGTACTTGTGTGAAGACATCCAGAAAAAAAAAATCTTCACATTTCAGTGAGCCCATTCAACAAATAAAGATGGCAGGAGAGAGTCATATCATCAAGAACATGGAAAGTTCTAATATAGTAAAAATTTTCAACCCTGACATTAAGGATGGAATCTCAGTCAACAATCATTCCTAACTAGAGATTAGAATTGCGTTCAGGGACCAGAAAAGACAAATACCACAGCAAACATTTTAAAACACCAGTCACTACCAATCATTTTCTCTGACTTCTCTTTGGACTTTGAAATAAAATGTAGAAATTCCACCAAGAGCATTTGAAGGACTGGATTGGTCTTTGGTATTGTTTTCGTTAAATAAGTAAGTAGTATGAGCATTTGAGCTGAATCACTGCCTCCTACTCTCTACCCCCTTCCTCTCACCACCCCAAACTGGGCTAATCATTTGCATCAGGATTCAGAAACTAATCAGCCAAGGGAATGTGAAGCTTAGAAGAAGGCTTAAGATTGTCAGTCAATCAATCAAAAAGCAATTAGTAAGTAACTGACTGCACATGGGACAATGCTAGATACCATACATACTGAGTTGATCATGAGAACAATTGTCAAAATGCCCTCATTCTTTGGATATTTATTTAGCTGTCTGTGCAGAGCTCAATAAAATACGACGGTTTTGCTTTTCTAATAATTTTAGGGAAAAAAAGCAAAATCCTGTCACATGAAATTGTAGGTTTTTGAAGATATGACTATAAAGTAGCGGTACAATTTACTGATTCTAATTGTCAATGAGTTCGAATGACAAGTAAAAATAAATTCTTGAGAATGACAATTACAAAAGTTTAGAATAGGAAGAGATCTCAGCAGCCATCTAGTCATGAGGTGTCAAAAACACTGCCTGCTACAAATATTTCCTAAGTGTATTGGGAAATATTTAACAAAATAAAAGAAAATTTTAATAAAACATTATTGTTCCTGTTGTTCAGTCATGTCTGATTCTTCATGACCACATCTGGAATTTTCTTGGCAAATATACTACAGTGGCTTGCTACTTCTTTCTCAAACTCATTTTACAGTTGAAGAAACTAAGGCAAACAGGACTAAGTGACTAGCCTAAGGTCATAAACTAATAAATGTTTGAGACTAGATAAGAACCAAGGTCTTCTTGATTTCAGGTCCAGGGGGTCTATCCACTGAGCCACTTAACCACTCTCTCCCCTGTACCACCCCCCAAAGAAAGATAGGATTCCTAGATAATGCTAATTTTTGACCTTCTAAGCCTATATAAAGCCTGCAGGGATTTTTATGTAAGGTATTCTGTTTTAGTTCAACTTGTACTCCCACTACAACATTCCTAACAAGAGTTCACTCAGCCTTTGCTGGGAAGAACTATTCAACTTTCTGATCCAACCATTCTACTTGGGGAAGTTTTCCCCTAGTTTCAAGCCTTAAATTGCTTCTTGAAAACTTCAATCCACTAATCTTAGTGCTACTGTCAGGAGTTAAATAGAACAAACATCACCCTTTTCCCATAGGATCACCTTCCAAAGGCTTCAACATCCTTCATGTCTGTCTTGACTTTCAGGATCCTAAAGTTTTTGACTGATTTCATCTTGACTTCCACTGTAAACTTCAGTGATTCTATCCTCCATTCCAGGTAGCTATCCACTTTAGCCCATCTAAACACATCTAACCCCTGGGTCAGTCACATAAACAAATGATCTTATTAAGAATCTAGAACCCCTCATTGTATACCACCACCTTTACAAGTCATTGGCACCTCAAACTCACTGTATCTGAAATAGCAGCCTTCATCTTTCCCCCAAAGACACCTCTCTTCTTGACTTACCTATTTTTGTTGACATTCCCTATCACCTAGGCTAAAAATCTTAGTACCATCCTTTTGAATCATTGTGAACCAAGTGCTGGACAGAATTTAGGAAGCCTGAGTTCAAAATCTCACCTTACACATACTAACTGGGAACTATGCTAAATGCTAAATACGCAAAAATGGTAAAATTCAGTTCCTGGACTCAAGAAGCACACAATCTAATGGGGAAGACAATAAACATATACATATATGTGTGTGTGTGTGTGTGTGTGTGTGTGCGTATATATATATATATATATATATATATATATATATATATATATATATATACAAGTTATATACAGGACAAATGGGAAATAGCTAATAGAGGGAAGTATTAACTAGAATTAAAAGGAGTTGAGAAAGATTTCTTGTAGCAAAGATTTCAGTAAGTGTTTCAAGGAAGTTAAAGAAGCTAGAAGACAGAGATGGAGAGGAAAAACATTCATTTCAGGCATTAGGGACAGCCAGTGAAAATGTCAGAAGATGGAAAATGAGAAAAGACATGGTCAATTGTTGTTGTTCAGGTTTTTCAGTTGTGTCCTACTCTTCATAATCCCATTTGGGTTTTTCTTGGCAAAGATACTGGAGTGGTTAACCATTTCCTTTTCTAGCTCATTTTATAGAGGAGGAAACTGAGGCAAACAGAGTTGAGTGACTTACCTGGGGTCCTACAGTTAGTGAGTGTCTGAAGCCAAATTTGAACTCAGGGAAGAGGAGTATTCCTGACTCCAGGACCAGCATTTTATCCATTTTACTCATAATTTCTGTGGTAAGACCTACACACACAATTTGGTCACTATGGAGTGTTGATTAAAGGAAATGGAAACTTAGAGCAAGGGACTAATTAAAATTTACTGCAATATTCCAGGGGAGAAGTGATGGCCTTGTGAGTAGAGTGAAAGGGATAGATGGGAGAGATGTTGTGGAGATCAAATCAACAAGACTTGGAAACTTATTGTATATGAAGGTGGGAAAAGGAAGAATCAAGGATAACTCTGATATTGCAAACCCGATGTGCCCAGGAGTATGGTGGAACTATCTAAAGAAATAGAGAAGTCAAAAAGAAAGTAGTTTGGGGGGATAAGTAATATTTCATTTTATGTATCTTGAACTTAAAGTTGCTTAGATAAAAACAGTTGGAAACATCCAGGAGTAAATATAGATTAAGGTGTCATCTGCATAAGATTATAATTTAATTCATGGGGACTGATGATTTCACTGCCAGGGAGAGCAGGGAGAGAAGAAAGATACTGGTCCCGGGATACAAGGACGTCACCACTGATTCATCACCAATAAGTCATGTAGATTGACCTGTGTTTCAAGAAGCGGTCATAGATTTGGACTGAGTCATCCATATTCTTATGCTATATTTCACCCAGTTTATTCAGATACCTGATGACTTACATTTAGGATATGTCTGACTGGGGTCAAGAGTCCAGGTCAAAAACAGGGCAACTGTTGTCAGTGAACAGTGATTAAAAGGTGGACCTTTTAAGGCATTATGCTTTCTCAAACTGAGCAAACAATTGGTAGTTTGGTTAGCAGTTTGGCTATGGTGCTTTTTTTTTTTTACTTTTAATTTAACTGTTTTCTAAATTCTACATGACCAAATTATGAATGATTTTCTTAAATTCTTTTATCACTTCTTGCTGAAAGATGAGATGGGGAAATCAAGACTGGATTCTATGGTTCCAGCTCCTGTTTATACCTAATATCCACATAATGGAAGTTTAGAGGTGGTTTTTATCAGAGAATAAGGAAAGGTGCAGAAAACCTCATGGCTTTCTTGCAGGGAAGCTAAAGTTTACAATAAAGTAAGCAAAGAAGAGTATTAGCAGCTTGAAACCAGAGGAGAACACCTCTGAGTTCAGACATAGTCTTGCTTTTGAGGGTGGGAGGAATAGTGGAGTTATGGGGTTGAAGGGTTCTCTTATAGTCCAGTGTATCATAGGCTTCCACTGAAAATCACCATTAGCTTAAAATCATTGAATTAATCATACCTAAATAAGCAAGCTATTCAGAAGTCTACTACTTAGTATTGGGGGGGGGGGGGTTAGGTTTTTTTGTAAGGCAAATGGGGTTAAGTGGCTTGCCCAGGGCCACACAGATAGGTAATTATTAAGTGTCTGAGACCGGATTTGAACCCAGGTACTCTTGACTCCAAGGCCGGTGCTTTATCCACTAAGCCACCTAGCAGCCCCCTTAGTCTTGTTTTTAATGGAGATTATCACTAATTATCAAAGGATGATACATAAGACCTGAGACTTCAAAGATGATCTTATTTCCATTGACTCACACAGGTGAATCCCATTTTAGATAATTTTGATGGATTGTACAATGGCTATTTTTCAGAAGAATTATTTACTTTGCCAAAGAATTCATCCAAGGATTATTGTAATAATGTGTTCCTCTAGCTCATTAAAAAATGATCCAATTAACCAGCCATAAATATTCACACAGATTTTCAAGAGAATACATACTAGCCAAATCTGGCAAATCCATGTTCTATTTTAATAAAAGGTTAATAGCTTGCAAAGCCAGAAGTTACAGTCCTTCAGTCTAGGTGGTAAGAAGTTGCATTACAAGAGAAGAAGATAATAGCATTAAAACTGCTCTGCCTTAAGGGTTGGTCTAAAACATATCTAGGATTGGTTTTTTTATTGATGGCAAGTATAAACATTTGGTTTATTTGTACATATTTTAAATTCTGTTCTTTGTGGCTTTCCTCAAGTCATCCCTGATTCAAAGGTAAATGAGGTGGTAGTCATTGCTTGAGATCAAAGGTCTATGTTGCAAGAATCCCTCCCAAAGCTGCATCAAGCAAACTGAAGAATCATTCTTGAGAGCCCTACCTTTAAGAATTAAATCATTTTTCTTTTCATTAAAAATAATAGGCCAGAGTTGAGGGGAAAATCCGTATTTTTTTGTGGACTAACAAAGGTAAAAATGAAAAAAATTTGATAAAGCTTTGGTAGCCCTAAGAAATTTCTTCAAGTGGGTTATTCCCTGAATTACACCTTTTTTTCATCCTCTCTTCAGCATACTGAATTGAAAAATAAATCTGCTTCTCATCCTACAGGATCAATTCTATGCCCAGTTGAGACCATAGCTGGTGACTTTGGGATTCAATGCTCTTTTACCTGTGTAGATCATTTATTTAATGGATTCAAGATCTGCAAAGCAGATTAGATGGAAGAAGTCTGCACACCAGCTGATGAGCTGTGTGGGTGTGCACATATTATGCTATGAGAAAAGTTACTCTGCATGCAATGAGTCAAATTATCCCAATTCCTCTGCAGAAGAGAATATTTTTGCACAGCTTGAATACCAATTAACTGCAATTTTAGGCTTTTTCTTATTTTATTTCACCTCCTTCCATGAAATAGGTGTATATTTTGGCAGAAATGGGATGAATACTGGACACTGGGTTCCAAAGATGGATTTCAACAGGTGTGGGAACAAAAACAAGAGATTTATAGTTGGGAATTGTTCATCCTTAGATGTGTAGTATCTCGGCCATCTACTTAGACAGATTTCTCCTGTGACTGAAGGTGCCCGATCTCTGGAACATATTTCAGGGTGCAATCTCATAAAGCCAGCAACTTAAGACACCAAAATAATGTCATTTAGTGTCTAGGGGGAGGTTAAAAAGAGGATTAGAGGCAGTCAGGCAGGATATATTAAACGAATCCATGACTAACAGGGTGTGACAGTAAAGGGTTTCATTCTTTTCAACAGAACAGTTCCCTAGGGCTGGAACTATTACCCCACTATGCCTTTATCACCTTGGAATTTTTATGGTTATTTTTGATGAATTCACATTTTTGTAAAGGCTTTTTTGACATGATGCCAATTTTCTATTTTAATTAAAGTCGTAAATAATCTTAATTCTGCCTTAAAAGGTTTATTGTTTCTTGCATTTTTTTTATTATTACTGCCAGGAAATATTTCAAATACCAAAGCATGATGTGAGTTAGCAATTAGAATTTCTCGAAGGTCCAGTAACTCCATTGTACCTTGTAAACATTATATGTTAGAATGCCAATGAAAGATTTAAAAATTCAAATTGACTGATGTCAAATATACTAGCCCTGCTTCTCCTGGGATTAATGTTTATTTTTTGCTTTAAAGTCTTTGGTAGACTTGAACAGGTTAAAAATGAACAGGTTAAAAATATGAAAATAAGCACTGCTCTGGAAATAATAATAAGCCAAGTCTAGGTCAGTTATTTGCTAGAAATGAACAAAACTGCAGCAATGGCACACAAAAGACCACCTCATTTTATTTATGACAATATGAAAAACACACCATGATTTTGCATCTTTTTATGCTAATGGTCTTAGAAAGTTCATTTCCTTGTTGGCCAAATTTTCTTTGGAAAGGTTGCTTAAGAATTGACCCTCAAACTATTTTATGGAGTAAAAGGCTGTTATTTTTAAATTATGTTTCACGCATCTTCCACACAACAAAATCTGCTGATTCCCTACACAGAAGTTGGGATGAGGACAAAAGAAAACCAAAAATACTTCCTGAAGGTACCCTTTTTTATTTGATAGTTTTCTTTCTCCTTATGCTGCCTCTTTTTAATTGAATAAGAGATTATAAGTGAGAAAGCTGTGATATGTTGGAAAGGGCACTGGATTAACTATAGCTGGGTTCTGGTTTTGGCTGGGTTGCCAATTAAATGAATGACCTTAGAGGAGTTTCCTAGTCTCTCTGGGCTTTACTTTCCTCAGTGATAAAAATAAAGATATTGGACTAGAATTAGGAGTTCTTTACCTTGAGTTCTAGTATTTTTTCCTAATATTTTGGCAGCTGTATTTCAATATAATTGTAATTATTAAAGGTTATAAATCAATATAATTTCTTTGTAATCCCATATATTTTATTTTATGTATTTAAAACATTTTTCTGAAAAGTGAGCCATAAGCTCACTATAGGTTCCCCCATAAGCTTTGCCAATGTAGTCCATGCTGCAAAATGGGTTAAGAGTCCCTGGACTTGATTATCTAGGAGATCCCTTCCAATTCTCCAATTCTTTGAATCTATAATACTTTCTAGTTCTGAAGAAAATAGCATGGTATATTTTAACTAACAAGTGTTAAATACCTACTCTATATGAGACACTGGACTAGGTATATAAAAATGGAATTGAGGCAGTCCTTGCCCCATATATTCTGCTATTTCCAATTCATATATTGGGTTCTACACCAAAAGTTACACAAAGGATTTGTATCCCCAATAACTAAATTGTAGTAAATATTTAATTAATGTAGTTTTTTCATTTACTCCATTCATTCATTCAATACAAAAAGGGAATGGACTGAGCAAGTACCTATAATGTCATTTGTGTTACAGACTTGATGTATAGTAAAATCTCACTAACATTGAAGGAAGGCCAGCATGAATTAGTGAAGCATCTGATTCTGGAACAAATGTAATGGAAGGTGGTTTTATTAATAGTTAAGTGTGAATCACTATCATGGGGCTACCCAAATGACAGTTCTGGTAGATCCCCTTTAATTCTCTGCAATTATTTTTACTGTGGATTGTGCTTCTAATTGGATTAAATCCTTTTCTTTTACTCTTGTCTTTATTAACAATTTGCTTGAGCAAATAATTTCCCTCACTGATAATGCAAAAGGCATATAATCTTTACCTTTTCAGGAAAATATACAATTTTAGTCCAGGCTGTACCTAAACATTGCAAATACTAACCATATGGGGTTTGTGCTGGGTATATCCGACAGTATTTCAAGAAGAGAGGTTTAAATGATTCCCATACCTCATTTCCCAGGGTGGGTGCCCACGTGATTGAGAACATCTATCAAATTCTTCAGCACCTAGGCACCACTCTACTTCATTCAGAAAAGGTCATAGCTTTGAGCACTCAGACTAACCTTGTGCTAGCAACTCTTTGGGAAAGGAAAATGAACAATACAAAGGATTGTAGAGCATTTTACCAACATAAAAGCACTAAATATATTTCAAAGAATAAAAGAACTTATAGCTTCTGACTAGAAAGTGGGCTGACCTGAAATCATCCTTTGATTTCCTGGCCACACAGTTCAATCTCTTGAAACAAGTTGTGTCTCAGACTGCCTTCTGGATTGTTTAGAGGGGACTCAAATGACACTCAGAAGAGATGGGCAATCAACTGAGGTTACAAGTCATATAGAGAACCCATCACTAGTCAGACACCCCAGGAACCAACATCAGACCCAGTGGGCCAACACAGTTTACCGCAGTGGCAAGACATTTAAACCTTAAGGGTCTGATTTTTTTTGGTGGTCAGATATATCAAATGTCCTACATAGCCACAAAATACAAAGAGGTTCCTACAGCTGGCTGCATTGACAGAAGAATGTCTTTTAAATTTCCTCTTGATAAGAAAATACATGGAGATAGGGGTAGAAATAATTTTGATAGATAGAAATGACCATACAGTTCCATTCACTTGATTTGAAGTGAAATGGGCAGTAGGATGAGGGGACTGTAGTATGTTTACTGAGTTTGTTATTTTCAAGGCTATTGCTTCCTATATTACCAGGAATAGAACAGTTTTAACTAATTTTCATGAGAACACAACTAACAGGGATTGCCTCCCCTTTCCCCAATTTATATTTTTACTAAATATTCAGCTCTTTTTTGCCATAGGGTGACTTTTCAACCAAGGTACGTTCTCTATCATTATTTTCTTTGAGTTTTATTATGAATGAATCAATTCTTCAAATTCATATATGTATGTGCTAGCTATGCAAACATGAGGCTTAACATTTCTTCATGGAAGACTTCCCTCATTAATAAAATCTAAAACACATTATAACTTGAGCAATCTAAGTTCAAATATGTAAAGTGTTAACCCTATGCACAGTTCTAAAGCTATAACAGTAACTGAGGGTGTATTTTCCTGACTGGTCAGCATCTGAAAAATTACCTTTTTTCTTGCCTGTTGGTCTTTGGAAGAATGGGCCTTGACGTGCTTTCTTAGGGAACTTGGATCTGTGTAGCGTTTGGTACATCCTGGAATTTGACATGCATAAGGTTTCTGAATAAAAAAGAAACAAAGAAACAGCTGTGGTTAAATCATGAGGCATACAAGGGAAAAATCCATGCTAAGCCTCCTGATTTCCAAAACATGCATTGTCACTGACTGATCTCAAATACTGGATAATAAACGCAAAATCCATGTAGAAAAACCTGGTAATTTTATATCAGGGCAAAAAAGGAAAGCAGACTTTGTAGGGGAAAACAAAATCCAAAACAAAGAGATGGAGAATCTTTGATCACTGTTAAGAATCTAATTTACATTTCACCAGCCTACATAACATGAAACCCTGTGACATTTTTTTTAACAATGGGATTATTAGAGAGTGTGTTGGGTTGTACTTACAATTCTGCTGCCCTGAGAATAATCTTTGGCATAGTCAGAAACTAGCAAACACATATTCTTTAGTGAGTCAGGTAAAGAAGTTGCAGTATAGTCCAGAAAAGACTGGGAAGTGTTACAGAAGAGACCTGATTCAAAGAGAGAAAGAGAATCAAGAAGGGAAATTTAATGTAGTATGAGTAGGAAAAAAATGAATATTACAAAAAAACAGGTATCAAAGGTATCAGATAGAGAAACAGGACCTAATTAAGCAGGTTGCTTTTACATGCTTTTCAGATGATTAGTTTTGCAGAAGAATTTTGCTTTTTTAGAAAAGTAATATCTAGGAACACTTGGTTAACTAAGATGTGACCTAGAGTTCTGATGAAGTTCGGTTCACCACAGGTCATCTTTAAGTTGTGTGAGTTGCAGAGGATCAGAAAAAACATTAGAATTACTTAGAATCAAAGAATTGTAATATTCAGAACTGGAAAAGACCTTAGAGACATCCATTTCAGAGATTAGAGGCTCTTTCACTTATGTCCCATTTTATTTACATTTACTATATTTACATAGATTTAGCTTTTGATAAAGTATGAGTTTTTAGCTTGTCTGGGAAATGACCTTTGGAGTGTACTATAAATTTAATATAAAATATATTCATATCAATATTCATATCAAATGTATTGAAATGTTACAGTAATTGTTTGAGACAATAGGCATTTACCAGGCAAATTCTTTTGCTAATCCCAAGTGCTAGAAATTAGAAAATAAGTGTATTTATACTACATGGAAACAGTCAATAATTAACTAAATAGGTGATAGAATTGACAGATGACCAATTGAGTTCATGTCTTTGATGTGTCCATTGTATAAATACAAATTTTAAGAAATCAAAAATTTTAATCTTTTCAAATATCTAGACCCTATATTGTTGTATAAAGACAATATCTATATTCCATTTTACTGTTGTTAATTTTTTTCTGTTTTAAAATCTGCACATTTGGTATTGCATAGGCCAGACTACTTGGGGATAACATCCTATTCCCAGAAGTCTATATATATATGATTTGTCTTCCTGTTTAATGGGCTACATTTACTTCAGAGAATGAGTACAATCTCACAATCAATCCTGAAGTCAATGGCACTGCTTACAGTGATTAGCACAATTAAGTTAAATAACATAGTACTTTACAAATATTATCTCATTGGTTATTTTGGACAAGTCACTAAATTTATTTGGCCATTAGTTTGCTCATCTGTGAAATAAAGGAGTTAGAGTAGGTAATCTCCAACTTTCATTCCAGTTCTCAAATTCTGGGATCCTAATTTCTGGAAACCAGATCTAGTTTTTGGAATTCCCATGGCTATTTTAGAACAGTCTATTGTTTCTTTTTCATTTAGCAATCATTCTAACTGAGGATGAATACTATATTTATGCATATCTTTGTTACTTCTGCTGATAGAGAAAAGAGGAGATTTACACAATGCAGAGCAATGAATAGTCAATTACATTTATTTTTTGGAGTTTGGTAAAAGATGCACTTGAGCCCATAAATATACAGCATGGATGTATATTACAGTGCTCATCCTTTCTTTGCTCATCCCTGCAATTTGTAACTTGGAATTCAGATATAGAAAATCTCAGATCATTTGTCTAATTCTAAAAGTAATATTATCTTACACTCTCTATGATATATATGCCCTCTCTTCTGGACCTGAATATCTGTGCTTTTCATTCAAATTCTAACTTGTAATTTGATAACTAAAAACTGGATTTAGGATTATTTTTTAACTGTGAAACTCTCTTCCCCTAATTAGATACCAAGGTATCAACAAGCAAACACAAAAAAAGTTTTCAAAGTTATAAATAATAATTAAATGATTTTTAATGAACAAAATGTTTAATAAACCAAATAGGTCTCATGAATGATAAGCTTGCTGATAGACTAATAAAAGTTTAGTTTCTTACAATATAAATTTATACAAATTAATACTTTGTTAGAAATCACATTACTTGAAGAATAGTTTCCTCTAGACTTCAAGGATGTGTGATTTCACCAGTGTGGGTACTGAATGCAGATAATCCCTCAGTTCCAAAGAAGATGATCATCATGGGTAGCAGTGTTGGATTAATTCATTTCCCTATTACTTGATGGTGAAATTCTTCCAATTTAGCTAAGTTTGGACTTGATCAAATAGCATATACCATAAATCAATGTTTTCTAGCTAGGCCCCTATGGAGGGGCCAGGGTGACTTTTATAGCACAATGAACAAGCAGAGGAAGTTTCTAGTCCAGCAGTTCTCAGACTGGCTTTGCTTATAAATTAATCCTTCATATTGCTGCCCAGATTAATCTGCTACAATTTTAAAAGTCATGTTTTCTAATCAAAACTTTCTGAATTGTTGCTAAATAAAGATCAATCTGATTTAGTTTGGTGTTCTAGGTTCTTTTTAACTTGACCCAGTGTCATCTATTCACTACTCCTCTCGACATGGGATACTTCAGCCCTCCATTGACCTGATTCCTGTGCTTGATGTCATCATATTCTTTCTTATGTATCAGCCATCCATCAATTCAATCACAATCCTTTCTAACAAAAATGTCATCTTTCCCATATGGCCTTCCTTGACCCCTGCCCGTCTTCTCAGGCAACAATGATTCTGTTTTCTCTATTCTTCAAATAGCACTTGGATTGGACCTTTCTTCTACACTTTATATATCATTTGTGTAAAATAGCTTTATTATGTTCTCCTTCTGTAAATTTTGTGAGATCCATGGCCATATCTTATTTGATTTTTGCATCTCTCTTCAGCACCCAGAACAATTATTTGATTATGGCTTATACTTAATATGTTTATGTGTTTGGTTTATATAAGTATATGTTTATATATATTTGTAACATGGGACATAATGAATAATAACAGTAACTTGTATTTATATAATATTTGAAGTATCTTTATACATAGTATCTCATTCTATGACCTCCCAGAGTCCTGTGCTGTTATTATCTTCATGTTAAGGTAAATGTCACTGAGGTAGATATAAATTTTCTGACTTGCCCAGAGTTACACAGCTACTAATTGTCAAATTTGAACTCAGGTCTTCTTGCCTCTGAGTCTAGAACTCTATCCACTTTTTCATCTGGCTGCATCTAAAAGTTTTCTAAATAGAAATATCCCCCCTAAAAGGCATATAATGTTTATAAACTAGAATACTTTTGAAATCACTAGTGACAAATAGAAACTGATAAAAATGTAATAAATATGTCAACGATGATATCAGAATAATTGTAAATATGTATGAGAAGGTGTGTAGAAATAACAGTATCTTTTTAAAACTCAAGCTCTGCTATAGTTTAATAATAGACACTAGAATATTAACACTGAAAAAATACTGTCATGAATACATTATTTGCAAGAATGTGGGATAAGAGATATCCAATTTGTATAATACATTTATCCTGATGCTTTTGTTAATTTAAGTGAAATTACATATCATCATAACTGGCCACATATGAAGAGAATGTCATACATATTGGAAAAGCAAATAACAAAGGCATATCAATGCAATTCAAAAAATATGCGGAGATGTCTGAAAGGTATATGAAGATAAAGATAAAGAACATTCAGAACATTAAGAAAATTAAAGACATAATAGTGAAAAGCAAATGTGTTCATAGGGTTTATTTCAAAGTTCAAGTGGCTACAGAGATATGGTAGGCACAATTAAATTATACCCTTAGGATTAATTAGCTGAATACTATCACTGTAAAATGAGGATGGTTGTACTTATACAGCCTTCCACACAGGGTTATTGCAAGGACCAAATGAGATCATGTGTGTAAAGCATTTCATGAACCTTAAAATGCTATACAAATAGAGGCTATTATCAGGATTCAACAATGGATCTGTGATGGATCTGTGATTTTTACGGAACTCTCAAGTAAGGAAAGTCCCTATACCAATGCAGTTTGACACCTTCTCTCCAACTCATTGTCTTATGAGAGTTTCCCGGGTAACTGAGAGATTAAATTATTTGCTTAGTGTCATACAGAGAGCAGAGAGTCAGAGTTAGGATTTAAACTCAAATCTTTCTAGTTTGGGATCAACTTTCTAAGTCATTATATGACACTGCCACTTTAGGATTATTTTTTGTTGTTCAATCATTTCAGAGAGGTCCAACTGCACATGAGCTCATTCGGGATTTTCTTGGTAAAGATATTAGTGTAGTTTACCACTTCTTTGTTTAGTTCATTTAACATGTAATGAAATTGTGGCAAATGGAGTGAAAAGACTTGCCCAGGGTCACATAGTTAGGAGATATCTGAAGCTGGATTTGAATTCAGGAAGTTAAGTCCTCCTAACTCTTAATCCAGTATTCTATCCATTCCATCACTGAATTCTACTCCCTCTTAATTCTACTATCATATCATTCTCCTATTAAAGTCAGTTTTAATACTTCATGGTAGTGGAGAGGGGAAACTTGAGTTCCACAAGTCCATGTAGGTAGAAACAAGCTAAAGGTCTTACTAAGCTGGAAAGGTTCTAGGTACCAACTGGGCATGTGGCCATTAAGGATTTTTGTGTGATGTTCAATTTTGATCTATGCTTATCATGAATGCAAATGTAAAGCCTATATCAGATTGCTTTCTGTTGGAGGGAGGGAGAAGAGAAAGGAGGGAGGGAGAAAATTGTAAAACACAAACCTTGCCCCCCCAAAAAAATATTTGTCAGTCTGTTGAAACTATCATTGTATGTAATTGGAAAGCAAATTTTAAAAAATAATTCATGTATGAGGACTGACTTGGCGAAATTCAGAGAGCTAACCCTGATTTCATTAGGGAGGTAATTTTTTTTAGCCAAAACAACTCACAGAAACTATCTATGAAGGCAGAGAATCTGAAGTACTAATACAGTCAGGTGATTCAAATACTAGACCTGGAGTACAGAAATCTTGAGTTCAACTCCAGCCTCAGATACTTAAGCTGAATAATCCTGAGAAAGTCACCTAATCTTATTGCTTTAATTTTCTTATCTGTAAAATGGGGATAAGAACAGTATCTACTTCATAGTGTTGCTGAGGATCAATTGAGATAATGCTTAATCCTTAAGGTATTATATAAATGCTAACTCTTATTATGTCAGTCATTTAAGCCTTGCCTCAATTTCCTCATCTGTAAAAAAAGGATAACAAGAGCACCTATTATATCATAACAGGCTTATTGTGAGGTTGTAATGAGATATTGCAAAAAGTTTTGCAAACTTAAATCATTATGTAAATGTTAGCCACCACCACCGTCATCATCATCATCATCATCATCTGCCAGCATCAACACATTGACGCTTTATACTAGCCCACCTAAGGAAAGAAGCAAAAATAATGTCTAAAGCCAATGAATGGTGATTCTCAAAAAGTTATTTGTGTGTTCAATTTATGCCTGGGGATAAAGAGAAAATTTTCGGGAGACTTCATCTAGTTCTTACTTCATAAAAATAAAATATAACAAAGCCCCTTTGAAAGGATGAAGCAAAGGAATAGGGTCTTGATTTGTTATTTCATTAGTATGGGAATGAAATCAATAGGCATCTATTTATTAATTAGTAACCTACACCATGCTAGTCACTAAGCTAAGCATCAAGAATACAAAGAAAGACAAAAGCAGTTCCTGTTCTCAAAGACCTCACAATCTAATGAGGGATATAACATGCAAACAGCTATGGGCTAATAAAATATAGTCAGGATACATTGGAGATAATCTTAGAGGGGAAAGGTGCTGGCATTTAAGGAAACCAGGAAAGGATTGAGAAAGAAGATAGAATTTTAACTGAGATTCAGAGGAACCCAGGTCACAGCAAGGAACAAGAGAATTTCAGGTCTGGAGATATCCAGTGGAAATGCACAGAGTCAGATGAAGATGATCCCTCTACCAATGTCTATTAATATCATCTCTGCCACTTCAAGTCCTACAGAGTTGCCTACAAAAGCAGAAATTAAGGTATATTGTCCAAGTTCACACAACCAGAATATTTTAGAGATAATATTTAAACTGTTATGTTTCTATAATTAGGACAGATAGATGATACAGTGGATAGAGTGCCAAACCCAGAGTTGGAAGACTCATCTTCATAAGTTCAAACTTAGCCTTAGACATCTACTGTTTTTGTCTTTTTTTTAAATCTGTAATGTGCGCTGCAGAAAGAAAGAGTAAACTACTCCAGTATCTTTACCAAGAAAACCCCAAAGGAGTCATTTAGAGTTGAACATGACCAAAAATGACTGAAAGTTTCTATAATGATCACATTCATTACATATGATATATATGTATATGTCATTATATATATATCATCTTTGTGCATAGATGATAATGACAATTTGAATTATTACAATACCTACTCAAAATTCTTTATATTCCCAGGGAACTGATTCAATAGGTTTTCCTACCAATTAGCTTTTAAGGTTTTAGTTGAATCTATATGAAAGAAAGGGTGAGAATGTATGATTGTGGTACTTTCTAACCACTTTTCTCATGGCTCTGATGCCTTAGGGTAATCAATTTACAGGCCATAAAGAAAATTTGTCTCCATCTTACTCCCATATTTATAGCTTCCATGTTAGGATTTCTTAACATGGGAAATTAAAGTTTAAATTGTAAAAACTGTCCATTCTTACGGTATCCAGGTGGGTTCTCTGGTGCTTGGCTCGGTCACTGGAGTTACTAAAGGCTTTCTGACATCCTGGATGCTGACACAGGTATGGTTTCTCTCCTGTGTGGCTCCTCAGGTGAATCTTGAGATTCTCTAGTCTTGAAAAGGCCTTCTTGCAGCCCTCAAACTGTAAAAAGAAAAACATTTATCTTTTAATTGTTGAAAGAAATTTGAATTTTTGTCATGCCAGAGAAAATCCTAAATTTTTAATTTTTTTTTTTTTTAGATTTTTCAAGGCAATGGGGTTAAGTGGCTTGCCCAAGGCCACATGGCTAGGTAATTATTAAGTGTCCAAGGCTGGATTTGAACTCAGGTACTCCTGACTCCAAGGCCAGTGCTCTATCCACTGTGCCACCTAGCCACTCCATAAATTTTTATTTTTATTGATCAATTGATCAATCTAAAACTTTTACTAAGCATTCACAAAGAGACAAGGTATTGTGTGAAGTTTACATGATAAAAAGAAAGACAAAAAACACTAACTCAAAGATTTTTTATTCTATTGGGGGAAAACACATGTAAATAGGGGGGTACAAGATACATACATAATAGATAGATGGCATCCTTAGGAGGAAAGGCATTATTAGTAGCAGCTGGAAACATTTGGAAAGATTTTCCTTTTGTTTGAGTGGAGTCTTGAAGAAGTCATAAGTTCTGAGGACAGGGTGAGGAAGGAAAAATATTTCAAAGACAAGGAGATGGGAGTTAGAGTATGCTGCACAAGGATTGGATCATGAAGTATATAAAGAAGAATAAAGTGAAAAACTAGAAGGACAGAAGGAAGTCAGATTGTGAAAAGCTTTAAATATCAAAGAACTTAACTCTTCGATTCTGGAGGGAATTAAGGAGCTGAGAATAGGTAATATAGTCAGACTTGAACTTTAAGAAAAGCATTCCAGCAGGAAGACATCTTTGAGTAGAAAATGGTTTAAGGAAGAGGCACTAATTATGAAGCCATTGCAAAAGTCCAGGTGAGATGTGATGAAGGCTTGAACTCTTAAGTGCTTAATAGGTATGTATTGACTGATTGAATGAATTGTAGGGTGGTTGTGCGAGTAGAGATAAAAGAAAATATTTGACCAATGGTATGAAGGTATTTTAAGAATTGGTAACTAAGTGAAAAAGTGAGGATGACTCTGTGAGAGCAGTATTGGGGGTGACAAAGGTTTCTATAAGCCAGGATCTAAATTCACTGAGGAAGAAAGGAAAATAGCCCAAGGAATGTCAGATTAAAAAAAAAAATCAGCCAGCAAGCAAGCATTAGTTTTGAAAACATTCAGATGTTATAGGAACTGCATTTCTCCACCAACTATA
This sequence comes from Macrotis lagotis, assembly GCF_037893015.1. Taxonomy (NCBI): domain Eukaryota; kingdom Metazoa; phylum Chordata; class Mammalia; order Peramelemorphia; family Peramelidae; genus Macrotis; species Macrotis lagotis. The sequence continues at coordinate 67,314,494 of NC_133665.1, forward strand.
CATGTCACTTTATGTACCAGATTTGGGTTAGATTTTTGTGATTACTTATGTCAGAGAAAATTAGCTGTGAGCCATCTGGACAAGTTTGTAAAAATACAGTGATGCGTGTCTTAAAGATTTATTGAAAAATTAACACACTTTTCCATTTCCAAATTGGTCTAAATTAGAAGAACCAGGAGGGAAGAAACTTTCTGGTAACTGGTAAACTAACAAAAGTCATAGTAACAAATTAGCATAATGCAGAATGCAGAAGCCTGAGGAGCCATCATTAAAGTCAGTGTGTACGCGTACTGATGCTTCATAACTGTATCATTTCTCTATGTCTTTGAAAATATCTTTTATATGAAAGCTATATGCCACCATGTCAAAAGAAGCTGAAGGAAGATATCCAAAAATAAGGCACACCTAATAAGATGACCTGGGCAATAGAAAAATTGCCTTATGGTTAAGACATTTTCAAAATAGGTAATTTATTTGTTTGGAAGCTCTGCTGTTAAATTGACAAAACAATATTATAGAAAAAGCAAGGGTAAAAAATGAAACCTCAGTTGTATATCAATAGCAAAATAACACAAATATTTATTGGATTTAATTTCTTTTTTATTAAAGATTTTATTTATTTTGAGTTTTACAAATTTTCCCCATCTTACTTCCCTCCCCCCTACAGAAAGCAATTTGTCAGTCTTTACATTGTTTCCATACTGTACATTGATCCAAATTGAGTGTGATGAGAGAGAAATCATATTGTATTTAATTTCTAAAAAAATCAAGTTGTTCTATCAATTTTTATTCATCAGATCATAAATCTTGAAGCTAAAAGGGGCTTTAAAGATTATCTTTTCCTAGCCACTTGTTTAACAGATGAAAATACTGAGAGGCCTAAGGTTATGAAATTACATACTCAAGTTTACACATATAAGTTTCAGAGTTGGGTTCTAACAAACTCTGATCCACATCTACTATCCCATCTACTACACTATACAATTCAATATTGCATTTTTTAAAATATCTACAAAGCACAGAAGAAATATAATGTAAACCCTATTCTCAAAGACCTGAGTCTTTGAAAATCTGGTCTTAGATATTAACTGTTGTGACTTTGGTCAAGTTGCTTAATCTTTGTTTCAGTTTCCTCAACTGTAAAATGAAGATAGTAATAGCATCTACTTCACACTGTTGCTGCAACAGTGAAATGACGTAATTATAAAAAGCACTTAGCACAGTGCCTATCACAGAGTAGGCATGTATAAATGGTTATTGTCCTACTTTCTAAATGAAGGAAGGGCAAATCTTCCCCAATCTAAATGGAGGAAGGACAAATATACAAAGGAAGGTGAGATAAAAATAAAGTGCTTTAAGCAATTCAAAGGAGATATCGTTTTGTAAAAAAGATACACTTAAAAAAAAAGGAGTGGACCTTGAATGAAGTAAGGATCTTCAAAATGGAGAGATGGGAGCAAGAAAAGGATTATTTAATGCTAAAGATGGGACAAAGGGATGGGTGAAGTCTTGAGAAAACAAAGAATATAGAGAGTATATAAAGGAGACCAAAGGCAAATAAGCCCAGAAAGGCAAGTAGAAACCATATTCTAGAGCACCATGAGTTTGGAATCACAAATTTAAATTTAATTGCAGTAGTATCAGGGAGTTATTAAAGTCATGTACACATCCTTATTGATGCATTGGGGAAATTGCTTGGTGAAAACTATGAAAAATGGATTAGAGAAGGAATAAAACAACTACAGTCATTTAAACATTTAAAGCACATTGTAGTATATAGTTTTCACCCACAAGAATCATTTACAGATATAAAATGACCTATAAAATTGAAATAGCTCAGAAATTTAATATCTTCAAAGATTCAAAGCCATGGAGAGATTCAAGTCTTGAGATACAAAATGATTCCCACTCAAGATAAGCAGGTATAACTTATCTTACAGAGTATAATGTCATTTGTGCTTTTTCCTTATTGCAGTGGAGGAGAATACATTTATGAATGAGTATATTTCCAATAATTCTTTATTAGGATCTTGATCTCTAAAGCAAAAGCAACCCACCTAGGCAGGGTGATCCAATAAGCCATACCACCATCTATTTAAATGCCTGGAATCCACATGCTGAAATATTTAAAGAAATTTATGAAAGTTGTATTTATTTTTGATTGGGAGTTATACTTGTTTCATAGACATATGTTGGTTTATTTCAATTTTGATATTTTGCTTAAAATAATTTTGGTGTTTTCCTGATTTCTACTTCACATAAGAAAGAACAAATTTAGCCTAAACGGAAGATGATTGCTGATGAAGCCAAGGACTTTTACAACATAGTGAAAGAAATACAAGGCTGTGTGGCTTTTGGCAATAGGAATTAAGGGAAGAAAAATAGAAGGGATAAATCCCCCAGGTTTTTGTGACTAAAGATAAAGGACCTAGGAATTATTCCCTGATCATTAAATAAGAGCCTCTATTTATAAGGTTCTCACTCTATGACAACTTAGAGCAAACTTCTGGAGCTGAGTTTATTTAACTTGGAATTGGCTAATGAACCACACTTAGGACTGTACTGAGCCTGTGGTTTCAGGTCATGCCAAACCTGTAGACTGGTTCTGAGCTACAGTTCTTCTTGGCTTTGGTTCAGTTAAGAGGCCCACCTGAGGGGTGAACAGGGCAGGCCCTAATGCCCTCTTCATTCCACATCTCTCCAAAATCTAAGGCAACCTAAAGGGCTGTTGAAGATCCAACATAGTAGTGTGAGATGACCACAGAAAAATAAGTATCTCTGAATACTTTGATAACTGAGACCCTCTAGAGGTTCTGTGATGTTTTGAAACCTTGATTGAAGACTTGGAGCGTATGTGATCTCCCAGGAACCCACTAAGCTGGTCATCACCAATGGACAGACTTATATTTCCATGACCCCTCTAGACAAGTCAATTGCTATAAAGCTGCAATTTCTCCCAGAATATCTATAGAATTCTATACATTTGTGAATCTTATGTTTGGCTGGTGATGGCAAATTTGAAACTAATAAATTTTATATACAAAGCATTTAAAAATCTACACAAAGTACTTTATAATCTTTCTTTTAGTCCTATTAACATTATATTACTATTATTGCTCAATACTACCTCTTCTAAAAGTGCAAATTGTTATATAATCCAGAGTAGGTTTTGGACCACTCTCTCAAGTAATCCAAATGTTCTCTAAGAGTATCTTTCAAGGACTAAATTTTATGCCTCTGCCTTTCTTCCAGAGTTTTCCTATTGCCATAGGAGTATCCTTAATCATAGAGAGATATAAAGAGATAGATAGATAGATAGATAGATAGATAGATTGTATACTTTCCTTCTACCATATATTATGACTCCACAGTTGTAGAAAAGATATTTTATCATAAGAGAAAAAGTAAGTCATAATTTTCAACCTATAGTTTCCTATGATTTCATAAGCAGAACAATATATTATGAGCAAAAGTAGACTCCAGGGTAAGATCTAGCTGATTTGTATCCAGAAAGGAACATAAACAATAAGGTCAAGAACACTTGCAATTGGCAAAAGGGATGGCTTAGTCATGTAGCAAGAATGAGAGACAATAGATGGATAACTGAAATCCTATATTGGCACCCTCAAAATAGTAAAAGAACAGGGGCATCATGAGTCTTGGGTGGAATATTTAAAGGAGTTTTAAAGAAACATATAAGGGGCATCTAGGTGGTACAGTGGATAGAGCACCAATCATGGAGTCAGGAGGACCTGAGTTCAAATTTGAGCTCAGACATTCAATACATACTAGCTATGTGATCTTGGATGAGTCATTTTATCCCATCGCTTTGAAAAAGCAAACCAGAAAGAAACACATAGACATGAATGGCAAAGAATAAGAAGGGGTGGGGACACAGCTACCAGTGGTTAAATGGAGTCTTCATACCATGGAAATCTTTGATCAATTTAAATGTCTTAGAAAATAAAAGAACTTAAAGTATCCTGAGTTTTGAAATATCAAATGAAACTTCATTTTTAGAGGGAGATAGAAAACAAACAAACAAAAAAACCAAGAAACCTCCCATACAATAATTCCATGTGGCTGTTTCTAAATCAAAAGATTTAATTAAAAGTACAATTTCCTCAGCCTCCACCCTCTAGCTTGTAATGTTCAACTAATTTTTAGGACTATTTCTTGTTTAAGGAATCAAAAACTAGGCTGTAATCATCATCTATATATATATATATTGGCTTGATTACAGATCGTTGACATTAAGTGGCATTAAGATGACCTTTGAAATATTACTTTCCCTTTCTATTAGAGGCTTTTGTGTAAGGTACTGAAAATGAAAGGCTCATTAGACACCATTAAAATAGGATTTATTCCATATGTGTAACCAATAATCAAGGGGAATATTATTCCCTCCCCTAATCAGCTACTTAGTCTACTGAGAAGCATAAGTGTGTACCCCAAGTACTAATAACAGAAACCATTTCCTGATCAGGTTTCCATAGCATCTCTAATGTCAACAGACCAAAGGCAGAGGGGATTCTATGATACTGGGCATTTTTAATATACATTTGAATTCAATTAAGGCATCAATGTTTATGACCCTTAGCGGTCTGAGCTTTTACAATTTCATCAGTCAAGTTCAATTAATCCCATTAGTTCTAGCTGGTGCTGTGATATGTAGTGTGGCTCTAGGAGCTGGCTGATGAATTACGTGTTCACTTACATCTCATGTATGGCCATTGAAATGAGAGGACTGAGAGGTAATAGCATAAAGGTCAGCAAACATTTTTAATGCTGTGGATATAATCACAGTCAATCCAAGAATTCTGTTCCTCTAAGATTACATGGGGGAATAATTCTGTCACTTAATGGACTCTAAGGATGAAAATGAGAATATAAGGCTTCTAATTCTCATAAAGATATAGAGGAAGAGAGAGACATGTACATAAAATATTAAGGAGCCAGTAACTGAAAGCAAAGGTTTCTAGATTAAAACAAGAAGTTCTAATACATGAATTCACCTGTTGATCAATTTAGTGAACAGGGCAATAAGTAACCATCTGGGGTAGGGATCTATGACTAACCTGGGAATACTAGAGTTTTGGTAGAGCTCAGAAAATTTAGAGGATATGTGTGGTCCTTCCCACTCAGATCCTATCCCTTTAGTAAATAAACTTCATTCTTTTATAACTAACTGTGTATCATTTTATCATGAATTAAAAAGTTGATTCAAGGGTGTTTTGGAGACTCTTTAACCAGTCCTGGATAGAGGTTGCCTCAGGCACCAAAATTGCTGGTGGAGAAAGTTCCCAACAGTACAGTTGTTGGCAGGTTATTAGAAAGAAGTAGCAGTATCATGATTCAGAGATGCTGTTCCTTTCCAAATATTTCTTCAGAAACAACATATACTTGGTAAATTCTGAGGGCTGGGTAAAGCCTTCTATGCCAATATGACCTCCAGACATCCAAATATTGCCATATCACCTGCTAAGACACCTTAAGTGCCCCTAGTTCCTACTCTCCATAATTTTTATGTTTTCTCCCACAATTAGACTGGGAGCTCTTGAGCATAAGTACCAAACTGCTATATAAATTGCATTCCCAAACCTTAGAATGGTAATTGTTACATAGGTAAAGTTAATAAGTTATTTATAATAAAGACTTTTTTTGAAATAAGAGTATTCAGAAAGAATACTATATCTTCTTTCATTTCTAGGATAAGCTATCAGTCAACATCAAGTCAGTTAGACTTAGATAATAACCAATCAAGGCCATTATTCAATTTGATTGAATTACTGATTGGCCCTTATACTGACTACAAATTCAACCAACCAATAAGATTGGTAGAAATTGAATGCAACTCTTTATACCACATTTTAATGTATCTTATAGTTATTTCTTTTAGTACAGACCGATTTAGTCTACTAGGAAGCATGTGCTTACCATAAGTACTTATAACAGCAATCCTTTCCTGATCTGGTTTCCTTAGCATCTCATATATGATGCTCTGGTTAATATGATGTCACATCTACAGCTAAAATTTAGTATGAAGTGTGACTAATAGAACAAGACAATAAAACAAAGTAGACCCTACATTTATTAACAGATTTCTGGCAAGTCTTGTCTTTAAAAGTCATGTCAAGCACTTGGAAAGTCCTATATAAGTATGAGTTGGGTATATGCCAGAAAGCATTGCCTTGAAGAGAGGAAATTAATAATGGAAAATAAAGATAAAGAAATCAAACAGAAAGGTTCTAAAAGAACATATCAGTTGTTTGCTTTTGTTTCTTAATCAGTATTCTTTGCTTCATGGCATATGGTTTGGCTGGTTTCTACTTAGTTGTTTCTGTTCCTAATGCATTCATATCATTCTTAGTCTCTTGAATAAATCTTAATATTATACCACATTAATTTGTAGAAAGTGCTATGTGAGGGGTAAAAAAAGGAAATCATTCAAATACTTCTAGGCTTTTAAGAAAATCTCAATTCATGTATTCATTAAGCAAAGAGAATTTTACTTTGTGCTTTCTTCTCAAGTGCTAATTCCACAGTGAGAATGGGAACACATGAAGTTGTTGTCTATGTACTCTTGTCATACCAGCCCTAACTTCACTCATCCCTTTATTCATTTCATCTAATGTCACTTCTCTCTGTGTCTGAACAAGTTTCCATGAGGTTTTTCCCTCCTTATCCCTGTATTTCCCCTTAATATAACTAATTTAAAGCAAAACAGACCCTTGGAGGTCATCTGTTCCGATATCACCATTTTTCAGAAATGAGAGATGAAAGCCAGAGAGTTTGCTAATCCAAGGTTAGTTTAAGTCATCCCTTGGATAATGACAGTGAAGGTAAACTTTGTTTATGGAAAAAACAATAAGATATTCTAGAGACAATTTGAAACCATAACCAAAGGGTTATAAAACTGTGCATACCCTTTGACTCAACAATACTATTGCTAGATCTATCCCCCAAAGAGATCAAAGAAAAAGGGGAAAATACCCACATACATACAAATATTTATAGTAATTCTTTTAATAGTGGCAAAAATAGAAATTAAAGTAATGCCCATCAACTGGGGAATGGCTTAACATGTGTGGCATATGATTGTGATGGAATATTATAGTGATATAAGAAATGATTAGCAGGATGCTTTCAGAAAAACCTAGGAAGATATATGAATTCTTGCAAAGCGAAGTGAGTAAACCAGGAGAATATGTACTGCATTGTACATAGCAGCAGCAACACGGTAGTGATAATCCACAGTGAAAGACTTAGTTACTCCAATCAATATAATGATCTTTGATAATACCAAAGGACTCATGATGAAAAATGCTATCCACCTCCAGAAAAAGAATTGATAGCATCTGAATACAGACTGATGGGTAATATTTTTCACTTTCTTTTATTTTTCTGGCTTCTCCCTTCCCCACAAATGGATAATATTGATATATTTTCCATGACTTCATATATACATTTATATATATATAATATATATATATAGATAGCATATATAATCAATACCATATAGCTTACATTTTCAAAAGGGTGTGGGAGATGATGTAGGGGGAGGACAATAATTTGGAACCCAAAATTTTAAAAATGAAATATTCAAAACAAATTAATAAAAATAGTAAAAAGTTTTGACATGAAAGCCTTGCTCTGGATCTAGTATCAGAAGTCCAATTGACCCAATTCCCTTATTTTTCCATTGAGGAAAACAAGGCCCAGGAAGATTAAATCACTTGACTAAGGTCATATAGGTAGTAAACCTCAAAGAGGAGATTGAAAGTATGTCTTCTGATTTTACCATACCATGAAGGATGTTATTAATCTCTGCACTCTAACAAGTCAGTATACCAAAGTTGTGATTAGTCAAAGAAGCCAAGAATCTAAGCAGGATTGCATTTTGTACTTTCAAACAACACCTTTCTGTTTCCAAGGTATTCTTTTTGGTGGTGGCAGCAGGCGAGGGGAAGAGGATATAACACCTTGGACTCAATTAGTCAGCCACTTTAGTTCATGCCATGAATCTGACATTCCAAAGTGGCAGAGAGTCTTGGTTCATTCTGATTTTCTGGAAATATTAAAGTTTTGTGGGATTAATATAAAACCCCTTCTGTAATGTTTTCCTAAATTTCAATAAAGGAATCATAGTTTCTGTATTTTTCTTTTACTATGGTGTGCAAATTAAAGTCATTAACTAGCTCATAAATATGGTTTCCTGGCTCATTGTGCTCCTTTATTTTTGATTAAGAATTCTGCATAATACAAAAGTTACCTAACAAAGTATTTGCTGTTCTCTTTAATGCTACAGCAGTTTGTCAAGGAGATCTATTGATGGATATAAAACAGATACAGCAAAATTAATGTACTTTTAGCATTTTTAAAGAATGCCAAATATATAGTAAATGCAAAACATTTCCAAGGTTTCTTTGAAGGATATTGATATTCTGATACAGCTTCATTTCTGTGTGTGAATGTTTTTTCCTGGGATGCTATAGATGGCATGTATATGGTGTATTGAGAATGGTGGCATCAACAGATGGAGAATTGTGAATGGATTCTATAGGTGAAATAGAGAGAGCCTTGAAAAGATGCACTAGTTTCTGAAGATATGCCCATCTTGCAACTAATGTCAGTGACTTAGACTTAAGATAATTCAGTAATGCCCATCCCATTGATTAAGAAGACCATGCAGGGAAACCAAATTGCTTCAGAATAGCAATGTATTAGCAACATGACCTGGGTTCTTTCTACCAACATTGTTAAAATATTATTTTGATTTATTGTCCAATCATTTCAGTTGTGACCAAAGCTTTGTGAACCCATTTGAGGTTTCTTTGCAAAGATACTAGTATGGTTCATCATTTCCTTTTCCAGTTCATTTTACAGATGAGGAACTTAGGTAAACAAGATAAAAGAACTTGCCCAAGGTTAAACAGCTAATAAGTATCTGAAGTGAGATTTTAACTTAGAAAAATGACTTTTCCTGACTTCAGATCTGGGACTCTATTCATTGTCACTTAACTGTCAGCATTCTAGCATGTTATAGTGGAATGAACATTGTTTTTGAAGTTAGAAGATGTAGGTTCTAATCCTAAATTTTCCCCTTCTTCCTTCTGCGACCCTGTTCAAGTCATATAAGATTATGTGCCTTAGTTTTCTCCTTAATAAATGATGACATAGGATTAGATACTCTCTTAGTCTTAAATCCTTTGATTTATGACCAAAATGTTCAGTCAAGAAAAATGTCCTAGAGATTGAGAATGCATTTGGGTTGGGATATATGAGAAAATGAAATACCACCAAGGGTTACCTATTGACAACTGTAAAAAAAAAAATATGTCTAAATAATCAATTTAGAGATTTTTGATGATCTCATGACTCGTATGATATTCCAAATAATATCTTGTGTCATTTAATTACACTCTGATTCTTTCAACATAATACAGAAGCAATAGAATTCCAAGAAGGAGTTAATTCAAGGTGGTAGGGAGGGAGGAATCTACAAAAGAAGCTTTTTGGAATTAATACTTCAATGGCTCTGTATTAATATTGATGCCTTTTATAACAGAGTAGATCACATATCATCCATTCTTTCCCATCCTGTGTAATAAGTTCCCAATGCCTTCCTTTAAAGACAATCAACCCAATGTACCAAGAGCATTCCTTTAGATTGATTCTGTTTCAGGGGGATATGGGTTATTAGCAAAATCACAATATTGGCAATTCAATCCTTTCTCATCAATTTCACTTTTCAGACTAGTTAATTATCCATTCATATTATCTGAATAATATGATAATAATAATATTATCTGAATAATATCTGTTAACAAATCTTTTTTGCAAAATTTTGTATGGGAAGCTAAGTGGTAGAAAAGTTGGGAGAAAAGAGAAAAATTAAATAAAAGATAAAAGAGAAAGATGCTTAAACTCTCTGTTCATTTATTTATTTTTATTTCCACAGCTCACCAACAATTAATCTACTGTTTCTAAGTGAGATAGAGTCTGATATCCCTCAAAATGACAAGTAATCTTTGTCAATACAAAAGCTAAAGACATATTTATGGGCTTTCAATGCTGGACTTATGTGATTTAAAATTAGTACATATTATACATTTAGGTATTTTAATAATTACTCATGTGGGAAAACAATACTAAGAGCAACATATGGTTGTACTTTTGTTGATGTCATTTATTAACATCTTCATTGATGTCCTCAGAAATTTGTAAAAATGCTGATGAATTGAATGAACCATTTCCCTACCCCACCCTTTCTTAACTTGAACTGCAATATATACATTTCTATAGAAAACATTTTTTGTTAACAATACCTTACGGCAAAAGGTATGTGTCCTCTTTATACATCCAGAAAATGTCTCAGGATGGACTGAACCTATTCCCCCATAATCAGGACAAAAGAATCTCTTCTGAGCACACCAGAATGTCCATGTCCTGCCTCTTTAGATAAAGAGGGTCTTTGAATCTTTTCTGACCCTTGTCTCAGATAAAGGTTAAGCTATCTCCATAAGCCAGGTCATAAATAGAGCCAGGATACATTTGTCTGCCTGCTATGTTATGGTTAGCAATTCCAGAGGGGGGAAGAGAGAGATACTACTTAGGATCAATCCTGGGGATCCTCATTATGTCTTCTCCCTCAGGGTGTACTCTCAGAGAACATAGGTTGCCACCAAGGTCTTGAGTTTGACCCTTTCAACCAGGGAGTTTAGCTGTTGTATTCCCAGATGGAAAGAATGATTAGAGTTCATCAATTTTTTGCCCTCAAAGTTGAGAAATACCACCACAAATAAGCATTTTTATTAAGAATTGGCATCCTCAGTTCTATATAGTTAAGCAATAATTCATTTGCTAAGTTGAGTTCCCTGGTATGGATGCTGAATTCTGTCATCTCTGATGGTGAAATTATCTGCAGATTTCAACAGAATGTATGCTAACATGCGTACAGCAACATAAACCATGGAGGCAAACTGTTTTAATCAATTTACTTATCAGAAATACAGAGTATAATTCCCTGCATATGAGCCTATGAATACACCCATGGGCCCCCATTTTAACACTTATACACCCACATGCCCATCCCCCAACCCATCCATGTATACACAGAGAATGTAGAATTAGTATGTGTGTTTAAAATCTGTGGGTAGGGCTGCATAGGCAAGCAGGGATTTGCCAAGTGAGAAAGGAAACTCACACACAGAGAGAATAATTTATCATTAATTGGCCTACCCTGAGTTAATTCCAAAAAATGCTGAATACAGTACATGGTGTCTGTAATGGCTTTTGCCACTGAAGGTCTGGCCCTGGGAAGTTTTGGAAAGGATGCAAGTGGGCAGGAAAGACAGGATTAAAAAATTATATCTAAACCTACTTTTATTTACAAATGTAAAATTTCCATCACTGTAACATGTGTAAAAAGGATTATGAAAATGTTTTTTTGACCTTGTACTTTCCTGACTAAAACTTCCTGGATTTTTATTATGTTCTACATGAATATATTATTCTATATATCTTCTTGCAGGTCTTCTGAAATTGGCTGAATATTTTGTAGCAAGTTGGAAAATAGTTGAACTTGGTCCTGAAATTAAGCTTCACTCAAAACTTCCATTAGCTTTCTCTGCCATCACAGATTTTTATGCACTCCTCACAATTCTAACTAGGCTATGATCCAGATTGAAGGTTTACTTCTCTCTTATTAAAAGTTATTTTTTGCCAACTTACCTGGACCCCAAGAGCCTTTCACTGTCTCCTAAAACCTTATGTCTTCTTGCTTCTCTTTCCTTTCACCCTCAATATTATCTTTATAGTTTTCTCAAAAATAAACATTATCACTGTGCTCCACCTCACCTGGCTACAATTAGAAGATTTACTTTCAGCTGCTGAATTTCATCCTTTTTAACCAGTTCTTCCACATCCACTCTCATCTAGATTTTGAAAAGTTTCTTTTTGTTCCTTCCTTCATTCTTCTCTAACATTTTCATTTTCGCTTCTCTCCACATCCACAGACCACTTTTCTTTTAGAAAATATCATTAGACCCAACAACTCTGCATCATGGGCATTTTGTTTTTAGCTCCAAGGAATGGCGTATCTTCCATTCTGATCTGAATTTCTGTCACTCATAAGATTAGAAATTTAGAGCTGGAAGGGAACTTTGAGGTCATTGTTTCCAATCCCCCATTTTGCAGATAAAGAAAAAGAGGTTTAAGTGACTTGTCAAGGGTTACAAGGTTAGGAGAGGAGGCAGCATACAAACCTACATCTTTCTGACTTCATGTCCAACCATCTAGCCATTTGGTTCCATTGCCTCTCTATCAAGGTCTTTTAGGAATCTAATGACTGTGCCTTTTCTCCTAACTTACTATATCTAACTACCTCCCACTTAACTTGGTGCTCCATAAAACCTGAGAGTGACTGTACCAATTAAAATTCTACCAAGATATAAAGATGGATATGGATGAGCAATCAAGACCTTAGTGCCTTTCATGGAAAATATGGTTGACTGGTTTTTTTTTAATTTTTAAATAAAAAGAGGAGACTGGCTCACTTATCCCCTTGTGTTCTTTTTTTTAACATGATATATACTCAATTATCTTTCTTTGAGAGGAGTTATATCTCACAAATGGAGATAGAAGATAATATAGGGAAAATATTTGGAATGGTTATATATGCAGAGCTGGTATTACATTACTTTCTGTTGGGGGAGGGGGAAGGAAGGGAGGGAGGGATAAAAATGTTTGAAAAAATGAAAACTTTTTTTAGTTATTTTTATTTCTTTTAGTTAGGGGATGAAAAAAATATCACTAGTTTGGCTTCATTACCAGAGGCAATGATCCTAAATGACATCAGCAATTATCTCCAAATTGAAATTATACAGGAGAGCCCCTGGAAATGGTAAAGACTACTACAGGCCCTTCATTCCTGGCAAAATCATTCTCTTCAATGATTGCAATCCCCAGCCTCAATGCAAAACAATTCAGCTAATTATTCCCACAGTATCTAACACTATGTGGTAGGTTAATGTGAGTAAAGATCCCACCTCCTGATTCTCTCCAAGGGTCAAGTCCACATTTATTGAAGAGCTTTGAGCTCTTGCAGTATGTTCAACCAGAAACCGAAATGCCACCCAGTGAGAATCTTTCTCTATTCCAACAAAGGTAAGCCATCTCAAAATCTACCACAAAGCCCACACTCAGTGGCAAAAACATGTGATTCCTTTAAAGAATAGCAGAAATATGCCCCCCCCAAAAGATTCTCACATTTTAGTGGGAGGAGGGAATCCAGACCTGTGACATCACTTTGGAGAAATCTCTAGTCAGGAAACTCCTTATCTCAATGCAGATTGCAGCAAATGTTCTGCAATTGATAGCATTAGAGAGTTGCTAGAGGAAATCAAAAGAATCTATCATAAGGCCAGTATGATGTTAGGAACAGGCATGGGGCTTACATCTTCCTGACCTTCAGGGCAGCTCCTAAATACCTGCTCTGTGAATAAATATTAGCTGGCCTGGGTAGAACCACATGGAATGAAAATCTATTAGGTGGAGAAAAAAACTTGAATAATGTTATCATTTCCTTTAATTGGGAAAAAGTACCTCCCCTTTTCTGGAGTTTAATCTCTTTACTTTTCCAGTATTTCCCAATATAGGATACATTACTATCTTTCATACTGCTCATAAGTGACTATTTTACTAGACTTTTAATTCCTGGGAGATGAGACTTTTATCCTACTTGATTCTGGGGGATGAAAACTCACTCAAGATTTGCACAGGATTCAAAGGATGTGAACAGACAGTTTTCAAATGAAGAAATTAAAGCTATACATACATACATACATATATATATATGTGTGTGTGTGTGTGTGTGTGTGTGTTTGTGTGTATATACATACATATATATATATATATATATATATATATATATATATATATATATATATAAAATCATATGGAAAAAATGTTCCAAATCATTATTGATTAGAGAAATGAAAATTAAAACAACAATGAGGTATCTTACACCCATCAAATTGGCCAAGATAAGAAAAAGGGAAAATGATCAGTGTTGGAGGAGTTATGGGATGATTGGGACTTTGATGCATTGCTGGTAGTGTGGTGAATGAATTCAACCTTTCTAGAGAGCAATATGGAACTATGCCCAAAGAGCAATAAAACTGTTCATACCCTTTGACCCAGCAATTCCAATTCTAGGTCTATATCCAGAAGAAATTATAAAAAAAAGGAAAAGTCCTATATGTTGCAAAATATTCATGGCAGCCCTTTTTGTAGTGGAAAAGAATTGGAAATTTAGGGGGTGCCCATCAATTGGGGAATGGCTAAATAAGTTACAGTACATGGAATATTATTGTTCCATAAGAAACCATAAATAGTCAGACTCTAGAGAAGCTTGGAATGACTTATGTGATCTGATGCTGAACAAAGGAACAGAACCAAGAGAACAATGTACACATCAACAACATTGTGAGATGAACAACCTTGATGGAAGTTCCTCTTCTCAGCAGTTCAGAGAGCTAGGCCAACTGTATTAGAACAGCTATAGACTATGTTATCCCCATCCAGAGGAAGAAAGACAAAACGAAACAAAATACACAAAACAACCCCTCAGAATCTGATGAAAACTTTATAGAAATCATCTCTTATGTGTCTCTTTCCCTTAACCATAATTCCTCATGCCAAAAATTACTAATTATAAACACATTTATCAAAATATGTATATACAATGTTAACCTGACTGTTCACCACTGAAGAGAGGGGAGTGGGAAGGGAGGGTGGAAAGAAATTTTGTAACTTAAAAATATGCATGTACATATGGATGAAAATAAATTTAAAAAAATAGATTTGCACAGGATAAAAGTCCTATCCCTGTTCTTCTCATCTCCCAGGAATTAGGTAATCTTGATATTTATTAAATGTGTCATTTTCCACATGTGTAAAGGAGTGAATTGGACTTGAGACTTTCTAGAGTCCCTTCTAGCTCTAAATCATGATCTGATAGTCTGTTGACCTATGTTTAGGTGCTGGAGATACAAAGACAGAAATATTACACCCATTGTTCTCAATTTAAAAGATATAAAATTTTAAAATGGGAGTAGTAGGGAAAGTGCTAAATTCGGGATCAGGAATCTTACTAGTCAATTGTATCTGATTCTTTGTGACCCCATTTGGGGTTTTATTGGCAAAAATACCAGAGTGGTTTGCCATTTCCTTCTCTAACTCATTTTACATATGAGGAAACTGAGGCAAATAGGGTTAAATGACTTGCTCAGGGTCACAAAGCTTATACGTGCCTGAATCAAAATTGAACTCAGGTATTCTTGACTTCAAGACACCAAGCTGCCTAGGAAGAGCTCAATAAATGCCTTTTAAAAATTAATTCATACATTCATTATTCTCCCATAGTTCATGGACTCACATAGTACTAAATTCTGGTATTCTGAAAGTAAGAGAACAAACTTTTCCCCCATCACTTCCCTATCAAATAATTGCTATTTTTAAAACCTTAAAATAATGTTATTATTGTTGTTTTTGTAAAATTTCTTCCCCTAAATCTCCTCACTGCTCTAAAAATTCACTTGGGATTACTATCTCCTAAACTGAATTGTGCTCCATCAAAAGAGGAACAAAGGGGCTAATAAAGAATGGGTGGGGTTTTACAGATCAGACAGGCTGGTCAAGAAAAGAGAGGGGAGGAAAATGCATAAATGAAGCCCTCTGTCATTTCCAAATGCTATATGAAATGCAAATGTTTTCTAGGATCCAACTGCACAGACATAAATATCTCAACCCGTTTTGAAAAAGCTATCCTACAGGGAGATGAAGAAATAGCTAAGCTGCATACATATGGTGAAAGCATTCTGAGCAATAAGTGACAATGGCTTGACTTTACAGTAATCTGAAAATTCAAAACCCAATTATTTCAGCTGTTCTGTAAATAATAGAGAAGAGCATTGGTACTAGAGAAACTTTGGGACATATTGTATTAGTAAATCTGAATGATTGCCTTATGATTTACAGAGTCACTTCTTTTCTCCTAAAGGAAGGAAAGCTTTTCTTAAATTAAGAAAAAATAGCCATCCTGAGCCCCAGCCAAAAACAAAATGAAATCAGGGGATGCTGCTTTTGATCTTCCAAGAGTAGTATTTAGTGAAGGAATGCATGCTGGAAAACAGAGAAATATGACCAGAGACATGAGTTCAGAGTCCGGAAAAATCCTGCCCTTGGCAAATGTTCTTAAAAAAAAAAAAAGATGGTTTTCTACAGCTCCAAATTTCATGGCAATTTGGTACTGACTTTTAATGAAAGGCATCAGCAGCTTCAAACCCCTTTTCAGAACATGGTAGCTCCACCAGTAATTGACTGAATTATCTATTTAGATATGCAAATTAATCTCAAACTTGAAATGATGGAGGTCATTTCAAACAGAGCTATGGAGAAAATGACATTAAAAAAAAAGCCACCCCAGAACCTGGTGTTAGATTTCATGTTACCTGGGGACATGGCCAAAGAGATAGTGGAAGGAACAGCTCCAGAAAGGGAAAAATAACTCTTTACAATCTAGGACATATAATGTTGAAGGATGACAATGACCCCCTGGGGGTTAGGGTGAACTTTTAAAAATAAAATCACTGGGGGCACTAGGTGGTACAGTGGATAAAGTGCTGACCCTGGAGTCAGGAGTACCTAAGTTTGAATTTGTCCTCAGACACTTAATACCTAGCTGTGAGGCCTTGGGCAAGTCACTTAAGCCCATCTGCTTTGCAAAAACAAACAAAAAAATAAAATAGCTTTTATTGTTTTTACCCTGCCTAAAACTTTACTGAGATTTCCTAGGATACCTCATTCATCTCACTGATTCCTATGACAACTATTGAATTCTTCTGTTTGTTTTAAATTAAATCCTAGTTTGAGGCCAGCTAAGCAGGAAGGATAGTGCATGTCCTGCAGTCCGGAGACTTGAGTTCAAATCCAGCCTCAAATAATTACTAGCTGAGAGACCTTTGGCAACTCATTTAGTCTCTCTGGGTTTCAGTTTCCTCATCTGTAAAATCAGTAGAATGAAAGAACTCACCTCTCAGAGTTGATGTGAAAATCAAATGAGAAAATAGTTGTAAAGTGCTTAAAAAATAAAGCAGTGAATAAATGTTAGTTGCTATTATTGTTATTTTTATCTGATGGTGATTCTGACTCTTCATCAGATTTTCTCCTCCATAAATCATTGTTTATTAGGTATATATACTAATAACAAATAGGAACTTTGATTTGCATAATACTTGGTATTTTTCTGGCTTCTATTTCATTTGATTGAGGAACAACTCTTTAGGTTAGAAGGAAAAGAAAAAAATTGTTACCTCCTTTTTACCTATGTGCAAAACTGCTGCCTGAGATCACAGAGTTAATGAGTGGTAGAACCATGGCTTGAACTACAGATCTCTCTACTCCTAGTCTGAGGTTCTTTTTATTGTAAGACCCTAAGAGGAAAAAGCTAAACTGAGAAGTATGTTGAAGCAAACTATCCAGGCCTGGGAAAGTCCACTGCTAATTTTTTAGTATGAACATTTACCTTAGAAATCCACCCAAACAGAACTTGATATTTTGTTTTGTTGATTGTCTTGACTTAAGACTTAATTGAACTTAAAAGTACATGAATGCCTTTACTTCCTTTCTCTCCCTCCAACATTTTACAGACTGATGGGCACTATCTCTGGCATCAGATGACCTTTGCCCCTCTCCTACCTCTTAGTGATACATATCTCTGTGTGACTTTGATTGTCACTTAATTTCCCTGGTTCTCAGTTTCCTCAATTGTAAAATGAGAGGGTTGAACTAGCTGGCACTTTAGGTCTCTTGCAGTTCTCATTCTATGATTCTATGATCCATCTGAAGTTAGATTCCTAAGCTGGGGGGTAGAGGAGGAGAGTAAAATAGCTAGAGAGCTAAATGAGTATTGTCTAACTTGAATTAGGTGATCAATTTTATTTTTCCCAGCTCTTTGACCTGTATACTTAGGATTAAGTACTCAAGAAATTACTCTTCTGACTCTTTGTGATCCCATTTAGAGTTTTCTTGGCAGAGATACTAGAGTAATTTGATATTCCCTTCTCCAACATATTTTACAGATAAAGAAACTGAGACAATAAGGGTAAAGTAGTTTGTCCAGGAACACATAGCTAGTAAGTGTCTGAGGCTAAATTTGAACTCTGGAAGATAAATCGGCCTGGAATCAGGAAGACATGATTCCTTTTATTAAGGATTTGAAGGGGGGGGGGGTGGAACAGAGAAAGAGAGGGAGAGAGAGAGTGTGTGTGTATATAGCAGAGGTAGCACTTGGTTACAGGTCTATTCATGGAAGCATAGATTTAGAACTTGGAGACAATGAGTCTAGGTGACTTAGTAAAGAGAGTTCCAGGTCTGGAAAGGAAGACCTGAGTTCAAGTCTGTCACAGACATTGGCTGTATGAGCCTGGGCAAGTCACTTTACCCTGTTTGCCTCACAATGGCAAACTGCTCCAGTATCTTTTGCCAACAAAATTCCTTCAAAAAATGGAGTCACCTTGATGGAAGCAGCTCTTCTCAGCAGTTCAGAGAACTAGGACAACTGTATTTGTCTGGTTATTAACTATATTATCCCCAACTAGAGGAAGAAAAGAAAACAAACAAAAAAAATAGACAAAAAACCCTTCTGAAGCTGATAAACATTTTATAAAAATTATCTCTTATGTATCTCTTTCCCTTAATCCTAATTCTTCATGCCAAAAATTACTAATTTGTAAACATGTTTAACAAATTGTGTATGTAAAATGCTAACCTAACTGTTCCCCAAAGAGGGGAGAGCGATAGGAAGGGAGGGATGAAGGGAAATTTTGCAACTTGGAAATATGCATGTGCATATCTATGAAAAGAAATAAATATTTTTAAATGGGGTCACAAAGAATCTGAAGCAACTGAACAGTAAAGGCAACTGTTTGAGTCTAACTCCATCATTTTATAACAGATTATTTAGGGTGGGATTGGAAGTTGTCTTTCTGTCTCCAAATACCTATCCAATATTCTACCTGGACACATAGGTTCCTATCCCTTAGATTTCATAGAAAATTTGTCAAAGGCTAATAATAATGGAAAAATATGTCCAGATAATGCCCTAAGTAGGTCATGAAAAAGTCTAGCCTAGAAAGCATATCCTGAGGGAATTTTCTGACAAAGTCTCTGGTTGTGAACTGCTTCTCTAAAACTTTATTTCAGGAAAGTCCCCTGTCATACTTCATTTTATGGGCAACTAGAATAGAGCACTTGACCTAGAATCAGGAAAACCTGATTTTAAATGTAACCTCAAACACTTGGTAGCTGTGTGACCCTGACTAAGTCCTTTAACTCTGAGAAGTAAGTGGCAAACTACTTCAGCATCATTGCTAAGAAAATTCCAAACTGGATAACAGAGAATCAAACATGGCTGAAACAGAAGATGGCAAAATGCTTTATTTCAACATTGTCCTCTCTGATCATTTCTTCCACAGTTCCTAGGTCAGATAACTCCTTGTGTAAGTATCCTCTCTACCTGCAAGCAGGCTTGAAACCTCAAAGGGTCATCAATTGACTGTGATTTTGTTTGAATGCACTCATCCCTCTGTGGCCCCATTTATCACCCCAATAATATTTCCTGACTCAAGTGCCTCCCCCTGACCAAGCATTTCCCAAATTGTGAGATCTCCTCATTGGAATATAAGTTCCTTAAGGGCAGGTATACATTTAACTTTGTATCTGTATCCCCAAGGTAGTGCTTAATACATGGTAAGCTCAACAAATGTTCCTTCTTTCATTTCATTTCATTTCATTCATCCTATCCTTAGTTCTCCCAACCACATGAACATGAATTAGGAAGGGCCAGTGTATAGGTAGTAAATAGCTATCTGACTGCAACACAGAAATTCTCTGGAGAACTCAGCTATTCTATTGAGGATTCCTTTGTCTTAGTTACCTAAATGAAGAATTCACTGGCATCAGGGAAATTAGAAGGGAGTTGAGAAAATAAGAATTATCTGAGGTTTTCAGCAGGGACAGTCTCTGATATGAAATTCTCTAGAGAATATTCTTTAAAAATACTACAGTTATAGGGGCACCTAGGTGGCATAGTGCATAAAGCACTGACCCTGGAGTTAGGAGTACCTGGGTTCAAATCCAGTCTCAGACACTTAATAATTACCTAGCTGTGTGGCCTTGGGCAAGCCACTTAACCCCCGTTTGTCTTGCAAAAAAAACCCTAAAAAAAATATTACAGTGATAACTTACCTGCCACTTAGGTATTTTATATACAAATAGTTCTTTTTTATTACCTTTATACTTAAACTTGTATTCCCATCTATTTTATCAATAATTTGCAAATCTTTTTTCCGAGTACTAGCAAAAGATGACCTTCAGTCCTTTATTATCACTGATCCTTCAAGTAGGGGAATGTTGCCAAGACACCTGCCTAGTCATCTCTTTTCTATTACTGGACCAAGAGGGTGAGATTTCAGCTCTCTTCCTAGGAATTAGATTTGGATGGTGGTCTTCTCAGTCTGGAATCCATTGCCACATATAGTGACAAATTTCTGTATAAGTAAACAATGTTCCAACCACCAGGTAAATAGGTGTCATCAATGGCATCAAGGATCCTGCCCTTGATCTTTATTTCGCCATCTCTGGATAAGACATATTGAAGACTTGGGCTGGATGACACTCTCCCTGGAACTTATGGCTACTTGTGAAGGCACTGACCACTCTATCTATTGCCCTTTTCTTTATCAAAAAAAAAATGAGAAAAAAGCAAAACATTACCCATTATTCAGTTCTCTATAACTATGTGTCCTGGGTTCTTATTTCAGCAATTGGGATATCAGCCTCAAATACCAGACTAAGAACACACTAATGTTCATAGTATGTTCCCACCCTCTTAAAATAATAGAAAAGAGTTGACAAAGGAGGTTATGTGAGATGGCAATATGAACTCAGTCAGGCTTCTTAAGACCCAATCATCAAATATATATATATACTGACTCAGTATTTCTGATGGATCAATTAGACCCTTCTTCCTCAGCATTTGGAGAGAGAGATGTTAATGGAAGACCTTGGAGAAAAGAGTACATTTCTCATTCCAAGCAAAGCAAAATTCCTTGAATCCCTTGATCTTGCTACCTTGATAAACTAGTCCAGCTTTATGCATCCTTAATCCCTATCCTCCTTTGTCCTTCCTTTTCTCTATTCCTACTGGACCCTTGATTCTAATTTCCCCATTTGATGTCAGGTCTTTTTTTTTTTAATGTCATTGTTTTAACTCTGCTTCTCAACCATGAATAAATCACCCTCCCCAAAAGAACTTCAAATATCCCTTTATGCTAGATCACTACTTCTCATACCATTTCCATCATGTTTGTCTTATAGAAACTTGGCCTCCTGGTGAAAATATTCTCTTCTTGACAAATTTCTTCATTACTGAGTAGTCATTCTCTAATGCCCTATTCACCATTAATACTAGGTAAGAAGGAACTGAGGGTATATTTCTGGAATTCCACTGTCACTTCCAGAGCCTCCCTCTCCAGCCATCATTTGACAAGCCTTTTGTTAAAGTTCACTCCATCTCTCTGTATCAGATCTTAGTTGAAGACATCTATGACTTCTAAGTTACTCTCCCTCTTTCAAAGAGTTCAGCATGTGGTTAACAGTCCTCTACATCCAAATCCCAGACCTCTTAATCAGGACCAGTCTTCTCACTGAGATCCCATCCCCCCTAGCATCTGAATTTCTTGACCTGCTCAATTCCCATCGACTATATAAAGCTTTACTTTGTCACATAAGGAGGGTCAGACATTAGGTCTTATTATCTCCCATTACTGGGCTAACACCAAGATTCTGAACTTTGAAATCACCTTCTCTGATCAAAATCTTTCTTTTTCATCTCTTCCTTTTTCTCACTCCTAGAATTATTCATTGTCTTCAGTGCAACTTCCTCTCTCTAGTCAACCTTCAATCTTCTCACAGTTCATGCTCACATGTCCTCTGGCCTCACATTCTCATCTCCCATTCATTCTTTCCTCCTTTGCTCCAGTAAGAATCTCAATATCAATCCCTCTAACCTGTGCCTTTGATCCCAGTCTCTTGGAACTCTTCTGGGAGTTGGATCTTTGAAACATTCCCTCATTATATCTCATCTTCAATCTCTTCTTATCTCCTGGCTCCTTCGGTCCCACCTACAAACACAGTCAGGCTTCTGTAATCCTTAAAACACTTTCAGTAGACGTTGTCCCATCTACTTAAATTATTACCATCCATTTCTTCTCCCTTTCACAAACTCCCAGAAAAAGTAATTTATATATATTGACTTACTTCTTCAACTCCCACTTCTTAACCTCTTGAATTCTGACTGGAAAATATGCCCTTTTCTCAATTCTCATCCTACTTCACTTCAATGTTGCTTTATAACACTGTCCAATCTTCCCTGATTGCTCCCTTTTACTTGGTTGCTGTACAGTGTTCCCTATTCAGAAATTAGATGAATGCATGCTGGATATGCTATACGGGGGAGGGGGGGTACTTGTTCAGGTGTGGGTTGGAGCTAGAAAACCTCTGAGGTCCCAACTGTATTCCAATGACTCTACTCTTTTTCAAGGTATTTAACTATTCTTTCTCATTCCCTTTTGCTAGATTATCTCTCACAGTGGATGTCCTGGGGGCTAGGTGGTGCAGTGGATAGAGCACCCACCCTGGAGTCAGGAGTACCTGAGTTCAGGCCTCAGACACTTAATAATATCCAGCCATGTGGCCTTGGACAAGCCACTTAACCCCATTTGCTTTGCAAAAATCTAAAAAAACAAAAACAAAAAAAAGAAAAGTGTATGTCCTCCAAGATTGATTCTTGGTCTTCTCTCTTTATACTGTTTCTCTCCATGATATTATCTAGTCCCATTGATGCAGTGGTTATATTGAAAGAAATGACTTCTACCACCTCCAGAATAAATGCAATCATAATTTTTTTCTGAACTTGGGATCTATATTGCTCCTTTCTTGCCTGGGGGACATTCCCACTTTGATATTTGAATCACATTTGAAGTTCAAAATAACCAAAGTAGAATTTTTTTTCTCTTGTAAACCTACCTCTTCCATAAATGTCTCTTATTTTCGTTGAGGGCACTACTACTTTAGCAGTTATTCGGGTATGCAACCAGGCAGTCAATCTTTGTTTTACTTTCTCCCCATCCCCTTTTTCTACCAATTAGTTGCCAAGTTTTGTTCACTCAATACAACTACTCACACCCCAGAACTTTCTGCACAGGTGGCCACTATCCTGCTATCCTCATAACTTCTGACTTCCACTATTGCAATTGTTTCACATTAGTTCTCTCTCCTAGTTGTTTCCCTTTCTGACTCATCCTTTACAGAACTGACAAAATAATCTACCCAATGCACAATTTTTGCAATGTAACTCCCTTGTTCAAACTTTTTTCCTGTGACTCTCAATTGTGTTTTTAGGATAAAATACAATCTCCTTAGCCTAATGTCTGAATCTATCCTCTACAATCTGAACCTATCCTATCTTTGTTGTTATTACTGTTGCTGAATCATTTCAGTAATGTATGATTCTTCATGACCCATTTGGGGTTTTCTTGTCAGAGATACTGGAGTGGTTTGCCATTTCCTCTACTTCTTACTATTCTCTTTCATATACTCTATATTCTAGCTAAGTTATATTATGAGTTGCTCCCTGAACTTGGTATTCCATCTCCTATCACACCATGTTTTCCCACAGGACCCCCTTTTTAGAGTCACAGATATAGACTTGAAAGGAATGTCAAAAGTCATCTAATTCAAACCTCTCCTTTTACAAGTGAAGAAACTAAGCCCCTTAAAAAGTGAAATGGTTTACACAGCTTTCATTCCTTCTGTATCTCTTTTTACCTTTTGGAATCTCTAGATTTATTCCAGGTTCATTTCAGGTACCATTTATTACCATAATGACTAAGTTTGTGTCAGGTTGAATGCACTTCTGTAGAATGGAAGCTCTTTGAGGCTAAAGTGTGTTTTCTTTTGGTGACTCCAAATTACCATTACGCAGTACTATTCCCCCAAAACAGTGACAACTCAATAAACATTGGTTTTAATTGAATTTAAGGTTTAATTGCATTTAATTGAATGCTGAACCTCTGTTAGAAGACTTGCACCTAGATAACATTAATCTTATTTTTGTTATCTTCCTTTGATTTTAAATCTCCTTAATTTTGTTTAAAGTATTTAAAGTGATACTAGTCATCTTTTCATTTGCCTGTTTGTTTAAACTATAACCCTGATGACACAGATGAGCCTTCAAACCAACCCTCCTTACACCCAAGGCACATTTAATGATTTTTAATTGGCTCAAAGTTCAATGGTTTGAAATAACCATTTGATAATAATCCCTTTGTTATCATTTGATGTAGCCTCTCCTATGTAAGCCTAGGCTCTGTTAATTAGAATCACTCATCATATGGCTAGCCTCTCTTCCCCCTTCCCCCAATATTATTGCTTGCTGCAAACAATGAGCACGATGTTTTTGTTTTTTCCCCTTATATTATGCCAATTTGTATATTCAAATATTAATTGAATATCTTGATTCACAATATCCCCCCCCAAGGAAAAACGAAACACAGCAAATCCTTTGTCGGAAAGGAAATAGAAAATGTATTTCACACATATTTTTTTTAACAGTAATCTGTTCTTGCCAGCATAATGATGCCTTGAACTTCTCTGGAATTTTATATTCTGGGGTGTTGAGCTATTTTGTAAATGCTCATTAATTTCCCTGAAACCTTCATTTCTCATATGGAGAAACTGAGGCACTGGGGAGGAACTTGCAGAATACCTATCCAATATATAATTGCAGAACTGATAAAAGGAACCTAGGAATTATTGTTGCTCCATCTACCCTTTGAATAAGAGACAACTAGGTTCTTAGAAGAATGAACAGTACAAAAGATTGTTACTCAAAATGTGGAGAGCCTGCTCATATTCTAAGCCATACCACTTGCCCACTTCTGTCCTTTTCCCAGAACAAAGTGTAACCCTGGACTAGCTGTCCTGTGGCTAAAGAGAAATGATTACAGAAAAGAACAGTTGGAGAAAACAAGGCAAAAGTACTTGGATTTTAGTCAGTGGGAGTCCATCACAGTAACAAATGGGCTGAGAATGTTTCTATTTTTTCACAAGTAATCCATATGCAAATTTTCTGCAACATTCAATATGCACTTCCAAGCTCAGTAAATGTTTTTTATTCTTTTGTGCTTAGCTCTCTCAGCTTTTTCCAATTAGGCCCTGTTTATTTAGAAGAAGGGAAAAAAAATGCCTAAAAGAAAGGATTAAGCTCTGTATCTTATGGAGAAAGAACATATATTAGAAATTCTTTTAGAATCTAGAGTATGCATTCTTTACTCCTCCTCCCTGCTGAGATTTGTAATAAGAATAAAGGGGGAGGGGGAGAAGCTTTTTGCTTGATTTGATTTGCTCAGCTAAAAACATGCTTTTGACTATTTGGAACTAAATCCAAAATTCATCACAATTCAGACAATAGCACACATGCTAAAAGCCAGTGGGTATAAAGCAGAGATGAGAAAGTGAAAAGAAATCCACCTGGTGAGCAGAAATCTCCCAGGAAAAAGCTAGAGAGGTCATAAAGTGGAGCAGACCAAGGGAATCACCATGGTGAGAGGATAAGCTATTACTCAAATTAGTAGTGATGCCTCAGCTCATGACCCTAGGGAAAGGATGGCTTAAAATAGGAGGTGGGGCAGTTCATCTGTAGGGATCATGGTGTATAATTTAATAGGAATCTTGTAACAAACAGGTGGCAAGGGTTTAGACCTCTCCACCATAAATGGCTATCCAAGAGCATGAGTCGATTTTAAAGTCAATAGGAAGGGTCATTTCATGCTTGAGGATAAATGTTAGTGGCTAAAGTTTTGGACTTGGGTTCAAATTTTGCCTTTTATACTTATGATCTATGAGACCCTTGATAAGTTACTTAACTTTTCTCTGCCTCAGTTTTAAATGAGGACGATAGCACTTAACTCCCATGTTTCTGGAGAGAATCAAGAGATAATATATTAAAAGTACTCTGAAAATCTTGAACCCCATTTGAATGATAAGTATTATTATCTTAACCTAGCTAGAGACACTTCTTCTATCCTTTTATTTTAACAAAAACATATAATTTAACCATGCTTTGAATAGTCAAATCTCAGCTCAAAGTTTGGGCATTGAGTGAGCCAAGGTGGAATTTGGGAGGGGGAATTTTTGTAATATTATTCTCCAGATAAAATTTTCTGATAATTCAGGGCTCTGACGCTATCAACCTATAGATGTTTTTCTATTCCCTATTTTAAAAAACACAACTTAAATGCAGATTGAAAAGTTAGATCCGAGTTCAGAATGAGAACTAAGTGAGCAAGAGATGGATTTGTGATGGAATTTTTATTATATTATTATTGTTTATTATTATTATTTATTATTCTCCAGAAAGGATTTTCTGATAACTTAAGATGAGATGATACTTTCCATTCTGTGTGCCAGACTGAGCTTGAGACAGGGTTCAATTTGATTCAATCCAATAAACATTTAATAAGAGTCTCCTATGCATGACCTTATGGTAGACAGTGGGGAGGGGGGGTACAAAGGCAAAAGGGGCATGGGGAGAAGCTTTTTACTTGATTTGATTTGCTCAAATATAACTGAAGACATCTCTGCTCTCAAAGATCTTAATATTCTCCTGGTAGACCTGGGTAACAAATATTCATCAATATAGTGCTAACAGATGGGAAGATCGTAGAAAGCCTTCTATATACCACTTTATACTATATAAAATAGAGTTTACAATATGCTAATCTAATCTCTAAATGGAGCTAGGGATTCCTAGAGGTTTCAGAGGTAGTCTTACAAAGGCACCAAAGGAAAGGATTGAAGGTTGTGAATGGGTAATAGCCAGGAGCTTAGTCTGAAGGAATTTTCTAATTTCAAAAAATAGTCATTATCCCCACAAGTTTCTAAGATATCAGGTCAAATTTTCCCTAAAAACCATCAGCTGAGCATAAAGGGGTCAGAAATGTCCAGTTTAAATTCTTTTGCCCCTTATTTCCAATCTTTACATAACATCCACAACTGTTAAAAAAAAAAAAAAAAGAATTACAAAGCTAAAGAGAAATTTTTTTGAGAAATTATACTTGGTGATTGCTCACCACCTGGAGCTTAAATAATAGAATGAGGCTAAATCTGAGTTAAAACTCAATTGGTTTCAGAGGCCAAGGTAACAGAAGGATGCACAATCTGAGTCTGAAAAAGAAGTGATATTAATCAATAATTTGGCATACTTTATACACTCTTTTCTTTAAATAATAAAAAAGTCTACATAGTGAACAACTTGAGAAAAATAGTATATGCTCATGCTGCAGTTACATTAGGACCTCTCAATTGCTTAGGAATAATTTTTAGTGACATTTACATCCCCTAAATTTAGTAAGGGGGAGAAATCCAAAATAAACTTATTTTCCAGAATTTCAGACAAATTACTTGCCTCCATCTTTTATTAAAGATCAACTCTGGTAGAATAACCCAATCATCTACTGTTGTCGTTTGGTCACTGTTGACCCCTCATGACCCCATGGATCCAATTGTCCATGAGATTTGCCTGGCAAAGAGACTGGAGTGGTTTGTCAATGTCTTCTATAGTGGATTAAGGCAAACTGGGGTGAAATGACTTGTCCAGGATCACACAGTTCATAAATATCTACGGTCACATTTGAACTCAGATCCTCTGACTACAGACCTAGCCTTCTAACTACTGATTCACTTAGCTGCCTCCACATAACCCAACAGTTTCTTTTTTTTAAGGTTTTTTTTTGCAAGGCAGATGGGGTTAAGTGGCTTGCCCAAGGCCACACAGCTAGGTACTTATTAAGTGTCTGAGACTGGATTTGAACTCAAGGTACTCCTAACTCCAAGGCTGGTGCTTTATCCACTACACCACCTAGCCTCCCCTAAACCCAATAGTTTCTGGTAAAAACTAAATTCTCATTTTTCAACATGGTAACTTGAAGAAATTATCTCTGTCACTTAAAATAATATATATTTTAAGTCACAAAAGCACTCTCAAATTTCAATTACTTAAGTTCCAAACCAGGAGAAAAAAAGAAATGTCAGACAAAAGTCTGCCAAAATTCCAGACTGAGTTATTAAACTGTTACGACCAAAGAGCCTTGGGTTTTAGACCCTTGTCTCTGCAAATCAACAAAAGTCCTCTGTACAGAAGCCTGCAAATCACCATGGAACAGGCTTTGATGCCCTTTGTCTAATTCAGCAGAGATTCTGCCCTCCAGTAATATGGTCTTTGCCAGCCACATAAAGGCTTCTTCCATAGAACCAATAGGGGTCCGAGACATGACTTTAATTCTGAGCTCATTTGTAAGTAACAGCTCACTGGAGCTAGAATCGTATTGTATAATACCAAAGGGCATCAGATGCAGTTATTTTCTTTGGAGGCCGTGACTAAACAAAGTCCAAATTGTTTATCAATTATAGAAACCATCTTGTAATATTGTTGATTTATTGTTAATGACATGAACTCGTTTCTTTTGTCCTTATCTTTCTGATAAGCATATTCAAATAAGAAGATCCTCAAATATCCAAGATTTAACTTCAAAGTACTAAAATAGGTTGAGATTTTAAGTTCTCTGACAATAAGGGTTATGTTATATTCCTTTTTTTTTTTTAATTACTCCCACTGTGTCTAGTGAGCAGAAGGCAGGCTGAACAATAGTGTGACTTGGGTTAGGATCCTTGTTCTGAGTCTCACTAGTTTGATCAGCTGGTGCATAAGATAAAACTATGGATTTCAAATCAGGAAGACAAGTTCAAATTCAACCTCAAAAATTTCTTTTCTCAGCTTTGGTTTTCCCATCTCTAAAATATGATAATAGCACCTAACTTCCATCGTTCCTGTGAGGATCTAATAGATAATATTTGCAGTATTTGTAAATATTATATAGTAATATAGTAATAATAATAACAATAATTGTCTTAAATGAGCCACTTAAACTTCCCATCTTTCAGTTTTTCTTATCTTTAAAATGGGGCTAATACTATTATTTCTCTCACAGAGTTTTTATGAGGATCAAATAAGATAATGTACTATAATAATTTTTGAAACTTAAATTGCTGTTTAAATGTTAGCTATGCATCATATGCATTGCCTTGCAACTTCAACCAGAGATATCTCAAAGATCTCATTCCTTTCATCTCCAGAACTTCCTCCTGGAAGCCCCACTATTATGACTGGTCCATTATTTCAAGCTTTCCCCAGTCATCATCTCCCTACCTCTTTTACTATATTCCTCCCATTTTTAGTCCTGGAAATATTACCAATATTATCTGCCATGGATGCTGGGAAAAGTGTGTCAGCTTATTCCTCTTTCACTCTATTCAACATCTATGTAACGCTCTGGACCACTTCCTTATGTGTGTTATCTGCTCCAATAAAGCCAGGGATTACATTGGAATACCTCATGCTTACTTAGCACAGTGTTATACATATAGTGTTTGATAGATACTTTTTCATTCATTTATTCATTCATCCATTCATTATTACTTTTGAAATTCCTCTCATTCTTCAATGCTTACTTCAGTTACTATATTCTATAAGAAAGATTACTTGATTACTAACCCCATCCCCATTAGAAAGTAATTTCTCTATTTACAAATTTTCTTAAACCATTTTGTTTGGACTCCTTGTTTATGTTAAAGTTTTTAAGCTCCTTAAGGGAAGGTATTGTATTATCTTTACTCCTTGTAAGCATAGTGCCCTGCATATAAAAATGCTTAATATATGTTAAATGAATGAACTACAAAAATAACAGTAGTTATGGTTATACCCACACAACTTTCCCTCCTTAATTAAAAAAAATGTACTCGTGACTCGCCTAAGGACATCCCACCTGTTAGAAACTAAAACCAAACAACTCCAAGTTAGATTTTTAAGCCATCTTATCCCAAGAGGACAAAGAAATAAGAAAATCTCGAAGTGTCCTCATATCTATTCTCTGAAGATACGGTTTGGGGGCTGGGAGTAGGGTCAATTATGAAAAAATAGGAAAAAATAAGCAGTCATAAGTTAGGAGGACTTTTTGGAGATTGTTTTACACTGCCTACACATTAAACCTGTTCTTGTTTATTCAGTTATCAATATATTTGGATTTAATAACACTTTCCCAGTTTGGCTGACTAACCAATTAATGTCTTTAATTTCACCTTTATAATTAGCACGATTAAAAAGATTTTTAAAGATGCTATTGAGGTGGCAGTGAAAGGGGTAAACAGAAGTTGAAATATGAGTTGAACAAAGAGACAAACCAAGTGGGAGTTATATGATTAATCATGAAATAGATTCTCCTTATGAAAACTAAAGCATCTCTGAATGGGTTATATGAGCACATTAACAGTACAGAGTTAATTCAGAGAATTAAAACCTTACCCTGATACTGTATTCCAATACTTCAAAAGTCTGCCATCTCATCAACAAAACCCTCTGCTTATTCAAATCACAATTGTCTTATACCTTACAGGTCTTCATGGATTGTCATACAAAAACAATTCAATATTAGCTTCGGCTATGAATTTCCCTCTATTTAAACAATTCTTGAATGAGAGAAATAATACAACAAGGGTCTTCATTACAATATCTTTCTGACTTAAGGAGATTTATCTAAACTTGTATTATGTAATAACAGCTTAAGAGAACATGGTTTCACCTCCATGAAGCATTGGAAAAGGATATTAGAGGAAAACCTTTAGGATACTGACTTTTTAATTGTTAACTTATGACTTTAGGAACGTTACATATATTTTTTAAGTATCTATTTTTGTTATTATACTTTCCATTTACATTGTTGTAGACATGGTGTCTATTATTTTTCTGATACTGCTTCCCTTATTTTGCATCAGTTCATGTAAGTCTGTATTCACTATAATGTTATTCCATTACCTTTACATGCTATTTTTGGCAATTTCTTAGTCATTGGATATATTATTTGCATGACAAACCTATTTTAAATGGTACTGAACACTTACATAGTTTTAGATTTATAAAACAATAAAGCAAATCATAGGTTTCACAGGTCCTGGTGAATTCCTTTTCCAATTGAAAGAGAATGCACTTATCAAAGAAAGTCTTGACATTTTTCTAACCTAAATTTGCTTTTCATATGTTAAATTTAGGACCACAGAATAGTGTGGGGATAGAGAGTTAGCCTCAGAGCCAGGAAGATCTGGGTTCAAATTCTACCCCTGACATACCTGCCATGTACAAGTCACTTACTCTTTTAATGCTCTAGACAACTCTGAGACTATAAGTTGCATGGAGGATGTTAACTTTCAGTAGTACAGAAAGTTTTCTCACCCAGGAATTTTTTGTCATTGAAATCACAGGTCTAATCCATAATCGCATGTATTTTTGACTTTTCAAAATCTAAAACCTAGATATAATGTAAGAGGTTAAATCTTCATGAGTCTCCCAAAGTCAAGACATAGATTTTCAGGAGTAAGCTTTGCCAATATCTAAGAGTTTTTCATGATTAAAAGAGAAGTTGGTTATTTACAGAAAGTCTTTTATGGTTGGAACCATTGATACTCTTAAAAGCTGTTGTAACATGAACCTTGTGGGAACCATAAAGTATTATAAAGATATGACTTGTAATTTTTATCATTATTATTAATTATATATTCAAATATTTAAATAGATGATCTGTAATCTCATAAATATAGTTACTTTTCACAGTGATGTAGACTGTGATTCATCTATGCCATTAATTCTATGTAACTCTTGTTCATATTATCGAATTAATTTATTAAAGGGAATCCATTCAAAGTGCTAGAAACCTTCCTTACTTTCTCTTTTTTTTGCTTTTTGAAAGGCAATGGGGTTAAGTGACTTGCCCAAGGTCACACAGCTAAGTAAGTATTAAATGTTTGAGGCTGCACTTGAACTCAGGTCCTTCTGACTCCAGGGCCAGTGCTCTATTCACTGTGCCACCCAGCTGCCCTGACCCTGACTTCCTCTTGACACAGTAAGGATAACATAGAGATATTTAGGCTGGTCCATCTATAATCTCATGATTTCATTGCATGATCATCTGTCTTCTTTTTCACTCATACATTTATTTGACAACGTTATATGAATTATAAACAACAAGCAGGAAAAATATCTCTCCAAAAAAGTGACTCAGTGAGAACTAATCATTATTCTATCACTCATACAAAAACTATAGGTTATTAGATGGTGTAGGGGTTGAATTACAATTCTAACATAATAATTTTAGTATTTAGCACATTGTCTGGCACATTGTTATTGCTCATCCTTTTTCAAAGAGAATCGCTGACTTCATGATATTAGAATAAAATAGTGAGTAATAGGTGATATCTTGACTAGCATATGAAATGGATTTATGTGAGGCAGAGTTGCCCAAAGTCTTCATCTTCTTTCTCTCTTCCAGAGTCATCTAAGTCCAGAGGCAAGATCCAAAAAAAAAAAAAAAAAAAAAAGTCAAGATGACTGGTGATGGCCTACAATGCAGAAGAAGACTTTGGTATCTTCAAGGTCTGACCAACCTCTAAGCATTCCACAAAGCCTGCTTTCGCTGCCTTCTTGGACTTTGGATCACATTTTTCTCATGCACTTAATCCACTGGGGGAAGTCTTCACATGCTTGGAATAGATATGCTCCAAACTCATCTATGGGTTTGAGACCTGTTGATTACCTTCAATTTAGTTTAACCCATCTGCTAAGATGGTTTGACTGAGGGATTAACTTCTGTGAATGATGCAGCTTCTTAGATTCACAGGGGAGAGTTGGGTACATTGCAGGAGCTTAATAAATGCTTGTTGACTGACGAATAAGAGCCATAAGCTATTGTTTTTAGCCCTTCAAGTCCTTGACAACACAGTTTAGAAGATGAACTGCAAAGAATTATGGTTGCCAAAACTCAAGTGTACAACTGCTCAATTCACAGTTTTCCCTAATCTTTTCCAGATTTATTTTGTTAATGAGTTAGATAACAATAATCTGTTCTAATATTGAATTAATATTTTTCCCCACTTGAAAAGTGAGATTTTCTTTAGTTCTTCCTTTAATTAGTTTATTTATATTATGTAAATCAGATTACAAAAGGATTACCCATCCTTTACCTGTCATTTCTAGTGAAAGCTGTTGTAGAAAGAACATAGAAATTAGTGTCCAAAGACCTCAATCAAGGTTCTGGCACCACCACTAACAGTAACTTTGTGATGTTGGGCAGTTCTCCAAATCAGTTTACTCCTCTGTAAAATATAACTTGTTCTACCTACATGTTTATTCTAGACATCAAATAAAACACTGGAAATAACCATTTTTTATAAATATTAAGTATTGTATAAATGCCAGTTTATGTTCAGTTATTTTCATTACTAATATTACCATTATTCATTATTTGCAGCTCAGTCCATCAGGATTATTGAACAATTCCTTACAAAAAAGCTCTCTTTTGCCTTTCTGTCCAAATTTTTACATGTACATGATTTGAAAGGTCCAATTGTTTTCTCCAGTGTCCTGATTCCCTACCAAACTAAATGGAATTGATTGAAATATAGTCTGTTGATGCTTTTGTAAAGCTATCGAAGTTGATGGCAACCTTCCACCCTTTTGCTGAATTGTGTAATTGGCCTGCCAGAAAGGATTGGGGATTTCATAACAGCTCCCCAGACCCCCCACCCCTACCCCCCTTGGCTGTGCTCACCAATTATTCTGCAGTTGCTATCAGAGCCACCGACTTTTCTTCCTTGGGGTCATTAAGCCTGTCAAAACTAATTTGTCGCCAGAACTGCTGACCCTCATTGCTCTGACAGCGGCACAAGGAGTATACTAAGAGGGTCCTTGCATTACAAGAAAGTAAATGCCTGATCAGAGATCATCAGGCCTTGACCATAGGGCATGTGATGTCTTTTTGACCCTGAAAGAGGGAGAAACAGTAGAAGCTGAATGGCCCATGTCACAAGGGCCATGAACTAATCATTATTTTAAAAATAATAACATTTAAAGCTTAAAAGGTATGATGAAACAACATCCCCTCTCCCAATATTTTTGGAAAGCTATGATTTCATCAATGTGGGTACTAAAGCAAATGATAATTTCTTTATGTCTTTTTTGGTCTTTAGAAATTGGCATAATCAAGTGTATCCTACCCAACGTGGCCAAGCTGGTTATGGATATCTCTGAACTCAGACTGGGTTGGTCCTCATACTTTAGACAAACAGTCTGTGACTGGACCTATATTCAAAGCTTCTCCAATTGAGTAGAACCCTGAAGAGCATGAACACACCCATAGTGTATTTTTTAGGAAATCAGAGTCTTTTGATGCCATAATGAGGCAATAGAGGAGGACCTCAATGGAAGATAAAGTCCTTAGTTTCTCCACCCATCATGCCTTTAAATGGACACCTAGTAAACCCAAAACCTCCTGGGTGGAGGTTTTTGTAAAAGAACACAAACATAATCCACTGCCAAGGGTGCCAATCTTCAACAGAAATTAGGAAAACTTGATTAGAAAAGCATTTACTTTGGAAAAAGTACATGGCAAGGAGTAATATGGTATGATGGAAAGGGTATTAGATTTGAAATCAGAATGATCTAAATTTGAATTTCACCTTATACAGGAACTGTGCTTCTCTAAGTCATTTAAATCTCATCTATTTCCTCATCTGTAATTTAAGGGAGTTTGTATACAAAATCTATGAGGTTCCTTCTTAGAATATAAGTTCCTTGAGAGCAGTTACTGAGATGACTTTTGTCTTTGCATTCTCCAGGAATTAGGCATACAGTTTAACACCTTGAGAAATACCTATTTGACTAATTAATTTATCCAATGAGCAGATGAAGAGATTCTAATCTGGAGATAGTCTCTGACATTTGAGAATGGCAGTAAGGTGAAAGTAGGTAAAATCAAATGCATGCAGACATATCCATACTATTCATTTGCATGTGGCCTTGTTCTCACCTACACCCACCTGATCATCTGAAAATCAGAAGGGAATCATTTAGTATCTAAGAACTCTCAGGCAGTTCTGGGAAGGATCACCATCTCTTTTAGGTCTTTTGAAGGCTAAGAACCTTGTATCTAGTTCTGGGGAAAGAAGTGATTTGCTGAAACTTACACAGGTAGAAACCAATACATTTGCCAGTGTCACATAAACCCTGGGAGGCAACCTCCACTGAAAAAAAGCTTAAAAGGCAATGACCAGAATTAATGAATATGTGCATAACTATCACATAAATGCATCCATTTTCTTTGATGAAACAACATTCTAATCAAAGCCAACAAAAGTAAGTTGATATTTTTATATCTATTAAAATAATTTTAAATAAAATACCTATATATTTATATGTTTATTGTAAATTCAGGATTGTCTTGTGTTGTCATGAAAATTCTAATAAAATATTAATTTTAGTTGAGTTAAAATATGATTATAGAAAATTACTTACATGAATTTTTATGAAAGCATCATTTCCTAGAACTCTCTCCAGCCACTAAAAATTTCATAGAGATATCTTGTCTCTACTTTCACAGTCTCAAACTCTCCCGTTTTTCTAGTTATTCTATACTATATTCTGATGCTCTAGGTCAACTCCATTCCCAAACTGAAAAAACCCTATGGAAAATGATAAACTATCTGAACTCATTCCTCAATATTAATATACTCCCACCCACCCATTATCTCCCCCACTACAGTGATTCTGAACTTCAGATTTCCATTGTTTAAATCTCTTCTTGGTTCTCTAATGATGGCTATCTCATTGTCATGCCCCTAAACCCAAATGCCCCACCAAAATGCCACACTAAAACATCCACCCCTTTCTACTTTATTCTGTGAAATATCTGGTTTCTCACTCCAACAAAGAAATTTTTTACACCTCCATAACTGACTTACTATCCCAACTCAGGATAATGGTTTTCCAAATGTTTTCACCTTTCTGAAAACCTTTCATGGCTCCCCTTCCCCCATCCTCTCAATTGAGAGCCTTATCTCATATTTTGCTGAAAATATTGAGACCATTCACCAGGAATTTCTTCTTTTCCTCATCACATATCACTCAGATGCCTTCTGCAACTTTTGTCCTTCTTCAGCCTGTCTCATGAGAAGAGTTAATCCTTTTTATTGTCATTATATGCACAAGTATCCCATTCCATTCCATTTCCTCTAACAAATTGTCCCTGTTATCATCTCCACTCATATTAATTATCATTCTCTCCCTCTCTATTGGCTGCTTCCACACTGCCTACAAGAATGTTCATATCTATCTCATCTTCAAAAAAAATCTCTCAGTTTATCCATCCATTTCTTTATCTCTTCTTTTTGAGTTTGACCTCCTTGTCAAGAGCATCTACAATCAATGTGTCCATTTCCTTTGCTCTTATTATCTTCCTTAACTGCAGTTTGGACATTTGAACTCACCATTCAACTGTAACTGGTCCCTCCAAAGTTGCCAATGATCTCTAATCAATAAAGCTAATGGCCTTTTCTTAATTCTTATTCTTTTTAACCTCCCTATAACCTTTGACAATGGTGATAATACTCTTCTCATTTTCTATCCTATTTCTAGGTTTTCTCTCCTGGTTCTCTTTAGTCTGACTACTCTGTTAAATCTTCACCATGGTCATACTCCATGTCCAAGGGTGTTTTCTCTTTTCAAATTTTCTCCATAACTGACATCTCCTTATATTTATAGTCTTACACTTGACTTCTTTCCATGTATTAAATTATGATCCTGTGACAATGGTGTCCTTTCTTACTTCTGTAGTGAACTTCAGGTCTTGGCTAAAGTCCTATCTTCTTCAAGATGCTTTTCCCAACCCTCCTTAATGCCAGTGCCTTACCTGTGAGATTATCTCCAATTTAAACTGCAAATAGCCTATGTGCACATAGTTATTTGCACTCTTTCTACTCCATTATAATATGAACATCTTGAGAACAAGTATTTTTATTTGTTTATTTTTTCTTGGTTTTATTACTTTGTTTTAGACTTTCTTTTATCTCCAGTACTTAGTATTGTGCTGGCACATAGCAGGTACTTCATAATTTTTGACTTAAGAAATAAATTTCAAATTTCTTTTTTTTTAGGTTTTTGCAAGGCAAATGGGGTTAAGTGGCTTGCCCAAAGCCATACAGTTAGGTAATTATTAAGTGTCTGAGGTCAGATTTGAACTCAGGTACTCCTGACTCCAGGGCCAGTGCTCTATTCACTGCACCATCTAGCCGCCCCAATTTCAAATTTCTTAACCTAGAATTCTGAGCTTTCTATAGTCCCTATCTTTCCAATTTGATCTCAAATTGCTCCCTTCCTCATGTACTACACTGTCCTCCTCTCCCAAAAAAGTGACTATTGCATAAATCTGGCTTTTGTTCATCTGCCTATCAGATGACTGCTATTTTCTTTTCCATTCTTCGACTCTCTATTCCTCCACAGCCCCATTTGTTAAATTCTTACCTACACATGAAAACTGAATTGAAATGTGACCTTCTTTGAGGTTTAATATTTTCCAAGTTTCAAAAGTTATTATTCTGATCACTTTTATTAATTAATAAAGTTAATTATTAATTAATTAATTAATAACTTATGGAGAGAGTATTTCCCTAACCAAGTAACATGTCAATATTTGAAAACAACCACACAAAACAATGTAAAGAGATGGACATCCATAGGATAGTGAAAAACACATTGGATTTTGAAAAAGAAAATTTATATTTGATTGACCTTTAGCACTGTCATTTAAAAACTTCATAATTTTGGATTTATTATTTTCCTCCTCTGTGCTTCAGGTTCCTTATTTGTAAAATTATAACCACATTCTTTATACTATATACATTGTATTTCAAATGAATATTTTATGAACCTTAAGTGTATAGAAATGCTTGTTACAATAATTGCTGTAAAATAACTCTGACCCTAAATAAAACCAAGTTAAAAATAGGTGGCTAGTTTTAACCCTTCTAATCTTTCACATCAAGGCTTCATACATACAGATTAAATGAAATGAGATTATTGTTATTATTATTATTATTAATGTCAAAAATTATGCAATATTATCTTTTTTATGAAAAATGAAAATATGATGAAATTGATTAAGTTCTATGTCAGCTCCTTGAATTTATCCAATGTCACTTCCTTATCATTCCTAGTTAATGTTTGGATATTATCCTCTCTGATCCACTCAAACAGACCTGCTAGATATTCTATGTAAATACCATGATTATGTCTAGCCTATGTATCTTTGCATCTCCATGTATGGAATGTTTGTTCATGCAACCTCCAATTCTGAGAATTCTTAATTTGCTTCAAAACACAGTATGGGTATCTTCCAGTGGTTAGTACTTTCTACCTCTTGAAGTTTCTTTGTATTTTACTTGTCACACATTGTATTTAGTCATCATTTAGTATTTAGTTTGTATGTTGCATTCACTTAGTAGACTGCAAGCCTCTTGAGGGCAGGGGCTGTTTTTATTCACAAAGTCTAGCACTTTGTCTTGTAAATAACAATATATTAAATGTTTGTAGAATGTACATAAAATATCACAATGCCAAATTATCTTTTATTTTTTTGCATGGCAAGGGAGTAAAGTGACTTGCCTAAAGTCACATAGCTAGGTAACTATTAAGTATCTGAGACTGAATTTGAACTTAGGTCCTCTTGACTAGAGCTGGTGCTCTATCCACTGTGCCACCTGGCTGGTCTCCATTTTACCTTTACTTAATGTTTGTCCTTCATTTTTGAATAAGACCATAACATCAGGAAGATGATTCCATGACAAGCATGTGAAATGGATTTGAGTGAGAGGGACTGTGCTAAGTCACTAGTCTCACTTTCTCCTCTAGAGCCATCTGGGTTCAAAGGTCAGAAATGAATCAGGACTGGAGAGCGGCCCTGGGTAATCTAATGTGGTAGACAGTAGTGAAACAAATACAAAACAAATGCATAAGAGGATAATTGGGGAATAATTAACAGAGAAGGCACTAAAATTAAGAAGGCACTTTCTATAGAAGGTGGGTCCAGTTTTAAAACTTCAGAGAAGCTAAAATCTTTTAATGGATAACCTCATTAAAGTCTTCTTAGTTTTCTCACCAGCAAAATTCATTTCACTCCCCATGAAAAGATCCTATTTCCTTTATGGAGATTAATACCATTAGGGCACAACAATAGGATTAAATCTCATGGGGAAAGGTTATTCCTCTTTGCACTTAATTATATTTATTCAAACAAATCTGATAGAACTATGGCTCCTCACTGATGAAGCAATGCCTTTAGGTAGTTGCTTTAAAAATATGAGAAATGATTGTAGAAAAGGAAGGAGGAGGGATTATGAAGAGAGAGGGAAAGGGGGGGAAAAAGACAACTTCATGGGATCCTCAGATTTAGCTGAGTCCTAATGATGTCATTCACTCTTTATTCTGGCAACAGGGACTTATCCTCCCTCCTTTCAGCAAAGGAGTAGGCTAAAAACTTGGCAAATCCCATGTTAACAAAGTCCTGAATTAGCAGCCAAGATCTGGATGTGAATTTGAAGTTGTTTTCTTCCCAAATGTCCAATGAGATCAGCCATGATTTAAAAGGGGGGGAAAGAAGCAATTTTTTCTGATATATAAAAAGCTCTGCTTTACAGTCGTTTGCGCTAATCAATAACTGGCACCTGACAAAAGTCCATGCTAGGTTCAATAATGAAATGTACACATATATCAAGGCAAATATAATTATGCATTATAAATAAGGGAAAGATTGCCAGGTGCTGCATTTTGCCAAGTGCCTCAAATATCTAGGTTCTTTGAAAGACTTATTTTTGTTACAATGGAGGATGGATAAACAAAGTTGGAAAACTGAGGCCCTCCCCAAACCTTTGCTCAGTTCTGGAACTGAATCATTTTTCAGGTTCTGAAGTGTTTAACTTGGTTTTTCATTAATTTGACATGTTCACACATTCCCTGCACTTCTGGAGTTCTGAGCAAGCCTGGAAGCAGTGTTAAAACACCCAAAGAAAGAGTCTTCTTGCCATATTTTTGGCTCTGCCAGATATCTGGCTCTTGCTCCCCTGTTAGGTCAGACCACACCCTAGTGAAATCTGAATATTCTCAGGAAACTCAAAACTTTCTGGGGTTTAGCCAAATGGGATCCCATCTCCAACCCTTCACTGGTCCAGCCAGAGAGATAAAGAATGGTTCATTCTTATTGGGATAATCATCTAATGGAGAGAAAAAATGAGTATAGGTAACGGTTTTCTGAATAAAAAGAAAATACTTTTCTGAACTTTGACACCCAAAGAGTAAAAGAAACTTAGAGAATTGATTTTGGCCATATCGGCTAGCTTGAATAATGTAGGCTAAATGTCATCCTTCTCAAACTGAAGTCCAGGAATCAAAATGGCAGTGCTCTTTTGGGTGGGAGTTGATAAGCTAGCCAAGAGTACTGAGTGCAAACCTAAAGGTACAAAGGTACCTAGTGCTAATGCACATAAATGCAGTGATTAACTTGAAACATTTTCATTTCTAATTCTGAGTCTGATTTCAACATCAGCATGGAATCTCAATGAGCCAAACTTTACTTTTATATCAAATAATAAGTGAGGTAATTTGGATAATGGTATGGATTCTTTTTTAGGCTAACAAATGATGTCACTGGAGAATTATGGATTTAGAGGGAGAGAACCAAAGATCAAAATGGTTCAGTCATTTAGCCAGTTTTTATCAAAGTAACTTTTGATAAATTATTTTATAACTCTTGGTCTCAGTTTTCTCATCTGTAATAGAGGATGATAATAGGAGATAGAGTTGTCTTGAGACTGAAATTAAATAATATATGTAAAACTGTAAAATATGTAAATAACATATATAAAGATTTGTAAGAGCTAGAATGGCATAGAGGATAGAAAGTTCGCCTCAAAGCTAGGAAGAACCAGATCCTACCTTGCACCTGCTGGTTCAGGGATACAAGACAAGTCACTCAACTTCTCAGTTTTCTCAATAATTTCCTAAAACTGGCTTTCATTGGTATAGGGAATTTTCTCTAATCTTGAAATTTCTTGTACCAGTGAAATTTCAGGTTCCATTCCCCATCTCTACTCTTAAAGTTCTTTGTAAAAAGTACTATGAAGATTTCATTCAGTCCTAAGTTCACCTACACCCCCACTCTAATGTCCCTTGGACAGAGAGGGAACTCTGGATTCCTGAAGGCTATGTTGGTAAGTATAAGCTTTAGAAGGCCCTATCAAGTTAGAGAGGATTTCATGACATGGTCAGTGGCAGATTGTATCTTTGTGTCTTTTGTCACAGAATCCAAATGACTAATTTTAGAGAGATTTGTGACAGTCTAGACTTGCCACCAAG
This sequence comes from Macrotis lagotis, assembly GCF_037893015.1. Classification (NCBI taxonomy): domain Eukaryota; kingdom Metazoa; phylum Chordata; class Mammalia; order Peramelemorphia; family Peramelidae; genus Macrotis; species Macrotis lagotis. The sequence continues at coordinate 67,355,964 of NC_133665.1, forward strand.
TGTGTGAATACACACACACATATATACGTGTGTGTGTATGTGTGTGTGTATACACACACATATCCATCTATCTATCATCCATTCATCTAATTATCTATCTTCAATTATAGCAACCCTAAAAACTATCTTCTGGTAGGTTTATGATTTGTATCAATAAGTAGGGCATCTACATTGACAAAATCACAGATCACTAAGGCAGGAGAAGAATAATATTACGATTATTATTGTATTAACTAGTTTGATAATGAGTAGACTGAAGTATTGCTGAGACAGACATGGAAATTAAGACCCTGTCACTATCACTATTGTTGTCTGGCTTTGGGCTCCAAGTAGTCAGATTGATGGGACTAATTCAAAGACTCATCCATTAATGCTGCACATCTCCTCAAACTTTCATGTAGCCTTTTGTAGACAGAAAGATGAATCTGATACTCAGCTGTGAGCTCATTTAATTTTCAGCTGACAGCCAGCAATAAAGAAAAGCGCCCATAAAGGTTATGTTTCAATGGAAAATCTATTACTGAGCATACAAAACACACTTGTATTAATTACACTTTTAAAGCACTGCATTTGGCAAAAGGTCAAGGAAGGAAAGAAAGAAGGAGGGAAGGAAGGAAGGAAGGAAGGAAGGAAGGAAGGAAGGAAGGAAGGAAGGAAGGAAGGAAGGAAGGAAGGAAAAGAAGAAGGCAGGAAGGAAGAAAGGAAGGAAGGGGGAGGGAGGGAGGGAGGGAGGAAGGAAGAAGGGAAGGAGGGAAGAAAGGGAGGAAGAAATGAGGAGAAAAAGGAGGGAAGGAGGAAGGGAAGGAAGGGAGGAGGAAAAGGGGAAGAAGGAACAAAGGAGGGAAGGAAGGGAGAAGGAAGGCAGGCAGGCAGGAAAGAAGGAAGGAAGAGAGGAAGGGAGGGAGGAAGGAAGGGAGGAAAGAAGAGAGGAAGGAAGGAAGAGAGGAAGGAAGGAAGGAAGAGAGGAAGGAAGGAAGGAAGCAAGGAAGGAAGGAAGGAAGAAAGGAAGGCAGGTACAAGCAAGAAGGGAGGGAGAAAGGAAGGAAGGAAAGAAGGGAAGGAAGGAGAGAAGGAAAGGAGGAAATGGGGAAGGGAGGGAGGGAGGAAGAGAAGAAAAATAGAAAGAAAAAATAGAAAGGGAGGAACGAGTAAGGCAAAGAGAAAAAGAAAACTGAGTATTCTTTATTTTATTTCAGGTTTGATTTTTTAAATTTTCCAAGATTTCAAGTAAATACTATATATTTTATTTAATCACTTGATTCAAATCAATTTTTTTGATCTACAGATTTTATAAGCACATTCAAAAATATAATAATGAATACTTGATCAAATGACAGTTTCAAGAAGCTTCTCTCATACTTTGCCCATTATACTGAGATATTTAAAAATAACATGGAGCATATACAGAATCTTTCACCTGAGTTTTCATTATTTATTATTCCATAAGAGATATCAATTTGAAATGACTTGAGAAAAAAAGTCACAGAATGCATGATTATTGAATATTTCTTAACTATTTTCAAACATTCTACTGACAGTCTAGTCATCTTCCTCATTCCTTTCCCATGAGAACCTGGATTCAGCTTCTGGACTAGGTGAGAAATGTTATCTAGCACCAGACCTATATATTACTTCCTGGAAAATTCCATATCCATTATTTCCTAACTTCCTTTTAGATGTTATTTCCCCTCATTTAATGGAAGTTTCTTGAAGGCAGGGATTTACTTGCTTGTATTTCTGTACCCCGAACTTAGCCCAGTTTCTGGTCATCGTGGGCAGTTACTAAGTGATCGTGATCATTCATTATTCATTCATTCAGTCATTCAGTCATTCACACTTGTCTACTGGTGAATGGGCAGATGAGTTAAAAGTCATTAAAAAATAAAGATAATAAAACAATAACACTTTATTTGTGCCAAGCACTGAACTATGTGCTTTATCACTATTATGTCCTTTGAGTTTTAAATCAATCCTGGGTGCTAGTAGTAGTAGTAGTAGTAGTAGTAGTAGTAGTAGTAGTAGTAGCAGTAGTATTGTTGTTGTTGTTATTATTATTCTCATTTTTCAAATTAGAAAACTCAGACAAAGAAGTTAAGTGATGTGTCTAGGGTCTAAATGTCTACGAAAGAATTTGAACTTAGATCTTCCTGATTTCAGGCTTGGTGTTTTATCCACTCAGCCAATGAGCGGCTCAATAATTTAGAAAATTCTAGAAAGTGGATCTTAAAGTTAAGAGGCTCTCTGAATAAAGTGACTTTATAGAGGCACAGACTATGACACTTTAATGAAACCTCTTTTTAATATCGTAAATAATAATCTTCTAATATCTGCTTGAAGACATCTAGTGAAAGTTTATTCCCCCAAGGCAGCCCATTCCATTTCTTGGGAATTTTAATTATTGTTGTCGGTATTACTTTTGTTATCTTCTTATCATCAATCAGAAATTTCAAGTTAGGGATGTGAGGAGGGAGGTGGAAGGATAGACCTGATGCCAGCATTCTGTGAGTTTATATTTCATTTAGTGATAAAATGAAACTTTTATAGGTTGTTAATCCTTTGCCCTAATATAGAGAGGGAATGCAACAAAGATACAACTTAATATACAACTTAACTTCTTACAGATAAGTTTTCTTTTTTTCTTTTTTTGCAAGGCAAATGGGGTTAAGTGGCTTGCCCAAGGCCACACAGCTAGGTAATTATTAAGTGTCTGAGACCCGATTTGAACCCAGGTACTCCTGACTCCAAGGCCTGTGCTTTATCCACTACACCACCTAGCCACCCCTCAGATAAGTTTTCTTGTCCATTCCTCACTTTCCTATGGAAACTCATATGGCTGACAGACAAAATAAGGTAATTCTTATGGTCTTCAGATATCTATAAGTCAGAAGGGTCCAGACTAGAGGAATGAAATTTTTGGTGCTATTCCAGGGCCAGAAAGCTTCATCAGGGAAGGCAGGGGCCAATAAAATGTTGAAAATAACTTTATTGCCTTTTAAGGAAAACTAATCTCTGTTGTGGAAAACAAGGGGAAACTTGACCCTAATCAAAGGTATATTCTAGGAATAAAGGACAAAGACAGGAGATGGAGTGTCTAGTATAATATAGGAAGCAGACCATCATTATGGCCTGATCATGAAATGCATGTAAAGAAGTAATGCAAAAATAAATAGATGCTAGGTTTTGAAGCATTTTAAATATATTATATATATATATATATATATATATATATATATATATAATATATTAAACATATTTGATCCTAGAAGGCAAAAACCTCAAGTAATAAGGTAATATTATCAGACTAGAATTTCAAGAAAATCACTTTGGCAGCTGCACAGAGGATAAATTGGAGTAGGGACAGGTTTAAGTTTGGGAGATCAAGTAAGTCTACTATTAGTAGTAGTCCTTTGGTAATGAAGAGGACCATACCCACTAATCAAATGATTAAAAGTTTCAATTGCACAATTGTATTTATTATAGTGAAGGGTATATTGTGCAAGGCTTACTTTTAACAAGATATTGCCTTTACCAGAATAATTCCTTCCCAGGGCCTGATTTATAGGAAATAAGACTGTGGGAGATGGCCTGGCTGATGTAGAAATCTCTTTGTCTTAAATGGTTTTGATTCTTCCTACATCAGTGGGGTATCATGGCATATCAACAGTGCTGGTAAGCACTGGTATATGATATCTGCTGCAGAATGTGACAACCAGGATATCCTAGCCTATCTCTCAATGAGCTAATTGCCAGTTCATCTTTCCTCTCAGACCTTCTATCTTTTACAGAAAGCAAATACCAGGTACATCCCAATCTGTCTCTTGATGCACTAATCAACAGTATGATTTTTCTTAAAAGGTTACTGTAGTCATCTATGGAAGATGTGATGAGGACAACTAAGATGGTTACTATGTAAGAAGAAAGGAAGGAGTATGTACTATAAAGTGTCTACTACTAATAATAATTTTTGTCCTTCATTCTTGAATATGACCATGACATCAGGGAGGTGATGCCATGACAAGCACATGTTTTGGATTTTATTGAGGGGGTGTTGTGCTAAGTCACCAGCCTCACTGCTCCACTGCCTATGGGCAGTGTATTCATTACATCACCTAGCTGCCCTATGATAATCCAGAATCAAATGGATCTAGTGGCCAGATATGAATTAGGACTGCAGATGGCTCTGGATGAGAGGCAATCAGGGTTAAGTGGCTTGCTCAGGGTCACACAGCTAGTTAGTGTCAGTTGTCTGAGACCAGATTTGAACATTGATCCTCCTGACTCCAAGACCAGTGCTCTATACACTACCAATATGCAATTATATGTGTATGTGTGTATATGTTTGTATATAAATTTATACATCTAATTGGATATATAGCACAGAAGTAAGCCTTTACAAATATTATCTCATTTAATTCTCACAATAGCTCTGTCAGTTAGAGATAGACAGAGAGGTAAAGTGACTTACACAGGGTCTTAGAGTTAGAAACTATTTAGGGTCAAATCTGAACTCAGGTTTTCCTGACTTCAAACTTAGGACCCAATCTATTGTGTTACCTAGTTTCCTTAAATCTAGAACAAAGCAGCTTCTTTGAAATGGAGTTAGAAAACCTCATTAGGCAAAACTACATTAATTCACAAGTTTATTTAAGCAAATCTTTCATAAAGTAATGGCATTAAAAATATTTCTGAAAGATTCATAAAAGAACCAGCTACTGTAAGAACCCTCAAGTATCTCAGAAACACAATTTACATATGAACAATTGATATGATAATTACAAATAATTTTTATTCATTTCACAAAGCAATTCCCCTAAGATTCTCATAAGAATTACTGCTAGACAAATCTTTATTTATCTAATCGAAGCTATTGTATGTATTTGAAATAAAAACATATATACATACATACACACAAAAAAATCAAAATCAAACAATATTTCTCTTTTTTAAAAATTGTATTAGTTTTTAATTAGATTTTCATTCTAATTTGTCTAAATTAGTGAGAGCATAGAAAAGAGGAGGGGTAGGGAAATCTTCTGTAACTTTTAATAAGAAGGTTATCACTCTTTAAGATCTTGGATAGGATTTCAAATTCATGGCAAATCCAATAAAGGGTTAAGGATTATGACAGTCTGATTTCATTTATTAGTAGGAGATGTATAGCATTCAGAATGAACTCTCACTTCCAGGTAGCCTTCAGATCCATTCTAATTATGCTGAACAGTTGGAGAGCCTAGATATGATAAATACTCACATGACTATATAAGTCAGATGGAAATGAGAATTGACCAAAGAGCATTGATTACATGAACCACTAGTGCATATGCAGTGTGACATTACAAAAGATATTTTTTCTGAAAAATAATGAAAATCATTGCTAGTAGCACATATGAAAAATATACATTTGTGGGATAATCTACTATGAAAATAAGTATAATTGGGGTGATATGATCCAAGTTAAAATAGTTGACTCATTCTATAGGTAATATGGGGTGTCTAAATGGCACAGGGGATAGAGTCCTGAGCATAGAGTCAGGAAAACATTCTCCTGAGTTGAAATCTCAACTCGAATCTAGCTGTGTGACCCTGGGCAAGTCACTTACTCTTGTTTGCCTCAGTTCCTCATCTGTAAAATAAGCTGGAGAAGGAAACGCAAACCATTCTAGGATCCTTTTCAAGAAAACCCCAAATGGGGTCATAGAATTGGACACAAGTGAAAATGACTAAACAACAACAAGGAGACAATATGGCACAAGGGAAAGAGATCATGAATTTGGAGCCAGAAAATCTAGATATAAGTATTAATTCTGTGAAGTTGGGGGGAAAAAATCCAGGCACAATTTAACAAGCATTTATAAATCCTCTCCCTCCCTTCTCTCTCCCTCTCCTCTCTCCTCTCCCTCCTCACTTTCTCTACTCCTCCTCTTCCATCTTCTTCTTCTTCTTCTTTTTCTTCTTCTTCTTCTTCTTCTTCTTCTTCTTCTTCTTCTTCTTCTTCTCTCTCTCTCTCTCTCTCTCTATCTCTCTCTCTCTCTTTCTCTCTCCCCCCCATACACAGACATACCTATGAAGCATGTGTTTATATGATATACACATAGAGATATGTGCATATATGTGTGTATGTATTCTGAGTCTCAGTTTCCTCAACTATAAATGAGACACTACTTAAACTGCCAACTTCATAAGGTTCTTGTGGAGGTTCAAGGAAGAAATCAAAGAAAAATACTTCTCTGTCATGAAATACTGTATAAATATAAATAGTTGTAAATAGTGCTGCTAGTAGTTAAAAACTTTCTGTGTGATCATGATTATTTTTTCATGGGAAAGACTCTTAAGATTTTTTTCCAGGAAGAACAAACTATTTAAGTTAATCTCAGGACATCATTATCCTTAAAAGAAATTCAAGCTTTTAATTCCCTAAGAAGAATCTCTGAACCACCAAAGATGTTTCTGAATGTTTAAGAAGGTATGAATTCCACCCCCACTGGGGCTCAGAGCTGGCTGTAGAGATGGAATGAAATTGAAGTGAGTAATAGTTTTCCTCACTCTCCAGGGACAAAAATATCACTTGAAAAATGTGTTTGTGCTCCATCAATATGGTTTTCCACAGATCTTTTCCATTTTATTACTGAAGAGACTGTCATGGCAGATGACTTGTCCGAAGCTGAGTCACTGAACTAAAGCCAAACTCCTGACTCATCTTTGGGATCATTTTTACCGTTAAGCTTTCTTTGTCACCAAGGTATACCGTAATGAAATGCATATGACCTGGCAAACTGAACAATGAAGCTTACTGTTCAAAAGAGCAAAAGGCAGATGATTAATTTGTCAGCACGAGTTGAAGACTTAGAAGGCTGAAATATCAATTTGTTTTTCAGACTATTATTCTTTTATTGAATAAAAGTTCTCTTAGAATTCACATTCAGGTCAAACATGCCAAAAGTTTGAAAGAGAACCAAAAAATAATAATAATAATAATGAAGGTCCCAGAATGCTCCCAGCCCTAAAAATATTTCCCAAGGATATATTATCAGTATCAGGACTGATAGATGGTGTTTGGCTTTTAGTGTTCCTAAATTGTTTATTCTTTGCCACAAATGCCTCTCACTTAAACAACATTTTCCCTCTGAACTTGTATATCTACAAGTCACTAAAATCTTAGAAGAATCTAATTTCAGGCAATTCCAAGGGGAAGTAGAAAGCTACATAGTGGGATAATTGACCTTAGAGAATACTGTTATGTGAGGAGAGAAGGAAAATGCTTATTGTATAAAATAAAATTGTTGAGAAGTAGTATAAAAAGGAGCAAAGCAAAATATATGCCCTAAGTGTTGTACCGGTTCCTAGGAAATACTAAGAAAACAAAAGAAAGACTTCTAGAATATATAGATACTCAAGGATTTATAGAAAGAAAATAGAAGGAATAATTCAAAGTCAAAATCATTCAAAGAAGGTTAGAAGATATTAAAATGTGTAACTATGAGGAGGTGTGTACCCACATGAATGAGAATAGAATCAAGAAATTCAGTGCTGGAAGGATTCTCAGAGTTTATTTTTTGTAACCCATAGCTGCAAAGGAATCTACCACTTGACTCATAAGAAATGTTCATCTAACTTTTGTTTGTAGCACCTCCAATGATGAGGTGAGATAGGGGTTCAAGTGAAGGGGAGAATTCTACTTTAGAATGGCTCCACTTGTTAGGAAGTACACCGAATATCAAAACTATAATTCGCCTCTTTATAATTTCCATGCATTGCTCTGGTTAAAGACACTGGGGGCCAAGCAGAAGAAATCTAATTTTTCTTTTACATGACAAATGTTCAGCTACTCAAAGATAGCTATTATTGAATCTTCTCCATACTAAATAAACTTTTCTTCTTATATGAAAAGAACTCAAGATCCTTTACTATACTGGTTTTACCCCATTGGTCACTTTCTAGCTTTTCAATATCCTTCATAAAACTAGATGTCCAGGACTGAAAAATATTACTCTAGTTCTATAGCTTGAGAAGATGAGAGATTCATCAATATTAAAATTATTGATGGATGAAGGTTTTTGTCATTCACTCTTCTTACATAGTAAGTATTGAATAAATATTCACTTATTTTGGTTTTTTTGTACACCATCCTTTGTACCAAATTCATAAAAATCAGATATTTTAATATTTAATATTTTTCAGTCATAGCTGGCTCTTCATGACCCCATTTGGAGTTTTCTTGACAAAGATAGTGGTGTGCTTTGCCATTTCCTTCTCTAACTCACTTTGACACAAATAGGGTTAAGTAACTTGCTTAGGGTCACACAGTTAGTAAATGTCTGAGGCTGAATTTGAACTTAGAATGAGTCTTCTGGATTCCAGACCTGGTACCCAACTTACCTAGCTGCCCCTATTTCAGTGGTTATCAGTCAAGAATTGGCAAAATGTGATATTATTCTGTAAACCATCACTATCCCTAAGGTTTTTCAGTATCCAAGGTATTCCTTTGATGTCTAACTTGATAATCACTACCCTTTCCATCATACCAATCATTCCAAAAATAGCTTTTCATCATCAAGAGATAACCCAATGGAGTGATTACAGATCAGTTCTTCTCATTCATGTGATCTTGTCAAATTATCTTAAAATAGAGAATAAAAATGAGAAACCAGTTTAGGTAACATCAGTATCTATTTGAATTTATGCTTGGATGTCTTCAATTACTCCAGGGGAGGCTTGATTGTACAGTTATTTTATTATTAAAAATATTCCTGAAGCTCAAAAATTAATTCAAATTCTCAAACATATGATACTGTATTAATACATTGGATTGGGAGTCAGAAGTCTCTTAGTATCTGTATGGTTCTAAGTAAGTATTTTGACATGACAGGTTTCATTTTTCTCTGTAAAATGAGGAAGTTGGTCTAGATGAGCTCTAAAGCCCCTTTCAGTTCTAAATTGTGATTTCCTTTTCAGGGAAATTGCCAAAGGAATCTAAGGGTCACAAAATTGGTTTTGTTCTTTGGTTTTGCCTTTTCCATTTTCAACAGCCAATGTTATCTATGATCACCTTTAATATATAATTAATCCTGTTTTCTAGATGAATGATGGGCACTAGATTTACAAATTTGTCCTTTTCCACCCCCTCACTACCAGGAAAACAATAATTTGATTTCAGCTTTCTTTCTTCATTAGGTTTATAGAACTAGCTGTTACAGTAATTTGAAAACAATGATTAAGTGTGGCTTTTGGTGCAAGTACACACATATATAACTACCATAATTCTGGCACAGATCCTTCTGTTTAAGCTCAGAGATTTCCTAAAGCTGTAAGTAAACAAGGCCCTCATTGTTTTATTTTTCCCCCCCGATGTTGGTAGCAGACTGGGATTAAAACAGTCATAAGCAAGGTATTTCAACAGGAAAAGAACATCTCAAAACCAATTTGACCTAATAGTCCTTCTACTGTCTACTCATGGAGAAACCCAATGGTAAGGGAATTGCAGAGACATGAAAACCAGCAGAGGTTGAATTGAATAGAGTAAGACCTGAATTCAAGTTTTGCATCTGACAAATCCTGCCCATGTAACCTTAGACAAATCATTTAACCTCTTATTTCTGTAGGAAACTGTAAGTTGCAAAAAAGCTACTAACCTACTTTGGTAGAAGATATTTTATCATATAGGAGTTTCCTAAATCAATGAATCATAGGTCTTTAATTTCAATGTGAATATTTTTTTCCTAATATCTTTCCCCAGGAGTCTGGAAACTCCATGAGAACAAACCTGTGTCATGACAAAAATCAATCTATTCCCCAATAACTTGTATGGATATGTGAAGGCCTTGTCATTTTCAAGAGAATAGGGAAGTTGAGAAGTCCTTTGCCCAAATAAATCATAACCACTATAATCATCTGCCCAAGAAACTTTGGTTTTCCAGAAAAAATTCTTATTTAGAAATTGGGATTTCTGAATTACTTATTCACTGTTTTATCCTAAGAAAACCATTTAACTTCTTTGCATTGCATTTTCCTCAGTAAATTGGCAAAGATGACTAAAGACAGAAATAGCACATGTTGGAGGGGTTATAGAAAGACAGGCACGCTAATGCTTGTTGACTTGCCTTGGTGGAGTTGTGAATTAATATAACCATTCTGGAAAGTAATTTGAATTATGCAAATAAAGTGGCTAAAATGTTCATACTCTTTGACCTAGACATTCCACTGTTGAGCACAGATTCCAATGAGATCATTGACAAAAAGAATGGCTCTCTATATTTATAACAGTACTTTTCTGGTAAGAAATAAAACAAAGTAGGATTCCATTGATGAAGGAATGGTCAAGCATACTACAGTAGATGAATATAAGGGAATCTATTATTTTATTATAAGAAATTCATTGTCTGGTTTTACTAGTTTTCTCTTCCTTTTTTTCTTTTCTATTTTAAATTCTCTGACAAATGGAATGACTTTCTGTAAGAAAAGAGAGATGAAACTACAAAGGGAAATCTAGGTGATGCCAAAAAATTATCAATAAAATATAGTTTAAAACAAGAGAATAAAAAGGAATTTTAAAATTCATCATGTGTTTGGCCAAAGCAACATAGCTAGGAAGTGTCTGAGTCAGAATCTGAACCCAGACCTTATGAGTCCCAAGTCTAAACTCTATCCCATTATATTATATTGCATCTCAATTAAATTATGACATCTGCTGTCTCTCTGTGCAACTTTTCACATGTCACATTTTTTTCTCTGAGTCTTGGTGTCATCACCTGTGAAATGAAGGGGTTAGACCAGGATCTTGAAAGTGTCTTCTAACTCTAAAACTTTGACATTATAGTATGAGGGAAGGATTGGATTCTTGAAGATTAAACCAAAGGATCCTAAGCCCTGGAACCTCCTATAAAGCTAAAGATTTGAGGTTTAGGCAGAAATCATATACTCAAAGATCAATCTTTTTATGAGTAAAGACACTGACATGGCTAGTAGGAGATGAATGTTTTGGCCATAACAAGTCAAACTAAAGATTGTGGGGGCAGTAGTCTATATCAGTGGAGGAAGCCCCTATGCAAATAAAATCAGGGAACTTGAAATTTTTATGTAATTTTCCTATGGAAAACATGAATGAGAATCACAAGAGACAGATCAAGATGAATACGTTGTAATCTCTATAACGAAATGCTCTGATGGATGAGATCACAGAATCACTTGCAATGGTACTTGAGCCCAAATACAGTCAAGCTGATATTTTCACAGAAAAGCAATGACTTTTTAAAATAATGACATGTAAATAAGCTTCTATTTCCCCATCTAACAATTTGATTAACAGAAAAAAAAATTAAAATGGAAAATATAGAGATTCTCTTATTCTTAGGATATGTACACAACTGACAGCCTCGGTCTTTGCTTGTCCCACAACTGCCAAGATGAACAGCTAATACCTCAACACAAATAGAACTCTGATCCCTGGTCCACGAACATATCACTATCAGATTGGCTCATGCTAAGGCTTTATTTAGTACATCTGTAGCAAAAAGAATATATCTTGTGGGTAACTGATTACTTTGTTTATCATCTTAAGGTGACATCAGCAGAGATCTCTAATGCTACAAAATAATGACTTGAACTTTCATTCAGAGGACACCAGAGTCGGGAAATCTGGCCTCCTCATCTCCCAGATGTGAAAACCTAAGGTCAATGTCATAAAACATTATGCAAAAGGTCCCAATTAGTGTATATAAAGAATCCCCTGAATTGGTCACATTATTTGAATTTGCATTGCATAGTTCCAATGGGCTAGAACCAATGACTAAATTTTAAATAATTAAAATTCAAATAGTGCAAATCTGAATACATGGGTTGACTTCTTGGTATTCCTTATCAGCACTACCAAATATAAAAATAACAACAAAAACTAGCTATATCTGGCATAGGGAGATCTAAATTCAGGACTCTTTTCAGTATATATTCTTTTAAAAATCAGTAAGTATGAATGATTAGTTGCAGGCAGGTAACATAATATGTGGTCTATTGTGGATGCTGTTACATATTTATTTGCTAAAACACTTTGTTGGACATATATAACATATCAAAATGACTAAATGTGGGGAAGAAGAAAATTTAGAACTCAAAATTTTCAAAAAATGAATGCTTAATTTTCATGTAATTGGAAAAAATAATTGTTTTAAAAGAAATGCTCTGCTGAGTGCTACTTCTAGACTAATGAGAAGGCACATGAGGAATAGGAAGTTTACTACTGTTGACACAATCAAGAAAAAGATATATTCAGCAAGAGAAGGTTTCACTGTAGTTCTACACATCATTAGGTATGAAGGACTTTGACTTTGTGTTTTCTCCAGTCTCTACTATGTTCCTAGAAGTCATTTCACCTTTTTAGGAAGCTAAGAGACAGTAGATGTGTTCCCTGGAAAATTAAAAATCTGCATATTGATGCACAATTCTTTTTTCTGATAAGTGACTGTGCTTGAAGCTGATACAGAAGAGGTGTGATAGAATTAGAAGACCCAAAACATGAGGAAAATATCCTAGGTTTTAAAATGAATACCGGACCCATGACAAACCAAATCATTATCTGACATTTTCAACTGCACACAATCTTTTTCTCCTATCTGATAGTCTGTTAGATAATCAACCAAATTCCACATATGAAGAAGAAGCAAATTGTTCAATTTCGGAAAGTAAATTTTTTCATGTCATAAAGGTTTCATTTAATACCTAATTCTCTAATTGGTTTCTGCCCAAAGCAAGATATTAGCTATATGCTCAGTATTTGGGGCAGATCAACGAGCTGTACTGTTTCTGTTTATTCTGTGATGGTTTTCAAGTCAAATCCTACTGGTAATTTGCCTGATGAATAATTTTCAACTTTTAGCTATCAATATCAATGATTAAATTCCAAAAATACCTTTCTTCCATACTCTTAATATTCATTCTGGTCAAATAAAAGGATAAGGCAGGGGGTGGGACTGGGTATGACCCTAGGAATCATTTGGGACCAAGTAGGATGCCATTATTAAAAAAAAAGCTCTTTATACTAGTCAATCTAAATCTTGGGATTCACAATTTAGAGCCAGAAGGGAACTTGCAAGGCCATCTTAATCCAATTCTATAAATTTTATAGATAATGAAACTGAGGCTCAGAGAGTTAATTGTTCAAGGTCACACAGAGGGTAACTAGCAGAACTAGTATTCAACTAGATTCTCTGATGCCATTCTCTATCTTTTAATCTATAACACCACAGTGCCTCAAACAAATTGTAGGAGGTGGTGATTGTGTTGGACGAGTGTACCATTTCTGAATGTTCAGGACTATTCCAGTGATTGTGACTTCTACTGTGTGAATAATTTTGACACCAGAAGGATTAGGATTCTTTGTAACATGTGGCATTTAAAGCCTGAAGGAACCTTAGTGATCATATTTTCTAATCCCTTCTCTTAAAAAATGAGGATGCTGAAGCAAAAACAGGAAATGAACCCCGGAGAGATAAATCATTATTATTTATTTATGTATTATTTAATATTTTTAATATTTTATTTGTTCTACAATTATATACAATATTAGTTTCTACCTATTATTTTATGTAAGGTCTTGAATTTTACAATTCCCCCCACCCTCCTCCCCTCCCCCCAACTCCCCACAGAAGGCAGTCTAATAGAGAGAAGTCATTCTTAGCAAAAAGAAAGGAAGAATTCTTTAAGGATCTCTTATATCATAAGGTAAAATAATACAAAGGACATTCTTATACCTGAATTCAGATGGGAGCTGAGTTCAAATCCACTTCTGAAATTATTAGCTAAATAATTATATGTAAATCACTGAACCTCTCTGAACTTCAGTTTCCTCAACTGTAAAATGAAGGCATTGATATTTATAGTAGTTACCCCCCAGGGATCATTGTGATGATTAAATGGGATAACAGTTATAAATGAATAGCTATTTTTTTATTGTAACATAAACTGAAGTTAAAGGATAGAAAAATCTGTTAGATAAGAGGGTGAAAATGGCACATTTGGATGAATTAAACAGAGATGGAAGAGCCTTACATTTTTGTATGGCACATTGAATTTAGTAGAGGGTAGAGGTGGGAACGGGAAAATGTTTCAACATATTTTTACTCTAACATATTTGTTTGCCATAACAATTTGAAACCAGAAAACTCAAATTTCCCATAAGAACTGCTCTAAAACTTGATAGACTTTTGTTAGACTTTGAAAAATAAAAATTTTTATAAAACCAAGATTTTACAAGCACAAATCACTTGTGATTCCTCTAAGTGCAAAAAATAAGTGGACATATGGTTCAAATTCTCACTCATTTTTACTTTCTTTTACAAGCAAGATGTGTAAAGCTCTTTCAAGACCTTTTCTACGGTACATGAAAACAGAGTAAAGAGCTTTGGATTTACACCATTTTCCCCCCTCCCCCCTTCCTGATGTGAAACTGGCATGTAGTTTTATGAATCACACCACAATGACAGGTCAGACATAGGTTTGAATAAATTAGTGAATGATTTTCAAGTACTCAACAAATCAATGAACACTCTGGACTGTGATTTAATCCCACCTTTTCCTTTTTTTTTAACTAATTAAATTCTGGGAATCAAACCTCCCTGCGATGCACAGCTAATGGAGGGGTTATGTTTCTATTCAACAGAAGCTGCTGGGTTACCTTTCTCGTCCATATTAATGAGTAGTGAGCTACATAAAGAATCACTACTTTCTTTGAAATTCCCATTTCCTAGTGATGCTAATACAGTTGAGACCCTGAGTGAAAGGGGGAAACAATAAAACCAAACCAACATCAACAACAACACTCCCTAGCACATGTGGCTCATGCTTTTCAGCACCATTCACGCCCTCACAAAAAAAGCAATTTTTTCAGTAACTCAAAGGGCAGCAAGTACGTGGGGAATTTACAATGAAACTATTACGGGTTTAAAAGAACAGCATTCCTGTGTTTTTTCCACCTAGGAAGTGTTAAAGACTATGGATTGCAGCTGAGGGAGAATTAAGGCCTCATATTTACACATTTCTCTGTTCCTGTAAAGCTGAAGAAAAAAAAAAATGAACTCAATTGCAAAAAAGTATGCTGTTAACAGAGACAATGTCATTTTCTTGCCCTCAAAAAATCTGCTTTCATCTTGCCAGATAGAGAGCAATGGGTGTTTGAGGTCCAAATGAACAGCTAGTAAGTAGTGAGACTTAAATTTACCTGGTTTGTACGTCATCTGCTTCTTCTCTACCACCCCCCAAAATCCCAACAATTAATCTAATAAAGGAATGTTGTTTCATTTCCTATTTCTATTCAAATTGGGATAATACAAAATTTTAAGTATCTGCTACCAACACAGTATTCTGTGAGGCTATAGTTATGTTATACTAACATCAGATGAAAAATGTTTCCTATCCTCAGGGGACCTTCATTCTGCTGGATAGCAGCAAAATGGCTATGAAGAAGCTGCAGATGATAATTAACAGTTGTGTAGCATCTTAAGATTTAAAAAAGGACCTTGAACATTATCTTTGAAGAGAGACCCAAAAGTATGCTTGGGGGTGTCCTCCATATATAGCATAGAGAGGCTATTCCCTACCTGTAGCATGAAGGAGAGTCATGGTCTGACTTGACAGGAGGCAGAATTGACATCTATAGTCTCTTCCTTGACCCATCTCTGTGGGAAACTTTTATTTCTACTGAGAAGAGAAATAGCAAATTGGGACTAGAGGTCACCACCCTGCTCTCTTCATAGTGAGTGGCTACCAGCCTAGAAATATATCTATCTGCTCCCTTCAATACTGTTAGTTTATTGATATGATCAGGTTCAATCTAATTTTTTATTGCTTTGTCTTCATCAGGGGAACATGAATATTCTAAGCTCCATATCCAAGGCTTGATCCCTTTTCCTATCTGATAATAATTTTCAAAGAAAACCATGCCATCAGGGAGGTGACACCATGACTAGCATGTGAGTTGGAATTGAGTGAGAGGGGGCTAAGTCACCAATCTTACTTTTCCCCTGCAGAGTCATATGAGTCCAGTGATCAGATATGAATCAGGATGACTGGAAATGATCCTGGATGCAAGGCAATCAGGGTTAAGTGATTTGACCAAGGTCACACAGCTAGTAAGAGTCAAATATATGACACCAGATCTGAACTCTTGCCTTCCTGACTCCAAGGCCAGTGCTCTAACCACTGTGACATTCGACATGATGAATATGTATACCTATATTACAAGGTATTAAAGATCCAAATTATGGCAAACAGAAATCAGAGAATGGTAAGTGATAGCATATTGCACAAAATGAAGGAACTCTCCCATTGAGAACAAGATAACTCAGCTCAACCGAGAGAGACAGAGACAGAGACAGACAGACAGAGAGGAGGAGGAGGAGGAGGAGGAGGAGGAGGAGGAGGAGAGAGAGAGAGAGAGAGAGAGAGAGAGAGAGAGAGAGAGAGAGAGAGAGTTCTAGATCTCAAGGTGAAAACTCTGCAGAGTCTAAACTAGCAAAGTCTCTAAAGTAAAGGGAAAGGGACATGATGGAGAAATGAACTCCTCTCATTTCTTCCCAGTCTTATCCTTTAGTAACCTGATGTGGAGTTAGCAGCATTCATTCCTTTTCAAAGCTGGACACCAGAAGTGCCCAATGTAACTCTATGCCTGAAGAAGACTTGAAACTTGAAGACTCCCAAAGAAGATGGAAGACGGAAGAACTCCCCTTGCTGGAGTTTTTCTGATTTCAGCCATTCTCCATAGGGTAAGGAATTCATCTCAACCAATCAGGAGAGAGACCCAAACCAGCAGACTTTGGGACAGGAATTACAACCATGTTTCCCTGAAAATGCATGATTTTTTTCAAGATGCTCATAATATAAGTCCTACCCCTAAAATAAGCCTCAATTATAATCACCAGTCAGCTTGATGCATTTAGAATGTCCATTGCAATATATGACAAACATATTGAATTATAAAATAATACATTTTATTGGATATAAATAAATGATATTTTTTATATCAATACTTAAAATAAATGATAATATAAATTATAAATAAGTATTTTTAAATACCCAAGCCTTTGGACATGAGGTAAAAGCCTATGTAAACAGATGAAGCTTGAAACTTATTGTCAAATGATCAGAGTACAGACACCATGAATGGATAACATGCGCACTTGATAACTTTTGGTTGAAAAAAAAGCTCTACATCTAATCATCACTAAGGACAAAAAATATAAGATTGAATGCATTTAAGACATTTATGTTCATGAAACTGAAAAAAGTCTGGTGCACAGAAAGGAAGTGAGTCAATTTAATGCCACCACTTGTTTTGAGAGCAGGCCAAAGATGTCTGCCAGTCTGGGATTCATCCAGCACTTGCCACATTAAAGACATGAAGTACTTCCTTGCAGAGAGAAGAATAGATCAAATAATAATTCCCACAGGAATGACTGCCTATCCTCCCAACATCCCCTGAAAAATAGGTATTAATGTATCTTTTGAAGCAAAAATTAATATAAGACCAGTCTTATTTTTGGAGAAATACAGTATTTCATTGGTTCCTCACTATGGTCTTATAAAGTAAGTGCTATAGGCATGATTATGCCCATTTTAAAGAAGAAAAAACAAGACTCAGAATGGTTGAAAGTGACTTGCCTCTTGTCACACAACTAGTAAATGTCAAAGGCAGGGGTTGAATTGTGCATTGTAATGATCTGTATTGTTGTCATCAACTAAATTATAAGCTCCAAATAAATTTTATTCAATGGCATGAATAAATTAATGAATGCTTTCAACTTCCCTTGAGGTCTGAGATTATGTTTTGTTTTTATTTTGTTTGTCAAGATGCTAACACCAAATATTGGAGGGACCATGTTAAGTCTATTCAACAAATAATCCACACACAAGGCAACATTAGAAATTCTACAAATATAAAGAGGAAACCCAACATTGTGCTTGTGTATAGGAACCTATAGTCTAAAAAAAGGAGGAATATCATGGGAATGATAGGACAAAGAAGAGATTTACTGAAAGGGTTATAGAAAATTTAAGGACTGAGCTGTCTCTTTCAAATGAAGGAATGGAAGGCAAAATAAATGAGATCATGTGACAAATGGCATCAGAAAAGTACAGTCAAGTATTTAGATATTTCCTTATTGCTATTTTTCTGCCTATGTGAATTTGGACAGAATACTTTGGTGACATCTGAGCTAAGGAAATAAGGAGGGAGGAGAAAGGGAAAGAGGGAAAATGGAAACAAAAAAGGAGAGAAGAAAAAGGAAGGAGAGAAATTAAAAATCATAACTACTACTTATATCGTGTTTTAAAATTTACAAAGGACTTTACAAATACCACCTCATATAATCCTTAAGATACCCCTGGGAAGTTAATGCTACTATTATTTCCATTTTACAGATGAAGAAACTGGGACTAACAGAAGTTAAGTGACTTGCTGACATGCCTATGGTTATCAGTTAATAGATCTTTAAGGCTGGATTTGAACTGAGATTGTCTAAATTCCAAGTGTTCTATCTCCTATACCACCTAATTATGGAAGCTAGAAAGGAAAAAATAAAGGTGGGAAAGGAAAAGAGTAAAGAAATGAGAAGGAAAGAAAAGAAGAAAGGAAGGGTGGATGGATAGAAGGAAGGAAGATAATAAGCAGAGATGTGGAAAGTGCATTTCATGATTAGTATATTGAATAGTTCAAAGTCCAATTTGGATGGCACATCAGGTGAATGAATTGAAATAATATGAAATAAATTTAGAAAAGAAGACTGAAGTCAGGTCATGGAGTCTTTAAATACTGAGTAAAAGAATATCCCATCCCCCCAGTACTTAAAGGTTTCCTTTTATATTGGGTCCTTAGCTATTTTTTTATATGAATTGCTGCATAAAACAAAATAGAAGAAAGGAATTTTCAGCTACTGTAGATAATTTATCATATGTAATTGCATTAGGTTGGATCAGAAGGAGAGTAAAATGGAAAAAATGTGGGGAATGCTCAGTCATGAAAAGATCTTATCCTAAGTCATCTATAAAATACACACCAAATTTTGAAACTTTCTAGGCCAACTATTGTTAGAGCTACAATTGTATTCATCATCTAAAAGTAACCAAGGGAAACAGATTATATTTCCTGAAACAAAAGCAAACTTTAGAGACAATGGGAGAGATTTTGGTTTTTTTGGGGGGGGGGATTTTCAGTTATAGGTTGTCTCATGTAAGGGACTCAAAATACCTTAAGTGGATTCTTTTTATAATGTTCCTGGAGCAAAGACCACCAAATATAGTATTTTTCCCTTCATTTTTCTCATGGAGATGACTTACATACAATCCATCAATGAAAAAACATACTTGTTGATACTTCCAAGTTAAGTGATCGTGGACAAAATCATCCTTCAACCAGCCCTTGGTTTACCTTCCCATAGAATAGCTATGAAAATACTAGATAATACTATATGGAAGAATAGGTAGTATTAGCTTGAGGAAAACAGAGCAAACTTCCATGCACTACAGAAATGTGCCACATTGTGATTTTATGATAATTTCATCACTGTTGAACTGCATCTATAGATTAATATTTTTCACCTATTTGTCATCTCTGCCAATGAAATGCCAGGTCCAATTCCCAATTCCTTTTGTCACTAAATTGCTGAGATAAATTTAATCCTAAAACTACAGAAACAGAAATATAAGTTGAAAGACTTATCTTTCCCCACATCCCCTCTAAAAATGATGTTTTGTATCATTTTCCAAAGACCAGATTAAACTCGGTAATGATAATTGGAAGCTGTTGAGGGAAATCAGTTTTGTAGGATATAAAAACCTGTGGAGGTGATACATAGGATAATTAGATTGTACCATAGTTCCTAGAAGTGCTGGATCTGGAGTCAGAAAGAATCATCTTCCTGAATTCAAATCTGACCTCAGATACTGACTTTCTGTGTGAACCTGAATAAGTCACTTAAGTCTGTTTATCTCGATTTCCTCATCTGCAAAATAACCATTCAGTATCCTTGCCAAGAAAACCCCTTTAAAGATTCAAACATGACTGAAACAACTGAACAATAAGGTGATATATATATATATATATATATATACATATATATATATATATATATAATATATATATAAAACCTAGTATCTACTCTCTTCTGATGGGAAACAAATCAGGACCTGAATAACCATATGTGTATTTATAAATATATTTGCTAATGTAAAGGTCATGCTGCTCATTGCTCAGGGAAATCAGGCACATTTGGAACCATCCCTAAAAGAATTCAGTTTCATGAAAAAAATATTTTGACAATGTATGACAAATCTAACCCTGCCCCCATATGCTTTGTGTTATTTACAAGGAATGACACCCAGTTATCTTCACATCAACACATGGGAAAAATAGTAAAATAAGGAGAAAGGAGATGGAGTAGAATGAGTTTGGTCTTACCAACTCAAAAGATATAAATGTCTTCTCCAAACTTCACATTTCAGTGCTTTGAACAAAAAAACATATAGCTTGAACTTCTTCAGTACAGCATAAAGCACAATGGAAGCTTTCTCTAGATATAAAGGGAAGTGTCAGGAGAGAGCCATGAAGTACATGTATGAATGAAGAGGAAATTCCTCCCTGGCGGATTCCAAATGCTACAGTATACTGTCTTCTGCATTATATTAGTCAGAATCCCAAATCACCCTGGTGAAGCACTGGTTCCAGAGTCAGAGTTCTCAAGTTCAAACCATAGTTTTCCTATTTATTACATGTACAACCTTGGACAAATAACTTGACCTCTCATTGGACTATATGATTTCTCTAATTTAGAATCCATTAAATCCTGAAGTTAAAAAAAAAGGCAAAATTAACTACTAGCCTTGGCAAGTTTATGATCTAATGGAAGACAACAGACAAAAAAAAGCAAATTATATACAACATGTACAGAGAAGATGGAAGGCAATTTGAAAGAGGAAGGTGTTGGAAATAGAGAGCTGATAAAAAACTTTCTAGCAGAAGGTGGGATTGAAGGAAGGAAGCCCAGGA
Source organism: Macrotis lagotis (assembly GCF_037893015.1). Classification (NCBI taxonomy): domain Eukaryota; kingdom Metazoa; phylum Chordata; class Mammalia; order Peramelemorphia; family Peramelidae; genus Macrotis; species Macrotis lagotis. The sequence goes on from NC_133665.1 coordinate 67,376,989, forward strand.
AACTAAGAAGTGGAAGAGTGGGGGGCGAGGAGAGAAGGAAGCATTCCAGATGCAGTTCAGTCAATACAAAGGCATCAATGGGTAATGGAGCAAGTTGTTTTAGAAACAGCACTGTTGCTGAACTGTAGAGTTCTTAGGGGAGAATAGTATACAAGAATATTGGAAAAATAGAAATTGTACCCACAGTCTAAAATGGTAGAGTCAGCTCTCTACACTAATGAAATCACAGGCTGTGGTAAGTATCTGAAATCTTAGGGTTGTGCATTCTATAAAAACAATGGTGGACAAGCCTTCTAAATTAATTTGGAAAGCATGAGTTAATGAGTTTTCCATCCTTAAAGATATTTACAGGAAAGCTAGATAATGAATAATATGGATGAAACTGTAGAAAGGATTCCAGATAAGAATTGGACTAAATTATACCTTCCTATGATACACTCTTTGATGTTGCTGTTCAGTCATTTCAGTCATGTTCAAATCTTGGTAACCCCATTTGGGGTTTTCTTGACAAAGATACTGTAGTGGTTTGCCCTTTCCTTTTCCAGCTCATTTTATGGATGAAATAGAGGCAAATGGGCAAAGTGACTTGCCCAGGATCACATGGCTAGTAGATGTCTGAGGTCAGATTTGAACTCAGGACGGTGAATCTTCCTAACTCCAGGTCCAGCACCCTATCTACTGTGCTACCCTCATTATTCTAATGCAGGGGATAGAGTGAGAGGAGACCTGAGTTTGAGTTTGGACTCTGACATTTATGAGTTGTGTTATCCTAGACAGCTCACTTTTCTTCTCTGGTATTAATTAATCCCTCATGTGTAAATTGAGAATGACACTTGCACTATGTAGAGTGAACTGGATGACCTCTGAACTATATTTCCAACTCTGATATTTTATGATACATTAACAAGGTATACATGAGCAGATCTCTGCATTATTCCCTCTCCTCCCAAAGGATTACTTCTAAACTCTGCTTAACTTTTATCCCTTCCTGTATCATTTCCTACCCCTTTGCTCAAGGCATATAGAACACCCAGGTCTTCTGTGTGAAAGAACGGAGAAGATTTGTAGACATCTGATTGACACCTCCGTGGGAAAACATGTTTCTGACCAGAGGAAAGGTTTAAAAATGTTTTGAGAGAATTTGTCTTATCAACCAGCTAAGCTTTCTATTCCCATTTAGACCTCAAATCAGAATAACCATGACAGATGGTTCCTGTTATTAAAAAAAAAAATCCTTAGCTAAATTTTCAGATAACTCAGCCTTCTGTCATGCTCTCCTACTTTGGGCTTTGTGTGGTTTGTTTAGCAAGCTCCAAAACTACAAACTGCTACTTGGTGATCACCCTTAACTTGTTATCCAAAAATTCTAAAGCACTTTCTATATCATTCACTCTAAACTTAAAGGAGGAAATGATTTCCTACGTGAAACAGTCCTTACTGCAAACAACTGCCCTATTTAGAAAAAAATAACAATAAAGTCAATATTTAAAACACCAAGGCTACTATGAGAGCCTTTATCTGGACCAGTTTTGCTCTTTCTTTGAAGCAAAATATATTTGTAGATCTGCCACTCTGATGAGGATCCTAGTGGATGCAGCAGAGGATTTGAGTGTTAATCGGCTACTATTCTTATTAAATGACTAATGAGAGGCACTCAGTAAGAAATTAAAGGCTAGACTGAATTACCTTGGGCCCATTGTAGCATCCATTGCAGCAGCAGATCCCTCGCCCTGCCCCAGTGTGTCTGTGAGGGATGTGAGCTGTGTTGCAGATTTTCAATAACAAATCTGTCACTCAGATTTTAATTAGATCGCTAAAAGCGGCAACATCAATAATGGTAGGATGACGGTTTAGTTCAAAGATCATGAAGATGTTAGTCTGCTTTAATAGTCCTTATTCAGAAGTACCTGTTTTAGAAGTTTGTGAGGCATTCATCTCCTCAGCTTTTCTCTAGGAAGGGGAGTGCATCTCTCATTGAATTGAGCATAGACCCGAAGTAGCCATTGTCATTTCTGAACCAAGATGAAACAACTAGTTGGGATATGGGTTGTAAAGTGTTTTTTTTTGGGGGGGGGAGGGATTGAAGGAAGGGAGTGAAATGTAATCTCTCTCAATGCAGCAATGAAATGCCATTCACTTTTCTTAGAAAGGGTAAAATGGTAACATTTCATGACAGCAAAAGGCTAATTTACCTAGCTGAGAGCATCCACCCTTGGTCTAAATGTCAGAGTAAGGACTGAGAGAGTGTAAGATTTCTCAGGGAAAATCTCGAGGAAGAGTAGAAAAGGGAGCCAGCCCAGGAGAAAGGTGAAATTCCTCTGGTTGAAGTTCAAGGGCCTCAATCTATTGTATGAAGAAAAATACAACTACTACCACAATGTGAAAACTACTCCTAAAAGCCTACATCATGGATACCCAATATTTCAAAGATGATGGATGGAATGATTCCATATCCATCTGCTCCTGGACCAGGAAGATGAAATAGAGGTATACTTAGAAGCATAAAGACTTGTCAACATGGGGTACAACAATAATTGTGCTATTCAAACTTGCAGCTTTCATTTTCATATCTTTCAAATTTATCCCTTCTCCATCTGTCTAAACCTGTTTGTTATTTTCCCCCAACTAGATTGTAATTAGTTAATAATATTTTACTGTTTATTTGTTGCTAATTAATTTATTACTTATATTAATTGTCATTATATTGTTATATATTTCAATATTATAGTTGATAATATTAATCATAATGATAGTTTTGATTTCTATAACACTTCATAGTTTACAAAGGAAACCCTGATTTCCCAACAACCCAGTGGGGTAGATCTTATAAGAGTTTTACAGATTTTACAATGATGTAAATTGAATCCCTGAGAAGTGAAAAGATTTGTCCAAAATCACATGGTTAGTGTCAAGAGTTAAAATTTGATCCAGATTTTGTTTGTTTGTTTTTGCAAGGCAATAGGGTTAAGTGACCTGCCCAAGGTCATACAGCTAGGTAATTGTTAAGTGTCTGAGATCGAATTTGAACTCAAGTCCTCCTGACTCCAGGGTCAGTGCTAACTGTCCAAGTCCAGAACTTCTCTTGCTTTATCATACTTCCATTTTCAATACAATACTATCTTTCTGTATACATTAATATCCTTTGCTTCCATGAAGCAAAGTTTTATTCTCTGCTATAAATACAACTCTACCCACCTCTTCCTAGGTATGAAACTGATGTCTCAGCACATAATTTGACTCAAGACCTAGATTTTCCCCTTACATTGACAAAGTTTTGCACCAGGATGTCTCTCCCACATCTATTCTTAATGATCTTCTTGGTCCACACCTAGATAATTTTATTCAGTTACCTTTAGCCAGGTATCTTATTCTAGTTCTGAGCTTCCCCCCAAAACACATCTTAAGTCAAGAAAGCCTCATCTGCCCCCAGATAAATCTCCTTCCTCTTCCGTTACTCAAACAGTATATGATATCATATCTAATTCTCTCATTTCCTTCTGTAATAAATGTACTGTTTTGATTTAGTGTAAGAATTTTCTTTTTCTTTTTTCTATGTTCTAAATATTTTAATATGTCTGTCCATAAATATCATCTCTCATAAACTTCAAGATTCAGGATGGCGAAAGCTAGTTTAAATCAATTTAAATGGAAGCCAATTATATGCAACTATTATTTAAAAGGACCTTAGCAGATAAACCTGTTAACAAACAGGATGACAGAACTCAGATACAGCTTAATCTTGATAGACTAGAATTATGTTCCCAATTGAACAAGATGGTATTAAATATAAACAAATATAAAATTCTATCCTTAGACACAAAAAATCAATTTCTCCATTACAGATGGGGCCATAGCTAAACAAAGAATCTGATATGAATGAGGAGAGTTTTAGTGGACTGCAAACTCAAAAAGAGTCAACAATGCAATATGGCAGTTAAAAAAGGCAACATCATCCTAGGTTACACTAAGAAAAGTGATACTTCTTTAATAACAGGAAGCAAAGCTCTCAAAATTATAAGAAATTTTAAAATATATAATCTTATTATTAAAATTTATGTAATCAATTATTCAATAAATAATTCAATAATGTGATATGTGATCATTTTGTATCATTTTATTTGTTTTATATTTTAAAATTAGATGAATGATTCTTTTAAAGCACCATGCTATTTCCTGGTCCTGCTTTAAGTTCTCATCAGATCACTGTCTAGCTCTATCTTTTGCTTGCTTCTCCGCTACCAACTGCCAGAAAATCTGATGATTAAATGGATATGTGGGGACATTTGGCATTTTGTTAAGCACTGTGTGTTTACATATGATCTTTCATTCAAGGTAGTTGCAAAGTCATATAATGAACTGTTGAATTGAAATGATCATGTTTTAAACCTGAAGGAAGAGAGAAATTGTGACAATAGCACAGTTCTGTAAAGTGACAAGGCACCTCATTCCCCTAAGCTGCTCCTTCTCTTCCCCAAGATACTCAGTTCTCATTTCACTTCCATTCATTTGAACTGAATCCTTCCTATGTACTCAGAAGAATGCTGAAACTCTGAGGCAGATTCTGTATTAAGGTACACAAAAAAAGGGTAAGAACCTTTTGTCCCACCAGATTTTTCCAGTAACTAAAAGTTCTTAAAGCTGCACATGACTGAAAATTGAGATGATCCCTGAAGGATACCAAATTATTCAGTTGTATAGTTTTATGAAAAGTATTCTTAGAACTCAAAAATGTTAAAACAGTTTCCTAAGACTAATATCTCACAATCCTGAGAGGGGTAAAAATCCTAGGAGAATTGGACTCATTCAAATCATCTTGGTTTTTTTTTTTCCTTCACAAAAACTGCACAAAATTACATATTTGAAAATTTTAAATATTTTCAGAGGAGATACACTAAGTCCCAGAATGGACAATGAATGATGTTGTGTAGCAAAAAGGGAAAGATGAAACTACTTAAGTAATCTCTCTCCATGTAGTCCCTTTAAGGCTTTCTCTTCTGTAAATCTCAAGTATTATTTTTTGAAGTTCCCTACTAGACATGCTCTAGTAACAGAAACTGTTTCAGGCAGTTTTAATAGAGACACAGCTTCTAGTGAACCTAATAACAAAGAGTCTTTGGGACCTCATCCCTAGCTAATGGATGCTAACTGCCCAGACTTCAGAGCTGTGAGTTAGTTCAGCCAAAAGAAAAACCACCCATTGGGCTCACATACACACACACACACACACACACACACACAGATGGACAGGCACTCATAGCAAAGCCCTGATAGTACTTCTGCTTCACTACAGTCATCTTTCTCCCTCTCTACTCACATTGTAGACATTGTCACAAACATCAACAATTATATCATGGCTCCAACTTATATGGCTTGGCTACATGAGCCCCTCTAAGCATTGCCAGTTCAGTCTTCAAGTACAATAGCTGTGTCAACTTACATCAAACATAAATTCCAAGTGTATTGCATCCAATTCAATAGATATTAAAGTTGAAACAGACCTTACAAACTTTCTCTTTCAGCTACTATTAAAAGAGCTAATACCATCATCTTCAAAGACTTCAATCATAATGAAGGCTTTTAGATCTCTCAAATATTTTCAACCATCTAGTAAATATTATTTGTACAACAATCAAACCTATTCAGTTTTAGTTTCATTAACTCAATTGAGTGATTTATCTCCAAGGTTTTTTCATTGTCTAACCTTGTTTTGGTCCTTTTACTAAAACAGCTCAGACATGATTGATTGACAGGGATTGATTACAAAAAGGATTTAGAACAAGAAGGGACTTTAGAGATTAATCAATTTGTCCAATTCCACATTTTATAGAAAAAAAATGAGTCTCAGAAAGTAAAATGATTTCTCCAGATGATACAGACTTAGGATCAAACTTAAGACCTCTGAATCAAAATTCAGGTTTTTTTTTCCCATTATACAAAACTGTCCAGTTATTGTGTTTTTCTTTTTTATTCTTTTTTCTAATAGCAGTGATTAAACAGAGACATGACACCTAGTATATCAAATATGCTAGGCAATTTTTATGGAAAATAAAAGAAAAAGTAAGAAGAGAAATAGAAATTTAATAGCCCTACAGAAATTTTGTGAAGCAAATCCTAATGGGAAGTCACAAACTTCTACAATATATCTCCATTTCTCCTCCTCTCCTTTGACTCTATTTCTCCTTATTTAAAAAAAAATGTGCTCCTTACCTACATGGACCTTTCCTATTTCCTCAAATCATACTATGACTTAAAAGGACCTTAGTGGTCTTCTAATCCAACCTCTTCATTTTACAGATGAAGAAACTGAGGCCTAGAGAGATTATATGATTTGTCCATTCACAAAAGTAGCTAGGCAATTGTTCTACTTTGTTCTTTGCTAGGTAAGATGTGACATTATAAAGGACCTATAAAATTCAGTGAAGAAGGGGGAAGAAATGAGAAGCAAAAAGGATGACAAAAAGGAATTTAAAAAAGGACAGACAAGCCAGAGTTAACCAGTGAAGTCAGCTATTTAAGGGTGGTGCTAATATTTTTCTGTCTGTTGGTGGAAATTGCTTGTCATGGGTACTTGTTCTGCAGATTAATTCTTTTCTTTTGTGGAGGACTATATTCTTCTTTCAGGATTACCAGGGTAGACCTCTTACCTTCCTCTCTCCATATTCATAAAGAGCATGACTCTGAATTTGACATATTTTGTGAATCTAACTCACAGCTTCATAGTATTGCTATAGAAAAGCAATCTGGTAAAGTGGAGAAAGTGATGGACTCCTCGACTTTAGTCAAGTCCTGCACTCACTAAGTGTGTCATCCTGGACAAGTCAAATCCCTCTGAAGCTTAGTTTCCTTGTCTATAAGTGAGAGATGCTGAAATTGTAGTGTTTGCCCTAAAAAAGATCTTGAGAAGAGCTAAATATTTGAAAGATGTATGATTTTATCAGCAAAAAAAGAAATTTCAGTCTGGGAATCCAACTAGGACTTATTAGATAATTTCTAAGGCATTGCTTATGACACAAATAAGGTGACTTTCCCAAGGTCACATAATTAATGAATGTTAGAGATGGTATGTGAATTCAAATCTTCTTACTCCAAGTGCATTATTCTATATACTGGCCATACTGCCTCAAATTGCTTTTATTATTGGCTTTTTATTTTTCTGAATCTTGAACAGGCTGTTCAAAATCCTAAAATGAAGGGATTGGATTAAGAAACTGTTAAGGTGCCTTCTACCTCTAAATAAAATCTTGATTTCACTCATCTTTAAAATCAGAACACCTTGGAGCAATCCAACTTAAGGAAAAACCCAATAAAAATCAAATAGTGAAGAGCCCAAATCCTCAATATTTATAGTTTGATAAATGCAATGCCACTACAAGCCTGACAACATGGATGCTGATAGGTAAGAGGTCTCATTGAGTCACAGCAACCAGGATCCATCTTTTCTTATCTGAATGCTAAGAGTTCTAAAAGAGGTTGGTTAATGTGTCCATGGGTCCTAAATGCTGAATGGAATTCTTTTTTGTTGTCATCCTTCACTAGGCTCAGAAAGAATAATAGGATTGAAATCTATATAGAGGTGTTTTGTTTTTCTGAGGAAAATACCACAATATTTATATTTTAGAGCATTCGTAGCATCATGGAACAATCACACACCAGGACACATGATGTGGTATGTCCATCCTATGATATGGTATGTCCACTGACACATTAAGACTGATTTGAGTAGCTATTCATTGCTCTAACTGTGTTCCCATTAGACTTTTACTTCAGGATGCCAACCAGTTTCTCATAACATTCAGGATTAGCTTTTTCTTTAAAAATTTATATTCCAAAAAAAATTTATATTCCACAATTTTTGCTTAGATTGAGGTATTTAAAAGTATCATCTTTAACCATTGATTGAATTTGACCTTAGGATTCAGGATCAAAACCTTAGTCTCTGCTCTTCTTGATGCATATTGGGAATTTTGCATTTATTGAGCCCAAATAATACTTTGATATTTTGGGGAAAAGTTTCCACTAGATTAAGTAGTGCTTGTTTAAAGCTGTTCCCCAATTGACAAATGGTCAAATAATATGAATAGGTAGTTGAAGTTGAAAAAATTATGGCTATCTATAGGCATATGAAAAAGGGCTCCAAATCATTTTTGGTTTAAAAAATGAAAATTAAAAGAATTTTGAGACACCACTTTGCACTTATCAGATTAGTTAATAAAACAAAAAAAAAGGAAAATGATAAATGTTGGAGAGCATGTGGAAATATTGGGACACCAATGCACCATTGGTGGAGTTGTGACCTGATCCAACTATCCTGAAAAGTAATTTGTAACTATGCCCAAGATTGCATAAATAGTAAGATTCTGAGGTGGGATTTTTGAACCCATATTTTCACAATTCAAAGCACTATGTCTTATTCACTATTCCAAACTGTTGCTTGAGTACCAATTGGGATAAGCTGAGTAAGAATTCTGAACCATTCTAGAATTTGTGGTTAAAAATGAAACCCATGAGACTCAGCTGTCAAGAAATTTAGTTACTTTTAAAACTACTTAACATATTCACTTCTGAAATTTGGTATCCTAAAATAGTAGAGGGCCCTTTTGGGTACTTGTGGACCAAAATATTGACACTATTTGGTACATATAGTAATTTAAATCTGGGCAGAACAAGAACTATTGTGGGATTTGATTTTATGGTCCATCTTAAATGATGAGATAAAAAAATGAGACTTCACTTAATGAAAATAGGCAATATGAGCAAAACCACTTTCTTTTTCTCCCCCCTCTACAATCACTACCACTATGTTCTATTTAAAGTTTGAGTGAGTATAACATTACTGTTCTTTTACTATGGCTACTCAACCAGAGAATTAGGAAGGACAGTCAAGTAAAAAATGGAGGGGATTAGAGGCCAGAGTTAAAAGGATCCCTGAGCAAAATGTTTGTTGACAGAAAATCACAATTCCACTTATAATCAAAATGGAATTATTCATTTTACTATGAGGTAAAACTGAGTCTCATAAAACTTTAATTTACTGTGATTTTTCTTTTTTTTTAGTTTCTTAATTAAAAATAAGAAAATGGACAAAATTACATCTATTCAAGATGCCAGCTGGAGTAAGCATAGGAGAATTAAAAGGAGAATGTGTCTTCCCTTTGAGAGACGTCTGGTAACACAATCTTTGGCGTACACACCCAGGATTTTGGACAAGTTTCTCTAGACTCTTGCCCTGAAATTTTATTTGCTTTGGAAATGTCAACTTTACCACACACCTGGACTTGAAATTGTCCAAGTTCCCTGCCACATACAGATTTCAATCTTTTCTAAAAGTTTTGGGTAGAAATATGGTCTTTTGGGAATACTTAGAAACTAATTATTGCCTCTGTATGCATCCAAGGGATTTCATTTATTGTCTTCCAGTTAGAAATTCCATAATAAATGTTATCGACTTCTCAATCTTTATCAACATTGATATAAATGAATAATAGAAATACTTTAAAAGGGCTATAGTTTGCTGAACTTTCAAAGGGTCATTTTACTCAAGTAAGAAGAAGATAAAACATAAGATAGAGAATGAGGAAACTTTGATTCAAATCCTGACCCTACAACTTACTAGGTAGAAGAAATGGGCAAAGTCATTTTCTTCTTCTTGGGCTCAAATTCTTCAACTGTAAGATAGAGGGGTAGACCACTTAGCCTTTAAATCTTTAAAGCAATATTTCCCTTTCTTCCTTGAGCTTAACTTACGAGGAGGTAGTATGGAACAATGAGAATAGTATTCACTTTGAATTCAAAGAAATTAGGTTCATAATCTTGCCTCTATCACTTAGTACCTGAGTTACTGGGAAAGTCACCTGACTCAGATTTCATATAAAAATGAAGAAAGCTGGATTAGACAGACTTTAAGGTCCCTTCTAGCTTCAAATCTTAGATACTATGATCCAAGTGTCCCCTTTCACTCTCCTAGTTGCATAAACTATATTTTCTGATATTTTAGTAAATACCTAATGACCTTTCTTGGCAGCTAGATGGTATAATGGATAGAATGCTGAGACTAAAGTCCTCTTTCTGAATTTGTCTGACCTCAGATCAATTAGCTGTGCTATCCTGGGCCAGTCACTTGATCTTGTTTGCCTCAGTTTCCTCATCTATGAAATGAGCAGGAGAAGAAAATGATAAACCGTTCTAGGATCTTTGCCAAAAGAACCCCAAATAGGGTCACAAATGTCAGAATCAACTGAATCTTTTTCTCATATATCATTGTTACTCTTTCCCCAAATTATTTGAAATTCTTGTACACTTTATCATTTCTATTTATGGTCATGAAACATCTGGCAAAGAGGAACACATTTTCATTAAAAAAAGATATAACTCTATAATGGTCATTACCATTGCCAAAACAGAATCAAATTTGACTGAAAGATAAACTTTTTGATGTTTTGGGTCAATGAATATTTAGAAAGTGATTCTATTTTCAGATTCTAGTTAATGAGAAAAGTCTCCTCCTTGGAAAAGAAGAATTAGAGCCACTTAAGGCTACAATGGCTCTGGGCTTGCACATCATTTACAAAATGGTAGCATGTCCTTGGCAGATTTTTGCAAGCAACCATATGGTATTTATCTACTTTATAATGTATTATTTGATAGAGCGTTGAACTCTGTCTGGGTATATCAGAGGTCCAACAAATAGAAGGCTAGACCTGCAGTCACAGAGACCTGAGTTCAAATTTTCCCCTTTGACACCAGTTGTTAAAGATAGTAGTCAAGAAAATGAAGCTCTCTAAGCTGCAGGACAGCTTTTAAAATGGCATGTTATAGATGAGTTACATCTGTTCAAATGAATGGAGAGAGTTCTGATACCGATAAAATCCTAAACCATGACTTATGGACCGTGATCACTATATACTATACAAAACCAAATGGCCATGATTTTTCATTGAATCTAATTATAAATAGGACTGGAATCTTCTTTGACTGGTGTTTTGCATTTCTTTTAGGAATAGTTAACTGAATTATCACAACTCACTTTTTTTTGCTAACTTTGATTCTATATAATAATGTAGTCCTGAGGACAGATGGGTTAAACCCAATTACTTGCATTCTAACATCAGGTGCCAAACCCCTTTGAATTAGGTCTAACACACTATTATTAACAAACCATCCTCATAATCTACTCTTGGAAATGGATACTAAGATGCTCAAAAATGTATATTGACACCATCATTCAAAAACATAAATTAAGCGACAGAATTCAATATCTCAAGCAGACAGCAGAATGATTTCCCTAGGTCTAGAGAAACACAGTTGGCCAGAAAAGCCCCCCGGCTGAGCTCCAGGGAGAGAGAATTCCTTTTCTTCTCTAATTTGTTTAGTGTGTTAAAACACTGGAGCCTTATGTGTATGGTCAGGTGGAAACCTGGCATCCCCAGTAAGGCTGAAGTGTGAGTGTAATCTGCATAAAGGAGACCACAACATGTTTGGCCCCAGTCTTCCCCATTGTCTAAAACAAGAATACCATTTTTCCAAAAAGCAAACTGTGTTAAGAGATGCTACTTGACAAGCTGACATAAAGAAGACTATAAATATGCCATCAGTTTCTGACAAAGAAAATTCTTAGGAAGGAATCAGTGTGTTTTTCACTGATGCTGAGAAAAGATATTACTTCTAGTTAGATTTGGGCCAGTTTTAGTAGAGTCTTTCAGTGATGATCTTACCCAGACTGTACTGGTACAAAATTTTCTATTTTGCCTCCCCACTAATACCTTGTCCCTCAGTGCTCTAATCATACAAAATAATAGGTTTAAATCTCATACTAATATTCTGATGTTAGAGGAAATTCTCTCAGAATATTTTGAACACATTTTGAGATGAGGTCTATGCCATTGCATATCAACTCTTCAATAGCTACATTCCTGGGACTTCCTGGACAGAAAACTCCCTGACCACTACTCTATCCACTAAATATACCATTTTCTCTTATTAGAATGTGAACTCTTCCTTTCAGAACAGATTTTGACTTTGTATCACCAGAATAGTGTATGGCACATTGCTATTGATCAATCATTTTAGTCACAGCAGATCCTATGACACTATCTGGGCTATTTTGACAAAGTTACTGGTGGTTTGCCTTTGTCTTCTCCAGTTCATTTTACAGATGGAGAAATAGAGTCAAACAGGGTTAAATGACTTGTCCAGGATCACACAGCTGGTAAGTATCTGAAGTTGGATTTGAAATCACAAAAAGGAGACTTCCTGACTCTAGCTCCAGTTCTCTATACCATTTGGTTGGAATACAGTAACTCCTTAATAAAAGTTTGGTGTTGGAGTAATTGATTGGTTGATTGATAATATTGTCTTCAATATGAGGTTTACCATCAAATCCTACCAATGTACCATCTTAAGGGTTCAAAGACAACTAGGACTTGTGCCCTAGAAGTTTAAACCATACTGGAAAAGATAACAAATAAAGAAACTTCTTGTTGAATTTGGTTTTTAGCAGATCAAATCTTGATACTTTACTTCCTTAAAAAGTGAGAACAGGTGTAGTGGGTGGAATACACAAGAGAGGCTTGAAACCAAAATTTCAGGATACCAGAGGTATATGAAGCATCTCTTATGATCTTAGCTCACAATTAATTCACAATCTAAGTAGAAAAAGAAGACAAACAGAATTAACATCAAAAGAACATTAAAATTAATTAATAGCAGCATTATTAATGTTAATGATACATTAGCATTAGAAGCTGAAATACTAGTTCCAAAAATGAACAAGTGAATGAATAAACTGAATTAGTAAAAGCAAATTAAGAAGAAAGAAGCAGAGAAGGTTCATAGTCCAGTTTTATTTTAGTCAAAATTTATCTGGATTGATGCTTTTTAAAAGAAAAATTTGCATACTTTTAAAAGACTGAAATTGGGTTGTGAAAGCAAGCTATTGTTCCATTATTAATTTTGAAATCTTTGCTATCTCAAAACAGGGCCAAGAAATTTGCATAAACTTATACTCTTACTCATGTTTTTGATTTGCAATCCAAAATAAACTTCCTTCATTATCTTGAACCTTCCACTTTATCGGGAAGAAGAAGTCATACCAACTTAATAATTTGTGTTTGTTCATTTTAGAATATAAATTATGGTCAGGATCTGTGTATTCTCAATGTAAGCATCTGATGGGTGCTTCAATTAGCACTTTTCTCATCTAACCAATACATATTTAATGAGCATTGCTATGTGGCTAATACAATGCTAATAACTAGTGATAAGGAAGAAGTCATCAGAGTAGACAAAATTAGAAATTCTAAGAGAGCAAGTAAGGATTAAAGTCTATAGTACTGATTCAATTTCTTTTCAGGGGCTGTGACCGAAATTGAGCCTTGACTGATGAGATCAAAAGTTGAGAGGAAGGAAGACATTCTAATTAGGAAAAATATTATGATGAAAAGAATGGAGTCAAGGATGAAAATGGAATTGTGTAAACAGTGAAGATTGAGGACAGTAACAAATCAACTCAGATAAAATAGGAAAAGGGGATTTCCAGTAAGTAGAGACCTTTAAGATTACCTAGTTCAATCCTATCACTTATAAATAAGAAAATAGAGAGCCCAAAAGTTTAAGCAACTGTCTAAACTCAGAGATACTAAGTTGTGGGCAAGTTTTCTGGTTAGATCTTCTAGTCTACATGTTCAACACTATTTTATATGCCAAATGAAAGTTTCTTGTACATTTGTACTTATTACAAGTCCTAAGCAAACCAAGAGAAAAACTATATTCCCTCCTCTCAATAAACCTAGAATGGTATTATAAAGTACTATTACAAAGAGGAATAGTCTCATTGACATACTGCTTTAAAAAAATTCAGAGGAAATACTAAAAGTAAAGTCATAAAGATGACATCCAAAGTGTCAGAAAGTTTGTTCAAAATATCTGGGATTTTCTCCATGTGGAAAGCAATTTGGGTCATTTCACTGAATGCTAGAATGGGTCTTCATGAGTTGCTATGGGTCCCAAATGTTCAGTCCCTGGTAACCATCCTTGTATACTGAACTTCTCCCAACTTAGCTAGGGCTTGTTGTAAAGTCACTTGAAACCTGACAGGACCCATCAGAGCTAGTGATCTCCTGATTGAGGCTTCAAGAACCCAAGATTATCTCCAATACTGTGAAGAAGCCAAAGAAGACTTAGCAAAGGAAGGAATAGAATTAGGGTCAGTGGGGAATCTATAAAGTATGGAAGACCTGAATTGGAAATCTACCTTAAAATTTCACTAGCTCTGTGACTCTGGGTACATTGCTTACCCTCTTTCAGTCTTTATTTTCCCATATGTAAAACATAAATAGCAAATATAATATTATTTGCCTAATAGGGTTGCAATAAGGACCAAATGAGATAAAATGTATAAATGCTTTAAAAATCAGCAAGGGCTATATAAATGTTAAATACAATTACTTTTGTTGCACTATTACATTGCTAAATCTTGGATCTTTTTGGACTCAGTTTATTTCATTGGTATAGGTAATTCTCAATGAATAAATGCCCTTTCTATTGCAGAAAATTATTTCCTTTGGGAATTACAATCTTAGAAAATAGCTTGGATCACTGAAAGGTTAAGTTACTGGGTCAGTCTTCTAGTCAGTTTTTGCTAGAGATGAGCCTTGAACCCAAGGTCAAGCTTCCATTCATTACTCCTTAGCTGTCTCACATAGGATTACTAAAGAACTTTAACAGAATGCTAACTAAAACAATATACAGTGTATTTTTAAATAAAAAGTATAATAAAATGCCTTCAAAAATATAAAAGTTATTAGAGCAAGACTTGTATGCCACTAGTTTAGAGGGTTTAAATATATGTATATGTAGAGAGACAAAGCACTAAATATACATCAGAGACTCTTGGGACAGAGAGAGAGAGAGAGAGAGAGAGGTAGAGGTAGAAAAATATGGGTTAAAGTTAGAAGAATTCATAGATTGTAGGATCATAAATTTTAGAACTGAAAGGGATCTAAGAAACCATCAACCCCAGACACTCTGTTTTATAAATGAAGAAATTGAGGCACAGAGACAGTAAATGCTCAAAGTGACCTAACTAATAAGGGACATGTATGACAATTTGAACCCAGGACTTCCCAATTCCAAGTTCAGTATTGTCTCAGGTTAGCTACTGCATAGAACACTCCACTCCAGACTGGTCTAACAGTAGCTGAGGGAGTAAATCAGCTCTCTCCTCAGGTAGGTTCTGAGTCACACTTGCTTTTCCTTTCACAAGAAGATTGCAAAATATCTCAGAGATTGTTGGTGGTGTGTTGTTGGGTTTTTTTTGTTTTGCTTTATTTTGCTTTTACTTGGAGGATCTATAACTTCACAAATCTGACATGGAGGTGGGAAGAATAAAAAAACAACTATAATTCTACCAGGAAAGCAATTACACTTAAAAAGATAAAGAGAGAGGTGGATAGATAGATACATACATACATATACATACATACATGCATATATGCATAGATAAATAGATAGATTGATACCTGGATTTGCTTATCTCATCATGTCTTTAATGAATGGCACATTTTAATCCCTGTTTTCTTTTCACTTAGTGCTATTGTATTCACTTGTTAATACAAAGAACTAAAAAGAGCATAACATTCCAAATTGCACTCTTTCTCATGATTTGCAAATGAGGTAATTTTGTTTTATGTTCTTTAGTTTTCTTTTTTTAAAATATAGATGCATATTTTTAATAGGGGGATGGTTTTACTTTTCAAACACTTAAAATATGTGTATGTATGTATGCATGTGTGTGTATATATAAATATCTGTGCATATAATGTCTAGTTATGTATATATGAATATAAAATTACGTGTATACAATATATACATAATTATAGTGATTTTAAAACATCATATGTGCAATTTAATATATTTATATATCTGTGTACATGCACATATAAGTTTGCATGCATGAGTATATATAAAATGCTACCCCATTGAGTCTTTGACTCCTACATTTACCTTTAATATCATTCAATAACATTTGCACTAGGTCTCTGCACTCCATACCACTTGCTATACCCAAGTCATAATGATTTGTCAAGTTCAAATATTTTACTACATATTACAGCATTTATGTGTCTGGCTACATTCCTCAGCAACAAGTAGCACATGAGAGAAAACAAAAAAATCTCCTTTTCTTTTGCCAAAGGCTGCTTGGAGGATGCTAAATCCTTCTGAGCAAAGAAATTCTGTAAACTTAATTCCTTAAGAAGTTCATACCCAGGTTCAGCCAACTTTTGAATGTCCATGGGTGTAAGAATAAAGCTAAATATGAAGAATCAAAATCCACAGTATTATTTATTGCCAATAGTTTCATCTCATTTCCTCCTCTTTCCCCTCAGGAATTTCTCTCTAGGCTACTGTTAAGTAGCAGAGTTTACAATTCTTTCATTTCCCCATTCCTATCTCTGCCTAGAAAATGGCAAGCAGAAAGAGATAGAGAGTCATATAGAACAGAGGCAGACAAAGGGAGATAGAGACAGAAAGACAAAGGAAGACAGGGAGAGAAAAGTTGGAGAATCAAGAGTGTTGGATGAGCCACTACTGCTGGACACTCACTTCCCTATTTAAACAGGAGTATTCCTTTCTGGGTCAAGAGTTTTCCAGAATTATAGAATGTCAGAGCTGAAAGGACCATAGAAATTCTTTAAACCTGCCTTATTTACAAATGAGGGAACTGGGGCAGTTAGGTGCCACAATGGATAGAACATCAGCCCTGGAGTCAGGAGGACCTGAGTTCAAATCCAATCTCAGACATTTAATGATTGACTAGCTGTGTGACCTTGGACAAGTCACTTAACCCCATTGCCTTAAATAAATAAAAAAATTTTCAAAATGAGAGAACTGAGGTCCAGACCCCTATTCAAAATTTAAATAAAAAACAAAGGCAGGGTACATCATTCAAGAGATAACATCATCCATTTTTTGCTAAACTCCTAGATGAATACATTTAATATAAAATAACGATCTAACGGAATATGTACTTTACTTTTTCCTCAATAATTTAATTCATGTTGGCAAGAAGAAATTAATTTCTTCAAGTGGAAGAAAAGTCTACAAGTTACAACTTGAATTATTGCATCATTTTTTTTTTCTGCTTTGGGTTTTGTTTTCTTGAATATTTGTGGCTGTGACACTGAACAAGTCACTTGATCTCTTAATGTCTCAAGCAACTCACCCAAGCATAAAATGCAAAAAAGTTAATTACTTGCATTAGCAAAGCAAACTTCATTTAGAAGTTCCTTTTATTTATTAAATCATAGGTTCCATCCCTAAGCTATTTGAAGCAAGTAAGAAAGATGGATGGTTCCAGTCTAGGATATTATGTAAGATTTAACCCTGTATGATTTAGACCTGAAAGGGACATAAAGACAATCTAAAATAACAACAACAACAACAATAATAGTAATCAAAATCCTCTTCACTTTACAGTTGAGAAAACTGGGCTTGAGAGTAGGAAGTAACTTATCCAAAGTCACATAGACAAGAAATAGAGTTAAGCTTGTAATACATTCCCTGAGATTCCAAATCAACATTTTTGTCAACAACAGCTAAATCAAACTCTAACAAAAAAATGAAACCCCTAAAAATGCTGAAAGTTCTCTGAAGAGTACTATTGACTTAGAAAACATTATATTATTTTATTTTATATATATATATATATAAAATATTACTTATGTTCTATTTTATTTGTGTTAAATATTTCTCAATTACATTTTAAAATGCTTCAGTCATCCCCAAGGAGTGTTGTGTGGCTCATGGGCCAAATGCTTAACTTCTCTAGCCTAACCTACCACATGACTTCTTCTATACCTTCTATAACTCACAACCCAAGGTACCATCCAAGGTGCCATTTTTCATCTTACTTTTAGTTCAAATAACAGAACAAATGAAAATTAGGCAGAGAATCAAAGAAAGAAAGAAAGAAAATCGAATTGCTTTGATTTTTTATGAGAAATCTGAGGTTATTCTGGGAAGGGAAGGTTTATGAATATGCAGCACTCCTTGGAAGAAGTAAAAGTAATTTGCCTTAGGAATATTATGAAAGGACCAAAACAAATCAGTGATGTAACAATGTATTTCAGTAAAGGATAATTCATTGCAAATTTTTCTTATAAAATCTCACTATTCAGCTCTCAATTAGAACATTATAGAATGTTACTATATTATAAGTGCAATAATTCATTGTAACCACAAGATTTATACATACTTTTGGGAGAAGGAAAAGAAAAAAAAATGTGTGTGCATATATATATATATATATATATATATATATATATAGATAGATAGATAGATAGATAGATATATGCACATGTAAAATTTAAGAAGAAAGTCCTCAAGAATAACTGTTCTATAAGACTATTTAGTCATTCTAAAGTAATTTTGGAAATATAAATAAAAGACTACATCCTAACATAGTATAAATTCCATGGAGCCACTGTGCTCAGAGTATAAAATTATTTCCCATTTTATTATTTCAAATTATACTTTAGCCTACAATTGAAAGGCATAGGAATAAATAGATGATCTCACTTAAAGCTGCCTCTGATACATATAGCTAGGTAACCCTGATTACTTTGGTCAAATCACTTAGCCTTTTAATACAATTCTCTAAGATTCTTAGTGGAAATGGAGTTAATTGCCAGTCTTCATTGATAAAACCAATGAAATAGTAAGTCCACCTAGTCTCTAAAAATGATCATAAATTAAAATAATAAATTACCACATTTTTCACTAATAAGTTCATATGATAGTATCAGGAAAACAATTCACAATTTTTAGCAATTCAAGTGTTCAAGAGCAATATGAATGTGATTTTGGATGTTTCAGCTTCCAATTTGCATAGAAGTTCCCAAATTACTTGATGATAATTATTTAAAATCACAAGTTAGACAAGGAGCTTCTGTTTGAGAGGAGAGAAATTTCTAGAATTTAACTACAATGCCTATGGGACAGAAGCAGCTACTATTTAAAATAGTTAAAGATGAACCATGTTGTTTTCTTTTGCTGTTTTAAACCTATGTAAGGCAATGAAGAAACATAGCATGGCAATAAATAGGCTGTTGGACATTGTTCTTGATGCTTTACATGCCATTGTGTTCAATGAGACATCATGTATTCGAGAATATAATAAGATCCTAAAATTTGGACTGGAAGGGCCCTTAGAGGCTACCAAGTCTAACTCCTTCAATTTACAGAAGATGAAACTAAGACATAAAGACCTTAATTGACTTGCCCAAGTCTACATGTCTAGATTTCTACAATCTTTCTGAAGGTAGGATAAGTTTTTTTTCTGACTCCAAATCTAAGACCTATACTTTACCAACTTTCCTATTATTGTCAAGGACACTATCAACCTATCCAGGCATGTCATCCTCAACTACACACAATCTCCCATCTAGGGTCTGTTGATTTTACCTCCATAAGAGTTCTTATATATATATCCCCTTCTCTCCTTTGATTCTACCACCACCCTAGTGCAGAACCCTCCTCACCTCACATCTGGATTACTAAAGTAGTTTGTTGGTGGATCTGCCTGCTACAAGTCTCTCTCCACTCCTGTACATGTTCTAATTAGCCACCAAAGTGATTTTCCTAAAGTGCTGCACTCTAGTTTCTGGTTACCTCCCCGCTCAAAAACTCTAATAACTTCATATCACCTACATGATATGGAGGTAATATGAACCTAGCTCCTACCTACCTTTGTAGTCTTTTTTCTACATTGGACACCCCTCCACCATCCACCACCTACTTTATGATCCAGGATCACTGGTCTCCTTCCTGTTCCTCAAACAAGATGCTCAGTCTCCTGACTGCAGCTAATTTCTTGAGATATCCCATGCAAGGGATCTTCTCCTTCTTAATTTTTTTAATTCTTAAAAAATTCTTTTTTAGGTTTTTTTTCACAAGGCAATGGGGTTAAGTGGCTTGCCCAAGGCCACAGAACTATGTACTCAGGTACTCCTGACTCCAGGGCCAGTGCTCTTCCCACTGGGCCATCTAGCTTCCCCCAATCTTTTCCTTCTTAATCACTGCCTTAATCTCTGCCTCTTGGCTTCCCTGGATTCCTATATTCCAACTAAAACTTTCCCAATCCCTCTTAATTCTCTTAATGTCCTTCTGTTAATTTATTTTCTATTTATCTTCTTTATAACTTAGTAGTACATAGTTTTTACATTCTCTTCTCCATTAGACAGTGAGCTCTTAAAGGATAAGTGCTATCATTTACTTTTGCTTGCATTCTCAGGACTTAACACATAACCAAGCACATAGTAGACACATAACAAATGTTAATAATTGACTATCACTAAACCCTGTGATGGAAGGAGAAGTATATAGGCCAGCTATATTATGAAGGCAAGGGATACACTTCCTCTTTATTGTAATGGTATCCATTAAATATTAAAGAAAATCATAGGAAGATCTTCATGGCATTAAAAGAATCTACTTTGGGAGGGGGAGGGAGAAATACAGAAGGATTGCATAAGCATATAGAGTGAAAGATTTGGAGTCTGGTAGACTTAGGTTCAATCCCATATCAGACAATTACTAGCTTTGTGATACAGGGAAATTTAATTAACCTTTCCAGACTTAGGAAACAGAAAAGACCTAAATAATTACAAAGATACTCAGTGTTCATGTCTGGGTCGATCCAATGTAGCAAAAATTACAATACTAACAAAATTATTGTGTAGATTTATTGAATTAATTTAATCACTTAGATCATTAAATCACTGGTAACATGCATTATAAATTATATAATTAATAATAAAATTCATTTGTGGGACAAAAAGTTCAGTGAAAACAAGAGTAAAAAAATAGAAACCAAATCTTAAGCTATACTATAAAAAGATAATTATCAAAAAACTGTGGTACTGGATAGGAAAGAGGAAACCAGTAAATCAAAAAGATAAGTAGAATAGATGACAAACATAAGACTGACTACTGAAGTAATAGTTTATCCTCAGAACTCACTACCAATAACAGGGTTTCTTATCCATAGCAACATTCAATTTCATTAAGATTTATTAAATATGTTCAAGACATTATATGCTCAACAACAGAGACAAAAAAAGGCAAAAGAGAAATAATTCTTACTTTTTTTTTCAGGGTTTCTTTTGCAAGGCAAACAGGGTTAAGTGGCTTGCCCAAGGCTACACAGATAGGTAATTATTAAGTGTCTGAGACCGGATTTGAACCCAGGTACTCCTGACTCCAGGGCCGGTGCTTTATCCACTATGCCACCTAGCCTCCCCTAATAATCCTTACTTTTAAAAGATCACATGTTCTGCTATGGAAGACCTGGAAGGCAGTTTGATGGGGAAAAAGACATAGAAATGTATTTTATTCAAATAGATTCCAAACGAGTAAACAACTAGAACATTAAAAAGTCACACCATGAAAATTTAGAGAAGGAAATATTGTATCTTTAACAATTCATAACTGGATGAGGGATATAAAAATCATAAAGACAACATAGGCAATATTAATTACATAAATTAAAAAGCTTCTGAAGAGAGAAGTATAATTTTAAAAAAACTCAGGTATCATTCCTGCCCATCAAGATTGCAAAGATATTGAAAAATGGGAAAATTCATCCACACATTAGAGGTTCTATAAGAGAACTTCTATTAATTCACTGTTGATTGAACTATGAAGTAGTTCCCCAATTCCAGAAGATTGTTTGGAATTATGGAATACTAACATTGCATTTCAAGAAGGCAATTAACTGAAGAAAGAAAACACATCTACAAAATATTCATAGCAACATTATTTGTCATAACAAATAATTGGGCATAAAATATATGCTCAACAATTGGGGAGCAGTTGAACAAATTATGGCATATGAAAGGAATGAAATATGTTTTCACCACACAAAATGATGCACATGAAGAAGTCAGAAAAATATGGGAAACTTTTAGAAACTGTTTAAAAGTGATGAAAGTAGAGTCAAAGAAGAACATGTATTATGTCTGAAATAGAAAAAATCATGAAAAGAATTACATGAACTGATGCTGAGTGAAGCAAGCAAAACCAAGAAAACAGTGTATACATTAACAACTACATTGTAAGATGATCAGCTATGATGGATGCAGCTCTTCTTAGCAGTTCAGAGATCAAGGACAACCTTGAGAGACATGCTATGGACAATGCCAACCAGATCCAGAAAAGCAAACCATGAAATATGAATACATACTATGTTCATTCTTTTGAAACATCTTTTATGGTTTTCCTTTCTTTTTCAATATTTTCCCCTTAGTTCTAATTCCTTTTTCATAAAACATGACTAATATATAAATATGTTAAACACGAATGTACATGTACAACTTCTACCAGATTATTTGCTGCCATGGGAAGAAAAAGAGAAGGTAGGATAGTATAAAATATGGAACTCATAAATTTGCAGATGAATGAATGCTGAAAAATTACCATTGCATGTAATTCAAGAAATAAAATAAAACTTCAATTAAAAAAAAAAACACAGAGAAGCAAAAACAAAAACTCAACCATCAGATACAGTAGCCATTATTACTACTACACCACCCAATGGAAAGGACAAATCATACCCTTCTGCTAATAATCAATGATCTGACTATTCAGGGTGGAGTAGAATGTGTACTTTATAAAGGTGTTTATAAGGGTATTTCCTGAAAAGTATTTGCTATAGGACAGCATAGACAAAAGTAGTGCAACATGAGACTATATGGATAGATTGTGTTCTGAATCAGGGCTATCCAACCTAGCTTTTAAAAGTTTTTATTGAAACAATAGACAATATATTTTGATTTGCTATTTTAATCAGAGTTCTGTGGCAGTTTACTTTGTTTACTAAAACATTTTAAAAACCCACAGGGGGCAGCATAGAATCACACTGCGGACCCACATGCTGCATTTTGGACAGCCTTGATCTATATAGTAAATTTTTAGGGCAATACACACATTGATGAAATCATAGATATATTGAAGCATCAAAATATTCCCTTATATGACCTTTTTAAAACAAAATATATTGATACCCTGAAAATGAATAGAAAGATTAAAAGAAAGGGATAAGAGTAGGAGGAACAAAAGTGTAAAAGGAAAGAAAAAAAGGAAGGGGGGGAAGGTTGGAATTAAAGGGAAGAGGAAATCATGTAGGCAGTAGCCAGGATGAAAAATTTTTAAGTCAGTTTTTCATGTCTGACTCTGCATTACCCCATTTGGGATTTTCTTGGCAGAGATACTAGAATGGTTTGGCATTTCCTTCTTCAGTTCTTTTTATAGTTGAGAAGCTGGGCAAACAATCTAAGTGACTTGTCCAAGGTCACAAAGCTATTAAGAGTCTGAGGTCAGATTTGATTTTGGATTCTGGTTCCAGTCCCAAAACTCTATCCACTATACCACCTATCTACCTGGAAGGAAAAGCAGACAGCAGCAAAAGTCAAGTCAAGTCAAGTCAACTCATGAATCTACTTAATTAGTATTTATTGAGTATATGCTGTGAGACTAATACAAAAGAAACTGTACATACAGTGATGATTCTTTTATATATGTACTGATAATTTTTAGGGTTTTAACATGTTAAAAAATGATTACCTATGAAATAAATGTGTTTCTTGGTACATGTCAATGTCACAGACTAGGAATCATGGAACAAAACTGAGTCAAATGGCCTGGAAATTGAGGTTTAGGGAGTTTACCCCTGGTGTCACAAATTTGACATCACTGATAATGGGTCTGGAAAAAAAGGAATCAAGGTAAAAATAGCTCCTTATGCAAAAGTCAAACTATACAAATTCCTTGACTTGGATAATAATTTCTTACATATGTACAATACTTTAAGTTTGGTCATATATTTTAGAGTTAGAAGGGACTTTAGACATCATGGAGCATCTTCATTTTATGAAGGAAGCATTTAGAGTCCATAGAAATGAAACAAATTGCCCAAGATCACAAAATTTACAAAACACTTTCCTTAAAGCAACCCTGTGAGATAGATAGTGAAAGAACTATTATCTTCATTTTTATGCAAGATGAAACTGAGGCACAGATTTACCCACATAATCATAATCCCATAGCCAGCAAGTGTCAGAGGGAAGACTCAAATTTTTGTCTCACCTTCAAGGACAATCTTTCCACTCTACCAAGCTACCTCTCCACAACTTTGACTTGGGTAAAAGCAGAGCTAATGGCAATGAGGGAATGTGAAAGCCAGGCTTTACTTCTTGCTGAAGATTTTGGATTGCTATTTCTGATACCTTCATATTATTTTGCAGTGATATGTTATTGAAACATTTGGGAAACAAGTATATAGCCCTTTCATCCTGTGACAACTCTTAGCATTCAGTAATGAGAGGAATAGAGTAGAACAGAAGTCTTTCTTGCTATCAGTAAGTAAAGATAGGTTCTTTTAGTTCTTACCTTTACTTCTTTTTTATTAATTTTTACCTTTACCTCTACCTTTACCCAAAGATGAGAATTCCTAGCTCTGCTATAACCTTTTGAGCAAATTACTCCAACTTTTTCCCTTTATTCATAGGCACAAACTTAAAATGAGAGAATTGCATTTGATGGTCTCTAGGAACTTGAGAAAATATAAACTATATGTGTTTATATTATATATAGCTGTTATATTAGATATAATACAAATATTTATATACATAATAGTGAACATTTACATAGTATTTAAAGTTTATAAAGTGTTTGATGTATATTATCTCATTTGATTTTGATTTGATGTTCTCAATCCTATAAAAATGGTGCTAACATTTCCTCTGTTTACGGATGAAGAAATTGAGATTGACAGGTTAAGTCACTTAGCCAAGGTCACAGCTATAGAAAGTGTCCAAAGAAATATTTGATTACATGTCTTACAGACTCCAAATGTAGTGTTTTCTCCTCTATATTACTGAATAGAAAATGTTTCAGTTTTTTGGCTTTGGGTTTTTTTTTAATTTAAATCTCAAACACCAAGCACAATGCCTGGACCACCAGATACTTCCTATTTAATTATTGATTCAAACTCTAAAATGTATAATCCTATAGGTGAATTAATCCATATTATGACAAAAATATATAAAAAAAATTACTGACTATAAATAAAATTGATCAGGTATTCCTAGGAACAAAAACTTCTGGCATTTGATTGGGGCTTTAGAGATTTTTGTTTGTTTTCTTCTCTATTTAGATCTGACTTTATTTGTGAAAGTCTTTCATAATTGTGTTCAAATAGTTTTTGGATTTGTCTTAGAAGGTAAATTCCCAAGTATTTTATGTTCTCTACAGTTACTTTAAATGGAATTTCTCTTCTATCTCTTGCTGTTGGGCTTTGCTGTTCATATATAGAAATGTTGATAATTTATGTAGGTTTATTTTATATCCTGCTACTTTGCTAAAGTTGTTAATTGTTTCAAGTAGTTTTCAGTTTATTTTTTAGGGTTTTCTAAGTCTACCATTATATCATCTACAAAGAATGACAGTTTTATTTCTCCATTTCCTATTCTATTTTCAATTTATTTTTCTTCTGTTATTGCTAAAACTAACATTTCTAATACGACATTTAATAATATTGGTGATAATGGGCATCCTTGTGTTTCAAATCTGATCTTATTGGGAATGCTTCTAGTTTATACCCATTACATATGATGCTTACTGATGGTTTAAGAAAAGATACTACATTCTAACAGCAACATGGGGGTGATAATCAATCTTAATGGACTTGCTCATACCAACAGGGCAACAATCAGGCACAATTTGGGGATATCTGTGATGGAAATGCCATCTGTATCCTGAGGAAGAATTGTGGAGTTTGAACAAAGACCAAAGACCTTTAATTTAAAAAAAATGTTGTCTTATTATATAATTCTGCTATATCTCATACTATATGTTTCTTCCTTAAGGATATGATTTTTCTCTCATCACATTCAACTTAAATCAATCCATACTATGGGAATGATGTAAAGATTAACAAACTGCCTTCTGTGGGGGGTGGGAGGTGGGAAGCAAGATTGGAGAAAAATTGTAAAACTCAAAATAAATGAAACCTTTCTAAAAAAGAGAAGATGCTACTTACTATTTTAAAGAAAACTCTATTCCTGTGCTCTCTGGTGTTTTTAATAGAAATAGTTACTGTATTTTGTCAAAGGTTTTTCAGCATCTATTGAAATGATGATGCAATTTCTATTAATTTTGTTATTTGATATGGTCAATTATGCCTATTGTTTTCCTAGTATTGAACCATCCCTCTATATTTGGCATAAATTCTATCTTATCATAGTATATTATCCTAGTGATGACTTGCTCTAATCTCTTTGTTAAAATTTTATTTAAAATCTTTGCCTCAGTATTCATTATGGAGATTGGTCTATAATTTTCTTTGTCTGTTTTGACTCTTCCTGTTTTAGATATCAGCCCCATGTTGGTGTCATAAAAGAAATTTGGCAGAACTTCACCTATTTTTTCAGATAGTTTATAAAGAATTGGAGCTAATTGTTCTTTAAATATTTGGTGGAATTCACTAGCAAATCCATCTGGATTTTTCTTTTGGAGCTTATTGATGGTTTTTTCTAATTTCTTTTTCTGAAATGGAATTATTTAAGTAGTATTTTATTTCCTCTTCTGTTAATCTGGGCAGTTTATATTTTTGAAAATATTCATTTATTTCACTTCTGTTGTCATATTTGTTGACATACAGTTTAGCAAAATATCTCTGAATTATTACTTTGATTTCCTCCTCATTGGTGGTGAGGTGCTTTAGAGTTTTCAAAATACTTCTTATATCTTAACTGATTTGAATCTTTAAATACTTCTTGTGAGATAGACACTACAGATGTTAACTTCATTTTACTGATAAAGTAAGTGAGAACTGAAGATGCCATTGGGCAAGAAATATTAAAACTACTAATCTCCTACAAAAGGACTCAGCAGAAGAGGTAGAGGCATTTGTAAAGATTTTAATATGAAAGTAATCCAGAGCAGTAGGTATCAATGAACATCTGTGACCCCATTTAGGTTAGTCATAAAATTATTCCCAAATTCATGAACTGAACTACCTATTCCTTAACTCAGAAAAAGCATATGAATGTTTTTCCCCCTCCCTTCCTAGTCACTGTACTATGGATTAGATGCCTAAGGGTTTTTCTGGATAATATACTGATTTGAATATATCCCCTG
Organism: Macrotis lagotis; assembly: GCF_037893015.1. Taxonomy (NCBI): domain Eukaryota; kingdom Metazoa; phylum Chordata; class Mammalia; order Peramelemorphia; family Peramelidae; genus Macrotis; species Macrotis lagotis. Next base: position 67,404,181 of record NC_133665.1, read on the forward strand.
AAAGGCAAGGGGCAAGATAATCCAGTATGTCAGTTAATCCCTAGTTTTCACAATCCTACTAATGTCAAACCATTCTGTCCTCCTAAAATGCTATACTATGAAATCAGAGCCCAGATAATCCCAGCAAAGGGTTTTCTGCCATACATGAGTGACACACAGCCAAACATTTAAGCCTTTGAGGAAAGGCATTTGCCGGTGTAAATTTGGCTTTTCCTTGCTTCACACATGAGCCAGATGTTGTATCTTTTTGACCCCACAGGATCTTAGAGAATAGGTTTTGGAATTCCTGTGCTTTCCCTTGAGTGTCCAAGTTTGAGGACAATACAAAGAGATTGGAAACATCCTGCTATTAGGAACTCACCTGCAAATAACAGCTGCAATGAGAGCCAGTTAAAATGCATCTCAGGATGCTGCAGTATCATTCATGCAGCAATGTCACAACCTGATCTCTTTGTCATGTAAAGAGTGTTTCTCTCCTCCATAGTAATGCAGAGAGCCTAGAATGCTAGTGTGTTGTCCTATCTGATCTTAACAAGACCATCACTGTGTTCTCCTACACTTTTAAATAAATTTGATCACAAAATATATCAAAATTGATTTTTTCAATCAAAAGATAGGTATTTGTTTTCTAACCTTCACTTTGCTGTCTTTAATCCATGCCTCCTTTTCAAGCAGTAGTAGGGAACAAAAACTAGTGTGACCTTTAAAAAGCTTTATAGTGAATCTTTACTCTAGCCTCAGAATTTCTACTCTCTTTTTAGGGGAGAGATGCTTCAGTCACCACTTTCAGTAGCTGGATACTTGCCAAATTCCCTTTTTATCATCAAAGGGTGTCTGTTGAATTAGTAATGCTAGCATTAGAGTCTTGACACCTAGGGCTAGATCTCTGAATCAATGGTCTAGCCAAGAATTTGGTGAGGTGACCTTGTATCTCCTTCAGGATCAGACTGGAAGTATCTGAAGAGCTGACTACAAGCATTACACAGACCTCATTTTAGGCACAAAGGGCATAAGACAATTCCGGTAATGAATAATTTAAAAGCACTATTTTCTGCATATTTTAATTTAGAATTCATATTTCTATAAATGACATAAGGATTTAATTTCCAATGGTTATCTGTCCCAAGATTTTTAAAAGGCTACAAATGTTCTGTGTTGGTCAAAGAAGGCTGTGGTTTACCAGTGGGAATGTATCACATTTATATTTACTGAGGATATTTTAATGATCTGTATGGAGTGCTTGCCAGAGAAACCTAACTTTGAGCTTCCTAATTAAAATTCTGATTTAATGCATAATATGATACTCAGCAACAGCACATGACAAGTTGTGTGGCTGAACCAGCTGCACAAGTGCCAAGAAGTGTGTGAAACGGATATGTGTTACAAAAAGGGATTGTTCATTTCAGGCATCTCTCATTGGAAGGTGTGTTTGGAAACATGTTTGTTGTTGTTACTTTTCTTTAATGGAAGAAGGCCAAAAGAGAGATTTCTCCCTTTAAGTTCTATAGTTTTCAGGAGCCTATGCAATCTTAAATTTAAGTTTGCAATACTTCATCCCTCCACAAAAAATATGAAATATCAGTCTTCAACAAACTGAATACGTGTGAGCAGATGTTGGCCAGCTCCCCATCTACTGATCCTGCGTACCACCTGTTCATACTACCATATGATGGACCTTTCTCTGTGTCTAAGCCAGATTCCTCACTACCTGCTGCATATGCCTTACAAACATTTTTGTTGGACAAAAGATTGTCCCTCCTGCCTCTGTCAAATCATGACCACTGAATTTGGGGTTTTTTGGTGTGTCTTTTTTTTTTTCCAGATCTGGTTTAATGTTCATCTCCTCTAGGGCTTCTTACAGGAAAAAAAAAACATTCTTGCTCAATGAACAATGCTTCATTATTGTTCACATTAGTGCACTTAAGAACAGTTTCTATTTTAAATTTAATTTGCAAATCATTTATTTATTTACCCACGAAAGGCAAAAGTTAGAGATACAAAGACCAAACGAGAGAGAGAGAGAGAGAGAGAGTTTCTTGACCACAAGAAACTCATAATCTAGCTAAACAGCTCTACCATCAGCAGAAACAAACAAAACAGGAAGAATGTTATAGAAGCAAAGGGGATAGCCAGAACTTTAGGAAAGTTCACTTTCATTTAAGATGAAGTATTTTTTAACAGTCATCTTGTTAGGTGCTGTAGACATAAAATCTACAGTAAAATATTCCTTGACCTCAAGAACCTTACATTCTTTTGGATCAAGGAGGAAATCATATCTGAGTTGGACCTTGAAGGAAGAAAAAGATTTCCAGAGGCAGAGAAAAGTAAATACATTCCAGTCATTCCTTTGTACAGAAGAGGAGGCAAGACAAGATTGGAGAACAGTTAATAGTACATTTCAGCTGGAACAAAGAGTGTGTGAATGAAGTGGAAGGTGAAATAAGGTGGGAAATATTGGGTGGAGTCAGAATGCAGAGGCAAGGAAAATCTGACACTTTGTGACATGATAATGAAATAAAAAATAAAAGGAATTTGAGGAAATACAAATAGCTCTTAAGATGGGCTAATCAGTCAAAAAATTTATTGAGCATTTGTTATATATAAGGCAATGGCTTAAATGTGGGATGCCTAGATCAATCAATGACCCTTTATTAAATGCTTACTATCTGTCAGAAACTTTGAGATAACACTGGATACACAGGCCTGCATGCTTTTGCACAAAGGGTCCCTGTGAGTTCACTGAACTAGAGCTGAAAGACATCACTCTAAGACATCAATTTGACAGACAGATGCCAATCTGTGTTAATAAAAGGAGCTACCTCATTCAGAAACTCCATATATGACTGAAATCACAGGTCCAGTCTCATCCTGAACTGAACTGAACATGAGTGTTACCTGAATGTATGGGAAGATCCTTGGAGAAAGGAAAAGGAAAATTTGATACAGAGAAATGTTTTGATTTCATTTAGTTATCTTTGGACATAGGTCATGAGTAGCTTGTAAAACAATGGGCCTTGAACCTTTCTTTAGGATCCTATTTAGGGTCAATCCCTTGGTATGGCTGCCAATCATCTTTAGCATCCCCAGAGAGATGTTTAGCGCTCATGTAACCATCAATAAAGTGTTCAGTCATAGGAGTTATCAATGGCTTTAATTGTGTCCATCTGTAAAATGGACAAGTTGGACAAGATAATTTCAAACTTCCTTCTTGCCATCAGAAATTTGAATTCTAACCTTAAAGATGCCATGGGCTCTGACCAGTGTGTTTTTTGTCATTTCCCCCAGATATGGACCTGTATATGATTTCCCAGTCATCTTCAGAGAATATCACCTCATCCCCCTCCTTCTAGTTCCCAGATATGTCTTATTGTCTTTAGGATGAGAGTTTCTCAAGAGCAGAGACTATCTTGCTTACTTACATTTATTTACCCAGTGTTTAGTAGGATGTATGAATTAATAAGTGCATCTATGTGTCTGCCTGTCATCAGTCTGCTTTCCTGTCATCTAAAGGCAGCTAGGAGGCATAGTGGATAGAGTGTCCTGCCTGCAGGAAGAAATATTTGTCAGCCACTTGCTATCTGTGTGACCACGTGAGCCTCAGTTTCCTCATCTGTAAAAATGAGCTAGAGAAGGAAATGGCAAATGTCTCTAGTATCTTTGTCAAGAAAATTCCAAAAGGGGCCACGAAGAGTCAAACATGAATAAAACAACTAAATAACAACAAATCATCCAGGTAGCTAGCTAATTAGCTAGCTCCTTCCAGCTCTAGATCCTATGATCTCTTCAGTTTAACAGAGAAACCTAAATACTAATTTTTTCCTGTTCAAATTGTTATTATATTCAGTCTTTCTTACACCTCATGTCTTTTGTCATAATACATCTCATCAGATATTTTGAAAAGATTTCTTACTAAAATCCGTCAAATATAAGAAGTCCCTTTTTGTATACTATCTTCTCCCATTAGACTATAAACACTTTTGGAAAGCACAAACTGGCTTTTTGCTTGTACCATATTTGTATTCTCAGTCCTTCATCCAATAGTAAGTACTTAATAAAGTTTATTTCTTTCTTCCTCCCTCCCTCCCTTCCTCCCTTCCTTCCTTCCTATCTTTCTTCCTATCTTCCCCTCCTATCTTCTTTCTTTCTCTCCTTTCTTCTTTCTTCTTCTTTTCAAATATTAAGCTAAATACTGGCTTGAAAATTTGAAATTACAACTCAACAACCTTAGTGTGTATTGGTTGTATCACCTGATGGATGGTAAGTTCTTTGAGGGAAAGAACATTTTTTTTGTCTTTGTAGGCCCTGTACCTAACATAGTTCCTTGTATATAATAGACACATAATAAATGCTTGCTGATTTGATTGATTGATTAGTTAAAAAAAATAAAGGTGAGTAAGAGGATCTCAGTTCTAATCCTGACCATGACATTTCTGATTTTTCTGATTTTAGACAAATTACTTTCCGGCATTGAACCTCAGTTTCTAATCTGTAAACGTAGAGGAAGTAAGATTAGATGATCTCTGAGATGTTTTATAACTCTGACATCAAATCTCACTTCAGACCCTTGCAAGTTATGTGACCTTGGACAAGTTATTTAACTCTGTCTCAGTAATGGTAAAAGCACTCTAGTATCTTTGTCAAGAAAACCATAAATGAAATCACAAAGAGCTGGATATGACTGTAACAGCTGAATCACAACAAAATATGGTCTGTATCTACACATATATGAACATATTTCAGACTCCTAGTAGAAGATGAGTTTCTCGATGGCAGGAATTGTCTCACTTTTTGTATTTGTATCTTGAGAAAAACCAGTTTGGAATGCACAGTTGTGTCCATAGTTTGCTTGGTTATTTTCTCCCCTCCCCTTTCCAATCACCACTGATGCACCCATCAGCCATTCATATGAATCATCAAAATCCTGCCATCAGGCTCCAGGATGAGTGTAAATAGGAAACAATAATATAATTAAAATCATGTGTATTAGCACATAGGTGGAGCATCTTTTCAGATCCATACAGGATCTTCCTACCTGCTGTTCATAATTCACAGTCTGCAGCTATTATTGGAAGAAAAAAAACTTATTAGCCCCCTTCATCTGTTCTCTGCTTTCAACTGACTTTCCACAAAAGCTGCCAAAAGAATTGGGGGAAGCATGTTCTTTATCCCTCCTCCCAACTCTACTCCCTAGAGCTTTAGTTTGAAGGCCTTGGCTGTAAATTCTCCCCTTCACACTCCTGCCTGACAGGTAAACAGTGTGAAAACTGTTTCAGTCACTATTTTGAGCACTGGTTTTTAATCTAAAATGTATCCCCTCTCTGGGTAGGGGGAAAAAGTTTATAAATTTACATTTTACCACTTAGATGAAATATTTGTGAAAACAGTCCAGGACTGACAAATACAATTGCCCAATGGTTCTCAAAAAATTTTTCTACTACTTATCAGAATGATGAGAAAGAATGTCTAATCAGTCCAATTTCTGTCATAGCCGTGTCTCAAAGCATTTTGTTAGTGAAGCTGAGGAGCAAGGGAAAATATTTCAGGATGAAGAATGGCACAAAGTGCCAATAATAATAGTAAGAATTCACATGTCTATTACACCACAATTGAAAAGGCACTTTCCTCACAACTACTCAGCAAGTAAGGGTTAATTATCTCCACTTTGGGAATCAGGAAATTAAGTAAGATCCAGTATGATGAAAAACCTATCCAACATCAGTAAGCATAAGAATGAAAAAAAAAATCTGTATTCCAAAACCATAAGGTTCTTTCCTCATTGTTTGACATGTGGTGACTGAGACAAGAGTTTCACAGTGGCAGTATCTTATAGTGAATACAGTGAACTTAAGACCAAAAATTAAAAAAAACAAACTCCAAAGCAATCCCAAATGAAACTTATTTCATCTCTTTACTGATTGTATGACCCTGAGCAAGTCATCTTTAAATGAGGATAAAGGGACTTAACAGTGAGGACAAAATACTATATTAGGAGATAAGCTGTTCGTAAATTTTCAAGCAATATAAACAGATATATGCTGATATCATCATCCCTTATATCTTGGTATTAGAAGAGAGCTATGCAATGCAACATACTACCTAAGATATCAAATTGACTTTCCATCTTTGCTTATTGTTCAAATTCCTATCCTCTCTGTGAAGAAGGGGAAAAAAAAGGAGAAATTTGGTAAGATAGTCTCCATTTCTCAAATTGTTATTGAATACAAAGTTCTCTTGATTCTGCTCATTTCATTCTTCATTGTTTTCTTCAAGTCTTTCCATGTTTTATTTAAGTTCTAGAACTCACCATTTCTTATTGTAAAATAATATTCCATCACAATTATATGCCACAATTTGTTCAGTCATACCATAAATTAAAAATAAAAGCATAAATGATTAAATAAATAAAAATAATAATCCCATTTCATAAAGATCTCCTGGAATCAGATCACAAAAAGTTCATCTTAAAACAAAGATCTGCTTATCCAAGGTACTTTCCAGTTAGCCCAAGATGAAATCATACTAAAATGGTTTCTGCTAGAATCCTCTGATTAATATGCAAGGTGAAGTAGAATAATTTTGGAAATTAGGACTTGGGAATTCTACAGAGCAGAAAATTTGTATATCCTACTCATCTCTCTGAAAGAGTAAAGACCCACCCTGAGGACACTTTTAAGGAAGAGATTGCTGGGTGAAAGTCTTCAGATTGGTCATGTCCAACTTGGTTCACTCCGAGGCAAAACTGACATGTAAAGAAAATATATTCAGCTCCCCCATCCATGTTCATTCACCACTCTACTTGTTTTTATGTCCTATTCCAGTCCTATTTATTCTGGCCTGGAATTCTCCTGCTGCCCTTGTGATTTCAGGTTTGTTTTGGCCAAGTACTCTCCCCCAGATACTTAAGGTTATGGAATCTCACCCCTTTATACTCAGTTAATTAGTTAATCTGATTAACTAAATCCTATCAGTGGGTGCCAATAACAAATCATTTAAGTGAGACCTTCTACTTCTTAGGTGGTTTTGGTCTTGCTAATTTCAAGATGGAACAGGAATGTGTAAACAATTCCAGGAATTATACAATTCTATGAGGTTTTTCCTCATTCCCCCCCAGTTGTTAATTCTCCTACCCCCTACACTGTGTATCTACAAAATTATTTACAAAGTATCTAGATTCTTACTCATCTGTGAATATGTTGTATCCCAATAAAATGTAAGCCTCTGAAAGACAAGAACTGGCTTATTTTTTTATTTATATATCCAGCATCTAGCACAAAGTAAACTTCACACACACACACACACACACACACACAATTTTGTAAAGCAGACTATAAGTCAATAAGCATTTTTGAAGCACATGTTTTGTGATAGGTATTGTACTAAACTCTAACTCTGTTGTTATTGGCAGCTAGATGATGTAATAGAGTACCAGGCTTGGAGTTAGGAATATTCATCTTTCTGAGTTCAAATCTGACCTCAGACACCTATCTATGATCATGGGCAAGTCACTTAATCCTGTTTGCCTTAATTTCTTCATCTGTAAAATGAGCTAGAGAAGGAAATAACAAATTACTCAAGAAAATTCCAAATGGGGTGACAAAAAGTCAGACATGATTGAAAATGGGGGGGGGTGGCTAGGTGGCACAGTGGATACAGTACTGACCCTGGAGTCAGGAGGACCTGACTTCAAATCCATCCTCAGACACTTAATAATTACCTAGCTGTATGACCTTGGGCAAGTCACTTAACCCCATTGCCTTGTTAAAAAAAAAGACATGACTGAAAATGACTGAATGACAACACATTTCTAGCATCTAGCTTGGAGACTGGACATAGCAGAGATTTAATAATTTATTGTTGAGCCATTGATTAGTATAGTTTGACCACATCATTTCTATCCAGTTTTCTCATGAGACTGGCCATGCTAATAGCCAATTATTCTCAAATATGAAGGTGGGGGGGGGAGATTTCCTTTTCAAGTATTCTCATTCTTTATCTCCTGACAAAACTAAAGAAATCAATGAGAAGAGGTAATACAGTGGGTCAAGGATGTGATATTTTATTTTCTCCAAACCAACTAATTAATTAGTAAACAGATATAACTACAATTTTTATTTGGCTGATCCAGATGTAGAATTGCAGATGCTGAGACTGTTGGAGGGGAGAGGACTAGGAGGAAGATAGTCTGAGTTCTTAAAAAGCTGTTACCCTGAAACCTAATCGCCAGTAAAAGTTCATTACCAAATAGCGACCAGGAGAAGAACATCTGGTAAATCACATTAGAAGAAGACTTACAGATTTTAAAGTATGGATAACAGGGAATGGGGAGATCATTTGAGGATAACTTAACAGGTAGTGAGGGCAGAAAGGAAGAAAGGAGAGAAGGAGGGAAGGAAAAAGAGAGGGAGGGAAGAAAAAAGGGAAGAATTTTGTGTAGAACCAAAGGAAAAGAGAGTAGGAAGGGGGAGGGAGCAAAAGAGAGAGACAGATGGACAGACAGACAGAAAGGGAGAAGGTATAACAGTAAAATATTTTAAAGATTGCAAAAGGAAACCAAAAAGACATTACAAAGGAAAACAGAGCAATTTTGTTGTTACCTTGTTAAATTTACTATTTGCTTTTTTTTTAAAAGCTATTTAACAGAAGTAGAGTTGTATACAAAATTCACACAATCCTTTGTTTTTCTTTTCATTTTGAAATACCTATGTTTACTAATGACTGCTAAGTCATAGTAAAAAAAGAAAGACAACCAAAATAATTGAGGGAATACTGTTGGGTCTCCTGCTTGAGTCCTGAATGTAAAAGCCTATTTTTATCTTCAATGCCAGTTGGTAGATACTAATTCACACAGAGTTAACAACTTTCTCTTGGAGAAAAGAAGGCAACTCAAAAAAAAGGAGTATAAGGAGCAGACCCTTCTCAAGGATGATTCAAGGATCAGTTTTCATTATGTCATTAGAGCTCGCCTTCCACTACCAATAGAATCAGAACCCTGATGGGCAAAATTATTCAGAGATTTAAAAAAAAAAGACAGGAAGAAAAGAAGACTTTTCCTTCCACTCTTCTGCAGAGCCATTCCTAAGCACCATGTGTGGGAGCAAGCAACAGAACTGCTCATATGGAGCTCGAGGGAGGATGGCCGTCTCCCTTGTTCAGTCCATGTGGAAAGATGGCTCCTCAGCTGTGCCGCATACACAAGGTGTTTTGTGCTTATTGTTTATGGTGACAGCTGAGAATCCAGCTGGCATAAAAATCTCTCCTTGCTAGGGAGAGGAAGCAGGGCACCCCTAGAGGTGACCCAGCAACTTTGATCAATGATCAACTGTCACAGCTTTGAAGGATCCAATCAGGTGCTGCATTTGACCTGGCCTTTTGCAGTCCCCAAGGAAAACCCAGTGGGGAGAGCAGGAGTTGTGATGGTAGTTGGGAAGGAAGAAAGGTTGGGTGTCTTCTGGACAAGGCTATTTGGACCCTGCTGTTCCTGCCAAAGGTTGTTATAACATTCCTTGCAGGTCTGTGTTACATTTGGCAGAGAAAGGGCAGTTTGGGATAGGGCAAAAGAGAGGAAGAGGAAGAGGAGAAGTGTTGCTGATGAAAAACACTCCAGGATAGGAACTAGTGGAGATGTGGGCCGAACACTAATGGGATCTGGCCGCACTATGGATAAGAGAAGCTCACTCTCCTCCTGCCAGAGTCACCTCAATCTACCTGCCAATGCAAATAGAAGCAGTCTGTGTTAAAGCTGGAGCCCTATAGTCTCCAGTCCCTGTCTTTCTTTCTTTCTTTCTTTCTTTCTTTCTTTCTTTCTTTCTTTCTTTCTTTCTTTCTTTCTTTCTTTCTTTCCTTCCTTCCTTCCTTCCTTCCTTCCTTCCTTCCTTCCTTCCTTCCTTCTTTCCTTCCTCTTTCTCTCTTTCTCTTTCTTTCTTTCTTCCTTTCTTTCTTTTCTCTTTCTTTCTTTCCTTCTTCCTTACTTTCTTTCTTCCTTCCTTCCTTCCTTTCTTTCTCCCTTTTAAGTTTGCTGGCTTATTCCCAGTCAAAAGAAAGCCAGACATGCCTTTGTTGATGTCTGTGGTACACTCAGATGCCTAAGTTGTTCTCCATTATTTTTTTTTAGGAGTCAAATTTTAGTCCCTGATAACCAGGTGCTGGGCTCCATATTACCCATTAAGAGAAAGCATGGGATAGCCATCTGCTTGCAGTCTTAGAAAAAGGACATAATTGGGAGGTGTCTAACAGGGCAAGGGAGGGAGCAGAATGGTTCTTTATCCCCTAGTATTGAAGAGGCTAACTAAGGAATGCCACTCTGCCCAAATATTATAGCCAATCTTTTATTTTTAATTTAGAGAACTAAATCTCTGGCAGGTTCCTGTTAACTGCAAATGTATTACCTGGGACAATTCTTTCAGGATAATAGATGCATTTATAAATATTTGTTGAATAGAAAAGGAATTAAATTAATCCCTTAGCAAGATTAGTTATAAGATGGGAAGAATAGAACAGGGCTCTGAAAGGATGATGAGAAAACATAAGTTTTGAAAGTACTATATACTTTTGAAAGTACTATGTCTATGGTGAGGGAAAGTTCACAAAACCAAGCTTTGCCTGGATAAAATATGGCCAAGACTAAACTTTAGATGGCTTGTCATATAGTAGCAGAGAGGAAGTTAAGTGGATTGAAGTGAATAGAAGGAAGATGAGTTCAAATCTGATCTTTCTAGTTTATTAACTGTGTAAATCTAGAAGTCTTTTAACCCTGTTTGCCTCAGTTTCCTTAGCTGTAAAATGAGTTGAAGAAATGGAAAACCTCTCCAGTATCTTTGTTGAACAATCCCAGACTCATGAAGAGTCAGACAAGACTGAAAAAAATGACTAAAGGACAACAAAATTATTTTTATAGGAATGTGTTTGCAGGAAAATCTTGCATCAGTTTTGTTTTGTTTAAAGGTTTTCGTTGTTGGGATTTTTTGGTCTATTTTTCTGTGTTTCAACATGATGCATAGTATTTTTTTTTAACAACACTTTCAAAGTCAGCTGGAGACTCAGGGTTTTAGAAAAAAATGCCAATTAAGAATCCAGAAACATTGGTGAAATAAATTAATTATTAAATTTAAAAAAATTTTAATTCTTTTTCTGTCTCTACTACCCTGTCAACCTCACTTAGCAAGTAGAACATAGTAGGTGGGTGTTTTATAAATGCTCTTAATATGAATGATATTAACCACCTTTAAAGATGAAGAATCAAGGTTGAGGAAGATTAAACAAATTGACTTACTAGTTGTTCTGAGTCACAGTTTGAACTTACGCATTCTTGAGTCTAGATAAATAGATAGATAGTTAGATCTTCTGCTTTATATACTCATATATCAGTCTTTTGGGATGTGGGGCACTACTAGCCCAAAGTCAGATCAAATGTTTTCAATACCAAAGTCTTGGAAGATTCCTCAAGGTTTGAAATTTCCTTGTTACTGAAAAAGACTTCTTTGCCAAAATCTTTCATGTTTTCTTTCCATTGACCAGTTATCTTCCCCATCTTCTCTTCACATCAACTTCCTGCTCATTTAAATAAAAACTACTTTTCCCAAAAGAGTCAAGGAGCTTGATGAACCAGGCACACATTAGACCAAGGGTTCTTAATCTATTCTTTGTGAATTATAGTCCCCTCTGGCAATTTGGTCATGCTATGGACCTCTTCTCCACAATAATGTTTTTAAATACATAAAAATAAAATACACAGTATTACAAAGAAAGCCAAGATCAGCAAAATGTAAATGTAAATATTTTTCCCATCTAAATTCAGACACCCCCTCCAAAATCTATTCACAAAACTCTCAGGAGGTCTGTGGACCCCATGCTTGGAACTTCTGCATTAGAATCAATGCAGAAGTAAGAGAAGGAGAGGGCAAATCTAGGCATTGAGGGGGGTTGGTTGAAGGTTAGAAAATTCCATTTGTAGTGACTCCAAGAAGCCCTAGAGAAGAAAACAATGCCTTATTCTTGGTCTCCAGACTTCTCTTTCCTTGTAATAATCATCTTTGCCCACCCACCCCCATTCTGTTCAAGAACAGGCTCTTATGTTTGACCACAATTGCTCAGATCCAAAGCAGACTTTGAAAAACCTCCTCCACAAGGCTGTACTCAATCATTCAGCATTAAATAAGACATCTAAGAATCCTGCCACTCACTGTTTCTGTCATGTTTTTTCAGCCCTTTGATGACTCCATTGTTGTGCAAAACCACCACAATCCCATTACCAGCTGGCAGATGATCAAATGATAATTAAACCGAACACAAACACTTAAACAGTTCAAGGAATGACTGAGGTCTCACTCTTGGGCAATGCAACCCTGGAGATTTTCTGATATCCGATCTGAAACCTAACAATCACAATGCAAATTTTTTCCCCCTTCCAATGTAGAGGAACTGCAACACAATAGGTCATCATGTACCTGTCATCTAGCCCTGAGAGCTTATGACAAAGAACCATCAGCCTTTCTTCTTCCATTAATAGCTTCTCTCTTTCAGGAATCACTAAATTATTCTAAACCAGAGTACTGCTGTCTCCCACCCCTTCTTCCTCCATGGTTTTAAAATGCCTGATCTCATTACAAGGTTGTCTTGTTTTGTCTGTGCACAAGTGCCAGAGGCTGGCTTGAGCAGAGATTTGGAGGACAGATGCTGCTTTGGGTCTAGGCAAGTAATTGTAACCCTGCTTCCAGGAGTCATTTAACCATGACTTTTCTGTCACTCCCTTTTACATGAGCAGCCAGCTCTGATACCAAATCAGTTCATTGGTCAATCATCAGTTATCTTTGGAATGATTCCTTCATGACAAGACCCAGGATGTGGAGGTGGAGGAGAAACTGAAAAGGACATGGCTTGTTTTCTCTTCATTAGACTGTGAGCTCCTGGAGAGCAGGGACAGCAAATTTGTCTTTCTTGTATCTAGAATTTAGCAAAATACTTGCTATTTAGGAGGTTCATAATAAATGCTTGCTGAATTATCCTCAATAAACTTCCAATCCAGGCTGAGGCAGTGAGCAAAGATTCCTATTATTACTAGATACTGGCTCAGTCAGAAGAACTGGTTTCTTGTTTAATCTGGATAATTCACTTTACTTCAATCCTAGTAGTGATAAGTACCTGTTCTATTTGGATCTTTGCATGGACCAGGCCATACTTCTCTCCTAGGAGATCTTTTCCTATTCCAGCAAGTCTATAAAAAAAAAAGGAGGGGAAGGGCAGTTGGGTGGCATAGTGGATAGAGTACTGGTCTTGGAGTCAGGATGGGAGTTCAAATCCAGTCTCAGATACTTGCCACTTACTAGCTGTGTGACCTTGGGCAAGTCACTTAACCCTGATCTCTCCAGTCATCCTGATTTTTATCTGGCCACTGGACCCAGATGGCTCCAGAGCAAAAAGTGAAGCTGGTGACTTAGCTCACCCCCACTCATATCCAATTCATGTGCTTGGCATGGCATCCCTTCCCTGTCATGATCTTCTTGAAGAACGAAGGACAAACAACAAAAAAGGGAAGGAAAGTTGCATAAGACTTATTTCTGGTATCAGTCCAGCTACTCATAGATCCTCCCCAACTTCCCCTCACCCAAACCCCCCAAAACTGAGACAATAAGCTTAAGTGATTTGCTCAGGGTCACACAGTAAGTATCTAAGACCAAATATAAACTCCTGACTCTAGACTCAGAACTCTATTTGGTTCCCCTCTTTTTGCCCAAACTGGTAGAAATTCATCTTCAACATTTTAATCTCTTTGACCATGCTAGCTCTACACAACAAACATTTATTAAGCACCTACTGCATACAGACCATTATGGCAGTCACTGGATGAGATCCAAAATTCAGATAATATGAGATCCCTGCCTTCATAGACCTTGTAGCATATGCCCTACTAGAAGTTGGACCTTAAACAAATCAGTCTCCATTTTCTTATATATAAAATGTGGAAAACCTGCTTCCCCTACTGAGAAATAGCAACAGTCCTTCAACCTCAGAACCATCCACAGACCATCTAAATAGCTTGTCAATTTGGGGGGGAGGCAGTGGAAAAGAAAGACAACTTGTATAAATTCTCACTTTGTAAATCAGTTATAAAGGACTCATAAAGATGTCATGGTCTAAGAAGAAAGAATGGGAAATATGTTTCCTGACACAAATCCTATCATCTGGCTTTGCCTCTTTTTCTTTCCAATCATGAGAGTTAAGCAATAAGACCCTGTTACATGTTTTAATCTCCATCTTCCTCCTATCATTGTCATATCACAACAGTTTAATGCTTTAAGAATTAGTGTCCAACTGCAGTACACATTAAAGCATACAATACCTGCAGTGAATTTGGTTTCATGTTTCACACTCTCTGGCTGTCTCTTTGATACCAGGTGTGCATTTCCTGATCACCTCAGTAGTTTAGCACATTCTAATCAACATCTATATGACCCTGTGGCTACAGTCAAAAGGCAGACTCTCTGTGATCTCTGAGGGTGAAAGGAAGTGTTGATACCCTTGGGGAGATGGGTAGGTAGAATGGTGAGACCAGTGAGGCAGAAGTTGCAGCCAGCAGTATTAAAGAGAGGACCACCCTCATACCTATTCTCACCTATTTTGGGGGCAGTATATCAAAAGTGGGGAGCTCAGGCTTCTGGACCAGAGTTACAAAACTGACTCATAGAATTGCAGGTGAAGAAATGATTGTCATGGAAGAAGGAAAAGAAAGACAGATAAATGAGACTTCAATGTAGACGATCATTTCAGTTCTGGGGATTGTGATTGACAAGTAAACTTTTCTCAAGGGTCAATATTTGTAGTCCATTGTGTTCTATAAGTCTCTTATGAAACCAAGTGCATTAAACTTCAAAGGGCAAAGACAATTCTAAGTCACAGCTAACCATCAACTGAATCTTTAACATCTTCTGAGCCATTTATTTCCTCTTTTTGTCTCTCCCTCCCCTAGTGCTTCAGCCTTTTGCACAAAGTGTGAGGAAGACAGAATGAAGAGAGAGAGAGAGAGAGAGAGAGAGAGAGAGAGAGAGAGAGAGAGAGAGAGAGAGAGAGAGGAGAGAGAGAGAGAGAGAAAGAGAGAGAGAGGTGTAACTGGGTCCTGGACAATCAGGAATATGAGATCTTTAGAGAAAATCATTTATTTGAGAGATTAAAATGAGAAATTCATAGACCTTATATGAAACTTACTCTCAGACAAGTTATTCCTGTTTTCTGATGCCAACGCTATATCAAGTAGACCATGTTCTAGCTAAAGGTCAAATTCTGGATGATGACAAAATTAGTACATAATATGTTAGCTTAGAAGAACAAACAAATGTGCAGCTTGATTATTGCTAAATTGATACCATTACAATCAGTAATTACACGCATTTCATGCATGAGTTTGACATCCTTCCACCCCTAGTTAAGAAAAATAGCCTTCTCTTGTTCTTTGTAAGTCTTTAAATTACCCAGAATTCACAGATGTATGTTAAGTTTAGTGTGTTAATGTGAACACTGACCAGAGTTTGGACCTTAGCTGAGAGATGACAAGATCTCATTTTTACACAAGTGTCATTTTTTACAGAGAGTCTCTTGTCAACCTTTAGTTTAAAATTTGTCTGATCTCCAGCAACTTTTAGTGCCTCAATTATTTTCCACTCTAAAAATGTACTTTAAACACACATGCTTCCATTGTGCATTAGTCAAGTTTTCTGTTCAACAATCTCACCAAATGTAATACAGATGAATCTAATTTTAATGAAGAGTATTTTTAACACCCACTTTGACATAATGAAGCTATTTTCACATTTCCTGTTACAAAGTGTCTTGGAACCTAAGGGACTAGTTATTGGGTACCTTTTCCAGAGCTAGAGCTGGAAACCAAGCCCCTGATGCTAAATTGTAGATAAGTTAATGAAACACCAGCTAAGCACCATGAATTACTTTGTGCAGTAACGCATCATCAGTTTAGCTTCAACGTGGTAAATTACAAAAGGATGTGCTGGTTTTCATTGTTTTCCTAGAGCTGTATACAATTAATTCCCCTTCCACATCTGTTCATCATATCTCTTGGTGTTGCAGTACTGAGCTTAGAGCCCTTGGACAATAGAGAGAAAGTATAGTTATACCCTCATGATGCCAGTCCGGAGGATAAAGTCTTCCAAAAATCTTTCTTCCTAGATCTAGTAACATTTGAAGATTCCTATTTTACAGAAAATTTATTTTCATAAGAAAGGAAGGAACCTGGTTTTGATCTCTTTGTTAAAAATTAAACCTTTTTTTAATATAGCTACATATCTACATGATTCTAATTTATCCACAGAGTTAAATGCTGTTTTATATTCAAATTTGCCCCAACTATCTGTTCCTTGGAACATGTCTTGGATCATCATACATTTACCTCATTTTTATCATTGTAGGCTCTAAGGTCAGGGTTCTCATTTGTATCAGGTGACATGGACAAAGTTCAGTGGGTCCTCAGGAAATGTGGCCAACAATCTCACTATAGGCACTACTCCTCTGTTGTATTTTGTAAGGCAGTGGGGGTGGGTGACAGAGTGAACCTGTTACCTTGCTCACTAGACCATAACAAAATAAACCTCTTAAGAAGACAATGTGATACTCCTTCAGAGAGTCTAGGCATCAGTATGTTTGAGTGCAACAGCATCTTTGAGTGCAGAAGCTCAAGAATGTCAAAAACTTTGACAGTGCCCTCCTTCATTTTCAACAGTGTTATAGGCTATTTGGATAAATGCTTAAAATGGAAATATAGATAGAAAAACAAGGTAGAGGTGTTTTTCTTTCAGAAAACTTTTAAAAACTGCTTCTGGAACTTCATGTATAAAATGGTATAGATGGGTGGGGGTACATAGTACATTCAAGAAGACATAAGTGTAGGGTTTGTTTATCTTGATAGAATATAAGCTCTTTGAGGGCAAGAATTGTCTCAGATATTGTCTTTGTATCTCTAGACTATAACATAGTTCCTGGAAATAGATATTTAAATAATGCTTATTGACTAAATTTATTGAAAAATAATCTCCTCTCCCCAAAGACTATCACTGTTCATGGACTTAGTCCCTTAATGTCTAAATAAAACTAGTAACATTTAAAACACAGCATCCTAGGGATCCACTGTGAAGAAATTTTTAGCAGCAATGTTCATATTATTAGATGGACAGTAGTCTTTCTCCTCTCTCTGGTCAAATCTTTGTGAACCCTGGCCTACCCAAAAATGCTTGGATCAGGTTTGTGGAATCAATTCATATACACTTCCTATGAAGGGATGTTTATCAAAAGTTCTGTGATCTTATTCTAATTAGTAGAATGGCTGTACAAGCTGCAAATGTGGTTGTCATCACATCGAAAAATCAAAACCAAGGTCATGGTAATGATGGTGTGGATGGAATTAATTAATTTCACCCTATCTCCATCACAGTGTGAGCACACTGGTTTTCAGTTGACACCGCCCCTTTTGAGACCCTCCACAGCATGAGCTCCGTATCTATGCAACTAAAGCAGAAAAGAAATCAGTCCAGGCCCTGAGGAAGTCCAGTGAACTCTGTCCCTTCTTGTTCCATGCTTTTCACAAGTGTTTGTCTCAGTGGGGAACTTGGATTGTGATTTCTTTGAGTTCTTGCTTTTTTCTTTAAGAGCAAAAGAAGAGAAAGCATGGGCAGTGGAAGGGTGTGAAAGTAATGACAATCAGCCAGATCCATTCACTTACAGACTGGCAAAAATTGTAAGGGGGGGAATAGAGGGCTAAGATTAGGGGGTTTGGAGTCTATCACTAGCACTGCAATCCTCACAAGGGGGAATTCAATCACTTAAGAATCTCAACTTTCATATCCTCTTGAGAAGGTTTTCCTTTGACCTATTAGTCACTAAATTGAAAAGATAAGATTAATTATGAGTCCTATACAGCCAACAAAGTAGCTTGACTCTCTAGATTTCTAAAAGTGACAAATGCTTTTAAGAGGGGACAACCTATAGTGATGGAAGACTTATTAATCTAAAGGGGGAAAAGTTCTTAGGAATTAAGAGGTGAGAAATTTATGATGACTGGGTCCTATGGGACTTTTGAAATCATTCTCTATTTCTGCTTGCTTGAGTCAGAAAGACCAGAAGAAGAATGGTTGATGTCCAGATGGACTATAAAAGCTTAGATCTGTTTCTTTACTGGAAGTCTACAGAGAGTCATTTAATCAAATTATATTATATAAAAAACTTGCTTGAATCATAAAAATGAATACAGTAAGTATAGTAGAATTATTTCATAACTCATTTTGTTCTTAAATGGATTTGAATATGACATAGGCAAAATTATATTCTCTGTGATATATAAACTGCACACAATGAAAGCCTCATAAAACTGGCTTATTGACAAGGTAGGAATTAGTCCTGAAATCTAACAATTGGCTATAAAGGTGTGCCAGAGACAATTTACAGATATTTACCCTAAATGACATCCTTAAAAGATGAGTAGAGACAAGAGAATGATTCTCATTTTAGTTGGGAGAAAATTATTATAATTATTTAGCATATAGTAGGCATTAACAGCACCTTACACGTGGTGCAAATTAGCCTTAATTATCTCTCTAGTTTCAAAATCATAGATCCATTGAGTTTTCATAATAAATACTTACTAACATCTAACTCTGTCTCTAATGTCTGCTCTGACCATGCACAAGTTTTAAAGACTCTTCCTGGTACATTTTTGTTTAAAAATCATATGGAATAAAATTTCGAAAGGTAGATGATAAAAAGTAAACATATCTATGCTGAAAATGTTGTTTCAGATACTGGTGCTGGCTCCCTGATTTCCTTCAGGTGAGTTTTTGTCATCTTTGTATCTATGTTGGTCCTAGATGATTTTCATGACTTTCTGTTGTAGTTGCTGTTCAGTTTTTCAGTTATGTCTGACTCTTAGTGATCCTAATTGGAATTTTTTGGGCAAAGATACTGGAGTAGTTTGCCATTTCCTTTTTCTATCTCATTTTACAGTTGAGGAAATTGAGGCAAACAGGGTTAAGTGATTTGCCCAGGGTGACACAGCTAATAAATGTCTCAACCTGAATTTGAACTCAGAAAGATGAGTCTTCCTGACCCTTAAGCCTGATGCTATCCACTGGACCACCTAGCTGCTTTCTAGTATGTTTTTAGTTTAGAAATGACTCTGTAAGACCAGTCTGCTAGTTGTAAGTTATTACCTTTGTTTTACTGGAAGAGCTTAGATTTTTAAATAAATGTTTTCAAGTACAGGTCAAGTGTTGTCCAGTATGTTGTAGAGTGGATTTTGTTGCAGATGGGGGGGGGGGGCTGGATTAGGTACACAAAAAGGTCCTTTCCAGTTCTATGACTGCTGCAATTCTAGAACAAATACTCTTTATCACATGGTAGCACTTGTTCTCCACTGGCATAATTTAAAAAAAAAATACCTCAAGGTCACCACATACCTCAACAATACTAGAAAATAATTTTAGTGGTAGGTGTAAATTCAATGGGATTTTTTTTTCAGGGGGTGATCTAATATGCTACAAGTGAGATAATATAGTCATGCTCAAATCATGTTACAATGGTTACCATATTTTCCAACTTAAAAAAAATCTTTCAGGTTAAAAAAAATCTATTTACTATTCAAAAAATCAACATATTTGATTTATCAGGTGCCAACTACAAATGAACAAAACAATATATTTCAGAGATGTACATTAATATAGATCCATGGTCTTACAAGAAAAGACCTGAAGTAGAAGAGAATTGCAGCATATTCCTGCGGTAGGAGTGGATGAGGAAATAAGGGGCAGGGTAGAGTTGGGATTCTCCCTAATATTATCCCTGCCTGAATCCCCTAATTTAGAATTGTGACTTCCCAATCTAAAGAGGACAGAGGGAGTATCATTTAGACAGAGCTCCATCAACTAGACATCCACTTCTCAATTCAACTCCCATCCTACCTAGTAAACAACTCTCCAGGTCACAGCTTTAATGATTCGGCTTTCAAAAGAAAGAAAAGGGGAACAAAAAAGAAAGAAAGAAATCCATGTCCTGGAGTCAATCCATCCCTTTTTCACATTTGCTGAAATGTCTCCACAGCACTCAGAAAGGGTCATGGTTTCAGGGCTTTAAAATACAAGGGTATCTTTAGCTTTGCAAATTGGCAGCTGCTCACAATAGAGGAGGTTTTGCTGAAATCAAGAAACACTGGATACACAGGCATGCTTTCCAGGTTGGCACATATATTATTTTAAAGCAATGCTATGGAAAGGAAAAGCAGCTTCATTTTGTGATTGAAATATTTTCAAGATAGAACTAGGGAGGTGGGTGGTGGAAATTCAGCCTATTCTTTTGTCTTAGAGGTTTGGGGTGTTTCAATTTATTTCCCCCACCCCCACCTCTACCCAAATTTGCTTGGATTCATTGTTCCCCTAATCTAGAAGCCAAAGAATATTTTAACTTAAATTTGAGCAGAGGACATATTATATTTTGTTTCCAAGGCATAAGAGTGTGAATGCCATAAATAACATGCATCGTGCTTGTTCCTTGTCCCTAAACAATTTGATAAGCTCATATTGAAATCATTTAGACAATCTCTCTTGACAGCTTACTAAGTGCCTGTTCAATTCAGCTTTCCAGTCAGTCTATTATTCCTGCCAGCTTACAGAAGGACAAGAATTCAGAAAGCCTGGCAGGGTCCTTGCAGAAGAGAGGTATTCTCTCTGTTTCAGTGGCGCTTATGATTTCTCATAGCTCAACTCAAGGCAAGCTTAATACTAAGGTCTGTTGGTGAGACATGTATTAGGTTCATTTCAGCCAGCCCATAGGAAAGAATCTATAGCTAGGAATTGACCAGAATTCATTGCAGCAATGGAATATTTATCTAATTTTTAAAAGTATACTTTCTTCTGCCAAGACAAGCATCAGCTGCATACTCTGAGCTTGTAACCAAGGGATCAGGGTTAAAATTCTTCTTCAGATATTTGCTAGTTATGTGACCAGTTTCATTATCTGTTAAATGAGGATATTATTTGAAATATCTTCCTTACAAGGTTCATATAAAAAATGCTTTACAAATCTTAAACATGTGAATTATAATTATTGTTAAAGGGGGAGAAAATGTCCTTTCTATATAAACTGACTTACTCCTTCACCTACCCAGGTAAGAACTAGAACCCAGGTCTGACCATGGCAACCCTCTAATGTCACTCATTATTTCTGGGATCAGATATAAAACCCTCTGTTTGATTCTTAAAGATCCTTAATACCTGGCCCCTTCCTATCTCTGCAGCCTCTTTATTCCTTACCCCTAACCATGTATTCTATGAGTCAAGGATAATGACCTCCTTGTTGTTCTCAAACATGTCAATGTATCTCAAGATTCCATTTATTTCCACTGTTTGTCCCCCAAGCCTATAATTCTCTGTCTCATCTTTGTCTCCTAGTTTCTCTGACTTCCTTCAAGTCTAACCTAAAGACCCATCTTTTTCAAGAAGACTTTACAAGTATTTTTTAAATTTCCCACCAAGATTATCATCATATCAGTGTATATGTGTGCATGAATGTATAAAACATGCATTTGTATGTGTAAGTCTATGTGTATATATGTTTATATTCACATGTGTGTATGTGTTTGTATGAATAAACATGTGTGTATGCATTTGTGTAGGTAAGTATATGTCTGTGTAGGTCCATATATACATAAATGTGTTTGTGTATATGTATTTAATATTTATGTGTATATATGTGTGTGTATAAATATATGTGTGTATCTACATATGTATATGGGTATGATATGGATATAGATAGATAGAGATAGAGATGTAGATGTAGATATAGATGATATATGATAGATATAGATTAGATATAGATATAGATATAGATTAGATATAGATATAGATATGGATATGGATATGGATATGGATATCGATTAGATATAGATACAGATACAGACATAGACATAGACATAGACATAGATATAGATATAGATATAGATACATAGATATAGATATAGATTATATACAGATACAGATACAAATATAAATTAGATACAGATACAGATACAGACACAGATACAGATATAGATATATCTTGTTTACATAAAGTTGTTTGAATGCTAGCATGAATGTTATCACAGTGTCTGATACATATGGAATTATGGACAGGGAATAAATGAAAAATCACTTAAGATGCATTTATTCCATGCTAAATACTGCATTAAGGACTAGAAATAAAAATACACAAGGGAAGCAATTTCTGCCCTCAAAGATCTTATATTCTAATAATGAAGTGGTGGCAAGGGACTGGCATTTTGGTTTGGGAAAGAACAAGGGCCAATGAGTAGAGCCATTAAGCAGGTGATTGGCACTCTGTTTTTAGTGATAAAGGCAGCAGCATTAATTTGCTTCAGAGCTGGCTGAGGAAAGGAGAGGGGACAGTAGCTCTGCAAGGAGATGGCAAGAGAAGAATATGAAGCATGGCAAGAGACAGCTAGCTCTAGAGGCTACATGATATATATATATATTCATTAATCAGGGCAGCTCAAGTATTAGGAATGATTTCCAGAGCTGAGATACTTAAGCCCCCCCCCCCCCACTGGGCCTGGTCTGTAGGCAATCTGTTTATAGATTTAATTAATAAAATGGCAGAAGTAAATAAGGCAAATAAGCCAGTTTGGGGAGGAGGGGAAGTAAAGAGGGTGTATTCCTTAGAATTACTGCATAAGATGGTGAAAATGATAGGAATGGGGAAAATCTTCATTTATCATATCTTATTTTGTTTTGTTTTATTTTGTTTTGTTTCCAATGAAATTTATGATAATAGTCTTTGAAAATAGAAATATGGATCTCAATCCCATTTTGTATAGGGGAAATTGTATTCAAATATGCTGTTATTATTTGGCCCCCAAAACTTTTTTTTGCTCTCACTTTTCTAAAGAAGAGCAGATATTAAAGAGAACCTTAACAAAATATGCTTCTCAGTGTCCATATATTTAGATCCAGTAAGGATCTTAGAAGCCATCAAGTATAACCCCCTCATTTTTACAGATGAGGAAAACGAGTTTAAGAGAGATTAAATTACTTGTTCAAATTCACACATGTCTGAAAAAAGTGTCTGAGGCAGGATTTGAACTTAAGTTCAGAAAACTAAGCTAATTCTACTCCTGTGCCACCTAGTGACCACATCTATATTATATTTTAGGTGTAGTCATCTTTTACCAATAATCATTTGATAATCTGATAACCAAAAACCAGGTCTTAAATAGAATTTTCCCTTCTGTTGCCTGCAGCTTATAAAGATCAAGGGTAGTTCTCAGGACTACATCTATTTTATTGCACCAGAGAGTTCTTAGTGAATGTCTATCATGCATCCCAGAGTCTTGCTTCAGCTCCCCTCCTTGCATCTGTGGTCTCAAGGAAAAAAAAAACAAATAAACAAATAAAACAAAACTTTTGAAACTGAAAAATGCTTACCCTGAGTATTGGGAGTGTTTTATTTATTAATTGGCTGATTTAATATAAGGGCTTTTAGGGGAAGGGGCTTGGGGAAGCTGTCCACACAGCATACTGTCAAAGATACTGATTCTCTACACACACACACACACACACACACACACACACACACACACACACACACACACGAAAATGCATATAACTTTTTAGTAGTAAGAGACTGGTATAGAGAGACTATTATATATCAGGAAGAATTGTATTTTGAATCCTCCTCTGACACATAGTGACTATGGGTCATAGGCAAGTTTCTCTTTTAAAAATTTATTTTAACATTAATTTATAAAACAAAATAAGTACTTCCATTATAGTAAATAAAAAAGATGATTGTACATGAAACTGTAAGTCTATTATGTTCAGCTTGCTATTCCTTTTTTTTAAATGTGGACAATACTAGCTGTGTGACATTGGGCAAGTCACTTATCCTATTGCCTTGCAAAAATTAAAGAAAAACTGTGAGCATATCTCTTAATCCTTAAATATCCTTCAGACCAGAAGTGTCAGACACTGGTCAAATAAAATATAATTGGTAAAAATTTAATGAAATAAATAAAAATACAATAGAACATAGATAATGTTTGGGGATTTTTTTTTTAGGTTTTTGCAAGGCAAAGGGGGTTAAGTGGCTTGCCCAAGGCCACAAAGCTAGGTAATTATTGTCTGAGGGGTGCATTCGAACTCAGGTAGCCCTGACTCCAGGGCCAGTGCTCTATCTACTGTGCCACTTAGCCACCCCGAACATAGATATTGCTAATGTAACTTTTTAAAAAATGAATTTACTTTATTAAATATTTCCCAATTATGTATAAAATATTTTTAAGGTCACTGATTCTTAAAAACAACTAATCTATAGCTCTTTGGTAGGAGGAAAGTTAAATAGAACTTATTCAAGCTACTAAACAGTCTCGAGTCATACCTAAAACCCTTAGAGACAAATAAGTGAATGATCTGGTAACAAGTTTATCATGAGAAACAAGATCAACAAGAATTGTTATAATTAACATTGATAATTTTTTATCCTGTTCTAGATGACTGAAAACCTTTAAGGCAATCACAATGAGCAAAAATAACAACTGCTTTGGTTGTTTTGGGGGGAGGAAGACTGATTTTCAAAACTTAAATAGTTAAATAGTGCATTCATTTTTAAATGGCAATCACCCTTATGATTGTTTCTGAGATTGTCTTGATAAACCAAAGTTGGCACCTTCCTTTTCATCTTTCCTCCCACAAAGATGTGCCTATGGAGTTTATGGTCCCTAGCAATTATTTGGAACAACAATTCATGATTTCATATCATATAAGTTGTTTAATATTCCCTTCTCCAAAGGTGACCATATAAAGGTGACCAACAAAGTAAGGGAACTGAAACTCATGTCTTAAAATACATATGTTGCATCCTAATACTTTTAAAATATTTTAATAGAAAGAAAAGTGAAGGACCTTCCCACAGGCAAGAGAGCAATTGACTTTGTCAAGGATATTGTGTTTGATCTATTATGTTCCTTCTGAACTGGAAACACTTGAAAATCATTTCAGGCTGAGAGAATATTTGGGAACTATAAGCAAGGTTGACTCAAACATGAAGAGGGGATTCTGTAAATCTTAAAACACTATAGAAATAAACATTGTTATGAATATTAGTATTGAGTAGACCTATGAGGAATAGGAAAAAAGGGAGGTACAAAGGGATGTTGCTTTGAACAGTAAAAGTTGGGTTGCTTCTGAATTCTACATTCCAGTCTTCCTCCTCCTGACCATCGATGAGCTAATTTGCAGTACCTCTCAGAAGTACTCTTTAGAAAGAACACCACACAGTTAATCAACATCATCATCATCATCATCATCATCATCATCATCATCATCATCATTATTATTATTTTGTTAGCTGTGAAAATAGGGAAGCCACCAAATCCAGCAAAGAAAAAAAATCACCTCAAAGGATGGAACAGCTACAAACCAGCCTCTCTTGGGAATTAGGAAGAGCTTTAGGAAATAGAACTTTGGTTTAAAGACTGAAACCTCCCTTCCCACTTCCTGTCCACCTGGTTTACATGCTATAAACCTGATATAAAACTTCAAGGAAGTGTGAGCACATTTTAACACTCTTGGATAATTCATTTTGCAATTAATCAAGGGTTTTATTTTAGGCTGATTAGCAGCCAGTCATTTTCCAGTTTTGACATTCCAAAAATATTATCCCTTGATTGACTACTTCTTTTGAAGTGAGGCTGAAAGTTGCCCAACTTGTTACCAAGCACCGAAAATTCTTTCTGTTGACACAAGGGAACCCTCTCATTATATGAGTCAGTGTCGTTTTGCAACTGAATAAACTGTTAACTAAATTGGAAAAAACTGTCATGGAGATGATAAAGGCCATTCCGGAGAGAGCCGCCAACACTCTCTGAACTCTTAACTCCTACCTTTCAGGGAAGAGGCCGCTTGTAAAGAAATTGATGTCTCAGAGATTAAAGGTGAAATCCAATACGCTTTCCCGCCCCAACATGCTGCCTCCCCATGATTAAAAGGAATTGCCTAGACATGTCCCTAATGTGACAGCATCCTAGCAGCAAGTGGACCCAGAGCTGATTCAGGAAACCAACATGCAAGCATTGGGAGAGAGAGAGAGAGAGAGAGAGAGAGAGAGAGAGAGAGAGAGAGAGAGAGAGAGAGAGAGAGAGAAACAGCACTACATGGTTTGTGATTCACTTTGCCAATCTGAAAAGCCTTCCCAGATTCTGGAGAGTGACTTTCACTTTGCTATAATTCTTCCCTTTCCTCCTATGCCCACACTTAATGGGTGAAAAATTTCTGACACCTAAATCAACAACTCCAGGCTCTGCAAAAACTAAGGTTTTACATATGTAAACATGATATAAAAAACATACTGAACAAAGGTTCAGATCCTGACTCAGCTGCTTACTGCTTGTGTGACCTTGAGCAAGTTAATAAATCTCTCTGGGTTTCAGTTTCCTTTTTTATTGAAATGAGAAGTTTGGGCTAAATGACTTCCCAGGTCTCTTCCCAATCTAAATGCTGTTGTACTTCCACCTATTACCTCAAGGATCAATTATAAATTCTAGCATTTAAAAACTCTTCACATTCTAGTTCTTTCTTTTCTTATCTCATGAGTATTCCTATACTTCTATGTATATTGTAGTATCATTATACTGTCCTCCAAGGCATTCCTCATACTCAATACTCCATCTCACCACTCCATACTCTACATTAACTTTTTCTCTCTTCTCACATTCATCTCTTGGAATCACTAGTTTTCTTTCAAGACTCTAATTCAAGCATTGCCTTCTGCAAGGGATTTTTCCTGATCATCTGCTATGACCTCTCACTTTAACTATAAATGTCTTCTATCATTAACTTGTTTTTACTTTTAGGTATCATATATATATATATATATATATATATATATATATATATATATATATATCTTTTATATACTTAAATATGATTGTTTTATCTATCCTGATTGCCTTGCATGCTGAGCTATCTCCAGTTGCCTAGTCACTGGACCCAAATGACTATGGAGGAGAAAGTGAGGTTGATGACTTTGTACAGCACTCTCTCATTCAAATTCAGTTCACATGTCTGTCTTGGCATCACTTCCCTGAAGTCATGGTCTTCTTTGAGAATGAAGAACAAACAACAATAGCATTTGAAGTTGACATTACTCTCTTCAGTGTTTGAGATCAAGAAGACAAGGAAATAATTTTTCAGAGGCTCTGGGAAAAGAATTAAGCTTCTAAATCTCTGTCTTCTGAACAAGTATTATCATAAGATGTAAAAGCTGCATTTTAGTAACATTTTCGTAACTGCAGTTTAGTAACAGTAAAAACTGCATCTGGTCCGAACTATTGCATTTGACAAAGAAGGATACTGAGAACTAAGGAGAGGAAGTCATTTGCCCAAGTTGTTGACAGAGCCATGAGTAACATTGAAGTCTCTTGAATTCAATCCAAATATCTTTACATTATGTCCTCTTACATATGAACAGATTCTGCTCTCCTCTTCCATAACCAATGATTAGTCAACCAATCTATATGCCATAAAGGAAAATCTAATCTCACATTCAAATTTGGGCTAAAGAAAATGTGAATTACCAGAAAAAGATCCTGCAAAACGACACTGACTTATAACTAGGAATTGTTTTATTTCATTTCATTTCATTTTATTTAACTTTGGGCAAAAACAGTGGTGGGAGTGAAAGAATAGTCCAATGGGGGAGGGAGAAGGGCAACAGAGGCAGTGAGGATTCATCAAAGGGTGTTTGTCTTGGTAGTTTGGAGGAGAGAACAATCCAACCAAAAAAATTACTGGCTTAGTGGGTCAGGCCTCATATTAAAGTTCCTTAGATAAAAAGTGCTAATAAACATTCCTTTTGCCTGTGCTCTCATCAGGTTTCAAGCTTCAGTAATCTGACAATTTTTTCCCATTTAAAGATTTTTAATAACAAACTTCCTACAAATTAATCACTTGTCATAGATTATTTGGAAACTGTATTTTATACCAATTCCCTAAAATTAAAATCAAATTAAAATGTGCACCATGAAATTCTCCATATGACATTCTTCATTGATTTTCTTCTGTGGGTATTCATGTGTTTCCTTTTCACTTAAAGCTAGCATATGAATAATCAGTTGTATAAAGTAGCTTATGGAACTATGTACTGTTAGCACTAGAAGGGACCAAAGGTTCATCTAGCTATCATTTTTACAGAAAGGGAAACTGAGTCTTAGAGTGCTAAGAGTAGTTTGATTCTGTGACATTTGATTCTGTGACAACTTCAAAACTAGAAAGTGATTTCTCCTCTATTTTTTCCCCACTTGAAAAGAAAATTAGCATTTCCCAAATCACCCTTAATGAGACCAAGTGGAAAATGCAGAATGGTGGCAGTAATTGGTCATAGCTTGACTGGATAGAGCATTAGATCATATAGCCAGATAGATGATGAGATTGGACCTAAAGATGTTAATTGACTTTTCCAAAATCACCTTGGGAGTTAATATAAAAACCAGGACTAGAACTTAGATTTACTTATTTATTCCCTTCAAATTAGAAATGTTAACAAAATGTAAACTCAGAATCGTACATGAGATTTTATTTTTAAATTTTATTTTCATTGATTCAAAACAGAAAATATAAGAAAATTCGAATGTAGGGAAAAGTCAGGATCTAAATCTGAAGGCTATTGGAGCAAAGGGTTTCATTTCCACATATAAGGCTAAAAATGCCTGGTTAAAGGAGAACCTGTATTCAAAACCTAGAGGCCAGATTAGTTTGGAAGAAACTTCTTATAGATATAATAAGTTTAGGGGAAAAGCATCTTCAGTCAAGATTTCAAAGAAGCCCAATCTTACTGAATCTTGGTTCTTCCATTACAACTATACTGCTGCTATTATTATGTATTAATATATTAATTATTATATATTAATCAAGTATAGGTTCACTTATATCAACAAAGATAAAAAGTTTTCCCTTTTTTCAAGTTTCTCATAGAACTTTGCATTACTCTATTTTGCCCCATCTCATTTACCTTGTATAAAATTTATTTCTATACATGTGGCATCCACTGCCTCCCCTCCTCCCACATATGACTACAAGTTCTTGGTATGAAAGAACTGTGTCATTTTTTATATTTGCATCCTCATCCAGAATAAAGTGCTCTGGCCATGCCCCAATGAATCTGTGACTTTATCCATGTAGGATGAATTCCACAAGTGCAGCTTTCAATCCATCCACATTTCATTCTGTCACAGAATTTCAGAACTGGAAGGAATCACCAAGGGTATCCATTCCAATCTACACCTGAATACTACAATATACCTAACAAGTCCTCATTCATCCTTTGTTCAAAAACTTCCAATATGAGGGACTCCAATCAACTTTAGTACTGCTCTAATTACTGTAAAGGTTTTCCTGACATTAAATCTAAACTTGCTGATGAATCATTTTCATCCACAACTCTTAATTCTGTTCTCTGGGGACAAACAAAATAATTCTCAATCCTTCAACATGAATGTCTTCCAAATATTTAAACATCTATCATATGCCCCTAAGTCTTCTCTTTTCTAAGTTAAATATCCTTAGTTCCATCAGTTGATCTTCAAATGACCTGTGTTATGAATGCAGCTATTTCCTCTTTTTGTCCAGGTAGTCCATAGACAAAACTCTATTTGCTTTCTACTTCCATTGACCTTCAATTGACAGAACCATATCTCTATTCATTAATTCTCCACAGAAAGTCTATGCATGGTGCTGGAGGACATCCTCTAGATCTCTTGAAATTACATAAAAAATAAAATCTGAGAACTATCTTTTGGTTATTTTCATCTAAATCCATGACCTTCCCCAATCTCATTTTTAATCATATATATTCTCTAGTGATATTTATTCTACATTGACTATATAATTATTGATGATATAATGCTCCAGTCTACTCATTCACTGTTACCCTTCTGGTAACCTGTAACAAATTTTTTTGAGACATATACATTTAGATACAATTAAAATAATATTTGTAAAATACTGTATATAGTGCCTGGAATGTGGTAGATGCTATATAAATACTAGTTATTAGTATTATTACAATTATTAGTTGAAGAATTTTGGCTAAAAAAAGATTCCTTGTGTCAAGGAGAAGGTTAGGAAATATTAAAAAAAACTTTATGCAATTTTCCAAATATAATAGTCTACTGACTTCCTCCTATTCGATTCTAGTTTAATTTCATTATCCACTACAAGATATGTATTTTTCTGAACCTTTTAGTGTGCCCAACTAACTATATATCATGATCAGGTCAATATGATTCCTTTACTTTGTTTTTATTTTGTTAACAGGAAAGATAAACTCTTGAGTAGCTGCAAATGTGAGTAATTTTGAATCACATTTAGGAAGATTTGTATCATTCTTGGGCTTGATACAATTAGTACAATGAAAATTACAAAAAGGACCACCTTGAAAGGAAATCTCTTCCTGTACCTGACAGAGAATAGGAGCTCAATTAATGATTGACTTGAAAAATATTGGAAGAGATGAATGAAAATAGGTACATTAAAGAACTGCTGGTAAAGTTTTGAACTAGTTCAACCATTCTGGAAAAACAATATGGAACTATGCTCAAAGGGTTATAAAATTGTTCATATTATTTGACATAGAAATACCATTAGTAGGTTTATCTCCCATAGAAATCAAAGGAAATGGGGAAAGAACTGATATGTATAAAAATATTTATAGCAACTCTTTTTTGTGGTGGCAAAGAATTGGAAATTGAAGGTATGCTCATCAATTGAGAAAGGACTGAACAAGCAGTAAGATGTGATTGTGATAAAATACTATTGTGCTATAAGAAATGATGAGCAGGATGGTTTCAGAAAAACATGGAAAGACTTCTAGAACTAATCTAAATAATAGATAATAATAGAACTGATCTAAAGTGAAGTGAGCAGGACTTGAGAGTGCTTTGCCTAATAGGAATATTGTATGATGTATGATCAGATTTACTATTCTGATCAAAATAATGATCAAATAAAATTCTGAAGGTCTCAATGAGAATTGTTACATACCTATAGAGAGAGAACTGATGAACTCTAAGTACAAACAAAAGTATAATTTTCTTTATTTTTATTGCTTTTTACACAGCTAATATGGAAATATATTTTACTGCTTTCACATATAGGTGATATTAAATTGCTTGATTTCACAGTTCTGGGGGATGAACTAAAAGGAAGAAGAGAACTTGGAACTTAAAATTTTTAAAAAGAATGTTAAAAGTAAATAAATAATAAATTGATTTTTTAAAAGACAAACAGAAAAGAATAAATACTTATTGTACTTTAACCATCATAAGTCCTATCTATTTCTTGACTATAACATCCTGGAATAAAAATAAAATGATCTTTCAAATGAATGTAGAAAAAAACAAATGAATGAATGAATGCTTGTTAAATGATTCCATTTATACAGTATCTACACATTCTTCATGAGAGTGTTAAATATGTTTTTGCCTCACAAAATATTAATGGAGGATTTGCTAACCAAATTACAGTTATTGTATCTTCCTACAAATCATATAATTTGGCATATGTACCATTATCACCCTCCTGAAAGGAGAGCCTTTATTCTAAGCAGTTAAATGCTTTTGGTAGAGTCAACAAATGATAGTACATTCTTCATACCTTTCAATCAAAAGTATGACTTCAAATATGTGCTCACTTGCAAAAGCCTGTTTATATCAAGCATGACTGTGATATATGAACAAATTACTCTAATTAAGATTTTGTCAAGATGGTAAGGTAAATATGTGGGTTGGTGTTTGCAGGTATCATGACATTGTGGATAGGGTACTACTGGATTTAATATCAGTAATACATGGGTTCAGATACCTATTAATTTCATGTCCCTGGTCAAGTCATTCAACTTACCAGTGCCTCAGGTTCTTCATCAGTAAAATGAGAGCTTTGAGACTTAATGACTTTTAAAGTCCCTTCCAGTTATAAAGTTTTTATCCTATGATACATTTGGTAACTTTTCAGCACTGAACTCCTCTGTGGATATTTAGTCTAGCTTGCTTGCTCTTCCTATTTTTTCTCTTAGAGATATTTCTATTTCTTTAGTATTGGCATATTAAATGTCTAATAATTGTGTGTTGGATTAATCTGATCCCTTGGAGTGATTTTCCATTACAGATTCCAGTTTATGTACTTATTAAGCATCTTCTGTGACTCCAGAACTATAATACAGGGGATACAAAATAATCATAAAACATAGTCCTTGCCTTCACAGAGCTTATAATCTAATTATAGAAATGATCAATACTTATGAAACATTAGAGAATAGAAAATACATTATATAACAAATTGCTTCCTTGAAAAATAGTCCTCTACTTGAGATCTAGTTGAGGGATAAACAATTTTATGAAATTGAAGTATTTAGGACCCCAAACACATTTCCATATAGAATTAATGCTAGAAACAATGTTAAAAATCATAGTTAGCTTCTCAGGTAAGTCACAAAGTCTATTTAAATAATAATACATCTTAAATATTTTGCATTTGCAGTAAAAGATGGCAAAAATTACTACTGTAAAATAAGCAATTAAATAAAAACAAATTTAATAGTAACTTTGCATTTCTCTTTTAAATATACTTTATAGTTTATCAAGAGTTTTTCTTCATAATAACCCTGTATAGTTGGTAGTATAAATGCTATCTTCTTACAAGGCAATGAAAGTGGATTATTTTCTTAACAGCTGAATCTTGCATAGTGATTATTATTGGTTTGCTTCTCCAGAATCTCAGGGCTAACACTCCTTACTTGGTGATTTCCACATCTATAATATGAGGGGATGAGGCAGGTAAGTGACAAAGTGAATAGAATAGAATAGAATGGAATGGGATAGAATAGAATGGGACAGGAGGGGATGGAATAGCATAGAATAGAATAGGATAGGATAGAATAGAATAGATCCAAAGTTGGGAAAACTCATATTACAGAGTTCAAATCTGGTTTTAGACACTTACAAACTGTGTGAAGCTGGATAAGTCACTTATCCCTATTTTCTTCAATTTCCTCATCGGTAAAATGAGAAAGGAAATGGAAAGCCACCCCATTGTCTCTGCCAAGAAAAGGGATCATGAAGAATCAGGTAAAACTGAAAAAATGACTGAATTCCAATAGAAATGAGGGGACAGCCAGAAAACTGCTCCTGGAATGTTCCTTCAAATACTCAACAAGCACTTTGATTGGCATCCTACTAATGTATTTATACAACATTGCATGTGATGGTGATCCATCTGTGTCTTAATTCCCTTTTAAGCCAATTCAGGGTAGGAATGATATGTTTTCCACATTTTGTATCTCCTCTAAGAGCAGAATGTGCTAAACACAGAAGCCTAATAAATGCTTGATAAATTAATATATATTTACATTAATTCACAGAATCTTGGGGAAGTAATATGGCTTATTGAAAGGTATTAACTAGCAAAGTACAAAACTGGGGATTCCATCCCAGGTATTCTGACTGTATCCAATGCCTTTTCCATTATAACACTCTGACTCTCATAAAAGTAGAAATGAATGATAACATATCTTATATCTAATTTTACTTTAAATTTGTAGCTTTAATTATTCTTGATGCAGTTGTATCACTCTAACTAGTCTTACTCTTGTCATGACAGGCAATGTGGTATAGAATAGGCAGCAGATTCAAGATGACCTAGCTCCTGATACGTACTTGGTTATATGACCATAGACAAGTCACTTCAATGCTCATTATTGGTCCAAACCAAATCAAACCAAAATCAAACAAATACGTGCTAATCAGGTCACTTTTTGGCTCACACGCGAAACAGAAAAATAAAAGAGGGATTTTCTTGGGATTATTCAGCAAGAGGTGTTTGAAAGTATACAAGGAGGGAAAAGGAATAAAGACTGACTTGGTACAGGAATGGGTGGGGAAGAGATTGAGAAGATTGAGAGGACAATGGAAAATTATATCTGTCATCCTCTTGAGGGAGAAGAAAGGAGGCAGTGGGGAAGAGATGTTAGGTAACACAGTACCACTTATTAGCCATCAGGTGGCAACATTGACCCAGGATTTAACTTAACTTGCTCTCTGGACTAAGTGGGGTATTGGGGTATAGGGGAGAAGGGATAGTCATCTTCTAGTCTAGAAAAAACATAGAGTAGAAGGCAGTGCAAAAGCAGCTGCCTGCTAATATGTGACAGCCTTTACCAAGTCAGGTGTATAGAACATAGGTAGTGTCTCTGTTGAAACACCATCATAAAGATGATAAGAACAATAAATAATCAAAACAATGAGAAAAACACAGGTTTCTTAGAGGAATTTGAAGTGAGTCTTATAGGATGAACAGAACTTGGTAGCCAGAATCCATTAATCTTCCAAGAGGTCCTCCAGACTGGAATGAATTACAGACAAAAATCAATCCTTCTAGAACTACTAGCTTCCTGAGGATACCATGTCCCATAACCAAAATCCTTCTTGAACTGAAGAAAAATTAAGAAAGTGAAGGTAGGCAAGCCCATGCCTCAGAAAGTTTTCCCTCACCTTATTACAGAATTATATGCTTCTGTTCAATTTCTAACTTCTTGGAAGGGAGAGACTAATACAAACTTAATAGAGTACTAATTAGAAACTAAAAATAATAGTATTTAAAAGAATATTAATAAGGTTCAAAGGGGTGACAGTTCAACTGTCCTCTGCCCCAATCAGACTTCATATAGAAAACTGTAATCCTCTCTGGGTTCCTTATGTGAGGAAGGATATGATCAAACAGGAATGCATCCAGAGAAGAATGACCTGGATCATGGGAGAACTGAAGACCCAAATGAAGACTGAGGGGAGAAATGATAACTGTCTTCAAGTATCTGAAAGATGGTCATATGCAAAAAAGGAAAGACTTGCTATTTTGGATCCAAAGGAAAAAAATTAGGGATTTCAGAGAGGTATTTTGGGATGATATATGAAGGGGAAGAGAGGAAAAAATGTTGCTAATAATTACACTATCCAAAAGTGGAATGGGCTATTGCAGAAGGTTTTATGTACCTGCCCCCTTTGGGCAGATATTAATATTGTTACCAGAGAGTTCTTCATCATTGAAGGACAGAACTAGATGAAAATTTGTACAAGATATTGTACAAGTAGAACTATTCAGGTATGGACTGGACAAGATGCTCATGGAGACTTCTTCCAATCCTGAGGCCTTGTGATTCTATGGAAATATTTTATAAAATGGCATGCTTCTATTTAAAGACATGTATTCACAATATTTAAACCAAACTTCACCTGATGGTGTTCTCCCTTGGCAGGAATAACAGGATCATCTCTACCCTAAGTAATGACCTGGGTTTGTAGACTCCATTATTCTTAGATTTTGTTCATATTGAATATGTTCATATCTAAGATATGAAAACATATCATTCTCTCATATCCTACTTCTATGTCTGCTCAAGGGTGGAAGGACAGTGGGGAATCATACCCTGATCATCAGAGATAAAGGGAAAGACTCAGATTCTTCTGATATGGCTATATGATTCAAAAAGTTTTCTTTCATGGGTATTTTTTCCTCTCCCAGTCAAATGAGGAGCATTCTCTCCACTCTCTTAATCTTCTGAAGCATATATGTCTCCTTTTGCAAAAGGGTTTAGAGTCAATATCAATGCATTCTGCATTAAAAATCTTCTCAAATAAATAAAGGAAGGACTTTTCAGACTGACATTCCAGGTTCAAATGTTTAATTGAAAGCCTTTTCAAGACATTTATAAGCAGTTATAACCATTCCATTATAAAACTTAGGGTAGCATAAGAAAAGAAGTAAGTTTAGTACTGGAAAAGACTGTTTCAAAAAAGTCACTATGATGTAGTTGAAAGAAAACTTAATTTGGGGTCAGATGCTTGGGTTAAATCTCATTTCTCTTAATTATTATGTGTGGGAGCTTAGAGAATTCATTTCCCTTCTCTGATCCTTGGTTTCTTCAATGACTAGGGTGACCATATAATTTCCATGATGTTTTCCACCCCCTAAGTTTTGTGATATATGTGAATACTGAGTAAGGCATCAGAAAAAGTTTTGGGTGAAACAGTTAATTACACTAAAATTCACCTTGGTTGATAACTGAAAGTCCATGTCATATGAAAATAGCCTGAAAGAAATGGGGATGCTGGCCTTGACACTGGAAGAGTCAAAAGAAACACAGTAGCTCTCTATTAAGTTCCAGAAGGGCTTCCATGAGTAAGTATGTTCTGTCTGGGCACAAAGAGCAAACTAGGAACAAGAAGTAGAAATGGCAAAGAGGAAAATTTAGCCTTGCTGTCAGGAAAAGCTTCCTAACTATTAACACTGTTCACAATGAAATGGGTTGCCTTGGTTGGTGATGGGGTTCTTCCTCTTTAAAGAATTTAACACAAAGGATGTTTCATTTGAGAGTTCTAATGTGGTGGAGATTACTTTTAAATATGACCAGGACTATATGAATTCTCAGATCTCTTCTAATTTCAATATTTTGGAATTCTGTGGAAAAATATAGGATGGAGAGAAGAGACAAATTTCATGATATTTTATGAAAATAACTGATATTTCTCAGGCATTTCATAGTTCAAAAATAGTTTCCTCATCACAAACTTATGAGGCAATCAGTATATAAGTTATTATTCCCATTTAATAAATGAGAGAACCAAATTTTGGAGAGTTGAAGCAATTTGGCAACAGTCACTCAGGTATAAAAGGATAGACCCAGGACTTGAACCTAGCTTTTATGATTCCAAACTTACTACTCTTTTCATTACATCACACTTACTCTCCACTTGAAATAATGACAAGATTACAAAGGCAGTGAACATAGAAGTTGTAATGGGAAATTAATATCATGTTCCTTAAAAGCATTTCCTCCCCCACAGAAAATGGTATTAACCTTGGAGCCAGGTCTTCAGAATATATACATTGGTAAGTAAAGGGTATGTATATATGTGGGGGGGGGGGGGGAACACACTCATTAAGGCTTCCTGAAGAAAATGAAGTGGACTGAAAAAGCAATATGGGCTCTTAGAGCAGCAATTCCTGAAATGTAAAAACAAAATCAAATTTTTCCTGAGAAATCAAAAATGTTTCTTTTCTGCTGCTATTTCTTGAGATGCAGTGTTCTCAGTTGTCCTTTTCTTTACACCCATCTCAGCCCTTTCTGGCTACCAATGTAACAGAAATATTTTAACTATGCCTTTGGAACATAGACCTGCATCGCACATCCTATACCGAAATAAGGTCAAAATGAGTACAGGATTTAGACATAAAGGCCACTTAAGAGAACAAAAAAATACTCTGTAAGATCTATGGAGAGAGAGAAGTTTATGACAAAACAAGAAGTAGGGAATATTATAAATTTCAAAATGGATGATTTTGACTATAATAAATTAAAAAGGATTTACACAAATAAAAGCAATACAATCAAGATTAGAAGGAATGCAGAAAAATGGGACACAATTTTCACAGTTAGTGTTTCTGATAAAGGACTCCTTTCTAAAATATATAAAGAACTGAATCAAATTTATAAAATTTCAAATCATTCACCAATTGATAAATGGTCAAAGGCAGTTTTCAGATGAAGAAATTAAAGCTATTTGTAGTCATATGAAAAAGTGTTCCAAATCATTATTGATTAGAGAAATGCAAATTAAAACAACTATGAGGTACCACTATACACCTGTCAGATTAAGATCAAGGATGATCCTAAGAGACCTGCTATGGACAATGCCATCTACAGCTAGGGGTGGGGGAGGGGGGAAATACGGAATCTGAATGCAGAGCAAAGCATATTATGTTCACTTAAAAAACCCTTCTTTTATGTTTTTCCTTTCTTCCTCATGTTTTGTTTCTTTCCCCTTAGTTCTAATTCCTCTTTTTACAACATGGCTAATATGGAAATATATTAAACATGTTTGCGTATGCACAATTTTTGCCAGATTGTTTATCTCCATGGGGAGGGGAGGAGGAAAGGGAGGGTGGTAGAGAAATGTGGAACACATAAACTTGCAAATAAATGAATGTTAACAATTACCTTTGCATGCAATTGGAAAAATAAAATAAAATTTCAATAAAAAACAAACTTCCCTTTGAGTTTTATTTCCCATCATGGACAATCAATGTCCTTCTTTTGAAGGAATGGCTGTTTCAAGGATGTCACAGAATGATTGGGGAGACAGTGGTGAGGAATGCAATATAAGAGAAGTATATAGTTATAGAACTTGAAAACAGAGTAAAGAGGAAAGGACGGAAAATGGACAAATAAACCCAGCAACTAATCTAAATCATCTCAAGTCTACCCCAATTTTCCTATTATTGCCAAAAGTACCCTTCATTTGAAGTCCTGGGGTCACCTTGAATTCTTCCCTCTTCCTCATTTCACTTCCCATATCCAGTCAGGTGCCAAGTCTTTGATTCCATCTTCACAAAACATCTCACATCTGTCTACCTCTCTCTATTCAAAAAAGCCTAGTTATGACCTCTCTTCTGGACTATTACAACATATATCTAATTGATCTCTCTGTCTTTATTCTCCCCCATTTCCAATCTATCTTTTGAAGAGCTGTCAAAATATTCTTCCTAAAGCTTAAGTCTTTTCTTAAGCTGCTTCCAGGATAAAACTTTTAAAAACCCCTTCAGTATTTACCTATTTTTGCCATCTGTACCCACTTCACATTATGTGCTCTCCTATACTCTATGTTCTAGCCCCAGAAATTTTCTTGGTCATCTTAGGAGACAATATGACGTTTCTTATCTCATTGCCTTTGCATAGGCATGTCCTTTGAAATCCTTAGCTTCCTCTGAAGCTGCTCAAGTGCCACTACATTCATGAAGATTTTCCTAACCCTCATCATTGTTAGTGCTTTCCCTCCTTTGTGTAAATATATGTATTTAAGTGTGCATATATAAATGTGTGTGCATATATAAATAAATGTGTATATCTAAATGTCTGTAAATATAAACATATGTAAGTATATATGTTTTATATACATATTTTATGTTATATGTGTATACATATAAATGAACAAATCATATATTATATTTTTTTGTATATAGAATGGGGGAGTGTGTCAAAAAAGTTCCTAGGATAGTCTAGTTGGGGACATGGCAAAAGGTAGACTCAGATAGGGAAGAATAAGAGTTACTTTCAGAGTCTCCCTCATAGATTTACAACTTATCATTCTGATTGAATGATGCCCATTTTCCTCTAGCAAAGCTACTATCTCAATTCTTAAAGCAGAGGTAAGAACAGAATTACTAACATTCAAACACAAGAAGGAAGCCTTTACTGCTAATGAAAAGAACACAAAGTAGCCAGGGTAGGAGGCAGTACCTTTCAGAGGCAGTAAAGACATTCCACTGGCTACTAAATATTTCTTCAGAGAGATTAGAGAGATCAAGGACAGATGGGAAGATAAAAATTGATCTTAAAAAAAAAGAGTTCTGTCTGTTCCAGAAGGCTCCAATCAACATCAAACCCATTCTCAATAAGTTTTCTAAATGGCAAACTCCAAACAAATAGTACCCTAAAGTGAAGCTTTTTTTTCTTGATTCCTTTTAGAAATAGGCCATCTTTTAGTTTGAGATCATGTTCCACAAGGATAGGTTTATTGGTCTTTTTTTCTGTTTGTAAGCATTTGTCTACATGTCTTTTTTTTAACCTCTACTTTGGTATATTGACCTCAGCTTGGTGTCTTTCTAAAGAAAAGCGACTATTCATTAGAATGAGAAAACATTGCTGTTTTCCATGATACCTGAGCCAGAGGGTTACACGGAAACCATTGTGAGCCTGACATGATGGGAAAACAGTCCAGTTAATACAGTATAAAGACCTAGTGCCCTGAATGACTAATAGGAATGATATAAATGCATTTCTTTAAACATAATAAAATAATAACAATACCTTACATTTGTTTAGGGTCAAAAAAGTTACCACAGACAGTTTCTCATTTAATTCTTCCACACAGCCAAGTCTTAGGAAGAATCAGCTAGTAAACTTGAGAATTTCAACAAACTCTGTAGCTCTATTACCATTTTTCTTTTTTTTTGATCATCTAATATTCCTCCTCTCCCCCTTTAGTTTCTAAAACATGCCAATATCCTGCTTTCCCTATCATGACTCTTGCTATTCTTCTTCTAACTTCTTTATAGATGTCCATTTTTCTTTTCTCCTACTCTTATCTAAATTTTAATCTCATCTCTTTTCCATTTTTACACACTCTCCCATAGTGATTTCCTCCACTCTCACCTCTTCAACTCTAACATCTAAGGAGCTGAATCCCCAGGATCCAACAACACTAATGTGTTTTCCCCAGGCTTCCAGGTATCTTCACCTGGATGCCCTATCACTTCAAAATGAAAGGATATCCTTTCTTAACTCCTCCAACCAAATTAACTACAATCCTCTGGGGTTCCATAACATTGGAACTGGAAGGGATCTCAAAGGTCCTTTAATCCAACAGTAGGAGACTGAAGTGATTTTTAAATAATAAAGCAACCTGCTTGAATTCAAACCCAGGTCTCTGACTACAAAGTCATATCTCCTCCTACTTCTGTTTGCTGAATATGCTTCCTCCCTCCACTCAACCAGTACTGATTTGGTAAGAATCTCTCTTGACCATTAATACATTCTCTCTCATGCTATATTTATCCTTGTCATATCCTCCCCATGCGATACTAAGTTCCATAAAGGTAATTTATTTTGGCCTTTATGGTAGCACCCAACATAAGGTAGGGAAGAAGCTTCAATGTACTCTAAATGCATTTAAGAAATTATATCTATCAAGAAAAATTATTTGTGTGGAACAGTTAAGAACACTTGGGATATCTACCAAAAGTCTACTTGGATTATTGTTATTTGATAATAAGACCTGATTTTTATAAATAAAATTTTATGTCTACTCTACAAATTTGGGTTCTGAGTGGTATGATGCCAGGCCTGAAGTCAGGAAGACTTATCTATATGGGTTCAAATCTGATCTCAGACACTTACTATGTAACAGTGGGTAAGTTACATAACTCTAATTCAGTTTCCTCATCTGTAAAATGAGCTGGAGGAGAAAATGGCATACCACTCCACTATCTTTACCAAGAAAATCCTAAATGTCCCATTAAAAAAGTCCACAAAGTTAGACACAACTCAAGTAACAATATAATAACAAAAATTCTACAAATCTGAAAAATTAAATGAGGATATATGACAAGATGTCCTCAATGGAACTTTCCAGATGTTAAGTTCCATAGAAATGAGGTGTTCAATATGAACCAATGGTAGTAATCCAGATCTGCTGACTCCAAATCCAATTATTTTCCCATTAGATAGTGCATGTGCGTGGGTACACACACACACACACACACACACACACACACACACACACACAAACAGCCCATAGCTGACTCCTATTTGGAAATAATTTTTGACCCTATGGGTCTCATTTCTGCCACTTATTAGTTATGTGATGTGAGCAAACCATTGAACTTCTTTCAGGTTCAATTTCCTCTTCTGTGAAAAAGGAACCATAAAAAAAACTTGATTTAGTGACCCTGCTGAGTTATTGAGATTAAAATATTTTGTAGCTTATAAGCACTATAGAAAGGGGAAGTACAGCCACAATGCACCATCTAAAATATGATAGTGCCTTGTCCTCCTTACTCCAGAATAAATAGAAAGAATGTTAGCTTGGGAGGTCAGAACAGCATCACCCTAGTTGTCTGCATATTTATTTTCTAGTTGTATTAAGCTACTTTGAAGATAATTATCTCATTTTAAGATGAAAACATTTTCAGGAATGAAGTGTTTCTTCTCTGTGTGATCCATAGAGAGAGAGAGATACCTTTTTTAAAAAATTAGATGTTCCCATTCAGATGGCACAACTATGCATCCTCATCATAACTTTATCCCTCTCAAATACACTTCTTCCAAAGACAGA
Organism: Macrotis lagotis; assembly: GCF_037893015.1. Classification (NCBI taxonomy): domain Eukaryota; kingdom Metazoa; phylum Chordata; class Mammalia; order Peramelemorphia; family Peramelidae; genus Macrotis; species Macrotis lagotis. The sequence goes on from NC_133665.1 coordinate 67,446,155, forward strand.
ACTAACTGATTGGGCAGCCTAACCCTGGACAAAACATCTTATCTCCAAACTGGTGTGTTTTCTGCATTTAGATCCCATTCTGGGAATAAGAGTGGTATGGCATTATCCTCCTAATAACAATTTCAACATTACTATTTAAAACCAGCTCTGAAGTGGCAATGACTTCACTGCATTCTTTTACTTTGAAATAGTCACCAATATGTGGTGTGATGACTTCAGAGCAGGCCAAAATTCAAAATAATTTCATGCACTTAAACTTAGTCAACAGGACATAACAGCCCTGAACATCTTGTGCACGTATCAGCATTGAGTTGATTGACAAATAGAATAGAATTGCATATTTATACCAACATTTGTTTGGTTTTTAACAATATTCAAAGTACAATAGGCAACAAAAATCCTAGAGCTGCCTCATGTGTCAAGGGGAATAAAAGTTAACTTCTGATTAATGAGGGATTCTGGGACACTGGCATGATGGTGTTGTTGGAAAGTGACAAGTACTAAATAGCTTTTTGTGGCTTCTCCTACTTTTCTTTCTCACCTCAAGTTTCTCATCTTTTCTTTTACATTCTACTCTCTAACTTTCTTCCTGTACATGACATTACTCTTCCCAGTAATATGCCTCCATCACACACACACACACACACACACACACACACACACACACACACACAGAGAGAGAGAGAGAGAGAGAGAGAGAGAGAGAGAGAGAGAGAGAGAGAGAGAGATTTGTTTCCTTTTCTTTCTTTGATTCTTCCCTGGTTTAGCTATCAGATATAAAAAAGAGTTTGATTGAGTGCTTTCTTTTGCAATTTTCAGACTAATTTGTGTCATGCAGGTATTAATTATTTTCTGAAAGCTTGATCAAATTGTCCTATAACTCCAGTTGGACAATTTTCTTAGTTCTTTACAAGTATTGTTTAAATAAAAAGTAGTGATGTGTACTTGTTTCATTCATATCTGAATCTTCGTGAACCAATTTGGGGTTTTCTTGGCAAAGATACTGGAGTGGTTTGCCTTTTCCTTTTCCAGTTTACTTTACAGATGAGGCAACTGAGGTAAACAGGGTCAGCTGACTTACCCAGGGTTACATAGCTAGTGAATGTCTGAGAGTAGATTTGAACTCAAGGCTTTCTGACTCCAGGTCTCATATTGTATCCACTGCAACATTGTGATTGTATAAATAATTGAAACTGGCCATTTCCTACAGCTCTGTCTTTTAATCTTTCTGAGTTTTCAAAAATGATCCTCAGAACATTAATTTTTCTACCAAAGTTTTCCTTTTCCTATTTTTGCTAGGGTTTAAGTGGTGAGGTAAGGAAGAGGGAAGAAAGAAAAGAGATGATAAAGAAGAGTTCTGAGGATTTTTCATAATTAGAAGGAACCATCAATGCAGATTCCTTCCCCTTTGCACCATTTTATATTATGCAATTCTAATCTAGGTTTTTTCTGAAAATCTCAAGGGAAATTTAGTTTCAAACGATGGCCAATGTGGCATACAAAAAGTGTATACCTCTTACCATAAAAACTTCTGACCTCTTTTTCCATTCTACAAGCCCTTTATTTAGTTTATGAGCTGCTTCCCATCCTTAATTAATTCTTACTAGTGGAAAGATGCTTCAGCCTTTTAAAAATTCTACTATGTTGAACTATGAAAAAAATAATTTTCCACAAAAATTGTAACAATTTCATAACATTTTTATATGGTCTATAATCAGTCAATCAAAAACATTTATTAAGAGCTTACTATGTGTCAGATACTGTTAAACATTGGAAATACAAAAAAGGAACAAGCGTGTTCCTGACCTCAAAGAGTTCACAACTGAATGTGAGGAGTGATAAGTGAACAAACTGTCTACAAATAAGTTCTATGCAAAGAACTTTATTCACAACCACCTTCAAGGTAGATGATGCAAATATCATTATTTTACTAATGTGGAAATTGTGGGTCAATGAAATGAAGTAATTTCCCAAAGTCATACAGCTGTGTGTTGGAGCCAACACTTGAACTCATATTTTTCAACTCTGATACCCATTTTCTCTCCATTACACCATGTTGGTGCCATCTACTTCTGTGTCCAACACTTGTTCTGAAGTCACAGCATCTTTCTTTTAGAGTCTGAAGGGACATTTAAGGTCATTTTTTTTCAATCTCATTTTAAGGTAACCTAGGTCATCAAGTAGGATTTGAACACAGGTCCTTAGACATCGAATTCAATGGTATTTCCATTGTGACTATTTTTGTTTTTGCTTGACAAGAATACCTGTAAATTACAATTTCCTTCTTTATGTTATACTGAAGAAGAAAGGAAAGTCTGAGCTCTTTCCAGATGACCCATACTTCACTAAAATCTGTATTTATGAGCACCAATATAGAGAGACTTAATCATGTAAATCATCAATCACAAACACTGAATGATGCTGATAGCTAGCATTTAAAGTTTGCAAAAGCTTTTCATCCATCTTCTTACTTCAGCCTCACAACAACCATGTAAATTAAATGTTACCGTTACCTCCATTTTACAGATGAGAAACAAGGACTGAGAGGGATCAAGTGACTTGCCCAGGGTCACACAGTTAGTATATGTTTGAGAGAAGATTTGAACTCAGGACTTCCTATCTTAAGCTGTGGTACTCTGTTCACTAGACCACCTCACTGGCAGCCAAAGAGACAATTGAGTGATGAAAGAGAGTTCTTGTTGTTGTTGTTGTTGTTATTGTTGAGTCATTTGAGGTGTAACTGACTCTTCATGATCCTATTTGGTCTTTTCTTGGCAGAGATATTGCAGTCATTTGCCATTTCCTTCTCTAGTTCATTTTACAGATGAGGAAACTGAGGCAAAAATGACTGTGGCTTGCCCAGGGTCACATAACTAATAAGTAACTGAGGTCAGATTTAAACACATGAGGACAAGTCTTGATTCTGAGTCTAGTGCTCTGACTACTGCACCATCTACCTGCAATGGAAAGATGACATTAGGAGGAAAGCCTTCAACTGCTGGCTTTTCTACTTACTGACTATAGAGGACCTTGGGAAAGATAGTTCCAGATGTATAAGTCTCAGTTTTTCCCTCTCTAAAATGTGGACTCTGATCTGCATGATATTGTAGCTCTTCACTCTGTAAGTCTCTATTAATAGGCCAAGGATGTGGAATTTCAGCCATCAGATCACAGATTATTTATTACTGTTTTCTAGGTGGAAGAGTGAGAAGTCCTTCCACCAATGTAAATCACATTCTATAGCACTGTATGACTCAGTAAAAGCAAAAAAGTCCTGGATGTGTAAGAAGATCTGTGTTAAAACCTTTTCACTGTTAACTTGTTAACTGAATGACCCTGGGCCTCAGTTTAGCCAGTTGTCAATAAGAGGTCTGAGCAGCCTTCAGGTCTGGAACAATAATCCCTTGATTCAAGTGTTAATTATCTAAGACTAAGAGAGGGCAAAGGATTTACTTACCCACGGTGATAAAATTACATAATTGTCATCATAAGATTTGAACCCAAGTCTTCCTGATTCCAAGTCCAACACTCTATTATTAGATTTTGTAACTTCTTAACCAACCACACATAATTTTCTATGGTCCCTAGAAAATGAAACATTACAGACCCTTCTCACAAAGAGGAACCATTTCAACAGGGAGGATTTCCCAGACTGGTTCCTAGTCTACTCCTTGCAGTAGAATGCTTCAGTGATACGCCAAGTTGAATTCAGAAATGGAAGGTCCATTTTTAAGGGTACAATATGTATCAGGGCTTATTCAGCCCTATAAGCCAAATATGGGACAAATAACAATCATGTGAATAGTCCTTATTATTCAGGTATTAAAAAAATAAAGACTTGATACAACAAATATAGATGCTTTTCTTTTCCTTTTATAGTCAGTCAATTAATTGAGTTCACTTTTGGAGTGAGCAAATGATTTAAAAGACTGACTCCCTATGGCTTTCAAATGAGGCTTTGAAAACTCTCACTGTAGGTGATCCAGTTTCGCCCACTGTTGACTTCAACCCAGTGGAACACCTTCCCCATGATTGCCTAAGATCATGCAGCAGGTAAGGGAGAAGTGCCCATGTTAAGTCTGGGTTCTCTAAACACAGCTGTAGCAGACAAATCATTTAACCTTTCTGATCCTCAGTTTGCTTATCTGTAAAATGGAGGGGTAGGGGAAGGTTCTCAGAATAGAAGATCTAGGAGGTTCATTTTGTCTCTAACAACTAGTGACTTGTGTACCAGGGTGTCTTAGAAATCAAGTTGTCTTCTGAGAGTTGTACGATCATGGACTTGAGAAATGAGAGGTCAACTACTACAAGGCCCCCTCCCATGCTGTTTCACAGATAAGAAAAAATGAAGACAGGAGAATTTAAATGATTTTCCCCAAGTCTCATGGATATCAATCAACAGATAAAGAATTTGAATCCATGTCCACTGATTCCAAACTTAGTCCTCATCCAGTGCAAGGATTTGACATCTTATTACACACTTCAAAGTTTAATGATTTCAAGCCATACCTGAATGTGAATCTCTTCTATTTTGTAACCAAATAAATCATCCAGGTTTGGCTTAAAACCCTCCAATGAAGGTTGTCTCAGAAGAAGCCCATTCCACATTTGCATTGTTCTAAGAGTTAGGAAATGTTTCCATCTATTGAATCTAAATTGATCTCTTTGTAACTTCCAGTGCTCCTAATTCTGTCCTAAGGGGCCAAGAGGAGCAAACCTAAGACCTTCTGGGGCTTTTGAAAGTCAATTATCATGTCCTTGATTAATATTTTTCCCTAGAAACTAAACATTCCCAATTTCTTTATCAGATCATCACATGCCATAAATTCGTTAGTCTTTCATTGGACATTGGTCAAACAGAGCTATCTCATCATATAATTGAAAATTACCACATCAAACAAATTGTCTTGGTAAATAGTTTCATACAAATAATAGCAACCATAATAACTATTCTCTTTACAATTTTCAAAATGCTTTTTAAAATATTATCTCACTCTATTTTCACAACAATGCTATTTAACAGATGAGGAAACTGAAGAAAGCAATAGTTAAGTGACTTGCCCAACATAATGCAGCTATGTCTGAGATCAGATTTGAAACTAGGTCTTCCTAACTCCACTTCCCATGCTCTATTGACTCTGCTATCAGACTGCCTCTATTTAAATTATCCTATATTTGGCTAAAGAGGTAACAATTCAAGGTATGATAGGAAGGCATTCCTGCCCCTCAGCCCCATTTTTCTCTATCAGATAATCCATTTCCCCTTAATAAAAATCCTGCTCCACAACCAAGGATGCAAATACCCTTGGAAAAGAGGGTACATCCCTTTTCCACGAGCCTACATTTTACTCATCTCCAGGAATAAATGGTCTGTAGTGGTTTCTTAACAGTTCTCCAATCTAATGTAACTCAGATTGCCTACTGTTCACACTGATGTATAAGTTATTGATTTTGGATCCTTCACTGACCTCTCCCTGCTCCCACAAGAACTTTTGCTAGGAGGCAGGAGAAATCAGAAAGATAGGGAAGCTACCAAAATAACAAGAAAGGGGTTTTTTTTTTAGATTGTGAAAAATTCCCCCAAAGAGGGAGGCACCAAAGACAAAATTCCCTCATTCCACAATAGGTATGCCAATGTCGATCCTAGGGGAAATAAACTGTGTGTATTCAGACATTTTGGCTTCTTAAAGCTGGCTTCATAAGTGTGTTTTTCTGACTGTAGATTTCATAATTCCCAAAGTGTACCCATGAGACAGCTAAACATTGCATGGGGAAATCAGAAGCTGGGATAATCCAAGGACTTCCCTTTTCTCTCTCTTTCCTATCTGTAGTTTATCCACCAGAGGGAAAAAAAACTTGGAGAAATCACTGAACATCTCTTTTGATGAGCACACACAAAAAAAACCAGACACAAGTGGCAATGATAATTAAATAAATAGATAATTAGAAAGAAAGGAACAACCAAAAAAAGGCATTTTTTCCCATTCTTTGGAAAGAGTTCAGGTTCAATAAGCATTTGAGGACAATTTCAGGTATACTATTTGTCCTTGACTGAAAGACACAGTATAAAGTCACAATTTGTATGTGCCAGTTCACCCTTCTCCAAAGATAGAAAAGAGGAGGGCAAAAAAAATCAAGATCATGTTGTCTTTCCAGGGAATATAAGAACAGCTTTTAAAAAAAGAAATAGTTTATTCAATTTTTTCCTCTATACCAGGAAACTTTTGGCACTTCTTGGAAGAAACATGAGGAATGCTTTAAATGTTGGAGATCACAAGGTCATGTAATTTTTGAGCTGGAAGGTATCTTAGCAGTCATTTAGTTCAATCTCTTCTCCAAAATGGAATTCCAACTGCTACATTCCCAACAAATGGTCATCTATTCTGTTTGAAGCTCTTCAATGAGGGGAAGTCTACTATATCCCAAAGTGGCCCATTAAACTTTTGAATAGCTATAATTCTTAAGATTTCCTTTTTTTTTAATTTTTGGGTTTTTAACTTTTTTTCCTGAGCTCAAGTCTAAATTTCCTTCTTGGCAATTTCTATTCATTATAACTAGTTTCCCCCTTTAAAGCCAAAGAACCCTAATCTAACGCCTATTTTTTTTTCACTATAGTCCTTCAAATACTGGAACACAACCAATATGTCTTCCCCTTCTTTTCTCTACATTTTCCATTAATATTTTAACATGGCCTCAAAACCTTGGATCATTCTTGTGATTCTCCTCTGTATGTTCCCCAGACTATCAATATCCTTTCTAAACCTAGGTGCCCAGAATTAAAAATGTTTGTGTGTGTGTGTGTGTGTGTGTGTATTCTGATGTAATACAGATGACAGAATGAATCTTTATTTCTGGAAGCTATGTCTCTATTTTGTTGATCAGCTGACTCTAACACTTCATGTCCCACTTGGGGCTTACTTGGCAAAGATACTACAGTGGTTTGCTTTTTCCTTTTCTGACTTATTTTACATATGAGGAAACTGATGCAAACGGGATTAAGAGACTTGTCCAGGGTCACACAGCAAGTGTCTGAGGCCAGATTTGAAATCACAAACATGAGTCTTCCTGACTCCAAGCTCAGTATTCTATCCACTGCATTACCTAACTACCCATATGTCTATTAATGAATCCTAAAATTACATGAGCATTTTATTCACATCACACTGCTGACTCATATAGAACTTCTAGGCCACCAGAACCTCCAGACAAACTATTCACACTCTCCTCCCCATATATACTTATGAAGGACATAGAAGTACAGGAGTGCAAGGGATAGAGAATTAGGTCAAGAAGACCAAGAATTCAAATTTGACCTCAGACCTAGATCAGTTGTATGATCACTTAACCTTGTTTTCCTCAGTTTCCTCATCTGTAAAATTAGCTGGACAAAGAAATGGCAAACCATTCCACTGTCCTTGCCAAGAAAACCCCAAAAGAGGTCACAGAGTCAGAAGAATCCAACTACATCACAAAAGAGTCTATTCTTGAGTAAAGTAACTCTTTAGTAATTAATCCTAATGATATGTATACAGGGTCAAAGACTTGGAAGAAATAAACTTTATTGTCTAATTCAAGTTAAACTGCACTCACATAGCTTTAAGCCATTGATTCCTCCTTCAACATCACCTTAGGGAATTCAACTAGAGATAGTTCATGGTATCATAGAATAAAAACTAAAAGGGGACATCACTGATTCTTTTGTTAGATTCACTTCAATGCTCTAGTATATCAAGGTCATTTTTATATTCTCCTTCTGACATCAAGTATTAGATGTCCCTTGCAATTTTTTCATATCTGCAAATTTGATAATCAATCCATCTATACCTTTACTTAAGTCATTGATAAAAATGTTAACAATCGGATGCCAAACACAGATTCTTAGGGCACTTCCTTGAAAAGTTCCTACTAAGCTAATATTGGGTCTTTAAGATTATTTTAAAATGCATTATCTTCACTAACACATAATAAATAGATGCTTTAAAATGCTGAATGAGTTAAATACTTGTAGATTCTTTCTGGCAAATTAATTCATATCCAGGTGTAACCAAAAAGGGGCAGGTAGTTTTCCACTTGGATACTTCTTCAGAGGGTCCCTCTTAAATGTTGAAAATGTCACCAGAAGATAATTTTCTGCCCAATTGTTACTATCAGGTCAAGGTAACAAGCATTTATTTAATGTTTACTCTGTCCCAGTATTCTGCTAACCCAAGACCACTGAGCAGACAACTCTTCATTTCTCTGACCCTACAAAATGGTCTGCAATCAGCTGAGAGTTTCTGTAACTCTAATTTTTCCTTTCTTATAAGATAGTTATTCTTCCTCAGGGTATTCAGGTCCTTGCTCTTCAGGAAGACCCTCAAATGTGTTTTGCTTTGTATCTAACTCCAAGGGTATAGTTGTCCTTTTCCTACCCTTCATCTTCAGTATGATCCTTTTCTGATCTAAAACCTTCTGTCAAAGATCAAGTTTCCCCTGTGCTATTTCAAATCCTTTTCTCCTCCTACACAGCATCACATTTCCTGCACTGTCACCCTCTTAAAAGAAACATTTCATTGTCCCTAATAAATCTATGGTGGGGAAAGGCATTCATCTCTCAGATCCCCTCACCTTAACTTCTAGGAGAGCAACCTGGAACAAAGGGAGTGGCCCCTTCACTATGGCAGAAATACAAGCATCACACATAATGTAAATCACTGCAAAATTCTATTTGTTCTCCAAACTAAATGGCATGTCAGGATGGCCTTAGCTGAGTAAATCTTAGAAAAGAGGTATAATGATAGACATTTGCAAAGAGCATATGCCCTCTGCTAAAAACTTTAAAATGTTTACTCTTTGAAATTCAAGTGTAAAGACAACATAATATGCTGTAAACATCTATAGGTGTTTTCTCCCCATTTTTGTCTTTAGAATACACAGATAGTCCTTGCTGCTCTCCTGCCTATTTCCACAGGAACTAAAAATTACCCATCCAAGGCTTTAGAAAGGACAAAGAAAGCATTATTTGAAGGACAATCTGACAAACAGAGCTTGCAAAGACCATATTTCTAGGAATAAATTCCAGAATATACACCTTCTTTTGAGTATGTCCTACTCTCATATAAGAAAGGAATCCGGGCGGCTAGGTGGAGCAGTGGATAGAGCATGGCCCTGGAGTCAGGAGTACTGAGTTCAAATCCAACCTCAGACACTTAATAATTACCTAGCTGTGTGGCCTTGGGCAAACCACTTAACCCCATTTGCCTTGCAAAACCTAAAAAAAAAAAAAATAGGAATCCAGTCTCCCTAACTCTTCCTCATTTAGGAGCAGAGTACACCTACAGACCTCATATCTTTGACCTCTTTGTAAGCAGAAACTTACAAAAGCTGCACATAGTCAATAGTCTAAAACCAGAGCAGAATCCTAGATATATTTGCCCAACAATTATATTAATCACCATCTTCTAAAGTGTTGTTTTTATGACTGACTCATTCCACATATTACAGCATATTGAAACTATTAGGGAATTCAGAGATCATTTAATCCAAACCCTCTTGTTTCTCAGAAACGTGCATACCTGAATTCTCTGACTTTTCCCACCTTTTTTACTGACTTTCTGGATTTGGTGTTTTTCTTTACTTCCAGGGATCTAGGGTTTTAGAATTTGGGACTGAAAGAAATCTTAGAAAATTTCTGGGTTCACCTTCTGATCTTAGAGATAAGAAAAATTAGTCTCCAAGTCAATGATTCAGTGAATGATATGTTCCAAACCACCTAAATGATAAATAATTTGAATTCAAATTTTGAATTCTGGTTCTTCTTTACCAATTAGAGTCATTTTCTTTCCACTATATCACCCTTCTCCTTCCTAATTGCTCCTGTATATATTCACTGACTTCTTGACCTTACTACCATGACTGGTTAAGCCCTAAATAGTTATTGACCTCACTGGTTTACCTCCTTACCCTAGCCTCAACTGCAATATGCTCTACCCTATCCTCTCTCACTTTCCTGTTCCTCTGCTTCTCAAATCATAACATCATAGTAGTGATGGGTTAAGGAGAAGGAAGCAGACCTTGCCACACTTAATCAGTCATAAATTATTACTTGATTAGAATGAACTATGCCAAGAGGAAGTTTGACTTGTGTAAGCAGTCCTGGATTTTAGATTTAGGAGATAGTTAATCAGCCAATCGACTTATTAAGTGCTAGGGTAGGCCAGCATTGAAACCTGGGAGAAAAGGCAGTGTTGACGATTAGACCATCAAGAATCAGGTTTGGATGAAACATATTGTCACAGTCTGGCATTGGAGGAGCACCATGATGCCTCCCTGAAATGGAAAGGAAACTCCATCCAAGAGGCCAAATTTCCCATACCATCAAGACCATCCCAGAAGTCCTGTTTCCTATCATATTAGGCCATTAGGTGATAATGGTTCTGGAAAAGGTAGTGAAAAGGAAGTCTTTGAACAACATTCCCTTTTCTACAATAAACATAATGTGCAAGTCATGCCATCATATATATGAAGACATGGTCCTCTTCAAATACAAAGGACAGAATATAATGAAAGACAACACATACAAAATTTAGACAGAGTAAAGATAAGGTAATCTCAGGAAAACTGATCCTATTAAGGGTATCGATACTACCTGGGACCTAAGATAAATCCTTTCACATCTCTGAGATTTGTTTTCCTCATTTGCAAAATGAGGATACAACTATTTATAGTTCTTACCTTACAGTTTTTTGTGGGGAAATTGCTTTGTAGACTTTAAATTCCTATGAACATGTAGACTGACTTAAGAAATTTGCTATAACAAACATTTATTAAGTACCTATTGAATCCAGAGCATCTTGTAAGATACTAATGGCAATAAACATTTTAGATAAGATATAGTCCTGCTAAGATAAAAAGATAAGACCAAGAATCATTCCTTAATAAGTAGTTGGTCAAATGATATGAATAAACTGCTTTCCAAAACAGAAATTGAAACTAAGAGAGATATGAAAAATTGATTCAAGTCAGTCAGTCAATTAAAAAAAATTCTGGAAAACAAATTTTAAAAAATTCTTAGATTTCCCTTACTGTCAACAAATTGATAAAAATGAGAAAATATGAAAATAGAGGAACAAGTAAGAACAGGCACACTAAGATATTTCTGATAGTACTATACCAGTCATCTTAAAAGAAATTTGGAAGTGTCTGAGAAAAGTTACCAAGTTTTCATAATCTCTGATTTAAGAGATTCTATATCAGGAAAGATAATCCAAGAAGATCAAAGACAGAAAAAAAGGTCAATCAGTCAATAAATATTTATTATATTTCTACTCTTTCTCAGATGTTGTGCTAAGCACTGAGGACTCCAAAAGTTCTATCATTTTCACTCATGGGCTCTTGACCTTAGCACTTTTGGAGAGAATTTAAAAGTGGAGCCTGTAACCCTGTGAGTTCAAAAAATTCAGAAGTTTCCTCAATATCCCTTTATTCCAGTATTTGCCTTTGGAATCAATGCAGCATCAAAGACCCATCCTGTGTCATTCTTTCATTCCAGAACTGGACAATGCAAAATGTCTGAGAAGTAAGGAGTGACTTTTCCTTTGGGAATCAGTCTAATTTCAAGAGGTGGATAATGCAAACAGTTTTTAAATAGAAAAAAATAGAAAAGATAAGAATCTGGAATTGGAATGAGGTGAGGGGAAGAGAAGAGATGAAGAGGAATGAGATTGAAATTGATTGTATCAAATATAGAACACTAGAGATAAGTATATTCTTGCTCATCACCTTCATCTTATTTATAAAGCAGATCTCAAGGGCAAAGAAAGGAAGTAGTGATCATGATTATTAATATGATTGGAATGAATTTAATCATGTAATTGAAGATAATATCAGAATTAATTAGAAAGCAAAGTTTGTTTTGTACAAGAAACATGTTTGAAAGATTCACAAAAGGGTTAAAATAAGATGGTTAAGAAAATTTGATTATGATTTAGGTTAATTAATAAAAAACCTGTAGCATAATGATTTCAGACAAAGCAACATGAAATAGATATAAAATATATAAACAGAGAAACTAATATGATAATGGGTAACCTAGATAATAAATTAATATCAATAGCATAAATCCACTGAATGTAATAGTATCTAAAACAGTAGTATTCATAGATAAGAATCCCTTCAGGATGCATACTAACCAGAAAACCAAATGTTAACAATAACCATAATATATTTTTATTTTATTTTGTTAAATATTTCCCAATTATTTTATGAAATATTTCCCAATTTTAGTCTGATTCAAATCACATTTAGGAGTGTTGAGGGTTTACTGCAGTTTGGAGGCTGCAAATTTGACATTTCTAATCTAGTACTTAGCTAAAAAGGTAAAGAAATCATATAAAGCAATAAAAAATAAAACTATAATATTGGGGAAGATCAATGTACCTGCTTTAGATCTAAACAAATCTTTTTTGAAGTGAACAATATATAAGAGGAGGACCTGAACAGATTTTTAGAAAGATTACATATTCTTAATTTTGACAACTACTAAATGGAAATAAAAAGGAGTAAACATATATCACAGTCTTGCATGGCACACCTACAAAAATCAAACATGTTCAGGGCATAAAACTTGACATTGACTATGTGAAATAAAATTTATATTTAATGAAGAACAGTTATAAAAGGTTTACAAATTATAGACTAAATTATTTAATCCTAAGAGATTGAGTCAAAATAATTATAGAAAAATAAATAATTTCATCAATGAGAATGACAATAATGAGACAGAATTGAGGATTTGAGAATTTGAGGATATATTCAAATCAGAGAAATTATTATTAGGGAATTAAAAGAGAAATTATTAGACACATAAGTATTTCTAAATATGTTCAACAAAGAAATAAAGACAAATAATAAAGCGGGCCTTAGAAAACAAAACAATTTTTTTAAATTCCTTTTGCACACAATAGAAATTCTGAAAATCAAAGAATTCAACAAAATCTAAAGTAAACAGTTCTTAAAAGAAATACATAGTATCAATAATCATCAATTGATCCAAATAAATAATGAGAGAAATGCAAATCAAAATAAATACTACACCTAAAATTCTGTTAAAAATGACAAAACTTAGCAATGTCATTGTTTGCTTAACTGCAGAAATATAGGCACAATAATACACTGTTGATTGACCTATGAATTAAATTGACCATTCTGTAAATCTACTGGAAATATAAAAAAGAATATGACAAAAACTATACATGTCTTTGGTACACATATCACACTGGTACACATCCTTAAGGGATATAAGATAGAAAGAAAAGTTTCAAACATAACATAACATTGATAAGAGCATTTTTCTAGGTAACAAAGAACCGGAAACAAAGCAGATGCTCATTAGTTAGGGAATGGTTAAAACATTGCAATACAGTAATATAATATAATATTATTGCACTATAAGAAATGAATAAGAACAATTTATAGTTTGCAAATCCCATTAATTTTACCTCAATATCTCTCCCTAGATCAGATCATCATCTCTTACTTGAACTATTTCAATAACCCCTAATTTTCCTGCATTTATTTCATTCCTACTCTCCTCCCATTCAATTTACAAAAAGGTTACTAAAATAATTTTTCTAAGTTCCAAGTCTGATTATGTTATTCTCCTATTTCAAATACTATGTGAATTGATGAAAATGTTGTAAACAGAACCAAGAGATTTTATTTATATGTATATATATATATATATATGTATATATATATATAATGACCATATAAATGTTAAGTGGAAAGAATAAAGAAAATTAAATGCTATGCAATTATAATGAACAAGTTGGCCCCTTTTGTTTGTTTGTTTTTTTAATGAGGTGAAAAAAGTAATTTCTTTCAGGTTTTCTAATTTTGTTTTTGTTTTCCACAAAAACAAGGAAATATGGATTTGGAACAATACGTAAGTCATCTGATTCTCTTGAAGTACTTAGAGGGCTTTGATGAATTGCTTTTTTTCTCTCTCACTTTCATTTTTATTCTAGCCAAGGAATGGCTCATGGCAGAAGTACCAGGAAGAAATACTTAGAAATTAATTCATGTAAATAGAAATATAAATTTATATAAATTTTACAAAAAAATGAAGTAATGAAATGAGTGTCCTTTACTATCTTATCTTGGAGCATTTACTGCTTTCTAAGTATGGATCTTCCAAGACTTTGTCTTGGGTTTTTCTGATCACCCTCTCTACTAGTGAACTCATTCAATCTTATAACATCAATGATCATCTTTATGTAAATGTCTCCCAACACCATATACCCAATCCTAACTTTTCACTTATAATCCAGTCTTACATCACTAACTTCTTGCAGAACCTGTCTACTTGGACATTACACCAGCACATCAAATTTAAAATTTCAATCCATATCCAAAGTAAGAGGTAAGTTTGTTACTAGGCTCCTAAATTCAAATACCAAACATATGCTTCCTTAAAAGAATATTTTATAGAGGATTCTCTCAAAGAAAAAAAAAACTCTTATAGTGATCAGAAGAAGTGAAAGAAGGAACTTTGAAAACAGGAGATATTTGCACAGGACCTTCTAGCATGGTGTGCCCACATCAAAGAAGCTACAGTGTTCTGTGAACAAAGCAGAATTGCAGGATCTCAAAAGAAATATGAGAAGTGCAAATTTAGAGAAATCTCCATTTAAAATATTCATTTGGACTATTTGTGCCCAATCTATTGTAGAACATTCCAAGTTCATATTGGTCTGATCAGCCATAGTCAGACACACTGTAATTGACTCCAATATAATGATGTCATTTTGGTCCTCTTCACAACAACCAACCAATCAACCAAATTTGGTACCCTGGGGCTAAGCTCCATTTCCCCACCAACATAGCTCTAGACAGCCACAAGAAATCCTGGTTCTAATATGCATTTCTAAGTTGCCTCAGGCAAGTCATCTCCTTTCTACCACAATTTTACTCATATGAAATGAGATGGAACTTCCCTATGCCTATCTACTCTGAATAGCAGGGTTACAAAAATGTCTGTAGAGTACTATGTGATTCATCATTAAAAAGTGCTAAGTAAATATAAACATATGAAAATGAATATTTTAAATCATTTTGAATTTAATTGTTTCCATTTAATTGTTTCCAATTCAAAAATTAATACTTTTATCATTGTTAATTTCTAGATTTCCCTAGTGCTTTACAATTTACAATACACTTTCCTTACCATAGGTAAATGAAATAGGTAAAGCAAAAATTAGGATCTCCATTTTTATAAGGTTAAAAGGGACTGTCAAAGATGTAGGAAGTAAACAGCAAATTTGAGATTTGAACTCAATCCTTCTGACTTTCAAATCTAAGATTATTTCCAACAAGTCATGCTGCCTCTCAAAAATGTTGAGACTAGTTAGAATTATGTAGATTTCCATAATAATTAGTAGTAATCACCACTGTGAGTTTTCCATCAGAAAACATTTTAGATTTTTGGTTCTGTCCCAGTTGTTGCCATGCACTGATCACTGACCCTTTTTAGATTTCTTATAGTAAAAGCAAGATCTTACATCTAAGATGTCATGATACCTCAATCCTTTCTAGTTTAATGTTATTTTGAGTCATTCAAGTCTGTGAAGATATTTTAGAACCTGATTTTTTTCATCCAATTTACTCTTTTTCCCTTCTAGGTTTATATAGTCTTCAAACTTGATAACATTTGACTTCCATGTCTTCATATAAAGAATACAGTGATTCAAATGGCTATGAGTTAAATTAACATCAGATAAGTAGGTACAAGTGGAGATAATATACAATGTAGGGGAAGTGCTATATTACAAGCTCAAAAAATCTCATAAAGCATTGAAATAAGTGTTTTAAACACCATCAGAGACATTTTTTAATGAATACAACATAAAAATCTTTATTTGAAGTCCAACTTTTGGAGTCAAGGGCATGACAACAACAAATCAGCCTACGCTACATTTGGAGATTTTCCTCATCCTTTCCCCATCTCCCAAGTGTTACGATCTCTTCCACTGAAAATTTTATAAGTTCTAGTAACTAGACTAATCTTGTGTACATGTTATCTCCCCCCAACTAGAATGCAAGTTTCTTCGGGGCAGGGACTGTTTGGGGGTTTGATTTTGTTTTGTTTTCTGCCTTGCCTGCTGCTTATTGACTTTGCTTTGTACATAGTAAGAGACTGAGAAGTTTGTCCTAAATTGAAATTTTTATGCATGTACAAACATAGCAAAGTGATAAAGTGAAAAAAAAAACTGGGAAACGATCTGCCTTCCCTAAGGAAAGGGTTGACAAATGATCACTAAGATGGTAGGAATTATTTCTTTATTAAGTCTGGGTCAATTATTTCTCCCAGAAGAATTAATCAACAATATTTATTAACTTCTTACTACGTACTAGACATTGTGCTAGCACATGCCTATGAATAACCATATACTATAGATGAAAGGAAGTTTGCTGTGTTGGATTACACAAGGATTGGAGAGAAACCATTTTGAGGGCCCCTTTTCATCTTTTTCTTGACTCATAAAGGTCCTGTCTATAAACTAATACTGTGACAGCAATAAGCCCCACAAAGAGACTAAAGGCAAAGAGGCACAAGGATATGGATGACTTGGGAACAAAAAGAGGTATTTTAAAAAAATTATTGTTTTCATCATTTTACCTCCTTCCCTTTGTTAGTGTCTTATTTCAGTGGTTGTGAAATCCTTTCATATAAATAATTACAAATCTGCCCAAGTTAAAAAAAATGGCCTTCTTCAAAATGGCACATTAAATGGGTTCCTTTAATAAAAATTCCTAACTTTACAAATTAACACATTAGGTAACACAAATGTCATTCTTTACCAGTAAGGAAATTGTCTTCCAAAGATAGTGCATATTATAACCTTATAATTTTCCTTGAGGCCATAAAAAAAGGGAATAAAAAATAAACAAAAGGAGGCTAAACCCAGAAATCAATCTGCTGCCAATTAACTGAATAGTTTCAGCACAGAATACTGCAGGTGAAAAGACTTATTTAAAATGCCAAGATTTGGTTCTAATGTATATTTAGATTATGTTAGTTAAAAACTGTTCAATTATAAGTCCCCCTGTCTTTCAGACCCCAGGAGAAAAAAAAATATGCTGCAGTTATCTAAAATTAGGAAGAACACAAGGAAATGAGGATCATGTAATTCAACTCTTTCAAATAAGAGCAAAATGAAGGATTAGATCTGAGACATAGTTAGCTATACCAGGACCCCATACCCTACACCCACAAGTAAAAATCTTTAAACTGGGCTTTATTAGTCTTAAATGAAAATTAAACATCTCAAGTCTGGCCATCCTGTAATACATTGGAATCTGGGTTACTTTTTCTACCAATAGAGGAAAAAAAAGGGGTCAGTTCCTTAGTTTTGACACTGTCTTGTTTTCTATTGACTTTTTCACTTTTACTGAGCAAGTTGAGCATAGAATTTTAGAGTTGGAATAAATATCTAGAGATCAGCTGGTTCAAGCTTCTTCCTTCACAGATAAGATACAAAAAGAAAAAATGAGTAATCAAAGATGGAGAATATGTTGAGAGGTTCAGGTAATGCAAGCATAGTTTTTTGAGATTAAGGAGTTAAGGCTTTATTGAATGTGCCAATCTAAGAATGGAATGGTTTACCTTGAAGTCAAATTACTGAGACTTTTGTGCTGATCTCCTGGCATCCCTTCCGGCTTGGAAGCAGTAGTGTTCTGGTAAGTATTTTAAGAACTTGGCTCTCCAGAACACACAGACACACACACACACACACACACACACACACACACAGAGTCAGGATACATATTTAAGCTTCATTTGCAATATCACCATTTTCTCTATCACTTTAAGTTTAGATAATCAACAAAATAATACATCAAGTTCTAATTTTTAGCATT
The DNA here is from genome assembly GCF_037893015.1 of Macrotis lagotis. NCBI lineage: Eukaryota > Metazoa > Chordata > Mammalia > Peramelemorphia > Peramelidae > Macrotis > Macrotis lagotis. The sequence goes on from NC_133665.1 coordinate 67,464,053, forward strand.
TACCAATAAAGGTGATTTCAACATCCAACTACTTGGAAATAATGTGTCATAGAATCAAATATTGAACCCAGATTCAGGAAGACTAGATCTGAACTTGCCTTTATCAACTGTAGGTGATTATGTATGGTTAATTAAATTCTCTGCACCTCAGTTTCCTTATTCTTGTAGTATCTCCCTCATAAGGCTATTGTGATGCTGAAGTGTAATAATAATAATTAATGCTAATAATTACATTTATATAAAACCTGTTATTTATCAGGCACTGTTTGAAGAAATTGAGGCAAACAGAAGTTTAAATAATTTGCCCAGGTTCACAAAGATAATAAGTTTCTGAGGCCAATTTGAATTCATCTTCCTGACTCCATATCACTTGCTCTATTTACTGTGCCACTTACCTATCTCAAACATATAAAATATGCAAAGCACTTTGTAAATTTTAGACTGCTCAATAAATGTCATTTGCAGGAGCTGCTTAGAGGCAGATATCCCTTTGTGTCAGAATCCTCTGGCCCTTGGAAACTCCAGGTTTGTAAATTTTTCAGTTGATTTCCACAACAGAAAATGGAATAAGAAATATCCCACTTACCCTTAAAAGCTCTAAAAAATGTTCAAGTTCTCTATTACTATCCATGCACTAAGGGTTCAGCTTTTGAAATCATCTACATCAACCTGGTTATCTGTTTTATAGTAGATTTTTTTAAATTTAATTGCTACCAGGCATATTTTGCAGGTTATTTTTAAAAAATCATTTTTCAACTGCATTCTTACATCCAGGTTGAAGCAAGAAGTGCTCTGGAATGAAAACTGATTTTTTTTTATCTTCAGTGAATACTTAAGGAGAAATTAAACCACTAAATTTAGACAAGGGCCTTTTACAGCTGTTACACTTTTTTTTTGCCAAAGCTCTTTTATGTGAGAATTGGGAATATTTCTAGAACACCATATTTCATTTTAAGAGAACAACCAAACACACACTTGCTTTAGGAGAGAAAATTCCCACTGCCCAGATATCCTACCAATGCCAGTTTAGGGAGTTACACAGGGAAAAAAATCAGTTTGGTTATACCCTGAGGGAGATATCTGATGGCAGAAAGAGCTGATGTCTAAGTATACTCTAGCCAGCACCAGAATTATTGTTTGAAATCAAGGATAGAGGGAAGAAATGAGCAGTAGCCAACCCAAGGCAAATAATATCTGTGTTTCAGTCATAAGCTACTGGTTTTTATATATTTGGAGCTATAGAGAACCTTAAAAATCATCTAGTTTAATGTAAAATCTTTTGGTAGTGAGCCACACTAATAGAAATCCGTGTATTTGGAAATGTAAATTGATAAAAAGGTTGAAACACAGGCTATCCCCAAATTGGAAGTGTGGCTAAAATTGCACTAAGACTTTTGGGGCATCCATTAAGACTTTTGGAACATCCAGTTTAACTTGGTAGCTATTCAATATTATGACTATTTTTAGGATTAATATAAAAACAGTCCCTCCAAATTTTAATCAGGCTCATTCTAAAAGAACACAATTATGAACCTAATGCTAATACTTAATCAAATTCTATGTAGTCACAGAGGAGAGTGATTTTATCAAATTAAACTATTCATAGAATCTCATTTTTAGTGCCTTCTAAAGAAAAATGTTCTCTACAACATCCCTGTGATTCCAATCCATAGCTCGAGGTCTGTGGGGTCCATTCCATCACAATTCTGATTTCAAGTCTGCCGTACTGGCAATGGTAGCTCTTGGGTTTGACTCCAGCAATTTCATGAAAGAAAATATACCTTCTCAGAGCAAGACAGGCCCAAACAGTACCCAGAGTCAGATATTCAGTCAGTTAAACTCTACTGGTTTGTGGGTTGCATTAAAAAGGTAAAACTTTTTTTTCCTCCTAAAAATTTGGAGCAAGGTATGCACCCTAAGGTCAGGAAGACTACACTCATCTATGGGTCCCATTTTTTGAGACAATTAGGTTTAAGTGACTTTTCTAGAAAGTAGTGAGACTGGATTTGAACGTGGGTCCTTCTGACTCCTGGTGCTTTATCCACCCCTATTTTGGAACTAATAATGCAACACTTTCATTTTCCTAGTGAAAAAATTAAGATTCAATAAGATAAAAATGACCCTAAGATCATGAAGTTAGTCACTGGAAAAACTAGAAATTTATTCCAAGTCTTCTCAATCTTTGTCCAAGCTCTATTCCAATGGGCTATATTGAATTCTCTTCTATAGAAAAAGACACCATGGTTTACATATTTTATGACAAAAGAAGGAATATAGAAGCATTCTGCACCAGAGAAGAATATTCACACAATTTTCAAAGTAAAGCTCCTTAACTTATATAAGAGGTAATCATATATTAAGAATATACACCTTGATAAAACACTGACCAAGAATAAATGAAAATTTGAGTCCATTGAGAAATGTTGCTGTAGCACATATCCCAAAGGATCAACGGCTACCTCTCTACCAAAGGGAAACCTCAGAGCAAATGTTAAAGGGACAACAATAGCTATAAAAGTATGATAAAAGTATCAAAATAGACTGGAATGCTGACATTTCATGAGGGATCGATGATGAGCATTTTTGATGTTCTATTGTTCTATTTGAAACCAAGAGGGATGGGAATTCAAGGAAGCCTGGAAGGATTTGCATGAACTGATGCTGAGTGAGATGAGCAGAACCAGAAGAACATTGCACACCCTAACAGCAACATGGGGGGGGGATGATCAAACTTGATGGACTTGCTTATACCAACAGGGCAATGATTAGGTACAATTTTAGCATATCTGTGATGGAGAATGACATCTGTATCCTGAGAAAGAATGGTAGAGTTTGAACAAAGACAAAGGACTATTAATTTAAAACCAAGGACTTTAATTTTAAAAAAATGTTGTCTTATTATGTAATTCTACTATATCTCGTACTATATGTTTCTTCCTTAAGGATATGATTTCTCTCTCATCACATTAAAAAAAATGAAAGTAGGGATGGCTAGGTAGCTTAGTGGATAAAGCACTGGCCTTGGAGCCTGGGTTCAAATCCGGTCTCAGACATTTAATAATTACCTAGCTGTGTGGCCTTGGGCAAGCCACTTAACCCCATTTGAATTGCAAAAACCTAAAGAAAAACCCCCAAAAAACAAAAAAAAAAATCAGCATTTGAATCAGGACTGAAAATTATATATTCTGGTGTATCCTCCTACCTCACACAAGCAAATATGTACAAACTATGTAGGTACAAGAGAAACCATCCCCTCTGAAATGTTATTCCACCAATTATCCATATTCTTCTTTATGTTTATCTTCTCTCTCACTATCCTCCACTCCACTCTCACGTTCTTTATTCTTTTACTTCTGTGAATACACAAAACCATGAATTCAGTTTCCTAAACACAATCTATTAAAATCTTCCTCTTTCTCCAAGGACGATAACTCAAATGACACTTCTTTCATTAAGCCTTCTCTGATACCTCACTAACTTTGACTACTTGCTCATTAAATATCTAATTTACATTCTAACTTGCAACAGTCATTCGTGCACAGATTAGTCCCCTATTAAACAGTCAAGTTCCATCAGAACAAGAGTTCTATCTTAACTAATCATTATACATCCTCTGATATTTAATACAGAATTCTTCACATAGTAGGCACATAATAAATGTTCATAAATAAGACTGAGCATCTCATTACTAGGTCAAGTCAGCTCTGATGAGATGATTCTTTGATGTTCTTAAGAATTACTATAAATATATCAAATTGATCACTGTCATGTGGGAGAGGGAAGTAAAGGAGGTAGAAAATCATGGAACTCAAAATCATAAAAAAATCAATATTGAAAATTATCTTTACATGTAATTGAAAAGATAAAATGAAATTATATATATACATATACATATATATATATATATATACATATATATATATATATATATGAAGAATTGCTGTAAATATTGGATCTGGGAGAAAGGGTAAGAACTTAAGAAGAATGCTGATTAGAAGAGCCACAGGATGCCATGCTAAATATTCTCAAGGATTGGCAACTTGGAGAGCCACTATTCAAAGGCTGTACACCTTCTGGGGAATAAGAATCAGTAAGTTGATTTGGTCAATAAATTATGGACAGCTATTGTGTTAAAAAGGTGAAAGGAAAGGGGAAAGAGGTTAAGCTGAATGGGAAGGGGAAGCAGTTCATAAATTTATAATTGCATAGAATCAGAGAACCTCAATGTTTGAAAGAACCTCAGAGACCATTGAATATATATCCTTTATAGAAACATCTTCTACCCTTATTCCTAGCATTCAAGTTCTGCCTGAACACCTACAGCAACGAGAAACTCAATAACTACAGAGATACCTTACCCTACTTTTATATATCCCTAGTTAAGACAAAGATGTTCCTTTATTTTTTTTCAAATATTTAGCTCAATTCCTCTTATTTCAGCTTTTATCTACTGCTCCTAACTTGGCCCTCTCTACATAAAAATAAAGTCTTTCTCTTTCTCATGGTGGCCATTCTTTTACTTGAAGACAGCTGTTATATCATGACTCAGTTTTTCCTTCTCCAAGTTAAATATCTCCAATTCTAATAGCTATTTATTGTATGACATGGTTTCTTGCCATATATCATCCTTTAGGCATGAACCAGCTGGTCAATATCATTTTTTTAAATGTGTTCTAGAGCTAAGGGCAGTACTTAGGATTTTATCTGATCAGTAGGATTATTACCTCCCTTATGAAACAAATAGAATTTAAAATAGTTATGAGACACCATTGCCCTGTCCAATATTTGACTGTAAACAAAATATTATTTTATTTTCCTTGCTTCCTTTTCTTTTCACAGAAAAAAACAAATTAATTGGGAACATCTTATTAGATCATCCTGCCTGTGATAGAGATTTCAACATGTGAAAGGAGTGCTTTCCAGTTACAGCTGTGTTTTTCATGTTTCTACTTTTAGGATTTTTTTTCTTTTTTTAGATAATGACAGGCCTTAAAAAAGATAAGAGATTAGAGATTTATGAGGGACCCTATAGCAGAGCTATTTTTACCCAAGACCACCAAGTTTTACCCAATCAAATTGAACTCATAAAATAATTTTTAAACCATTGTTAAATAAAAGTATGTGATTTGGCTCCGAAATTTGAATGCATTTAGCATTTTTTCTCATAGAAATATTGTTTTGATTTTTAAATACTGGTGCCTAATGTAAGAAAACTATCTAGTAACCATAATCACTATCCTACTTTATTATAACCTGGAGACAGATGCATTTACATTTTATAGTGTGTTGTGATTTTTTTTAAACAGCCTTCTAAAGTAAGAAAATACACTGGAAGATATAGGTTGGTGAAAATCAAAGGACAATGAAAAGAAGCTTGGAAGTGGCCTTTTCTTGTAGGCAGTGCTTTGTACTGTCTCCTGAGATTGATAAGTGCATTTCTGAACCTTCAAGTCTGCCATATTCACTCCAAACCTGGTTCAGCCCATCCTTCTGAACTAAGCTCCCTTTTTTTAATGTGTTGTCTTCCCCTATTCAAATGTAAGATCCTGGAGGCCAAGGATTACCTTTCTTTTTTATTGTATTTGCCATCTCAGTACACAGGAGGTTGTTTACTCATTTTTCAATCTGAGCTAACCCCTCAAGACCCCATTTGAGGTTTTCTTAGCAGAGATACTGGAGTGGTTAGCCATTGTCTTCTCTAGCTCATTTTACAGATGAGGAAACTGAGACAAGAATTGTTAAGTCACTTGTCTAGGATCATTCAGCTAGTTGTCCTGCTCCAGGATAATGCTGTGGCATCATGTTCCTGATGTCATACTGTTCTTCAAGAACAAAGGACAAACAACAACAACCCAGGAAGTTCTAAGCTCAGGTGCATACTTAGCAGCTATCTGAGCAAATCATTTAATCTCTGAGTTTCTTCAACTAAAAAATAACAGTAGCATCTTCCTCCCAGGAAAAAGCTCAGATGATATATTTGTAATAGACTTAGTAAAGAGCCTGAAATATAATAGGGGATTAATTAATGCATGAACCTTCCTCCTTACTTTTGAAATTCTCAAGCTACTTTTATAACTTTGCACTACATTCCCCTTCCCTAATCTTGGGCTCTCTGTCTCCCATCCAGAATCATATCCTCCTAAACTATTACCAAAGGGAGCCGCATTTTTCTTGCCCCCCATTTCTGACCTATCATCTCTTGTCTCATACAGTATTTGTACAAAACAATGGTATGTCAACAGCTCAATTAGACTCCAGTTCCTCTGGTTTCTACCCAAATGCACAGTGATTTTGGAGAAGAATATTCTGTGGCACGAATTTTTGCCATGTCCAACCACTAGGCAGTATTTTGGCAGAGGAAATAATTGTCATTCCTTAGGCCACCCTTGAAGAAATAGGAAAAAGCTCAGGTTATCCCACAGACCATAAAACCAATAGCTAATTGCCTCATTGGCATCATCCAAAGCATTACACATAGCTATATACTTGGAGAAGAAATATACCCACATACAACTGTCATGGGTCAACTATTGAGTTGCAACCTCAGAAAGAAAACCAGATACTGAATTTTTACTGGCTTAATTATGTTCAATTTTACAAAATGCTTTGCACATATGATTTTTGCTGAATCCTCCTAAGCCAAGCATTACTTTTAGATGCAGAAATTGACTCAACAAGGTGAATTTATTTGCCCCAAATCACAAAAGGAAGATGACAAATTAATTTTTTCACACATATGATGGTACAGAACACTAAATGGATGGTTTCTCAAATCTAAGGGTGGGGATGAATTGAATACCACCCCCTTTTGAAATCCCTAAAATGAAACATTGTCCCTCTGTGGAACAAACCCTGCTTTCTGATCCTGGACTCAAGATCTATCTTTAAACAACTGTTTAAACAGCTGTCTCATTCCCCATTATCTTTTTAACAGCAATCTTCACTGCAATTGGGTACTGCCTTATCCTCTTTTACCTGTTTTTTCTCACTCAGTTCCATCTTCTATATAATCAGAGTGGACAACAATTAGAGAAAATTAAGATTTATATAGAAATCAATATGACTACAAAAAGAATTCTTTAATGAGCTTAGGTTTCTATTGCGTGTCTAAAAAGAGGGATAAAAATCCAATAAAATAAATACAAGGGAATAACAGAAACTTGTAAGAGTAGACTCTGGAAAGCTAAATAAAAGCCACAGAAAGCTAAGTTTGAGAAATATTTTGGCAACAAAAATGGAGTCCCAAATCAAGACAAGCAAAGAAGGAATTGGTTTGGTGTTTGTGCCAGATAGCATCATGCTACAACAAAAGGGAATGTAGAACAAATTGACCATTTTATTTCCATCCCCTTTATCAAAGAGAATGATATTCATATTGGGAAAAACAGAAAAAGAAAAAAATATTGCTAGTCAATCAACAAGCATTTCTTAAGCTCTTATGTGGCAGGTGCTGTGTCTCTAAGCCCTGATGATACAAAGTAAGGGGGTGGCTAGGTGACGCAGTGGATAGAGCACTGGCCCTGGAGTCAGGAGTACCTGAGTTCAAATCCAGCCACAGACACTTGATAACTACCTAGCTGTGTGGCCTCGGGCAAGCCACTTAACTCTGTTTGCCTTGAACCCCCCCCCCCAAAAAAAAAAAAGAAAAAGAAAAAAGATACAAAGTAAGGCAAAAAATAGTCCCCAGTGTATCAAAGAATTCAAGAACTTCCAATCTAAGTAGAGAGACAATCTACAAACAACTCAGTATAAAGAGAATTCTCTCAGAGGAAGGCACTAACTATTCAAAATAATGGAAAAAGCTTCTTTCAGAAGGTGAAATATCAGCTAAGACTTAAAGGAATCAGGAAGGATGCAAAAATAAGGGAAAGTATTCCAGATGTAGGGGACAGTCAGTGAAAACACTTAGAGTCAGAAGATAGAGCGCTGTATGTGAAGAATAGCAAGAAGGCAAATGTCATTAAGATAACTAGGAATCAGATAAAAGCAAATGGATAGTAAAAGAGTGTTTTTATATACTTTAAATACTTTTTTAAAATTTATTAATCTATTTATTAGATACTTTAAGGGCATTTAAGTTCATGGAACTGGATGATTCACACTCTAGAATGCGAAATGAAATTGAGGATACAATTGATAAATGGTCAAAGATATGAATATGAATAGATAGTTTTCTAATGAAGAAATTAAAGCTATATATAATTATATGAAAATGCTCTAAATCATTATTGATTAGATAAATATAAATTAAAACAACTCTGAGATTATCACCTCACACCTATCAGATTGGCTAAGATGACAAAAAGGGGAAATGATCAATGTGGAAGGGTTGTGGGAGGATTGAGACATTAATCCATCTCTGGTGGCATTGTGAAATGGTCCAACCATTCTAGAGAGTAATATGGAACTATGTCCAAAGAGTAATAAAACTGTTCATGTCCTTTGACCCAGCAATTCTAATTCTAGGCCTATATCCAGAAGAAATCATAAAAAAATGGGAAAAATCCCACATGTTCCAAAAGATTCATAGCAGCTCTTCTTGAAGTGGCAAAAAATCAAAAATTGAGGGGATGTCCACCAGGGGTGATGTGCTCCCTGAAGGATGCAGCTACTCTCAGCAGTTCAGAGAGCTAGGACAACCCTATCAGAACAGCTATAGACAATGCTATCTTCATCCAGAGGAAGCAAAACAAAATTTTTAAAAATCCTTCAGAATATGAGGAACACTACATTCACTTTTTAAAAATATATCTCATGTATTTTCCCCTTAATCCTAATTCCTCATATAGAAAATCACTCATCTGTAAACATGTTCAACATAAACATATATGTACAATGTTCACCAGATTGTTCAACATTGAGGGAAGAGGGGTGGAAAGAAATTTTGTAACTTAGAAATATTCATAAGGGGACACCTAGGTGGCGCCATGGATAGAGCACTGGCCCTGGAGTCAGGAGTACCTGAGTTCAAATGTGGTCTCAGTTAATAATTGCCTAGCTGTGTGATCTTGGGCAAGTCACTTAACTCCAGTGCCTTAAATAAATAAATAAGAAATATGCATAGGCATATGGATGTTTGTTAAAAAACTTGCATAACATGTATTTGGAAAAGTAAAACATCAATTAAAAAATAAAACAAAATAAAGATACAACCCATTACTGATAATCTCTTAGTGAAGATGGAGAATGAATTAAGTATTAAAAAGATTGGAGATAGAAATTCCTTTAAAGCAAAATGGAAAAGTGCATTGCAGAAATTTCATCCCAATAAATGACAACAATTCCTCTCAAAGATCTAAAACAAAATTTTAAATAAATGTTTGTGAGCAGTTAGAAATCAAAATGGTGATCAACAAGAGCCAACACTGGATCAGTCAAAACTAGATATACCAAGTTAACCTAATTTTTTGTTGTTGTTATTGAAAGGATTACTAGGTTGATAGATGATGTAAATATTAAAAACGTAGGCTATACTGATTTCAGTACTGGATGGGAAAAAGTATCTTTTGATATCCTTATGAGCAAAATGAAAAATGGAAGTGAGATAACAGAATATAGCTAAGTTTATTTCACAGCTAGTTGAATAGTAGGACAAGAAGTATGATTAATAAGCAATACAATGTCAAACAGGAAGATGATCTTGAATGGTATTCCATGTGACCATATATACTACCCTGGTCAAAACTTCTTTAAAAAATCAAATATTTTTAACAGTCAATTAAAAATGAAAAAGAACATATATTTATCAAATTTACAGACTTTACAAATTTGATCAAAATAGCTATTCTCTCAATATCAAACTCAAAATTCAGTAAAAATCTTGGTAGGTTGAAATTACAGGCCAAAACTAGTAGAATGACATTTAATATGGAAAATATAATGCAACATCATCCATTTAATTTTTAACTGTCAACCTTATAAATACAGAATAGGAAAGATCTGGATTAATAGCAGTTCATTTGAAAAAGACCCAGGGGTATTAGTTGACTTCAAGCTTGATATGAAGATGGTAGTAAAATAGTAAAATAGTAAAATAGTAAAAGCTAATTCAATCTTAGACTGCATTACCGGAAGTGATGTCTAGACTAAGGACATAAGGAGTCCCTGCTATACTGAGGTCAGTGATTAGACCCCATATGGGATACTTTATCAAATCTAATTTAACTAAAACAGTGAAAAGCTATGGCATGCCTAAAGAAAGAGCTAGTGATAGGATTGAAAAGCATGATCTAAGAAGGACAAAGCCTAGAGAAGAAAACTTGTGGTAACAGGGTTGGGGACATCACAGAAGTCTTCAATATGTTAAGACATATATCATATATCATGTGGAACAGAGGTCAGAAGTAGGAAAAATGAAACCAACAGAAAGACAGATATCAGCATGATTTAAGTTACCTAACAAAGTTATCCAAAAATAAGTCTACTTTATCATGATGGGCATGATAGACACTTTCCACGTAAATTGTAGAAGAAATATTCATGGTCCTGCGCTTCAAATCCAGGAGTCCTTCCTACACATCCCCCTTCATGTGAGCTATCATGACAGCTCATAATTAATAGAGTTTTAAAATGTATTTTTGAAGTATAAAATAATTTTAAAGTGTTTTTCCCTGCAACAATTCTAAGAAGGAGATAGTAAGAATATTACTGTAAAATTAGCTAGGAAGAGCAGTTGATAGATCACTGAACTTGGTGTCAGGAAATCCTCTATGCAAATTCTGCCTCAGATATTGCCTAGCTATGTGACTTGGGCAAGATAACCGATTTTTCTGCCTCAATTTCTTCATCTGTAAAATGGTGATGATAATAACTCTCCCTGAGTTGTTATAATGATGAAATTAAAAAATATTTGTAAAGTACTTTGCAAACTTAAAACTATTACATACATGCTAGATATTATCATAATGAAATAATACTGCAATTATTTTGGTATCTTACAGGATTTTCTAGCATAGCTATCTACGTTGGCATTTTAACCCATTATCAGACTATAAATTCCATTGTCAGGTCCCCCTGGCCTGCGGGGAGAATGACTCCTCATGCAGCTCTCAATAGTAGGTGTTTTCTAAGTTTTGTACTACCATCCAACTCCTAGCTAGTGCTATACATATAGCAGCTTAATAGATATTTAATTTTTTTTAATACAATAGCAGGTAAGTGACACAATAGTGCACTGGATCTAGAGTCAGGAAGACCTCAGTTCAAATCGAGACTCAGACATTTACTAGTTGTGTGACTAGACAAATCATCAAAGCTCTGTTTGACTTAATCTTCTAGAGAAGGAAATGGCAAAATACTCTGGTATCTTTGACAAGAAAGCCTCTTGGACAACAAAAGTCCACAAGGTTATGAAGAGTCTAACATAACCAAATGGCTAAACAACAGTACATGATTATGAATTGTTTCCAAGTCTTGCTCTGATTTCATGGTTGAAAGTACTAAATGAAAACAAGAGTTTGCTTCTGAATTCTGGGAAAAGGAAGGGAGAAACAATTCTTAATGTGATGCTGCTGTTCCTGATATTAAGGACAGGTTAGTATTTTGTTCATTATATTCTTTCTTTCAAGAGTTTAAAACATAGTTATAAAAATCTTCTCTTGCCTAAAATTTAACATTAGAATTTTTGGCTCAAGAATGTATTCCTTTCACAGAAGCTGAAAAAAAAATGTTCACTACCTCAGTGTTACAAGATGGCACTGAAAATCCCAAATAAGAAAAATTTGTTTTTAATGATCTGTGTATGCTTTGGAAACTATGAACTTGCTTTTCTTTACATTTTTTCCCCAGGCTGTTTCTTGGTAATGCATTTCTGATTCTTTGAAGAATAACTGAACCAAGATTACATCTCTGAGATTCTCAACACCCCTGAACATTGTTCCACTATGATTTGGTTTCAGAAGGTACCCTTCTTTTCTGTGCTGCTAATTCGGTGAAATCTAGGTGTATTTATTTGTCTTACCAGAGTACTAATAACTTGCTAATAAATCATAGAAAATATACTCAAGGGAACTTAGAAACCATCTAGTATAATCTTCTCACATTATAGATTGAGAAACTGGGGAACAGGAAGTTAACACATATCGTTCCTGTCCATCATTTTGGTTATGTCTGACTGTGATCCCCTTTGATGTTTTCTTGACAAAGATACTGGAATAGTTTGTCATTTTCTCCTCCAGCTCATTTTACAAATGAGGAACTGAGGCAAACATTGTTAAATGACTTACCCAGAGTCAATTCTATCCACAGCTCTACCAAACTGGAATAATATTAAAAGTCAGAATTTAAAGTTATAAAACCAGGTTTTGAAATCCAATTTTGTTCTTATCTTCTGCATTACTTTGTTTAGTTACTTTGTCTCTCTGAGTTTCAATTTCCACATTTATAAAATGGGTGGTTGGAAGGAAAATTTTTTGAAGAGCTTCAGGAAAACAAGCAAACTAATGCTTTGTTAAAAGAACTGTAAATTGGTCCTTTACCTCTTTTTTTCTGATTAATTTAGATAGTGTTGCTATTAATTATTCTTTAAATGTTTGGTCAAATTCACTTGTGAATTAAGCTGGTACTGGGGAGTTTTTCTTAGGTGGTTCATTTATAGCTTATTCAATTTCTCTTTCTAAAATAACTTTATTAAAGTATCCTATTTCCTCTCCTGTTAAATTGGGCAATTTGTATTTTTAATATTCACCCATTTCATTAAAATTGTCACATTTGTTGGCATATAATTGGGCAAAATAGCTCCTAATAATTGTTATAATATTACCTTCTCTGATGATACATTTAGTCTTTTAATTTTTATTACTGTCAATTTAGTTTTCTTTCTTTTCTTTATAAAATTAACCATTTCTTTTCCCTTAAAATCAACTTTTACTTTTATTTACTTTTTGTCTTTCAACTTTGTTATCTCTCCTTTGATTTTCAGGATTTCTAATTTAGTGTTTAATTGGGAATTTTTCATTTCATCTTTTTCTAGTTTTTTAATTGTATGTTTAATTTATTAATATACGCTTTCTTTATTTTAGTAACTACTCAGAAATTTAAATCCTATCCTAAATATTATTTTGGCTATATCCCATAAATTTTGGTATATTGTCTCATTATTGTCATTCTCTTTAATTAAATTATTGATTGTTCCTATGATTTATTTGACTTATTCATTCTTTGTTTAGAGACAATTAGGATTAAGTGATTTACTTACCCACTAAGTGGCTGAAACTGTTATTGAACTCAGGCCCTTCTGGCTCCAGAGCTGGTACTCTATGCATTGTACCACCTCCCTGTTCCAATCCATTCATTATTTAGGATTAGATTAATTAATTTTTAATTGTTTCCTATGGTGCTTTTTAAATGTAATTTTATTGCATTATAATCTTAAAAGTATGCATTTAGTGCTGCTATTATTCTGCATTTATTTGTGAATTTTTATGTACTAATCCATAGTAAATTTATGTAAGAGTTACAAGTACAGGGGTGGCTAGGTGGCGTAGTGAATAAAGCACCGGCCTTGGAGTCAGGAGTACCTGGGTTCAAATCCGGTCTCAGACACTTAATAATTACCTAGCTGCGTGGCCTTGAGCAAGCCACTTAACCCTGTTTGCCTTGCAAAAAAAAAAAAACCTTAAAAAAAAGAGTTACATGTACAGCTGAGAAAAAAGCATATTCTTTTCTATTTCCATTCAATTTTTTCAAAAGTCTATCATATCAAAATTTTCTAAAATTCTGTTTACCTCCTTTAATTTCTTTCTTTTATAGCTAGCTTTATCTAGTTATAAGAGGTTAGATGAGGTTTCCTATTATTACAGTTTTGCTGTCTATTTCTTCCCATAACATTTAATTTTTCCCTTAAGAATTTGGATGATTTTCTAATTGATACATACATGTTCAATATAAATATTACTTGTCTATGATATCTTTTAGCAAAATGTAGTTTCCCTACTTATCTTTTTTTTAATTAGGTCTATTTTTGCCTTTTTGTTGCTTGAAATAATGATTGCTAACCCTGCCTCAACCAAAGTCATGATAGATTCTGCTCCAGTCTCTTGTTTTGACTCTGTATATCTCTTTCTATTTCAACCATGTTTTTTATAGAGAACATATTGTTGGGAATTTGTTTCTAATTCATTTTTTCTATTATAATTTTATAGGTGAGTTCATTTCATTTAGTTTCACATTATCACTAACTTTATTTCCCTCCACTGCACTTCTCCCCTGCTTATTCTTCTCTTACAGTACTCCTATATACAATAGTCCCTTACAAATTTTCCCCATTTTCCCCTCTCCTTTTCTCCTTCTTTCTATGCCTCTTTCTTTCTCACTCCATCATAGTGAATTCATTTGCTTTCTATCTATGTATACTTCTTGTAACTGTCCTAATTATGATGAAGTTCTTAGGAGGCATAAGCACCATCTTATATATAGGAATATAATAAATTTTACTCTAAGTTCATAGTCTTTTGTCTTTCTTTCATGTTTACCTTTTTTATGTTTTTTTTTTGAGTTTTGTATTTAGAAGTCAAAATTTCTATCAGGTTTTATCTTTTTATCAGGAATGCTTGAAAGTCCTCTATTTTAAATATGCATTTTTCTCATAAAGGATTATACTATTTTGTTGGGTAGATGATTCCTGTTTGAAATTCCATCTCCTTTTCTTTCTATTATGTTCCAAACCTTCCCTCCTTTCTATCTAGAAGCTGTTAAATTTTGCGTGAACCTTAAATCTGTGATTTCATGATATTTGAATTATTTCTTTCTGGCTGCTTGTAGTATTTTCTCCTTTATATGGGAGCTTTAGAATTTGTCTATATTATATCTATGAGTTTTCATTTTGAGATCTCTTTCAGGAAATAATTGGTGAATCCTTTCAATTTTGGCTTCTGGTTCTAAGCTTACCAGGGCAATTTTCCTTGGTAATTTCTTGAAAGATGATATGTAGAGTCTTTTTTTTTCATTATGGAATTCAGATCATTCAATAATTCTTAAATTATCTCTCCATCTATTGTCAAGTTAGTGTTTTTCAGATAAAATATTTCATACTCTCTTCTACTTTTTCCTTCTTTTGAATTTGTTTTGTTTCTTGATGTCTCCTTAGTTTTCACTTTCCTAAATCTTATTTTAAGAAATTATTTTCTTTAGTGTGCTTTTATATCTCTTTTATGATTTGTCCAATACTGTTTTAAAGGAATGGGTTTTTTTGTTCAATGAATTTTTGTGCCTCTTTTTCCATTTGTCTAATTCTACTTTTTAAGGAGTTCTTTTTTCCAGTGGACTTTTTTTGCCTCTTTTACCATAATTATATTTCTTGAGGTGTTATTTTCTTCAGTATTTCTTGTGTATCTTTTACTTAACTATTATCCTTTTATTTTTAATGCTATTTGCCTCATAATTTTCTGGTATCATTCTCATCTACTTTCCCAGATTTTCTTCTGCCTTTTTATTTTGTTTTTAATTCCTTTTTATGCTCTTCCAAGATTTGGTGGGGGGGGGGGGGGACAAGCTGCTTCACATTTTTGTATGAGGCTTTGTCTGTAGTACTTTTGACTCCATTGACTTCTTCGGGATTTGTGTCTTTATCTTCCCTTTTACCATAGTAGATATTTATGAGTAGGATTTTTTTTTTGTCATTTGCTCATTTTCCCCAGCATTTTTCTTGACTTTTAGTTTTATTTTAAAGTTAGATTCTGCTTCCAGGATGGAAAAGACACTGTCCCAAGCTTTAGGTCATTTTCACTGTTGTTTTCAGTTAATTCTGGGGGTCTATAAGTTTTCTTTGCTTTCTAAGGTGGCATGATCCAGGGAGAGGTAAGATCACTGTTCTTTTGACCTGTGCTCCCATTTTTACCCAGAAAGGAATTTTGATCCCAGTAAGCCACAAGTGATAGAACACTTTTTGACCTAGGAACTGTAACTAGGATCTCTGCTCTCCTGTATCCACAAACACTAATATTGCTCTTCACCCTAAAACTATCACAACTGTCACCTGGAACTGGATATAGACAATGCAACAGGATTCCATACCCAGTGTTTACAAAGGATCCCCATAATTTCTTTCTTACCAGTTGTCCTATCCCTTTACTTTCTCTCTGCTATTGCAGCTACCTCTAATGTCGAGTGCTAGTGTTGTCACTATTGTACACTGTGCTCTGGGCTAACTCCCACCACTATGTTACAGACTCCTCCTGCCAATCTCTCAAGTGTTCTTAGTCTAAAGAATGTCTCACTATAATGTTTTTGTAGACTCTTTTACCACTCCAGAATTCAATTTGAGGCATTATTTTAAAATTGTTTGAATGGAAATATTAGGAGAATTCAGCTAAGAATGCACCATCTTGAGGGTTTACATTTCTAAATCACTTTGTCTTATGATAACCTTGAGGTACAGCAGATAACATAGTCATCATTATATTGCTTTGACTATCAATCTTTTTATCAGTCATATATCTTGTTCAGCTTCCACAACTACAATTATTATTCCACTGTTATCTCCATTTCACAGATGAGGAAATCAAGACTCAGAATGAGACAGTGATTTGCTGAGGGCCATACAATTATTTAGCAGTAGATCTAAGACCTAAATCTAAGTCCCAAATCAATGCCCTTTCCATTTGAGAATGATGCCTCAACATCGGTTAGGTTTACAATAAAAACAGTGTTGGTCAAAATCTTATTTGATTATGTTATCTATATGTTTCTAACATGAGCCCAAAAGATTCCTGCTTCCAAGAAAAAGTTTTGCTAAGAGCTTCAACAGGTTCAGCAAGTAATCTATTATCATAACCATCTCCCCAATATTCTGCCACAGCTAGTGCCAATCCTAGTGCCACAATCTGTCATTGATACTACTTATTGGTTAATAATACTGCTTTCACTCACTCCTCCCTTCAAACTCTCCATACTGTTGTCAGAATAAATTATCTTTTACTTAGTTATCAACATGTCTTTTCATCAACTGAATCAACCTGAATTTTTTTCTTTTAGCATTCAAATCCTCCTACAATAAGGGATACCATCAAGTTGTTCAATCTTAGCTTATTACTACTTCCCACATATTATGTAGTCAAGCCCTATGATTGATTTTCTGTCTCTTAAAATATGCCTATATCTATTTTCTTTGCAGTAACTAAGCATTGGAAATTGAAGACATTCCTATCTATTGAAGATGAACTAAGCGAGCAATGGTATAAGATTATAATGATGTAATCTTATGCCCAAAGAAATAGCAAGCAGGATATCAGAAAAAATTGGAAAGACTTGCATGAACTTTTGAACAGTGAAGTGAACAGAACCAGGAAAATGTTATAATACCAATGTTGTCTGATGAAGAATTGTGAATGATTTAGCTATTCTCAGCAATACAAGGATCCAAAACAATGGCAAAGAAGAATACTATTCACCTCCGGAGAAAGAAATGAGTGTTTGAATATAGTCTGAAGCATTCTATTTTTTACTTTTTTGGTTCTTTTTCTTTTATTTTAATTTTCTAAATACAAAATGACTAATATGGAAATATTTAACATGATTCCACATGTATAAACTATATCTGATTGCTTACTTAATATCTCAGGGAGGAATAAAAGGAAGGGGTGGGCAGAGAATTTTGAATTCAAAACTTAAAAAATGATAATGGAATTAGAGGAAAATTACTTATATGTACATTAGAGTGAAAAAATATATGTCCTGTGCTCTCCTAACTCCATGTTTTTTACTCACAGTTTTGTTAAATATGTTCATCCTTTTCCTATTCACCTACTGAAATATACAAAATTCCAAATCAAATGCCAACTCATCTGGGAAGACTTCCCAAGTCCACCCTGGTCAGTAACAACTTTAAATGATGGATCTCAGTTTGTTAAGTAAATATCAAATGTATATATGATGCACAAATGTTCATTTGTGTTAGTGCCTTATCTTCCTAGACTGTAAGCTCATTGAGAACAGGAACCATATCTTGTTCTGCATCTCATCTTTTTGAACAGGCTTCCTCATTTTCTTTTATGTCACAACTAAAATCCCATTTTCCACACAAAGTCTTTTCAATTTCTCTTAATTCTAATTCCTTCCCTCTGTTAATTACTTCCTCTTTTTAAATTTTTTTTATTTAAGGCAATGGGGCTAAGTGACTTGCCCAAGGTCACACAGCTAGGTAATTTCAAGTGTCTGAGACACTGCACCATCAAGCTGCCCCAAATAATTTCCTCTTAATCATGTATATAGCTCATTTTTATATCTCCATTTTTATGTTGTCTCCATTGTTTTGTTATTTCCTTGAGGACAGTGATTGCCTTTTGCCATTTTTTGTATCCCCAGTAGTTATAGCCTAGCACATAGTAGGCACTTGATTGAGTGTTAGACCTCCTCTCATGCCTAAGATAGTATCTTGTACATAATAGGGTTTGGTAAATGTTCACTGATAGAATCAATGAATGAATTAAATTCTATTCCATCACAAAATATATGTAGCATGGCACATGTTCAAATTTAGCCAACATTCCAAAATATTGATGTATCACTGATGATTTCAGTGAAATGCAATTACCATTCTGTAAGAAACAGTGTGTTCAAAAAATGTTGGGGTAAAGTGAAAATATCACCCTTTTGTTTGTTTGTTTTGAGTTGATTGTTGCCTTTTCTGTAACAGAATATTTAAGAAGCAACCCTTGTGATGACTCTCATGAAGTTATTGTGAACCTTCTAACCACCCCCACCATTCTTGCCAACATGACTAATAATTTAAATTGAGTCTTGGAGAAGGAGGGGATTTGATGGGGGGGGAACAAGAGGGAGAAGCAAAATATTCCTAGAAACTCACTTAATTACAATCAACTAAGGACAAATGATTCATGCTTCTTAAATACCACTCTATGTGCATAATCAACTAATAACTTAAATACAAACAAACATTGGAGAGACAGGAGGAGAGAGGAGAAGAAGTCAGAGTGGTAGCTGCCAGGAAGACATTTAGGCTTTCTCTGCATGGATTTCTAATGCATTCTACTGTCTTATAAATATGATTGTGCTCAGAGCATATCATAGTTGACATCTTGTCAAAACCAAGGGAAATAATTGCATCCTGGAGTAAGAGCATCATGAAAGCTGCAATTTAAAAGTGGCGTTGGATATCAGCACCAATTTACTAACATCTTACTGTATATAACCACATGTGGGTATACAAAAATATGTATTTCCTTTCTGATGTTGATGGTCCTGCCAAAAGTCAAACTATTTATACTTCCTGGTCAGATCTTGATAGGAGAATTGGAAGACATAATAGGAGAAACTTATCCACTGTCCCTTGGAAAATTCTAGTTTTCAAACTATTTTAATGTCATCTATGTTGAAGGGCAGATAGATGCCACTCTGTTCAGAACTTCAGGGGGAAGAAAAACAACCTATCTTTCAAGGATATTAAACTAATACCTAAGCAAGCCTCAGGCATGCTTCTCATTTACTACAGAAAACTTAAGTCTTCTGACAGTCAACAATTATGTGCTGGGAAGTAGAATGCATAACTCTGTATCAGAAGGATTCATAGAACTTTGATCTGTGTCCCACAAGGCACTGAGTCAAGATGAACCCTGAAATCTGATTAACATCACCATCTCAAGTCAGAATACTAAAAAACGGAGATTTTTCCCTCTTCTTTTGAATATTTTGACAATATTTTTCTGGGATCTTCCCAGAAAAAATTAAACAGTCTCATCTGAAACATACTATATAGTACAGAGTATAGTAACATATATTTTATGCCATTTCCTGTGATTTTTTTCCTACTTCAGAAACCATAATAAGGAAAAGAAAAAGAGAGAGAGGAGGGAGCTTCAGAGCTTAGTGATATAGATATGATAATATATAGTGATATATATATATATATATATATATATATATATATATATATCTGATTGGCCATCAAAGGAATAACATGATCCCAAGAAATGATTCATTATCTGTAGACAATGGTAATATGTTTGCCCTTAAAGATCCACACCCTCTCTCCTGGTCCAACCTGTGTTCAAAGGCAAAATTTCAGCTAGGAAACCAGAATTTTGATATGTAAAAAGCCAACTGGTATGTATGAATATGGACTCTGAGACCTTAAATTTAATAATATTTTGTTCTAGACCAACTGAACTGGTCACCTGGATAACCAGTGCACAGAATAAACAATAACTGCCTTATAATATTTCCCAAAGTAGAAGGTATGTCTAACTAAATTTTTACCTTTTCCCAAGTCCATTGGATTTCCCCACATTTGTATTCTCTCTTTATAGGACTTATGCCTGTAGAACTTTTAGTACACAAAATATCAGATTATTTAATGTGTTTTCTGAATTGAGATAGGAAATTTCAGCCTCTGAGGGTGGAATAGAATGAGACACATCTCTTGGACATAGACAACATGGAAATTTGTTTTGTGATTGTGGATAAGAAGTTGTATATTTTCCTCCACCCAGAGCAGAGAGGAGAGGGGAGAAACTGTTAAATGCCAGATAATTGAAGAAAAAAAATTAAAAACCTCTTACTTTAATTACTAATATGAGGGGAAATATACTGTGACACTATGAAATCAAAATATTCCTAACCTATAACATTAAACTAGATATATATGATCTATTATTTCTTCCCTTGACCCATTCTTCATTTCTGAATGAAAGGTAATTAACACATGGCAAAATAAGATTTTAGGGAAAAAAATACCATCATAAACGTTTGAGGTAGATCATGATTTCTATGGTCTTCAAAAGAACAAAGATTGCCTCTATGTGGAGGTTCACCTTCCTATCATCAACACCACTACCACTACCACCACAACAACCATCATCATCATAGCATCTATAAAGCATTAAGGTTTACAAATCACTTTCTTTATTTTATTTGACCTCACAACAACTCTGTGAGGTAGTTGCTGTTATGATTCCCCATTTAACAGATGAAGAAACTGCGGCACAGAAAAGCTAAGTGATTTGCCCAAAGTCATAGATCTAGTGAAGATCTGAGATCAAATTTGAACTTGGGTTTTTCTGACTCTTATCCCCATCCTGTATCTATCCACTGTTCTTTATCATTGCTTTAGACTCTAGAAAGTAATTTTGTATCTTTTCTTCAATCGAATCCTTACTTCTCCCCAAGGAGGAATATAAGACAAAATCAGAAAAACTTTAACCCTCAATGATAATAATTTGTGTTTTCTCTTCTTGGGTTTCTCCCTAGCCATTCAAAATCTATGACATCTTTTTTTCTTTGGAGTTGCTTTAAAAATATGGCAGACTTCTTCAAAAGAAAAATTACAAATTACAAAAGATATCATGCCAAAAAAACTCAAGTAAATCTCATGGGAGTATAGAGGGAACAAGAATTTGGAGAAGGATTAGGCCAAGGAGAGAGAAGAGAAAAGGGAGAGCAGCTGGAGAGGAGGTGGAAGCGGGTGACTAAGACAAGGAGCCAGAAATGGAGTTGCGATATAGAAGGGAGGAAAAAAAAGACTGAGCAGCCGAAGAGATGGTGGTTAAAATAACTCATGGTAACAGAGTGTTCTTTGTTACCATACACTGTTCTTTGTTATCACACATTACAGAAAGTTATAAACAACAGAGGCATGCTGTACATGAAAGATGTGCCTCCAGCTTGGGGCTCTGCTGACCTAACAAACTCTCTGGCTTCCACTTCATTAAGAGTGATACTGGTTCCAGAACACCATGTTAGAATTCAGCTATTAATCTGTACATCTAAATTTACATACAGTAACCTTCCAGAATGACCAAGGCTCAGAAGCCATTTGGGCTTATGCTATGAATGGAAATGTGTAGATGGCCTGATTCAGCCCAATAGTAACTCCCAAATTTTATAAACCAAGAGTAAATACGCTTTTTTGAAAATATGCACAAGGAAAATGACTGTCCTTGAGTTTACACAAAGATTGAGTTGTAAAAAGGTAATAGGACAAAAAATACCCCCAACAAAACTATAGTAGATACAATATCCTAAGTTGAACTATAAGAATGTGAGTTCTATTTGATTATCATTTACTCATTCTCTTTCATGCTTGCCCACTTTTTAACAAATTCCACCCACCCATCCACAAAATTCAGCCTCTCACATATAAGGTCTACCCTCAACAAGGTCATTCTTGCTCTATTTCCCTATTTCCCTAGCAATAAGTGCTCTAAAATGACCACCAAAATTCTAAGGTACTTCTAATATCCCATTTCTGCTTGCTCTCCCTCTGAAGGCACTCTAAATCCAGAGGTTGTCCCTTCATCATCAGAATATGCCAATCTTAGATCTTATTCCTTATAGCCCTTGTCTATTTTCCAAGGTGGGAGCTAATTAAAGTGATAACCTAAATCATGGTAATGTATGAATCAGTACTAATGGATTAATAATCAACTTAATCTGGTAATCATACTTGCAATGAACAAGGCTATTCTAGAAATAATACCTTTTCCATCAATCCACACATATTTAATCAGATACTATTAAGCAAGATACTGTGCTAGTGTAAGTGATGAGAAATAAAAATTTCCAAAATTTTTCATGTAATATTTTACCTTTTACCCACACTCATTTTTATGTATTTATCCATGCATCCTTCTTGCCTCTCTTCCTCTCCTTCCCCCCCTTCTCCTGACTTGTCATCTCTTTCTCTCCACACATGCAAACACACATAGATAGAGAGAGAGAGAGAGAGACAGAAAGATAGATACATAGATAGATACATAGATAGACTAAATTGGGAATATTTTTTTGTAAGCACATCCTCAATTGAGAAAAAGTGATTCTATCCTAAGGCAGGAAAGAAAAAGACAACAGCTCACCAACTTGAACCCAAATCTTGGGGGCAATTGGGAATGTAGGAGGGAAGAAAGTGAATGAAGTTCACTCTTTATACATATTGCTATTTCTTCCTTTTTTAAACTAATTATTTTTGATATCTAAGTGACAAGTTCTGTAGTGTATATGCTACTGGAGGCTTATAAGTACTGTTAGGACTCTAAATTAAATGTGCTTTCTCCTAGTTTTGATTCCAAGTTCACCTTGAGTTATCTACTACTGGCTATAATTGGAAATGCTGATACCTAAATGTGTTTTCTTCTCTTTTTTTCTGTGTATGGCTATCTATAGCTATTGGCATGAATACTTGTGTATATGGACAGATGGGTGAGAGATGGCTCAGAGTATATGACGATAGGATTGTAGCTTTGGAATTTGAAGGGGCTTTAGGTTACTGAATCCAACAAACAATTATAATTTTTTTTTGTTTTTTTGTTTTTGCCAAGGTAGTGGGGTTAAGTGACTTGCCCAAGATCACACAGGTAATTATTAAGTGTCTGTGGCCAAATTTGAACTTAGATCCTCCTGACTCCAGGACCAGTACTCTATCCACTATGCCACTTAGCTGCCCCTAACATACAATTATACATAAATATGTGTTGTATTTATATATACATAGATACACACATATATGTATATATATATATATATATACATTTTGTGAAAGAGTTATATAAATAGAAAATATATTCAACAAAGATGATGACTCAAGGAAGACTATATAGATAGATCAAAAGATAGACACATAGATACATACATAATCTTACCCTATCACTCACAAAATCTTTTAAACTATTGGGATAGTTTCATGGAGAATTCACTTAAATAATAATCACTTAATGGTATAGTAGAAAAAGTATTAACTTTGAATCAAAGTTCTTAGGTTTGAAACTCATCTCTGTTCCTTACTAGCTGTCTCAACTTGATCAAATCATTTAAACTTCTCTAAACACCAATGTTCTCATCAACAAATTGAGAGGGAATGTTGGACTAAATAACCTTCAATATCCCTTCCTGCTAGAAATCTAAAATCCCAAGAGAATACATATGAATACCAGAACATTAGAGTTTCATAAGAAGCATATTTATTATTCTGAGGTTATGGTCAAGGTCTAAGATGTTGGGATCATGCCATTTTAGCAGGCCCCACCCCTCAAATTGATTATATTTCTTAAGTCTGCTATTCTACATTCTCTGAGAAGAATCTGAGAGAAGAGACTAGAAGAAAGAGAGAAAGAAGAGCAAGGAATATAGGATCCTAAACCTACAGTCACAAGGAGCCTAGAGGGCATCTAGATCAACTGCTTTATTTTATAGATAAGAAATGGAGTTTTAAGAATGCTCAGTGACATGACCAGTCACACAGGGAGTATCAGAGTAGGGACTACTATTCCACACTGTCTCAAACAAAACTACTAAAAAGCAACAAAAAAGGAACTCCAAGTAGTGTGCAGGCTTTCAGAAATAAGGGAATGCAATTAAAGACAACTTGATAAGCCACGATCTGTGCATGGAAGTCTGCACTCAAAAAGTCTATATCCTTTATTGACAAGGAATGTAAATAGACTAATTGTTTTAAGTTGTATCTGAAAGTTCAAAGCTTAATGGCTCCTAGTCCACAATCTTCACCATTTCAGCTCCTGGTTTCAGTGTCTAAAAACTGGTTCACTTTTACATACAAAAAAAAAAATAATGTGATTAAACCACTATATTTATGAAATCCTCAATCATAATTCATCAGTCATGAATGCAGGAATGCTTTCCTTCAAATAACTCAAAATACTATAATGTAGCCAATATCCTAATGCCAACCAGCCCAATACCACCCCATAGGTCTCCTTAGAGAGAAAATGGCATAGATGGTCACTCAAATGAAGTTACTAAGTATACATAATTTTGACAGAGATGTCTATATCCCTGTATCCATGTGAAAATTGCAACTAAATCTCTCAATTTTTTAAAAAAGTTTTCTTTCTTTTTTTTCTTTAATAGATGGTTTTCAAACAGTTTTTCAGTTTACATGAGTTTCCCATTCCTCTTTTAATAACCAGAATATTCATGTCTGTTACAATTGCAATTGGATGTTTTAAACTCCAGGTCTATGAGCATACATATCTCCTCAGCAGAAAGAGTACTGTACTTGAGAAGTAATTATCACCTCTGAAAGAGAGTGTTCTGTTTAAGCCAGAAGTAAAAATAACCTGAAAGGTCTCCATTGGAGAGGTGATTTGGAACTTTTTCCCCTATCACAGAACTTTTATTGGAAAACTAAGCTAATTCAAAGGAACTGTGATTTTAAAAGATATATACATATATATATATATATATGTAGCTAATATACACATGTGAACACATATAAATATATTTATACATATTTTTTATATTCACGAATTCTCACTTCTTTTATTATTGCTGCTAATGCAAGGTAAATTTGCTTGAGATATAGAGTTCAATGTCTGTTCCCCACTGAACTATGGACTTTCTGAATGTCCCTGCTTCTATTAAGAGCACCACCATTCTATCGAGATCATCATCATTCTTTCAGTCATCCACATTTACATCAGTCGAGGGGTCAGTGATCATCTGTTAAGCACCTACCATGTACCAGGCATTGTGTTGCACAGTGGAAATACAAGGAAAAGAAAAACATAGTCCCTACCCTTGAGGAGCCCACAATCTAATAGGACAGAAAATAGGCAAATCATTATGTACAAAGAAGTTATATTCAGAATAAATTGGAAGTTGTCATCAATGAAATTAAATAGGATTGAGAAGAGCTTCCTATAAAAGGAAGGATTTTAGCTGGTACTAAAAGGTAGCCAGGTTAGCCAGGAGTTGGAGATGGGGGAAGACATCCCACACATGGGGTCAACCAAGATAAGATGGTGGTTGTTGAGGGTGGCAGAGGTTATAAGGTATAAGAAGACTGGAAAGCTGTGGAGGAGAGGAGGTTATGAAGAGCTTTGAATGTTAAACAGAATTTTATATTAGATCCTGGAGGTGACAGAAAGTCACTGGAATTTATTGAATGGCATGCTCAGACCTGTACTTCAAGAATATCACTTTGACAGCTGAGTGGATAAGAGATTAGAATTGGGGCAGAGCTGTAGCAACAGAGCAACAATCAAGTTATTGCAAGAGTCTGGATAGCAATGAATGAGGATGATGGTGGTGTCAGAGGAGAGAAGGAGGTGTATGCAAGACATCTTTCCCTCATACCTCCATATCTGATAAATTGTCAATTTACCATCATCTCTCCTCTAGAGAATGCAAGTAAATTTATATTCTTTGCAAGAAAAATATACACATGCATAACACAGTTATGCATTGCTACATTGATGATTGAGGCCTTCCCATCTCATTAGTATGGTATGCAGGGACTTTATTCCTTCATCCCTTATAGTATTAGAGTTGGCATTCATCTGTAGAATCTCAAGCTTTCATTTTGATTTTAAGGAAGAAACCTTCATCAAAGGTCTTCCATTCTCATTTGAGAGAATAACCCAAGTCAATAGTCAGGAAATTTAGAGTAGAACTCCCTGGAAAGATTCAAGCCTGTATTAAATTGCTACTATCTTTTAAAATCATGCAGATTTTATTATTTCTCACTTTCTTTTGCTTTTACCACCAAAGTCAAATGAGAAAGTTTTCCCTGTCTTCCTAAAATTACAACTTCTCTACTAAAAGTCCACTTAGGTCCAAATGGCCCTGAGATCTTTAAGAGGTAATCCTATGCTTTATATTCCATTAAACTAATTATAGCTCTCAAAGGTCCCAAAGTATATATCTGGAAGCAAGCTAACAGGTAACATATGGAAATAACAGATGACAGTGATTCATTCTCTAGTAATTACTATTTTTAAATTCTTGGGAGAGATGGGAGCTTTTCTTACATAGGTAGACATGAGACAGCTAGGTAATACAGTGAATGGAACACTGGAAGTGGAAAATGTAAGACCCGAGTGTGCATCCTGCCTCAGACCAAAACTAACTATGTGACCCTGGGCAAGTCATTTAACTTCTATCTGACTCAATTTCTTCATTTCTAAAGTGGAGTTAAGGACAGCATCTACTTTACAGGGTTATTGTGTGGTCTGAATAAAATAACATAAGTATATAAATATTAACAGATAATGTCAGCCTCAAGACTATGCAATCAAAGGAAAAGTAAAAAAAAAGAGGCAGATTTGAAGTACCCTAATATTTTCATCTAATTTCTCACATTCCTGAGAACTCAACTGGCTCTATAGAATATAGTTCATTAAATTTCATTTGAGTAAATAAGTCCTATAGTGGACTTTCTGCTTCTGTCTTCTCAGGAGAAGATGTGGAGTTCTCACAGAAATATTCCTTTGAAGAGGGTTTTCCAGCAAATTAAGAAAGTGAAAGCAATGGAAGAAACTGATCAAATCTCATTCTAAAGCTCTTTAAATTTACAGACAAAGCCCTGCTTCTAATTGCTACAATGAGTGTCACTTGTTTACAAGTCTTGGTGACTATTGTTCCTCCAAGTATCTCATACTTATACACTTTTCTCCATTTTCACAGCCATTAAACTAGTATAGATCCTCATCACCTTTTTTTTACTTATCCTATTGCAACAGACTCCTAATTGGTCTCCCTGTCTCAAGTATCTCTATTCTCTGGTTAATCCTACATACAACTGTCAAAATGATATTCCTACTTAAGGACCTGCCTATGTCCCTCCCTTGTTCAAAAAACTCCAGGGGAGCTCCTTCATGTTGCTAATAATTAAATATAAATAAATTTAGTTGACTTCAAAAATCCCCCAAATAGGGCGGCTAGGTGGCGCAGTGAATAAAGCACCAGCCCTGGAGTCAGGAGTACCTGGGTTCAAATCTGGTCTCAGACACTTAATAATTACCTAGCTGAGTGGTCTTGGGCAAGCCACTTAACCCCGTTTGCCTTGCAAAAAAACAAAAAATAAAGTAATAAAAAATCCCCCAAATCTGCTATCAATCTACTTTTCCAGACTTCTTATGTATTACTCTACTTCATATATGTTTCAACCAATCAAGCCCTTTAGTGTTCCTCACACAAGACATCTCATGTCTCATCTATGCTCAAGATGACTCTCAGTCTAGAATGCTCTTTGCTCCTCATTTTTTTTCAGAAGAGAAAAAAAGAATCAACAACTTCCAGTAAAATGTTCCAAATGACTAGCAATAAGAAAAATAGAATGAAATCATAGGTTTTTTATTATAACCAAAAAATTGACAAAGATGATAAAATTGCAAATTATAAAAATAATCAAAGATAAATATAAATAAAGTCGGAGAGGTTGTAGTAAAGCATGCACGCAAATATATTACTGAGCTAAGTGTTAAGAATATGGGCAGGAAGGATGGCACAGAAGATAAAGTGTCAATTTGGAGTCAGAAAGACTCTTCTGAATCCAAGTCTGGCATCAAACATTTACTAGCTATGGGACCCTTGACAAACCACTTAACCCTATTTATCTTAGTTTTCTCTTCTGTAAAATGAACTGGGGATAGAAATGACATACCACTCCACTAAGAAAATCCAAATGGAATCATGAAGAGACTCACAATTAGACAACAAAAGAGCTAGAAATGGTCTAAACATTCTGGAAGACAATCTAATACCATGCTGGAAAATATTTTTTTTCAAAGGTAGTAGCAAATGGAAGGAAGGAAGGAAGGAAGGAAGGAAGGAAGGAAGGAAGGAAGGAAGGAAGGAAGGAAGGAAGGAAGGAAGGAAGGAAAGAAAGAGGGAGGGATGAATGGAGGGAGAGAGGGTGGGAAGGAAGGAGGCAGGGAGGGAGGGAAGTAAAGAGACAGGATTAGAGTCAATAAAAGGTGGGCTACTCCCTCCATTTTTTTTTCTGTTTAACACTTGAAGGCATCAGTTCCTCAAAGAATCTCTATAGCATGCCATAGGTACTGCCAAGGGAAATAAGGAACTCTTCCCCTTATGATGAGTGAAAACAAGCTCTGTGCCCCACCTAGTAAAGGAAAAAAGAAGCATTTATTAAAGATTTTGAACTGGAAATTTTTACAGAATTGAGTCACTATTTGCCATGCCTCTCAAAGGATTGCTATATCTCATGCAGAAATTCTAGCTATAAACTTAAAACTGGAAGGGATCTTAAAGATCATCCCCAACACACACTCCCATTTTCTTAACTAAGAGGTCCACCTCCTGCTTGTCCAGATCATTCAAGTTGGCTGCAGCAAAGAAGAGATTCAACACTTTTTCCAATATGGCACCTGCACTCTGACTCATGCCAAATCATGAAACCATTCTCAATTCTCCTGAGTCATAGGAGAACAAATTCACTTTACAATTCTCTTTCTAAAAAAACAGCAACAATAATAATAGCAATGAAAATCACCTGTTCCATAAAAAATTAAGAACAAAGTCTTTTCTTTTGCCCACATTAAATACTTATATAAGATATGTGAAATAAATGCTTTCAGAATATAAAAATCTCATGAATGAAATTGAAAGGAGTGGATACATGTCTTTGCAGTCATCCTGTTTGCTACTGAAGTTGTACCAAGACGCTTTGAATAACTCTACAGAAGATGGGCTTCTATCCCAATACTCTGATTCAGTTACAAAAGCAATTATTTTATTCAGTTGTGCAGGAATCCACAAAATATTTAACATAAAAGGAAACAGTAGAACAGCATCATAATTTGTGCAAGGAATGTTTCAAATGGAAGTCCAAAAAAATAAAAATAAAAATGAGATGAATAGTCACACACACACACACACACACACACACACACACACACACACACACACACAGAGACAAGTTTTAAGCTTACAAAGTGTTTTGTAAATATTATCTCATTTGAGATTCACTACAACCTGGGAGGTAGGTACTATTTTATCCTCATTCTACAGGTAAAGGTGCTGACACAAAGAGAAGTTGAGTGACTTTCCCAAGGTCACACAACTAGTGTCTGAGGTTAAATTTGAATTCAGCCTAGAGGTCCAGCTCTATACATTCACTGCACCACCTCACTGCCTGCTGCTGCTACAATTATATGGAATCTTAGGGTTTAAAAAGTTTTTGAAATCATAGGGTGATAGATAGAATCAGATGTTTCAAACTGTGTTGGGTATTTCAGCCTTCATTTTGTTCAGCCCTCTTATTCTACCAATGAGAATACTGAGATCTGTAGAAGGGAAAATTGCTCAAGGTCACTTAAATTGTCTTTGACAGAGACAAGATTCAAATCTTTATCTTCTGTTTTGAAACTGAAGGCTTTTGTCAGTGGGCTTGGGTTCAAATCTCAGCTCCATAATTTGCTACTTTTGGAACCTTTCTCAAATCATTTCATTTTTCTAGGCCTTATTTTCCTCATTTTTAAAAAAAAGGGAAGGGGGAATTGAACTGGATCACCTCTGAATGAACCTTTCCGATTCTAAATCCTATGATGTCTATGGAAACAATAGCATTTCTATATTATTATGTGCCAAGATAATTTGCTATTGTCAATATGTAAAGAAAATCAAACTTGGGATGTGTAAGCTCAGTAGTAAAATAAAGCCTAAATCCTGGTTCTTTATAGAAATATTTTTTTAACATCTCAATTCTGTATCACATCAAAATTCTTTCCTCATAACAATCTTATGAGGTAGTTAACACAAATATTATTCCTAATGTTAGGTGAAAGGAGGTGTCAGTCATATTATCTACAATCCCTTGTTGCTTCTTCTCTCCTGAATATTTCTTTTTTCATGTTGTTATTATATTCCAGAGGGCAGCTTAAGCAAGTATTGTTTGAGTTGGCAGATTTGAGAGTTAGCTACTACTTGATAATGAGACAGCATTATACAGTGAAATGAATGCTGTTTCTAAATCAGAGTTCAAATCTTGCTTCTGGTGTCTGCTACCTGTGATCTTGGGCAAATCACTTAATCTCCTTTGGCCTCAGTTTCCACTTTTGTAAAATGAATGGGTTAGATTAAATGGCCTCTAAAGTCACTTCTAACTTTAAATCTATAAACCTATGAAATATATTAAACTTAGTAAAGTCTTAGCCATCCTTGTTTGAAGTAGTTTTGCTAAATAAAATGAGATGTGTTGTAATAAGATATTATCTTGTTCCATATTTCAGTGGAACTGTGATCCATTAATCACATATTTTCCTTCCAATGATGCAAATCACAAAGCAGACAATGTTCTCTTTTGTAACACTATCTGTATCACAGCTCTGTACAAATTTATTGTTTAACCCAAGTTGTTAGAAATCTAATGCCCTGTGTTCCTATATATTTTTAAATGATGAGACTTTTTACATTTAGTTCATCCATTCGGAACTTATTTTTTGACAAACTGCTATATACTTTTCTCAACAATACTTTGTATTCATGAGCTTATTGAAGATTGGATTATTGTAACTGTTTCTTTCTATGTATTGTTAATATTCTACCATTTAAATCAATGTTCCTATTATGTACTTAGTACAAGATAAACTTGGCAATGATCTTATTTTTACTAGGTCTGTGATTTCATAGTTTAGAAACTCCCATTGAGGTAAGTCCCTCTACAATTGAAAGTTGGCAGCTTCTCTGCAGATTATATTCTTTAAGATTTTCCTGGAGTAATTATAGAATAAATCAGGCAAATGACATGCCCAGGGCCACATGTCAGAGACAGAGTATGAAACCAGTTCTCCCTGTCTAAGATGCAAAGCTATTAACTACCACAACCAGTTTGTTTATGATTACCATGTCATACTACAGTATCAGCGCTGATAATGCTAGTTTTATTTTATTCCTATATTTTCATTATTTTCACATATTTTGAAATTTTGATCCTCCATTTGAATTCTGTTGTTAAATTTTGTGATTTTTATAAATTAACCTTTTGGTAGATTGTAGAATGTTAAAAACTACAGCTTAATTTGGATAGTTTTATTTTTATTCAATTGATACAGCTGCATAATAAACACTAAATAGTTCTCACTTATAGTTTAAGGTTCGTTCATCCTTAGATTTCTAGCAAGAATCACTCATAGTTACAAGAGATAATTTTAAAATCAATTGCTATGGTGATTTCTTTATTGTCATCAATGATATTTTGTCTATAATTTCATTTTCTGCTTAATCTTACCTTGATTTGAAAGTCACGAACATATTTGTTTCACAGAAGGCATTTGATAAATTTGTTTCTCTTATTTTCAAACAGTTATATAGCACTGGAATAATTAGTATATTAGATGTTTATGAAGATTTATTTTATAAACATTTCTGATCTCAAAAACCTCCCTGTCCCTGGAAAATAATGTATAATTTCTTTCTGAAACTCTATTTCTGTTAATTTGGGCATTTTTATAGCTATTGATTTCATTTAAGTTTTTAGTGGGATATAATTTGGTATTGTAGCTTATCATATTTTCTTTTCTTTCTAAGTCATTTGCCATGAATTCTTTCTTTTAAATTTTATTTTGTTGTCTTTTAATAATGAAATCAGCATTAAGTTTTTCAGTTTTTTAAATCTTTTCAACTATTCAATCCTTACATTTACTATTCCAGTTTTTCTTTTCATTCTTTTTATCTCATCTTTAAATTTCAAAATTGTCTCTTTATTGCTATCTGGCTATACTCCTCTGGAATTCATCATACTCACTGAACTTCCCTTCTTTCTTACTCCCTCCCACCCAACTTTCAGCTTTTTATGTTTTCTGTCCTTATTAGACTGTGAGCTCCTTGAAGGCATAGATGGTATTTGGTCTTTTGTTGCTGTTTGCATCCCCAGAGTTTAACATAGTATCTAATCTCTAGTAGGTGCTTTAAAAGGGGTTATTGATTAACTTCAGTAATAGTTTGAGGATTATTAATTTGTTGATTTTCCAGTATGCTTTTTAATGTGCTTTTTAAATCATTAACTTTCTCCTTTTTTAGTCTACTTTAAGGGTTATTAAATTCAACCCATATACATATTCCAGATTTATGTGTTCAATCTGTTTCTCTCTATTACATTCTATTATATTACCTTTTTAGTCTATGCTTCACATAGATAAAGCACATCTTGCTTTTTAGCAATCTATTCATTTTGAAAATTTTTATTTTAATCTTTTGTTTTTTACTTTACGCATATTTCCTATTCCAGTAGAAATCATTTGTTATAACAAAGAATAAAAAAGAGAAAGAAAAATCGTTCAGAAAAACTAACCAGATTTCACACGTCCAGCCAAGATGGCGGAGAGAAGACAGGCACAGTTCTAAAGTCTCCTGATCTCTTCCCCATCTATCACATGAAACAAACCTCTTAAAAGAAATCCGACCCACAAAACCCAGAAAGAAAAGCCAGGAGAAAGACCATCTACCTCAGGATTTGTCTCCCACAGCAGCTTCAGCTGAATTCGGGAGGGTGAGTCTGGGATCAGAGGGAGGATCAGCCCTGGATCAGTCAGATTATATTGGAACCGGGAGTCTGAGGGCCAGACCTGCTGGATCAGCAGTGGGGCTAGAGAAAAGGGGCTTGGGTCCACGGGAAAGCAGAGGCGAAAGTGTTGGTGCTGTCCCCCTGGAGCTTGGGGGAGAGTTCTGGTGAAGGAGAGCTGCGGACACCATCCCTGGGATCCTCTGGCCTGATAAACTCTTGAGTCCAGGCCTCCATTGCACAGAGGCCTCTTCCCAAACAAACAAATGCAAACTACTTCTGCCTCAGGCCCAGGTGTGTGAGCAGAAGAACCAGCCCAGCTGAGGAATGACCTCAGGCCAGGGTAAAGCCCACCATTGATTGAAGGCAAAAGAATTCAATAGCTCCAACTCCTCCCATCAAGCAAAGGGAGAAGGCCTCTCAACCAAGGTCACAGACACTCCAGAGAAAGCAACCAGCACCTCCTACTGGCCAGCAAGAGAAACTGCACTCAGTAAAGCCTTTAGCAATCCCAAGCCCAGGTGAACCAACCCCCCCCCCCCCAACTCAAGGTCTTAGCATAATCAAGAAGGGTCAGCAGAAAGGCAGATCCATAGAAAAATTCCTGGAAGGGAAAGACCCCAACTCAGAGAGACCTGGAACCTCTGAGGAGAATACAATCTGGTCTCCAGCACAGAAAGACTTCCTTGAAGAAATAAGGAAGGAGCTTAAAAATTTGGGAGAGACAATTAATACCTTGCAACAAGAAAACAAAACCTTAAAAAGTACAATTGTACAAACACAAAAGGAGAATAAATCTCTCAGATCATCAAATGAGCAAATGCAAAAAGAAATTAATTCTCTCAAAACCTCAATTGGTCAAATGAAAAGCTCTTTCAAAAGTAGAATTCACCAATTGGAAAAGGAATTGCAAAAGGTTAATGAAGAAAACTCTTCCCCCAAAAAATAATGGAGTCTACAGAAACTAATGACTCCATGAGACAGCAAGAGTCAGTTAAACAAAATCAAAAAAAATAGAAAAAATAGAAGCAAATGTAAAATACCTCATCAACAAAACCACTGACCTCAAGAATAGATCGAGGAGGGGCAACCTGAAAATTATAGGACTTCCTGAAAACATTGAAGAGAAAAAAAGCCTGGACTTAATATTACAGGATCTAGTGATGGAAAACTGCCCTGATATCATGGAATCAGAGGGCAAAGTAGTTATTGAAAGAGTACATCTATCCCCACCAGACAAAGGTCCTAAAATGAAAACATCAAGGAATGTTGTGGGTAAACTCCAGAACTATCAGATAAAAGAGAAAATCCTGCAAGCAGCCAGAAAGAAAAAATTTAAATATCAAGGAGCCACAGTAAGGATCACACAGGACCTGGCTGCATCAACTTTAAGGGATCAAAGGGCCTGGAATGAGATATTTTGAAGAGCATGGGAGCTTCGAATGCAGCCAAGAATCTACCTTCCTGCAAAGCTGAGCCTTTTCTTGCAGGGAAAAAGATGGACATTTAATGAAATGGAAGAATTCCAAAAATTAAGGATGAAAAGACCAGAGCTAAACAGAAAATTTGGACATCAAACAGGAGGTTCAAGAGACACATGAGAAGGTAAAAAAAGGGGGGGTGGCAGTAAAAGAAAAAAATGCAATCCAGCAAGTTGAAACTGGCTATATCGCAGCATTGGGGAGGGGGGGGGGAACAAAAAGATTCTCATAAATCTTGAGAAATGTAGAAAGAATGGAAGAATAGAGAAATTAGAGAGAATACACCTAGCCAGAAATGATGGACATTCATGACCTACCCATGAGACTACTATCTCATGGGATGTAACTGGCTTTAACCCCACTTGGGAGAAAGACTCTAATAACTCTCAGGAATTTTGATTCTATTGGATAGAATATACTGAACTAGAAGGGACAGACACTCAGAGTTTTCTATGACTTAGATAGAATGATCTAAAAAAAACACTACCTCCCAAAAAAGGGGGACAGGAAGAGGGAGGGGATTGAATGGGGGTAAATCTCATTACACTAAGAGGTACAAAAAACCTATGGTAATAGTGGGGAAGAAGGGAGCAGAGGAGAAACACCTGAATCATCTTCTCATCAGACTTGGCTTAAAGTCAACCCACACATTCTCAGTTAACTTATAAAACATCTAACCTTTCAAGTATTAAAAGGAGAAAAGGGGAGGGGGACGGAGAAAAGGAAGGGGAATGGGGGAAATAAGGGGAAATAACAAAAGGAAGGGAAGGGAAAAGGGAAAAAGGGAAAGGGGAAAGAAAAGGGAGGGTGTGATATAGGAAGGCAAACACACTGAAGGGGGTGGTATTCAGAAAAAAAAGACTGGGGAATATGGATAAAAGGGGAGAAAGGGGGAAAATACAAACAGAGGGAAGATAGCACGGAGGGCAATAAAGAATTAGTAATCATAACCTTGAATGTGAATGGGATGAACTCTCCCTTAAAATGTAAGCAAATAGCAGAGTGGATTAAAAAAACAGGATCCTACAATATTCTGCTTACAAGAAACTCATTTGAAGCAGAGAGATACATATAGAGTAAAGGTAAAAGGTTGGAGCAAAATATATTTTGCTTCAGCTGAAGTAAAAAAAGCATTGGTAGCAATCCTTATCTCAGACAAAGCAGCAGCAAAAATAGATAGCAGTAAAAGAGATAAGGAAGGAAACTTTATCCTCCTAAAAGGTACCATAGACAATAAAGTCATTTCAATATTGAATTTAAATGCACCCAGTGGGACAGCACCCAAATTCTTAGAGGAGAAGCTGAAAGAACTACAGGAAGACATAGACAGCAAAGCTCTACTAGTGGGAGACCTCAACCTCCCACTATCAGATCTAGATAAATCAAAACATAAAACAAACAAGAAAGAAATTAGGGAGGTAAATAGATGGTTAGAAAAATTAGATCTGGTAGACTTATGGAGGAAACTGAATGGGGATAGAAAGGAATATACCTTTTTCTCTGCAGTACATGGAACGTATACAAAAATTGACCATGTACTAGGACATAAAAACCTAATGATCAACTGTAGAAAGGCAGAAATAGTGAATACATCTTTCTCCGATCACAATGCAATAAAAGTCATATGCAATACTTGGCCAAGGAGATATAGACCCAGAACAAATTTGAAACTGAATAACCTCATTTTAAAAAATGAGTGGACCAAAAAACAAATTATAGAAAGAATTAACCATTTTATCCTAGATAATGATAATAATGAAACAACATATTCAAACCTATGGGATTCATTCAAAGCGACTCTCAGGGTATATATTATAGCTCTAAATGCTTATATGAAGAAATTGGAGAAAGAGAAAATCAATGAACTAAACATGTAACTAAAAAAAATTAGAGAAAGAACAAATCAAAAATCCCCAGTTAAATACCAAATTAGAAATTCTAAAAATTAAAGGAGAAATTAATAAAATTGAAAGCAAAAAACCTATTGAATTAATAAATAAAACCAAAAGTTGGTATTATGAAAAACCAATAAAATTGATAAACCTCTGGTCAATTTTTTAAAAAAAAAGAAAGAAGAAAACCAAATTGCTAGTATCATAAATGAAAAAAGGTGAACTCGCCACCAATGAGGAGGAAATTAAAGTAATAATTCGAAATTATTTTGCCCAACTCTATGCCAATAAATTTGGTAATCTAAGTGAAATGGATGAATATTTACAAAAATATAAGTTGCCCAGGTAAAATGAAGAAGAGATTAAATACCTAACAACCCTAAGAAAATGAAATTCAACAAGCCATTATTGAACTCCCTAAAAAAAAATCTCCAGGGCCCGATGGATTCACAAGTGAATTCTACCAAACATTTAAGGAACAATTGGTTCCAATCCTATATAAACTCTTTGGAAAAATAGGGAAAGATGGAACTCTGCCTAACTCTTTCTATGAAACCAATATGGTACTGTTACCTAAACCAAGAAGAGTTAAAACAGAGAAAGAAAATTATAGATCTATTTCCCTGATGAATATAGATGCAAAAATCCTAAATAAAATCTTAGCACAACGATTACAAGTCATCACTAGGATAATACATTATGATCAAGTAAGATTTATTCCAGGAATGCAGGGTTGGTTCAATATTAGGAAAACTGTTAGTTTACTCAATTATATCAACAAAAAACCTATCAGAAATCATATGATCATATCAATAGATGCTGAAAAAGCTTTTGACAAAATACAACATCCATTCCTATTAAAAACACCAGAGAGTGTAGGACTAAATGGACTGTTCCTTAAAATAATTAGCAGTATCTATCTGAAACCATCAACAAGCATTATATTCAATGGGGAGAGGCTATAGGCATTCCCAATAAGATTAGGGGTGAAACAAGGGTGCCCATTATCACCACTACTATTCAATATCGTATTAGAAATGTTAGCATCAGCAATTAGAAAAGAAAAAGAAACTGAAGGAATTAGAATTGGAAAGGAAGAGACAAAACTCTCACTCTTTGCAGATGACATGATGGTCTACCTAGAGAATCCCAAGAAATCATCTAAAAAACTACTGGAAACAATTAGCAATTTTAGCAAAGTTGCAGGTTATAAAATAAACCCTCATAAATCCTCAACTTTTCTATATATGTCTAGCAAGAAACAGCAGGAAGAGCTAGAAAGAGAAATCCCATTCAAAGTAACCTCAGACAATATAAAATATTTGGGAATCTATTTGCCAAGATAGACTCACAATCTTTTTTTGAAAACAATTATAAAACACTTCTCACACAAATTAAATTAGATTTAAATAACTGGGCAAATATCAACTGCTCATGGATAGGTAGAGCTAATATAATAAAAAATGAGAATTCTACCAAAACTAATCTGTTTAGTGCCCTACCAATCAAAATTCCAAAAAATTATTTTAACGAGTTAGAAAAAATTATAAGTAAATTCATATGGAGAAATAAAAAGTCAAGAATTGCCAGGAGCTTAATGAAAAAATTGCATAAGAAGGTGGCTTAGCCCTACCCAATCTAAAATTATATTATAAAGCATCAGTCATCAAAACTGTTTGGTATTGTCTAAGAAATAGAGTGGTGGACCAGTGGAATAGACTAGGTGTAAAAGCAGGAGATGATTATAGTAATCTGTTGTTTGATAAACCCAAAGGGTCCAGCCATTGGTATAAAAACTCCCTCTTTGATAAAAATTGCTGGGATAATTGGAAGTTAGTATGGAAGAAACTTAGATTAGACCAACACCTCACACCCTTTACCAACATGGTTACAGGACATAGACATAAAAAAAACAATACTATAAGCAAATTAGAAGATCAAGGACTAGTCTACCTGTCAGATCTATGGAAAGGGGAACAGTTTATGACTAAGGAAGAGATGGAGAACATCACCAAAAACCAATTAGATGAATTTAATTACATTAAATTAAAAAGCTTTTGCACAGATAAAACCAATGTAACCAAGATCAAAAGAAATGTAGTAAATTGGGAAACAATCTTTACAACTAATGATTCTGACAAAAGACTCATTTCTAAAATATACAGAGAACTGAGTCATATTTTTAAAACATAAAGCCATTCCCCAATTGACAAATGGTCAAAGGATATGCAAAGGCAATTTACAGATGAGGAGATCAAAGTAATCCATAGCCATATGAAAAAATGCTCTAAATCATTAATTATTAGAGAAATGCAAATTAAAGCTTCTCTGAGGTACCAGCTCACACCTCTCAGATTGGCCAGTATGACCAGGAAGGATAATGATCATTGCTGGAAGGATGTGGGAAATCTGGGACACTATTACACTGTTGGTGGAGCTGTGAACTCATCCAACCTTTCTGGAGAGTTATTTGGAACTATGCCCAAAGGACAACAAAAATGTGCATACCCTTTGACCCAGCATTACCACTACTGGGTCTATACCCTGAAGAGATGAGGAAAAAGTGTAAAAACATTATTTGTACAAAAATATTTATAGCAGCCCTGTTTGTGGCAGCAAAGAATTGGAAATCCAGTAAATGTCCTTCAATTGGGGTATGGCTTAGCAAACTGTGGTATATGTATGTCATAGAACACTATTGTTCTATTAGAAACCAGGAGGGATGGGATGTCAGGGAAACCTGGAGGGATTTGCATGAACTGATGCTGAGTGAGATGAGCAGAACCAGAAAAACACTGTATACCCTAACAGCAACATGGGGGTAATGATCAACCTTGATGGACTAGCTCATTCCATCAGTGCAACAATGGGGAACAATTTTGGGCTGTCTGCAAAGTAGAGTACCATCTGTATCCAGATAAGGAGCTGTGGAGTTTGAACAAAGTGCAAGGACTATTCCCTTTAATTTAGGAAAAAAACAGATATCTTATTGTCTGATCTTGTTACCTCTTAGACTTCTCTTTAAGTATATGATTTCTCTCTCATCACACCCAATTTGGATCAAGGTACAACATGGAAACAAAGTAAAGACTGACAGAGTGCTTTCTGTGGGGGGGGTGGGGGGAGGGAAGCAAGATTGGGGGAAGATTGTAAAATTCAAATAATATCTTTAATAAAAATAAATTAAAAAAAGAAAAAAAGAAAAACTTACCAGTATATAGAAAGTCTGTCATCTACCGTGTTCCACATTCTTAATATAGCACCTCCAAAAAAACAGGGAGATATTTTCTCATATGAATCAAATAGTATTTAGTTATTAAGCTTAGACTATTATGTGATGGGGATATAAACAAAGTAAAGAAGCAATCTCCTATCTCAAGAAGTATCTTCTAACATATTTTCTTTAGATATAAAATTGAATATAATTTCATAATATTTTGTTTCAATTGATTTGCTGTTCTACCTTCCATTTACATTTTATAGTGGTTATGTGCATTGCTTTCATGGTTCTGCTTACTTCACTTTGCATCACTTCATATGAGTTTTGCCATGCTTCTCTGCATATCTTTATCATTTCCTAAAGTGCAATAATATTTCAATACATTCATGTACCACAACTTTTTCAGTTGCCACCCATTTTGTAAGCAACTACTTTTGTTTGGGCTACTCAGGACCTTTCATCTTATCATTATCCTCAGTGAGGAATATGCCTGCGCTTTCAGTCAAACAAATAGATATCTTAGTCCATTTCCTCACATAATTCTAAATTGTTTTCCAGAATGAATAGACTGATTTACAGTTCTACTAACAATGCATTATGTACTCATCTATCTTTCAACAATCCCTCCAGCACACACTGTTCTTTGCCAATTGGCTGAGTATGAAGTGAAATTTTATTTATTTTGATTTGCATATCTCTTATTGTTAAATTGTTAGTGATTTGAAGCATTATTTTATATACAAAAACAATAAATCCCAAAATCACCCATCTTCCAACATCAAAGCACTATCCTAAGATTTTACTTTTATGGATTTTTTTAAATTCTCCATATGGCCAAGATAAGGATGTTATCATAATTTCTCTTCCTACTTCTTTCTTTGATTAACCTCCTCCTATGGCAAAAAATTTCAGGAATTATTATTTTACTTCTTATTCCTTCCTTTTCCTTTAATTCTCCATATGATTTAATTGTTTTTTCCTCTAGAATTCATAAAAATTATCATTCTTGACTCTCCTCTCCTATATCTATTCCTGTATAGTCTGGTCCCAAAGATTGTAGGATACTCCTTCCTCAGCTGTACCTCTCAAGTAATTTCATTCAAAACTCAGTTTAGAACCCATCTCTTTCTCGAAAACTTTCCCAATTCCCTCAATTGCTAAGTACATATTTTCTATGCATTTGGTACATACATATATATGTATGTATTTACACACCCACGCACATATACTATCAGTTTTTGCTAGAAAATAAGTTTCTTAAGGGCAAGGAATGTTTCCTTGTGGTCTTTATATGCTCAGATTTCAATAGAGCATAGTAATTAATTCATTGATTATTGACTGATAATCAAAGGATTTTTATCTCAAATTTGTGTACTTTAAATTTTCAATTATTCTTTAATTGTGTGCTTTAAAAGATAGTTAGTTTATTATCTCCTTATAATACATAGGTATTAACTCAACCTTTCCTCATTACTTGTATTCATATCTAGATTACCTTCTTAAGCTTCAGAAGTCTGACAATCTGCATATCAAAACAATTTTCTTACTCTTTTAAATTTAACAATGAAGAAATTAGTTTTTTTTTCTGAAATCAGCTTTTGTCAAGATGAAACAAGGTCAGTTTTGCAGCACTGTTTAATTTGGGGTATAGAACTATTTTTGGCATGATTTATTCCATTCTTATTTTTATCATCATTGAATACTCTGATGTAGTCTTAATTAGTAATTTTCAATATGTGAATTACTTCTTCCTTGCTGCTTTCAAGTTCCTCTTATTCACATTGAAATGCTGAAACTAGGTAATTACATTTCTGGGGAAGTTAAACTTAGGGCTCCTCTGCTATCATTTTATGTTCTAATAGACTTGCATTCAGTCTGTACTGCCAGACAATTTTCATTTTCTGGGCATGTGGTATTCAGATTCTTTGCTATTCATGTGTTGTTTTAGTTTGTCTTTTTTTCCTAGAGACTACTAATTCTCAGATTGTAAATGACTCAGTAAGTGCTTAATACTTGTTGACTGGTTGACTAACGAGATTTTGGCAATCTTAAGTCTTTCTCCCATTTTAAAAAAAATCTCCTGTTACTTCGTTTTTCCATGACAGCATTTCTTTTGTTCTCTCTTTGCTATTCTATTCTTTGTAAAGTCCATAGATTCACTGAGTTTTTTCACTGTCATTTCTATACTGCCAATTTTCATGTTTATCTTCTTGATATTTTACTTCTACAATGTTATTACTAATTTTGTAGACCTCAGATCTTCCTCTTTTATCTTTTATTATGGTTCTAAATGACTATAGAGGTTCTTCTGGTAAGTTTAGTCCCTCTTCTGGAAATGTAATTGAAGATGCAGTTTGTTGAGTGGAAATTCATTGCTAAAGCCAGCAAAAGTTGTATACCAATCTCAAGATACAAAAAAGTACATTATGATCCCAGAGTTTTTACTTACATAATTCTTTGCCTAATGTTAATAATCAAAGGGTCAATGAACAGAGTTATCTCTATGGTTCCGTTTATCAAATAATCTCATATGATCTTAGCATATACATGAGATTCCTTTTTAAAGGTGAGCCTCTAAGGGTCAGTTTTGATCTAACAAGATCTTGAATTTTCTGCAATTGGTGTGATGTAATGTTTTGCATTAGCAAAATCAAAGGTAAAACCACCATTTTGATGGGTCTCAGGAGAAAAAGAATATAGAGAGAGAAGCAGTGTAATATAATGGAATGAGCAATTCTAGGAAGAATGAGAGAATTCAAGTTCAAATCCTATCTCTGATGCATACTAGCACTGTGACATTAGGCAAATCATAACTTTCTTTATATGATGGGGTTGGACTAGACATTTAAAGCCTTTCTAGCTAAAGAGCTTTGATCTTACAGCTTCCTTAATTACACAAAGTTTAATAGTTGAATGTTTGGGGAAGATAAGAATTACAATATGTCACTGAAAAGACACATTATTGCATAAGATTTAGAGTTTAGAACAATGTATTAAAGTTTAGAGAGTATCTAGTCCAATCTCCTACAGATTAGGAAATTGGGACTAGAAAGTAATCATATTTTATCTACAGCCCTGTAAGTAGAAAGAAAAAACAAGCATTTAAATTCAAACCTTCAAATTTCAAAACCTTTCCAGTATATCATACTATCTGCTCGGACTAGTTCTATGATTTCAAGAGAAAAGTACATGTGAAAAAATAAGCTACTTTGGTTATTTGGCCTTATATAGACCTCGCAAAAAGTGGCTATTGGGTTTAAAAAACCAAAAATAACCTTCTGTCATTTGTGTAATTTGACATAGAATCTCACCAAGACACACAGGGCAGTAATGGTGTCAATATAGTTGCTACTAAATAAATAATAGACTGAAATGGAATGACTCCATAATTTTATTTTTTAAATCTTCATTCAATGTAAAGATTTTCTGCCAAAATAGTAATCTAATGCCTGAAGAAGTAACCTCTGTAAATTAAAGTGGATGCCATTTGGACAGTAGAAAGCCTAAGTTAAGAGTGATCATAGATTACACAGCATGTCACAAGAAGTCTTCCTCCTACAGTTTTGGGGCCTCAAAATTGATCTGATTCTGTTCCCAAAAAAAGGTAGCCTGGACTAGAGACCAGAAAGACTTCAGTATAAAAGCCACTCTTGACATTTGCTAGTTGGGAGATTCTGGGCGAATCACTTA
The DNA here is from genome assembly GCF_037893015.1 of Macrotis lagotis. NCBI lineage: Eukaryota > Metazoa > Chordata > Mammalia > Peramelemorphia > Peramelidae > Macrotis > Macrotis lagotis. The sequence goes on from NC_133665.1 coordinate 67,507,541, forward strand.
ACCAAATGGGCATCAGTTCCCTCACATATAAAATAGTCATAGTGATACTCTTTCTGCTTGCCTTAAAAGGACAGTTGTGAGAGAAGAGCTTTGTTGGCATTCATACTTGCATACTCTCATATGTATTTGTGTGAATATATATATATATGTATACATGCATATGTATACATATACTTGTGATTTCGTTTGTATAGGGAATTCAAAATGGAAAAAAAAAATCTTCTAGCCACTTAGCAACTTGGTCTTAAAGAATTGTGTGGGGCACTAAGAAGTAAGTGATCTGTCTGTCATCACATAGAGCAGGACTTGACCTCAGGTCTTGCTGTCTCTGAGGACCAGTCCTCTCTCCATTAGACCACACCTCTTTTGTGCATGTTCAATTAACTTCAGAGGTGGTTTGTTTACTGAATTCTATTAGCAGACACATGGATTGCTTTGTTTTAAGGGCTGTAGATTAGCTAATGAAGTGATTTGGGATATTTTTGTTACAGAGCATATTAAAAGTGTTCATGGAAAATTTTAATGCATTTGTCTGACAGACGCATTCTTTTTTTTTTTAGGTTTTTTTCTTTGCAAGGCAAACGGGGTTAAGTGGCTTGCCCCAAGGCCACACAGCTAGGTAATTAGTAAGTGTCCCCAAGGCCACACAGCTAGGTAATTAGTAAGTGTCTGAGACCGGATTTGAACCCAGGTACTCCTGACTCCAGGGCTGGTGCTTTATCCACTGCGCCACCGAGCCGCCCCTAGAGACACATTCTTAATACAGTTCTCGGTCTTCTTAAACTTGGGTACCCTGAAGGTACTACCCCCTTTTGCCTTAATTTTAACCTGCCTATAATGATTTTTCCACTATAGCTAGAAAAACAAACTCCTAGTCTTAATAATTAGCAAATATAAATGAAAATCTATCTGGACAATACCTCTGATACGAATAATTTCCTTATTGGCCCTCAAACAATAATAGTGGCTTCTTTGGCTTCCTTCAAGTCTCAACTAAAATCTCACCTGATACAGAAAGTCTTTCCTAATTCTTCTTAATTCTAGTACCTTCTCTCCGCTGATCATTTTCAATTTATCCTGTAGATATCTTATTTGTACATAATTTATACATGTTATCTTCATAAGATAACTTCCTCAAAGACAGAGTGCCTGGTTAAATAATAGGTGCATAATAAATACTTATTGATTGATTGATACCCCATCAGAGAACACAGAGGAGAACTTATGCATACTAAACTAAACACTGGACTTTCAAGGCTCCCCTACTCACAATATGGGTGTCCAATACCAGTTGGTTTTCACATGTCCCAAGCATTCTGAGAAACTTGCCATATTTTTTCCCAGGACTGACATGTCACTTAAAGGAAATCAGACAAATTTTAAAGTGTGGGAAGGACTGTTTTGTGGGGGTATAGAGGATGTGAAATCCAAATCAGGAGAAAAATAATTAATCAAAATTTAGGGTATAAGTACCAAAAATGTAAGGAGCTTAGACAACTGCAAAGACCAACTCCAGAAACTAAGGTCCCATCTTGACTAAATCATTTTATAAAATATGGGATCATATAAGGTCATAGGTTTCCAAAAGATCCCCAAGTCATATGAGGTCTTTATTCTTTCTCAACTTCTGAAGAGAAGGATGATCTTCTTAACTTTTTTTCTTCTACCTCCCTTCCTTATTCCCTGTCCCACTCCAGTAAAATGCTAGCAACTGAGTTTCATTTTGCCTTAAGAAATTATTAATTGCTATTTAAGACAGTGCAAGATGCCAGGGACTTTACCAGCATTGCACACTGACATTTTGCAAGGATGAATTCTTTTGGCCTAAGATCAAGAGTACACACATGCTTTTGTTCAACATTAGGCACACATGATAGATCTTCTGTTCCTTAAGCAGCCATTATATGACCTCCATTTTCTTTTATGTAATTGAGCTTCCCATTGTACTATTTATGATGATGGTTATCATGATAATCTCATTTTTGTGAACTCATGAAGAGCTTAATTATGTTGCCAATTGCCTCTTGCATAAGCAAAGTTAACACAGTTGCTAAGCTGAGTATTGCCTATTATCCAGTGAGTTTAGGACAGTCTTCAATAGCCCATTTAGAGAGTTCAGGTCAAAAATGGAAATGGGGTTTTGCACCACAGGGTCCCATGGCTCTTTCATGCTCAGGATAATGTTTATTGGTTGCCAATGGAATTGCTGGCATCCTCAAGGGGATAAAAAACAAACCCCAAAATCCTGGACCCTCTAAATCAGTTTTCTTATTGAAGCCAAGAGGTGTATACTTTCAAAACTTCCTAATATTCTCTGATTTAAATGCAAATTCCCATTTGCAGTTCTGAGTAATGTTCAGTCTGAAAAACACAATTACACAGTCATGTCATTCTATGAGTTTGGTAGATCCTTAATGAGATTTGCCTCAGTGACACAAGAATTACCAAGGATGGGGAAGGGTGCTGAGAATACAGGAGGGGATAGGGAAGGAAGAGGAACCACCCCCCTTTCTAAGGGGGAGGGGGGAGTGGGCAGAGTGGAAGATGAGCAATACAGAGAAAACACTAAAAATTTTCCATGAACAAAATCAATATGCTTTGCAACAGAAACATAATAAATCGCTTCATCAACTAACCCTCAGCCCCTAAAAAAGCAACACATATGTCTGGCAGCAGAATCCAGTAAACAAATCACCCTTGGAGATTAACTACACATGAACTAAGGCCTTTGTAGCATTTCTTTCAACAGACTGTACACAGCACAAATATGTCTTTTTAAAGGCAGCGATTGGGTGGCTTTAAACCTATTTAACCCTAATAGTTGTTGGAATATTTTGGCCTACCAGCATCTGTCTTATTGTGAAGCTAGAGAACTCATAAAGTAGAAGTGAGAATGGTGCCCATGATAGAGAGAAGGGAGATGACATGTCACAAAAAGGCAACAGAAGTAGGTCACTTTGGCTGTCAACAGAGCACAGAAAGGAGAAAATGTGAAATAAGTTTCAACAGGAAAAGTTGGATGTGAACTTGAAGGGTTTTAGAGAAAAAAAAAAGAAGTCTGCATTTTATCCTAGAGGTAAGAGGGAACCATGAAATCATCTTGTTAGTTTATGGAGCTGTAATTTGGTTGAAGCCATACTTTTAGAATATTTATTTGGCCACTGAATGAGTGAGAGAATCTAAAGATTAGAAAACCAACTTGAATTGCAATGCAATAGTCTAGGCAAGAGCCTCTTTAAATATGTTAAAATTGCTAAATCAGTTTCCTCCTCTTTTTTGTTACTCTTCGTTATACATGATTGCTCTCAAAGAAGGGGTGGGGTACATTGAGAAATATAAGTCACTTTCCCTCTGTTTGCCTTAGTTTACTCCATAGTAAAATGCAGATAGTAGTAGCTTCTACCTCACAGGGTTGCAAAGAAGATCAAATGAGATAATACTTGTCAAATGCTTAGCACAGTGCTGGTACTATATAAATAATAGTCGTTATTTTTAGCTATTATTACATCATAGTCTCATTTTTTGCTTTTGCCTGAATTATAAAAAAAAATAAGCAAATACCAAAAAAAAAAAAAAACCTAACCACACATGGGCAAAAGCCAACAAAGTAAATTACTCATATGAAGTATTTCAAGTGGTTATCTGGGACAGGTCAAAATATCATAGGGTTAATTGTAGAAAAACAGGAAGTAAAGTCAACTCACACAAAAGAGAATTCACTTGTCTAGACAGGTTGGTTCCAAGGATTCCTAGTGTACCAAGGTTGGTCTGACTATATGCAAGCTACATTTTCCCTAAGCCATTGGAAAACTTGAGAGTGACTTTGAATCATAGGAAGAGAATGGCAAAATGGTAAAAAACAAAGAAAACAGTAATGATAAAAACAAATGACATCTTTATATGAATTAATCAAATGGATCAGAGCAGCAAAGATCAATGATGCCACCATTTCATGTGTTTTCTCCCAGTGATGGAACTGTGAAGTGGTCCAACAGTTCTAGCAGACAATTTGACATTATGCTAAAGAAATGACAACTATCTATTCCTTTTGATTTGAGGTCAAAGACAAATAGATAGGTCCTCCTATACAGAACAAAATCTTCATGCAGCAATTTTGGTGGGAGCTAAAAACTGAGAGTGATAGTAAATGCCCAACAACTACCAACTTCTAAATTAATTGTGGTACATGAATGCAATGGAACATTACTTCTCAAAAAAATAAAAACACAAACATGGAAAGTTTTATATCAACTGATACAGAGCATAAAGTAAAACAAAGTCAAGAAGACAGAATAAATAATGGCTACAATGATATGAATGGAAAAAATGATAAAACTAATCAAATGCAACATAAAAATAACTTACTTTGATACCACAGAAGAGTTAAAAAAAATTCCCTCCTTTTTTTGTAGTGTTAAGGAACTACAGCCATCAAACATTGTCTATATGAGATTTAGGTTATTGGGTTGATTAGTTGTGCTAAACTTTTTTTAAATTTGTTATGTGGGGTGAAGGATACACTTAGAATTGAAAATGGCTGAATTCAAAAGGATAATACACATCATCTCAAAATAAAAGAACATTTTTATCATATCCAAGTTCAGATCCTTTCTTTAGCTAAAAGAAACTTTTAAAAAGAAAAAACAATCATTTTTTTTTTTCTTTTTAGCAAGGCTCAAGTGGCTACTTCAGCTCACCGGGAAGTGTGCATTATAGTCTTTTAAGTGATACACAGCATGGAGCAAGAAGAAATTGGATCACTCTCCTCTAAGCTTCTAGGTGGGTGTAGTCATTTTTATCTACTTAGTACATCATACCTGGGCTCCAGAACTAGTGTTAACACTGAAATCAAAACTGTTTTTGTAGATTAAACATAGAGTGAATGTGTGTTAGCTGAGATAAGATCTGGGGGAACTGAAAACACTTATAGGGAAGCTTGTGGAAAATTTTAGAACAGAGAAATGGGTTCTTCATTTTAAGACTTGCCAGGCCTCATTTTCAGCTATCATAACCTACAAGTATCTAGAGGCTTCTATCAATCACAATAATTGCCTTCACTTATGTATAGCTGATTCTTCTCTGCTTCCTATTTATATGATCCTGAACAATTATTTAACCATTCCGTGCTTTTGGTTTCCTCAATTGTAAAATGAAGATGTTAAATTCAGTGGTCTCTAAGATCCTTGCTGCTCTAAATCTGTGAACCTATGATGATTTTCCCTTAAGAAGAGTTCTACTATGGAGCTATCATTCATTGGTGATAAGCCAGTCATAAGGACTGATCCTCTTTTTCTTGGCTGAAATTCTAAGCATTTTAGTAATAGATTCTCCAAATCAAAGTATAGTGAAAACTATACCAAAAAAATGATATTAAATTATCTTTGAATTGTATATGGGTCATGTTCCAAAGGTTTATTCATATATTGATCATGTGGAATTCAGAAGACATTTTTCCATTGAAACCATATGAGGGGCGGCTAGGTGGTGCAGTGGATAAAGCACCAGTCCTGGAGTCAGGAGTACCTGGGTTCAAATCTGGTCTCAAACATTTAATAATTACCTAGCTGTGTGGCCTTGGGCAAGTCACTTAACCCCATTTGCCTTGCAAAAAAAAAGAACAAAGAAACCATATGAGATCATCTGGGTCAATTTTGTGAATTGGACTAGGAACCTAAAAACCATCTATAATATTATTTCAATGGAAAAATTTGATTCATATCTCATCTTAACTTAGGACACAGAGAAGATGTATCTCCCTCTGCCCTCAATTCACCATGCTATGTTAAGACTACTGTCTTCCTAGGTCAAAATGGTCTTGGTATCATCAACCTTCCCAAGAGAGATACACTTAAGAGTAGGCTGGAGAAATTGTAAGAAGGGAATAGGCAATGGATAAGGAAGCAGGAATGTGAATTCTGCTGAAAACAATGGTAGCAGAGAAAGGATGGGAGAAAGGGATAGAACAGTCATATGTACAGATAATGTACAAATTATATAATATTTTCTATCACATTTTGTTAAAACTTTGTGTCTTCCTACCTCCCCCCAGTACTTTCCATTATGCTCTGTACACAGAAGGCCCTTAATAAATATTTTTGGGCTGTATAGCATTTGAAACTAGATCATTATAAGTCAGATGTGTGTGTATCTAGAATTTCCTATAGTCTCATAGCTATTGTGTTTCTAAATATATCCTTGGATATTCAAGCTACCCCAGATTATAGAATTGATCAAACAATGCCTCAGAATAATATGATTAAAATATAATTACATTAAATAATATATCTTACTGCACTGAAGTTCTGAATGAGCTATTTGCCATAATCATGAAATCAATCCACCACAGAATCCAGAGTCTACAAGGTCTAGTTATAAGATCCACAAAGGTGGAAAATATGTCATATTTCAATCCATTAACATTTACAAAGAACCTGTATTCTAAATACTGTGCTATGCATTGGAAACATAAAGAGAAAATGAAATATTTTCCCCCTAAGGAACAAACATTTCCATCAGTAAAATTGTCAAGTAGAAAACATAAGCAAAATAAATACAGGGGTTTATTATACGCAGTATAACAATGACATCAGATGCTTACTAAGTACCTTCTATGAGCAAGAAACTTTATTAGGCAATAGAAAGTCAATGATGGGTCTCCATCATCATGAACAATGTGAAAACAAATAAGTAGATAAAAGGAAATTCAAGAAGGAAGGAAGATCTACTTATAAGGGGGTGCTAGAAATGCCTGAGTAGGGGCATGAAAAATTTAAAAAGCTTGGTTTGCTGGGTTTGAGGTCTCAGGAGGACATCTGGGTAAAGATGACATATAAGCAGTTGGAGATCAGATATGGGCCCAACAAATCTATGTGTCAAATCTATATGTCTTCTAAGGATCTTAAGAGAAGGTTCTGCAGCCAGGAGTCACTTAATAAATACTGGGTTGTTTTTTTTAAGGTGACTCTCCTGTTATCACCTTGAAGATTGACTGTAACACTTCTGTACAGGAATATAAATGTGATATATATATATATATATATATATATAACTATAAGAAATATGAATATATATGATGTAATTTATTACATAATATAGTATGGGATAATGATATATATGGTATATTATGTCATATAATAATAATAGTAATAACTAGCACTTACATTGCACATTAAGGTTTGCTAAGTACTTTACATATGTTAACTCATTTAGTTCTCACAGCACTTCTGAAGTAGGTGTTATCTTCATTTTATAGATGAGGAAATTGAGATACAGAGAGGTTAAGTGACTTGCCTATGATTACATAACTAATGTCCGATAAAGGATTTGAACTCAGTTCTCCCTGAATCCAACTGCTGCACTCTATTCATTGTATCACACATTATATTATATTATAATACATTATATTATGTCATATTATTATATTACATTATATTATCATATGATATATCTTATCACATTATATTATATTACATTTAGAGAATGGAGAAGAGAGGGAGAAAAGAGGAATTAATGAAAAGCAAACAAAGATGAGGGTGGAAAAAAAAGAGAATGGAAGAAACATAAAGGAGGAAAAAAGTTCCCTGATCTTTTCTCTGGCTGTAGACATTGAAATAACACTTCAATTAAACAAAAACGCATCCTGCCTGGGGCAATAAAGTTTTATTGCTGTAGCCATGAAGATCATAAAACTTCCAAAAGCTACCGATATAGGGTGTTTTCCCCTAGATATCATAATCATGAGTAAACAAGCTCAATACTTGGTATACAAAGGGTATTTCATGAACCTGTGTCAATAGGAAAAGGTGTTGACCATGTGGAGGTGTTACCCTTAAAAAAGAAATCTCTGTTTCCATACAGCAATAATTCCTCTTTTGATTTCAATAACCAAGGAAGGGGAAAAAAATCATGGGTTCACTGATTTGGAATTTCAAGAGGCCTTAGAATTTATCTGATCCAATCACTTCATTTAAAAGATGAGAAAAAATAGTCAAAAAAGATGAGATGACTTTCTTAAGATCACATAGGTAGCTAATTGGACAGGAGGGTTTTCAGCCTAGGACTTATGACTCCACCCTAGCATACTTTCCACCACATCATTCTGGATTGATTTTCATAAAACATACACATTCAGAACATAAAAATGATTACAAATCTCTCCTACTTAAAGTCTCTACCATTTAACTTACACATCATTATCCTCATTGGGGCATGTCTTCCCAGTACACTATGTACTCCCTAGAAGCAAATTAAGGACTCTAGTAAGCTGCATTTATTTTCCAAGGCTGCAAGGTATCATTCAAAGTGGTAGAAGAGCAATTTATCAAAATATTACCTTAATGGCATGGAAGATTTCTTACTGCTATAAATGATATAATATTTGGGGGGTAAAAAATTAGCACTGTACCTGTCACAGAGTAGGTACAACATTAAAGCTGATTCCCTTTTCTACTTCCCCTTAAGTACCTAATGTTTTCCTTGAGAATAGCTCATACCCTGAGAGAAGCACATTTTATAAAATTAAGATAGCCAGGTTTGTGTATTCCTCCTAGACAATTTTAAGAATAATTGAAGCATGCTTCCATTCTTTCTGTTTCTCATGACTTGGACACTTTTAAGAATTTGTAGGTGAAAGGAATCAGATGCAATTCTCCCAAAAGTCCAGCATGGTTTGTTCATCATATCTCATTCCTGATAGTCCCAACTCAATGGACCTTTGATGTTATCCTACTGTACTAACTCACCGTCCTCTCCATCAAATAAAAATGTGAGGAAAGACCATGACAAGGTCAGGATTGAATTGAATTAAGAAATACAGTGAAACCTTTCAGACTAGCCAATATGACCAGAAAGGATAATGATCATTTTTGGAAGGCTTATGGGAAATCTGGGACACTATTACATTGTTGGTGGAGCTGTGAACTCATCCAACCTTTCTGGAGAAAACTGGAACTATACCCAAAGGGCAACAAAAATGTGCATACCCTTTGATCCAGCAATACCACTACTGGGTCTCTACCCTGAAGAGATGATGAAAAAGGGTAAAAATATCACTTGTACAAAAACATTCATAGCAGCCCTGTTTGTGGTGGCAAAGAATTGGAAATCAAGTAAATGTCCTTCAATTGGGGAATGGCTTAGCAAACTGTGGTAGATGTATGTCATGGAATACTATTGTTCTATTAGAAACCAGGAGGGATGGGAATTTAAGGAAGCCTGGAGGGATTTGCATGGACTGATGCTGAGTGAGATGAGCAGAACCAGAAAAACATTGTACACCCTAACAGCAGCATGGGGGCGATGATCGACCTTCATGGACTTGTTCATTCCATCAGTGCAACAATTAGAGACAACTTGGGGCTCTCTGCAATAGAGAATACCATCTGTATCCAGATAAAGAACTGTGGAGTTTGAACAAAAACCAAAGACTATTTATTATCTTTAATTTAGAAAAAACCTGATATCTTATTGTCTGATCTTGCTATCTCTTATACTACATGGTTTTTTTTCCTTAAGGATATGATTTCTCTCTCTTCACACTCAATTTGGATCAATGTATACCATGGAAACATGTAAAGACTGACAAATTGCCTTCTATGGGCAGAGGGGGAGGGAAGTAAGATTAGGGGGAAAATTGTAAAACTCAAATAAAATCTTAGTTATAAAAAAAGAAAGAAGTAAAGTGAAGAGTCATGGCTTTATCATTAGGGATGACTCAGGTCCTCAACGGCACTTGCTTTCTTATGTATTATTATTTACCTGGATCTTCAATTGGATACTCCTATTATTTCAAATGTTGCCAACTGTAGTCACTTGTTCTTATCATTAGATAATAAGAAGTAAAGGTATTCCAAGGGAAAGATAAAACATAGTAGTCCAAGTACAATTTTTTTTCTCCTTCTTATAGACCCAGTCTTATTACAAACAAATTACTTAATGATGTCATTTTTACTTTTGAAATAATAGCTGTTGCCATATTGCCTCAAAGATAGGTGCCCCCTTCTTTTATCTGGGATATAAGGTTGCCTCCCTTTCTGTATCATTTCCAAAGACTTCAGAGAGAGTTCAATCAAGATGGCAGACTATGGAGGGGGGGTGAACTCCTGAAATTCTATCCCATGTAATCAGATGCTCATTTTGAAAACATATAAGTACATAGACATATATGTGTACTTAATTTTAATTTTTTAAATATATAAAGAAGTTTTATTAAAAATCTAAGTTAGGCGGCCCTGGAGTCAGGAGTACCTGAGTTCAAATCCAGTCTCAGACACTGCCTTGGGCAGGGCACTTAACCCCATTGCCTTGCAAAATCTTTAAAAAAAAATCTAAGTTAGGGGGAGGATGGATTCTTCTATTTTTTTGGTATAAAAGTAATTTTCCTGTTCTGAATTCCAGAATAAATGTGGAAAAGCCAGCTACAAAATAAATATAAATACAATTCAGAGGTGGTAAGAGTATCTGATTAGCAAAATGTATGTTTACATTATGAAGATAAAAACTGGTTTGTTTTGTAAATATTTTCAATTATTCTAATCTCAGAAAGGGATAGCTAGGTAATACTGTAGAGAGATGCCAGGCCTCTAGTCAGGAAGACTCATCTTCCTGAGTTAAAGACCTCAGACACTAGCAGTGTGACTCTGGACAAGTGATTAAACTATGTTTGCCTCAATTTCCTCATTTTTAAAATAAACTGGAGAAGGAAATGGCAAGAAAAGCCCAAATTGCATTACAAAAAGTTGGACATGACTAAAAATGATTGAACAACAACAATCTCAGTAAAGTGAGAATCTAACTTCACACTTTCAATTCTGAGTACAGATGCCTGCCAAATATATTAAGTTTTTCAAGATGCTTAGGGACCTGATCCTATTCCAGCACAATAGCTTTTTTTTGCCAACCCTTATTACCCATTGATGGTGATTAGCCAACCAATGTTTGGAGGAAATATATAATAAGGCCACTTTTATGAAACTCCCCTCCTTGAAATAAATGATCTACACAGTAAACGGTCAAGGTGTACTTTCAATTTTCATCTAAATTACCCATTGATTTTTACCAAGATCTATGTCCTTGAGATTAAAATTAATTTTTCTCCAAGTCCTAAATTCCAAAAGAGTACCTGTTGCTGGTTCTGATTAACTATCTCTTTGGGGCAACCAATTAGAGGATTTCTTCATTATTCACCCAACCCATAGATCTCTTTCCTTGACTGGTTTTTATCATCAAGGACTCATGTCCCACATACAGCATAAAATCAATGTTCCAATCACTAGCCCACATTCCCAGTCCACACAATAGAGTTAGGATCATGTTGACCCAGACAGCAAAAGAAAATGAAAATCAACTAGATGACTAGTAGTTTGGATCTACTTATTCAAAGGAATACTATAGATAACAACAAACACAATCCCATGTCAAGTATACAAATGTTGTCTCAATGGATTTATGAAGGAGGCCAAGTTTTCTTAAACAAACTTAACTGATTTCATCATCATACCACTAAATTGACTCCTGAGCCAACTCACCTCTCTAACCAACACCTTGGACAAGTTTTGACAAATACCTCTGAATCACTTGAGAAGGGCTAAAAGGTCATGTTTCTGAAACTTGGTCAGACCAATCATCCAAGTTACTGGTAATAATCAGATAGTTGCAGTGAGTATGGAAAGAAGGATTTTTTTAAAAAGCAGCTTTTCCCCTCTATGATATGATGATTCCTAATTAGTATCAATGATGAGTTTTTTCCCCTTAATTGTCATTCTCGATAAAGCTGTTTGTACAGCTTCATTTTCTTAAAACTGTCTAAACGTTTCCAGGATGTGAATACTGTAGGCAGTACAGAGAGACAGGCCTTGAACTAGAACTGTAGAATTGCATGATGTTTACAATTTGTCATTTGTGGGGGTAATTTTAAAAGCTTAGCACACTAAAGGGCATATTATAAAGAGCCAGGAGATTTCATTTTGTCTGAATATATCCATGGAAATGTACCAAAAGTACCCATAGAAGCACATTGTCATTTTTTCCTTGAGCTTTTGCCAGTTCATGACCAAAAGCAAGCATTCAAAGAATAGAAGAGCATTTATAATCATGCTGTGTGTAACAAGCAAGCAACTTTATGAATAGATGGGGAATATTGTATTTCAGCAGCAAAACAGTACTTGCAACCAAATTTTTTTTTTTACACAATAGTGAATCTCTCAGTGATTCATGGAAGGCCCTGCCCTCTATAATGAACTGTTCACCCATAGGGACTAATGAGGAAGGGGAGGGGGGAGGGGGCTAAGGGAATTGGGACATGATGATCCAGAACATCCTTATAACCCACAACTGATGAGGAACAGAAGGAATTCTGCACCAAGAACATGTAATTTAGAAAAGGTGGAAGAAGCTGAGTAACCCCAATGAGCTAACAAGATTTCCCAGCAAGGGTGATTGTATGGCAATGGAATCTACTGAGAGTAAGGGGGATTGAGTATACCAAAAATAGGAGTCAATGAATCCAAAGTCAACTTATAGTGATTGTACAAGTAAGGAAAATGGTTTTTCATCTTCAACATACCTTTTTGTAAGGTCGGAGGTTCAAAGATGTTACATATCACACATGTTTTGTGACTCTTTCAATGCATTAATCTGTTGTGTTACCTTTTTTCCTCTCTGAAAAATTTCCATTTGTCATTTGTCCTATGAGATGACTCTCTGATGGGGGGAGGGATACTTGTTATAACTATGGTGACATTAAAAAAACAAAACAAGAAACACATAAGGCAGCTAGTTGGCACAGTGGATTGAGTGATAGGCCTGGAACCAAGAAGCACTGAGTTCAAATTCAACCTAAGATTCTTCATGTATAAAATGAGCTGGAGAAGAGAATGGCAAATGACTCCAGTATCTCTTCCAAGAAAACCCCAAATGGGATCACAAGGCATTGCTAACATCAAAATTTTTTTAAAAAATTATAAAAACTTATTAGAACTTTTTTTTTTACTGAAAATGATCACCAAGAACAGCATAGTAAAATGAACATTAAAAAGGATTTGGTGTCAGAATTTCTGGGATCAAATTCTTACTTGACAATTCTTAGTCATTACCTATGTGATCATAGGAAAGCCATCCAACTTCAAGAGTCATTATTAAATGAGAAAATTGGACCAAACGTCTTTTAAAGTACCATCCAGCTCCAAATTGATGATCCTGTGATCACTACTACCCCTTTTAAATTAGGGATTTCTGTAATATAATTATCCTTACACTCTTTAAGTAAAAGACATGGTAAAACTGAATATATCAGAGGCTTAAGATATGAACAGATTCTTTTTTTATTGACTGGCATAAAAGAAAAAAGGGAAGAACAAACTAGGAAAGCCAAACTAGGAAAAATTTCTATTTCCTCTTTTATTCCTTTCTCAGAAGATTTTTTTTTCTTCAAAAGTCATCCCATCACCCAGGGATTTCATTCATCCTGCCTTTAAGGAAGATAGTTTGTGCTAATTTCTAGAGATTTCTGAAAAGACAAAAATCAGAAAAAGTTAGCTATAAAAAAGAAGGTATCACTTTAAATTAGTGCTAAGGAATTGGATGAACTAAGAATTATTCCTATTTTTGTCCTTTCTCTTTCCCTCCACCAGGATGTCCTATCCACCCATTAATAGTTATTGAATTAAATGACTTTTAAAATCCATCCAGCAACTAGATGGGTAGAGCACCAGGCCTGTAGTAAGGAAGAACTTAATTCAAATCCAGCCTCAGACATTTACTAGTTGTGTGACAACAACAGAAATCTATCCAGAAAATAATCTACTTTAGGTTGTACGAGGTCCTCTATTTCAGGTGGGTCCAACCTACAGCCCGTGTCACATGCAGCCCTCAAAGCCTATTCATGTGTTCCACATCACATAAGCATAAAATGAAGGAATGAGAGAGCCCATGGACCAATGTTGCAACATCACAGAGCAGTTTAATCTTTAACAAACACGGCTCAACTTTTTCATGTAACTAATTGTGTAGTCTCACAGTCAGCGGGAGGTTTTTGGCTTCTTTTACAAAAGATATGCTTATAGGAATTAGGATCTTTATTTTAAAATGTTTTATGTATAATAATTGCAACAAATAATTTTTATATGCAGACAATGCAGCATCAATTGCTATTTTGTCACAGAACACACCAATTGCATTTCAGTATATATACTGCTCCATTCTCAGTTGATGTCAACATGCTGCCTGCAAAATTGTAAATAGAATGTTTAGAGCTTCAATCAGATATTCAACTTAAAGAAAAAAAAATTCATTCAAGTGTTTGACTTTTATAAGTTGTACCTGCTTAAAGAAAAATATCTGGTATTTCACAAACAAGCTCTGTTCAGGACATCTCTTTTGGGGAATATGTATATTTGTGAGCAACATTTTTGCCCTATATGAAGCATACAAAAAAGTAAAAGTAGAACAAAAATTTCAGATGATTATGTTGAAAATATTCTTTGCATCACTGTAAACTCTATCAAGTCAAATATAGATGCACCAGAAAAGTAAATGTTTTACACCACTTATACAAAATAGTCATAGCACCTCTGTTTGTGGTGGCAAAGAATTGGAAATCAAGTGAATGTCCATCAATTGGCTGAACAAATTGTGGTATATGTATGGTATGGAACACTATTGTTCTATTAGAAACTAGGAGGGATGGGAATTCAGAGAAGCCTGGAAGGATTTGCATGAACTGATGATGACCGAGATGAGCAGAGCCAGAACACTGTTTTACCATAACAGCAACATGGGGTTCATGATCTATCTTAATAGACTTTTTCATTCCATCAGTGCAACAATCATGGACAATTTTGGGGTATCTGTGAGAAAGAATTGGGGAGTTTGAACAAAGACCAAAGACTATTACCTTTAATTTAAAAAAACATTATCTTATGCAATTTTGCTATCTTATATTTTTATGTTTTTGCCATAAGGATATGATTTCTCTCTCAACACATTCAACTTAGATCAACGTACACCATGGAAACAATGTAAAGACTAACAGACTGCCTTCTGTGGGGGGTGGGGGGAAGGAAGTAGATTAGGGAAAAAATTATAAAATTCAAAAATAAATAAATTTTTAAAAATAAATGTTTATTATTATACTCATTTTATTATCATATTTTATTCATAATTACATATTATTATTGTTATACTCATTGATAATATGGGTCACATTGCATTCATAAATGAATATTAAATTCAGGATCAGGGATAAGATGGCAGAGTAAAGGCAGGGACTCCCCCATGCTCTCACCCAAACCACTCTGAATACCCTTAAACAAATTCTAGAGTGGAAGAACCCACAAAAATCCAGAGAAAAACAGTTTTTCAGCCTAAGACAATTTTGAAAGAACTGGGGGGAAAGGTATACTACCTCTGAGGTGAGGGGAGCACTGGGCAATGTAGGCCACAAAGGAATGAACTGACCCCAGCAATCAGGAGACTGAATTCATGGCAATAGTATGTATTCCAGACATCTCAATTCAGAAATTGCCAAAGACATTTTGCACAGTCAGCAGGAAAAGTCTGCCATACCAGAGTGAGAGGGGAACACAGTGCAGATCAGACCCCAGCATAACAGGAGCAGGACTGGGGAGCCACTGAATCAGCAAAGACATCTACTTCCAGAAGTCTTGGCTACAGATGGTAAGGGGGTTGAAAGGAGATTATCAGGGTCTCATACTGTCCCTGAGACAGGACTGTTGCTTTGCCCATACCCAGATGTGGATCATAGTCTGGGGCTCCAGTCCTAGAAAGAGGAGCAAATGCACAATAGAGTTTACTGCCACAGCAGAGCTGGGACCCTCCTCAAAGGGCAGAATGGAGTGGTTGTGGTCAGCCACAGACCAAAGCACAGACCAGGAGAGTAGTCAGAACTTATCATCTTTGGATCATAAGATCTTGGAAGAATTGAAAACTTGCAAATCCCTCAAAGTATCTCTGAAAAAAACCTGCCAAAAATGCTTGGGAGAGTACATCCTCCCCTCTGGAAGAGTTAAAATCAAGTTATAGGCTGTAAATATGAGCAAACAGAAGGAAAAAAATTAACCATAGACAGTTACTGTGAGGATAAGGAAGATCAAAATAACACTCAGAAGTAGATTAAGTCAAAGCTTCTACATTCAAAGCCTCCAAAAACTATGAATTGGTTACGGGTTATGAGAAAAGCTCAAAAAAGATTTTGAAAATCAAGTAAGGGGAGGTAGAAGAAATATTGGGAAGAAAAAAGAGAGTAATGTGGGAAAATCATAAAAACAGAGTCAGTAGCTTGGTGAAGGAAATGCAAAAAAAAGATAATACTAAAGAAAATAATGTCTTAAAAACAGATTGGAAAAAGAGATCCAAAAAGCCAATGAGGAGTGGAAGATATATTAAAAAATAGAATTGGTCAAATGGAAAAGGAGATACAAAAACTCACTGAAGAAAATAATTCCCAAAAATATAGAATGGAGCAAAGAGAAGTTGATGACTGTGAGAAATCAAGAAACAATAAAACAAAACTTTAAGAATGAAAAACTAAAAGAAAATGTGAAATATCTCAATGTAAAAACAACTGATTTCAAAAACAGATCCAGAAGAGATAATTAAAAAATTATTGGATGACATTTTTCAAGAAATTATCAATGAAAACTACCCTGATATTCTAGAGCAGAGGGTAAAATAGACATTAAAAGAATACACTGATCGCCTTCCCAAAGAGATTCCAATATGAAAACTGCTAAGAACATATAGTCAAATTTCAGAGCTCCCAGGTCAAGGAGAAAATATTGCAAGCAGCCAGAAAAACACAATTCAAATGTGGTTGAGCTACAGTCAGAAAAGCACAAAATTTAGAGCTTTTACATTAAGGGATCATAGGACTTGGAATATGATATTCCAGAAAGCAAAAAAAAAACTTGAATTACAACCAAAAATCAACTACCCTGCAAAATTGAACATAGTCTTTCAAGGGAAAAGATGGGCATTCAATGAAACAGGGGATTATGATGACACAATCAGATCCAAACAGAAAATTTTAACTAAAAAATCCAAGACTCAAATGAAGCATAAAAAGGTAAACAGGAATTGCAAATCATAAGGGACTTAATGATGTTGAACTGCCTCTGCATGGAAAGATAATACAGATAACTCACATGTACTTCCTATTTAGTAAGGCAGTTAGTAGGAGCATAATATAGACAAGGCACAGATGGGAATTGAATCAGAAGGAATAATATAATAAAATGGAGTTAACAGGTGAGAGAGGAATGTACTGGGAGAAAGGGAAAGTGGGTAGGAGGTAGAATAGGGTATGATATTTCACATGAAAGAGTCAAGAAAAAGCTTTTTCAGTAGAATGGAAGAGGGAGGAGGTGAGGAGTGAGTGAGTGAGCCTTACTGTCATTGAAACTGGCACAGAGAGAGAATAACATACACACTCAATTGGGGTATAGAAATCTGTTTTACCCTAGAGGAAACTAGGGGGTAAACGCTTTGGGAGGGGGGAGCTAATAGAAGGGAAGAAATATGCAAAGAAAAGTGCAAAACACTTTTGAGGAGGGACAGAATGAAAAGAGAAAGAGAATAGAATAAATGAGGGTAGAAGGAAAAGTATGGAGGGAAATACAGTTAGCAATAATAACTCTGGGAAAATATTCAAAAAGTTTCTCTGATAAAGACCTCATTTCTCAAACATAAAGAACTGAGTCAAATTTATAAAAAAAAAAAAGAGCCATTCCCCAATTGATAAATGATCAAAAGCTATGAGCAGTTTTCACATGAGGTTATCAATGCTATCTATTTAAGTCATTTTATCAGTTTTTAAACCATTCACTATTAATAGGACAAATGTGGATTGGAAGAATTCTGAGGTTCTACCTTCTCTACCTTATTCCTATTAGATTTGCTAATAGGGCAGAGCAAATAATAAGCGTTAGAAAGCATGTAAGGAAAATGAAACATTAATGCACTGTTGGAGAAGTTGTGAAATGGTTCAACAATTTTGTAAAGCCTTTTGACACTATGCTCAAAGGACTATAAAACCATGCCTCCTATCGTTTCTATTCCAAAAGAGAAGAAAACCAGGAAGGAAAAGGACCTTCATGTATAAGTATAGTAACTCTTCTAAGTGGCAAGATACTGGAGATTGAGGGGTTGTCCATTCACTGGGGAATGACTGAACAAATTGTAGTATGTGCTTATGATGAAATGATACTCTGTTGGGGCAACTAGTTGATATACAATGGATAGAACATGAGACCTGAGTTCAATTATGGCCTCAGATACTTAACACCTACTTAACTTTATTACCTTGGACAAGTCACTTAACTCATTGCCTTGCAAAAAAGAAAAAGAAAAGAAAAAGAAATGTTATTCTGTTATAAGAAATGATAAACAGGATGCTCCCAGTAGAAATGAGAATGGGCAGATGCAATGGGAAATATACTATATACAAAGTCAAAGCAATACTGTAGGATGATCAGCTGTGAATGACTTACCTTTTCTTAGCAATGCTGTGACCCAAGACAACTTTTATGACAAAGAATGCTATCTATCACAAAAACAGAATTGATGGCATCTGAATACAGATTTTTCTTTTAGGTTTTTGCAAGGCAAATGGGGTTAAGTGGCTTGCCCAAGGCCACACAGCTAGGTAATTATTAAGTGTCTGAGACTGGATTTGAACCCAGGTACTCCTGACTCCAAGGCTGGTGCTTTATCCACTATGCCACCTAGCCACCCCTTGAATACCGATTGAAGCATCGTTTACTTTTTACTGTATTTTTCTTGAGGTTTCACTTTTCTAAGTGGGGAGGGGGTTATGTTTACTTTTACAACATGACTTGTGGCAATGTTTTTCATGACTACATTTTGAATCGTATCAAATAACTTGCTTTCTCAATGAAGGAATTGGGGTGGGAGGAAGAAAGAAAATTCCTAACTAAAGGTTTTAAAAGTGAATGTGGAAATTTGTTTTTGCATTTAACCAGGGTAAAATTAAATAAAGTTAAGAAAAATAAAAAAGATGAATAAATATTACATTCTATATTCAGCCCTTGACTAGGCAATGTGGTCCAGCAGACCTAAAAGTTTGGACACTCGTGCCTTATTTGATTTGAGGGTTTTTTTTCCTCCTGAATCCTTTATTTTCCCTAAATCTTTAGGGTTCCCCAGCATAAGATCTTAACTTCAATCCTGCAATGAGTTTTCTTGACTTATTAAAAAAGTATTCAAATGATAATTTCCATAAGAATTAATTGCTTATTAGAAATCAAGAGGGATGGGAATTCAGGGAAGCCTGGAAAGATTTGCATGAACAGTTACAGAGTGAGATGAACAGAACCAGAAGAACATTGCATACCCTAACAGCAACATGGGGGTGATGATCAACCTTAATAGACTTGCTCATTCCATCAGTGCAACAATCAGGCATAACTTTGGGCTATCTGTAATGTAGAATACTATGTGTATCCAGAGAAAGAATTGTGGAGTTTAAACAAAGACCAAAGACTATTACCTTTAATTTTTTTTAAAAAAACTGTTATCTTATTATATAGTTTTGCTATCTCTTACAATTTAATTTTCTTCCTTAAGGATATGATTTATCTCTCATCACATTCAACTTAGATTAATGTATACCATGGAAACAATGTAAAGACTAACCGACTGCCTTCTGCAACGATGGGGGGAGGGAAGCAAGATTGGGGGGGGATTGTAAAATTCAAAATAAATAAAATCTTTCTTTTATTTAAAAAAGAATTAATTGCCAAGTGCAAGTCAATCTGTCTTTTAGGGCAGGAATGGGAATTGGTTTGGTATCTGATTTGAGTCTAAATGATTCTTGTTAGTAAACAAGGCAATACACAAAGAGAGAATCTCTTCAGGCAACCAAAGCTAGGACTTGACTTTAATACAGATTAACCTGAAAACAGTGATGGTTCAAATATATCATCAGCACTCCCCTCTCCTCAAAAAATAAAATTTATTATTGATTTTTAAAATTTGAGCCTTAGATATATACAGTTCTCCAATTTAAGTTTTGCTGTTATTAATCGGTCATATCCAACTCTTTATATCCCTATTTGGGGTTTTCTTGGCAAAGGTATGGAGTGGTTTGTCAATTTCCCTCTCCAGCTCATGAGAAAACTGAAACAAACAGGATTAAGTGACTTGTCCAAGGTCAAACAGTTAGGAAGTGAGTGTGATGAGATCTGAACAAAGATCTTCATGACTGCTGGCCCTCTATACTACCAATTGTCTTCAGTTTAAGGCTTGGCCCCTGGAAAAAATACAAGTGAAGTGGGGGGAGGGAGAAGAGAATAATATATTAAGTCCTGCTAATTATTAACCCTATAATAACTGAATATACTCACCTAAGAGCAGTTTGGATAAGGAAGGAAGCAGAGGTAACAAGTAGTAGATCTGCCCCCCCCCCCCCCCCGAAAGAAAAAGAATATGCCTCAGGAAATTCCTGAGATTAGAACATGGAGGATTAGAACAAGTAAACTTGAAAAAAAAATCTACCTTTCCCCTAGGTTCAGAAGGGTAAGAGGGATAATATATATGTTTGTGTGTGTGTGTGTGTGTGTGTGTGTGTATACATAGTTCTCTTTCAACTTCTGATTCACACTTAGATACTTGCCTAGGTGAAATGACTAAATCAAAAAAAAAATGATCACAAATAGAATATTGGATTCAAATATGCATTCTAGAGCAATCCAGATTATTGGATCCAGTTGGCTGAGCTTTTCTGGTCATGTGTCTTCGTGAGGAGATCGTTTAAATGGAAATGGTATAATGGAAAGTTTCAAAGATGTTGATTCAAGTACTGGTGATGACATTTCCCATCTCTGGAAACACAGATGATGAGTTATTCACTCTGCTTCAGTTTTTTCATTTGTAAAATGAGTACAATAATCTTCACACTATTCCATAAGGCTATTTTGAAGAAACTGCTTTATAAGCCTTAAAGAATTTTATATAAATGTAAGATATCAGTGTTACTGTTGTTTAGTCATTTCAGTCATATCTGATTCTTCATGACCCCATTTGGGGTTTTCTTGGCAAAGATACTGGAAACTTTTCAATTTCCCTCTCTGGCAGATGAGAAAACTGGGACAAACAGGGTTAAGTGATTTGCACAGCTAGTAAATATCTAAGGTCAAATTTGAACTCAAGTCTTCCAGAATCTTTCAGAATCCAGATTCCAATGCTTTTATCCACTGTATGACCGAGCTGCCCATTGTGTTGTTAACATTATAATATTATTATGTAATATAATATTATTATGTAATCCTGACTGGAACTAAATCTCTAATTGATCTTTCTGAAAGGCTATTTATGCACATTTGGCCTTAAGATGTTTTTTACTTAATTACTTTAAATTGACTCCATTCTGATCATTATTGATTCAGTTTGTATTTACCTAAAAATTTCAGGCATTCATTTCTGTTGTGTATTAACTAGATTTGAATAGAAAAATTCCAAAGTAAATTCAAAACTGACAAGAGAAACCGTTAAAAAGTTTGGCAAATTCAATGAAACAAGCATCAGTCAGAAGCTTTGGTTAGCAACAATCCTCTCTTTTCAGAT
The DNA here is from genome assembly GCF_037893015.1 of Macrotis lagotis. Classification (NCBI taxonomy): domain Eukaryota; kingdom Metazoa; phylum Chordata; class Mammalia; order Peramelemorphia; family Peramelidae; genus Macrotis; species Macrotis lagotis. Next base: position 67,529,138 of record NC_133665.1, read on the forward strand.
TACAAAAGGAAATGTTTAACTAAAGGAGAACATCTCATGAAAAATAACACATATGCCATCTGTCCACATCTTAATCTTTCTACTCAACTAATCAAATGGCTTCAGTCTAAGTTTTTCTACTTTTTAAACAGAGGAAACTCCACAGAAAAGAACCACATGTATTCTCCTCCATATAGGGGAGAACAGTGCTTCCATGACCAGCAAGTTAACCCCCCTTGACCTCGATTTTTTCATCGATAAAATGAAGAAGTTTGACTAGCAGGATTTAGGGTCCCTTTCAGCTAAAGGGGCAATCTTATGAGTTGAATTGAATTGAAATCAAATGACAAGGATAGTACTAATTCTCAACTCAATCTCTGGAAAATCAGTGGGACAAAATGCTTTATTCTACCTGTATTTCATCTGTAAGAGCTCCATAGCACTGCCAATAATGACTAGTTATTAGTTTTAGGATTACTAATTAATGTACATTTTTATTGGTTTATGCTGGAGATTTGGTTTAAAAGCTGATATATCTTGGAAATGACATTTTTTAAATCCACATATAACCAAAAACAAAGGTTTAAAAATCCAAGATGTCCATTTAGTAATCATAAACAAGGATGTGCACTGACCTCATATCAAGTGCACATAAATTGCTAGGCAAAAACGTAATTATTAAGGTTTTATGAACAGTGATTTCATGAGGCATGCAACTAACAATTGTCAGAGATTTACAATCATTAACAGACAAAAATAAACCAAAGGTCATTAGATGTTGTAGTGGATAGAGAACTAGGCCTAGTTTCAGGAAGATCTGAGTTCAAAACAATTTTTAGATAATACTAATGCCCACTTACCAAGAGTTGTGATGAAAATCAAATGAGATGATATTTGGGAAGATCCTTAGCACAAAGCCCTATAGATAGGTGCTCTTTTTTTCTTTCCTTTTTTAAACAGAATTGAGGATTTCTCAAATGTCCTTACAACAGAGTAGTTAGGATGTGCTGTTTATCAGATTAGGCAATTTATATCACAGTCTAAAGTATAAACATTGTAGAACCTAGAGAAAATGATCATGAATAACCAGATGCCCCAGAACATCTTTATGATGAAATGAGATTTCACCTGTATTTATTATTCTATCTCCAACTAATATATAATCGTATAGTCATGTTCTGAAGTCCAGACAAAAAGTTTGACCTCTTCGTCTTTATAAGGTACCGAAAGGCAATGTCAGAGTAAGAGATATGCTGATATTTTCTTATGACCTACTGGCAAAATTTAGTCTATGCCTGAATTCATGACCCAATTACCCTGCTTCTGTGATAATATAATCTATTTGCTAAAATTTTACTTATCTATCAAAAATTGCTAGTAATTTTTCTAATCAAATCACTTTTTTTTGGCTTTTGCAAGGTAATGGGATTAAGTGACTTGTCCAAAGTCATACAGCTAAGTAAGTCATGTCCTCTTGACTCCAGTTAATGGTGCTCTATCCTCTGAGCCACCCATCAAATACTCTTAATCCTCATAAATTCAACTTAAAGACTTAGATGTAGGACCATTTTAAACAACATTTATTAAGCATCTTTTATGTGTTATTTGCTAGGAAAATAATGAAAAAACTTGATGTTTCTGCCTTCAATGAGGTTATTAGAAGGGGTAGGAGGAAGTGGATGACAGATATGAAGGAGATCACACACCAGAGATGCAGATAAAGGACTATATAAGATTTGTGCTTTGTCTTTTTATCATCTAACGTCTAATGTAGAAGATGACACAAGGTAAGTGTGAAATATATGTTTGTTGAATGAATGAAGAAAGAGAGTAAAAAAAAATTAAGGAGAATTCAGACAAAAAGTTCTAGGAACATTTGGGAAGGAAGAGAGCATGAACAATTAGGAGGTAGGGAAGGAGGATGGGGAGAAAAATAAGGAAAGATTTCACCAAAAAGGTGAATGGTCCTCCCAAAAGACAAGACCCTGGAAAAGAAAAGCTTCCCTTTAAAATAATAATGAATAGGATTATTACCAGGCTCAGCAATCAACTGCAGCCCCTATCCCTCCCCACCCCTCTGTGGGGGGCTCTACATCTTCCTTTAGCACTAATAAGACACTGACTTCTTCTGACTTTCGGGGTGGGAAACATGGCATGGCAGCTTCAGAGTTGGACACGGCAGCCAACAACCTCATGGTGCCAGATGTGAAACTACATTCATTTCTTCCAGTTTCTTTTGCCCCCCACTCTCTGTAACTGAATCTACTGCACAATTGGTAGTGCTAGCCTTGATTGCATAATTATAGTATGAGTTCGTAAACCTGTCTGGAAAAAATAAAAATACTTCTTCCATGGCACTTTACTCAGAACTTGAAACAAACTAAAAAAAAAAAAAAAAAGATCAAAGAGATGCTAACTTTTTTAGAAAACTTTTTTTTAGATTTTTACTCTAAACAGTCAAGTCCTGTCTGGACTTGGAGTATGTCAGCACTTCCACTCAAAAATTGAAATTTTTTTGGTCAATTGAGCATCAATAAGTATTGAGATTAAGACAAGAGATTTTTTAAAGAAGGCTCCAAACTTATTTTACACACTTGTGCAGTAAGAATAAATTAAGGCAAACTGTGACTGAAATCCATATAAGAAATAAACATTCAAAGCTAGAGAATTGTTCTTTTTTTTTCTACCTTACCATTGGATAACTTGTGAAAGATTTTACAAAAATATGACAATAAAATATGCTATGCATGCACAAAATAAGATGAAGCAATGTAAAAAAGGAGCTAAAAGGGTAATGTTCTATTATGTACATTGATTTTTTTTCTTTCTAGTGAAGATGAATTCTCCTAAACAAATATTTAGCCTCTTAAAGAGGGCAAGATGATTATCTAATAACTTTCCTTAAAGTTGGAATTTCAGAGAAAAGAAATACAAACCACTACATGCTTTGAAACATTGGCCCAAATCTGCTACTAATTTTTCTTCAGGACAAAGTTCATGAAAGGCTAGTTCCTCAGGTAAACTGGATCAAATGCCTCCTCAGGGAAAATGAAATTATTCCCCTCCTCCCTCCAATGGCAGATTCCTAAATTGCTTGTGTGATGTGAAATCCGATTTGGCAGGTACCTTATAGACCTCAGCCAATGTCACATCTGGAGAGAATTTCTGAGGCTTCTCTTTTACCTTTGCTAGTAGATGTGAAGCCTAGGGTGATAAATGTATGTCTACGGGACAGTAGTTAGACATGCAAATATATGCACACATATCTCTTTGCTATAAGAAAATTCCTAAAAGATATCTTAGAGTATTGTTCTGTCTTTAGGGGGGAAAGTCTTAAAATTGTGTCTATAATATTGAATATTCAATAAATTGATGCCTAATGGAATATGAACTAAAAGCTTCACTGTCTCTGATTTTTGCCAGATGTTTCACTGGTGGTGTTTCAGACCTGAGAGATGAGGAAGATATAAACTTGTGATTTTATTCATTTAATCACATCAGTCATGTTGATAAAAGGGAAAATTCAATGTTTTAGTATTTTGACTAAATCTTTGGTAGTTTACTGAATCCAAGTAGCAGGAGTGTGCTTGAAGATTGGATATTATTTAAAGTAGAAAGATTACTCTTTCTATTGGAGGAAGAAATTATTACTTTCAAAAAGTGAAATCCTGGTGTTAAAGCTTAAGTTAGACATCACAGGTTGAAACCTGAGAACAGCCACTTACTATGAGGGGGACATTGGGCAGAACTTTTCCTTTCTGAGTGTCTCAGGTTCTTCATCTGTAAGATGAGAGAGAATAGGACTAAAGAATCTTTAAGATTTCTTCCATTATCAAACCCCACATCCTAATGATCCATTATGGTATGGAAGAGACTCTTGCATCTCAAAGGCTACGCCCATGGAGTAGAAGCTCTAGACAGTTCTCTAGCAAGCAAGGCAGAGAAGAATTCTTTGGCCACAAAAGCTTGTGAAATTAAGAAAAATACAAAAAAAAAAGCCCCACAAAATGATTCTCAAAATTCTCTATTTTGTTCTGATTTTAAATGGATGAAGATAGAATGTTTTTTTCTGTTTATGAAAACTTCCAGAAATAATTCATAAAGGTTTAGCTGCCCATTCAGGAAAGTCTCAGAACTGAGTTGACTTTTGTATGAAAAGGAAGATGATCTTATAAGCAAGACTACCCATGAAAAAGAAAAAATATGACATTGCTGACAAGACATCATTTTTATTTTTATCTTTCTTGCATGAATTTCATTTAGAAGAACTGCTGTTCAAATTAGAATAATTCTGAGGAACCACCTTATACCTATTGGATTAACTAATAGGACAAAAAGAGAAAATGACAAATGTTTCAGGGGGTGTAGGGAAAATGAGACATTAATGCATTGCTGGAGAAGTTGTGAAGTGGTTTAACAATTCTGTAGAGTAATTTGGAACTATGCCCAAAGGGTTATAAAACCATGCCTGCTCTTTGACCTAGCAATGCTACTACCAGTTCTATATTCCAAAAGAGATGAAAAACAGGAAGGAAAATGACATATCTCTATCTCTATCTCTATCTCTATCTCTGTCTCTGTCTCTGTCTCTGTCTCTGTCTCTGTCTCTATCTCTATATATCTATATCTATCTATCTATCTATCGATATATATACATATATATATATATATATATATATATATATATATATATATAGAGAGAGAGAGAGAGAGAGAGAGAGAGAGAGAGAGAGAGAGGTTCTTTTCTGGTGGTATGGACCTAGAAATTGAGGGAATGCCCATCAATTGGGCAATTGGGGAATGGCTGAACAAATTGTGGTATGTGATTATGATGGAATATTATTCTGCTATAAAAAATGAAGAACAAGATGCTCTCAGTAAAATCTGAACTTATATGAGCAGATACAATGGGAAATGTACTATAAAGTAAGAAAGCAATATTGCAAGATGATCAGCTGTAAATGACTCATCTCTTCTCAGCAATGCTATGACCCAAGACTACTCTGAAGGACTTATGATAAAAAAAATACTACCCATCCTCAAAAAATAGCTGACAGTATCTGAATACAGATTGAATCATTTTTTTACTTTATTTTTCCTGAGCTTTCCATTTTGGGGGTTGGGATTATTGTTTACTTTCACAACAGGACTATTATAGTAATGTTTTCCATAACTACATATTTTTAAACTATATCAAATAACTTGCTTTTTCAATGAGGGGAAGAAGAAGGGAGAGAATTTGGAACCAAAGTTTAAAAAATTCAATATTAAAACTTGTTTTTACATATAACTGGAAAAAAACAAAATAAAAATAACTAAATATTTAAAATGCAAAAAAACTTGCAAAACGAAAAATAAAATAAAAAATTGCTAACACAAAATCATTTTTTAACAAAGATGAGTTCCTCCAAATATCTAATTTCTTGCAAAAGAGTTAGAACTAGTAAAACTAACACTGTAAGAAATATTTTTATTAATGTTTATAATGGTGCTTAAATAGCACTTTAAAGCTTGCAAATCACATTACATATATATCATCTAATTTTACCCTCAATAAAATTCTGTAAGTTGGGCTTTCAAAACTAAAACAATTCTAAAAACAAAACTTCAAGGGTCATTGCTAGTTTTTTACTTAAAATACAGTGCCAGAATGCAGAAGCTTTAAGAACACACACACATACACACACACACACACACACATATATATATATATATGAAAAAAATATAGATAATCAATTACAAGAACCTAGTTTCTACTTCCCATTCTTCCACTAATTATCTGTATAACCAGGCCTAAAGTCAAGGTGACCTGAGTTCCAATCTCACTTCATATTTGCCAGTGATGTGACTTTGACCAAGTCATTTAAGTAGAATCTGCTTGCCTCAGTTTCCTGATCTAAAAAATAGGAACAAAAACAACACCCAACACCAAGGGTTGCTGTGATAAACAAAATAATAGTAGTAAAATGTTTAGCATATAGTAAGTGCTTTATAAATGGTAGTTATTGTTATCATCATCATCCTTTCCAGGTCTCAGTTTCTTCATCTATAATATGAGTGTGGGGGCAGCTAGGTGGCATAGTGGATCCTAGAGTCAGGAGTACCTGAGTTCAAATCCAGCCTCAGACACTTAATAATTACCTAGCTGTGTGGCCTTAGGCAAACCACTTAAACTGTGCCTTGCAAAAACCTAAAAAGAAAATAAAAGAAAATGAGTGTGGACTCTTAAATGATTCCCTAAGATTCTTTAAGTCTAAAAGTCTATAATTACAAGTACTAAATCCTAGTCTAGAAATACAATAAAAGTTATGATGTATCTATACCTTTTGCCCTTTCCTGTGATTCATAATGAATTAGTTTTCCACAAGAAATATCCTGGCCTAGAGATTCTGGAAGCAGTCAACAAACAGAGTAATACTTTAGGCTCTGAATTTATTTTCTTGTATTCATTTTTAAATGTTACAGAGATATCTTTAAAAGTGAACTGCCCAATATTCAGGCCAAAACAAATATTCTGGGTTTTGCCAGTCAAAATGCCTGTGGAGAAATGAGTCAATTCATACAAAATTCAAAGCTGTCTTTTGGTCAGTGACATTTTTATGAAAATCCATGGGTGGGTGAAAGTTTTGCAAAAATCTCTTTTATGATTGGTCAGGATTCATCCAGGAAAAATAAGCAACTTATAAGTGGCAGCCCATAATCCCTTAGGTCTCTTGTTCCCACTCCCTAAACTCCAGGCAAAATTACTTTCTATTGTGCTTGATGGCAGATCATCAATTTCTCCAAGTCCTGGCAACAATTTTACAGCCAGAACTTAATATCTCCAAAGCTCAAGTTCTTCATCTGTAAAATGGGGATCACAATATTTGCAGGGCAAATCTCATAGGACGTTTTGGTGGAAAGTTGCTCTGTAAACCTTAATGCTCTCTAGAAATTACATTAACACAACATTATGATGGTGATGATGATATATCCCTATAATCCTTCTACTCAAAAAATTAGTAAACCTCAACAGACTTCATTAAGAATTAAATTAAGGCTGTACTTCTAGATATTAAATAGTGTTCAATCTGATGAACAAAATATATTTACATATATCTGTGTATCTGTAAGCATATGTGTGTATTTCCTTCTAGGTTTAACAGAGAATTTAACTTTATTAAATGAATCACTGAATATGATGATGGGAATGATTAGGAGAAATCAATACATTCTTTAGGGTTCTCCTTTCTCTTGCTTTTGTGGAGCTGTTCCAGAATCATAGGACTTAATAGCAAAAGCATATTATCAGTAATTCATTTAATAAGTGTGGGGCTAAATGCGGAAGACAATCCTAGAAAACTGTCTTTTCCCCTTCTGGAACAATGATCAAGTCAATGGTGTAAATGCAACTAAACAGGGGATGACATTTATGACTCCACTTTCATCCAGATAACTTTTCAAACCAAAATAACCTCCCTAGACACCACTCCCCTATTAGAATGTAAGCTACTTGTGGGCAGGAACTATCTTTGCTTTTATTTTTATATCCCGTAATAAAAAAAACCTATTCTTCCTCTAAGATTTCATTCAGTTACCTCTTCCTTCCCTGTATCCCCACTCAATCATATGGAAATTCTTTCCTCTTGAATCCCATAGCAAATTAATGATTTTAAAAGTATTTAAGTCTTTTATATTAAAGTTCTTTACATACTTTTATCTAGATCTATAGCAGCACAGAATCAGGGGAGAAAAAGAAAAATGCAAAGATAGGTAGAGAAATAGGACTAACCCTCCCAATTTGATTACCCTCAAAGAATTTTTTCTGATTACAGATGACTTAACCTAGGCCCTTTTCCTTATAACCTGGCAAGAAGTGATCCCTCCTTTATTAAATCCCTCATTCCTTACTGACCTCTGATCTCTACTCATCACATTTTCACTTGTATGAGTTAAATGTATCTTATCTTCCTGTTGTGTTTCAGTTGTGTCTGACTCTTCATGACCCCCTTTGGAGTTTTTTGTTTATTTGTTTTGTTTTGTTTTGTTTTTGGCAAAGATACCAGAGTCATTTACCATTTCCTTCTCCAGCTCATTTTACAAATGAGGAAACTGAGGCAAAACAAGGTTCAGTGACTTGCCCAGAGTCATAGAACTAATAAGTGTCTGAGGCCAAATTTGAATTTGGAAAGCTGGATCTTCCTTATTCCATGTCCAGGACTCTAACCACTTAACTACCTAATGGCAGTCTTTTTCCCTTATTAGATTGCAAACTTCTTAATGACAAGGGCTGGATCACTTTTCATCTTTGTCTACCCACTGCCTATCACAGTTGCTCACAATGGAGTAAATGCTTTAATGATGCTTGTTCAACAGAATTGTTTTATGCACCCAAACTGATCTTGGCACTGCCCGCACTGGCAGTAGCCTCTTACAGCAAGCATGTTGTCAGTGGGCGGACCTTTCACATATTCCTTTTTTTTTCACTGTGCCTTTCATAATCGCCCTGTGTTGCCTGTAGTCATGGTGATTAGGCACAATTGGGCCATCATATCTGCTTGGGTCAATAAGCTAAGTGAGTGAAAATGATGACTAGCTCCAAAAATTGTACACACCAAATTAATCACAGTTAAACAATCATGAAGAAAAAAATACAAACTGTTTTAAAATAGCACGTTCCCTACATTGACACTATGTGATACAGCCACAGAAACCAAAAGATCATTTCATGTTTCCAAAAGAGAAATGTGGTCATTTTATCTGGCACTAACTGAAATTCTGAGTCTACTGCCACTAGATTTTTTTTTCAAGTGAAGAGAGATAAAATACCACAGTCTTGGGAATTATTTGTACCTGGAATCAAAAACTTAATGTTCATAGGGTGAGAAATAGTTACTGGCAATAGGTAGATAGAGATACATTTATTTGAGTGCCTATCCATATTTTCAGTGGCAGATAGTTCATCCATCATCAGTTGAGAACATTGCTAAATCTTTATTACACAATAATCTTGTTTGAAGTTGACAGTATTCCCAAGCAACAATCAAAAAACGTCTGACAACACACATCCTGGTTTTCAGAAGACACGATGACTGTGACTCATTCATATAGTTTATAGGAGAATATATAGCTTATTCTAAAATTAGAGTCCTAAAATTAAAAATACAATATTTAAGAACCATTGAGATATAAATATTGGGGACACCTAGGTTGCAAGTGGATAAAGTAACAAAGAATCCATATATAATAAAAAGCTACCTGAGTTCAAATCTGGTCTCAGACACTGTACACTTATTAACTGTGTGACCCTGGGCAAGTCACTTAATCCAATTGCTTCACAAAAAATGTAAATATTGATGCAGTATCCATCCATTCATTCATTCATCAACCACTTATTAAGCACCCATGATGTGCAAAGTGTACTATTTGGAAGCATGACCCTGCCCTCATGGAACTTTCAATGTAGCAAAAGAGACTTGACCCTTACACAAATAATAATGTTGTATAATACTCCACAATAATTAAAGGGTAGAAAAAGCTAGAATAAGAACCTAAGAAGGATAGCAAGAGTCATATAAGACATGAAGGCTGTGAAAAGAAAAGGGAAAAAAAAATCATATGTCAATGTTTTGGACTTCTGGGTTTTAATAGGCCACATAGTGATTCTATTAAATGTATCAGGAAAATAAAACAGACTTACATGTAATAGTCTATCTCAGAGGAGAAAGCAGTGGTGGATAGGGACAAAATAGAAGACAGAAATGTAACTCTGATACTTATCCTAATTGAAACAGTGAAAAAATTTGACAGCAGTTGAAAGAAATCCACCTTTGGGGCTTCTCTTTCACTGAAGTATTTATATTTTTAATTAAAATTTTGGAGTTTGACAATAGTTGACCTTATGCCAAGAAAGAGTTGGGAATTTGCAAATCCTTGTAAACAATGATTATGAGGGGGCAGTTAGGTGGCGCAGTGGATAGTGCCCCGGTCCTGGAGTCAGGAGGACCTGAGTTCAAATTTGGATTCAGACACATAATAATTGCCTAGCTGTGTGACCTTGGGCAATTCATTTAAACCCACTACCTTGTAAAAACTTTAAAAAAGCAATGATTATGAAAGTCACCGAATGATAGAAAAATTTAAGAAATATTTCTGGAAAATTCATTTTGCAATGTATTTTAATAAAGCCAAATACAGTGACTTTTCACCCAAGGTTAGTCAGAACTAAAAGTTGGGACTGTTTTCTTTTAAAGCCTGAAGGTTTTTCCTGACTAGAATTCAGTTGCAACCCACCAGCATGCTCTGAATAGTAAATATTATTTCCTACAATTCTCTTTCTCACTCTGATACATGAAATGTAGAGAACTGAAATTATAAGGTTTAGCTGGCTAAAACATTCTTATTCTCCTTACTGGTATAAACCAGGATTTTCTCAATATATCAGTTTCAGGTTTCACCTTAGAAATAACAACATAATGTCTCACACAACTTCACAAATGCAAAAAAAGATCAAAATCTTTATTTTGTCCAAAGAGTTTTTTAAAGTTTGTTTTAAATTTAACTATTATACATAATAAAAGCTACATGTAATAATAACCTGAAATCTGTTGACACCTATTTTGTTTGCTCATATTAATTGAGGACACTCAGCATATCATGTTGACAATCAAACATAAGCATATGGTAGAGATTCTTTATTTTGAAGACCTGCCATAGAAGGGAGAGGAGGCTAGGAGGAAAGAGTCATAGTTCAAGTCAGCACCTTTTCCAAGAGATTTATATTTCAGACATAAGAAAACCAACAGCATTGCCAATGTACAGGGAATTCTGACTTTTCTAACTTTAAAGAAATGTTTCTTTCCATCCACACTAATAATAATTGCTAAAATAACCTATCTGAGGTAATGCAAAATGAGGTAATGCAAATCTTCCTGTAGTTTCCAAGACTATCATAGCTTAGATACCCTCCATTAAGGTTATGAGCAAACAAAACAGGTGTCAATTGATTTCAGGTTATTATTACAGGTAACCTTTTTCTATATAGGATCATAAATATAGAGCCAGAAAGAATCTGAGAACAAATTCCCTCATTTTACAAATGAGGAAACTGAGACCCAGAAAGGTAAAATTACTTACCTAAGATTACATGGAAATAAATGGGACAGGAGGGATTTGAGTTCAGGTCCTCTGATAGTTAGATAGCTCAGTAGATAGAATACTAGACTTGAAGTAAGGAAGAGTTGAATTCAGATCTGAACTCAAAAAACTAGCTGTATGACCCGGGCAAGTCATTAACTACTGTTTGTCTTAGTTCACTAGGGAAGGAAATGGCGAACTTCTCCAAATATCTTGCCAAGAAAACTATATGGGGTCATGAAGAGTCAGAAATGATTGCATGACTAAATAACAACAATAACAACCATCACCTCTGGATCCAAATACAGTCCTCTCTCCCCTGTACTATGCTGCATTTCTATGACCTCTATATAGTATCAGAGTATCTGCTAGGTATAAAATAAAGGGGGAGTCACTTATTTTAAAATAGCTATTTAGATAAAAAGCAAAAATAGTTTTCAGAGCTTACACAGTGAAAGAAAAAGGAAAAAAAATCTTATTATTCAAAGTATCCCCTCCAGAACTAAAGGAGTTTTTTCTTCTTGGATCTCTTTCCCAATGTCCTTATACTCAAAAGAGGTTTGTGCTTGGTACAAACCTGCTCATGTGAAGTCCTGCACATTTTAACTATAGCTATCAGCCATTATAACTCACTTACCCACCTGAACAAAATGGCACGAAGAGCCTATATGAGCATATGTAGCATAATTTTTACTAGGAAAACTGCTTAATAATAAGTTCTTTTCCAAATAGCAATCTTTCCCAATATTTTTTCATTCCCTTTGAGAAATGGGGTTGTTGATGCTTAGTATTTGCTTTAGATAAGGTCCAAACCTTCCTTGCTGATAGTGCATGCATTACCCAGATCAGTCAGTCATAGATTGATTCCATTGGTTTGGAGAAAGGATAGTACCAATGTTTGAATATTTCCTTCAATCAAGGAGCCCTTACTTTATATAGGTTAGCATCACAGGACAAATGGGTCTAGGAAGCATCCACAAACCAAAGAAATATTCTCTTATTTGGCTAAACACTGACAGTTTAAGAATGCACAAGAAATATTTTACTCAGAAATCAGATGCTATTCCCCTACCCAGCTCTTATTTTTCTTAACTGAGCATATTTATTCTTCACCCAACATGCAATGGTTAAGATGATTTATCCAGGCTTGCCAGTTATGTTTGGGGAAAATTTTATCATGGACTTCCTACAAAAATTAAACTTTGATGTCCCACTGATGTATGTGAATCACTACCTGGGAAATATCCATCTATATATTTGTGTACAAAAATGCTTGGTACTGACACACACACACACAAACATACACATACGTGTGTGTGTGTGTGTGTGTGTGTGTACATATATAAATACTTGGTTCTCAAGTAGTACCACTGAGATAATAAAACATTTTCAACAGAGCTCTGTATGGTAGAAAAAACAAACTAGAAATGCACTCACCCACTGAAAAATTAAACAAATAAGGACATATAATAAGAGGATATTGTGACATAAAAATTATAAATATAAGGAATTTTTAAAAGCATAGGAAGACTTTTATGAACTGATTCAGAAGGTAGAGAGAGGAACCAAGCAAACAGCATACATAGCAACTAAAATAATTAGGATTAAATGAACACTAAAATGCTATTGAATTCATGAACACAATGACCATTCTTGGTTCCTCCCAAAAGGGGAACATATATATCAGTGGAGATGGGTGAACATCATGGACAATGACATAATTACTTAAAAAATGATCGATTTTCTGATTGAGTTTAACTTAAATTTTTCTCTTCTAGAAAACATGATCCAAACATGATCCAAATAAGAGCACATTGGGAAATGATTTTAAGATTTTTTTTAAAAAAGTCAAAATTAAAGTTATTCTTTGAATAAAATAAAATATGTTATTGAAGAAATACATGAATGCATCTAGAAACACATGAAAACAGACCATTCAGGTGTGGGCTTTTAAGACTCACCGTACACTTGTTCGGCTTCTCTCCTGAGTGGACTCTCATATGGATCAACAGTTTATATCGGGCATTGAATGGCTTATATCTTCTAGGGCAGCCAGCCCAAAAACAAGTAAAGTCCTCTCCTTTCCTCTGGTCTATGTGAACTTTCTCTATGTGCCGTACAAGCTCCTCTTGCTGGTCATATGTGGCACTGCAGTCAATCCAACGACAACAGTGTTTTCCATTAAAATCATCTAATTCTCCATCCTCTTCATGCTGGGCACCTTGAGCGGATGGGGGCAAAGGAAGTGGGTGAGGATGGTGAATGAGCTCAGGCTGATGGAGGTGCTGATGGGCATGGTAAGGGGGTGGAGGGCCTTGTGGTGGTGGTGGTGGTGGCGGCAAAGGAGGAGGTGGGGGAGGAGGAGGAATATCGATGACATTACCTGGGAAGTCATCCAAGCGTTCACTTTTTAATAAACCAGTTGGCTGGCTGTCTGAAACAGACAGACCCTGTTGTACCACCATGTTGTTCATAATTGCTGATTGTAAGCTGCTTTGCTCCAGCTGCTGCATACGCTGGTATTCTATCATCCCATTCTCATTGTAAGCAGGGATGGTGACGGTGCCACTGGTAACCAGAAGACTTCGCTGAGTGCTTGGGATAGAACACGATTGTGGAATACAGCTACCCCGCACACCTAGAAAATGTCCATAGACCTCTGGTTGTGGGGAGATATTCGCAGGTGATGCCCGGGAACCATTGATATAGGCAACTAAGGAAGTTGGGGAGGTCCGGATGATCGTATTAAAGTCAATGCCAATGCCATCAGACAAAGGCGACAAGGAAAGAGCTCTCTTCTTAGAACGGGCTGAGTGAGACCTGGTTGAAGAGTGTCTGGGGCTAGGGTAAGGCGAGTGGCTGCTTTCCATGCCAAAAAGATAGGATGGCAATGAATTGGAGACATTATTGTTGGACATAGGTGTCCCAGGAGGGATGCTAAGTAAGTCTCCCAGATCACTGCCATTCTGAGAGCCTGAGTTGGAAGGAAGGGAAGGAAGAGCCCTGTAGCCATGAGACCACTCTTGTTTCACACTCAAGGCTGACTGACTTTCTGACAGACTCAAAGTTGTGGATGCCAAAGACTCCCGTGACATGAGGGACCTAGAATGGCCAAGAGAAAAACAAAACAAAAACAAATGTTTTAGTAGTCTTTTGATTTCAAAAGAATTAAAAGAATATTAACAAGTATATGTATCTTTCTCTAAATCATGTATCAAAATAAATAGCCCCAGATCAGGGTTAAAATAACACAAATCTTTTTCTTCTATATCATCATTTATTGTAAAGAATTATAAAATTTGATGTTCACAAGAAAGATAAAAGATCTATTGCTAGGAAATAATTTTGATACTCAGAACTGACTAATAAATAGATCTTGATTTGTTTTTGTTTTTTGAAACACTGGTTGGAAGGAGAAACAAAAGAAAAAAAAGAAAGAAAAGAAAAAAAGCTGAATATTTTATAGGAGATTAAGCTAGAGATCTAGGAACAATTTATGAATTCCTCATAAGCCAAATTAAACCAGCAAATATCAGCTATATATAAAGAATTATACTGAACATTAATAATTATGCTCCTCAACATCCCCCTCCAAAAAAAAAAAACACACTTCATGGAGTTTATTGTATAGTTCAGAAAACAAAACATTAACATGTTAAAAAATACTTTCTTCCTTTTTTATTTTCTTCCTTCTATCCTTTCTGAATGCATCAAAGAAATGAAGAATTAAGATAATATTTCAAGACAACCATGTAAGTACAAAATATTCATAATATAGTATATGATTGATTAATAATTATAAAACAATCATTTCAGGAATTCTGAGTAAGGAGATAGATGTCAATTTAAATGAGGATAATCAGGGAAGATTTAAAGAAGAAATGAGATTTTAATTTGCAAGCTTGTAAAAGGAAGATTATTTGGATGGAGAGAAGAATATTTTAGGCATATAGAATGTTATGTCCCAAAGCACAGAGATAAGGAAATAAAGAACAAAAGGTAGAAGTTATAGGGAGAAGAATTCAACTCCTTGTGAAGAAAAAAACTCTCTAGCAATTTATACTATTTTTTAAAAATGAAAAAGGTAGTTGCAGAGGATAGATAATCATCTATCAAGCATGTTAGAAAGGGGATTTCTAACTAACTAGACCAGATAGCATCTAAAAGGCCATCAAAAATTGAAACTCATTTACTGTTAGAACTACATGACTCCATGTATAAATCAGGTGAGTTAAAATGAAAGAATCAGGAATGTGGTTTTTTGATAAAAAGGTAGAAAGTAGGGTGGGATCAAATAAGCAAAGACATATTATTATCAGTAATAACAGTAATGGGTTCTATAGATATCTTCATATTTCAATTGTAAAATCTACAAGGTTAAAAGCAACATCTAAATTACTTTCAATTTGGGCCACTGTACAGCAGCACTGCATAGTATATAAAAGGTAATTAATAAATAGCGATTTAATGAATGGATAGATTCCTAGACATTATTCTTTAGAGTTTAACCAAGAGATAGATGAACACTATGCATAGGTGACAATGTTACTTCATGACTCCTAGAAATCTTTGTTTTTCATACCTTAAAGCATTATAGGAACATCAAATAAAATAAAATAAAACTAAGTTCAGCAACTGATAACTCTTTAGTCAATTATGAATACAGATGTATCTCATACCCCTGTATTATATAGCATGACACTGGAATCAGAGGCAAACTTGAGTTCAAATCCTGCCTTAGACATTTACTGTGCACCTATGAAAGGTCATTTGACTTCCTGTGTCTCTAAATCCCCTAATCTATCAAATGAATTTACTACCCACCCTAAAAGAATTAGTGACCAGGTCAAGTGAGGGAGCATATACAAAACACTTTGCAAACCATAAAGTGCTATAAAAATATTATTACTATTATTAACCTTGAAAAGGCTCATCCTAGAAAGAATACAATTTCTCATAATTTCATGTACAAATATAACTGAGAGAAATATTCAAATGTCCCTTCCCAGTTCCAGATGTTATGATGTCAGAATCTTTTATCCATAATATCTTTTGTTGATCTTGACTTAATGATCACCAGGGTCCCCTTCAGCTCTGACATTTAGAAATCTAACACAAATGGTTTATATTCCTGCTTTAGCCACTTAAAAACTTCATCCTGTTCTGTAATTAAGCTGCTTCATATACATACATATATATATATATATATATATATTTCTGCAATAGTAATTACAAAAATAAATGTGTTAGAAATTTCAAGGTTATCATAAGAATATATATGCCTCCATTTAGCCCACTGCACCAACACTAGATGGGTCTAGAAAACTGGGCTGCCTTTATCTGTAGTTGCATTGGCATCCTGTTGAGATGTGATTTTATTGATTTGTCTTGGACCTAAAAAATCAATTTTAAATCAAAGTTGCCTAAATCCTCATATGGCTTTTCACACTGAATACCATAATAATTTCTGCTAGAGAAGAGCTAACAGAAAAAAAGAAATGGAATAAAAAGCAAAGTATATCATCCAAGGCTCCTTTCTCTTCCCCCACCCAGCAAAGTACATACAAAGACCATAATTTTCTATATTTAAGCATGAAACATTTTAATTTCCAGGTTCTCCATGTAAGGTGGTCAAGCAGGGATCAATGAGTTTTTCCCAGAGAATGATGTAATATTTGTCAATGACGTTAATGGTGAAAGTGCAAGTAACTTGTCCTTGACATAATTTGATTTGTTCATACACACCCTCATTTTCCTGAAATTCTCTCAAGTCACACTCAAAGAGGGGGTAATGGCACAATTGACCTGGATTTTGATGCCCAGTTTTACAATTTTCATATTTTTGAGAAATGGTTATCAGCATGCTCCCCACAATGAATTCTGGGAGTGATCCAGGATAGGTCTTTTAATCTTATATTGAGAGAATTTTTCTGGCTGCAAATGTCCTTCTAGGCCCCTCCCCAGTGATTCAATGAATGATATCACTGTCATTTTAAGTAAAATGTGATCAGATCCTGATTCTGACCCAATGGCTAGGAAGGGTCTTTAGAAAATAAAGTATTGGGATTTTACTAACTGAGCTCAGTGATCCTTGTCAGTGGATCCTGACATCCTGGATCCCACAATACTGGTGTGTTTCTCATTGTAAAAGCAGGAAGTGTGTCTAAAATACATTTCATTCCTCTTCCCCTGCTTTGCTAAGTAGAAACCCCAAGTTTTTCTAAGTTTGAGCTCAGGAAGAGTTCTCAAAAATTACCTGGTTCATCTTTTCCAAAGCAGGATTTATGTCTTCTCTTTCAAATTATGCCCAACTTATGGCTAGGTCTAATCTTTTTTTTTTTTAGATTTTTTTGCAAGGCAAATGGGGTTACATGGCTTGCCCTAGGCCACACAGCTAGGTAATTATTAAGTGTCTGAGGCCAGATTTGAACTCAGGGACTCCTGACTCCAGGGCCAGTGCTCCATCCATTATGCCACCTAGCTGTCCCTAGTTCTAATCTTGATTAGATAATAATAATTAACATTTCTATAATGCTCTAAAGGCAAGCAAATTACTCTCCTCACAGAAAAATCCTTCATGTATTATAACCATTCTAAAGATGAGGAAATAAAGATTCTGAGGAATTTAGTGAAAGGCCTATCTTCATAACACGCAACTAGTGTCAGAGGCTTGATTGGAACTAAATCTTATTATTTCACGAGCACTTCACTACACTATGTAGCCACACAGAGGTGAGCTACTTCAAATGAGATAACTAAGCACAGTGTCTGGTGCACAGTAGATGTTTAATAAGCATATATTCTCTTCCCTTTTGATATTCCCTGTTCTGATATATTTGATCATCCAGAGACTCTCCCTACCTTGGTTTTTCTAAACTTTCTTTAATATAGTGCATGGTACATCATGGGCACTAAATAAATGCTTGTTTATTAATCAATTTTATTTTTCTAATATAGTTGTAATAAGAATAATTTTCCCCAAGGATACAAAAGTTATAATCTTCCTGCTGCAGTCTAATAACAGTTGCTTTCCTCTCTTCACTATCTATCCAAATCATTGTCATAAGGAGGTATTAGACTAGATCATCTCTAACATTCATTGTACCTCTAAGGTCTAGAACCCTATGATTTTTTATGTTTAATCCTTGGTGAAGACTTTTCTGGCTGTGTAAATCCTAAGGGATTCAGTTCCTATGAATTCCCATGGTACATATTTTCTTTGTCATTTATTTAACCTAAATAAAACAAGACCTCCTTGTACATCCAAGCCATTAGAATGACTCTGTGAGGATGATAGTATAGTTTTCATTTGCCCTCTTTTGTAAATGAAGATGCTAAAGGTGAGAGAGTCAAAATAAATGAATAGCTGAGATCATATAGGTAGTTTGGGCCAGACCCAGGATATTTACCCAAGTCTCCTGACTTCAGGTCCAGTCACTCTTTCACTAAGTGCTACCTTTCATGTACCTCTTTACTATACCACTGAATTTATCATTTGCATAAGCAACTTTTACTTTCCAAACATTTGCATAAGCAAGGTGGTCTTGGGTAAGTCAGTTGCTTTCCTAGAACCTCAATATTTTATCTTTAAAATAAGATAATTGGACCAGAAAATCTCTAAGATCCTTCCTTCAGCTCTTATCCTCTGATCCTGTGTTCTGTCTTGTTAAGTAATAATTATAAATCTTCAAGAATAGATTTAAGTGAATTTGTCAGGCATTAATATTACAGGAACTATGCTAGACTTTAGATATACAAAGATAAAAATATAAGAGCCCTTTTATTACATTCCACTGGAGGAAAAACTTATTTGGCTTTGTATAACCTACAGAGATCCCCCACCTAACCCCTAAATCTACTAAAGGTCCTGGAGAAATATGAGTAAAAGGTGAACTGCAACGTATGTGGCCTCACAAACAAAATTTCACATATAACAAAGATCTCAACATGGGAAGGAAAGAGGGGAGGGAGGGAGAGAGGGAGAGAGGGAGAGAGAGAGAGAGAGAGAGGAGAGAGGAGAGAGGAGAGAGGAAAAGAGAGAGAGACATCAGGAAAAAAAGAAGAGACAGAAAGAGTTAGAAACAAACAAAAAAGAGAGAAAGAAAGAAAGAAAAAGGAGAATTGAGACAAAGGGAGAGAAAGAAAGAAAGAAAAGAAGGAAGGAAGGAAGGAAGGAAGGAAGGAAGGAAGGAAGGAAGGAAGGAAGGAAGGAAGGAAGGAAGGAGCAAAGGAAGAAGAGAGAGGAGGAGAGGAAGAGAAGAATAGAATGTGAGAGAGGAGGGATAGAAGGAAAAAGCAATGGGATAGAGGGGAAAAGAGATGAAAGAGAGGGAATGAGAAGAAATGAGAAAGGGAGGGAAGAAGAGAGGAAAAGGAAGAAAGGAAAGAGAGGAAGGAGAAAAAAGTAGGGGAGAAAGGGAAGAAGGAAGGGAGGAGATGGAGAAAAGGAAAAGGAGGGAAGAGTCAACAGAGAAAAAAGGAAGGAATGGAGGGAGGGAGAGGAGAGTAGGGAGGAGTGGGAGACTAGATTATTCTTCATTCAATTTTCTATCCTATTGAACAGACAATGATTCTGGGAGAGGCCATGAAGTATGCAGGGCTTCATTTCTATCAATAGGTTGATAATATTCTACTTGTTCTAGCTTTCATCTGATCCTTAAAGGTGTTATTTCTGGTGGTAGGCCAATTTGGAAGTCTATCTACGTAAAAGGAAAGCAGATATGGTTCAAATAAAATAAAATGGATAGGAGAGCACAGAGCTTGTGGTTGAGAAGCTATTGTGGCTGGTGAGGTAACAATCCCTCACTTGCCAGGGCATGGCACATGTGTGCACAGTATTTGAACTTTGGGCCATGAGAGAAATTCAGTGACCAGAGTAACAAGCTCAAAGAAGATGTTTCACCAATACTTTCCCCACAGATCCTTTGAGTTCCCTGAAGCTAGTCCTTGGTGATTTCTATCAAATCAGGTCATAGAATGAAAAAGTTCTCAAAAAACAAACAAACAAACAAGTGAGAAGGATGTGTTTGCACAATATACCCCTCATAATAAACAAGCTGTGCAAGTCATGGCACTATTAACTTAGTTGATAAGGTCCTCTTTGAACACGGGTAATTACTATTGTCATTATGATGCTGCTGCTTCTACTACTGATGATAGTTTTTCATATCTTTTATGAACTGGGAGTCCTGATTCAAGGAATTAGAAAATATTGGACTATGCAGTGCCCTAGACCAGAATTGCCTGGATTTTTTTTTTTAACAAAGAATAGTTTTACAACATGTAAGAGCCGAGACAATATCCTTAAGGATACTAACCCATTCCAACACCAGCCCCCATCTTGTTCAGGGAAAGAAACTGAGATCTCCTAAAGTTTCTAACTCTTTGGGGTCACTCCATAGTCTATCTACTGGATGTACTCCAAAATAAACCATATCCTTACTGCTTCCCCTGGAAAAGTTTCCTGTTCTTCAGGTAGGCAAGAAGAAAGCTAACTGTGGCAGCCCCTTTAGTTCTGTCATGGCATAGCATTTATTAGCCTACTGCCTTTGCCACTAGCTGTAACCTTGGCCAGGGCTTTAATCATAGTGCAGAAAAAAAAAAGAGTACTAGATTTAGTCTCAATCCAGAACTCTTACTTAGTAGCCGTATCATCATGAATGAGTTTTCATCTGAAAAAAAAAATGAGATTAATAACATTTACCCAATTCAGAATGGATCATTGACTCTAACCAAGAAGAGTTCTTAGAGATCATCTTGTTCAATCTATTCATTTTACAGATGAAAAAACTGAAGCTTAGAAATGAGAAGTGACTTGTGACACATATCTCTTGAATAGCATAGACTTGTTCATAGGACTCATATAAAGGAAAGAATTTTGCTCATCTAGAGTGCTATAGAAATGTGCTTTCAAAATTAAAGAAATTGTTGTTTAAAAAAGATAAAAACATTTTTACATCATTATGGGTATTGTATTGCTTGTCTTCTTAATAAGTATGTGAGGGGCTGGAAGAGGGCAAACAATTTGGAGTTAAAACATAAAAATGAATGTTAAAAATGAAAGGAGGGGGGAAGGAGGGAAAAAGGAGGGAGGGAGAAAATAAAAATATAGAAAGAAGCAAAGGAAAGAAGGAAGGAAAATGCAATATCCATTATTGTTCATCATCACCTATAATTACATAGAAATAATAACATCCTACATAACTAATTGGATTTAACAATAATAAAATCTACATTAATGTATGAAAACATGTTTTTAAAGTTTTCTATAAACACAGTGAACTATTTTAATTCTTCTCCCACCTGAGTTATAACTGTCTTAAATTCAGAAAGATGGCTAGTTGCCCTGTGAGTATTTCAGGCCTCTCAGATAGAGAAACATACTTGCCATTTTGAATAGACAACCTAGGGAATAAGACATACTTATTGCCATTTTTAGACAATAATTACAGACATACATATGAGACTTTGTGATTTTCTCAAAAGTCTTTGTGCTCTTTTAAAATTAAAGGTAATAGTCTTCGGTCTTGTCATGTTATTATGTAATTCTGCTATATCTCATACTATATGTTTCTTCCTTAAGGATATGATTTCTCTCTCATCACAATCAACTTAAATCAATGTATACCATGGAAACAATGTAAAGACTAACAGACTGCCTTCTGTGGGGGGTGTAAGAAAGATTGGGAGAAAATTGTAAAACTCAAAATAAACAAAGACTTTCTAAAAAACTAAAAATAAAAATAATTTTTTTTAAAAAAAATCTTTATGCACTTTTAAACCTAAATAGTTGAAAATAAAGAATTTTGGCATCCCCTATAGAATAAAGTTCTATATTCTGTCTTCCATATGATTCTTGTCCTCTCAGACAAGCAGTTTCACTGAATGGAACAAGGAATGATTTTCATCTGTATTTCTGCAAAACAGTCACACCTCACATCAAAAAGTTCACTTTTATTGGTTTGCCTGTTTGATTCTTTATTCATTTTTTGCCAGGCAGCCCTTGGTGGATAAAACATTAAGGTAACTTTTTTCCCCCTTCCACCTTCTATTTCTCCCTAGAAATCAAAATACCTTTGAGTTGAACTGACTGGTCCTCCATCCACAAACAGCTTGATGAGAACATGCATATACATTTTAAACAGCACAAAAAAATGCCTCTTACCACCCACCCCAAAAAATGATTTCAAATTGAGTCTCCCTAATTAAGTAATTCCTCCCTTTTTGTTCCCCCTGTAGAAAGATTCTTATTGCAGGATAAATAATCTAGATTTCTTCCATTAAGAGTTTAAAACACACATACTCACAAACATACACATGCACACATGTATGCACACACACATGCACACATATACATATACACTCACACAATTTCTCAAGACACCTTTAAAGTATTTCCTTTCAAAAATAGAAAATCATTCTGAGAAATTAAATATTTTCCAAATCAAGAAAATAGTGACCCATCCTTGGCCGACACAAGGAAAGGTGCTAGTAGAGTTACATGGCATGAATTTTCTATGCCTTCAGTCATGCTGTTCCATTGATTATGAGGATTCTGCCTTCAAGGCTTGGATCTGGACCCAGCATGGACAGGAATATGAAGGGCTCCTGCTGACACATACCCCATGAGCACACCTAATTTTGCATGCATTTCTCAGGAAGTTGGAGGAATCCCTCGAGGCAAAACCATCAATGGGGAAATGACAGGCAGCTTCCTATCATGAAATGTCTCAGGTAAAAAACAAGCTTCTAGCTCATAAAAATGGCATTATTTATTTTGCTCTTTAATAAAAAATAAAAAACAACTAACCCTTCTGGAGTTCTATGATTTTATAGCCACTCCTGAAACAAAGAAATATGCAATGTTTTCAGAAAGAATAAAAAAAGCAGGTGTGGGTGAGCTTTTTCCCCTACAAATAGTAGACACTGACAGAAGAAATAATGTATTCCAATATGGAAATAAATACATTTTATTGCATAGAAGTACATTCTGAAACTGAGCCTCAAAGCCTTATAACTACTTGACTGAGGAAGACAGCTATCCATTCACTTCATTATCCATTGTCCAACCCACTTAATGGATCTCCCAGTAGAGAGAGGGGAAAAAAAATGGAACTTACTGCTGATACTATTCATTGGACACTTACTCATATTAATTGAACATCATAATACTTAAACTACAATGCCATGGGAACTTTGAGATGTTATATAAATGTGAAATGATGATATAGCTATAATTACTGCCTTATACTTGTTAGGTTTATCTCTCCAGTCTGGTTTTAGGTTGCTGAAATACAGAAACCTTTTTTTTTTCTCACTTAGTACTTGAAACCAAAAAGATTAAAGGTGCTGAAAAAATGCTCATTGAGTGTATGAATAAATGACAAATTTACAAACATTTGTTAAACAGCTACTATGTATTGGGCATAATATTAAGACATGTTGCAAACAAAGCTATAGAAATATATATATGTATATACATATACATATATGTATGTACATAAGTGTGTATTTACATGTTTGTGACTAAGGTACATAACACAGTTGTTCAGCAAGGAAGGTAAATGCTTAGATCATCTCAAATTTCTGCTGGCCATATCACTGTTCATAGTTTATGTTATTTATATCAGGGACTTGACAATACTACAAATCAGGATTCTGCCACTAGGCACCTGAAAATTCCTCCCTGAATTTTACTAAGTTCCACTCATATTGTACTATATTTTCTAGAAATATTCAAGTAGAGGTTGGATGGCTACTTGCTAGAGATGTTGTTGTGTGGATTCCTACCCAGGTATGAGTGGGACTAGATGGCTTATGAGATCCCTTTCCCTTTTATGATTGGGTGATGTGTGTGCTTCCCAGTTTTAAAATTCTTCCTTCCAATCAAGAATTTAATGAACAAAATTTACATTCTGCATATATATTATCTGTTTAAAATAGTCTGAAATAGCATGACTACATGCATGTATATGTTTATAGGGAAAATGGAGGGGGAAAACTCCTAGGGTATATCATTATACTGTAGAGAAAGAAAAACAAATAAATAACTCAAGACCTGGTATCTGAAGGAGGTATATTCATGTTGGTTGCATTCATTGCCCTCTGTAAGCTAGGACTGAGCTGGTTGCATGCTGTAGAGACCTGGCTTGCAGGAGGTGATATGGGTCCCAGCCGTTGAACCATCATGGGACTGCTGGTGACCACTAGATTGTTGCAGCTGCCTTTTCCAATGGACTTGCACTGAGGCCCATAGCCAAGACCCCCTAAAAACAAATGAAGCAGATTAGCTTTCATATCCTGTATGCAAGAAAGTAGAATACATATACACTCCCATTCATGCTGAACCCCTTCTCCATTAAACTTCTTCTATACTTATTGTTTGGGGTTGGAGGAACAAAGGAGAATTTTATTTAACTTTTATTACTAGAGATGAAATTACCATAATTACACAGAAGAGACTTTAGGATTTATACAATCATTTGTCATCCACAATATTCTCAGAGTTTGGTCTTTCTATGTAAGTCATAGCCAAGGTCAGGAAGAACTGTGTCTTACAAGCTTCTTATCTATTAGCTTATATTCAATAGCACTGGACAGTTTTACAGAATAATTTCCTGAGAAAGACCTTGAGAGGTTAAGTGGTGCAAGTACTGCATATCCTTCTTCTCTGCAGAAGGAAAGTGAAGTTTAGAAATGTGAATTAACTCATTCCAGGTCACCCAGCAAGTTTGTAGCACAACAGACACTTCATTCCAGACCTACCTCTAGATGCAAGGAGTATTGGAAAAATTAACAGTGAACCTGAAGTCAGGAAGACCTGAGTTCAAATGTGACCTCAGATACTTACTGGACAAGTCACTTTTAAAAAAAAGGACATCTATTTGTTTCAGTTTTTTTTTCTATTATAAAATAGAGATAATAGCAGCACCCAGTTCCCAGCATGATTGTGAATAAGCAAATAAGATAAATTTGTAAAAAGCACTTACTAGTATAGTGCTTGGCACATAATAATGCTATATAAAATGTTCATACCCTTCCTTATGTGATTCCCACAGACAATAAGTGGCAGGACAGATAGTGTGACAAATCACACTTTACTGAAGATAATAATAATAACTCTTAATCCACTATCAGAGGGAAGACTTTCTACTATGCATATCCATTACAAAGGTCTTTAAGAGCTCTACTATGCATATCTATTAAAGACAGTATCTTCCTTCAGAATCTGCCCCTCTGATAAAAAAAAACTTTAAAAAGAAAAAACTTTAGAAGAAAAACTTTAAAAATATATTTATTTCAGCATTTTTTAAAATTTGTGTTCCAGTTTCTCTCCTTCATTACAGCCCTTCCTCCATCCACAGAGAAGGCAAACAATGTGTTATCAATTATATATGTGAAATCATGTAAAATATATTTCCAGCTTAACTCCATTACCTTGCAGACTAAATGACCTAGTTCATAAATCCACCAAAAGTTCATTATTGTATCTATTTTCCCTCATCCCTTCTAGCATTTGTCTTTTATAATAGGTGTGAGGTGATATCTCAATTTTTTTAATTTTTCTTTTTTCCTAATCAATACAGTATTTTTATATGACTATAGGTAAATTTGTTTTCTTCTTCTGAACACTGCCTATTCACTTGAAAATTTATCACTTGATAATTTATTAACTGGGGAATGGAGTTTATTTCTATAAATCTGATTCAGTTTTAGAACTCAAATTCAGAGAAGAAGCCTTTATCAGAGAAATTTGAAGTAAAAACATTTTAATATTCCTTCATTAATCTATGGTGCCTTTTATCAAAATCCATTTCCCTGATTATCTCTTCAAATTAGATCTGTTTTGCTTTATCTTTGTCTGAGATCAAGCTTCTGCTCCCTTTTTATCATTAACTGAAGTGTATTAGATTGTACTCCAGTCCCATATTTTAACTCAGTATGTACCTTTTTGTATTAAGTTGTTGCTTATAAAGATTCTTATTTCTAATCTATTCCGTTATTTGTTTCCATTTTGAATGAACTCATTTCATTCAGTTTGTATTTCTCTTCATCCTATTTCCTTCTGTTTATCTCTTTAAAAGAGAAACTTGATGAGGACATAAAAAAGTATACTATTCTAGATTAGAATTTTCTAACCCTGGTCCATCCTCTATTCTAATATTATGTTTCCTGAAACATAAACAGATATCAAAAAACCAGGATGACAGGATTCTTGAGCAAGTTTTCTTCTTGACAGAAGCATAAGAATCAACTCTGGAAGGAATTTTTTTTTTATTTCCATTAAGAACAATCTTCCAGTGTTAGAAAATTTGGGACAGCCCCAAAGAGAAAAAAAGGAAGAAAGGAAAAAACCACAAGAATCTCTGATGTTAGAGAAAAGTGAGAAGCAGAGAGAGGAGAGGCAAACATGCCATGAGCCATTTGTAAAAAATAATAATCATGACCAAATCATTCAAGACATTCATTTTACAAGGTTATATTTTTTTGAAATATTTTACAGACCACCTGGTCAAGTCTGGGTAACTGTACATTCTGTTCCCATTTCTACTAAATGAAATTTATGAGCCCATTTTTGGTAAATTAAGTCCTAAGAATTTCTCACCAAATTTTGACATGTACGTATGTATGTATGTATATATATATATGTATATTAATGTATACATATATACATTATATGTCTGCATTTGTGTGTGTTATATGTATGTGTGCATTTTTCCCTATTACTAATATGGAATCAAGGTAGGCTAGGATAGTGTAAACACAATCTTCCTTATCCCTTTTTTTCAAAGCAAAAATCATTTTGCTCATTTTAGCT
Organism: Macrotis lagotis; assembly: GCF_037893015.1. NCBI lineage: Eukaryota > Metazoa > Chordata > Mammalia > Peramelemorphia > Peramelidae > Macrotis > Macrotis lagotis. The sequence goes on from NC_133665.1 coordinate 67,556,049, forward strand.
TCAGTTTATAAATTCTTAGTGCTATAAATAAGTTTTCTTCACATAACTATCTTCCATAAAAATTACATCTAAGAATTCTTAATACTCTGAGATATTTGGACCTCTAATCAGTCATCCTCACCAGATCTCTGAATTGTCACGATTATCTTACTTTTCAAAAGTCCTAGTAAACACTTAGATTATTAGGTATTTGGTCTTGGTTTAGGAATCTTAAAACCCCTTAACTTCCTATGTATAGGGTTCTCTCAATTTTCTCTAATGTTTAAACTAAATGTTTCCCACCCACCCATAACTCATCCAAGCCTTTTTACCTTCGTGAATCACTACCACAGTTCTGTATTACATAATCAGTCTTCAGCTTGACAACAAGCATGCTAAATGTCTTTTACCCACTTCAATTCAAAGTAAACTTTGGAATTAAGACAATATGAATTTGAGTCACCCTTCAGATACTTACTAGTTATGTGACCCTGAGCAAAGTCACTTTAACCTGTCGGGTTTTTCCCTTAGCTATACAGTCATGTGTCATTCATGCTTGATTCTTTGTGACCCCATTTAGGGTTTTCTTGGCAAAGATATTGAAGTAATTTGCCAATTGCTTCTTCAGAGAATTTTACAGATGAGAAAACTGAGGCAAACAAAGTTAAAGGATTTGCCTGGGGTCACACAGTTAATAAGTGTCTGATGCCATATTTGAATTCACAAGGGAGGAGTCTTCTTGACTTCAGAACTGACACACTATTCATTAGCCTTAAAGGAGAAAATAATACCATCTCCCTCACAAGGTTGTTATAAGGCCCAAATGAGAATTTTTGAACATTTAACACTATATAAATGTCAGCCATTAGTAGCAATAGTAGCAGCAATATGTTAGTATATGGATTAAGTTCACTGAGAGAAGTCATGTTGTCTTAACCTTCAAATCTCCTTTCTATCCTTTGAGCGGCAGTGTGCTAGGAGAAGCAATAGGTAGGTACATAGGATACCTAGCCACTACTTCCTACTACTATTTGTAAAAATGTTCTCAAGTGCAAAATACAATTGGCATTATCTGTCATCTTTTAGATCAATCCAAAAATGTCTAGTTAAGTAGTTCCTATGTATCAGGCACTGAACTTGACTCTGAATATATGAACGAAGGCACAAATAGTAGCTGCCCTCAAGGAGCTCTTGAACAAAGTAATTTATTCATTATAAACTAGTCTACTCCTTAGCAAAATAGGACTTCCATGAAGTACCAGCTAGTTGCTGTTATTTAGTCATTTTTCAGTCCTGTCCAATGCTTCATGACTCCTTTTGAAGTTTTCTTAGCAGATATATTGGAGAAGTTTGACATTTCCTTCTGTTTGTTTTACAGATGAGGAAATTGAGGTAAACAGGAAGAAATGATGTGCCCAGGGTCACAGAGTTGGTAAATGTGTGAGATCAATTGAATGAATCTGAACTTGGGTCTTTCTGAGTCCAACAGTAGCAATTATTAATAATTTTATGTACACTCTTCTTTTTTCCAAAATAACCTGTGAAATAGGTAGACTATCACATGGGATAATTAAAAACGAACACACACACACACACACACACACACACACACACACATTTTGACAGTATTTTTGAGGTTCGTAGAATGCATCCTTCTTCCTGTGAGTTGGGGGATTCAGCTATTGTTATCTTTATTTTTCAGATAAGAAGACTTAGTTTTAAGAAAGTTAAATGACTCATCCAAAGGCATGGAACTATATAGTATCAGAGTCAGAATTTGAGCTTTGATCTCCTAATTCAGTTCAGCAACTCTTTCCACTATGCCCCAATGCTGATGGATGGTACATCTTGGAAAGACTACTCGTAGATTCATAGAACTTTACAAGTTGGAAGGGACATGAGAAACCATTTAGTCCAATCCCTTTATTTTTAGATAAAGTAACTAAGGACCAGAGAAAGAACTGTCCCACGATCTCAAATTAAAAGTAATGTGGTTCAAATTTGAACTCAGGCTTCCTGGTCATCTTTCTATTATACTACATTGTTTTCCTTTCGTACTTCCTTTATATATATTCTCTAATTTTATTTAACAATTTTTTTCTACATTCAATAATCACAAATTTTACTAATGATGTATCCTGTAAGACTTCACATATTGGCAGTTTGAAACTAAGAATGAAAGGTACTATATTTGAATATGCATATATAGTTGCATACATACATATATATGTATGCAAACATATATACACAAATATATGCCCTCCTATCCACCAAATACACTTTTAATATTAATTTGCATTATTAATATTTTTCCATCATCTCCTTAAGGCTAGACAATCAACAAAAACAATAAACCAAGCCCCAATTTATAGTTTCTGTCAATTTTTCTGAGGAGTAAAATTGTCACATTAAAATTTTACCAATCGGTTTTAACTAACCGATGGCCCTCATCTCTCTTATGTAAATGTAAAACAGGCATATGTCTTGTCATTTATGGAGCCTACCTGAGAATCTCTGTAAGAATAAACTGAGTCAATAAAGATACACTGGCTACTTTATAAAACAGAGGCAAAAACTGTTTAACCATAGACTTTTTTGATAACCCACCTACATAACAAGCCTCTCTAAGCTAACTTTCCAAGCAACACATATTCTAGGTCAGTGCTTAGGCTCAGTCTATATTGTCTCCTACTGCATTAGAGGGCTCTAAAATTCAATTCCAAGCCTTGAAGGACTAGTTGAGCATAGACAACTAAGCAAAGCAATGGGAAAAACAGAATCCATGAAAGACACTAACTAAACTGTGTAAACATGGGTCAAGTCATTTAGTCTTTGTCAGCATCAGTTTTGTCTGTAAAATTGGGAGGCATATAGTCTTCATGATAGCTTCTATGGTCTCTTCTAGGTAAAAAATCTTTGATACTATGATTCTATAAAAGCCTATCCAAGATCTCTAGACCACACATTCTAACCACACATTCTAAGCTTCAATGCTTTCCCAAAGGTTTGTTTAATCAAGTAATCTGTCTCTCTCAAAAAAAAGTGTGTGTGTATGTGTATGTATATACATATATATATACACACATGCATATATAACACACACACATATATATATAACATATACAGAAAATAAAATGTAACCTGCATTAACAAATATAGTAAAGTTAAATATCACAAATATGGTATCATTTGGAAAAGAATTCTGAAAACCTATGTGGAAAGGGAGACACTGAAAGAGAAAGAAGCACAGAAATAGATACAAAGATGGAGAGATTCAGAGACAAAGACTCTAATCAATCAATCCACCCCTACCCCTTTCATTCTATTTCATTCTATTATTCTTTCACAAACACAATCAGGTTTCCAATAAAATGAGAAAATGTTTTTAAAGAACTTTGTAAACCTTAAAATACTTTATAAATGGTAGATTATTGTTTATCATCATCATCATCATCACACTGTGGCTTCTACTGCACCAAACATTTTCAATCAACAACAGCAAGGGAATGAAGATGTACTGCTGTTTGTTAAATAGCAATGGGAGGATAACAAACAGTTGCTGATATCTGCAGAAATCTTTTCTCTGCACAATAGGTTTAACTTTAACTATGCAATTACCATAATTCTAGAAATATGGGTGAAAATTCTAATTATGTAGGAATGCAGTCATTCCTTTGTATTCTTATCATTTTTCTAAAGACATTTAGATTTCATTGGCAATAAAAAGGTTTCAATTCAAGAATCTTTTATTTAACAATTATTATGTTCATAACTCTGCTGAGATTATAAAAGTAGATAGTATAGTATGATAGCAAGATCATTGGAAATGGCTTCAGAAGACTTGGCTTTGAATCCTGGTTCTACTACTGTGTGCCTGGGTATGTCATGTTCTTTCCCTTCCTTGGTCTCAGTTTCCACCACTGTTAAATGAAGGGGTTAGACTAAACAATTAGTGTATTTATAGTGGAAAGAAAACTAAATCACAAGTTGGAAAATCTGGGTTCAAAATCCAATTCTGTCATTTTATACATTACCTTTACATAGTTTTTATAAAGTCTTGATGCCTCACTTCATTCTTCTATCTAAACAACCTAAAATTCCTTCCAATTTTAAAATTCCATCCTTATTTAAATTATATATAGTCTATGCCCTCCAGCATTTGAAAATCCAGAAGCTCTTATACATTATAAGGTACTTGGTACATTATTTCAGCAACCAGTTCCAATGTTCTTTTTGTTTTCAGTTTTTTGAAACCAATCATTTTACCAGGTGTCACTATGAGAGAACAAAAAGTTTTCAGTTGGCCAGCTTTGAATGTTCTTTGGCTCATCATTCCCTGGAAGCAAACTGTATAGCTCTGCTAACTACCAGATGTGCCATCTCTACCCATGTGCTGGTTTTCTTTTTGAAATATTGCTTATTTTTAGATACTACACAATTTTTCAAAAACTATATATGTATTGCTCAAATGAAGAGAGAAGACTCTAAACAACACATACATTTAAGGCTCTGCAATCTAATAGATGCAGGAAATATTCTTTATTTCAAAGTCTATGAACAAGCAGTTTGATCTAACAAATTTAGTATTTTTAGTTAATGCTTTCTACTTGTGTTATAAAATTTTAGATAGTAAGAGACCTTAAAAATCACCCCTAATTTCCATTATTTTTTGGAGTTAGAATCTGATATCCAAGAAGGGATATAGGAAGGATCCTATATCCAGGATCATATAGTAATTAAATGTAAGAGTTAGACTATAAACTAAATTTTTTATAAAATTCTAAATTCAATAAAAGTTTCACTTGATGCTAAGTATGACAAGATTTATTAGTTTGCTTCCAATTTCTTTTTCATGATGAATCTAACAAAATGATGAAGAAACATTCAAATTAACTTCACTATCCGGATGATAGTCCATCTTCATCTCTGCCTATCAAAATCCTTTTCTTCTAGACTTGAATTATGATGCTATCTCATCCGTGAAGCCTTCCCTAGTTGAAAGTGTGTTGTCTGTTTCTTCAAATTTTCTGAGAACTAAAGAATTAAAAAATGGAACCATTACCCGAAGAAATTTCCATTCAATAGTTCCTCCCAAAAAATGCTCCTCTACTATCTCCTGAAGCAGACAGTTCTACTTTAGCATAACTCAAATATTTTGAAGGGTTTTTTTCCCCTCTTATAATCAAGCCTAAATCTATCTATGAATTCTATCCACTGCTTATAATTCTGCCTGCTGGAATGAAACAGGAATATGCTAATTTCTCTTCTACTTGACAACCCTCAAGATCCTTTAAACAAATTATCATGCCCCCCACCCACCCATGCAGTTCAGTCTTGTCCTAGGCAAAAAAACCCTCCACGTCTTTAAACTATTTCTCACATGGCATCCTCCCATCATCCTGATTACTTGCACATGACTACAGTCAAGTTTCATTTTTACAAAAAAAATAAAAAATATGATACCCTGGAAGATCTGGGTTAACTAGGGTAGAGTAAAATAGAACTCTCTGATTTTGGACAAAAATAACTCTAAATATGGAGTAAGATAGTTAAAGCTCACTTTTTAGCTACCATATCACTTATCTTGTAATCATTTCCACTCCAACCAACCCTTTATGTTCTATCCTTACCAAATCAAAGATAATTTTCTATTTAAAAAACATTTCAATGTACAGATTCATATTTTTAAGACATTAGAGAATAACTGAAAATAAGAGTTTAAAAGTTCAATCTTCTCACTAATGTCCTTTATTATCATCCTGAATACTGGTCCTCATCATCCTTTGAGTCTTTTCTTAACTGAAACATACTCTAACAAAAAGAATATATATATATATATATATATATATATATATATATATATATACGTATATATGTATATATATACATATGTACATAATATAGACAGAAAAAACCCCAACAACTATTTTTATATCCTTAATATTTAGCAACAGTCTCAGCTCATTCTGTTATTTGCCAATCCTAAAACACTCATAGAATAGAATCCCATTCTTTTGTACAAATTTTCAATTATTTACATTTGTCTCAAGCATTTATAATGTTTTTTAAAAACTGGAATCTGTTCATGATTTAATTCCCTGTGCATTTGCATTCACATGAGTCTCTTTTGACAGCTTTCCTTCATACTCCCCCACAGAACAATTTCTATTCATGTCTTTAGAGTTTCATCATTGAGTGCACTTGATCCCTCGTGAATGAACTTTTCTTGCAAAATATTAAGCTATTGGATAATACCTATCCTTTCTCTGAAATCCTTGAAATCTGCTCTCCCCAAATCTATTCTGTATGCTTTTTTTAGGTGTTTTTTTTTTGCAAGGCAAATGGGGTTAAGTGGCTTGCCCAAGGCCACAAAGCTAGCTAATTATTAAGTGTCTGAGACCAGATTTGAACCCAGGTACACCAGACTCCAAGGCCGGTGCTTTATCCACTACACCACCTGTATGCTTTTTTAGGTCCAATTTTATTCTCCTTCTCTATCATAAACTTGAAGATGATAAGCTTTCCCAAGGTGCCTATCATTTCTGCATTAGCAACCTGTTCCTTCTTGTTGGCCAGAATCAGGATAAGAATAGAAGTTTTTCTTGTCATTTCCTCCACATTTTGATGGATGAAATCATCAATAGAGAAGGTTGCAAATTTATCATCTCAAAATACAGCAAAAGGAAGGAAGGAGTTCCAGAATCAATTCTGAACACCCTGTTAAAATAATTAGCTCTTTAAGTCTATGAAAAAAATAATGATCCCTAAAGTACATGCATTCTCTCCTCTGAATTTACTTACATCAAAAGTTATGAGAACAATTGCTCTGAGCCCCAAGTTAGAAAAATTCCTAACATTTAGGTACAGGTTGGGCTACCTAAATATACATTTATACTTATCTCTGACTAGTCCCTGATTTGTCTATGATTGAAACAAAAATGCAGGTTACCAAAAATATTGAAAAAAGAAACAGTATATTACATTAGAGTGCCTAAAGATAGACAGGAACCAGGAAGAGAAGTTGTGGAGGAAAAACAGACCTTTTCTCAGAATTTCTATCAGTCTTTGAGTAAATGAGTATGTGGTGGCAAGAATTCAAATCTTATGATCTGAAATGCCTTTAGAGCAATTGACCCTCATCTACATCTCCCTCCTCTGAGGCAGCTTCGTCATACCTCCTTTTTTTTTCCCTTTCCTGAGTTGCCCTGGGGCATATGGTTCTTGGCCCAGCTCTCCAAATTCAGCCTTCAATATTGTTTATCATTTTCTTTTCCAGGATACTCTCTCCTCTCTAGATTTATATGACACTGCTATCTCCTGGCTCTTCTCCTACCTCCTCAGTCTTCTGTGTTGGATTACACCCCTCAAGAATTACTCAAGAATTCATCCTTACTACTCTCTTCTCCCTCAATGCTATCTCATATAGTGTTCAGAATAGCTTCTATGAGTTCAATTATCATTTCTATACAGATGATTCTTAGATTTGTCTTTCCAGTCCTAAACTCTCTCTGGATATCCAATGTCAAATCATTAGTAAACTGCCTGGGACATTGTAAGTACTTAAGAAATGCTTGATAACTATTTATGGCTAATTGAAGTCTCCTATCACTACAATATCAGGTTTCAATGTTGGATTTTTAATCCATAAATCAAACTCATTATCTAAGTTCTCCTTCTGTCTCAGTGGTCTATAGTATAATCATCAGTACTTTCACATTTGTCAACCCCTTGAAAGTACTCAGGTGTAGACCATCAATGAAGTGCAATTGTCAAAGTTTGTCCATTCTTTATGAGCCTCATGACATACTGCATAGGAAAATGTGGGAATAAAATGCCAAGAAAGCCTCAGGGGACTTCACAATGGTTCCACTGAATTAGTCATATAGTACTTTAGGTTCCTTTCTGTATTCTGAACTTCTTTTGTGTGTCCCTGCACATTAACCCTCTGAGAAAAGAAGGGAGGAGTGCAGATAATGTATCTGAAATTCTCTTGTGCAGCTTTAGGGTCAGAACACAGAGTACATCAAAGTCATGATCTGAATTATGTATCTTGCAGATTTAACCATAAGCTATGTATCCAGTTCTGCTTGATTGAGCTTAATTCTTTTGTCCCTAGAAAGAATGCAAGCAAAACATATCCCCATGTGGTGCAGATGATGATTAATGACAAAAGACTCAAACTTGGTAAATCCAAAGAATCTCCCACAAACCCAAAAGTATGACAATACCTTATAAATATTTGTAGCCTCGTAATTCAAAAAGATCATCTACTAAGGTCCACGGGATTTCTGATCAGCAATGGTGAGGGTATTACTCACACAAGCAAAATGAAGATATTTTGAATTATAATAAAATATAGTTGTATCAGTATAAAAAGGGATAAGACATGTAAGTGATAAATGGTTAGAATGCCGGGAGTTGGAAGAACTGAGTTCAAATCTGGTCTCAGACACTTACTAGCTCAGTGACCCTGGGCAAGTAACTTAACATTGTCTCAGTTTCTTCATCTGTAAAATGAACTAGAAAAGGAAATGGAAAAACCACTCTAGTACTCTTCCAAGAAAAATCTCAAAAGGGGTAAGTCAGATAGCATGGAAATGATTGAATATATAAAATATAAAATAACATATAGAAATATAAATAAATATATAGAAATATATAGAAAATCAAATATAGAAAATAATATAATCTCAGTCATCCTTGTTTGCAAATTCCTTTCACCTAAAAAAATAAGAACTATCTATATGCAAAATATTCTTCACTTGACAGCTATACTGTTCTTTACAAGTTCAAATGATTTACAGAAACAAGAAGATGGCATGAAAACATATAATCTACAATGCTGAAATTAGAAGAAAGCCATTATAGATTAATGAACCATAAACTCATATATAATGACTCTTCCTTCCACCAATACTGTATGACTTCAATCCTTCAATGCCTCCAAGGTCTCCTTCTATCATTCAGAGTGAGCAGGTAAGATTCCAAATTGAATTGCTTTTACCTAGTCAACACTTTAGAAAAATCCAAATCCAAGTGTTTAAGAGATAATTTATGATAACCTGCCTATTCTGCCCTCAGGAGCTCTGTTGGCTTCTCTTACTCTGTTTATTCCACAAGGAAGGGTATAACTTTCACACTAATACTCTTCTTAGTTTCAGTCACCATTCAGGAATGTTGGCCACGAAGCACAGAATCTCATGCATTACTCACTTTATTTTTTCCCTGAATTAAAAGGAGTCATATTTATTCTTAGAGTGATTGGAGAATATCATTTTCCTTCCTGTTCCTATCAGTATCCCAGATAGGCTCTCCTGGATCCTTTTTTTCCCCCTACCCCAACATCTGATAAGATATCATTAAGATCTAACTCCTCCCTGCCTTATAAGGAAATAATGATGAATAAAATAACAATGCACATTAAGAATGTTACTTCTAATATCCATTGATCAACTAACAAATATCTATAATCATTAGTGAAGTAGAGGTTGTTTATGCTGAGGTTTCTGTTCTCAACATCAAAAATTTGCTTTTTTTACCTGAGGGCTGCCACCTTCCATAATAGAATTTAGCATATGAAAAGATTATTAAACTGTCCAACCTCCCAACAACTAAACTTGGAAATCAAGGAGAAATAAAAAAAATCATCAGTCATTCTGCCACCATCCATATATGCTGTCTTGATCTATCCTAAGGAGGACAGCAAACATATTTGTAGAGTCTGTATATATTACAATACAGAGAAGCAAAAGTATTCACACAGCAAAAATTGTTGAATTTATGGATCGCTGAGATTGACTGAAGTCATTACAATAAAAGTTTAATTTCAATGATGCATCTTCACCTCCTAAATCCCTACCCATTCTTTACAACCTAATCCAATTTCTATCTCCTCTTTGAATCCTTTACTGATGCCCTCTTCTTGTAATAATCTGTCCTCTTAGTTCCTACTTGAAACTGGGACAAGTCACTTCAGTGGGCCTCAGTTTCCTCACCTGTAAAAGGATGATATTGGACTTAATGACCCCTGAGGTCTCTTCCAGCTCTAGATCTAGATCTATAGCTCTTTCTTTTGTACCTTTTTAGTAAGGCTGACCCTTTTTAATGCACATTATATATCATCTGGGTTTCTCTTAACTTTTTCAGGACAGAGTTACATGAGGAGTAGGTATTGTTCCTGATATCACATTTGTATCTTCCCCTGAAACATAGAACCACATTCTATCAACAAAAAGGAGCTTAGTCCAAGTTTGTTAAATATGAATATACGTAAGAGGAAAGATTGTTTTTGGTTTTTTATTTGTTTGGTTGGGTTTAGAGGGGTCTGTCTTTCTTCACATCCAAAGCAATTTTTTTTAGGTCTTTTTGCAAGGCAAATGGGGTTAAGTGGCTTGCCCAAGGCCACACAGCTAAGTAATTATTAAGTGTTTGAAACCGAATTTGAACCCAGGTACTCCTGACTCTAAAGCCGGTGCTTTATCCACTACGCCACCTAGCCGCCCCTCAAAGCAATGTTTATATATTAGGTGTGTAATAAATGGTCTCTGAATGACTGATCTTGCAAGTTCAGAAAATAAGAAGCATTGTTAGATTTTCAAGTAGGGGAATAATCTGAAAAAAATGGGATTTTATTAAGATTAATCTGGCAATGGTTTAATTAATGAATCAAAGGAAAGAAAAATAAAGACAGTGATACCAGCTAAAGGGCTATGTCATAATACATTTGAAAAGTTAAAGGGGTCTCCATTAAAAAGGATGACAATGGCATCAGAGAAGAAAAGGCATTTGCCTTCAAGGCATTCACGACAAAGGGACAAAAGTTAGCATGTCATGAAGGATATGATTATGTCATGCCAGATCCCAATCTTTTTCCCCACAAGTCAAGTGTTTTTTTCAATTCAACAAACATTTCTTCCAAACAGCTTTCCCACACCAACCAAAAAGAGGTACCCAATCCAAGATGCTGATGCCAGCTATTTAATTTGAATTCTGACTATATGAAACAAAGACCTTGACTAATGTTCTTTGTAGAAGACAAGTTGGAGTTTGATGTAGTACAAGGGCATTCTGCCCACAGAACACACCACACCCTGCATTCAGCCCACTCTGCACCTTCCTGTGTTGTTCCCCTAGGCCTAGAAGGTCTTCCCTCTCTTCACCTTAAAAATCTTGATTGTCATTGAGGATCCAGTTCAAAGTTGGGTTCTTGACCCCACTGGTCAATAAGAATGTTTTTATCCAATCTCACACATAAACCATTTTGCAGCTCTCTCTAGCAGTGATTCAATGCAATCTAAGAAGTACCTGCCCTGTGCGCGTTATGCTATGTGTTAGGTCCTAGAAATAGACAAAAAGAATCAGCCTAACTCAGGTAAAATTCTCTCAGTGAAGGGAGCTCCATGAAGACAGAACTCTGGTATAATCAAAACTTCTCATCTTCCCACCAGTAATTTTCATAGAAGTAGGTATTTAAAAGTTTGATGAATGATTAAACTAAGGATAGAATGTGTATTTTATATCATCTGGGTTTTTCTTAACAACTTTTTCAGGACAGAGTTCCATGAGGAGTAGGTATTGTGCCTGATCTAACTTTTGTATCATTCCCTGAAACATAGAACCACAGTTTATAAACAAAAGGAACTAAGAAATGGTGAATCCAAGTGTTTTCACAAGAAGTATATATGATAGCTCATACAATATACATAATGAGAAGTAAGAATATGCTTCGGTGACTTTAAGAATAATTTTGGTTATGAATTTATCTCCAAATTGCTATAAAAATTATAAAATATTTCAAGTTTGTTAAACCTAAGACTTCATTGGTCCCACAGGTAATATAGTATATAAATATAAGAATTCCATTTCTTTGGAAAATTTAAGTGATTGAAACATCTAATTAATGATCATAATAGATAAGCTTTGAAGTTTACAAAGGGGTAGAAAAAACTTTATTTCATATGAACCTCATAACTGTGTCCTGAGGTAGTTACTACAAGTATTGTGAACCCATTTTACAAGAAAAAAATGCTCAGGAAGGTCAGGTGACTTGTTCATTTGTCACATTGCTATTAATTATTGAAAGTGCCTCTCAAATTTAGGTCTTTCTATTATACCATGATTAGTAAAAGGACCCTAAGGAACATATGTAAAAACCAGAATAGTCTCTAAAGGAGAACACAAAGCATAAACAGCTCCTGAGAGCTTATTCCAGGGCAAAATTTCCAACTAATCCTTTGAAACTAAGGAGAATCGTTGTTGTTTAGTTGTGTCCAACTCTACTTCTGTCCATTTGGGTTTTCTTGGCAAAGATTCTGGATTGGTTTCCCATTTTTTTCTCCAGCTAATTTTACAGATCAGAAAACTAAGGCAAAAAAGGTTAAGTGACTTTCCCAGGATCACACAACTAGTAAGTGTCAGAGACCAAGTTTGAACTTGGGTCTGCCTGACTCCAAGTCTGGCATTCTTTCCACTGCACCACCTAGCTGCTCTGGAGAATTAATAAGATATCACAGTTATATGGGGCAACTAAGTGGAACAGTAGACAGAGGGTAAGACTTAGAATCAGGAAGTTCTGAGTTCAAATTCAGCCACAGGCACTTACTAGCTCTGAGACCCTGGACAAGTCAATTAACCTCTGACCTGGGTTTTCACTGAATTAGGGTTTACCTCAGTGTGGAATTTCTTTCCACTTATAAAGTTAGGCAATTCATCTACAACTTATAGTGCTAGTTTCCTGGGAGCACAGTGACTTTCATATGGTTATATAGCTAGTATATATCAGAATCAGGCCCTGCACCTGTTTGTCCTGATCCTATACTCTCTGCCACAGCATCTCTCTTTTGGGAAAATAGAGGGTGTGAATAATACATAAAAATGAGTACAAGATCTCATCACTTTTGAATCAAAGCTGGAGGATGATGTGAAAATTCATGGCAATCTATCAAAGACTCATTTAAATAGAATATTTGACAAAGTTCTATCAGGTTTTAGTTGGTTCTGGTTGATAATGACAAATGTTGATAAATGAAATGATAAATCTTGGCATCATTTTACATATATATATATATATATATATATATATGTATATATATATACATGTTTATATTATTTCTTCTTAACATTTCCTAACAAGACAGACAGAACTTCTGGAGGTAGACACCTTATTTAGTGTTCTTCTTGCAGGGTGAATAAAGTTCTTGAAACCCCATTTAAACAATGAAACATGAACCATAAAGCAAGTGTTTAATGGTTTGGAATGGAAATGGTAAAATACTTCCCCATAAAGCACCAGGTCTTTTTTTTCTTGCTGTGATGGATAAAATGTTTATTAAGGTATTTCTATAAAGATTTTCAACAAGCAAGATTCTTTTGAGATTCAACCTAGCAAGAAAATCCTATGAATCCTAAATATCCCAAATGGAGACAAAAATAACTTCTCCTCTCAATCTTCATAGAATTCGAGAGCTAGAAGGGACCTTAGAAATAGATCATTTAGTCCAGTCTCCTTCATTATAAAGATAAGGAAACTGTGACCTAGAAAAAAAAATAAAGACATTTACCCATATAGTTCAACTATTAAAAGCCAAATACACAATTAGAAATGAAGTTTCCTGATTCCCAGTCCAACGCTCTTTCCATGACACCATGCTTCTGTTTAACCTTTCATTCTTCCACTGGAAACTATTGTGTTTATAAAATTTTATCTTTGGTGTGTATTTGTATTTCAGAGTCAGGACATCTTGTAATAATATATTTGAATTGTCTTCATTTAGTTTTAGTGAACAAAGGAACAACTCAAGTCAAATACATTTGCTTCTTTCTATAATTATTGAATGAATCTTCTTAAATTCAAATGTCTTTTAATTCCTTTTGTTTTTCCAAGTTTTTACCAGAAAAGGTAGAGAGGTCTTTCTTTTTTTTTTCTTTTCTTCTCTTTTTTTTCCTAGTTGAATACATTTATATAGGGCTGGACTAACCATGTTTGTTTTTTTAAGTCATCTGGATATTTAGTAGAGTCTCCAAAAGGTCTTCTGAATAGTACCAAGAAAAGGAACAAGAGGAGGGAATGACCTGGCCTCCTTCCTACTCTTTAAATACAGTGAACACTGTTGTTCAAAAAGATTTTCCCACCACCTTATTTCAAAAATATGTCAATCAGGATGGTATGAGGGGAGAATGGGGAGGAACAGGAAGGAAAGGTAATTGGAATTGTGCTTATTATACCTTGAGGGAGAAAAATGGAGGGGCAAAGATTGAGAAACCTTGCCACAGAAATGTTCAGCTGCCACCTGACACCTAGCACCACAGGGAATGTGAGTACCACCTCCATATCAGAAGGAAGAATAGTTTGAAAGAGATTTGAAAAGAAGACATATAATTCAGCTTGACCGACTTGTTTTTTGACACGTAGCCTTGAAAAGAACAGTTTTGCTTCAGAAAACTTAACAAGTATAAACTGATTTTGATAAATTATAATTTTCATTGAAAGAGAGAGAGAGAGAGAGAGAGAGAGAGAGAGAGAGAGAGAGAGAGAGAGAGAGAGAGAGAGAGAGAGGGATAGGTGGGAGAAAAAAAAGAAGGGGGGTGGAGGGAGAAAATCCAGGTATCAGAAGACAGGAAGGTTGTCAGGTTCCTCTTTTCTATGTCATTTGTATTTAGTCGGTCAAATGAAAATTCAAAACCATATAATTAGATGATTGTTTATACATGATTAAACATGAGCTCACTGGACTTTACATGCCAAAAAGTCAGAGATGGGGTTAAGTGCAAGAAGGAACTACTAATAAAAGGATATAAAGCTGTGATACATTTTTCACTTATGAATAAAAAAATGCCTCAAAGGTCTCTAAATGGAAAAGGAGAGAGAAAAATCATCCATTAGTGGGAAGTAGAAACCAGATGATTCACTTAATAGTAAGCTGTCATGAGAAGTAAAAATGGAAGTCTGGTAAGAGGAAACTTTTGCTTCTCTATTATTCTAAGTCAGTTTTTTCCCCCTTGGTAAACTTAACTCTGATCAAGAATACAATAACTTACCTGTATTATATTTCTTTTGAATTGTTCTGGAGAATTTTTAGCATGAACATGCTGTTCACTTGACATGGTCACCTGTACATCTCAGCCACTTCTGTGTGTAACAGAAGTCCTCTTTAAAGGAGCCGGCAAATGCTTCAGCTTTTTCCACCCAGGCAAATGCTTTTCAATCTCCATAACAGTTGAGTTTCACATTACACCAAGAAAAAAGTGTCCACTGGAAGGATAACTGAATAGTTCATAAACTTCATCAAAAAAAGAAAGAAGAGCTCTAGTCTAAAGCATTCAGAAAACAGGTCAGAATACTGAGAAGTGGCAAGGCAACCAACACACAAGTCAAATGCTAAGCTCTAAGATGAATTCAATGACCCAGTGATTAGGGTGACAGAAATAATGGTCTGGTTTG
The DNA here is from genome assembly GCF_037893015.1 of Macrotis lagotis. Taxonomy (NCBI): domain Eukaryota; kingdom Metazoa; phylum Chordata; class Mammalia; order Peramelemorphia; family Peramelidae; genus Macrotis; species Macrotis lagotis. The sequence continues at coordinate 67,571,467 of NC_133665.1, forward strand.
GGGTCAAACCAAAGACAAAAAAAGGAGACCATTGTTATCCCCTCTCCCTGCTGGAAAAAAATGTAGAAAACAAAAGTGCCAAGTTGCCCTCAGTTGTTCTGCTTCTTTTAACTACCTAAATAGCATAGTGAAAAGGTGCCATTTTACAAGTTAAGTAACCTGGATTTGAATCTCATCTCCAACATTTACTCATTGTAAGGGATAAATAAGTCATTTAACCTCTACAATATTAGAACCAGGAGAGGTCTTAGAGATCAACTCTAATGCCTTTATTTTTTAGATAAGAACCCTTAGATCAAGATGAGGATAGTGATTTGTCCATGTTCACAAAGCAAGTTATCAAGGCAAAATTTGAATCTAAGCTTTTGACTCCATGGGCTTTATCCATTTCACTATTATTGTCTCTTTTAGTGTTTCAGGTCCCTCACTGATAAACTGGTAAGACATACAACACATACACATACACACACATACATACACAGATATATACATATTATCTATAATGTATATGTATATACCTGTGTTTATATATCTGTGTGTGTGTGTGTGTGTTTTCAAAGAGATGTTGTAGGAAAGCTCTTTGTAAACATTAAAAGTACCATAGACCAAAAAAAGTACTATAGACATGCAAGAGATTGGAGAACTAATTCAATCGGACTATTCATGGACCTAATTTGTATATACTTCACCACTCAAATGAAAACAATTCATCTGGTTGACCAAAGAAAGATGGCCCAAGACTGTAAAATATAAACTAGAATAGGGAAAACCCTATAAACAGTTTTTGTGGAGACCTAAAATAATCTAATGAAAATTCTTAAACTTAAAAATGTTAGACACAACCCAAGTGGCCATGGAACCAAGCCAAGTGGATTCTAAATCTAATTAATATCTGTGATGTTGTGCAAATCATTTCCTCTTCTCAAATTTAGTTTCTTTATCTGTAAAAATAAGAAGATAATTTCTAAGTCAAAAAACCATGAACTTGTTAATAAGTAGTTCAAGACTTAGTTTCTCTATGACTTAACCATTACTGGTCTTCCTTTAAACTGCAAAAATATTTTACAAGAATGGGCTTTCTTATCCACAAGGTTAGTTCAATCTCTCTGTGTTTAGATCACTAACACAAAATTCAATGGAACCATTTGCCAAGAGGGTGTAGAAAGGATTCCAGTGAAAGCATGGAAGGAACCAGGGTATCTCTTAGGCCTCTTCCAACTCAGATTCTGTGATTCTACAATTCTAGGAAAAGGAGGTTATATGCTTTCTCAAAGTCAGTATAATGAATTACCAATATAATATCCAAGAATCTAATAGAATTCTAGGATACATGCCTAGAAAATACTTAGAAATATGGGATAAAGTATAACACTAGTAACTAACAGAATTTTTCATCTTCTAAAGTACTCATAATCATTAATTAATTACACTTAAACAAAAACTAAATTTTAACTAGATTTTTCTAGTCACATGAAATCTGAAAAGATTTTTAGTCTTTTTTTGTTTAAAAAAACATCCAAATTTGGGTGAATCACTTTAAAAACTAAATCTTATGTGCATTAATGGATTCTGTCTTTAGTTTAGTTTTTTAAACAAATTCACATTTACTGAATTAATAAAAATTGATTATTTGAAAAAGTTTAATATCTGCTAAAAGAAATAACCTGAGATAAGAAATAAGGTAATCCATGCCCAAACAATGCATGGTGTGTAACTCAAACCCATTTCTCATCAATAATTAGCATTAATAATTAACAAGTATAAACAGCAAAAATACCTTTTGGAAATGTTTCAGTTCATCTCTTTCCTCATTCCTCAGCCTGCCCATTTCCCCTCTTTACCCTCTATTTTGGGTTAATAACTAAACCTCCCTCATCTCTGACATGCAACACTACCCAACTGCAATCTTCCCAAGAATGTGCTCACAAAAACATAAAACTGAAAAGAATAAAAGCCCTATCAAAGCCACCTAAAATTGGCAAAATAATTTTAAAAATAAACATCTACACTTGTACAATAACTTCTCAGTAGTATGAGGCCTTCACAGGGATAAAAAAATGAAGGAAAGGTGACTGAAGAAGTCTTAAATATATTCTTCCAACTACTGTAAAGACAATTGCTATCTGGATGAACTCTTAGATTTTCAAAATCAAGATCTTCTACATTCTAAAAATCAACTAATTCTTATTATCAGTGGAGAGAGCACAACCATTCCTTTTATTTTTTAAAATTATCAATGTATCAGCAATAAGTAAGGAAATATTCACAGAAAAACAACCAGTCTGGAAACCAAACTATTTGCTTCAATTGGAAGAAGAGATAATGTTTAGGCTGAAAGAAAAGAAGATTGAGGAGGGAAATAACTGCTGTCTTCAAGTTTATGAAGGGGTCATCATTATGAAAGAAGAGTTGGATTGTGCTCAACTTGACCCCAGAGTACAGAATGAAAAACTAGTGAAATTCACAGAAGTAAATCTGGACATGAGGAAAAATTTTCTGTTTACCTCACTTCCTAACTCATAGAACAAACTCCCTAGAAAATAGTTACCCCAGGTTCAAGGTTCCACATTCCTAACCTTTACCTTTTGTTGTTCTTAAGTTGTTTTAGTCATGACCCTATCTGAAGTTTTTCTTGCCAAAGTTACTAGAGTAGTTAGAGTTTTCTTTCTCTTATTTTACAGATGAGGAAACTGAGGCAAAGAGGGTTAAATGACCCATCCAGGATCACACAGCTAATAAATGTCTGAGATCAGATTTGAATTCAGGAAGATGAGACTTCCTAAAGTGCTCTATGCACTGTACCATCTAGCTGCCCAGACCTATAACTAATATACACCCCAAGGTATCAATGATTTATTGACCTTTAGGGGCAGCTAGGTGGTGCAGACACATAATAATTACCTAGCTGTGTGACCTTGAGCAAGTCATTTAACCCCACTGCCTTGCAAAAAAACTAAAAAAAATGATTTATTAACCTTTAATAGCCAGAAAATGCAAAACAAAGGCATTTCATAAAGTAGAGAAAGAAAAGTGGCAACAAAATATTGTCCTCATAAATCTAGAACAATCTTTTCTATAATGTTCCCAGCAAAAAGCAAAAAAAGTATAGACACACATAGAAGACATATAGAGGAATCTACAAAGGGAATGAAAGGGGTCAAAATACTTAAATGAAGGAATGGGCACCACTGAATACTCCAGAATGACTGGGCTTTATTCTTGCTAAAAACCTATCTCACATTTCGTATCAGTATGGGTAAATGCTGCTAAATTTTAGTCTCTACTGTCTCCAGCTTGTGGCTCTGTTGATAACCTTAGCTATGGTACCATTAGAGTCATTTAGCTAACTAGCTCTTTTAGAAAGAGCAGAAATCCTGTCCTAGGAAGTAAAGGCTTCCTTGTTTTACTTCTTCAAACAGGATCTGGGCTCTTAAGACTCTCAACTATCACAAAAGAGATTTTTGAGCACCAGGTTTCATGTACTAAAGAACAAAGGGATGAGTAGTGTTAGTTAATGCTTGAAACTTAAACTTAGGCTTTTTCTGGTATGGGGCTCTGATGCCTTCGGTCAGAGACCTAACAGGATTATGTTGACTGTCTGGTACAATTACAAAATCTGTATGAGAATAGGACATAAATGAGGCAACAGTAATTTGCCAGTTAGGTTATTTACCTAATAATAAATTATAGGAGGTCAAAATCTCCCAGTTTTTAAATATTAAACTGGGTAGTTAGGTGGTACAATTGGAGTCAGGAAGATTCTGTCCTTAGACATTTACTGACTGTGTGACCCTGTGTGACAGGGCAAGTCACTTAACCCTGTTCGCCTCAGTTCCTAATCTAAAAATTGACCTGGAAAAGGAAATGGAAAATCACTCTAGTATCTTTGCCAAGGAAATCAAAAAATTGGATTATGGAGAGTTGGACATGACTGAAACAACTCAAGAACAACAAATCTTAAATCCCTCCAATTCACCATGTAGATAAATGGATAGAAAACAGATACAGAGGTAATCTAAGTTCCCTAGCAAGACTGATCCACATATCATATGGACTTTTTCATCTTTGTAAAATGTAAGAACCACCAAAAACTGATATGGACTAGTCCTGGAAGCAGGATATTCCCAATTATTAGAAGTCTTCAATCAGTTCATATTTTTATATTATAACTTTCTTTTATGGGTAAAATGAATAGCAAGATGTATGTTAGAGATTTTCAACTGCATGGGCAATCATCTTTTTTATTACACTATGCTACAGTAATGCTTTTTTATTCCACAAATTAAAAATGAAATAATTTTTAAAAACTCAACCAACAAAAGAGACTTTAACCTTATCCATATAACAATTTTGTCATATAGCTTTTTTTATATTTTATTTTCCCCAATTCCATGTAAAAACAATTTTCAATATGCATTTTAAAAATTAAGTTCCAAATTCTCTCCTTCCCTTCCCACCCCTTTCAGTGACAAGGCAAGAAATTTTTTTTATGTTATATGTGTGTTATCATGTAAAGCATATTTCCATATTAGTCATTTTGTAAGAGAAAAATAGAGCAAAATAAAAACCTTAGAAAAATAAATTTTTTAAAAAGTATGCTTTGATCTATATTCAGATGCTATCAGTTCTTTCTCTAGGGATGGTTAGCATTTTTATGACAAGTCAGTCCTTCAGAGTTGTCTTGAATAATTGTATAGCTTAGCATAGCCAAATCATTCACAACTGATCATCCTACAATATTCTCCTGGTTTCTCATTTCACTTTGCATCAACTCATGTAAATTCAGGGGTTTTTTACAAGAGCATCTAGCTCATTATTTCATATATCACAATAGTATCCACCCCACAATCATATACAAATTATCCAATAATTTTCCAATTGATAGGTATTCTCCCAATTTACAATTTTTTACTAAAAGAAAAGAATTGCTATAAATATTTGGATATGGTTCCAAATTTTCCTACATGATGATTAATTCAGTTCACAACTCCACCAATGGTGCTTTAAGTGGCTCGATTTTCCCACATTCCCTCCAACATTTATTTCCCTTTTCTGTCTTGTTTATCAGTCTATTAGTCACTACTGTGAAGTAGTACCACAGGATTGATTTAATTTGCATTTCTCCAATCAATAGTGATTTAGACTATTTTTATGAATGGCTATAGATAACTTTGATTACTTCATCTGAAAACAGTTCATTTTTTCCCTCCTTTGTTAATTGAGGAATGGCTCTTATTTTTATAAATTTGACTCATTTCTCTATATATTTCAGAGATAAGGCCTTTTTCAGAGAAATTTCCTTCAAAATTTTTTCACAATTACAATTGCTAAGCATATTTTCCTCTAACTTATATCCCTATTATTTCTATTCTCTCTCTTTTTACCCTATTTCTCTTCAATAGTGTTTTGATTCCAACTATTGCCTCCCCCAATCCAACCTCCCAATCTATAAGCATACCCCCTCCCCTTCTCTTATCCCCTTCTCCTGTTTTCCTGTAGGGAAAGATTAATTTCGATACCTAATTGAATGTATGTCATCCCCTCTACAAGTTATTTCCAATGAGAGTAAGATTCAAATGTTTCTCACCACCTCCCCTCCACTGTAAAATCTCTTTCTTGCATCTTATATGTAAGATAATTTAACTCATTCTATTTCCCAATGTTCCTTCCTCCCAATGCATTCTTCTTTCTTACCCTTTAATTTCATTTTTAAAAATATCATCCCTTCATTTCCAACTAATATTTCTACCTTCAGTCTATGCTTATTCCTTCTAACTGCCCTAATTATGAAAAAGTTCTTATGAGTTGTGTCATCTTCCCATGTAGAAATTTAAACAGTTTTATCCTTATTAAGTCCCTTATGATTTCCCTTTCCTGTTTACTTTTTTATGTTTCTCTTGAGTCTTGAATTTGAAAGTCTGTTTAGCTCTTGTCTTTTTATCAAGAATCCTTGAAAGTCATCTTTTCCTCGAATCTTGTGTTATACTGATTTTGGTTCCATGATATTTCAATTGTTTCCTTCTGGCTGCTTGAAATATGTTTTCCTTAACCTGGAGAATTTGGCCCTAATATTCCTAGACGTTTTTATTTCAGGATCTCTTTCAGAAGATGAGTAGTGGATTCTTTCAATTTCCATTTTATCCTCAGGTTCTAGAATATTAGGAGAGGTTTCCTGAATAATTTCTTGAAAGATGATATCTAAGTTCTTTTTTTAATTGCAGGTTTCAGGAAGTCCAATAATTGTTAAATTACATCTTCTAGATCTTTTCTAAGATCATAAATTTCTCTAATAATATAATTTCACAGTGTATTTTTCATTCTGGAGGTTTTGTTTTATTGTTTCTCAATATCTAATAGAATCATTAACTTCCATTTGCTTAGTTCTAATTTTTAAGGAATTATTTTCATTTGTCCAGTTCTGCTTTTTAAGAAGTTCTCCCTAATGAAGTTCTGTATATCTTTTCCATTTGGCTTGGAGAGAATTGAGTTTAACCCCTGCCTTCTTTTCACCATCTTGGCTCTGTCCCTATTTATAAGGTATGTTGTAGAGATGATTCATATTTATATACAGGTTGAAATATATAACACCTGCAGTCCCTTCTAACTAAGAATCCCTGAGGTCCTATAATATTTATGAAGCACCCCAATTGAGGTGGTGCAATGGATAGAGAGGTGGACCTAGAGTAAGGAAGACCTGAGTTCAACTCCAGCCTCAAACCCTTACTAGGTGTATGACCTTGGGAAAGTCATTTAATCTGTCTGGGTCAGTTTCCTCATCTGTAAAGTGAAGATTACATTAGCACCCACCTCCTAAGATTGTTGTAAGAATTAAATGGGAAAATATGTACCTGGTACATAGTAGACATTTAATAAACTCTTGTGTCCTTTCCTTTCCTTCCTTCCATTCATCTAAAAAAAAATCCAATTCCATATAACCAAAAGACAATGGAAAGATATAGTAAATTTAAACATAGCAGATAAAAGCTTATTATCAATGATAACTTGTGTGTGAGAAAGAGGCTAAAAGTCATTGTCAGAAACTTGTCTTGCCAGCAAAGGAAGGAGACAGACATGGAGCAAGCAATGACAAAGTAATTGCCAATGGGTAGCATCTGTACAGCCTGGCTATTCTCAAATGAGTAAAAATAAAATCAAAGGAAAGGCCTCTGAACATTGGTTCATTCCTTTATTGAAGATGATAGGAAAAAAACAAGGATTCGAATTATAAAGATGATAAAGGATTGTCAAGCCATAATGGGCACCAGTGGAAGTAGCATTCACATCTGTGAGATGGCCAATTAAAGTCTAAAGGTTTTATAACACCCACCTACTTTAACAAAATGGTTTGAGATGGTTTGCTAAATCAAGCACACTGTAAAATAAGAGGAACAGAAAAATAAGCATTACCAGGCTCTTGTGATAAATTAGCAAAGAATTAGTGACTTTTAAGAGAATAGTAAAAGACCCCACAAAACAACTAGAACGACACTTGCTGGAAAGCGAAATGTTCTCCATCTACTCTCCTCTTATCTGAGTCCCCATAACTTCTGACTTTCTCCCTGCCTCCAAAGACTTGGCAATAGGTGTCTTTAAAGTTCTTACCATATATCCCATTTGTGGCTGGGAGGAATCTTTCTTAGGGGATATCTAGGGATGACATGTCCCAACATACTCATCATCTTTTTTTTTTCCTCTGGTAAATATAAGAACAAATTAAGAGAAAGAGAAAACAAAATGGAAAGTGGAACAGAAAGGAGAGAGAGAAGAGCAATAGGGAAAGGGAAAAACAGAGACTGAACAACAGGTCTGAAATACCAGAGCTTCAGGGAGAAGCTAGGAAAGGGGCTCCAGACCTTCTAGTAAGCCCAATAGAGAAGGGAAAGGGAAGAGTATGTGTATGGTCTAGACCTCTAGAGAAAAGCAGTCTCTCAGCAACTCTTCCAGCACACACAAGGACTGGAATCAGCTTCATATAAAGGACACAAAGACCTGGGGGATCACAAAAATCACAAATTCAGTAGTACTGCCTTTCACCTCCTAGACATTCCTAAAGAATATAAAGAATTAAGGAAATTTCCCACTTCATCCAAAGCCTATAAAGATAAATGGTAGAATTGGCATAAACTTTTGAGTATCATTATTTGACAGCAATTCCCTCCCTTCATCATTACAGTTTTATACATCTCAGTCTTAATCTCAATGATTCTTTCCTAGAGTAAGGGTTCCCTAAGCCCCTTACCTGGAAGAACCTGAAAGAACCTGAAACTAGTCCTTTCCTCCACCCATAGGGGCTGAGTTCTCATCCCAGAATAAACATTGAAAGCATCCCCTCACCATCCATCTGCACTATACTTTAACAGTTCCCCCCCTCTTCTTAACTATTTGCATCCTCCTCAGTTCTATTAATCACCTCCCCATTACCTCTACTTGAACTTAGCTCTGAATTTCCTAACAGCTAAGGCAAAAAAGGTAAATGCAATGGAATTTTACTTCTCATATAATTCTTCTAAGACAGGATGCAATTAACCTAACAAAGTTTTAAGTTGGAGCTCATTTTAAATGAGTTGTTTATCTGCTAGTCATGAAAAGCATTGGACAGTTTTTACAATTGTAAAGCATCAGGTCATCTATGACAGACTCTGCCCTGATAGCTGGTGCCTGAACAGAATAGAGATTGGCATGTCAGAAAGGGCAAGCATGGATCTACATCCCCCCTCTAGTTCCCTGTTCAAGCATATGACATCTAAAAATATTTGTTTATAAAAGCCTCTCTCTAGGCTGTTCATTCATCAAGCAAGCACTCTCGTGTCAATCTGAATAGTGCATTCTTGATATAATTAAAATATTACTGCAAAGATGACAGAGTTCAGAGAAAAGGAAAAGAATATTAAAAGAAGATTATCTAGTCTACAACTTTGCTTTTTACAGATGCAGAGACTGAGGTACAGAGGAGAGGCAATGACTTGCTCAAGGCCACAAGAGTGGCCTGAATTTATAGATGTCCCATATTCTCCTCCTGCCTGCTGCCCATGTAGTTTCAAAGAATATTATACAAGCATAGGACCTTCAAGATCACTGGGAAGTAGTGTAGATTCCCATCTAGATATGGATTGCCTTTGAAGTCCTTTCCAACTCTATAATTTTGTGATTCTGTAGCCTTTGTGAACATTTCAACATAACTATTATAAATAAGAAGTGAACCTAATTATGTCACATGAAGGACCCTATACTTGAATTATTCATTTCAGCATGCTGTGCTGTAGCTGAGGGACAAAGTTGTGTAAGTAAAGTGTCCTTAAGGCATTATAAATAAGATATTATAAGACACTGAATATGCATTTTCACTTTATCCTTGTTTTTAAATCAAAATACAGAAATAAACTTGAGGAAAAAACAAAAACTACATAAATAGAATCATATACATATACATATACATATATAATGGCTTATACAAGATGATATAAATGTATGTAATCAGTAAATAATCATTTATTAGAAATCTACTTAGTATGTGCCAGGCACAAAGAACACAAAAAAGAAAAATGAACAGTCATAGCTCCCAGAGAGCTTCTCCCCATACATTATATGATGGTGAAGCACATGTATGTACATATTGCTCTTGTACCTAGAAAGGGCTGCCCTCTTTTGCTACTGTTGGTTATCTTTTTTTTTTGCTACTTGTTTTTAGCAGACTCTGCAAAATGCCTTACATGAATGTGACCTCAGCCTGTTGCTGCGATAATGTGAGATAATCAGACTCTTGAATGAAGCCAAGTTCATGCATTCACCAATCCTAGTGTACAAAGGGAAAGAAACCCACAAAATGTCCACAGAACACAATGTCTCTCTTCAAGTGGAACTGCCCTGTGAAGGTAGCCAGCACCAGCCGGTGCAAACAATATGGAGCAAGTAATTACCTTGGCTAGTTCAAAGCAGACAGCAAATGAGATCATCTACCTTTCTGGAAGCAGTTTTCAGAGGCTAAATTTATACAAATAAAAGCACAGGTTTTCTAATGGCTAAACTCAGAGCAAAGAGTGCTCCAAAATAACTACATCTGTAAAAGCCCTAACTGGAGTCAAGAAGGCACATCTACATCTGCTCTCAAAGTTTGTGCCCAGCTTTGTAACCCCTACTGATGACTTTGCTAAAGGTATGGATCAACAGGAACTAACCCAGTATTTAATTTAAAGATCAAAAAAAGTCAGATCCATCCCCTTGGAAATAGCTGTCTTGAACTTTTCCTTTTTGGATTAGGAAAGAAGTTAGTGGTTAACTTCTCAGAGGAGTTAACTTTTAACTTGATCAGTGAGAATGTGCTCACACTCACTCTTTTGTTGTTCTTCTTTTGGGGAATGAAGTAAGAACTCATTAATGAGCATAGTTCCATGGTTTCCATACACAAATATTCCAATATTTCCATTTAAGTGTATTTAATTCAATTCAACAAAATTTTAGCAAGTCACTAGGGCTTAACAATGAAAATGAAGCAGTCCTTGACCTCAAGGAGTTTACAGTCTACGGGATGTATTCAATATTGGCACAGAGGAGGAAATACTCAAATAAATTCAGGAAGAAGAGAGCTTTAATAGCTTTAATAAGAGCTCAAGGAAGACCTCCCATATGAGCTGACCCCTGAAGAAAGAAAATAAAAGATCCTTCTTTCTACATTAAGATCCGGTCAGAAGAGTCTAGGAGAGTCTGGGCAAGTCACATAACTACTCTGCCTCAATAGCATAATGGAGGCAGCAATACTTTCACCTCATTTAAGGAAAAAAGTTCCTAACAAAGTTATCTAAAAGTGAAATAGACTGCCTTAAGGGTTAATGGATTCCCCTTTCAGTGAGACCCTAAAGAAAAGGTTGGGTTATCTCTTTTGGGGGCTGGTGTAGAGAACATTGTTCTGATGAATTGAATAAGATGGTCTCAGGTCTTTTTTTTAGGTTTTTTTTTTTTGCAAGGCAATGGGGTTAAGTGGCTTGCCCAAGACCACACAGCTAGGTAATTAATTATTAAGTGTCTGAGGTTGGATTTGAACTCAGGTACTCCTGACTCCAGGGCTGGTGCTCTATCCACTGTGTCACCTAGCCACCCCAGGGTCTCAGGTCTTTTAAAACCAACTACAATAGACCTACCTGAGCCTCCATGTGTGATGGAGGCAACATTAAGTTCTTAGAGGTTATGTCCCTGGACAAAAAGCTAGAAAGGTTTCAAATACTGGCTAAGTGCAGGAGAAATCTATAGTATTGAGGCTATATGACTATGATGATAATGATAATCATGATCATGATCATGATCATAATGATGATCTTGAAAATAATGATGATACTAAGAATTTAAACAGTATCTTATAAACATTCATTTATTTTATCTTCAAAAGAACCCTGAAAGGTATTGCTGGGTTTTTTTGTTCTTTGTTTTTGAAGAGGATCAATGACATCATGGTTAATGTCTCAACTTGAGAGTGAACTGGATTGAAGTGAGACACAAAGTCATCAGCTTCACTCTCTTCTAGAATTATTGAGGTACAACGGAAAGACAAAAAAAATCAAAAAGATGACCCAGGATACAATGGATGATCTTAACATCTTTAATGTTTGACCAAGTTCTTAAGTGGAAATATCAAAGATGTTAAGATTTAGTCACTTTAGAACTTTAATCACTATTAGAACAAATTGTTCTCATTCCTTCATTCTTTTGGGGGAAGTCTTCACATGCTTTGTTTAGACACCTCCATAACCTACTAAGTGGTTTTGAGGTCCACCACTGCCCCTCAACTTGATTTAATCCATCTACCTAGATAGTTTACCGGGGCAGGGGGCGGTATATTACAGTTTTTTGGAACTAGAGGTGAGAGTTGAGTTTCAGATAGATAACAAGTGAAAGAGCAGCCCTAAAAAGGGCTCAGCAAACTCTCACTCCAGAGCTGTAGCTCTTCTTGAAGAGCCCACATACCCCTGGGAGATAGATACCATTAATAGCCGCATTTTACAGATGAGAAAACCAAGATAGAGAGAGATGAAATGATTTGTTCACAACATAGACAATAAGTGTCTGAACCACTCATTGCCTCAAGGACCAACCTAAATAAACTTGGGGAAACTTCCTCAAGTTGGCAGCAGCAAAGCAATATATGAATTTCTGCAAAATCACAAATGAGTCACTATGTGTCAACACAGGAAAAAGTACCCATGCTAATGATAGTAGATAGAGATCTTCAAAGTACTGAAGTAACAGTGTCAATACTTACCTCATAGTATTTTTGAGGAAAAGTACTTTGTGGAGGATTTTAGAAATTTGAGTGATGATGAGGATGTTGTTTTAAAGTCAATATCAAATTTAATATCTACCATATAAACACTTTACCCTTTCAGTTCTTTCTGGAAGGATTATGAGTAGGGGAAGGGATAAACCAGAAAATTATATTTGCAAGGGACTGCTATCATTATGCTGAGACTATGGACAGGGAGAATACTCCTAGTCATTTAACCACTTTAATCTTTCTCCTACTCATACTCCATTATATCACTATCCCATTACCAGCACTATACCCCTCTTTACCTACTACTGACTTTAATGAACCTCTATTAAAGTCACTATGCACTCTCCTTGCTTTCCTTCAAAACTAGTTTAGAATCCCCTATCTTCCATGAAACCTTCTCAGAGTGGGAATGAAGCTGAGTGCCCTCTCTTCTTTACCAATTAGTCATGCATTCTAGGAACGCTATACCTAATGTTGTTCTGGTACAAAATGACTTTTGAAAATGGAGGTTCCTCCTCAAATTTAGATTTCCCTTATTTCTAAATTGTGGAAAGAAGGACTATGTCCTCAGGTTAAAATGTCCTGGGTAAGGGGCAGCTATTTTTCTGGGCAAGTTAACCTTTACTCTGTTAAACCTTGGTTAGGCTTTATGCATAGGTTAAATGGATGGTAACTTCCTGATTTCAGGAATACCTGAGAAGATTCAGACAATCAATGCAGATAAAATAGGGGAAAAAAAACTAAAGAGATCCTTTCAGAGAACTAGTCTTGGTAGGAAGTAGGAAGTAGAACTTTTTCTGCTGCTAGTTGCATTGAATGGGAAAACAAAGAAGAAAATTTTTGAGAGAGCAATGGATGGAGAATGGGAGATTGGAAGGATTCCCCACTTCACAGTTTTGCATATAACAGACATGAGTCTGAAAAAGTCCTTAAGCCAAGGGTACCAAACTTCAGGATAATGGGATTTAGAATGAGAAATCACCATAAAGAATGACCAATCTAATCTTTTCATCTTAGAAATGAGAAAACAGATTTAGAAAGGCTGAGAATTTTCAAGGTCATATAGTTAGTAACAAAAGAGCTGGGATTCAAACCCAGCTCCTTTAACTAAGAACCTAATGTTCTTTCTTCCTTTCAACTAGTAAAGATTACCTTTCTTCCATCTAAATTATGACTTTGTAGATTTTGGTTTTGTTTCTGAGGTTTAGGGAAAAGTTACAAGATAAGAATTTTGAGGGTAGAAAAGAAACTATTCTTTTTTTTAATTACCTAGGAGAAGTTCAATTAGGTTTGCTCAGAGTCCTAAAAGCTGAAGTAGTTGTTCATTTAGTAGGGATCAGCTTATACATAATCATAGGAATTTATATTTACCACAAGACCTTCAGTCTGCTTATAAATGGCAAGCACCTTGCTAATAGAAGAAAATCTAATTGGCAAATCTCAAATTTGACAGCACAATTTTTTTCCTTTGTAAAGACCATCATTTCAAGAGAAGTTTTTATTATTATTATTATTATTAATATTAATATTAATATTATTATTATTTCTTGGCATGATAATAATCACCAAACAATTGTCCAATTTACAATTGTATACTTAGGAAATTCCTTTAATCTTGTTCTGGCTTCTACAAGTCTTTGTTCTGAAAGAAAACTAAGCCTTCAGGATTCTCTTCATTATACCCCTGGGATTTGATGGAGCCCCAATGATATGAAACTTTGCCTACTGATAGAATACATCTGTTCATTCTTAAACCTACTCATGCTCTTCCCTAAAAAATACAGAGGAAGTCTGGTGGAGAAATCTCATCTTGATATTCTGAAAATCAGAATCTTAAATGGATCTAACTAGGAATTATAAAAGAATTAAGCAGAAGCACCCAAATTTTAAGGGAAATAATCCTGCCATTAAACTAAAGGAAAGACAATGAGGTATAGTAGATAGGGAGCCAGACTTACAATTAGAAAAATCTGAATTTGAGCCCCATCTCAGAAATACTAGTAGTATTACCCAAGACAACTAACTGTTCAGTAGCCCAGGCACTAGAATTACAAGATTCATACTATAAAATTGCAGTGATGCCTGTTTGAATTGCTAAATGGAGTTAGTTGGATAGTTTCTTAACTGGAAATTCTTTATACCAATGAAACCATAGGCTAATTAAAAAAAATAAGCATATTTGATAAGGGTTGGGTGATAGTTAAAAAAATAAAAAGCTTTGACAAGCAGGCACAAATAGAGGATGGTGATAAGATCCATCCTAATAAACAAGTCAAACAAGAAAGAGAGAAATATATTTTAACCAAAAAAGTAAAAACTTGGTGGATAATAGCAACACTTTGAAGGTTATCAATATTGGTTGAATACTATCAATTCACCAATAGTGGTTAAAAATTATTTTTACAATCCTGGAAAGCTATTTGAAATTTTTCAAAAATATATATATATATTCTAAATAAGTCAAAGACAGAAAGACCCCATATATAGCAAAAATTAAAATTTAAAATTCATATCAGCATTTTTGGAGTAATAAAAAAGCAGAAATAAAGGGGAGGAAATTGAAGGGAAGAAACATTATTAAGTGTTAATTATGGGGAGGGGGCAGCTAGGTGGCACAGTGGATAGAGAACCGGCCCTGGAGTCAGGAGTACCTGAGTTCAAATCCGACCTCAGACACTTAATAATTAACTAGCTGTGTGACCTTGGGCAAGTCACTTAACCCAATTGCTTTCCAAAAAAAAAAGAGCATCTATTATGGGCTACACATAGTAACAATCATGTGACAAATACTGTCTCATTTGTTTCTTTCAACATCCCTGAGAAATGTAATTTTATTATCCCTATTTTCTCACCAAGGCAGAGTGAGCTTAGGGTCACTATAGCTGAATTTGAACTCAGGTTATCCTGACTCCAAGATTAAGGCTCTATTCAACTACCTTGTTTCCTATCAACTGGGAAATGCTAATTATAAAATAAAGTAGAAACTTATCAAGTGGAATATAGATCAACAAATGGTAGCACATGAATGTAATAGATTATAATTGTGCTGAAAGGAATGATGAATATGAAAACTTCTGTGTCTACTGATAAAACTTATGACCTGATGCAAATTCAAGTAAACAAAGCCAGGAGAATAATAAACTCAATGACTACAACAATACCAATAGAAAGAAAAATAACAAAAACTACCAAAAAAGAAATTGAATTGTGTATAAATATGGCAGCCATACTTGACTGAAGAGTTGAGAAAATGTTCCTCATGTGTCACATTGCAGAAGGGCAGGATAGGGGGGCAACATGAAGGGATCCAGTCTTAGGATCTCTCTGATAAAAACTCATAAACTAAGGACTCTAACTAAACTTTCAAGAGACAGAACCCACAAAGGGACCCAGTGAGGCAGTTCTCCTACTCAAGGTAACCTGGAAAAGAGCAGAAAGGCTCTGCTCCCCGGGGTGGGAGTGGCAGTCTGCCAGAGGGGTGGCCCACCAGAGTGAAAGAACTTCAGCCTCCCGGAGGCAGCCCCAGGGCGCTGGGAGCCATAGCTCACAGCAGCAGGGGAGTGTCCTGAGCTGCACCCTGGGGAGCACCGGGCACAAAGTGGGGGAACAGCGGGGACCCCTGCCAGAGTGAGCACATGGAGCCAGCCCTCAGGGCACACAGCTAGCAGCTTGGTCTTTCTGCAGCCCAGACCGGGAAACAGAAGCAGGCAGAGCCAGTAAGCAGGAGCCCCCAGGGCATGAGCCCATTGAGCTGAGGGAGGGGAGTGAAGAGAGACTGCAGGGCTCTTCTGTCCTCTGCCCCTGGAACAGGACTCTGGGGCTCTGACCACATTCAGATCCTGATCCCAGTCTAGGCCCCCCCACAGAACAGCAGGACCCCCCCACCTAGGCCCCGTGGCAGAGTGGGGCGCTTATGGTCATTCACAGACCAGGAGGGAGGACAGAGCCTCACACACTGAGACCCTTGTGGGAGTGTCCCAAAAGTTCAGGAACCACCCCAAAAAACAGGCTTAGGCTGGGAAAATGAGCAAGCAAAGAAACAAGAGCAAGACCATTGAGAAATATTTTGCAAATGAGCCCAAGAAGGATCAAAATACTCAGTCTTACGATGAGGAAGCACAAGCTCCTGCATCTAAAGACTCCAAGAAAAACAGAAATTGGTCTCAGGCTATGACAGAGCTCCAAAAAGACTTTGAAAATCAAATGAAGGAGTTGGAAGAAAAACTGGGAAAAGAAAGGAGAGAGATGCAAGAAAAACATGAAAATGAAGTCAGCAGCTTAGTCAAGGAAATCCAAAAAAATGCTGAAGAACATAGCATGCTAAAAAACAGCTTAGGTCAAATGGATAAAACAGTTCAAAAAGTTATTGAAGAGAAGAATGCTTTAAAAAGCAAAATTGGCCAGATGGAAGAGATAAGAAAACTCTCTGAGGAGAACAAATCCTTCAGACAAAGAATAGAATGCAGGGAGATTGATGAATTTACCAGAAATAAGGAATTAATACTTCAAAACCAAAACAATGAAAAATTAGAAGAAAATATCAAATATCTCATTGAAAAAACAACTGATATGGAAAACAGACTTAGAAAAGATAATTTAAAATTATTGGAATACCTGAAAGTCATGATCAGAAAAAGAGCCTTGACATCATTTTCAAAGAATTACTACAGGAAAATTGCCCTGATATTCTAGAAGCAGAGGGCAAAATAGAAATGGAGAGAATCCACCGACCCGCCCCACCCCCCCCCCGAGAAAGAGATCCCAAAAAACCAACCCCTAGGTATATTATAGCCAAGTTCCAGAACTCCCAAGTCAAAGAGAAAATATTACAAGCAGCCAGAAGGACACAGTTCAGGTATCGTGGAGCTGCAGTCAGGATCACACAGGACTTAGCAGCGGCTACATTGGAAGCTCATGGGGCTTGGAATACAATATACCGGAAGGCAGAAGAGCTTAGAATGCAGCCAAGAGTGAGCTACCCAGCAAGGCTGAATGTCCTCTTCCAGGGAAAAAGATGGACTTTCAATGAACCAGGGGAATTTCAAATGTTCCTTTTGGAATGGCCAGAGCTGAACAGAAGGTTTGATCTTCAGATACAGGATTCAGGCGAAGCATGGAGATTGGAGGAGAGGGGGGAAATATGAGGGACTTAATGAGGATGAACTGCATGAATAGAAAAATGATACTGATAATATTCATATGAACCATCTCAGTTAATAGAGCAGGTAGAGGGAGCTTTTATAGTTGAAGCACAGGAGAAAGCTGAATTCGAAGAAAAAATATGGTGTAAAAATGGAGTCAATAGGAAAAAAAGGGAAATGGAATGGAAGAAAGAAAAAGGAGAAGGGGAATAGTCCAAGATATTTCACATAATAAGATTTTTTTTTTATTAAAATGAGCTATTGCAATGATATGGAAGGGGGAGGCAAGCGGGAATGAGGGAACCTTTGCTCTCATCATAGATGGCTAGGAGAGGAAACAGCAAATATACTCAATGGGGTATAGGCATCTGGAGTAAGAAGGGGGGGAACAGGGGGAAGGGGTGGGGATGTGAATAAAGGAGGAGAGGATGGACCATGGGGGGACAGTGGTTAGATATAACACATTTTCTTTTTTACTTCTTGCAAGGGGCTGGGATTGGATGGCCTGCCCAGGACCATAGGGCCAGGTGGATGCTGGGCCTAAGGGGTGGTATGGGGGCTCAGGGCTTCTTGGCCCCAGGACCAGGGATCTGTCTGCTGCACCACTCAGCGACCCTACAGCAGAGTCAGAGTGAAAGGAGAGAGAAAATAGAGTACATGGTAGTGGAGAAATAAGAAAGGAGGGAGTTGCAATCAGCAATGGCAACTTTGGAAAAATATAGAAGTAACTTTTGTGATGGACTTATCATAAAGAATGTGATCCACCCATGACAGAGTTGTTGGTGTTGGAACAAAGACTGAAGCACATTTTTTGTTATCATTATTATTATTTGGGGGAGGGTGCAGGGAAAGTGGGGCTGGGTGGCCTGCCTGGGGCCACATAGCAGGGTGATCTTTGGGAGTCTGGACCCGGATTCGGACCCAGGTGCTCCTGGCTCAAGGGCCAATGCTCTGTCTGCCACCCAGCCACCCCTACTATTATTAATATTTTATTTTATTTTGGGTCTTTTTTTTCCCTTCTTTTTGATTTTTGCAGGGCAGTGGGGATCAGGTGGCTTGCATGTCACATGGCTGGGTGATTATTGGGTTACAAGGCTAGATATGGACTCAGGTGCTTGTGGCTCCAGGGCTGGTGCTTCGTCCATTGCGCCACCTGGCCATACCTACAATTATTACTATTATTTTTTTTATTTTAATTTTTTTCTCTCCCCTTTACTTTTTTCGCCCAAGCAAGTCTATCTGTATTCATGGGGGGAGGGGTATTTTGTTTACTTGTACACAAGAATATTTTATTAATGTAGAAAACACATTTGTACAAAATGAGAATAAAAAATAAATTAAAAAAACAAAAAAAGAAGGGCAGGATTATGAATGGAATACAACATGTATTATCAGACGTAGGTGGTTTTGCTGAACTTTTTTTTCCCTTTCCTTTTAAATCACTATTACAAATAATGCCTTACTGGCAAGGGGTGGGGGGAGTGAATATATTTGGAAACAAGTGTGATATAAAGACAAAAATCATCAATGAAAAAAAGATTTTTTTAATTGAAAGTGCAAAAAATTAAAGATTAGAAGAGAATTTTTCTTAGCTCTTGGTCCCTAAAGGCAGCACTTTGACCAAAGGATGGAAGGACAGAGAACCAGATCTTGATTCAACATATTAAAAAAAAGCTTCTAATAGTTAAAAGTGTGTAAAAGTAGAATGGGTTATTCCAGAGAGTGATGACTTCCCTATCACATGGAGTACTTAGTTAAGAGGTTAGACTAGTCGACCTCTGATATCCCTTTTAACTCTATAATTCTAAGAATTTCTGGAATACTTAACATATAATTTCCTAGTATTGGGCATCACCAAACTTAATTCTACTTATTCATCAGACATACAGATAGCTGAGTCTTTCAGACTGTATATATCAGTAATTGAGGTGAAGTAATAATGTGATTTGATTCACTTTTGCTTTTATGATTCTAGGATGACAAGCAGATGAGTGATTTATTTCCAGTGGTGACTCCTTAAGCTACTACATCATGAGGATTGTTTTTAAGTAATTAAAGAGCATCATATTGTCATATACATGATGACATTACTTACACAATTATGTTGATTATAGTGAGGGGAGTGTAGTGCAAAAACATCCTTCTCACTTGCCTTTTCCAGAGCCATTCCACCCCTTGGTCTGATTGATTGGAGACAAGACTATTAATGATGGTCTGAATGTTTCAAGAGTATCTTGGCTCTTCAAATTGGTTTCTCTTCCTGCCAAATCATCAAGACATCTCAGCATATCAATACCAAGTCAACACCAGCATGTAATTTCTGGTAACATAAATGCAACAACCTAGTATATCCAAACCTGTCTCTCAATAAACTCATAAGCATTGGATCGAAGCTAAATACTTCTTCAATATTTTCAAGAAGTGATGTCATCTAAGTGAAAACTTAGTCCCTAAATTTGAAAAGCAATCATTCTATAGCTTTTAGGATATGGTCTTTGAGAGTTGCTTTGACTGAGAAATTTACCACCCTATTGTCAACGTGGTAATGAAACTTTTCTGAACTTGACCAGCTTCTCCCTTGGCCAAGAGACATGAAATTCTTCATTGAATTCTTATGTGAAGAAAGTCAGTGGATTAAAAAGGGCTGAATTTAGAGCAAGAGATCATGGATTCAAAGGGGCAGCTAGGTGGCGAAGTGGATAGAGCACTGGCCTTGGAGTCAGGAGTACCTGGGTTCAAATCCAACCTCAGACACTTAATAATTACCTAGCCATGTGGCCTTGAGCAAGCCACTTAACCCCATTGCCTTGAAAAAATCTAAAAAAAAAAAAGAGAGAAATCTTGGGTGCATCACTTACTTGCTCACTCTGGTTCTTAGTTGCCTCATTTGTAAATAATTTCTTAAGTCCCTTCAGTTTCTAAGTCTATGATTTTGAGATATATCTTTGCTTGGCATTCCCAACAATTTCAGGTTCAGAGCCTTTGAGTTCTCCCTTAGCTGTTGGAGACACCTGGCTGCTCACACCACTTTGACAGAAAAGGTAGTCATGAACTATGGTACTCCTGGTTAGATAGAAGCCCTCTCAGGTCTTATCATCTGCCTAAAGAGTTTACCATCTTCCCTGGCACTATGCTCTTTAGCCCAGCAGATCTCACAATCTGATCTGCTGCTAAACATTCAACCACAGGTACTAAGGAATTGCTATCTGTTCTGCCAATGCATCCACAGGAAGCCATCTGTCCTGAAGCTGAACCATCTCCCTCAATCAAGATGTGAGATATTTGAGATCATGGACTGCTTCCCTCTTCTGTACATCCTCAATGCTTTGTACAGTATTTGGCACATAGTGAGAACATGAGAAATTCTTTTTCATTCATTCACTGGTAAAAGCTAGCATAATTTTATTTAGTTGGCATTGTCTTTAAGAGGTGAAAAATCACCTGTATATAATGATGAGGCATAATATGATTGCTAAGTTTTCTTCCAATTTTAAGTCCTTTTATAATCCTACTTTCTAATAAAGTTAATTTAAAGCAATGTGTCTTTTCATGAACACAGAACTAAATGTCTATTGACATAGCTGCTGCTAAAAGATGGTGGGGAGACCAAGGAAATGGAGAAAGACTTTAAACATAAAAGCAACAAAAATGGCAAAACTACACAGAACACTGATCTCCATCAGTAGACCTAAATTGGAATCTGAGTTGTGAACCTGACTGTGCCTCTATTTCCTCATTTGAAAAATGAGGGGAAAAAAAGAATCTCACTACTTACGTTACAAGTGAAAAATAACTAGATTTTCTTAAGAGACTGAAAGTTGTGTTATGTATGGAATTCTTTTTCTTGAATAACTTTGTACCATAGAAATAAAGACTATCATCATCATCATCATCATCATCATTATTATTATTATTATTATTATCATATCATTATAGCCAGTATCCCTGACTCTCTGTAACATGCCTTCTTTAATCCTTAAAAAACGACATTTTCCCAGACTCATGATTGGTAATTTTTTTGGTGATTCTATATTTCTAGATTCTCACAGAGTAATTCACCCCAACTGGTTTTTAGCCTTCCATTCTCTCTTATTCAAGAAGTGTCTCATTTGTTTTTTCATGAAAAGCTGAAAATATTTCATTTCCAACAGACTTTTCTCATGGTAAAAATTTGGAAAGAATTCTTAATGCCAATTCAGAGGAATCTTGGGTTCTTGCAACTAGTCCCTTCATGAATATTGCCTCTGGGTTTTAGAGAAGGGGTTCTACCACAGGTTGTCTCTGCTAGTTCTTTTATTTCATGGAGTATTGGATTTTAGGAGTCAGATTATAAGAGACTTCCTATTTCACAGCTGCTAATAGGATCACAAGACTTCATGAGTTATTTTGGTAGGCTAATGTTGTTCAGAATGACATGTGATTGGTTCATTCATCATCAGTATACTAAGTGGTACATTTTTGGGGAAGTATGAGGGGAAAGTAATTCCAGAAAGAAATTAGAATAAGGTGGAAACATTAAGCGGTAACTATAGAGATACAGAAAGTGATACAGAAAGCATTGCAGTTTCAGAAGACTTAACTTTGAATCCAAATTCTGCCACATACTCATTCTGTGACTGTCAAATAATCATACTCATCTTCATTATAATACATAGCATTTCTAGGATTACAAAACACCTTATACATATTATTCCATTTGATCTTGATAACAATCCTGTGAGATAAGTGCTATTATTTTCCTCTTATTCAGATGATATTGAGACTGAGTGATCATAAGCAACCTGACCAAGGTCACAGAGCTAGTGTCTAAAGTAGGATTTGAACTTAGGTCACTCTAATAAAAAAAAGTCACTTGAGATATCTGGACCTCATTCCCTTCCCCTTTAAAATTAGGAGTTTGGACTAAATGATCTTGGCCTCATGATCTAGCTCTTAGTGATTAAACATCACTAGAAATTATTGTATACACACACACACACACACACACACACACACACACACACACCTCATACTTGAAAGTACTATGGGAATGGAATGTAGACTATGCATCACCAGTTAGAAAAGGGTAAATGGACCCTGAATGAGGAACAGCATGATGTGGTGGTAAAAACCCTGGATTTGGAGTCAGAGATCCAAGTTCAAATTTTGGCTGTTTGATTTACCATATAATAATGAACCAACCACTTCCCATTTATGGAACTTAATTCTTCCATTTTAAAAATTGGAAGAGGAGAGGAAGCTGAACTAGATGACCTTTAAGATTTTTCTCAGTCTAAATCCTTTGATAAGTTTTGTCCCCTTTCTAATTTTACACAGGTTCCACCCTGCAGCACTACCCCTGTCTTATACATCTGAGGCATGGTTGGCTGTGAGTGATGTTGATTGCATCCTATAATTCTCAGTCATTTCAACAACTCAGACACAGGCCACAGAAACAGATCCAATGTAGTTCCACTGTACAGCAGAAGACTCTCAAATATAAAACAGAGTTTCCATTGGCTAGTATATGTAAGGGGGGGGGGGAAGTTTCATATTTTAAACTAGATGGTGATTTATCATTCCATGTAACAGTAAGAATGGAGGCTTAAATAAAGTATGTAGAAATAATATGTTGTTATTGCCAGTCTTAACCCTACGAAATTATAACCTATAAACCTGCACAGTCTGACTTAAATATCCCATCCAAGCTTAAAGAAATTGTGATTTCCTCTTTTATTGCCTGCATTACAAGCAGGATTGAATGCTCCTTCCCAAAAGCATATATGAGAATGTTGTCCAGGATGTCAATGTAACCAGGCAGAAATAATAAGCATACAGCCCACATAACATATGTATTCTGGGAGCCTTTATGCTCAGTTAATTAGTTTAGCTATTGCTTTCATGGTTCATTTAAAAGCTTCATGCTTCATTAAATATCAATAAATTTTATCCTCAAAAAACCTTCTCAGTAAAAATACAATTGTCTCTTCAAGTGATAATCTTGTTAATGGATGTATATATTTCAAGCATGTCTATCAGAGGCTACAAAAGTTTGAATTGCTATGGTAGCAGAAACCTGAAGTAATATGCAAAATTTATTCTTTGGTTTCCAATATGGACACAACACATACACAGACATTTTTCTTAGCAGGGAAAAATTAACTTTTTTGAAAAATTTAAGCTTTTTTAAAGTTTTTTTTTGATTGGTCAATAGGTGTTATTGTATACCAAGGTTCATTTACTCCCATTTTATCAATTTAAAAGTTGCTTTTGTTTTTCATATAAAGGCAAACTCTTTAGGAAGAAGATTTTAAGATGTAATATTGTCATCTGCATCCATGTATACCTTTGCAAAATGTCATTCTATACTCACTCCTCCATTGCCTAAATATGTTTATGCTCCTCTCTTGCTATAAAATTTCATGCCACATCTTCCACCATTTTTCCCCCACCTGTTGAAATTCTATCCATCATTTAAGGTCCAATTCAGTTATCAACTCCCCATGAAGCCTGTCTTCATTTTCTTCAGCTGAAAGTACTCTTTCTCTTTCCCCCATGCTTCCAGAGCACTTAATATATCTCATATTTCCATGTCCTGCCTTTTGTTATTTTTCTTATTTCTCCCACTAGATTGGAAGTTCCTTGAAATCAGGAAATATTTTCTTTCTATTATTCTTTACTATGTATCTTCCCAATAGACTTAATATCTCTTAAAGATAGGAATTGCTTTATTTTGCTGCCTTTGCATTCCAAGTGTCTAGGATTGGGATTTTCATATGATAAACATTTAATAAATATATCTTAATTGAATTTAATTCTTCTTTGTATACATTTCTTCCTGGTCCCACCCTCATGCTTTGTAGATGGCAGAATTCCATTAATATTCATTGGATCTAATTTAATGACTATTGAATTTATCCTGTCACTTTTTTCTTTTTTTTTTTTTTTTTTAGATTTTTCAAGGCAATGGGGTTAAGTGGCTTGCCCAAGGCCACACAGCTAGGTAATTATTAAGTGTCTGAAGTCGGATTTGAACCCTGGTACTCCTGACTCCAAGGCCGGTGCTCTATTCAATGTGCCACCTAGCTGCCCCATATCCTGTCACTTTTAAAATCAACTTTCTGTGATTAGAGGTCCTAGATTTTTGATTTTCCCAGTGACTCATAGGATCAGTAGATTCAAATTAGAAGGAATCAGTAGATTCAAATTAGAAGGTAGAAATAGATTCAGAATAAGAAGCATGTTAGACATTGCAGTGTGTGTCTCTCTTATTATATTACTATACTAAATATGCATAATTTAGAATATAGCCAATATTTCAAGTAATCTGAGTTATCTCTTTTCTGCAATATATATTTTAACATATAGTCTTTGTAAACAATAATTTATGCTACTGAGTCATCACCAAAGTAGGTCAAATAGTTTCAGCATTTTTTCCAATAGTGAAAGATTTGTGTTAATGTGTATGCCTTATCTAATCTGGTTCCCCTTGGGAACAATGGCACATAGATGCAAGATTATTAGATTGGAGGCAAAAGGATGCAGCTGGAAATTTCACCTATAACTTTAACTTTATTCATATTAATTTTAGGACCTTGATCAACAATAGTAGTGAAGTAAGGTGCAGTAAACAGTGTTTGTTACACTGTAAGTGAATTACCATTATGACCTGAACAGGGCAAAATACTCATTGAGAGGTTTAAATAGGGAGGAATGACAGAGCCTATTGCCGGGAGTTAATATGATGTCTGCTATTGTAGAACACTTAGGCAGAATTGACTACCTGCAAAGAGAAAGGCTCTGACCCAGGTAAACCTTGTGGTTTCTGGAAGAGCATAACTTCAATGCTTGGGATCACCAAGAGTTTTTCCTATTTCTGACCTATTTCTGAATTTTTCCTCAAAGATGACAGATCATAAGTACATGACTAGGGAACTCTGTCTATTTCTACTCTCTCTGAATAATTATAATAAAAATAAATATAATAGTAATTATCATAATATATCTTTCTTAAGATAATAATAAATAAGTAAAATTTAAGATTTGAAAAATACTTTACATTTATTATCTCATTTGATCCTCACAATGACCCTCTGTGTTGAGTCTAAATTTGATACCTCCTTGGAGAGATTTCCAAAATGATGGGACAAATAAAGTCTTTCTTGAAAGTCCAGGTTACATCTCTGATGCATCAACAGTTTGAGACTCTCCCATCATTTTTGAGATATATTTAGAAGCCCAGAAATAAAAGGATTTCAATGAATTAATATAATCTACCACATGAATAGTTTTTTAAAAAATAAATACTATTATCATCATTATTATCTTAACATTATTATGATAATGCAAAAACTCACTGTCTTTCTTGTTTATATTAAAATACTTTGTATTCCTAAAAAATTGCTTGTGTTTTCTTTCATAATCATTTTTCTGTTTCTACAACCTGATTGAATTCCAAGAACCTAAGAATCCATGAGTTAGGAAACACAGAGACTACAAAATATAATTAATCTAGAACACTCTCCATAACAGTAGAGTCAAACTCAAATAGAAATAAGCAGCCACTAAACCATGCATAGAAGCTTCTAGGTGATACAGTGGATCTAGTCTCAGTAAATTTACTAGTTTGTGACTCTGGGCAAGTCTCTTAACTCTATTTGTTTCATCTGCAAAAATAAGTTAGAAAAGGAAATTGAAAACTAATGTATCTTTGTCAAGAACATGCCAAATGGAGTCATGAAGGGGTAGACACAATTGAAAATGCCTGAACAACTATAAAAATATTCATAAAGTTCCCTGTGGGGAGATACTTAGAAAACCAATATTAACATTGCCCATATTCTATTTTATTTCTATTAATTTTTTAATTGTTTCCCAATTACATTTCAATCTGGATCTGACTATACTAATGAGGGTTGCAGAATCATACTTCTGCAGAATGATACCTCTGTCCCATAATGTTCCCAATAAGTAGAGATTTAGTTTCTACTTGAAGACCCTCAATGAAGTGAAGACCATAACCTCCTGAAGAATAATTTCGTGGGATGATAGAACTCATCAAAGTTGTCTTAAACATTCTCTGTGTTGTTGTTTGTTGCTGTTGTTTGTCCTTCATTCTCAAAGGGGATCAATGACACATCACAAGGATAATATAGTGAGTTGTGCATGAATTGAATTTCTCCATGACTTTTTCAGTAAACCCAGCAGACAAGTTAAGACATAGTGGAAATTAAATTAAAATATTCATTCAATTGATCATTTATACATACATCAATAAGAACTCTAAGAGAACTAAAGCATCCTCACCCCAACTATAAAGCTTTGATTTTTCAAAAAGTAAAATTCAGAAAGTTCAAGGCCTGGCATGATTCCACCTCCAGAAAATGAATAGAAAAAATAGGGAAGGTACAGTATGATGATATTTAGAATTTATGGGCTCTCTTCAATTTAAGTATTCCTAAAGTTACTTGGGCTAGGGTCTACAGAGCTGTTGGCTCTCATATCAGAACACCAAATTTAATTTCAGTGACTTCCATGCTTTTCAGTCAACCAAAGATAATTATCCATCCCTAAATGTACAATCTTGCCACCATCTCTACATTCATCCTCATTATCAGTGATAATCTTGTAGGATCACAGGATTTCAATATAGAAAAGAATTAACTTAAGGGACATCTATTCAATTCTAATTTGAGATTGCTTCATACTTTTCAAGTCCATTTTTTTTCCAATTAGGAATTTAGATCTGTAGACACTTCGAACTTTTAGGAGAGTATGATAGAATTAAAAAAATATATAAAACAATCATCAAACAAAGTTCAGGAAGATCTTCCACCATAGATATTATAAAGTATAATGGAAAAAATATCCTGACTCTTCCAATTATTAGTTAGCTATACCCCCATGGGTAAAGCATGTCTATGAGTTTCAGTTTCTTCCTTAATGAAATAGAAACCATCACCTTCATGGGCTTGTGGATACTAAAGTACTTTCTAAGTCCTAAAGCACTTTGCAGATGTTAGCAATGATTAGTGTTTCTAGTCATTGTGCATTCTGAGAAGTCAAATTCTATGAGATTCACAATTGAGAGATGTAATGAAGCAATTTATTGATGTTAGATGACTGATTCTCAATGGACTTCCCAGTCCACTCAGTGATAAACTTGGTTGCCATAGTATACAATGACCCCCAAACCTGCAAAATGTCCTTCTCTCAGTTTTAATTACATTGGCTTTGTGGCCCCACCTTTAGCTGCCTCCTTCAAATAAGGATTTGTTATTTAGTTTTTGTAAAAGCCGACATGTTACTACATCCTGATCCAAACAAAACCATCCACTTGTCTCTAGATTCTTATCTCTTCAAGTAACTAAGAGGAAAACCCTGGGAAAATTATACAAACAGACCCAAATATTTGAAACCTGTATTGTCCTTCCATGCTTATACTCCCTGAAAGCTTAAGGCTTTTCTCCTTCAGTTTTATTCTTTCATTAGCCCAAGGCGTGCTAATTAATTGGAATTTTCCAGGCCTTTTGTCACTTTGACAAAACAGAAAAGCTCATTCCTTCATGTTAAAGAGAGTCCATCTACCTTCCAAAGGGAAGCACAAAGCCAGAAGGAATAAGAGGGAGGATTAAGCTGACTTTGAATGCCTCAGGCCCTGTAAAGACTACTCTAGTTCCTGCCCCCAGCCTTCATCCTTGCCCAAACTGATTTATGGGGAATGACATCTTAACCACAGCTTTTATCCATCCATAGAAGAGGCTGCTTAGGGGATATTGTCTGGGCTCTAAAATTAGATGGTGAAAAACATGCTCTAGAGATGAGGAAGACAATATTGGGAGGCTAAAGATACTGTAGGAGGTGGGAGAACTATTTGAGGACAGCAGAGATTTCACAACTGAAGGATGAGAGTAAAACGCATAATGATATGTCAAGGGAAAAAAACACTATGCTTGAATGAAATAAAAAGATGCTGCATTCTTCCTGAAAGCTACAGTATTTATTTAAAAATAAAACCAGCAAGGTGACTGCAGAGCAAAGGAAAATGAGGAGTAATTAATTTAAAATTTTTCCTAATTTTTCTTCTAGTAGGAAATATTAAATACCTAAAGTGTGGTGAAAATGTGACATCTAGAATTTAACACAGGCCTGATTTTATCTGTAATGTTTCACATTCTAGAAGCATACTATCCTTTGGGATTACTAGGATGTCTGCAAATAATGGTTACTTCAGGAGTACATAAGATTGAAGTACAGAAACCTTCTCTAAATGACTTGTTTCTATATGCATAGTAATTTGAAATTTCACTTTTTCCATCTCAATAAAAAAATGTCTTCTTGAAAAAAATGGAATTTTTTTTTCAAAAATAAGTTATATGATACTTTTTGGAGGGAAATGAGAGTGAAAGATTATGATTAATATCCAGAAGCATTCATAAGCATCTGGAGGACTAAGAAGGCTCAACTCATACACAGATCTTCTCTATCTTGAATATTCATCTCAAGAGTCACCTCTTCCAAGAAACCCTCCTACATCCTTCAAGGTAAAAGCCATTTTTACCCTAAAGTTTCCATATCATTTTATTCATCTCTTTTTTTGCCCTTATTTAAGATTCTCTGCCATGTTAGCTTTTTGTATATATCTCTCTTTTCAAGCACCATTTATCCCAATTTTACTCATAATAAAGATAAACTCCTTTATTATAGGATCTTTGATATATATATTTTTATTGCCAGGTCTCAGAGAAAAGGACTTTATACATAATATGTATAAACTCTAATTTCCTTGCTAAGTGCAGAGACATAAAAGCTGAAGGCAACATTAGTTTAGAACATAAATTTGTAAAATATAGAGGAAGGTGGCAACTATGAGAAGTACCAACTTAAAAAGCAGTACAGAAAGAGTACAGAAACTTGCTTTAGATACATCTAAATCGCATTATTTCAGAAGTATTAAGATGTTCAATTAAAAGAACAACCAGACCAGAAATGGAAGAGATTTGGCAATGTGTGCATAAAGATTTATTTTTATCATCAATGACCAAGGAACTATCTCATTTAGACTCTAACATCTTAATTTCAGATTATTATATTAGGAATTTGGAATGACTCTTGAAACAAAAACTGGTAAGAGAAATTGTACTAGATCTAGTACACACCAAGGAAATCCAGTGTAGAGACAACACAGTCCTAAAAGCAATGTGGAATTATTTTTACATCATATTTTCTAAAGGGGAATCATAATAAAAGAATGGGTAGGGGGAATTGAGAATATTATACAACCTCAAAAAAGGCAATTGAGAAGACATCAATAACTGCTGTCTTCATGTAAATTTTTTATCATCATAAAATCTACATATATATCAAAGTTGATAAAATTATGAAGGGAAAACAATTGGGTTTTCACAAATAAATTTCTACAAGATTCCACATTTTCACTGTCATGCAAATTACTGAAAGATGCAAAAATCCAAAATCCATTTGTGCTTATTGTTCATTGATTTCAAGAAAGAATTTGAGATTCAGGAGGACCTGAGTTCAAATCCAGTCTCAGACCCTTCATAATTATCTAATTGTGTGGCCTTTTGGCAAATCACTTAACCCCATTGCCTTGCAAAAACCAAAAAACAATATTTGACTCAGTAATTTAAAGTATAATCTTAATGATTTTTCTCCAGTGAAGAGTCTCTGGTGAAAATGTTAATCATAAAAAGAACCCTTGGTAAATACAATCATATGAATTTTACTTTATGTTGTAACTATATGGACCATAAGAATAACTTTTAAATACCTTCATGTCATTAACAAGTGAGGCATAAAATAAGGCAGATGTCTTATGACAAAGGTGTTTGTCACTATCCTAGAGAATGTTTTATGCAAGACTTGAATAGAAGAGGGTTAGAATCTCACCTCTAAATTATGAGTTTCTCCAGAGGTACCTATTTGCAAATGATTTTATGCTAATTACATCAAACCTTGGAATGTCATGGGGTCTCCTCAATGAGATCTATGATTACTCAAAACTGTAGTAATGATCCATACAGAAAATGCCAAATGGTTTTAAAAAATACTTATTACTCAGAATGCCATACAACTGCATGGCTATAGACATTGCAAATGAACAATGAGCTAAGTCAAGAAATGAAGAGGAGGAAGAAAGTATATATTACATTTAGAGAAGTGCACAGTGCTTTAAATGATTCTGGTGAACATGCACATTTTAAAAAACCAAACATGTTCTCTCAGTCATACCATATATGTCTATAAACACTAAAATAGTAATGTCTACCCAAATACCAATAGATACATGGTGGGTGAAGATTGGCTAAAGCATATTTAACATTTATTTCTTTTAATGCATAAAAAGTACCTCAAGGGAGATCCTTTAGGAAACATGTAATCAAAATAAGAATTGGGCCAGTTATTTAATTAGAGTAAAGGATCATACTACATTAGTACCCAGGAAATGTAAAGAGACCAACAAGAAAGCCCTGGTTATTTTCTCTACAGGAGGGCATGATAAAGAATTATTTGGGATAAGAGGGCATGGACAGACTTTCTTAAGTCTAGAAATCAATAAAACAGTAAATCAAACCCTGATTTGTAAGACCGTCAATCTCTGGGGTGATAATGAAAATTTTATATGCATGCAATTAAAACTGACTGCATCAAATCCTTGGCTCTATCACCTGCAAATGGATGTCTCCAAAACCTAGGCATTTTTCACCTTCACTAATGTTGTTACCAGTCAGGATTCCTTTCCCTCAAACTTACAACTAAGGGAAAAAACCTACTCTTCCTTCAAGGTTCAATTTAAATGTTTTCATCCCTTTAAAAGCTTCCTGAATCATCTACTCTCACACCCTCTCTCCAATCAAAAGGGTTGTCTCCTTCCTCTGAACCACCACAGTGCTTTGAACCATGCTTATGGTATTTGGGTTGTTTCAGAGAAGGAAATTTCAGCTTAGTATAAGGAAACACATATATAATTGGAACTATTCAAAACTGGATTGCACTGCCTCAGGAGTTGGTTACCCTACCATAGGAGGTCTCAAGTTCAGGATAGATAACTAACAAGAGAAGAAATTCCTCTTCAGGAAAGAGTTGACCTAGATATGCCTAAGTCTCTTACTACATCCATTACTGCTCTGAGATTTTTTTGTTTAGTAACATTTAGAAAAATAATTTAAGCCTAGTTGGCCCCCTCAAGAGGAGAATAGAAATAAGTAGTAGGTTACTCACACATACTGAGAACCTGTAACAGATATCTCTGTTGCTTCTGTCCTGAGTCTCTTAAACCAATGGCATAT
The DNA here is from genome assembly GCF_037893015.1 of Macrotis lagotis. Taxonomy (NCBI): domain Eukaryota; kingdom Metazoa; phylum Chordata; class Mammalia; order Peramelemorphia; family Peramelidae; genus Macrotis; species Macrotis lagotis. Next base: position 67,603,158 of record NC_133665.1, read on the forward strand.
TACTACAAAGATTTGTGTCACTTTCCTTCCTCTACCTCTAACATGTCCATCCCCATATTTGGAGAGAGTCATGAGTAAACTATGTAAGACAATGCCTGACTTCCCTTCCCCAAGGAGTTTGTACTTTGTTCTAAGTTGATACTTCATTTCTCCCTGTGTCAAGTGTTAAAAGAATATGTGAAATGTGAAGGTTATTGGAACCCAGTGTCGTAAAACTTATGAGTGACTTGGGAAGAAGGGAAATGTCTCAACTTTTTCCCCATCTTTAGGCAACTGCCACACCTAAAGTCAAAATTACCAAATGCAGGATGAAGGTGGCAAGAGCAGGCTGGGAGAATTCTGTGGGACTTCAGAAAGAAAGGGGAGAAATTGGATGCTCTAGCTTTACTATCATTGTCATATAAGGTATGACAGTGGAAGGGGGACAGAAGGAGAAAAGGGACACCCAGTGAAGATATCATCAAAGCATTCTCTGAGACTCCTGATGTCACATAACTTCACATTTAATCTGAATGGAATGTTTCCTAATAGGAGCTATCATGAGATGAGGTAGAAACACAAAGTATATATTCTATCGACGGAGAATGGGAGGGAGGGGGAAATTAGCTACATGAGGTAGGACTAAATAGGGTTTTTACATCTACAAACAGAAAGTGAAATAGAAAAAAATAACTTGTTTCCGTACATAGATCAGGTAGAGTTTTTTGATTAATACAGTAATTTTGTGTAATTATTTCTAACCATATGTCTATATATTTTTTCTTTTCAAAGTAAGTTCATGTTAAGGTTAAAATCTTTACCCCTATGAATAAATTATTTTGGAGAAATAAAAATGTTGGATCATTTCTCTAAATATTTTTGTTGAATACTACTGAACATGTAAGCTTTTGTTCAGCACATGATGCAATGTGATAAACTGATAAATGATAGCTAAAGATTTCCTAAACCACTTCTGACTATCATGCTCTATTTTCCCTTAACACATTAGATGAACATTATGAGTAAAACTCATGGAAGAACAAAAATCAAGAGTTGGATTGGATGAATAGGCATGGATGGGCAGCAGTCAATTGGATTGTAGAGAATATACACTACAGTGAGATCATAGCAATAGTAAAGTCATGGAGAATTCAAGCATGTACCTTTTATTTACCCTTTGATTCTTTTTTCCTTACCTATCATACCCATATAGTGATGGGGAAAGGGAGGAAAAGAAAAAAAGGAAAAGAAGAATGACTGGCACAGGGTAGAATTTTACCAAATCCTAAGCTTAAAAGAAGCTAGGTATAATAGTGGATAGAGTGCCAGACCTAAAGTCCAAAAGATCTGAATTCAAATCCAGCCTCAGACACTTACAAGCTGTGTCTCCCTGGGCATGTCACTTAATCCTCTTTGCCTCAGTTTCTTCATCTGCAATATGATCTGGAGAAGAAAATGGCAAACCACTTCAGTATCTTTGCTAAGAAAAGCCCAAATGGAATCATGAAGAGTCAGACACATTTGAACAACAACAATGACTTCTATCTTCCAAACACCTCTTGCATCCACCTCTTATTCTGTATTCCCACTTCCACCACCCAACTATAGCCTTCATTTACATATAACTAGGCTTTTGCAATAACCTCCTACTAGCTCTCCTACCTCTACTCTCTCCCCTCTTCAATCTATCACTGATAACACTTTTTTTCTTTTTTATACCGCTTTTATTATTTAGCAAATATATTTTTTCTTTTTCATTTATTTATTTTTATTTCCTTTTTGGTTTATTTATTTTATATTATTACAATAATGTTGTTGTGAGAACAAACATAAACCCCTCTCCCCCCTCCCAGAAGGATGAAAAACCTCAAGAATAGTGAGAGAGAAAAAAAAGTGTACTTAAGACTGTGTTCAGATTCCAACAGTTCTGTCTCTGGGATGAGTTGCCTTCTTTATCATAAGTCCACCAGAGAAGTTGCTTTATTATTTTTCCCACAGTTGTTATTACTAGCTGTATTTCCCTCCACTCTATTCCTCCTCACTCTCATTCCATTCTCTCTCCTTTCATCCTATCCCTGTTTAGAAGTGTGTTGTATCTGAGTACCCTCTCCTATGATCTTCCCTCTCTTCTATCACCTACTGCCCCCTTCCCTCCCCTCATTCTCCCTTATCCCATCCCTTTTCTCTCATTTTTCTCTCTAAAGTAAGATAGACTTCTATACCATGTTAAGTGGGTATGTTATGTCCTCTCTGAGCCATTTCTGATGAGAATGAAAGCTCACTCATTCCCCCTTGCCTTCCCCATTCCACTCTATTGTAAAAACTTTTTCTTGACTCATGTGAAATATCTTAGCCCCTTTTACCTCTCTTTTCTTTTCTTACCAGTACTTTCCTTTATCATCCATTGACTCCATCTTTTTACTACAATATATGATTATATTTGGTTCTTTCCTATGCTTTGTCTATATGTGCTCCTTCTAACTGCTCTTATAAATGAGAAAACTCATATGAGTTATCAGTATCTTCTTCCCATACAGGAATACAAGCAGTTCAACATGATTAAGTTCCTCAAAATTAGTCCTTCTCATCCACCCCCTCTATGGTTCATCTAAGTCCTGTACTTGGAGATCAAACTTTCTGTTCAACTCTGTTTTAGTAGGAAAGTTTGAGAGTCCCCTGTTTCATTGAATTCCCATCTTTTGCCCTGAAAGACAATGTTCAGTTTTGCTGGGTAGTTGATTCTCAGTTGTAAACCAAGATCTTTTGCCTTCCAGAATATCATATTCTAAGCCCTACAGGCCCTTAATGTAGACACTGCCAGATCCTGTGTAATCCTGACTATAGGGTCACAGTAACTGAATTGTTTGTTTCTGGAAGCATTTAGCATTTTATCTTTGAAATGGGAATTTTGGAATTTGGCTGTAATATTCCTGGAAGCTTTTCTTTTGGGATCTCTTTTGGGAGGTGATCAGTGAATTCCCTCAATTTCTATTTTACCCTCTGCTTCTAGAATCACAGGGCAATTTTGCTGTATTATTTCATGAAAAAATGAAGTCTAAGCTCTTTTCCAGGTCATGCCTTTCAGGTATCCCAATCATTTTTAAATTCTCTCTTGGATCTGTTTTTGAGGTCTGTTGTTTTTCCAATAAGATATTTAACATTTTCTTCAAATTTGGGATTTTATTTGATACAGTTTTATTTCTTCCTGATTTCTCACAAAGTCATCTACTTCCTTTAGTTTCATTCTGCATTTGAAGGAGCTCTTTTCTTTAGAGAGATTTTTTATCTCCTTTTCAAGCTGGTCAATTCTGCTTTTCAAAGCATTCTTCTCATTTGCCTTTTGTATTGCCTTTTCCATTTGGCCTAAACTGGTTTTTAACATATTATTTTCTTCAGTATTATTTTTATTTCCTCCACCAAGCTGTTGACTTGGTTTTCATGATCTGCATTGCTTTCATTTCTCCTCCCAATTTTTCCTCTACCTTCCTTAATTGCTTTTCAAAGTCTTTTTTGAACTCATCCATAGCCTGAGACCATTTTTTATTCCTGTTGGAGGTTCTGGATACAGAAGCTTCAACTTTGTCATCTTCTGAGTATGTATTTTGGTCCTCCATGGGACCAAAGTAATTTTCTATGGTCAGATTCTTCTTTTACTGCTGTTTGCTCATTTCCTCAGTCTATGATTGATTTACCCACTTCTGAGGCTTTGGGGGGTTTGGGGGATAATCCACAGGGACCTTATTTCTTACAATGTATTAAGAGAAGCTCTGATTGCTCTCTTGCCTGTGCTCTGTAATGTGCATGACCACAGGCCCTCTCCTCTGCCCTGGAGCTATGAGGAGGATCCCTGCTGGGCTATGGTGGTATGGGAGCCCCAACTGCAAACTGGATTTGGGTGTGGGCAAATAGCTAAGTCCTGCCCCAGGAAGAGCAGAGAGACCTCTTCAGTCTCCCCCCACCCCCTTACCCTCGGTGGTCTGAGAACTCTGGAAGTGCTGGGTGGCTCCACTGGTTCCTGCTGCAGTTTCTCACCACAGAGCTGCTCTGAGGCCAGCACTACACTCTGGTGAAGCAAAGTTCTCTCACCACCCCTTCCTGTTGTCCCTGGTGATCCCTGGGCCAGGAGGTCTGAAACCACCTCCTCTGCCATGGACCCAGGCACCCAGACAGCTGCATTGTGCTGCAGCTGAGACTGAGGCTCTTTCCAACTCCCAGTCCCAGTGAAACAGACCTTTCCAGCAGAACTTCTAAGTTGTTTTGGATTGGGAAATTGTATCACTCAGTCTTTCTGTGGGTTCTGCACCTCTAAATTTTGTCTAGAGTCATAATTTGACAGCTTTTGAAATTTTTGGGAGGGAATGAGTTTCTGGGAATTCCTGCTTCACACTGCCATCTTGGCCCCACCACTGATACTGCTCTTAAACCAATCTTTCCTATACATAGAGGAGATCTTATTACTTCCCTGCTCAAAAAATTTCAGTGATTCCCTATTGCTTCCAGAATAGAGTTCAAATTCCCTTTCCTGACACTCAAAATCCTTCACAGTATGTCAATACTTAATCTATCCAGATTATCTCATTATGTAACTTCATATACTCCACAATTCATATAAAATATAATAAATGCTGTCCCCTAAAAATGCTATGTTCCCATACCTCATAAATTCAAACCATGCCTGGATGTAGTTCCTCCTCACTTGCTAAATTCATATCCATCAAATATTATTACCTCCTTAATCCTTACCTCAGTGCCTGTTCAGTAATAATCTTCTTCCTTAGAATACACACATATACACACAAAAATATATATGTATATAATATATACACAAACATACATATATATTTATATTGAACCTAGAAATACAAATACAATTATTTCTCTACTACAATTAACAAATAATATTTTTCATTATTGTTTTTCTTTATTTGTATTTTACCTCTCTGCTAGACTGAGTTCCACAATAGGTAGCACATTGCTCAATAATAATAAAAATAGCTAACAATATTGGATTTACTATGTTCCATGTCCTATGCAAAATATCTTATTAATATTGGCTCATTTTATCTTCACAACATTTCTTGGATGTAGGTGCTTTTATTATCCCCATTTTACAGATAGAAGAACTGAGGCAAACAGAGGTTTAAGTGACTTGTCAGATCTCACAGGATCACACAGCTACTAGGTGAGGCAAAGCTCTAGGCTCTGACTCCAGGCCTAGCACTTTATCCAACCCATCACCTAACTGATCCTACAAACAGTAATAACTTATCAAATATTTGTTTAAATAATGACTGAATGGCTATTTGAACAAATAGTATCTATCTAAAGGATACTTTCTTATTAACATGACTATGGTTTCATGACATGATTTTATTTTTTCCATCCTGCCCTGCCATCCATGATACTGCTGATATAGCTCTACTCTCCAAATTGGACCACCAGAGACCATCCTAAGGATGGACAAAGTCACTTGGCTTTGCCACATTTTGTGGCACCATTGGTCCCTTGTTTCTTCCAGTTTCCAACCTAATACTACACTGCTTGCTTTTAAAATTATAAACAATCCAAAACTACTACTACATCAACTGAAACAAACAACTATCTATTCTTTCATTGAACATATTTTTTTCTGCATATTGTCACTTCCTTCTCACCGTATGTGCTACTTTCCCCATTAGAATGCAAGCACCATGAGGACAGGTGTTGTCTTTGATTTTTGTATTTGTATTCTCAGGTCATAGCACATTAAGTGTTTAATAAATGATTTTTTTCATTTGTTCACCTTCTGAACAGTTCAGGTCTTTCTCAACTCTGAAAAACTTCTTCATTTTTATAAAAAAGCTAACTTTAAGTTGAAGAAGACCTGGGTTCTAGTCCTATTTCTCACAGATACTGGGTTTATGACTGCAAGCCTATAAATTACAGAGAAGGCACCAACCAAAGGCATTGGCAGAAGTTCTGACATATGGAAGACACCTATACTAATTAAATCATGGATTTGATGTCTAATCCCATTCCCCAAAATAAATATATGTGTGTATGTATATATATATATATACATATTTATACATGTCTATGCATGTATACATATGTTTATGACTATGTATATGTATACATATAAATGCATATATTTATTTATATGTGTGTATCTTTCATATATGGTCTCTGAGTCCACTGATGAGGGCACATTTGAAAGGGCAAGTACAAGAACAAAACTACATCAAGAATTCATAATCACATGCCAAAGTCTGGGGCAAATTCCTAACCAAAGGAGATTTATAAGATAAAATGCTAAAGTGAGTAACTAGCTGGGTTTACATATAATCTTGCCTTTGCTAATGAGATCAAAGTTTTCATCTCAAAGCTCAAAAGCAATTTGTCAAGCCAATCTTTCCTTTCTTTATTTTTTCTTTTTTTAAAGGACGGTGTTTTGTCAAAACCTTAGATAATCTCTGGTATAAATGACTATGCAATGAATAATCTGAAGTAGAATTCTTTATATTATATGCCTCAAAACAAATCCTATTTTAAAGGTATTTTTGACTCAAGGCTACTAACTGAACTCCACTTACTCCATCCAATGAAACTTAGCAAATTAGACAAAGATCCAAAAGAGACAGTGCCCAAATGTTTCTGTATATTATATGCTAAGAGATGTGGCCACAACAAAGTTCTTAAGTGAGTGCTGCTATTGTGAAATGCCTGAATAGAGAAATGAAATTGAATTGTGATAAAAGAGACTTGTTTAAGGAATCTTTAACCAATGTCTACCGCATTAGCTTACAACATTATGTGCTGAACAAAGGCTTAGAAATTCAGTATTATTCAGCAATTGAAGCATTTGGAGAAATAATCCAACTTTTTTTTAACTTTTACAAAATAATTTATTCATCATCTTCTTGTGTTGTATGTATTGTGATCTTCCTTAAAACCTTTACAAGATGCCAAATTGTTTTTCCTCTAAACATTCTGGTTCATTGTGCTCTCCTTCTCTAATCTTAGAGTGAAAAATATAATAACACTTAATAAATTAAACTGGAAAATCTACAGGAATAAGTGAGAATCTCCTCTTCTCAATTAGGGCTAACATTGGTCCTTTACCCATATGGGTACTGCCATAAGTACCCATATGGGTAGTTCTGTTTAGAAGAACAGAAAATTGAAATATATTCTACAGAATTTAGCTAAATTTGAAATCACTGAGAAATAAATATCCACATATGATTTGATAAGTCAAAATAAGTCTTTTTTTCTTGGTGGAGGGAAGTGCTTCTTTAAGGAGGTTTTATTCATTTTTCTATTTTTTAAGTACACAGTTCTCAATATATGTTCAGTGCTAAGGTAAAAGTAATAAATAAGTGCAATGAAAAATTTTATCTGCTCTTTACCTCTTAAAAAAAAAAAGGATTACTTATCCATTTTGTTATTATAGAGACTCCTTTCATGTCCTACTGATGATGGCAGAGATCTAAAATTCTGTGATCCTGTGATTTGAAAGTATATTCTCTCTATTATGTGGGGGGGGGGGAATTAAACTAGAAACCACTGAGCCCTTTCCATAATTTACTGTATATAGTAAGCACTATCCCTACAATTTATGGAATTGTTCACTAAAAAACAAAAATTCTGTAAAATAAATTTTTGTGTATTGATTTATACTTCCTTAAAGTTATTGTATTAGAAGTCTGTCCCTTTGCAAAAGCATTAACTTCGATACAATATATTCCCACTTAAGAATGCAATGAACCTTTAAAATAATATATAAAAAAGCAATTATTCTGGTAAAATATTTTATCTCCTACTTAAAATAAGTCTCAAAAAAATCTGAGGCTTTATTATTTAATTCCTTTTAGTCCCCTTTTGAACAATTAGATAGTAGATTCCCATCCCTGGATGCCATCCAGCAGAGACTAAATGACCAGCTATTTGGAATACTGTAGAATGGGCTTCCACACTACAAAATTTGGTGTAGAAAAATTCTAAAATCTCTTCCAATGTGTTTCTATGGTTAACCAATATAAATATCCAAGGAGGAAGGGAGTTACTATTGAGCTGTTCTGTCCTTGTTTACTGGCCTACTATGGAAGTTACTCAAATTTACAAATGAATTTCTTGACACATTCCAAGGAAGAGAATGATCACAATGAGACACAGATTCAGAGCAAATGTCAAGATTCAAAATAAAGGAGTAAATGAAGTGGAGAAGGCTATTAACTGTAATGCCACAACAGAGTAAGTAGGGGTGGGGAAGGGTACATTTACTTAAACAGATTGCCATGACAATGTCAAAATTCTATAAAATAAGTCATCTCTGACTACTGAACACTCAAATCATTCCCAAACTTGCAACATATTAAATTGCTATTGAAAAAGTGTATTTATTCATGAAATCATTTTATGTACAGACATGTGAGTGTGCCATATTCTGAACATTCAAAAAGTATCTACCAGTTAAGTTATGGAAGGCAGTCCCTTCCTTCAAGAAACTGAAATTCTATGTGACTATCCTTTACTTTTCCTTGTTATTTTTACTTTGAATAGGGAGATGAAGGAGAAAAGAAATTATATGAACATCTGACTGACTGATTCATAATAAATATACAATAAATATTTGTTGAATGAATGTATGAATTCCACTGCCACTATGACAACCTTTAGCAATCTTAATGAGTTTTCTAACACATTTTCTCCAGAAAAGTGATTCACTAAAAGTTACACAGCAATCAGTCTCAAAGTTCATGGGAAACCTCTGTTTCCTAACATTCTCTCTTCATTTGTCCTAGTCAAACATTGTTATCTCAAACACCTGGCCTCTAGCTGTGAAACTGAATATTATTTGGGGGAGGAGGAAACCTTTGCATAGATAACCATTTTTTTAAAGACAACCAGATTTTTTTAAAGTTTACCAAAATTTCATGTCAATTTTCTTATAGTCCTAGGAAAACAATGTTTAGATTCTCATCAACAATAGGTGAGAAAACTCACCCTTGCCAAAACAGGTTGGAAAGGTAGACTGGTTTTGGGCAAATGGTAGTATAGAAGGACCAGATTACATATTATATATCAGATCTTTTAAAACCTATTTTGAATGGTCCCATTCAGAAATTCTACAAGAAATTCTACAAAGCTCATAAGGAACATCAATCCAATGTACCTGAAACAGTATTTATTAAGATAAATATTTGTCAAAATGAATTGAACCTGACATTTTAGAAGTATAGAAAAGCAGAACTGTAAAGGACCTCAGAAGCTATTTAGTCCTACCCAAAGCTGAACCTTCACGAGTCCCCCCAGTACCATATTGAAGAAGTGGTCATTCAAGTTACCTGTAGGTAGGCGCCAGTGCCTACCACATGAAAAAAGGTAGAACAACAAAATACTTGCTTAATAAGTGAATGAATAATAAAACATTTCAGTGATGGCCACTCCAGGATATCTCAAATTATTGAATTTTCTTCAGATATAAAAGAAAAATCTTTTTTTTTTTTTTTGCAACTTATATAGAACCATTACTCCTACTTCTGTACTCTAGGGCCAATAAAAGCATGTCTGATTCATATTCCATATGACAGTCTTTTAAAACATGTGAATATAGCTATCATGTCCCGTCTTATGTGTTCTTTTCTCCAGGCAAAACATCACCAATTCCTTTAACCACAGAAGTGTTCTCCATTGCCTAAGAATTCTTGGCCTGTGTCTTCTTATGCTGGAAAATGCCCAACATCATCAACCAGGTGCTCCTGGGAGTCTTATCTCATGAATGTGACCTTTGCTGCCTGGCACACTGAGAAGAATTAAGAGGAACAACATAAAAATTTCTACATTGTATTTACTGACCTTAAAAAGTCATTTGACACCATCAATAACCCTGGACTCTGGCAGTTAATACGTACTTTTGGTTCCCCAGAGTTCACTAAGATTATATGATGATTCTACAATGATAAACCTGCTGATAATGTCAGAGGTAAAGTTGAGAGAGAGCTCTCTTACATACTAACTAATCACATTGTTACACACAAGCTAATAGAAACACTGAATGTCTCTTGCATGTAGGGGAACATAAAGGATGCAAGGGATAGCAGCAAAATAAAAGTCAATAAGATCCCTGCCTTCAAGAGCCTTACACTTTTATCCTATTCATAGGATACACCCACATTAAATTATATGAAAATTATTGCAATGAAACATGTATTTAAAAGTCCAAATCAAAAAGTATAAAACTGAAAATGTAAATTGAGTTGATGAAAAGTTATCAGTTTAAGTTACAGTCAACTGGAAAAGTCTTCTTAGAGGAAACAAATGTTAAATTGGGTTGCAGTCTTGGATGGGGTAAGCAAAGGTATCAACAAAAGAAGAAGAGGAAAGGAAAGAAAGGAGAAAAGGAGAGAGAGAAGAAAAAGAGTAAATAGAGGAATGGAGAAAGAGGAAGGAGGCAAAGGGGGGAAGAGGGAAAGAAAGAGGAAGGGAAGAAAGAGAAAAGAAGGAAGGGAGACAGATACTAAGAGATAGAGACCAAAAGAGATAGGGAAAAAGACAGAGACAGAAACAACTAGAGGAAGAAGAGAGGAAGTGAGAGACAGAGACAGACAGATAGACCAAGCTGGGAGTCACTTAAGTGGAACTGTGACCTCATGCTGTGGGCACTCTCCGAAGATGCAGGTCATAACTCCTCTACTCCTCCCTGGCCTTTGTGATTACTGACTATTCTTCCCTTCTCTTCCATGGTGGCAATGCTAGAGTCTCCATGGAGAATGGGAAAATACAGATTTTAAATGACACCTGGCCCCTGACCTCATAGAGTTCAGTAAGGGATGAAAAATTAATAAGCAAGGAAAAGAACTGTGCAGAAGCACACAAACAAGGTTTAGCAATTTCAGTTTGAAAAATGATAAGCAAGTTGACTTGGTTTGGATACAGTAGACTATGGCTGAATAACATATCTTTTTTTTTGCTTTGATATCTTTTACACATGTCTTTTGCAAGGTTCTCTTCAAATGTAACAAGAAACCAAAAGGATGATGTTCACTCCTAGGTCCCTGGAAAACATCTGCCTTATCAAAAGCATCAAAGCATCAAAAATCTTTGTTCTGTTGTTCATTTGTTGTCAGTCCATTTCAGATTCTTCATGACTTTATTTGGAGGTTTTCTTGTCAAAGATATTGGAATGGTTTGCCATTTCCTTCCCTAGTTCATTTTAAAGATGAGAAACTGAGAGAAATCTGGTAAAGTGACTTGTCCGGGGTCACACTACTAGTAAGTGAATGAGGTCAGATTGGAATCTTAATGATTACAAGTCTAATACTGTAGTAGAATCATTTAGTACATGTGTTATCTTGTGATCCTGGACAAATCACTTCACTTACATGACTCTGAGGTCCCTGCAGCTATAAAATTAAAGGACTCAATACTAGATGACATGTAAGATCTCTTCCAATTTTAATTCCTATGAATCAATGTTTTGAATGTGCATATCCAGTAAGATTTTAAAAAGACTATTCTTTCAGGTTCAGCTTAGGTGACAGCACTTCTAGGAAAACTTTCCTGACCTCTTTAGGCAAAAGGTATTTTTCTCTAATTAAAAAAATATATATTTTAGACTATCCCTGCTTCACTTTTACCACTTTCTACCTTGTTCCATTCTTATTTACTTATAATCATATACCTTTCATTTTAAATTATAAATTCTTAAAGAGCAGGACCTATGTCATTTTTCATCTTTACATCCATTAACAGAGAATGTGGACTTGTCATGTGGTGAGACATCTTAAGTGTTGTATTAGCACTCCTTGTATTACAATAGTTAATGGAATTCTCCAACATAGCCTCCATGGATGAAGGATAGAAAAGGAATCACACAGTTTAGGAAGGCTGGAGGAACTGGGCTCACAGATGCACCTAAATAATCCTAGCAGCTAACATCATGATTGGAATATAAGTTCTTAATAAATGAATTCTGAATTAAATCAAATATAATTCAATTTAAAGAAAAGGAAGTGTTTTTTTAATGACTGTTATGCCCTGGACCAGCAATGAGCCTTAATGTATACAAAAATTGTACATTCAATTTGAATTACCTTATTCAAATATGGTAAAAGGTTGGGAAGGAAAGATAATAAGTATTCATTAGGCAAGGCAGTAGAATTATAAATATTTCCTCATTTGATCCTCACTACAACTCTGGAAAGTAGGTACTAGTTATCATTATACTCATTTTTCAGATGAGGAAACTGAGGTTATTAGAGATTAAGTTAAATGACTTGCCCAGAGTCACACAGTTAGTAAATGTTGAAAGTCATATTTGAAATCTGATCTTCCTAGGTCTAGCATCTATACACTTGCTTGCCTACTTTTTTATTAGCAAAAAATAAAATGTTGTTTTACAAACTATATTATATCAAGGTTTTCATGCATGTAATCAAATTGCACATACACAAATCTAGATACTGATATATAAAGAAATAATAGTAAGAGTCTACCACACCAGGGGCAACTAGGTGGTACAGTGGATAGAGCATGGCCCTGGAGTCGGGAGGATCTGAGTTCAAATTCGATCTCAGACACTTAATAATTGCCTAGCTGTGTGTCAGTGGGCAAGTCACTTAACCCCATTGCCTTAAATAAAAAAAGAAACAAACAAAAAAAGTGAATCTTCAATATAAAAAAGTCTACTACACCAGCCAATATCCAAGAGATAGTCGATGGTTCCATTGAAAGTACCAACCAACTAACAAATAAAACAAGAATTGCTGCATTCTACCAATGGAAAGAAATACCACTCAATCAGAGTCTTATTGACGAAGTAGAAAAATGAAAGCTTTAATATGTATGTACATATGTATGGTACTATCCTGTACTATAAGATCAACTCATAATAATGTCATTGTTATATTAAAATTAGATGCTGTTATGTGGTCCATTATAATCTGGTATATTTATTTTAACAATTGTTCCTGTGAAACTAATTGTGCTTTATAACACATTTTTTATATAATCCTTTAACACCAGTAGGCAGGGTATGTTTGTAAAATTTTCCTATGGAAAATATTTGTAGAAGAAAAATGTTATTTGTAGGCAATCATTTAAAAATGAGTGGATCTTTTTGAAAAGAAAAAGTGTTAAAAAGAATATTTTTACATAGAATCAGAGGAAAAAATAATAGATTGAAAAATTGTTCTCATGTAGCCCTTTGTTTATACTTTTCTATTTTATTTAATTGTTAATAATAATAGCTAGCATTTGTATAGTGCTTTAGCTTGTAAAACTTTTTAATAAATACTATCTCATTTGATCCTCACAAAAACTCTTGGAGGTAGGTTCTGTTGTTATCCACATTTTATAGATTAGGAAATTGAGATAGGAAGTGGTTAAGGGACTTAACCAGGGTCACACAATTTGTAAGTGTCTGAGGCTAGTTTCAACTCATGTATGTAGTTCCAACATTCATTTATCTACTGTAGCTGTTGGATATAATATTGTGTATTATAGCTATTTCATCTTCTACCAAAATATAAACTTCAGGTTTAGAAACCACATATTAAGATTATCTTCCTCAGTATCTAGAACTGTGTCTTTCAAGCAGAAAGCACTTAATGTATATTTCTTGTATTTAATTAAATTTGTGATTAAACAAATTATCCAAATAAAAATTAAAGTTTTTTGAATATGACATATCAAAACAACTGCTGATTATCCTTTAGTCCTCCCAATCACAAGGGTATAATTCACTATATACACAATATTTTGCCCTGATAGTAACATCAGAAAAGCCAGTTTTCAAGTATGAGATCGATCATGTCATAGCCCTCTGACTTTTGGTAAGTCAAGACATCTTTAAGCTACAGTTTCTTCATCTATAAAATGGGAATTCAGTTGAATTAAATAGGCAATAATCAAGCACCTACTACGTGTACAGGAACTTTGGAGAATACAAAAAAAAAAGGAAAAATGGTTCCTGTTCTCTGAGAGTTTGCATTCCAGTAGAATGAAACCATAAACACAGAGATAATAATTAAATGCAACACTGAGTAATTGAAGGGAGGGTGAAGTTTGGAAGAAAGAATGCTTATAACTTGATCAGAAAGGGTGTCATGTATGAAACAGCCTCTGAATTCAACCTTAAATAGAGGTAGGGATTCTGGGAAGCAGAAGAGAGATGGGATGCATCCAAAGCACGAGGGGATAGCCAGCATATAAGAATAATAATTCTTTGTACCACCATCCTTGCTGAATTTCAGTGAGGAGAAAAATAAGATGTATCTAAAGTCCTAGGTAAATATAAAATATTATTATTCATAATTTTCTTTTTTATCTCTTGTTTTCCTTTCAGTATATCTAGTCATACTTAAGTATAATTCTCTCTTGAATAAATTGAGGGTTTTCCTTCCCTAGTTTCTCCTACACTGTGTTCAAGAAATTGATCCATTAAAAATATGAAAAATAACTAATAATATCAAACATTTTGAACCTGAAAAGTCACTACAATGATTTTATGAAGATATTTTCTTTGACTTTATGGCATCCAGTCTATCAATTAAGTGGCAACTAGGTGACTCAGTGGGTAGAATGTTGGTACCTGAGTTTGAATAGAACCTCAGAAACTTACTAGCTCTTTACTAGGCAAGTCACTTAGCCCTGTTTGTCTCAGCTTCCCCACATGTAAAATGAACTACAAAAAGGAAATTGCAGACCATTCCAGTATCTTTGTCAAGAAAATCCTATGGACAGTATGATCCCCAGAGTCATGGAGAGTTAGCCACAATTGAACGACTGAACAACAAGTCTTTCAAGTGAAAGTTATGATTAATGTGCCTCATCGTAAGGTGATTCCATGGTGGTACAGATAAATGTTATGAAGGAATACAGAAAGAATGAATGTTGATGCCTGAAGTCAATGAGTAAGTAAGTTGATGAAATGTGGATAAAAATGACCACATATTACTGGCCTTGCTTCCATAATCCTGGAAGTTCCAGGAATGATCATCAGCACAAGCAAACAGTGCCAGCTATATAAAGCATAACCCCAAATGATTCTAGTAAAATGTCTATGGTGTGTTCTTATTGCTTCACCCAGAATATGTGTCTGACATTACAATGAACTCTATCTGATTTATAATGGCCTTTGTTAAGAGACATTTTCTGCTCCCATGATAGGTTGCCAAAGGTACTTAGCCCAATGAACTTTTTTAAAAAATTGTTGTTTCCATAGACCTTTCCCACAGCTGGACAGTGGCTGTATAACTATTAAAAAAAACTGTTGATGTTACTAAAACATCAAAAGAATAAGTTCTGGGGAAGAACAAAAATTTGTATACTAGAGAATGAAACATTTATCACATGAATTGAGGCTTAATAACAAGACAAAGTGTCTACAGAAGAGCACTAAATCTTGAATCAAAGCATCTAGGCTTTTAATTCCATTCTCTCCTTAATTATCAGTGTGACCTGATACATGCCATTTTCCACCCTGGGCCTCTGGTTTTCTATCTCTAATGTCCTTCCCACATCTAAAGTTGATCATTAATTCAGTTGTTCTCTTCTTCCTGAACCTGGCTTGACAACAAGTAATAATTATGTTGTATTTTAAATAGTGTATTATTCCATTTGATTCACATGAAAACACTATAAGGTAACATCATTAATAATTAATACCATTAATAATAACAGATTACTTATTATATTATATTATCTCTATTATTATATCTAATAATAAAGGAAATATAAACTTTCCCAAGTTCACACACACTAGTAAGAGAGTCTGGGGTAGGCTTGATTCAAAATCCATCTCTCATCTACCATGCCACAGAAATATACTTTGGACACTGATAAAGCTGCTCCACAAATCCTACATAGAATATATGAAGCAGATGCTTCATTGTCTTATAGGAAATTGAAATTCATTTATATTCCTTCAGTTGATCTGACAACTTTTTGTCATATTCCTAAGTCTGTCTAATGATTTAAACAAACTTATACAAGCACACCTAATTAGCATTGGAAGGAAGGAAGTAGTCCTTATTCATACAAAATAATCACAAGAATATTGCATGTATTTGTTGTGCTTGGACTCTCCATCCTAGATTAAGGAAAGAATCCAGGGGCAAGAGATTAGGTAAAAATTAACCCTATTTCATTTTGTTCTTACCAAAAAAAGAAATACTGACATTATCTGAAGAAAAGAAAGAAAGAAATACAAATTTAATGAATTCTATTTATGGAACTAAATAAAAACTCAAAAGGAGATTTTAAACTTAAAGCAAGAGGAGGATTTCTCCCAGTAGCTTCTTTCAAACGCGCTCTTTTTGATGGTCTGAGGAGAGTACCACTTGCCTCACTCAGTCTGACCTTTAATGAACTGATAAGTTACCACATGTCACTGGAATTTATGACCAAAGCAGTAATGTGGAAGGAATCTGCCCACGATTATTTGTCCACATATTTGACAACTACTTCTTCTTTTTTAATCTGGTGGGTATCGGCAGTTTCTATTTAGAATTGGGTCGGTGACATTTGCACTTTGTAAGTTTCACAGAGATTGTCAATTGGAACTAGAAAATGGAAAGCTGGTGTTCAATCAGATTCCCACAGGATACAATCAAATCGTTCATTTTAAAAGGGGGAAAATTCTACACTGGAGAGTTGAGAAAGAATACAATGTTTCTTGCATTTGGCGTCCTTAACAGCAAGAAAGTACAATGAAGAACGGATTTTTAACACTTCTATCCATTAACAGCTTGCTGAGCATTCCCTTTTGGAAAAAAAAAAAAAAAAAGCTTTTTTTGTATTTAGTGCCTATTACCCCAAGGATTCAAGTGAATTGAAGTTGAGCTCATCCTCCCAAACACTTAGGATCTTAGAAACACAGATGCCAGCAAATGAATCACTTTTAGACTTGGAATAAATCCCCACTTATAAGCACGTATTTCCTTGTTTACTTTGAAAGGTTTGTTGATACATCTGTCTTTCCTACTATCAGTGAGCCTTCCTCCTTTTTCAGTATAATATAAGGTGGCCTTGCTACATGGACAAGTTGAGCAGTTTAACAGAGCCAAATCAACTTCTGGTTAATCAGTCTAATACAAGATAGGTAACATAACTCTTAATACCATTATGGACCAAGAAAGTCCAGATTACAGAAACCCAATTCCATCTTGCTGTTGTTCAATCATTTCTGTCATGTCAACTCATTGTGACCCCATTTGGGATTTTCTTGGCAAAGACATTGGAGTGGTTTGCCATTTCCTTCTCCAGTTCATTTGATAGATAAGGAAACTGAGGTAAACAGAGTTAAGTATCACCCAAAAATCACTTAGCTAGTAAGTGGGACTAGTAAATGTTTCAGGGAGAAATTGTCCCACCTCCCACTTTTCCCACAAAACAAAGTCACATTCATTTTTGACACCTTTAATGCTATGCCTTCTCTCAGAATCGTAAGATTTCCATTCAGATCATTTTAACAAAAGGGTTGTTGTGGTGCATACCAGTGATGAATGTTGAGTGGGAGGAAGAACCCAAGTTCAAATTCTGGCTCTGAAACTTGCTAGCTGTGTGACCTTGGGAAAGTCTGGGTTTAAAGTTTCTGCATCTATAAAATAAGGGGGTTGACTGACTGACTTCTAAGGTCCCACCTGGTTGAAAAGCTATGATCATATGGACATTTATTAAACATTTACTTTATATAAGGCATTGGGTTTGAAAAGACTATCTTATGATTGTCTCAGCAACCTCAGCAAGTGCCTGACTGATGGAAAGGGAAAGAAAGGAAATGGAAGGGGAGGAGAGTGATTCCTTTGACCCTTGAATTAACTAGTTAACTAGCTGGATATAATGTTCCAGTCTAACAATTCATATAGTTAATTGAACTACAAAAATGTGTCAAGCACCTACTACAAAGCACTGTTTTAGATGCTGGGAGAGAGACTAGATTTAAGAAAGTCATTCTTTGCCCACATGGGTTTTATAATTTATCAAGAGAAAAAATATATGAGGAATTATAATCATATATGACATATTTTATATAATTTGATGTATATTAATACATATGAATGTTTATGTATGTGTATATATTTTTGTGTAAGAAATATTATATATGATTTCTTGTATACACATATGATCAACACTAGGTTAATAAGAAAAATATTAGGTAGTTTTTTAAACAATATCTAATACATAGTAAATGTTTAATAAATGTTTGTTCATATGATCTTAGCTTTACAACTGGAAGGAAATTTAGAGGTCAACTAGTTCAATCACCCATTTTATAGATAAGGAAACTTAAATCTCAGAGAAGTTCAGTGACTTTCCCCAAGTCACACAGGTAGCAGAGTGAACCCAGTTCTCACAATTCCAGTTCTAGCAATATTGCCAGGAATCAATTACCCAAGGAAGGAAAACATTGAAAAACTTAAACAGACACATAATCCCTGAGAAAGGAATGTCACAAGGAATTAATTATGAGGCAAATGAAACAAAGACAAACCAAATTCTATTCATCCCTAAAAGAAAACTATATGAGATCTGGAGTCAAGGACTGATCATCTTGCATTTGAAATGAAATGAAGACGTATATGTGTTATACATATATATATATATATATATATATATATATTTTGCTATAAAATAAGCAAGATATAACATAAATAGATATAAAGAAATACACACTCAAATATTTATGAATATACACATCTTTATATTTGTTCAATACTAATTAGAAATTATCTTTGAAAATATCAGATGATCATGTCAAATTATTTGGGTACTTCAGACTATTAAAGTCTGTATGGAATATAGGTCTAAGACCTTCATGATAACATCATACAATGATAAAAAAAAAACTTGTCATTATTTAAAGAATCCCTGGATTTCAGATGGAGGAGTGGGAAGGATCTCAAGGTCAACTAGTCAGACCCATAGCCAAATATAATAATTTTTAAACATATTATAATACATATCAGGTGATCATCTACCCAGTCATTGTTTGAAGACTTTTAGTTAGTGGGGAATCTACCATTCAAAGCAGCTGATTTTCCTTTAGGATATACCAATTGTTAAGAATGTTTTTGCTTATATCAAGGAAATATTTGCAGCCTTCTACCCACTGCTTCTATTTCTGATCTTTGGGGTCCAATAGAATGAGTCTAACCCCTATTCAGCATGTCACCTTTTAAAATACTTGAAAACAGCTATCTTATTTCATCTTCTTTCTTCTCCAATGCCTTTAGTTCATCCACATATTTCGCAGTCACTTGGTCTGACCCTTGCAAGCCTGATTGACCACCTCTACATAATCTTTAGCTTATAAATGCATTTTCTAAAATGTGGCACCTAGAACTTGATGCAGTATTTCAGACTAATCTGAGCAGGACAAAAGTACAATTGGATCACCACCTTTCTTGTTCGGGTTACTCAGTCTAAGAAATCAATAGCATTTTTAGCTGCTCTATCCTGGTACAGATCCCTTGAACTTATAGTTCAGAAAACTCTTTATCATTTCTTGGTAAATTGTTATATAGTCAAGCTTTCTTCAAAGTATGTTTAGAATATTGTTTTTTTGAACCCAAGTGACATTTATTAATGTAATTTAATTTTAATTTTATTGAATTTAAACTGAATTTTCCTGAACTAAGATTAAGATGAATTTTATTGACCACCAAATAAATACTGCAGTATATATGGAGCTTGTTTTTTTTTATCCTGGTTCTTTCATCCAACTAGGGAAGGGGGAGAGCTACATTATGAAAGATCCATAATTCCACACCACTTCTGGCCTTTATGTTTCCATATAATTAGACCTTCCCACTATCACTAATTATGAGATAATCTAGTCTAACTACTCAATTTAACAAATGAACCACTGCAACAAGAGCCCAAAGGAGAGAGGGAGGAAGTGACTTAAATGAGGCTCCACATGTAGTGAGTGTTAAAAAGAGAGTGGATTGAACCCAGGTCTCATAATACCAGGTCTAGTAATCTTGCCAGGAATCAACTACCCAAGGAAGTAAAACACTGAAAAACTTAAACAACAGACACATAACCCCTGAGAAAGGAATGTCACAAAGAATTATGAGGCAAATAAAACAAAGACATAGCAAATATTCAAGGAACTAGGCAATTCCTTGGTTGCACTCAGTAGTACAATAGAAAGTATTCAAGTCCTTATCAGTGAGCTCAGTCCTCTATTACATATACTTAGCAAAACAGCATAATCTCTAAACTTCAGCTCAAAAATGTTCTTTGAAGATGCCAAAGAAAACACACACTTTCTAAAATTTTTTTATATAAAAAGTTTCAGAAATCTCAGATATAAAATGGCCCACAAAAATTTCTTTTTTCCCTCCTTCTGATGTATTCTTAAAAGATATAAATCATACAATGAAGAAATTTAAGTGTCTACTGACAGATAAAAATGGAAAAAGTTCCTGCTTTCAAGGAGCTCACATTCTCTTGGGGAAGACAGCATGTGTTAAAAAAAATGCATACAAAATAAATACAAGATAAACTTTGGAGCAGTGGTTAGGTAGGGGAGAGACACAAGCAGCTGGAGAATAAGAAAGATCTCTTATTACCACTGGCTCTTGAGCAGAGTTATGAAAGAAACTAAGGATTCTAAGGAGGCAGAAATGAGGAGGAAATGAATTTCAAAAATGAAAAGAGTCAGCCTGACTTGTATATAGGTTCATTCCCATACCAAGATGAGGAATCAGAGGAGGCTTATAATAAAATAACTTTTTTAAAAAGCTAAATATTTTACTTCTCCACAATTATGTATTTATAGTGGTGTGGAAGGATCAACAAAATGTTAACTGCTACAGAGCTTTTTCTAATGTCTGGATTTATAGTTCTGTACTGGTCTGTAATAGCCTTATGGCATAAGGATTTGATTTTCCTTCCTAGAATTTTATAACTCAAAGAATTATGCTCATGCAAACATATTGGTATCCAGATCAATTTAATATATTAATAATGATATAATTCATATTCATATCATATATAACAATATGATAATATTCTCAATAATACAAATGTCAATGCATAAGACCTTTTTTTTTTATCCACCTTGGAATCTTGCATATGGGAAGTTTATTTTCTCTCTCTTCTCTAGAATCTAAATTTGCATTTCCCTAAAAGGGCTTGAGGGGAAAACAAGTACTTCTATGAGGTCTTTGATACCTTCCTTGAAAGAATAACTCAAGTCCATTCTCCTAGCACTTGCCTGATAACTGGCTTGCATCCCATAAGTATTAGCAGTCTTTTGTTTGCTTCAACCTTAAAAATCAACCCTTAAAATTCTTTTTTCAATAATTTCAGTAATTTTCAATAATTTCAATAAATTCAAAAGATTATAGTCCATGTAGACTAAAGCAATCAATAGCACTTGACATCATCAGATCTTCCACAATCCTCTTGTTAGCTAACTTTAAGTAAATTAGGTAGCAATTCAGTTTCATACTTTCAAAACTCTCAACTAGGGGTGGCTAGGTAGCATAGTGGATAAAGCACCAGCCTTGGAGTCAGGAGTACCTGGGTTCAAATCCGGTCTCAGACACTTAATAATTACCTAGCTGTGTGGCCTTGGGCAAGCCACTTAACCCCATTTGCCTTGCAAAAACCTAAAAAACAAAACTCTCAACTAATTATAATCACTGTGTTCAAAATCCCCAAATATAGATCTGAAAGAGGAGTAGAAGATAACCCCTTGTTTCTCACCAATCACAAGATGACATTCCTAAAAAAAAAAAAGGAGGAAGCATACCTATTGCAGAGATGGAACTTCTATATAAAAAAAGACAGCTGGGAAGCCTTCTTTGGACTGACACATTGCCAGGATCTGAAAAGTGACCATACCATTTCCTCAACCTAGGTTTCTCTGATTACAACATAACCTTTACACTTTTGGAAATACATTTTCCACCAAATGAAAGAATTAAAATAGATAAGAGAATGTGTTGCATTCTCCTCATTTTTAATTTCTTTAAATTAAAAAAAACCTTCATTTCATTTGGCACAGACCTTATTGCTCTAGGTTTATGATTTGGTCATTGTGAGAAAAATAATACATTGCTGATATCTGGGTCCCAAGATCTCAGGCTGCCAATTACAAAGATATGATTGAAAGAATAGGCAAGGTCTGAGAAGGTGTTGTTTCTGACCTGTGACAAAGGGCACACACTCTCTCTCTCTCTCTCTCTCTCTCTCTCTCTCTCTCTCTCTCTCTCTCTCTCTCTCTCTCGGAATCTAAAGACTAATACAGAGCCACTCAGTTAACCAGACTGCATCAGTATTATAATGCTCTGTTAGAAAGTGGTGTACCCTAGATATTGTACTTCCTTTTATTACATATATACAGCTTTGAAGTTACAATACAAGAACTAGTTAAGAAATCACAGGTGCTGAGTGAAATGAGCAGAAACAGCAACATGAGGGTGATGATCAACCTTAATGGATCAACCTTAATGCTCATTCCATCAGTGCAACAATCAGGCACAGTTTTGGAATATCTACAATGGAGAATACCATCTGTATCCAGAGAAAGAATTGTGGAGTTGGAAAGAAGAAGAAAGACTATTACTTTTAATTTTTTAAAAAAGTTATCTTATTATATAATTTTGCTTTCTCTTATATTTTATTTTTTTTTCTTAAGGATATGATTTCTCTCTCGACACATTCAATTCAGATCAATGTATAGCATGGAAAAAATGTAAAGACTAACAGACTGCCTTCTGGCAGGGGGAGGAAGATTTGGGGAAAATTGTAGAATTCAAAATAAATAAAATCTTTAAAAAAAAAAAAGAAATCACAGGATCAGAAGATCTAGGTCTTTATCCTCCAAGGGACAGGTCCCAATGGGAGAGATTTTGATGTCTTCTTTAGGGATATTAGTAACTAGATCTACCTGGAACTTGGTGATCTCTTGTCCAGAGAGTACCTGAACAAAGGACCAAAGGACAAAAAGCCCAGGATAAAAGAAGGCATTATCATCTTGCCTAATCTACAGTATTAAAAATGATAAAAGATAAAATAATAAACTGTACAGTTTCTTCTTACTGGAGAGACTGGAGTCATAGTTAGGTAACAAAGAACCTCACAGAAACTCAGGAGCAAGACCTTTTCTCAAAGGTGCTATTTTTTTCCGATTTAAAAAAGTAGATTTTACTGATTTATTTTCTTTTTATGTCTTCTAGATTTCCCTACATACATAACTCTCATATCCCTTTCCAGATTCTGTCACAAAGATCCATCCTTTATTCAACAATCCAATCAACACACTGAAAAGAAAAATTTACATCCAATCTGGGTTAAAGAAAGAGCAATATACTTATATATATATATATATGGAAGAGTATATAAGTCTTCTAAATTTATATATAAATAAGAGAGTGAGGGAATAAAATAAGGGAGGGAGTATAGAAGGGTATATAGATTTACTGGAATGGAATAATAAGAGAACAGCCTAGAGATAGATAGACAGATAGATAGATAGATAGATAGATAGATAGATAGATAGATAGATAGATAGACAGATAGATAAATAGTGGAGGGTGGACAGATGGATGAGAGAAAGAGAGACAGAGACAGAGACAGAGACAGAGACAGAGAGACAGAGACAAAGATTTGGAAGAGTCTAAAAGAGAGGAAAACGATAGGATGAGAGGGAGAGGAATAAGGGAGAAATTGGGGGTTATGTTAAGGAATATAAGGGGAAGATAGTGGATAGTGGTAAAGCAGAGGAGTGAGAAGGACTGAGGAAAATAGGAAGGAGAAAGATAAAAAAAATAGTTACAGCTTAGAATGTGAATTGAATGAATTCACCCATAAAAGGGAAACAGCAGATTAAAATTTTGAATTCAGAAAATGTTATAAAAGTGAGAGACATGTACAAGCATAAAATAAAAATCAGGAATACAATTTATGTATGTAAAATTTTATGTAAATAAATTTACATGATTTCATATAATCATGATCTCAAAGTTAAAGCTAACAGTGATTTAATCAAAAGAGAAAAAGAAGCAAACTATATTTTTTCAATATTGTTTTAGATCATTTAAACTATCTAGACAGCATAAAATGACTAAAATTAGACAGTGCAAGATTGGAATATTGTTTTATGTAGGAAAAATATGGAACAACTTGGACTCATGAAGGAAAATGTACCTTCAGAGAAACAGAGGACAAGTGGAAATAAACACACATACTACATATAAGAATCTAAATATGTATGTGTATTTTTGTGCATGATTATAGATATCACTGTATATGTATGTGTATATGTGTGGAGAGAGAGAGAGAGAGAGAGAGAGAGAGAGAGAGAGAGAGAGAGCCATGCTTAATTATAGCTTTTGGAGAAAGGGGCAGGGGTAAAGTAAAAAGTACACAACAAGTAACAAAAGAATACCTACTGAAAAGAAAAAATGGAAGTACTGAACATAATGCATAGTATTTATTATATAGGTTTTCTTGAAATGGAAGTTTATTGCTTTATAAAAGGTTATGCTGCTATATCTGAGGCAAAGTTTTTTTTCTTTTGTTATTTTGTATTTGTTTAAAATAATTACTTTAAAATAATTTTTTTAAAAATAACATTATAGGGGTGGCTAGGTGGCACAGTGGATAGAGCACTGGCCCTGGAGTCAGGAGTACCTGGGTTCAAATCCGACCTCAGACACTTAATAATTACCTAGCTGTGTGGCCTTGGGCAAACCACTTAACCACATTTGCCCTGCAAAAACCTAAAAAAATAAAAAAATAAAAAACAATAATATTATATAGAGTGTGATATACATTTTGTATCTCTATGAGATACTTGCTCTTTATCATTTTCCAACATTCATTTTCTATTCTTTTGTGGTTATTATTGTTTTCACTTACATTTTCATAGTAACTGCTTGTAGTGTTTTCCTGGATCTATTTATTCTTCTTTTCATCAGTTCATGCAAATTTTTCAATGCTTTTCTGCATTCATCATAATCATACTATTATAAAATTACATCATATTACTTGTAGTATACTAATATATGATTACTTTCATGTACCCAAATTTGTTACCTATTTCCTAAACAAAGGGAACCTATTTTGTTTCCAATTATTTGCTATTACAATATGCCCCGCTATGAATATTTTGGTGTATATAAAGTTTTTATCTTTGGTGATGACTTGATTGCCATATATACCTAGAAAAATCTGTGAGTTAAAGATTATTTTAGCCACTCATGAATTCAAAGTACCTTTCAAAATGGTATAACGATTCAAAGCTCCATTAGCAATGCATTTGTGTGCCTTTCTTTACACAACGGCTTCTATTTCCACCTACTGTCATCTTTGCCAATTTACTGATGTAAGGTAAAACCTTGGAGTAGTTTTTATTTTCATTTCTCTTGTTATTAGTGATTTGGAACAATCTTACATATGGTTGTTAAGAGTTTGCAATTGTTCTTTTGAGGACTGTTTGTTCATATCCTTTAACTATTTGTCTTTGGGGAATGACTTTTGGTCTTGTACATTTCTGTTAGTTGTCCATATATCTTGGATACCAAACCCTTATTGAAGAAATTTGATACAAAGTTTTTTTTCCCTGTTGGAGATCTTTTCAATAGATGTTTAAGAGATAGGAATCTGGTTTATTTTTTCAAACAAATATAAAGCAAAAGAAGTAATATGGGTGTAGTCTAAAAGGCATTAAACTATTTCCAACCAAAACCCATGCAAGTCCTTTGCTCTTTGTGGGCCTCACTTTCTTCATTTTTAAATTAAGGAGGGAAGAGGAGACCACAATGAATAACTACTAAGCTCCCTTCCAAGTCTGATTTTTTTTTGATCCTTTGAACTTTACTGCTCCCTCTAGTTCTTAAATACTATGGAACAATTAAAGTTTTGTCAGTTTGAAATTGCCCCCAATTTTTCTAGAGAAGCAACTGAAGAAGAAGCTATATTCAAAATAAAAGGTACTTTCTCAGGTGAAACTGAAATCAGGATCCAAGGAGAAAAATGGCAGCAATAGAGGTCAGGGTAAGGAGGGGGCATGAAAAGACTTCACTACCATTGTTCCTGGTGAGTTTCAGGATTTTTTTAATTGAGTTGGCAGAGAAAAGGTAAGGGATACTGAAAAGTTATGTGACAGACAGCTGTGATTTTTTTCCAGAATATTTCCAAAGGAAGTATCAGCAATTCTTTAAATTCATCAACATGCATCTTGGCATGGGTCACCAGTGAATAAACTAAATCCTTGTGAAACATTTCCTTCATTTTGCTTAGCAGAAGTCTGAAGGTAAAAGAATACTGATCACCTCAGAGATAAGTTAGCAATTATATGCTTTTTCAAAAGCACTGAATTTAGGCTGCTCTTCTTTTCATTGTAGCATTTCTCATTAATAAAGGGATTTTTCTCTAAGTAATTTTTTTACAGAGAAACATTTTTGACTACCACTCATAGACCTCAGAACCAGGAAGCAGAGTGGTTAGCCACTTACAAAATATAATTTGAGGAATGCTTGGAAAGAATTCCTTTCCTTTCCCATATCTCTTTCATATTGGTCATAGAATAGTTTCTAAATCTCCCATAACACTTTTTAACTCGTCATGACCCCATTTTAGGGTTTTCTTGGCAAAGATACCGGTGTTGTTTGTCATTTCCTTCTTGAGTTGATTTTACCAATTAGGAAACTGAGGCAAACAAGGTGAAGTGATTTGCCCAGAGTGACAGAACTGGTATCTGAAACTAGATTTAAACTCCAGAAGATGTCTTCCTGATTCCATAGACCACCAAGTTGTCCCATTACTCTTTTAAGCAACTGAACAAAAAAAAAAACTATTGAAACACAAATTAAGTCATTATCAATTATTAATGTCTTAGTTTAAATTTCCCTATGAGTTACACAAAATAGACTAGGGTTCTAAGAGAATGGAAATAGGATACATAGAGTATCATTAGGGTACCAGAAAGATGATAAGAAATAAAGATAGTTGATAGACAACAGCTTAGCCTCCTTGCACAAAGAAGGGTTTCAAATAAGTGAAAGATTTTATATTTTAATCACACATCCACACACACACACACACACAAACACAAACATACATACTTCAAGACCCACCTTAAATGTCACTTCATTGTAAAACCTTTTATATTTCCTTCAGCTGAAAGCGATCTCAAACTTCAAGAGATTTTAAAAAACTTTGTATTCTACTTACACACCTGGACTAAAAAATGCACTTTATGTTATATCTGTCTAAATATATCTAATTGCCTCTACAAAATTATAAATTTCTCAGAATAAGAGCCTACTCCTGGTTTTTCTTGTAGAACACTGTCTTGTATATAGAAGGTATTGAATATGTTGAATGAATGCATGAAATATTGAAGATAAGACTAAATGATCACCAAAAGGTAAACTATTTTCTTTTATTTCTAGTCCCACCCATACTCCAATAACTTGAGTTTTCTCTGACACATGAATGTAAATGGAATCCAAAGCAATGTATGAGCCAGATTTTCCCCTAACATTGACACATCCCTGCCTTTAGAAGTGGATCAAAGATAATGCTCTCAGGGATGCAAATCCAAAGACGTACCAAAGCCCCTCTCTTCCAGTGTAGACATAACCACTCCCAGGCAGTTATCTGGAAATACAAAGGAAGAAATTTACACCACATTTAAAGCTTTCCAATTCCACTAACATTTCCCCTAAAAGGGGGAAGAGAAAGCACATGGAAATACACTCACAAATGGCATGTCCACTGGGAGATATAATCTGAAAAATTCACTTGACTCCTCTGTACCATCCTCAAAAACTCCACAACCTACAGGGTACCATGACTCTCCTGAAATACACTCTGCTCCAGCCTATTTCTCTTACACAGTGGTCCAGAACAGAAGTGCTCAAACATTGCTAAGACAATATCATCTTTTCCAGATCTGCTCTCAATCATCAGAGAACAATGGAGATGCAGTCTAACTCTGATCTGCTTTAAACTACTAGACTTCACTTATCCCACTTTTTAGGTAGCTAGGTGACAAAGTAGATAGAGATCTGGACCTGAAATTAGGAAGATCTGACTCAAATTCAGTCTTGAATACTTCCTAGCTTTAAGACCCATTCCAAGCCACTTAACCTGTTTGTCTCAGTTTCTTCAGCTATAAAATGAGAATATCAGCATCTATCTCCTAATTATGTTGTGAGGATCAAATGAGATATTATCTGCAGAGCTCTTAGGGTAGTAACTGGCAGGTACTTAACAATGACACTCTAGACAGAAATCTGAAATGTTTGGGAGCTAATATGTAAGGATTCATGGTTATTGACACTTATGGGTTTAACACAAAATACAGAATAATAGAGAGGAAGTTAGAAATCTTCTAGTCTAATTCCCTTTTTCCATAAATGAGAACACAAAAATCCTGAGAAATAAAAGTGATTTGCCAAAGATAACATGAGCAGACTTAGGCAATATTTAGGAGGGGTAGAATTTGATTCCAAGTCTTTAGATCCTAAGTTTAGAATTATTTTCACTGCTCTTTTCACATATTTCCAAGTTATATTTACTTGGGATATACCTGAAGACAAAGCCCCCCCTCCCATTAATTAATATAAGATATCATTAAAACACAAAGAGAGGGGCAGCTAGGTGGCTCCATGGATAGAGCACTGGCCCTGGAGTCAGGAGTACCTGAGTTCAAATCTGACCTCAGACACTTAATAATTACCTAGCTGCATGGCCTTAGGCAAGTCACTTAACCCCTTTGCCTTGCAAAAGCCTAAGAAAAACACAAAGAGAAACTATAAACATGGGGGGGGGGGGCTGGGAGTATGGAGGGAACAGGCACATTAACAAAATTAGACCATAGTATTCAAAATTAAATTAAAAGAAAAAATATATGTTTTTTAAATTTTGGATTATGATTTTTATATTTGCTACTCAATTAAAAATGCATTTTAGGAAGGGAGAATAACCCAGGATTTTTTTTTCTTTTAAGTACAGAACTTGCCAGGTTTCTTTCTTTATTTTATATCCTGGCAAACAGTCATTTTGTAGTCACAATAAGTCACACTTCAGCCTGAATTATGGATGGTGTAATAATTCACACCTTGAGCATTGTTTCCAGTGAGTATTTTATTGCTTCGTTAAAGATGTTTATATTTGGGTAGTTTGCAAGTGTTCAGTCTGAAATGCAAAGCTCAAAATGTGTGAACCATACCAGAAAAGCTTTAGTAGCAACCTGGAGACACTCAGGCTATTAATAATCAAAGAAGAAAAAAGAAGTTGAGTTCTGTCTTCATCTAAAAGTTTAGCCCAGAATCATGCTCTATTTACTTTTAAATTAATATTTTCTTTAAACTATCAACTCAATTCTCCACTGAGGTCCAGTTGAGGGTATCAGTTCTTCTTGTGATGTGGTGCTATCATGTGTTTTCAAAGGCTACTTGAGCATAAGCTCTGACCTTCCAGTGGGGAAATGCATTGAGAATTCTCCCAGTGGCAGAATGCCAATTACCTTGGGTGTCAACCAGCTAAATTGATGCAGAATCACATAAAGTTAGAGTTGAAAAGGATCTCAGAAGACATTTAGTCCAACCCTTACACACACACACACACACACACACACACACACACACACACACACACACACACAGACCTCCTATAATATACTTGGACAGGAATCATTAAGTCTTTGCCTGAAGACCTCCAAGGAGGGGGAACAAATAACCTCTCAAAGCATTTCTTTCTGCTTTTAGACAGTCCTCATTGTCAGGAAACTTTTCTTTTGTTTTGTTTGTTCCCATACTTGGATTCCAGTCTGCTTCTTTGTCATTTGCATGTATTGATCTTGATTCTGCCCTTTGGGCCAAACAGATCAAGTCTAGCTCTCCTTCCCAGGACAGTCCATCAAAACACTTTAAGACTGCTCTCATGGGTCTGCCAAATCTTCTCTTCCCTGGCTTAACATGCCTGGTTCACCCAACTAGTTCTTTAAATTCTGAGAGGCTCTTTAACAGAAAGTCAATTCTTCTGATGACAGCAGTTCATGAAAAACATGTCTTAAAATATAATTTGTGACTAGTGTGAGTAAAGAGAGGGTCAAAGAAATGAGAGATCTCCTGGGGTTATCTAGAAGGATCTGGTCACTAGTTTATAAAACATATATAAGCCAAACTCCTAAGTATAAAGTTTGTCCCACCTATAAAAACCTCAGATTTGTTCATCTGTTTAGCATAAATGGACAGATCCTTCATCAACAACAGGCTCCCACATTTAGGATTGAAGGATAAGAAAAATGTGTCAAGTTTTCTCAAAAAGAAAAAGTTTGACAGATCCCTAGCCAGGGATGTAGCTCATCTATCAAGGACTGACAATGATGTACTTGCCTAGAGCCTCACAAATCTAACTTTACAAAAAAATACTTTGCACAGACAAGGATATAGGAGACGGTAAACTGCTTATGAATTTTCTCCAAACTAGAAACCAAAAACATTGGCCACAATGAAGAAAAATAACAGGAAAGATACTCAAAAGTTCACAGATGATCAGTCTATGGCACTAGTATATAAGTTCTACCATCCTGAGGAGGTTTCAGATACTTTCAAGTAACATCTCAGTATGATACTGAGCCAATAGCAGGTAGGCCACAAGAATATGGATTATTTGGCTGTAGTGACCCATGAAGTAACTTTAAAAAATAGGTCTCTATCCCTTGAAACCTTCTTCTGATTCATCAATGATGGGCATAGACTGGTGAACACTAAAAACAGTTTTTAGAGCATCTACAAACATGAACTGTTTGTACTCTAAATGTAAAGTTTGATGACTAACAAATTAACAAACTATTAGAAGCAAAGAACCACATCAATATTAATATCCTTGCTACAAACAAAACCAGAATGCAAAAATCAGGTTGCATTTTAGTTAGTTCAATTATTAAAGCATTCAATAAAGCTAGAAGGACAGTAGGTTATAGCCACCTAAGAAGGTGATCATAAAGACAATAATAATTACCAACCAAAATATTTACTTTCTTAATTTTATAAAATCTGAGGGTACTCTACACACATATTTAGGGTCTTTTGACAAAATATAAGATGGGAACAAGAAGGCTTTTGCAAATAATTTCAAAAAGCATAAATCTTAATAGTCACTTAATTGCCAGAAAAGTACAAAGAATATAAGATGTTGCTGTTTACTTGTTGATTAAAAAATAAAATAAAAACTATTAGAACTGATCATATAAAATTTACACTTGAAGGTATTCCCTCCAACAAGGAATCTGTCATATTGAAGTTACAATGATACAAGATGGCTCCATAAATACAACTGCAGAGAGCTCATTGAGCATCAAGAGAAACATAACTTAGGGACATGCATTTATATCTATGGGTCATCTACACAAATATGATTGTTTAGATCTATAAGAGCTTAATTAATTAATTAATTAAGGTTAATGAAAGAGAGGATAAAGCAAAGAAAAAAAGGGGATCTTCCACAAAACCCTAGGCAATAGTCATTGTGAGGGAGAAAGCTATGGATGATAAGCAAAAGAGATAGAGAAGGAGTAGTTAAGAGAGGGATGAGGAGGACCAGGAGAGAGAGTATTATCCCATTATTCAGAGTAGAGAAATTATAATAATAATAATATAACTAATATTTAGAAAAAAATTTTGATAATGGTCATCTCATTTGTTGTGTCAAAATTATCTCTACTTTGCAAATGAGGAAACTGAGCCTGAGGGATTAGGTGACATATCCAGAATCAAAAGTTAAGAAAATATCTGCTTAAGGATTCAAATCTAGGTCTTCATGATTGCATACTAAGTGCTCTTCTATCTGGTGTTCTAAGGAGAGGGTGATTAACAGTATCAAAAGTAGATAAAGAAGGATGAAGCTGAAAAAGACTCTTGGATCTGGTAAATCATCAATGACAGATCCACAATAGAGGTATCACTCCAACTTTATGCTTGTATACCATCTACCTACCAGAGCCCCTGCCATAAAGTCACTGCATAAAATACCATTTACTGGGTTGAACTGAATTCAAGGAACCTAGACTATTTTAAGGTAATCTTTGCAGTTTGAGGCTGATTAAAATGAGGATGATTCCCAAAGAAAATTCCTACCTTCATAAATAATGTTTTGTTCTTCATTTTCAAAGTCCACAACATCAACAAGGTGATGCCATGATAAGTACATGAACTAGACTTGAGTAAGGGGATGCTGTGCTAAGTCACCAAGCTTTACTTTCTCCTCCAGAGTCATCTGGGTCCAGTGGCCAGATATGAATCAGAACAACTGGAGGTGGCCCTGAATGCGAGACAATCAAAATTAAGTGACCTGCCCAAGGTCACACAGCTAGTAAGTGGTAGGTGTCTGAGACTGGATTTGAACTCCCAACCTCCTGACTCCAAGGCCAGTGCTCTATCCATTGTGCCACCAAATTGTCCCTCCTTTCATAAAATATCACTTGGTGCCACCAATATATACAGAACACTGAAATGTATAGAGACTAATTAGGGCTGATCCATTAATGGTATTGCCCATTTACTTCAGTCTTAGTTACAGTTTAACTGGCAGCTAGGTGGCACAATGAGTAGAATGCTAACACTGGAGTGAAGAACACGTGAGTTCAAAAGTGAGCTCAGATACTTACTAGCTATTGAATAAACTACTTGCAACAATTTCCTCATCTGAAAAATGACGATTATAAAAGCACCTATCTCCCAAGGTTATTGTGAAGAGATAATAACTGTAAAGTGCTTAGCATAGTGTCTAGCATAAAATAAATATATTAGTTATTATTATAGCAGCACAGTTCCCGGTACACAATAGATTCTAAATAAATATTGGTTTTTTGGGGGAGGCTAGGTGGAGTAGTGGATAAAGCACCGGCCCTGGAGTCAGGAGTACCTGGGTTCAAATCCGGTCTCAGACATTTAATAATTACCTAGCTGTGTGGCCTTGGGCAAGCCACTTAACCCTGTTTGCCTTGCAAAAACCTAAAAATAAATAAATAAATAAACAGATAAATAAATATTGGGTATTTTAATTATTAGCATTATTAAATTGGA
Source organism: Macrotis lagotis (assembly GCF_037893015.1). Classification (NCBI taxonomy): domain Eukaryota; kingdom Metazoa; phylum Chordata; class Mammalia; order Peramelemorphia; family Peramelidae; genus Macrotis; species Macrotis lagotis. The sequence goes on from NC_133665.1 coordinate 67,636,178, forward strand.
ACATCCCTAAAAGAGATAATCCCTAAGAAATATATATTTTACAGTATATATTTAAAGGTCATCTGAACAAATGAAGCTCCTGGATTGATCTACATAGTGAAGCTGAATTGTTCAAATATCTTTTTAGTGAGGTGTCAGGGATAGCAGGATGGAGTACAATGACAGACCAAATTTATTTGGTATATTTAGATTTCAGGAAAAAAAAAACTGAATCCATGATAATGATAAATGACAACCTTTTAATCCAATTTCCCTTTCTTTGGCTGTTAATATACATTGAAATCAAGCACATGTTTTCCTGGCAAAAAAACAAATAGTATGATTCCCTGGTTGGATGGAGTCTAGAGTTCATTTCCCCCATATTTAAGGAAGCAGGATTCTATTTATAAGGATATAGAAGAGAAGATTCCTCAATCATTGCCTATATAACCCATTTCAATGTTTCCAATCCTTCCTTGTATTAAAATCCATCTCTCATGATACATTTTAAGCTTTCATTCACTCATTTGTTGTTTTTTGTTTGGAAGGGGGGATTGTGGGACAATGGGGTTAAGTGATTTGCCCAGGGTCATACAGCTAGTAAGTATCAAGCTTCTGAGGTCTGAGTTGAACTTGGGTCTTCCTGATTTCAGGGCTGGTGCTCTATCTACTGCACCAAATACATGCCCTTTGCATTCCCTCTGAAATCTGAGTAGGCATGCTCTAAAGCAGAGAATTTAGACACATCTTTACAAATAGGAAGAGGATAATCTTTTCTATTCTTTCCCCATAATGTTTGTCTTTCATTCTCCAAGAAGACATGATACCAGGGAGATGATCCCATGAGGAGTAAGTGAATTGGGTTTGAGAGAAGGGTTGCTGTGCAGAGCCATCTGGATCCAGTAGTCAGATATGAATCATAATGACTAGAGATGACTCTGGATGCAAGGCAGTCAGGGTTAAGTGACTTGCCCAAAGTCACCCAGATAGTAAATGGCAAATGTCTGAGGCTGAATTCCATCCTCCTGACTCCAAGGCCAGTACTCTATCCACTACATTACCTCACTGACCCATAAAACAACTGAGAGGATACAAACCAATCCCTCCAAGACTAATTAATATTAGTAAGCCTATAATACAGAAAGAAGAATGGTTAGGAACTAATTTCATTTGCAAAATTCCAATTGTTGCAAAAGCAAATCCTCCCAGCTAAATTTTAGACAAGTCCTTTTCACAGATTGCAAAGAGATGTCTTTAATATTAAATTGAAATTTTATTACTCCTTCTACCCACTGGCTGGAAACTTTTATAACTAGGTTCAGTGACCATCAATATGGTCTGCTTTCATTGTATTGTCACCACAAATCAAAGTGTTACACCATTTCCATACATTATGATGGAAAGAGAATTGCATTTGAAATTAGAAGATCTAGGTTCAAGTCCTAATTTTGGTACTTAGTTCATTGATTTGGGGAGGTCACTGTGCTTCTCTGAATCTCACTTTCCTCTTCTGTAAAATGGAGTTGATTAGATGATGTCAAAGCTTCCTTCTAAGATTTAAATCCATTGACCTATTATGATCCTCACATATTTTATGATTGTGATTAAAATTTTCCCTAAGCTGACTGAGGTAGAGTATGTCTGCTTTAATAAAAGTAGAAATGATATATATGCATTGAACAAAGTTGTTGACAGTGACAGCCTGCTTGAAACAGTATGTTTAGTGTGTGTGACTTGATAACAGTTTTGTAAACCAACAGTGAAGTTGCTTCTATTCCACTAACGTCACATTAACCTACTTGCCTGCCAACAGCAGTCCTGACTGAGCCTGGAGTACTCAGTTTAGCTAAATCCCAGGAGTGAAAGGCTTTTATTTGTCAAAGCAGATCTCTGCCACACATAAGTAACCTGAGAAACTGGATGATTTTTAATATATTTCTCTGTTTTTTTTAAAGGCAATCCATTTCCCTAGTTAAACGACTAAAGCCAGCAGATAAACTAGAGCTTGGGGTGAGGACAGTTTTTGGTTAGAATGAAGGAAGGAGAGATGGGAACAAAAAAGAAAAAAGAAAAACCCTGTAATTCCAAATGGCAAGGGTCCAGTTTTAAAATACTCACATCTTACTTAGAGTTTTAGCTGACGTCAATGGATGGGGTATGAGAGAAGAGCATAGCAATGAATGATTTCCAAAGAGTGGTCTTAAAAATATAGTCATTCTAAATTGCTCAATATGGTGTAGCATGTGTTTTAAAACAAAAACTATGTTCTGCTCTTCCCACAGGGGCATGAAGCATGAAATGTCCATTTTTATCCAGTACAAATTAACTCCCTGAGGAACCTTACCTATTTGACCTTGATAAAACACCAACAGAAACTTCAATAGCAGAGAAACTAAGGTTTCCACATTGCTGAAGGTTCCAGAATTGAAAAAATATAGGTATCATAAGATCATAGATCTGAAGCAGAACATTATCCAGGCCAAGGCTGTTTTACAAACACAGAACCACAGACAGGTTGTGACTTGTCCAAGGTCACATAGTAGCAAATAACAGAATAACTTTTAAACCCAAGTTACCTAACTTTAATTGACAAAAGAAAAAATCAAAAAGCTGATAAACCTCCATTGCAAATCATGGGATTTAGAGAAAAAATGAAACCTTAGAATTCATCTAGTCCAACCCATTTGTTTTTCAACACAACAGAGGCCTAAGGAAGTGAATCATTTTTTCTCCAGGTCACATAAAAAAGTAACTAAAAGGACAAAATTTAAAAAAGCATTCAAATCTAGGTCCTCTGTTCTCAGAAACAGTATTCATTATACTTCTGCATAATTCCAGAAGTGAGCCCTACAACTGGTGCCTTTATTAAATTATAGTAATGTCAACATTCATTTCTCCATGTATTCTGTTATCAAAGCTGCAAAATTACAAATATCTAAGTGGGGGAATGCAAATAAGGTCTATATCACTGCCTTCCTTTTTTCCCCTTTGGTTTGTTTTTGTATTTGTTTTTGTTTTTTGTTCTCTAAAGTATATTCCATGAATTGACATGGAACATCTAGAAACTGGCAGATGATATCAGATAACACTGGCTCTTATACTTTGAGTTCTCCAGAATACCACCTACTTGCATTCATTTAAGCTTCCACAGGCAAGATTAAGTGAGTTAAAGGGAAGTCCCAGGTAAAGCCTTTATTGAAAAAAATAGAACTAAGAACATACAATGATGACTTTGTATACAAAAAGGATTTGTGGTATGAGTAATCAATTCATCTGCAATCAATCTGCCCAGAAACTCAAATTCAGGGTATATTACCTATGGATATCTGTAAAATGTAAGCATCTAATTGCCTTTCCAATTTTATAGCAATCTTAGTTTATTTTATATCTTAATATATTAGCTGGGAAATCCATTTAAATCACCAATCTGAAAACACGGCTGTGCAGGATGCTTTGAACCAGAATAGAATTTCAGATTTAGTCAGTTTAAATTCATATTCAGCAAGCTATTTATGACTGCTAAATAGAGCTTTAAAAAAAAGTTTACTTCATTGCATTGCTCTGAGGATTCTTTTCCCATTTAGGGATTCTGGATTCCATGGAACTAGAATTTTTAGTTTAAAAATGAGCAATGCCTAACTGCCATGAAGAAATAAATCAGTATGGTAGAGATCTTATTAGTCCTGTGACAAACTGGCTCTTTCACAGGATCCATGATTCTTCATAAGCTGGCCCCAAACCACATCTCTATTCCTATTCCTCCATGTTCTCCAAATTCAGACAGGTTGCCTTACTGTCTCACAAACAACACTCCAACATTCCCTTCACTCTGAGCACACACACACATATATATGCACATATAAACATGCATACACACACACACACACACACACACACACACACACAAAGTACTTTAAGACTATAAGCTCCCAAATGTTCCTATGCCATATCAGGAGAGGTAGTTTCCACACTGATGAATCACAGGCACAACCAAGAGGAAAAAAAAGGAACCAATCTACTTTTAAGCAATACTATAGGATGTAGGACTTAATAAAATCTTAACAATAAACCACTTCAAATACTTCATTTTATCAATGAATATATTGAAATTCAGGGCAATTCAGCTATTTTCCTAGGTCCAAGAGTTAGTTTCAAAACTTTGATTCCAACTTAGATCTTCTGACTCCAAATCCAGCTTGCCTTTCTTTATGCCATACTTCTTCCTCTAAGACCCAAGAACACATTCTGTATGTGTGTGTGTATGTGTGTGTGTGTGTGTGTGTGTGTATATACATACATACATATATATATATATTATCAGTACCTAAAGAGCAGCTGTCAATCTATTCCTAGCACCAGTCTGTTGAAAACTGTCAAGAAATATGTCTATAACTCAAGGCAAGGAAATATGCCTTTATCCATGATAGGAATTGTTAGCCATAATATTTCCTAGTAGAAAACCTAATCTCCTGAGAGAGATAACACAAGATGAAGTCCAAGTTCAAATCAATAATAATGGAAAAAGAGAGTTATGAAGTTGTTTATATTTGTACTTTGCTATTCATTCACAGTGGTAAGATATTTGTGTGAGGGGCATCTAGGTGGTGCAGTGGATAAAGCACCGGCCCGGGAGTCAGGAGTACCTGGGTTCAAATCCGGTCTCAGACACTTAATAATTACCTAGCTATGTGGCCTTGGGCAAGCCACTTAACCCCATTTGCCTTGCAAAAAACCTAAAAAAAAAGATATTTGTGTGAATGTAACAGATATACTGAGCCACATAGTAGGTTTGACTTGTTTCTTGGATTAGAGATGATTTCTTTCTTTTGTTCCTTAAGTCACCTATTCAAAAGAGGATATAATTCAAGGTCATATCCTCCTCCCTCCATCTTATCTCAAAGCTGTTTTTAATAACTTCCTTTTGGAAATCCAAAGTTTTGGGAACTGACTCAGAGGAATAGTAACCATGTCTGTCTAACCTTCCCTTTCAGAGCTACATCAACTCATTCACCCCACTTAGAAAAAGAGGAGTGTTCGGTTTGTTGTTGATTTTCAGACCCTTTACCTGACCTGCCTTGAATAATGAAGCTACATGACTGCATGGAAATGAACTTTATCTTTATTTTTGCAGCATTTTAAGTTTTTATATTGAATAAATAGAAGTACATTGTCCTGTGCCTAGGACCCTTTCTGCAAATGTAAATGACAGAAGAGTAAGAAAATGAATGAATTGAGAAAGAATACTTTAAAATAAAGTTCTAGACCTCAGTTAAAAACCTGACTGTCATTCACTTAATATCTGTGTGACCTTAGTCTTGGGACTTGTCTGTTTCATTTTCTCATCTATAAAATTAGAGGGGTTGGATCAGATGGTCTTGTCCATCAAGGTTTAAATCTAGAATCCTCTAATTAATTAAATAATATTCTGGATATGGTATCTGGACTATGCTATTGTGGAAAAAAGAATGCTCTGAGAGATCAAATGAGTTAACACTAATGCCTGGTATATTTGTGGTTCAATTATTTTCAGTTGTAACTGACTCTTTGCAACCCCATTTTGGGTTTTCTTGGCAAAAATGCAGAATGGTTTGTCATTTTTCTTCTCCAGTTCATTTTACAGATGAGAAATCTGAGGAAGAGTTACAAGACTTTCCCAGGATCACACAGCTACTAAGTGTCTATGGTTAGGCTTGAATTCAGGTTTGACTCCAGGTCTGTCACTCTGTACATTGAACCACCTAGCTAGCCCTACCTGGTAGGTGTTTAATAAAAGCTGATTCCCCCTTCCACCCTGAGAGTGAGAAGACCTGGTTCATAGACCCAATTTGGTCCCTAATTTGCTTGAGCAAAACATTCATCTTCTTTGCAATTCAGTTACCTCATCTGTAAAACTGAGAGGGTTGGACTAGGTGATCTCTAAGTCCCTTCCTATTATATCCATCTATAACCTTTCATTTCCATCCATGATATATATTTAAACCCTGCACTACCAAATTACTTATGCCTTTGCCAAGGTCCTCACTGCTAATATCCACTGTTTTTAGCATACATCAAGCAAAATTCAAAATGAAAGTTAATAGAACAAATATTAACATAAAATACGATAATTATTCTGGAAATAAATTTTTCACTCTGGTCATCTTGTCAGAAAAGCCTTCAAATACGCATTTTTGTGGAAAGGAGGCAGTGGTAAAATTGACCCATATTCTATTTCAAAGCTATTAAGATGTCAAATGGCTAGTCTGAGAAGGCAGAGAATTTCTACAAAGTTTGGAGAAAATATCTTCTATATTGTTCTGAATAGTTAACTGTGTCAACATCAGTGGCCAGTCAAATTATTTTCATTGGTGAATATAGATTATTTGTGTTGGCTAGTTTTTTAATTAAATTCACAAATGTTTTTAATCCTCTAGGACTAAGATTATGTCAGAATTTAAGATTCAGAATTTTTTTTAAATCCTCCCTTGAATTCTTTACCTTGTAGACTTGGATTCTCAGGTCTAAGACTTGAAAAATTATATAATTATATATCTGTCTGGCACAGTAAAAGTACATTTCATATGCTCAAAGAATAAAACTGGTCAGAATCACATAACTAAGTCATGCTAATAACTTTACTGAGCTTTGATGTGCTCATCAGGGCAAAAAAACCTTATGACTATGGAAAGAAAATGTTAAATAAAAGAACAATAAGGGGGCAAAAATGGCAGCCTCATAAATGTGAAAGTAGGACTTCTCTGGGACTAGTCCTCATCTCTCTCTTGGTTCAACAAGGCTAATTACCAGCATATTAACACATAAGTGACATGGATAGACATACAATCTTAAACTACTTTCCCCTCTTTTAACATCTGGCCTCAGGAAGACCCTGTTTAGATTAACATCTATACTATGTTCCCTGTGCTTAGTCACTGACTATAAATTACAATTCAGGGTGGCAGGAGTTATAGATCTGTGTTCATTATCAAATCATGTCAATAAACATTTATTGTTCTAGGTACTATGCTAAGTGATGGAAATTTAAATGCAAGCAAAAAAGTCCCTGCCCTCAAGAAGCTTACATTCAATTTGGGAAAGACAATACATAAAAAGAAACTAAGGGGGTTGGTGATAGAAGGGTCCCACATGGTAAAGAATTCCAGAGATTGGGAAATAAAACTTAGAGGCAAGTATGTATCCCACTGTTCAACAACCTTTTAAAAACATTCTTGATGAGCACTTCCACTCCTAAAATAGAAATTAAAAGCTTTTGCAAAAGGTGGTTTATGAACTTCAGTGTAGCCTATCTAAAGGGAAAATTATCTCTGGTAAAAAACAGGAATTCTAAGGGGCGGCTAGGTGGCACAGTGGATAGAGCACTGGTCTTGGAGTCGGGAGTAACTGAGTTCAAATCCAGCCTCAGACACTTAATAATTACCTAGCTGTGTGGCCTTGGGCAAGCCATTTAACCCCATTGCCTTGCAAAAAAAAAAAAAAACTAAAAAAAAAACTAACCTAAATAAAAGAACTCTGTTTGGCCTCCTTAGCTTTCTGATATAATGGATATCCTTAAATTCTCTGACTTTTTCCATTCATCATCAATACACTGGCATAATAGAGTCCATTATAACACCACCACCTCCCAAATCCGTTGATATTACCAACTTACTGCAATTGAGTGTTGCAGTAAATATTGCAACTCCCAATACAATCTTCTCCTGTCCAAGTACATTAGAAAGGTATAAGCAATAATGATGCATTTAGTTCCATAAAGTTTTCTAAAAGCATCAAATTTTATGCTATTACCAAAGAAGCATTTGTACTTAAATGATTGACTTCTCCTTCAATAGGAGGTGAAATATTTACTATGGATGTGCCTTCAAAAATAGCAAATTTGGAAGTGAGTCTTTCAGTCAATAAGCATTTATTAAGTGTCTATTATATGCCTTGTTTGAGAAGCAACATGGAAGGAAATGTCGCTGGATCACAGAATGTGGCTGAAGGAGGGAGGGCACTATAAGGAGTAAGAAGACTGAAGAGGTGAAGAGAGGGTGCTAAGACTTGAATCTTAGAGTGACTCAAATTCAAATCTTACCTTAAGATAACAACTAGGGGCGGCTAGGTGGTACAGTGGATAGAACACGGGCCCTGGAATCAGGAGTACCTGAGTTCAAATCTGGCCTCAGACACTTAATAATTATCTAGCTGTGTGGCCTTCAGCAAGCCACTTAATGCCATTTGCCTTGCAAAAACCTTAAAAAAACAAAAAAAGATAACAACTAGCTGTGTAAATATTTTAAAGTTCCACAACTTTTTTCCTCTTTACAATCTTTAAGATGATGTATTTACTTTACAGAACTGTTGTGAGGATGAAATGAAAAAAACCTAAAGGAGATATATGCTAGGGGTTATTATTATTAAACAGTTCTGAAAAAGAAAGGGTAGGTATGTTACTAATTTAACAACTATTTGGAAAAAGAACTTAAAATATAATTCTTTAAGAAAACTTATAATATTTAGGTACACTAATTTTTCCTATTTATCAAATCCCTAAGACAAAGATTTTCTTTCTGAGGGTGAATGGGAAAAAAATTCTTCTGCAACAATTGCTCTCTAGAACTTTTTCCAATAATCAAGGCAACTCATTGAAGTAGAAAAACCATAAAAATTCTCACAGAAGGTAGCTAATAGGTTAATCTGAATCTCCATTTACTGGAATAGACAGAAATCCACTTCTATGGTACTTTTCCTTCCTCTGTTTTAATCATTTCCTTGAAGAAAAGAAAGGTGGGTTGACTTGGTGAATTGGTTAGACTTACAAAACATAGCCCAAATTGTCATGAATACACTGACCTCAGGCAACCACAGACTTCAGTCACTGAGCTGAATGTCTTGTTGTTTGGTTTTTACTTGAGGTTTTGTTTTTTTTTTCTTTAATCCTATTCCCTCAACAAAAAGACATCTCTCTAGGTTCCAAAGTATGATCTTTGGTATGTAGAAAGTCCAACCTAGCCTTGGATGGATTCTCTAAATGATCCAATTTGGTTTTTTCCTAACAAATTCCCCCTACCCTTCCCCACCCTCTCAACACTCCCATCCTTTCTCTCTCTACCCCCACCCAGTCTCAACTATAAAGACATGTCAATAGACAATCATAGATAGTGAAGTCACTGACTTTAAATGAGAAAGAAGATGAAAAGCTACCACAATCAGGGATGCTGGCCATTGAACTATGAATACAAGACAGCACCTGCTGCCAATTGTGGTTAGAAAGATATTAGCCTAGTTCCCACTCTGAAGCTTCCTATAGGCAGCAGATAAAAAGCAGAGAAAGCACAGTCTTCAGTAATGATGTTCCCTGAACTTTTACTGTGCCCAAAAAGCTGATTGTATTGGAAGGAAGGAAAATAGTAAGTCAGGAGAAACCTCACTATGAATAAAGCTTGGCAACTCTGATTGTCACCTAGGTGGCTTTCCTCAAGAATAAGTGAATGAAAAAGTATTAAAAGCTCACAATTTTGCTGCTGAGTCACTTTTAAGTCATGTTTGACTCTTTGTGACCCCATTTGGGATTTTCTTGGCAAAGATAATGGAGTGGTTTGCCATTTACTTCTCCAGCTCAATATGCAGATGAGGAACTGAGACAAACAGGGTTAAGTGACTTGTCCAGGGTCACTCAGGTAATAAAAATCTGAGGGAAGATTTGAAATCCTGACTCCAAGTCCAGCACTCCATCTATTGTGTCACTTTGCTGCTCAAGACAAAGCTTTATGTTAAGATCTGGGGAAAACACATGTAAAAAGATAAGACATTCCCTGCCTTTAGGAGCTTACAATTCTACCAGGATACAAAGCTTACAATGCAGCGGTAGAATGGTTTTAGTCAACAGATATCAAGGGGATAGTGAGTAGAGGTTTAGAACCATTGATTGACAGACCCTTTTCCTGAATGGCAATGATGATTAGACTATTGTAGCCAGAGCAAGAGTTGGAAACCAGGGAGTAGTGAGGGCTAGGCATAACATGAAAATAGCCAGAGAATATTAGCAAAGTGGGTCTAGGCAGGCTATAAATGATGAAGGTCCACCAAACACAAGTCCATGTTGCAATGGGGAGGTATAAGCTAAAGAATGCAAGCATTGTATAAAAATGACCAGGGAACAGGTCATGTGTCTTTCTTTGAGTTTCACTCCCTTATATGTGCCTCTGACAAAAGTCTTTGAATGAATGCTATCTGAAGTCTTAGGTAGATGTACCCCTAAAGTTGGTGGTGTCAAAAGATCTTTGGCATCTATACTCTTGACAGTAACTTCTGAACACTTTCTTGGTCAACTTGATATAGTTGCATTAGAAGTCATGGTACCCCAATGAGAAATGAATAAGGAAAATATATATATATATATATATATATATATATATATATATATATATATATATATATATATATATATATATATATATATTGCTTTAAAAAGAGTTCCATCATTGAACAGTAAACAAGAGTTTCATCCACATAACAGTATGAGAACCAACTATACCTCAGTACAATAAAGGGTAAATATTCAGAGAGCTGCTCAGCCACAAAACATCCTTTCAAAGAAAAGACTGCAGCCAAAAATTGTGACACTGTAAAACGTTAAGGGAAAGTGAAGAAAGGAGATGGCAACATTTCCAAAGCAAACTCTTTTGTTTTGGTCAGATTCCCCTATAATCTTTTCCACTGGTACTGAGCAATTATATTGGGGGGGGGGGGTTGAGAAGTAATTGGGTATAAGTAAAAGTGGTGAATCCAAACTCTAGCAGTTCAAGAGAACTTTATGCTTTGGAATGTGCGCAAAGAAGAAGGCATGAATGTGGCCTCATTCATTTGGCTCCGACCCTATACCTGGATGTAGGCCATATGCTGAACTAGAGCATTGTAGCATTTCAAAAACTTGTTCAGCACTCCCCAGGCAGCTACTGTCAACACAGTGCCTCTCTCTGACTACACAGAAAGCAAGTGGCTCTTTCCATAACTGGGGTTCTGCTTGTAGACATTTCTAAGAAAAGTAAAAACATTAAATGTGTGCATGAATGCTCACATACATTCACACACTCTTGCACAAATAATCCATACAATACAGATAAGCTGAACACATCATCTATCTGCAAAGTACCCAGCAACTTTTCAATGATTCCAAGCTAGACCACTCACCCAAGTCTCATTGCTACCCACCAGGGCATAATTCTCATTTTTTAATATAAAAATGAAGGTTTGTGAGGATCAAATGAGAATTACACATGAGAATTATAGGGAAGTACTTTGAAAGACAGAAAATATTTGCCCATGTATATTGCTCAAGTTCACAATATGAAATAACAGAGAGACAAGGTCAGGCCTACCTCAAACTGATCCAACTGCAGGATTTATTGAGTGATAAACAGTTCATTTTAGAATATTCAAGGGAGGGAGCAGCTAGGTAGTGCAGTGGATAGAGCACCAGTTCTGGAGTCAGGAGTACCTGAGTTCATATCCTGTCTTAGATACTTAACAATTACCTAGCTGTGTGGCCTTGGGCAAGCCACTTAACCTCATTGCCTTGCAAAATAAATAAATAAATAAAAACAACCTAGAATATTCAAGGTTGTAGCAGCTCCTCAAAGTGATATCATGGCTTATAATCCAACCATAGGAGTTATGTGTCTTTATACTGAGTTTAACAAAGGGAGAAAAATGGTCCAAAAAAGATAAAGTAAAATTCAACTGTCTGAATATTCCTATCATAAGTAGATTAGATAAGATTAAATGTCAACTCCCATTGGTAGAATTTAATTTCATTCAGGACTAATTTACTGTTATTCAGTCTTTTAGTCATGCCCAACTCTTTGTGACCCCAAGAACCATAGCATGCTAGACCATTCTCTCTTCTACTATCTTCCAAAGTCTGCCCAAGCTCATATTCACTGCTACCTATTCATCTTATCTTCTGCTGTTCCCTATTCCTTTTTTCTTCACTCTTTCTCAAAGAGTTCTGTGGTCAAACTATTTAAACTTCAGTTTCAGTATTTGGCTTTTTAGTGAAAATTAATTTCTTTAATTATTAACAGATTTGATTAACTTCTTGTCCAAGGGATTCTCAAAAGATTCTCCAGTTCTACAATTATAAAGCATAACTCTGTAAATGCTCACTTTTTCTTATGGTTCAACTCTCACAATAATACATTGCTACTAGGAAAACCATATCTTTTTATACAGGATATTCATTAGTCACTTTAACTGTCTTTATCTGTATATCTCTCCTCACTCTCAGGCTGAAGGAATTCATCCAACTCACCTCCATCAGTAAATAAGGTAGTATTATTATAAATTGGATTGTAAATTCCACAAGGGTGACAAAAGTGTCAGTTTAATCAATCTGGATAGGTTCACATCAGAGACAGCATGTAGAGTCTGAAGGGGTATTAGAAATCATCTATACTCAGACTAATCACTAAATTTTACAGATTCAGAAACACAAGACGAGATGTTGCATGACAAAAGAGATATTAAATGGTAGAGTTGGAATTTGAACCTCCTTATATCTCTACCTTCAATATTCTTTTCACCCTACCAAATGGTCTGGTCACAATGAAAACTCTGCAATAATAATGAGTGACTCATTTTCTCATGGTATTCACCTGGTAGTCCAAAAGAGAGTTTAACAATTATTTAAATAAATGAAAGTTCTATGGGAATTAAAATTAAAATGGCAGCATCATAGATATTTATTAAAATGTTACAGACAATAGTGGCTTCTTTGAAATTAAACAAAGATGAAGACTTACAAACATATGGGACTTATTTAACATCTGGTACAGGATTGAAAAATTCATCAAAATGGACTTTCCCTCTAGTCTCTATTCTCATTAAGATTAATTTAGAATTACATTTGAAAATATGAAAATTTTCACTTATACAATAGATGATACTACCACTCCATCAGCAGTTCAGCAGGCATTTTGCGTTTATTTTTCTAAAGATGAACAGCTGATCATTGGTGGTACTCAGTCATCTACATTCTACATCTCTCAATCAGTCTTCCTTATGTTCCTTAAACAGATAATATTTTCAAGGTCCGTGACTACTAAAGGGCATATCATGGCCATGGGACAAAGATTCTTGAGAGCCAAGCCCACTAAATACATAGAATTGAATGCCATGACAATATTTCTTTATTAATAGCTAAATTATTAGACATATATATCCATATAACATGATCTCAAAATGTAATTGGTTTCTTAAAGATGAAATCACTTTCATTATATATATATATATATATACTAAACAATGCAGAAAAATGAAAGTGTTTGATCTTAGTTTTTAAAGCCAATCACTCAGATAAAATAACTTTATCTAAAATACCCAACATATTTTCATTAAAATAAAATACCTATATTGATGAGGAAATGAAAATATAAATGGAAAAAGTGAACTCTTTCCTATATGTGAAGATGGTATAGTAGCAGAAACAATTCTGTGTTTAGAAATGGAGGACCTAAGTTTCAGATCCTGCTTCTGTTACAATCTATATGACATTAGACAAGTCACTTAATCACTCTAGATCTCAGCTTCCTCATTTGTGAAATTGAAACTTTTGATACTACCACTTTATGGCTTTGAATTGGATATAGTTGACCTCTGCTTAAAACTTTCATACCATGTTGTCTGTCAATATATTATTCTCTCAATTTTTCTGTCATTTTCTCATATTTAGTCTATCAGCCTAACTAAACATAAAAAATATATAAAAAGCCTGACTTCAACCTATAGTCACTGTTGAATTTTTCCCGGAGTATGCCTCTTCACTTTCTTTTTCCATTCACATTTTAGGAGGATTATATTTCAAAAAAGCTTATATTTCAAAAAAGATTATTTTGTTTTCAAACTAATGTGGGGACAATCCATTTCATTAACTTCATAACCTAGTGGCCAATCCAAGTTTAGTTAAGTTGGTGTACACTTTTATTTACTGGACCATACTTAGAGTCTTCCTAGTTTGAAAGACTATCACATACTTGCACTTCACTGGCAGAGCTATTGGAAAAGTAGGGTCATATCTATTCTATGAAAGGAAATAAAAAAAATAATAGACTTGGAAATGGAAAGGAATTTAAAAAGGTTATGATATTCAATATCCTCATTATGGATGAGAAAAATCAGGTTCAGAAAAGTTACCTTGACATGCCCAAAATCACACAGGATGTAAATGGCAGAACCTCAGTCCATTATCTACAAATGCAGAATTCTTTTCCGTTGCCTAATGATCCCTCTCAAAGTATCTCTTCCCATATGCTAGTCTTATAGAGTTCAAGATCATAAAACTAGAGTTGGACTCACCTCCTCTTGGCTGTTGTCGTTGTTACAAAGTGTTTTCTTGTCTATATTATCTACTCTTTCTTCTCCCTCTCCTTTAGATTATGAGCAGGAACTAATATTTTTTAATCTTTGTTTCTTTGTTGTCAGTTACATTAAGTGAACTGGTAAATAAATACAAAGCCATTTGAGGAGGGAGAGAGCAGTGATAACAGGGGCATCAAAAATGACATAGTAAAGGGCAATGCACCAAATACACATATGGGGCCACTGATTCATACACTCCAGTGCTTAGCACAGTGCCTTGGCTTAATAAAATCTAGTTGACTAGATTTGACTTGGTGAGTGCCAGTAAGTCTGAAAGGTCTCAAATGCCAGCCTGATGACAGACTATGTCTCTCACCTTGGGGCTCCACCTAGGTAAATTCATCACCATAAGGTTGCACACCAGATAATGATTTCTTTTTCAGTCACATCATTCAAGAAGACCATGTTCCTAAGCCATGTTGATAGAAATAATGCCCAGACCAAGAAAAAGCACGAATCTGGGAAGTGTAGGTACAAATCACTAACCTAAGAGTTCTAATTTTTTTTTAGGTTTTTGCAAGGCAAATGGGGTTAAGTGGCTTGCCCAAGGCCACACAGCTAGGCAATTATTAAGTGTCTCAGACCGGATTTGAACCCAGGTACTCCTGACTCCAAGGCCAGTGCTTTATCCACTATGCAACCTAGCCGCCCCTAGAGTTCTAATTTTTTAATCATCTGGGGGACATAGATGGTTCTCCTTGAAATTGAAGTATATAGAATTAAACTCTCGTTTAGGTTAAATATAGCAAGGGAAAGACCCTGCCTTGAAAACACCATCTCCAGGGTGAAAGTACCATAGTTGAGCCATATGCTAGCAATTTAACCCATAAAAATGCTGTACGTGTCTGAGTCTAGGACTAGTATACCTAACAAATTAACTTAGCAAGCATAAGTGAGTATGCAAGAGCAAGCCAGTAAAAGATAACAAATCTGTTTTGTTTTTTTTTTGCTATCAAGAACGTGAAAAAAAAGCTACGGAGTTTCATTTTTCATGCCAGGCTGTGAACATTCACAAGACCATCGCTCCGTTCACAATGAATAGGTGCTTGCATCTCTCTCTGGGTGACTTTTCAGTAGCCTTTAGTATAGCTCTATCATTTCTGTTCTTGGTGTTAAAAAAAAAAGTTATCTTTTAAGGAAAAGCAAGTTGTGCTCCACAAGCATTGGCATATATCCCATTCACATTAATTCTGCTCAATTCTCTTTCTTGGAGCACATTCGTTTTCCTGTATTTTACAAAGGAGATTATATGTAGCATACAAGGAAAAGCACTGAGTGGGCTGTTGTGGTTTTCTCATTCTTTCAGTAACTTGTAGATGACCATGGCCAAGTCATATCCATTCTCAAATTCTATCTCTGAAAATATTCAAATTTGAGCTATAGCAAAGATTCTTTATCTGAGTTGCTTAATTTTTAAACTATTTTAGCATAATAGATTTCCTTTGTAATCCTCTGTATATTATTGTGTGCATTTAAGATAGTATTCTAAGAAGGGTTCCATAGGCTCCATCAGACTAACAATGAGGTCAATAACATCAAAAGAAGGGGAGGATAAGAACTCCTGAACTCTGGTGATCTCTGATATTCCTTTCAGGTCTAAAACTATAATTTTATAACAGTAGCAAAATAACTTACCTGAATTTAATAAAAGCAATTAATACAGATAATGGAAGTGAGAATTATAATATACCTACCTCTACAGTCTGGGACCATCAGCCTTATCTCACACTACTTATTCCCCTCCAAATATTCACCACCACTCATTCTCTCCTTTACTTCTGCCTTGCTAACTTTGTTCACAGTGCACCTCAACACAGGTTCTTCCTCTGAAAAAATTCATACCCATTACATTGATCCTTACCTAAATTCCATTTCCTCCAGAAACTCTCCCTGATCTCCAACCTGGGAGCAATCTTTGCCTGAGAAAGAGCTTTGGCTTCATATAACACTTTGCATTTGGTAGGCTATTGTCATATATTGTTTTCAAGTGTAGCTATTTGCATATATATCCTATTCTGCTATTAAGTTAAGCTTCATGAAAACAGAGACTGCATCATATAGAACTAAATTCAGATACAAGAATATAAACACACATCTATTCAACCCTTTAAATATTTACTAGGTGTATGCTGTATGTGAGGCACAGTGACAGACACTTAGGATAAAGAAACAACAAACAAACAAAAACAGGTCCTGCCCTCAAGGATATTTCATTCAACTAAGGAATACATTAAGTAAACATAAATAAATACAAAGCAATTTGAGGAGGGAGAGAGCAGTGATAACTTAGGGGCATCAAAATGACCTGGTAAAAGGCAGTGGTATCAAATACACATAGGGGGCCACTGATTCATGCATAAGGGTCCCTATATGTTGCCTAGTGACTTAGTTTTAAAAGATAATGTTATCTATGTTTTATTTTGCTGAATAGTTCTCAATTACATTGTAATCTGGTACAGGCTTCATTAGGATGTATTTGTATTACTGGCCACATGCTGGAGGGTTGCTAGACATGCTAACTGTAGGAGATGGCCCCAGAGATTGAGAATAAATGTAATATCTCCCTGTGCACAATAGATATTTAAATGCATGCTGATTTTGATTTCTTTCAGACTCTTCCTGATTCACTCTAGACTCATCATTCTTTGATAACAATAATAATAATAATATAATAATAATAATTCACAATTCCATAATTCTTTCCTCACAACAGCCCAGTGTGGTAGATAGTTTAAGTACCAATAATCCAATTTAATATGTGAGAAAACTAATTCATTGAGAGGTTTAAGTTACTTGCTCAGGACACTACAACCATTACACATCAGATCCAGGATTTTAACCATATGTCTCTCAACCCCAGGGCAAACAATCCCACTATTACTTCTCTGAACTCTTCTTTCAAAAGTCCCTGGACACCTGGACCTGCAGCTTGTTTTCATGGTAGATCTAAGTTTCTTTGAAGCAAAGGACTGTGTGTTTGTTTTGTTCCATATCTAGAATACCACTGGAACTTCCTGAACCAGCTTTGCTCCTATTGGCAGTAACATGCCATGAGATTTGGGCAAACAAGTATGTTATAAGATCCGACTCAAACCTCCCCTAAATTCCTAACTAAGCCTTTTCTTCGAGTTTAAATATTTTTCATACTTAAGGTTTGGGATTGTTTTGTTTTGAAAGTCCATATTCTTCCACATTTCCAGGATACACTTTGACTGGAGATCTAAAGGATGACAGCTATTGAGGAGATTATTCCAAGTGACATAACAATAATTTTTTTTAATCTCTTGAAAAGACCTTTCTCCCCCAACAGATTTCAAACGGTTCTGCAAACTCAGAGGTCATTTCTACAATTACAAAGCAAAGCAAACTATTTACAAAAAGCTTGCCCTGAAAGGAATCAATTCTATAATACTAAGTGGTACTTTGGAAATTCAACAGAGTGTTTTGCCAGATTTACAGGGTATATTTGAGAAAGATGATTAGAAAGTTACCACTTGTTGGTACAGTGTTGAAAGGATCTAAAGGTGGATACTGTTGCAAATGAAACTGCAAAAAAACTCAAGTCCTGGAAGAACTCAGAACAAATTAATTTCATTTGGTGGCCTCTGAAAGGCCTTGGCTTTTGTCCCAGCTACTCCTTTAAGTAGTTGTGGTGACCTTGAGTAAGTCCCAACCTTCTTGAATATCAATATCGTCAGGGGTGAATGGGGTAGAAATGGAGGGTCAGACTAGATGAATGTAAAAGCCCCTCCTCTCAGTCTATTTCTTGCCAATATAAAAATATACTATACCTCTTATCACCAATATAAAATAATAATAATGATGATGATGATGATAAAAATCCCAAAGAGAACAAAGACAAAAAAGAAGGGACCTATTCAAAGCATGTGTCATGATGTATCGATAGCAAAAATAAATCTATAAAAAAGTGGATACCCTTTGATCAAATTGTGCTATGTGAATGGAATAGAATTCTATTGTGCTATAAGAAATGAAAAATTAACAGATGATAAATTACACCTCTCTTCTCTTTATAGAAAGGGGAAAGACTATAGGTCCTTCAGACTTAAAAAGGAGCAAAATGACATCACTGTGTTGGGGTCAAGGTAAACTGAGTCCAAATGTGACTGATCATATCAATGTGAGTTCAGAAATCTCTATTACAAGTCGGACACAAATGTTCCATATGAACATTTGGACTAAATTTGCACATCTCACATTTCTTTTGAATTAGTGGGATTCTGCTTCGCTCATTGAGTATAGCACCATCTTTGAAGTAGGCACACCTTGCTGAGCAGTCTTGTACCATTGTCTTCCATATTTCTCAATTGATTCTAAAGTTCTTCAGAGACCTTAAGAGTATTCTTGCCTTGTGAGAGCTCTCCATAGTCTTTTAGGCAAAGGTACATTTGGCATTAGAACCATGTAAACTACAGACACAGTTTGTCATATTATCAGCTGTTTTTATTTAACTGTTTAATTTGTTACAAGTAAGTGCTCACTGTGTCTATTAAAGAAAATGGACATAGAATAAAAAATGCTGGGTGTTTAAAAATACCAAATAAAACTTATCCACTCACTGGAACACCTCCCAAAAAAGTCAGTAAGGTGCCATTGGTCATGGTCATTTTTCAGCATCCCACTCCACTTTTCCAGGAATATAAAACACTCATATTATGACTAAAGCATCCCAATTTTGGAAGGTTCATCTTCAGTGATGTTCTCCCTGGCATGATCTTGTATGGCCAATAGTTAAACATATAATTGCTGCTTTTACTAGCATCACAACAGGAGTCTCTCAAAAAAAGAGTTTACTCGGCAATTTTATCTTGGAATTTATGGCTCAGATTTTTATTTAGTTGGTCTTTCTAATACCTGCCTGCTACTCAAATTATACCAATGATGATTTGGTAATGGAACTGCTACATGATGAGAACTAGACAGCCGAGACACTGGAAAATTTTTTAGTCATTAGAAAATGCATGAGTAACTTTTTTTTCTACGTCCTTGGAATTCAGTGATGGCATTAAGAAAACTCATTCCTGCAACCTAACCAGAAACATAAATGCTTTCATGTGGGCTGTTAGAGAAGAGTCATTCAGGGTATATAAACTGCTGTTTGAGTCACCAGGCCCCTTGAAATGAATTCAGTAGTGGTCCATGAAATTTAGGCCAGGGCGACCTAAGGGAAGATCTCATTAGCTGCTCCGTAAGGGTGAGGGTGACCTCAGTAACTTTGAATACTATTTCAACCACATCTGAAAAAGTCATGAAGTTCAAATATTCTTAATTTTCAAGTGACTAAAATGATTAAATGCATGAGGAGGGGAAAGATTGACAACCTGAACTCTGGTACCATGAATAAACTATAGTCTATTCATCAAAAGAAGCATAAATTTGTGGGATAAGAGAAAGACTCTAATGTAACCTTTTAAGCCTCAGTTTCTTCATTTGTAAAATAAGGGGGTTAGCCTAGATCACTAAAATCTCTTCAAGCTCTAACATTTGATGATTCTATTAATATGCATCAGGTATAAAAGTAAAGATAACTTGAAACTTTAATAAAAATTCCAATCTTGGCCAAAATTGAAAATAGGTGTATTTAACCTATGTATTATATATCACTGTTCAAACTCAGAGAATCTATGTGCAAATTATGTGTAGTAGAAAGTACACTTTCCCAGAAGTCAAGAGATCTGGCCAGACTCTATTTCTAGCCCTGCTATTTGGGAAGTCACTTAACATTTCTGGATCTCAATAAAATAAGGAGTTAGACTCTATAACCTCTAATGTCTGTCCCTTCCAGTTCTAAAAATCTATGAATTATTTCAGAATTTTTTATGCTATCAAATCTCATTAGTTGTTTATTTGAACTAGTCTTTTACTTGACTAGTAATCATTAGGACTGAAACAGTTTTGAATTTTAGAATGTTAGAATTTCATGAGAGATTCTGAGTTAGAAAACTCTGAAAAAGCATGTGTGTGTGTGCTTGCACACACACACACAAACACACACACACACACACACACATACACACAGAGTTCAAATCACAGTTCTTCATTTACCATCTGTGCAGCTCTGAAAAACCTTACCTTCTGAACCTTAGTCTTCACCTCTGTAAAATAATATATTGAACTAAAAGATTACTAAAGTTCCTTACACTTATAAGTCTCAAGTTCCTAGGGCTCTCCTGCCTTGTATTTCATGATATGATCCTCTCTTGATTCTTCTCCTACTCTTTCTCAAAATCCCCTTTCATAGATCATCATCTATATCTTGCCCTTAACTGTTTATAAACCCTAAGACTCTGCCCTGAATCCCTTTCTTTTCCCTCTTTGCCCTGTTCTTTTAGTAATTTAATCTACCCTCACAGGATCTAATTATAAAAATTTTATTGGATATTTCTGTTGGTTACACCCTCACCTCAAACTCAACAAATTCAAAACTGAACTCATTATCCTTTCCTCCAAACCCACCCTCTTCTGGAGTTCCTTAGTTCAGATAGGATGTCACCATCCTTCCTAGTCATTCATCTTTGCCACCGAAAACATAAATTTCAGTTCTTCACTTATCCTCATCCCATAATCCAATCTGCTAAAACTGTCAAATCTTATCAATTCCATCTTGAAAACACTTTTCACATGGAATGATCTCCCCTTTCCATTTACCCAGGCACAATAGTAGATTAGGCCCTAGTCTCTGTCCTGGACTATTTCAAGATTCTCTTAAATGGTCTCCCTGACCCTAAATCTATCATCTCTCCACTATACCCTCCATAAAGTTGCCAAATTGATAGTGCGAAAGCACGTGTGCACACACGCATGCACACACACACACACACACACACACACACACAGGCTCAAGAGGTTTCAGTCACTCTCCATTACTGCATTACTACATTACTCCATTTACTACAGTAAACCATAAAATCCTTTCTTTAACATTTAACATATTCCATTATAGCCAAGTTGGCTTACTAGATGTTCTTCACATAGAACATCTCATTTCCTATCTTCATGCCTAGAATACAACTGCTTCCATTTTTAACCTCTTTAAATCCCAAGCTTTGACTGGGCACGGTGGCATTTACATATATATATTTATATATTCCCTGCTACTTGGTGAGGTCAAGATTTGATCTTTTGAGTTCATGAGTTCTAACTAAAGCAGCATTAAAATTGATTGAATCCAAGAGAGTGAGCCCTTGCGAGCAAGAGTAGCACCAAGCTCTGTAAGAAAGGGCAAACAATTGGAAATGGAGACCCATTCTTCTTCCAATACTACCACCAAAAACACACACACACACACACACACACACACACACACACACACACACACACACAGGACTTCAATCCAGTTGTAATCTCTTTCATAAGACTTATCCTGATTCCCCACCCACATATAGCTGTTAATTCATTCCATTCCTAGAAGCTACTTTGTATTTACTGTATATGTATTTGATAGTTAATTATCTGTGAATTTGTTGTTTTAAGCTCCTTGCATATAGGCACTATTTATTTCTTCCCTTTTATCCCTAGCACAGTACAAGGTCCATAATAGATGCTTGCTGATGAAGTCTATGCAGTTATAATGACCCAGTCACCAAGTTCAGAGATGTGAAAAAGTGCCTCCTCCTCTTCTTTGCAGAGATAAGGTTCTATGGGTATGTGGCAATGCACATGATTAATTAGTTTGTTGTCTAAGTTTTTATCAACTGCTTTTTTCCATTCCTTTGATTCTCTTTCTATTTTTTAATGTTACTTGGTATAGTTTGGAGGGAGGATGACCATTTGCAGATATGAAGCTAATGTAAAAAAATCATCAAAAACTTTAAAAAATATATTTTGGAATAAAATGATTGCTTACACTTAAATTAAGCATTATGATAAAGCTTGTCAATATTTTCCCATGGGTACCCATAATCAAAGCAACGTGACTTAAGAAAGTCAATTAAAAATGGTAAAAACTGGTGATGGAATGACTAGAACCCCAATTCCTAACTATCAATACTTCTTCCATATAAGGGATATTAGATTCTAAGAGGAAACATGCCTCAGCAAATGTTCAGATTTATCAAGAAACAGTTTAGTTATTTCAACTTTGTCTTTCATTTATGGGCAATATATAGCTAGATATACATATATTATTGTGCTTTCTCTGTTTGCTGTGATGCATGCAGCCTGCACTCCAATTCAAAAATTTTTTGAAACCCAAACACCTGAGCCACTATCCCTTCTCCCCTCCATGAAAATTTGTAGAAGTAGAAAGTCTACTCAAGGTAGCACTCTGTAGCCAAGTGGAGTATGATCAACATTGCCCTCATGAAGTGGATTAAGTAAAGATCACGATAAGAAAATTGAACTGCTTTCTGGATCCTTTTGATCAATTTTTGTAGTGTTTTGCCTGGAAATTAATTCCTAGAATATAGGAAGAACTCATATTTTAAGGCAAGCAGAATTCTTTCTCCTTTCTAGGATTCAGAGCACTGGGTCATCTTTAAATGGATATGGAACATGGAAATCACACATTATGTTGTCATTCATGCATGTACACACAAATATAGCAGAAAGAATGCCAGATTGATTATAATAGAATATGCTTTTTGGTTCTAATAGAAGTTGCTTTTGTACACAGTCTTTTTATTATATTGTTTCTTATGATGTTAACTCCTGAACGACAGTGATAGTTTTTGCTTCTCTCTGTATCCTCAGTGATTAACACAGTGTCTAGCACACAGTAAGCACTATGTAAATGTTTTTCAATTGACTGCTTCTCATTGCTTGTGTAACCTAAAGAAATGCCACTTTATCTCTCTGGGCTTCAGTTTCCTCACCTACAAAAATGAGGGGATTGGATAACTTCTTCAATCCCTTCTAGATTTTAATTCTATGATTCTATAATCCAAAAACATTTTTATTATAGTAAAATAAGGTTTCTTTACTAGGCTGTCAAAATGATCTTGGATAAAGGTTATGTTAGTAGAGCATTTCTACCAGCAGATCTCTTCAAATATGGGTCCAAGGATGACTTCTGTGAATGATGTCCAAGGAACAGCTTATCTCAGAAAAGCTCACTGCCAGGATAGCAAAAAAAAAATGATAAATTTTTGGCTATAATTCCCATAATCCTATATTTATCATAGGCATTATTCTGAGAAGTAATCCATAGAGTTTATCAGATTTCCAAACTGGTAAATGACTCAAAATAAAAAGGGTTAAGAACCCTGATCTTGATTTTGGAAGAAATACACAGGTGATGGTTGAAGTTTGGACAATAAACAACTCTAAAAACACTTGTGTAAGAACTATACATTTGGTTGTTGATACAAGCAAAGTTCAAATATTCCACCACTCTTAGGAAATATAATTCAAAGTATTTATTCAGTCTGTGTAAAAAATGCCTTTATAAAGAGTTAAATTCTGCTCTCAGAAACTCAATACTCACATATGTGGATGCGTTCTTTAATGAGAATACACATCACATGCCATCCACAACTACCTATCCTGTGCCTCCTCCTTGTAGTTTTGTTTATTTTCAAGTATTAGCTGCTTGGGAATATGAAATGTAGGAAGAAATTAGTGGGGTTACAAAAGTTTATTTTTTTCAAAGATGTCTCTAGTTCCTAATAGTCTTTGGAATAAAAGAATTTTTACATTTCTATAGCATTTTTGTTTCTGAAATCTTTCACACAACACACCTACAAGGTAAATAGCATAAATACCATTACTCCCATTGTATAGATAAGGAAACAGAGCATAAATGACATGCATAGGTATGCTCACCCCAAATAAAACTACTCTCATTCCCACTATCAAACAATAAGCATTTATTAAGCACTTACTATTTACTAGGAACTGTGCTAAGTGTCCTAGACTACAAATACTTTGGGATTTTAAAGGGGTGGAAGTTCATAGCATTATGGAGTCAAAAGAGAACTCAATCACCCCATGTATTTAGGTAGGGCTAAACAAAAATGGTTGACATCCTATCACTCTTATCAGATTCTGAGCATACATGAATACTGAAAGCTAGATTTGCAGTAGGACATTTTTTAGCTTTTAGTCATTTGCAAAGACAGCAGCATGAAATGAAAAATGATAAAAATGATGATGCATCTGTGTCTATATCCAGCATCAATACAGAAATGGCTGGTGCCACCTATTGCTGAAAACAGAGAACTGAAAGGAACTTTTTTGCTGATTTCCTTATAGTAGATCTTTATTACTTCCTAAACCCCAAAAAAGCCTCCTTCTTTCCCAGGAAGACAAAAAGAAAAGTATCCTCCTACTCTAAGATCACAATGGCAAAGGAGAAATCCATCAGAAGATAATGCTAAAATAAATATCCCATGTAAAGAAAATTCAGATCAATAGCCAATGAGATTTGCATGTGGCTGATGAATTTAGATAGACTTTGGGGTCACTTAAAATAACCTTAATACAAGTCATTAGGCAAAATTCAGGTTTTGAAGGGGTGGCTAGGTGGCACAGTGGATAAAGCACTGGCCCTGGAGTCAGGAGCACCTGGGTTCAAATCCGGTCTCAGACAATAATTACCTAGCTGTGTGGCCTTGGGCAAGCCACTTTTAACCCCATTTACCTTGTAAAACCTAAAAAAAAAATTCAGGTTTTGAGCTTAGGCAACGTTCAACCAGTTTATTCATCTATGGAAGCATATAATGAACAGAAAAATATTTGGACATTTTTGTGGTCCAAAGATTCTGGAATTATCCTAATAAGTTGACCAGGGTAGGAATAGTTTCTAGAACTGTTTTATTAGTTTGGGAGATGTTGGGGTTCTTTTTAATAAAATAAACTGCTTATTTTTGCTATTATTTTAGCAAATACAGTCTTGATATAAAATTTGTCTCTTGGCCCAATCTTTAAAAAAAGAAAGAAAAAAATAGTTCACAAGGATTATTCAACTGTTTTGCAAGATCAAATATAAAAGTTAAGTAGAAGCTTATAGTCAAACTTCTATCATACCTAATGTCACTGCCTTTGAAAATTGGTTCTTGAAAATTTCTGGAAACTTGCTTCTTCCCCAGTATTATTCTTTTGAAACCTTAATTGAAATTGACAGTTACATTAAAGGTAGTACTAGGAGGTTTGTTCCAAACCTTAATCATTCAAGGTAACCAAAGAGGAAACCAGATACTTTGCTTTCTGAAGAACTGCTGCAATGAGTTCTTTAATAAATAACAAACAGGAAACCCTGACAGAAAGGTCTTCTGGTAGCCCACAAATTGGTGATCTGGGCAAACTGTGGCATGGTGGAAAGAGTGCTGAACTTTGTAGCCAGAATCTAGAGTCAAAGCCTGACTATGACATTTAATACTCATGTGGCCTTGGTCAAGGCACTTCAGCTTTCTGAGAATCCATTTCCACATCTGTGGAATGAGAGCTCTATAACAGCAAAAGATTAGTGTGTGCTTTCTTTGTAAACCTATAAGCACCATTGAAATGTGAGTTATTTATCATAATTATTACAAAAAGAGAATCTGAATTAAGCTGACATATCTCTTCTATGTCTTTTTCCTTTATCTCTCCTTTCCCTTCTTCCCTAATTTATAACTCAGATTCACTAGAGAAAACTTCAATCAGGTTATCTTCTGCTTTAGCAGTTGATATTAGGTCATGGATAGCCTTGTTGTGTTAAAATTGTATTCTAGCCCACCATCCCCTTCCAGTCAGTATAGTAAGTTTATAAGTAGCCAGTGTTAAAGGGCAAGAATAGAAAGCAAGATTGCAACAGGGGACTTGGAAGTCATGAACAAAAATCAAGAGTCTAATTTACAAATTATATAGTATATTAACCAAAAATCACATTCTGGTAATATGTTCTCAATCAAGTGAAGCTATCTAGGCTTTGCTATCAGGGTCTTTTGGTCTATGATATGCAAATTTCAGACAAATTCTAGACTTCCACAGTATATATTAATGTAACACATAATATGTAATAACATAACATTAATAAATTTAATAACATTTGATCATGGAGAGATGAGACTCTGCTGCCCAAGAGCTTTGGTGATATGGGAAAGACCTGACTCTAAAAGGTCAAGGTTTCCTCCCATTGATTACCAACCATACTGATCTAACTATGTTGGGCCAATAGTGAGAATGGTATCTTTGCACAGTACCCTCTTCCTTTAATCGATATTACTTGCAAGTCATTACACCATTTTTCTAATAACTTTTCTAAGTCATTACATCACTTTTCTAATACCAAAGGACAACTACTGCTATTATGCCTTTTGCTGCTGCTGCCGCTGCTACTACCACAGCTGCTGCTGCTATTGTTGCTCCTACTACTTCTACTGAAGATGCTGCTGCTACTACTACTAATCTAGCACTATTACTATTAACTACCACTACTGCTATTACTACTGCTGCTGCTGTTGCTGCTATTCTGCTGACAGTTGCTGCTGCTACTACTACTAATAATAATAATAATAATAATAACAATCTACCATTAATACTGCACTACTACCATTACTACTACTACTAGTACTACTACTTAAATAATACCATTGCTGCTACTGCTATTACTATTACTATTTCTATTATTGCTACTGCTACTAACGATGATGATGCTCTGCTGCTAATACTCCAATAGCACTATCACTACTACTACTACTACTACTACTACTACTACTATTATTCAGCAGATCACCCAATGATATTGATAATTTTGAGATTATGTAGACAGGTTGACTAAAGTTTATTAACAAATTTTGAAATGATTAGATATGTTAAGAGCTAGCCCTAAGATAGGCCCAGGTAAGTGCTAGTTTATTTCCTCAAAAAAAAACTATAAAAATGAGGGCTTTAGTCTCCAACTCATATGATCCATGGGGCAAGTGCTCCTTCTGATTCATGCTGCCAAGTGCTTCCATTTATAATTGTGAATGAAACTCTTCCTCTCCCCCTCACAATCCTCCTGTTTTCCTTCACCACCCTATCCTTTGTCCCTACATCCTTTGTTTCTGTACCCCTTTTGTTTTCTGTCTCCCTACCTTCTATAATATTTGCCCTCATCCTCTATACCCTGTTAAAGTGTGACTACCATTCAGTTTCCTGCCACCATGATAGTATTTTACAGTGAGTACTCAAAGAACTGATCGCTGTTGTTTAGTCATTTTTCAGTCAAGTCCAACTCTTTGTGACCCCATTTGGGATTTTCTTGATGGAGATACTGGAGTGGTTCATCATCTCATTCTCCTTTCATTTTATGGATGAGGAAACTTGGGCAATCAGGGTTAAATGACTTGTCAGATTTCATAATTTCATAAATTATTAATTCATTTGTTAATCCCAATGAATCTCCAATTCAATCAATTGACATTTATTAAACATTTGCCATGTGCCAGGCACTATGCTAAGTGTTAGAGATAAAAAAGAGGCCAAAAAACCAGCCCCCTTCCTCAAGGTGTTTATAATCTAATTGGTGATATGAGTTCCTAAAGTCCTTTGGAGCATGCGACTTTCTAGTTGTCCTTTTTTACTCTAGACCACCACTCCATTCCATTCTCAATCCATAACTAAACTAATGATTCTACAGCTATTTTGCTGCTCCATACCACATTCCTATCATGGGAAACATCGTGCAATTTTAAAAAACAGAGGAATCAGAATCAGACAGTCTGGGTTCAAATTATGGTTCAACTACTACTAGCATTGGAAAAATCACTTGCCCTCTCTGATTTTGGTTTTCCTTTCATTAGATGCAAAATATTCTAGATGATCTCTAAAGGTCTTTCTAAAGTTCCATGATCCTATGTTAACTCGCATCCCCCAGTTTTGAAAGAATTTATTTGAAGAAGCAATGGAAAATGAAAAGAAAAAATGTGTTATTTTCATTTTGTAATAGTCTTTAATTTTTCCTATGGTGTAGAGTAACTAGTATCACACCATACATGGAACAGGGTCAAAATAAATGCTTTTTGAGTTGAGTTGAGCTGAATTAATATCCTTCAGTGCTTGACTGTGATATATGACACTATAGTTTTGAAAGCTGTCCAGTAGAATAGAAGCTTTGGCATCTCCTACACCAAGTAGGCTTGAAGTAAAAGCCAGCAATAGACTGTACCTGTTGGGCAAAACCTAGTTTAACTAACTTCATGATCAGAAGATTGTCCATCAAGTAGCAGTAGTAGTAGTAGTAGTAGTAGTAGTAGTAGCAGCAGCAGCAGCAGCAGGGGCAGCAATAGTAGAAGTAGGAGTAGTAGTCATAGAAACAGTGGTACAAGTAGAATAAGTAGTAGTAGTAGTAGTAGTAGTAGTAGTAGTAGTAGTAGTAGTAGTAGAAAAAATAGAAATAGTAGCAATAGTAGTAGTAGTAGTAGTAGCAGAAATAGAAGTAGTAAAAGTAGTAGTAATAGGGGCAGCTAGGTGGTGCAATGGATAGAGCACCGGCCCTGGAGTCAGGAGTACCTGAGTTCAAATCCAGCCTCAGACACTTCATAATTACCTAGCTGTGTGGCCTTGGGCAAGCCACTTAACCCTACTGCCTTTCAAAAAAAAATCCTAAAACAAAAAAGTAGTAGCAATAGTTCAATTGTAAAATGAGTTGGAGAAGGAAATAATAAACCAGTATCCTTGCCAAGAAAACCCCAAAAGCAGTCATGAAAAGTCAGACAAAACTAAAAAAAGACTGAACAACATAATTACATATCTCATACATACATATTCTTTTTTAAAATTACATCAATTCACTAAAGAATAGAAGCGTTGCCACCTACACAGATAAAAGGTGTGCCCACAATGACTGATCCTTCAAATCAGTATGGAAGCAATGGCTGTCAAAAGAACATTGTCAAACAAAATGAACTTTAAACATTAGATGGACCCTTTCTCACATCCATTTAAGTGCTATAAGGATTCAGTGAAGTTTAGGGACTGGCAAAAAGAAAGATATGTTTTGAAAAATTGTCCAGAAAAGGAAAATTTATGACAATTTTTCAATAAATGCATTCTGTGACTCTTCCCTTTAGGTTTTAGTTACAAGAATCTAGTATACAATATCTCTTAAATGTAAGGATTTACTTACATGATATCTCCACCCACTCTTACTAAACTGCAAATTCCTTGAAAACAAGGGTTACTTTTGCTTTTCTATCTATCCTAGCATTTAGCACATTGCCTGTCATATTAAATAATTATTAACAAGTTAATAATTAATTGATTAATGCTTTTCAGTTAGTTGATTGATTAATTATAATATCCATCAGTTCTATAGAGAGGCAGAGTTACATTATAGAAAGCAAGCTAAGCCTAGACTCAGAATACCTGGGTTTAATTTCCACTCTGCAATTTATTAAATATGACCATAGACAGGTCATAACCTATCAGAATCTCAGTTTCCTCCTTTATAAAATAGGAACAATTAACATATCCTTGTACTACTCAATGAATAGAGATGATGAATAAAAACTTTCATAAGTTTTAAGTTATATTAAAAATATGAGATGTTAAAGTATGGGAACTTGCCTACTGAAAGTCTTCATTACAGGAATGGGTTCTACCTTTTTAGCTTTGTTGCCAGCATCATGATTTATCAAAGGAAGAACTAAAAGTGGTCACACAATCCCTCTCCACTAAACTTTGATGATACAGTCCCCTTTTCCCCTATATCCCCTATGCTAAGTGTTAGAGAAGTAGATTTCCTGAACTCTCTAGGATCAAAGAACCATAGATTCATATGGGAAACATTATGAGAAGAATCCTTGGAGACAATCTACTTCAACCTTCATTTTGTAATTGAGAAACTAAGAGCTCAGGGAAATAAGAACAGGGTCAGTTTTTGTATCCATGTCCTCTCATTCCAATACAGTGCTCCTTCTCCAGGATTATGGTACTTCTCTGTCTCCTTGAAGACTCCCCCCACCCCCCATCAATACCACCACATACACACACCTATTCAGAAATATGCAGACAAGAATGCACGTGATAATTTCAGAACCTCACCTCCCCCCCCAAAAAAAAAAGACTTCTTTCTACCTGAGGCAGTACCACTGCTCCCTTCACCTCTACCCCGAATCTGGGTTTGAAGAGATAATATGTTCCCATAACCCTCTCCATTCACAGACTGACTAAGTTAAAAATGAGTTGTGTTCCCAGTGGGTGTGTTAATTAGATCTCCCTGTAGTCCAGCATAAACACTTGCAATAATATACAGGCTTATTTTACACACTCATCTTTTCTAACCTTTTCAAATCTCATAACAGATGCGTGGATTGGGGAAGGAGTATTTAACACTTTAAATTGAAAACAGTAATGGGAAATCCCCAACTGAAGAAGGCTTCCATGCACTGAGTAAGCTTTAAGCCTCAAGGCCAACCTTGTTCTCCACCGCTCACTTCTCCCGACCCCCATTCCTAGTTTCCAACAGCTTTTACTTGGTCATTAAAACCCTGCAAGAATTAGGCTAAGGGAATTTCTTGTACTAAGCCCTTTTGATAAGAGCCAAATCCAACAGAAGAATTCTCTCCACTTAGTCCTATTGGCTCTAGCTGTATACCTCTTCCAATTGCCAGGAGCCCTCATTGCTAGTTTCTCTATGATTAAGATCTTTGTGTGTGTGTGTGTGTGTGTGTGTGTGTGTGTGTGTGTGTGTGTGTGTATGTAACACCATGATTAGGATACTGCAATATTTCTGAAGCAGGAAAAAAAAATCTGTCATCTTGGACAGGCACCAAGATCATTATCATTTAATCACTTTTCTGTACTTAAACAGCAATAATAACTGGGCTGTAAACTGGTGGAAACTGATTAAAGAGAACAACTTAAAAAAAAAAAAAGACCAAGTCAAGCTTTCTATGTTAGAAGCATCCCAGCATACTGATGAATTCCTTTTTCAGATGGTGCCAACTGACAGAAACACAATAGCCCCTAAACAGCAAAATAACTATGTAAAAGAGATTTTGAGTATGGCTCAAGCTGCTTACTGATTAAATCTTTTGCACACAACACTCTCTCCAAACCTGCGCAGTCATTGTTCCTAGTAAAACAAGCCTTTGTTGACAACTACAGGCAAAGGATTCTGGCTGACCAAGTCCATGGTTCTCACACAGCTTAATCGGAAGGGACCTGCTCCTTTTTCCAATAGAAGACTTGAGGAGGTTGTCAAAAAATAAAGGGGGATGGGAAGTAAGGAGGGCAATATTCTTGCCTTCAAGGTGAGGAAAGGTCTTAGTGACCTCATGTTTGAAGCATGGCAGTGGTTTTCACCCCTGTACCTTTCACTTATCAACAGAGTAATTTTGAACTTTTCTCACTCCAAACAAAATAACAGAGACATGTGTTTCCCCTTTTTAACCTGCCTGGGGTTTGAGGAACTAAAGAATTATTTTTTTTAATGAAAGGTTTGATTACTGAGAATTACTTTCTTTGAAAATACTGCACTAACTGTTCTCTGATATAAGTATGACTCATTTTAGGAAAACTCGAAAACCTTCTGACTTCCCTATATCTGTTTCAGGCACCACCAAATTGCTAGTCACCTAATCTTGGAGTTACTTCTGACTCTCCTATCCCCCTGTTCAATCCATCTTTTCCTCTACTTCCTTCTACCTCTAGGTGCCCCCATAACAGCTGTCCCTTCTTACCATCCCCTTACCTCTCATTCCATGGTCACCACCCTGGTTCAAGGCCCCATTACCTTTTTGCCTGGATGATTGAAAAAAGTCTCCTAACAGGGTTCCCTGCACCCATACTTTTCTTGTTTTTATTCATTCTACAAAACACCACATTCATCTTCCTTGATTCAGTTGGCTATGCTAATGTAACTTTGCTGCTCAAAAACCTATGGTGATCTCAGACACTTAATAATTACCTAGCTGTGTGGCCTTGGGCAAGCCACTTAACCCCATTTGCCTTGCAAAAAAAAAAACCCTAAAAAAACAAAACAAAACCTATGGTGACTTTCTATTGCTTATGGATAAAGATACAAACTTCTTCTAAAACATGCAATTTTACAATTTTTCTCCTTTGTCATTTGACTCTAATCTCCACATTCCCATGGTCCTCATTCAATCATTCTAAACTACCCAACTAAATTGAGTGCTATGACTAGCCTGTACATTTGATCACTTTGTTCTCTCCATGTAGAAGACCCTTTGACTAATTTATGTGATCTTTGTCCAACTCCTGCTCGTTTCTTAAGGGTCAACTCTGGCATCACCTCTTTAATAAAGCTTCCCCTGATTCCTCTCTTCCACCAAAGTTATCTTCTCTCCATCCTCTGATTCCCTCAGCAAAATTTTTTGGAAATTTCACATTGTGAGCTTTAAAATGTAGTCATGGTTTACTTTGTGTAATAGCTGTTTTTTTCTAAAAGCAGTTTTGCTATTTATATGCCTAGACTGTAAGTTCATTGAGGACTTACTATTTGTGTGACCTTAGGAAAGTCATTTAACCTCGGTGTGCTTCTGTTTCATTTATAAAATTAGGGAATTGAAATAGATGAATTCTAAATTCTCTTCCAATGCTAATCAGTGACCAGTAACTTTGTCTCATTCACATTGATACACACCCCAACCTGTCAAAAGTCAACACTACAGCCTTTTGAACCATAGGCAAATAAACACAAAACTGAAATTTCAAGCCAGTTAATCATTTCTCTGCTCTCCATCAGAAAAATTAAACTCTTAGAAGAGACAATTTCCTTCTTTGTTTAAATTTTCTATCCTTAGTATAAAACACAGGGTCTTGAATTTTAATGAATGTTTACTAAGTTGATTGGAGAATCTAATTAGAACTTGTCATTAGAAAGGAAAAAAGTCCACATGTCAAGCTCCACTTACTGAGATCCCCACCTATAAGAATTTTTCTTTATGTAAATAAATTTCTACTGATGTTTAGTGTACTAGAAATTAAAATGTCTTAATATCATTTTGAAAAGTTTTGACCATATGAATCCCTTGACAGGGTCTTTTAAGAGTACAGAAGAGTCCTGAGACCAAAAAGTTGGGGTCCCACTACTCTAGAGCTACAGCTTTGATATACTAAGGTTTAAGCTTTTCCACAATTTGGCTAATGCCTTATTTTCTTGTATCCATAACAAGAAATATAAAAATCACAGAGTTGGGAGAGATATCATCCAATTTAACCTGTATCTGGGCAGATACAACATCCTTGTTATGACAACTTAGTCTCCTCTTGATGAGTTCCAGTGAGACAGACAATTGCCCAAGATGGCCTATTTCACTGTTAAATTTGCAAGTCTCTGATGTCAGTTTGCCTCAGTTTCTCTACTTGTAAAATGAGTTGGCAAAGGAAATGGCAAATCACTCATGTATCTTGACCAAGAAAACCCCAAATGGAATCACAAAGAGTTGAAAATGATTGAAAACAACTGAACAAATAGTGGTGTATAGAGATATGAATTAGAGTATGAATGGAGATATCTAGGAATTATTGCCATGAAAAATATTCATAATATGAGAACAACTGAAACCAGCAATGATAATAACAATAGCCAATAATAGCAATGAAAATTTATATAGAACTTAAAGATTTGCCATGAGAATGCAAATATATAGTCTCATTTTATGACATATATAGTCTCATTTTATCCTCCAAATAACCACTGGAGATAAGTACTGCTATTATCCTCATTCTATAGATAAGACAACTGAGGTTAAATAATTTGCCAGAATTACATAGTTATAAATATCTCAGATAGGATTTATATTCTAGATCTTCTTGACTCTAGAGAACACAGAAAGCCTCTGAAAAGCTATTGATAACTGGTTTATAGATGGGCAAATAGCTTCAAAATCATAAGAGTTCTGATACTTAGGTTACTTAGGATTAATACATTTTGAGGAGGAGAAGAGGATGTGACCAGAGAATTAAAAAAGAGATTTGATGGGTGACTGACCTTGGACCATAGCTTCTACATTGTTACTTTCCAAGGACACCCATTCAATATTTCCTGTGAAAAGTATATACAATTCCTTAGGTAACAAAGCAAAGAACAAGCTTCCTCATTAGGTACAATAATTTCAGAACAAAGAATGTCTTATACCCCATAAAGTCTGGTCTGTGTTCCTTATGCCTGCCCTTAAAATCCTTTAGCTCCAAGAGGAAAAACTGGGTGAGGGAAAGAGGAGACAGTAAATGAGAGAGGGCAGAAAAATGGATGAATCATAGGAAAAGCATATTCTGGAGGAGGGAGGTACTTATAGGAAGATACTTATTGAAGGGTCAAGGGATTGTCTGTGAGATGAGGGCAGTGTACTCTTCCTATCTGTGTTAGCTCCCACAAACAAAGTCCCATAGTTTAATCCTAATTATATGACTCTGCAAACCATATGGATAACCAAGTGGCACAGAAAATAGAATGTAGGGCCTGGAGTTAGGAGGACCTGAGTTCAAATTTGTGTGACCTTATGAAAATCATTTATCCCTGTTTGCTTCAATTTCTTCATTTGTAAAACCATCTAGAGAAGAAAATGGCAAATCACTCCAGTATCTTTGCCCAGAAAAATACCAAATGGATCACAAAGAGTTAGACACAACTGAAAAACAGTTAAAGAGTGCCATATTGATTTAAATATATGCCACTCCATATAAAGAACACTCCCTTTAAAAATGATCTTTGCTATGGAAAAAATGGATATATGAAGAACATTTTATAAAGTGTCTCCATAAATTTACTGTGACAGTATTTTAAATATTACCTTCAATTAAAGACAGTATGATAATGAAGGGAAAAGATACTGAATTAGGAGAAATTAGATTTGAATCCTTGTGTAATAATCTTGGACAAAATACCTTCCCATTCTAGACCTACTAATTATCTTTTGTAAACTGTGGGGATCATCCTAGATAAGCAATTCTCAAAGTATAACCTGGGAACTCCTGGGAATTTGAAAGGTCAAAGCTATTAAATCATCATTAACAACAGCAGCATTAATCACAATAATAAAGTTATTTGCCTATTAAAATGCTCCTCCTATTTCCAACTTCATATCTATGTGAGGTCAGATTTTCTTCATATGATTCAATCAAAATGACAAGTTCTAAGGGACTAAAGGTAGAAGCAGATATCAGAAACTGGCTGTCTTCTTGATATTAAAGAGATATGGAAAACAATGCCACTTTTCTCATTAAATTTTTTAAATCATTTTTATTTAAAAATTTATTTATGCTAACATGTAATAAATTCATTATTACTTTGAAACGAATAATAGTTTTAACTTTTGTCAGTTTAATTTCTGATATAATAAAAAGTGATTACTAAAACCCACATAAACAAAAACTCTTTAGAGTCTTAAATAATTTTTAAGAGAATTAAAAAACACTGAGACCAAAAAGTTTGAGAACCACTGGCCACATGAAAGATCTCCAAGAAATATTGTGGTTCTATATCCTACATCTGAAAACCAAGAATTATACTTCACAGGTTCTATTAAAGTCCACTTTTCTCCCTAATCTGGCTTACATAAAAATTCCATGTGATCTATAATTGTCATCTTAATAAGGGGATGACTAAAAGAATGATAGTCATGAAAAAATATATGATTATACAAAGTGCTGAAAACATTTTTGTTTAAATAATACTTTAAGGTTTATAAAGCAATTTTTTCATAAATCTCTTTCAAGTTAGGTTGCACAAGTATTTCTTTAAATAATAACATTTTATCATTTCTAATTATATATAAAGACAATTTTGAACATTCATTTTTATAAGATTTTGAGTTCTAAATTTTTCTCCCTTTCTCATTCTCTTCTCTCTTCTCTCCCCAAGACAGCAAGCAATCTGATATAGCTTATACATGAACAATCAGTGCAAGCATTTTTAATCCCTGTTTTACACATTAATCATCTAAAGCCCAGAGGAATTCAGCAATTTGACCAGGGTTATTTAGAAAGTCAGTATCAGGCTGAGTGAGATGAGCAGAACCAGAAAAACAATGTACGCCTTAACAGCAACATGGGGGTGATGATCAACCTTGATGGACTCGCTCATTCCATCAGTGCAACAATCAGGGACAATTTGGGGCTGTCTGCAATGGAGAATACCATCTGTATCCAGAGAAACAACTGTGGAGTTTGAACAAAGATCAAGGACTATTAACTTTAATTTAGGAAAAAAACTGATATCTTATTGTCTGATCTTGTTGTACTACATGTTATACTACAGGTTTCTTCCTTGAGGACATGATTTCTCTCTCATCACATTCAATTTGGATCAATGTATAGCATGGAAACAGTGTAAAGACTGGCAAATTGCCTTCTGGCGGGGAGGGGGAGGGAAGTAAGATTAGGGGAAAAATTGTAAAACTCAAAGTAAATGAAATCATTATAATTCAAAAAAATAAAATAAAAATAAAAAACTTTTAAAAAAAGTCAGTATCAGAACACAGATTTAAATCCAAAGTTCTTTTGATTCAGCACTATATCACACTACCTTTAGTTGAAATACAATTTAAAAATATTTTTATCATAACTTTATGTTATTCATATACAAATATTTTATAGTATCCATCACCAGTTGAAATAACAATTTATCTTCTAACATTTCAGTCTTCAATATACTATATAATACATAAATGGTCATTAAGAAAATAAGATTAG
This sequence comes from Macrotis lagotis, assembly GCF_037893015.1. Lineage (NCBI taxonomy): Eukaryota > Metazoa > Chordata > Mammalia > Peramelemorphia > Peramelidae > Macrotis > Macrotis lagotis. Next base: position 67,673,141 of record NC_133665.1, read on the forward strand.
GAAAAATAGTTGGACCTAAACCAAAACACAGAAAAAAATATCCATGCTGAAGACAATATAATTTCACATAATCTGAAAGAGGAGTTTTGTTCATTCTTCATTTTGAAGAGGACCATGACATCACAGAGTGATATTTTGATTTGTACATGAATTGGATTTAAGTGAGGCATAATTGCACAAATTTGTCAACATCACTCTCTCTTCCAGAGTTGTTGAAGTACAGTAGCAAGACAAAAGTCAAGATGACCTTGGCATCTTCAATGTCTGACCATTTTCCCTACAATACCTGCTTCAACCACTTTCATGACCACTGGAACAAACTACTCTCATCTGCCTATTTTATCAGAGTAAATCTTCACATGCTTGAGATATACATTCCTTAATTCACCAATTGCTTTGAGCTCTGTTGGTTACCTTCAGTCTAGTTTAGCTTATACACCAAAACAGTTTTATAGGCATGGTCACTGTGCATGCCACAGTTTCTTGTAGTCACAAGTGACTACCATCAAAGGTGGTTGAGCAGCCCTGAAAGGGGCTTGGAAGGTCCCCACATCAAGGTGCTAGCTCTCTCTGAATACCCCATTCACCCCTATAAACAGAATGGATTACAAAAAGTGACAAATATCCTAGGTAGAAAAGAAACCAAAAAAAAAAAAAACCCAACCAATCAAATATCGATAATTATCTCTTTCTTCTCCTATATTTATCATAATGGTTTATATTAAGGGTCTTCTTGATGAAAACATAAGAAAGAAATTTTGCTTTTAAGGATAACTTTTTAAAAAGAAGATTATATCATTACTTATATTTAGGTATAGACAATACAGTGTATTGTGTTTTTTTATCTATTCATATAAAATATATTTTACTTAATAATGAAACATTATTTTATTGTTCTATGTAAAAAAATATAGAAGACTCTTTGAAAGATAAAATAAAAAAGTTTAACTTTATCCAACAATCCTCTACGTATAAATAACTGGCAAAACAAGGAGCTATGATCATAAAAAGTGTCAGTGTCATGAAGGGTATTCTGCATAAAATTCAAATGAAAGGTGATTTTGTTAAAAATCAGAGATTTTTAAACCTTTTGTAAAAAATCATAGATCTCTTTGGCAGGTAGAATTAAGCTTTTAAATGCATAGGATTATCAATGAAAGAAATTATATTAAAATACCTACGAAATATTTAATTTTTCACTTTTCATTTCATTTAATATTTAATTTTAAAATATTTTAAAAACAAATTCATAGACCCTATATTAGGATCCATAGAGGGTGAGGATTTCCAGATGCTTGTACTTGTGGGGGATGATGCATTGACTGCATGAAGCCATGGGATACCATAGGGTCTCCTAAATTATATCCACATTACCCTAATAGGGATAGATACAAAAAAAAAAAATCAAGTGTATAAAAATGCATATTGCCAAGATTATGACATACAACTTGTCTAGCAGATCATTTCACTTAGTCCACTGGTATATATACCTTGGGCAGATCTACTGAACTCTATAGACCAAAAACTGAGTAGAGAGAGGAATGTAGCTTTATTCATATTCTGAAATTGTTTAGTTCTTTCAGTGATATCATGTTCTTCACTACTATAAAAACTATCCTTTTAACACCAATATTCTCATTATCTATATAAAAAATTTTAAAGGATGATTCAAAACAAATGAAGAAAGTAATAAATGGTATTATTAGAAATTGTTTTACTCAATGATATATTATTAAAACCAATAATTTAAATGAAGTGAATTATTATTTATAAAAAATACTAAAATGTTCATATTAACAAAACAAGAAATTGAGAATTTAGTCAATCTAATCTCAGAAAAAGTAACTGAACAAGCCAAACATGAACTCCCAAAGTTAAAAAATACCAGCAGATTCTATAAAACATTCAAAAAACGCAATTAATTCCAATATTATACAAACTATTTGCAGAAAAAGGAAATAGACATGCTTCAAATTTCTTTTCATGATACAAATTTGCTTTGTGTATCTAAGTCAAAGAGAATAAAAGTAGAGAAACAAAGCTATAAATTAATATTTCAAATGAGTTTCAATATAAGATATTAAAATATAATATTAAGAGAGCTATATCAGTATATTTCATAGACTCTAGAGCATAACTAGATTGGATTTATACCAGGAATGCAAGGCTGGTTCAATATTATGAAACCTATAAACACAGATGACCTTATCAATAACAAGAACAAAAAAGTCACATGTTTAGATCAAAAGACATAGAAAAAAAGCTTTAACAAAATGTAGTACTCATTTGTGAAGAAGAAAAAATATGAATAGAAATATCTTTCCTCAACAAAGGGATGGGAAGGGTGTGGAAAAGGTATTTTTGTAGCACATAATATGTATTAGGTACTGTGCTAGGCACTTTTTACAAATATTTTACAAATAGCCCCTCTCCTGCAAGAGAGGGGCTATTATTACACATTACATGGAATAAATAGCAATACTCAATGGCCATTATATACCATATAGATAAATTAAGGTCCTTCCAGTAAGATTAGAGGAAAAATCATGATGTTCACTGTCACCACTAAACTTTGAAAGCTGGAAATGCTAGTTAAATAAATGAGAGAAATAAAATTGAAGAATTAAACATAAGCAAAGAAGAAATAAAAGTATTGCTTTCTTCTGTTCTTATATCAATTAAAACAATAACTTCAGCCAGGTTGCTAATCCATTAGCAAGTCTACATATCATCAACAAAAAACCAACAGGAAGAGATAGAAAAACAAATTCCACTTAAAATAACTATAGAATTTTTTTAATGTTTAGAAGTCTACATAGCAAGATACACATACAGGAACTCTATGAATACCACTACAAAATATACTTAAACATAAATATGGACCTAAATAATTCAAGAAATTTGAATTGCTCTTGGGAAGGTCAAACCAATACAAATGACAATATATATACCAAAGATTCTATCTACTGAGGTAAGATTATTTACAATTTGACAAAGATTGTTGGAAAAAATCTGGAAAGTAGTCTGGCAGAAGCTAGGTATAGACCAACATCTCACACCACTTAACAGATGAATATATAAACATAATGAATGACATTATAACAAATCAAAGAAACAAGAAGATATTACCTTTCTGATCTATGGATAAGGGAATAGGTCAAGACCAAATGAAGGACTGAGAGAATCACTGAACATAAAAATAACAATTTTAATTGAACAAAAGTAATTGAGCAACATAATCTCAAAATAATACAAATCCCAAATAAATCATTAGGCATTGAATTACAAATATTGAATAGAAATAATTTGAAGCATGTTAATCAATATTTACTTGAGTGTACAAAATAGTACCAGAGGTCTGGTAGAAATAAACTAATGGAAATGGAGGTGAGTTGCTCATGTACTCAAAGTAATGTATTTCAGATGAATGTCTCAAGAATTGCTTTTGTATTCATGAAACAGTTACAAAAGGAAGTTATCAAATATATTGAATAGTTTATCTGTGGCAAATTTATAGAAGGGCATGGACAAGAATTACACAAGCTGAGAAGATAGGAATGAATTTCAACTGATACTAAACTACTTACTGATGAAATTATGAATCAGTCCAATAAAGCACTAAAGTATAATTTGCATGATTATTTTTCACTATATTCTTGGGGGCTCAAACTAAATAATCTCTAAGGCCCCTTCTAGCTCTTCTATTAAATCCTATAAAGTCTTGTGTGCTTTTCAAAGTCTAATGGGGGGAGAGAGATTGAATGTTGTCTACTATATTTGGAAGTAGATTATATTCAGACCAACAAAATATGTCTCCAATTTGCCTTTTCAGAAAGCTTTCTGCAGTATTGTTTTCCTGCCAAAATTCTTCAGGACAATATTTCCCATAAAATCCTCCTCACACTCTAAAAGTTATGAGTCAGTAGGCAGACATAGGTTTACTCAACTCAATCCTTAAGAAGAGATCCTAGAAAACTTCCTATTCCCAGGACTTTTTCCTCAGCCTGGGGAATTATGACAATCTGCTTAAAATAAGGGATAAAGGAAAAAAATCTGTTCTTTAAAAATAAGGGAACAGGGGCAGCTAGGTGATGCAATGGATAGAGCACCAGCCATGGAGTCACAAGGACCTGGGTTCACATCTGACCTCAGACACTTAATAATTGCCTAGCTGTGTGACCTTGGGCAAGTCACTTTAACCCAATTGCCTTAAAAAAATAAAATTTAGGGGCAGCTAGGTGGCACAGTGGATAAAGCACTGGCCCTGGAGTCAGGAGTACCTGGGTTCAAATCTGGGCTCAGACACTTAATAATTACCTAGCTGTGTGGCCTTGGGCAAGCCACTTAACCCCATTTGCCTTGCAAAATCCTAAAAAAAAAATAATAAAATAAAATAACATTTAAAAAAAGTAAGGGAACATAGTGGTCATTTAACTAAAAGTATATATAAATATATACCTAGATAGATATAGCTCAATATAGATATATACATAGAAAAGTTAGTCTTTTTCCATACTGTATTTTATCTAAATAGCCTTACCAACTCTGCAAATAGTAGAGTATTAATCCATTTTGGTTTGGTTTAGGTTAAGTGGGCAATGAAAAGAGAAATCCTTAGACATTTGTCTTCAAACCTTCTAATCCTCTTCAGACTGAGATTTGACTGCCCTGATGAGAGTACATATTAATCATCCCCCAAATTTGACTTCCTTCCAGGAATATTGCAGGTCCAGACTATTTATAGTAAAGATAAAATTGATAAATAAGTTTCATATCATCCCCCTTCATCCCGAAAATTCCAAGTCATCACCATAAAGACTTCTATAAATCAGGCAAATCTGGAAGGGGCAGTGTGATTGTTGTCACCTCTGCTTTTCTTCAGATAACTAGTCATTTCAATTTGCTTAATTCTTGAGTAACTAACAAATTCCAGGAAAAGTTTTCATCACATTCAAAGTTTCTTCCCACCACCTACTCTTTCTCCATGGAATAATAGACTAGCACTGAAACAAGAAGACTGATGGGTTTGCCTTCTCCCATTAAGGCATCCCAATTCTGGTCTTATGTGTGAACTAGCTACAGTTCTTTTTAAATTTTTTTAATTTATCTTTTAAATTTTATTTTTGATTTATGCAAGGCAAATGGGGTTAAGTGGCTTGCCCAAGGCCACACAGCTAGGTAATTATTAAGTGTCTGAGCCCAGATTTGAACCCAGGTACTCCTGACTCCAAGGCCGGTGCTTTATCCACTATACCATCTGGCCACCCAAATAAGTATTTCTATAACACAGTATAATAAAAAAGGTAACTGAACATGAAATTGCAAATGTATTATATATAACTTGCTATTTCTCATATATATGTATGTAATTATCATGTATATAATCAGGTTCTGTTTCACACTTATCTTATTCTTCATTAAGAGAGACATAGCTCCAGAAATAAGAAGAAAAGTCTTCTCTAATCAGGTTACAGCTAAAGAATTGTATTCAGTTCTGAGCATCACAATTTAACAAGAATACAGATTAGCTGGAGAGCATAAGAGATAGAGGATGGAAAAGTGGAGGGCAACAAACAGGAAGAAACAGGACCTGAGTTCATTTCATATGAGGATTATTTGTAGGAAGTGGGGATACTTAGCTTAGAAAAGATTCAACCGGGGCATGATAGCTATCCCTAAGTATTAGAAGAGTTAGAAGAGAGGCTAAACATGTTCTGTTTGCTCCTAGAGAACAGAATCTGGAACAATGAATAGAAGTTGCAGAGAGAGAAATTTAGAATTGATGTTAGGGAAAAAAAATTCCAAAAATTAGAATTGTCCAAAACTGGGATAGACTAACTCAGAAAATAACCTCAAGAAGAGGTTAGAAGACTATGACAGGTAAGTTACACTAGAGATTCTTTGGAATATGTTTTATATTAGAAAATCACTGAGGTTGCTTCAGCAACTAAAATTCTGTGAAAATTTATCAATCCTAAAGGGGCTACATAAATCTCAACTATTATTGTAATTCACAAAAGTGGTCATTATGCACAAATGGGTGGGTCACTTCACATTTCTGAATTTCATTTTCTTGTCCATAAAATAAAGCAGAAATTCTGTTTCCAAGTATTGACTTTGGTGCTCAAAATTTGGATTCTTTCCCTCATTTGATTGAGGGAAAGAACACAGGACTTGAAGTCAAGACAATGGAGCTTAATTTGATTTTAAATAAATTACTTCCTCCACCATCAGTTTGATCATATATAAAATGAGGGGACTTTCCTAGAGTATCTATAATTTTAGAGTTGGAAATAGCCTCAGACTTCATCCTATCCAATTCTCTGATTTTGCAAATGAAGAAAATAAGACTCAGAGAGATAGTTACCCAATGGACATAATAGCAACAATAATGATAATAGTAAATAATGCTAGCTCACACTCATGTAGTAACTTTAAAGTTAGTTTCCCCACAGTAGCCCTAAAAGGAAGGTAATGTACACAAACTTACTCCTCTTTTACAGGTAAGAAAGCTGAGGTTTAAAGAAATTATTATTATTTAGTTTGCCCCCAAGCAAAACCCCAAATTGTGATCTCCTGTTTTCTTTTCTAGTCCTCTAATTAGAACAATATAAAGTTTGGTTGTTACTCTAACATCTTTATTGGCCCCATCCTAATAGTAAGAAGTCAATTCAAGAAAATTCTATAACTTTAATAATGCTTGGTTCAACTTATCATACCATGCCTTTTGATCATCATGCTAACTGTTCTTGGAGGCAAGTATCTGAAAAACTGGACTTTTGTCATTAGCTGCCTTGTCCTAAAAATTTCTTTACTGAGATATTTTTTCTTTTGTTTTTTTTGAGTTGAGTTATATCCTTTTGCAGTACCAAAATTTTGTTTCTACTTCTCCACTGGCATCATCATTATAAAGCTATTTCACAATATTTTTCAGTTTTTGTGTTGTATTTCTGGGACATTACTCTCTTTTACTTGTCCTTTTGGCACATCTGATATTATGGAGTTCATCCCCATCTCCTTCAAGATGATGAAGACCTTTATGACAAAGTTTCTGGGGGCAAACTACTACTTTGCTTCCTTGCACCATTAATGTCTGTAGAAGATTTGAAACCCTAAGTCCAAGATTACCCTAACTGTGAAATGTCAACATAATAATGGTCAAAAATGATCAGTAGGGGTTACCTTGATCATGTACATAAAGAACAAGAGGTTCTTTACAAGAATAGTAGCAACAATAACTCATATTTTTCTTGTGCTCTAAAGTTGTAGAATCGTAGGATCATAGATCTAGAACTTGAAGAAACCTAACACATTTAGTAGCATCTCATTACTTCACAGATGAAGAAATGAGTCCCTGTGAAGCTGTGACTTGCCCAAAGTTTATAAAATGTCTTCCTCACAAAAACCCTGGGAGTTAGACAGTATATAATAATGATTGTCCCAGTTAGAACATGTATTTGGCATTATTGTACATCTATAACCTTTATGAAATTTTCCACCATCTCAGAGAGGGGAGGAGGGAAAAAGAGAATTTGGAATTCAAAAACATTTTAAATGAATATTAAAAACTGTTTTTCCATGTAATTGGGGGGGGGATAAAATGTTATTCAAACAAAAAAGGTACCATGGATAATGAGGTAATTTCAAAAACAAATTATGGCAAGTTTCTCTGAGACCTCATTTCTCAACAAAAAAGAGAATTGAGTCAAAATTTATTTTTTAAAAAAGAACCATTTCCCAACAGATAGATGGTCAAAGTATATGAACAAGCAGTTTTCAGAACAAATCAAAGCTGTCTATAGTCATATGAAAAAATGTTCTAAACTATTGATTGGAAAATACAAATTAAAATAACTCTGAGTTTGGTTATCTAGCAGATTGGCTCATATGACAGAAAAGGAAAATGACAAATGCTGCAGGGGATATGGAAAAAACAGGGACACTAAGGAATTACTGAAAGAGTTGTGATCTGGTTCAACCAATTGAGAGAGCAATTTGGAATTGTGCCCAAAGAATATCCTTTGACGCAGCAATACCATTATTATATCAGTATCTCATATAGATCAGAGTAAAATGAAATGGATCTATAAGTACAAAAATATTTATAGTACTTCTTTTTGTAGAGACAAAGAATTGGAAATTTAAGGAATGTCCATCAATTGGAGAACAGATAAATAAATTGTGGCATGTGTTTGTGACTGAATTCTATTATGCTATAAGAAATTACAAGAAGAATGATTTTACAAAAATCTGGAAAGATCTAAATGAATTGATGTTTAGTCAAGTAAGTAGAACCAGCTCGTTGTATATAGTAACAGCAATTCTATAATGATCAACTGTGAAATTCCAAAGAACTCATGATGAAAAAGACAAACCACCTCAGCACCAATGCTGAGTACAATCTGAAATATAATTTTTTCACTATCATTATTTTTCTTGTTTTGTAACAGGCTACTATGGAAATGTTTTACATGATTTCATAGGTATAATTGATAGCATATTGTTTGCTTTCTCAATGAGTGGAGGAGGGCTCATTAGAGGTAGAGAAATTGGAACCCAATTTTTAAAAGAATGCTAAAAATAAATAATAATTTTAATAAAAATCATGGTTTCATTTTTTACAGATGAGAAAACTGAGCCCCAGAGGGCTTATGCTTTACCCAAGAAGAAAAAAATCGCTTTCCTCACAAAATTCCTGTGAGACAGATGTATAAGAATGATTATCCCTATTTTACAGATGAGTAAATTGAGTCACAGAGAACTTAAGCTACTTATTTCATATAATTGATAAATTTTGGAGCCTTGACTCAAACCTAGCTCCTCTATTGGACGTTGTTTTTAAGTTGCAAAAATGGTCAGGAACTCTGAGCCTGGCAATAATAAGAGAGAATATAACCAAGGAAGTAGCTGCCCTCTTCTCTATCACTCTATCATCCTCTGTTCATCACAGTAACTCCTACTCAGCTGCAGTAGTATAATTTTGTTTGCACATCCTTTCTCCAATGCTTAGCTGCTTTTTACTTTCTTATTACTAGGGCATCTCCGGGAAGAGGAAAAAATGTGTGCCAACTAATCTATAGTAAAATTGCTTGAGGATGAATGGCCACAATCCAAGAAATCCTATAGTATTTTCTCAATAGTACTCTTCTAAAAGAACAAGTCTCTTTGTTCAGATGTCTATACAAATACAGTTGCTTTCTTTGAGGTGAAATCAGTAATACAAGGTATATAACCTTCACACAAGGCTCTGACTGCTTTGATTATTGCAGGTGAGTAATACCTGCCCTGAAAGTCTCCTTTGCTCCCTGAAGTTGTCTAAGCAAATGCATGTATCAGAAGTTCCCCAGAATCCTCATGATAGTCACTTACATTCAAGTGTAATATGGATGAATTGACCCAAGAGAATCATTCCTTAAAGCCTATACAGATATATTCTGCCTGATAGCATCTGCTATGAGGATACTTGGGGGAAGGGGAGGAGAGAGAGAGATTTCTGTCCACAATTAAGATAAGATAAAGAATCCCTAGAATCCCTAAGGGCTGATAACTCAGAGGCTTGAAAGGGGAACTTTACCGAGTTCCCTAAATGGCTACTATTTGAAAATAAATGAATAAAACTACCCTTCAGGGGCTGCTAGGTGGTGCAGTGGATAAAGCACCGGCCCTGGAGTCAGGAGTACCTGGGTTCAAACCTGGTCTCAGACACTTAATAATTGCCTAGCTGTGTGGCCTTGGGAAAGCCACTTAACCCCATTTGCTTTGCAAAAAAAAAAAAAAAAAAAACTATCCTTCATAGAACACTGAAATATTTTACAAGCATTATTTCATTTTATACTTACAACATTAAGAGATAGATACTATGATTAACCCATACTCCAGAGGAGGAAGAGAGACAGAGTTAAGCATTTGCCCAGGATCATATAACCAGTAAGTTTCTTAGGTTAGGTTTGAACTCAGGAAGATGAGTCTTCCTGGCTCCAGATTCACCAGTCCATCCACTGTACCACCTAGCTGCACACTTTATCAATCAAAGCAAACTCTTTCAATACAAAGGGAAGGAAAGCACCAAACAGTACAAGATTTGGGATTTTTTTAAAAGTATCAAGAAAATGTTTCTTTCCTATTGGGGGCACAAAGACAAAATGGAAAATCCCCTACCCCAAGAAATCTTATATCCTATAAGAGAAGCCTTCACACACACACACACACACACACACACACACACACACACACACACACACACACACATATAGTGAAAATTAAATAAACAAATAGAAAATAAATTCAAAGTTATTCAGGGGAACACTTAGAACAGAAAAACCACATGTATGGGTCGGCATTGGAGTTCAGCTCAGAAGGAAACTATGGCTATTGATTGGGATTTAACTACTTCAGAGAAGTAGCATCTACCCCACAGTCAATAGTTATCCCAAACTATTCAACCTTAAAACAGGTTGACTGATTTCCATCATGGAGAGTGGGGCCAGCTAGGATAAAATTCTATGAAAATAGAGCATCAGATATGGAATAGGAGTAAGGAGAGGGTGAAGGAGAGAGAAAAGAAAAGAAACTTTTGCTTCCTTAACAGTTTTGCCTTAAGGAGGGTCCAAATATAAAAATTAGTAATACAATACTAATGCAAATTGCTTTTTAATTTTTAATTTTACTGTTGTGCAGAGGAAAATAGTTTTTCTTATTTTTCTCCTTTTTTCTATTTGGCAGATACGTAAATCATGAAGAAAAACCATAAAATGTAACATAATTACAATATATGCAATAGAATAATTGCCATGTGAAAATAACAATAAAATAATTACATAAAAAGGCAATATAACACAACAAATGTTGAGAAAATGTGGATTGTCCTCACAGTGCTCCTACTAGAATTATTTATCTTCAAGAAAAGAAAGTAGAGGAAAGAAACTATAAAAATGACCATCAGCTGGATAAAGGATTATCCTGCAGATAATGGGGAGGCTAGAAGGGATACTAAGGAAAAGAATGACATCTCTTTTTAAAATTTCTAAAAATATTGTTGTTTCATGATTGTCTGGGGTTTTATATTTGTGTTCTTGAGCAAAGATGAGAGAATGGACTAAGTTACCATTCAATATTTTGACTCTAAGAATTCTATAAATGAAGGGGATATGATATCTCACCCATTCCACTTAGTCCAAAACCATTTCCTGCATGAGGTGGAAATTTGAAAAGAATTTTGAATGAGAGGAGGTATGAGTAGTTGGGTGTCACATTTCCATTTCTCTTTGGGAAACACACTTCTATTCTTTGATTGACTAAAGAACAAAGAAAATGACCTTTAATTCAATGGGGAAAAAAAATACACTTTTTAAATAGAAATGGAATCATATGCTCCATAAACCCAAGAAATAGTATGAGACAGGCTATCGGCTATCTCCTCTCATAGTTCAGGGTTCATAGTGGTAGTGTTAAGTCACCCACTCTATGACTACTCAAGGATACTGAAAAAACCTAGGCTAGACTGAAATAGAGCACTAGTCAATGCAATGGATAGAGTTCCAAGGTCTGGAGTTAGGAAGACTTGTCTACCTGAGTTCAATTCTGGTCTCAGACCCTTCCAATTCATGTGACCCTGTACAAGCCACTTAACCTGCTTGCCTCAGTTGCCTCATATATATCTAATGAACTGAAGAAAGAAGTGACAAACCAGTCCTTGATCATTGCCAAGAAAACTCTAAGTGGAATCATAAAGAGTTAGAACTGAAAACAGCTGAAAAACAATAACAACAAAAGACTGAAGTGGCTCTGGGAGACCTCTTATCTTACAGGATTTTTCCACTTGAATAGTCCCCTTATATATCATACTGATATATGTTTAAAGTCAAATTCATAGGCTTTAAGAGCTGGAAAGAACTGAAAGTAAGTTAGTCAACAATCACTATCAAAACCTCCCCCTCCTTATCCTTTTGCATTTGACTTGAGGATGAAAATTTGTACCTGAGGATGGAAAAAGAAAAAGAACTTTCCTAAATTAACACAAGCAGCCAAGCTTAGGTTTAAATTCAGGTTCTCTAACTCCAGGTCAAAATTCTGTGAAAATTTGAATTATATTATCATCTGTAAATTTATCTTTAAATAGATTTGTAAGAATGCAGACTGAAAGCTAGTAGGGAACTTAATAGACAATTCCCTCATTTTACAGATAAGGATATCAAGGCCCAAAGAAGTTAAATGATTTAGTCAAAGTCACACAGTTAAGCAAGTGACTAATGGAATTTGAACCCAAATCCTCTATCTCCTAAATCAGTCAGGTCATCTTGGGGAATCAAATGAGGTATTGGGGACAAAAAATGACTTGAAAATGATAATTCACTGTACAAACATAAGAAACTATTAAGAGATAGAAAGTATTAAACAATGGATGTATGGACAGATGGATGGATAAACACATGTAGGACTGTATTCCATCAAGGCTTTGACCCTAAATCTGAATAAAAGAATTCCCTGACCCTGATGACATTTTCCCAGGTGGTATTTTCCCAGGTAGACCACTGAAGCCAAAATGCATTGTCATCCTCTGCTAATGTCCTTTTTCATCTAGGATTACTCAAGGTGAACTACTTTAACCAGGAGTTCAAAGACATGTTACTCCAAATGACAACCAAGATGGCTTAGACTGACTGCCTTTATCTTCTTGTCACCATCTTGCTTATCTTTATGTTCTTTTCCAGTCTGTCTTAGCAAACTGCAAGAAGATGAATCAAGAAAAACTGACTTCTCTGTGCCTGCTCATTTACTGGGCAGCTCCTCTCCTATTCCAACAATTCTGATTCTCAAAGGAAATAAATCTCAATGCTGCAAAGCACTATGTCCTAGGAAAACAATCCCTTAAAGGGCTAAAACATCTTTGTTTGTCAAAATTTAACCTGTATCCACACAAACAAACAGACATTTGCTCTGCCTGGAGGAAGAAGCAAGTCATGGTTGTTTCTCCAAGAACTCAGATAACAAAAGTTTCTCTGCCACCTAGCTAAAGGCAAAATATTTTTACAGCTCAACAGCAGGCCTTGTGGGACTGCAATTTATATGCATTTTCTTTAAAAGCTCTCTTTTCTATTTCCATCTCTTTTTTTGCCAATTCTGAGGGTCTCCAGTGCTCACCCCTAGGATCAGACTTGGAAGATGTCACTCAGAGATAAAACATCAACCCATTCGAGAAACATCTTCCATCCAAGATAGGAAGCTTCAGTCCAGTTTCAGCACCTGCTGTGTATCCCCATGGGTTCATTTCTAATAGGACATTTATAAAGGTTGTGATCAAGAGCTGTTCTTTTTCTGCTTTTTTCTTCCTAAGCTGTCAAGTCAAAGATTTCCCCAAATAAAATTGAGCCATGCACTCATTCTCTTTGGAGTCCTGAACTGGTCCCACAAGTTCTTTTCTTTCAACAGCAATAAGCTATGCATTTTTTTTAACACAGAACTGTTCAAGGAGACATTCTCTATTTCCTGGGGCCATCTCCTCCATTTCACTTGTTCAAACCTTGGCACTATCGGCTGACTGGCCTCCTCTATGCTAAATAAACCAGACCTGCTGCTACACATAGGTTTCATTTCAAAGAGAGATCAAAAAACAGATACATTAGTAAAATGCCATCAAATTCATTCTTCTGCAATAAAAAGATTATCCTCTTTCAGAGGAAACCATACTCCATGTCTAAGTTATTTTGTTCTTTTGTCTCAAAATCAACAAATATTTCATTTTTTGAGGTCTTCCTCCCCACTTTCTTCACTTCTTCAATGCATATGAAATCCCTGTCTTCTAGTCATAAGCTCATAGATCAAAATCCCTAAGGAACTTCAATTGCCATCTAGTCACAAGCTTCTCATTTTATATGTAGTTCATTCTCCTGAACAACAATATCGACTTCCACTTAAATTGGAAAAATGCATCCCCAGCAAGTAACTTCTACTTGTTCTTTTAGGGTTCTAGGACAGTATTGTCAGTATTAATCAGTAGTACTCAGCCATATAAAGTTCTCTGAGGACTGCATATTGTCTTGGAAAACCTAATCTTCCTTTTTCATTTTGTGAGTATATGCTAGTATACACTCTAAAGTTTACAAAAGTTCATTGGATTTAAAACTAGAAGAGACTATGGAGACCACTTAATCCAAGTTACTTATCTTGGAAAACAATGAGGAATGAGGAAAACAGGGAGAAATGTGATATTACTTGCACCAGTCACATAAGAGATAAGTGTTTGGGCATACCTACTCTGACATCAGAACTAGTGTATTTTGTACTATTACAACTTCTCAGCTTGGAACACAAAATCATGGATTAAGAGAATACAGAACATTTAAAAACTATTCAATGGAAATTAATTAGTGGGAAAGATGCATTATTGAGCCAACTCATTGCAGCATTTCTTGTATTCAATTCAATTCAGCAAATAAATAATGTTACCAAACACTGTCTGGTATGAGGGCAGAGACAAAGTGTGGATAAGGGATTGTCCTTTCCTTTGTGGATCCAAACTATATTCATTCCTTTTCATTGTCTTTTCATGCTAAGTCATCTAAGAATGAAACTACATTCTTTCAAAACCTAATAAAACCAAAGTCCCATTCAACTGATTAATATTTTTTAAATCCTACTCCTAAATTCATTTTTATTATTACTATAATAAGCCCCTGAAGTCATCCAGAAATGAACCTTATTCTAGAAAATACTTGCAGATCTTTGCAGCTCTATTGCGTCCTATATTCTTCCCAACATATTTTATCCTTTTCCTTAATATGTTTCATTTATGTCTAAAAAGGATGGCAATTCCATCCATGAGCTCCCATCTCAAATTAAGTATGGATCTCAAGCTAAGTAGTCAAAAAAACTTAGAAAAAAAAGATTGAGAATGAACTTTAGATATCATCTAGTTCAGGATCCCCTAGATAATTAGTCATGATCAACTGGCCAACATTTGAGATCAACCTGGTAACCCCACTTGAGCTAAAAATCATTTGAGACAGTCAACAGAATATTCAGTGTCTCTACCCCATTATTTCATATACCAAAAGAGTAGATCATTTCATGAGGGTGGGGGAATGATTATTCCAATAATATACAATCCCCCCATAAGGAATCTAAGGGATAGAAAGGTTAAATGACTTGTCCACAGGTAGTTAACAGCATAACTAGAACTGAACCAAGGTCTGAAATTATACTTTTCATTACTCTACAATGTCTGGCCCTAAATAATAAAGAATTTGTCTTTCCTGGAATTCAAAGATATCAAAAAGCACCTGAATGTCCAACATTTGAAAAGCTGGAAAATAGGGCAAAATTTAATTGTTCCACCCTACCAATGAACTTCAAAAGTATTTCTTGGTGGGGAGAAGTAAGAGAGTTTTTAGAATCAGGATTTTGAGGACAAGGAAGAAATAAAAGAGAGATAGTAATTTTATATATACTTCAATCCATAGTTATTTACTTAGTGTCTACTATGTAGGAGGCACTCTTCACATATTGCCTCTCTTCATTGTCTTCTCCATTATCATAAGTTCCTTTGTTCCACTTCCCTGCAGGTGGAATTCAGACCAAAGTTTGAACTTGGGAGCCTTAGGTTGTACTTGCCATCATGTGATGCAAGCATGATTCATGGAAAGGAAGATAATGCTTAACTAAAGCAAAAAAAAAAAAAAACCCCAAGATCTGTCCCAACTTGCCTTTCAATTCACAGTGAAAGAAGAGGAGAGAAATAAAAATTGTACTTTGTCACCATCACATACAGACCAAGCCAACTGTTAATCTTACATCCACGATTTTTAATACTTCCTGGAATAAAATGTCATATGGTAGTTTTGAGTAGGGTAAAAGGGAATATACCCCCTTATAAAGCAAATCAAGAGAAGTAAGAGGGAAAGAGTAGAAAATTATGTCAGAAGTAGCAGAACTCAACTTCAAACCTAGGTCACTGACCTGAAAATTAGCCATCTGTCCACTTAACCTTACAATTCAAAATTATCAATTATAACTCCTATTCTGTGAAGATATAGGTTTTGCTTGACTTACTTGGGATCTTTCAAATTTATAACGGTCAGATATTATCAAGGCTAGCAAAAGAATCTTCAATCATCTCCTAAGGGGGGGCACAGAGGTCCATGCTGTGCCCAGTTCACAAACCATAAAAGTTTCCAAAACTCATTGATCATGTAATTGTTTGGAACTCAGGAGCATCTTACCATAGAAATGTTACAAATTATGATTAGGATCCTAGAATGAACTCACAAAAACTTCCTAAACTCAGAGTACAAGTAGACCATTACACTAACAGAACTAAATGAAGTTTGGATTCCAAGAACAGAGTCCTCCTATGTAGGGCAAAAAAAAAGAAGAGAAGAAAGTTTCTATCTTTTTTGAATGCACAGCCTTGAATAGTTGTTTGCATGTATAAATCATTTGTAAGTCAGATGTTGTGAGCCAGAGTTTACCAGTATACCCCTAAAGGGAAAACTCTTATCCAAGGAAAAGGTATGTAGTTAATTAATATTCATTAAGTATGATCTATTCATTGCAATTTTTAAAACATTTCTTATACCAATAGGTACAAGACAATGTGTCTATCATTGTCTCCTGTTTATAACAACCCAACCTTCCACAGAAACATGAAAGAAACATTTTAAAAATCCATTTAGTTAGAATATTATGAAGATGGTGAGTGTCATTGTTCTTCTTCCTATATATGGATCCTGTTTGGGTTTTCTATTTGGAGAGGTTTTTTTTGAAGGAGGAGGAGGAGGAGGAGGAGGGAAAGCAATAGAACCAATAATGAAGGAAAGTGGGTATTATTACTTCAGTCTTCCCAGTTGGAAAAAATCCATAATCATTACATTCTAGTTATGGTAAGTCACAAGAGAGTTGTTCTCTCCACACCCTGGAGTCCTGCACCATTTCTCAGGGCACTGAGTTGATAGTGAGAAACTCTGGAATGATGTCAAAAGTTAGAACTGGGTCAAAACACAGAGAGAAGCTTTCCTTGGCAAAGCTGCTTTTCAAAATACGATTTTGTTTGGACCCATTCTTTCTTTTCTCTCTCTAAACACAAAGGGACCAATTCTGCCTCTGTGAAGTTTAAATATAGTTCTTCTTAAAGTCAGTGGGATACACATTTCAGCCTCAGGCATTAATGTGGAGTCTTGCGAACATCTCTCTAAGTGAGATTTTGCATCTGTATTTGTGAATTTCTATGTGGGTCTTATTATTTATTGAGCATTGTAAACATGGCAGCAGGAAATATCTAACTCACTTCAGCCTCTCTGCCCATACATGTAAATATTGCCCTTCCATAAAGAACCAGAATCAAACCTTTCCAAAAACTTTTTTTATGAGAACATTTCTGATAACCTGAATAATAATAAATTCTGCATCAATATAGTATAGTTAACTATTAGATTTGGAGGGCAATTAGGTAGTATAGTAGTTCATGGGTCCTGGGATCAGAAAGACCTGAGTCCAAATCCAGCTTCACATACTTACTAGCTGTATAACTGGGCAAATCTCTTAACCCAGTTATCCTCAGTTTCCTCACCTATAAAATGAGCTGTAGAAGGAAATGGCAAATCACTCCAGTATCTTTGCCAAATTAAAAAATACAAATGAAGTCATGAAGAGTCATATAAAACTGAAAAGGCTAAACAAAAAAGAGATTTGTGAGACATAGAATAACTGAATATCAGGGATAGAAACTACTTCAAACATTTCTTAATCCAATCTTAACAAAAATCCTCACTCTCCTCACTCAGTGAGTGGTAATCTTGTCTTTGCTTAAAGAAGTCCTTCCCTCTGTCATTATTTTCATTTTATCCTGTATATATCTTGCTTGCACATAGTTGCTTGTATGTTTTCTCTTCCATTAGATTGTTCTCCCTTGAGAGCAGAGGGGCTATCTTTTTGCCATTTTTTGCATTCCCAACACAGCACATAGCACATAGCACATACCTGCCACATAACAAATACTTGAAAATGCTTACTGACTGAAGGACAATGAAAAAGATAATGATCCTTTCATTCTTCAAAAGGTGGAGGCAAAAGACAATAACAGGTTTTCCAGATCCATTTGTGATTCAATGCAAGACTAGTCACTGAAGTAGAATATAGAGGAACCTTTAGGACTAACCTCCCTCATAGAAATCCTGATCAAAAAGAAGAGAACTACTTACAAGTCTGACATGCAATCTATTTATTAGGAAATTAGATTCTGAAGAATTCAGAGAATGGATAGATCATATCTTATTATTTTTCAGAAGTTGACCCCTGAGGGAAGGGAGTAGCTGAAGAGTGGAATTTTGAAGATTCAAGCAAAAAATTCTAATAAAGAGAAAAGAGTGGAGGCACTTAAAGAGTACAATGTAGGTATGTATTCATTCATATACATATAAATATATACATATTCTTATTGATTCATAAAATTATGACACAAAATGGAAGCAAAGCGAGTATGCAAAAAAGCTTGGCATGAGACCCAACTAAGCTATAGTATTCTTAGAGCATTCATAGATAAAACTGGCAGGAAGACAACAAACAGAAATGAAATGGATTTGTCAGCATTTCTATAATGATCCATTTTTCAAAGTAATGAAAGTGGAACAGTCACACTTTAAATTAATCCCTAACATGCTCAAGGAAGAAGGAAAAAAATGGCACTTAAGAAAATAAAGATGTGAGAGGAAAGGCAACAACCAAGCTGAATCTCAACATTCAACTCCAAACAACTTTATCATAACACCTCAACTAAAATTTTGGAGTTAACAAAAGGTTTTCATGGAATGTTTTCCCACTGAAAGAAAACTTTGGGTAGAAGAGACCTGTGACACCTAAGTAGAGTCCTGTCCAGAGCACATGCATGTAGCAGTAACAACAGCAATAGATGTGGAAATAGCAACAGCAGCTCTGGGAACTCTGAGTTCAAAGAGAGGAAGGGGGTTGGACAACTAGTCAGAAAGAGATTACAGCTGTCATTTTGCTGCCACGAGGTATGGCAAATCTATTGCCCATAAAGGGTTCTGTGTGACAGTTTCAGAGTAGAGAAAAGCCCTTCTAGTTGATCACAAAGGAGCAAGGGCCCTGCTCTACACAGAGGGAATGAATAAAAGTCAATTATATTAGGATGATCTCCCCTCAAAAAAAAGTGGAGTAAGAAAGAGGGACTCACTTGGAGAGTGAGAAAGAAAGAGGTAGAATGGAAAAAAAGTCTCACACAAAAGATCTTGGCCAATGAAGGGGAAAATTACAGGGAGATCTGATAATGGGTAATATTTGAAGCTCACATTCATCAGAATTGATTCAAAGAAGGAAAAATATACAAACACATTCAGTAGGGTATATGATTCAGTATGGGGAAGGAGAAAAGAATTAGGGGGAAGATGATCAAAGGAAAAGTGGATTAAGAGGCAATGGTAACCAATTAAATATCAAATTGCAAATTCTAAAAATTAAAGGATAAATTAATAAAATCAAAAACAAGAAAACCATTAAACTAAAAAAATTAAATCGAGTTAGTTTTATGGAAAAAAAACAATAAAATTGATGAAAGTTAGGGACTGTTATATATGGAAGCACTATAAATTATCTTCACCTGATGTCCTTGAACACCAGAGCCTTGTCTTACTAAGTGCCACAGGAGTGGGAGTGGATTAGAGACTGGTGAGGTATTTAAGAACTGGTATTTGGTTCAATAAATGGAGACCTTGGAGACGTTGGTGTACAAAGGGAAAACTTGTCTTCCTTGTCTCCCACCCCTTCAACGCTCACCTAGGGAAGATTGAGGGAGTCCAGAAAGGGACTCAAAATGTAAACCTCTGGTTAATTTGATTAAAAAAAAGCAAATAAAGAAAGGGGCAGCTAAGTGGTGCAGTGGATAAGAGCACCAGCCCTGGAGTCAGGAGTACCTGAGTTCAAATCCAGCCTCAGACACTTAATAATTATCTAGCTGTGTGGCCTTTGGCAAGCCACTTAACCCCATTGCCTTGCAAAAGCCAAAAAAAAAAAAAACCCAAGACCAAACAAACAAATTGCTAGTATCATAAATGAAAAAGGTGAACTCACTACCAATGAGGAGAAGGTGAACTTACTACCAATGAGGAGAAAATTAAAGTAATAATTCAGAATTATTTTGCCCAACTGTATACCAATCAATTCGATAATCTAAGTAAAATGGATGAATATTTAAAAAAAATATAAGTTGCCCAGGTTAAATGAAGAAGAAATTAAATACCCAAATAACCCTATATCAGAAAAAAGAAATTCAATAAGCAATTATTAAACTAACTCCCTAAGAAAAAATCTCCAGGGCCAGATGAATATACAAGTGAATTCTATCCAACATTTAAGGAACACTTGGTTCCAATTCTATATAAACTCTTTGGAAAAATAGGTGAAGACAGAACTCTGCCAAACTCTTTTCTATGAAACCAATATGGTGCTGATACCCAAACCAGGAAATGTCAAAACAGAGAAAGAAAATTATAGACCTATCTCCCTAACGAATATTAGGATCTTAAATGAAATCTTAGCAAAGAAATTACAGCAAGTTATCACTAGAATAATACACCATGACCAAGCAGGATTTATCCTAGGAATACAAGGTTGGTTCAATATTAGGAAAACTGATAGTATAATTAATTCTATAAATAAGAAAACTATCAGAAATCATATGATTATTTCAATAGATGCTGGAAAAGCCTTTGACAAAATATAGCACCCATTCCTACTAAAAACACTAGATTGTAGAGTCCCACTTCTGGACTCCCTCAATCTCCCCAGGCAAGCACTGGAGGGACAGGAGACTAGGATTACAAGGATTACTTTATCAAGATCTCCAAGTGTTCCATTTATTCACCAAAATACCAGCACCTAAATACTTTTCCAGTCTTTAACCCATTCCCACTCCCACTCCCATGATACTTAGTAAAACAACCTTCTGATGCTCAAAGGCACCAGGTGATGCTAATTTACAGTATTCCCATACTCAATGGTTCCTAATACTAGATAACATGGGAATAAATGGGTTGTTCCTTAGAATGATTAGCAGTATCTATGTGAAACCATTAACAAGAATTATATGCAATGGGGAAGAGCAAGAGACATTCCCAATGAGATCAGGATTGAAACAAGGATATCTGTTATCACCACTACAATTCAATATTGTGTTAGAAATGTTACCTCCAGCAATAAGAGAATTGCGAAGGAAGAAACAAAACTCACTTTTTTGCAGATGACATGATGATATACCTAGAAAATCCTAAAAAATCATCTAAAAAACTACTAGAAACAGTTAGCAACTTTAGCAAAGTTGCAGGATATAAAAGAAACTCTCATAAATCCTCAATATTTCTATATATTACTAGTAAGATACAGCAGCAAGAGCTAGAAAGAAATCCCATTCAAAGTAACTTTAGACACTATAAAATGCTTGGGAATCTACCTACCAAGCCAGTCTTAGAAACTCTGTGAAAACTACAAAACACTTCTCACACAAATAAAATCAGATTTAAATAACTGGGTAAATATCAACTGTTCATGGATTGACAGCTAATGTAATAAAAATGACAATTCTACCCAAATTAAACTATTTATTTAGTGTCCTACCAATAAAAATTCCAAAAAATTATTTTAATGAGCTAGAAAAAAATGTAAGTAAATTCATATGGAGAAATAAAAAGTTAAGAATTTCCAGGGATTTAATGAAAAAAGTGCAAAAGAAAGTGACTTAGCCCTTCCAGATCTAAAACTATATTATAAAGCATCAGTTATCAAAACTGCCTGGTATTGGATAAGAAATAGGATGGTAGATCAGTGGAATAGATTAGATGCAAAAGAGATAGAAGGAAATTATTATAGTGATCAGCTTTTTGATAAACCCAAAGTGTCCAGGTATGAGGGTAAAAACTCTCTTCTATAAAAACTGTTGGGGAAAATTGGAAGTTAGTATGGCAGAAACCTGGTTTAGACCAGCATCTCACACCCTATACCAAGATAAGATCAAAATGGGTACAAAATTTAAACATAAAAGACAATATTATAAGCAAACTAAGAGATCAAGGAATCATTTACCTGTCAGATCTATGGAAAGGGAAGCAGTTTATGACCAAGGAAGAGTTGAGAACATCATTAAAAACTAACTAGAAAATTTGACATTTTTTAAAGAAAAAAAACTAACTAGATAATTTTGATTACATTAAATTAAAAAGCTTTTACACAGACAAAACCACTGTAACCAAGATCAAAAGAAATATAATAAAATGGGAAACAATTTTTACAACTAGTATTTCTGACAAAGGACTCATTTCTAAAATATAGAGAACTGAGTCAAATTTATAAAAAAAAAAAAAAACAAGCCATTTCCCAATTGAAAAATGGTCAAATGATATACAGAGGCAATTTACAGATGATGAAGTCAAAGTGATCTATAGTCATATGAAAAATTGCTCTAAATCAATTACTTTTTAGAGAAATGAAAACTAAAGCATCTCTGAGGTACCACCTCACTTCTCAGAATGGCCAATATGACCAGAAAGGACAGTGACCAATATTGGAAGGAATGTGGGAAGTCTGGGACACTAATATATGGTTGGTTGAACTGTGAACTCATCCAACCTTTCTGGAAAATAATTTGGAATTGTGCTCAAAGGGCAATAAAAATATGCTTACCCTTTGATCCAGCAATACCACTACTGAGTCTATACCTTGAAGAGATCATGAAAAAGCATAAAAGCATCACTAGTACAAAAATATTTATAGCAGCTCTGTTTGTGGTAGCAAAGAATTGGAAATTGAGTGAATGTCCATCAATTGGGGAATGACTGAACAAAATAGTGGTATCTGTAAATTATGGAACTCTATTGTTCTATTAGAAACCAAGAGGGATGGGAATTCAGAGAAACCTAGAAGGATTTGCATGAACTGATGCTGAGCGAGATGAACACAACCAAAAAAAAAAAAAAATAAGAATATATCTTATGTAATTTTACTATCACTTATATTTTATTTTTTCCTTTAGGGTATGATTTTTTTTCTCAATGCATTCAATTTTGATCAAAGTATAGCATGGAAATATTGTAAAGGCTATCAGACTGCCTTCTGTGGGAGGGTGGAGGAAGGGAAACAAGATTGGAGGGGAAATTGTATAATTCAATAAAAGTAAAATAATAAATTACCATATATTTAAAAAAGAGATAATGTTAGAATCAGAACATATTTTTGAGGAAGATTAGGATAAAAAGAGAAAGAGAAGGATAAACATGAAAAATAAGTTGAAAGGAAATACATAATAATAACTATGAATTGAATGAGCTCACCCATAAAACAGAAGCAGATAACAGAATGGATTAAATACAAGAATCCAACAATGTGTTATTTATAGAGGAAACATTTGAAAAAGAAAGACACATACACAGAGTTAAAATAAAGGACTGGAGCAGTATCTATTATACTTCAGTTGAAGCAAAAAATTAGAAGTCATGGGTAGCAATTATGATCTCAGACAAAGCAAAAATAGCCCTAATTGAAGGAATCAGGGAAACTGCATTTTGCTGAAGGGTACCAAAGACAATATAATACAACTAATATTTTAAAAATTTATAGCAAGTTTCTCTGAAAAAGGTATCATTTTTCAAATATATATATATATATGAAATGTGTCAAATTTATAAATATAAGAGCCTCCAAATTGATAAAGTCAAGAATATGAACAGTCTTCAGAAATCAAAGTTATCTGTAAACATATAAAAAATACTCTAAATCACTACTACAGCAATTCAAATTTGAAAAATTCTAGACTACCACCTCATAAAAATCTGAAATTACAAATACTGGAGGAGTTGAGGGAAAATAAGTTGCTAGAGTTATGAATTAGTGCAATCATTTTGAAAAGAATTGGGAACTTTGCCCAAAGGGCTATAAAATTATGTATGTTCTTTGACCTAGCATCACCACTAGTACAACAGTATTTCAAATTATTCAAAGAAAAAGGGAAATGACCTAAATGTACAAAAAATTATAGTAGCTCTTTTTTAAGATGATAAAGAACTAGATATTGAAGGTAGTACAGAACAAGTTGTGGCATATGATTGGGATGAAATATTTTTGTACTATAAGACATTATGAGGGGGATGATTTCAGAATAAAATGGGAAGACCAACATGAACTGATGCAAAGTGAAATGAGAAGAGCAAGGAGATCGTTGTGCACAATAACATCAGTGTTGTAATGGTGATCAACTCTGAAAGATTTGACTACTCAATTCAGTGATCCAAGACAATTCCAAAGGAGTCATGATGGAAAAGATGCTATTCATGTCAAGAGAGAAAACTCATGAACTTTGAGTACATACTGTAGTATAAATTTCTTGGGGTTTTTTTTTGCAATATTGATAATATGGCTATATGTTTTGCATGAGGGAGGGTAGAAGGGAAGGAGAAAATTTGAATTCAATAAGTAAAAAGAAAATAATGCTAAAAATAAATAAATATATTTTAAAATAAGAAGATAAAGGAGAAAAGAATGGATTTGTAGATTATCTATACATGAAAGAAATTCATGCCAAATGTACCACAATTTTGTATATACTGAGATACTATTTACAAGATATCCATGGGAGAAGGTATCAAAAGTTGGGGGGGGGGGATTCAAGTAATAGTATGAGAGAGAGAGAGAGAGAGAGAGAGAGAGAGAGAGAGAGAGAGAGAGAGAGAGAGAGAGAGAGAATATCAATATCTTCTGAGGTAAACTAGTTTAGGAACTGTTCTCAGAACTTAGCATTTTATCTTCTGCCTCCATGACTCATATTAGCTGTCCTCAGTGCCTAAAATGTACTCCCTCCCTCCCTTAGAATTCTTATCTTTCTTGATGGTAGGAGTAGTAGTTGCAGTCATCATAGATCATTGTAGTAGAAGTAGTAGTAATTAACCTTTTTATATTGCCTTAAAGCTGTCAAAGGACATTGCATGTTAACTCATTTGATCCTCATTTTATCCTCAGTGGAGTAGATACTATAAGCCCCATTTTATAGGTAAGAAAACTGAGGCACAGAGGTAAAGTGCCTTGCCCACAGTCACACAACTGGGGAGTATCTGAGACAGGGTTTATACTCTAGTTCTTCTTGACTACAAGTCTTTCACTCCATTCACTGTACTACTAAACTGCCCATGAACCTTCCCTGAAGGCTATGGTCCTCTGTCTTCTCCTCCTACATGAAACTGTTCCTAATTCCCCTAGGTATGTGCTTCTTTATCTTCTCCAATTATCTAGAATTTACTTGTTAGTATACCTGTTTTATCACCAAGTAGAATGTAAGGACTATTTCTATTTTTGCCTTTGTAAATTCGACATCTCAAGTAGTACTGTGCATATATTAGGTGTTTAATGTGAATTGAATGAATGATGATATATATGATTACTTTTTCAGCTATAAAAAACCCTTTATCAGAATAATCTACAGATATAGGAGCATCGCTGATAAATGCAAACATGTAGATAATTGTTGGAAAAAAATCTTGTAATGTGGTGTATGCTCACCAAAAGTTTTTTCTACTGTCATTAGGATGCTCTACACAGTTTGCAAATAAGACAAGTACTACCAATGGAGAATGAGGTAGTCTAGATGCTCCTGTTTGCAGGTGACATATAGAACATTTCAGGATCTTCTTAATGAGATCCATGATTACCAAAAAGAAATGATCATGCTGATGAAGATGAGGAGGAGAAAGAAGATGAGCAGAGTTATGTGGATGATCATGATCATGCATCATAATTCAGGTAAATGTGAGTTCAAACCATGCCTCTGATGCATATTGACTGACTGACAGAGAGCAAGTAACTCATTGCTCAGGCAACTCCAAGTTGTAGAACAATTGCCAATCTGTATTGATAGAAGGAATCTCCTCATTGAAAGGAAAATTGGAAAATTGGAAAATCATGTGATAGAGCTAAAACCAATATCAAAAAACCCTCTTCTTTATAAGATTGTTATGTGTACTGAGCACTATACATGAATCATCTCCTTTGATCCTCAAACAGTTTAGCATTGTCTCTACTTTACAGATGATAAAATAGATTTATAGTGTTAGTTGGTTTGCTCAGATTCACATGGCTATTAACAGTCCTGATAGGAAAAAGCCAAATGGAAAAAAAATGCCCAAATTGTAATAATTGAATGATCCATAGAGGTCATACTTCAGGACACACATCTGGTCAGTACATATATCTAGACAAACACAAGAAATGGACAATGACTTAGCCCTAGGATTAAATTTTTAAAAAAGGATAAACTGGATTGCCATTTTAGAAATTTCACATTGTGTTTAACAATTAATCTCAAGATGCTCCCCTCTGCATAAACTTTACACCAATCAAATTAGCTAAAATGATTGGAGGGGAAATCAATAATGTTGGAGGCAATGTGAAAAAATTGGAACACTAATTAATTGTTGGTGGAATTGCTATCCAATCATTTTGGAGAGCAAACTGGAATTGTATCCAAAGACTTATTAAACTGCTTATACAAAGACCCAGCAATACCACTACTAGATCTATTTCCAAATATGATTAAGGAAAAGGTAAAAGAAGCTCTATGTTCTAAAATCTAAATTTTAGAATCTTTCTTTGTGGTGGCAAAGAACTAGAAACTGCAGAAATGCCCATCAATTGGGGAATGACTGAACAAGTTGTGGTAGTATAATTGTGATGACATACTGCTACACTGTAAGGAATAATGAACTCAATGATCTTAGTTAAACATGGAAAGACATAAGAGTAATGTGTCTTTTGACTATTATAAATACCCAAATTAGCTTCAAAGGACACATATGAAGAAAGACACTATCTGCATCTAGAAAAAGAATTGATAGACAGAAGTATGTGATTATTGTAGGTACCTTAGAGGGAATGCTCAGTGCTAAAGGGAATTGAGGACTGAAAAAAGAAACCCTTCCTTCCCTCTTTTTATTTTCAGATGGACAGAACGGGTTGCGCAAGATGAACCTATATAACTAGGTTATTATCTATAGCACATTATATTTTCCCTCGAAAACTACTCTTCTTCCAGACTTTACTATTTTTGGCCAAAGATCCTCCTTCTAGTCACCTTAATTAACAATCAGGATGTCACCTTCAACTCCTCATTCTCATGCCCCCTATCTAATCAGTTGCCAAATCTTACCATTATTCTGCCACAATATGTCTTGCATCGGTTCCCTTTTCTCTTTATGTACAATCACAATCCTAGTTCAAGACCTTATTATTTCTCACCTGCTCTACTATAATAATACCAAAACATTCTCCCTACTTCAAGACTTTCCCTCTCTCTAATATAGCGATCAAAATTATTTTTCTAAAGAATAGGTCTGGTCATAATATTCTCATATTAAATTCCAATTGTTCTTATTAATTTTAGGATAAAAATATTATTTCATTTTATCTCCATTTCTAATTTTGATTTTTGTAGGTTATATATGATATATGTGTTATATAATAGTTCATGCACATATTAATATAATAGTTTGTAGATAAATGCACATATTGAGTTGGGTGCTCAAAATTTTTACTAATAGGGATATGCAAACAAAAAAGTTAAAGATCTTTATTTTAGAATCTAAAGAATCTAAAGAATAGATGGATTTAGCTTATACCTCTATGGATAGTTTACTTATACTTCCAATTAAAACAAAACAAAAATAGAACACCAGCCCTGGAGTCAGGAGGACTTGAGTTCAAATCAGACCTCAGACATTTAATAATTGCCTAATTGAGTGACCTTGGGAAAGTCACTTAACCCCATTGCCTTAAATAAAATTTAAAAAATTTAAAGCAAAACAAAATGAAATAAAGGAAAAATTCTTTGTTGAGTTATGGACATAAGAATCTGTAAGTTACACACATTAATCATTGTATTCACATCTGACTCAATATATATTAATGTTTTTAGCAATATTCATTTCAAAATTAGTTTGTATTTATTCAGCATCTTCCAAATGTGATTTAAAAAATAGGAAAGATACTGATATCTTATTCATAAACACATACACATACAAATCATGTGGTGTGATAGTGTTGAGGCATAATAGAAGTCATTCAGTCAAATAATTCATTCTCCAGTTTTCAAATATGATAAAATTCCCTCTATGAGAGATTATAAATTTTGATCAAGGACTACAGAGATGACAACTTCACAACCTGATGTCAACCAAAACAGAAGTATTTTTATTTAATACATACAATTTGGCTCCTGGTTTTATTTGTCATTCAGTAAATGAGCCAATTGACTTCAGATGAGCCAATTGGCTAAAGGAGAAAGAACCAACTAATACCTTATCCAAGACTTTCCCTGATTCCAGTTAAAGTTAACTGAAATCTTATAGTCTCTCTCCATTTGACATGGTTCCAGTGGAAAATTGGGTGTGTTTGTGTGTGTATATGTGTGTGTGTGTGTGTGTGTGTGTGTGTTCCAGTGTCTTCCATCATTGTTCAAGGTCAGATTAATAACCTAAAAACCATGACTGAAAATGAAGAGGGAGATGTATAAGAAAAGGTTATTTTCACATCCACTCCTTCCTATATACAAACTTACACATTGTGCTGCTTTCTTTTATGGCAATATAAAGTAAGAGAATTCTACTTTTTAAAAAAAAAATCTGTTATATTATCACTTTCTGTGATCTAGGCTACTTTAACTTTTTTTTAATTGTAGGATATTTTCCATATTAAGGGCGTGTGTGTGTGTGTGTGTGTGTGTGTGTGTGTGTGTGTAGTTGTGGGTGTGAGTATGGGTGTGGATGTGAGTGTGTATAGTAGGATAACATCCAATTGAAGTCATTATAGGCAAAGGGACTGATGGAAAGTAGTTTTGCCCAACTGAAAGGAGAAACCTAAGGATCATATTATTATTGGGTTCAGTGACACATTTGAGGAATGATCCACTGGTAGAGAATGTGCTGCCACACTGGGAACCTGGTGAATTCATCCCCTTTCTACTTCTTCCCTTTTCTCTGTCTCACATTGATTGGCAAGTCAGCAAGTTTGCTACCCTTGGGAGTCTCCTGTGCTCTTTAAAACTTGCTTATTTTCTATCAATACTTTCATAAAGAGTTTTATCTCCAGATAAAGAAATGTTGGTTTTTATTCATTTCCTGTTTGCTATAAAAGATTGGATCACACTTTGGGGAAGGACCAGTAGTTATAGATTTAACTGAGGACCTATATTGAAGTGATATTTCTCTCTCTCTCTCTCTCTCTCTCTCTCTCTCTCTCTCTCTCTCTCTCTCTCTCTCCAAACACAATAAAAGGTTTCATGCCACAATAAGATGCATAGTATTTCACCTAAATTTATATGTGCATACATCTATAGTTGTATATATATGTGTGTGTGTGTGTGTGTGTGTGTGTGCATTCACACACATATATATAAATATTCTAAAGGATAATAATAAAATATACTTTATATTAACTTTAAGAATATAATTATTTGGAAAAGAAATCAAGAATTTTTACTCAACTTACTGTTGAACATCAGCCAAAATTATTCTTTTGTTCAAAATTTGCCAAAAAAGAAAAAAATAGTGACATTTGGCAACCCCCTGAATCTAATTTGAAATCACTTCTGGCTCTGAATAAACCCATAAATTTCAAAAAGCTGCTGATAAGCCATACACTAGAAGCAGGCCACAGGGACCTTTGATTCCTTCATAAAAACCAAGGCTTTGTAATATGTGTGTTAGTTGGGGGAGGAAAAGAAGGAAGGAGGTGGGTGGGTGTGAGGGGAAGTGCCAACCCTTCAGAAGTTAGAGAAACACTCCCCTCTAACCACCCCCATGTCCATCCCTAACCTCAATGAGCAGCATTTTTGAGCCAATGCAGCTTGTCTCCCAATTTTGTGGGACATTGGCCAGATTCCTGAAGTTTGCAGGCATTTTCTATTCACAGAGTTCCAGGTCCTCTGGGCCTTAGATGAACAAAGATGAGAAGGATTGGCCAGTCTGACAAATCAGTCAGCTTTATAAGAGGTAGTCATCCTTCTGAGAGCACAGGACCCCTTACAAGCCAGCCAGTCTGGCAGAGATGGCTATCCTCTAAGCTCTGGCTCCAGGAGAGAAGAAAACTCTAGTCTGTCCTTGGACTGGACCACTTACCCTGCTATTTACTGAGTTTTGAATTAGGAAACCTTGAAGACAGAAAGCAAAAAAAAAAAAAAAATCCCCTTACTATACTGTAAGCTCCTTGTAGGTAAGAATAAGTTCTAATTTTTTTATATTCTTAAGTACCTAGTAGAGGGTTCTGCACATGTGGGCACTTAATAAATGTCAGTTAGATTGTGTGATGTTCTTTTGAAATATTGCAGAAAGTGACAACAAATCCATAATGCCAAGACTTTCTAATAAAACAAGTTCATAGCCAAGGATTATCGGGTCTTCCCCTCTTCTCCCTCTGTTAAAAATATCTTTTACAGAGGAGCAGTGAAGGAAAGGAAACCAGAACAGTCTCTGGATGTCTTCCACAGGCATCTCAAATTCAAAACTTCCAAACCATATTTCATTATCTTTCCCCTAAAACACTCTCCCTTTCCCAGTTTTCCTATTTCTGCAAAAGGAATTACCAGAATCCCAGTCACCAAAGCTTACAATCTTGATTTCATCTCCTTCTCAATCTCTCACATGCTCACATAACTACTCAGTTGCCAAAAATGGTTTCCAAGTTGACAGAAACTCTCATACATTTCTTTCCATTCACAAGGCAATCACCCTAGTGGGGACCCTCATCATCTCATGCCTGAATTATTTCCATAGTCTTCTAGTTGGTCTCATTGTCTCAAATCTCTCTTCATTTCAATCCATCTTCCAGTCAACAACCCCAGATTTTCTTAAAGTGTAAGGCTGACCATGCCACCACTTCTCCTAAATAAACTTCAGTGGCTCCCCAAGACCATTGGGATCAAATATGATGTTTTCTTTTTGATATTTAAAACTCTTCATAACCTGTTCCCTTCCTACATTTTTCAGTCCTCTCCTTGAACTCTACAATCCAGTTTCATTAGCCCACTTCTATTTCTTAAACATCCCCTTTCCCACTTCTGTGCCATTGTATTGACCATTCCTCATGCCTGGAAAAAGTTCTCCTTCCTCACCTCCACCTCAGTTTCTCAGCTTCCTTCACATTCCAGCACAAATTCCCCTTGCTGCAGGTAACTTTTCCAGTCCTTGTCTGGCTTCTCCTGCCTTACATTCACACTGTATATTTCTTGTATATACCAAGTTATTTTTGTGCTATCTCCTTCATTAGAATTCTTGAGATACTTGAGGAGAGAGATTGTTTTTACATTCCTTGTTTCCCAATAGCTTAGTATAGGATATGAAAAAGAAATGCTTAATAAATAATTTTTCACTGATTAGTTATAGAGAAATGGCTCATCCAATTCCTGTGTCCAGAAGGAAACCAGTTCATTTGAGAGACAGATATAAATTTAGATATAGGTAAATGAAGAAGTAGATAGATATATATATATACACATATATACATGCACACATATTTATATATATATATATATATATATATATATATATATATATATATATAAAAGACATATCTCTCAGGGCTAGAAAGGATAAGAATTAAAATTAAATGTTACATCTCTCACCCCTCTTATTCACTATGGTAATCACAATGCTAGGTCAGAAAGGCATCATCATAGAAGTTTCATTTAAAATCTTCATGGTCAATAACTCCCACAGAACTTAGCCATTTATACCTTAGGGAGCAAAGAGGTAAAAGCAATACTTCAGGGTCAGTCAACTAAACCATGGGGACAGCTTCCCTACCCTTTTAAAGGGAAACCAACCCAATATTTTGATGATATTCAATTATAGAAATTTGCACATAAAGTGTTCTATTAACCAAAGAAAGCAGGATGGAGAGAGCAGGAACCTTTAACAGATTTTGCATGTTCTATTCTTCTTAAGAGCAGAAATGTCAAGAAAAATAAAGACAAGACAAGGCTATGAATTTAGAGATTCCTTAAGAGATGCCTGTTCACCTTTAAGAATGCAGCACTGATGCTACGGCAGAGTCAGGAGCCAGAATATGTTTTCAACAAGTAGAAGTATCAATTGTAGACTAGACTATTCTGTCTAATAATAAAGCAGAGAAGGGCAGAAGAGATACACAATGATGACTTGAGAGCATGGTGAATGCTGGCACATATGAAACTGTCTCAGATGCCCATAGTGATAGAATGTATAGAAGAGGATGGTTATGGTGAACTAAATTGCCAGCTAATGGAAATCAGGGGTGAAAGGAGTAAATTCAAATTCTGTCTTATGTAGCTACTGGGATTCATGCCCTAGTTGAACTGTATTACAGTTCCTATTCTGGGAGGAGAGGACCTGGAGCCACAAGTCATTGGAATTGGAGAGGCAATCAAATACAACCCAAGGTGAAAAACAGTCAAATTCATTCTTTTTAAATCATCAACTAACATGAAACTCACCTTAAAGAGAAATGACATATGTGGTTTTGTGATATGTTTGTGTATAAGATTTATATTTACATGTGTTATATTATACATATATTTTAAATTAAAATGAATTGTGGAATTACATAGACAGCTAAATGTCACTGTGGATTGAGAGCACTAGACCCAAACTCAGGAAGACCTATGTTTAACTGCAGCTTGTGTGACCTTGGACAAGTCACTTAACCTTTGCCTCAATTTTTTCAGCTGAAAAAATGGGGATGATAATAGAACTTATCTCCCAGGGTTAAGTCAGATCATAGTTCTAAAGGACTTTGCCAACTTTAAAGCACTATATAAATACTAGCTATTATTACTATATTGCAATTATAATATTTATTGTTGCTATCCCAGAGTTGGAAGGAACCAATAGGTCATCATTAACTCTTGCTGAAAAAAATTTCATCTACAGAATCTCCATAAATCTAAGATTTTCCAAACTCACTTAAGCATTTCTGATGTCTGGAGACTCTCAACTCCAAAAGCAGCTCATTACATCTTGGTATAGCATTAATTATTAAGAGGATTTTTCTATATATTAAACTGTAATATGTCACTTATTATTTCTATTTCTTCCCTCCAAGGTCAAATAAAAGTAGTACATTTTACAACATTAGGAAACTGAAGTTCACAGAAGGGAAATGACTTGCTTAGTGTTGCACAGCAAATGAGTTGAAAAACTAGGAAAGATATCCAAGTCTCCTAATTCCCATACCAGTAGAATTGGAGAGAGTAAAGTACAAATAAAGTACTAGGTCTGGAGTAAAGAAGATATGAGTTCAAATCCAGTATCAGACACTTACTAGCAGGATGATCCTTATGTCACTTAACCTCTGTCTGTCTCAGTTTCCTTTAAAATAAAATCTGGAAAATAATAATACCTCCTTCCTTGGACTGTTTTAAGGGGCAAGTGAGAAATCTGTAAAACTTTAAGCAGAATGTCTGGATCATTGTAGGCATTTAATAAATTCTTGTTCCCTTTCCCTCACCCTCCCTATCTTGATTTTAAGTTTGCAGTAGTTTTCCAGCTATAGATAATGGTTTATCTTTATTGAGCAAAAACCCAAAACCACCAGACATGATACTTTCATTCACTGGAAGTCAAGAAATGCATGTTTTGCTAAGTTTGTTGCCAGATCCCATGAAACTACATGCATCACCACTGCCCTCCTTAAATAAATAAATGGATGCATGTATAGCTCTAGCATGAGGTTTCAACTACCATTATAGCCTGTACAGTCAGGAAACTATTACACTACATGTAATAACATGTGATTGTTCTCTTATATGTCCCTGAGAAGCAATTTTTTCCCATTCACTTACTCTAGTCAAATCCTATCAAATGAATTCAATTAAACTCTCTCTTGAGTTTGAAGGTTTGTTGGGAGTGATTTTGAAACAAAGAAACTCCTACCTAAAGTATGAAATCCCTCAACTAAATTTCCATTGAGTGTTTATGAAACCTCTACTTGAACTTCTCTAAAGATAGGAGGCTCCCTGACTCTTAGCACCTTATATTGAACTGAAATGTGTATCTATTTTTCTTCCCTTTGCATTTAGCAGATAGATGATTACAACTGGAAGGAATCCTTGTTGTTCTTCAATCATTTCAGTTGTATCCAATTCTTCATGACTTTATTTGGGGTTTTCTTAGAAAAGATACTGAAGTGGTTTACCGTTTCCTTCTCCAGCCCATTGTAGTTCAGAAAGCAAACAAACAGGGTGAAGTGACCTGGTCAAGGTCATGCAGTTAATAACTGAGGTCAGAGTTGAACATAGAAAGATGAATCTTCCTTACTCCAGGTCTGGTACTCTATCCATTGTACCAACTAGATGCCCTCAGAAGGGAGCCCAGGAATCATAAAATTCATGCCCTCGTTTTGTAAATGAAGACACTAGAACTAAATGATTTGCCTACATTCACATGACTCATTGATAACAGAGATCTTGTAGAATTTGGGGATTTGATTTGCACAACTATACATATTTTAAATGGGCTTTGTTTTTCCTGCCTTCTCAATTGGGAGGGGAAGAGAGGAAGTAGGAAGAGAATACGGAACTAAAAATAAAATAATTTTTAATTTAAATACATGCATATACAACTACATACCTAAATAAATAACAGGGGTGAGACTTGAACCCCAATATTCTGATTCCTTACTGTAGTATATTTTCTACCTCTCTATTAGGTACTATAATTGAAGCTTGAGCAGAATGTTTTATGTTTGCATATGATAGTTCTTCAGATTTTTAAAATAGAGTCCATATTACCCCCTCAATTTTTCTCTTTCCTGCATCAAACATCATCATTTCCTACTAGATTTTTTGGGGGGAAGGATTGTCTCATGAACTATTTGAGACTAAATCTCTTCAAGACAGGCCCCCATTGGGACCACCAAATTTTCTGGATGCAGGGTTGTTGTTGCCCTTTTGTTAATAATTAAAATAATTTCATTACAATAATTTATAGAAAATAAAGTACCTCATATCCATACAATAGTTCTAATTTTTCCATGTGCTTTGTGTTTATTATCTTGTTTTGTAGGATTGAAATGAAACAGAGCTAAGAACTAAACTTCATGAAATGAATCAACAAATTTAAAAAATACTCAACTTTGAATTTAAAGGGATTTAAATGGGAAAGGATGAAAGTATCATGTACCCACTATTCTCACTAACCTCTCCTAAGCTTTCAAGTATGGGGATTTTTTTTTGGTTTTGAAAATGAATAAATTGGGTATGTGGGTGCTCTGAGTTTTTTGTTTATTTTTTGGTTTCAAAAAGAAATTAAAAAGTAATTTGACTTGATAATAGGACAAAGAATCTTAACAAGTTCTAAGTTTCTAAGTTAATGATAGCTTTTTGTTTATTTTTTGGTTTCAAAAAGAATTTAAAAAGTAATTGGACTTGTTGATAGAGCAAAGAGTCTTAACAAGTTCTAAGTTTCTAAGTAAATGAGAGCTATAAAAAGATAGTTTTTTGTCCTTCATTTTTGAAGAAGACAACAACATCAGGGGAGGTGATGCCATAACAAGCCTGGATTGGATTTGAGTGAGGGGGTGCTGTGCTAAGTAACCAGACTCACTTTCTCCTCCAGAGTCATCTGGATCCAGTGGACAGATATGAATCAGGATGACTGGAGATGGCTCTGAATTTGAGGCAATCAAGGTTAAGTGACTAGCCCAAGGACACACAGTTAACTAGTGTCAAGTTTCAGGCTGGATTTACACTCCTGTCCTCCTGACTCCAAGGCCAGTGCTCTATCCACTGCACCACCTAGCTGCCTCCCAAAAAAAAGAACTTGCATTTCACATACTCTATATTCAACAATTCATTTTGGAGTTAACTTATTAAGTACCAGCTATGTATTTCTCATGTATCTCTCAGAGACAGACAAGACAGACAGACAGACAGACAGAGACAGAGAGAGAGAGAGAGAGAGAGAGAGAGATTATGTACTATGAACTAGGCAATATAATACAAAGACAGAAAATTAAACATCCTCTGCATTCAAGGAGATTACATTCTACTGGGAGAAATGGAAACATGTATAAATAGAAGTAAATGGCAGATAGATACAAAATGAATTCAGAGGAATTAGAAGGGGTGGAGGGACTAAAGACTGGGGTAATTGGGAAAGACTGTAGGGGGTAGCATTTGAGCTGAGCTTTGAAGAAAGGGAGGAGTTCCAAGAAGCAGAAGTGAGGAGAAAGCATTAGGCAACTTTTACAAAAGGATAGAGATAGAATGGCATGTACATTAATAAGTTGGCCAGCTTGACTATTATAGAGAGTATTTGCAAGAGAAAGTGTGTCATTGGCCTGGAAAGATGGGCTACAGTCCCACAGTGAAGGGCTTTAAAAGTTAAATACCAGTGTTTATGAGAAAAAATGAGATCAGTCAGATACAGTCTTTAACAGAATAAATAGATAAGATCAGGAACAAAGGTCCATCATAGCCCTATGAAATCAATGGAGAGGGAGAGAGTAAAGACCATCAGTTCCTCAGTTTTGTTTTTCTCTCAGTACTCCAATCACCTGATCTAACAACCATGATTTTAAAAAACTACAATCTTATATTTACCACTTGCCCCTTTTACTTTTGCCTCTCTTTACCTACCTTGAAGGGAACTGTTGTAACTATCACCCATTATTGATGTCAAGTTGCTGAGGAAGAACAGGGTGGGGAGGAAGAAGGAAGAGAGATTACACCCCACCACCTTCTCTTCTCCTCATACACACTCTCTCCCTCTCAACAATCTTCCAAAAACTCCCTTTTATGAGCTTTTTTTCTTCCCAGGTAGAGAAGAGATACAATTCCCAGGGCCAATGCAGGAAGCCCAAGCCTTACTGAGATGGATGTTATAAAGGGAATTTTCTTTTATCGCAGAATAAATAAAAAAAACTACTTACACTTCTTGAATAAGGAAGTGACATCATCAGACCTGTGCTTTAGGAATGCCATTATTGTATCTGTGTGGAGGGAAAACTGGAGAGGTGAGAAACTGGATGCTATGAGAAAATGTGAAGTATTTCAATAGTACAGGGGAAAAAAGGCGATGCAGAAAAAATAAGAAAAAAAGGAGGGGGTGGTAATGAAAGCCAAATTAGGGTGATCATAATAATATGAGTAAAATGAAAAATAGTCAGGGCGACTAGGTGGCACAGTGGATAAAGCACCAGCCCTGGAGTCAAGAGTACCTGGGTTCAAATCCAGTCTCAGACACTTAATAATTACCTAGCTGTGTGGCCTTGGGCAAGCCTCTTAACCCCATTTGCCTTGCAAAAACCTTAAAAAATAGTCAAGAAATATTTTTGAGGGACAGTCAATGAGACTCTGTAATTGTCAAAAAATGTGCTTTTACCTGTCTCCTGAACTTGAAAGTTCATCTCTCACTCCTATAAGCTGCCTTCTATTCCTGAAATGCACCCTTTCTCAATTTTACCTTTAAAAATCCTTGTCATCTAAGGCTCAGCTTAGGTGGCACTTTCTACTGGAAGTTCTTCTGGATCTTTTCCTTCACCCAGCCCCTATGTAAAACTGTTCTCTCCCTCTTCAAATTATCTTGTCTTTCCTTGGGTGTATATATATTATATCCCAGTACTTTTTACTGTATGGGAAGGTAGGGTCTGTTTTACTTGTTTTAGTTAAGTTGATTTGTCTTTGTACTTTCAACACCTAGATTAATGCTTTGCACATAAACTGTTAAACAAACATTTTTTGAGTAAATAAAAAATTGTCTACTCCAAGCTCCTCATTTTACAGATGACGATATGGACTCCAAAAATATGAAGTGATTTGTCCCAAGTCATCAAACTCAGTGGTACACTGGCAAGGCTTAGGAATCATTGAAACTGGATGCAAATTCCACCTCTGACACTTAAATACCTGTGAGATCTTGAGTAATGCACAATCTTTCCAGGCTTCAGTTTACTCTTCTTTGCATGCATGACCTCCGAGGACCCTTCCAGTTCTAGTTATGATCCTACAATCCTCTGACATACAGAACAAGTAAGTCCATAATCTGAGTGACTGTTGAAGTCACAGTATAAAGAAAATGTATTTGTTCCAGAGGATAACTCAATTGTAGAGTATTCATTATAATTGTATCATCAAAGCAGTGTTTCAGCCAGTCATCAAAAAGAACATGGAAACAGCTCTGCTACAAAGAACCCTTCTTTGTAATGGTAATCACTGTAATGGAATTTTAATAGTACTATGGAGTGCCTTCCCTAAAGTCCTGCTGAGATGCCTCATCTTAAGATGGAGGTGACCCTGGATTCTCTAACACTATGGAATTCAAACTCTAGAAGGGCCACCCAAGCTGGAAAGGATCTAAGGAGACACAAGGTCCAGTCTAGCTAAATTCAAAGAGGTTTATCATCAGAAATTTGGCCCCAGAGGAAATTATTTTTTTTCTGCCATAGAAACTCAAAAAGACAAACTGCTTTGGTCTGAAGGGGCTGAAATTTGGTTAAGTGAAAAAGAAACCCAAATTGATGAATTTACATATACTTGAAGGATTGAATTAAATACAGTAATTTTATGAAAACATATAAATTAAACGTTCTGCTGTTTAATATATCTAAAGTGACTTCCTCACATCCAAGAATTAGCTTATTCATCAACTATTGCTTCTAAAACCAAATTCAAATTTATGCCCATGCTAAAAGTAGCATGGTATAATCCAAAAAATACCCAATTTGGATTCAACAGCCCTAGATTCAAATCTTAACTTCACTTACTGCCTCTGTAATCTTTTGAGCAAAATATTTTGCTTCATGAGATCTAAATTTTCTCATATGCAAAGATTATAGTTTGTACTAAATTCAAAGGTTCTTAATGTTTTTGTGTTCCAGAGTCTGGTGAAGTCCATGAACCCCTCCTTGGAATAAAACATTAAGATCACAAAAGCAAACCAATTACAATGAAGTACAAAATATTTTTTAAAATATAGATTCCAGTTTAATAACCTTTAGCCTAGATGATCATGAAAATCCATTCTAGCCTAAATTCTACAATTCTATTTATTCTAAAAACCAAATGTTTTCAACCATGAATTCCCAGCTCAATTTTACATACTTAGGATTTCACAGTTCATTTCTTCCTAATAGTGTAGCTTTACCACTTTATCAAGGTAAACACAGACTTATTCCTTTCCTTTTTGACATGCAAACCCTATCTAGCAGGCAATAATCACATAAGGACAAACAGGTAGCTCAATGGATAGAGTTCCAGGTCTGGAATCAGGAAGATACCTTTCCCTAAGTACAAAGTCTGAAGTCAGACACTTACTAACTGTGTGACCCTAGGTATGTTACTTAATGCTGTTTGCCTCAGTTTCCTCATCTGTAAACTGGAGAGCTAAATGATAATTCACTCCAGCATTTTTGCCAAGAAAATTCCACATGGGATCATGAAGAGTAAGACATGATTAAAAAATGACTAAACAGCAATAACATGTTAGGAAGTGCACTAAGTGCTGGGGATGCAAAGACAGGCAAAAATAATTCCTTCTCTCAAAGATTTCACATCCTATTGAGGGAAATAATATTCAAATGACTAGGTACATATAACACATCTAGGGAATTGATGGAGAGTAATTGAAAGGGAAAGCCATTAGCACCTAGAAGCACTGGGGGAAAACACTCCTACAAAAGATGGAAGTTAAGCAGATTCTTAAAGGAAGCCAAGAATACTAAAAGGCAGAGGTAAGAGGGCAGAGCATTCCAGGCAAATGGGAGACTTCCAATATTACCTTTGAAAGCATATAAATTTTAAGGAAGCATGCTACCATATTAAGCTTCCTGATATTCAGATCTAGTCACTCTACACCTCTGATGAAATCTTCAGTGGCTCCCTATGCTCCATTTTAAGGAGTTCAGACTCCTTTGCCAGGCATTGAAATTCTGCTTTGGTTCATCCATTTGCTTTGTACCTCTCGTGCTCCAGTCAAATTGGATTATCTGTTCTCCTTCCTCCCTTCTCTGGATCATGCCCTGCATGCCCTGACTTCTGTTCCTCTACACATTATTCCCAGTGCCTAGAATGTTCTCCCTTTCTCTTGATGTTTTTGTCCTTCATTTTCAAAGAAAACCGTGACATCAAGGAGGAGATGCCATGACATGCAAGTGAATTGAATGGGGGGGGGGGGCTGTGCTATATCATCAACCTCACTTTCTCCTCCAGAATAATCTGGTTCTAGTAGTCAGATATGAATCAGGATGACTGGAGATGATTCTCACATAAAGATATGAGGCAATCTGGGTTGTGATTTGCCCAAGGTCACACAGCTAGTGAATATCAAGTGTCTGAGGCAGGATTTGACCTCTCATCCTTCTGATTATAAATAAGACCAGTGCTCTAGCCAATGCACCATCTAGCTGCCCCTTCCCTTTCCCATATTCATCTGATGAATTCCTACCATCATTTAAAGTTCAATTCAAAATGTTATCTCCTTTGGAAAGCTTTTCCTGATTTCCCTTCTTGTTGGTAGCAACTTTCCTTTTTGGACCTTATGTTGTATTTTGTTTAATGTACTTCTCTAATTCACTTAGCATGAATTATTGTGTATTGTTATATGTATTTGTGTCTTTAACTCCCCCCTACACATATACATACACACAAACACATATACAAACACATACTCTATAAACCCTATAAGAGCTTATAATCTCTAAACTTTATACCTCCCCCAATGACTAGTATTTTAACTAAAAGTGAGGATTCTGGATTATGTAATCTCTGAGGTGCCCTTCAGCTCTTAATCTCGAATTCTGTGATTCGTTGAAGGAGGAATTTTATGAGACTGACAAACAGCTTTTATAATTGGAACAAATCATGCATGCCATTCAGTAATACTTGGAAATCCATCATGCATTTGATTTACACCCAGCATTAATAAATCACACAAAAGTAGCCCCTGTGTAGCCAAGATAGTAAACAAAAGTAAACATTGTGTTTCACCTACCTATTTGGCTAGACTCAGTGAAAACTCTGGCTTCATCCACTGGAAGAATGCCTTTAGTATTTGACTAGATTGGTTATTTCTGGAACCTTTTCTGGAATATTAACTTTATTTGCTCTAAATCTGCAGGAAGCCACAGTGGAAGTGCAATGAAATATAAATGATTAAAAAGTAAAGGAGAAAAAATGTAGGTTGCTGTGTGTGTTTTTGCCACAACTTTCAGCAGCTCATATGTTAGCCACCTTCTTTCAGAGGCAGCAAGACCCTTATTGTTCCTTACTCCAAAACCTTTCTAGCTGGGCTCCATCAATTGCTTCCCAGGAAAGCTTGGGAAAAGAAGCTAGGTTCAAATCCTGACTCTGCAAGTCACTTCTCTCTGAGACTCAGTTTCCTCATCCATTAACAAGAGGCTTGACCCAGATCATTGCAAAGGTCCTTTTCCAGCTCTAACATTCTTTAATTATCATAGGCCACTAAACTCTAAATGCTTTCTCAAATGCACATGGCATGCTAAACTAATGGGTAGTTGTTGTTTAGTCAATTTTCAGTCATATATGACCCCCCCCCATTTTGGTATTTATAGGCAAAAATTACTAGAGTATATCTCATTTATAGATTAAGAAACTGAGGCAAATTAGGGTTAAATGAATTGTCCAGGGTCACACAGCTAGTGTTTGAGGTCAGATTTGAACTTAGAAAGATGGGTCTGTCCACTCTATTCACTGTGCCACCTAGCTGCCCAGAAACAAATGTTCAATATATGTTATTTAAGGCAATTTTGTTGCTAAGGAGGGTGGACAACCTCTCCATAAGAGTTTCATTAACTCAACATCCTAACCAGTTATTTGAATTCCTTTCCTAAATAAGAAAATCTCCAAGAAAGAAAAACAAAATTTCTCAGAAGATATTATTTCCATTCTGTAGATGTTTACTATTGACCAAACTGGTTTCATACAAGAAAACTAATATCATTGGCACTAAATAGGAAAAGAGTCCAAATCAGTTTGATGTCCTATGTTGATGTTATTCCAAATTTTTTCTATCAATAATAAACAGCTTACAAATGCTAATGAGTAACTAATTCCCTTTGCCTCTGAGGAAAGCAGTAAAATAAAAAATGCTTTAAAGTGAAAAACCTCTCAATTCTATAGTCTTCAAGATTGTCAAAACACTGAGATGTCTTAAATCTTAAAATATTTATATTCAAACTATGTAACATGGCAAACAGAAAATTGATTTTCCAGCTGTCTTACATACAGCCACTCATCTGCTTAATGATTTTAACCATTTATAAGTGGAGCAAAACCTATGCACAATGTTGTAATATCCCAGTTAGATGAATGCTTTCCAAATTTCAAAATTATTCTTTATTCACTGATTGAGTCAAATTACATGTATATAATCTTACTTATTTCAGTACATTAAAATAAAAAGGTTGTGGAATTTTGCATTTTCTTTTTGAAAGACAAATTGTACAAATAATTTAATGCATATAGGAAAAAGGGAGAATAAAAATGTATCACATAACTGAAAATCCACAGGGGAAATTTTATTTTTAAAATGGCAGTTATAATGCCTTGAATTTCATTGAGGCATGTAGTGATACACTGTCTTTCTTAAGTGGAATATAGAGCAAGAATGTATTGGATAAAAATCCACCTAAAAATGAAAACTGTTGTGACAAAATGTATATTTTCTAAGTATGTCTAACTGGAGAACTTCTTAAGAGCTTACAAACATTATGTTTATATACATATATATGTATATATACATATATATATATACTATCTAATAATTGATGGTTCTTCTAAGAGACAAATCCTTCTCATCATTAATTTAAATGAGTGAACATCCATATAACAAGGCACTGACTGATATATGATACTTCCCCTCTTTTTAAAAGAATTTATATCCTGGTCCTGCCACTAATTAGCAATGTAATTTTAGATAAATTATCTCCTCTCTCAGAGCCTCAGTTTCCTTTTCTGTAAAATGAAAGAGTGAAACAAGATGTTTTCAGTGATTCCTTTCATTTTTATTGGGCATGTATATTTGGTGTCACCATTGACACCAGGTCCTATATTCCTTACAAACCCTCCTACAAAAGGTAACACTGCAGATTGCAGTTCACTAGTCAAAGTGATAGAAAGGGTTCACTAGGTCTCAGTCCCATCACAGTTCAAATTTGCATTTTATGCTAAAAAGACTTTAGTACCTAAACTGCCAATGTGCCAATATGAATAGGATGCAGCCCCTGGAAAACCTGTTCTTACACTTATTTCAAATATCAGTACCAAAGATGATTGCTTGTCTTATAGCTGAACAGGGAAAGGTCAGATCTCATAGCCTTGAACAGAATTTATTTTTAATCAGTCCATGAGGTTCCTTTAAGAGAAAAAAAAACTGCCCTCCACAGAGAAATATATGGATATTAAAACAACTGCAGTCAGATGTGTTCGTCACTTGCTGATATCAATCATTACTCCCCATAATTAAGGGAGTGAGTGGTTATTTGTGCTAGTGTTTGGTAAATCAATGTTGAGTTTGCTGCTTTAAGTACATTTTATATAAATATTTAAAACAATTCAATGCTACAAATACCTTAAGGAATATGTAATTGTGAGCTCTTTCATTACAAAATGCTTATTTTGCAAGGGACATGTTCTGTTTTTATCTATTAACAATGAGCAATGCCACATGCAGTAAAACCTTATTAAGTCAACATCAGTTTATCAAAATTGTCTGTAATTCAAAAAAATACCTATTTCCTTCCCCTCCCATATGTCCTATTGTTCTTTAATAATGGTATTCATTCCTATTTCACTGAAAATGCATTTTCCAGCCCTGTGGATTTCAAATTAATGAAATTTTATAGTTCCCTATTTTCACCATTCCTTGAAATATTAAGCCATACAATTCCCACTTCAATTCTCTGAAGTCAATAACTATATCATAGCTGTAATCCTACTCTTAATATCACTTTGACATAACAGCACCCACTCTACACAAATAAAATGACTGCGATTAAGTTAAGCAACCAGTCAGTCGCTAGGTCCTCTCTTCTTCCTCTCTATGGCATTTCTATACTCATATTATAATCCTCCCTCTACTCTCCCATTCCCCAACTGACTTTTGTGAGCACTTGGGTCAATTGTTTATGGCAGCTTCAGATATCAGATTCCAAAAGTTATAAAGACGGCCAAACTCATCCCATTAGCTAGAATCATAGTAGATCCTCTGTGGTCCCTCTCTGCCCTTGCCCTACCTTGTTCCTAATCTTCCTATGTTAACTCCAAATAGCTATGACTTTTCCTTCTGTCTGCACAACTTCCACATGGATAGTCAACAGTCAAAGATGATGGCAGGGTCTGGTAATGTCATCATAATCCAGAGCCAAACTAAATTCAAATTTTCTATATTGGTCACATACCATACAAACACACACACACACACACACACACACACACACACACACACATACTTCACACAACCATAGAACAAGTTGCATTTTATTATTTGAAAACCATCTGTGATGCACATGTTGTATCATGGTTTTTAACTAAGGTCTTTGGGAAGAAAAGGCATTATTGGATTGGAAAACAAAAGGAATATCAATTTTAAATTTTTAAATAAGGAAACATAGTCTTACCTTTACCTGGATTTGTAGGAAAGGGGTTTCCAAAGTCCTG
Organism: Macrotis lagotis; assembly: GCF_037893015.1. NCBI lineage: Eukaryota > Metazoa > Chordata > Mammalia > Peramelemorphia > Peramelidae > Macrotis > Macrotis lagotis. The sequence goes on from NC_133665.1 coordinate 67,717,827, forward strand.
TTGTTTTGGCTTCAAAGAATGTGGCATTGGCATTCCTGGACCCTGGGGCACCTGGAATAGAGGCTTTCCATTGGTAACCACTTGTCTCCTGGGGCTCAGTGCTGGAAGGTGGATGGGGCTATCAGCTGAGTTGTTCTGAGGAGCTACCCCTCCTCCTGAGGGTAGCTTGAGATGGAGACTCCCAACAGCAGGGCTGGGGGTACTGCCATTGGATGATGGGCAAGATGTTCCTGATGGAACTCTGACAGGGGGGATGTGTTGGCCACTGATCATTCCTGGTCCTTGTGGAGTGCCTGAAGTACAGTGGAGATTCATGCTGCATGACCTTCCATTCATTGTGAAAAGTCAGAGTCTAGGGGTCAATAAATCCAGTGGCACTCCTTTCAGACCAGGTCCAGTAAATTACTCATGGTGAAGGACTTATGCCTGTTTTAAAAAACAAACATAGGGATTTTTTTAATCAAGAATTAAAATACTTCATTGGAATACTCCATATCGATAGTATCTACAAAAAAGGGTTTTTTAAGGGATACCTACATCAAAATTATACTAAACAAATTATCACTTTTCCTAGAAATTTACAATTGTCAAAATGAACTCTCAATCTTTATGAACTATGAAATCACTATTTTAAAAGTTCCTAGTGACTCCTCTAATTCCAAAAACCAAGACTTTGAAAGACTTAAAAATTCTGATCAATGTTATGATTGGGACCAATGATAAAGTATGCTACTCACCTCCTAACAGAAAGGACATGGAGTCAGAGTGCAGAATGAGACATGTTTTAGTCACAACCAAGACAGAATTTATTTTTCTTGACTATGAACATTTGTTATAAGTGTTTTCATTCCCCTTCCCCTATTCTCAGTAAGGGTGGTGATGGAAAGAAAAGAAAACAGTTTCTTCTTAACTAAAAAAATTAATTGTATCTGAAATAGCCATAAAAGTTAGGCAAGGACTCATTGGCAATCCAAATTCAAGAATACTTTTTTCTTTATAATAAAACTGTTATGTTCCCCCTTATCCCTCTAGAAAACTAGTTTCTAAGGCTGGGATTCAGTATGTATTCTTGCTCAGATAGTGCCCTTATTACATAGAATAAAAAGTGAACCATGACATGTCTCAGCTTCCAATAAGTTTTGGATAGGTAGTCACTTGCATAAGCTAGAAAGCAATGTCAGCAATGTCAGGGTAATAGCATCATATTGCCCCATGAGCAGACAAATAAATCTAAGATACAAAACCATGAACAATTTCATTTTCTTAAATTCTGGAAGGGGAGGAAGGAGAAAATGGGTATGAAAATGGAATATGTACAAAAGGGAAAAGAAGTTTAAGGCTCTAAGTTAGATCCATCCAGAATGGAATTGCCAAAGACAACAAAAAGGAAACTTGGTAATGATTGTCTGACATCTTATTTTACAAAAGAGGAAAATCAAGTAACCAACAATGGAATAAATGACCTCTCCAAGGTCATGTAGGTAACAAGTACATGAGTCAGGACTTGACTCTAAATCCACTGTTCTTATACTCCTCTACACCAGGAACCACATGTAGAAAAATCAAATCCAGAGATGTATGGGAGCGGTGCTTCCTGCCCCACTACACCAAAGTGCAGAAGAATGAGAATCCATAGTTATCAGGGCCAAGTTCTGAATCATACACCAACAATGTGGCAATGGTCCCCAATATTTAAAGTTCCCATTTGAATGTGCCCTCAGAAGTAAATGGGGGTGGGGGAGAATGGCATGGGGAGATATTCCCAAATCAAACATTTTAAAATCTGTTTTACTCCAATACTTTTTAACAAGAGACTTTTTTTTGCTTTTCCCTAGTTGCTTGTGTTATTGCCATTCCTGAAAACTTGTATATACTTTAGATATATTTTATATTGACATTGCTATGTGTATATTGCTTCCTCCCAGAGAAATGTAAGCTCCTTGAGGGAAGGAACTATTCCATTTTTCTCTTTTTTGCATAATTCTTGGAACTACTATGGTGGTTAATAAATACGTCTGGGATGGGAGCAGCTAGGTGGTGCAGTGGATAGAGCACCAGCCCTGGAGTCAGGAAGACCTGAGTTCAAATCTGGCCTCAGACATGTAATAATTACCTACCTGTGTGACCTTGGGCAAGCCACTTAACTCCCACTGTCTTCCAAAAACCAAAAATAAAAATAAAGAAATAAATGCTCAGAGGGGAAATAACTGTCTATAGATTTGCATACACATCTCCAAGATGAAATCCAATAATACTTCCTAGTTCTAAAGCAAGGTCATTTTACCCATAGGTCTCGAAGTCCAGGGCCAAATATTGATCTGCTGTATGAGGAGGCTGATATGATAACCAAATAATTTCAGCTTTGTGAAATATGAAACTCTCTTGGAGGCAGTTTTAAATGCAGGTTATAAGCACTCTTACACACTATGCTTGCATGAAGTAAGGAGAAAGCTGAACAAATCGAGGAAGCAGCAAAGAAATTAAAGTCATTATCACAATGATTCCTATTTCATTGGGATACCATTAATATCCTTTAAACAGTGTGGACCCAAAGTGATCGTGAACCACATAATAACAATAATAGCAATGAACATCTTCTACCTACTGAATCCCTACTTGTGTTTTCAACCCAGTTCAATTGCCACCCTTCCCAAGAAACCTTCTTTCAATGTTAAAAATAAACTTCTCCCTCAGACCTCTTATAAGACTGTTTTATACTTCTCTAATTTACTTCATAGAAATACTGTGAGAAAAGATCAATTTGGATTGGTATCTTAATTCCCCTCTCAGACTGTAAACTTCATGAAAGGACAGAAACCTCTGTGACTTTAATAAAATTTTTATCTTCCTCAGGACCCAGACCAGGGATCTACACAAACCCTAAATAAATATTTACTGAATGAACAAACTAATATTTATATGATGATTTAAGGTTTATAGAGTACTTTCCTCAACCCATCTATAAAGGAGGAACCAAATAAAGACAGGCAAGAGAATTCACAGAATCTCAAGGGTTGAAAGGGACCCAGCCCTCTCTTCTCACCTTACATGTGAGACCTCATTACTCCATATTTGAGACATGTTAGAAATCAGCATCTATTCAAAAAACATGTAAAGCTCATGAGCTCCCACTGAATATTTTTTTACCAGTCAAGCACAGAACACATTAGCTCAAAACATAAAATAATTTTTAAAATATCATGTCCAAGTAACAAGAAAGGTTCTTCCATTATTGCCACACAGAGGTATAGATTATCGTGCCATCAATGAGAGATGAGACTTACATAGAGATCATATGCATCATGGACAAATCCCAGGTTATGCTCTCAAGTTGGTATCTTTGTTGGAACCTTCCTTTGCCCCAGTTATCCCTTCTTGCTTATTTCACAATGCTAAATATACCACAAATATAATAAAACTGCAAGGTTCTTTCTTAGAGAGGAGTCCTCTACTTATTCCTGTTCACTTTTCCATTCTTTGTTTTTAATCCAACTGAGCTGCTTCCTGCTGTCATTTTCAAAGGTTCATAAGCTATGAGATCTCTTCTACTAAAAGAGTATATCAACTCTTTTAGATTCAAGCCTTAGGCATTATTGTTAGCAAGTTTCTCGTTTGAGAACAGCCAGCCAACTAAAGAAGTCTTTAAAAATTTGTTTCTCTTTTGAACTGAACTTCACTGTTGACACATAAATTCTACCAGTCTAAACTCTTATTTGTTATAGTCAGAATATTTCATATATATTTTATCATACTTTTGTTTGCCAGTTCATATTCGTACTTCACATCCCAAGAGTTGACTTAGTAAAACAATAAAGGACCTAGGGGAACTATGTAAAAGATGATATTCCTATCAACTTCCATTATGCTCTTGGTCTAAGTTGAGGCCCTGTAAATCAAGAACTGTCAAACAAATAGCAGTCAACAATATTCTAGGATATGCAGTGATATCAAATGCAATTGGAAAAATAATTAAAATAAATAAAAATTCAATAGAACATAGATAATTTTAATATATGTTTTCTAAGTCAATATGCAGCTAGCAGGAATCCTTGTGAATTTTTTTTAATTTGAATTTGACACTACTGATGTAAATTATCTTAGAAACAAGACTATAGGGATGTTGGTGAGGCTGGTGAAGCTGGTGCCCTTTATCCCTTTATCTCTTTTCCTTAACCACAAAATCTGCTTTGTGGAGTTAGCAACTTTGGTACTCCTCACCATGTGTACACACACACACACACACACACACACACACACACACACACACACACACCTTCAAGGAAAATCTCTCTGATCTATACAGTTGTTTCGAAAATCTAAGCCAATACCCTTTATTCCAGCATTGCCACTTAGTAGTGTATATATCCCAAAGAGATCACACACAAAAAGGGGGGGAAAGGACCTGCATGTACAAAAATCTATATAGCAACTCTTTTTGTGGGGGCAAAGAATTAGAAATTGAGGGATGCCTATCAATTGGAGAATGGCTGAACAAATTGTGGTATATAAATGTGATAGAATACTATCGTGCTAAAAGAACTTATGAGCAGGTAGATTTCAGAAAAACCTGGAAAGACTTACTGCATTGACTACTGATAATGAGTGAATTAAGTAGAACCAAAAGAAACATTGTACATAGTAAGAGTAACATTGTATGATTATCAAATATGATAGACTTAGCCCTTCTAAGTAATATAAAGTTCTAAGACAATTCCCAAAAACTCATGTTGTAAAATGTTATCCAAATACAAAGAAAGAACAACAGTCTGAATGCCGACTGAACTAAGCATACTATTTTCTTTTTCTTTTTCTTTTTTTTTTTTTGCTTTTTCTTTCTCATGGTTTTTCCCTTTTGTTCAGATTCTACTTTCATAGCATGACTAATGTGGAAATATGTTTTACCTATTTATACCCTATTTTGTTATAACCTACTCCAGATTGCTTGCTGTCTTGAGGAGTAAGGAGGTAAGGAAAAAAAGGAAGAAATATTTGGAATTCAAAGATCTCATAAAAATTAAAGTTGAAAACTAACTTTACATATAATTGGAAAAAAATGAAATTTTTTTAAAAAGAAAATCCAGCATAAGAAAAAAAGCTCATTTAGAGAGATATGATAAAAATCTAATTTATAGAGGACATACATTTCTCAAATAATCTACAGTTATTCAAGGATGTGCTGAAACTAGTTCTAACTGCTCTGAGAGAGTCAATTGTTAAAATTTTCAGTGTGATCATCAGCACTTCTGAACAAGGCTTGATTTTTTTAATTGTTAAATTATCTAGACTTTAAAAAATGATGGGGAAAATGTTAAAAAATATATATAGATTAAATTTAAAAGTGTTTCATGTATTTTTTAAAAGCTAATAATTAAATGTTTGCCAACATATCATTGGATAGAACATGAAACGCTTTCCTTACCAAGGCTCTTCAACAATAATAGTGTTAGTACATCATAACCAAACTCTATCATAATGTTATACCAATTGAAAGATTTAGAACAAAAGAACTTGAGCTTGAATCCTGTCTCTGCTATTTACTTCTTCTCTGATCCCTTATAGTTATAAATCTGTAATCATCCTAGTCATATAAATCATGTGGTTTCTTTATATATATATATATGTGTGTGTATGTATATATATACACATATATATATATATATATATATAACAAATTGCATCCAATTGCAACTTCTTTTAAACTTTTTTGAAGGCATAAAAAATGAGAAAGAGATAATAGTCCAGAGTAGTCTTTCCATCTCTGCCCTGGAAAGATTTCAGGGCAATCTTCCTAGTAATCATGTTTAAGAAAACTGGGTTCTATTCCCAGTCAGTCTATTGATTCAGTGGGTGATTATGGCAAGTCATTTTGTTTCCTGGTATTTTACCAGATAACATTTGCCATTTATTTCTCAGACATTAATTAAATAATGTTTGCAGAATCCTTTGAACTCTACAAAGAAAAGCACTTACTCAGTACCAGAAAAAAATCAAAAGAAATATGATTTACTGGCAATTTATTTAAACTGGGGAATTATCCAGCAGGACTGGAAACATGAGTCACTGTGTCTATGGTCCAAGTGACAAGTGTCTGTAGATTTTTAGACTGTGTCCATTTCCAGGTTTCTAAAACAAGAGAGTCATTTTTGGCAACAAGAACACATACAATCAGGAATTTCCATCAAAAATCTGAACAAAAACATATTTACTTATCATACCATTAGATTGGGTCATTAGGATGGAGAGGTTATTAAAAGGAATAAATAATTAAATAGCTGAGAGTTTTGTTAGAGATTGGATATTTGCACCTGACTATCTTTGACAAGATATTAATTTTGTTTTAATTTTTTTAACAAATCATCCCCTTAATTTTATATAGCTTCAAGATAAAAGTAAAAGAAAAAACTTAAAATATGATACCTAAAAAACATAGCCAGCAAGAAAAATTATTACTAGCAAGAGAAAAATATGATAAAGCCAGGAAGAGCAGTTTAGAGATAAAAGAAACCACATTTAAATATATCCACATTCCAGTTTTCCACAATAACTATCCGTTATAGACTTTCCAGTATCAGACTCCAGAATAAAAAACTCATGTTAGTCTATTTTAGATATATATGCCAGCTCCAAAACAATAGTAACATAGTATAACTCTATGGGCACCTTTCTTTTCAACAACTTATTGACAAATTGAGTTGAATAGAATATAAAATAGTATGTGAAGTTCAGTGGACTTTCCACTTCCAACTAAATGGTAATAGAATGTTTCACTGATGTTTAAAGCCTTCCATAGTTCAGTTCTAATCTATTTTCAAGGCTGATAACATACTTCTTACACAATGTTCCATCTAAACCATCTCCTCCCTCATCACTTTTTTCATGTACCAGAATGTCTATTTTCCCAGCACCCAGTTCAAATACTATTCTCCAAAAAGATTTTTCCCAATCCCTTCCCCAGTTATGTATTTTCCCACAAGAAAATTGTCTTGTATGTATTTTGTATATATACATAAATATCTGTTTATACTCATGTTGTCTCTGTTAACATAATGTTGGCTTCTTGAGGACAGGCATTGTTTTATTTTTATCTTTCTATCTTCAATTCTCAACTTAGAGCTTGGCACAAAATAAGTATTTAATAAATATGCATTGATTATGTTCTCTTATCTCTACTCTGGACTACCTCTATACCTGCAACCTATACTTCTTGAAGTTTGTTCCTTCCTGCAAGAACCAAGATGCCATCTCCTTTATGATATTTTCTTGACCTCTCTAAACAACCCTAATTGCCTTCTACCAAAAGTGAATTCTGGGGCCAGCTAGGTGGCGTAGTGGATAAAGCACCAGCCTTAGAGTCAGGAGTACCTGGGTTCAAATCCAGTCTCAGACACTTAATAGTTGCCTAGCTGTGTGGCCTTGGGCAAGCCACTTAGCCCCATTTGCCTTGCAAAAACTAAAAAAAAAAGTGATTCCTTTTCTTTAAAGTTATCATAGTATTTCCCTGGATCTTTCCTACATATTATAAAATTCAATTAGAATTTATTAAACACCTACAATATTTCAGGCATTGTGTTAAGGATACAAATTTAAAAAAGAAAAATAGTTCCTGTCCTCAAGAAGTTTACAATCTGATGGAAAGAAAACAACACATAAAAGACTGAAAAGGCAGAGGAGAGTATCCAATTCAGGAGCATAGTAGAAAAGTCAAAGTAGTCGCTTAGTGCAGACAAAGTGAGAAAAAAATGTCTTAGCTGAGTTGCCTCCTTAAATGAAGGTTTTTGAACTTCATGGTTTAACTCTCCAATCAGAAGGACAGAGAGAGAGGTGATTAGTTAGAACATCAAGACTGATGGAATCATACAGGTTTTCTCAAAAATAAGCTTCCTGGGAAGATGACAGAAAAAAGTCAGGGACTAGACTGAGTGCCCCCAAATTCCCCTCTAAACAATTTTAAAATAATGCCTCAAAATGAATTCTGGAGCAACAAAACCCACAAAAGGATAGGGTGAAACAATTTTCCATCATAAGACTATTTAGAGGGTTGACAGGAAAAGTCTTTCACACAGGCAATGCACCTGCGGGACAGTAGCAGGTCTGGTCTCAGCAAGCCAACAGCAGCCTTTGGAGGCAATTGAATCTGAATCAACTGCTTTCAGAGTTCTCAGTCCATAGATAGTAAGGGAATTGGACCAACTGGTCAGAAAAATATTATAGGGACCCTTCATTTTTAACTTTTTTGTTTTTGAAAGGCAATGAGCTTAAGTGACTTGCCCAAGGTCACACAACTAGATAATTATTATGTGTCTGAGGCTAGATTTGAACTCAGGTCATCCTGACTCCCTGACTAGTACTCTATCCACTGCACCACCTAGTTGTCCCTAGGGACTCTTTTGTTGATGCTGCATACAGGACTCTGTTGTCCATACACAGATCCAGTTGCAAAAGCAGAGCAAAGAAAATCATTAGCCCATCAGAGCTTATGGACTCAGGGGAATAAGTTCCTGGTCAAAGTTCTAGGACAGAAAAAAACACTTGAGGTTTATCACAGACCAAAGCACAGCCTAAGAGAGTCATAAACACATGTCTCTTCTTAGATCATACTAACTTGAAAGAACTAAAAATGTATAGACCCCAGAAGTAGCTCTGGAAACTATTGCACAAAAAAAACCTGAAGTTTGGCATAGTACTCCCAGAGAAGAGCCCACCTTTAATATACAGTTAAAAGTAAAGAAAACTTCTGAGAAAATAAGCAAACAAAAAAAAAAAAAGAATCTGACCACAGAAAGTTACTATGATGACAAGGAAGACCAAAACATAAACTCAGAGAAGACAATAAAGTCAAAACTTCTGCATTCAAAAACCTCAAAGAAAAATGTGAATTGTATCAGGACCAAAAAGAATCTTTGGAAGAACTCAAAAAGTATTTTTAAAAATCAAATAAGAGAGGGAGAGGAAAATTGGTAAATCAAATTATGATGAAGAAAGGAAATTATGAGAAAAGAAAAGTCAATGGCTTAGTAAAGGAAAAATAGAAAAAATACTGAAAAAAAAAAAACAAAATAGACCAAATGGTAAAAGAAGCACAAAAATCCACTGAAAAGAACTCCTTAAAAAGCAGAATTGGCCAGAATAGGAAAAGATGTATAAAAATTGACTGAAGAAGAGAATTACTTAAAAGTAAAATGTTCAGATGGAAAAGGAGGTACAAAAGTTCACTAAAGAAAATAATTCCTTAAAAATTAGAATTGGGCAAGTGAAAGCTAATGACTCCATGAAAATCAAGCATAAATAAAAACAAAATCAAAAGAAGGAAAAATAAAATAAAATATCTCAGTGAAAAAAATAATTGACCTGGATGATAATTGATTGAGGAGAGAAAATTTAAGAATTATTGGATTTCCTGAAAGTTATGATCAAAAAAAAGAATCTGGACATCACATTTCAAGAAATGATCAAGGAAAACTACCCTGATATCCTAGAACCAGGGGGTAAATTAGAAACTGAAATAATCCATTGGTCATCTGAATAAAATCTCAAAATGAAAACTTCCAGGAATATTTTAGCCAAATTCCAGAGCTCCTAAGTCAAGGAGAAAATAAGGCAAGTAACCAGAAAGAAAAAATTCAAATATGGAGTCACAGTCAGGATAACACAAGATATAGCAGTTTCTATATTAAAAAATCAGAAGACTTGGAATTTACCAAAGGGCAAAATATCTAGGATTATAACCAAGAATCCCATATCAGTAAAACTGAGTATAATCCTTTGGGGGAGGGAGGAATGGACGTTCAATGAAACAGAGGACCATCCTGTTGAAAAGACCAGAGCTAGGTAGAAAATTTGACTTTCAAATACAAGACTCAAGAGGAACATATAAAAATGAATAGGAAAGAGAAATCATATGGAATTCAATAAGATTACACTATTTATATTCTTACATGAGAAAATGATACCTGTAACTCCTAAAAGCTTTCTCATTATTAGGGAAGTAAGAAGGAATATAGATAAATAGTAGATGGATGAATGGATGGATGGAGGGATGGAAGGATAGAGACAGAGAAAAGAGGACAAGAGAGAGGGCACAGATGTGAGTTGGAAATGATAAAATGATAGCTAAAACTAAAATTAAGGATTAAGAAAGAAGAAAATACAGAGGGAAGGGAGAGCTAAAATAGTGCAATTATCTGACATGAAAGTGGTGAAAGAATTTTTACAATGGAAGGTAAAATGAAGAAAATGGTGGGGGGGGGTCTTGAACCTTACTTTCATTGGAATTGACTCAAAGAGGGAAATAATATACACATGCAGTTAATATAGACATATTTTATCCTACAGAAAAATTGGAGATATAAGGGAATAAGAAGAGAGAGAGAGAGAGAGAGAGAGAGAGAGAGAGAGAGAGAGAGAGAGAGAGTCTAATGAATGGAAGGTGGATTGAGAAAATAGTAGTTGGAAGAAAACTACTTTTGATGTTGGACAGTGTGAAAGAAGAGAGTAGAAAAAATTAAGGAAAAGAGGATATAGAGAAATAATCATCATTACTGTGTAAAGAAACTTCAGCAAGTTTCTCTGATAAAGGTTTCATTTTTCAATAAATAGAGAACTGAGTTAAATTTATAAGAATGTAAGTCATTCTCCAATTAATAAATGGCCAAAAGATATGAACTAGCAGTTTTCAAACAAAGTAATCAAAGCTATATATAGTCATTTGAAAAAAATGTTTTAAATCACTGCTGATTAGAGAAATGCAAATTTGAAAAACTCTGAAAAACTGGGACATTAACTTCACTATTAGTGGGGTTCTAAACTGATCTACCATTCTGGAAAGCATTTTGAAACTATTCCCAAAGGACAATAAAAGTGTGCATAACTTTTATGTCTCAGCAATACCACTACTAGGTAAGTTAAGTGAGTTAAGTGAGAAAGTTAAGTGAGAAAAATCTATATTCACAATAATATTTTAGCTGCTCTTTTTGTGGTGGAAAAGAATTTTATGTTGAGGGTATGCCATCAATTGAGGAATGACTGAACAAGTTTGTGGCAGATGGTTGTAATGTAATACCATAAGAAATGATGAGCAGTATGCTCTCAGAAAAACCTCAAAGACATAGATGAATTGATGCAGAGTGAAGTAAGCAGAGCCAGGAAAACATTGTACATTGTAACAGCAATATTGTACAATGATCAGTTGTGAATGATTTAGCTATATTTATGATTAAAAATGATATATACCTTCACAGAAAGAACTGATAGTCTAAAAATTGGAGCATACTTTTTTACTTTATTTTCCTTTTGTTTGTGTTTTCTTTCACATGACTAATATGGAAATGTGTTTTGTATGACTTTACATGTATAACCTGTACCAAACAACCTGCCTTCTCAAGAAGGGTGTAGGGGAGAGGAGGAAAAAGGGAGAATTTTTTTTAAAATGAATGTTAAAATTGTTTCTACATGTAATTGGGTAAAATATTATATAATAAGAAAAAAATAAATATTAGTTTTCTTCTAAGAAACAAAGAAAAAGCAGACTTACAAGATCCTGGTACTACTTTTTCTGGTCTCCTAATTATTTATGCAAAGAGTGTATATATAAATATATACATATATACAGAAGCAAAAGTCTCATCAACCTCCAAATTTGGGTTAACAAGATTAAAGGATAAGTACTTTGCTCTGGTATTAATACTTCTCCCTATTAGTGCAAAATGAGGCAGCTAGGTGGCTCAATAGATAGAACATTAGGTCTGGAAAGACCTCACTTCAAATCCAGCATCAGACACTTACCAGTTGTATGTCCTGGACAAGTCACAACTTATGTTTATTTTCTTAGAGAAGGAGATAGAAAACCCATTCCAGTATCCTTGCTAAGAAAACCCCATGAATAGTATTGGTGTGATGTCATGAAGAGTCAGATACAACTGAACAACAACAAAAACATACAGTGCAAAAAGCCTTACTAGCACCCTCAGATAAAATCAATGATGTCTCTTTTGCAAGTGCTGAGGTTCAAGTCACTGTACTAAACCTGGGGATACAAAAAGAGAATCAAACGATAGTCACTGCCCTCACCATTTAATGGAAGACAACCAAATAAACAAATAAATACAAAGCAAGCTATATGCAAGATATATAGAAAATAATTATACAGGGTTGGGAAAATCTTCCTATTGAAGGAAGTTAAGAAAGAGACAGAGAGAGCAATCCATGTATAGGGAAATCCATGTGTGGAAAATTCTGGGAGCCCAGAGATGGAATGCCTTTTTTCATGGAACAGCAAAGAGGCCAGTGTCACTGGACTGGATAAAACATGGTGGAGCATAATGTGTAGGAAAACTGAAAAAAGGGTCTTTGAACACTAAATAAAAATTTTATATTTGATCCTGGAGGTAATTGGGAGGTACAGTTGTTTATTAGTTTGAGCAAAGTTGGGAAGGATATGGCATGGGCAACCCCACACTTAAGGAAAATCACTTTGGTGGTTGAATGGAAGGTGGATTAGAGGGAAAAGAGATTTGAGGCAAAGAGATGCACCAGCAGATTACTGCAATAGATCAGGAGTGAGATGCAGAACAAAAGGAAGAAAATGTTATATAGGAAGAAGGAGTTGGCACTGAACTTCCCCCACACACACTAGATTTTCCCCATCCCTTATTTTTTGAGGGAAAGAATCAAACATTATCTCAAGGATTCCCTGGGGAAGGTGAGATTCATGATATTACTGAGGAGTTTGTCTCTCTAGTAGCCCTAAGTGGTACTTTGTATGTGAGCTTTTACATTTTCTGCAGAGGTATGGATCTGATATTCTGGTATTTCCAGGGGAATTGGTAGGTGAAGTAAAGAGAAAGATTTGTGAAATGCCCCACCCTGGGAAGATCAAACCTGGTTAATATAAACTCAGAGATCTGGTTCTGGGCAAAAAAAATACATTTGGGCACTGGTGCATCTTCTCACTAATCAGTAAGTTCTCTGAGAGATGCAGCAAGGTAGTATAGTGTATCTCGCATGGCAATTGAGGTTAGAAAGACCTAAGTTCTAATACTGCCTCAAATACTAATGAGTTGTATCAACTTGAACCATGTCAATTAACCCCTCTATCTTAGTTTTCCCAGCTCTAAGATGGGATAATAACAGTATCTACCTTACAAGCTTGTTGTGAGGATTGAATTACATGTAAAGGGCACTATATAGATGCTAGCTATTTATCTATCTTGGTATGTATTTGGTGTCTTGAATTGATGCATTGAACACAAGGATAATTTAAAAAATATTTGCTGAATTGAACTCAATACATTCAATAGTAAAAGTTCCACTCATAAAAATAAGCTCAGTACTGGAAATAGTCTTGAGAGTTGAGCTTAAGATAGCTATATCGTCTTAGACCCTTCATTTCTCTTAGACTGGGATTTTTTTAATTCTAAAATAGAATGTTAGACTAACAATTCTGGGGTTCTTTCCAATTCCAACATTCTATGATTCTTGAATCTACTTAGAAAGAACTAATAATATCCTTCATCCTAAGAAATGTACAAATTGGGAAAAGTTGATGGATTTAAAGTACATGGAATGAGATAAGAGAACCCCTGGAATGATCTTCCTTTGGTGTTGTCCTAAGCTCCTAATGCCAAACAGAGAATCAGAAAAACAAAATCTCTTTGAATTGGATTTGCCAACCATATACCTTGATAAACCCTAGTTATTCAATAGAATAACCCCCTCTCCAACTGGTACATTAAAGAAATCTAACAAATAAATGAAAAGGATTAAGGATTTTAAAATGTATAAATGAATGTTTTCCCTTGGAAAACTTTCCTGATTTTCTTTTTCTTCCTCTTCTTAAGCCAGTGTTATCAATATATGTGTGTGTGTGTGTGTGTGTGTGTGTGTGTGTGTGTGTGTGTGTAACATTGGAATATGAGAAAGAAAAAGAACAGGAGTATGTGACATCAAAATGTCAATTTTAGTCACTTGTATATTTAATTACATCTTTTTTCAATACTCTACCATTTTATGTGGTGGCATTCCTCTTTCCAAAGTCCCAAACAGAATGAAAGTAGTTTAAATAAATATTAAGGTGTGTATAAGATATTTTTATCTCCCATTAGATTGTGAATTCCTATAGGGAATGACTATCTTTTGTCTCTTTTTATATCCTCGGTGCTTAGCACCCTTAAGGAGAAGAGCCTCTTAATAAATGCATACTACCTGACCAACCAAGAATTTTGATAGTGTTTCCTTCTTTTGTAGCATTTCTACATTCTGGAAACAAGCATAGATTTCCTAAGATTTCTATCTCTATGTCACCATAAATATTATTTTATTTTACATATGAGGAAGTTGAGGTCTAGAGAAGGGGAAGTAGTCATTTGCCCTTAGATCTGAGCTCAGATCTCAAACTCAGACCTTGGCCTCCAGGTTCAGAGCTCTCCACTACAGAATACCATTTAGCATACAAGGAAATTGAGGATGTAGAAAGGTTGAATAACTTCTAGCATTTCCTTGGAGAGCTAAGATTAGAATGCAGAGGTGCTGATTCTCAGTTCTTTATTCAACCCAATCCATTCCTAACTATTTTAGGTGAAGCAAATAAAAAAACCACCAACGCTAACCAGGTCAAGCCCCAGAAACCATTCCAAAAAACCTAGGTCCCATCATGTCCACCTGAAATAAAAAGCTGTTTCTTGGCAAATTACATTAATAGACTCATTTAGTGTCATCATTCATGTGATGAGTCAGTTAATTATTAATTTTCATACATCATTTAATTTCCTTGGACTACATTTAGTCTTTGTTGCATTTTCCATTCTTCCTGGTATAAAACCTTTGCACAGTATCTCTTACCCTGCATAGACAACTCAGCCTTAATATAAAGATCAAAAAAGAGAAAAAATATACCTGCATCTTCATGGTTATACAGATCCTTTGATAAAGAAGCAAATGCTTTAAGGACTTTTGTTTACATACAATATAGACAAACATATGTAAATATATATTTCTGAAAGTATATATATATATATATATATATATATATATATATATATAGTTCCCTTCTTTTCGGTTAATAATTTTAAAATGACATGAAAATGACCTTTTCAAAATTAGGGTGTTCCTACTTTAATCACTAATGTGACTGATGCTTTTTCCTAATTGTCTTCATTGTTAAATATTTTATAGCCAGGAGAATATAAATGAGAAAGCCTATTGATGGGCAATATAATTTATTCTCTTGCCCAGCTGCCAGGGGAAGCATAGTTTGCAATTCAATCAAGGACAGATAGAGCTGAATGTTCTTAGATCCCAAGGGTTCATTTTAATAAAGCAGAATGTACCTTGTCCTAACACAGGTGACTGACTCCCCAGAAAAGATTGTATAAACAAAAACCAATCATGTAAGTCATTTTATTGGCAACAATATAAACACAGCTATATTAGATGTCACCAATAAATCAAAACTATTCTGGTCTATAATTTTAACAAGAGGAAAGTGCAAACATCTGGAAACAGGAGGTTATTACAGGGGAGATATATTGTATTGGTCCAGCATAATGCTTTTTTTGTGAAAATACTGAATAATATTTCTGGTCTATGTATGATAACATCCATCTTTACAAAGTTTAATTTAATTTTGTCAGTTCTTTAGGTTCTTGTTCAATAGAGTAGGCAAAGTAGCTACTTTATGTATTCGCACACTCCAATCATCCAACACTTACAGATTCTAGGAATAATAAAATATCCCCAGTTTTCCCCCAAACTTCTTACTCATTTCAAGAGATTGCTAGCTCACAGGTTTAGAGACAAAGAGTACAATAGGGGTCCAATCCCCCCCCCAAACTTATAGAAAAGAAAACTGAAACCAGTATTAAGATGCAAAGGCAGGATTCAGAACCCACATTTTCCAATTTCAAACCCATGATCCTTCCCATTGCAACACAGATCCTTAAAGAAAGCATTTGGGCACAATATACTCAAGAAGAGCCTCTTCTCCCTTACAGTAAAACAAAAAGAAGTTTCATGTTTTGCACATGCTTTAAAACATACCATCAGTGTTAACAATTCTCCCCCACCACTTCCTAACCTTCTTCCAAAGACAATTCAAAAAACATATCTTAAATATTCTATTTACGTCTATCAATTAAAAACTTTGATTTCGATTTTTAGAATAAAATTCCATTAAAACTAAACTCTAGGGGCGGCTAGGTGGCGCCATGGATAAAGCACAGGCCCTGGAGTCAGGAGTACCTGGGTTCAAATCTGGTCTCAGACACTTAATAATTACCTAGCTGTGTGGCCTTGGGCAAGCCACTTAACCCTGTTTGCCTTGAAAAAACCTAAAAAAAAGAACTAAACTCTAAAATGGAAGATTTAACTACCTGAAAATACCCTCTTACATTGAAAACATTAAAGAAAATATTTTTAAAAGTTTCTTTTCTGGTGGTCATTTGCTAATTCTGTCTCTAATGCTAACTTTGGAATTATGTTGTTTCCTGAATTGTGTGACTCTTTAATGTTCATTTTTTTTCTGAAGGTTTTAAAGAAAGACATTTCCTCATATTCTCTCAGTAAATTTTTAGAATTTTTGGTCTAAGAAAGTTATTTTTACTTGTTTTAAAGTGGAGGGAGAGAGAGTATGGACATTTTGTTAGCCGATACAATTTTCCTTAAAAAAATGATAAAATGACTAAATTACCCCTCACACTTGAGGAATTAATACTTCTGGCTGGAAAATTCCAATTAATGCTTAAAAAAACAAAATTTGTTAAAATGAGACATTACCTTTTAGAGTTTCAAGTTAGTGTCTATAAATTCTGTCACTCTATGCCAACCAACAACAGGTGGAAATGAAGATATCTGAAACCTGGAAAATATTGTTTGGGGTAGTATTAAAAAAAATTAAAACTCTCCTAGAATTCATTTTGTTCATTCTGTGCATTCATATAACATATATCACCTTTCAGCACAAGGTAGCTATATCCCCTCTTAGTGTGATTTTAACAGGACATAAGGACACTGGTTTTATTTTAATTTCCTCCTAGTCCTTGCCTTATCAATACCTTATGATATAACCTCAGCAATTTAGCAGGAAAGGAGCCTTGTAAATCATAAATGTAGTTTGAGATGAAAATCAATCATTTCGAAAAAATGATTTCAACATAAGTAAAAAAGCAGGTTTTGCTTCTTTTGAAACCTGGCACTGCTTCTAAAAGTATCAGTTGTGGCTATTACAATATATATCCTTAGATACAACAAAGAGTTAAGTGGTCACTTCTTTGTATATACCTAGATAGAAAGACATCTTCGATACAAAATAAGCCTTCAACATTTTGTTTCATGGAAGAATCAGGGAGTCTTGAATTAACATGCCACATTATTAAGCTCTAAAATAGTAACAAAATAATACAAAGGTCAATCACTGAATTCAATCTCCACCAGACCTTGTACAAAATAGGTGCTCAAGAAATGTAATAAGATCCATTGACTGATTTAGGGATCCATTGACTGATTTAGGGTGAGGATGAAGAGAAGACTTCATGTAGTGAGGGAGAGTAGGATGCAGTGGGAAAAACTGGAAGAAGAGTTAGAAGACATGGATTCTTACCCCAAAACCTGAGATTGGTTCTCTCTGGGACTCAATTTCTTCATCTCTCAAATATAGATAAAAATTCTTGCCTCCTAGAATTATTATAAGAATAAAATATCTGCAATGTACATAATGTACACAAAATCAGTGTGTAAACAATAGTGTTATGCATCAGATCATTACTAGATGTCTGAATACACAACCTTCCTTGACCCATTCTTGAAAGTTACTCTCAAGATATCACCTTTTGTTTTTCCACACCTGATGCTCTATGGAAAATTCACAGAAGACATAGAGGGGAAGCCTTTTTTTGCCCTGCTTTACATAAAGGTATATAAGTATACCTGAATTTTCTGCACATATCAATCCTCATGCTAACCTCCCTTTATTATTCCAAATAATTGGGTCCATCCAGTGGGATAAGAAATCATTCACTTCTAAGAAACTGACCAAGACCACCATATCCAGTTTGGCCTCCATGAAAGTATATCCTATCAACTGCAGCACCAAAAATTATTCAGAAGTTATTCCATTGCTGGAAGATGTCACAAAGAAAAAGAGGAGCTTTTAAAACTTTCCTCTTACATTTTGCCCCCAAAGACTTCAGTATTCAATAAATGGATGGTATGAATTAGTAATCATGCAAGATACCAAGCATAAAGTGAAAGAAAAAGAGGTTAATACATTTAGCTGTCTTAAGATTGAAGTCTTTCAAAGAGTGCTTTTAATATGAGTTACCCATTAGAGTTTGAAAGGGAATTTGAAATGGAAAAATGAACACATTCCCAATGATGTCACTGCTGCATTCATTACCTGAATGGCAAAGAGGGAACAACTCTGCATGTCAATAGCTTATTTAAGACACAGTTTTCTTCTTTGGAAAGAACTGTAAAAATAATTTGTCTTTAAAAAAATATTCAAAATAACTGCCCATGATTTTGTTTTAAGGGGATTTTGTTAGTGGTGTTGATGATAGGTTTTTTGGCTTGGCTTTTTAAAAAAACTCAACCATACTCACCCCAGGAGGTGCACAGGTAATAAAATACAGCAAATGAAATGAAAAGGGCATTCTTGTCTATTTGTCCCATATAAATCATTGCATCAGCCCACATGAATGGCAGCTGGCAAAGCTGGAAATTGCAGTAACTTCAAGAAAAGGGGAAAAGTGGATCTACTTCAGTAAGATTTAAAAAAAAAATCAAACCACTTAGCAAGTCCTTAAACATAAATATGTTAAAGTGTTGCTCTCACAGCCTAAACTTTCCAGTTCAGTGTTAAGTGCAAATGAATATTTATATCCTGATGTGTAAGAATTGCTTCAAAGTGAGTAATTTGCCTATTTCTCAAATGACTTCTCTAAACCTGGAACTTCTGAACAACAAAGACTGTTTTCGTTTGCTGACACGACTGCCAAGGTATGAAACTCCATAACAATGAGTAGGTCCCTAACCAATATGACAACATATTTATTCAAAAAAAAATCTCTGGGTGACTCATCTACTCTCAGTCAAGTCACAGACAGAGTTGGAATCTATTGGTCATGCTGAGAAGGATTGGGAAAACATTAAGCCATTCCTTCACACGTAGGAATAACAAGAATTCCTGCATATCTGTGGCCTCTGGTTGTGGTGTGCGGTATTTAACATGTCTAAAATATCAGAGAAATACCACTTTTACACCTCAGAAATAATGATACCCTGAAAAATTCATAAAACTCTTCAAAATGCAAAGCTTACTCTGCATAACACTCTGATCCTATCTGCCCAAGGACAACAATGCATTATTAACTTCATCCAGTGGTTAAACTTGGGATGAGAAAGACCTAAGCTTCAACCTATCTTCAGATACTTACTAGTTGTGTGATCCTTGCTGGGCAGATCACTTAACCTTTGTCTGCCTTAAATTTTCTCATCTGAAAACTGGGGATAAATAATAGCACCTACAACATAAGGTGGTTATGAGGATATTTGTAAAACACAAATCTTAAGGTGTTAGATAAATGGTAGCTATTATTTTTAATTCCTAAAGACTAACCAATAAGAATGATTCCATAAGGTTCAATGTCAATCAAAATAAAGTCTCCCCAGAAGCCATTACTCACACAAATCATCTAGTTCTATTTTCAAAGAAGACCATGAAGCTCAGTTTCTCTAAACCTCAGTTGCCTCATTTGTACAAAGAAGTGTCAAAATAAATAGGCTAGGGGGCAGCTAGGGGCAGCTAGATGGCATAGTGGATAGAGCACCAGCCCTGGAGTCAGGAGTACCTGAGTTCAAATCCAGCCTCAGACACTTAATAATTACCTAACTGTGTGGCCTTGGGCAAGCCACTTAACCCCATTTGCCTTGCAAAAACCTAAAAATAAATAAATAAATAGACCAGATGGTTCTTTCTGTCTCTAAATTCTGACAATCTTCTGCTCTTCTTTCTCCATTCCTCTTCACATACTATGCTTTTATTCCATTTATATTGCTAGGAGGTATTTCCAAGAGTTGCTTGTATAAAGAATTAGAATAGATTTCTGTATTTGTGTATCTAATTTATTACTTAACAATGAATACCTCCTATTTTACATTCTTTTCAACTCTATACTTTTTCCTCAAAATCTGCTAGCTATTTTATTCTATTTTGATCCTGGCACGCAAATGACTATCCACCTAAAACTGCCACAAGCATCCAACTCAAGTCATTTAAATCAAGCAGAATTAATTACACTTGATTTTCTCTTATTTCTGTCAGTGATCTTCAAGATTGGTTGCATAACCAATGAAGTCCATTTTCCAATGTGTCCTTATCATACCATTAGGGAAACTGGGAAACTGCACAATAGTAGGATTCTATTTGAATTTGTAAAAAGTATTTAGCCCATTTTGGCAACAACTTGTAATGCTTCAGTCATAGGCCCACTGATGATTTCTGTCTGTTCCAATGAACACATAAATTCCAAGGGTCCCCTGTCCAGCATGAGGTGGTTTGTTGTTATTTGGTCATTCAGTCATGTCTGACTCTTCATGACCCCATGAACCATATTGTCCTGAGATTTTCTTGGCAAAGGTGATGAAGTGGTTTGTCATATCCTTCTCCAGAAGATAAAGGCAAACAGAGGCTAAGTGACTAGACCAGCTAGTAAGTGTCTGAGTTTAAACCTGAACTCGGTTTTTCCTGACTGCAGGCTCAGCATTCTATCTACCGAGCTACCTAGTTACTTCCTAGGCAAACAGTAGCTAATTGCCTTGCCCAAGGTCACACAGTTAGTGTCTGACATTTGAACTCAAGTTTTCCTCACCAGACCCAAAACTGTATCCACTGAATGACAAATTCTTCAGTTATAATATCTCTCTAAAATTGCTTTCTAAATCACCAGGGGCTGTGGTCTGCAAAAGTAAAGAGAGTTTAATTCATACCAAAAATTTTTTTTGAAATATTAATGCAAGAACCAGTAAGAATAACAGTCATGGGGAAAAGACAGAGCTTACATAGAATCCATTTAATCATTTAATTATCAATTGAAGAATACATTACATTCAATTCATTCATTCAATTACTTATTCATTAATTCATGATTTGGGTTAGAGAATATTGATAGAAAAAAATGAAATTTGAGTTCAACCTTGAAAGCTGATTAGAATTAGTCTTTATAATGCCGGCACCTTTGTGCTTTGTACACAACAAACATTAAATATACTTTTTTTATTCATTCAGACTATATTTGTACTTGAATTTTTTTTTCATTTTTATGTATTCAATCTCACAGAATCACAAAATATGAGAAATAGAAGGAACCCAGAGTACACTATATTTAATCATCATCCAAATAAGAATCCACCCTAAAACATCTCAACAAATGATCATCCAACCTTTGCTTAAGGACCTTCAGTTAGGGGAGCTTACTACTTTTTGGAGCAGCTCCTTCCACTTTGGAATGGATCTAGTTGTTTAGAAACCCTTACAAAGTTAGGCAGTTTTTTCTTCCATCTGTTCAAATTAGTAAGTGTTTTTAAGTGCCTCTTCTGTGTCTACAAAGACAAAAATTAAAAATAAAATAGTCCCTAAGTTCAAGAAGTTTACATTTTTACTTAGATAATATGCACAAAATAGAAGTTGAGGGAAAAGAGCAGTAATTAGATAAAGCCTCAAAAGATTCTTAAATAGGAGTAGAATGATGAGGCAGTCGAAATAAGCATTGGAGTTTAGGGTTCAAAGAGTCAAAGGTGAGGAGGGAGAACATTTCAGGCCTGGGGAATTGTGCATAGGCAAGGAGGTAAGAAAAAATGTCTTAAATGAAGAACATCACGAAGACCAAGTTAACTAAAAATGAAAGAGTTTAACATGTCTTCAGCGTGGAAAGATAGACTGGAGACAGACTATAAATGGATTTAAGTAGTAGACAAAGGAATTTGTATTTTAACCCTAGAGGTAATAAGGAAACCACTGAAGCTTCTTGAACAGTAGAGTAACAGTCAAATCTGTGCTTCAAAGATATTTTGACAGTTGTGTGCATTGACATTTACTTCACTGTTACTTCAACCTTTTCCTCCCTTTACAGCTAAACAAAACAGATTTTGCTCTGCTTTCATGCAGTAATCCTTCAAATATTTAAAAAGAGTGATCATATGCCCCCTAAGTGATCTCATCACTTGCCAAGATGTTTCATCTTACCCTCATATGGCATAATCATCATTCTGCTTGCCCTCCTTTGGATGTTCTCAAGTTATAGAAGCTTGTCTTAAGATGTGGCATTCAGAAAGGAAACTATACTCCACATATGATCAGAGTGGAGAAAAGAAATGTGGAGCTATCACTGCTCTAATCCTAAACATGTTTCCTTTTTGGTTCTTTGGTTGTAGTTTCAGACAGCATTAGCTTTTTTGCTTATCATACCATTATTGTTCATACTGATTTTGTGGTCCACTTCAATGCCTTGAGTCTTTTTCAGATAAACTTCTATCTAACCAGAGAGCCTTCATCCTGCATTTGTTGATTTTTTTCAAATCAATTATAAATTTTACACTTTTCCTTAATAAAGTTGAACTGTTTAGATTAAGCCCACAAGTTTAGTCTGTCATATGTTTACAACTTGATTCTCTCACCCAACATGTTAGCTATCTTTCATAGTTTTGTGTCATCTTTCAATAAGCATGCCTTTGTATATGTCTTTGTATACATCATGAAGAAAAATGATTTTTTTTAAAAAATCATAGGGTGGTATATGATTGTACTGTAATATTATTTTGCTTTAAGAAGTTACAGCAGAATAACTTCAGAAAAACCTGCAGTCTTATGTAAACTGATACAAAATGAAGTGAACAGAACAACATTGAACAAAGTAATAGTAATAGCACAATGATGATCAACTGTGAAAAATTTATATACTCTGATGAAGGCAATAAACCAAAATAATTCCAAAAGACACAATGAAAAATGCTATTCACCTTAGATAGAACTGGCGAACTCTGAGAACAAATTGAAACATACTTCTACCACTTTCTTTATCTTTCTTGAGTTTTCTTTTGAAATATGGCTAATATATTAAAAACAAAACAAAAAGAGGTGGCTAGGTGGCACTGTAGATAGAGCACCAGCCCTGGAGTCAGGAGTACTTGAGTTCAAATCTGACCTCAGACACTTGATAATTACCTAGTTGTGTGGCCTTGGGCAAGCCACTTAACCCCATTTGCCTTGCAAAAACCTAAAAGCAAAATGAAAACAAAAAGGAAATACAGC
Source organism: Macrotis lagotis (assembly GCF_037893015.1). Classification (NCBI taxonomy): domain Eukaryota; kingdom Metazoa; phylum Chordata; class Mammalia; order Peramelemorphia; family Peramelidae; genus Macrotis; species Macrotis lagotis. Next base: position 67,741,123 of record NC_133665.1, read on the forward strand.
TAATATGGAAATACATTTTATATGAATTCACCTGTATAAATGATATATTACTTGTCTTTTTAAGGAGTGGTGTAGGAACAGGTAAAATAAATATTAAAAAAATTTAAGTGTAATTGGGTCTATACCCTGAAGAGATGATGGAAAAAGGATAAAAAGGATAAAAAGATCACTTGTACAAAAAGTGGCAAAGAATTGGAAATCAAGTAAATGTCCTTCAAATGGGGAATGACTTAGCAAACTGTGATATATGTATGACATGGAACACTATTGTTCTATTAGAAACCAGGAGGGATGCAAGTTCAGGGAAGCCTAGAGAAATTTGCAGAAAAACACTGTACACCCTCACAGCAACATGGAGGTGATGATCAACCTTGATGGACTCGCTCATTCCATCTGTGCAACAATCAGGGACAATTTGGGACTGTCTGCAATGGAGAATACCATCTGTATCCAGAGAAAGAATTGTGGAGTTTGAACAAAGACCAAAGACTATTATTGCCTTTAATTTAGGGGGGGGGGAAATGATATCCTATTGTCTGATCTTGCTGTCTCTTATACTTTATGTTTCTTCCTTAAGGATATGACTTCTCTCTCATCACATTCAATTTGGATCAATGTATACCATGGAAACAATGTAAAGACTGGCAAATTGCCTTCTGTGGGGGGTGGGGGGAAGTAAGTAAGATTGGGGAAAAACTGTAAAATTCAAAATAAATAAAATCTTTATAATTCAAAAAAATTAAGTGTAAATGGGAAATATTTAACAAAATAAATAAAAAGATATTTTAAAAATAAAGTGCAGAGTCAAAACCAGATTGTTGGGTCACTAGAGATAGAACTATCTCCAAATTCAACTAATTGTTCTATCATGAAATCGATATCCCTCCATTTTGTCTAAAAGAATAGCACAAGAAAATTTTTCAGTTACTTTGCCAAAAGTTAGATAAACTATATTTATTGCTTTATCCTGACTCCAATAGAATAATAACACTGTCAACAAAGGAAATAAAGGGGGTGGCAAGGTGACGCAGTGGATAAACCACCAGCCCTGGAGTCAGGAGTACCTGGGTTCAAATCCAGCCTCAGACACTTAATAATTACCTAGTTGTGTGGCCTTGGGCAAGCCATTTAACCCCATTTGCCTTGCAAAAACCTAAAAAAATAAAAAATTTAAAAAAATTTAAAAAGTAACAAAGGAAATAAGGTTAGACTGGTATAAATTAATAAGTTCTGTAATCTTACCAAGAATCAAAATCAAGTTCACTAGATGGACTGTAAGTTTCTCATTGTAAGAGAATGGTTTTCTGTTTTCTGGTAATCTTACACATAGCACCTACTATACTGTTTTTCATATAATATAGACTCAGCAAGTATGGATTAAATAACATATATATGTATATATACATATATAATACCCTGTTTTATATATATATATAAAACATAATATATGTATTACAATATATATTATAATATGTATAATATACCCTGTTTTGTATATAAATAATATATTTACACTTAATATATATATATATATATATATATATATATATAAAATACCCTGTTTTAAACACCTTCAATATGATGTTCTCCAGTGTATTGGGATTTTATTGCATTAAATTTCCTTGAAAGAAGTGATCCATGAACTTGGAAAACTGGGGCTTAGAAATCTTTTTCTCCTATAACTGGGAAATTTTAATCATTAAACTAATTCAATATACAAATATTTACAAAATGACTACTATGCACAGAGCATTATGTCAGGTCCTAAACATATAAAGATAAAAATGAAACCTTCTGGTTTCCAGTTCTGTCTAAGTTTACACAGGGAACATGAAGTAAAAAGAAGGTTAGGCTGAGAGTCAAAGGACATGGGTATAAATCCTATCTCTGACAGTTATTATCTGTGTGACTTTGGGAAATAACATACCAGGGCAACCTGTTTCTTTAACTGTAACTTAAAGGTGTTGGTCTATGTCCTCTAAGGTACTTTTCATCTATAGACCTTTAATGATAAAACAAATAAATACAATGGAAGTCACAGAATGAAGAGGACAGAAAGGAGATCAGAGTTCTAAGGATATTTGTTATTCTTCCATCAAAGTCCTACTCTGAGTGCTCAAGATAGCTAAGCCTTTGAAAGTTCCAGTATTTTCTCCCAAGATATATAACAACTCTGAGAATTGGCCCAGTAACTGAGAATTTCCTGTCTAAGAATCAATCTAGCTAAGTGCAAAGAAGTATACCGCTGGAAGGCTGACCATGAGGTCATGATTCAAGGACCAAGAAATGAAGGATTGTAATCTATAATAATGGAAGAAGTAGAACCAACATTGATGGGATGTAAAATAAAAACTGCAAAAAGAGAAAAAAAAAAGGAAAGAAAAGGTTTTCCCAATTCAGTTGATAGAATTCAGAACTACAGGGGACCTGAGATCATAGTTCAATGTCCCCATTTCACAGATAAAGAATCTGAGGCCTAGAAGAGAGATATAAGCAATAGATTAATTTGAACTTAATTTAAATTAATTTGAACCCAAATCCTGTGTTGTTTTCAATATACTATACTTATCTTTCAACAACAATAAACAAAAGGAAGAAGGATCAAGACTCTTGAACTCTAATCTGAGGCTGGCAAAGGAATATAAGCAATAGGAAGTAGCTAGATATGTTTCCATATGGCCTGCTTCCTGCCCTACCATCCTGATTTGGCCTAGGTATAGATGTGTCCACCCTCTGTAATGTGTCCATATGCAGTCCTCAAAGTCCATTCACACGACATTATTTTATTATCATTTTCTTGGTAATATAGGTTATATTGTGGTCATAAATAAATATTAAATTCTATATGTAACCATTGAAATGTTTTTTGGAGGTGATACAACTCAGAAAAGCTAAGAGGTTGGACTCCAGTATGAATATGTCCTGTCCAGGAGCATTGTGGATTCCACAATAAAAAAGTTTTATTATTTCTCATAATCAATTAATCTCTCTCCAACAAATATACTCCAGGAACTTGACTGCCCCAAACACCATTCATGTTCTTGGAATAGAGACTTCTGAAATTCAACCATGGTAGATGTGGGGAGAGAATATTTCTCTAATTAGCCTGTTGAACATCAAGGAGAGAAAACCAATTAAACAAGCTTTCTATTTGTTCTGGCATCCCACAATTTTTGCTTCCAGCTAGTCAGACTGGGGCAAGAAATTAATAGACTACAAAATGAGGAGAACATGTTTTAAATGGCCCATTTCAATTCAAGAAACAATTCAACTATTAAGCACCTACAATATACAAGGAACTGTGGTAGATGCTAGGAACCTAAAGACAAAAACCAAATACTCCTATACTCCTTCTACTCAAAGGGTATATAATCTCCTAGGGGGAAAAAATGACAAAGACTATAAAGTAATAGAAAATGTCTCCCTCCTTTCAAAGGTGACCTTAGCATTTTAGTATTAGAAAGCTAGAATAACAGCATGACTCTATAGGAATATGTGAAAGTAAGTGCTCTTTAGACATGATTGCTAAAACTACCATGGAATGTTCTTAATTCTACAAATAATAAATAGTATTAATAATCAGCATTTAGATAGTGCTTTGAGGTTTACAAAACATGTTTAAAATATCATTTTATGAAATGTTATTTATTTATAATATTTATTTATATTTACTTATGAGATAATGTTGCTATTCAGTCACATCTAGCTCTTTGTGACTCCCTTTGGGATTTTCTTAACAAAGATTCTGGAGCAGTTTGCCTTTTCCTTCTCTAGCTCATTTTACAGATGAGGAAACTGAGACAAACAGGGTTAAGTGATTTGCCCAGGGTCACACAGTATGAAGTATCTGAGGTCAAATTTGAACTCAGGAAGATGAATCTTCCTTACTCCAAGCCCAGCACTCTATATACTATGCCAACTATCTATCCTATGAGATAATATTATTTCTTTATTTACAAATAGCACCTAATATAAAACCTTCATTTACATTTTAAAAGTGATAGATCATCCCACAATGATACCAGTAGTCCTTCTGTACATTTTTGTCCTCCCAGGGTCTCCAAACTCACAATGAACAGTCCTTAATTACATATATAGCCTTTTCATACCAAGTCAACAAGCATTTTTTAACTTTTGGCACAGTACTAAATATGGAACAGAGATTAAAAAAAATGTTTAAAGCAATTCCTTGACCTCAAAGGGCTTACATTCTAATGGGTAGAGTCAACAGGCAACAGGAATTAAAGGAGAAGAGGTCTAGAGAGTCACAACCTAGACCACTCAGGAAAAGAGAAAATAGGGAGGAGCAGGAAGATTTAAATAAAGATGTGGCTATTTCTAACCCAAACTACCATACTTTGAAGAAAAGGACAGGCCTAGTTTGTGGGATGATAGAGGAAGAAGTTGAAGGTGAGAGAAAAAAGTGAGATGAAACTGATTCCTTGGAAGAGACATCAATATTCATCCAAGGTTGCAGAAGAGTCAGAAATATGACTTAGAGGTGCCTAAATATGATTGAGAAGTAAGATTTTTATAGACTAGAGTTGCAAGGAGTCTATTCTTTGACTTGAGGTTGGGGGGAAAAAGGGAAAGGTGTGCTTTATGAGGGCAAAGAAAGGAAAGGCAGTGCCTGGGTCATTCATAAGATCATTGACATAGATATTAAAGTCACTTTAGAAGCTGTCTAGTCAGCTCCCTCAGTTAACAAATAAGGAAAGTGAGGTATAGAAAGGTTAAGTGATTTAAAATTCAGAAATACAAGGTGAGATTAGAAGCCAGGTTTTTTAACTCCCAAGTCCAAGTCTCTCACCATTACACTATGATGCCTCTCATCTTGATGGATTCCAAAAAAGTCTCTAGCACAGTGTTTTGCTTATGGAAGGAGATCAATACAGATATACTGAGTGAATGAAATTGTTGACTGCAATTTTACCTTCTACTTGGTCAGTCTTCTAAGGTAACATAACCTCCCTAGCTCCTTTTCTTGCTTATAAAAAGAATGGGTGATGCAGGGAACAGGATGTTGGATTAGATGAACCATCGATGGGATATAGTAAAGATAAGAGAAGTCATCCAAGATCAAAATCTCAGTTGGCCATTTACCAAATGTGTAACCTTGGGAAAAATTATTTTAACTCTCTAGATCTCAGTCTCCCCATCCATAAGATAAGAAGAATGGACTAGATTACCTTTAAATTTTCAATTCTCAATCCCATGAACCAATCCAGTTAAACCGAAATTAACTGATTTTTAGCTCCCCACAAACTAGAAGCAATTTCACCGCTGGAGGGAGCCCAAGAACTTCCCTCCTCTAATACAGGCACCCCCCCCCCCCCCCAACAATTCCCTTCTCCGGACCTGAAAAGAGAGGAGAGTCTTCGACTTTGGAAGAAACCAAAAAATGCAGAAGTGCTTCAAAGCAAGGGGAGGGGGCTGTAATAAAAAGAGGGAGACCCTAGAATGTCAGAGAAAACCCTAGTTCAGCAAACAAGAACTGATCAGAGAAACTGTATCACTCGGAGCGGGGGATGAATGGGGTCAAGTTGCCTAAAAGGAGAAAGGGGAGGTGAGCAAAGTTGAGCGTGTGGCAGAAGGGAGAGGATGCCAGGGCTCCAAAGACTGAATCCAGCCTGGTCTCAAATCTTCTCCATCTAGAACATTTGAAAAGGGGGGGAAAGAGGAGAAAAGAGGGGAATGGGCCCTTTTGAAGCCAGTTCGCCTCTCATCTGCCAATCTCCTGTTTGACTGAAAGTAACCCCGAAGCCCGGGGTGTCCGGGGCTTGGCCAATATGCCTTCTCTGTAAGTGTTCCTTTCCCCACCCTGGCTACCTGGGGAAGGCCGGGATGGCAGGGGGCCGGGGGGCTAGGATGTAGAGAGTGCATGGGGGGAGGGGGGAGGGACTGGGGGGAGAAATGATTCCCTTCCTAGTCCTTCGTCACAGCAACCAAACTCATCCATCCTATCAGAAAGGGCAACAAAGCAAAACAAAAAGCGCCCAGGCTTCCTGTTGTGCAACTCCGTCCTGAATAAGCCCTTTGCCGGGAGGGCTCCGGGTTCACTCAGCCACCCTTTAATAAAGTCACATTCATGAATGGCTACCCGGACCAGACCAGCAAAGAGAGTTCGGGCCTGCCCTCCTCCCCCCTTGCCGAATGCCTCCCTCCTCAGAGGCGCGCATGCCACCTCCCCCCCCACCCCCAGTCTGGAGCCAGCTGAGCGGGTGACCCTGGACCGAGGCACAGTAAAAAGAAGACCACTTCGTGGAGCCCGTAACTACAAACTCCGCACAGCCTGGCTTTGGCTTCCATCTAAGCAGCTCCAGCACCACCCCTACCCCCAAGGCCCTGGAGATAATAAAACCGGAAATGAACTTTCCCAAAGTTTCTCCCTCCAGGTACCTAACTTTAATCATCTACAGGATGACAAATCCTTCAAAACCGAGGAGACGCGTCCCCAAAATTTCCAGACAGTATTGTTGTTTCTTCATTCCCTAACCGATTTGTCAGCTAAAGTGAGTAATTTGGAAGTCTACATCACCACACTGCTGGGGGGGGGGGGGGGAGCAAAGAGTAGGGTTCTGAGTGTGCGGGTTCGTATGTGTGCGCGTGTGCGTGCGAGTGTATGACTGTGTGTGTGTGTGAGTCTGTGTTGTGTGTCTGTGTGTGTGTGCGTGTGCGTGCGTGCCCGAGAACTCGAACTGCAGACTCATGCTTTCCGGAGAGCAGCCTGGACAGACTTCCTTCAAAAACACACAGGGGTAATTTATAGAGACTGAAACGGGACAAAGTCCTTTTAAGAGTGAAAATGAGACATTTTCCAAACAGTCCTGACATTTTGCTCCGCACGATCAAAACGTAAACGTGGGGTGACACATGCAGCGGGTTGTTTGTGTCTGAGTGCGCCTGGGTGCTGGCAATAGGCAAGGATCCTGGATGCAGGTGTGTGTTGTAGATGCCTTCACGGCACAGCCCTGGACATGGGGGTATAACTGGCTGTGAATACACGCCGAAGTCCGACACTGGTTTCGCGTATTATCCACAAAACACGTGGGCTTAAGTAAAGCGACTTGCGACAGCAATGTGTTGACAAAATAACTCAGATCTGCTGCTGTTCTACCCGAATAGGGAGTAAAGAGGTTCCCATATACAAGACCAGGGGTGGACGGACGGACAAAGATAGTCTAGGGCTGAAGAAGGAATTTACTGCACCCTCGCAATACCCACTTCTCCAAACTTTCTTTTTCTCACAAACTTTTGGGTCGCCTTTGGCGTCCCGCGACTTGATCGGATCTCTAAGCAACAGCCCGACTGGTCCTTTCGGTTAAAAAAAAAAAAAAGAGTCCTCCCCTTTACCGAGACTGCTTTAAAGCTTCTTCACCTTCTTTCCAGTTCCTTAAGGCTGACCAGGAGCCCTCCGTCCCACCCTCACCCTCACCCTTTGGGCTCTCTTCCCCAACTGACCCAAAAAAGTGTACTCCCTTTCCCCGCTCTTAAAAAGAAGACTTAATTTTTAAAAGTCGCTCTCTCCTGGAGAAACAGGGGCGAGGGACACACTTGAAACAGCGCGGCTTGCACCGGGTTCTCGGGGAAAACTATTTCTAATCAGGTCCCTGGAAGCCTGAGGGCTCCCCCTCCCCCCCAACTCGCTCTCCTGCCTGCAAGCGAAGTTCCTATGGCATCCACTTACCAGGTAACCAGGATTTCCACAACAAAGCTCAACGTGCATTTTTTCCTTTCCCCAGGCTGCCTCTCTCTCGCCTCTCCAGCAGCGAGAATGACAGCCCTGCTTGCAAGGGGCTGAGTCTAAGACAGCAACTTTGGTTCCCAGCGCTTCAGCACGCTTGAAGGGTTTGGCCTTTGGAAATGCAAACTTCCATCCGAGCTGAGGAATGGGGCAGCAAAACCCAGCCCCGGGTGCTCGGGGCTGGGGGCCGCGTGGGCGGCACGGCGTGGGAGAGTGTAAGAGAAGGAGATGCCCTCTGGGCATCAGCTCATTCTCCCCCCCCACTCCCCCAAAATATCTAAATTAAAAAATATAAACTAAAGTTGCGTTTCTATTTCCCCGCGCCTGGCCTGTTCTGCTCATCCCTGTCCAGGGAGGGAAAGTTAGCCAGGGTCTGGTTGGTGATGAGGCTATGGGCTGGCGGGTGATACCCAATGATTGCGGGAGTGGGGGGACGGGGGGGGGGAGAGTTGGTTTGTGGCAGGGGGAAGGGGTCCGAGGTTCCTCCGCTCCCGAAGATGGGGAGGAGTTGGGGGTGGGGGGAAGCTTGCAGCAGCGACAGAGGTGATCTCTAATCTGTGCTGGTCCTATCAAGGCTGCGTGGACTTGGGGATATCAAGGACTGGGAAGAGGGAGGGAGAAAGTAAAAGAGAGAGAGAAAGAGAGAGAGAGAGTTAGTTGTGAGGGCCAGCAGCCAGCCGCTTCCTGAGTCCGAGAGCCAGAAGGGGGAGGGGGAGGAGGAGGAGGAGGAGGGGGAGGAGGAGGAGGAGGGGGAGGAGGAGGTGGGGAGGAAGGGAGGAGGGAGCGAAAGAGGAATGAAAAGGGGGAGGGAGGGGGGGAGGGGGCAAAGGGGCGGGTAGTGCCTGGTCACCCGGTTGGCTAATTCAAAGGCTGAGCTTGTGTCTCCCTCTCTCCGTTCACACACTCACATGCACATAGGGAGACGGGGAAAGTAGTCAGGAGAGACTACTTCGTGACTGAGCCTAGTTTGGTTGGGCTTTTTGTTTTCTCGTTTGTTTTACTTTTTTTTTTTTTTTGAGGTGGAGAAATTTCAGTGGTTTGAAGGGAAGGACCTGATGTACGAAGCAGGCTTCGTACAGGGAGAAGCTGCCTGAATCTGGAATCTGAAGGTCTGGGTTCAACCCCCCCCCCCCACGACTCGAATGACCTTGGGCTACAATAACGGGCATCATTTCGTACTTCAATGTTTACAAAGTGCTTTCATCTCCATTCAACATAGATGCTCGGGAAGGAAACAGCTGTGATGCCTCGAAAAGACCAAAAGTTAGGACACCTTGTTTCTAGTTCCAATCCTCCCCAAAACTAGCAGTATGGCGTGGGTGCACGTCAGTTCACCAGCTTGGACCTCAGTGTCCCCGCCTGGAAAAATAAGGGGTTTCTGCTTGGCGCCAGAAGGTAGAACTAAGACCAATGGGTCGAAGCTGAAGGGAGGCACTTAATTGTCTCCATGTGAGGAAAAGCATCCTAACATTTAGAGCTGTCCAAAAAAGTAAAAATGGACTGCCTCAGGTGGTTCCTCATTGGAGGTCTTTAAGCAGAAGTTAAGTGACCACTTCTTGGGGAAATTGTAAATGAGCTTATTGTTCAATTTAGGACTGGACTTGATTCTGAGGTCCTTTCCAACTTTGTAATTATTTGACTATATTATCTCTAAAATTCCTTCCAGTTTTGATCCAATTATCCTCAGAAAAACTACAACTTTAATAAGGCTTGATTGGCCAAGAGTTAAAAAAAAAAAGATGGAAACTATCTCAATGAACTAGGAGTGAGATGGATCACTTCAGTGTCTATAATTTATTCTTAGAGAATTTGCCTGAGGCTCAAGAAATTTGTCATGACTTCCCTGTGATTACAAAGATAATAAGTTTCATATGGGGAGATTTGAACCCAGGTCCTTCTGACCTCAAGTGCAGCACTCTATCCACTACGTACTATCTAGAGAAATAAATATAACTGTTTGTGTTTCTTGGAGATGCCTTTGTAAATAATAATTCAAACAGCACTCAACAGTCATGAGGTTATAAAGTACTCTTATAAATGGATAAAGGTAGTACAAATGATTCCTAAAGTCATAGCCCTGGAGAAAGAAGAGTGTCATTATACAGATAAAGAAACTGAGGACCAGAGAGATTCAATGATAAAATCAAAAATTCTATGATATCATATTCTGTTGTATCTGCAGATAAGAGAGATGAAATGGAAAACTTGCAGTTTTCAACTATGCTGTCCATTCACATAATGTATTTATATGTTTTAGTCATATATCTGATATACCTATTGGGCCATTCTCCTCACATTCAGGATGTGGTGGGAAGAAAGGGGGACAAGGAACCTAAATTAGTTGTAGTCCTATTAAATAGCTAAGTGGTGAAATGGGTCAAGAGACAGGCCTGGAATAAGGAAACTAACTGTTTAGGTTAGGGAAAGTCACCTAACCTATGCTTGCTTCAGTTTCCTCATTTGTAAAATTAGGATAACAATGGCACCTCCCCCCCTAGGGTTCTTATGAGGATCAAATGAAATAATATTTCTAAAACATTATGCAAAACTTAGTAGTCCTTTGTGCTTCAAGAGGACCGTTATGACATCACCATGCTGGGGTTAAAATAGTGTATCTGATAGTGGCTGATCAGACCAATAAACTCAGAAGGCTCTACCACAGGTTGGGCACAAATAGTCCATATGAAAATTTGGAGAGGATATGTTTCTGAATCTCATCATCTCACATTTCTTTTGAGCTACCAGAATTCTGCTTTGTTCACAAAGCACAATATATTTTTTTATATGGTCACACCATGCTGGGCAGTACTGGGCCAACATCTCACATATCTCATAATCTTTTTCAAAGTTCTTCAGTGAGATCTTGACTCTATCCTTATATCCCTTCTTCTTACCTTTGTGTAAACACTTCCCTTGTGTGAGTTCTCTATAAAGTCTTTTAGGCAAAGGTACATTTTGCATCTGACAATGTGATCAGTCCATTGGAATTGAGTTCTCCAAAATTGAATGCTTACCTGCAGTTGAGCTCGAGAAAGGACATCAGTATCCTTACTTTATCTTGCCAAGTGATCTTCAGAATCTTCCTGAGACAATTCAAATGAAAGCTGTTTACTTTCCTGGTAGACTGTCCAGGTTTCACAGGCATATTACAATAATGTCAACAAAACTATTCTGTAGACCTTAAGTTTGGTAGGCAACCTAATATCTCTTCTTTTCCACACTTTCCTTCAGTTGCCCAAACACTGAGCTAGCTTCTGACAATGCATGCATTAACCTCAATGTGTACATCCCTGGAAAGTATTCTTGTCTAGCTAAGTGAACTTGGCCACAGCATTCAGTATTTCTCCATTTGTTGCAACTGGTTGGTTCCACATATGATGGTGTGATGCTGACTAGTGAAGAACTTTTGTTTTCTTGGTCTTAATGATCAGGCCAAAATTAGTACATTCAATGTTATTCTTATACTTTCAAATATTTTATCACAGAAATATCTTTTTTTTGGAAGAGTTCTATATTTTTTTTAAAGTTTATGACATGTAACCTAGTTGAGGGCAAAAACTGTTATATAGTTAATATACTGTGAGTGTTTAAAGGCTACTAAATAACAGCAAATATTGGAGAGGGGAGAAGGAAGGCATATTTAAGAACAACAAATGCTGGGGGCAGCCCGGTGGGTAGGACACCAGTCTTGGAGTCAAGAGGACCTGTTCAAATCAAGCTTCAGACACTTTACACTAACTATATAACTAACTGGATAAGTCACATAACCCCAATTGCCTTGCAAATCTCCACAAAATAAAGAGAGAACAAATGTATCTGGAACTTTCAAAAAGGAACTTCAAAATTATGTTTTCCCCTGAAATTTCAATTGATTTAAAGAGATAATGTGATGCTGAAAGTTCAGTAACCTCAAACTATTATTCTCTGACATGCATAGAAACACATAAAAATATATCTCCTCCACTGACTCATGCAGATAGGTGTTTGGCACATGGAAGGGATAAGCATTACAATGATAGACATAACAATTCTTACCCTGGAGTGGCAATCATGGGAAATGTTTCTAGTATATTTGAGTGCAACTGTGTGAACACTTTTTTTCATGTTTCACAAGCTCTTTCTTTGTCATTTTTAAATGACATACTAACATTAATGAGAGATTCAGAGCAATGAAGTCCTGCACCAGTAGGCACAGAAAAGTTCTTGATAAATCATCCTGTTTCCATGAAAAATATTTTTTCAAATGTAGTGTTAATTAAAAATGCAAATTTATCTTCTTATCAGAGAAACACTATGACCTGCAAGCAGTCTTCTTTCCAAAAGCTGCGACCATTTTTATTGACCCCTGGGAGAACTAATGAATAAAAGGATGAAGCAAAATTACTTTTATGCATTTCAACTTGCAATGAACCAGGATTAGAGATATCAAGTATTACATATTTACCATTCCCAGGCAATCCTGGTGGAGTGTGGAAAAAAAAGAAAAGCTAAGTTGTATCTTAACTTTTGTATGTACATTTGCCATGACACCCTAAAGTCCCTTTCAATTCTAAATCCCTCTCTGGAGTATCATGGGAGGAAGTGTGGTGCAGTGGAAAGAGTACTAAAGATAATGACACAGGACCTGAGTTCAAATCCTCGATTCCATACTATCTGTGGAACTTTGAGTAGATCACTTAACTTTTTTGGTAAAAGGAGGTACTAGAACTAAATAATGTGAGCTCCAGATAGACCCATGAATGTGGTTTGGATTATGTGGAATAGTGAAAAGCAATTATTAGACCTTCTTTCAGAGTGCATAACTGCCTACTATAAATCATCAGCCTTACTAAAGTTAATTATCTCATCAAAGCCTACTGTAAAAAAAAACAACAAAATGCTAAAGCAAATATATTTTCCAAGGTTTCTGAGTCCAAATAAGCTTAAGTTCAAAATCATTGGGAGAATCATCTCCATTGATGGATTTGTATTTAGAGCACTTGGATTCAAATCTCAGTTTGACTTTTTGCTGTATGGCTATAGGCCAGTCACTTCACCATTCCAGGATATGTGTCCTCATAAGAAAATACAGACTACACTATGTGTTTAAGATCCTTTTCAAGTCTTATATATTCTAATCATACCATCTACAAGGAAAATATATGCTCTCTCTCTCTCTCTCTCTCTCTCTCTCTCTCTCTCTCTCTCTCTCTCTCCCTCCCTCCCTCTCATCCTCTCACTCTATCCCCTCTTTCTTCTCTCTTTCCTTCCCTCCCTGTTCTTTCCTCCCTCCCTTCTCCCCCTTTCTCTCTTTCTCTCTCTCTCTGTCCCTCTTTCTGTCTGTCTGTCTCTCTTTGTGTTTCTGTCTATCTCTGTCTCTCTGTCTCTCTTTGTGTTTCTGTCTATCTCTGTCTCTCTGTCTCTGTCTGTCTGTCTCTGTCTGTCTCTGTCTCTCTGTCTCTCTCTCTGTCTCTCTCTCTGTCTCTGTCTCTCTCTCTCTGTCTCTCTCTCTGTCTCTCTCTCTCTCTCTCTCATAGTGTCTTCTTCTTACATATTAACCACCTTGATGTCCTGAAGTTTTTAGTCCAACCAACCCTACACACTGTCCCTCACATTACATTCTACATCTTATCTCTAACCTTTACACAGGTTGTCCCTCATGCTTAGAATGATCACTTCTCAAGCTATATCACTATGAATAATAATATTCTAAGATACTTGTACCCTATCCTGATTTATCATGTCACATAACATTTATCATACAACATTATATGTTTATCACATGACATAATTGGGTTGTCAAATAGTATGACATTTGTTCATCACATGGTATAGCTCTTTCATGACAATATTGTAGGGCATGTTTGATTGTGACATGTATTTTTCTTGCATGATGTAGCATGTATGTTATGATATCATATAATGTGGTAACATGATACATGATAGAGTGTGACATGGTGTGTGTAGCACTCTGTGCCATTCTTCCATCACATGATGATGCATTTTTTCTCATGGCATAGTGTGTTAACCCAATGACATGGTGTATTCATCTAATGACATGGCTTGTGTGGTATGTTCATCACATGGCATAGCATGCCATTTAGTACTTTGCTGCATGATACAGCATGTTAATCACATAGCATGGCATGCCTGTCACATGATGGTATGCTATTACTTTATGTGTGTAGATCTTTATTGCATTAAGTTTAAATTTTTTGACAACAAAACCAATAAAACCAAGAGCAGAAGAAAAGTAGGAAATGGGGAGAAACATCTTACAGTAATTTCTGTAATAAAAGCCTCACTTCTCAAATATATAGAGAACTGAGTCAAATTTATAAGAATACAAGCCATTCTCCATTTGATGAATGGTCAAAGGATTCTTCTTTGAGAAGAAGAAAAAATCAAAGTTATCTATAGACATACAAAAATGCTCAAAATCACTATTAATTAAAGAAATTCAAATTAAAACAACTCTGAGGTACCATCTTCACATTTACAAATTGGCTAATATGATAGGAAAAAATAATAAATATCAAAAGGAGGAAATATGAAAATTTGGGAGCACTGTTGGAGGAATTGTGAACTCATCCAACCATTCTAGAGAACAATGTGGAACTGTCACCAAAGGGTTATAAAACTGTGTAGACCTTCTGTCTCAGAAACACCATTACTAAGTCTTTGTTCCAAAGAGATCAAAGAGAAAGAGAAAAGTCCTATATATACTATATATATATATATATATATATATATATATATATATATATATATATATATATATATATATATTAATAGCAGAACTTTTGTGATGGCAAAGAATTGGCAGTTGAGGGGATGTCCATCAATTGAGGAATGACTGAACAAATTGTGGTATATGTGTGTGACAGAATATTATTATGCTATTTGAAATGATGAGGGGGATGGTTCATGGAAAAAATATGACAAGGCCTATATGAACTGTTGCAAAGTGAAATAAGAAGAACTAGGTCATTGTGCACAGAAACAGAAATATTGAAAGGTTAGTCAGCTGTGAATGATTCACTTATTCTTAACAATACAATAATCCAAGACAAATCTAAAGGACCTATGATTAAAAATACTATCCATTTCCAAAGAAAGAACTGGCGGAGCCTAAATGCAGATTTAAACAATTTTTTTCACTTTATTTTTATTGGGGTTTTTTGCAAAATGGCTAATATGGAAATATCTTTTGCAGAATTACACATTTCTTGCCTTCACAATGGGTAGAAGAAGGATATGAGGGAGGAAGAGAATTCAGAATTCAAAATTGATTTTAAATGAATGTTAAAAATAGATAAATAAATTTTAATAGGTTAAAATGAAAAAGAATATATTAACTGCTTACTGTTTTAGCTTACTGGAGAAGATGCAAAGTTTAGAAAACACATGTTCCAATTATTGAAAGCTATATTGACTCAGTGATCCATTGTTTCCAATTCTGCTTGTCAGTCAGTATTGGGGGAGACTTTGTTGGAATAGGTGATAATGAATCTGAAGCTTTTTATAATATCTTTTCTTTATCCTACACCCTCAGCTATGAACATCGTTACCTCTACCTGGAAATTGTCCTGTACTTTGCTACCCTGCGGAGGAGAGGAGATGCAAGGACCCAACTTCTTTTGCTGATGTTGAGCTATTCGAATTGTCTTTATCTAATTTCAAAGGTTTCCAATGAAAGCTGGTCCCATTTTGAAGTCACCACTTATGTTCAGTAATCAGTCTGCAACATGTTGCTACCTTAATGAACTTAGAATAAACTCCTTTTAATTCTCTTTGTCCTGAGTTTTACCTTGAAAATCAAAGTGAAAGCCCCAATGAAGAATTTTTCTTTCAACAAATGGTAAATTAGCTAGAATTAAAACCTGGCCTCTCAGGGGAATAAGCTAATCCTACATCTCAGAATGGGCTGAAACTGTCCATGAATGTTTAGGAAATTAAATAATTTAATTATGGTTAGAGGGAAGGGGAGACTGAAAAAGGGGTTGGGCCCACTGCTCTTGGTGACTGGATTGGAGATCCACAGTACTCAGAGAGTACACAGTGAGAAGGGTGAGCTTTTCAATCCTTATTTGGATTCTATTTTCTCAGCATAACAAACTGAGAACCGCCTAGTACTACTGAAAACTAAAGATAAGGGCAGCTAAGTGATGCAGTGGATAAAGCACCAGCCCTGAAGTCAGGAGGACCTAAGTTCAAATCTGGCCTTAGACACTTAACAATTTCCTAGCTATGTGATCTTGGGTAAGTCACTTAACCCCACTGCCTTGTCGAAAGAAAGGAAGAAAGAAAGAAAGAAAGAAAGAAAGAAAGAAAGAAAGAAAGAAAGAAAGGAAGGAAGGAAGGAAGGAAGGAAGGAAGGAAGGAAGGAAGGAAGGAAGGAAGGAAGGAAGGAAGAAAACACTAAAGATAAAAGAGAATGTCAGAAAACTCTAAATGGATTCATCTGAGGCCAGTATTATCATGAATGCAATGAAAAAGAATATAGAATTTAGAGTCAAGGGACCTAAGTTCAAGTTCTGGCACTGCTATTTACTGCTTGTTAGGGTAAGTCATGTAACTCTTCTAGCCTCAAAGTTGTTTATCTATAAAATAAGGAAGTTGCATTATATGACTACTAAAATTTCTTTTAGCTCTAAAACTATGATTCTAAGTAATCTCTGAGGTCTCTTCCAGTCCCAAAACTATGAAGCTAGCAGAAGTGAATTCCTAGTCCTTATCAATGACATTTGACATCAATGGCTCTCATACTAAGCTACTGTGGATA
Organism: Macrotis lagotis; assembly: GCF_037893015.1. Classification (NCBI taxonomy): domain Eukaryota; kingdom Metazoa; phylum Chordata; class Mammalia; order Peramelemorphia; family Peramelidae; genus Macrotis; species Macrotis lagotis. The sequence goes on from NC_133665.1 coordinate 67,757,631, forward strand.
ATGGTATAATTTGCATAGCTTTGGAGCTGCTAGAATAATTTGACCCAAAGAATAGTCATTAATAAGCTAATGCAAAAGAATTGGAAATTGAGTGAATGTCCACCAATTTGGGAATGGCTGAACAAACTGTAGTATATGTATGTTATGGAACACTATTGGTCTATTAGAAGCCAGGAGGGATGGGGAATTTGGAGAAGCCTGGAAGTATTTGCATGAACTGATGCTGAGAAAGATGAACAGAACCAGAAGAACATTGTACACTATAATAACAACATGGGGGCAACGATCAAACTTAATGGACTTGCTTACTTCATAAGATCAACAATCAGGGACAATTTTGGGGTATCTGCAATGGAGAATATCGTCTGTATCCAGAGAAGGAATTTGAACAAAGACCAAAGACTATTACCTTTAATTTTTAAAAACTGTTATCTTATTATGTAATCTTGCTATATCTTTTTTTTAAGGATATGATTTCTCTCTCAACACATTCAATTTAGATCAATGTATAGCATGGAAACAATGTAAACTAACAGACTGCCTTCTGGGGGATTGTAGGGAAGAAAGGAAGCAAGATTTGAGTATAAATTGTAAAATTCAAAAATAAATAAATAAATGTATAAAAAATTAAGTCAATGAGAACTTGAAAGGAGGTCTTTAATGGAAATTCTTAGGGATTTATCCTTGGACTGAGAATGAACAACATTTTTATCACTGAATTGGATAAAATCATAAATGCTATGTTCGTCATTTTATCCAGTTGAATTACTGGGTAGGATGGTTCATGCATCAAATGGCAGAATTATGATTCAAAACTATTTTATAGGTTTTAAAAACATGAAACAAATGAATAAGATAAAATTTAATGATGATTCGTATAAGTTTCCTTATTAGTTCCAAAAAGCAACTTTTAAAAAACAAAATAGAGACTGAGGAAAATATGGTAAGACATCAGTTTCTGCAAAAAAAAAAAAGATCTGGAGATTTTAGTGAATTGTAAGTTCAATATGAGTCAAATATGTGTGACTTAAAAAAAACCTAATGCTCTATTAGGCAGCAACAAGAAAGGGATGGTGTCCAGAATGAAGTTGCTACTAGTCTACTGCCCCAGTCAGAATTTATCTCAAATAATATATTCATTTCTCAATATCACATGTTAGGAAAGACAAGCAAACTAGAATAGGCCCAGAAGCAGACAATCAGGATAGAGGAAGGAAACCAAATCATATGACTATCTTTGAAGTAACTGCTAATATTTAACCTGGAGGAAAAAAAGATGAGTAGGAAGTTAACAGTCTTAAAGTTTTTGAAGGATTGTGAAGTGAAGAGGTGATAGAGTCTATCAGATAACTGGAAGGCCTTGATCTCAGGAAGACCTTGGTTCAGTGTATGCATCTGACACACATTGACTATAAAATCCCTAGGCATTGTTTAACCTCTCATTATCCCCAAAGGGGAAAAAAAAGTCACTAAAACCATACATTACTGATCTGCATCAATGGACAGACTTTCCTCACTGGGAATTTACTGTGCTGATGAAATAACAGCTCCAGCAGAAAATAAAACCATGTGGGAAAGGGATTTATTCTTTCTGCTTGACCGACAAGGGTAAGATGAAAAAAAACATGTAGAAGTGAGGTGGATCAAGGTTTGTTTTAAGGAAAATCTTGTGACTACCACAGTGAATGTTATAGAAGGGATTCTTAATCAAACTTCATTTGGATTCATGGGCCTCTGAAGTCTTTTTTCCCTGTGATAGATATGTAGATAATCAGAATATTTAAATAGATGATTTAATATATTATATACAGAATTAGTCTATATATTCCAGTCTTAGTGCAATTTTAATCTGTTAAAGCTTAATTTATTTTAAGTTAATAAAAACTTAGGATTCCACTAGGACTTTTGAAACAAATTGCCCCTAAAGAGTTTACATTTTACAAAAGAGCCAGCAGAAGACCCATAGGATGGTTGTAAAGGCTAGTCATTATCAAATAGACTGTGGATAGGAAGCAATCTTCACTGGTGGATGGAGTAAAAACCCCTTGAAGCAATGGAGTATATGATGCTTATCATTATTATGAAGTTATTAGTATTATTTTTGAAATAAATGAATCTTTTTCTCTTGGAGTTAAATGAGCATTTAAATATGGAATTTTTCTGGTTGCCAGTAAAAAATAAATGTGTATTCTGATTTCATAAACCCCTTGGAATTTCACAAGCCTTTTGTTTATCTCTCAGAAAACTCTTCTCTCCCAGTTACACTTCCCCAAACTCTCTCACCCTCCACATCCAGATTATTGTACAGGTGGTAAAGCCTCCAATAAAGGGGAGGGGGGGGGAACCTTACTTAATCAAATAAGTGATTAGCCTTGGAACCTAACCAAAATACAATGAGTATGCTAATTTTCTTTCCTCTGGGGACATCAGCCTAAGTGAGTCTTTGGCTCTGAAATAAATATACAAATAGCCTTATTTATGCAATATTTTTACATAAACCTTGCTAAAGTCATATACACACTCTGCTTCCCCTTTTAGGGAATTGTTATTCTTATGCCTGTGACACAAATTCATACCAGAATATTCCTTTTTTCCAAAATGCAAAAGCAGTAAAATAATAAATGCTAAGGAAATGTCATCATTCTGTCAATATTCCAGCTTCTCTTTCTGTTCTTCATCTCCTCAGTGCAAGTTTTTGGGTCTAGGATGGAAAGAGATATGCTTAACCACAGACACACATACAGAAATACTCAAATAAAATGAAGCATGAGACAAGCTCACAAAAACAAAAGACACTCAGTGGTTGAAATTGCCATGACTATCCCATTGTGGCTAGTTATTGCAACATCACTGACATTCACATAAAAACTCTTACTGCAATTAAGTCCAGCTTGCTGGACTCAGCCTTAGCACAGAAAGATGACAACACTGACCCTTTGGATGCATCACTTACCTTTTGTTGAGGCAGATTCTCCTACTGCATTGGCCCAGGAATGAGATAGATAAGTTTAAAAGTTGCAAGAAAGGCAGGGTGTCATGGGGAAAATGACATGAACCTGGAAATCCAAACAACTTAATATGATGACTCTTCCCCCTTTATAATCAGTGTCACACTGGACAAATAACTTTATTTCTCTGGACCTCAGTTTCCCCTTCTGTTAAAAAACTTGACTAAAGTATTTAAGATTCGGAGGGCTATACATTCTTTGTAGGCTCTAGAGTGACATTCAATATGATGCACAGAAAATCACACCCCAAAGGCCTGAGAAACATTATATGGAACTTTCTAATTTATTTCAAAGGACCCACACTGTAAAGGAAGGAGGTCAAGAAATGATATGTGACATACCCTGCTTTCACTGGCAACTTGTAGAAATACAATCAGGAGAGAAAAATACTCTTCTTTAGTGTGTCATTACCCAAGAGATCCCTAAAGTTTATCTACCCTTCTAATGAGGCAAGTGACAGCTAGCATTTCATCAATTATTTAGGATTTACTTGAATTTATAATTCTCATGAGATGTATAAAATTAAAGCTATATCTGTTGCAATCTAGTTAAAATGCCCTGGGTGGGAAGGGTAGGTTTGCCATTTTATTTTTCTGTTTCATATCCAAAACCAAGGTTACATGTCAAGGCACAGTGTTGGAACACAGTGATACCAATACAAGATTACTGTGACTCAGGCTGAAAACTACAGCTCTTCTGGGATCTGCATGTGCTATAATAGAAAGGGCGCTGTTCTTAGAGTCAGGAGGCCTTCATGTAAATCCTACATTTAATATTTTCCAGGTATGGAACCACAGGCAAATCACTAAATACCCTCCAAGCCTCAGTTTCCTAATCCAGAAAGTGAGATAATAACACTTATACTATTTATCTCATAAGACTGTTTTTAGGAAAGGGTTTTATAAACTGGAACAAGCTATTGAAATTGTTTCATCCATTTAGGTTTTTTTACAGTATGTATTACTAGAATAATTTCCACTGAATAGTTATTGATCTCATTAAGGAGGACATGTTCTGGAACTTGATTCAGTCATCTCAATCATCTGAAGTGCCTGTCAAAATAGAGAATCCTTCTTGTATTTAAATGTTATATAGGGTCTAGGACATCCTCTACAAAAGGGGTGAATACCTTTGGCAGGAAAAAAAATGCATATATGCATATCTGTGCATACACATGTATATATATATATATATATATATATATACATATATGCATGTTTCCCTCTTTAATGCCTTTTCAATAATCCAAAACTAATTGCACACCATTATCTCTGAGAATCTCTTATAATCTCAATGTCAAGTACATCCCGGGGGTGCTCCTTCCTAGAAAAGGACTTTAGCTCTGGATCTGCTAGTGCTGAGATACATTCTTGGGGAGGAGGATGACTCTAAAAGAAGGAATCTAGACATTTTCTTGAATTCTGTTATTCATGACCCACACTCAGAATTCCAGGGAAAATCTGTTAAATAAGACTTAAGAGTAGCTCATGTCTACAATCTCCCCCCAAAAGGATTAGCAATGAAGCTTAGTCTGAATAAGGTCATTACCACCAGATAGAGGACAGTTTTGTATTTCCTCTACCATTAAAGAAATGCTTAAAACACATAAGACTCTTAAGTATGTATTAACAAATACTTAACATGAAACAATCTGTAAGATTGCTAAACAGGCATTTCACCTCTGACATGAACTGCCTGTGCAATTCACAAGCATAGATCTCTGGGCAAAGGAGAAGACAGTTTGAATATTAGCACTACAAGTGTGGAATCCTCAGCTGGGATGGTGCATCTTCTTCTCTAAGGAACACCACAATTGTTTCTAAGCACATCTCATGGCTAGCCAATATCCAGTAACTCTTTGCTTTTTGAATTACAAGGTTACTAGCAGTGGTAGAAATATCTATCTCTCAGGATTGCAATTCAGTGACCCACGCCCAGCAAAAGAAACACAAAGCAGAGGGGCAGCCAAAGGATTTGAAATCCAACCTCATCGAAGAAGATATATATTCTTGCTAGGATTTGCTTTAAGACATGAGGGTAGGGGGTGGCTAGGTGGCACAGTGGATAAAGCACCAGCCCTGGAGTCAGGAATACCTGGGTTCAAATCTGGTCTCAGACACTTAATAATTACCTAGCTGTGTGGCCTTGGGCAAGCCACTTAACCCTGTTTGCCTTGCAAAACCCTTAAAAAAAAAAAAAAAGACATGAGGGTAGTTCCTACTGGAGAAGGGAAGAGGAAAGCTCTGCCTTCCTTTCTAAGGTGGGTAGTGTAAAAGAGAGCTAATATTGTGTCCCCCCCCCCCAAAAAAAATGATGCATTCAAAAAAAAGACAGAGGGGCAAAAACAGCATTTTCTCCTTTTAAAGTTGTCTTTATTAATGCATATTTAAGAGTCTTATATGTTTTAAGCATTTCCTTATTGGACAGCTCTTTCAAAATTAGTCAACAGTTTTCTTTAACACAGTTTCCCTATCACTGGGACCAAGGAAGGAAGTAATCAGCAGGAGTCAATAGTTAAAGATGATCCTTTAGCAAGAGATACATGTGACCCACCAGAAGAGACCAAGACCCAGACCACCTCCATGTATATCCATGGGATAGTTGCAAGTACATTAATGCACCCCCTAAGGTTCTGAAGGATATCTTTGAAATAGCATTTAGTTCCATAATAACAAATGCTTTTCTAAAGAATAAGCAATTTTTGCTATAGATAACTATTCTCATCGCTTCTCAGCCTTTTGGCTAAGATCAAGTGTATAGATAACTGTTCTCAAAAATCTACTTTACCCTCTCATATTTTCATCAAGGATGTTATACATATATATATATATATATATATATATGTGTGTGTGTGTGTGTGTGTATATACATATAGATAGATATAGATATACAATAGATATAGATCATTCTGTAGATAGTAATAATAGCAATAGCTAGCAATTATACAGTACCTTCTGTGTTGCAAAGAGCTGTATAAATATTACCCTATTTGATCCTCACAACAATCTTAGAAGGCTGGATCCATAATTATTTCTATTTTACAGATAGAGAAATGGAGGCAGAGGCTAAATGATTTTTCAGGGTCATACCACAATTTAGTGTGTGAATCAGAATTTGAACTCAGATCATCTTGATTTCAGGTTCAGAGTTCCAATCACTGTACCACCCAGTCAACTCATTAGATATTAAAAACAGTTGTTTTCTGAAGGATAATATTTTTCATCATTTTTCCTACTCTTTTGGTGTTTTTCCTGCCCCCCCCCCCCGCCCTAGATACATTAAAAATAAGACTCCTTTAGCTCACATTCTTTGGCATGTGATTAAGAGTCCCTTTTAGTTCCTCATATAGAACATCGATCTGAAATTTTATGGTCCAAATGTAGTGGTTCTATTTACATTGGTGCTGAAAAGAGATCACTATATGAACACTGTTCTGTTTTCCATCTATTTGGTGTTCTCTTGCCAGTTTCATATGTAAATACTTTGGGCATGATGTGTCTTAGTTTTCTGTAAATTTGTTTTTGCTTCTATTGCAGTGATCTGTTTTATGAGACAATACAGCTCATCATTTCCCCCTTCTTGTTTTGTAGTATTTTGCAAATGAGATTTTATTCTAAACCAGTTAGCTGTCAAGTTTCTCTACTTTGCAAAATTAATGCCTGCTGCAAAGGTGGTTTGTGAGTTTATTTAGTCTCTTCCTTCTCTTAAATGTCTTATATTGCTTAAATTTTTCAAAGAAGGGGAGATAATAAAAGATCTTTTATGTTTGCCTGTTTCTGTTTTTCATTTTCATTCAAATGATTCATTTGAATAGGTCAAGTTCAAACTGATGCTATTGAACTCACCATTCTTTCTTTACAATTAACTTTCTGCTTGATGGTGTTTGCTATTTGATGTTTGTCTGTCTATGATCTAATTGCAAAGAGCTATCTAAGTATGATATTAGTAGTCATTTCATATCTATTAAGATAAAACAAATTTCATATTTTGGTGACATAGTTCATCATTCAACAGGTCTAATATTTTCTGACTCTTTCGAAAGAGACATATTTCTGTTTGGTCTACTACAAGCCCAAACTCTCTTTTCTTTCTTAATCTTCAACCATATTTTCCAACATTTTTACCAGTTCTCCTAGTCTATCTTTGCATTGAAATCACCCAGTATTAAAGTATATGTTTGTTTAATTTGAACTCTGAGTTCTTCAAATAATTTCTCTAACTCTCTTAACTTTGTAACAGATGTTGGAATATAAGCTTCAGTAATTTTGTGATGGGATTTTTATTTATTTGTGCTCATAATAAACACTGTAAGGCAAGATGACCACATGTCATAGGCATTTATGGTTCTTACTGCTTTTAGGCACATGATAGAACCAACCTTGCCAATTCTTCTGTTTGCCTCTCAAAGTGAAACTTGGAGTTTTTTCTTTTCATTTAAATGCAACTTTTTTCTAGCTTCTTTTTTCATTCATTGTGAGAATGTCCATATTACAGGGGCAGCTAGATGGCACAGTGGATAGAGTTCCAATCCTGGAGTCAAGAGGACCTGAGTTCAAATATGACCTTAGACACTTAATACTTGCTAGGCTATGTGACCTTGGACAAATCACTCCTCCATTGCCTTGCAAAAATCCAAAGGAAAAAAAAAAGAAAGAAAATGTCCATATTGATGTGGCTCAGTTTTCCCAATACAATGTTAATTTATGAAAAGATTTCTCATATGAATATTTATGAATGGTCTAAAACTATTAGCAACATATTAGCAACACTCTTAGCAACATCTGCCTCTTCACGTAAAAAGGAATCACATTTTTAGTTTTTCTAGGTTGTCATGAAACACAGCAAAAGAATTCATCAAACAACACTAATTCACTGTTGGAGTTGTGAACTAGTCCAAACATTCTGGAGAACATTTGGAACTATGCCCAAAGGACTAAAATATTATTACATACTCCTTGACCTAGGAATATAATTAGGATATATTTGCATAAAATATTTTATCAACAATTATTGGGATAGCAAAGAAATGGACCTTAAGGTGACAAATCTATCAGTTGAGGAATTGCTGAACAAATTTTGGCATATGATTATGATGGAATACTGCTTTGTTATAAGAAATGAGTCAGATGGTTCAGAAAAACCTAAGATATATGAACTGATTCAAAGTGAAGTGAGCATGATCAGGAGATCATTGTACACAGAATCAACAATATTTCAGGGATGACCAACTGGGAAAGACTTTGATCAAGACAATGATCCTAGAAAATTCTGAGGGACCCGTGATGAAAAATACCATCCACTTCAATGAACCAAGGAGTTGAATGCAGATTGAAGCATACTTTTTTTGACTTTTTAATATATCTTTCTTTTTCTTGTTTTGTTGATTGGTTTAGGGGTTTGGTTTTTTCTTTTTTGCAAAATGGCTAGTATGGAAATAAGTTTTGCATGACTTCACATGTATATGTGATATTATATTGTTTGCCTTCTCAAGGGATGGGGAAGAGATGGGAGAGAGGGGGAAAAATTTGAAACTCAAAATTTTTAAAATTGATGTTTTTAAATAAATATTTAAGAAATTTTAAAAAATTGCCTAATGGCCAACTCACTGATGAAGAACCTCTAGGTATTTAGCTAAGATAGCCTTCACATATTGGGCCCAATCCTATCACTCAAGTTTTCCACAAGCATTCTTTTGGGGTTTTTTAGATTTTTTTTCCAAGGAAATGGGGTTAAGTGGCTTGCCCAAGGCCACACAGCTAAGTAATTATTAAGTATCTGAGACCAGACTTGAACTCAGGTACACCTGACTCCAAGGCCAGTGCTCTATCCACTGCACCACCTAGCTGCCCCCTACAAGCATTGTTTAAGAACCCAGAACTACCTCTGTTCCACAATAAAGCATTCAATTAGAAATTTGTCAACTAGAATTATTGCCCAGACAAGAATATCAATGCCAGAAAATGGAATAGGCATTATAGATGGGCAATGAACCAAGAACTGCATGGGAGAAAGAGAACAGTCTGGAATTACATTCAGTAAATTTTTCAGAGCTTCCAAGGATTCTAGGTTGCTCCGCCAAGAAGAAAAAAATCTCTCTTCTTGATACAAATGTCCATCCATCTATGTTTTACGGTTGAGTACCAAAACATGTCACACTCTCCTAAGAATCAAGATGCAGGTAAGCCTGCAAAAATGTCATGGAGAGATGGATTGTAGATGCAAGTAAGCTGAAACATATTTCTAATGAAGTCATATGCATAAGATGAGATACAAGAGATTTTTCTGGGGGGTCCTTAATTTGTACAGCTAAATTGCAGTGTGTTGAGCCTGGAGTAAGGAACATCTAATTAAGGTCCCAGTCAATTTTACATATAAACTGTGTGACACTTAACCTTTTCTTTTCTTCTTTTTTTTTTTTTTTTAGGTTTTTGCAAGGCAAATGGGGTTAAGTGGCTTGCCCAAGACCACACAGCTAGGTAATTATTAAGTGTCTGAGACCGGATTTGAACCCAGGTACTCCTGACTCCAAGACTGGTGCTCTATCCACTGCACCACCTAGCCGCCCCCCGACTTAACCTTTTCTATCACTTAACTTCAGTTGCCTGAACTTTAAAATGGGGATATTCATAACACTGATCTCCAAGATTTTTTGTGATGATCAAAAAATAATATATTTATAAAGGACTTAGCACAATGTCTAGCACATAATGGATACTTAATAAACTTTTCCTTCTTGTGTAGGGAACTCCCAAGATGAAATCCTCCCTAGCAAAGAAGATTAGTCCCTTCTCTGCAACTTAAGAACCTTAGAGAATTTTCTAGAGCTACTAAGAACTAAAGAACTAAAGTAACTTGCCCAAGGTCACATAATCAACATATATATATATATATGTATGTATGTATATATGTCAGACAGGGCTTCAACCTTTTAGTTTTCCTGCCTTGGTGGACATCCTTGCATTCATTTTGCAATGCTGTCATTCAGCTAGTACAAGGAGTTATACAGAAAATATAATAGTCCAAAAAAAAAAATGGATGATATTGCTGACAGCCCAAATAGTGAGGATCCCAGAGAATATATTAAGAACTAAAAGAAGGACTCCAGCATGGTGGACAGAAGACTTCTTAAGTACAAAAACAGGTTCCATTGATCTGTTTGCTACAGAAGACATACTGAAGAACACAGATAAGAACTTTGCAGACTGAGAAGACATGGATGGGTTGTAACCTTCTCTAGAGGAGGGAGAACTCACATTAATGAGATCCATTAAATTATCAGTATTCAAGAAAAGTCTATAGAAATATGAATTATTGTTGTCAAGAGTTATTTGTGGTGGGAAATGGTAGGGAAAATGTGAGAATGGGCTACCATGGGAATTATAATAAACATTAGCATTCATGTTGTTGGGAGTGGCTAGGTGGAGCAGTGGATAAAGCACTGGCCTTGGAGTCAGGACTATCTGGGCTCAAATCTGGCCTCAGACACTTATAATAATTACCTAGCTGTGTGGCCTTGGGCAAGCCACTTAACCCCATTTGCCTTGCAAAAACCTAAAAGAAAATTTATGTTGTTACTATTAAATCATTTAGTCATATCTGACTCTCCAGGATCCTATTAGCATTTTTCTTCATAAAGATACTAGAATTTTCCATTTCCTTTTACACTTCATTTCACATATAAGGAACTCAGACAAACTAGATTAAGTGACTTGCTCAGGGTCACATAACTAATAAGAGCTTGAAATCAGCTTTTAACTCAGAAAGTTGAGTCTTCATGGTTACTAACCCAGTGTTCTATCCACTGTGCCACCTAGCTGCCCATTAACTTATATATAGTACCTTACAGTTTAGAAATTATTATAAATATTGATATCTAGCTTTTGTAGAGAACTTTAAGATTTACAAAATACACTTATTATCTCAATTGAGTTTTACAACAATCCTATGTGGTAGATGCTAAGATTATCTCCATTTTGCAAATGAGAAAACTAAGGCTGAGAAAAGTTGTTGACCCAGGTTTTTATAGCTATTTAAATGTTTAAAATGGGATTTTAAAATCAGATCTTTCTGACCTTCAAGTCCAGTATTCTATCCATTGAGCCATTTATATGCATCTAGAAAACAGCCCAGTCTAAGAAATAATTCATGCCACATTACTTTCCAAAGTGAACCAAAAATGACTCCCTCTCTTTCTCTGGGCTTTGTTATTTGGGAAGTTCACTTCAGTAGGTATCAACCTGAGGCTTGTCCTGGCTATCCAAGAAAGTGAGTCAGTGCATGTTGGCAAACAGAATTCTGCTGTCCTGATTTGTTATTCATTCCACAAATCTATATATTGAATATTTCCCATGTGCAGGGCAATGTGCCTCTGCACATAATACAGAAATCCACAAAACACAGCTCTTGCCCTCAAGGACTTTAAGTCTTACTCAAGATCTATACTAGGAGGCAGGACATTCAGTGTATCATGAGAGGTATAAAAATGATTCTTCAGGAATGTAGAGAATGGAAGGATCCTTTAGGTGAGCTAATCCAGGTTGATCAAGGAAGGCTTGGGCCAAAAGTATGGGTCAGATTTTAGCAGTTGGGGATGGGAGGTGGGGATAAAAAGAAAAGTAACCGGAGACAAAAAAACAAGATAAGCACCCTATGCAAACCCAGAGACTCATTATTTGGGATATGCCTTTCAGGCTATCTAGTCCTTCAATTTAAAGATAAAGCCTACCACCAGAAAATTAACTTACAAAAGTCATAGGGCATGGAAATAATAGGGCATAGACTAGACCCTAGTTTTTCTGTGGTCCATTTCAGTGTGTTTGCTTATACATGAATGTTTACATGAAGTTATATCTCTTTGTCAGTGTGATGGGAGCATTTAAGCTTCTTATCTGAAGAGTTATAGTAGAAGCTATACCTAGCAGGGACAGCTTGAAGAAAATGTTCTGAGAACAAAGTTTACCTAGAAACTTTTATATATGAAAATCTGGGTGAAATGATAACATCACTAAACAGTTTAAGAATTATGGACATATTCCTGAAACTTCCCTACCTTCTATCTCCTGAGCTGTTTCCTGATACAGTATCTATAGAGGAGTAGAAAAACAAGTTTTAACCCCCAACCTAAAGCAAAATTGGACTAAAAACATTGATGATATTCATACACAGCTAGACAAAAATCAAACACAGATTGGCTTGCATACAATTAGGTAGAAATCCAGTGGAAAATGTCAATGTTTGCCAACTTGAAGAGGGGAACTAAATGTGTAAGATGGAAAATTTCCATTTTACCTTTCTAGGAGAGCAGTACAAATAGTGGAATATAACAAATCTGACATTACTTTATCATCGTCTGACAGTCATGTCTGATTCATCTCTGTACTAGTAAATTCAGCCCTAAATTCTCCCTAATTACACAGGCTATGCTATTTTTCATTTTTTAGCATGATTGGTTATTTTGAACTTGTTTTGACCTTTTGACTTATAATTAACAATAATCATTTTTAATACTCAAAAATATTATTTCTTTTTCTCTTCCAAGGTCAAGATCCTGTGTTTAGATCAGAATACTGAGTCATTCTAATTCCTGAGTTCTTTGAAATATCACTCCACATCCTGTGAAATATTTTCCTAACTCATTGATTTCCTAACCTAGGGACAACTCTATTGGTAACTACAAAATAGTAGAAAGAACAAAGAGATCCTCTAATACAGTGAATATATCCTTTATGGATAATGTGTGACAAGAAATTAACAAAAAGCAATATTGTATAGTGGAAAATAGAGCAAGCTTTGGAGACAGTCCTATGTTCCAGTCCCATCTCTGATACAAATCATAATCCCATACAAATCACTTATCCCCAGGCAGAGAGAGAGAGAGAGAGAGAGAGAGAGAGAGAGAGAGAGAGAGAAAGGAAGGAAAGAAGGAAGAAAAGAAGGAAGGAAGGAAGGAAGGAAGGAAGGAAGGAAGGAAGGAAGGAAGGAAGGAAGGAAGGGAGGGAGGGAGGGAGGGAGGGAGGGAAGGAAGGAGGAAGGAAGGAAAAAAGAGAAAGAATGAGAGAGAGAAATAAAGAAAGGGAAGGGAGGAAAGAAGAAGAATGGATAAATTTTGATCTACATAGAGATGATCATGGATCAAAATATCAAAGCAAATAAAAATGTTACAAAACACACCTTCTTAGGTGCATGGGACCCTTCTAAATATATACTAAGTACATGTTGGGGGGCAGTATGAGTAGACAAGACATTTCCCGGACCTATTCTCAGGTCACCCATTGGGAAACTAACTTCTGGATTTGATTAAGGCAATCAATAGGCTTTATGGGAAACCTCCTCTTGAGGAAAACAAAAGGAGGGATGCAAAGTATAAGTACAAACTACCATTTAGGTCAAGTCAGGAAGAGATCAACTCTTAAGAGACTGAGAGCAGGAAACTAGAAGTCAAAGTGAGGATGGGGTTTTGAACTAGGGAGCTCTCCACTGACATCAAAAGGCACATTGCCAGAAGAGTTGGCAAAATGACTGTGTGATGCAATCTTCTTTCCCAAGACTTTGAACCTTTTATGCCAATAATACAGATTTCCAATGTGTTGCCATCTGTAGACAAAGAGATGATCATAATTGACATTGCTTTAGGGGGTAGCTAGATGGCACAATGGATAGAGCACCAGCCCTGGAGTCGGAGAATCTAAGTTCAAATTTGGTCTCAGACTAACCTTGGGCAAGTCACTTTAACCCCATTGCCTTGCAAAAACAAAAACAAAAAATAACAAAGAAAGACATTCATTTACCAGCTATGAAGGTAAAGCAGTGAACTTGGGTATCCATCAATCCTCTTTTAACATTTGTTTTACAAACTCTTGGGGTGGTGGGGGAGGAGGGTTCACCTGCATCTCCCACCAATTGATTATACAATAAATTGCTCAATATTGGTCATTTTCTTTTCGTAAGTCTGGAGCAATGCTAGATAGGCAATTGTGGGTGCCTAGTAAATATTTTTTAATGAATAGGAGTTTCAAGGTTCTTTTGGACATTACTAACTTTCCCTTTTGGAAAGTCAGTCAATAAGAATCTATTAAATGCTTATCATGTTTCAGGTGCTGTAGGGATACAAAGAAAACAGCTCTGTATAAACAAGTTATAGACAGGAGAAATAGGAAATAATCAAGATAGTAGAGGCACTAGAGTTAAGAGGGACTGGAAAGGGCTTCCTATAGTTTTAGTTGAGATTTTAAGGATCTCAGACAAGTGGAGATGAGGAGAAAGAGCATTCCAGACATGGGGGAACAACCAGAGGAAAATGCCTGGAGATAGAGTGTCTTATGTCAGAAGCAAAAAAGAACAATGTCACTGGATCAAAGGATATGTGGGATGGTGGTATGCATGATTAAGAAGACTGCTGGGGCAGCTAGGTGGCACAGTGGATAGAGCACTGGCCCTGGAGTCAGGAGTACCTGAGTTCGAATTCGGCTTCAGACACTTAATAATTACCTAGCTGTGTGGCCTTGGGCAAGCCACTTAACGCCATTGTCTTGCAAGAAAAAAAAAAGACCACAAAGGTGAGGTGGACAAGTTATGAAGAGAAAAAAAAAAGCCCTGATCTTTATGAAGTCGGCAATCTAATAGGGAAAGCAGAATGCAAACAAATATATTCAAAACAAGTTATATATAGAATCAGTAGGAAATAATTAACAGGGGGAAGATAGTAGAATTAAGAAGCATTGTGGAAATTTTCCTATAAACATGGTATTATAGTTTGTACTTAAAGGAAGCCAGGGAAATGAGTAAGCATGGGTGAGAAGAGAAAGCATTCCAGGCATGGGGGCCTACTAAAGAAAATACTCATCAAGAAAAGTGTTCTGTTCATGGGAAAAGCCAGGAAGCCATGTTTATTGAAAAGAAGAATATATGCCAGGAAATGGGTAAGAGTAGGTATGGTTATGAAGGGTTTTGAACGTCAAACATGACATTTTTATTTGATCCTGGAAGTAATAGGGAACAAAGTGTATGATTGAAGGGACCTTACAGTTCAACTAATCCAATCCCCTAATTTTACAAATGAGAAAATTAAGGCTCCACAAGGCAAAATGTCTTGCCCAGCCTAACCCAAATATTAAGTGACATGGTCAGAATCTGAAACCAGGTCCTTTAAGTCCACATCCAGTACTTTTACCATTGTACCATACTTCCTACAGGATATAGTAAGCCATGTAAGTGGCGACCAACCGTAACTAGTCTAACCAACAAGAAAGATCATTTATGGCAGGAAATACTCCTGATATTCATTATGGACTCCTGGCTACCCAGATATCATACTGTATACTCTGTGCTTGTTTCAATATTTATTGACTGGTGTCTGCTATAACCATAATCTCAGTAATTCAAAGTGAGTATTCAAGGACACAGAGAGTTAAAAAAATGATCAAAATAGAAACTTTCATGTGAATGGATCCTCCAATTTTGCCAGGCACAAATATGTGCAATATAATATATGTATATGTATAATATAATATATATATATATATATATTCAAGAAAGGATACTTTTCAGATTTTCAGGGAGTGGTACTTTAGGAAACACATTGCTAATTTAAAGTACGTGCAGAGGAAGGCAACTATGATAGGGATAGAGCTGGAGACCAGACTCTATGAGGCTTAGTTAAAGGAATCAATGAGGTTTATCCTAGAAGAAGGGTAGATTTATGGTGACTTGATGACTGTCTTCAATTTTTGAAGATCTGTCATATATAAATGAGATCAAACTTATTCTCCTCAGCTCCAGATGAAAAATTCAGAGTAACTCATAGAGAAAGAAAAGAAAAAGCATAAGAAAAAAAATTTTTCTAGCATGAGATATCCAAAAGAACAGAATACCTTAGAATGAAATAGATGTCAATGGAGATCAAAATTTTAAAAATTTTTAGTGCAGTGAAGGATCTCACAGCCACCAAATCTATCCCATATCTAAAAGGGATCCCCACTATAATATACCCCAAAATGTTCATCTTGTCTCTGCTTCAAGACTTCCATTGAGGAGGATTTATGACCTTTTCAATAAGAGAATGAGTGACCTCTTCTCAGAGATGATATAGAGGAGATTCAGGGATGAATGACTTCTAAGTTCCTTTCAAACTCAATTTTGGTAATTCTTTGTCAGGTCTTTGGATGGGCAGTCCATTGAGCTAGCTGGTGAATGAATCCATTTTGTATAGACACTTTAGTTGAATGATAAATTGGGTCTAAGGAAACAATTAAGTTGAATCACATCTAGAAATATGAAAGTGCTTTCAATGATCCCAAGTTGCTCATTGCCATAAAGACCTGTATTTTTAACATACATATTCTCTTCCTGAAATCATACCTGTGCAAATCAAAATTGTATGGGTTTAAAAGATAATGGCAAGATGAAAGGTGTGAGTAGGTTGGCTGCAGCATGTTGCCAATGATGATTCATATCTGATAGGTGATATAAAACAATCATATCATTGAATATTCCCATGATCAGTAAGGAAAGAGAGCTAAGCATGCTATTAAAGAGAGAGATAATTGATGGAAAACCAAAATGATACATGAAATACTGAAAGAACTAGAAGAAGGACTCTAGCATATGTGATAAATCTTCTAATGCAAGGTTCTTAATCTTTTTTGTGTCAAGGATGCCTTTTGCTGTCTGATGGCTCCAATAAAGCCCTTCTTAGAATAATATTTTAATTGTATAAAATGAAATGCCTAGGATTACAAAAGGAAACAATTTTATTGAAATATAGTTCTCAAAATGTTAAAAACAAAAAACAAGTTCAGGGACCCTTGGTTATGAAACCCTGCTAAAAGTTCTTTATGTGATAGCAAAGAATTAGAGGTTAAGAGGATATCCATCACTTAGGGAATGGCTAGACAAGTTGTGGCATATGGTTGTTATAAATAGTATTGTGCTACGAACTTATGAATAAGGTTTCAGAAAAAAACTAGGAAGACTCATATGAAACTATGCAAAGTGAAATGAGCAGAACCAGAACATTATATACAATGAAACAATATTGTTCAATTATGAAAGATTTAGTCACTCTAATCAATAAAATGGTCTAAGACAATTCCGAAGGACTCATGATGAAAAATTCTATTCATATCTCAAGAGAATGAGAAAATCTCAGTGGAGACTGAAGTTTACATTTTTTAAAATATTTTACTTTTTTGTTTTTCCAACTAAATGCAATGGTAGGCTTTACCAATCAATTCTTTTTGCAAGGTTTTGAGTTTTACAATTTTTCTCCCTCCCTCCCATCCTTTCCTCCTCCCCCAACAGAAAACAATCTAATTAATATAAGCTACATTTATAACCAGAAGCATACATTTTTTCCACTTAATTTTTCTTGTGTATGTATGTTTGTTTACAACATGACAAATATGGAATTATATTTTGCATGATTTCACATGTATAATTGCTATCACACTGTTTGTATTCTCAATGGATGGAGGCTGGAGGGAGGGAGGGAAAGAACTCAAATTTCAAAAATGAATGCGAAATATACATATATACACACATATGTATGTGTATATATATAATATATATATTTGAAAAGAAACTTAACGGGGGATTTGAAGAAAGACTTGAATAAGAATTCATTCATTCATTCACTCAACTATTTATTGCCTTTCTGCTATTTACTAGCTAACAATACACAGAGAGTCAATTAAGAACTATTAAGTACAATGTCTCCTGTGCCAGGTTACTAGGCAGAAAGCAGATAAGTGTAAAATTGAGTTCTTACCATCCAGCATCTCAATAAGATAATGCAGGAGGCACCAATAATCTAGGAATTACGTCTAAGTACTGGCAATATTATGCAAGTTTTAAATAACAAAGAAAAAGGTTATTGTTTGTCTACAGCACTGGACCAAAGTGATGCTAAGTAATAATATATCAGTAATGTGCTACTAAACATTTAACAACCATCTTTTGAAGGGGAAAAGTGTACTCAAGATGCACTTGTAAGTTTTATTTGCATCATGAATATTTTGACAATTTTGACAATTTACAAGCTATAGATGTTCAAACTGAAAAAGTTTTCCTAACACACTATTACACTATGATGGAAATCTACTAGGATTTCATACATGCTGATTCCTCTCTAATGAGTGAATTAATAAGTGCTTACTATGTGAAAATCACTATGCTAAGACAGACCTTGCAATCATTCTACTAGGGGAGACAACACGCATAGAGGATTTCAGACAATTGACCTATTGGGGTCAGTTATAATAGTCTATCCAATAGGGAATCAAACTCCTATACTAAAAAGCCAGAAGGTCCCCAAACACTTTTGGTTGTTCATCTATAATTATAGATTCTGAATCGCAATGCTTATTAGGAAATATAAAATGCTCTAAATCCCTTTTACAATTGAACTTTTTTTCAATGCTATTTAAAATACAACCTCAGGGATTTATTTGGATTGTAGTAGAGAGAAGGAAAAAGAATTAAATCAAAGTAACTTCCCTGATGCCAGGGATATTCTTCTTTTTTTCTTTACTGAAAGTATTGTATTATTTTCTACCTTGGAATACTAGACTATCTATTTCATTCAGCCTAAAGATATTTCACTTGGTCACCCAAATGTTTTCCTATCTTATACCTTATCAATAACCTGCCTTCTAAAATTCTGGGGATATAATCAAGAGGTTCTTGATTATAAGGAAGTATAAGGAAAAGGTAAGTATAAGGAGAACTTGGAATATTAAACTTTGTGATGAATTAAAAGCACAATTAGATAACATAAGGGTGACAGTAATGATGCTATTTGATTTATTATGGCCACATGTTGTTCAGAGTATATAGGCTCTTTCTTTCACAGCTTTCGCATTCTTTCTAGAAAGAAGGGAAAAAGAGAGAGAAAGAGTTAGACTGAGAAACAGAGAGAATACTGGAAAACAAACCATGAACAATATAAGCAGCTCAATTGTAAATACTGCTGACATTGGGATTTCTAACCTAAGTGGTAATGAGGCAACAGAATGAACTTCAAAAATTAATGTTATTATAGCCATATATGAAGCCACATCTCCCAATTATTTGTAGTAATAGAGAGCTAAGAAAGGCTATGAAACTACCTCAAAAGGTTTCCTTAATCATAACTTTCATCCTGTTTCCCCCAAATAAACATTTTGCAAGCACTGCTAATGAGAATTTAAATTGATCTGAGCTGCCCTCATGACTGTGCCCTTATTCATCTTCTGCTGAAGGGTTCATGGTTCAGTAAAGTCATGAAGAAGCAGGAAAATTGTAAAAAAGGAAGAGAGAGAGAGAAGTAGTGATTTTCTCCTTTATTTTCTCCCTGAACTAAGTAGCCATAAGCCTTTAGACATCTAGGTAGCTGAGGGACATAGTGATTAGAGGGCTGGATCTGGAGTTTTAGCCCCAGACACTTAGCTGTGTGACCTTGGGCAAGTCACTTAACCTCTTTTTCTTTCAGTTTTCTCAACTATAAAATGGGGATAACAACTGTACCCATCTCACAGGGTTGTGAGGTTCAAATGAAATTATATTTGTTCACCGCCACACAGAGTATTTGAATGTTGTTATATAATTGCTGTTGTTCAGACATTTCAGTCACATACAACTCTTCATGACCCCATTTGGCCTTTTCTTGGCAAAGATACTGGAATGGCTTGTGATTTTCCAGCTCATTTTACAGTTAAAGAAAGTGAGGCAAAGAGAGATTAGAGACTTGATTAGGGTCATAGAGTTAATAAGCATCTGAACTCAGATTTTCCTGACTCTAGACTCAGTGCTCTATCTGCTGTACTACCTAGCAGCCCCTTATATAAATGCTAGTTATCATTATCATTTTTCTTGCTGTTAATACTTTCTATACCCTCCTTCCACTTAATCATCCATCCGTTTAAATTTGGGATGGGGAAACATTTTTTCTGCCAAAGGCTGTTTGGATATTTATAATATCATTCTAAGGCTATATTTAGTCAAACATTTAATTAATTCATACCTTAATAGCTCTTAGATTTATTGAATTTCAGTACCATCTGCAGTTGCCTTGGAAACGCCAGACCAATACAGCCTGAAGGCCAGAGGTTCCCCACCTCAATCTAAATCTTACTCTCTCTGGGTCCCATTTCTTCAATAAACTTTTCTCTGATGTCTCCATGCTACAGTGATTTTGCCTATATCTGGATTCAAAGCACTCTGAGATTAAGTTTCTTCATATATAAAATGGTATTAATAACCTCACAGAATTGTTGTAAGCATCAGAGAAGGGATATGAAATACTTTGCAAACCTTAAAGCACAATACACACACACACACACACACACACACACACACACACACACACATATACACACACAAACGCACATATATGTCAGCTGTATCACAAATTATCTGTATCACAAATTTGTCAGTATTTTGATTTTTTATATAAATATTTCAATTTACACAACAGACTTATTCAATTATTCTCATAATCAGAGTGTTATACTGAGTGCAGGTAGAGGGAGCAGACAACAATAGAGACTCACCCTCAAAGAACTTAGAGATGGGGAGATAAGAAAGAAATCAAATAACATTATAAAAATTAAATAATATAAGGTATTATATAAATATCATGTATCCCATTTTACAAATGAGGAAACTAGGACTCAACAAAAAAAAAATGAGCAACTTGGCCATGGTCACACATTTGTATATGAATCAAAATATTTATATGAAAATCAAAATACTTAAGTAATTCATTAACTAAGTAATTATTGTGGGAATGACTGAGTCTGTGATTCTTTTTAATAAAGAAGAAAAAAAAAGACCAGGAATTTAAACAAGGACTTAGCTAGTACCTTAAATAATGACCTCCCAAAATTGAAAGGAGAGCAGAAGTTTTAGAAGATAGAATGGTCTCAGAGAAAATATATATTAATCTCTGTTTCATAGATCTAGCTACTCTGCTGCTCCCTCCTATGACAACTGATGGATATTGGCAGAAAGAGAAGAGAGTAAGCAGCTGCTTAAGTGAGCAAGATTTATATTATTTAGTTATTTCAGGCTCTTTGTGACCTCACTTGGTCTTTCTTGGCAAAGATACTAGAGTGGTTTGCCATTTCCTTCTCCAGTTCATTTTACAGATTGAGGAAATTGAGGCAAACGATGTCAAGTGATTTGTCTAGGGTCACGCAGCTAGAAAGTATCTAAGATCAGATTTGAACTCAGGTCTTCCTGATTTCCTGACACTCTTCACTGGGTCACCTAATTACCCAAACAATAACGAGAAAAATTATAATGATCATTATGGGAATGATTAAGCCTTTAAGGATTTAAAAGGCACTTAAAAGGATACTCCTGTTGGGGGAAAAAAACAGATCTTCCCACTAGTCCTCCCCACAGTAGCTGAAAGTTTCATATCACTCATTCATTCTTTGGGGTTAACAGAAGTTAAAATGAAAGCATTATTGGGGGATGGGAAGCACATAGAAAGCATTTAGTTATTATCAACCATTAATATATTGCATTAAATGAGCTTTCAGATTTTCTTTCAAGTATCTATCATAGCCTTAAAGAAATGATAGGAAGAACTGGAGAATTTTGATGAAGAGAAGAGGATGATGGTAGGCTAGAACAAAGGCCATCAATGGGACAAGTATCACAATAATGAGACAGGAGCTGGTACTGGTATGATGGCACCAGACAACTGAGGAGAAATAAAAGTTATCATGAAAAGAAACATTCTTGAAAGATTCAGCAAGGACACAGAAACTACTCCATATACATTTCATATTCTTCATAATTTTGCTTAGATTAGTATGTCACCTGACCAATTTAGATAAAAATTCATATGCATTTATCATTAAAAGTAGGAAGTTCATATGCATGTTTCTTATCTGTTTATTTGCTGTTTTATTTATTATTTAATCTCTCTAAATTAGTTTAATTTTTTGTTAGCTTCACAGCATGATATCATCATCACAGTATCTGTCTCACCACAGGGATGTTGGAATAATACAGAAAGAGACACTGGATAAAAAGATGCAAGACCTCTTCCTAAGACTCAAAACAATTTATAATGCACAACTTACAGAGCCCAAAGGTTCTTTTCTAAGGTATGAAAAATGTCTGTAGTCGATTTTCAAAGACATAGAATAAAAACTAGACCCTGAATCACTGTCTGAATGCAAACAACATTTGGCTTTGATCTGAGTTGTTGAAAACTATGACCAATTTATACTGTGGATGCCAAACCATCAGAGACTGTTTTTAAGTTCAGATTTCCATATCGAATTCAAGAACACACTTTTTTCTTCATTACATGTTACATGGAGTCGACCAAAAATGGACATAGAAAAGAATGGTGCTGGTGCAACTTATTCCACATAACATTCAAAGAGACGGAGAAAAAAAAAAGACATTTTTTCCCCCATAGATTCATTCATGTGGCCTAAAAAAAAATTGATTCACATGAATTCAAATCAAACCCTGGAATAGATTATTCAAAACAGCCCCTCCTTACCTCATACTTTGCATTAACAATGAGTTTTTATACAGTTAGATTCAGATTGGCTGTCAATAAGGAAAATAGCAAAAATTCCTTCTCTTGTTTTTGAGCTCCAGTAGGAGCTTCAGTGTTAGTCCTTCAGCTTCCTTATTTTCTTTGTGACCTCACAATGTAAGTTTTCCCCTTTAACTTTTCTGAATATCATTTTCAACTTTAAAACAAAAATCATCACATTTGTCCATTTGACCCAGTAGTCAACTTTTTTTCTATTAGCACCCTCTCTCCTAGCTAGCCAGGTCTGTATGTGGAAGATACACAAGGGTATGGGGGAGACAAGAATTTTGTCCCTTGAGTAAGTATATGAGCCATCTTGTAAGCATATGGAACTCCTGAAAGACAATAAACCCAGGATAAACTTGGTTCTTTCATTTAGCATTTCTTGGAATTATATGGAAACTTGAATAGCGTCTACAACCTCAAAAACACTTTCCATCCAACTAAAGTTCAGACTATAAAAGTTTTTGATTCCAAGATAGTCCATGTTACAGTTCTGCAAGATTTATTGGCATATAAGTCTTGAACATTTTTACACTTTATGTGAAAATTCCTAATGTGCCCCAGATCATATGAATACATGCAGATTTCTATCTGAAGGAGGCTTGGGGAAAGAGGGCTGAGTTTGACAAGCTGAGCAAGTTCTGACAGGGAGAAGGCTTTTAGGGATTAGCAATTTCATGGAAACATGGAATTTTTGAGCTGTAATAGACCTTGGAGAGAATCTAATCCAACTTTCTCATTTTTCATGGGACCAAAATGAGGTCTAGGTTAAGGGATTTGCCTTAGATAAAGCAGATAGCTAGTGGCACAGTCAGGTCATTAATCCAGTTTAGTAATCTCTGGCATGCTTTAGTGGAAAAAGGTCTGGTCTGAGATCAGCAATCCTAGGTTTAAATTCTGCATCTCACCTTTACTAGTCTTCTGACTATGAGACTTAATTCCTCTCTATACTTCATTCTCCTCATTTGTAAAATAAAGATAATAATACAAGTATTTACCTCACAGAATTGGTATGAGGAAAATACTTTAAGGAAGCATGGTCTATAGGCAGAGGTTCTCAAAATATAAAGCAAGGTCCTATGAGGGTCTATGAGACTCTCCCAGATTACCTGTTTAATTAAGATTATTTTCATAATAATACCAAGACATTTTAATTTTTATTAAGTAAATATTGATAGAAAGCACATAAACAAAAGTTCTTTGGGAAACATTCTATAATTTTTAAGATTTTTCTTGATGCCAAAAAAGTTTAAGAATTGAGAAGGAAGACTTGGGTTCAAATTCTGACTCAGTTGTGACCTTCATCAAATTGGTGGTGGTGGTGGTTTTGAAAATGACTATGATATCTGGGGAGGTGATGCCATAACAAGCATATGAATTGGATTTGAGTAAGGGAGTGCTGTGCTAAGTTGCCATTCTCTCACTTTTTCCTCCAGAGATCCATTGACTATGAATTAGAATGACTGGAGAAAGCCCTGAATGCAAGGCAACCAGGGTTAAGTGATTTGCCCAAGGATACACAACTAGTAAGTGTCTGAGGTTGGAATTGAACTCAGGTTCTCCTGACTCCAGGGCTGAAGCTCTCTACCAATTGTGCCATCTAGTTGACCCTTTTCATCAAAATACAACTTCTCTGAACCTCAGCTTCCTCATTTATAAAATGAGAATAACAATATCAACCCCATAAGATTGTGGTTAGGATCCAGAGACACAGTATAAGTAAAGTACTTCATGAACCTAAAGGTTTATATACATATAAGCTATTCTAATAAACCCGTAAAAAGAAAATAAAAATATAAAAAGTGACTATTATTTCCATTGTGTTACACTTTAAGTCATAACTAATCACTGTTTCCACTCTCCCATCACATGCCCCCAAAGACAAAGAAAATTCAGGTCAATAATGTTGGCTCTTAGAAATCTGAGTTTGAATTCTGGTTTTACTCCTTACAACCTTTATGACACACATAACAAAGTAAAAGAAATACATATATACCTTTGAACTGATTTGAACTTTTCTGAAACACAATTCTGAAGGACAATTGATTCCCAGATATTTCTCTCTTTAATCTACTCCATTCAAAGCAATATAGCACATGGGTGGTAATTTAAACTTTCAAATTAAACATTATTTTGAATTCTTGTACTACTGATTCAAAGAAATTATTTCATGTCATAAAATATTGTCCTAAAGAAAAATTAGAATAAAAAACTGATTTAAATAAATAAATAAATAAAAATAGAAGATCCATATGTGTTTCATATAACCTTCTCTTACTTTATCTGGCCATATATTTATGATCTATCTATGAAAACATCACAAACTTCCACTGCTATCAATGACTTGGGCCATGACTAGTCAAGGCTGGTAACATTGCCAAAAGTAATTAGCATTCTCAGAACCACAGAATAGCTAGATCCAAAGGTCTCTGGATCCAGTGATGAAAAGTACTGAGATAATTCGCTAAATGTTCTCTTAGTCTTTGAACAAGTTCTAAGAAGAAAACTGTGACAACTCAGTAGATGGCATCCTTTCCTCAGCATCAGTCTTGACCTGATGCCCTGGACTGCTAATGAGAGGCTCATATCATAAATCCAGAGACCCAACAGAACTATAAAAGGTTCCATTCAGTTGACAGACATACCTGGGAAAGCCAGGATCCAGACCACCTGTCTATGCAGTCACAAATTGGCTATCAATGAGGAATTAAAAGGAATTAAAATAGAGAGAACTTTTATTTTTCGAAATAATAGAATTTTGAAACAACTATTATTACCATCTAAAAATGACTTGGACATTTAGGTTTGTTTGCAACAGGTATAGGTATAGAGAAAACTGGGGCTTTATGCCAGAGTTCAATTAGTCAATTAATGAACAAGCATTAATTAAGACTTTGCCATGCTCCCACTTTTATTCTAAGCTCTGGGGATACAGTAAACACCATCCATTGATGCCATTTTTTCCAGGCTTTCAATGCTGGCATACCTGGTCAGGTCAGTCCATCATTGTGAGAATTAAAGGATAGTGAGTGGAAGATTAGGGAAGTAATTAGCCTCATAAGACTTTCAGGAACTAAAGGTGATAGTGCTGCTGTAGTGTGTTGGAATTCTGCTTCTGTCTTTCCTATTATTTTGTATGGTTTTGGGAACCTCCAGGAAAGGTAATCAGAAACTCTTGTCATGGGATTCGTGCTATCTTCTCAATATCTTGTGTAGGTCACCCTCCCAGGTCTGAGATGGATCTGTCTTGAAATGATCTTCCCCTAACTAAATTCAGTGGTTCTATCATTGAAACTATACCAGGTCAAAGTTGTTCCCTACTTGTTCCTCTTACCACCAGCTGCCTAAAAGCACAGTTCAAAAAATCAAAATGGTAATGGGAACCACTGTCTCTTTTGAACTGGTAAACATATTGCATATATTGAAGTATTCATCACTGATAGGGAAAGAAAGATCCTATGGTTGTTTTTACTGAAGTTGCCGCATCTGGAAGAGGGGCTGTTCCTGGAATCTGCCCTTCCTCATGGTTACACGCTCCCCAGCCCTGTCAAACTCTTGTCTTGGCCAGAAGGTTAAGGCAACAAGAATCAAAGATTTTGAGCTGAAAGGCTCTTTATAGAAAATACCTTGTCCAGTTCTTTCATTTTATAGATAAGGAAACTTCAGTCTAGAGAGGTTAAGTGACTTAACCAATATTACAAAGAAAGTGCATAATGGAAATATTAAATATCACATTAGAGTCTATGAAATGCTTTAAATATTATATGTAACATATAACATTGTATTGTAGTAAATTATCAAGTGTAACACATATGATAATATATTAAACATTACATATATTATCTCACTTAAAATAGGGCCAAATTTGGAGTTAGGGCAAGTTCAAATTCTTTCACTACTACTTGCTACCTGTGTAACTTTGGGGAAGTTATCACTTAACCTTCCTGGACCTTAATTTTTCTCATCTGTAAAATAGGGGAGATGGCCTTTAATTTCCTTTCCATCTCTAAATCTGTGTTCTATGATTCTGAAACATGGACTCATTCCAATTCAAATTATTTCTATATATTATCTATAAAATACTGGCAAAGCACAGTTCCCTGAACTTCAGCTTTCCTAAATGCAAAATGGGTGTCTTGGACTCAATAACCTCTAAGGTTCTTTCTACTCTAAATCTTGGTTTGGTTTTTCCAATTATCTTTTTTGCTTGTTTGTAAAAAAAAATCATTCCTAAGATTTTTATTGCAACTCTACAACTTTGAACTGAAAAATCAATGCTTTGTGGGGTTTTTTAAATTCTATAAAATTGCAATTGTTTTATTAATATAATAATACTTATGTAATAATCCTAAACATACTTCCTAATCTAACTAAAGACTAACTTGTTAGTCTATTAATAATATCTCACATTCACATAGTGCTTTATGAGCACTTTTTCAAAAGGCAACTTTGTAAAATATATGGTGATCAAAGAGTGGAATCACAGAAGATAAAATGGACCATTCTGAAAACAGGAAATTGCAAAGTATTGAATATACATATATATACATGAAATTAGAAGGAAAACACTTAATTTGGAAAAAATAGCAAATTTCTTTAATAAAGGTCTTATTTCCAAAAGCATAAGGAATTGATTAAAATTTACAAGAAAAGCATCATTCTCTGAGAAATGGTCACATGAACAGGAAATTTTCTAAGAAAAAAATCCAAGTTATCAACAGCCATAATAAGAAAAAATTTCAAATCAATCATAATTTTGTTGTGGTTATTGAGTCATTTTCATTAGTGTCTGAGTTTGTGATCCCACTTGGGGTTTTCTTGGCAAAGGCTGGAGTGGTTTGCCATTTCCTTCTCCAGTTCATTTTAGAGATGAGGAAACTGAGTCAAACAGGGTTAAGTGACTTGCCCAGAGTCACATAGCTTGTAAGTGTTTCAAGATGGATTTGAATTCAGGAAGATGAGTCTTCCTGACTCTAGACTCAACCTTCTATTCACTGGCTCAACTACCTACACAATAATAATTAGAGAAATGAAAATTAAAGAAACTCTAATCCTGAAGGCCTCACACCCAATAGATTGACAATGTCAAAAAAAAGAAAATGACAAATGTTGGATGAATGACAGGAAAGCAGGCACATTATTGCACTGTTGGTAGACTTGTGAATTGTTCTAACCATTCTAGAAAGCAATTTGAAACTATAGCCAATAAGTAAAAAAAAGTTCATACTTTTTGATCTACTAGTACCTCAAAGAGATCAAAGACAGATAAGAGGGACCCCTATATTCAAAGATATTCATGGAAATTCTTTTTGAAATAACAAAGAGCTGAAAACTAATTGGGGAATGAGTGAACAAATGTATATGAAAGTAATAGAATACTGTTGTGTCATAATAAATAATGAAAGAGTTGGATTCAGAGAAACATGAGAAGAGTTGTAATAACTGACACAACATGAAAGGTGGAAAATGAGGAATAAAATGGGAATATCATAAAGCCTGAAACATCTGAAAGAATTATAATCTTTGATCAACACAATGACCAAATAACTCCAGAGAAGTGATGATTATCTATGCTATTCATCTCCTAATGGAGAATTAATGGATTCAAGATGAAAAAATGAAACATGCTTTTATTCATAGACATTTCAGGAATTTGTTTTACTTGATTATGCACATTTATCACAAGGGTTTTCTTTTAAATTGGGAGGAGGGAGAGAAAATAAATACTTGTTTAAAAAAAGGATCTTATGATCATTAGAGATAAAGGAGATAGTTAAAAGA
The DNA here is from genome assembly GCF_037893015.1 of Macrotis lagotis. Classification (NCBI taxonomy): domain Eukaryota; kingdom Metazoa; phylum Chordata; class Mammalia; order Peramelemorphia; family Peramelidae; genus Macrotis; species Macrotis lagotis. Next base: position 67,785,963 of record NC_133665.1, read on the forward strand.
TCACCAAATCCAGCCCTCTCATCATATTAAATTAACAGGGGGTCTAACAATTGTGAGATGAAACCAATTTGACCAATTTGACATAGAGACAATAACTAGCAAAGTCAGCACTTATACCTAAATCTTCTGATTTGGGCCAGTATTATCATTCCCATTTTAGAGAGAAGAAAATTGAAATTCAGATATGTTGTGTGATTTGCTATCTGTTGTACATTTAGTAAGTGATACTGTCAGTAACAACTTGGACCCTGCTCTCCTAAACTCAACTGCAAGTGTTTTGCAGGCCCCAGTAAATTAACTCACTTATTTTGATAATATGTATATGTATATATATATGTGCATAATTTATACATTAGAATTGGAATATAAATTCCTTGAGGGAAGGGATCATATCACATTTGTCTTTATAAATCCTGGACCCCCAATGCCTGACAAATAGGTATTTACCAAAATTTCATTCATCAATTGTTTGATTCTGACTATAGGACTCTTTCCTTTCATACCACAGTACATCAATATTACTTTCTAGTTTTTATATTACACTATCTAATTTAGTTATGTTAGTAAACTATAAACTTGGAACTTAGGTGAAGTTGAATGCCATTAAATGCTATGTGATCTCTACATTAGATACCACACTTATCTGGAACCCCATATTTAAAGTGTGTTTTGTGACTATGGAGCTAGAGTTAAGCTCAAAAACCTAAAGTCTTCTTTATGTTTTAAGATAATAAGGCAAATCAAAAGTTAATATCAGTAAGAAATGTACATATGAATGGTTATGATATATATCATAGGAGCATAGATTATCCAAACTGAATGTTAGGAAATTATAACATCCAAGCTTAACTCCAAAGAATTATTATTATTATTATTATTATTATTATTATTATTATTATTTAGTTTTTTGCAAGGCAAATGGGGTTAAGTGGCTTGCCCAAGACCGCACAGCTAGGTAATTATTAAGTGTCTGAGACTGGATTTGAACCCAGGTACTCCTGACTCCAAGGCCGGTGCTCTATCCACTATGCCACCTAGCCGCCCCTCCAAAGAGTTATAAGAATGGAACTTCCCTTATTTGCAATTGGAAAGACAGGGAATATCCCCATGGATAAGCATTTAATATTGCATATGGTCAATATAGTGGTTCATTTTGCAAAAATTCATTTCCTTCCTCCTTTTAAGAATTATTTATCAAAATCCCTCCAAGGGAAAATGGAACTGGAGCTGATTTTTGAAGGATGATTGTCTTTTCAACTGGAAAAGGTAAAGAGAAAATGAGAAGTAGACTGGGCCAAAGCATGGAGAGAGAAATATGCAAGATGTCTTCAAAAGACTATGAAAAAATTGGCCTGTCCAGTTCAAAGAGTTCAAACTGGGGAGTACTTAAAATTTAGAAAGGCAGATTATAGAGCATATCATCAATTTCTTCTAAGGGATAACAAGCTGCTTTCCTTTTTCTTTTGAAAGTTGATGCATTCTAGGGGCAGCTAGGTGGCGCAGTGGATAGAGCACCGGCCCTGAAGTCAGGAGTACCTGAATTCAAATCCGACCTCAGATACTTAATAATCACCTAGTTGTGTGGCCTTGGGCAAGACACATAACCCCATTTGCCTTGCAAAACCCCCCGCCAAAAAAAGCTGATGCATTCTTATGGTGAACTTCTCAAACCTTCTCTTTTCCCTTTCTAGGACTGATAAAATAGACAAATCCAAGCAGCCTCAGAGTACCATTCCCACCAACTTTCCCCAATTTTATTTGATGAACAATCATTCAGGAACCCCAGGAAAGAGATCTTCCAGGATTCTATCATTATAATTTTACCAGTGAAAAGAAAGAAATGCTTTCCTATATAATATTAATATAGACAGTTTCTACCAATATAGTAAAGAGGATCTTTTCTTTCTAAGGTCTTAGCAATGCTTCACTAAATGGGACAGGATTGTTGATATCATTGATAGACTTCATTCTTTACGCACAAGTGGAATTATCATAGAAGCAACTCTGCAGAAAGTTTTGAAAAGGGGTCACAGTGTACAAACTGTAAAAAGAAAAAATCTATAAAGACAGTACAAAAATTATGAGTTCTGATTCATCTGATAGAAATTTTGCAAAGGAAGGTGAATTTTTTGGTCACTTTCTCAATATGCCAAGACAATGTAAAGCAGATGCTGTGTGTACTGAAGTATTTGCAATTGCAGAATGAATTGGCTTCTCATGAGAATATAACACCATGGCAGAGGTCATTTTAATAACCTTAGCAGTGACAAATCTCCATACTTCCAGAGTAGTTTTGATTTTTTGATGTAGGCAAAAGTCACTTTTAGCCAATTAGAATGAAAAGAGTAGGTGATCAAGCCACGTGATCATGTTCTCAGTCCAAATGAAGTGTGGTGATTAGTCATGAATGATTCTCTTACATGAGTTCAGAATTACTTCCAAAGGTGATTTTTGAAAGACAAGTCCTGAAAATGTTTTGAGACAAGACAGCAACATATAGAATAAGTACCTAGCCTTCCAAGATGACTTATTTGAATATGTAATGAGGAATGTAATTATTAAAATATTAGTCATATAATTATATGGTCATAACAAGTACTCAAAATATTCCTGTTTTCTTAATATTAATTCTAAAACTAAAGTCCAATGCTTTATATGATCAAGAGGTAATCCAAGGTCCTCAATGATTCCACCAATGGATTTGAGGTTTTAGAAAACCTTGCTACAAGGTTGGTGCTGGTGGCAAGTTATGTGTCCAGCCTAGATAAATTCAGTCTCATTATCAGTTTGACCACAGAAGGAAAGCCTTTTGACCACAACAATGATTGGACATGCTCTACTGAATTGTAGAAAACTTATGGTCTATCTTGAAGAGGGAGCTACCCACACGGGTGAAAACAAGGATTTTCAAAGTTGTAAACTATCAAGAAGTCTTTTTTTTAAAATTGATCTGTGAAATTAACTCATTCAATGATGCTCCCTCTCCCTTGAAAAATACTAGTTTTCGATCAAATCCCCTCTCCACTCCTCTATAGGAAAATGGTTTTTCAACACAATTTTGGACAATAAGGAATTGAGTCTCATGGCCAAGAGACATTTCATAGAAACCTTCCCAAACAAAAGACATAAACCCCAGTAATCCAGAAAGCTCACCCATTGACTGGATCAACAGACATTTTTCATAAAATTACTACATTTATTTTAATTTTGGTGTTTTTTATGAGATTTTGTTTCAAAAGGCATCTACTTATCTTTCCTTTTGTTACTTTATTCCCAAGGTAGAAGGATGTGTTCTTAATGTACTTGGTTCCATCTTTTGCCCATAGGATTTTCTATATTAAAAGCATGTAATTATCTCTAAACGTTAACAACATGAATTTCCAAATAATGACATTTGCTCATGCTCAGCTCCCAAGTCTGGCACAAGGCCCATTCTGGTGGTGTTTGTGTGCTCACACTTAGAGAGTGAATTTCTCCATGGAAGCTGTTTTAAATAATCAAGAGGTACAACTAGGGTGGTAATCCATCATGGAAAATATACTTAACTACATTCTAATATGGCATTCGGAGATACCCCCACTTATACATAGGGCCCCTGACAAATCTACCACGTTTTAAAAAGACTAAGTGTATGTATCCATTCAAAACCATAGCTCAAAATCATCCACTGATATGTTTCTTTTTAGTAGTTAGTCAAAATACATGAACAGTTAAAGTCTGAAATATCATATAAAAAGGGTTTCAATATAACTTTTTCTCCCATAAACCTAAAGCACATCCTCCCACAAAATATACCCATCATCAGAAGGGAGAGTGAATATTTCATAGGGATATGCAGAGGGAACATGTGTCTGAAACATGGGTAAAAAGACAGCTCTCTCAGATGCAGTATGACAGTGGGTCCAAAGAGAATAATGACATGGAAAATATATGACCCTACAGACTCAGAAACATGATAAGCCCTAGATTCGTGTGCTTTCTTCACACATATTCATTACTTATTTCTTCATCCACATGTGTACCTTGTTCACACATTCCCTACCCATGTTCCTTAGGCATGTCTATTTTTCACATTGATGGAGAGTATCTCCCCCATTTGTGTGTAAGCTCCTTGAGGACAGAAATTATTTTAGTCTTCTTTTTCTTTACACTCTCAGGATTTAGCACAGTGTCCAATACAAAAAGTAAGTACTTAACATTTTTTTTTGCAGTTTTTTTAGTTTTTGCAAGGCAATGGGGTTAAGTGGCTTGCCCAAGGCCACACAACTAGGTAATTATTAAGTGTAAGTAGCCACCCCTACTTAACATTTTTGACTGATATTTGTGGAAGTGTAGGCCCCAGATTCATAGGGCACCATCTAGTAGTATTTTTTATTGTGCTAAAGTTTAGTGGAGAAATAAGTCATAGAACCGAAGGATTCAAGTCAGAGGACAGGGAAGAGTATAATTGGCTAACTGTAGGGAAGAGAGCTAGAGAGAAGAGGCAGGCAACACATACAGCCTCCAAGTATTTGAAGGGTTGTCATAGGAAAATAAAGTTAGACTGATTTTGCTTTTTCACAATAGGAAATGATAAGTGTCAGAAACAGGATATGAATCCATATGCTTTTGCTTTTATTTTGGATGCCAAGTCCAATATCTTTGAGGCAGTACAGAATCAGGAGCAAGGTGATACATACAGACATAGTTGCAAGGGGACTACAGAGAAGGAGAAAATAACTTTTGGAAGAAAATGATAGGAGTTTTAGGTAAGAACAAACTATTACTATGTTTTACTATAAGAAAAATATTGCTATTCCTAATTAATTAAAACTAAAATGACATCAGGGAAAGATTAATGGCTCTGGAATCAGAGATTGTTTGGTTGTTACTATTGTTGTTTAGTCATCTCAGGCATATCTAACTCTCTACCCCATTTGGGGTTTTCTTGAAATGCTTTGCCATTTCCTTTTCCAACTCATTTTACAGATGAAGAAAACTGAGGCAAAGTTAAATGATTTGCCTAGGGTTATGTAGTTAGCAAGTATCTGAGGCTAAGTTTGAATTGAGGTCTTCCTCACTCAAAGCCCCTGCACTCTATCCATTGTGCCACCTAGCTGATGGATTATGGGTTTAAATTCTACCACCAATGATTATTTTTTATGTGAATTTAGGCAAGACTTTTAGCTTCTCTAGTCCTCAGTTTCCTAATCTACAAAATAAAGGGATTGGACTCCATGGTCTCTAAGGTTTTTAACTAGGTACAGGTTGATGATCTTAAGACAAATAAAATCAGCTTCCTTAAAAGTGTTAATGCCTCATCATCAGAGGTCTTCAAGTGATAGAGGTTGGATGATTATATATTTAAGTATGTTATGAGATTCTTCTGAAGGCAGAGTTAGATTAGATGACTACTGAGGTCCCTTTTAAATCTAAGAAACAGAAGATCTTAAAGACATTAAGGATCAATCAGGGTGTGGCATGGTGGCCAATGTGTGAAATGCAGTTCTTCCTGATGGAGCATTCATTCCCTATCAGTTCTTCAAATGATATAACATATTCCATGAAACCTTGCCCACCTGTTCCATATAAGAGGGGTTTTTTTCCCTCCTCTTCTCCTTATTCCTTTTGCACCTGATGATGTTTGTCCTTCATTCTCAAAAAAGATCACATCAGGGAGGTGATACCGTGACTAGTAAGTGAATTGAATTTGAACGAGATGGGTGCTGTGCTAAGTCATCAGCTCCTCCATATTGGTCCAGTGGCCTATATGTGATTCATGTCGGTATAACTGGAAATAGCTCTGAATCTGAAGCCATCAGGGTTAAGTGACTTAACCAGGGTCACACAGATAGTAAATGTCAATTATCTGAGGCTAGATTTGAGCTTAGGTCCTTCTGACTCTAGGACTGGTGCTCTATCCACTAAACCACCTAACTGAACCAAATATTTTTGTACCTATATTCATGCGAATCACATCACCTTGCTCCTAATTCTTTACTTCCTTGCATTGCTTGATGGGAGAGTATATATGTAGTTGTAGAAAGTTTCTGCCAAGCATCATGTATGTGACTTTGATGGAGTAACAACTTCTCTAAGACTGGGTTTCTGGAAATGTAAAATGGAAATAAGCTTTTGGTTAATACACACCTCACAGAAATGTGAAAAATTCTGTCAAATTAACAAGCATTTGTTTATTGTCTAATATATACAAGGTACTATGCTAATCACTGGCCATACAAAGAGAGGGAAGAAAAAAAGGTCCCTATTCTCAAGGGCATCACAGTTGGTGGGCAGAGAAAGTACAAGTAAATATGCAAAAAACTAGATACATGCAGGATAAATTAGTGATAAACTCAGAAGGGACATGCTAGCATTAAGGGAGGGAGGGGATGCCTAAAAAAGTTCCTGGCAGAAAGTAGAACTATAGCCAAGACTTGAAAGAAGACAAGAAGATGATGGAAAGAGAATTCCAAGCATGGGAGACAGATTTGGGAGATGGAACATCATCTGCTAAGAATATCAAAGAGTTCAGTGTCACTGAATAAAATTAGATCCTATAGCAAATCTGATAGCACTAAATAAATTATAGTTATGAAGCAACTCAGTGGTGTAGTAGATAGAGTGAGGGCCTGGAATCAGGAAAACCTGGGTTTGAATCCAATTTTAGACACTGACTAATTGTATGAACCTGGGGCAAGCCACTTAACTACTGTCTGCCACAGTTTCCTCATCTATAAAATGGGATAATAGGACCTTCCTCCAGGGTAGTTGTAAGAATGAAATGGATGATCATTGTAGAGTGCTTAGTATAGTGACTAATGTTAGCTATAATTATTATCATCATTTTTATTCATGACCCCAAGTTCTATGTCCTCCATTAGAATATAAGATTCCTGGAGTGCCAAAATTGTTCTGTATTTTTTGTAGCCCTCACAGGATTTAGAAGTCTCTTAGATACTTTGTGGGATTTTTAGTCCATACTTGTTTAATTGAGACACAAAAGAATATAATAAAAATCTTAGTCTACAAATGTTGAAGGTACAGGAGTAACTTTAATGAAATGTGGTCAAGTGGGTAGATACTGCTGAAGTGGGCAGAAGACCAAGTGTGAGGTATGAATTTGCTAAAGAATTAGGATACTCTGGAAGAAACTTAGATTAGACCAACACCTCACACTCTATACCAAGATAAGATCCAAATGGTTATAGGATTTAGACATAAAAAAACTAAATTATAAGCAAACTAGAAGAACAAGGAGTAGTTTACCTGACATATCTGTGGAAAGGGAAGCAGTTTATGACCAAGGAAGAGATAGAGAACATCATTAAAAACAAACTAGGTAACTTTGATTACATTAAATTAAAAAGCTTTTGCACAGACAAAACCAATGTAACCAAGATCAAAAGAAATGTAGTAAATTGGGAAAAAATTTTTGCAGCTAGTATTTCTGACAAAGGACTCATTTCTAAAATATACAGAGAACTGAGTCAAATTTTCAAAAAAACAAGCCATTCCTCAATTGACAAATGGTCAAAGGATATGCAAAGGCAATTTACAGTTGAAGAAATAAAAAAATCCATAGTCATATGAAAAATTGCCAACTCATTACTTATTAGAGAAATGCAAATTAAAGCATCTCTGAGATACCACCTCATACCTCTCAGACTGGCCAATATGACCAGAAAGGACAATGATCATTGTTGGAAGGGATGTGGGAAATCTGGGAAATTATTACATTGTTGGTGGAGTAATCTGGAGGGCAATTTAGGATTATGCCCAAAGGGCAACAAAAATGTGCATACCCTTTGATCCAGCAATACCACTACTGGGTCTATGCCCTGAAGAGAGATGAAAAAGGGTAAAAACATCACTTGTACAAAAATGTCATAGCAGCCCTGTTTGTGGTGGCAAAGAATTGGAAATCAAGTAAATGCCCTTCAATTGGGGAAATGGCTTAGCAAACTGTGGTATATGTATGTATGTTATGGAACACTATTGTTCTATTAGAAACCAGGAAGGATGGGAATTCAGGGAAGCCTGGAGGAATTTGCATGAACTGATGCTGAGTGAGATGAGTAGAACAAGAAAAACATTGTACACCCTAATAGCAATCTAGGGGTGATGATCAACCTTGATGGACTTGTTCATTCCATCAGTGCAACAACCAGGGACAACTCTGGGCTATCTGCAATAGAGCATATCATCTATATCCAGAGAAAGAATTATGGACTTTGAACAGACCAAAGACTATTACCTTCAAATTAGGGGGAAAAAATGTTATCTTATGTAATTTTACTATCTCATACTTTATTTTTCTTCCTTAAGGACATGATTTCTCTGTCGTCACAATCAACTGAGATCAGTGTATAATATGGAACCAATGTAAAGACTAACAGGATGCCTTCTGTGTGGGGGTGGTAAGAGAGAAGCAAGAATGGGGGAAAAATTATAAAACAAAATAAAAAAAAATCTTTCAAAAAAAAGAATTAGGATACTCATCAGATGTACCAGGTAAGCTTGTGGATCAATCTCCTACATTTCAGCAGTAAATTTTCATTCCCAAAACCTCCCCCCTTCCCCACACATCACACACTTTTGTGAGAAAATGAATTATTTATATTTAATACCATCTGCCAAGGGCAACTAAGTCTGACAATGGATGGGGATGTTGGCCTAGAGTTAGGAGGCTGAATCTGGCACTTACTAGCTGTGTGACTCTTGGCAAGTCACATAATCCTATTTGCCTCAGTTTCCTCCTCTGTAAAGTGAACTGGAGGAGGAGATGACAATATACTCCAGCATCTTTGTCAAGGAAACCCCAAATGGGATCACAAAGAGTTGGTCATGACTGAAATGAATGAACAAGAACCATCTACCAAATCAACAAGGAAAAGGTCAAGGAAGACTCTAAAGCTTTCTTTTTAAAAAGCAATGCCAAATGGGAACAAAAAAAAAATTAAATCCTGGATCTTTTACTTACTGCTTATATTACCTTGATCAAGTCATAACCTCTCTGGGTCTCAGTTTCCCTATGAGGAGTTGAACTAGACAACTTCTAAGGACACTTTAAGCTCTAAATCCTCAGTTGTCTTAAAAAAAATAGGTTAGAATCTTCACACAATTTAATCTGCTGGAACCAGTTCCTTCTATCCTGGAAAGGCACAGTCAAAAAAATAGGAATTTAAAAAAAAAAACACCTCTGATTCATTCCTAGGAGCTGCATAGTAGTTGAGATTAATACCTGATTATCCCTGAAGATGCTCTTTGCTACAGTTGTGCTTCCAGTTGTGTAATGACTGAGGGTGGTCCATTCCACTAACTCATTTTTTTTTTCAGCATACTCTATAGAAATCCAGGTCACTCACTTCCCCAAGGGAACTAGAGAGCATTCTAAAAGAATAGAGAAGGGAGAAAAAAACATCATCATTCATAGCCTTTCCACCCCACCCAATGTAGCCTTAGGAATGGAGGCTATCATTAGAGCCAGTGTCCTCATCAGTTTGGTAAGCAGTGACATTTATCAAGGATGAATCTTCTAATGAGAAAAAGATGCCTAAGGTAATAAATTGTTGATAAATGCCATGGGAATGTGAGGCTGGCCAACAGGAACTCATTCCCTACATCTCTTGTAAAGATAGGTCCCTCTACAAATGTTTTGTCATATTAAGGAGAAAATTGAAAGCATTTGGGGGTCAGAAGAGTCACACAGAGTAGAAACCATGATTAGCTCTAACTTTGCTTCCCCCTTTTGATAGGCACAAGAATAAAACAAACATTTATTAGGTGTCAAATACAATGTGAGCTGCTATTCTAGATGCTGAGACACACTACATGTTGGAATGTGAAGATGTAGATCTGGAAGGACCCTTAGACATTATCCAAACCAAATTTTTCATTTTGCGGATGAAGAAGCAGAGTCCAAAAGAAGAGAAGAATCCTAAGTCTTCCAATTCCATGTGTTCATTCTACCACCTCAAAACTGATAGTTCTTTCCACACCTAAACTTAACTTGCACATATTTTGTATAGATTTTTTCTAAATCTATACATGCTATTTCATCAAATAGAATGAAAACTATTTGAAGTCATAGAGTTGAAAGTTTTCTCAGAAGTCATCTAATCCAACTCTCTCAAGGGAAAACTGAGGCTGATGGGACCCAATTGACTAGTCCAAGAATACACAAGTAGTAAGTGGTAAAATGGGGATTTGAATCCAAATCCTCTGAGTCCAATGCAATATTCTTTCCACTTAACCATTTTTCCATGTCATGCTCACTAATAGTGTTTGCTTCCCATGATTCTGCCATGGGTTCTCTTCTTTTTATGTTGCCTTTTTTATGATCTCATCAACTCCCTTAAGTTTAGTTATAATCTTTCTACATATGATTCTCAAATATATAGTCCTAACCTCTTTCTTGAGCTCTGGTAGCATGCCATCAATTGACTTTCACACAATTCAAATTCCATATCCTGAAGGCATCTTAAATTCAAACATCCAAAACAAAATTCATTATCTTTTCTATCAAACCTCTTTCTCATGACAATGCCCCCATTACAACTGAAGCCACCGCATTTTCCTGATTACCTCACCTCTCAAACTTAGGATCATTCTTGATTCTTCACTCCTCAATTTCGACCTGTCACCAAATGTTGTTATTTACAAATTCATGACATCTCATATAAGTTCCATTCCATCTTCTCACAGAACTACTCCCCTGATGCAAGTCCTTATCATATCATACCTTAATTATGGCAATAGCCTTGTAATGATCTTCCTGTCTCAAATCTTTTCCCATTCCAACCCAGTCTCCATAATAATTAGCATTTTATTGTTCCAGGCACTATGCTAAGCACTTTACAAATATTATCTTACTTGATACTTTCTCTCTCTCTCTCTCTCTCTCTCTCTCTCTCTCTCTTCTCTTCTCTTCTCTTCTCTCTCTCTCTTTCTCTTTGAGAGAGAGGTTATTACTAGCCCCATCTTAAAGATGAAGAAACTGAGGCAAACAGAGGTACCCAATATTACACAGCTAGAAAATAGCATAATGTGTACTGCTGAAGCTTACATCTAGGAATCAAGTAGTTATTTGCCTAAGGATATAGAACTCTTAAGTAGCAGAGCCAGAACTTAAGTCACATTTTTTGTCTAAATCTAATAGTCTATTTCTGCAGCATATTTCCTCTCTGATGAGGTCAGTATTTCCTGATTCTGTGGACTTGAATGGATGTTTGCCTTTCCCATTCTTCTAATTTGACATTGATAACACCATTCTCTTCCCTTTCCAGATGAAAAAAGTCTCTTTATAAATCTCATAAAATATAAATAGATGGATGGATGGATGAGATGAATGATAGATGATAGGTAGATTCAGTGTAATTATCTTCCTTTGTTAACCTATGTATTTTCTTTAATATATTTCCAAATCTTAAGTAGAAGTCCATACATTTTGCCAGATTGTCCAAGGGATCAATGATGGATTAAAATCCTTCCAATGATTTGTGTCATCGATTACCATATTGATGCTATCTGGTATAGACTGGATCTAGCAAAATAATGCCCTTATGTATATACTGAAAAAATCTTATGCATCATGAGATTTAGAAAGAACTTTAAATGATCATCTTGACTACCATCCTTATTTTACAAGGAATGAAACCTCTAGAAATGAACTCTTAGATTTCATCTAAGATCACACATATGCTAAGTAGGAGAGTCAGGATTCAAATCCTGTCTCTGTTTAAAGATCTCCAAGTCAGGAAACTCACCATCATAAACTAAATTAATTCATTCCACTTTGGGACAACTCTAGTTATAAGGAAGGATTGCCTTAAATCAAGATTAAAGTCAGAGTCTCTCCACCTCAATGCTCCTAATTTTTCTCCCTAGGGTCAAGAGGAATAAGAATAAAGTCTTTCCCATGAGAAAGCCCTTAAGATATGTCCCCATTAAGGTTTTTCTTCTTCAGGCTAAACATCACCAGAATCATTTTAATGATTTGAATTTAATTTAATTTAGTTTAATTTAATTTTCAATTTAATTCAACAAACATTTATTTATCCCTACAATATGTATGCCAAGGACTTTGGGGAATAATGAGAAAAATCAGGAAGAGGCCTTGCCCTCCTGGGAGCCAATAGGCTAGTAGAATAAAGAAGACATACAAAAATCATCTATTATAAGGTAAAATTAATTAATAAAAATTTATTAAGTGCCTCTTTTGTAACAGGTGCTGTGCTAAGGGCTAGTAATACGAAAATTCAATAAAAGAATATAAGTAAATGAATGAAAAAGCTTTTAATATATACTATGTAAAATACAAAGGGTACAAAGAGAAAAGCAAGAATGTAAGAACTCATACTCTTATTGGACAAGACAATAGACTTCTTAGAGACTGTAAAAACCTGGAAAGTTCTAAATGTCAATGTTGAAAGAGATAGGAAATTCTCTAAGGTCCATACATTAGGTCAGTATGGAAGATGGCAACACCTGGTTAGGGATGGGATGGGGCAGGGTATCTGTATAGAGGCTAAGCCTTTGGTTAGACTTAGAGGACCAATGGCAGGGTTGGCTAGGTGGCGATAAAGCACCAGCCCTCGAGTCAGCAGTACCTGGGTTCAAATCCAGTCTCAGACACTTAATAATTACCTAGCTGTGTGGCCTTGGGCAAGCCACTTAACCCCATTTGCCTTGCAAAAACCTAAAAATAAAAAATAAGAGTCAATGGCATGGCAGATTACAAAGCTTGATGGTGTTCAATATCAGTAAAAAAGAAGAGAGTTTCTAATTCCAGTTTTATCTGTGTGAGCTGCCAAGCAGTCCCAATGGCTTCTTGGATGGTTTAGGTCTGGGAAAGGGAGTAAAGTGGTAATCCAAAGGGGAAGCCTGCCCCTGCTGGTAGAAGGTCTTCCCACTATCTGACTGTCCCAGATAGGTTCCAAAATGAAACTCTATTATGTTTATTTTTGTCTTTTTATCCCCACTACTTAGTATGGAGCTTGAGATGCAGTAGTCATTTGAGAACTAGGAGGAAACAGTCATAAAAGCAAAGAGAAAAGAAAAAGAGAGGAGGGCAGTTGATTGACCATGTCAAAAGTTTTAAAGGGGGTAAGAATGATGAATAATAAGAAAAGGTCATTGGTTTTTAACAGATAAGAGATCATTGCTAAGCTGAAGAGAGCAGTGTTCTGGGATGGAAACCCAATTGCAGAAAGGTTTTATTGAGAAGAAAGTGGGAAGTAAGGAGATGACAGTTGTGAATAGTGATAGGATGAGATATGGAAAACAATGTAGAGTTGAACAAGTGGAGTATAAAGATAATGAAGAGAAGGAAGTAAAACTAGAACAAGAAGAATGGATCAAGACAAAAGGGAAGTAGAGGGGTAGAGGGATTGGAGATTATGATAAGGAGTAGCTTCAGATGGAATAGGAGGAGCTAAAGAATGGGAGGTTAGGATCAGAGAGTTCAGATTTTAGATTCATAGTGGTAGCTTCCATGGATGAAGGTGAGACCTAAAACAATCTTGTATCTGACTAAACTGGAGTGAAGATACAACTTATAGCTATTGGGGAAGTTGATGAAGTTGGAGCCTGGGATGTTTGAAGGGATATCCACACGCATACTGAAATCTGTAAGTATGAAGGCAAGTCTTAAGCCAGGTCCAAACTCCATGAGAAAGGAAGAGAAATGACCAGAAGCCAATGGAACACTATTTATTGCTCTAGACCACTCACTACCACTATAAATTGCAGAGCAGGGGATTGCTAACCTAAGTTCTTGGAGGTATCCTTCCTACCTGTGTGAACTTAGACAAATTATTTAAACTCTCTGGGTTTCAGTTTCCTCTTCTATAAAGAGGGGGGGGGGGGTTGGTTTAGATAGCCTTCTAAGATCTCTTCCTGTTTCATACCTATAATCCTAAATACATATTCTAAATATTGTCCTTAAATGAATTCACTGTCTTTTCTCTCCCTTGTGGACATAATGAAGGGCTGTCTATAGGAAACCAATTCACAAAGAAATCAGAATGGAATATTGGACCACAATCAAAGAAGAAGCAAGAAACCTTCTGAAAGTTACGTTTAAAAGGAGAGTGAGCAGTTAAGATAGCAGAAAGAAAAAGGAGGAGGAGAAGGAGAAGGAAGAGGAGGAGGAAGAGGAAGAAGAAGAGGGAAAAACTCTTCTACCTCCTTCCATACAGATGGATTCAGAACCAGAACATTACTGTCAGGGCAAAGATGTCCAAACTTGCAATCTGCCTCCATAATGCCTTCATCCAATTAAGTTCCATTTATAAACAGCACCATAATAAGTGCACAGGAGTATTTTCCTTCACACACAAAAAGTGAGGGTGCCTCAAACAGAAGTGCCACAGTTTTGTTTACTGACATTTATGCTTTCAAAAACAATTGACATTCTTTTGAGAAAAGATTTACAAACAATAAATGCTTGAGTAGGATGAAATTATTTCTATTATATTTGGTGCTGCTAGTTAAGATATTATAATGATATGAGTCTTTTTATTTGGTTTCCCATTTTGTCCCAAGTACCCCTTTTTGTTGTTATTGCTCAGTCATTTTCAGTCATGTCTGACTCTTCCTGACCCAATTTGCATTCTCTTGGCAAAGATACTAAAGTAGTCTACCTTTCCTTCTCCAACTTATTTTACAGATTAGGAATGAAAGCAGATAGAGTTAATGATTTGCCCAGTCACAGAGCTAGTAAGTATCTGGGGCTGAATTTAAACTCAGATCTTCCTGACTTTAGGTCATGTTTCTAGCCACTGTGCCACCTAGCTGCCTTCAGAGTTCACTTACCCCTTATTCTTTCTCATTTCTCCAGTCATGGGGATGGAGAACTGATGAACTTATTCACCAATAAGGTGGTGAGCAATGATGGAAATAGTCCTAGGTTTATTTGAGAAAACAAAGGTTCAAAATCTGGTCCTGATGCTTACTAGTTGTTAGACCTGAGCTCCAATCTTCTCATCTGTAAAATAGAATAACAATGCCCAGTAAATATCTGCCTCATAGAATTGTTGTAAGGAATGACTTCATGCTGTTGAAATGTGATCTATTTTAAAAAAAATAAGAAGAACTAAGGGAGGAATGATGTTCACTACAAAGAAATTAAGTGCTAATGGCAGAATTTCAGGTTCTTCATTCAATACTTTCAATCACAACCTCTATTCCTATCCTATTCATGCAACCATGAAGAAGAAACACTTTTTGTGTTAGGTCTTTGAAAGCTGTATAAGACATAATCTTTGCTTTTGAGCTTTTAAAAGAGAAGAGAAAACAAACATAAATAACTTGTTGAAAGTGATGTGTCATAGAAAGAGGCACAAAGTGCTCAGGGGGAATCAGCAAAGAAATTCTTTTTTTTAAAGGAATATACTAGTTTTTCTTGCTCCCCTCCCCCTCAAATCATACTGCATGTAGACTACCATGGATTTGGTTAATAGTTAAAAGTCAACCCCATGGTCACTACTATCCTGAAAAACATAACTTTTGTAAAGTTTCTAAACATTCTCAAGCAAACACCTTCTTTGGGTTGTAAGCAACACAATCCTCAGGTCTTCAAGTTTGAGCCTTGCAAACATTATAGCATCTGGAGTTAGTTAGAATAAGTTGATGCCAAAGTCATGGGTTTGGTCCTCATATGGGTCAGTTAGCTTTGCTCTTTCTGTGACCAGATAGCATAACTTTGGGGTTCCACCCTAATAGAGTATTCACAGGAACTCTCAGCCCTAGGAGCATTTCATGGAATGTTTTGGCATGATGTAAAAACAGAGTTATGGATACAGAGTCCCCAGAAATGGGTTCTTGTCTCAACTCTGCCATAGGCTAGGACACCAGGTAAACTGAAAGCACTCTATGTGCTTCAGTTTCCTTATCTGTGAAAAGAGAAGTTTGGACAAGAATCCTAGGGTCCTTTACATGTCTAGGAATTTTATTATAATTGTAAATGTAGGGAGTTTGGAGAGTAAGGATAGTGGGTCTGAACATATGATTTCATCAAAATGAAGGACTGCCAGTATGAAAACTCCATCCATGGATGCAGTTCAACAATCCATCTGTAAACTTAAAGCCTCAAGATTGCTTGGAGAACCAAGAGGTTAAAACACTTGCCCTAATGTCACATAGCCAATAGATATCAAAAATAGAAATTCATCCTATGATTTTTTTAGACTCCAAGGCTGACTTGAGATGACTATCCTCAAATTTCTCACGGATAAAAATGAAAAAATAATTGATTAAGTCAGAGGTGAGTCAGAAATAAATCCTGGGAGAACACATAGCAGGTCTCTTTTCCATTGGAGTCTTATTATCACAACATGAAAGTATCTCTCCATGAGTTACAATGAATTAATCCTTCAAATGCATGGAGACATAGGATTTTGGAAATGAAAGAGAATTCTTATTTTATAGAAGAGGACCAGAAAGATCAATGATTTTAGCACTTACTTCAGGAATAAGTAGGACAGAGAGGATTGGAACTCAAGTCTTCCAACTCCAAGCCCAGCAATCTTACTACCAATCATGGATTAATTGTAGCTGAAATTTATTTAGCACTATAAAACTAATATGAGGGACCTTGCTGATATTATCATATCTCATCCTCAGAGTTAGTTGAGATCAAATCCCAGTTTTGCCATAGACTATCTATGCTAGCCATCCCATACTTAGTTACTACTACTAGTACAACACTGCATAAACGCTAACTTCTCAGAAACTGTTACCTTATTTATAAAATGAGGTGATTGAACTAGATTGCCAATAGGGTCCCTTCTAGCTTTAAATATAGGACTCTGATTCTACCTCTATCACCCAAGGCAAATCCCCCAAGTCCTCTGGGTCACATCTATAAAATGAAGAGCATGAGACTAGATGATCACTAAAGTCCCTTTCAACTCTAACTCTAGATTCAATGAAGCCTGAAGGGTAGGTATCATTATTTTCCCCCTTTTTTTCAGAAGAGAAAACTAAAGCAAATTAAATGACTTATCTGGCATCACACAAGTAGAGCCAAAAGGAAACTCAATGCATGTCTTCTTGATGTAGAAGTCTAGTAGTCCACCCATTTTGCCACATGGCCTCTCTAAGAAGCCCAACAATTTCAGTCTGACTCCATCTCATTTTACAAATGAGGAAAATGGGTCCCAGATAGGTTATTATAGCACATTGTCTGGCATACAATATCTGAGAGCTTCACAAATGGTGTTTCATAAATGTTTATTGGCTGGCTACCTCTCAGATCTTCCTATGATAGGTAGTACAGTAGGACATAAAGAATGACCTCCAAGGCTGGCCAGTTGAGTCCTATGTAACCCTAGAAAAGTTACTTAGGCATGTTCACAACAGATCTGACTTTTAAATCTACTACAGGTTCTATACTACAGCAGATAGCATGGGAAATGTTTCCCCCAGGATTGGCTTATTATAAAGCAGACTTGTCCTAAAACTCATTTTTCTGGGCCTTGCTTGCATAGCCAGAGACCTCGCTCCAGGGGGAAGTTATTGTTATTCTGATGGCAACTGGTTACTCAGACAAATTCAAAGGGCCCTAACAGAGCCCAAAAAGCAATGAACTTACCAAGATGGCAGCAGCAGCAGGTACTAGAGCTAGTCCCCAACAAGGCCCTAGATTTTATCCAATTTTCATTCAGAGGAAGCCATAGGGGTTTTCAATGACCTACTATTGTCACTGAAAAGCAGAAAGTCATTTTCTCATTAAGAGTAGAGCAGCATGGTTTTTTTTCTAATATTTCTTGGTTTGTTTTGTAACTCTCTTAAATATTTTTGTATCCCAACTTATACTTGCATTGCCAGGAAAAGGGTACTTGATCATAATCCTGATTAAACTGGGGGTTCCTTTCATTCCTTAAATCTCTTAAGGATATTTTTTAAATTGGTAGGCCTTATCTAAAATTTTAATAATGAATTCTAAGAATAACAGAATTTCAGACCTACAAGGGGTCCTACTGATTATTAAGTATCATGTCTTCATTATCAAGATGGGGAAATGGAGAATCAGAAAAAGGTATGTGACTTTCAAAAGGTCATTTAACAACTAAGAGGAAAAACCAAGAGGAAAAACTTCTAGTTACAGTAAAAACTAAAGAGTTTTAGAAAAAGTCACAAACTTTCCTCACAAAAATTCATTAAGTATCTTCAATAAATGAAAAATCTATGCTTGCCTCAGCTAAATTATCAAATGTCTTGGAAAGATGGCTGAAGTAAAGAGAATTTTAATTACTATGTATGTGGTCACCTAAACTAGTAAAATGTCAGAGGCAAGATTTGAACCCATAATAATAGATCAGATTTCTATAGAATTTTAAGGTTTGCAAAGAACTTACCCCTAAAACAAACAAATCATGATGTAGGTAGTAGACCAAGTATTATTATCTCCAGTTTCCAGATGGGGAAAGATAGCAGGTGAGGTCACCCAGCTGGGATGAAGTCACCTAACTAGTAATTATCCAAGACAAAAACCTGTCTTCTGACACCAGTATTGCATTAAAGTCAGTTATAACTCAAAAGCCAAGAGTAAAGGATTAGCACCTGGAGTATAATAGATGTTAGAAAAAAATCAGAATGAGGAAACTGAGGCCTAGGGTCACCCAAAACAACTTCTAAGATTTGAACTGGAGTCACCTAGCTCCCTTGATCACTCATAGTGTGGAAAAGAGATTGGTCACTGGTTATTTCTCTAGTGGGTGGGGAGAGACTGCCTGCCTGGCACAAAAGCCATTCTTATTTTAGAATAGAAATCCCTGGAGGGTTAGATTTGAGCCTCGGGGAACTTTTAGTTATTTAGAATAATTTGATTAGTGAACTTAGGAACCAATATGTCTAAGCCTGGAAGATTCTCTCTCTCTCTCTCTCTCTCTCTCTCTCTCTCTCTCTCTCTCTCTCTCTTTTGAATTATAAAGATTTTATTTATCTTGAGTTTTACAATTTTTCCCCTAATCTTACTTCCCTCCCAACCCCACCCCCACAGAAGGCAATTTGCCAGTCTTTGCATTGTTTTCATGGTATACAATGATTCAAATTGAATGTTATGAGAAAGAAATCATATCCTGAAGTAAGAAACATAAAGTAGGGGCAGCTAGGTGGTGTAGTGGATAAAGCACCAACCTTGGAATCAGGAGTACCTAGGTTCAAATCCAGTCTCAAACACTTAATAATTACCTAGTTGTGTGGTCTTGGGCAAGCCACTTAACCCCATTTGCCTTGCAAAAAAAAAAAACCTAAAGGAAACATAGAATATAAGAGGTAACAAGATCAGACAATAAAATATCAGTTCTTTTTTTTCTAAATTGAAGGTAATGGTCTTTGGTCTTTGTTCAAACTCCACAATTCTTTCTCTGGATACAGATGGCATTCTCCATTGCAGACAGTCCCAAATTGTCCCTGGTTGTTGCACTGAAGGAATGAGCAAGTCCGTCAAGGTTGATCATCATCCCCATGTTGCTGTCAGGGTGTACAATGCTTTTCTTGTTCTGCTCATCTCACTCAGCATCAGTTCATGCAAATTCCTCCAGGCTTCCCTGAATTCCCATCCCTCCTGGTTTCTAATAGAACAATAGTGTTCCATAACATATTTATACCACAGTTTGCTAAGCCATTCCCCAATTGAAGGACATTTACTTGACTTCCAATTCTTTGCCACCACAAACAGGGCTACTATGATATTTTTGTACAAGTGATATTTTTACCCTTTTTCATCATCTCTTCAGGGTATATACCCAGTAGTGGTATTGCTGGATCAAAGGGTATGCACATTTTTGTTGCCCTTTGGGCATAGTTCCAAATTGCTCTCCAGAAAGGTTGGATGGATTCACAGCTCCACCAACAATGTAATAGCATCCCAGATTTCCCACAACCCTCTGGAAGATTCTTTTATAACAACTTCAGATTACTTTTGTCTTAGGTTATTAATTTGGAACTCATGTACCTATTTCTTCCAATATCAAGGGGTTTGGATCTGGAAAGGACCAGGATCCTCTTGGCTCTGCATTGGGAAGCTTGGTGGTGTAGTAGATATAACTCCAGGCCTGGAGTCAGGAAGACTTGAGTTCCAATCCAGACTCAGACACATACTAGCTATATGACTTTGGGCAAATCACTTAACCTCTGATTTCCTCCATTTCCACATCTGTAAAACAGAGATAATTATAACAACTACATCCTAAACTTATTGTAAGGACCAAATAAGATGATCTTTATAAAACACTTAGTACTTATTTATATATATATATTATTATTAATATTATCATTATTAGTATTCTCTTACAATTAAGAAAACATGTGACTTATTCAAAGGATATAAAACCATGGTAGCAAAAGGAGGATTCAACTCAGATCCCCTGAATCTGGTACTCTTGCCCTTACCTCACTCCAGTGAGACAGTATAAATTCATAGCTACTGTGTTGGTTTATCACCAGTTTTAAACCCCTAAAAATATTTTCTACCCACATTGTACAATGATGCTAACTGCATAGCAGTTGTACTGCAACTTCATTGAATTAGGCTTAAAGATGGGAAATGAATGCTTTTTTCAACTTCCTCTCATGCTTTTTTGGTCTTAAAAAAGTTCTCTAGCCTTCCCACATACACTTAGCACAACTACAGAGAAAAGGAATGTTGGCATGTCAGCACTAGAGGACTGAAGGACTTCAAGCTGGAAACGACCTTAGGCTGATCTAGTCCAATTCCCTCATAGCCCAGGAAAATCTACCTCATTCTCTGGTCTCTGTGCAGATCCTCATGATCTAAGGAAATAGTTGAAAGAGGGAAGCCAGCAATTTCTAACATTCAAGTCCAGGAGAAAGAATACCTCTCTCTCCAATGAGGAATCAGGAGAATCACCTCCACCCTCCTCCTTTATTATGACAGACACAAGAACCAACCAACAAGATAAAGAACCTAAATTTAATGTAGAGATCAAATGAGATAATATTTGTGCTTTCTATCAGGCTTTGTGCTTTCCACTCCTCTCCTCTCTTCTATCATCTTCATGAGTCAGAGGTGAGACAATTGCAATTGAGAGAGAGGCAGCACATATAAGAACAAGCACAACCCGGATCAATGGAGCACCCAAGGGCTGATTCAGACAAGAAGTGCAGACTCAGCTTCCTTCAGAATCAGCTGAGGATGTGCAGCTACTATGAATCCTTGGGCTGATGAGTCAAGGAGAATTTCATCTCTCCTGTTTTCCTTTAATCCACTAAACTGATATTGGGACAGAATGTTGTACCCCCCCCTCCTCATTTCTTTCTATAATCCACAGCCACACATAAAAACAAAGATCTGAGAGAGAGAGAGAGAGCAGATGTGCTGGGGTGAGTTTATATTGTCCCATATTTAAAACTGTATAGATACAACATGCTGCCTTTCAATCTACAAATACTGAGGGAAGATACTTTAGCATGTGAATGAGGGCAATGACCCCAAGTGTAAATTTTCAAATTTTAGTATTTTAATAGTACTTCATCTCCTGAACTGGATTAGAACCCAAGAACTAGGAGAAGAAAAATGGCACAGAAGTCTAACCTTTTAGGAGAAGGCGAAGGAAAGGAGCAGATTGCCTACGTGTCTACAAGTAAGGGGGATTTAGAGGAATAATTCAATATGAGCACCACCCAGTGGCAAACTCAGATATTGTATAATGAACTAATCCAAACCCCTTGGCTGGATTTTTTTCCCCAAGTGACTGAATAAAACACTACATGATTATCATCATTACAAATTATTACTTGAACCATGCAGATCAGTGTGATAGGTACTGATGAAATAAAGACAAATCAAAATAGTCCTTTTTCTCAAGAACTTGACATTCTACTGGGGGCTGGAGTGCAGTGGGGGAAGGAGAACAGAAATAAGTACTAGAAAATTGAGAAAAGAAAGAACTCAAACTCAAAAATTTTGGACAAAAAGGTGGAGAAAGACTTCATGGGGGAAGTGATAACTGATTTAAGCTGTAAAGTAAGACAAAGATTTTCAGAAGTAAAGATTTCTAGCTGAGTCTATGATATAGAAAATCATGAGATTAAATCTATCTTCTCACTGTCTGGTAATAAAGGTACTTCTGACAGGTTTTATTTTTATAAGAAGGAAGGAATGGGGCAGAGGGAATATGAGCATGCAGATTCCTTCACTTCATTAAATTTATATTTTCCTGGACTCCCCAACTTCCCCTTCATCTCCACCCATTCCACTACAAGATCCTAATTAGTAGGATCTGTATTTTCCATTCCAGGCACAGTGCCTTGGACATTGTAGAAATTTAATACATTTGTTGAACTGAGTTGACTGTAGGGCAATTGATTTTAAGCTCCACAAGAGTACAGACCATTTTTACCCCAAGCTTTGATGCTCTCTCACCTAAGACAGTTCAATGTATTGCTTCTTCTTCATCTGAGGAAAAACCTGTTAATAGATGAGTGAATGAATTTAAGTTTTGCTACCTTGGATTTTGCAAAAAACAAAAACAAAAAAAGGAATAAGTAGCCCAGAGAATTTTCCTACACTGTTCTCCTCATCACTGAGAGAAAACTTAGCAAAACTGTTATACCTCTTTAGTCCTTGGAAACCTACTACAAAGGCCTTTGAGAATAGAAGGTGGTCCTTCATTTATTTTCCCTCCTCTTTGAGTTGGTGTACCTCCTGAACTTCACAGGCCCAATGCATGTTGTGATCAAAAGCTAAATCCTCAAACAATTGTAACATAAGTCAATTCCTATGAAACTGCAGTTTCTGACCCTATTTCAGCTTGAAGAATAGTCCAAAGCTCCAGATGAAAGGAAAATAATTATGCCAAAAGGGCAAAACTAGAAATTGTCATAATAAGGATGGGCAAAATATACAACAGCATCACAATAAACCTTTGTTGAATACCTTCTTATTGCAGAGGAGACTGGTGAGATACATAATTTAGATAGGAAATGATTCATGCATTATTGATCTTATAGTCAACTAGGGAAAACATTGTGTAGACAGAGTCTATCAGTCCAATATGTGATTATTAAGTGCTTACTATATGCCAAAATATGTTCAGTACTCAAGATACAAAGATACATCCATTTCTTTATTTGAAGAACCTATATTTTAATGGACAGGACATCGTGTAAATAACAGGACAAATAAACATATTCAGAATGACTGGAATATAATCTAAGAGGGCAAGTCAACTGAGGCAACTATGTTAAAATGCAAATAGTTGTAAGTGCATCAATGGGTACAAGAAAACTAAGTGAGATCTGATGTGGAAGTTCATAAATCACTTAGGGATCAGGGAAGCTTTGTGGAGGAAGTAGCATTTGAGAAGACCTTTAAAAGATGGATCAGAATTTAGGAAGAGCAGTTATGTGACAAAATGTACAAAGTGTCAGACCTGGAGTCAGGAAGATTCCTCTTCTTGAGTTCAAATCCAGTCTCAAACAACTACTAGTTGTGTAACTTGGGATAATCAAATCTTGTTTGCCTTAGTTTCTTCATATGTAAAATGAGCTGGAGAAGAAAATGATTAATCACTCTAGTATCATTGCCAAGAAAACCCCAAATGGAGTCACAAAAAGTTGGACTCAACTGAAAAACAAGTGAACAACAAAAATTCAATGGGTAAAAAGGATAAAGAGGGACAGTTCAGGCATAGGAAATAGCATGAGCAAAGGGATGGAGGTGTAAAAGTACAAGATTTGTTTGAGAAGTATAGAGGATGTTGAAAGTTTTATCCCTTCATTAAAGAGGTGGGGAAATGTTAATGCAACATTTTATAGTGTATTGAGTGACTTTGTGAAACTACTTTTTTCTTTTTAAATTTTTATTTCAAGGCAAGATTTCTCGAGGAAAGGAGATGCAAAGATGTATATTCAGAAAAGAACACAATGAAAAACAAAACAGTTCAACAAAGAATGAAAAATAAAAATATTTTTGGGGGGGACTGAAGAGAGAAAAATTTGAGAATGCTGGAAAATAATGTACTCTCAGATTGATGATGACCTTGAATAGTAGACATAGGAGTCTGACCTTGGTCTTGAAGATTTTGAGCTGAGGAGTAACAGGACTAGATCTTTTCATAAAAAAAAAAATTGGCCTGGAAATGATGGTAGAACTCATCATCTTCCCAAATGTTATCACTTCCATGATATTGAACACAGAAATTTGTTACCTTTCAATCTTTTTCCAATCCTCCTAAAACCATATCCTCCCTTTTACTTCCATTTTTCTCCCTCCCCATTCTTTCAGTCCTTCACTCCTCAGCTCTAGCTTCACTTTCCTTCACTCACTGTCTTAATTCTATCAATGATCAATTAAGTTAATGTTGTTCTCCAATCTTGGACCATTTGACCCCTTGTCCTAATGCCATTTATGTTCTTCCAGTCATCAAATCTGGGTCATCTACCACTTTCTCCATTCCTATTTCTTAGTCACTGAATGAACCTGGATAAAGTCATAGTATCCTGCTGATTGAGTTCAATTGGACTCTTACTCTTAGGTGATATTTTGATAATTCTTTAATAAATGCTTGATAGTACTCTTTGCAGCAACTTTACAAAACTTATTATCTCTCCTCAAGCTTCCAGTATATGATCATTTCTCAGATAAACTCCTATCCTTATTATTGAGAAAAATCAGGATTGTGTAATATAATCACCTCTAAGTAGTCATCCAGTTTGAGGGTAAAATGGAAGTCTAAGATATAACCATTCCTGTTGATGCCTGAGGTAGAGTAAAAGTAATAGTTAAGAAAGTTGTGAGGTTTGATAAAGTCAGGACACTATCATTTCAGTCACTGAGATTTCTTTTCCTTGGCTCCTCATTTCCCTTCACCAGACAGATACAATCAGTTACAAACATTGTCATTTCTAACCATGCAAAAAATCTCTTCCAACCATCCCCTTCTCTCTCCTCAGGCAGCAACAACTCTAGTTCACATTCTTATTTCTCCTCTCCTATATTGCAAATAGTAACTTCCGAAAAGGTCACTCTGCTTCTGTTTCTTCCCTTTTATCACAAAAAAAAAGCCACAATAATTTTCCTGAGGTTCAAGTATAATCCTGTCTACTTTTCAGCAGGCCCCTATTGTTTTGGGGAAAAGATGTAAACTTAGCCTGGAATTGAAAACATTCCACACCCTCGCTCCCTCCTACATTTCCAGTTTCATCATAGTTTATTCTCCTTCACACATACTATATGCCAGTCTAACTGAACCACTGAATGGTCCCTGAACTTATGATGTGTCCTCAACCTCTGTTGTACTTTCATACAAGCTGTTCCTCATAGGTGGAATGTGTTTCTCCTTCCATATGTCCCTCGAAGTCTTTCTCTTCTCTCAAGATTCAGTTTTACATGCCATCTCCCCTTGAAAATCTTCTCAGAGCTCCCCAAATATCTCTCTCTGTCTCTGTCTGTCTCTGTTTTCTGTCTGTCCCTCTGTCTGTCTGTCTCTCCCTCTCTTTATCTCTCTCTCTCTGTTTCCCTGCGTCTCTCTGTCTCTGTCTCTGTCTCAACTCTCTGTCTCTCTCTTTGTCTCTTTTTCTGTCTCTGTCTCTATCTCTCTATGTCTGTCTCTGTCTCTGTCTCTGTCTCAACTCTCTGTCTCTCTCTTTGTCTCTTTTTCTGTCTCTGTCTCTATCTCTCTGTGTCTGTGTCTGTCTCTGTCTCTCTGTGTGTCTGTCTCTATCTGTGTGTGTGTCATGTGTGTGCTGTATCTTACAAATAAGGTAGATTCCCTTGAAGTCAGGGGCTGTTTCATTTTAGTCTTTGTTCCCTTCAAACTTAGGAAATTATGTGCAATTTGATTATAATATTAGCTCAGAATCTTGTATACAATCATGCTTAATTATGGACACTTTTAGTACAATAAAAAGTCTTTGAGGCCAGTGACTATGTGCCCTTTCTGATTGTATTACCAAAGTCTGGAACAGAGTCTGATTGATATTGATGTTTGATACATTTTCATTTAACTGAATTGGATAAAAAGTAGTAAATTTTACTAATAATGGTAGAGTGGATAAAGGGGAACCTGAGTTAAATCCAGCCTCAGATATTTACTAGCTGCATGACCTTGAGCAAGTCACTCACCCCTGTTTGCCTCAGTTTCCTCATCTATAAAATGAGTTGGAGAAGGTAATGGCAAATCACTCCAGGATCTTTGCCAAAAAAAAAAAACCCAAACCCCCCAAATGTGGCCAAGAAGACTTAGAAGTTACTGAAACTATTAAACGATAACAACAATTATACTAAACAAAAATTGTACTAACTTCATCTTCAGCTTCTTTTTTTACACCCCCACCCCACTCCATCACCCATTGAATCAATGCAAAATTAACAAATAACAGGTGCTGGAGGAAGAGGGAAAAGCCAAAAGGACTGGTAGGCTCACAGATAGAAAAATCAGCTTTTTAAATAATGCAATACTGGCTACAATCAGCATCCAATTCAACCTCAGCCAAGGGAAGGGGGAGAAAAATAACACATTGCAGTTGTATTTAATAAATACTTGTTGGTTACTTTTCATAAAACCATTGATGCCAGTAAGAACCCTGAAAAGTCATCATAAGAAATTGAAATAAGTTTATTTCATCAGCTTTCCCCAATGTAATTGCTTTTTTACTTTGATTGTGGTCTGTCACTCAGGGAATAAACACTGACCATGAGACAAATCGTTTGGTCCCCAACTCACTTTCTAACCATATTCCTTTACTATTCCCTCTTTAATACAAATTCGCTACTCATAGGAGCATGCACTGAGATCTGGAAGGAACTTTAGAAGTCACTGAGTTTAACCTCCTAATTTTACAGATAAGGAAACTGGGATCCAGAAAAATTAAATTACTTGTCCAGGCTGATCCAGTGGATACATGCCTGAGGCAGGATTTGAACACAACTTCCTGACTTCAAATTCCTGATTTAATGCCCTATTTCACTATTACTATACATATAGTCTCTCTGCTCCAACTGAATTGCTAATGTTCACTGTCTCCTGAAAGGCAATGTTTATTTTCCATTGCACCAGATATTTGTGCTGTTTTCTCTTCCTATATACCCACCCACCCACCCACACCTCACCCTTCTTTCAAAGGCTGACTCAAGTCCTACCTTCTTCATTCCTTCCTCTATACCTCCACCTATAATGATAGGCCTGTCTTCTCCATTCTCTGATTACTCTTATTTCTGTACAGCTCTTATGGACATTTAATTATGTATTTCTTTGTATTGCAGGAACATAGGTTTTTAGAGCTACAAGTGAAACTAAAGAAAACCTAATTAGGGGCAGCTAGGTAGCATGATGGATAGGGCACTGGGCCTGGAGTCAGAAGGATCCTGTGTTCAAAGCTGGCCTCAAACTCTTAATAATTGCCTTGGGCAAGTCACTTAACCCCCTTGCCTTGCAAACCATCCCCCCAAAAAGAAAATAAACCTAATCTAGTCTCTTAACTTTATAATATAGAAAGTGAAATCTTATAGTTTTTAAGTGACCTGCCCAAGTCACATAGCTATTATGAAGCAGAGAGAGGATTGCAAGCTATGCCCTCTAACCCTCGATCTAGAGCTCTTTCTACTACATTGTGAATTTGTACCTGTGAATATCTTGTTTTCCTTACTAGACTGGAAGCTCTATGAAAATAAGGAGGAAGTATCAGCAGGTAATAGTTTGTCTTTCACAAGAACTCAGTCCAAGATAGTACATTGCTTTTTATAGGAACAATTTTCTTCCCATACAGTCTGCAATATGAAAATAATGTATTTTAGAGATAACAAGAAGACTGCTTTCCTAAAAAGCAGTCAGTATTCTGAATCTAGAGGAAAAAAACCTAGGCTCCAAAGAATTTGTTCCCACTTCTATAATCCTGTAATTGCTACCATTTAAAAAACCTGAAGGCATTTCTTAAAGAAGAGTATTGAGTGTTTATGACAAGGTGGTAGAGTTCTGGTACAAATAAGGTTCCATTTTCCCATCTACACAGATGGCAGAGTGGATTTTCTCATTATAGAAGGAGCTTATCTCTGTCTGCTACACTCCTTCAATTTACAAATATATAGCCTTTCTATTGTTCATGGCTAAAAATCAATACAAACCATAGACAATGCCCAGTAATGCTCTATTTTCTAAGTGGAGAAATGAAGGTACTGGAGAGTTAACTTACTTCCCCTACCTAGATCATATAATAAGATGGCATTTGGAGCTAGAATTAAACCTGAGGTTCAGATTGTAATTATTAAAATGATACCTAGGGATTTTTAAAATAGGTAAATACTGAGTAAAATAATGGTTTGCCACTCAAAATCAAGTCATAGCAACAATTGTAAAGGAATTTTTCCTTCATGTCCTTGACCACCATGGACATATCAGATCAATTCTACATGGAATCAAATCAATAGAATTGAGGCATTATAGGTGGAAGATACCCTAGATTCTCCAAATTTTGCATTCAATGACTGGGAGATGAGAATGAGGATGAGGGAATCAGATCCTAGAACTTAGATCTTAGAGGTAAGGATCTTAGAGGTCATTTAGCCCTGTTCCTTCATTTTAAAGGTGTTAAAGAGGCTTAAGAAGCTCAAGAAAATTCTAGGATTTGAAATAGAAAAACATTTTTCAAATCCTACTTCAAACATTTGAGAGCTGTTTGAACCTGAGAAAGTTACTTATGTCCACCCTCAGTTTATTCACTGAAAAATGAATAATAGCACTTCTCTCATAATATTTCTAAAATACTAAAATAAGATAGCACATGTAAAGTACTTGATAAAAGTCAGCAACAGCAATATTAATATTAACAATCATTACCAGGGGCGGCTAGGTGGCGCAGTGGATAAAGCACCAGCCCTGGAGTCAGGAGTACCTGGATTCAAATCCAGTATCAGACACTTAATAATTACCTAGCTGTGTGGCCTTGGGCAAGCCACTTAACCCCATTTGCCTTGCAAAAAAAAAAAACAATCATTACCTAATTCTACTGTTTTTAGTGGAGTTAATATAGAATATGTTCCAAGACAGCTCACCGTACAGACTACCCTCCTATGATTTCTTATGGCAATAATCTGGTTCTGAAAAGCATCATACAATGTCACCGATTCCCACCTATCTCCTTCATTTTCACAAACAAATCCACATGACTTATTAATTTGTTGAATCCTAAATGAAGGTATCATACATGCTATCTTTTGATTTCATTCTTGGATCTTAGCTGTTTGATAAGCTCCAACTAAAGGTAAAATATTTCTGGTGACATTTGAAAAATCCAAAGAACTATACCAATTATCAACCCTGATTACTGATTAATAAGCGATATCTGCTTGTTCGAAAAGTATTTCTATAGATTTTGGACCTGCTCATCATGTGATATAAGAATATCTATCATTCTCTTTTTCCTGTTAGGTGAGGAAGTGTTAAGCATTCTAAAGTTGAGTTAGTGATGGGCTTTATATTTGGTTGGAACATAAGTTTGTTAAGATAGTTTCTAAATATGTTTGTTCATTTTTAAAGTTCCAAAAAATGTATATTAAGTCTTTTCAAGAATGGATATTATTATTTAATTTATCTTCTATTCTCCCATGAAATTGATATTCCTAAAGTTCTGGTCCAACCATGTTAGTCCACTCTTCAATAGACTTCAATGGTTCCCTATTAATTTCACAATAAAATATAAAATTCTCTGGTTTATATTCAAAACCTACTTATGACCTTCCTTTGTGATCTTCTTACACCTTACTCACCCTCAGTTCTCTGCCATCCAGTAATGCCAGCCCCCTTACCATTCCTTCCACAAGGCACATCTCCCAAATCTGGGCATTTTCACTGACTTTCTTTCTTTTCATATTCACCTCTTGACTTTCAGGTCCTGGCTAACTTCCCCTTTCTGTAAGAAGCCTTTCCTGATCCTTTTTCAAACTAGTTCCTTCCTTCTGAGATTAATTCCCATTTATACTGTATATACTTTATTTTGAATTCCTTGAAAGCAAGAATTTTTTTTGTCTTTTTAAAATCTCTAATCCTCAGAAAAGTATCTAACACTAATAGTTGCTTAATACAAGCTTACTGACTTCACTTGAGTTGGAAATTCCCAAGACTAATAAAATCACAGATCTAGAACCTATGCCTATCTCTCTTGTTCCCAAGCTTTTATTGTATTATTTTTCTGAATTAAGAAGCAAGAAAAAGGGTTCACATATGTTGGATGTATCCTCTGTAAAGGATCCATGGAGTGAAATGGTCAGAGTTCTACAGGATGAGAAACCATGGATTGACTGGAGTCTATACAATTGGGGGAATTCCTCAGCAGATGAAGTCATAGCCTCCTTGAAGCATTGAAATTGCTTTTCTCATTGTTTGATTTGATCATTGACTGATCCAGCATCTGGGATGTAATTTGGAATTGTGTAAGAATAGTTACTCACTGACTTATGTCATTTGACCCAGTAATTCCACCACTTAGCATATAACCTAAAAAATATCAAAGACTGATAACTCACATAATAAAATATGTGCCTTTTTAATGTTATTTAAGGTAGCTCAGAAGAATATGCTTCCTCCTTTTGTCTCTGTAGAGATCTTCCCTGCAAAGAAATGATTCACAGAAGAAGTTGGAGGAAGAAATTCTGAGATTTTTGTATGGTAAAGGTTAAAATCATTCCTTTGCCACAGGAGAATAGGACAGGAGTCATGCAACTGCATTTAAAAGAGTCTCTATGTTTGTGCTCTTTCTCAACTTCTCATTCAGAAGGACCTGAGACAAGTAGTTTCTGGGGTCAAGGTCAGCTGCTAGGACCAATTTGGGAATTGAGATGTACACAACACACAGTGATCAATATGACCTAGAATCAGCTGAAGGCTAGTAGCAATAATGAATACAATGGTCTAGTGAGAAAAATATCTTCCCTACTTCCCTACACCTATGAACTTGAGATGAGAAATTGAACACCCCTCACCTTCCTGACATTTGAACCTTGGATGTTATGTGCTGGGAAAATTTTTTTGTGAGCATCCAAAAATCCAGGATAAATTAGGTATAATGGTTAGGAGGACTGTAGCAGCAGTGGTTCTATTTCCAATTAAACCCCAGGTTATTAAAGCTGTGGGATATACTGAGTGTTTGAATCTACAGATGCCTAAGGGGGGAAGAGGGGACTGAAAGTCTGAGATGTCTCAGAGAAATAGCTCAAGCCAAAAATAACAAATTTTAAATGTTAATATTCAACCAGTATTTCATCTCCTAGATTACCTTGGTACCAAGAAGCAAGGAAAAAAGTACCATGTGCAGCAAAATAGCATGTTAGGGGTAGGAAAAGTGCAGTGAGGTTTATTCAAGGTATTAGATATTTGCTCACATAGGGAATATAGAGAGAAATAGCTCAAGTGATGTGCCACCTGGTAACTAAAACAGATGTTACATTCTGAGTTCATTCTAACACCTTGAATGGATTATTATCTATGTGACATCACATAAGAGTCAAATACTTCAAGTGAGTACTACAACCAACAGTATTTCATTACTTTGTACATGTCATATGTGCTGATACTACAGATGAGGACTTGTCATTTTTACTCATAAAATTGGAAACAAAATGGATGCCCTTGGAATAGTGAATAACTGAATGAATTATAGTACATGCATATAATTGATTATTATTGTTCATAAGAAATTATGAATATGAAGAATTAAGAAAAACCTGATCTTATTATGAAATAAAAATAATCAAGAGAATAGTATTGTAGGACAAGAAAATGTAAATGAAAATAACATTAAAAGGCAACCTTAGGGGCGGCTAGGTGGTGCAGTGGATAAAGCACCTGCACCAGAGTCAGGAGTACCTGGGTTCAAATCTGGTCTCAGATACTTAATAATTACCTAGCTGTGTGGCCTTGGGCAAGCCACTTAACCCCATTTGCCTTGCAAAAACCTAAAAAAAAGGCAACCTTAATCTGATTCCTTGTTATGACCAATCTCAATCCCAAAGAGTAGGTAATTAAATATCTCCCTCCTTCTCAAGAGAGAAGAATGGGGATGCTGGTATAGACTATGAAATAGTCAGTAGACATTTAAAAAGTGATGATTGTAACTATGGTTATAACTATAAAGTGATCATTATACCCTGAACCAAAAGATAGTCTCTGCCTTCAAGGAAGTTACATTCTAACATGGCAAAACACATAAAGCAAAGCTAAAATGAGAGAAGGGGAGGTAAGGTACCTTACCTTACACAGGGGGTACAGAGGATGGGGGATGATAGAGAATTCCAGAGCACTGTTTGCATTTGCATCTTCCTAGTTGGAGAAACTCCCTACACTCCAATTAGAGGAAGAGTCCATAGGGGCAGAGGATATTGTTAACATGTGACTTTCAGTACTGAAATAATTTTTCCATGATGAAGAGATTCCTGGGATATGATGGAGAAGTCCTGAGGAATTTAAAATGTCTGTTACACTGTTACAAGAGTCACTGAGTCTGTTGCTTTTTCTAAATTATTCTTCCTTTGTTACAAGATAGATTCTATTGGGAATTATGGTATTTTATGAAAGGATTCCAGTATTTAAAAAGGGCATCATTAAAACTTTTTAGAAAATTGTTTATTACAACTTAGGACTCTCCCCATTGTGATCATCTCTTTATTTTTTTTTACAGGACAACTCTGTTAGGGGGAGAAAGTCAAAACCTTCTTGTCACACAAGCTGGTCAAAAGCAAGGGTGTAACCCAGTTCAAGCACTTATAACCAAGCAACCTCTCAACACCTTCATTATGCTATTCTTTGGGAAATTGCTTGTTATGTGATATGCTTTTGTTAACCTCTTTAGTCTTTTGACCTTGGGTAGCTGCATTGAAAAGGCAAGGAAGAGGCAAGACAATTTATAGGCACCAAAACTAATCAGGCCTGTTGGAACCTCACGGGTTTCCCAAGTTCATTTGCCAGAGTTTGTTTCTTTGCTAAACCTGGCTTGGAAACCACTTTGCCATTTCCATGAACACCATTAGGCACTGGCAAAGGTTATGTATTTGTATCTGTCTGTTGCCAACAAAATAAGAGCCAAGCTAAGTCCGAGTACATGCACAGCTGCATGTGGCAGCTGAAGATGGAGATAGAAGGTGACCCTATGATGAAGCATTCTCATAGAGGATGGAGCCCTAAATATGAAAACACATCCAGGGTTACCAGTTACTTCTGCCTAACAAAGGAAAGGAAAACTCCAACCACCTCTCTACTACCCACTTCTTCATTTTCCCATTAACTCTCATTTCTATAGCACTTTAAAATTGCCAACCTCTTGAGGTATACAGTGCAAGTATTATTGTGCCCATTCTACTGATCAGGACCCTGAAACCCTGAGAAGTGATTTGCCCAACATCAAACAGCTTCATAAGTATCTGAGATGAAATTCAGAGTCAAATCCCAAGGTTCCAAATCCAGTAGACCAGGCATGGGGAATGTCCAGTCCAAAGACACTTGAAATCATTTGATCTGGTGCTGTCATAGTAACTGCAGGTGGGACTCGAAATTCAATAAATATTATATATATTATGTAACAGAATATTACCAGCAAGCATAGATAATAATCCTAGGTGAGACTTTGAGAAAACTGAAGGTTGGGAGGAGCAAAAAGACAATGAAATGTAAAGGGAAGGCCTTCAGTTACAAAAATATGTTTCATCTTTAGAAAAGATCTGAGGTTTGAACACCTCAGTTTCATGGGAAATGCTAACACCTTTCTCCTTAGACACTCATAAGACCCTAAAAAGATCTCAGGGTAGTAACTCACTGAATCATAAGCCAAGAAAATAAGGCTTGTCGGAGGGAATTGGCCCTGAATCAAGAAGGATTTTCAACTAGAAAAGGCTAGACTTCTCCCAACACCTACCTGGGGTTTGTAATTGGCCCTGAGGGAGTCAAAGACTAGAACCTCCTTTCAAGGCTAGGTGAGGGCTCTGACTAAAAGAGAGCTAATGTTCTAGTTGAAGATAGCACAGAACCATCAATCTGAGCAGGGGGTGCTCAGATTTCACCTAAATGTGGTGAAAGCCCAGAGAATCCAACAGATAAATCCTTACAAAAGAGATGTCATACCCTGAGAACAGTCCAACAGCAGTGAGCAGCCCACTCTTGTCCAACATCAGCTGCTACTTAACAGATTGGATTATCTGGTCCTGACCAGCAGCTGTGCAGTGCTGAGTGACCCACGCCATCCCTAAACCCAGAGACAACCAGAACCAAGAGCCAAGCAACCTTCCTGGTTAAGTCCTTCACTAATAACCTAGTGAGAAGCCAGTGTAGCAGCTGAGTAATCTAACTGACTCAGACCAGCAGCAGACTGACCCCAACTGGCTGAGATAATGAGCCCTGTAAGGAATCAGCCAAAACTGAGCAATAGAGTGACTCATAAATCACCAGTGCCATCCTCCACAGAAAATTTCATCAGGACCCTCTAGAGAAAGAAAGGACACAGAAGCCTTGGAGTTCAGGAATTGTAAATGTCTTTGGCCTAATGTGTTCCCAATATAGGCACCTCAAATACTATTATACATAGAGTCCATTCCTACTCTTTCTTTAGTGGAGTCTATGTGTATTTCTGGGAGAGTCTGCCCTGTTACATGGAGTGGAAATGCTTTGTAACTATTATTTGATTAAAAGTCATTGCTTAAGAGCCAATGGTCTGATTTAGATTTTGGTGCCTAGCACAGTACCTTCAAAAAAAAGTATTATAGACACTTAACAAATGCTGACTGAATTAAGTTAAATGGCTCTTAATCAAATTAATTAGTAAGAAAGAAATTAAATGATCAAAGGATATGCAGAGACAATTTACAGGTGAGGAGATCAAAGCAATCCATAGTCATATGAAAAATTGTTCTAAATCATTATTGATTAGAGAAATGCAAATTAAAGCATCTCTGAGGTACCACCTCACACCTCTCAGACTGCCCAATATAACCAGAAAGGACAATAATCAATGTTGGAGGGGGTGTGGGAAATCTGGGACACTAATACATTGTTGGTGGGGCTGTGAACTCATCCAGCCTTTCTGTAGAGCAACTTGGAATTATGCCCAAAGGGCAATAAAAATATGCATACCCTTTGATCCAACAATACCACTACTGAGTCTATACCCTGAAGAGATCATGAAAAAGGGTAAAAACATCACACGTACAAAAATATTCATAGCAGCCCTGTTTGTGGTGGCAAAGAATTGGAAATTGAGAGAATGTCCATCAATTGGGGAATGGCTAAACAAATCCTAGTATATGTATGTTGTGAAACACTATTGCTCAATTAGAAACCAGGATAAACCTGGAAGGATTTTCATGAACTGATGTTCAGCAAGATGAACAGAACCAGAAGAACATTGTACACCCTAACAGGTACATGGGGATGATGAGTAACCTTAATGGACTTGCTCATTCCATCAGTGAAATAATCAGGGACAATTTTAGGGTATCTGCAATGGAGAATACCATCTATATCCAAAGAAATAATTGTGGAATTTAAACAAAGACCAAAAACCTTTCATTTAAATTTTTTTTAAAAAATGTATCTTGTTATGTAATTTTGCTAATTTTTTCCTTAAACAAATGATTTCTCTCTCAACACATTCAATTTTGATCAATGTATAGCACAGAAACAATGTAAAGACCATCAGACTGCCTTCTGTGGGGATGGGGGAGGGAAGAGAGATTGGAGGAAATTGTAAAATTCAAAAAATAATTTAAAATTGTAAGAAAAAAACAAAAAAAGAAATTATAATTCAAATATTTCCATAAGAAAATTAAAGCAATGGCTTACTTCCTCCCAAAGAAATCACAGACCCGGGGAGGCTAGGTGGTGCAGTGGCTAAAGCACCGGCCCTGGAGTCAGGAGTACCTGGGTTCAAATCCGGTCTCAAACACTTAATAATTACCTAGCTGTGTGCCCTTGGGCAAGCCACTTAACCCCATTTGCCTTGCAAAAATCTAAAAAACAAACAACAACAACAAAAACAGAAATCACAGACCCCAACGAAGAAAAATCTTAAGGTGGATATGATGCTGTCAACTTCCAAAATTGGCTGAGGGCCAATTTGAGGAATGCTGAGAAGGTTTCTTCACCTGAAAGTGTCCTCTCATTCTTATCCCTGTTATGTTACCTAAAAGGCTACTTTTTGAAAAGTCATCCCTTCAAACTAATCATAGGATCTTAGAATCTTGGAGGAGCAGCAAGTAACCTTAGAAATCATCTTGTACCTGAACAAAAATATCACCTCTACTACATACCAGATAAAAATTATCCATCTTTTGTTTAAAAATCTCAAGTAAGAGGGAACATTCTCAATGACTGCTATTTTGCCAAAGGCTAAGTTATCCATTCCACACATAGAGATTAAAAAAAAAAAAGGTTAAACAACTTGAATATTATCACTAAGCTATTTACTCATGAATTAGTGAAATCCATTGGTTTAGTCAGGAATAGGACTACATTTCCCCAACCAAAACAGAATATGGCAAATTTTGGTGGCATCATAGGAAAAGACAGAATGAACACTGAATGTAGTCCTGGGTTTCAGATCCAGCTGGTTTGTCCAGTAACTATATGATATTGAGAACGTCTTTGAGTCTCTGAGTCATATAATGAGAATAGTTGTCTATCTGAGTGATCTTCATAAAAATCACATAGGGTTGATGCGTAGATCAAATGAAATTATGTATGTGTGTATCTATGTCAAAAAAAGGTTCATCGGGTTTATCAGGTCTTCACTTGAAGTCATTATTCAATCTACCATTTGATTTATTCCTATATGTAATCAGATTCCAAGATCTACAGTAGAATAGGGTCATGTTTGAATATTTTCTTATCCATTGTTTGAATTGTAATTTTTCTTATCAAATAATCATTTGATTTAAATCCCTACCCTAACCCATTTAAAAGCTATTTATTTAATGAACTAGAAAAAATTATCTTCCAAATAGTGGGTACTCACATTTCTTTTCATGTTAAATAAATCTGCATTAATTTTATAGATAAATAAATATTAAAGTTATTTATATATAATTTATTAGCATATGAACTCAATAATTAAATATAGGCAATAACAGCTGCTTACATGTTGACTATGAGAAAAATAATAACAAAGTCATCCAAATCTTCAGCAGAATTGCAAAGGATATCTCTTCTTTGCTAGAAACACAATTCCATCATTCAGTTCACTTAGGGTATCTGTTAAAAAAAAAACTTTAAAGAATCTTCAACATGCCTAGGTACTCATGAAAGGTAAATTCAATTTTTCAAGAAATAAGTAATAATAGTCCTTGTACTTTTTCTTCTCTTCAGCCATCAAAAGAACAATTTTTCCAGAATGTACTTTAAATTGTCAGTTCTTCACAGACTCTTCAAAGAATTCTCTTTATAATGTTTCTTCATAAAATAATAGTTAAGAAAGTTCTTATAAGGAAGAAGTTCATCCTCATCTTCTTTATTTTTCCTTTCTCCACTGATTTCTCATAGAACCTCATGGACCAAAGTTAAACTTCACATTCTTTCCTTTAAGCCATAGCACCTTAAAACAAAATATTAGTAACTGCTTAAACTTGCAACCAACTCCTATCCTTTCCACAATGATCCATTCCACTTTTAGAGATACAGTTATACAGTTATAAAAGTATTTTTCACTGTAGGAAAGCCTAGTAAAGTAAGTATTATATAATACATCCATTTAGCATTTAGTATATAGGCATACCCTCTCTCTCTCTCTCTCTCTCTCTCTCTCTCTCTCTCTCTCTCTCTCTCTCTCTCTCTCTCCATATATATATATATATATATATTACACATAATACACATATACACATGCACAATACATACATACTAGCTGTATGGACATGATTGAAAAATAACTGAAAAACAGTAACAAAGTTTAATATGCATTAGTTGTATATTATGACAGTCAAAATGATATGAAATACTGAATTGCATTAAGACATCTGTAGCTTCCAGGAATAAAACAGGATAGATCCTACTTTATTCTGTCCTCAGACCACATGTACCAAGCTATACTCAGTTTTGCATAATACATTTTAGAAAAGTCATTGGTAAAGGAGATTGGACAGAATGATAATGAGCCTTTATTCTATTATATATTAAGGATCAATATAAATAGTTGGGAATGTTTAGCCTGAAGAAGAAAAACCTCAGATTTGATATAATAGTAATCCTCAAGTACTTAAAAGATGGTCAGATGGAAAAGGAATTTGACTTTTTTTTAATATGACCCCAAAGGACACAACTAGAGAAAAATATTTCATGGAAATAAATTTAGTCTTAATATAAGGAAAAACTTTCTAACAACTCAATCTAGTCTAGGGGGGATGCCTTGGAAGGTAATGGGTTCCTTAATTGAAGATCTCCAAGCAAAGAACACTTTTTTAGGATGTGTTTTAGGAAGGGTACTTTTAAGGTATAGATTATATTCCATGAACTCTAAAGTCTACTATCAGTTCTGCAGTTCTATGATTCTAAAGAAATTCATATTCCTTGAGATTAAAATATTTGTCCAGAGGTGAGATGTGAAGAAGGAAAATAAACACATGTGTATAGAACTTTGGTCTTTCAAGGGGATCAGAACTGGATCTGTGATTTCATTGATAGAGGAAACAGACACATGAACTCTTTTCTTCTACCATTGCAGGCTGACTCATTATTCATAACTTGTCATTTTAGAGAATTGCTTAGAGACATGAGAAATTAGGTGATTTGACTAGAATCACCCCAATATGTTTGGGGGGTGATATTTGAACTGAAATGATTTCCAGTTGTCAAAATACTTTCAAATACAAACTCCTTGAAGATCAAAACTGCTTTTCATTTTGTCTTTTGTCCAGTGTCTTGTATATGGTAGTCATTTAATAAATATTTGTCAAAATTAATAATTAAATTATATTGAATCTTTGCACCAATTTAAAATTTTCTCTGTATGTTGTAATTTAAAAGATGCTTGAAAGGTTCCCTCTTACCAATATATCTTCTTTAGTTCCTTAAGTGTTGCCTTTGAAAATTGATCATTTTGGTTGATCTCAAAAACTCAGAATTGGAAGAGTCAGTAAATGTTTAAGTATGCTGTCTTGGCAGAGATACTGGAATGGTTTGCCATTTCCTTTTCCAACTAATTTTACAGTTGAGAATACTAAGGCAAACAGTGTTAAGTGACTTGGCCAGGTCATACAGCTAGAAAGTCTCTGAGTATGATTTGAACTCAGGTCTTCCTGATTTCAGACTCGGTGTTTTTATCCACTGTTAAGACCTAAGCTGCTCCAATTTTTTTATGAAAAAGTGTTGACCAACCAAGCCTCACTCATCTTTTACTTGAAAAATTCATTTCTTGAGCCTATGAGTACCCTGTTCTATTTCATTCTGAGCATCAATGGAGACATGATGGATAGGGAGCTACCCTCATAATCAAGAAGATTTAGGTTCATATCCCCTCTCTGAATCATACTAGTTGTGTATAAAACTATGTATTGGAGTATGGTAGTCATGCTATTTACCAACACCTGATTTTCATACCTATTAATCACAGTTCTAAACAATGAATTAGTTATTAGATTCAGCCCAATTTTCTTACCTGTCAACATCTTTGGGTGGGGGGAGGAATTTCATTAATATATTCCTTGGGGAAAATGGGCAAATAAATTCAGGGTGGAAAGTAAATGATATAAATAAAGAGTAGTTGGATCATTTACATATGTGTAAGTATATATATATATATATATATATATATACACATACATATATAAATGGGTGTGTGTATTTACACACATATAACAATATATTCAACATGGAATCATGAATAAAGATTTGGCTTGGAGCCAAGAAGATATGTGTTCAAATCTTTCCTTCAATACGTATTGGGCCTCCATCTGTATCCAAATAAAGAGCTATGGAGTATGAACAAAGTTCAAGGACTATTCCCTATAATTTAGAAAAAAACTGATAATCTTATTGTCTGATCTTGTTACCTCTTAGACTTCTTGTCTCTTCCTTAAGGATATGATTTCTCTCTCATCACACTCGATTTGGATCAATGTACAACATGGAAACAAAGTAAAGACTGACAGATTGCTTTCTGTGGGAGGGTGGGGGGAGGGAAGTAAGATGGGGGGAATTGTAAAACTCAAATATTATTTTTAATAAAAATAAATTTAAAAAAATACATATTGGGGGCGGCTAAGTGGCCCAGTGGATAGAGCACCGGCCCTGGAGTCAGGAGTACCTGAGTTCAAATCCGGCCTCAGACATTTAATAATTACCCAGCTGTGTGGCCTTGGGCAAGCCACTTAACCCTATTTGCCTTGCAAAATTCTAAAAAAAAAAATACATATTGGGCCTCTAAGCAAATTATTAACTTCTAGGTAATCTAATCAACTCCTTGATTATAAATTGCGAAGAAAGTATTGACTTACTTTGGTAAAGGAAGTTTCTTTACCAAGGGAGTTTCCTCTACTAGTAGCATCAACATGTGTTCTACAGGCAGTTTATGGTTCCCAATCCCCTAATCCAGATTAGAATATAACTGGGAGGAGCAGCTAGTTGAAGCAGTGGATAAAGCACTGGCCCTGGAATCAGGAGGACCTGAGTTCAAATCCAACCTTGCACACTAAATAATTACCTAGCTATGTGACCATGGGCAAGTCACTTAACCCCATGGCCTTGCAAAAAAAAAAAACTAAAATATATATATATATATATATATATATATATATATATATATATATATATAAAACTTGGAAATATTTAACAAAACTAATACAAATACAATAAACCATAGCTAATGTAAAAATATGGAATTCTTAGTCAATATTCAACCACAGGAAATCTCATGCATGGGTTTAGTGACTCTGTTTCTGTTTGAATTTTTTCCTTCATTTCAGTTTATTAAAATTAACTTTTAAAGGTGTTATTTATTTTGAGTTTCACAATTTTCCCCTAATCTTACTTCCCTCCCCATCCCCCACAGAAAGCAATTTGCCAGTCTTTCCATTGTTTCCATTGATCTAAATTGAATGTGATGAGAGAGAAATCATATCCTTAAGGAAGAAATATAAAGTAAAAGAGATAGCAAGATCAGACAATAAAATATCAGGGTTTTTTCCCCTAAATTAAAGGTAATAACCCTCGGTCTTTATTCAAACTCCACACTTCTTTCTCTGGATACAGATGGTATTCTCCATTGCAGACAGCTCCAAACTGTCCCTGATGGTTGCACAGATGAAATTTCTAAGTACATCAGGGTTGATCACCCCCATGTTGCTGTTAGGGTGTACAGTGTTTTCTGGTTCTGCTCATCTTGCTCGGCATCAGTTCATGCAAATCCCTCCAGGCTTCCCTGAATTCCAGTCCCTCTCAATTTCTAATAGAACAATAGTGTTCCATGGCATACATATAGCACAGTTTGCTAAGCCATTCCCCAATTGAAGGACATTTATTTGATTTCCAACTCTTTGCCACTAAAAACAGGGCTGCTATGAATATTTTTGTACAAGTGATGTTTTTACATATGCATGTTTTTGTTGCCCTTTGGGCATAGTTCCAGACTGCTCTCCAGAAAGGTTGGATAAGTTCACAATTCCACCAGTAATGTATTAGTGTCCAAGATTTCCCACAACCCTTCCAACTATGATAATTATCCTTTCTGGCCATATTGGCCAGTCTGAGAGGTGTGAGGTGGTACCTCAGAAATGCTTTAATTTGCATTTCTCTAATAAGTAATGATTTAGAGCAATTTTTCATTTGACTATGGATCACTTTTATCTCCTCATCTGTAAATTGCCTTTGCATATCCTTTGACCATTTGTGAATTGTGGAATGGCTTTTTTTTAAAATTTGACTCAGTTCTCTGTATATTTTAGAAATGAGTCCTTTGTCAGAAATACTAGTTGTAAAGATTGTTTCCCAGTTTACTACATGTCTTTTGATCTTGGTTACAGTGGTTTTGTCTGTGCAAAAA
This sequence comes from Macrotis lagotis, assembly GCF_037893015.1. Taxonomy (NCBI): domain Eukaryota; kingdom Metazoa; phylum Chordata; class Mammalia; order Peramelemorphia; family Peramelidae; genus Macrotis; species Macrotis lagotis. The sequence goes on from NC_133665.1 coordinate 67,827,918, forward strand.
CGTTTTAATTTAATGTAATTATAATCATCTAGTTTGTTTTTAATGATGTTCTCCATCTCTTCCTCAGTTATGAACTGCTTCCCTTTCCATAGATCTGACAGGTAAACTACTCTTTGATCTTCTAGTTTGCTTATAATATTGATTTTTATGTCTAAATCCTGTATCCATTTTAATCTTATTTTGGTATAGGGTGTAAGGTGTTGGTCTAATCTAAGTTTCTTCCATACTAACTTCCAATTTTCCCAGTAGTTTTTATCGAAGAGAAAATTTTTATCCCAATAGCTGGATCTTTGGGTTTATCAAACAGCAGATTACTGTAATCATTTCCTGCTATTGCACCTAGTCTATTTCACTGGTCCACCACTCTGTTTCTTAGCCAATACCAGACAGTTATGATGACTGATGCTTTATAATATAATTTTAGATCAGGTAGGGCTAAGTCACCTTTTGCACTTTTTTTCATTGAATCCTTGGAAATTCTTGACTTTTTATTTCCCCATATGAATTTATTTACAACTTTTTCTAACTCATTAAAGTAATTTTTTGGAATTTTGATTGGTAAGGCACTAAACAGGTAGTTTAGTTTTATAGAATTGTCATTTTTATTATATTAGCTCGACCTATCCATGAGCAGTTGATGTTTGCCCAGTTATTTAAATCTGATTTTATTTGTGTGAGAAGTGTTTTGTAATTGTTTTCAAAAAGTTTCTGAGTCTGCCTTGGCAAATAGACTCCCAGGTATTTTATATTGTCTGAGGTTACTTTCAATGGGATTTCTCTTTCTAGCTCTTTCTGCTGTATCTTGCTAGTCATATATAGAAAAGTTGAGGATTTATGAGGGCTTATTTTATATTCTGCAACTTTGATAAAATTGCTAATTGTTTCCAGTAGTTTTTAGATGATTTATTGGGATTCTCTAGGTGAGTGAGAGTTTTGTTTCTTCATTCCCGATTCTAATTCCTTCAGTTTCTTTTTCTTCTCTTATTGCTGAAGCTAACATTTCTAATATGATATTGAATAGTAATGGTGATTCTATTTGAATTTTCTTCTATAGCAATGAAATCACAGGTTTAAGTCCCTATTCCATGTACACATACACACACACACACACACACACACACACACATACATACACACTACATTTGTAACTCTAAAGTGCTATTTCAAAATAAACTATTAATATTTGTATCATTCTTTAATTCTCTTTCAAAAATGCCCTTCCAGGATGCATCATGAAATATAAAGGATCCTAGATCATCAATAGTAAATTCAGAAAGTCAGACCTAAAACAACATTTTATACAGTGACAACAATATTATTTTAAAAATGACTTTGAATAACTAAGTCAATTTGGCTATTATCAATACACAAATTAAAAATAAAGTCTATATGAAGATGTTATCTGCATTCAGACAAGGAACTGATAAATAGAAGCATGTGTAGAATAATTTTACATATAAATACCTATTTGCATCTAATGTAGCCAGCTAAGTTGGGGAGGAGGGGGAAAAAAGGGAAAGAAGGAAATTTACAGTAAGCTTTTAAGTCTTATCAAGTCTGAAATTCTTGAAATATAGTTTGTATGTCTTGTTGTCCCAGAAGCAGTCTGGCTAAGGAAGGAGTACTATAACCAGCTAGTTTTGCATCTAAGGCAAGAATATAAAATGATATTTTCCCCTTATCCTAATCACTTGGCATATTTAGAATACTAGATCTCTCAATTATTCAATAAGTACATATTAAACATAATTTTACCATCTTCTCTGAGGAAGAAATATGAGACTTATTCTGGAGTCAAAGAAACTGAGTTCAAATGTCATCACTGATATTTGCTACCTTGGTAATCTTTGTCAAATCATATAAACTTCCTAGGCTTCTGTTTCCTTATCTTATAAGAAAGAATTTGGGTTAGCTGACTTTCCAGGCACCTTATATGGCTTAATCTTGCTATAAACTATGATACTATATGTTTATGTTTCAGCACTGTAATACATATAGGTTATACAAAGACAAAAGTGAAAAAGTCCCTGCCTTCCAGAGGCTTACATTTCTGTTCCCACTGGTCTCAAGTGGGATCTGGAAAGTTTGCTTCTAGTTTTATAGGGGCTCAACAATGCACTGGGTGAACAAAAGGATTGGATTATTTTCCTTTACACTTTTAGAGCTTGAGCTAGATTACCAGTAAAAGTGGTGGGAATGAAGATAGTATCTCTCCCATGGTTGAAGGACCTTTGGTAGGGTTGTATCTGCCATAGGAGATAACAGCTTTCACTTGGAGAGCAGAGAGAATATTTCCTGGATAATGGGAGGGACTGTTTGACAGATATTAAACTGGAGGAAATTGAAGGCTTTGCCAAGTTTCATGATAAAATAGTATTTCTCACGGTAAGGTCAACCCTTGTTTAATGCAAGCTACTGTTTTTAATATACAGAGGGAATCTGGAGGATATGGCATACAACATCAGACTTTCATCAAGGTGAATATAGAAGGTCCACATGTTAATATTTAAAAAGAAACTGGATAAGTATCAAGATAATAAAAACAGTGGAGCATGAATTTGAAATCATCTTATAAACCAGAAACTGAGCACAATTATCAATAGTGAGTCCTCTAAGGGTTTGAACCCAAAGCCCTTCTAGATGCCTAACTCCCACAGATGTCATAAACAGCAGAATATGTGAAAGGAAAGCTAAATTAGATTTTTTTAGTTGAGAACACTAATGAGTTGTATAACAGGGTTTAGAATTATTTTAATACACTTACTTACCAACACCAATAGTTGTATAAATTCATTTGCATTGAATATTTTTTCAGTCCCCAAAGTCAAACTGAAAATAGGACTGAATGAATGGAACTTTGTACCAGGGCAGTGATATCCATGAAGCTACTTTATCTTGGGGAAAAGGAGGTGTTTTGGCCTCATTTCAATGGCTCCAAGCACTATCTGTGATCAACTCCATTTTCATTCTCAAAGTTGGACTCTCATTCCCTAAAGATCCTTTCCCTTCCATCTTATCAGAGGGTGGGACTTCAATAATAAGTTTGATTCACAGGGACTGAGGCTATATTTTCTGAGAAACTAACTTCTACTCCTGTCATGACTGTATTCAACTGGGGCAGACTATTCTCCGTGTCCTTCCCTAATTGAATTTGGTGAAGGATGCCAAAATTCATGTTTTGGCTCTGCTCCAACAGCGAGGTACAAAATAAAAATCTTACAATTTACTAAGCATTGAAATGTGAGACACATTACTTTAAAATTCATACAACAATTTTTGACACCTATTTTAAAATTTTTGAGTTCCAAATTCTCTCCTTTAGTCCCCCCCAACCCATTAAAAACACAAGGAATATGATACCTGTTATATAACATAATAATCTAATGAACTAGGTAGTATAAGTATTATTATCCATATTTTAAATTGAGGTCAACGAGTTGAAGTTACTTGTCAATGATCATATAGCTAATAAGTAGTGGTTGGCCATCATTGTCTTATATGATACTGATAACAAGCCAATGGGGCAAGTAGAACAGAAAATTGTTGTCCTTATTTTACTGATGAAGAAACTAAGCTCCAGTGTGGTGAAACTGTGATATATACATCACCTAACCAGAAATGATAGAGGTTGGACAGAAATATTGGTCTTCTGATTCCACTATTTGTCCTTTCAACTTTAATAAAATCTGAAGTTTACACAATTCTAAAGTTTACCAAGAATTTTGCAGACATATTTCATTTTAGCCTCACAAGTCTGTAGGGAAGTTATTATTATTATTATTATTATTATTATTGTTAATATTACAGATCAGGAGGGTTCTTCAGAGAACCCAACATAAAGCTAGTAAATCTTGAATGCTTGTCTTCCAAGTCTATGATCCTAGACACTTAAAATACACTTTCTTCTACTCTGATCACAATGAATGAGACAAAGTTCCATACTGTTTACATGTGAGACCAAACTCCATAGTTTTTCCTTGGAGGACCTCCATTGCTACTTTCCTATCTTGACTTCTCCCACTTGCTGAAGATTTCACTGCTGCTGATTGGTGGTGGGAAGACAGGTGGCTCTGTCACATTAAATTAAGATTCTATTCTGAAGATATAGGACCACCAAACAACCCTCTCGAGATGAACAGACCTCCATTTCTATTTCATTTTGAAAGGAAAATCTTTTTTTCCAAACATTAGAGTTGCCTGTTTTACCTCTCAGGAATACAATAACCAGACATTGATTTCTGCTGAAGTTAACATCAAGAATTATTGAACTGAGAGGTACACATTGCCCTGGTCTTTACTTCAGTCAATATTTACCTTGAAAGATAATTAATCTTGATGTTGAGTAAAAGCAGAAGCCAATAGATATATTCTGAGTTGCCTTACATGCTAGAATGAAAGGGTAATTTATAAAGTAGATGAAGCATTTAGAGGAACGTCAAACATTTGCAAAGGTGCTTTTAGCATGAGAAAGTTGACCTCAAAATTGCAGCCCATGAATTGAGATCTTCAGATATGAATGAACTGTACCATTTTCCTTCTGTTTGGTTAGTCAGTGCAGTCAATTCAATTCAATTCCCTAAACATTTATTTAGGGCCTACTGTTTGCAAACTACTATGTTAGATGCTGGGGATACAAAGAATAAAATAAAACTGTGCCTGCTCTCAAGGAGTTTACATTCTACTGAGGAGTTGTAGTATGTACCCAAATGAAAAAAATACAAAACATATACTAAGAAGTAAAAAGTTAATCTAGTGAGAAAACAGCATCCTAAGAAAGTAGCTAAATTTCTGTCTTTATCTCATAACTAAAACATTTGGGGAATTTGCCTGTACCTTAGAAGATCTAATATCAAAGAATTCCAAGTCTTTGTATGTTTTCCACTAAAGGAGAAAAGAAAAGCAGTAACCATTCAGAAAAGTTCATGACATTATTAGGAGAATACTATGATTCAGACAGTTTGTAAGCTGCTGAGCCAAAAGCCAAAAAAGAGCATTCCCAGCATTTCAAATAGATGCTCCCCTTGGAATGTTATCTTGGAGAGCCCTCCAAGAGATCTTATACTACCAGAACTGTAGGAAGGGGAGGAAGATGTATTAATTACTCCATGAGCTTCCAACTTGGAAGGAACCATAAAATGATTTTTTTTTCACTTTACACATCACTGAATCATACATTAAAAGTTAGAAATCCTCAGAGGGGCTGCTAGGTGGTGCAGTGGATAGAACACAGGTCCTGAGTTCAAATGCAGCTTCAGACAACAAAAACCAAAGAAAGAAAGAAAGAAAGAAAGAAAGAAAGAAAGAAAGAAAGAAAGAAAGAAAAGAACCTAAGAGACAATCTAGTCCAACCTTCTTATTTTACAAATGAGAAGACTGAGGACCAAAAAAGAAAAGGGACTTGTGCAAGGTTACAGAGCTAATAAAGAATAGAGTTGAACTTCACCTATACCTCTAATAAAAATCTAGTATACTTTCTCCTAAATAATTTAATAGTCCCTTTTTTTCTAGCTGATAGTTTTTCACTGTTTGGAGCCATATAATATGTAATTACTGCCTCTTGTAATATAAAATCCAGTCTTTGAGAATATTAACTTGGTCTTAGAAGTTGACTAGTTAGGAAAGGATGACAAGGTATAAGTTTTCTCATTTGTAAGTGAAGCCTTGATGAACAGATCCTTAATGTTCATTTCAGTTATGTTCTAGTCCCTCTAATATACCTGTTATCACATTACTTGGCTTAATTTCAGCATGATCCTGGTCCCATCAATCCAAATTTCCTATTCCCTTTCCCAGTCAACCTCAACCTCACAACAGTAATGAAATATTACATTCAAATCCCTAAACAAATTCCTTGTAGAAAACTGATTGTGATAGTTAATCTATTTTTCTCTTTCCAGTTATATGCCACCTAGAAAGTTACACAGACAAGAAATATAAATTTATATCAGGAGTAGTCAAAGTCAAATCCTATCTTGTGGTATTTGCCTGAAATTATAGATCCAGATTTAAGATGGAGCCCCCAGAAGGAGACTAGACTTCCTAATTACTGCCTCAAAACACTAGAAAGTATTTATTAGGCTTGACCTTGAAATGACCTGGAAGAATTGGCATCCTAAAGGCATTTTAAGGCAGCAAGATAATGGATAGAAGTTGGGAAAACATTAATTCAAATCTAATCTCAGATACTTACTAGTTGTGTGACCTTGGGCAAGTCACTTAACCTTTGCCTCAATTTTCTCATCTAATGAGGAAACTCAAAATGAGATGTTTGGAATAGACACATTCTAAAATTTCTTGTAGCTCTAAATCTATAATTCTACAATGAATCACTATTTCTTTTTTTTAAATTAAATCCACATGAATCATCATTTCTCTATATTAACAATAAAACAAACAAAAAGACATGGATATTGCATTTTAAATTACAATTTCAAAATTTTGAGATTACCTTCTAAGAAGCACACAGAAATTTTATAAATGCAACTTCATACAAATGATTACAAAAGGGGCAGCTAGGTGGCACTGTGGATAGAGCACTGGCCCTGGAGTCAGGAGGACCTGAGTTCAAATCCAGTCTCAGACACTTAATAATTACCTAGCTGTGGCCTTGGGCAAGCCACTTAACTCCCTTGCCTTGCAAAAAACCTAAAAAAAAAAAAAAAAAAAAAAAAGATTACAAAAAAATACATATAGACCTGAATAATATCATCTTATTTCTTGTGTGATCTAAGGCATGTTGCTTCCCTTCCCTGTTGTTCAGTTTCCTTATTTATAAAATGAAAGTATTGTAATAGTTGAACCCTAAGGGCTCTTCTAGTCCTAAATCTAAATCTATAATAATTTTACTTCTTATGTGATCCGGGCAAATAATTTCTCCTCTCTACACCTCAGTTTCCTCATTTTAAAAGAAGATTAGACAAGATAACTACTTAGTCCATCTCTGAAGTTTATGAGACTCTAAAGTGACTCCAAAAGACTTCATGGGGCATCATGATTCATGGATGACTGTTCCCAGCATCTGGGTTTAGGTTTGGTTTGTTTTTTTTAACAAAAGATATTAAAGGGGATTGACAATGGATAAGCCCTCCAAAAGCCCAATTTAAAGCCACTTTGTTGATGATGTAGGGCCAAATCTGCAGTCTTAACTTGACTGTCTGTGCCAGTCTGGAATATAATCTATTTCCTTTTTTTTCAAGAGTCAGAAAATAGCTGCCATTTAAGAGAAGGCTCTAAATGTCACCATCAACAAAGATCATTGATTGTCTCCTTTCTAGTGTGCAAAGAAGAAACAAATCAAGGAAAAATACTCAATGAAAGCTTAGAGAGGCAAACAACATAGAAAGTATGATCAATTTTTGCTTTTTGACATCAACATGTGCCTGGGAAAACAAAAAACTATGAAAATTTGAAGACTAGTTATTTTATATTGCTCATGATTAATCATCTTTCCTCTGAAGTCATTAGAATCTTTTTTTTCATTTTGCTTTGATTTCTTTTAAAGAATGTCCTCTCAGAGTGAAGAGGAAATTCTCAGTTTTCTGCTGACAGGTTTGGACACAAGTGGAAAATATAAAAGAAATTGCTGCATCATCGATGGAGTAAGAAAACAGGAAAGCAAGCCCCATCCCAAGCTGACCCATCTCTTCTGCAGTTGCCTTTATACTGATGACCACAGATTTTCCATCTAGGCACAGGGCCAGTTTGACTAAAATTCCTACAGCAAAAGATTTATTTTAAAATCCTAAAACAATCTCCTGCCAAAAAAAGAGGACATTTTGTTGTGAATTCACATCAGAGATGATCAGATTCATGCATATGAAAATCTAGATAAAATATTCTGATCTCATGGAAATCATGCATACTTCAAGATTCATGGATGGGTTCTTTCTTCAGTAGGGATCTGCCCTTCACAGATGCAGATCATGGTCTTTGAATGTCTTAAAAGATAACTCTCAAAGTCATGAAGAGGGCATCATTTGGTGGATAACCCTTCTTAGCTACAATGGTGTTTGAATGACAGAAACAGAGACCAAGACCATAATGGAAGCCTTCCTACCTCTGTAAAGCCTGCCAACACTTGCAGTCTTCTTGCTTGGACTTTGAGAGCCAGCTTGGGATAGAAGGAAACCTGAGAAGAGGGGTTTGGCAAAGGTATAGAGACAACATCTAAACATAGACAGCAACAGGCATCACTTGTAACTTGTGTGTGATACTATATTAAGTGCTCTATAAAAGAAAGAATGAAAAAAGGGGAGATAGGGAAATGAAAGGAAGGCAGTAAGACAGGAAGGAAGGAGGGAGGGAGATGAAATGCAGGAGGAAGGGAAAATGGAAGAAAGGAAGGGAAGGACAGAAAGTCAGAGGGACAGAGGGAAAGAGGGAGGGCCACAAAGAGATGGCGGTGAAAATAAGGTTGTTTTCTAAGTTCTTATGAAGACTTATGAAACAGTGAAAATATTTTAACTTTATCCATAAAGCAATGTGATTGTAATCATTGAGTCAAAAATAAAACAGTAAACTGGCCAGAATGGTATCCAGAAATGGAAAAAAAATGCTGTTATAAGATAAATCTATAAAAGAATGTTTACTGAGCACTTATTCCTGGAATGAATGTGATAGTGCTACATTTCAGTCTTTTCAAGGGTCTAGTAAGGGCTATGTCTAAGTAATGCTAGTGTTTTGACTATTGAGAATCAATTGATATCCTTTTCATTATTCCAAAACAATTGATATCCAGACAATTCAATTGTAAGTGATCAATCAAATTTGATGAAACTAACCAAAACAAGTGGAGTGGCCATTTCCATGTTCTCTTATTTCAACCAAAAACATATGGATCTGTGGTCATTGACTGAATTCCCTGACTATCACAAATGCTATTTGAAGGCTGCAGGAAAGCAATGCAATGGATCTAGAAAAAGAATCCACTGGGGTTCCACTCTTCAATATGCAGGCTGGAAGAAAGAGTTTATTAATCCCCAAGGACATTCAAATTGCAAAAGGCTACCTAAAATAGAAGTGATCACATGAACAGAGAATGTTTCAAACTGCTGTCTTTATTAACACTTTAAAACTAGAAGGATTGGGGCGGCTAGGTGGCTTAGTGGATAAAGCACCGGCCTTGGAGTCAGGAGTACCTGGGTTCAAATCCGGTCTCGGACACTTAATAATTACCTAGCTGTGTGGCCTTGGGCAAGCCACTTAACCCCACTTGCCTTGCAAAAAAACTAAAAAAAAAAACTAGAAGGATTTCATTGGATTGGGGGAAAAAATCAATAAACATTATTTACTTTACTTTAAAAAAAAAGTGCTCCATAATTGTCAGATTCAATCTCTGGGTCATTTGAGACCAAAACAAAGCCAGTCATAAATTTAAGACTGTGTCCATAGATCAGGAATTTAGAGAAACATGGGAAGACTTGTATGAATTGTTGTATTATGAAAGAAATCAGAACTATATTCACTATAACTAAAATAATATAAAAGAAAACAGCATTAAAGGAAAGCTAATCTAGTGCTTGCAATGATGAATACAGAATGAAAGCATAGTTCCTTCTTTTGTGCTAAGAGATGGAAGAATAGACATGCTTACTGCTTCATACAATGCAAAACATTCATTTTTTTTCTGTTGTTTGTGCTTAGTTTTTTTCCTTTGTTAAAATAGCACTCAAGGGCTGAGGTACATAGGAATCAATGTCATGTAAAAAAGAAAATTGTCAATAATTTGGCTTTGTTTTGTTTTTGATAGCATATCAGCATAGCTTCTTCAGAAAACTTGAGGTTTTTCTGCTTCTTAGCTGTGTGACTGGACAAAATACAACACTTCTCTGTACCTCAGTCTCCCTATTTTGTTAAATGGCAATAAGATCCTCACTTCTTACTTCGCTATTTTATTGTGATGATGGCACAAGATAATGTGTGTAGAATATTTCATAAACAGTTAAAGAATTACAAATCATGACTTTTTAATTACAAATGTCAGTTATTATTTCAAGAATCAACTATGTCCTTATTCCTACATTTCAGAGTTGGAAGGGACCTTCTAGCTTACCCAGTCCCGTTTCTCACCCCATTCTACCATCCCCTCCATGATATACCCATTAGATAAGCATCTAGAATACCTTCCAAATTAGATTGGCTTGTAATTTACCTCCTTGCTCAATTTGCAATGATTTCATGTAATTCCTCTGGCCTGGAAAACATGAAACAAAACAGTTGGCACTGATCAGCCCATGTTACCAACTGCAGATTCTCAAGGTTGCATCTAAAAGGTTCTTGAAAGGCCCCAAAAGGAGATATTTAAGGTTTACAGAGCTCCAATGACAGCCTGTTGTAGAAGCTGTCACTACTAGTGGCCCTGGCAGCCAGGGAAGACATAGGATTCCTGAACCAGAATCAGTAAGAATCAGACAAGTAAAAAGTCTTCTGTCTTCTTTAGTATTTCCCTTTTCTTCCATTTGTTTAACAGCAGGCTGTATATAATCCCCACAGAGACCTTGTCACTAAATTAAATATTAAAAATGCATGCCATTAATGCCTAACCATGGAACCAAGTCATAAAATCCACCCTCCAGGTTAAGCATTGGCTGAAAGCCAAATGAAATGTTGAAATCTTTCATTTTTACAGTGAAGGGATCTGACTGAAGTTCCCATCTTGTCTTTAGATCTACAGTAGGTGATAGAGATTCCATTGCTCCCAAAACACAACAATTTCTCCCAAACTCTTCTGTCCTTTGGAAAGAATGCTACATAGACCTATATCCTAAGGAATTTTAGTCTTTTAAGAAATTCTAGCTTCAAAAACCCTGGATTTGGAACTAAGGCCTGAATTTGAAACCTAGTTCTGTGATTGAGTACATTTGTGACCTTGGATAAATCAGTTCACTTCTCTGGACCAGACCTTCATCTTCTGTAAAATAAGGCATTGCACTGATAATCTCAAAAGTCTCTTCTAGGCCTAACATGTCTCCTGTGAATAATAATGTTTTTTGTCCTTCATTTTAGAAGAAAACCATGACATCAGGGAAATGATGCTATGATAAGCACATAAATTGAATTTGAGTGAGGTAGTCATCTGGGTCCAGTGGCCAGATTTGGTTCAGGACAATAGGACATGGCCCTGGATGTGAGGCAATCAAGGTCACACAGCTAGTGAGTGGCAGGTGTCTGAGACTAGATTTGAACTCCCATCTTCCTAACTCCCGAGGCCAGTGCTCTATCCACTGTGCCACCTAGTTGCCCTTCTCCTGTAAATATTACTAAGTGAAAGTACCTATCCAAAGATGAGTCTTAGAATACAGGAGTCGGCCAAGTGTAAGAGGGACATTTCCAACCTATAAAAAAAAAAAATCTAAGCTCTTTGAAAACTGATATTTTGAAAGAAAAAACTGCTATCTTTAGAGAGTTTTGCATCTGTCTTTTTGGCCTTAATTCACATTATTCCCCTTTTCATTCTATATTCCAGCCAAACTGGAATACTAGCTATTCCCTTATCTTATTCAGCTCTCGGCAGCCTATATGCATTCCACATGCCTGAAAGGCATTCCTGTGGTATCTCCACCTGTTTCATAGAGCATCACAGAGCCAGAATTAGAAGAGGCCTTAGAAAATAAATAATCCTAACCCAATGCTTTTTATTTGAGGAATGAGAAAACAGATTCAGAAAGGGGGGGGTGGACTTTTTCTAGTCACATAACTGAGAGAGCAACAGACAGAGAATATGACAGACAGAAGGGGAGAGAGAGAGAGAGAGAGAGAGACAGAGAGAGACAGAGAGAGAGAGAGAGACAGAGAGAAGTGATGGCCCTGGAGAGAGCCTTGGGAGATATTTATGCTTAGAGATCAAAAAAATTATAAAACCACCAAAAAAATCCTGATAAATCATGATCAAACTGGTCAAAGGAGAAGCAGAAGAAAATAATGATACAGTAGTGAAAGGAGAAGAGATTATCTAAGCAGAGAGGATAGTCTAGCTTCTTAAAAGGTAAATGAGTCCAAAGACAAGTTAGACTGAAAATAAGGTATACTAATAATAATTTAGATTTGAAAGCTAATTTCTTAAAATTATGGAGTCAGAAGCCAAGTTGCAGTGGGCAACAAGTGAGTAGAGAGTAAGAAAGAAGAAGCAACAAATGTAGACAAATCAATCTAGCAACTTGGCTATAAAAAGAGGAATCTAAAATAATCTCTTGAGGGAATGTTAAGGTCAATTAAAAGTTATTTGTTTTTTTGTTTTTCAAAGATGAAGTGATATCTGAATGCTAAATGGACTGATATCCCAAAGAATTTTAGGATAGTATTAGTATTATTAATATATTAGGATATAATTTCAGGATAGTAGTGTGAAATGTCTGGATTTGGAGCTGGAAAACTAGGGTTTGAATCCTAGCTCTAACATTTATTATATCTGTGACCTTGGACAAATCACTTCACTTCTCTGAAAGTTTGTAAATAGTTGAAGAAACCAGTAGATTGAGTATATATTAAGGAAGTAACAGAACCAATATTCAAATCCAAGATATCTGACTCCAAATCCATCTCCTCTGTTCATAACCCACTAAAATTTTTCCACTGAAGATTCACAACTGAAGTTTTTCTCTTTGACCAATCTGTATTCAGATTCTATATATCTCTTTTGAAGCTTTTCCTCAGTCCCACCTACTCAAATGTTAAAGACTTTTGTCTGAACATTTTTGTTTTCATTATGCTTTACATATATACATATACATATATATGTATGTATATGCTTATTATATTTCCTTTATCTGATTATTTAAGGGACTGTCTTTTTTCATCTTCATGTCTCTAGTTGGACCTTAAACAGAAGACTTTAGTAAATGTTTCTCAGATTCAATAAAATCTAGAGATATTTTAAGCTCCTCTTGATCATATAACAATATTTGCATGAGTGTCCACAGAATACTAATCCTGATAAGTCCATCGAATTGGGGATGAACAAAGGCAAATGGCTGTATATATAACTGCATGATCAAGTGGGAGACAAGTGTAAGATGTTGTCGTATCTCATCTGAAACAACCTGATTACCAATGATCTTATAGATTTCAGCTTGGTACATACTCTTGCCCAAAACTGACCTTAATTAGATATGGAATAGTTAGTTGAATACCTAGTATGATTTATGGCAACTAGGAAGAATTTCATCCTCAAATTTCTCCATCCTGTCTAAAATTCAGTTTACTTTGTTATACCAGCTGAAATGTTATCAATTCTAGATTTATCTTAGCTGAGAGTTGTGCTGTTGTTTTTTTAAATGCAGAGCTCCCCAGAAGGTAAATGAAAGGGGCTAGCAAGCAATCATTCACACATTAGTGTGAATTAGTTTGGTCTGAGCTTGCTTTCCTTTTCACACCTACCTGAGATGAGAAGACTAAGGAAATTGGAGTCTTTAAATTGAGAGGGAGGGAAGAAAGAAGCATGGATCACTTTGAGGTAGAATATATTAGATAATTCCCTGAAGAAAAAAAAAACTTCTGGACTGAGGATACTAACAAAAACATCCCTTACCATTTTGTCCCCCTGGCCCTGTTCTCATGAATACTAATCTCAGCAAATAAGTCATTTAGTCATATTCATCTGGGGTTTTATAAGCAATAAAAATATAGGTCTTTAGAACTGGAAGAGATTGATCATTCCAATCTAACTCCCTCTTTTTATAGAGAAGGAGAAAGAGGAGAAGGAGAAAAAAGAGAAAGAGGAGAAGAGGGAGGAGGAGCAGGAGGAGGAAGAGAAGAAGAAGAGAAGAAGAAGAAGAAGAAGAAGAAGAAGAAAAAGAAGAAAAGAAGAAAAGAAGAAAAAGAAGAGGAGAAAGGAGAAAGGAAAAGAGGACGATATAATGCATTGCTATTTGCACAGTTCTTTACAAATATTGTCTTATTTTATCCTCTTAACAACTGTGAGAGATATATGCTTTTTCACTTCCATTTTATAAATAAGGAAACTGAGACCTAGGGAAGTAAAGTGATTTGACCAAGGTCATACAAACATGGTAAGTAGTCAGAACTCAAATCTAATTCCATATTCTTTCCCCTATATCATGCATACCTGAATCATCAGCCTAGAGACTGATTCTTCACCAAATCTAATATATTTGTCTTAAATAGAGTCCATTCTCAGGCTCAATACATGAAACCAAAACTTCAATACTGTAATAAATTCATAAAATCACTGGTATGGCATTTCTCTTACCCATGCTATTCAAAACTCTTTCATATAGTTTCATCCTAAGTAATCTCCTTCCATAACAAACTGACCTTTATGCTTTTCCTTGACATTGGAATTCCATTTCCCACCTCAGTGCTTTTTCAAAGGCTGTGTCCCATACCTGGAGTACCCTTTCATCTCACTTCTACCTCTTAGATTCTTTAGTTTCCTTCAAAACTCATGTGCCTCCTTCATACAGAAACATTTCCTGACTGCCCTAGTTGCCAGTTCTCTCTCTCTCTCCTCCTTTGATGATCATGTATATACGTATTATTTACAAGCTGCATTGTCTGAGTAGAATGTAAATTCTACAATTTCTTAGGAAATTGGAGTCTTTAGATTGAGAGGGAGGGAAGGAAGAAGCATGGATCACTTTGAGGTAGAATATATTAGATAATTCCCTGAAGAAAAAAACCTTCTGGACTGAGGATACTAACAAAAACATGTTTTGCTTTGTTTTTGGCATCCACAATATCTAGCACAATATCTTGAACTTGCAACTTAGTATATGCTTGCTGTTGGATCATATTGGATACAGGTCTAGTCCATCATGCCAAAGACCTCCCTATGGTGTTTTTTAGCAACATAGGCAATTGAAAAAAATGATACATAAGCTGTTTATGATTTCTATAATATCACATTAGGATGACTGATTTCAACAAAATAATAATGGTTGACATTTATATTGTACTTTAAGATTTATAAAATGCTTTATACACATTATTGAATTTGATTCTCACAACAACCTTGTAAAACAGACACTATAATTTTCTAAAAATCAGAGTTGAGCAAACTCAGACTCAGAGAGGTTCAGTTATTTACCTCAAGTCATACAGCTAGTGAGTGTCTGGAATTGGCTTCCAATTCAGATCTCTCTTCTTTCTATCTATTTCACAATACTTATGAGTCAAATACTGTGATGGTCCAGTTCAGAAATTTATATATTTATAGATGATATAGATATACATATATATAAATATATGTGTATGTACATATATCTGCACATATACAATATACATTTATAGATATATACATATATGCATGTGTATCTATAAATATATATATATATATATATATATATATACACACATATAGAGTTATAAAGCATGCCTCACAGTCTGTATCTCCACTGTCTAGCTCTGGCACATGGTTAGTGTTTGTTAATTGTTTCTTTCTTTTAAAAATGGAGACTTTTATAAAATAGAGTATCACCATAAATAATGCCCTCATTAAGAAGTTTAAAATGAAGGAAAATATCCAACTAAATTATTTTATTTTATGAACATAGCATTCATTAATAGTGGTATCAGCAACACTAACTAGCATTCTTTCATCACTTTAAGGTTTACAAAACTTTTGTTCTCTGCCTGCCTGTGGCACCAGTCCTAGAGCTACCAGTCTGGTCTAGGCATATGGTTGGGCACAGAGAGCAAGGACTGCATTTACTGCCCCACTTACTGCCAGAACTGCTATGTCATTGGAAAGCAGCCAACTGTTGAGCCAACTGCTGGTGCCACCATATCATTAGAAAGCCTTCTGTTGGGCCAACAGAAAAATAACGACACTGTGAAAGACCACTCGCTCCCCCTTCTGGCCGTGAGTGGCTAGCCAGCCAAGGCATCCATCAGAAGCTTTACCTGAATTAATCATTATAATAAAGACTCAAAAAGTAGACAGCCTGGCAGAAGTGGAGAGATAACTGGCCTTGGAATCATGAAGATTTGAGTTCAAATCTTAGCTCTGACATTTATCAGCTATGAGGCATTGGAAAGGTCACAAACTCTTTGAGACTTTTCGATCACAGGAATTGTTCGTTGGAATTTGTGGGAAAGTTGTTCCCTTTGAAATCACAAGTTCTAATATAATAATATTAACAATAATAGCACTTTGCATTTATTTACTACATTCCTTGTGAACACACAATGGGGAAAATGATATAAGTAGGGCTTAGAGAAATTAAGTGAATTATCCAGCATGACAAAGCTAGTAAACATGGAAACCTGGATTAAGCCCAAGATCTTTTGACATCTACTCCCAACATTGTTTTCACTGTACAACTTTATAGCAACATGGATGAAGGGTTCAATTAAGTGATATCTCCTCTATAATATCATACTGTACTGAAGTGAATCCCTACATTCCAATTCTTTCTCAACCTCCTCACTCTCACCTTCTCTTAGAGAAAATGAAAAAGACTTGGAAAGGATTCAGCTTTGCCTCTGTCAAGTGGGGAAGATTTAACAGAAAGGATTTGATATTGACTAGTCAACTCTACCTCCATACAAGCACCAACTGGTGTTACATACTTATCCCCAACACTTAGCCCAGACAGCCATTGCAGTATAGGACATATAGTCAATTCTTAATACATGTTTAGTTGGTGGATTTGTAAGAAGCTTCCAGATATCATTAAGTAAATTCATGTGATTCTGGTTAGATTTATGTGTAATGTCTTCCTGGGCAAATGAATCAGAAGGGAAAGAGGTTATTGAGGACTTAGTATTAACCAAGAATGGTACCAACTACTGAGAATACAAAAAAAGAAGAGGGGTGGTCCTTACACTTCAAAGAACTTATCTTCTAGTTGAGGAATACCACACATATGGAAGGAATCCACTTTAGGTAGATGGAAAGACCTACTGCTCCTTAGGGTACAACAGCCAGATGAATGATGATGCCTCTTCAAGATTCCACTATTTTACTGAATGGATAATAATTGGGAATTCCAAGCTCATGAAAAGGGTGTAAGCTGTCATATTCTCTGGTAGCCCTGAGGCAGTTCCAGGACCCCTAAGGAAGGAAAGATCTCAGGCACTGGGGGAAAAGGATGTCAGATTTAGACTTTGGGAGAAGGGCTTCACCACTAGTCTAGTGGATTTGTCTGAAAGATGACAAAATTACATTATTTCCTAATTTCAAAGACCATCAAAAAGAAAAATTGTGCAAATAACTTTTGTTACACTCATGCTGACCAACAGAGAGTTATAAAGTAATAGCTAACCCAAAGTTGTAGATAACTCTCACATCACAAATACTTGGTTTGGGAAAGTGTTTTATATTTACAGTTATATATTTTGGCAACAGCATGTACACATAGCTAAGCAGTGCTGGACTGAGCATCAAGAGGCCTGAGTTTTAGGTCCAGATCTACCACTCTATGACCTTGGACATTCTGTTTTCTCCTCTATGAAGTAAAGAGATTTGAGGATATGAAATCATGGAATCTAATCCTAAAATACAAATATAAGCCTTCACTTGTCAGGTCTGACTGACTAGTTTCTCCACCAGTCCCCTTGCTCAGCAACGTCCGTTCTGTATCCCCTACTTCATGCTGAAAATGAACTGAATCACTTATGAGACAATGGCTGAGTTGAACTGAAAAACTGCTGGAAAAATTTAATAATCTCATAGATTTTTTAGGTTGGATGAGATTCTTTTTATCAGATGAGGAACAGAGAGATAAAGTGACCTCTTCAAAGTCACACAGGTCACACAGTAAAGAGAGAAGTCACACTTCAAACCTGTGCCCTCTGATTCTCTACCCAGGATTCTCTCTTTTAATACAATTGGTCCACGCTGATGGCAGGAAGTTCCTTTTATTTTGGCTTTAAAGTCTTCCCCTTCTAGCCCTGGCTCTGCTGGAGTCAATAAAAGATGCTATTTAAGTCAGCAGAGGCCTTAATTAAACAAGACAAATAATCATGTCCAAAAAGAATATAACTCCTTTCCTCTGGATTCTTTCTAAATTCTCAGAATCTCTCAAATTTCAGAAACATGAGACTCTGATATGGTTCTGGCCAGTTCTGAGGTAGGTATCTCATCAGTATGTATATCATTATAGTAAAAATAATGGAAGAAAATGACATCAGCTTAAAATCTTAGAATGTTAGAAATGGAAAAGACTTAGAAATGTCTAATCCAAACCCCTGTATAGATGAGAAGCAATATGGTTTACTGAATACACATTGTACACTTACACCTACTCACATAGGTATATATATATATCTATATCTTGAATGTATGATAGTAAACAGAACTTAAAATATACAAACCTGTGCTTGAATCTCCTTTCTGCTATTTATTGCATTGTGACCTTTATTCTCTTAACTTCAGTTTCCTCATCTGAAAATTAAGGTCCTTTCTAGCTCCAGGCTGTGATTCTATGTGATTCCAAATAGCTATGAGACTTCAAGTCATTTAAACCGTGACTTTATTTTTCTCCTCTATAAAATGGCTCTAACAAATAATTTTCTTACTACATATAGTTGTTGGTAGGATCAAATAAGATATCACTTTTAAAAATATGATATTTTAAAACTATAAAGCACTATGCAAAATGTGAAGTATTATCACTTTATAAATGACACCATCTTTCAAGAAAGTCATGTGAACCCTATATAAGTGTCTTCAGTTTACCAAGTCAACAATGTTTTAGGGAATACTCAATAGTACTCTTCTGGGGTCAGTGAAGGAAATAAGGAAATAAGAAAGTGGGTACAAGCCCTTAAGGAGGTTAGAATTTAATAACAACTGACATTTCTATAGTACTTAAAGTTCTTAAAGTATTTTACATACATGATCTCATTTGATCTTCACAACAACCACGTAAGGCATGTGACTGCATTTGAGACTTTCTTGGCAAAGATTCTGGAGTGGTTTGCCATTTCCTTCTTCAGCTCATTTCATAGATGAGGAAACTGAGGCAAGCAGGGTGAAGTGACTTGTCTGGGTGACACAGAAAGTAAGTGCTTGAGGTCAGATCTGAACTCAATAACTCCAGGTCTGGTTGTCTCCACTACGTCACCTTGCTGTGCTAGTCTATGGCAATATCACCTGAGTTATCCAACCCTGAAGGCAGTAATATAAATGAGTAAACATAAAAACTTTAAAAAAATCCATGTACATAACCCATTCTTCCTTTTGCATCTAGGTAATGAGGGGTAGTTGGAGTGATTAATTAAGAAAGGTTTCATTGAAGAGACATTTATTTGGGTGTAACATTGGACACTTGGACATCTCTTCCCTAATCTGATTTTAGTCTTCCCCTCTAAATATGAAATTAGACTGGATGATTTCAAAAACACTTTCTAGTTCTATACACTTGGGATCCTAAGGTTTCCCTCCTAGAACCGAGAGAAAAATGCCAAAAAGAGAGGACAATATTGATATCACAGGGATAAGTGCTTTTAGTCAGCATAAAGTTGGGCAACATTAATCAGGACATCCCCCAATCTTCTGGTTTTACATTCTTTCTTCCTCAATGGCTCTCCTCTCTCCTCTGGGATCCCCCTGTCCTCAAATAATCTTCCTATAAAAATTTCTTCCCATGAAGCTTCATTGATTTAAAATCTCTTCCCTTTTCTTTTAATTGGAATCAAAACTAATCAATCATTAGCCAAAAAGGACTAGGTTAAGAGTCCACCAAGAGGCTACAGTGCTGGGCTTCTGAGGACTGGGTTCAGTTTTGAGGGCTCCACAGAGAAGGGAGCCATAACTTTTCTCAGATTCTTTTTCTTTTTGTGCCTTTATCTCTTAAACAAAGGTTATTTGGAGCTGATGTTTTGGTTCTCTGCCAAAGACATTAAAAGGATAATTTCTGAGAAGCTATTCTATACAAGATAGATAATGTATAGGACAGCTGTTTATTTCCTCTAAAAATGCATATGACAAAAAAAGATTTATAAACACCCATTGACAAATACTTAAAATATTGTAGGTGCTATTATGGAATGAACATTTTCACCTCAGCTTTACAGAGTCCCGGTAATTCATTCAATGTTCATATTTTCTAATAAGTATGGGAATGGCTAGTACTCATCCTCTGCTAATAGTCATTTTCTCCTTGAGAAGGGCATAGCTGATGAAATCACCTCTCAAAGATTCTATGTGGGGCTAGAAAGCATTCATATCAGGACAGTTGTTTGGTCACCCTTCTCAGGGAAAGAAACACAAGCAGAAGAGGCAGTCAGAGACTTGGGATTCAGGCTCAGGCTTGTCTAACTCAGTAAATATGTTGAATCTCATGTGTGAACTCTCAGTATTGCTCCCAAGGAGAAGTGATGGGGGGGGGGGGGGGACAGAGAGAGAGAGAGAGAGAGAGAGAGAGAGAGAGAGAGAGAGAGAGAGAGAGCATTAATTCTGAGAGAAAGCTTTTGGAGTCCCAAGCCACATATTCAGAAGAGGGCAAGAATAGAAAGTTGTTCCCTTTAAAGTCTATATAGCTCTTGTTACTCAATAACCAAACCACTGACACAACTCATCCATGTCCCATTAATACCACATGAGAGATGGCTCTTAGGGACCAGCCAGAGGCATGCATTTATGCATGTCTTCTATTAAAAAACCAAACCATATTTCACAAAAAATGACCAGAGCCTCTGAGTATCTGAGGTTAAATATTCCTTTATGAGAAGTGTCCCTGCCATAATCTATACATTATACCTGAAGTGGTCAGGGCAACAGGTCTCTCCCCAAACATACTCCATGAGCCACTATTTAAGTTAAAGGAATAGTGCACAGAGATCTAGAGGGGAGGAGATGGAGAAAATTTAGAGTTTACTAAACTCTCTTCAATAATATTTCATAATTGGAAGGGATTTTAGAGGTCATTTTATCTAATTTTTTAATTCTACAGAAAAGGAAATTGATCTGAAAGAATCTGAAACAAAACAGATTTGAACTTAAATCTTCTGATGCTAAGTTCAACCCTCTTCCTGTGTCATACTCCCTTCCATGTTTTGGAGTTTGCAGGTCTCAAATCAACCTGGCTCTCATCGATTGGCCAATAATAGATATCAGACCAATCCTTACTCGGTCATTGTTTGGGTCCTGATTGGCTAAGAGTGAGTATAAGTTTTGACCGGAAATCTTGAGTTCTTCCCCTCCTATCTTCCCCTACCAATCCAAAGGACAAAACAAATTATTCATCTTTAGTATATAAATGTAAAACTGGATATGGATAGAATTCATTCTATTTTCATTAGACAGGAAAGAAGGAAGTAAACAAAGCATACAAGCTTGCAAGGCAGAATTCTTTTCCTTCACATCTTATCTAGCTTTAAACACTGAGAGCTGGGAAAGACCTTAGCTTAAAAAGGGCAAGGACTCCCACTGCATCCAGGGTCATCACCAGTTATCCTGATATCTGACCACTGGACCCAGATTACTCTGGAGAAGAAAATGAGACTAGTGATTTTGCACAGTCCTCCCTCACTTAAATCCAATTGACTTGAAGTCATGGTATCACATCGCTGATGACATGTCCTCTTCTAGAATGAAGGATTAACAATAACAATTAGGCAATAAATAGGTGGCCTCCTTCAAATAAAGCCAACTCTTCTTCTTGGTTAATTTTAAAGGTGGGGCATATGAATAATATAATCAGGTTTCCTTGAGACCTTGAGAAGGTCTCTGGAGACAAAGAACATGTGTCCAAATCCCAACTCTGACTCTCTGGATGTGTCTTTAGGGAAGTTATTTAATTTTCCCAGAACTCAGTTACCTCCTGTCGAAAATGAAGTAATAGAAACTTCATGGCCTCTGAGGTCCCTTCCAGCTCTAAGATCCAGCACAAGTAGATTGAGGAGTCAGGAGCCTGAATTAGATAGGGAATGATAATCCAGGCCCAATCAATTCCCTATTCATTTAGTAGATAGCTGCCTCCTTAAATAGTAATGACAAAGACTTTTTAATATCCCTATAGGCATTCTTGTGGGTGGGCTGGTAGTTTAAAAGTATGGGTGGGTGTAAAAGTACATCCTTCCCTCTCCCCCATGCCTGTTACAAAGAACTACCTGTGCCAGTTTTAGCCTCTAAAAAGAGAGTTCAGTCTATGCTCTTGCAGTTTAAGTGAAGGTGTATTACTTCAACAAAGAATTCTTAAAGCAGCTCGACCAGTGCTGTGAGGGATGGAAAAGGATTCTCTCTCTCTGTGTCTCTGTCTCTGTCTCCGTCTCTCTCTCTTTCTCTCTCTTTCTCTGTCTCTCTCTGTCTCCCTGTTTCTCTGTCTCTCTGTCTGTCTCTGTTTCTCTCTCTCTCTCTCTCTCTCTCTCTCTCTCTCTCTCTCTCTCTCTCTCTCTCTCTCTCTCTCCTCTCTTCCCTGTGCAATGGCACCATCTTGTGACCAATCCAAAGGACAACAGCAAACTATTCATCTCTACTGTATAAATGTAAAATTGAATATGGGTAGAATTCATTCCATTTTCATTAGACAGGAAAGAAAGGAAGAAAACAAATGTACAAGCATTCAACATCTAATACGTGCTGAGCACTGTGTTGAGAACTTTACAAGTACTATCTCATTTGATTCTCACAACAGCACTGAGTGGATATTATTATTATTATTATCCCCATTTTGCAGGTGAGGAGCTCACTATTTTTCAAGTCATACCAGTCATTTTTTCCAAAAGCTAAAATATGAAGCTTAAATTTACTTCATGATTACTGACCTAATACTTCAAATTTTACCATCTTAGTCTAGGCAAAACAAATCTAATCCTTATTCAAATGACAGAACCTTTCAAATATTTGAAGGCAGTTGTTGTCATGCCCAGGCTGTCTTCTTTTTTGGAAGGAGAGAGATGGTTAAACATCCTCACAACCCTCAAAGCTGTTTATCCATGGGAGTCAGAGGATCTGGGTCCAAATTACAGCTTTGTCACTTATTACCTTTATCACTTTGATTTTTGTCAAATTAATAAACTTATCTAAGACTCAGTTTCCTCAAATGGAATATGAGAGATAATGGACTAGATAAATTCTAAAGTGACTCCCAGTTCACAAATCTATAAGCTTTGGAATCCCCTAACTTTACAGATAAGAAAACTGAGACCCAGAAAAGTGAAATGTCTTTACCATGTTTGCAAAGATTTACAGAACCAAGATTTGAATCCAAGTTCTCCTTCTACAAATCCAATATCCTTTCTAAGCAAAATAAAGCAATATAAATTGTGTTCCCAACCTCACATGCCAAAAATGTATCTCCAAAGCTTTAGTTTGTCCCTCCCTTAAAATCAAAAATAAGTTGAATTGTAAAATAATCGAATCCCCCAGTGTCATGTCTTGGTTTTTCTCTTCCCATGGATAGATAGATTGATGATAGATAGATGATATATATATATTATTTTTCAACCATGCCCTTACAATCGTACAAGGGGAACATGTCTACTTTTGGTCTAGTACATTGTTCATAATAAAACAAGGAAGAACTAAAAGAACAGTCATTTATCCTTGTTTACTAACTGGTTAATTAAACTTGAGTCTCTCCTTTTTGGTTATGCATATATCCAATGCCTAACACAAGACCTAGCACAAAGAAAGCACTTTCTAAATGCTTGTGTTTCCATGTCCTTCCTCCCTTATTCCTATTTGCATTTTAAACCTAATCTCCAAATGTAAAGTGAAATAGTGCTGTTTACAGAATTTTAGGCATCATAAAGCAAATGGTTTTATTTTGAAGGAACAGAGGAACTTCTAAAATTGAATGTTAGAACTAAAATGGCCCTTAGAGATTACATAATCCAATCTCCTCATTTCACGGACAAGAAAGCTGAGTCCACCATCTTAGCATTGATATTAGAGATGCAGCTAGTACCATGACTAGGGACAACTATCGGTAGTCAACACTGAAACTGGAGTAATGTGCAAATATTGTAGAAGAAGAAAGGGTCATTAGCAGTGCTTGGTATACTCAGGTAATCTGGTCATTTATTTTTATTTTTTCCTTTACACAATTTAATTTATTCACTGGACTAGATTCAGAATCTAAGTAGGGTCTAAGAAGAGATTTGGAAAAAGCACTGCTGCATTTTCTAGATTTGTTGTTCAATTGTTTCAATCAAGTCCATTTCCTCATTTAAAGTTTTCCTAGTAAAAATACTGGAGTGATGTGCTATTTACTTCTCCAGATCACTGTACAGATGAGGAATTGAAACACAGTGAAGTGACTGGCCCAAGGTCACATAGCTTGTAATTGTCAGAGGCCAGATTTTAACTGAAGAAGATGAGTCTTCCTAAGTCCAGGAATGGCACTCTTCACTGAGACACCTGAGACAAGAGTCACCTGCTCTTGTCTAGAAAACAGGAGACTGCAAAAAGAAAATCTCTTTCTTCAAGGACCTTCCCATCTACCAAATGGCAAAGCCGGGGTTCCATTCAAGGTTCTATGATACTAAATTGAGTATGATGTAGTAGAAAAATACTAGATTGCTAGCTCAATGATTTCTATATTTTTTCTACTTTTTTAGCAAAGAGAATGCTACTGGTACTCACCCTTTTTTTTTATTTATTAGAGGTGTTAGGATCATAGGTAATTAGGTTAAAAATAGAGATCATTTAATCTAGCCTTTTACTTCATAGAGGAAGGAATCGAAATTCAGAAAGGGTGTGACATGTCCAAAGTCTTAAAGCTATTAAATGGCAGAGTTGGGATTTGAAATTAGGTCATTTGATTTCAAACCCAGTGTTCTTTCCCCTTAGCAGAACAGTTTGGATTAAATGAGAAAAGGTACAACCTAAATTGAACTTAAATATAGTTGCCATACAAAAATAAAAACAAACAAAAAAATCATACAAAAGAGATACCACCATATTCATGTAGATAGACTACAGTATAGATAGGGTTTTACAAATGCATTCAACACAATTCATGTACACATTAACATAACCTTGTTATGGGTTGGGATTTCAACCAGGACATGCAAATCACCTTGTTACATGGAATAAGTCTTTATAAAAATATTCATTAAAACAGGACTCTAACCTTATGCCCATGGTGTCAAATTTCATTTATGATAGAGTGTACTTGCATAGATGATAAACACACACACACACACACACACAGATATTCCTTGCCTGCTAGAGAAGAAGTAAGCATGAAAAGAATTTTTTCTAAGAGTTAGACTGTAGCCTTCACCTAAGTGGTACAGCAAGAAAAAGCCTTTGGAATATTCACAGGTGAGCCACAACTCCATTGTATCTGTGAATAAGGGGAGGTTGCCTATAGAAGCATACCTAAGTTCAGCTCATAAAGCAAAAGTCTTTTTATGAGCTTAACATCTTTTGCACATAGTCATACTACCCATCTGGCTTCATTTTATAAATTTCAAGACAGCATGGTATAATAAACAGTATGTACCCTTTGCCCTTTGACAAAGAGATCAAAGAAAGAGGAAAAGGTTCTATGGTACAAAAATATTTATGAGCTCTTTTTGTGGGGGCAAAGAACTGGAAACTAATGAAAATTTCACCAGTTGAAGATTATTGAATAAGCCATGGTATGTGAATGGGATGGAACAATATTGTGCTCTAAGAAATTAGGAAATAGATGATTTTGAAAAGACATAGAAAGACATGAACTGAGAGAGCTGAGCAGAAACAGAACAATTTATATTTATATGGAGTTTTTTATTTTTTCCAATGACTTGTAAAAATAGTTTCAATTTCATTTTTGTAAGATTGTGAGTTCCACATTTTTCTCCCTCCCTCCCATACCTTCCCACCTCCCCTTGACAAAGATCAATATGATACATACATAACTATTATTGCATATTAGTCATTTTATGAAAGATGGATCAGAACAAAAGGAAAAAAACTGCAAGAGGGGAAAAAAATAAAACAAATTTTAAAAACTGAAAATAGTATTCTTTGGTCTGCATTCAGACTCCACAGTTCTTTCTCTGGATATGGATGGCATTTTCCATCACAAGTCTTTTAGAATTGCCTTTGTAATACAATTTATACTTTTGAGGACTTTTATAATCTGTTGAAGAATGAAATTAAAAGAACTGGGCCAAAAATTTATACAATGACCACATTACAAACAAATTTGAAAGCTGTAAGAACTACAATCAATTCAGTGACTAATCAAGATTCCTGAAGACCAATGATCAAACATGTTATCCCTTACAGAGAAGTGATGAATTTAGGGTACAGAATTAATCATATATGTGCATATTACATATGTAAGAATGTATATTTGTATCTAGCCTTTGAGGGAATTGCTTTTGCAGGACTGTGTATATTTGTTAAAGGAAATTCACTTTTCTTTCCTTTTCCCCAATCAAGTGGGAAAATGGGAGGAAAAGAAAATAGATTTCTGTTCATTTTTTAAGAAGTAGGGAGGTTGATACATATTTAAATGTTTCATGTACTTTCAAATGAGTTGCCTATTAATTATTAGTTTTACTATATTATAAATTATACATACTGTATTGCTAATATACTATAACACTACAATACATACTAAAACATTTTACTATATTCTTAGCTTACTTGGTTGTTTTATTTAATTATAGGACACTTCTTACAAAAGTGGGAATAATCTATAAATCTTTATACCATAAAAACCAGACACAATAAAATTTTGTAAAAAGATAGTATGATATAACAGAAAGGACACAAATTTCAGAATCAGAAGATTTGACTTGGAATGTTGACTCTGACACTTACAAACTTTATGTACCTCAATTTCCTCCTCTGAAAAATGGGGGATAGAAATCCTCAACACATCCTTTATAATACGGTTGCAAGGATGTATCTGATGTATCTGAAAGAGTTTCAAAACTGTAAAGTTTTATATGTATTTGTTATCAGAATCATCCTGACTGGTGGGTAGAGACTAATTTGGAGTCAGTAAGACCTGGATTCAAGTTCAGGCTTAGATTTTTTTTTTTAGGCTTTTGCAAGGCAATGGGGTTAAGTGGCTTGCCCAAGGCCACACAGCTAGGTAATTATTAAGTGTCTGAGGCCAGATTTGAACTCCAGTACTCCTGACTCCAGGGCTGGTGCTCTATCCACTGGACCACCTAGCTGCCCCTCAGGCTTAGATTTAACCTGGATATGGAACTCTGAGAAAGTTACTAAACTGCTCAATGAGTACCTAGCTACTAATCTGCAGCAGTAGCAGAAGTTTCCACCCTGAAATTCCCAAACCAGATGAAATCATAGATTCAGACTTTCCTCTCCCTCCATTCCAAAACTCTACATGCCTTTGTTACCCTTTTGACATTAATAAAATTCGAAAGAAAATTCAGGTAAAGTGCCCTAAAATTCGAAAGGAAATTCAAGTAAAGTGCCCTAGGTTAAATTGGGAGGGGTGTGCATTCTGATTTGATTGAATGGGAGGGAGGAAGAAAGACTTCCATGAAATCTTTCATAATTTTTTTATTCTTAAAGGGTGAATTTGAAGATTGGTTGTTTAATGGATCCTTGGGAAACAATTTTTCTTTGTCTTAAAGTTAATCAAGGAACTTTTCACACAAAACTGAAAATCTTTGTGTGTTTCACTTTTACTAGGGCAGTTCCAGGTTATAGATACAGCAATAATCCAGTGACAAGAGACAGAGACATTCCAGAAAAGCCTGGCAGCAGATTGGTTTGCAAGCCTTCCAAGGGGGAAACCCAAAGAATAAAGATGAATATTTAGGAAATACTGTCAACTCCCAATTATCTCTCAGAATTTTTCCTTGACTACCTCCTCTTGACACATCTTGCTCTCAAGCTCTTCACAACATTGTCAACGGCTCTAGTTAATTAAGACATTTATTGATACAAACAGCCATTTTATAAACAGACACAGCAGGAACTAGAAAAGAGGGAGTTTTAACAAATGAATTACTTCCCATTGCTGGAAAGGTGTGAAACTAGCATGTTGAGATGAGACAGAAAAAAAGAGGCTTGAACTTGGTGACTGTATTCATCAAATCAGTCCAGGAGATGATTTCCCTTCCTAATTTGGAAGAGAAGGAAAGTTAGGAAAAGGGAGGGATTGGCCAAGGGGACATAGTGGAGAAAGGTGAGAATTCTTCATTCTGTACTTTGATGGTTCTTTGATTTGGGAATCTGGAAACTAAAACTGGTTTCCTCCCTGATTTGCCTCATTTCCATTGCATTTGATTGGTTTTCATTGGACCTTGAAATAATCAAGATTGCTTTCTCCACTTAAGCATAGATTGTATCTTTCCATTAGCTATCAAGACTACAATGGGAATAAACCAGCTTAATTTGCTAGGTGGCTATGGCCTACAGAGGCTTCAGTACTTTGTCAAACAGCCAAATATCACCACCCTGAGACATCACACACACACACACACACACACACACACACACACACACGAAGAGCTGAATGACCTGAACCAGTGGTGTCAAACCGAAATAGACCTCAAAGGGAAGCATATTGATTTAGAAACTACAAATTAACATTATCTAAGTTTTATTGTATTTTTATTTTGTTAAACATTTCCCAATTACATGTTAATCTGAATCCAACTGCCCAGGGAGATTTTCAGGCTGCATGTGACCCCATAGGCTAAGTTTAAAACTCTTACTGTAGGTGTACCTTTATTAGAGCGATACCAGATCTCCCACCTGCTTCATTATTCCAATAGTCACAGGATGTTTCTGGTGTATTAACACACTTTGTTAACATTGTAATGGAGCGCATTTCTTCTGCTGCTACATTGCACTTTGTCAAAGGAAAGGGAATAGAAAGAGGAAGTTGATGATTACCATGACTACTACTGGTGTTGGGGCTACTTATGAGAACATCAATAATAATAACAATAATAGTGACAATAACCAGTATTTATATAATACTGTTAAGTTTTGCAAAGCATTTTATAAATGCTATCTCCTTTTTGGCAGTCAGGTAGCACAGTGGATAGAGTGCCAGACCTGGAGTTAGGAAGATTCATCTGATCTCAGACAAGGGTCTCTGTGTGACCCTGGAAAAATCACTTATCCTGTTTGCCTCAATTTCCTCATCTCTAAAATAAGGTGGAGAAGGAAATGTATCTTTGTCAAGAAAAGTCCAAAGGGAGTCACAAAGAGTTGGACATGACTGAAATGAGTGAAAAACATTGATAATCTCCTTTTTATCTTCACAACAAACCTGAGAAGTATATGCTAATATTATCCTCATTTTAAAGATCACAAAATTTAGTCAGAGATTAAGTTACTTGTCAAAGGTCACACAGCTAGTAAATGTCTAAGTTCAGATTTGTGTTTGAGGTAAAGTCTTAAAATGTCACTCCTTTCTGTACTGCACTTTGGGCTTCCTCTCTCAAGACCCAGCTCTTTATCTTGAAGCCTCACTATAAACCTGGGAAATATCCTTCAGTACTATTTCCCCTGTACCAGAAAGCAGCTGATGTATCTGCCTCTAGAAGAAAGAAGACTCCATGATAATAATGATAATAACAATAATAGCTAAAATAACCAGAAACTGTACTAAGTGCATTACACATATTTTCTCATTTAATACTCATAATTTGGGACTATTATTATCCATATTTAACAGCTGAGGAAATTGAGGCAGAGTGATTTGCCCAAGATTACATAGTTGGAGTCTGGGGCTATGTTTAAGTTCAGGTCTTCCTAACTCCAGGCCCAACTCTCCAGGTACCACTTAGCTATCATTTGATCAAACAAAATTAACAATTTAATAATTTTGTAATTCATCACTAAGAAGACAAAAAAGATGATAACTGAAGGTGAGTTTTAAATTCCAGTTGCCCATGTTGAAAGATTATCAAAAAGGGAGAATGTTACTCAAGAGAAAAGGTTTTAAAAATATAGAAAAGGGGGTGGCTAGGTGATGCAGTGGATAGAGCACCAGCCCTGGAGTCAGGAATTCCTGAGTTCAAATCCAGCCTCAGACATTTAATAATTACCTAGCTGTGTGGCTTTGGGCAAGCCACTTAACCCCATTTGCCTTGCAAAATCCTAAAAAAAAAAAAATACAGAAAAGAATGTGATAAAGAAAACAAAATATAAAGGTCCAAGACTTAAAAGGAAAAAGTCGTCAAAGTTTGATTTCAAGTCCTTGCAAAATTCCATAGCAGCTCATTAGATAATCAGCATTTGGAAAAAGAAAATATGATTACAAAAGTCCAGTTAGCATGCCTTCATCAAAAACAATTTGTGCCAGACTAACCTTCTTTATTTTTTTTTACAGGATTGCTAAAACAAGAGGTTGGAGGAATGCAATATATATATATATATATATATATATATATATATATATATATATAACAATTAAATCTTAATGAAGTGTCTGAAAAAGCATCTGATGTTATTCAATATAAAAAGATGGAAAGGATATGGATAGATTAGATAACAATACAATTAGATAGATTTGGAATTGGTGGGATAGCCAGACTCAAAAATAAGTCATTAATGATTGAATGTCAACTTGGAAAAAGGTCTTCAGTGGATTGCCCAAAGGATTTGTGGTTGGTCCTATGTGACTTGAAATTCTTTTCAATGGTTTAGATGACAGAATTTGATTGTCTTCTTAGCAGATTTGCAGAGGTTGGAAGTATAGCTAACATAGAGAACATCAGAGAAGACTCATGGGAAATCAATCATTGTCTTTAAACATTTGGAAGATTGTCTTATGGAAGAAAGACTAGAGTTACTCTGCATATCTTCAGAGGGTGAAAGGCTCTTGAGGATAGGAAAAGTTTCATTTGCATGTTTTATCTCTGTAACTTCAGTATTTAACCCTATACATGGACTTAATAAATGCTATTTAATGAATGAATGAAGTTACAGAGAAGAAAATAGTTAGACTTGGTGATGGGGGCGGGGGGGGGGGGGGAATAGCCCTGAAAATTAAAACTATTTAACAATAGAATGACCTGCCCCAGGTGGTGGTGGATTTCCTTTCTTTGGATATTTTCAAAAAGAGTTGCTGTTGTTCCATTTTGATCAACTCTCTGTGACCTCATAGGGTTTTTCTGGCAAAGATTTGAAATAGTTTGCCATTTCATTCTCCACATCATTTTTACAGATGAGGAAATTGAGCCAAGCAGGGTTACACAGTGTCACACATATAATAAATATTTAAGGTCAGATCTGAATTCAGAAAGATGAGACTTGTAGACTCCAGCCCCGGAACTTTATCCACTGTGCCATCTAGTTATCCCAAAAGAGAACATATAATAATTTGTTGAATATGTATTAGTAGAGAATCTAACAGCATTAAATAGCCACTGAGGTTTTTTTTAACTCTAAAAAGTCTGTGATTCCAGGAAAGATGTCCAAGTCTGCCATGAAGGTGACCACCACTGGAAAATCTTCTCCAGTTATGGGAAATTGATCTCAGTTGTCAAAATTTCATTGCATGATTCTAAGGCTAAATGATAACAACTGACATTTAAATACATTTTCAAGTTTACAAAGTACTTGAATACCTCATTTCATTTATATTTTACAACAAATCTGAGGTATACACTACTCCCAGCTTGTTATGTATGTAACTCTACTACATTCTACTTAGTCTCCAATATCCACTGAGTTTTCTTAGAATGAGACGTGGGTACACTGTCACTGAAGCATATTGATCTTATAAAATACTATGTTGAATACATTAAAAGCTAAGTCTAAGGAACTGTAGTTTAATAATAATAATAATAACAATAGCAATAATAGTCTTAAAGAAAAATATAAATCTTAAATAGGATGTTTTGGGCAAAGAAAATCAAATGTTTCTGGGAGTTTGGGGTAATTAAAAGATGAGCAAGCAATCATTGATGAGTTAGAGAAACTAATTCAAATACTTGATATCTAGGAGTCAGTCAATCCATTGAAAAAAAAGTCTAAAGCAGAAAAACTGCTCAGGTCTCTATAACTCTAAAATTCCATAAACCAATGATTCTACAATTCTAGACCCTAAGTCTGATAAATACCAGATTTGAGGGGCTGGATAAGACTATATAGACTGAGGTCTAGAACAATGATCCAAGGCCCACAGAACAGGACCAGAAAAACCTCATGAAGGAAGAATTTCAGTGCTTTATAAGGCTCATAAATCTAGAACTTCAGAGGTCATCTAATGGATCCCTCTCAAGTGCAACCCCAGTGAAGGAAGTGACTTTCCCAAGACCACGCCACCAATAAAGGTCAGAGATGAAATTTTAACTAGGCATTTTTTTTCCACTTTATAATTCTGCCTTTTAGTAATGCTACTGCATCTGCTAATAACTGATATGTATATGACATTTAAAGATTTCAAAGTGTTTCATATATTAACTAAGACCACGCCACCAGTAAAAGTCAGAGATGAAATTTTAACTAGGCATTTTTTTCCCACTTTATAATTCTGCCTTTTAGTAATGCTACTGCATCTGCTAATAACTGATATGTATATGACATTTAAAGATTTCAAAGTGTTTCATATATTAACTAAGGACCATATTACCTCCCTTCTGCCTACTACTTAGTAGAAGAAATTACAGTAGTAGACTCAGAAACATCTGACTGATATTAAGGAAAAAACATAGAGAATAACATTCTCCCTTCCCCACCCTACTATTGTTTTGTTTTGTTTTGTTTTGTTTTGTTTTGTTTTGCAAGGCAAATGGGGTTAAGTGACTTGCCCAAGGCCACACAGCTAGGCAATTATTAAGTGTCTGAGGTCTGATTTGAACTCAGGTACTCCTGACTCCAGGGTGGTGCTCTATCCACTGTACCACCTAGCCACCCCCCCACCCCCCCCACCATTCTTAGAATATTCTCTCTTTCCCCTCCAATGTGCAGTTCCAGCTCACTATACTCACACTTCAAAGTTCAACATGAATTCCATTTCTCTGTGAAGTCTTGACTACACTATCCTTTCCGGGTCTTTTCTAAGCCTGACCCTTACCACCATCCCTACCAAGTTGGTAACTATATTTTTCCTCCTGAAATTACTTTATTTTGACTTCCCTACTAAATATTGTATCTCTCAGGGTAATTTTATACCCTTCTTTTCAGTAGGATGAGCACTCTTAGAAGACTAGGACTTTTTTGGATGTCTTTGTACCCAAAGTTCCCTCATGTAATCAACCCCTAATAAATAGACAAGGAATCCTATATTAATCTATCCCTTTGTCAAAATTCCTGCAGCCCTCATATAGTTTAAAGAAATTCAGTTATTTCTCATCATTTTTTCAACAACTAAGTTATAGGTGACAGAATGAAAACAATAATGCCCAACTTTCCATTGTTCTTGGATTCCTATCCAACAAATACTCTCAAACGGCACCTAATGGACTTCTTAGATATTACACTTGTTGAAATAATTGGATGAGTGAGTGAGATACTCAAGAAGGCCAGAAGGTGTCACTAACATACAATGGATATCTTTGGTCCAGTTTTAACACTTAAAAGGAAAACCTCCAGTACTAAATCTTATACTATATATATTCTAATTTTTATATTTCATTTACTTTCTTTCAATAGTATCAAGTCCCATAGGAGTAGTTAGAGAATAGAGAAATAGAATCTACACCAGAAGGTCTGTGTTGAAATACCACATCAGTCCCTTTCTAGATGTATGATCTTGGGCAAATTTAACGTCTCTGAGAATATGATTTCTCATCAGTAAAATGAAAAGGTTGAATTTAATGACTTCTAATGATTCTTATAGCTGAAAATCTATGCTATTATTATATATGAACTCAGAAAAATAGAAAACCAAAGCTAAAGGAAACCAATTGTCTTCTCAGCAACTTAATTATAGACGTCAACAAATAATCAAAGAAATAGTTTACAAATAATCAAAAAATCAAACAAATAAGTTTCAAGGGAATACATTTTTTCAAAGGATAACATCATCTCTCCTCACTTTAAGGTTCAGTTCTATTTTTTGAACATTTGCTAAACAACTACCATGTAAAGAACACCACACTTTGAGCTGGGATGGATAAAGAGTTTGCCTGGATGGAGTTTCCAGTCAATTAATAAGCATTTATTAAGTGCCTATTGTGTACTAATGGGCAGCCAGGTGATACAAGGGATAGAGTGCCAGCCCTGGAGTCTGGAAGACTCATCTTCCTGAGTTCAAATCTAACCTCAGACACCTACTGTGTGACCCTGGCTAAGTCACTTAATTCTGTTCGCCACAGTTTCCTTATCTGTAAAATGAACAGGAGGAGGAGGAAATGCCAAACCGCAGTATCTTTGCCAAGAAAACTCTAAATGAGGTCATGATGAGTCAGATACAATTGAAAAAAATGATTAAACAATAACAATTTTGTGTGATATGTGCTAGGGAGATAAAGATAAAAAAAAATGAATTAACATCTACTTCCAAGAAGTTTATATTCTATGGAGTAGTCATCAAACCCATATATAAATGCTTGTCAGACTGTAACACATGCATCATTATAATTTACAATAAATCATGTAAATAAGGTAACTTGGCTTGAAAGTGGTCCAGCCCCTGAATTAGCAAAATATAGGTTCAAGGCTCTTGAGGAAATGTGCCTGTGAAGCCCTAGGCAAGTCCCTTAATCTCTCAGTGTCCCCCTACCCTCTGCTCCAGGAAACTTTAAGAATTTATAAATTGAAGAGATGCTAGTGATCTACATGGGGGAAACAGAGATCCTCAGTAGTCCCTCTGTTGATTTTCTCCATGTATACATATGAAAATGTGTTGTTTATATGAATGTATTGCCTATACCTGAATGTCAATATGTTTGTCTACTCCATTAGCCTGTGAACTCCTGGAGGGACAGGAACTGTTTTTTGGCTTTCTTCATATTCTTTATATAGTAGGCACTAAATAAATTCTTGTTGATTGACTAAACAGATGAAATACAAGATCTCACTTTTAAAAAGTAGATCCCAGCTACTGTGAGACCAGGTCTGAGAAGGAAAATCACTTTCAGTTACTTAAGAGAATGTTAACATACTAAAGACCAAGCTAATTGTTACCTTAAGAAACAAATGCTTAACTATATGTGACATTATTAACTAAGGGTTTGCCAACTTTCTTCTCCATTCTTTGAAACACCTTACTCAGAAGCTTCCCTGTAACTTGTCTTTGCCCTTTTTAAAAAACTGCTTCTTCCTTCACTCTGGTTATTAATATAAGAAAGAAAAATGTGGTTCATAAGTATCTTCCTGATTCCTTGGGGAATAAAACTTCTCTAGAGAAACTAGTGTCCTCATGTTTCTTCCTCCAAGTCCACAAAGCATCTTAAAGACCTCAGGAGCAGAAGTTAGTTATTCATTACTTGTTGGATCCCCACTTCCCACTAAAAAAAGCCTATCTTGAGCTTGAGAATTGTCTATCTATGTCCAAAGAGCAGTTTCTACCCAGCACTCCAACTTCAGGTTCAGAGATTAACATTTTCACATTCCATTTCTACTGTTGCCTTTAAAATAACACATTAAGACAAGTGTAAATAACATATGGGTGTTCATGGAATCTTCATCCAGTCCATAGTCCTTTTTTTCAACACCCCAACTACCTGCTGAGAGAACTTTCCTTAATTGGCAGATAATAGTGTAAGGGATACCCAAGTTCAAATTTGGCTTCAGGAATATGCTAGTGATGTGACCTTAATTTGTACCTGCCTCAGTTACCTCATCTGTAAAATGAGGATAGGATTAGTATCTACTTCCTAGAGTGATTGTGAGAATAGAATGCATTAATTTTTATAAAAATCCATTGGAAATTTGAATTAAAGCACTATATAAATACTTACTGATATATAAATATTTGCTACTGCTGCTGCTGTTATTATAAAATTCTCTAGAAGATGAACTGGGTCTTCAACCTTAAGTCTTCAACTATCAGAAAATTCTTCTATTTCATGGGTTTATATTTCAGTTTTGAAAAGTAAAAGCAAAAAGATCTTCCTCCTCAAGATCTGAAAATCCCATGAGAAATAGATTGCAGATTCAAAAACTGAAAGGACCTTAGGATGTCATTTTGTTCAACTACCTCATTTTACACTTGAATAAACTGAGGTCAGAGAGATCAAATGACTTTCCCAAAGTCACACAAATAAAAAATAGCAAATTTTGAATCTAAACCCAGATCTGATTACTCCAGAGGAATGCTAATTAATGTTTAACAATAGGCTCTCTAAAGACAAAAAAAAAAGAATGTACTCTATATTTTTAAGTTAAAACTGTATTATTCTCCCCCTCCTGAAAAAAAGAGGTGGGGCAGTTAGGTGGTACAGTGGATAGAAGACCAGCCCTGGAGTCAGAAGCACCTGAATTCTCTGACCCTCAGACACTTTAATAATTACCTAGCTGTGTGACCTTGAGCAAGTCAACCCCATTTTTTGCACCTCCTCACAAAAAAAGACTGCTTTATTAACATTTCTCCATAAATTTCTTAAGTCTAGACAGTAAGGATAGTCCTGATTTATTTGACAATTTCTTCAGTATTCTTAAGCTCATATAGGAAATTTGACAATCAACTCTAGGGAGCCACTAAGAGCTAGCTCTAGCACACCTTTGAAAGTCTCTCAGTCCAGAACTTTTTCCCTTATACTGTGTTGCCTTTTTGGTACAGAAAAACTTCCTCCTTCCTTTCTGTGAAGAGAAAATTTCACTTTTTTGCCTCACTTATGGATTTTTCCATATTTTATTTGATGTTCCAGGAACTTGTATATATGTTCTGGCACTTGGGGGTAAACTCAGTCAGTATTTCACCTAACTTAGTTATGAAATACTAGAATATAGGAAGCATTTGTGACTTGTCAAATTGGGAAATTCCCAAATTGGAAACCATTGCTTAAGTCTATTACCAAGTAAATAAATCTTAGAGAGATACCTAAGTTACATAAAGACTTCCCAGGTCATGCATCCTAAGCCACCTTGGAAGTTTTGGTTATGCCCTTCTGGGCAGAAAAACGACATAAGTGTCAGAGGAAAGATTGAACTCAAGGCATTCTTTCCATTGTTATTATGCTTCTAGTCTTCGTGTGTGTGTGTGTGTGTGTGTGTGTGTGTGTGTGTGTGTGTGTGTGTTTAACAAGGCAATGGGGTTAAGATACTTGCCCAAGGTCACACAGCTAGGTAATTTATTAAGTGTCTAAGGTCGAATTTGAACTCAGGTCCTCCTGACTCCAGGGCCAGTACTCTGTCCACTGTACAACCTAGTTGCCTCCTAGTTACCTTTTTATTAAAAATTAAATGAAATGAACTGATGAACAGAATGAACAGAAATCTCCCTTCTACCTCTCACCCCATTGGTGAGGGAAGTGGGGGAAGAAGAGAAAAAAATTCCTTAGAACAAAAAAATAAAATTCTATCATTGACTGCATAATATATGTCTGTGTATGTATGTATGTATGTATGCATGAATTTCTCTTTCTGCCCTCTAAATCTATTCATTTTCTCTCAAGAAACAGATAGCAAGTCTCATTGGTCCTCTGATATTATAAATATTCATCATATTGATCAAAGGTCTTAAAACTTTCAAAATTGTCTTTACAAAGTTGTGTTCATATAAATTGTTTTTCTCTCCAAAACCACACCCCACACAGACACATTCTCCTGATGTAGAAGTTTGCATAACCTTGTATTGCTACATATAATTCTCTAACTAGACAAATCATTTCCCTGATGGAGATCTCACTTTCTCCTCCTGTAAAAATAGTAGGGTTGGATTAGATGATGTTAAATTTAGAGTTAGAAGACTGTAGGTTGTCCAAACTCTTCATTTAATAAATGGTCAAACTAAGACTCAAGTCAGGGAAATGATGGTCTTGTAACTAATTCACAGTCTTCTATTACTTACTGCCCTGGACAGCAAAATGCCATGAAAGGCAACTCTGAACATAGAGAAATGTTGTAATTTTTTTGAAACATTTCTGTACTCTGGGGTTGTTCTCCATTTTGTGTTGGTTCTTTGTGATCTCCATTTCCTAACCCCACCTTGGAAGTCTTGGTCATGCCCTTCAGAGCAGAAGAAGATATAGTATGTAGAATATAGAGTGTAGAGAATTAGTCTTACTCAGAAGTACTATTTGAGCTACTCTTGGGGACCACCCCATTAGAGATTATCTGGAGTTAGGTGCTAAACCACTTCTCAAACACCATCCTTATCCAACCCACAGAAATGCTTTTGAGCAAAAATCCACCCAGGTGGAAATCTTTTCTCCTTGACTCTGGGCTGCTTTGTCTCTTCTCTTCTCTAAGATGGATCCATGTGATTTGGTCCAAGCTGCTAGAACACTATGACCCCAATTCCATGCTTAGATCTATGTTGATCTAGGGCTCTTTTCCATTTTTTCTGCTGCTCTGACTTCTCCCTTCTCTTCCTTTTTTCTCTAAGCTAGTTTCAAGTTCATTCTAAGCTGGTTCCAGCTCATTCTGCTAGACAATATGGCCCCAACTCCATGGGACTGGATTCATGTTGATCTAAGCTTCTTTACTTTTCCCTTTTTCCTTTTACCTTGACTACTCTTTTCCCAGCTTGCAACTATCCCCTTTCCTATTCACTCTCAACCCTCTCTTTTACTTAACTATTACCTAAGAAATTACTATCTCCTAAGAAACTACTATCTCTTTTAACTCACTATCTAGCTGCTTCTTCCTAGGACCTAACTAGTGAACTTGTGTAGTAGTTTGTGGGCTTTTGTAGTAACCTATGAATGTTTTAGTAAGTTGCAAATTTTTGTGCAATCTGTGAATCAGATTTCTTACCTCCCAAAGACAGAAATTGGTGACTTCTTCACCTCTAAAACAAACCACAGGGGTGGCTAGGTGGTGCAGTAGATAAAGCACCAGCCCTAGAGTCAGGAATACCTGGGTTCAAATCTGGTCTCAGCCACTTAATAATTACCTAGCTGTGTAGCCTTGGGCAAGCCACTTAACCCCATTTGTCCTGCAAAAACCTAAAAAAACAAAAAAACACAACTGGATCTCACTACCCCAGTTTCTCTGGCAACATTTTTAGCATCCCCAGCCATCCCTCTCTTCAATTTCAATGTAACATGACAAAAATAACATTGAACCCAATGTCAGAAATCAGTTTTGAGCCCTGGATCAGTCAGTCAGTCATGAACTGTGTGACCATGGGCAAGTCAGTTGCCTCTTTGGGACTTATTTTCCTCAATTCAAAAGATAGTAGTTAAGAGTATTTGAGTTCAAATTTGACTTCAGACACTGACTAGCTGGCCAATCATTTTAATTCTGTTTGCCTCAGTTTCCTCAACTTTAACATGAGAATACTTGTACTTACCTCCCAGTGTTATTATGAGCTTCAAAAGAGATATTTATAAAGCACTTAGTCTTTAGTAAGGCTAAAGTCAAGTTGCTACATAACTGTTTTCTATTTTACTTATAATTGATCATAATATTTATTCCTCCTGTCCTGGAGCTTTGAAAATCAAATGAAATCATATGGATGTGAAAGCATTTTTTTTAATGTAAAGTACTTTACAAATTGATATTATTTATGGGATCAAAGGATTTTAAGCTAGGAGAGATCTTGAATCACCTAGACTTATTCTTTCATTTTACAGATGAGAAAACCCAGATCCAGTAAAGTAAAATGACTTGTTATTGTCATCCTCATGACAATGAATTTTTTCATTTCATGCCTTGGTTTGCCACTCCATTGAAAAATGTCTGCTGTTGGTAGCTCTGGTTGTAGTTGAAGCTTTTCATTTCTGTCCAACTCTCTGTGACTCCATTTGAGATTTTCCTAGGAAAGATAATGAAAGGGTTTGCTATTTTCTTCTCCAGTTCATCTTACAGAAGAGGAAACTGAGATAAACAGGGTTTTCTTCAGGGCTATATAGCTAATAAGAGTCTGAGGTTGATTTTGAACTCCTGAAAATGGGTCATCCTGATTCCAAACTAGTGCTCTATCCACTACTAGAATATAAATGTGGTATGCAATATTGAGCAAGTTACCTGACTTGTATGAGCCTCAGTTTCCTACCCCTACAAAATGAAAAGGCTGGAATAACTGCTGAAGCCCCTTCTATCTTTAGATAGCTATAAATATTCTATCTCTAGATAATCAAAGAACCTTTGAATCAATGGGACAGAATACATGGGATCTGGATCAAAAGATGGTAGCTGATGGTGATGGTCAAGTTTGATAAAGGTGATTTAAAAGTCCAAGAGTATTAAGTTCCTTCTATATATAAAATTAGTCAATTAAATTATAAAGAACCAGTTTAGCCTCACAGAAAATATATGAGATAAGACCTCCCTCTCTTCTTTGCAGAAGTTCGGGGGAGGGAATTCATCTGTGTAGAACATTGCAAATATTGTCAAAGTATTTTTCCACTTATTAATCAGTTTTACTGGATTTTTTATCTCCTTCCTCTTTTGCTTTATTCTGTAGAAAAATTATTTGTTATCTAAGGTGACTGAAAAGAGGAGGAAGGAAAGATTCAGGAGGAAACTTAGGTGATGCAAAAGCTAAAGAGAACAAAAGATACTCTTATTTTTAAAAATTTTTATCTATTAAAGGATGAAGAAACCTGGTCCTGACTTCAGAAAACAACTTCTTGCTTAATTAACCTTTAGTTCAATCTTTATTTTCTCCTTCAAGGCCACCTGTAATATTTATTTTCAATACTTTTCATTCATTTTTTTAATTCAACAAGGGCATGTTGTGGGTCTCATAAAGGCTAAACTTTGCACAGAATAAAATTCAAGAGGGTGGGTTGACATAGTATGAATAGGCCAGATTATAGTCCAAGAGCTAGAAAAAAGCTTCCCAGACTTTGGGGGAGGGGAAAACAGGTTGGTATTTGAATCATAGTCTCCGAGAAATCAAAGCAAAGCTCTTCTCCCTAACCCTCCCTTTGGCAGTTTGTGAGTCTCTACTTCTAAAGGTCCTCTAAGATCTTGGTCTATTAGAGATAACTAGCATTCACTGGATGTCTTAAACCTGAAAATAGATCAGAGGAATGTGTGCCCTTCTTGTTATGTCTCTATTCACAGGAAGAAGGATAGGTCCTTTTTGTAAAGTATCATTTCCCCTTTAATTATTTCTTATCCCCTCCCAGTTTTAGTCCAATGTTCAAAGTACAAGTGCTGCTCCACAAAAGGAGCAGCTAAATGCCTTTGTGTCTTCACAAGGTTATTATCAGGTCTGGGACAAAATACCATCTCCACTGGAGTTAAGAAAACAAGATACAAACTCAAAACAATAGCAAGTTTTTAGGTTGGTTTATAAGTCTCCATAAGACTGGTTTTGAAGGAAGTTTGAGAAATGACTTCTCTGAATGTAATTAAAAATACAATGAGATCTCATTTCATAGAATCAAAGACTTAGAGTTAGAGGAGGTCCCAGACATCATCTGGGACCATGATGGATAAGAACAAACATATAAATAAGAATCTCCTCAACACATTTGAGAAGTGGTCATCTGGTCTTTGTTCATAGATCTCCAGAGAAAGATCCCATTCTATTGTGGGGCAGCTCAAAGTCTTGGGACATTTTTCATAACATGGAGAATAAATTAGTCTCTTTGCAATCTTCAATTCTTATTCCTAATTGTCTTCTGGAGTCAAATAAAATGAGTCCTTTTTCCATAGGAAAATCTTTGAAAACACCTATTATGATCCCCTGAGTCTTTACGTGGCATAATCTCAAAGACCGTCACCATTCTGGGTACCCTACTCTGGACACTTTAGTTTATCAATGTCTTTTCAAGTGTCATAAGCTCCTTGAGGGACAAGTATAGTCTTTTGCCTCCCTTTGTACCTCTAGCACTTAGTACAGTATCTGGAACATTGTAGAAACTTGTTTACATTAGACATGGTCTTTCCTGGATATGGGAAAGTTGATCTTTGAAAGGGTTGAATCATAGCCAAGAAATGAGTGGTTAATGCCACTTAACCCCGTTTGCCTTGCAAAAACCTAAAAAAAAAAAAAAAGAGTGGTTAAAATTAATTATAAAAAAGAGT
This sequence comes from Macrotis lagotis, assembly GCF_037893015.1. NCBI lineage: Eukaryota > Metazoa > Chordata > Mammalia > Peramelemorphia > Peramelidae > Macrotis > Macrotis lagotis. The sequence goes on from NC_133665.1 coordinate 67,869,799, forward strand.
TTACACAGGTCAATTTAACACAGATTCCAGGTGATTCCTGGAGGTGTAGACAATTCTCCTGAATAAATCAGGAAGGGAATTTAATCACTGGCCAAGTCAACAAACTGGTGGGACCTCTTCGGGAGATAGATGAGATAATTCAAGAAAATGCCAATAGTCAGGCAGAAGAAACAACCCAGATTTCCACCCCTTGAGGGGAAGGAAATATCTAGTAGTAAATTTACTTCCTCAGAAGGAGTTACTTTTTGAGTTCTGAAAGTTTGAACTGAAGGAGACACTTCAAAAGAAATTGAGATCCAATTGGGAGGAATAGAGACAAACACTATAGACAGTTATGGACTCAAATAGTGCATCAACAATGACAGTAAGCAGTTTCAAGATTATGACCCTTGACAAAAGAAAGGAAAACTGTCTATAGAATCAAGAGAGAGCTAGCTAGCCTGGTATTTGAAGGTTGGTCCATAGAGAGGACTACACAAAGAGAAAAGTAATTATCATGGTCAAAAAGGTCTCATCTGTTATTTTGCTTTGACACATGTATTCCTTATACATGTGCTTTACTACTTTTGTACTTGAAATTTATACCTACTATTGAGTGTATTGAGTGTATATTTGAAGAAGACTTTGACACAGTTTTTTTGTTGGGGCAGAGAAATGTTTTCTAGCTACATTTTTTACTGTGATTTTAATAAATGCCTTTATAAAGAGCTAATTTCTAATCAACCTGAAACTGGGAGAATGTGGGCTTTGGAGGAGGGGGTCTTAAAGATCAATGTGGTTCATTTTGGGTAAAGAAATCACCAATTCTCTGACTCAATCTCTTTGATTCAGGAGGCTAAGAGAAGGCTTAAATTTTAATTCACAAGTTCCTTCAGAGAGTTCCCAAGTGACTACAAAAAGTTCACAGGTTAAGTTCTATTGAGAAGTAGCAAGATAGTGAGTTTCACTAATAGTGAATTTAAGTAAAGAAGAACCTAACCAATCTGGGTTAGTGGGAACATCAAGGATAGCTAAGAGGGAGAAGAATATGAGAGGTTATTTGGGGTTTCATGCTCTACCAGAGTAAGCTGCCCCCACAGGAAGACAAGCAACCAGGGGATAAATAGTAGAGAAGAGAAAAGGTCAGGGGAGGGATGATACTCTCCCAGAGTCCAAAGGGGTTGTCAGCTCAAAGAACAGAGATGAGGTAAAGAGAGATATGTAATCCTTCCATTGTTTTCTTAATAGGGTTTTTTGTGGGGGGAGGGGAGGATCGGGGTGGAGGCAGGGATTTACTAAATCCTTGCCAGGGTTAGGCTAGGTATTTTACTAAAAGGTCATTGACCTCACCTCAGAGCTTGGTCAATTGGATGGGGTGGGGGGAGAGGGGAATCAATGTTAATATAAGGTACTATCAGTGCAGAGGAAAAAAATTAACTATAGAACATATTTCCCCTACTTCAAATCAATTGACTATTAGTGGAAAATTCACTGATGGGGACTTATCAACTATTGTTCAACAGTTGCTTCCTACATTACTCCTAGAAGCTGAGGAAGTAGCTGCTCTGGGGACTCAATCCTGATTGAACAGAATTTAAAACAGTTGTCTTCAAAGTAGAAAGAAAAGCACTAGATTTAGAGTCAAGAGAATCCCACCTTTACCACTCACCAGTGCCTAAGTCTAATACTCTTTAATTATAAATTTCTGATTTAAAAATTAACCTTTAACTAGTGGTTATAAATTTCAGTGCAAAAATGTCAGTTTGTTATGTAAGGTCTATCTCCTACATCTAAAATGCTGATTTGGCTTAGTATCAATATTGCCTTGAAAGCTCAGTGATAGCACCAATAAATTCCTTTATCTTAATCAACAAAACATAAGATAAGAGACTTGGATGAGAAGAGAGCAATCCTATTGTTATTTGTAAACATTTACAGCCTACAAGCTAGGTGGGATTCTTGTCAATAGGAACCTGAAGCAAATATTATAAGATATGAGGGGATCATATTGTAAAAACATTTCAACTATATGAAATCTCATTGGTTACCTGACTCAATTTTTATGATTCTTTGTACTTTTTGTATAAACCACCCCCCCCCCCCAGAATTTTGTATCAGGGTTGGCATTTGTAAGAATGCCATATATCCATGAGTTTTTGATAATATCCTAGAAAATAAAGCTTCATTTATAAAACTAACTTTATCTCATTTTTAGCCTAAGAAAATTATGCTTAATAGGAATGATACCATTGTGGACTTGGGTAGATAGGAATTTAAGGAGGGATAGGGCCTCTGTTTGAACAGATGTGCTCCTTGGAAGGAAAGAAGTCTGTAAAAACAGGTTCTTGGTCTGTAGTCAATTGTGCTCCTTGAGGAAAAAAGAGGTCTGTAACTTTTAAAAACCCAGTTCTATCCCAAACCAGTATTTTAAGGTTGATAGATGTGGGTTTAGACAAGTTTGATTTGGAAATGGGGTAGACTGTCTTTTAACAATGCTGGATATAGGATCCCTAAAAAAAATTAGAACAGTTTTTGAACCTAGCCAAAATTGACCTTGAAATAAAGTGAGGCTACCACTTTTTCAACTCAATTGTTTATCTGGAATTTGAATATTCTCTAGAATTTTACTTTGGGGGATTCTCACAAGTTCATGAGAATTTCTTGATTTGTTTCCAGTTGGGATGGGTGCTGAAGACTCACTCTTAGATCTAAGTGTGGCTCTTCTTAGGTAAGATAAAACGTAAAGGATTTGTCTGGCACTCTCTTATCTTTGTCTGTGTTGTGTTTTAGGGCCCCTCTAGTGAGAGAGCAATGTGGGTTTTTCCCTGGAGGTTGGGAGTCCCTCTGGTTTAAGGTGATCTGACTCTGTTTATGTGTTTATGTGTGCCTGTTTTCAATTGTGGGTTCTATGTGCAGGCAGAAATGGAGTTCTCAGTTATCCCTGCCTGCTTGGGCTTGCTGTCTCTGTCTTATCTCTGTGTTCTTATTGGCCAGCTTTCCTTTCCAATCTACCTTTTCATATTAGATTTTTCCTTTTTAAAAAACTCACAGATTTTCCTGAAAAATCATGTTGTTTTTGGAAGATTAAAGGGTTCTATCTTCCTTTTCCCCAACTTTCTTAAATTCTGTTCTATCACGGTTTCTCTTTCTTCCTCCCTCCTTCCTTCCCTTCCCTCCTCCTCCTCCTTCTTCTTCTCTCTCTCTCTCTCTCTCCCACCCCACCCCCACCCCTGTCTGCCTCCTCACCCTCTTTCCCAAAGCTGCTAGTGAAGGTTAAAAATTTCCCTTGCTAGCTGGAAGAAGTGAGTTTCCTAACCCAGTGATTGCTATCTATGTCTATTATTTAAGTTTGGTAGGCTATGACCTCCTGTCTCTCTGAAAATGGGAGGGGTGTTTTCTTTTTTTTTCCTAGTGAAAACTGGCCCATTCAATTCTTAAACCTTGCTATGCAGTCCCTCCCTCTATATCTCTTTCCTTATCTCATTCACATTGGAGGTTTTCTCTCTTGCATCTTTTGATTCTGTCTCTCTCTCTCTCTAAATCTAAAAGAAGATAGCACAGACTAGCTGTTACTTTGAATTGAAAGTTTTAAAAAAAATTTAGAGAAATATTTAGGTTTAATTGAGTATTTTAAAGATTACAAATTATGGATTATATTATTTAAAATATTCTGTTGATTTGAAATATATTGTGAACATTTAGAATTTGGATACAAATTAAATGAAACAAATATATTTTCAAATCTGTTTTAAATTTTAAATTAAGTGTCTTACTCTTCTCCATAAATCAGTAAGGTAACATGAAAAATATTTTGTTGCTTGATTGTGAGTAGTTTTAAGGATATCTGAGTTATAACAAAAGAAGATTGAGTGTGATAAATGTTTAACTTTTTCTTTTACTAATTGGCTATTTAAAATTTTAACATACATACCAGGTACCTGAAGAAATTAAAATTGGCCCTAAAATTATTTTCTGACTGGTCTTAAGTTTCATGTTTAAAAAAATGAATGAAAATAATAATTTGATTAGAAGTTTCTATGGGATGCTTTCCCAGAAGCTCTTCTCTAGTCTCCTCCAGGAGAAACTGAGAAGAGGCCACTGGAATTTTTTAGGAGGGGATTTGGGAGGGCCAAAGCCAGAGCCCCTAAAAAATCTCACAACACAGATTTCTAGTGCACAATCTTTGTTCTACTAAAAATTGTCTCTCTAAAATGCTAGTTTGGTGAGTTCTTAATTATTAAATACTTAAGTGTTAGTTCCAGAATAAAGAATGGAAGCTGAAAATCTTATTCTGATTTTAACTATTTTTCAGTTAGAAACTGCAGAAAGAAAAGGGTTGGGTTTTTTTGTTTTGGAAAAAAAAAAAGAAATTTATATATCAGGAGTTAAGGACCTAAGATCAGATTTTGGTTTGATAAAAGTAACAGGACTTTATAAATTAAGAAATGTATTAAAGTTATACGATCAGCTTTTTAATTAGATAACCATATAGGGGTTGGTTTTCTGTGCTTTTACTAAGTATATACTTTGTTTAACTTAAGATATTTTTAAGTTAAAAATACATAATTTGGATTATGATATTGTGCTGTTCATGAATTAAAGAAATATTGCACAATAATTGGAAGTTTAAAATTGTGCTTTAAACAAATAGAATGAATGAATTAAGACAAACTAAATTTCCTATGTATTACTTTATTGTAACTACAGGTTTTGACATTTGATTTATGAATTTCATTAGATTGTTAAGTACAAAGAAAATCTTGTAATCATGAAAAAAAAGGATATATTGAACCATCAGTTAATAAATCTTTATCAAGAACTTTTGGTAAGGAAATCTGATGAGCATTTAACAATTTTAGTCAGTTTAATTAATTTAATCACCAATAAATGAGTTAATTGTGTGATGTCTTTCTTTAAAACCAATATTTGAAAGGAATTTGACTTAGGGTTGTTTGTAAGAGTAATTTAGTTAGGTATATTTCTCCCTGTCATAAACCAAACAGACTCTTCTTTTTGTAAACACCCTCAAGTCCAAGGAAGGTGGTATTTAGAAATTCTTTGGTAATTGGGTTTAGTGCCTGTGAAGAACTTATAGAATTAATACATAATGTCTAAAAATAAATTTTTATATCAATTTAGGTTTGATAAATTCCAATTTCAATAATTTTTTTTGCTTTAAGATTGAATAAGAGAGAAGTCTATCACTTTACAAGTTCATAATTAATGTATTCTCCTTTTCAACACCAGGAATCTTTACTGCTCTCTTTTTTTAAAAAAAAAAGAACTCAAAAAAAAAGACTTCTGTGAAAGGTTTTTTTCATGTATTTTTATAAGGTCTACTAAATATATAAGCTAATTTACTGCAAATAATGTGATATTTGCTTATAGCTATTGGAAAAATTTCTATATTTTTAAGATTAGAATTTGTGAAACAATTAGCTATTGTGTTAATATTAAGAGCATTTAAAGTTTGCAAGTAGAAAAGTTCTTGCTGTGTTTTGAAATTATCCTGTATGAGATTAAGCTCCTGAGAAAACTCATTTTCCTTTTAAGATTGATAAGTATATTTGAGTAGAAGTGAATAAATTCATGAAGTTAATAAATGTTCTACTACTTTGGTTTGTAAGGTAATGACATCTGTAAATATATCCCATTGAATGATCAAATGAGGAGTATTTTAAGAATTTCCTTTCCTGCCCTCTGAAGAAATATAGTTTAAAAGGTCCTCTTTCTTTCTTTTTTGGTCTGCAAGCAGAATTCTGTGCCCTTTTGACTCAAAAGGGGGATAGATATAAGATTCAGTATGAGTGATTGATATGAGATTTAGTATGATTGTAAGCATAATTTTGTAACAATAGCTTTACATTCTAAAATATGGTAATAGTAATTTTGTAATAATCAAACGTTATTATAGAAAATATTTTCAATCATATATATAAGTTAGTGTTACTATACTTTCAATTTTTATTACTAGTCATTATCTCTCTCTCTCTCTCTCTCTCTCTCTCTCTCTCTCTCTTTCTCTCTCTTTTTTTGCAAGGCAATGGAGTTAAGTGACTTGCCCAAAGTCACAAGCTGGGTAATTAAGTGTTTAACGGCAGATTTGAACTCAGGTCCTCCTAACTCCAGGTAATACTCCATCCACTACACCAACCAGCTGCCCCTACTCATTATCTCTTTCTCCATTATTCCTGCAAGGATATCAGCATTGTATGAGTTGTTGTTTGATTATATATGCAAGTGTTTAAGCAAAATAATAGAAATAATAATTATTATTTATTTTCTTTGTTTCTATATGTTATATGTTCCAAATGTTTTATTGAAAAATCATCTGTGCAACTAACATTTGATGATTTTTCTTTGATATTCATTGTTACCACTATGTGATCATAATCAATATATGGTATATTTCTGATGTTTTAGTCTATAAGGTTTAGAGATGAATATCTTCCTGAATAAAGGAAATTTCTATAAAAAAAATATTCAGGGGCCTGAAATTTAGCTTTCTATCTTAAGCCTGAAATACAGGTATCAAAGAAAATACTGTTGGATCATATCCTATAGAAACCAGAAAAATCAAATGGAGATTTTGTTAAAATTTTCAAGGCCAAAAGTTTATGTGAGCTGTGTGGTCTGAGTTTGGCCCCTTGCTGACTCAGTTTTCCAAGAATGTGACATGCAGAAAATGTTTCTCTTCTGGCAGACTGAGGGTCTGGCAGACTGAGGCAATTTTGGCTACCTATGTTACCTCAGCCTGGAGCAAACATCTAAATACATAAGAACCATTGTCCTTTCTTTTATGTCCCTGATCTTCATAGCAAATTGCTATGATCATGTCAGATAATTAATATCAGAACCAGGTATAGAAATTTAAATAACTTTGGTCTACATTTATCTAAATTCTAATAGCAGTTAGATTAGAGAATAGTTTGGCATCACTTTTGCAGTAGAAAACCTTATTGTTATGGGAGTTTATTTTGTTAAAGACCATCCTCCAAATGGGGGAATAACAAAATAATAATAATGCCCATTAATCTGTTCATTAACTTAATGTTTTGTGAATATCAACAAGGAAATTGACAAATCAAATTGTAAATCATCATGATCTAAGGGATTCCAGAATGGACTTGTTTAAAATGTTAAGAAGTTTTTAAAAGAAAGGAAAATCTATACAAGTAACCTGAATTGAAGAGAAATCTCTGAAACAACATCCTTAACCATAGGACTGCATAAGATGACTCCGGAAGAAATGGACCTGAAATCTCTCCCCCCTGCTTGCTATTTGATCTATTCAATCAAAAAAGGGCCTGCCCCCTTTGAAACTGTAATTTGCCTCTTGACATTGTATTATCCACTTTATGTACTATTATGGAATTTATTTTTGCCTGCCCATATTTCTTGGAAAACTTAATTCCTAAAAGATATGTTAAATTTTTTTTCTTCCTCCAATGTGCCCATCATCTCCCTAAATTTGATTGATTTGATTGATCTACAAATGACCTTTATGTCTAAGTTTGATACTGTTTAATTCTATATTTCTGGTTTGAAAATTCATCTCTTAATCTTCACCTAATGGTTATAAATTTCAGTGTACAAAAAGTCAATCTCCTATGTAAGACCTGTCTCCTACATCTAAAGTGCTGACTTGGCTTGTAACAATACTGCCTTGAAAGCTCAGTGATAGCACCAATAAATTCCTTTACTGGAATCAGCAAACCACATCTTGGATGAAGAGAACAGCAATCCTATTGTATTTGTAAATATTTGCTCTCCAACATAAGTGGGATTTTTGTCAATAGGAATTTGAAGCAAATATTAAAAGATATGAATGAACCACATTGTAAAACCATGTCAGCTATGTGAAATCTCATTGTTTACCTCAGTTTTTATTATTCTTTGTCCTTTCTGTATAAAATACCCCCAGAAATTTGCATCTGTGTTGACATTTGTAAGAATGCCATTCACCTATGGGTTTTTGGTAAGATCCTTAAGAATAAAACTATTTATTTCATTTTTAGCATAAGAAATTTAACTATGTGACTCTCCCCATTTTGTGACTCATCATTTCTACCCCTGTAAAATATAAGGAAGATGAACTAGATAATCTCTAAATTCTAGTCCTTATCTATGCTATCTCTATTTCTTTTAAAAAGTTCTTTCTTAAGATGATCCACATCTAGAGTCCAACCTTCCTGGGCAAATGACTGTTCATTGTATAACTTACCTGGTCATCCCATAGCTATCCAGAAATCAGAAGGGGGAAGAGTCAAACATCTACCATCATGCTTTTTCTTCATTTTGTTTTTGTTTGTTTGAGTTGCTTTTTTAAGTCAATTTGATTTAAATAAGGATTAATTCTCTTCAGTTAATTCCTCAAGGAATAATCTTGATCCTAGCCAAGGTATAATATTTATTCATCAACAAATATTTATTGAGGACCAACTGTTTACAATCACCATGAGTGATACCAAGAAAATTTAAAAATGATCTCTGTCCTCATAGTTTGGTAAAGGATATGAGACTGGTATATGAATAACTGTAGCACAAGGTGTAATGCAGCTATGAGACATAGTACCACACTCCCCTACTTCTAGTTCAATTCATTCAGGGATTGGAATAGAGTCTTGGGCAGCTAGGTGGTACAGTGGATAGAGCACCAGCCCTGGAGTCAGGAGGACCTGAGTTCAAATCCAGCCTCAGACAGTTAATAATTGCTTAACTGTGTGACCGTAGGCAAGTCACTTAACCCTATTGCCTTAAATTTAAAATAAAAGAAGAGCCTTGATCTGTGATTCATTAGTATAGAGAATTACTTTAGGGAACTCCCTATGATCAATGCAGATTAGCACTTTTTTTTGGAAATAGTCTTAGAGAGTTGTCTATAGAACTCTTGAGTTCTTGGGTGACTGTCTCAGGGTCCCATAGCTGTCAGAAGCAGAAGCTGAACTAAGTTCTACTGGTATAAGCTCATCTTTATCTACCTCTCTAAGTTATCTCTCAAGAAGATATTTTGAAACTGGGTTCTGAATGAATTCATTCAAGGCCTAACATTCTCTTGCATGGTGAATGGTACTTGCCATCCACCATCTTACCTCCCACTCACTTCTTGTCTACTTATAATCTGGATTCCCTCCCACTGTACTGAAATTATCCTAAAGTCACCAATGATCTCTTTATTTCTTAATCCAATAGTTTTTGACTAATCCATATCCTTGAACTTTATGAAGTGTTCCATTGTCGACCATTCTCTTTTTCTGGATATTCCTGCCTCCCTGGGTTTTCATCATGTTTTTCTCTTGGTTGTCCTTCTACCTATTTGATATTTATCCTTCTCAATCTCCTTTGCAAAATCATCACCCATGTGTACCAGGTCTTGGACCTTTGTTTTCTTTTCTTTCTACACTCTCTCCTTATGATCCCATCCCTTCCCAACTATCATCTTCATGCAGATAACTCCTATATCTATACATCAAGTATATATTTCTCCACTGATCTCCTATATTATATCTCTGACTGCTTGTTTGACATCTTTACCTGATTATTCCATAGGGCTCTCAAACGCAGCAAGTCCTTTAAATTTATTATCTCTCCCATTAAAACTTTTCTTTCTCTTACTAGCTATGTAACCCTGAGCCATTCCCTTATTAGCTCCATTTTCTTCCTCTATAAAAGGGAAATAGAGTTGTTATGATAAAATGTGATAAAATTTTAAAGTATTGTGCAAACCTGAAGGTGCTATATAAATTTGTATTGTAATCATTGTTGTATCTTTTATTGTATATTGTGTATGTTGTCTACACTCAGTAGAATGTAATCTTCTTGGGACGAGAATTATTTGATTTTCTCAAGCATCTAGTATCATGACATAAAGGAAATAGGAAATAAATGCTGCCTCAAGGAATTATCAGATTATATTATGATATACTGATTTCTGGGTCATGGGCAGCAGTGTGCTGATAAATATTTAATGATCAATTCTCTAGAAAATTGTACTTACAACAATCTGAATTATCAATATTTTCTCTATCCCATTCTTAAATCTAGGCAATCAATAAAACAAATCAAATCCTGATTTCTAGGGATTACTGGCCTAAACCTACTCCAGAATACCCCCGGGTACAAACTTAACATCGCCTCCAAATTTCTTTAAATATCTCTCCTCATCTTAAGTAAAATTGTTTCCTTTGAATGACTCTGTCAATCAAAATTTCTATTGATCATACTAAAAAAGTCTGAGCATTACTTACTAAGGGAATCAGGTATACTCCCAAATCCCACAGGAAAAAATTTTAAATATCTATGAGGAAGGGTTCCCTAGAGCATAGCAAGTTAGCTTCAGATTCCTTTGCCAATAAAATAGCTCTTAGTTTTTCCTGTTCTCCTTTTAGTCTGTCATTATCTCAGACTTATAGGTAGCCTTTGCTGCTAAATCTGGTTGCTCCCTAAAGTGCCCTGGACCTTTACCAGAAGATGGATAATGCCCATAACTTATTGGCTAATGCTCTAGGCCCTCCCAATCCCTCACTCAAAGGAATATTTTTTTCTTGATTCAGAGACATGGAAGGAATAAATGAGCAATATTGGGATGCTCAAAGCCATTTATTTCTCTAGGAACAAAGAGTAAAATCTGCTAATTAAGGGGAAATGGCAAGCATTCACAGAACCTGGAAGGCTTGTCTCTGCTCTGTTGAAGTGTCTCCTGAAAAAGAGGTAGAAGAAGGATCTAACCTTGAAACTTTCATTTGGAAATGTTTTGACCTTGTGTATTTTGTTGGGGAGGTAGAAGTGAAGCAGACACAGCACTGATCCAAATGAAATGTCTCTGAAAAATAATTCAATTCAATCCACAGGAAGACTAAAGGTCAACTGCATGTCTTATGCCAGTTTGGGCATCCTCTTCCACTGAAGACAACTGGAGATATTTTTTAAATTTATTTTTATTATTTTTATTAAAGATATTATTTGAGTTTTACAATTTCCCCCCGCAATCTTACTTCCCTCCCCCCACACCCTCACTGAAAGCAATCTGTTAGTCTTTACTTTGTTTCCATGTTGTACATTGATCCAAACTGAGTGTGATGAGAGAGAAATCATATCCTTAAGGAAGAGATAAAAAGTCTAAGAAATAACAAGATCTGACAATAAGATATCTGTTTTTTTCCCCCTAAATTAAAGGGAATAGTCCTTGAACTTTGTTCAAACTCCACGACTCTTTATCTGGATACAGATGGCACTCTCCATTGCAGACAGCCCAAAATTGTTCCCGATTGTTGCACTGATGGAATGAGTGAGTCCTTCAAGGTTGAACATCACCTCCATGTTGCTGTTAGGGTATATAGCGTTTTTCTGGTTCTGCTCATCTCACTCAGCATCAACTCATGCAAATCCCTCCAGGCTTCCCTGAAATCTCATCCCTCCTGGTTTCTAATAGAACAATAGTGTTCCATGACATACATAGACCACAGCTTGCTAAGCCATTCCCCAGTTAAAGGACATTTACTTGATTTCCAATTCTTTGCCACAGCAAACAGGGTTGCTATAAATATTTTTGTACAAGTGATGTTTTTACCCTTTTTATCATCTCTTCAGGGTACAGACCCAGTAGTGGTATTGCTGGGTCAAAGGGTATGCACATTTTTATTGCCCTTTGGGCATAGTTCCAAATTTCTCTCCAGAAAGGTTGGATGAGTTCACAGCTCCACCAACAGTGTAATATTGTCCCAGATTTCCCACAACCCTTCCAACATTGATCATTATCCTTTCTGGTCACATTGGCCAGTCTGAGAGGTGTGAGGTGGTACCTCAGAGATGCTTTAATTTGCATTTCTCTAATAATTAATGATTTAGAGCAATTTTTCATATGGCTATGGATTGTTTTGATCTCCTCATCTGTAAATTGCCTTTGCATATCCTTTGACCATTTGTCAATTGGGGAATGGCTTTTTGTTTTAAAAATATGACTCCGTTCTCTGTATATTTTAGAAATTAGTCCTTTGTCAGAATCATTAGTTGTAAAGATTGTTTCCCAATTTACTACATTTCTTTTGATCTTGGTTACAGTGGTTTTATCTGTGCAAAAGCTTTTTAATTTAATGTAATCAAAATCATCTAGTTGTTTTTTGGTGATGTTCTCCAACTCTTCCTTAGACATAAACTGCTCCCCTTTCCATAGATCTGACAGGTAAACTAGTCCTTGATCTTCTAATTTGCTTATAGTATTGGTTTTTTTATGTCTAAGTCCTGTAACCAATTGGAGCTTATCTTGGTAAAGGGTGTTAGGTGTTGGTCTAATCTAAGTTTCTTCCATACTAACTTCCAATTTCCCAGCAGTTTTTTATCAAAGAGAGAGTTTTTATCCCAATAGCTGGATTTTTTATCAAACAGCAGAGTACTATAATCGTCTCCTGCTTTTTGCACCTAGTCTATTCCACTGGTCCACCACTCTATTTCTTATCCAATACCAAACACTGATGCTTTATAATATAATTTTAGATCAGGTAGAGCTAAACCACCTTCTTTTGCACTTTTTTTTCATTAAGTTTCTGGAAATTCTCGACTTTTTATTTCTCCATATGAATTTACTTACAATTTTTTCTAAATCATTAAAGTAATTTTTTGGAATTTTAATTGGTAGGGCACTAAACAGGTAGTTTAGTTTTGGTAGAATTGTCATTTTTATTATATTAGCTCTACCTATCCATGAGCAGTTGATATTTGCCCAGTTATTTAAATCTGATTTAATTTGTGTGAGAAGTGTTTTATAATTGTTTTCAAAAAGTTTCTGAGTCTGTCTTGGCAAATAGACTCCCAAGTATTTTATATTGTCTGAGGTTACTTTGAATGGGATTTCTCTTTCTAGCTCTTCCTTCTGTATCTTGCTAGACATATATAGAAAAGTTGAGGATTTATGAGGGTTTATTTTATAACCTGCAACTTTGCTAAAATTGCTAATTGTTTCCAGTAGTTTTTTGGATGATTTCTTGGGATTCTCTAGGTAGACCATCATGTCATCTGAACAGAGTGAGAGTTTTGTCTCTTCTTTTCCAATTCTAATTCCTTCAATTTCTTTTTATTCTCTAATTGCTGAAGCTAACATTAGTGGTGATAATGGGCACCCTTGGTAACTGGAGATATCCATGTGGTTTGTATTAAGAAAGCTTGATGAGGTATTTGATTTTTTTAAAATATATTTTTATTTATTTTATTAAATATTTCCTGATTACATGTAAAAGACTTAACATTCATTTTAAAAATTTCGAGTTAAAAATTGTCTGCCTCTCCACTACCCATTAAAAAGGCAAGTCATATGATATAAATTATACATATGAAGTCATAAAAATATATTTCCATAAAAGCTATGTTGCAAAATAAAACATATACACAATTTTAAAAGAAAAAAGTTTAAAAATTATGTTTCAATCTGTATTCAGAGTTCATTGCTTCTCTCAATGGAAATTGATAACATTTTTCATCATTGGGTCATTTGAATTGTCTTGGATCATTGCCTTGATCAGTTTAGCCAAGTTAGTTTAGCCAGTTGATCATCCTTTAAACACTCTGTACAGTAATCTTCTTGTTCTGCTTACTTCACTCTACACTAGTTCATATAAGTGTTCATAGAAGTTTTCTGATGTCAGTTTCCTCATCATTGCTTACAGCACAATAGTATTCTATAAGAATTATAAATCACAACTTGATTTAGTTTAGTTTAGTTTGTTTAGTTATTCCCCAATTGATGGATATACCTTTGATATCGAATTCTTTGCCACCACAAAAAGAGCTGCTATAAATATTTTTACGCAAATAGGCCCTTTTCCCTTTTTTTGCTCTCTTTGAAATACAAACCTAGTAATTGTTTTGCATGATCAGAAGGTATACAACATTTTACAACCCATTGGACATAGTTCAAAATTGTTGTTGAGAATGGTTGGATCAATTTATAATTCCACCAACAGGACATTAGTGTCCTTATTTTTCTATATCCCCATAACTTGTCATTTTCGTTTTCTGTCCATATTAGCCAATCTGATAGGTGTGAGGTAGTAGTTTAGTTATTTTAATTTTCATTTCTATAATCAATAAGGATTTAGAGCATCATTTCTATCAAATAGCTTTGATTCTTTTTTTCTGTTTATATCTTTTGTCCATTTATCAATTGAGAAATGACTTGTATTTTTAAAAAATTGGTTCAGTTCCCTAGATATCTAAGACATAAGGTCTTTATCAGAAGAATTTGCTATAAAAAAATTTCCCCATTTTTCCTGTTTTCCTTCTGATTTTAGTTGCATTGATTTTGTTTATTTAAAAAACTTTTTTAAATTCCATGTAATCAAAATTATCCATTTTTATTAACATGATCATTTCTATCTCATCTGATCATAAATTCTTCTCTTAGCATTTATTTTTAAAGACCATAGGATCTAAATGCTGTGTTATAAGGGATTTTAGAGTCCATCCAGTCTAACCTCAATTTATACCATAGAAAAATGAAATATCTTGTCCAAGGTGAAACTTCTGGTATCAAAAGTAGGATTTGTACACAGGTTCTCTGACTCCAGAATCATTATTTTTGCTACTACATCAGCCATCCCATAAGAAGAGAGGTTATTTTTTCAATGATAGTACAAATCTTCAAAGTACAGAAGCACAATATGTAAATGCACAAAATAATGAGCCCCTGTCTGGTTGGAAAGGATAGTCAATTAGCAAACAAAGGAAGGCAACTGGGATAGTGAAATGCCTTTAACTCATCTCATAGAAGGATAAAATGAAGTAGCTAGAGGTGTTCAGTCTAGAGAAGACTTGGGGGTGGGCATGATCATTTTCTTCATGTCTTTGAAGGACAATCTTATGGAAGAGATGGTAGACTTTTGCCAGTTGGTCCAAGTGAGCAGGACCAGAAATAATACGCAGAAGTTGCAAGGAAGAAAATTTAGGCTCGGGATAAGGAAAACTTGCCAAAATTCAGAGGGAGGGATCCAAAAGAAGAAACCACAGAGGAGGTAGCATGTTGCCCTTCACAGGAGCCCTTCAAGGAAAGTCTAGATGATTAGTTGTCAGTTATATCGTAGAAGGGATTTTTTATCATAAGAGTTGAATTCATAAAAAAGAATCACTGAGGACCATTCTAAACCTGAAATTTGGATTCAGTGTCCCATTTGGAAAATTTATTTCTGTGAAAGGCCCTGGATAATCAAATCATCTGTTTTTTTAAAAGTAAGGATGAGTCCTTCCCCTTATAATCATACCCATTCCATACAAAGTTATATTGAGGAGAACCTAGTGTAAAAGGAAAGAAATTTGACTTAGAGATAGGAACCCAACGGAGAAGCAAAATTAGGATTAAACATGGTCCATATCCTTCTAGAACTTCTGGTACAGTCAGGGAATAAGATACCAGTGTAGGTGAGACAATAGTGCATAATATGTACTATTAGAGAGGCATTTATCAAAATACTCTATGGAATCTGAGAGGGAAGGATATTAGAAACTATACATTCACAGAGAGAACATTAGATCCAAGAGCTCTACCTTCTATATTACAGCAAACATTGGAAGAGTATCAATTACAACTATGTCATCATAGCTGTCATAGTCTGCTTAATCAATTAAGTTGCAGAAAAAGACACCTTTGTTTCCATGATTCTCTAAATATTCAGCAAGTGTTTAATTATTCATTTAATAATTCTAACCCATGTCTCTGCAGAATTTTTATAATATTATCTAGAGTATTTCCTTATTAGTTATTTAGTACAAAACAGGCATCATTGCACACAATCAACATGCTAAAGGTTAATGACTGGGTTCTCTTGCAGACCACATTCATGATAGGGAAAATTGTATATATTTACTTCAAACAAAATAATTCACTTAGACTAGTTCCCAACATACCAAAAAAAACCAGTTTTAGTTTATCAGAATATAAAACTTAATTGACCTATCATTTCAACTTTTTTTTTTTAGGTTTTTGCAAGGCAAATGGGGTTAAGTGGCTTGCCCAAGACCACACAGCTAAGTAATTATTAAGTGTCTGAGACCGGATTTGAACCCAGGTACTCCTGACTCCAAGGCTGGTGCTTTATCCACTACGCCACCTAGCCACCACCTAGCGGCCACCTAGCCGCCCCTTGAGCTATCATTTTGCTGAGTTAGGTGAAACAAAACTTTTACTGACCTATAATTAGTCTGAGCTAACTTTCAAATCAAGTAAACTGTACATCTAGTCTGGTTCTTTTGTATGTTTTTTGACATCCAACTTTACTTTTCTTTTTTTGTGACTTTAGCACAAGAAGGATCAGACACATCAACTGACTCATGGGTTTTCAAAATAATTTTGCTTTAATTTCTGTGTAAACACATTTTTAATTCAAATAATTATAACCAGATATCACTTTACTTAAAAATAAACATTTTCATCCAATTATTTCTTTGCTTTATGGGCAAATAAAAATGTACCAAGTCATTTGATGCAACTTGGGCCTCAAGGTAATATGAAATACTGTTCCTTTTAAGGATATGGCAGCTACTCAGTTCTCTGTCTGCCCTGGTTCTCCAGTCTACAGCCAAGGACAAATTTGGACCAACAGGAAAAGCTATGATCTTGCCAAATTTTACAAACTAAGAGTTATTGAGTCTCATTAATAAGTTCTGATTTGCAATACACCCATCAGAAATTATATGATTATATCAATAGATGCTGAAAAAGCTTTTGACAAAATATAGCACCCATTCCTACTAAAAAACATTAGAGAGTGTAGGAATAAATGGACTGTTCCTTAGAATAATAAGCAGTATCTATCTGAAACCATCAACAAGCATTATATTCAATGGGGAGAGGCTAGAGGCATTCCCAATAAGATCAGGGGGTGAAACAAGGATGCCCATTATCACTATGACTATTCAATATCTTATTAGAAAGCAGTGGATAGAGTACCAGCCCTGGAGTCAGGAGTACCTGAGTTCAAATCCGGCCTCAGACACTTAATAATTACCTAGCTGTGTGGCCTTAGGCAAGTCACTTAACACCATTGCCTTGCAAAAAAAAAAAAGAAAGAAAGAAATGTTAGTTTCAGCAATAAGAGAAGAAAAAGAAATTGAAGGAATTAGAATTGGGAAGGAAGAGACAAAACTCTCACTCTTTGCAGATGACATAATGGTCTACCTAAAGAATCCCAAGAAATTATCCAAAAAGCAAAGTAACCTCAGACTATATAAAATACCTGGGAATCTATTTGCCAAGGCATACTCAGAAAATTTTTGAAAACAATTATAAAACACTTCTCACACAAATTAAATCAGATTTAAATAACTGGGCAAATATCAACTGCTCATGGATAGGTAGAGCTAATATAATAAAAATGACAATTCTACCAAAACTAAACTACCTGTTTAGTGCCCTACCAATCAAAATTCCAAAAAAAATATTTTAATGAGTTAGAAAAAGTTGTAAATAAATTCATATAGAGAAATAAAAAGGCAAGAATTTCCAGGGATTCAATAAAAAAAGTGCAAAAGAAGGTGGCTTAGCCCTACCTGATCTAAAATTATATTATAAAGCATCAATCATCAAAAGTGTTTGGTATTGGCTAAGAAATACAGTGGTGGACCAGTGGAATAGACTAGGTGCAATAGCAGGAAATTATTATAGTAATCTGCTGTTTGATAAACACAGAGTCCAGCTATTGGGATAAAATCTCTCTCTTCGATAAAAAGTGCTTGGAAAATTGGAAGTTAGTATGGAAAAAACTTAGATTAGACCAACACCTCACACCCTATACCAAGATAAGATCCAAATGGATACAGGATTTAGACATAAAAAAAATACTATAAGCAAACTAGAAGATGAAGGACTAGTTTACCTGTCAGATCTATGGAAAGGGAAGTTTATGACCAAGGAAAAGATGGAGAAAATCACTAAAAACAAATTAGATGATTTTGATTACATTAAATTAAAAAACTTTTGCACAGACAAAACCACTGCAACCAAGATCGAATGAAATGTAGTAACAATCTTTATGGGAAACAATCTTTATGGGAAACAATCTTTACAACTAATGTTTCTGACAAAGGATTCATTTCTAAAATATGCAGAGAACTGAGTCAAATTTTTAAAAAAGGCCATTTCCTAATTGACAAATAGTCAAAGGATATGCAAAGGCAATTTACAGATGAGGAAATGAAAGTGAATCAGTCATATGAAAAACTGCTCTAAATAATTACTTATTAGAGAAATCCAAATTAAAGCATCTCTTAGGTACCACCTCACACCTCTCAGACTGGTCAATAACCATTGTTGGAAGGGTTGTGGGAAATCTGAGACACTAATACATTGTTGGTGGAGCTGTGACCTCATACAACCTTTCTGGAGAGCAGTCTGGAACTATGCCCAAAGGGCAACAAAAATGTGCATACCCTTTGATCCAGCAATAGCACTCACTACTGGGCCTATCCCCTGAAGAGATGATAAAAAAGGGTAAAAACATCACTAGTGCAAAAATATTCATAACAGCCCTGTTTTGGTGGCAAAGAATTGGAAATCAAGTAAATGTTCTTCAATTGGGGAATGGTTTAGCAAACTGTGGTATATGTATGTCATGGAACACTATTGCTCTATTAGAAATCAGGAAGGATGGGAATTCAGGGAAGCCTGGAGGGATTTGCATGAACTGATGCTGAGCAGGATGAGCAGAACCAGAAAAACATTGTACACCCTAACAGCAACATGGGGGTGATGATCAACCTTGATGGACTTACTCATTCCATCAGTGCAGCAATCAGGGACAATTTGGGGCTGTCTGCAATTGAGTGTACCATCCATATCCAGAGAAAGAACTGTGAAGTTTGAACAAAGACCAAGGATTATTACCTTTAATTTAGGTAAAAAACCTTATGTTCTAATCTAGCTATCTCTTTTACTTTATGTTTCTTTTTAGTATTTAATATTTATTTATTCTCTTTTTGTACAAATGTTTTTTATACATTATTCTTGTTTAAGAGTAAACAAAATACCCCCCCTCTCCCCAAAAAATATAGACTTGCTTGAGCAATAAAGTAAAGGGGAGAGAAAAAAATTAAAATAAAAAAATAATAGTAATAATTGTAGGTATGGCCAGGTGGCGCAATGGACGGAGCACCAGCCCTGGAGCCAGGAGCGCCTGAGCCCATATCCGGCCCCATACACCCAACAATCACCCAGCCGTGTGACATGCAAGCCACCCCAACCCCACTGCCCTGCAAAAACAAAAAGAAAAAAGAAAAAAAAGACCCAAAATAAAATAAAATAGTAATAACAGTAGGGGTGGCTGGGTGGCAGACAGAGCATTGACCCTTGAGCCAGGAGCACCCGGATCCAAATCCAGCCTCAGACACCTAACGATCACCCTGCTATGTGGCCCCAGGCAGGCCACCCAGCCCCATTTGCCCTGCCCCCCCAAAATAATAATAATAATAATAATAATGAAAAATGTGCTTCAGTCTTTGTTCCAACACCAACAACTCTGTCATGGGTAGATCATATTCTTTATGATAAGTCCACTGCAAAAGTTACTTCCATATTTTTCCACTGTTGCCACTGCTGATCGCAACTCCCTCCTTTCATATTTCTCCACTACCATGTACTATATTTTCTCTCTCCTTTTACTGACTCTGCTGTAGGGTAGCTGAGTGGTGCAGCAGACAGATCCCTGGCCTGGGGCCATACCACCCCTTAGGCCCAGCATCTACCTGGCCCTGTGGTCCCGGACAGGCCATCCAATCCCAGCCCCTTGCAAGAAGTAAAAAAAGAAAATGTGTTATATCTGACCACTCTACCCCTCATGACCCATCCTTTCCTCCATCACTCACATACCCCCTTCCCTCTGTCCCCCCCTTACTCCAGATGTCTGTACCCCATTGAGTATATATGCTGTATCCTCTCCTAGCCACCTCTGATGAGAGTGAAGATTCCCTCATTATCCCTCAACTTACCCTCTTCCATATCATTGCAATATCTCATTGTAAAAAAGAAAAATCTTATTATATGAAATATCTTAGCCTATTCCTCCTCTCCTTTTTCTTTCTCCCATTACATTTCCCTTTTTCCTATTGACTCCATTTTTACACCACATTTTATCCTCAAATTCAGCTTTCTCTTGTGCTTCATCTATAAAAGCTCCTTCTATCTGCTCTACTAACTGAGAAGGTTCATATGAGTATTATCAGTGTCATTTTTCTATACAGGAATATATGCAGTTCATCATCATGAAGTCCCTCATATTTTCCCCTTCTCCTCCAATCTCTATGCTTCATCTGAGGCCTGTATTTGAAGATCAAACCTTCTGTTCAGCTCTGGCCATTCCAACAGGAACATTTGAAATTCCCCTGGTTCATTGAAAGTCCATCTTTTTCCTGGAAGAGGACATTCATTTTTGCTGAGTAGTTGATTCTTGGTTGCATTCCAAGCTCTTTTGCCTTCCGGAATATTATATTCCAAGCCCTACGAGCTTTTAATGTAGTTGCTGCTAAGTCCTGTGTGATCCTCACTGAAGCTGCATGATATTTGAATTGCGTCCTTCTGGCTGCTTGTAATATTTTCTCTTTGACTTGGGTGTTCTGGAACTTGGCTATAGTGTTCCTGGGGGTTGGTTTTTTTGGGATCTCTTTCTCGGGGGGATCGGTGGATTCTCTCCATTTCTATTTTGCCCTCTGCTTCTAGGATATCAGGGAAATTTTCCTGTAGTAATTCTTTGAAAATGATGTCAAGTCTCTTTTCCTGATCATGACTTTCAGGTATTCTAATAATTTTTAAATTATCTTTCCTAAATCTGTGTTCCGTATCATTTGTTTTTTCAATGAAAGTTACACATTTTCTTCTAATTTTTCATTTTTTTGGTTTTGAAGTAATGAGTCCTGATTTCTTGCAAATTCATCAATCTCCCTGAGTTCTATTCTTTGTCTGAAGGATTTGTTTTCCTCGAAGAGCTTTCTTATTTCTTTTTCCATCTGGCCAATTTTGCTTTTTAAAGTATTCTTCTCCTCAATAACTTTTTGAACTGTTTTATCCATTTGACCTAAGCTGGTTTTTAGCATGCTAATTTCTTTAGCATTTTTTTGGATTTCCTTGACTAGGCTGCTGACTTCATTTTCATGTTTTTCCTGCATCTCTCTCATTTCTTTTCCCAGTTTTTCTTCTAACTCCCTCATTTGATTTTCAAAGTCTTTTTATGAGCTCTGTCATAGCCTGATCCCAATTTCTGTTTTTCTTGGAGTCTTTAGATGCAGGAGCTTATGTTTCCTCATCTTCTGACTGAGTATATTGATCCTTCTTGGGATCATATGTAATGTATTTCTCAATGGTGTTCCTCTTTTTTTCTCTGCTTGCTCATTTTCCCAGCCTAAGCCTGTTTTGGGGGTGCTTCCTGAGCTTTTGGGACACTCCCACAAGGGTCTCAGTGTGTGAAGCTCTGTCCTCCCTCCTGGTCTGTGAATGACCATATGCCCCCCCCCACGGGGCTGAGGTGGAGGGGGCCCCTGCTGTTCTGTGGTGGGGCCTAGACTGCAATCAGGATCTGAATGTTTTCAGAGCCCCAGAGTCCTGTTCCAGGGTCAGAGGACAGAGCTTGGCAGTCTCTCTTCAATCCAGTCCTAGGTTCAATGGGCTCATGCCCTGGGGGCTCCTGCTTACTGGCTCAGTGTACTTGTGTTTACTGGATCTGGAATGCAGTGGCCATGATGCTTGCTGTTTGCCCTGAGGGCTGGACTTCATGTGCTCACTTTGACAGAGGTCCCCCAGCTGTTCCCCCAATTTGTGCTAGGTGCTCCCCAGGGCATAGCTCAGGAATCTCCCCCACTGCTGTGAGCTGAGGCTACCAATGCCCTGGGGCTGCCTTCGGGAGGCTGAAGTTCTTTTGCTCTGGCGGGCCACCCCTCTGGCGGCCATGCTCCAACCCCAGGGAGCAGAGCCTTTCTGCTCTTTTCCTGGTTACCTTGAGTAGGAGAACTGCTTCACTGGGTCCCTCTGTGGGTTCTGTCTCTCAAAAATTTAGTTAAAGTCCTTAGCTTTGAGGATTTATGAAAGAGTGCTTAAGACAGGATCTGCTCTTGTCGCCATCTTGGCTCTGCCCCCCTACTTTATGTTTCTTCCTTAAGGATATGATTTCTTTCTCATCACATTCAATTTGGATCAGTGTATACCATGGAAACAATGTAAAGACTGGCAAATTGCCTTCTTGGGGGGGGGGGTGGAGGGAGGGAAATAAGATTAGAGGAAAAATTGTAAAACTCAAAAAATAAATAAAATCTTTATTAAAAAAAAGAACATAGGGTAAAAAAAAGTTTTGACTTGGAGAGAAGACCTCAATAGGACACTCACATATTTGTAGGCAGATAATGGGAAGTACACCTGTCCTTTGTGAGTTCTGAATATTACTCTTAGTTTATTCTATGAAAGGTAATATAGTGTAGTGGGAAGAGAAATGGATCTAAGAGTTTGAAGACCTGGATTTGCATGCCAATTTTGTGTCCTGCTACCTGTGTGACTTTGGGTAAGTTACTTAACCTCATTGGACTTCAATTTCCTCATTGACAGAATGTGGGGACTGGATGATATGACCTCTAAGTTCATTTCCTACCCTAAATCAATGATCCATTTACCTAATATGGAAAGACAACAAGCATTCATTAAATTCTTATTATGTGACTGGCTATAAATATTAACAAAAAAGAAGGCCCTACCTTCAAGGACTTTACATTCTAAGGAGGAAAAATCACACAAAACAGCATTTAAAAATAAGGTGGGGGGGGGCAGCTAGGTGGCATAGTGGATAAAGCACCAGCCCTGGAGTCAGGAGTACCTGGGTTCAAATCCTGTCTCAGACACTTAATAATTACCTAGCTGTGTGGCCTTGGGCAAGCAAGCCACTTAACCCCATTTGCCTTGCAAAAAAAAAAAAAAAAAACCTTAAAATAAAAAAAATAAGGTAGGGATGAAGATATTCTTGGTGGGCATGGTACTGAAGTCCAAAAAGTCATAATGATAACTGGGAGGGAAATGAAGTTGCTGGACTAGATCCCTCCCCCCAAAATGGAAGCCTTGAGAAGGACTCACTAATGGAGAGGGGCATCAATATGGCAGATGGATGTTCCATAGTTCAGAGACCCAGGGCCCTGCAAGATGTTATAAGGTGAGATTACAGCTGAGAAACAGTGAGAGAAGAGGTAAGAACTGTAGGAATATCTAAGGCCAGGTGCTGTTGAAGTGTTAATAAGAGTTCCCTGACTCTTACCTTAGGCAGTTAGCACCAGTATGTTGGTTAAATTCCAGATCAAGGGTTTGTCTTCCTATCTAATTTGCTCTCTGAAGTTTCAATTAGATAAGGGATCCTTTAGTTTGAGAAGACTATTGAATTAGTGCCAACTAGGAAGCACAGTGGATAGAGAACTGGCCTTGGAGTTAGGACACTTACTACCTGTGTGACCCTAGGCAAGTCTCAGTTTCCTTATCTGTATAAATGAAAAGAAATGGCAAACTTCTCCAATATCTTTGTCTTTAAAAAATGGGGTCCTAGGGACGGCTAGGTGGTGCAATGGATAGAGCACCAGCCCTGGAGTCAGGAGTACCTGAGTTCAAATCTGGCCTCATACACTTAATAATTACCTAGCTGTGTGGCCTTGGGCAAGCCACTCAACCCCATTGCCTTGCAAAAAAAAAAAAAAAAACTAAAAAAATGGGGTCCTGAAGAGTTGGGTATGAATGAATATTCTTCTATTAACCATAGCAATATGATGATAAAAATTCAGAAACCAGTATATATGAAGTCATTATGTGTCTGACCAAGTTAGATCAGGTTTCAGGGTCAGTTTGTAGGTATATTGTATGTATGTCATTAAACCAAAACCTCTCAGAGGCCTCATGTATACCTCTTTACCAAAGTGACCTTGCCAGAAAAATGTCCCATTATAGCAGACAAAAAACTACTTGTGTCCTCCATAATTAAAGCATAAAGAAACCATCCTGAATGGGCACAATAATTCATCTATATCCATGTAGACCATTCATTCATTCAACTAATGTTCAAATACCTATTGTGTGCTGAGGATCAGATACAAAGTTTAGATAAGATATGGTCCCTAGTCTTTAGGAGTTCCCAGTTTAATAGAAAGATAATTGCCACCACTTAAAACTAAAATATGGAATATATCAAAATAGGCACATTGGAGAGATGAAAAATGAAGTACCCTCTACAAAAAAAGTTCAATATGACCTTGACAGAGCTGCATGAGATAATGTTAGTCTTAGAGACAAAAAGACTTATATTCACATCCCAACTCTTATACTTCCCTAGCTATGTGACCCTAAGCAAATCACTTAACTGCTCTGAATTTCATCTGTAAAATGGGGATTTTGGATGTGATGGCTTCTATGGTCCCTCCCCACTTTAAATCTATGATCCTATGGTTGGGAGAGGTGGTGTATGAATTGAGATTTAAAGGGTAGAAAAGAATTAATTGTATAAAAAGAGGAGGGATGGAATTTCAGGCATAAGGAACAGCATGAAAAATCATCTTAGAGATAGAAGGGCAATATGGTATGTTTGGAAGTCCTGGAATAATCCAGCTTGCCTATCACCTGGAATGTGTGGAAGGGAGAAACATGAGATAAAACTGGGAAGGGAAGGTAGTATCAATACAGGGCTTGATATGAGCCATTAAACATTACAGTTAATTCCTTCTACATTGCAATTTTCCCCATCATGATTTCAATATATCAATATGCAGTATTCCAAGCAGGTGATATGAGGCTATAGACTACAATGATGACAAGAGGAATAGAGAAGTTGCAGCCTTAAGAAGTAGCATCAAGAGAACTTGGTAATTGACTGACTATAAGAGATCAAAAAAGGGGAAAAAACCAAAGATAATCTTTGGAAGACTAGAAGTGGAATGGAGAAGTATTAATAGGATATCCAAGTATAAATGCCCTGAAAGATTCACCTGATTCTTAAAAGGGATATCAGGACTGGAGATAGAGATTTGGGCATCATCTAAATAAAATTGGGTAGTCATTGAAGTAAGGGAGAGATGGTGGAAGAAACCCAAAAGTAGATCCTTGAGAAAGATCTAAATAATAATCCATAACACATTTTGTGTCTGTGTTCCTTTGGCAGGATGCCTATTGATCCATTCTCATAATGTTCTAAAAAATTAATAATTGGAAGACAGGCAAAATTTCAGTTAGAAGATAGTGAAAATAAAAATGTGATTTTTTTTTCTCATCTGAATTCAGACCCTTTGATATCTTTTCATGGATCCTTTGTAGGTCCATGGATTCCAGGTACTCTAAATAAAGGGATCCGGAAAAAGTAAGGAACCAATAAAGGAAGTTAAGGAGTAGTTAAAGAGGTTTGGAGAATTTATGCAAGTGAATGAGTGAATGAATAAATAAATGAACTTTTTTTTAAGTGTTTAGTATGTGAAAAGCTAGGGGTTACAGTGGATACAGCACTAGTCCTTGAGTCAGGAAGACCTGAATTCAAATGTGAACTCAGATACTTGACACTTACTAGTTATGTGACCTTGGGCAAGTCACTTAACCCTGATTGTCTCATAGGGCAAACTGCAGTCGTCCTGATCCATATCTGGCCAGTGGATCCAGATAGCTCTGAAGGAGAAAGTGAGTGAGATGACTTTGCACAGCACCCTTTTACTCAAATCCAATTCAAGTTCTTGTCATGGCATCACTTACCTGATATCATGGCCTTCTTCAAGAACGAAGGGTGAACTGCAACAGTGAGTGGAAAGTACCATAGTAAGTGTTGGGAGAACAAGTTAAAAAGCAAGTTAGTCACAGTTTTCAAGGAACTCAACTTCTAATTTAGAGAGAAATAATGGAAAGAACCAGTGACCCTTAGAACACAGTGAAAATGCATAAATCAGTGCATTTCCTTTATTGTCATCTTCTTAGATTAAACCATTTGACTATGTCTAGGACTCTTTCATCAAGAATTTTCATTTTGATAGGTGTCCCTATTAAGAAGTAGGATTGTAGCACCTTCAAAGGCAATTACCAGATCTCACTAACAAAAAGGTTATCCCCTTGGACAATAGGACCAGTAGTATGAAGAGAAAGGAGAATGATAATGCCAATCCCAGGGTTCTTGACCTATAGGTGGTAATTGGTTGGTGGTTGGGATTGATAGTAACAGGGATGGTTACTAATAGCTCCAAAAAGATCAAGTAAAGGTGAGAACCCTAGATCTCTGCAGCATCTTTGCATATCTATCCTCATCCAGTGGTTTAAGGTTCATAGAAGCTCCATTCCACTATAAAGTTGAAAAGGAGTACGAATTCAATTCAATCCAAATATTATGTGCAAAGAACTATATTAGGTGTCACAGATACAAAAGCAAGATTATAAATGTCCCTGCCCTCAATGAGTTTATTTTCTATTGGGATAGATTGAAGGGAAAGGAAGATACAACTTTTGTCCATATAGCTAAGTTCATGATGATATGAGAAGGAAGAGAGCTTTAAAGAGGTTTACACAACTTCACCTTAGTAGTTGAGAAAAATGAGACTTAGGTTAGATGACTTGCATGTGGTCCTATGCCATCTCCTACATTTTGGGACAAGGAACTTACATAAGGATATGGCAGAAAAAGAAATTCTAGAGAATTATAAGCAGGGCCCAAAGAGGAATGAAGGTGTGAACATGGAAAGTCTGGGTCCTTATTTAAAACAAATGTTCCAAGAGGAAATAACTAATTAGAGGAAGGGACCACAAGGGTAGAGGGAACTTCAAATATGAGAAGGGAGACAACACCATAATGGCCACAGTGGAGGGCTCTTCCAAGATGAGAAAGTTTCTACATCATGGTGGCAAAGGTAGCTTCTAGAGTGAGAATGTACAAGGTGTAGTATGGTCAAGAAAGGGAGTCTAAAGAGTTAAGAGCAAGGCCTAGAGAAAGTTGAAGAATGTACACCTGTATAACTCAGACTTTCTGGGAGCCCTTGATTAATATTCTACCAAACTTATCCTGGTACTGCCCTAAGTTACTTTAGTCTGATTTTTTCGCATCATCATTGTTTGGCATCTAAAGCATCCCTTCTATGATATTTAAAACATATTTGTCTGAGTGGAACCCACTTCCTTCTCAGCTTTGAACCTGTTACTCCTGTACTCTGATCATATTTGGTTTGCCTTCCTAGATCTGCTATTGGTTTCAAGATGTCTTATTAGTTACTCTTAGATCTCTGGTACAAAGACCTTAGGCCATATATCATTTTGTCCGTTGCTTAATATCGTGCCTTGCACACAGTAGGCATTTAATACAGGCATACCTAGACCACTACAAAAAAGTGAATATTGCAATAAAGTGAGTCACAATTTTTTTTTGTTTTACATTGCATATAAAAGTTATGTTTATACTCAACCATAATCTATTAAATGTGTAATAGCATTCTTTCTAAAAAACAATATATATATAACTTAATTTAAAATATTTTACTGTTAAAAATGCTATTATCTAAGCCTTTAGTAAATCATAACCTTTTTGCTGGCTGAAGGTCTTGCCTCAGTGTTTATGTCTGTTGACTGATCAGAGTGGTGGTTGCTAAAAGCCAGGGGTAACTTTGGCAAATTGTTAAAATAAAATAACAATGAACTTTGCTGCATCCATTGACTCTTCCTCTCATTTGAACACTTAGAGGTTAATGTAGGGTTATTAATTATTTTAATTTCAATATTGTTGTGTCTATGAAATGGGGAGGCCTGAGGAGAAGGAAAAAGGGGGATAGCCAGTTGGTGGAGCAGTCAAAACACATATAATATCAATTTAGTTCATATCTTATATGGAGTCAATTCATGGTACCCCAAAACAATTAACAATAGTAGCATCAAAGATCACCACAACAGATATAATAATAATAAAAAGGTTGAAATAGTGTAGAATTACCAAAATGGCACAGAGACTTAATGTGAGAATGTGTTGTTAGACAATTGATACCAATAGACCTGCTCAACTCAAGGCTGCCACAAACCTTCAATTTGTAAAAACAAAAACAAAAAAACCCTGCGGTTTCTGGGAAGCATAGTAAAGTGAGTGCAATAAAATGAAGTATGCCTGTGAATGGTGATTGATTGATTGATTTTGTCCAAAACTTATTTATCATCTTCTCTCTCTTGATATTTTCCAATACACATTGAACCCCTCCATGAAGGTAGGGATACAACATCCTTTCTTGTCAGTTGTACAAACTGTGGTTGGTCAAAATATAAGAACTACAGTTTTGAGAAATTACAACATATCTTAATATAAGTATTTATGGGGAATATATACACCTATAATTTCCTAAGGGTATCCAAGGTCAAAGCAGAAGAGGGGCCTCATTGTGGTGGGGATTGCGATCTGCTCTCCAAAAAAGAGAATATCATTTGGGGAATCAAGAAGTTCAGATAAATGGTAAATACCTAGAAGGTCCCTGAATTTTTACTTCCTCATTTAATATGGATTTTCCTGACTCAATTTTACTTGGTATCTTCTCTCCCCACTCATTTCAATTTTTAAATCCTGACCATCTGCAATTACCCTGACCCTTTCCTTCCTACTCTATCTGGGGATTTTTCTAAACTATGCTTCAGACAATATAATAAGGAAGTAAAGGGGCAGTGAGGAGAAGGTATCAAATTCTCTAACAAAAATTTATTTAAGTTTCATAATAATGAACTGATCTTTAGAGAATTTCTGAATTCACCTTGTTATTTGATCAGCAGAAACAAGAAGTACTTTGTATGCTTGCCATAAGAACACATTTCCCTTGCTAATGATATTTATATTAAATGAACAGAAGATATGGAATAATATGACAACAGGATTTCTAAATTCCAGAGTCTTCATTTCTGAAATATACAGCATCATGAGCAACCCTTTGAGAACATGGGTTAAATTGAGAAATGGTATTCTGGCATCAGCCAACTTGATCAGTTTATTTTTAAATTAGATTTAATATTTCAACTGACTCAGTCTCAGTTCAGTCTCTTGGTCTCCTATCCTCACCCCCCCCCCTTTGTGTAATTATTACAGAAACTTGAGGCAGACTGGTCTATACCATTTAATTTCTCCATCCTTTGAACTCTAATTGCCTCTCAGTTACAACTCTCCCAAGAGCTATCTAATTTCTCATTTTCAGACACATTAAGGGTTAGAAATTCTATTCCAGCAAATTGTCATTTTAAGGCTTTCCTGAGTCATTGTTAAATTCTTCAGGAGTTCCACAAGGAGACTTTGAAGTAGATATAGATTTGGGGATAACCATTGAAGATGAAATCCTATTTTATTTTTTTTGGTCAGGAAGTTATGGGACCAGCTGTAAACATCTTAGTTGTTTTGTTTTAATTTATGTTAAGCTTTAAGACAGCTTTTGCAGTCTCTCTTTCACTTTCATCAAGAGTTTTCCTAATTCTTCTTCATTTTCTGCCCAGAGGGGTATCAACCATATATGAGATTGTTGATATTTCTCCTGGCAACCTTAATTCTGGCTTTTGATTCATCCAGTCTGACATTTCACATGATGTACTCTGCATATAAGTTAAACACCTTGTTGTAATCCTTTTCCAGTCTAAATCAGTCAGTTGTTCCATGTTTGATTCTAACCATTGCTTCTTTACCTTAATACACATTTCCTCAGGAGACAAATAAGATGATCTGATATTTCCATCTCTTTGAGGACTTGGCCATATTTGTTGTGATCCATATAGTCAAAGGTTTTAATGTAGTTAATGAAGCTGAAGTAGATGTTTTTCTGGAACTCCTTTGCTTTCTCCATAATCCAGCAAATATTGGCAATTTGGTCTGTAGCTCCTCTGCCTTTTCTTCTATATCAGTTAGATTAAGCCTACTCAGCTTCAAAGGAAAGGGGAACAAGCATTATAAAGGACCTTCTTTATGCTAAGCACTGTGCATTTTCCAAATATCTCACACCCTGGGAAATAGGTGCCATTAGTATCCTCATTTTACAGTTGAGGAAACTGAGGCAGAGAGCCTCAGATAGCTACTAAGTATCTAAACTCAGATTTGAATTTAGGTCTTCCTCACTCCAAGCCTAGTGTTCTATCCTTTGCTCTGCCTAATTAGTATGAAATCCTCTTTGTCAGCAGATAAATCTCCATATTTCAAGTGGATTGGGGGTTGGGATTCACTGTGAATAGCAGATGTTCCCAATATGATAGAGGAAAAAAATTCTATTTATTTTTGTCATCCAACTTCATTACAGAGTTTAAAGAAAACTTGGAGGTCATCTAGTCTAAACTTTTCATTTAATTGTTAAGAGATTAAATGAACTGCCTAAAGTCACAGAAATAGACCTTAGAAATAGAGGGATTCAAAGTCAAATCTTCTTCTTCTTTTTTTTTTTTTTTTTTTTTTTTTTTTAGGTTATGGCAAGGCAATGGGGTTAAGTGGCTTGCCCAAGGCCACACAGCTAGGTAATTAAGTGTCTGAGATCAAATTTGAACTCAGGTTCTCCTGACTCTAGGGCCAGTGCTTTATCCACTGTGCCACCTAGCCTCCCCCAAAGTCAAATCTTTTGACGTCAAATATAATATTCCAAATGCCAAGTCACTGAGTCACTGACCTTTCCAGCCCAGGGCAGGGGTTTTAGAAGCAAGGATCCTAACAATTTTAAATTGATTTCTCTAAACACTCCCAGCCAAACCATTTGACTTCTCATTTGAATATTTATGTATATCACCAGCAGACCAGGGCTTCAGTGGCAAGAGAACTTGCCAAACCAGAGATTAGTTAGGACCTGAGGTTAGACAGACTCAGCAGTGTTGGATGGTGGACAGAAAATGGGAGGATGTGAGGAAATCCAGATGGGTGGTCAGCTGAAAGACATCAATGGGGGTTGAGAAGGGGGTGGGTGAGGAAGTAATAAATAAATATCTCAGCAGGTAGATGGTACAGTATGGCAAGCAAGTCTGACTACAGGAAAGAATCAGAGGTCCAGGTTGACAATCTGTAGTCAACAAGACCAGAGGATTTAAAACTGCAAGGGACCTTGATGAGACCATTTAAGTCAGGTGTTCTTAATTTTTTGCATTTCATGGGTGCCTTTGGTATTCTGGTGAAGTCTTCTCAGGATATGTTTGTGGTCTACATTCATAATTAAAGAAAAGGATAAATTTCAATTTTAAAAATTAATAAAAATAGCTAATTCTTTTTCTTTTTTGTCTATCCAACTTCATGGACCCCTTAAAATCTACCTACCAACTCCTTTTGGATTTGTAGACCCCAGGTTGTAGACCTCCTGATATAGTTCTACCCCCTTAATTTATAGTTGATGAAATTGAAGTTCATATCATTTATGATTTTAAATGGTGAAAATAATACCTCTTTGTAAACCCATTTGGAATTTTTCTTGGCAAAGATACAGGAGTGGTTTGCCATTTCCTTCTCCAATTTATCTTACAGTTGGAGAAATTAAGACAAACAAGATTAAGCATTTTGCTCAGGGTCCCACTGCTAAAAAAAGTATCTAAAGTCAAATTTGGACTCAGGAAGATGAGTCTTCCAGACTTCAGGTCAGCTGCTCTATCCATTGTGTCACCTGTCCCCAGACTCAGAGAGGCTAGTTCAAAGTCACATACATAGTGAAAAATTCCAAATTTAAGTCAGATGCTCTTATACCAATTCCAGACCTCTAGCTCAAGAAGTCTGACACTGGGCAGTGGGGATGGATTTTTAAGGGTTAGGTTTCAGGGACAGGTTTCAACCACCAGGATGACAGAAGAAACAAAGCTTTCAAGCATTAATTTAGGGCATACTGAGTACAAAAAAATTGCTAGTCACTAGAGGAAAGACCAAGACCCTGTCATCAGAGAAATTGTAATATGATTGGGGGCATAAAAATCTGTTTGTCAATCCTCCTTGGAAGCCTAGACCAGTTATATTTGTTTTCATTTAGGTAAATGAAAGCAATGAACTTCCAGCTATTTGAACAAAGTAAATGTTGGATCAACAATCCATTTATCTGATAACATGGAAGGTTTGACTTGTGGGTAGCCCAGAAATATTCCTTTAAGAAAAGAGCTTGGACAGTATATACAATCTCAGTTTAGAGGGAATCACTCCTAGGATATGCATGTCTAAGTTGTCAATCAGACATCACTCTGCTATTCACTTCAGTGAATTTTCCTTAGCTTTTGTGATCCCTGTCCTCCTTTATTTTAATTTTGACTCCTGCTTCTCTTTTCTTCCAGTCCTCCTATTTTTGTTCCTTCCTTTGGGTTGATTGATGCTTGACATTGTACCCTGGCTGCTTTCATGGATGTCTGATGCTCCAAATACTTCTCATACCAGATAAAACCTAACTTCCTAGGTTCCCTGGCACCTTGGGGGAATTGGCCTACCTGCTGGGCTTGAAGGATCAGGAAGGGCCAGTGCCTCAGAACACAGACTCTTATGATATAGATTTTTATAATGCAAAGGACTCAGTATTTTTGGAGTGAGGAAGGGAGGAGACCTCAGCTTTTTTCCCCTTGCCCTACAGTCTCCATGATTTATTAGCCCCAAACTTGGTATTGATGCCCTCTAGTAGAAACTATTTAACGGACTCTTTGAGAAAGGCAGAAAGAGGAAAGATCTATAGAATTTTACCTTTAAGAAACAAAAGACTTTCCTGTTTGTCTTTCTGTGTATCTTGTCTGCTGCCACAGAATGGTACAGACATCCTGGAAGGGGTAGATGTCAATGCTTTGTGGGGGTCTTTAGCATAACTGATAAGGCACAAAAGTCCTGAGTCAGGAGGGGACGCCTTCCCAAACTAAGAGAATTTCTGCTAGTGTCTCTCCATCCTTAACAACATACTCAGTTGAGGGACAGTCCCCTCATGGACAAGTGCTGAGGCAACTTTATCGGTTCTGATCTGACCTTCTGATTTATGCAATTCTATAAAGAGATAGTTCCAAAATTCCACATGGAGACAAAGTACTCTTGAGTCCTGTGGGAATTGATTATATAGTCTTGGAGGAATTTTCTTGGATACAAAACAGGTTTTACAAAACAGTTTTCTGATTCACTTCATCTAACAAATACAAATAAGACAGGGAAAGAATGAAGACTTTGTCAGGATTAACAGATTGCTAGGGCTGCCTTGTTATTACTGATTCCCAGGTCAGTGAAAAGGATCTCTAAAACATAAATTACTATATGATAATTCTTTTCACAGCCTTAATAAAGAATTAAAGTAGCACATGCTAACCTCCATAGTTTGTCTTAATAAGGAACAAATAGAATTAATCTAAAATGTTAGTGACCTGAGTTTAATCTTAAGAAGAACAAATGGAATTAGGTTAACCTACACATTTATTGAGTTCTTTATACATTATGCATACTTAGGACTGATTAAAAATATTTATACAATTTCATAATCCTAAGGAAGGATCTGATAAAGCTGCTTCTGAGCTTGTCCATCATGTTTCAAATCACATTCATTGGTGGTGGAGCTCACTATCAGAAATTTCATTAGAAGAGAGTCTTCTGGGCAGCTAGGTGGCACAGTGAATAGAGTACTGGACCTGGAGTCAGGATGACTGAGTTCAAATCTGACCTCAGATTCTTAATATTACCTTGTGGCCTTGGACAAGTCATTTAACCCCATTGCCTTGCGAGAGAGAGAGAGTCTTCTTCCAACTTCCATCTCCAAGATTTTGGAACCATTCTATGTCTACTGATACAATGGGGAGATTCATATTTGTTATTAGAGAAAAGCAAACAAAATTTATATTTGTTTTTAGATAAAATTAAATCAGAAGAGAAAGGTATTTTGTATTGGTCCATTCACTCCTCCATCCATCAATGCAATGTACATTTATCCTATAATATTAAACTCCTATTCTTTTTATGATGCAATGCTGCTACTAAAGTGGGGTAAAAGTTAGATAATCTTTGCTAATAATAATATTTATAAAGTGTTTTAAGGTTTGTCAAGTATTTTATGTTAAATAAATCATAACCATGCTCTATGACTCCTAAACATAACTATTTCTTCTGAGGCTATGTTTAAGCACATTCCCAAAGAAAATCCTGTTTCTTTATTATTGTTCTTTAATATTCCTGAGAGAAAGCAGCCATTACTCTGACTCCATCCTTACCATACTAAGACAAATGTTAGTCACTTAGTACAAGAATTCATATGTTGTATTCATCCAAACTTCTCACTTAATATGAAAAAGTAAATGATCAAGGAATAGCTAGATGGTGCAGTGGATAGATAACTGACCCTGGAGTCAAAAGGACCTGAGTTCAAATTTGACCTCAGACACTTACCTAGTTGTATGACCTTGAGCAAGTCACTTAACCCTGTGGCCTTGCAATAAAAATTTTTTAATTTCTTAAAAAAGAATGTGGGGGGGGTGGAGCCAAGATGGCGGTATGATGGCAGAATTTCCAGAGAACCCCTTCCCCAGGGAACTCCAAAAGCTGTCAAATTATGACTCTAGCCAAAATTTAGAGGGGCAGAACCCACAGAAAGACTGAGTGATACATTTTCCCAGTACAAGATAATTTAGAAATTCCTCAGAAAAGGTGTGTTTCATCAGGACTGGGATTTGGAAAAAGCCCTGGTCATGGCACAGCCAGAGAAAAGCTTGAAGGGGCAGGGAGAGAATTAGGCTAGACCAGAATGAGTATGGAGTGAAGAGCACTGGCTGCAGAATGGGCAGTGAGAATCTGGAGAAAGCAGCCTGTACCTCCAGAGCACAGCCCACAGATGGTAAGGGGGCCAGGGGAGAAGGCAGAAATATCTCTGCTCTCCCTGGGGGCAGGACTCTGCTGTTTGCCAACACTTAGATCCAGGTTGCAGTTTGTGCTTCCATACTAAGATAGCCCAGCAGGGCTCCTCCTCACAGCTCCAGGGCAGAGGGTAGTGCTGTGGTCATCTGCATATCAAAGCACAGGCAAGAGAGCATAAGACCTTGGAGGAATAAAGGTCCCATTGGGGTGCCACCAAAAAAACCCAAAGTCTTGGAAGATTATTCTTGGGCAGAGGAAATGATTAAACAACAGGAAAAAGAAGAATCTGACCATAGAGTATTGCTTTAGTCCCATGGAAGATCAAAGCACATATTCAGATGATGACAAAATCTAAGCTTCAATATCCAAAACCTCCAAGAGAAATAGAAAATGGGCTCAGACTATGGATGAGCTCAAAAAAGACTTTGAAAAGCAATTAAGGGAGGTGGAGGGAAAATTGGGAGGAGAAATGAGAGCAATGCAGATAAATCATGAAAACCAAATCAACAGCTTGGTGAAAGAAATACAAAGCAATACTGAAGAAAATAACATGTTAAAGACCAGTTTAGCTCAAATGGAAAAAACAAAACAAAAGGCAAATAAGGAGAAGAATGCCTTAAAAAGCAGAATTGGCCAGCTAGAAAAGGAGATTAAAAAGCTCTCTGAATAAAATGACTCCTTCAAATGCAGAATAGAACTAAAAGAAGCTGATAGATTTACAAGAAATCAGAAAGAAATAAAACTCTTCCAAAAAAGCAAAAATTAGAAGAAAATCTGAAATATCTCATTGGAAAAACAACCAACCTCGAAAACAAATCCAAAAGAAATAATTTAAAAATTATTGGGTTATCTGAAAGCCATGATCAGGAAAAAAGCCTAGACTTTACTTTTCAAGAAACAATACAAAAAAATTGCCCCGAAATCCTAGAAGCAGAAGGTAAAACAGAAATCAAGAGAATTCACTGGTCACATCCTGAAAGAGATCCCAAAAGAAAAACTTCCAGGAATATTATAGCCAAAATCCAAAACTCCCAAATCAAGGAGAAAAATTCTAAAAGCTGCCAGAAACAAACAATTCAACTACTGAGGCTCCATAGTCAGGATTACACAGGATCTGGCAGCATCTACATTAAGGTCTAGTGGGGGATTTGAATATGAAATTCTGGAAGGCAAAAGATCTTGGTTTACAACTGAGAATCAACTACCCAGCAAAACTGAACATCTTCTTTCAGGGGAAAAGATGTATTTTCAATGAAACAGGGGACTTTCAAACTTTCTTATTGAAACAACCAGAGCTGAACAGATGATCTCTAAGTACAGGACTCTGGTGAACCATAAAGGGGGTGGATGAGGACTGACTATGAGGAACTTAATGATATTGAACTATTTGTATTCCTGCCTGGGAAAAAGATATTGATAACTCAGATGAACGTTCTCATTTATAAGATCTGTTATAAGAAGCATATATAGACAGGGCACAGGAAGGAGAAGGATATAATGGTATAATATAGTAAAAAAGTTGGAGTCTGGGTGATAAAGGAAAGTACTGGGAAGAAAGGAAAGGAGATGAAGAAGAAGCTAAGAAACTTTACATAAGAGTCAAGAAAAAGCTTTTTCAATGGAGTGGAAAGGGGGAAGGTGAGGGGGAATGAGTGAGTCTTCATTCTCATCAGAAATGGCTCAGAAAAGAAATAACTTACACACTTAATAGGGTATAGAAATATATCTTATCCTAGGGAAAAAAATGAGAAGAAAGGGATGGGATAAGGGGGAACTAATAGGAGATAGAAGAGAGTGAAGATTGTGGGAGAGGGTATTCAGACACAACACACTTTTGGACACGACCAGGATGAAAGAAGAGAGAGAATAGAATAAAGGAATAGAGTGGAGGGAAATACAGCTAGTAATAGAAACTGTGGGGAAAATATTGAAGCAACTTCTCTGGTGGACTTATGATAAAGAAAGCAACTCACCCCAGAGATAGAGCCATTGGAATCTGAGCACAGATTGACGTACATTTTTTTTCCTCTCTCTCACTATTCTTGAGATTTCTCATCTTCTTCGGGGGGGGGGGGGGGGTTATGGTTTACTCTTATAGCAAAATTATTGTAATAATATAAAATAAATCATTAACAAAATAAATAAATAAATTTCAAAAAAAAAGAATGTAGGTACAAAGTGGCATACCTACAACATATTAAGATAAAAAAATAGCCAAAGAAAGACTCAATTATATTCATTCTAATCTACTCACTAAAGCATCCTCCCCTACATGGGCCCCTGAGAAAACCTACCAGGTTCATATAGATCAAAAATCATAGGTGACAAATTTCCACCCTAGGTTTAACTTCTATTAGTCAGTTATAAAACAATTCATTCAAATTTAAATCATCTTATGAAATTGTATAATAAGTAAAATAGAACTTAGATCATTCCCTCCCAAAACTCTTGGATGCACCACTAATGAGAAAAGTAGGTTTTATGAGAATAGAAAGTTAGAAATATAGGGAAGATATGGCCAGTATAGTTTGAAAACTTGCAGGATTCCTAAAGCTTTCTAGTGTCAAAATTGCACTAATTTCTTTGTATTTTCTCCTCTTGGGACACCATGCTTTACCACGCTTCTTCCCCAAAAGGTGCTACTCTATCCTATACCTGGAATTTTTTTCATGTCACTGCTCTTCCTTATCTCTCTTCTTCTCTTTTTTTTCCTTCCAGATTGAGTCTGCAGTTAAGGGTTATCTTTTCTTGATAATATGAAGAGGGTTAATCTACTGTCTCTTTTGGCTTAGCTGTCCCAGAGTCCAAGTTTCAGTTGACAACTTGGTCCCAACTTTTCTTTCCAGGAAAACTGGCTTCCTTGTTGTTCCTCAAATGGACTCTGTGAATTCCATCTTGATGCCTTAGCCTTGGCTATATCTCACACCTGAATTGCACTCCTTCCTCCTCTCTGCTTCGAAGAATTCCTAATTTTCTCCAAAATGTAGTCTAAATATTACCTCAGCATCTAAGTGGTACAGGATATATAGAACCCTGGAGTCGAGTCAAGGAGAGCACAACGCTCATCTGCCTGAGACACTTCAGTTTTGTGTCCCTAAAGTCACTTATCTTTCTGTGCCTCAGTTATGTGTAAAATTTGGGTGATAATATAAAATTGGGGTGACAATCACACCTGTCTCACAGGTTATCTCATTTGTCATGAGGATCACGTGACAACATCTGTACATGAACATCTGACTGAACAACCTTGCAAACTTTAAGGTATTATATAAATACTGGTTGTTGTTGTTGTTGTTGTTGTTGTTATTATTATTACCATTTTATGCAAAGTTTTTTCTGATCCCAACTACCAGGATCCTCTCTCCCCATATTGTAGTTGATTAACTTGTATTGATTTTGTATTTAATCTCTGTACATTTATCTTGTGTATATATATATATATATATATATATATATATATATATATATATATATGTATTCTATTATATATATATATATATATATATATAAATGTATGCTATTTCCCCTCTATAGAATGTAAATCCCTTGAAATCAGAAACTATACTTTACCTTTGTATCCTTCTAGTCTATGGCCCATACTTAATAAATATTTGTTGATTTTTAGAAAGAAAGAAGCCTCCCCGCCCCCCCCCCCCCCCACACACACCCAGTCATCATACTTAGTTGCTTTCTCTCTCTAAGGTGAATCATTTTCCAGTTTCCAGGATGAGCCTAGGGTTTGAACTACATAACTTCTAGAATATCCAGTCACCTAATTGAAATCTAAAAGTACTTAGTGTATATTAGAACTTATTTCCTCTTGTTAGCAAGAGGATCCAGTGTTTCTGTCCCAAGTTTTTATTTGACCTAAGGTTAGAAAGTCTCTTTAACTTCTATTGGTTTAAAATGAACAACCTGTATGTACCTCCCTTAGATCATTTCAGGGGTTCGCCTTCTAACAAACCACAAAAACCTGTCTGGATATGGGACACAAACACTTTCCTTGTGTGCTTCAAATCCTTTGGATGATGCCATGCAAATGAATCCAAGTAGACAAAAAGATTAAACTAATATTGCAAAGTCATGATGTTCATCCTGACCCACATTTCTGCTTTTATTATACACGACACTTTCAGCAAGTCTCCCAGTTGCCCTGAGTGAGAGTTTGTTTTCCTCCACCAAAAAAGTAATACTTGCAATGAGAAAATACTCTGCTAATAACCAATCCAGACTCTCCACAGTTATATTTTTATGAGACAAATCTTTCCCAGAAAATTACAATCATGTCATTGGTATGTCGAACGTAAGCTACATTTGCTTCTGCCAGTTGTGTCAAATGCTGTTTGGCAAGTCTGTGAAATGGCATGACAAACTGAAGGAAATGAGAGGTTGTCTTGGAGATACTACCCACAAATAGTGTCATTGTTGAGCCTGTTTTGCTGGTGAATAATCCTGATGGGCTGCATTAAAAGAGACGTATTCTTAATAGTCCTAAGCTACCTGGAAATGCCAACATCCTATTGCCCTAGAATACTTCTGCAGTAGAGTTTGTAGAGTGATCCAATTCTTACTCTTTAAGAATAAAATTAGCTATTTTCCCCCATGAACCAAGGCTATTATCTAAAAACCCTCTGCATTTCCAGGGACATATTAGAAGAGCCCCTCCTCACTGTGCACCCTCCAGTTTTTCCTTTTCACCCTAATTTTAAAAATCATTTAATTGATGTATTTTTTTCATTGCTGTCAGTAGTCAATTTCAAATTTCCATGCCTCAATTCATGGCAAAGAAAAATGATTAAGCAAAAATAAAAATTCAAAAAACTTATCTTACAATATTTCATCTTAGTAATCCCTCACCCTCTCTGTAGGAGGGGAAATGAATTTCATTCTACTGAGATTTGGAAACCGAGACAGACAAATAATAAGTGATAGAATCAGAATTTGAACTCAGGTCTTCCTGACTCCACAAGCAGGGTTTAATCCACCATTCTACCTAGTTATCTCAGTACTGTCTCCTGGGCCTAAAGGAGTCTGAAAGAGTTGGTTGTCATTTCCCTTAGAATTACAGAGAGAATTACCTAGAAGTTATGTAGTTCAAACCCTATATATTTCATTTCTTCTGTTATGATGATAGTGTTTCCAAGAAGATGCTGAATGATCCATTCCAGAAATTTGGTTGATATGAAAATGTTTTCCTCTATCTATAGAGCACTGTTAGCTGTATAAAGCACTGTATAAAGCTGTATAAAGCCACTGTTAATGACAAATTCAAACCATCTGTTTAATAATATCAAAACCCATAACTAGAAGGGACCCAACAATTCATACAATTATTAGATTTTTAAATTCAGAGCTGAAAAAGACACAGTAAGTCATAGGGTTCTTCAATTTATATATGAGAAAACTAATTCTAAGAGTAGTTAAGTGACTTACCCAGGGTCAGTCAGGTCAGCC
This sequence comes from Macrotis lagotis, assembly GCF_037893015.1. Classification (NCBI taxonomy): domain Eukaryota; kingdom Metazoa; phylum Chordata; class Mammalia; order Peramelemorphia; family Peramelidae; genus Macrotis; species Macrotis lagotis. The sequence continues at coordinate 67,909,998 of NC_133665.1, forward strand.
AGTAACTATCTGAGTCAGGACAATAATAATAATAATAATAATAATAATAATAATAATAAACATCAACCCTGACTAGCATTTATATAGTGCTTTAAGATTTATAAAGTGTTTTACTCCTGTTAATTCATTTGAATTTCACAACAACCCTGTAAGGTAGGTGCTATTAAATCACCATTTTGTGGCAGGGGAACTGAGACAGAGATAGATAACTAATAAGTGATTGAAGCAGGATTTGAACACAGGTCTTCCTAACTCCAAACCCAAGGCTCTATCCACCTTCCTACCTAGTTACTTCAATAATGTCTCTTGGGTCTAAAGAAGTCTTAAAGTATTGATTGTCTCTTTCCTTAGAATGACAGAGACAATTTCCCAGAAGTCATACAGTTCAAACACTCACCTTCAAAAAGGTTTACCATTGCTTATATTTTTAAAGTCCTTTACAACCTCCCTAATTTGTCTTTTCCAATGTTTAGCAAAACCCCTACTGAAGAGATGATTGAAGAACAGTGGGAAAGAATTCTAACCCCCATCCCCTGGTAGCCTGTCCCAGTGTCTTAAGTATTTCAGACAATATTTCTTTGCTTTATAAGAGATAGAAACTAAAGCATTGCACAATAGTGACTTTTCCCAATCTTTTAATGGTTGGGAACTGTACTTTGATTTCCTAATAAGAAGTGTCTTACTGGGACAGCCTGCTGCAGAGATGTGAAATAACCAAGATCAAAAGTTCACTTTCTATCTATGACCCTAGAGGTGTGACTTGGAAAGCATTGCTTAACCTCTCAGTTTCCTTATCTGTAAAATAATGATATTAGCAATCACTTCATTGGGTTGTTATAAGGAAAAAAGGATGTTGGGTTGGGGTTTTTTTTGGCATTCTTTCTTTGTCTTCAAAGAAGACCAGTGGCATCATAATGTTGAGGTCAGGATACAGTGTGTTCGGCTATGACTGATCAGTCCAATATGAGTTTGGAGGGCTCTACCACAAATAGTCTTTTAGGACATTTGGGATGGAGATGGCTCTAGATTTATGTAGTTCAAATTTCTTTTGTGTTTCTGTAATTCTGCTTTGCTCATGGGGCTCAGCACCTTCTTTGATATGGGAATGCTTTGCTGGGTGGTCCTGTGCCAGCATCTCCCATGACTCATAATCAGTACTAAAGTTCCTCATAGAGACCTTGAGAATTTATTTGTACTACTCATTTTGACATCCTCATGAGAAATTCTCTGTAAAATAGTCTTTTAGGTAAATTCAGGCTATGTGACAAGTCCATCAAAATTGTCCTTGTACCATTTCTGACCACTGTGTGAGCACACAACTTGTATGAATACTTGGTAAAATGGTAAATATTCAAGCCACATGGCCAGCCTATCAGAGCTGAGCCCTCTACAATAGAGTCTGAATACTTGGTCGTTCAGGTTGAGAGAGGATTCAGAGTCTAGTACCTTTGAAGAGGTTGCAAGCCAAGACCAAAGTGGAAGGGAAGTTGGCTGTCCACTTTTTGTTCATAGATGACTACATACTCAATGTAACCTCTGAAGTTGAAATGCAAGGATAAAAAATATAATGAATTTAAAACAATTTATAAACTGCTTCAAAGTGCTACAATGAATGCCTCTAGGTTTCTCCCATGATCCTGTTTTTTTCCCATGCAATGTTTCCTGTATCCAACTCTGTTTTAATCCTCACCAAATTCTGTTTTCTTTATCCATCTTCTTCCTAGATGCCAACATAGCAGGACATCAGACAACTTGTGAAAGATTGAATAGATAAATGCAAATGAATTTTCTCTTTTCCCCTATCTTTTAAAACATCTACTCAAAACCCACCAGTAACTGAATCAGTCAAAAGTGATCCTTCTCTACATGAGAAGTATGTATGATAAAATATTTTCAGTCTTTAGTTTCCATTCTATGGTAGATTATGCAACAGAAGTAACAATATTGAACTTCTCTTATATAAAGTGAGAAATTGTGGTAGGGTGGAAATCCCATTGTGTCATGAAGAAGTCAGAGGACCTTGTTTTGAGTTCCAGGAAAAATTTAATCCTATAAGAAAGGCAAACAGGAGTCTAACATAACTACTAAACAGTTATCTAACCTTGGCTAAGTCAAACCCTCTCTGAGTTGTATTTTTCTCATCTGTAAAATGGGAAAACCATAGCAGTAACAGGTTTGTAGTGAGGAGCACAACAAGGGTATTTTAGGGAGAAAGGTGCTTTGTGGATCTCAAAGTTTTGTATAAACATGTTATTATTGTGACTACAGGTAATTTAGGAAAAAAATATATGCCCACAATGATGCAAATGGATTATACCTCTTTTCCAAAACACAAGTAATTTTTGCATCATCAAGAGACTTGTCTGGCACAAACTTGATGTTCCACTAAGGTCTGCTTGCCTATTTCTGATGTCTCTATAGGTTAGAGAAGGAGTCATGGGTTCTCAAAGATCATGATAAGGAAATGGAAGCCCAGTTAGGTCTCAGCTCTTATGCTTCTCATTCCAGGGCTGAATATCTCCAGTCCTTTTGACCTATGCTCCTAAGGTAGAGTGTACAGTATCCTCACTATCCTGGAAAAATTTCAGTTTGCTACTCTCCCCCCCCAAAAAAAAACCAAGGCTGCAGCCAGTATCTGACCAGTAAAAAGAATAGAATGAACATCTTCCTCCTCTGCTCACAATACAGCCTCTCAGTGCAGCCCAAGATTTTAACTATCATATTTCCCTATGCACGAGATTCATCTTAATTTTAGGGTCTGAAATTTGAAAAGAAAGTATATTACATAAAATTATTGAACTTAGTTTTTATTCATTATAAAATTCATACAACTCATCATCTTGTCAAAACTCCCATTCATTAGCTCATCCTCATCCGTGTTTGATGATGAATCACTGTCTCGGGAGAGGTGGTTGCCTCTCCTGCCTGCTGCCTGGTCATGCTCTAGTCTGGGGTTGACCACAAGCACTCCCTGGGCAACTCTGGTGTGTGGACACATGCTTAGTCCATTCCATTTCATGAATCTGAAGCACCAATTGTGTCCTCCTTTGAAATCAGTCACTTCTTTTTCATCAACAATTCTTTCCTCATGCTGAACCATCTTTGTGGACACAGGAATTCCAATGGCTCTTCAATCCATCTCTTCAATTCCCTCTCTGAATCAGGCCATTTGGCTGCCTTGCCTCTCATGGCCTTCTTCTGCCATGGGATTTTCAGTGGGACTTCTTCCCGCAGCCAGACTCTGATTATTTTCTCATTTGGAGGAGGACCAAACTGATACTCAACAGCACAATTTCTATTTACTATTTTTTTGGTTTTTGCAAGACAGTGGGGTTAAGTGACTTGTCCAAGGTCACACAGCTAGGTAATTATTAAGTATTTGTGGCTGGATTTGAACTCAGGTCTCCTGACTGTAGGATCGATGCTCTATCCATTGTGCCACCTAGCTGCCCCCAATTTCCATTCACTTTTGCAAATTGGATAACTTTTTTTAATTTAAGAAAGGTTTTATTTTGAGTTTTTCAATTTTCCCCCAATCTTGCTTCCCTCCCCCCCCAAATTGGATCACTTTTAATTTGAATTCAGCACTGTACAAAAATCTTTTCTGAGCCATTTCTGGGCAGAAGTGGCAAAACATAACCTAATATACTGGTAACAAATGCAAAACAATGAGCACAAAGACAGCAAGCTTGAAAAAGTGAGAAATGCAAGTAAAAAAATCTACAACCACTGTATAAGATGCTCCCAGTTTTTAGATTAAATTTTTCAAAAGAGGGTGTGTCTTATACATGGGGAAATACAGTACTTTTTTATTTCCCTTCTCATACTTTTGACACTGGATTCAGTTGACCCCTCTAAGCCTCTGTAAATGAGGCTCTATTTCATTTAGTGTCCATATCTACAAGAATCTTGTGGGGAGGGGACAGACACAGTCTAAGAGCTCATAAATGCTTTTAGTTGTAATTATTCTAACCTGAACTATGACAATAGAATCATGCTGGGAGTATGAATTAGTTCATCTTCAACCTGGTTTTATGGACCCAAGATTTTTTTAAGCTCCCTAACTGTTAAAAAGTGGAATAATCATCCTTTTTACTGTGGTCTCTGATGGAGGAGGGGAGAAGGGAAGGGGGGGGGGTCCCTCTGATACTTCCAGGTGAAGAAGGCATAGATTTTTGACCAGAATTTTTTTTATAAGGAAAAAAGTATCTAAAAATTACCTAATAGTCACTGACTTCACTCAAGAGCAGACCAGAATTCTTAACCAATTCAGCCATATCAGTTGTCATGAAGAAGTAAACATTTATGTTATTTGAAATTCTTCTCACTATTGCTGGTCATTGATGAAAGCTGAAGATGCACTAATCTGTTTTATTATTAGGAGAGATAGGGTAGCTCTAAATAGTTGCTTTTCTCTTTCAGGGTATTCAAGGGTTTTTTTCCCTTCCAATAATGATTCATGCAATCAAAAATCCTTAGATGTGGTGATTGGGTGAATTTATACTTCAGCAGTCTCATGAGAGTGTTTCACAGAGCCAAATGGACTTAAACACTGCCTAGAATTAAGACAGAGAGCCAGAAATTTCAAGCAGGTAGAATCCATCAGCCCATGTTCTAGTAAATTAAGGAAGACATTTTTTTTGCTCAACTATCCTAGTCAGGCTATGATCCAGAAACATGTATGATGTAAAGAACACAGTTTGGGAATATATCATCTAGGTTCAAATCCCAGCTCTCCTACTCTCCACTTTTATAAATGTGAGCAATTGTAAGTGATAATCACTCTAGGTGTTGATTCTCTCATCTGTAAAATGAGCACATAGAGAAATTACTAGCGGAGTTCTAAGGTTCCATTCAGTTTTGAGTCTAATAAACTAAGGATCCAGTATACTATCTTTTCTCATTATTAGAAACAAGAATAAGGGGCAGCTAGGTGGTGCAGTGGATAGAGCACTGGCCCTAGAGTCAGGATTACCTGAGTTCAGATCCAGCTTCAGACACTAATAATTACCTAGCTTTGTGGCCTTGGGCAAGCCACTTGACCCCATTGCTTTGAAAAAAATCTAAAAAAATAAAAAAATAGAAATAAGAATAATAGACATTTACATAGTGTTTTAAGTTGACAAGATGCTTTTCTGACTGATCTCTGAAGTATATAGTATATTACTGTCCCTCTTTTACAAATGAGGAAAATGACCAGGGGTATGTCTACAGGTCCCCTAATTCCAAGACTATAATTCTTTCCATTTAGGATTACTGGATCTTAGATTTAGAACTGTTAGGAACCTTAATGGTCATTGAGTTCAACTCCTTCATTTTGTTGATGAGAAGGCTGAAGACCTGAGAAGTTTAGTGACTTGTCCAAGGTCTCACCATTAGTGTCTGAAACAGCACTTGAACCCAGGTCTTCTTTATTTCAAATTCAGATCTCTTTCCCCTTCACCATCCTTGCCCTTCTAGACATCCATGAAAGGCCTTGCATGTAGAAGAGCTTTATCATTCAAAGTAATCCAAGCAGTTCTCTCAACCCATACAGCTTTCCCATCCCCCCCAACTTTGGGGTCCCAAATTTTTTTTGAATAATATTTTCCAAGCAATATGCCCTCAGTTAGGCTACATGAAGTTCTCTGCTCTTCCAATTCATAATGAATACCATTGCATTTGAGACTCAATAAACAGGACCTACATAAAAGAATTTTAGGGTACACATCTTTGAACACATCTCTCACAATGTGTTCTTCATGTCTTGTTAATAAATGGAATGAGTTAAGCCAAAGGTTGGTAAGAGAACTCAACAGCAACTAAAATGCAAGTTCATTTATCATCAAGAATGGAATTACTTGAGAGAGATCCTCAATTTAGAACATATTCTTCTGTATCATAAAAGCTCATAATAATGATTTACTGACTCACTTTTGAGGTATTATCATATGGAATGGAAAAAACATTTATTACCCCATTATTATGTGCCAAGCACTATACTAAGAGCTTAGAATAAAAATAGGAAAGTAAGACAACCCCTGCTGTCAAAGAGTTCACATTCTGGGACAGCTAAGGTGGACAGCCCTAGCATTAGTGGATCTGAATTCAAATCCAGCCTCAAACACTTACTGTGTGTCCCTGGGAAAGTCATGTAACTCCAAATGTCTCCAAAACAAAACAAACATGCAAACCCAAAGAGCTCACATTCTAACTGGGGACACAACATACATAGGAGATTCATCTGTAGGGCAGGGGGAAGGTATGTAGTCTTTAGAGAGCAGTTCAAGGCCAGATGGCAAGGCAATGGCTGGGGTGTACAGGAACCAATTCAAACAGTTCAAGAAAACTTATTATTAAACTTTCTGTGTGAGCCTTTATGTATGGCAAATGCCACAAATCAGGGCCTCATTAATTGTTTTGTTGATTGACTAGATTTAGGAAAGCAATGTAAAAAACATTAATAATGTGAACTAAACTTAAAAGTGTGTTGTGTATACTTTTCCAGAGAACTGATTTTTAAATTTTTATCAGCATTCTCCTGCTTAAAGGTCAATTATTCAGTTATTTCATAGATGATATAACCATCAAAGGTCAGGGTTTAGACCCACATCCTTCACCTTCAGATTCACTTCCCATTTTCATAGGACCAAAGTAGGCACTTTGAGCAGTGATGAGCATTCTATCACTGAAGATCATTGAGCCTGAACATTTATCCAGGACATTATTAAGCTATTTCCTGCTCAGGTATGGATTGAGGCAGATGGCTCTAGGGCAAAAGCAAAACTAATATAAATATACTCAAAGCACTTATCTGTAGATTTCTCTCCTGAGTACTAGTCCCGCATCATCAGCAGTCTTTTGGGCATTTCAAAGTGAATGTCCCAAAGATATTTCAAACTCAATATGTCTAAAACAAAACTCATTATCTTTCCCCTAAATACATCCCTCTGTTAAACTTCCCTATTTTTTTTTATTTTTGGCAAGGCAGTGGGGTCAAGTGGCTTGCCCAAGGCCACACAGCTAGGTAATTATTAAGTGTCTGAGGCCAGATTTGAACTCAGATACTCCTAACTCCAGGGTCGGTGCTCTATCCACTGTGCCACCTAGCTGCCCCTAAACTTCCCTATTTCTGCTGGGGGCACCATCATTCTTTCAATATCCCAGTTTTGTAATCTTTTTTTTTTAAGGTTTTTGCAAGGCAATGGGGTTAAGTGGCTTGCCCAAGGCCACACAGCTAGGTAATTATTAAGTGTCTGAGGTCAGATTTGAACCAAGGTACTCCTGACTCCAAGGCTGGTGCTTTATCCACTGTGCCACCTAGCTGCCCCCTAGGTTTGTAATCTTGACATTGATCCTTAACTCCTAATTTTGACATATTCAATCAATTGTCTAATCCTGTTGCTTCAATTTCCACAATATTTCTAATATTTAACTTCTCTCTCCATTCTATGTAATCTTAAATATGTACAAAATAGCTCTTCTGATAAAATGGAAGGAAACTTCCTAAGAGCAGACACTGTTTCATTTTATCTTTGTACTCCAACATCTAGTTGAGTAGGGAACTTAAAAAATGTTCCTTGATTCCAGCTCTGAGGTCCTATGTTCAGAATGCTGAAGACTTTGGACAGAAAGGTGATGGTCAATGTTTAGAAACAACTTTCTAGGGGAAAAAGGTATTCATGACACACTTATTTTAATCTCTATTAATATTTTCCCCTATTTCTAAAATCTAAACAACTACCAGAACAATAAATTAAGCCTTGATTTATAGCATTTGCCAATTTCAAAAAATATAAAGACTTACATTGAAAATTTAACAATCTGCCTTCAGGAGCTGGTCTAAACCTTCACCAACACACTCCTGAGTTAGTACAACCATACTATATTGGAGGAAGTGGAGTTATTTAGTCAAGATAAGACAATATTTAGGACATTTATAAAAATCATCAAGTGCTAAAAAAGCTGCCATATATATGAGGGACAAAGCATTTTCTGAATGATCCCAGATAGTAGAGATGATAGTGATGGGTACAAGAAAGATAAATTTCAGCTTAATTTAAGACCAACTTCTCAAAAGCAGAATGAGTTGTACTTTATAACAACAACTTCACAGAATGCTGTAAAGATCAAAAGACATTATCTATATAGACTTTTTAAAGTTCGAATATATGAGTAGCAACTCTCCTTACATAGCCCCTATGACTACCACCTGTTGCCATAATCTTCAGGCAGATGTCAAATCATCATTTATTGACTTATCTCTTTGAGAGCAAGAACTTTTTTTGCCTTTTCCTATCTCCAGATCTCAGTAAAGTGTCTTGGTAGATAGGTGATGCTTAATAAACTCTAATTGATTAAGAAGCCAATGTTTGAGAAGGGTTTCGTTTTCAAGTATATATTAGATTAATTGGACCCTCAAGGCCTTTCCAAATCAGATTCCATTATTTGGTCAACACAATTAAAAAACATATCCATAGCACTAAGCTAGAAAGAGGTAAGAGGTACGCCCCAATGTTGAAACTACCCTCAACAAGAGAACAATTAGTGGGAAAACTGGAGCAGAGCGGAGCAGTAGCAAATATCATAGCAGGAATTAAAATATTATGGGATCTTATAGCAAGACTTTAATCAACAAACATATACATATACATATACATATACATATACATATGCATATGCATATGCATATGCATATACATATAATATACATATACGTATAATATACATATACGTATAATATACATATACAAATACATATGCATATGCATATACATATACATATACATATACATATACATATACATATACATATACATATACATGAATATCCTCATCTACATGGTGTGATTGAAGTGTTGCTCTGTATGAAGAACTTCTCCTATTGCTTTCACATTATAATTCTACCTTTTACATATTTTTCTAGGGAAGGAAACAAACATCAATGTAAATTCCAATAAAACCAGCCTATTGACTCAACTGAGGCTATATCCAGCCCTCCCTGAGGTACAGTATGTCCCTGTTTGCTACTGCTAAAACATAGTAAGAAGAATTCTGTGCTAAACTCAGCAGATGTGAATATAAAACCCAGTTCTGCTGCTTGTTAGGCTCAGGATTTTGAATATTTCCTCTTTCTGTAAAAAAAGGAGATAAAATAATATTGGTATTACCTACTTCTAGGTTTACTGTGAGGAAAAGGACTTATAAACTGCAATCAACTATAAGTGAGTCATCATATTACTAGTTCACTTAATTTTACCTTTTTTTAATTTTATTTATTTATTTATTTATTTTTGCAAGGCAATAGGGTTAAGTGGCTTGTTCAAGGCCACACAGCTAGGTAATTGTTATTAAGTGTCTGAGGCCAGATTTGAACCCAGGTACCCCTGACTCCAAGACCGGTGCTCTATCCACTGCGCCACCTAGCCGCCCCTTAATTTTACTTTATAAATAAATTTGGAAAATATTTATTAGGAGTCTATTGTTTGCAACACCAAGTATGAGAAGTATTGTTCCTACAAAGATGAAATAAAAATAATTAAGTGTGTTCATGTAATTTGATCACATACGTACCTTTTTGGTAACAATATCTGCATAGTACTCATTTCAAAATGTTAATTTTCTCCTTCAGTCTAAAAAGAGTCAAATCCCAACTGTGCCATTGATATCACATGACTTTAGACAGGTCACTTAGTCTTTCTGGTCCTCAGTTCACCCATCTTGATGTGACTCAGCCTCTAGACCCATCTCAATCCAAGGACTTTGGGTTCATGTAGAGCAATTTCAGTCTTGGGGTCCCAATCCCAAAGGAATCATTATCTCTCTTTGATCTATTGTTCCTACCTGAAATAAATCCTGATCATCTCCAAAATCAATCTCAGATATAATTCATGACTAGATTATTGCAAATATACTTATTTCCTATATAAGTTCCTACATAAATGTGTAATATGAGTTTCAAGTAGAACAAAAGTTTATTTAACCACCACAGAAAAAAGAATAAAACAAAGAATTAGAAGGAACCCATGAACAAGTACAGAAACAAAGAAGTAAGGAGGGAAGGAAAAGGAAGGAGAGAAAAAAAGGTGAGAAAGGAGGATAGAAGAGAGGAGATGAGAGGGAGAGAAAAGGGAGTGGATAGAGGGGAGAAGAGAGGGAAGGGAAAAGAGAAGGAAGGAGAAGAGAAGAGAAGAAGAGGAGGAAAGGAGGAAGGGTGGGACAGAGAGGGAGAAAAGAATTGAGGAAGGGAATGAGGGAGGGAAGGAAGGAAGGAAGGAAGGAAGGAAGGAAGGAAGGAAGGAAGGAAGGAAGAAAAGGAGGATAGAAGGGAAAATGGAGAGAAAGGAGGGAGGAAGAAAGGAAACAAACAAGAATTTATTAAACACTATATGCCACTTAACTGTCTCTAAGAATAGTCTGTTTAAAAAATTAAAAATTAGGGATAGCTTGGTGGCTCAGGGAATAAAGTACCAACCTGGAGTCAGGAGTTCAAATCTGGGCTCAGACACTTGACACCAGCTGTGTGACCTTGTGCAAGTTACTTAACTTGTATGTTATGTTATGTATGTATATATGTATGAAACTCATATTACACATTGAGTAATTATGTGGGAATTAGTAATATTTAGAGTGATAGATATCTTGCCTTAAAAAAATTAAAAGTAGAAAAAGCACAAGCACCATAAGATAATAGAAAAAAATCCAAATTTGACTATATATTATATATTCTTCACTAGGACTCAGTCATTCCCTGTATGGCATTGGGTTTAATAAAATTTAATCGAATTTATGTTCATTACTTCTTAATGTATTAATTACTGATTCAAATGGAATGGGGTAAGAATGGAGCCCTGTACCCTCCCTTCCTCCCAACCACAATCACAATTAATGTAATCACAGAAGGCCAAGATTCCACAATAGAGGTAATCATAGAATCAATCCATGGGCATGATTAGTGCTAATGCAAGAACAAGATTGATGTAGCCCTAATCCCTTTATCAAGTAAGAACTATAATCATCTAAATATAAACCAGGTAATAAGCAAATTCTCTACACCTCATAACAACAGATGAACAAATAATCTATTGGAGAAGAATCTAGAGATTTGGTCATAGGATAAAGGCAAAAGAACTCTAGGAAATATTTTATCTTTGAATAAAAGAATTGTTCGCCATTTGACTTATATCTAAAAAAACTGGCAGCTAGTCCAGCAAGACAGAATAATGAATCTGGAAGATAAAGATTACAGAATTAGAGGAAGCCTCTGAGAAAGAATCTCTGAGAAAGGAAAGAGATTTTTTCCCCTCTTTTCTACTCCATATTTCCTCTTTCTCATTCTTCCCCACCTCTAAACCACAGCAACTGACCATATATCATCAGACAAAGTAGATCAGTAGCAGACAGTTCATACAGTGAGATGAGCAGACAGAATGGAATAATAGAAGACAAAGCATCTAACTGGGAGCAGAGAAGACAAAGAGATATAGAAGACTAAACACTCAAAAAAGGGGGAGAAATCTTCAAGATTTCAAGCTTAAGCCCTTGCACCAGAAAAGAATACCAATTACAGTCTCAAGAAAGGACTTTCAAACCATCAAGTACCAGAACCTGTAAGTTACTCCTATTCATGGACTTTAGTACCATTGTACTCAAAACCCATTATTTCCATGGACCTATGTGTATCTGGGTATGAGTATTTGTACAAAAATATAATTGGGTTTTTTTTGTGATGGCTAAGAATTGGAAATGAAGGGATGCCCATCAACTGAGAAATGGCTAAATAAACTGTAGTGGATGATTGTTATAGAATATTATTGTGCTATTAGAAATGAGAAACAGAGTGATTTCAGAAAAACCTGAGAAGACTTACTTGAACTGATACAAAGTGAAGTGAACAGAACTAAAAGAATGTTATACTTAGTAATAGCAATAATATACAATGAAAGACTGTGAATGATTTAGCTATTCTCAGCAATATAATAATCTAAGACAATCCCAAAGGAATAATGATAAGCATACTATTCACCTCTGAAGAAAGAATCACTATTGTTTAAATTTAGACTGAAGCATGCTACTTTTTACTTTCTTTCATTGTTTTTCTTTTATTACAGGCTTCTTGTACAAAGTAACTAACATGGAAATGTTTTACATGATTGCATATGTATAATCCATATCCAATTGCTTACCTTCTCAGGGTAATGAGGGTAGAAGGGAGGAAAGATATATTTTGGAACTCAAATCCTTTTTTTAAAATGTTAAAAAAGAAAGTTTTACCATATAATTGGTGTCAACTCTAAAAACAAATTACCAGTCATAGAGTTTTACAACAACTGTTAACTCTGTAAATAACACACACAGGTTCTACAACCACAGTTAACTGAAATTTAAAATAAAAACAAAACAAAAACAAAAGAGTTTACACTGGTCATAAGCAAAAAATCTTTATTCTATTGGAGGAGAGAAACTAGACATGTGTGACTGGGTATCATCTACATATACTAGTGACTACATATTACACATTACACATTGAGTATTTATTTGGGAATTAGGGATATTTAGAGTGATAGATATCTTGCCTTAAAAAAATTACAAAGTAAACAAAGCATAAGCACCATAGGATAATAAAAAAACTCTATATTTGACTTTATATTATATATTCTTTCTCTAGGACTCAGTCATTCCCTGTATGGCAGCCCTGACTAGGAGGGGGTAACAATAACAATGAGATGTTTGTTTCAAAACTTAATTTCATGGCTCAGAACATGGGTACTACAGGTGCTTGTTCTAGCTCAGAGACTACCTGGTAATAGTGTGAAATACTTATGAAATTTTGCTGTGACTGAGTTCAATCAGAGGGTAAGGACAAAGGACCGTTGTTTTGCTAAGCTCAGAGCACAACTTGCTTCCTGGGTCACAGATCTGGAAAAATGGGGAGTCTCCCAATAGTAAAAAGAAAGAAGTGAAAAGAGAGGGGCAGTCCTGACATAAGAAACCTGACTTTGGGGGGGGGGGAACTAAAATATATTAAGTTTCTTTTTATATTAAAAAAGAAAATATGCCTCATGTTTTTGGAAAAGGGGAGGGAAATGATGTTTGTACCAACAGATTCTTCCAGTTCCACATTAGTAAATGCCTTTGCTAAAAGCTATTTAAATTTATTGGTTAATTGTTAATGGGATGTACACTGGTGGGGACTTGTGAATTATAGCATTAGAAATACTAATATTCAAGAATTTCAACTACTCAAGGTTATCCCTATCTTCAGAGATCTCTATATGCAATTTGGAGAAAGTGTCCTCAGAGAAGGGACACATCATAAGTAACTCTAGTTTTCACCTAGACTTCCTTTCTTCCCATTTTGAATGTAGTTTTACCTTCTTGAGGTAACTTCCAGCTCTAGTTCTCTGGTCAATGTAAAATCAATAACCTAAGTAGGCAATTTTCCTCCAGCTCCCAGAAGCTTCTGGAAGTCAAAAATGGTCCATTCACTCTGCCTCAGGGAAGCTGAGAGCTAAAGAAAGAGACAGCTTTAGTTGGACTTTCTGGAATTTTAGGTCAATTAAAAGGTTCTTCTCTTGCCTCAATCTGTGAAGCTAAAAAGAAAAAAAGTACATAGATGTGATCACAGTGCAGCAAGGAACTGTTCACTATTATTTGTTCAAAAATGATTAGTTTTCCTACTAATTAGCATCTGTATCTCTTCTGAGAATTCTGTCCTTTATAATCAAAATTTTGAAAAATTCCAAGAGTAAAATTGGTTCCTTTAAAAAGTTTCTCTTAAAAGCTGTTGAGATAGGAATGATATAGAAGAAAGTGAATGAGAGCCAAGTTTCTACCATGATTGATTACCCTTACAGAGGAACTGACTTGAGACCCTAACTCAAGTCAATAGGTAGTCACAAATAGCAACAGATTCCTGTGCCTTCAAGTACAATGCCTATGAACAGGTCAGGAAATAGAGAGCATCCTTCCAATGGAAAGTCTTCTATGAAAAGGAAGTCACCAAGGAAAGAAAGTCCTCTAATACTCAGAGAGGCTGGTAAGGTAAGAAACTCATTTCCCTGACAAGGCAGAAATAGGGTCACATGGGACAAATATCTCAGAGGTAAATAGATGGGTCAATAAATGAGAACGAATATAGGTTTTTGCGGTTTCTGCAAGATAAGCCTTGTATTGAATTAAGTTCAGATAATTGAAACTTTCTTAAGCAAGGACTGTCTGGACAGGATCAGATACAAAGCCATAATAAATCATTTCTGTACTTTATACGAGGAGGTGAATTGTGGAGGTAGGCTCAATTCAGGTAAAACAATAGAAGGAAAAGATCACAGCTCAGACTACTATCCTCAAAAAATTATAAGATTTCTATACTGAAATAGCAACTACTGTTTTGGGTTGTGTTAGGAAGACTTGCAAGGGTGGAAATAGGATATGGGAAAGAAATTTGGGATTGTACTGACAGTGCTAAGTTTCCCTAGTTACTACAATGAGAAGATACATGTCCTAAATCAAAGTCACCATTGGTGTAGAGCATGGAAAAAGTAGGAGTAAAGTGCCATTAGCATTCTTGATATCTGGAACTTGTGTGTGCCCTATTACACAATGAACAAAGTACTGAGCCTGGAGACCCTGCCATGCACTCTACAATCTAGCCATACTAATCTACTTCCTGTTCTGCTTGCTATTATCCTTTCCATGAAAGGCATTGTTCCTATCTATTCTTTTATCACCTTGATCCTAACACAGCTAAAGAAACCTTAAAATTCCATGTAATTGTAAGTAGGTGCTATGATTACATCATAGCATTTTTGAAACCTGAGTATTTCCTAAGTTGGTACAGCAAGGGTAGTTATTATTGAGATGTCTCCCTCTCCCCATACCAGCTGGGGGAGCACAAGTTTGAGCCCTCTCTCCCCCAGAGATCTTATATGTGTAAGGGAAGAGAGATAAGCATTGAAGATATTAAGAAAAAGCTAAAACAGTCCCTGACCTCAATGCAAATCATAACCCACCTACAATTTCTCATCTTTAGTGACTCTAGTCCCTATCTTCTTTTTAATCCTCCAGAGAGGGTCCAACCACTGGGAACTTCCTTTAGACCCATCATGTATCTATCCATCTATATCTATATATACATACATACATATATACACAGATACATGTATGTATAAATGTGTATCAACTGTGTGTTTTTATTATCAATTATCCATCACTCTCTACCAAGACTGGACTACCTATTCTGATCAAATGCCATATGTATGCTTTCCAAAAGGACTATCTTATGGAGAACTCACTGAGGGCAAGTATTCACAGGGGATGCAGAAAAAGCAATACAAGGACACTCTAAAGCTCTCTTAAGATTTTGGAATTGATTGTGCACAGGACTCTTTAGCATGGCATGCCCACATCAGAGAGGGTATTGCACACTATAAGCAAAGCATAATGAAGCAACTCAAAGGAAATGTGAGATGTGTAAGAGTAACCCAGGTTACCTAGTTACCCCCATGTGTTCCCATGGACTATTTGTTCCCAACCTGTGGCAGAGCATCCCAAGTTCTTATTGGTCTGATCAGTCACAGACACACTGTAACTTGTCTCTAACATAGTGGTATCATTTTGGTCTTCTTTGATAAGGAAGGACAAGAACCTGACCTACTCTTTCTGTCTAATTGTTAAGAGATTTCACTTTAACTTAAATCTATATGTCTAAACTTCTTTTTAAAAGAAATTTTATTCACATCTTTTGTTTTTACATACCAACACATTCCAGTGTATCTCTCTTTACCCCACCTCTTCTACCTGGAGGATCATTTCTTACAAGAGAAAATAATAGGAGAGGAAAACATGCTCAGCAAAACTAATGAAGAAACTATATGATATTATGAATTATCCCACACCCATAACCCCCTTACCTCTACAGAAAAGAAGGGTGAAGTGTCTTCATCTATCTCTTCTTTGAGGTCAAGCTTGATCAGGATTGTCAATTCCTTTTGATTTTAAATGATACAGTAATAAGATAAAAGAAGTCTCTTCACTGACTCTCTTTACCAGCACAACTAATCTGGCCTCTTTGCTTATTTTTTTAGAGGTCTGATTTTTCAGACCTTCAAAATTACTGCATCCCAATCATTTATGTTTCAATTAGAAATTGTATGCTTCATGTCATCTTTATATTTGTCTTTCTATGTTATCCTATAGTGCAGAGATTTTACAGGTTTTTCATAAAATATGTCTACAACTCAAATTATTGTCTTGAGGAATGGGAGATTTAGAAAATGTTTTCCATTCGTCTTTTCACCCATATTTACCCTTCTCTCCTTCAAGGTTCAGCTTAGGTGCCATCTCTCCCATGAAGCATTCCCTGGTTCCCCTAACTGGAGAGTTCTTATTTATTAAGTCAATAGATATTTATTAAGTGCTTCTTGTTTGCTGAGAATACACACACACACAGGTAGAAAGACATCTCCTGTCCTCAAGGAACCCATTTTCTAATGTAGAAAGAAAATAAATTTTAAAAGGAGCTGGGAGGTGGGGGATGAAAAAATCTAGTATGGAGAAATGATAGAAAAAGTCCTATGGAGAGTCAGGAGTACACAGGATTATAATTTGTTGTCTCAATGATTGAGATGGGATTTGGTTTACTGAAAAGTGTGCTGGATTTAGGGAGCAGAAAACTCAGGTTCAGGGCCCAAGTCTGCTACTTACTCAGTGTCTTTAGGTCTCACTTATCTATAAAATGATGGACTTGGACTAGGTTTCTTCCAACCTTAACTCTGTGATCCTATATTGCTTTATATTCATATATAACATTATATATAACATTTTATATTTTATATATGTATGTTCATACATTTATATTTTATATCCTACATATGATCATATATCATATATACTTTTCAAAACTTAAAGTACATTATAGATATATTATAAATGATAGATATTTTTATATATCCTACATATGATCATATCTGCTATACTAACTTTGCAAGGTTACTTTGTAAATATCAAGTCAGGTCAGCAAGCATTTTTTAAGTGCCTACTGTTTATTGTTCTTCATTCTAAAAGAGGATCAGAATTAATACAAATGTGAATACAAATGCAAACATAATGAAAAATTATCCCAGATATCAAGGAATTTACATTCTTTTTGTTTGCTTTCTTGGGGGGGGGGGTCTGTTACTTTTTTAATTGGGGAGGACAGTACAGAAAAGGATACTGAAAACATGTAGAGGGGTTGCCTCAAGGAGAAATCATCAAAATCTAGATCCCATTTATCCAGAACTTTGGAAACAGAAGGTTTCATTATATACAATTTGTACTCACATATATGTTCACATATATATATATATATATATATATATATATATATATATACACCTACATACACATGCCTATATGTACAACAGTGCAATTATATATATTATATATATAATTCTATGTTTATGTGAGTAATATAAACACACTCAAAAGCATAAGCATTTGGCTCCTTTACCTCAGGAGTTTTAGTTGGGTATCACTAAGGGAGCCTAATCACAAATAACTTCCTTGGCCAGCTTTCTTCACACCTTGGAATGTGACTGTCAGAAGCAACAGTGCCAAAGATCAAAATTGTTGGTTTGGGTGGGTGGCATAACACATTGAGCTCCATATGTATTGTATTTGTCAGAGCATCTTAGCTCTGACTTTAGAGGACTGATTTTTCAATCCATCATAAGTACTGCATCCCAAACAATTGATATTTCAGATAGAAATTGTTTGCTTCATGTCACCTTTGTATTTGTCTTTCTGTGTAAACCTAGAATGCAAAAGGTGTTATCCTAGAATGCAGAAATCTTACAGGTTTTTCATGCATGCAACTCAAATTACTATCTTGTGAAATAGATTTAGAAAATGCTTTCCATATTAAGAAGTATAATTGATATTACATAATTCATGTCAAGCAGGCATGAATCTACTTTAGTTTAGAATCCAACTTTTTTTTTTTTAGTTTTTTGCAAGGCAAACGGGGTTAAGTGGCTTGCCCAAGGCCGCACAGCTAGGTAATTATTAAGTGTCTGAGATCAGATTTGAACCCAGGTACTCCTGACTCCAAGGCCAGTGCTTTATCCACTACACCACCTAGCTGCCCCAGAATCCAACTTTTACAAGTAGTATAACACATATGCAGAAAGAGTGCTAGATTCAGAGTAAAAAGGCATGATTTCAGAGTCTTTCCTCAGTTTTGTTTTTTGATTTGTTTTGCTTTGTTTTGTATCTGCAGCAAAACCTTAAGCAAATCACTTAACCTCTCTGGACCTCAATTTCCTCTTCTGGAAAATAGGGAAAGGTATTTGATTGGATAATTGCTGAGGTTTCTTCTAACTCTGAATCTATCGAATCTAATACCCACAATAGTAATGGAAAGTTGGACCACCAGGTAGTTTACATACACTTCTTCTCAGGATTACAGTCATATAATGGAAGCAAATACTTTTCTCATCCACAATCTCATCCTCATTACAGTAAACATTACTCAGATGAGAGATCTGACATGCATTAGAATTAGACTCAAAGTTGGAAGTGAACTTGAAGATGGAAAGGAGTGATTTTGCTTACCAGAGAAAAACCAGTTTTAAGTAGAAAGGTGGAGATTTGGACTAAAACCAAAGATAAGCATCTCTAGCTTGTGAAGTCTCAGTAAGAAGATAGCTACTCCAGTTAAGTTAAAAGACCAAGTATGAAATATTCTAAAGAGAGAGAACCCTAATTCTAACAATCATGTTAGCCTTAATCAAAGAGGGCAATTGTAAATTCCAGTCAATGTATAACTAAGCAACTAAGAACATTCTTCTGATGCTATTAATCAATGAGGCATGTGGTCCTAAATTAAAAAAAAAAGAAAGCAAAAAAGGAGGCTCTGGGACTTGAATCATTTCTTGAGAGTACATGCTAGATAGAATACAAGGGAGAAAAAAATGAACAAGTGAATCAGTGTGAGTCTATTCCAAATTTGAAAAGGAGAAAGTTGTGTGACTATGTGGAAGTTAGAAGTATGAGGGGGTTTATGACCATGTCTCAGTGTGGTTCTCAAGGAGATCAGGGGTTGGGAAGTTTGAGTTTGCTCTCATGTTAAGCTTGCTTTGGGAAATGTGGGAAGAAGAAGATTATGGTGACTTACAGAGACTGTAGCCCTCAGTCAATGAAACTATCCAATGAGATTGAATGTGATCTGGAACCTAGAGTCTTCACACTAGAACAGTGCCAATATTTAGGAAGTAATGAAAAAGGAATCATAATATCTGAGTGGTAAGGATCTGAGCACTGATGCTCTGAGCATGGTTCAAAGGATGCTGCTACAATGAGAAATTGAATCAGCCAAGTCTTAGAGATGCATTTCTTAAGACACCAGTAGTCTTTAGATGCCTTAGTCTTTTCCTGAGAAGAGAGAGTGCTCAGGACAAGTGAATATAGAGCTGAGGGACCACTGAGCATATATCAATCATAATAAAATCATTTTGAAACTCACATAGTTGAACAACAAGCACTTGAACAAATGAATGGAAAAGAATGCAAAGGCATTAATTAAACACAACTACATGTGTCTGGCACTGTTTTAAATGGGGAACACATGAATACAAAAGCAAGATGATTCTGGCCCTCGAAGACCTTATATTCTAATAAGGAGACAACACGTATGGAAGAGTATTTTATTGGGAAAGTCATAGGGGTGGTCAAATGGCATGCTCCTTCCTGAAACAATGGTGGTAGTGATCGGATAACTACATTCAGAACAAGATGATTATTGGGGACCTGGGGAGAAAGGAAAGAAGAGTTAGCTAGGATTAACTTTTCAGGGTAATTAGAGAATAAATAGATGGCCAAAGGGGAAGCCTAGGCAGAGATGTGGCTATCCAGATAGAATGAACTCTCATTACCTAGGGAATAAAGGCCCAGGGTAAACCTTCTAAAGCTTTCAGTGCCTTGAGAGAAGATGCTGGGAGTGAAGCATGGAAATATCTGGCATCACCTAATAATTTATGATAATCCTTCTGTTGAGGAAAATAGGGAAAGAATATCCCTCTCCCATACACAGATTTAGTGGGTCATTAACAGAACTGTATCTGTATATAGTCCCATATGCAAGATTTCAAGTAAGAAACAATTTTTCAGGTTTGAACGTGGGAGTTGGGGGGGGGGGGCATAATAATGAGGAGTCTAGTCCTTCCAGGAGATTTTCCAGTTGTGTGATCAACCTCTAAGTCATTACCAGGACAGAACATACATAAAAGTTTGGGTCTTTTCAAGGATAGGGCTAGGCTGGCCCAAAATACCTAAGCCCACTTCATTCTGGGCAACTAAGTGGTACAGAGCATTGGGCCTGGAGTAAAGAAAACCCAACTTTAAATCCAGCCTCATACACTTGCTATTTTTATAACTCTGAGCAAGTCACTTAACCCTGTTTGCCTCAGTTTCCTTTTCTGTAAAATGAGCTGGAGAAGAAAATGGCAAACCAGTCTAGTTTCTCTGGATCCTAAATGGGATCATGAAAAGTCAGACATAACTGAAACAACTAAACAACAACTTCAATCTAGGACTTAGAAATAGAAGAGATATTAGAGATCATCTTGTCTAATACCCTCATTTTATAGATTTAGGAAAATGAGATCTGGAAAAGACAAATGACTTTTT
Organism: Macrotis lagotis; assembly: GCF_037893015.1. Lineage (NCBI taxonomy): Eukaryota > Metazoa > Chordata > Mammalia > Peramelemorphia > Peramelidae > Macrotis > Macrotis lagotis. Next base: position 67,930,644 of record NC_133665.1, read on the forward strand.
ATGGTTACCCAAGTAATACATGACAGAGCTGGGATTAAAATCTTTGATTCTGAATTCAAATATCTTACATCATGCTACTTATGCTTCAACTTGGCTTAAGAAATGCTTGGTTTGATGGTAATTTGCTTCCTAATCACAGTGTGGGAGCTAATTAGTCCAATGCCTGGATTTCACAGATAAGAAAACTGAGGCCAAGGAAATGACTTGCCCAAGATCTCATACTTAAAGTTACTGACAAAGCCAGGACTGGACCCTGAGTCCACTGATATCTAGTCTGGCAAGCTTTCTACTAGCCAATGATTCCACTAATTAATGACCTCCATCTCTAATTTCCTAATCTATCAGCATTAATTGGAATTTTTAGTCAGAAGAAAAGATTTTAATGTTAGAAGGAAAATTTTAATTTTAAGTCAATAGACCCATGACATTTATAATTAAATCATGGACATTTTATCATTTCAGACTCTTTAAAAGGGACTCTAAAGATTTTTTTTCCTTCTAATTAGTAATTCCAAATATGTTATCAGAGGGCAGCTAGGTGGCACAGTAGATAGAGTACCAGCCCTGGAGTCAGGAGGACCTGAGTTCAAATTCAACTTCAGACAGTTAATAATTGCCTAGCTGTGGGACCTTATCCTATTCCCTTAAATAAATAAAATTTAAAAAAAAAACAAATATGTGGTCAGAGTCAACCATTGATTAATGACTGAGTAATTATTATGTGTCAGATACTATGTTAAGTGCTAGAGATTAAAAGAAAAATAAAATTTTCAATATACTTAAAGAACCTGCATTCTATCAAGAGAGACAAATGTATCCCTTGCAAATCTAGATGGATAAATTGTAATCCTAAATGTTTATATATAGATACATACAAAATAGATACCCAGGGGTGTGGAAGGGCAGGAAGGATGGGAGAGATCAGGAAAGGATTCATGGAAAAGGTGGTATTTGGAGGAAGCTAAGAGGCAGAAGTGATCAGGGAGTGCATTCTAGGCATTATCAAAGCACCAAGACAGAAGCTGGAATAATATATATGAGGACGTCATAGTTAGAAGAGCCAGTGTGGCTAAATGTAGTATGTACTAAGAGGAATATTATGTAATAAGACTGGAAAATGATGTCAGAGTCGTGTCATGAATGTCAAAACAGATGACATGATCAGATTTTTGTTTTTAGGAAAGTAATTTACCTTTCTATGTGGAAGCAGTTGCATGGATTAAATGCATGGATTAAATGAAAGTAAGGAGTAGAGGACACTGACACCATAAACCAGGGTGATTGGAAGAATGATGGTACCCTTCATAGTAATAGGAAAGTTCAGAAGCAGGTTGTCCTGTTGGAAAAGATTAAATGTGTTCTAATTTGACCATGTTGAATTTGAGAAGCATACCAAACAACAAGGCCATCAAATCAGTCAATATTTTAATAAATTACAAAAAGAAGCTTAAATAACTTTGGCTACATAATAAAAAGAAATTGGTAAATATTAAAGACAAAAAGAAAAGGGGGGAAGGTAAAAGGCAGTGGGTGAGATGGATAGTGTCATGAACACAATGAACATGAGCTTGGACAGACTTTTGGAGATGGTGGAGGATAGAAGGGCATGGCATACTATGTCCATGGGGTCATGAAGAATTAAATACAACTGAATGACTGAACAATAGCATCAGACAATCAGTTCAAATTATCTAGAAGGCAGGTGGTAATGTGGGACTGGAGTTCATAAGAGAAACTAGGGCTAAAGGTAAGGTTATCTCCATAGAGAGAATAATTTAATAGATGGAAGTAGATGAAGTCACCAAGAAAGAAGAATTAAAAGATCTGAGTCTCCCAATGATCACAAGCAACTGATCATATGGATGTTTTCTCATCTATAGATGAGAATGATCATATATGAAAAGATTCAACAAGATAATTTCTTTGGTACCTTCCACTTCTAACTTTGTGTGATTCTATGACTAATATTCCGCTTCAGAACATTTTGGGGGGAAGAATTGAGACAAAATGGATAGCCCTTGTCTAGAGAAGGAAAATAATTTAAGGAGCATTTAGAAATTTTAAAATTTAATAACATTGGTTTCATATAATATAGCCTTTTTTCTTAGAGTACTTATTTCTCATTTCTCCTTATTAGATATTTGTTATAATTGTTCTCCTATCTTATCCAAGCCACAGCTCAAAAGCAATATAAGAGATTAATTAATTTTTTTGTTCAGGTATTTTTTCCCTTTCCACTTCACTCAGATATTTATATCACAAGGTCTTACTTCAAGACCTGGACTGATTCTGCCAAGAAGAATTTAGCATCAGATTATAGCCTGGATGAAATAATAAAGCCTACTCATCATAAATATTTCTTTTGAAGCATTTTAAAAGTTATTACTCTGTCACTTGTGTTACACATTAAAAATATGGAATTTGGGTCAACTTGGAGTCAAGTTTATATTTCATTCATAGTCTCTTTAATTACATCTGGTTTATTCTATATGAAGTTAAAGTTCTCCACCAAAAAGTCTTAAAATAAGTAATGTAGCTGTTTTTTCTGCATTGATTTGATTTCCAACCACCTCTCACCCAATGGTTTTCAATTACATTGAATTAATTTTAAAGCTTTCTCCTATGGGTATTAAATATTATTATCTCCATCCTAGAGGTGGGAAACTAAAAGTATTTCAATGATTTCTAGTCTCAAGAAGTTTAGGGGTCAAAAGTAAAGAAAGCAAGGAGACTAGTTATTTCTAAAAACTACCTGTGCAACCATATATGGAAACCTCTCCAGTAATAAGTAATAGGTGTGTGAGAAAGATCCCAGACTTATACCTCAGTGGATACATAGAGAATTTATGCCATGTCTTAGATTTCTTTCTTTTAGCCCTTTTAAAATTCTGTGAATGACTAAGGCCATTCCATGACCTATGATTAATCCTCATCTTCTACTAATTATTTTAGAGATATTGAAACTAGGACCCAAAGAAAGGAAGTAATTAACACAAAGTCACCCAGGTGGTTGGTATCAGAGATAAGATTCAAGCCTGGTTCCTTTTGAATCTGTGATCTGTCTACTCCCATAAAGTTCTCTTTATCTTTGATATAATATATATACATCACATGGTAGCTTATCTTAGGAATCAGAGGACCAAAACTTGAATTCCAGCTCAATCACTTACTACCTTAACTGCCTTAATAGAGGCAGCTAGCTGCTAGAGTAGTTAAGTGCTAAACTCAGAATCAGGAAAACCTGAGTTCAAATCTTACCTTAATCATTTACTTACTTAGCTGTGAATTCATGGATAAGTCACTCAATCACTTTTAGCCTCAATCTCTACATCCATAAAAAGAAAAAATAATAGCACAGTGTTGTTGTCAGGATCAAATGAGATACCTTTAACAAAGTGGTTTGCTATTCTTATTCTTATTCCTTAGATGCGTTTGAGCAAGTCATTTAAATTCTATATAAATTCTATATACCTAAATTTCCACAAAAATGAAATAAATTACTTCAAAGACTTCTTTCCATAATGAGGTCAATTATTCTTTCCCCTATTTTCATTTCAAGTACATTCCTACTTATAGCTATTAAGATTCCTTCCAACTTTAAATCCTATGACTCTATATGTAAGCAATTGCTTTAAAGTATTCCCTCCTTGGTCATTGTACATCAGATCTTCTCATTCACCTCAAAAGAATTGAAAAACTAAAACAAAATATACAGAGAAAAGCAATGTGCTATGGGAAACCTGGGGTGCAAATTCTCAAGTGTTTTTAGTCTATGGACCATGTCAGTGGAGCCACAGAATCTCTGATTCACACAACTTAGATGGCATCACTTGAATTAATAGGAAGAACAGTGCTATATTTGATATTACAAAGAGAGGACATGAATATCAGCTTAAAAGAGAATAATTCACAGACCATTTGGAAGACTCAAACATTGGGGTTGAAATGGGAGATTTGGCACACTGAAAAAAAACTAGCAAAAGTTTACATGGGCATAGGCACATTCCCTTCAGGTTATCCATTCTCCTGTGAAAAATCTGAGCCTATGCTTAACTTTTCTATTCTAGTAGAGATTTGCAATGGCTCATGGGATCAGTCACATTTGCTAATTACCCATTGTGAATGGAATTTCCAACCTGAAATTATGTCTAAATTGATTGCCTGGAATTTGGAACACATTTCCCATAGAAATGCATTATAAATGATGATTAAAGTTTTGTGTCATTTAAGAGAAATCTACTTAATTCATGTTGTATCAGAATACTTCATAATAACATTTACCTGAGTTCTGCATAATGAAATTGAAAGATCATGATTTTGCACAAAGATGGAAGATGAAAGCCTCTCTGCTCCTTTGGAAGTATATATAGCCCTCCCTAGGCAATCTTGAAATAGTTGAAGCTGTCTTTAACAACTTAGCATTTTCTTTTCTACTTCTCTCTCCTGCCTTCTAGTGGCTCTCTCCCAAAATTCCCAGGGTATTCAGGTTGCTCTATTAGATCTCCCTAAAAAAAAAGTATCCCAGGAAAAATTGCTTCCAGTTCTTCTCACTACCTCCAAACAAAGTTCCTGTTTACTCAGTGAAACTAGCTTAACTAGACATTAGAATGAAATAATTCTTACTGAAATGTGAATGCTTAATGTCTTCTTGGCCCTCCTTGAGTTGCTTGTATTTTCAAAAAAGAATCATTGTTAAATCATTTTCTAATTGGTAGAATTACAAGCATTGTGAATTAAAAACTAAATGAAAAATTTCATAATATTAAAGAATACATTTTTGGCCCAAGTTAATAAATATTCATTAAATATCCAAATATTCATTAAACATCTACAATTTGCCGAAAATTATGCTAAATGCAGGTAAAACTTATATTAATCCTGACTTGCAGCTCATTTTCTTTTTTCTTTTTTTTTAGGTTTTTGCAAGGCAAATGGGGTTAAGTAGCTTGCCCAAGGCCACACAGCTAGGCAATTGTTAAGTGTCTGAGACCGGATTTGAACCCAGGTACTCCTGACTCCAAGGCCAGTCAGCACTTTAACCACTATGCCACCTAGCCACCCCTTTGCAGCTCATTTTCAAAGCTGTTTGTGTTTTTCAAAGTATTTCCCTTACCTCCTTTAGAACCCACAGATTCCCATGGTTTGTTGGGGCTTTTTGATAATGCCTCTTATTGGCAAATGACATAACTTTAGTCATTAGAATAAGACTTTAAAATATGGATCATTTATACATCAGATGTCCATTACTCTAGGGTAGTGTGTTCCAAAGTATCACATATGGGTATATAGAAGGAAGAAATAGAAAAGGTATAAAAATTCAATCCTAGGAACAACATAGACTGTTAAGAAGCATCCTTATATATGATCTAGTTCAACCCTTTCAATCAATGGAATAATGGGAAAGGCACATATCAAAGAATTATAGGAACTATATTTTGGTTGGTAGATATGAACTATACACAAAGAATAGTAATTGAAACAGGAAGAATTCAGTTTAATAAAAACTATTTACCTATGCATCAAAAGGATATTGCTGCAAAAAAAGGTTGACCCTGAAAAGAATTAGAGCTGCATTTTTTAGACATTTTAAAGTATATATAATACATACTAAATTATATCAAGAATTGGAGATAATACTTAAACCTTGGCTACCTCCTAAAAATAAAACAGATTCATTAGATGATTCCTACTGTTTCTAGCAATCTGACTAACAACACATACGATCAATGACAAAATAAGCATGGAAAGGCTGCAAATAAATGTATAAGAGGTAAAGCTATAACATGCACATCTCTTATGTATATGCATGTACATAAACATGTATATATCCACATGCAACATATACATATATATTCCAATAAAATAGACATATGATGTGTGTTATATAAAGATGTGGGGGCATTATATGAATTACTATAATAAATAACTATTTAATAATGTTCAGAAGAGATTGTTGGAGAACGTGCTTGATCCTAGACAATTTAAATGCTGCCAAGAATAAGGGGTATAAGTAGGCATTTAGGAATTGAAAATGAAAGGCTATATCATGTGTTTAATAAAAAATAAGAGAAATATTCAATGTAAAACATCAAACATCAGTAGCAAAAGTCCCGAATGAGTTTGGGAAAATTATTAGGTCAAGAGGACTATCCATTAATGAATCTACAGGAAATTCATGCAGTGTGCTAGGTAACCTTACTCTAGATTTCTTAACATTGCATGTTTATATAATGGAGTATTTGAACTATCCACAAGTTATCCTCATTCATAGTATCTGTAAATTCAGGATTCTTATGAGTCTCAAATTAAATAATCATTGTAAAGCATCTGGCACATAGTAGGCATTAAATAAATGTTAGTTATTAATATTATCAATATTATTAAAATTCTAGGCAGCAAATCAAATCTTATTAGGTATTTAAAGTGTTCTAAAATTTTTTAAACTGCAGTGATGTGTGGTAAAGTTTCTACCATTTCCTTGCAATCTGCCTTGATAAATAAATCAAGATTACTTATAGAGAACTCTTAATATTATCTATATTGCATTGTATTTTAGTTTATTTTGTTAAACATTTCCAATGACATTTTTTTTAGGGTTTTTTTTTTTGCAAGGCAAATGGGGTTAAGTGGCTTAGCCCAAGGCCACACAGCTAGGTAATTATTAAGTGTCTGAGATCAGATTTGAACCCAGGTACTCCTGATTCCAGGGCCAGTGCTTTATCCACTGTGCTACCTAGCCGCCCCTAGAGAACTCTTAAACCCTTCTGTTTTCATAAACAAATTTTGTGACTCAGTCATTTGTTCCATGCTTCTTGGTAAACATGTAACTGACTAAATTCATTCATCAAAGTCCTTTAGATTTCTTAGTTCTTGGGTATTTCAGGGGATCCACCAAGATAAAACTCCTTTGGGCTACATTTGACAAATCCACTGGCAGACAGCTATTGTTGACCTTTACAGTGAAGCAATGTCTGCTTTGCTAGAGAAGAATTTCTATAGACTTTTGACATGCTTGCTCTGAGTTTTAAGAATACCTATTTATCTTCCGTTTATTTGTAAGAAAGCATTGATCCCTCCATAGTATCTTAGGATATTGTTAAGATTTCTATTAGGATACTTTCCAAGTCAGTTACAGTTTCATTTTATAGTTCTGTAAGTGTCCATTAAGAGGAATGTTACATAGGTGTTGATTTTTAAAAATGTTTTCCCCATTGAATTTTGATAAGGATGCCAGTAAATCTCTAAGTTTATTTACAGTTTTCTCCCCAAGGTGTCTTTGTGCTTGTTGTGTTTTACCTAGAATATACCAAGATATTATTAACATTGCTTTCATCTGCTGATTTAATTTGATTTCCGGTTTTACACCTGAAACCTTCAACCTCTATCTTTCCTTTCTGTACACCAGGAATTTTATACTTTAACCAAGACCAAGACGCTTTCATATCACTGGGGAAAGATAAGGTTAGAGGAAGATGTGAAAGAAAAAGGGGTTATTTAATGTGTTTTTCAGTAAACTCCTAAAACTTGATATAGCTTGTTTGTCAAGTGAAAATAAGATGTTTTCATGTTCAAAAGTATTTATAGTATCTCTTTTTTTGTAATGGCAAAGAATTGGAAATTGAGAGGTTGCCCATCAGTTGGAGAATGGCTGAACAAATTGCATATGAATATAATAGTATACTATTGTTCTATAAGAAATGATAAGCCGGTGAATTTCAGAAAAACTTAGAAAGATTTACATGAACTGATTACTGAGTGAAGTTCTCAGAAGCAGTAGAACATTGTGGTAAATGTAATAGCAACATTGTGATAATTAACTATGACAGGCCTAGTTCTTTCCAGCAATACCGTGATCAAAGACATTTCAAAAGACTTGTGCTGAAACATGTCATCAAATCCAGAGAAAGAACTATGGAGTTTGAACACAAACAAAGCATACTAGTTTCACTTTTTTCTTTTTATTCTTTCTCATAGTTTTTCTCTTTTGCTCTGATTCTTCTTTCACAATATGACTAATAGAGGAATATATTTAACATGATTTTGTATGTATAATCAGAAAAAGAAAAGAAGGCATTTTGGTTCAATTCCTTCTTTAACTTAGAGGTAATATTTCATTCTTTATAAGAAATGATCATGAATTTAAGGTTGGACACAACCATAATGGATAAAATTGTCTCCCTGGAAATTATCTCATTTTTTTCATTTGTTCTTAATATTATGTTGTGGTATGTTTTAAACAGAGAAGAATTTTCCATGTGAATATCAAATACTCCAATAATTTCAATAAATGTATAACTATTTTACAGATATAGAAAGTACAGGAATATGCCATCTATAGAAGTGAAGCAAAATTGAAGATAATCAATAGAGGCTATCATTGTTTCATCAAGTCTATTTATTTTCCTCATTATTGTAGTGCTAATAGTGCTATTTCCACTTTCTCATAAAATTGATGTGGACTTTCATGTTAGTGTCTATTTGTGGTAGCAATACTAGAATAATGAAGAAAAGATCTTATTACAGAAATATTTTAAGGATTAAAATTTTCATCTCTTCATTGTCTTACTTTCACTTTCTTCCTTAAATGCCCTTGAGATGATTTTACTTAATTGGTTCTCTCACTAAGCTTTCTGAAAACTTGTTTTCCCCTCCATTGCTTCTCACTGATTTATGTGATGCCTTTTATTAACTTCTACTATCTCCAGTAAGATCTTATAAATGAGTTTTTATTCTCAATTTATGCTGTCCTTTTCTGTCTTATATCTCCACCTGACAAAAAGATCAAGTGATTTTAGGCTAAAGCTATATATGTATGTGTGTGTGTGTGCATATGTGTGTAGGTGTGTATGTATATGTGTGTATTTATAGATATGTATGTGTATGTGTATATACATATTATATATGTATATACACACACACACACATATATATATATACATGTCATCTTTTTAGAAATAGATACAGAAAACAAAAAAGAAAATTAACAAACTAAGGAAGCTGAAGGGGAGGAGAAGAAGGAGGATTATACTTACCTAAGAAAAGAGAAAGGGGGGTGAAGAATTAGAAACATAGATAAAAGAAGGAAAGAGAAATAAGCTAATATGAAAAAGTTCCAAATTAGAAAAGACCAAGAAACAAAAAGGAGGAAGGCTTGATGCTGAGACAAAAAGAGCTGATAGGAATAGGGTTGGCTCAAAGTAGATTACGCAAAAAATAACTGAAGGAAAAACGTATTGTCCTTACAGAGGGAAAGGAACAAAAAAAAAATACCAATTCAGGAAAAAAAAAGTAGAGATATATGGAGAAAAATGTAGACCTTTCATATCTTCAAATGTTAATAGATTAAACAATCTAATAAAATGAAAATGAATGAAAGCTTGAATAAGAAAACAAAATCCCACAATCTGTTACTTTCAAAAACATACCTAAAAAGCATGAAATAAAATTTTCTGTGAATTGTTAGAATAAATTGGCTATGTATCAGGTGAATTATAAAAAGCAGGCATTACAATCCTACTAACAAAGCAAAATCAAAAATTCACAGTATAAAAAAAGCTAAGAAAATTACTTTGTGGGGTGGCTAGGTGGCACAGCAGTAGAGAACCAGCCTTGGAGTCAAGAGTACCTGGGTTCAAATCTGACCTCAGACACTTAATAATTACCTAGCCTTGTGGCCTTGGGCAAGCCATTTAACCCCATTGCCTTGAAAAATCTAAAAAAAAAAAAAAAAAAAAAAGATATATTGGGGCAGCTAGGTGGCGCAGTGGCCTGTCAGGAGTACCTGAGTTCAAATCCGACCTCAGGCACTTAATAATTACCTAGCCGTGTGGCCTTGGGCAAGCCACTTAATTCCACTGCCTTGCAAAAAAAAAAAAAAAAAACTTAAAAAAAAGAAAAAAGAAAATTACTTTGTGTTGAAAGAAATTAAAGACAACAAATTAATATCAGTATTAAAATTAAATGTTCCAAATGCATTAGCATCTAAATTCATGTAGAAAAAAATTACAAGAAGGCAAGATAGCAATACAATAACAGTGAGGGACTTTTATTTTCATCTCTCAGTTTTGGACAAATATAATAGAAAGTTAACAAAAGATAAAGGTAAAATTAAATAAATTAGTAGAGAAATGAGCTAAAAGACATAATATCTTCTAAATTTCCTTTGAAATAGAATGTTTGTATTTTATTTAGTTCTAATTCTTGCTATCAATAGCTTGTTTGAATGGGTTAGAGTGACCTTTTCATTTTGGATATATTTAGATATTCATTTGGTTTTCATTGAATATTTTCTCATTTTTATCTTTTTTAATAATTTTTTATAATTTTATAATTTTGCATTAATCCTAATCTTTGTTCTAATTAGTCTAGCCAGATTAAATGGTAAAATAAAGAGAGTACTGGGCATGGAGTCAGAAAAGATCTGAATTCAACTCTAAACTCAGAATCTATCAGTTGTGTGATGCTGTATAATTCACCCTCTGTTTGCCTCAGTTTCCACATCTGTAAAATGAGCGTGATAATAATATCACCTTCCAGGGTTGTTTTGAGGATCAAGTGAGATATTTGTAAATATATATATATATATATATATATATATATATATATATACATACATATATATGTATATATATATATACACACACACATATATATATACACACACATATATATATATACATATATAGTGGAAGATAGTAAATAGCATCACATGTCATATAGTAGGTACTCTATAAAAATATTAACTATTATTATTTAGTCTTGTTCTCTGAATAAAGAAATAGTCTAGGGTTAAAACTACTTGATGAAATTCCAATAGATTAGACTCTGCCAGGTCTAGTGATTGATTAAAATAGTATTTGAGAAACTGAAGTCAGTCCTTTCCATGCTACATGAGGCACCAGAGTAGAACTATGTCAAGAATGACAACATGTATTTTTAAATATTTATAATTTTTCATGTTGTGCTGCATTATAGGGGGATAACATGCTGGTTTTAACAATCAGAAAACCTAGATTCAAATACTGCCTTTGTTACTTATGACTTATTTGACTAATCACTTCTCTGAGCCTTGGTTTTCATTATCTGTAAAATATAGGAAGGAAATGATCTCTAATGTACCTTTTTGCTCTATATTCTACGATTCTGTTATTCAGTGTAATATTTTTACTATTGGTATCACAGTTTGCATAAATATTTCTTTTTATGAATATTTGGTTTGTTTTTAAAAAGTAGTTTTATAGGACTTCAAATGTTATTTCTGTAGCAATATTTGTATATAAACAAAGAATAATTTATAAATTAATCTCAGAATAAATCTAGTGAGAGTTCTTAACAACATTTTGTTAATCCTTATTTTTTGTTATATAGCATTTAACAAAAGTAATCAGGATTTCCACAAAAAGAGTCACTTCTCTCTATTTCAAACAGGAATCATTCCCTGACCCCTTACCAGCTAATTATTTAAATATTTTCAAAGAGTTTTGATTGTTGAGTATGGAGCTTCTCTCCTCTGGCAAACAGGTCACAGTCTTTCCGTGTTTTCATTTGTAAAACAGCCACTGGTGGTCAACATTCTGATGTTCAACCTCCCTGAAGTACATTTAAGTTGGTCTGAAGTTACTCTGAAGTCAATTTAGACTATCTTTTTTTTTCTTTTTAGTATTTTGCAAGGCAAATGGAGTTAAGTGGCTTGCCCAAGGCCACACAGCTAGGTAATTATATTAAGTGTCTGAGGTCGAATTTGAACTCAGGTACTCCTGACTCCAGGGCCAGTGCTCTATCCACTGTACCACCTGACTGCCCGATATCTTCTTTTTTTATGTGATTTTTTAATTTTATTTCATTTTTTAATTTATGGAATAAAACAAACATTTTTATAATATAATAAAAAAAGATGATTGCATAGGAAACTCCAAAACTATTATATACAACTTGCTATTTTTTTAAATATATAACAAAGTTATCATGTAAATTTCTTTTTTTATTTCCTCACCCCCAGTCCTAGAAATAGCTACCATTAGACACAAATAGATGTGTGAGAGTATGTGTGGTGTGTGTGTGTATATATGTGAAATTACTCTAAACATGCTTCTACTTATCAGTCTTTCTCTGGATTGTGTCTTTCTTCATATGTTCTTTATAGTTAATTTCAATATAATTATCAAAATTATTTATTCACTCAAAGTCATTATTAAAACAATATTGCTGTTTCTGTATACAATGTTTTCTTGGTTCTGCTCATTTTTCTCTTCACTATTTCATAGAAGTCTTCCATATTTTTCTGAGATCATTAAGCTCATTTCTTTTTTACAAATTTAATTTGTTTTCCAATTGCATGTTATAAAAGATTTTCAACATTCATCCACTTGAATATTTATGTTACACATTTTTCTACCACTTTCCCCTCCACCCCCCTTTTATTAGCAGCAAACAGTCTAGTAAAAGTTGTACATATACGTTTGTGTTTAGCTTGTTTACAATATTAGTCATTTTGTTTATGTGTAATTAGGACTAAGGGAACGGAAAGAATATCATAGAACAGAAAGGAAAAACATAAGAGAAATTTTATTTTTGAAAAGTGAACATGGCATCCATTCAGATTCTGTGTTTTTTGGTTTGTTTTTTTTGTTTTCCTCTGGGTGAGGATGGCATTGTCCATAACAAGTTCCCCAAGGTTGTCCTAGCTCTCTGAACTATTAAGAGGAGCTGCATCCATCATAGTCGGTAAACCTGCAATGTTGTTGTTAATGTATATAATGTTTTCTTAGTTCTATTCCTTTCATTCAGCATCAGTTCATACAATTTTTCTCATGCTCTTTTAAAGTCCAATCATTTATGGTTTCTTATAGAGCAATAGTACACCATAACTTTCATGTATCACAACTTGTTCAGTCATTCTCCAATTGATTAGCATCCCCTCAGTTTCCAATTCTTTGAAACAACAAAAAAGAGCGAAAGTAAATATTTTTGAATGTGTGGGACTCTTGCCATTTTTAAAAATTTCTTTTGTGGATTAGTAGTGGTTTTGCTGTTCAAAGGGAATGACCAGTTTGGGTTTTTTTATGTTTTTGCAAGGCAAATGAGGCTTGCCCAAGGCCATACAGCTAGGTAACTATTAAGTGTCTGAGACCGGATTTGAACCCAGGTACTCCTGACTGCAAGGCCAGTGCTTTATCCACTATGCCACCTAGCTGCCCCGGGAATGATCAGTTTTATTGCTCTTTTGAGTATAATTTCAGATTGCTCTTGCGTCAGTTCACACAATTCGACCAACAATGCATTAAGGTCCTTAATCCCATAATCTCTCCAACATTGATCATTTTCTCTTTTAGTCATTTTAGCCAATCTGATAGTTGATTCAATTATATATATATATATATATATATATATATATATATATATATATATATATATATTTTAGATAACTTTATATATTATCATTATAATTTAGATAATATTATATATTATCAGAACCCCTAACTGTGAAAATTGTTTCGCAGCTTTTTGTTTGCCTTCTAATCTCAGCTATATTCATTTTATTAGTGCAAAACCTTTTTAATTTAATATAGTCAAAATCATCCATTTTGTGCTTTATAATGTACTCTATTTCTTGTTTGCTCATAAATTTGTCCCTTTTCCATAGGTCTGACATACAGAGTATTTCTTGATCTGTTAATTGATTTGTGGAGTCATCCTTTATGTCTAAATCCTGTACCCATTTTTGACCTTATTTGCTCATCATTTCTTATAGCATAGTAGTATTCCATCACAATCACATTCTACAGTCATTCCCCCATTTCCTGTTCTTTGTCACCACAAAGAGAGCTGTCATAAACATTTTAAAACAGATAAGTTCATTTTGTTTTTCCCTAATTGTCTTTGGAAATAGTCCTAGTAAGTGGTATTACTGAGTCAACAGGTATAGACAGTTTGATTACTCTTTGGGAATAATTTCATATTGCTCTCCAAAATATTTGGATCAGTTAATAACTTCACCAACAATTTTTCCACATCCCCTCCAACATTTGTCAATTCCCCTTCAATCATTTTGGCCAGTCTGTTAGCTGTTAAATGATATCTCAAGGTTGTTTTTTTAAAGCTATTTCTTTTTTAAGTTCTTGGTTTCTCTTAACAATATAAGCCTTTGTGTTCAAATCTATTAAACCAAGAAGTTAATTTCATCAAATTAGGATTTGCCTTTCCTTCCTTCCTTCCCTTACCTTCTTCATTTCCTTTTCTTTTATTCCCTCCCAGCTTTCTATTCTCCTTTCCCTTCCTTTCTTTTCTTCCTTCCTTCTTTCCTTTCTCCCTTCTTTTCCATTTTTCTTTTCATTCCTTTTTCTCTTTCCTTTCTTCTCTTCCTTTTTCCTTTTTCCCTTCCTTTCCTCTCTTCTTTCAGGTACTCCTTCATTTTTCTGTCCCTTCCTTTTTCCTTCCTCCATTGCTTTCTTTTTCTTACTCAAAATGTTACTTAGTATCTGGAGGATTCTATTTATTTGTTACTATATCACAAATCAAAACGTGGATCAGATTTATCTGAAAGGTGGAAATAAAGGTTGCATTTAAACCAAACAAACTTCCACATATCCATAAAGCCTTTCTGCTGAGAATCACAAAATCCTGTGGCTAAAGTGTACTGAGAGAGCCAGTACCTCCCTGCTACAGCTCAGGACCAAATCTATGACTCTTCCCCCATAACTATACTGCACAGGGTTTTTTTTTGCTAATGAAAACATCCAGCAAACCATTATTCTGGATGATTAGAAACTAACTTCTCATTGTTTTCCATTTGCTTATAACTAAGCTTATATGCAATTCCAAGCAGCTATTGAGCTTCCCAGTTACCTCTGTGTTTAACCTTTATGTTACAGTCCAAGTATTTTTTCTCTATAGAGTGAAAGATATCTTGTGATTGAATTTGGAAAATTTTTACACAGAGATACATAAAGGACTAAAGAAAAAACAGAAATATGGTAAAGGGGAATCTGAAGCTTGGTTGAAGTCAGTGCTATGGATTTTGGAGTACCTTAGGATAGGGGGATATCTACATATAAGGGAAAACAATCATGATTCTTCACATTTTGCAGGTTTCTTTTCCATTAGTACCTTCTCCCTTATTGCCTAGATAAAAAAAGATAAAGTGCCCAAAATCATACTAAGTCAATACCTTAGGGAAGAGAGATTTCAAGATCCCTGATTATTCAAGAGGACTTGGTTGTACTCTCTGTGTCAGTTACAACTTTCCCCTCCAGACCTCACAAATATTTTGCTTTGAACTCTGCCACTACAATGAGAATGGGAAGTCACACTGTATTCGGTTGAAACCTCATGATCCCTTTGCCGAATAATGATTTTAAATGCTTAAAATAAATAAAATTACAATATAATTATATTAAAATACAGTTATCAAAATATCTCTTAAAAGGTTCTAAACCCTTTGGGATATCCTGTACCTTCTGACTTCTTGACCTTTTTTCCCAGAAGGGAAAAAAACTTGGTCTTTTCAAAGAATTCAAAGAATAAATTCAAGCTCTTTATGAGGTCTCCAGGGGTTGTACTTACATTTTAAGAGGACAAAGTCTCAAGTAGGATTCAAACACACACACACACACACACACACACAGAGAGAGAGAGAGAGAGAGAGAGAGAGAGAGAGAGAGAGAGAGAGAGAACCCTCGGGTAAAAGTAAGCCACATGGGAAAGTTTTTCTGGTTTTTTTCCCCCAAGCAATGAAACCTTCACTAAAACAATGACTTAAGACAGGTAAATTCAAAAGTTGGTGAAAACTGAAAGGATAGCCCAGTTTTTAAAAAGGGGACTCAGGGGAAAGGTTGGAGTAAGAGGAAATAGAAGAAAAAAACATTGAAGGTGGTGTTTAATTTTCATAAATCTAAAAATGAGAAATTTACATAGATATTAAAAGAGAGGAAAACATGGAAATGTATTCAAAAGCCAGTACTTTGAAGATGTAAAGGATGAGGACTGCTAATTTAAACTAACTAAAATCTCTTGTGACCATTTGAATGCTTCCAGTCTCAAGGCATAGTTCCAGGAGCTCAGCTAAGTACACACTGTCCAAGGAAACCCAGACATCTAGCAGTGATTATTACATCAGACATTAATCAGAGTTTACAAAGCACAAACCCAGTTAGTCTCTGAGATCAGACCCTGCCGTGGTCTCTGACTTGAGTTGGAGTTTGACATTTGACATTTTCTGTGTGACCTTGGGGTCTTAGTTCCTTATCAGAACAGTAAAGGGGAAGGAGAGTTGTACTACTTTAAAGGATTGTCCTAAGAGAAGTTCTGTATAAATTTTAAAGTACCCCATAAGTAATCATAATGAATGATTGTAACTCTATTGATGACTGATTGATTGTGAATGATTATGACTTAAACAGGGAGACTAAGCTTTGGGTAAGCCAAGAATAGGAAAGCAGAAAAATATGGATCTACTATCCTCAGAAGCTCACCTCATTAGGAAAAGAAGTATAAGGTATACTTGGACATAAAGTTAACGAGTTGAGTACAATTGAGTTCTGTAGGTGGATATTATGGAAGACCGATTCTACTAGGCACTAGCGGACTTTAGCTTGGGATCCAAAGAAAGGCATTTTAATAAACTGGGTAAGAGATGGGAAAAGGCATGATCTGAGGAGGTGAATGAGTTGAGTTGGCCTCAAATCATAAAAACTGGAAGGGAGTTCAGAGAACATTTAGTCTAAGCTTCTGTCCTCATTTAGCAGCTAAAGAAACCGAGGACCAGTTTCTAAGACCAGATACTGAGGACAGTCTCTGAGGTTACACAGATTAATAAATAGCAAAACCTGGATGAAAACTGTTTATTTCCAATACAAGCGTTCTCACTTATTGGAGAAAGCAAAAGGAATAGAGATTCAAGAACCCTGGAATCAGGGGAGACCTGAAGGATGAGCAGTCCGGGCTTCTGCCATCACCACTGGGTTGGGGACGGCAGTGCGGGCGATGCGGGGTTCTCCCCGCAAGCCGCAAGCCCTCAGAGGACTCCCTCAGCCGCCAACCCGGCTGCCTGGGGCTAGCAGCGGGTCCGCCGCTCCTCCCTCTCCAAGCCCTGGTTGGCCCGGACGCTGGCTAGCGCAGCGAGCAGGAGGAGCTGAGCCCGCCCAACCCCGCACAGTTTCCCCACCCCCCACCCCTGAGCCTGGCACTCGGGTGACAGGAGCAGCGCGTACGGCTGCGGGCTTCCGGCCTCAGAGAGGCAAGCACAGGAACGGCTGCAGCCTCCCGGCCTCCCCCAGAGAGGCAAGCACAGGAAAGCACACTCGGTGTGCGCGACCCTCTGCTGCCTCGGCTCATCAAAGTCTGTTCTGCCCTGGGTGGCCGGAGGCTTCCGACCCCTTGGGACTCCCACCGCCAACATCCAGAGCCCCTCGGCAAAGGATCAGAGGCTGCTGACGCCGGCAGCTTCAGCACCCACCATGGGGAAGCCAGCGAAGAGAGGATGGGACTACAAGCGATTCCTCAAGAACAACTGGCTTCTGCTATCCACAGTGCTCGCTGTGGTCCTAGGTGAGAGAGGCGGGGATTTGGATGGAGATGGGGATTGGGATAGCGATGGGGATGAGGATGGAGATGGGACTGAAGACCGGACAGAGGAGGGAGCCTCTAGGAAGCGTGGACCTGCCGAGCTAGTTTCTAGCCGATGTGGCTGCACACACACGAACATAGAGTTGTGTGAAGCATGTGTAGCATGTGTAGGTGTGGGTGGCACAGCTGTGCCTGCCCACGGCCAGCCTTGGAGCATGTGTCCGCGGTTAGGGGGCGGGGGGGGGGGGGGAGAGAAAGGAAGAGACAATCTCTAACCCAAGCACATGATCCTAGGGCTAAAAGGAAGGACGCCCCCCCCCCCCCCCAATGATGAGCTAGGAGGGGAGATGCTTCTCCTAGCCACCTCTTGGCCACGTTTATCTTTTCATGCAGAAGGGGAAAGTGCTTTTTCTGTGGCTCCCTATTTGATGTTTGCTGCCGGTTTTCTGTTTTTACCAAGAAGGCAGTGGGTTGGGGGAAAGGGAGGGGGTAGTGCAGAGAGGAAAGGAAGGGAAAGGGGAAAGGAAATGAAGTCTAGTCCTTCCGTCTGGCAGCAAAAATAATTATGTTTTTAAAAATGATCTCTCTGCATCCTTTAAAAAATTTTCTGAATCACCATATTCTGGAAGAGGCTAGAAGGTGAATGAATGGACAGTTTGACTAAGAGGTTTATTTAGGTGCTGAATGTCACAGGCGCCTGATGGGGAACTGGTTTATGGACTGTGTGTGTGTGTGTGTGTGTGTGTGTGTGTGTGTGTGTGTGTGTGTGTCTGTGTGTGTGTGTGTGTGTGTGGTGTGGTGTGTGTGTGTGTGTAGGTGGTTTATGGAAGTATATGAGTGGTCTATTGTGTCTGTATTTGTGTAATTGGTTTATGGGAGTGTGTGTGTGTGTGTGTGTGTGTGTGTGTGTGTGTGTGTGGTAGATGTGTGTGTGTGTTGCTGACACTAAAGGGAGGGGGTGGCTGCTAGAGCAATGGCAGCGAATGCATTCATTTTCACCATGTCTGAAAATCTGCCAGATGGATTTCTGTATGTGAGAGCAAGAGGGAGGGAGACCTGTAAGAGGGGGAGGGGCGTCTTATGGAGAAAAGAAGTAGCTAGAAAAACTAAATTCCCTCCTCATCATTATCATCATCTGAGAGTTATTCTTCCTTGTCTTTTGCTTAGAGGACACTCCTCCCCTTCTTAATCCAATCTTCCTTTCACTCCACATTTCTTCTCTGTGTTTGTTTTTCCACTAGGCTGCATTTAAATAACCTAGTTCTGGCTACCTACTTGGCTAGGTGAGGTCCCAGTAATTGATCAGAGATGTAAATTAATCTCCTTTAGCTGCTTAATTTCTGTTCATGTAAACAGATCCCAAATGGTCTTCCAGAGATCAATAATAATTTGATTTAGCAATATGTTAATGCATTAAGAACCTATCATTTCTTCTGTACATTCCCTTTACCTATACAGATCACAATCTAAAACTTGTAGTTTTAGAGCCTTAATAATAACACCTCTCTATTGTATGTTGCTATATATAAAGATTTATAACATAGAAGTTACAGGCAATAATAATGACTTTCCAAGTGTTTTAAGGTTTGCAAAGTGCTTTGTGTACATTATCTCAATTGAGCCCAAGAGGTACAAACTACTGATATCCTTTATTCCCATTTTACAATGAGAAAGTTCAGCCGCTCAAGGACAATAAAGCAACTTGTTGTTCAGTCTTGACCCCATTTGGGGTTTTCTTGGCAAAAACACTGGAGTGATTTGCCATTTACTTTTCCAGTTCACATTACATATTAGGAAACTGAGGCAAACAGGGTTAAGTGAATTGCCCAGAGTCACACAGCTAGTAAGTATCTAAGACCAGATTTGAACCCAGTAAGATGAGTCTTCCTAACTCCAGTCTGGGCACTCTAGTCATGGTATTACCTAGCTATCCATGATCTAATTATGGAAGATATGGAATCCAGTTCTTCATGATTTCAAGTACTTTCTAAAAGGGCTCCATTTTATGAAAGATGAACTTGAGGTTACTTTTTCTACTTGTAACAAAATTTCTCCTATGTGTTTCTTTCCTTCTGATAGAACTTCTATAGAGCTAGGACTGCCCCCACTGAACATTCTGTAGGCTGCAGGCCAGAGGCTCTCCAGGACCAGGTAGCAAAGAAAGCAGGGACAAAAGCAGATCTCTCACTTCATTTGTCTCTTAGTGTTACTTCTAAGACTGATCATTTTAGTACCTCTGCCAGTCCCCATGGAAAGATCTGAGATAAGACTGTATCCCCTTATCACTGAAAATAAGGGTAATTTGAATTTACCTAAGGCTTTGCAATTCTAAAGGCCTTTGCATATATTTTTCTCAGTGGATCCTTAGAACAACCCTTGGAAGTAGGTGGCAGTAATAATAGCTCCCATTGATATATGGGGAGTTCTTTCCTTAGAATAGTCCTGTTTGGTTGATAGTGCAAGTATTATTCTCTTTTCATAGATAAAAAGATTGAGGTTCAGTGAGGTTGCACGGACTGAAGATCAGACAAGGTATTGCAGAAATGAGACTGCAGCTCATGTCTTTTGATTTCTCCAAGTCCAGGAGTCTTTCTGGAGTCCTTTACCATAACAGTGAATGAATTATACAACCATCAAGGGGAGAAACTGGAATTCAGAGAAGTCAGTCAAGTAGGATTATAGGATTAAAACTACAAGGGACCTCAGGGACCAACTAGTCCAACCCACTCATTTTACAGGTGAGGAAACTGAGGCCCAGAGGGTAAGTGATTTGTCCACATAGGGATTACATAGTAGATATAAGATTTGAATCTAGGTCCATTGAATACAATACATGGGCTAGTAAATAGCAGAATCAGGACAGGAATTCTGGTCTAACTCAAATGTGTTCTTTTCAATTTAACTGTAATTACTAACTTTTATTCATATACTGAACTTGAAAGTTTTCAAAAGACTTTCCTCACAACAAATCTGTGTAGTAGTTTAGAAGGTGCAAACAATGGTCAGAGTGGTCTACATGCTTATATTATCTCACATGATTTTTACAATATCCCTTTGAAGTAGGTGATATGGTTAGACCCATTTTACAGAAAAAGAAACCAAGGTTTAGGAAAGTGACTTCAAGGTCACACAGTTTATAAGTATTTAGGGTAGAATTTGAATCCAGATTTTTCCTAATTCCTATCAAGACTGTCACAATAATATCTTTAGCTCTATTTTACAGATGAGAAAACTGGGACTTTGGGAACTTTATTTCAGATCTTTTGGCTAATTAACTTTCTTTTTTTTTGTAAGGCAAATGGGGTTAAGTGGCTTGCCCAAGGCCACACAGCTAGGTAATTATTAAGTGTCTGAGACCGGATTTGAACCCAGGTACTCCTGACTCCAGGGCCGGTGCTTTATCCACTGTGCCACCTAGCCACCCCAGCTAATTAACTTTCAAAGTTAGTATTCAAACCCAGGTCTTCTGTCCAAGAGCCAAGTTCAATGTTTTTTCCCATTCACTATACTGCCAAGTACATGTGGAACTTGATAGAAACCTTCAGATGATCTCAGGGTTTAAGTTATAGTCCTATATGAGAATATAGGGATTCAAGTAGCAATCTATCCCCTACTCATACCTAACTGCCCTTGCATCTCAGATTCTTACAATTTCACATGCATTTTAATTGTTTACCATGACTACAAAATTTCTGCATCACCCCTACCAAGAAACTAGTCAATTCAATCGTACAAACAGTTATTAGGCACCTAAATTTATTTATAACATTCACTTATTTTAAAATTTTGAATTCCAAATTTTCTTCCTCCCCACATTGAGAAGGTAAACAATATGATATCAACCCTACAAGTGAAGTTGTGCAAAATGTATTTTAAAAAGGGAGAACGATAAAGTAAAAATGCTTCAATCTGCACTTAGAGATCATCACTTCTGTCTCTGAAGTTGGATAGCATTTTTCATCCAAGGTACTTGTAATTGTCTTGGATTATTGTTTTGATCACAGTAGCAAAGTCTTTTGCAGTTGATCATAGTAATATTATTGCTGTAACTGTGTATAATGATCTTCTGGTTCCACTTACTTCATTCTGCACCAGTTCATATAGTTCTTGGTTTTTTTGAAACCATCTTGCCCAAGATTTCTTTTAGCACAATAGCATTCCATCACAATCATATACCACTTGTTCAGCCATTCACCAAATGCTAAGAATCCCCTCAGTCTCCATTTCTTTACCATCACAAAAAGAACAAATATTTTTGTAAAAAATGTATCCTTTTAACTTTTTTTAAAATCTCTTTGGGATACAAATGTAGTGATATCACTAGCTTAACGGGGATGTATGATTTTATAGCTCTTTGTTTTCCAGAATGGTTGAACCAGTTCACAACTCCACCAACAGAAGCACCTACATTTATTAAGCAAAACACTGTGTTCTGTTGGAAGACATACAGTTTTAAAAAGATAGAGATATTTTTGAGGCTAGGAGCCTTAGAAGCTATCTATTCCAATCTCATTTTCTAAATGAGGAGCTAAGATGGAAAAAGGTCAAGTGACTTATTTGCCCAAGTCCATGCAGGTAGTAAAAGACCGAATGTTAACTCAGGTCCCCTGACTCCAAATCCTTTTCATTCCTCCATGCTACCTCTATATTCAAAATGTAGGGAAAATATACTCTTCACCTTAAAAATAAAAGTGTTTTTGTAGTAGCCCAGATTAAAAAAAACTAGAAGGGGAGAAACTTGATAAAGTTTCATGCTAAGAGATTTTAAGTCTATTTTAATCTTTTTTAAGAAAGGCTGATTCCTCTTATTCCTTCATTGTTCATTAACAGACTCAAGAAATAAAGCTTTAACCTCTGTGCAAAACACATAAACAGCCAGATCAGAGAAATGTAGAAAGAGCAGTGATTTAGGAGTCAGGAGACTAGCTTCTCATAGCAACTCAGCTACCCACTAGCCAAGTGACCTTGGACAAATTACTTCACCAATCTCCATCTCAATTTCTCTATATCTAAAATGTATAAAATGTGGGCTAAATATCATTTATCTAAAGACTAACATTCTGTGGTTAGAGGATTTCTAGCTCATAGGACAATAGACGTCATTTAGTCCAGTCTCTGATTTTGCAGAAAACTGAGCTCTGGAGAGGTAAAATCACTGTGCAAGATCATAAAGGCATTAAAGAAGAGTTAGAGTTTAAATCCTGGTCTACTGACTTCAGATCCTTCAAGTTTTTCAATATATTACATTACTTTGCTCTTATTCTAAACAGGAAAGAACCTTAAAGGTGAAATGTCAATTCTCTCCTTAGAAATGTTGGGAATTCTCATTTAACACAATTTAGACCTGAAAAGGACCTTAGAGATCATCTAGTCCATGTGGCTCTTAACTATTTTTGTACCATGGACCCCTATGGTACTCCAGTGAAATCTACAGACCCCTTCTCATAATAATGCTATTAAATGCATAGAATTAAATACATAGAATTATTTAGCAAAGAATTTATAAAAGACCAGCTAAAATCCTACTTTCCACAGGAAGTTTTCCTCAGCCTCTTTTAATAACAGTGCTTTAATTACTTCCTATTTATCTTGTGGCTAGCTTACTTTATATGTTTGTTTGTTGTCTTCCCCATTAGACTAAGCTCCTTGAGAACAGATTGTCTTTTGCATCTTTTTATATCCCCGGTGAGATCCTATGGTGTCAAAAGAGGTTAGCACAGTGTTTAGAATATAGTAGGTTCTAAATAAATGTTTATTGATTGAAAATTAGTATAATAGATGTATAATAAAACTTACAATTATCAAGTTTTTTTTAAGCTCATGAACCACTGAACTAGTGTTAAGGACCTTCTGCTAGTCCAACACTTTCCTTTTACATATGACAAAATTGGCATCTCTTCCAGGTATATCTAGAAAGGAAAATGGAAAAAAAATAGATCTCCCTGCATTCATTTAGGCTAGACATATTTGCCACAGATATTTTCTCTCAAGCTTCCCCTTTCACTTTTTCACAGAAAAAAATCCTAATATAATGTTGTTTCCCACCTATTCTCCTTGGTATAACACTGTAGTAATAATATCCCCTGAAGGATGTATATTAAATATAGGAGAGCCTTTAGGCTACCCACAGTCAGGGTGGGCTCTTCAGCACATGGCAAGAGGCTGTCCCAACAAGCAAGTTGGAAGAGTGTACTGCCTGACTCTATATTTCAAGGGGGAGTCCTTCAATCTAGCTCCTCCAGCTGGGCTGTGTCACCATTTCTAACTGGCAATCTAGTGCATTACTTGCACCAAAAAGTGATAAATAGGTAGCTTTTTACTTCAGGGTGCTCTTGAATCCCCATACTGTAGACATCTTACAGGTCCTTTGCCATCTGAGAGCCACATCTATATTCTCATCCTGACCTGACTAGGATGCATGCTAGAGGCTGGATAACCTTTGCTTCAAGATGCCTGAGTTAGGGGTGACAAAGAGCACCCGCTCTGGAATCAGGAGGACCTGAGTTCAAATTCGACCTCACACACTTGATTACCTAACTATGTGGCCTTGGGCGAGTCACTTAACTCCATTGTCTTGCAAAAACATAAAACAAAACAAAAAGATGTCTAGAGATGTTGAAGGGCGGGTTCTTGCTTAGATGCAGTCTCAACTACATCTCCTAGGAGGTCCTTTGATGTCAAGACAAGTTTAGTCCAAAGTTACTCCACTAAATAAATATCAGGGCTAGGATCTCAATTCAGATATGGTTTCTTCAAATACAGATCTCTTTCCTATCATATATCACAGCTGCTGCTCCCAGTCTAGCTTCTTACTAGCTTTGTGGCTCTAAATGAGGCATGAAACTTCCCTGAACCTCAGTGATTTCATCCATAAAATGGGTAAATGGGTAAAATCACAATTTGCATTGCTTATCTCACAGGATTGTTGTAACAAGTAAAAAGAAAGACAAATGTGAAGTACTATTTAAACTGTAACACAATGTTGTTTATCATGATTACTATTATTTTTCCTTCATTAATTATCCAGACCATCACCAGAAATCCTGTTTCCTATCAAATCAGATCATAGGATAAGTTCTAGAAAAGACAGTGAGGAGGATGTCTTTACACAACTGTTACCTTCATTATAATAAACATAAGTGATGGTCCTCTTTGATTACAAAGGACATCTACTACTGATGGTATTCAGAGAATTATGACATTGGGAGAAGCAAATGATTCTGAGACCTTGCCTCTGTCCTCATGAAGAGTATAGTGTCTTAAGAGGAGAAGATACATATGTATATGAATATGAATATAAAATAAAATTTTGTGCATGGTCCAATGTGCACGGGGATATGCCTTGACTCTATTTCTTATTATTCCCTGTGAATCTTTTTATTTTAAATTTCCAAAGGCATTTTAGAGGATGATTTGATATTAATTTGTTAACTCAGTTATTCAGACTGGCATTTCAACTATCTGATGAATTCGTTTGGAAAGGATCTTTAAATTGTCTGCTTTTATGAATAAATCTTCAGGTATCATAGGGACACCTTGCTTATAAATATCCAGTGTGCGTGTGATTTTTGTTTGATTTTTGTTTTAGTAGAGATGAATTTTGTGAACTCAATCAGATGTCTTTTCTCTTTTTCTAAAAACTCATAAAGGTGCTTTTAGTTTCCCTTGAGAAAATCCAATACTTCATCCTTCAGATGGAGAACTGGAAGGGACCTTGGAGCTAATCACTTCCCCTATCTTTTCCTAATCTGGAGAGTTGATATAGTCTTGAGTCAGTAAGACCTGAGTTGTCCTCAGGCACTTCCTAGTTGTGTGGCCCCAAGCAAGTCACTTAATCTGTTTTGCCTCACTTTTCTGTAAAATGGGAGTGGTAATAATTGCACTTACCTTGCAAGGTTGTTATAAAGTTTGTCAAATAGTTACAAGTGTCTGGCACATAAAGGCACTATATAAATGTTAATTATTATTATTAATAGTTTGAGTCCATTTTCCATTTGCTACATAACCCCCACACACACACACAGAGATACACACCAAAATAGCTAACGCTCTTATTTCAATGCTATATAATTACAAGAACTCACTTTTACAATGCTTGTTAAATTTTATAAAGTACTTCACCCCCAAGAACCATTTGAGGCAGACTGATATTATTGTGTCCAATATCTAGATAAGGACATAGAAGTTTAGAGCAGGTGATTTCCTTCAGATTTGCAGCTCAGTGATTTACTAGACTAGTAAAAGTCAGAGACAAGAATTCGATTAGTACAGTCCACTTTCCACTACAATGTGGAACCTTTTAATTCATCCAGGTCTCATACCCTCAGGTAAATTAGAATGTGTCTGCCCCAAGAATGTGACTTCCCTCAAAGGAATGAGCAGATGAGAACAATTTGTTCCAACCGTCATGAAAGTGGGTGAGGCAGGCTCTACGGAATGTTGAGAGCTTGGTCAGACTTCAGAGACACCAAGGTCATCCACTATATCCTGGACCAGTCATTCTGACTTTTGTATTGCCACTGGACTTTGATGACTAGAAGAAAGAGTAAGATTGACAACTTTGTGCAATTCTGAGTCATTTAAATGAAATTCACATGCAAATCTAGATATCACCCTTATCCTCTTCAAAAACAAAGATGAACAATAATCTGAGGGCGTGCATGCGCATTCTATATTAGCCTGTTTATTTTGCTAAGCAATTGTGCAGTATCCTATCTATAGGCCTTTAATGAATCATATTAACTCCCGCCTAGCTTCATCTTTTTTTGTCTGCAAAAGTGGAGAAATAATACACTCCCTCACAAAGTTGTTTTGAAGAAAATGTTTTATCAACCTTAAAAATGTTATAGAAATGTAAGCTATTATTATTTTAAGGACATAATCATATAAACTCCTTCTACCTCATTTTACAGATGAGGAACTGAAACAAACAATTTAAGTAACTCGCCCAGAGTCACACAGCTAGTAATTACTGTCTGAGGTCATCCCTGAACTCAGATATTCCAAACTCCTGTCTGTGTTTCCTAAGAGCAATAATGATTTTACATTTATTAGTTAATCAGACAAAATGTCCCATTTCCCATGTATAGACATTGAGGTGCTTATCTTTATCATTATTTATTTCAGCAAGCCTAGCATTTAAAAATGTTTTGTTATTGAATTTATATTGAAAATGATTTGATCTCCTTGCCTTGTGCAAATATTTTATGATCAGTCTTTATTCTTTTAAAGAGTATATACAGATGACTTTTATTAGCTGGAAAAATTAATTCTTTAGAACAGGAACAAGAGAAATGTTAGTTAGAATCTAGATGGTAATAAGGACTGAATGTTTTTCAAAAGCATCCCCTGCTCATGCATAGCCATCATGTACCCCTGGCTATTTTAATGAGGAGATGAACCAGATCCTGTCTGACCCTTCTAACCACACCAAGGGCTTCTTTGGTCCCAATCCCCCAAGAGAATCTTAGCTACATGCAGTTCCTTAAGAGGTGTATCTTGAATCTTGATGGTACCCTCTTATTTGTTCCTCATAATGTTCAGTTTCTCTCAAATCATGAATTTCACTTTAACTCTTCCTATGAAATTTTGCATACTTTTGTGTTATCTTCTTTGCCTTTTTTTCTGTTTTTATTTTATTTCTATATATACTTTTTTTGTATGAAATGTCATTTTCTCTACACTAATTATTTTTGTTGTGCTATTTCAAAAAAAAAGCATCCCCTAACAGAAGCCTCTACAAATTGGTCAAAAGAAATAGTTTACATGTAGATCTTTTGTATTATGTTCTAGAATTTAACTTTGGGGAAATTTAAATTATTCATATATCAATCAATAAGCATTTATCCAACCTACCTTCCCAGCTTTATCATATATTATTCCCCTTCAAGCGCTCTGAGATTCTGTCAACCTAATCTTTTTTGCTGTTTCTCAGAAGCAACACCTCATCTCCGTTTTCCATAACCTTTGCCCAGGTTTTCCTCTGAATCTGAAATATACTCCTTTCTCATCTCTGCCTGTTAAAATCCTTTAGAATTTGCTGAAATGTCATCCTATATTTGAGATCTTTCCTGACTCTGAAACTGCTAGTGTCTTTATCCACTTTTCCCAGCTGTCTTCTATTTATTTTGTATCTATTTCATTTCTACTTATATAATTCCTTGCTTTTATAAGGTTAAAAGTATAACCTTATCAGTTTATATTTATATATGTAGATCTTGCTTCCTGATAGTTGGCTAATTCCTTGATTCCTTGTTGGCAGGAACAATTGGAAGTTTTTTCTTTAATAAGATAGCAAATTAAAGATGTAAACTTGACAAATTTAAAAGTTACATACATACATACATACATACATACATACATATATATAGCTATTATTATTATTATTATTGTTGTTGTTGTCAAATTTAATGCTTTATCAAATTCTTGCCGATTGATTCATTTATTGCCAAGCGTCTTGACATTTGTCTGCCCTTTTCCGTCCTCGCTAATTTCTTTTCAGTCTCCTTTGCTGAATATTCATCCTTATCATACATGCTAACTGTAGGTTTTCTCCAAGGCTCTGCTCTAGAACCCCTTTTCTTCTGTTCCAATATTCACTTTGTGACATTATCATTGTCTCTTGGTAGGTTATAAGCTCCTTGAGGTCAGAGATCAATACTTTTTTTGTCTTTGTGTCCCTAGTACCCGACATAAGACCTTGCTCATAGAGGGTGCTATTTTGGAATTAAGCCATGTTTCTTCAGGCAAGTTTGTTTTTTATTAAAAATTCAAAGTTTTCATTAAAAAGGTGGTTGATTTCTTTATAGTAAATGGGGGAAATAAGATTAAATAAATTTATTTAAAGATTATGCAGATTTTAAAAAATCTCTTATGTGATGCTTAAAAAAAAACAATTAGGCAAACTGTTGCACACTCTCTTAAAGACTTTAGGAAATAATTCCTAAGCCTTGAGAGATGAAGTGAACACATATAACATATATGAATGTATATGTTACAGGTTGATAAGAATGTGATCACTATGTAAAGCAGGATCATAGGTCTGGATCTGGTCATATTTGTCTGAAAGTCATAATTATCCCTCATTCTGCTATATAACTCATTCCATTTAAAATTATCTTCCCAAACTCTAAAAAAACAGGGGTACATTGTAATAATCTATTAATTAATAATAAACTTGCTATCTTCTTAATAATTAGCTCATCTCCATTTCAATTGATTAAATATTAATCATTTAATAAACTGGAGATATCTCCTTTTCCTTTAGTAACTGATTACTTTTCTACTTAAATATTTTTTTCATATATATAAAATTAAATATTAAAATCACTAAATATATGAAATTTATTACAAATTAAAGCAATAATGTAGAAAAAAACATTTGCATTATTTCAACTAGGACAAATGTCACTACCAGAGTCAATTCTAATCTTTAATCCTATTTATTGGCAGGTGATTCTTCTCTTGCCTGGAAACACAAGCTCACACAATTCAGTTCACCCCAAATACTTATTAAAGGCTTTTTGGATTCTTCACATTTCTTCTCAAGATAATAGTTAAATTTAGTCTCTAAATAAATAAGCTAAATTCTCTTTTTTTTTTAGTAGACACAAGAAACAGTCATTTCAAAACATACTGTACTTGTCAGTTCCTCAAGAACTTTACAAAGAATTCTCTTGATAAGGTTCCTTTAAAATATATCACTTATGAAATTCTGACAAGAAGTTTAACATCATCTTCTTCCTTCCATGGATTTCTCATAAATCTTCCTGAATCACAGATAAAGCATGCTTTTCTTCCCCTTAAGTCCAAAGGGAACCATTTCTCAATTCCGAAGCTGATTTTCTCAACATTCCTTTTGTCTTCTTTTTAGTTTTTAAAGCTACAGTAATAATAGTCTCTCTAAGAGGTATACTGGAAAAAAAGAGATTTTTATGCATATATATATATATATATATATATATATATATATGTTAGATAACAGAAAGGGGGAGGGGGAAGCATTAAATTTGAGAGGAGTCCCACTATCTCTGGATACCACCTAGCTGCCCCAGTACCTGAGTTCAAATATGGCCTCAGACACTTAATAATTACCTAGCTGTGTGGCCTTGGGTAAACCACTTAACCCCATTTGCCTTGTTAAAAAAAAAAAAAAAAACACATAGTGAGGAAGGATATAAACTCCAGGATTTATTTGTGTCACTGAGATTAGCCTAGTTTTAATAGATGAACAAAATCTTCCTGGGAAATAGATTGTAAATTTGTAGAGGATAGAGGGAGAATGAACTTTTGAGTTGTATAAGGAAAGTAGATATATAATAGAAAAAAAAGATGTTAAAATATAAGTAGCCAAATTAGCTTCTGTGGGGTCTAAATACATGGTTGTTGCCCTCTACTCCAAAGAATTAGAATGCCTAGTTCCCTTTAGCTAGATTTTGTAAAAACCTTATAGGGCTCTAGTACTTTCAGAATCAGCTATTTTCACCCTAAGTGTTAAGTTGAGATTACTTAGTTAAGAGGCAATGTAGACTATCAGAGAGAAACAGCTTCAAAGTCCAGAAGATCTGGGTAACTAGATGATGCTGTTTACCCCAAAAGTGCTCAGTAAATATTTGCTTCTGCTGACATTCTCATGATCTGGGTATTCAAGTCTGGAAAAGGTAGCATGTGATTCAGTCTGTGAATACCAAAATTCTGTTTCTCCCTTTCTTGCCACAAATTCCTATTGGTGTCATTGCAAAGAATGGGAATAGGTCTACTATAATGATTAAAAAAAAAAGTTTGGGAAGTATTGCTTTGGTGACTCCCATGAACAAAGAGACTCTGCTCAATTACCTCCTGGGTAGAGTTTTGCCTCATAGATGGACTTTTGGGATCTGATGAGCCAAACCATTCTCTCCCAGCTGTTTCCTTACAGACAGTTGAGCTACTCTCCTTTTCATCTGCCAAGATTCTGTCTATTCTTCAAACCGAGATTCCTCCGTATAACCCTCTCCTGCAACTACAGATCCCCTCACAAACCTGAGTTGATTATAGTTTGAGCCACATTCAACACTTACTTGTTCTTTAGCAGCTAATGGGCTTTATCTACAAATCAACTGACATCAAACACCTCCTGGACAGAGAACTCTTTGCTAAGTTGAGAGTTACAAAATTAGGTAATATTTGGGATTTAGAGTAATCTAACTAAATTATAAACTCCTAGAGGGTAAAGGACCTTGATTTATGTGATTCAGTAACCTCCAGAACCTAGCAGTGTGGACATATAGGAAAATTTCAGTAAATATGAGTTGTAGTCTAAAGTTATTATATTGACACCAAAGGTCAACTTTCACTCTTTGTTTCATTACTTTACAATCCCATCTAATTTTTTCTGTTTATTACTATATTGTGTTACATTATATTATCCTGTTTACTGTTGTTTTGTTCACATTGATGATGTTTGTCCCTTGTTCTCACAGAAGACCATGGCATTAGGGAGATGATGCCATGACAAGCACACGAATTGGATTTGAGTGGGAGGGGTTGGGTGTGGGGGGAGATTATGCTTCATCACCAACCTCAATTTATTCTCCAGAGCCATCTGGGTCCAGTGACCAGATAGGGATCAGGCCTAATAAAGGCCTTAGATGCAAGGCAATCAGGGCTAAGTGACTTACCCAAGGTCACAAAGCTATTGTCAAGTGCCTAAGACTGAATTTGAACTCCTATCCTTCTGACTCCAAGACCAATTCACATTACATTCTTTTTATATCATAAATTTTCTCATATTATATTAGTATCTTTACACATCTTGCTTACATGTTGTCTTCCTCAGTAGATTATGAGCTCTTTGAGAGCTGAGACTGAGTTGTTTGTTCATTTGATGTTTTTTATTTGTTTTATATTAGTGCTTAGAAAAGTACCTGACCTATAGTAACTGTTTAACAGATGCTTCTTGATTTGACATGACTACAAAATTAAAGAGTAAAAATGAAATGATTATTTCCCTAAAGAAGTTTTTATTCTACTGGCCTGCCAATCAATCAATTAGCAAATATCTAGTATTCATTTATTCTTCACCAGGCACTGTGCCATCACTCCTTCAGAGATTACTTTGCTTCTTACTTTTTATAGACCTTTTATATACCTATTTATTTATATGTTGCCTCTCCCATTAGAATGGAAGCTCCCTGAGAGCAGAGACATTTTACCTTTCTTTGTAGAGCCAGGGCTGGCACAAACAATTACTAAATGTTTATTGATTATTATAAGAGATGTTCACATTTGTGCTTAACCCCTTCAAATTTAGAACATGTTTGCCTCACTATCCTGTGAAGTGAGAAATGCAAGCATTATTCTTCTCATTCTTCAGATTAGAAACAGAGACTCAGAGAATTAAAATGACTGGGTCATGTTTACACAGAAAGGAAATATAAAAGTGGAGAGTCGAACCCATATCTTCTCACTCCAGATATGACCCTCTTTCCTCTGTATAACTCAGTATATGAGTCTCTAAAATTTAATCCATGGGTCTAGAAATTTCAAATGTAGGATCCCTATAGTGCTTCCTCCCATTCTGGATTTATTTCCCGAGTGAGGAGGAAGTGGCTGGGATTATTTACAACTATCCAGAAATTTTTGTTGCTGTTGCTGCTGTTTTTGTTGTTATTGTTCAGTCATTTCCAGTCACATCCAATTTTGTGTGACCTCATTTGGGTTTTTCTTGGCAAATATACTGGAGTAATTTGATGAAACTGAGGCAAGCAGGGTTAAATGACTTGCCCAGGGTTGCATAGCTAATAAGTGTCAGAGACCAGATTTGAACTGTTCTTTCTGAATCTAAACCCAGCACTCTTATCTACGGCACCATTTAACTGCCCATCTAGAAATCCATTAGAACAAAAATGCCTTGGTTACTTGAGCAATTGAAGGTGCATCACGGAGGTTATGAAAACCCAGTAGCTGAGAGGATGATGACCTGATGACCCACAGATCCTCCTAGGAGCCTTGACAATCACCTGCCAAGACTTCTTGGTACCCTCGCTAAAGTGTTTCTGAACTGATAGTTTATGACTTCCCATTGTCTCTCAGGGACTGGATGGTGGGGGGGGGCAGATCAATAAGTTTTGGCTGGGGCTATTACCAGGCTAATATAACATGAAATTAGGAGTGTATTGTTGAATCACTGTGGTAATATGAAGAAACTCAGTTAATTTTTGTTTTTAGCTTTAAGCATCTCATATTAAAGAGGTTTTCAAAACATATTGTTGCTTTGAAAAACTTTCATTAAAAACAACAGGAATGACCTAGTTCCCATATTAATAGAATGAAAGACAAAACAGACCATAATGAAAAGACAATGAAAGACAAAAGTAAGACCATATCTTATACTCCATCAACTTATATAAATGGCATATTTGTGAATCTTTTGTGCTTAAAACAAAAGTGGCTCTTTGTGTACCAAATGCTTTTCCAAACAATTGTTGAAATATTCAAGTGGACCCTTGTATTTATTTGATCTACAAAGCTTTTATTTTATAGCATATTATAACTGCAATTATTGTTGTTGTTAAAAGTAATCATTTCCACAGATATAAGATTGTAGACTATTGGAGTTTCCTTATAAAGCTAGCCAGAAATTTCAGAGGTTGTTGGTATGTTGGGATTTTTGCAGGTCATTCATATGTCCTTCCACTAAATCTCCCAGTGATTCATCCATGACTTGGAAAGCCACTAACAGCTCAGATACAACTACAACCACTTATTAACTGACAGCCCAAAGCACTGAGAATTATGATCTGTAGTAGTGAAGGGAGTAGACTTACCAAGCAATCAACAAGAATTAAGCATCATCATTCTGCTAAACATTTATTAACCTCCTATTTTGTGAGATATTTTTCTAGGTACTGAAAATACAAAGGCAAAAATAAGACCAAATATAAATTCCTGGAACCTTGATTTAATTTTCTTGCTTACAGAAGGGGGAAGGAATAAGGGGAAAGGGGAAAAAGGGGGAAAGGGAAAGGAAGGAAGAAAAGGGAAAGGGGGAGAAAAGGGAAAGAAAGGGAGAGAGAGAGAGAGAGAGAGAGAGAGAGAGAGAGAGAGAGATATCAACGTTTTGAGAACCACTGTCCTGAGGTGGCTCCCAAATGTCTACTGAATCAAGTTCAAACACTTTTGCTTAGTATTCTAGGTCCTCCACAATATAACTCCAGACTGATCTTACTGGTCCTTTCTCACACTCTATATTGGAGCCAGAATGGTTTATTATCTACCCCACAAACATACCGACTACTTATGTTTTTGCTCCTGATATTCCCTAAACCTGTAATTTCCTCCCTCATCACTCTTCCCTCCTGAATTCCTACCCATCCTTTAAAAACTTACTCACACAACACTTTCACAAGTAGACCTTATTTGATTGGTTTTATATTGCCAGAGACTGGTCAGATTTCTCACAGTCCTGTTTTTCAAGTCTCTCGTATTTGTGTGTATGTATATGTATTTGTGTATCTATGTATGAATATATATATACACATGTGCATATGAGTATAAATAACATGTATTTTTATGTACTCATGTATATGTATAGAGACAGAAGGCATATGTATATATACTAGCATATATATATATCACTCTGCATTGATGGTATCTGTTTTATTCCCTCCTATTAGATTAGATAGTAATCTATGAGAACAGGGACTATTTGCATTTAAGCTTTACTATCAGCAAACCTCTGCATGGTTGGTAGTGGTAGTGGTAGTAGTAGTAATAGTAGTAGTAGCAGTAGCAGCAGTAGTAGTAATAGTAGTAGTAAGTAGTAATAGTAATAATAGTAATAGTAGTACTTAGCAGTAGTAGTAGTAGTAGCAGCAGCAGTAGTAGTGGTGGTTAGTAGCAGTAGTAGTAGTGGTGGTGGTTAGTAACAGTAGCAGTAGTAGTAGCAGTAGTAGTATTAGTAGTAGTTAATAATAGTAAGTCATAATAGCTAAGTAATAACAGTAATATTAACAAAAATATGATTTAAACTTTGTAAAGTGTTTTTGATATCTCATCTTCTTTGATTCTCACAACAACTCTAAGAAGCAAATACTTTATTAGCCTCATTTTACAAATGAGGAAACTGAAGATCCTCCCAGACTCATATAGCTAGTAAGTTACAGAGATGGAATTTAACTCAGATTTTCCTTTTTTCAAGTCCAATACCATGCACCAGAGACCACTAAAAGGTTCATTACTTTGATTTCTATCTTGTCCTAAGACCAAGCTTGACAGCACCTACAGTCCAGGAAGTAGCTAGAAATAAATGAGTTTTGTACCTAGTTAGGAAGAATAATTGGTTAGACTGAAAAAGCACCAGATGGCTCATTACTTCTCCCCCTTCCCCCCAAAAGGTCATATCTCAGGTGAGCATCTTCCCCCTGGAGCTCCAGCTTACTCTGCAATTGGATTTATTTTTAAAAGTTGACTTTGAGCCATTAGTTCAAAAATTGCTACTTGTGATTCTGACTTCGTCCACTAAACTCAAACCTAAAATAGAAATGAGAAGCAAGTTAAAAAGTGACTCCAATATTAATTGTGTCACTAGAATGTTAGTTGATATTTAATGAATTCATGTGATATTTGGGCTGTCTGAGAAGGACCAGAATCCCTAGAGGGCACTAGCTGTTTATGAAAGTCTATACCAATAGCTAAAGTGATCTTGCTTTTCACCAAATGTCACACATCTTGTTAAGTGATCTGATTTAATGTTCAGTACTTTTTATTTGATACTATGAAACCAGAGATGCTCAACAACTGGGGAAATCTACAGAATGAAATTGTGCTCATATTGTCTGTTTGTGGTGGTACTTGAATTATGAAGGATGCTTTAAGCAGCATGCTATGGAAAGAGTAATAAATCACCTTAGAGCTGGGTCCAAATCCTGCCCCCAATATTCACTGTGTGTCTGACCTTGAGCAAGTCCACCTGCTATCCCTGGACTTGTTTCCTCATCTAGAAAATGAGAGGAAGACTAGCTAAGCTTGAGATCAATGATCTTTTGATTCAGAAATGATGTGGTAATTCTGGTTAATCCTAATTGTTGAGTCCCAATGGCCCTGGGCTTTGGATCCTCCAAATTGGACAATAAGCCATGGAACCTGGTCAGGAATAGGCAGTCATGGTTCAGGATTAGGTGTAGAAACATTTCTGCATATATGTGTATCTATGTGTGCGAGTCTCATTTCCACATTAATTACTTGCTGGGAAGTGTGATTACATTTAATAGAAGCTGGGACTGAAAATAATTGTCCTGAGGAAGCAAGGCTCCTTGGCCTCATGCCAGAGAAAGATGGTTAGCCTGAAAGTCAGTGGAAATCCCAGATGCTGCTGTCGTACAAATCACTGAGACTTCAACATCCCTAAAAGGAAATTAGCAGGTTACAAATGGTAGCAGGCAGCCCATTTAAAACACTGCTGGTCCTATGGAGTAGATTTCTACCAAAATTGTTAAAAATGGGTTATCCTACTTTTTAATATTAAAGATTCATCTCTTAACAGTATAAGAGAACTCACAATCCAATTTTGCTGGACCAGTAATTCAGGTCCCCTCTGATTCTGTGCAGAGAGTTCAAAAGAACTCTATTAATCTTTATGACAAATATCCAAATAACAGCAAGATGAATAGGTGAAGAATCTGTGATTTCATCCATGTAGGTCAACCCCTATAACTCACATAGATCACCTCTATGACATACATAAATTGTAAACTGTTGCCTGAAGCATAGGTAGATAAAGG
Source organism: Macrotis lagotis (assembly GCF_037893015.1). Taxonomy (NCBI): domain Eukaryota; kingdom Metazoa; phylum Chordata; class Mammalia; order Peramelemorphia; family Peramelidae; genus Macrotis; species Macrotis lagotis. The sequence goes on from NC_133665.1 coordinate 67,966,967, forward strand.
GACTTGCCCAGGGTCACCTAGCCATTACATGTCAAGGATGGGATTTGAACAAGTTACTCAGCCCTTCTCAATCTCATTTTTGCTATCTGTAAAATAAAGGGTCTGACCTTGATGACCAGTCAGTCACTGCCAGTTCTAAATCTAGGAACCAATGAGTCTGTGTCTTTCAATTCCAAGCACTCTATGCACTAGGCTTACTCATCCCACCAACTTTTTTGACTTGGATCTATCATTTCTTCTGGATAGGAAGGGACTTCTACTAACTCAGAAACTCTGCTCCACAACTTAGTCTTAGAGAGTTTGAGAGGCTAAGTGAGAAGTTGAGAGTCAAAGCTAAGATGAGTCAGAGGCAAGATGTGAACCAAGAAGCTGATAGCAAGATCATTTATCTATCTAATACTATAGGCTGCCCCCTCTCAAAACTTATACTCTACCACCTCTATAAAACTGGTTCTCTATTTTGTTTATTTATAAATTTTATTGTTTTAGTACCAAGTATTTTTTATTAATATATCCTTGTTTCAGGGGTTCTTAATCTGGGGGGGGTCCATTAATTTTTTTAATAGAGTACTGGACTTGGAGTCAGAAAGATCTAAATTCTAATCCTCTCAGAAACTTATTACCTGGGTGAACCTGAGCAAATCATTTAACTTTGCATAGCCTCAGTTATCCTTATTATAAAATGGGAATAATAATAGCACTTACCTCATAGGGCTGTCATGAGGATCAAATGAGATTAATTACACATATGTAATTAAAATGTATTAATTATAATTATATATATTTGTGTGTTTGTGTGTGCAGCTAATTCAAACCTTAAAGTTGTATGTAAATATTGGCTATGGTTATTGAGGGTTTTTTTTTCAATTTTGTGGTCTTTGACCTGCAGAAATGGTTCCTTCCATTTAACTAAGATTGATCTGGAAATCTGTCAGTGACATTCCATCTTCTTGTTTTCTGTAAGAATAGGAACAGACTTCAACACTTACAGAGTTCTTTGCACTTTATTTATAAACTATCCCTCAGGGAATTTCATATCTCATTAATCAACATAGATTACTCTGAAGGAGAAGAGAGAGAAAGTGAAAAATGGTGTAACTCCCAACTGACATAAGTGAGATTTGGAATTTTAGAACATAGTGAGCCTTCCTTTTCCCTACCCTCTAGTGCCACCATCACCACTTCTTTTGCCTTCCCCAGGCTAAGTTTGTACAGCCGTCACCATATTGGAGTATTAGCTGCCTCTGCCTCATCAAAAAACACAAGTTTCCAGAATGTAGCAGGGTATGGGTACTTGCCACTATGATCTAAATACAAAAAATTGTACCATGTTGTCACATCAGAAATGGAATCGGGACAGCCAGGTGGCGCAGTGGATAGAGCACCAGCCCTGAAGTAAGGAGTACCTGAGTTCAAGTCCAGCCTCAGACACTTAATAATTGCCTAGCTGTGTGACCTTGGGCAAGTCACTTAACCCCATTGCCTTAAATTTTTAAAAAGTTATTAAAAAAAAAAGAAATGGAATCAGAAAAATGTATGAGTTTTAAAAAAAAATGATAGACCAGTCCTGTAGCAAAAACAAGGACAATTGGTAGACAATGTTAAGACAACATGAGGGAGGCATCACTGGCACTTTGGACAGTTCCTCCTGTGGTCAAATTATAGGACAATGGAAAAGTCACTGAAAATGGGCAGATATAAATAGGGCACATCCTTAGAAAGAAGCAATTAACCTTCTCTCTATATATGAAGCCTTTCCTGTCCTGCTTCTGTATTCTCTGTTAGTGTCCTTCCTCCCCACACTACTTTGTATTCATTTCATATTTATTCTGAATATACATATTTATATCCTGCAATAGAATATAAGTCCTTGAAATCAGGACTGTCCTATTTTATCTTTTTATCCCCAAGGGCTTAGTATAATTGCTGGGACATAGTAGATTCTTAAGAAATTCTTACTGACGATTGTACTGTAATATTTATTGATGTGTGTGTGTGTGTGTGTGTGTGTGTGTGTGTGTGTGTGTGTGTGTGTAAAAAACACACATACATATGGTTATGCAAATATAAGATCCTGACCCTTAAAGGATGGAGGAAATTGAGGTATAACCTATGGAGAAAAGATATTGAAAAGATATACAACTTTTGAAAGGAAATATTTCTATTTCAGAGTGGTTTGTTGTGTGGTTTGTGCTATATGCAGTTAGTCCTTCAGTAATAGATTAAACAGAGTATTAGAACTGGAGTCAAAAAGACCTGAGTTAAAAATCTAGTTTTATATACTTAGTAGCCGTGTGACTCCGCACAAGTCACTTTCTCTTTGTCAACTTGAGTTTCTTCAATTGTAAAATGGGGATAATGAAAATACCTACCTCCAGTGTTCTTGGGAAGATAAAACAAGATAATGTTTATAAAGTGTTTTATGAATTTTACAGCACTGTATAAATGCTAGCCATTTTGATCATCCTCATCATCATTATCAATCTACCTAGATCATCACAATGGTCTCTTAACAGGTCATCCTACTCTGATCTCTGCCCTGCTCCAATTTATCCTTCACAGCACTGTCTAAACCTAATCATTTCATTCCTCTGCTAAGAGGTACTTAAGTATTTAAGTGATAAAGCCTAGAACTCATAGAGTCTCTTGCTTTTTAACTCTTCAATATAATTATCATATAATATTAGGTTCTATATCTCTCCATGTCAGATTCCTATATCTCCACTAAAGTATAAATTTGTTGAGATTCTGATGCACAAAATAAGAGTTTGTTATAATTTTTGTATTTGTATACCTGAGCCTGTATTCCTGCTACTTTTTTTTAACCTCTTCCTCACCTTTAAACAAGGGAGGATATAGCATCTTAGAAAATGTTTTTCCTGGAGGGATGGAGGAGTGGTTCATGTCTCTCTCTTAGGTCGATCTTTTGCCCAATATCACAGAAGGTACAAAAAGAAAAAGTTGGAAAACTTTATATTTTGTAATATTTTTGCAGTTTCAGCTTTGTTCTAAGCATAAAGCCTCTGTCTTCTCCTGCTTGATGTCTTCTCTTTCATGTTAGCTCAGTGAAACCATCAGAATTACCAGGTATGATTTCATAGGCCTAAGATTGGAAGTGACTTAGAGGCCACATTTTATAAACCTAAAAGTATTTTCATATAAAATCCTAACTGGCATTCTGACTGATCTGTTTCCCTTTAGGGTCCTACCCTTGTTTTCCATTCACTAGCCAAGCTGAGTTAACAGACATATTCCTGGGGTTAATGATTACTAGACCCCCTTCTTTTATTCCTTGTCATGAGCAAGGGACTGTTAATTTCCTTATTTCCTTATTACATGTTTGGTCCTTTCTTCTCTGGGAGTGTATCCCAAAGGGAACTTTTTTTAAAAGAATCATAATTACAAATTTAAAATGCAGGAACATACAGTATTAGCAATACAGCCTTATGCATCCACTCCCAAGAATTAGACAGAGCTAATACACCACTGACTGTTTAGTTGCCAGAGAATGAGTCTAAGAGAGAAAAGGATGTGTTCGTGATTCACCTCTGATACATGCTGATGTTGTGATCCTGTGCAAAACTCTTAATAAAATAAGTTATCATTTTACAACAGTAGAGAGAGTTTCCACACTCACAGACTCGGACATGTGATTTCAAACTAGACTGTATATATAAATCTGTGCTGGCACTGAATTACAGTTTAGGAAGGAGAAAATTTGTGATCTCCTACTAAGGTAATGCTAAGAGTTTCCAACATGTGGCTTGATTGAATACCTAGTACTTTGTCTGCCTTTGGATGTTTTAGTGACAAAAATGATGGGTCTATAGACAGGAAACCTGAGTTTCTATCTCAGATCAATTTCTATTATCTGTGTGGTCATGTGTGAACTATTTGAACCTAAGTTAAACCCTCTTCTGTGTATTGTCTCCCCTATTAGAGTAAGGAATTTTCTGGGGTTTTTTATTTTTTATTTTTTCCCACATTATTTCTTTTATTTTTAATTTATGAAATAAAACATTTCAACCACACAGTATAAAAATATGATTGCACTTGAAACTGCAAATCTTTTTCTTTTTAAATGTGTAATACAATTACATAAATTTCTCTTTTTCTTATCATCTCCACCTTAGGGATGGCTACCATTAGAAGAAAATCGGGGTGGGGGGGAGATTTCTGCCTATATCCCTAGCTTTTAGCCAGATATACAATATGAAATGTTTTTTTCATTCATTCACTCATTTATCTATAAAATTGAAATAATAATACTGCCTAGAGCATCCTTCAGGGTTGCTCTAAAGAAAGTTCTTTGAAAACCTTTAAGTGCTGCATAAACATATTATTACTATTATTTTATTAATGATAATTATTACTTATAGGCACAACAAACTTGCTATTACTATGATTAATAATAATTGGCATAGCTCCAAACACAGGCTTCTATAGGGAGGACCCTAAAGACCTTTTTTGATTACTGGGGAAATTCTTGTCCTCTCCATATCCTGCTATCACTTCTGCCACTGTAACTGGTATATTAACTTCTGAGAAGGGATTATGAAAGGGAAGAAGGGAAGAGAAATTTATTAAATTATTATTATGAGCCAAATAATGTGATAAGCATCTTATAAATATCATCTCATTTGATGCTCACAACCATCCCAGGGATAGGTACTGTTCCTATCCTCATTTTAGATTGGACAAAATTAAAGAAGAATGAAGTTAAGTGACTTGCCCAGGGACACACACAGTTAATAAGTATCTAAAGTCAAATTTAAGCTTAAATCTTCCCAACTCCAGACCCAGGGCTGTATCCATTCTGCCACCTAGCTAGCCTGGCTTCAGATAGAAAGTGACATGATTAGAGGGTGGTTTGGTTTGGGGGGTTGGGGGGTGGCAGTAGCTAGAGTGTGCCAACAAATATTCCCTCTTCTGATTCTCCAGGAATTTCAGAGCAGTGAAATACCCCTTCTACTTTCATTTTGTTTTCTGAGGAGGAAACTCATGTTCCAAAAAATTTAAATACACAGGTTCCCTTAGCAACCTCCTTGGCCTATCTTTTACAACTAACCTAATTTACCTTCTTTTCAGAACCCCTTGGAACTTCTCTAAAAGGCTGACCAGCATTTTTTCCCCAGCTGAAATATTAAAAAATATGAAATATCAAAAGGATTCTGAACTGAAACTTTTAAGTGACTTATCTCACCTACCCCCTGCACTACATTCCATTCCCCATCCATATATGGAAGTATGGAATGTTCCCTGCTCCACAGATAGTTTCCCCCCTAACTATGCCCAAACCAGGTCAGTCTTATTTTACCTTTGGCTTTTCTGAGTCAGAGTTGGCAGCAGTGTCCGTGCAATGCATACAGTAATAGTAATGAATCTCCTACCTAGCCTTGAAACACCCCAGTGTCTCCAGTTTTCTCAAGGAAACTCAGCAAGATTCTTTTTTTATTCAAATTAATTTAAAATATGGTAGTTTATAGCTTCTATTTAAAATTCCAATAGGCAATTATCTAATCTATAATTCTATAATCTATAACCCTCTAATCTATCTGTATCAATAAAATTCTGAGACATAGGAGGAAAACATGCCAAGAACAGAGAATAAAAAATCTAAGGAATAGTGAATGATGATAATACATACATTTATATAGCAATTCTAAATTTGGAGGCAGGAGACAATGTCATAACTCCCAAAAAGTTGGGGAAAATTGATGAGCTAGTTAATGATAGCCCATAGAAAAAAATAAACATGAATGGGTTGAGAGAAACTAAGGAGACAACTTCCTTCCCTCGTAAAGTTTCCTTCCAACTGAGAATCCCAGTGTTAAAGCCCAAGACCACAGCTCAAACAAGCAAAGACAAAGTTGATGGGAAGACTCCACTTCCCCCAAGGATCAGCAATCGCATATAATGAAAATCACTCATCAGAGATTTGGTTGGATTTCCTGCACTGGAGATTTGCTCTGAAAGAAAACTGCATTATTGAAATTGTGTAATGAGCCCAGAAGGTGTTTGAGAGACTTGTGAAACTAGTTATTAATAAGGAACAGCTCTGTGTTGAACTTAAGGAAGAGGTGTGGCAACTAAAGCCGGGAATTCCACAGTCTTCTACAAACCGGAAAATTTGCTTGAGAGCTGGGCTATCACCCCATGTGACGTCACATGGATTAAAGGAAGTGCAGCTCCTATTATGTCTCTAAGGTAGCCTTTGAAGGATGAAAGGGGCTCTTAGTAAAGCCAGGGAAGTGGGAAGGAGATGACAATGATAAATATGTGCCAGTAAAATTTTGTTTTTAATTACAGGTATACTCCAGTAGTCTACTTCTGGGAGATTTGAGAGATAAAGATTTAATTCAGCAGGGATTTATTAGGTATTTGCTGGTGGCAGCTAGGTGCTAGAGTGGATTAAGTGATGGACTTTGACAAGAGTCAAGAAGTGCTAAATTCAAATCCAACAACTGGCATTTGTGACCCTGGGCAAGTCGCTTAAATTCTGTCTTTCTCAGTTTTCTCATCTGTAAAATGGGGATAAAATAGTATCTATTTCTCAGTTTTTAACAAAGGTAAAATGAATTAATATTTATAAAACACTTTTCAAACTTTAGGGTAGGGCGACTAGGTGGCATAGTGGATAAAGCTCCGGCCTTGGATTCAGGAGTACCTGGGTTCAAATCCGGTCTCAGACACTTTAATAATTACCTAGCTGTGTGGCCTTGGGCAAGCCACTTAACCCCGTTTGCCTTGCAAAAACATAAACAAACAAATAAACTTTAGGGTACCATCTAAATTCGAATTATTATTCTTATTATCACTATTAAAAAGACAGAACTTCCCTTGAGGAAGTTATAATCCCCTGGAGAAGTATAACATTCACATAAATAAGTAAAAACATTTAATTTTTTAAATAATTTGAGGAGAAAGAAAACTAATAGCTCCTGAGCATCCAAAAAGATTTTCCAAAGGAAATGGGATCTAAGTTGATCCTTGAATGAAGCTAAAGATTCTGTTGGGAAGAATGTTTTTTTTTTATTGTTCAGTTATTCAGTTGCATCGGATTCTTGATGGAGACATGGACTGCAGCACACCTGTCTCTTCTATCCTCCACTATCTCCCAAAGTCTGTCCAAACTCATGTTCCTTGTCCTAGAACACTATCTATCCATTTCATTGTCTGCCCTCCCTTGTCCTTTTGCATTCAAATCTTTCCCAATATCAGGTTCTTTTTTGGTAAATCCCATCTTCTCATTGGCTGAAATATTTAACCTTCAGCTTCAGCAGCTATCCTTCCAATAGATAATCTGAATTTATTTCTGTTAGTATTGACTGATTAAATCTCCTTGCTATCCAACAATCTCTCAGAAGTCCTCCAGCATCACAATTTGAAAGTCTTGTTTTTGTGATACTTTTTTTTTTAGGTTTTTGCAAGGCAAACGGGTTAAGTGGCTTGCCCAAGGCCACACAGCTAGGTAATTATTTGAACCTAAGTACTCCTGACTCCAGGGCCATTGCTTTATCCACTACACCACCTAGCCACCCCTTTGTGATTCTTTTAATCCAACTCTCACAGTCTAAGATTAATATTATTATTTCTCCTGGGCACCTTAATTCTTGTTTTTATTTAATCCAGTCTGGCTTTCCCATGATATACTCTGCATATAAGCTAAGTAAATTAGGTGACAATATGCAGTCTTGTCAAACTCTTTTCCCAGTCTTCAATCAATCAATGTTTGGTTCTAACAAATGTTTCTTGATTTCACACATATGCTCCTCAGAAGACAGGTAAAATGATCTGATCCTCCCATCTCTTTGAGGACTTGCCATTTTGTTGTGATCCATACAATCAAAGGTTTTAACGTAGTCGATGAAATAGTAAATATTTTTTTCTAGAATTCCCTTGCTTTCTCCATGATCCAAAGTTGGCAATTTGGTTTCTAGTTCTTCTGCCTCATCAAATACTAGCCTACACTTCTGGCAATTCACCATTCACATACTGGTAAAGCCTAGCTTGCAAAATCACAAGCATAATTTTACTAATGTGTGAAATGAGTGCAATTGTTTGGAAACTTAAACATTCTTTGGCATTGCCCTTCTTTAGGATTGGAGCATAAACTAATCTTTTCAAATCCAGTTGGCCACTGTTGAATTTTCCAAATTTACTGGGCTATTGAGTGCAGCACTTTAACCACATCATTTTTTAGGATTTTAAATAGCTCAGTCAAAATTCCATCTCCTCCACCAGCCTTAGTTTCTTCACCTGTATAATGAAGTTAATAATTTCACCCACCTCACGGATTTCTTTTGAGGATTAAATGAGATGTACTTAAAACAATTTGCAAACTTTAAAGTGATATACATATATATATATATGTGTATGTTTGTACATATATATGACATATAATGGTGTCTATTATTTTCCTGCCTTCATTAATCTCAGTCAAGTAGAGTATACAGATAGAACTAAAATATACAACATTATTAATGAGTTCACTATCAAGATATAAAAGGGATACAAAGGAGATAGCTTAGATTGGATTATAGAAAACTTATAAAGTGACATTTGCATTGAACTTTAAAGGATAATGAAGACAATTTCAAAACTGAAAAGGGAGATGTAGAATATTCCAGGAATAAGGCACAGCATGGGAACAAAGGCCTGGGGCCAAAAGCTGCATGTATTCAGGGGACAGAAGGTAATCCAGTTGGCTGGTGCCTAAAGCATGTAGAAGAGATTCATATGAAATAAGCATAGAAAAGTTCAGTGTCACCAGATTGTGGGCAGTTCTTGAATGCCAGCAAAGGGTTTGAACTTGAGGGAATCTGGAGCCACTGAAAGTTTTTGAGCAGAGAAGTGACCAAATATATGCATAATGAAGATTATTCTAGAAACAGAGTAAGCATTGTTGCTTGCTTGTTTAATGTCAATTTGGAGGGATTATCTCATTTATCTATCCTTGTCATTATGCTGCTTAACATATTTGTCAATATCTCTTTATCTTAATCCCATAATTGATTTTTTAGTTATATTTTAAAATCTATTTACATTACATTACATTATGTTACACCGGATATCATGATTTTTAATATTTCTTTCATCTCTGTTGTAACTAGCTTGGATATTTAACATCATGAACACCAACTAATGATTTTATCCTGTAGTATTTTAGAGGATCTTATAAATTTCAATTTTTCTTGGAACTCCACTTTGGACTTCCTCCTCACCTCTCAACCCTACCTATTCTGATACTACCCAATCTGCTCTATCTATGGTTATTAGCTATATCTTTACTGCTCAATCCTATGACCTTTCCTTGGTTCTCATCTTCCTTAACATCTCTTCAGGTTCTGATAATCCCTCTTCCTGGATAAGCAATCCCTCCTCCTGAATAAATCTTTCCATCTTCAACTCCTGTGAACCCATTTTCCTGATTTTCCTACTGTTGATTGCAGTTTGCTGTTTTGCATGTAAATCATTTATCTCTGTCTTTTTAACCATGGATATCCTTCAAGGCTCTGCTCCCATCCTACTTCAATGTATTAACTATTTATAACATTCAAGGCACTTTTATCTAAATATTTTCTCTTTTGAAAAGCTCATTAGCTTTCTTGTGTTCTATTATCATCTCTATGCAGATGACTCAAGACTATATATCCAGACAATGTATCTCCTGAACAATAGTTTCTAATTACCAGCTGCCTACTGAGTGGTCCAACAGCATCCTCAAATTGAACATATCCAAAACAGACATCATCATTTCCTCCCCTAAACTCACTCTAATTTATCAAACTTTCCTATTAATATCCAAGGCACTACCATTCTTGCAGGTTCATAACTTCAAAGTCATTGTTTATTCTTTCCTTTCTCACATATCCCTATCCAATCACTTTCCAAGTCATGTTAAGTCTACCTCTAAAACATTTTAAATCCATCCCTCTCTTTTCACTCATGGTTTCTCCCTATTGCCTTGCATCTAACTAGTTTGTTTATTCTTTATACTTTTGCACATATATATGTATGTGTGTGCATGGTCTGTCAATCAGAATGTAAATTCTTTGAGGACAGGAACTATTTCACTTTTGTTAATGTATTAATGTATCCTTAGAACCCATCATCATTTCTGGCACATAGTAAGTGTTGAATAAATATTGATTTATTGATAAAATATATAAACCCTGAACCTTAGCTTACTTATCTGTCAAATGAGGTTAGATCAGATGATCTTGGGATCCCTGAAGAGGGTGGCAGTTAAGTGGTGCAGTAGATAGAGCATTGACCCTGGAATTAGGAAGACTTAAGTTCGAATCTGACTTCAGACACTAACTGTGTGACCTTTGGCAAATCACTTAACCTTGATTGCTTCACATCCATCTACAGTCATCTTGATTCATATCTGGCCACTGGATCCAGATGGCTCTGGAGGGGAAAGTGAGGCTGGTGACTTAGAATAGACACCCCACCAATCCAATTCAGGTTCATGTCAGGGCATCCCTTGCCTGATGTCATGGTCTTCTTCAAAAACAAAGGACAGGGGCAGCTAGGTGGCATAGTGGTTAAAGCACCAGCCCTGGAGTCAGGAGTACCTGGGTTCAAATCCTAGTCGTGTGGCCTTGGGCGAGCCACTTAACCCCATTTGCCTTGCAAAAAAAAAAAAACCTTAAAAAAAAAGGACAAAACAACAATAGAAGAGCGCTTCTTACCCCAGATTGTTTAGGAAAAACAGGGTTCTTCTCAGTTGGGTTTCTGTCTGTTATACCTTTCCTATCAGAGTAGGAGCTCCTTTTCTGACACAGTAAACACTGTTAACCACGTTTATAGATTAATGAAGTCAAAGACTGATCACAGACTTCCTTGTAACACACAATACTTTGTACACAGTAGGAACTCCATAAATTCCTATCCTGGGTCACCAGTTCTGTTTCCCTACAATAAAAAATGTTTTGTTTCTATATTGTTGTTCTTCCCTTTTATATTACTTCTTTGAGGGACTTTAATTTAGATGTGAGGCTTTTGATGTTATCCTTAATATACTAAGGACTATAAATCTGGAATCTCAACTTCTTAAAAAATTGATCATCTCCTTTGAACTGTTAATAAACAAGTTGAGCTTTCCTTGAGTTGTCAAATCTTCACTTCCAGATGGTGAGAAATTAAAATTTAATAAGTCCAAACATATCTAACAAATTACAAGTTTGAACATAATGTCATTCTTTTGGTAATTTGCCATGCTGCTAGTATAAAAATGATTTTTCCCCCTCCCCCCAACCTTATCAAATGTAAGACAAAAAAATTTTACTAACAACCATGTATTTTATACTTTGTGTTGCTAGAGGAGATACGAAATTAAATATGACATGGTCCTGCCCCCCCCAGAAAGATTTATGATATGTATACACTAACACATACCATTATATAATACATGCATTAAAATTGTAAAGCAAAATAATTGAGGTCCAAATTGAGCATATGTCAGGAAAGTGTTCATGGAAGAAGTAGTATTCAAGTTGGGTTTTAAAAGTTAGGGAAGAGGGTAAGCACTGCTATCCCAAGAGACTCTTGAACCTGTCACACATTCTTAATCTTCACTACCTTTGATCTCATCTTTAGTGGCCAGAATTTAAATTGATGACCCTCTTAATACACTGACCTTCCAATCCTTAATCTCTTCAACTCCTATGATTTCTTTCTCTCTCCATTTCGCTTTAGAAACACAAAGGGGTGAATAAGCATTAATCCTCTCCATTTCCCAAAACTGATCTACCTCCATTGGTTTGAAAGCTGAAGTTCTCTTCTTCAATCAGAATCTCCTACTCTTCCATCCATCCTTACTGCACTTCTTCAAAACCTGATCTCCACCCTCAACATAACTTCAGATCCCAATCTCTCTGTGTTTCCAACATACCATTAAATCTGGCCCTCTTTCCTTCTCTTCCTAGTCTTGACCCTGTTTATCAATTCAACAAACTGTTCCTGATCCTCTAATCCTCTGTTCCCTTTTCCCTCAAGTATTTATATCCTGCTCTTCTTCATCCATGGGTAGCCCTCAACCATGTTCATTTTCAGCTAAACTGCTGGAGAATGTCATAATACTATGGCCCCTGAGTAGAGACCAATTCATGTTATCTTCTCTTATCTAGGCCCTCACCACTGCATAAGAATCCTTTCTTTTCTGCCTCTGATTATTTCCTTTTCATGATCTTCACAGTGTCTGATCTTATTCTACCTGAAAGACTGAGACTTTCTATGAGGAGCTCTCTCATTTCCATTCTTTAATTCAAAACCTAGCTGCATCTAAGTTGTCTTCTCTTTCTTTACTCCAGCTCATTTTTAATTGAATTTTTTAAAAAATTTTGTCATCAACAATGACAAATCACAAAGAACATAACTATATGAGAAATTGTGAAGCAAATAACTTGCTCAATTTTCACAGAAGAGATCCTTCTTAACAAGGTATTGCTCTCAACTTTTGCCCTTAATCTCATTCCCTCCCATCTCCTTCAGAGGCTTGTCCTATTGATCCCCCCACCCTCCCCATCTCCCTCATTCTCTCACTTTTTCTTTCCCACTCTTTCTCCATCTCATTCTTTCCCTTTTTCTCCCCTTTTTCACCTTTCCCTTTTTCTCCCCCCCACACTTTTCTTTCTCTTTCATTCTCTCTGTCTTCCCTCCTTTCTCTTTCTTCCTCTTCTTATTCTTCTCTATATCTTTCTCCCTCTTTCTTTACTCTCTTCCCCCTCTCTTCTTTCCCTTCTTGTTTCCCTCTCTATTTTCCTCTCTTTCTCTGCCCCCCCTCCCCTTCTTTCTGTCTCTCCTTCCCTCCCTCTCTCTCTCTTTGCCATGACTACAGGGACAGAACCCTATTCATTACCTGATGCTTCTGGAGGGAAGATATTTTTATTTTATTTATTTCTATTTTATTTTTGCATCTCTAGCATCTACCCTGGTGCTTTGCAGGTAAAATCAGATAATAAAAATTTATTAAACTTAATTGCAATGTTGGTTGTATTAGTTTGTATAGTTATGTGCCAGGGAATGTGAATTGATTCATAGTCCCATACATTTCAACTGACAAATAATGTCATTGATATAAATACTTCCTGCATGTAAAACATTTATTCATGGCATAGCTTTTCTCTCTGTATAATTTTGATCTATAATTGCCCATAAATTCTGCAGTGAGGATCTACTCTTCTACCTCCTATCTCTGTGACTTTCAGTAAATTACTTCATCTCTTTGGAGGTCCACTTCCTCTTTAGAGAATATTTATTATAAATGCTACCATTTATATAGGGTCTACTACTGTGTGTCAGAGGGTAGCTTGGTGGTAGAGTGGATAGAGCACTAACCTTAGAGTCAGGGGGACCTGAGTTCAAATTGCACCTCAGATACTTGAAGCTTACTAGTTGTGTGACCCTGGGCAAGTCACTTAATCCTGACTACCTTGTATTCAGAGCCATTTCCAGTCATCCTGATTCGTTTCTGGACCCTGATGGCTCTGGAGGAGAAAGTAAGACTGGTGACTTAGCACAGCACCCCTCACTGAAATCCAATTCATGTGCTTGTCATGGCATCACCTACCTGATGTTGTGGTCTTCAAAGACAAAGGAAAAACATCATCACTATGTGTCAGATGGTTTCTGTATACTAAGCTCTTTCCAATTTAAAAATCTCATTTGATCCTTACAATCCTGGGAGATATTATCTCCACTTTACAGCTGAGGAAACTGAGGCACAGAGGTTGAATGACTTGCCCAGGATCATGCAGCAAGCAGATCTTTCTGAATCCAAGCCTAGTGTTCCATCCACTATGCCACCTAGCTGTTAATGGAGCAGGATGGACTAAATAACCTCAACGTTTCATTGTGTTTCAAAATGTTTGATCCATACAAGAGACCTTCCTCTAGGTCATTAATACTGAATGGTTACCAGTGAAGAGCTGAAGCAATCCATTCATTTTATCTCTCAGGATGTAGTCAACCCAATTCCTTTTTCATTTACACATTTTCTTGATAATCCCTTTTCTACCAGTTCTTGTGTACATCACTATTACTAACAGTCTATTTTCACCCACAACCTGTCTCTCAATTGAGCTTAGAATTACCATTATTCTTGATTCTTTGGGAATTGTGTTATTTCATGATTTGATGAATTTCCAGAAGAAGATTGTTGTTAAAAAAAATGGGATTTATTTTTTAGTAGGACATAGCTTATAATAACCAAAAATTTAATGTAAGTTGCTAAGCACAATATAATTTGCTTTTTAATTTCTATTTAGTGTCAGCTAGGTAGAATAGTGAATAGAGTACCAAACCTGGAGTCAGGATGGTTCATCTTCCTAAATTCAAATCTGGCCTCTGACACTTACTAGCTGTGTGACTTTTGGCAAGTCACTTAACTCTCTTTGCCTCAGTTTCCTCATCTGTAAAATGAACTGGAGAAGGAAATGGCAAACCACTCCAGTATCTCTACAAAAAAAAAAAAACACTCAAATGAGTCACAAAGAATCAGACATGACTGAAATGACTGAACAACAAAAACTACTATTCAGTTCTGGACCCAGCCTGACTAAGATACATATATTGATGGATTAGTTCAATGGACAGCCCACCAAGTCCATTATTATAGCCTAGACCAGGGATTTTCAAAGTAGGGTTCATATTAAGATAGTGAATAAATTCAGGAGGGTGTTGGGAGAGTTGCTATGAATGTGAATAGGAAAAAAATAGTATCTTTATTTCAATGTAATTAGTTTCCTTTGTGATATTTTATTCTATGTATTTAAAGACATTTTTCTGAAAAGGGGTCCATAGGTTTTGCCAGACCACCAATGGGGTCCATGACACCAAAAAAAAGGAAGAACCCCCTAGGTTAGAAAATAGTTATACTTCAACCTGTGTTCTTATAGATTCATTGAATTAAAAAGGTGAAAAGACCTTCAAGTTCAAGATCAAAGTTCCCTTAATTTTCAGGAGGAAAATTGAAAACCAAAGAAGCTAATTGACTTGCTTAAAATAACACAGCTATTTAGTAAGAGACAGGCCTAGGGAACCTGAGTTCAAATCTTAACCCTGACACTTACTACCTGTGTGATGTGGAGCAAATCACTTAACTCTTGGTCTCAGTTTCCTTATCTATAAAATGAAGAGTGTGCACTAAAGAGCCTTTAGCATCTCTTCTTGCTCTAATTCTCTGACCCAATTTAAATGAATATAAAGCAAATGAAAAATAAATTCAAAGTAATTTTGATGAAAAAAACATTAAAAACTGGGGAAACTAGAAAAGGTTTTTAGAAAAACATTTCAGGCAGAAGCCCAGAGGTCGGTGGCAGAATATCATATGGGAGCAGCAAGTTAACTAATTTAGTTGTAAAATATGTGAGGGGACATAATATAAAATCATTCCTTGGAGAAAAGAAGTCTCTATGATCACTTCAAGACTGCTATTACCTGAAAAAAAGGTGAGTTTAACGATCTTCATTGAGTTCTAAACCATCCCAGAGACCTATGTGAACCCTGTGTTAATCAGGGATAGTCAGAGGTTAGAAATATTTGTTTAAGGAAAATACATCCTCCCTAGTCCAGCTAAACAAGGTTCTACTTTACCAGGGAGGAAGCTTGTTATTGTAAAAAGAAATAATGGATTTGTAGTCAGAAGATGAGTTCAAGACCCAGCTCTTACTAATTGTGTGACTAGAAATGTATTATTGCATCTCTCTAGAGATTCAGTTTCCTCATCTGCAAATGAGAGACAGTTTTATCTATCTCGCAGAATTATTGACTAGGAAACTACCTCAAAGTACAGAGAAAACATGAGTTATTATTATTCATTTGACCCTTGTTCTGCCCTAACCTCATTTCCCCAAACTAAATACAAACAGCCATTTTACCAACACTTAACCTTGCCCAGAATTCTGTCTCAAAGAAAAATCTAGTTTCTGTTGCCATAATGATGCCAAAGTGTCATAGGTTACATTGGTATGATAAAGTGATCCTAGGAACATGATACGCCCAAACAGTTTTGTTGTCATTGAATTCTTTTTCAGTAGTTCCTAATTCTTTATGTTCCCTTTTTGGAATTTTCTTGGCAAAGATATTGTAGTAGTTTGCCATTTCCTTTTCCAGCTCATTTTACAAACTTAAAGGAAACTTAGGCAAACAGAATCCAGGGTCTGCCGACTACTAAGTATCTAAGACTGGATTTGAACTCAAGTCTTCCTGATTCCAGGACCCAGCACTCTTATCTCTTATCTATTGAGATACTTAAGAGTTTCCTGAACAGTTATATATATATGAGGTTTCAATTGGAATTGAAAATCTAAGATTTTTTATGACTTGGACTCACCTCACATAGAAAAGACAAGATTGTACAATAAAAACACATTCTTAGTTATGTATTAAGCCCTACTGAACTGAACGGTTAACATCTGCTGGTCTTAGAATTAAAAAAATAGAGGAAGGGGTGGCTAGGTGGTGCAGTTGATAGAGCACCAGCCCTGGAGTCAGGAGTACCTGAGTTCAAATCCTGAGTTCAAATCCGGTCTTAGACCCTTAATAATTACCTAGCTTTGTGGCCTTGGGCAAGCCGCTTAACTCCGTTTGCCTTGCAAAAAATAAAAAACCTAAAAAAAAATAGAGAGGAAAATGAATGATAAGTTTTGTTACCGTATTTGGAATGAGATAGAAAAAGTAGATTCTCTTATTTTACTAAAATGATAATAACTACTATTATACATTTATATAGTGCAATTATATTGTATATTTATATAATATATACATATATAATGTATAGTATAGTATATATAGTATATAATAAATATTATCCTTAGTAATACAATGAGAGGCAATGTAGGTAGAATAATGGCTAGAGAGCTTTCCTCTAAAGCCAGGAAGATCTGGGCACAAGTCCTACCTAACATGGACTAATGTGTTTCTATTAGCTATTCATTGTTATAGCAGGGCAGCTAGGCGGTTCAGTGGATAGAGCATTGGTCTTGGATTCAGGAGGATGGGAGTTGGAATCCAACTTCAGACATTTGCCACTTTACTAGCTGTGTGACCTTAGGCAAGTCACTTAACCCTGATTGCCTCAAATCCTGGGTCATCTCCAGTCATCCTGATTCATATCTGACTGCTGGACCTAGATGGCCCTGGAGGAAAAAAGGAGAATGGTAACTTAGCACACCCCTCCTCACTCAAATCCAGTTCCCATGCTTATCACGGCATCACCTCCCTGATGTCATGGTCTTCTTCGAAAATAAAGGACAAACATTATTATTTTTGTTCTAGCCAATGATGCCAAACTCAAATAGAAATGGGGGGGGGGGGCAGCAGAGGGGAATACTAAACAATGCTTAAGGATCCTTGCAGGCCTAATATTGACTTAGAAAACCATATAGTAACTTTCTAGTCTATTGTAGTTTTATTTATTTTGTTAAATATTTCCCAGGTCTATTTTAATATGGTCAGCTACTTCTGCACTGTCACTTTCTAATACTTGCTATAAATTACCAAGTTGGTGCTGACTTGCATTGGCACAGAGTTTCCAAATTCATTGGCACAGTCCCTATCCCCTATTAATATAATGTTATATGATGATCCCCATAACAACACAGTGAGATAGGGTAAATATTATTACTTCCACTTTAAAGGGAATTCACTGATGCTCAGGAAAAAATGATTTGATTTACCTGTTATCACATAGAACTACCAAGTGGAAGAGACAGTACCCAAAGCCAGGTCCTTTGACTCTACCAGGTTGACTTTCACAATACATCCCAATGCCTTTCTGATAAAGTCGTTGGTTTTTTTTTGAAAGATTTTATTTATTTTGAGTTTTACAATTGTTCCCCCATTCTTGCTTCCCTTCCCCCACCCCCATAGAAGGCTCATCTTGCTCAGCAACAGTTCATGCAAATCCTTCCAGGCTTCCCTGAATTCCCATCCTTCCTGGTTTCTAATAGAACAATAGTGTTCCATAACATACATATACCACAGTTTGCTAAGCCATTCCCCAATTGAAGAACATTCACTTAATTTCCAATTCTTTGCCTCCAAAACAGGGCTGCTATAAATATTTTTGTACAAGTGATGCTTTTACCCTTTTTCATAATCTCTTCAGGGTATAGATCTAGTAGTAGTATTGCTGTATCAAAGCATATGCAGATTTTTGTTGCCCTTTGAGCATAATTCCAAATTGCTCTCCAGAAAGGTTGGATGAGTTCACAGCTCCACCAACAATGAATTAGTGTCCCAGATTTCCCACAACCCTCCCAACATTGATCATTGTCCTTTCTGGTCATATTGGCCAGTCTGAGAGGTGCTTTAATTTGCATTTCTCTAATAAGTAATGAGTTGGCTATTTTTCATATGACTATGGATTTTTTTATTTCCTCAACTGTAAATTGCCTTTGCATATCCTTTCACCATTTGTCAATTGAGGAATGACTTGGTTTTTTTTTTTTAAATTTGACTCAGTTCTCTGTATATTTTAGAAAGGAGTCCTTTGTCAGAAATACTAGTTGCAAAAGTTGTTTCCCAATTTACTACATTTCTTTTTATCTTGGTTACAGTGGTTTTGTCTGTGCAAAAGCTTTTAATTGAATGTAATCAAAATTATCTAGTTTGTTTTTAATGATGTTCTCCATCTCTTCCTTGGTCATAAACTGCTTCCATAGATCTGACAGGTAAACTACTCCTTGATCTTCTAGTTTGCTTATAATATTGTATTTTATGTCTAAATCCTGTATCCATTTTGATCTTATCTTGATATAGGGTGTGAGGTGTTGGTCTAATCCAAGTATCTTCCATACTAACTTCCAATTTTTCCCAACAGTTTCTGTGGCTGAGTTAAGAAGCACATATTTTGGTTAATCAAGCGTGCTGGTTGACAGCTACCATTATCCAAGATAGAGTAATACTTTTCAAAGAGCAGAAGTCCATTAAAACGTAGCTGATACAAGGTTCTAGCTTTGATTCAGAATTTCTTGGTATACCTCAGTCATAATTATAAATGTCAATTAACAAATGGAAATAATTAATTTTGATTGAGAGAATGCCGGAGAGGATGGTTCTTACTTCAATAAGATACAGACTTAGGGAGGTACAGTCTCTCTCGAAGTATCATTTAGTGAAGTCATGCCTTAGAGAAGACCTGACCTCCTTCCCTCTCTCTCAAAACTATAAGGGAAGCATGTGGAAAGAGGACTCTAGATAGATCTGTGGACCTCGGTTCACTCCCATTTCTGCTACTTACTACCTAAGTGATCTTTAAAAAATTTCATCTCCCTATTCCTCAACCTCCTAATCTTTGAATAAGATTTGTTCTTCCTACCACACTAGGACTGTTGAAAGGTTTAAAGAAGGTCTCTATAAAGTTCTTTGTATATATTAGGGATTAAATAAGAACTCTGACCCATTAAAACTTGTTAGTTTATCCCAGAGAAAATCTTTATTATAGAATAATAGACTGAACTAACCCAGGGAATTAGAAGGTAGCTGGCTCAGAGTAGCCCATCAGCACCCTTATGGATTTATCACTGTGGGTAAGTTCCAGCGTGAAACCTCCCTCCACCCAATATAGATTCCTAGTTGGACTGCAACTGAACTGCAATTTTACACTCTTGGAAAGTAGTCTGGAAGCACTGAGGGTTTAAGTAACTTACTTATGGTCATGTGTCAGAGACCCTTCTGAATCTAAGACTGACCCTCTAACCTCTATGTCATGGTGCCTTACCATTGTTGGTAAAATAAAAGTCAATGTCTTTTATTATTGTCATTACCACATTTGTAGCAAAGTGAGCCATGTGGAGATGGCAGTTCATCCTAACTTTGAAACCTGAAAAGACAAATTAACTCATCTCTACAATTGTTGTATTCAATTATCCAGAAAATAAGTTTTATAATTAATAAAAGTAATATGACCATAAATCCAGAAAAAATCAACTTTAAAGTTAATAAAAGTAGTATGACCATAAAAGGAAGCAACCTAGACATATAGTGAAATAAACCAAGATAGTGGATGATACATTAACACCCTCAAGATATGAAAGGAACCATACAAGTCTGGCAGATTATCAATGAAGCATTCACAAAAATTCAGAAGAATCACATAAAATAGGAACATATGGAGGAGTAACAATCTGTAGGAATGATAATAATAGCTCAGATTTATATAGGTTTACAAAGTGTTACAAGATTTTCAAAGTATTGGTCTCACAACAATGCTGAGACAGATAGGGCACATATCAAATCAAGGTTGAGATGAAGAAATTAAGGTTCAGAGAGCTATGTGATTTAGTAAAGGACACCCAGAAAGGAAGTGTTAGAAGGAGAACTCACAGTTCTCCTACTTCTAGGTCCATGAATCTCTTTACTATCATGTATAGCCTGTACTAGCAGAACAAGTATTTATGCATTTAAAGAATATGAGTGTTTTCTTTATCAAAATTAATAATATCACTACCCAGAGAAATTGACAGCAAGGTAGTTTAGTGTATAAAACACCCAGTCTGGATTCAAGAAGACTTAAGTTCAAATTTGGCCTCAAACATTAACTTTTTGAAACTGGTTAAGTCATTGATCCCTGTTTGCCTCAATTTCCTCCTCTGTAAAATAATCTGAAGGAAATGGCAAACCACTCTAGTACCTTTGCCAATAAAATGGTGTCAAAAAGAGGCATGACTAAAGTAATTGAATCGCAAAAATGTTATTTTAGGGTACTTGCTAATATTTAGCAATTATCAATAAAATTTATCATCTCAAAGGATAATAATTGAATGCTATATAGGCAACCTTTAGCTTCCTTTTTTTTTAATTTTAAGGCAACCGGATTAAGTGACTTGCCCAAGGTCATATAGCTAGGCAATTATTAAGTATCTGAGGCCAAATTTGAACTCATGTACTCCTGACTCCAGAGGCAGTGCTCTATTAACCACCGTGCCACCTAGCTGCCCATCTTTAGCTTCCTTTTCCAGCTAACATCTATTTTCTGAACTAAAGTGGGTGTGTTGAACTACAACCTCTTTTAAATTAATACTACCTGTCTTCATTCCTAAAGAGTAAAGAAATTGCTATGCTGAATGAGAGCTTGGTTCCCATTATCCTGAATGTTTTATGCCTCAGTTTTGACTAAGCACTTGTAGATTATAAATTGCTTTAGTAACAGCATCCTCTTAGTGAAAAACTGAACTTTGCCTGTCCTGGAACCCAGTAAGATGCCTACCCCAGAAAAGTTGGCTGTGTCTCACTTGACACAAATTTACAAACCAAAGAGGCTCCTGTTTTTGTTTGTACAAAAGAAAGTAGAACTATTTTGTGCTTTTTGAATCCCATGACAATTCATAAAAGAAATTTTAAAATCTAGTACATGGAGGAAACATGGTATATTACAAAAAAACTCTTCATTTGGAGTCAAAGAACCAACTTCAAATTCTTGTTTTACCACTTGCTACCTATATGATTTGGGTTATATCACTTTTCTGCTCAGACATTTAACCAGCTGTGTGACCCTGGGCAAGTCACTTAACCCTATTTGCTTCAGTTTTCTCATCTATAAAATGAGCTGGAGAAGGAAATAACAAAGTATTCTGGAATCTTAGCCTAAGAAAATCTCAAATAGGGTCTGAACCAAATGAACAATTTTTCCACTCTAGGTGTCATCTGTTTAAATGGACTAAATAATACCTAATCCATCTTCAAGTTTTAAATTTTATGATATTTTATATTATATAAGACTCAGGGCTGAGGGAAAATATTTTTTCAAGTACTTCTAAAAAGCACTATCCATCAGAGAATTTTTTCTAAACACTATTTGAATAATTTTTCCTCTACAAACATTCTTAGGCTCTTAGGTACCTTAAGAAAAGAGACTTTAGGGGGCAGCTAGGTGGCAGCTAGATGGCACAGTGGCTAGAGCACCAGCCATGGAGTCAGGAGTAACTGAGTTTATATCTGCCCTCAGACACTTAATAATTCCCTAGCTATGTGACTTTGGGTAAGTCCCTTAATCCCATTACCTTAGAATAAATTTAAAAAAAAAAAAGAAAAAAGAGGGCTTAGAAATCATCTAATTCAGCAGTATTCAAAGTATGATCTGAAACTATTTTGGGGGTCTGCGAAATAAAAACTATTTTCTTTTTTTCCTCTTTTTTTCCTCAGTTGATATTTTATTTTTCCTATTATATTTTTATGAAAGTTTTTCATCATTCTTCCAAATGCATATGCATATTTATGTTACATAATTTCCTTCCACCCTCCCTTCCCAACCCCCTCCCCTAAACATCGAACAGTCTAGTGAACATTGTACATATTCATTTGTGCTTAACATGTTTACAGATTAGTGATTTTCTATATGATGAATTAGGACTAAAAGAAAAATATAAGAGAAATTTTTTAAAAAGTGAACATAGCGTTCATTTAGATTCTGTAGTTGTTTAGTTTTGTTTCCTCTGGAAGTAGATAATATTGTTCATAACAGGTCTTCTATGGTTGTACTAGTTCTCTGAACTGCTGAAAAGAGCTGCATCCATCATAGTTGATCAACTTACAATGTTGTTGGTAAAGTATACACTGTTGGGCAGCTAGGTGGTACAGAGGATAGAGTACTGGCCCTGGAGTCAGGAGTACCTGAGTTCAAATCCAGCCTCAGACACTTAATAATTACCTAGCTGTGTGGCCTTGGGCAAGCCACCCATTGCCTTGCCAAAAAATAAAACTTAAAAAAAAAAGTATCTACAATATTTTCTTGTTCTGCTCCCTTCTTTCAGAATCAGTTCCTGTAATTTGTTCCATGCTTCTCTAGAATCCAACCATTCATGGTTTCTGATAGAACAGTAGTACTCCATAATATTCATATGCCATAACTTGTTCAGCCATTCCCCAAATTGATGGGCATCTCTTCAATTTCCAATTCTTTATCACTACAAAAAGATGTGCTATAAATATTTTTGAACATGTGACACTTTTCCCATTTTTAAAATTTCTTTTGGCTATAGGCCTAGTTTTGATATTGCTGGGTCAAAGGATTTGATTAATTTTATTGCTCTTTGGGCATAGTTCTATATTCCTTTCCAGAGTGGTTGGATCAGTTCACAACTCCACCAACAATGCATTAATATCCCAATTTTCCCCACATCCTCTCCAATATTGAACATTTCCCTTTCTTTCTCCTTAGCCAATTTGATAAGTGTGAGATGATAGCTTATGGTCATTTTAATTTGCATTTCTCTAATCAACAATGATTTGGAGCATTTTTCCATGATAATACATATAGCTTTAATTTCTCCATTTGAAAACTGCATCTTCATAAACTTTGAACATTCTGATTGTATGTTTTCCAGGTTTATTGCAGGCCAGGGAATCGTGTGCTAGTCATCACTGAGGCTACAGGTCTCTTAGGAGACAGCTATGATCTTTACAATTCTTGTAGCATTGGGCAGCCCAGCAGAAAGTTGACAAGCAATTAATAAATTCTTTCTATATGCCAGACACTGTGCAAAACCCTGGGCATACAAAAAGGACAGCATTATGGGGATTCTTCCACCTTTTACATTGCCTGTGATTAAGAGTAGCTCTGGGAGTGCTCAGTTGGTTTTCTTGCCCCAAGCAGAAAGAGTTTGGGCTTGAACTTGCCCCTAGGTATAATTTTTATTCTCAATTATCTAGTATCTACCATAATCCTGTCCCGAGGTAGTCCTTTGGGAGTTCATATTTGTTTTAAGAAATAGGAGGAGGATCCCAGCCCCAGAGACCATTTCATCCAATTCATATCCCCTAAAAGAAATCTTATGTAATAAACAAAATAATCTTACATAGCAGGAGTTAATATTTTGGGGGTCATGAACCCTTTCATCAGTCTTTTAAGACCTCTGCATCCCTTCTTAGAATGTTTTTTAAATGAATTGAATTAAGTATACAGAATTACAAAGGAAACCAATTACATTCAAATAATATTAACAATTTCAAAAAAAAAAAAAAGTACTGATTCCCCAGGTTAAAAACTTCTGCTGTAAAGAATTCTCTATAATATTCATCTGATGAGTGGTTATCTACCCTTTACCTGAAGACCTTGATTCACCTCCTCTCAAGGGTTCTGGTTCCACTCATGCATAGCTCAGATTCTTAGGAAGTTGTTTGTTGTTTCATAAGATCAAACCTAAGTTTATCTCTTTATACTTTCAAAGCATTGATTCAAGCCAAAAAGGGCAAGTTCAAACATCAGGTTGGTGTTAGATTGGACAGAGCAGGAAGACTTGTGGTCAAGGAAGGCCTGAGATGGAATCCTGCCTCAAACACATATATGATGTGTGGCCCTGGGCAAGTCACTTAAACTCTCTCAGTTCTATTTTCCATATCTGTAAAATGGACACCTACCTTACAGGGTTGTGTAGATCACATTTAACAACTGTAAAGCATTTGACAAACTTTAAATCACTACAAAAATGTCACATAGTATTATCCCTTTTCAACATGATAGTCCTTCAAATTTTGAAGTAGCTATCCTGTCCCTCCCCCTTTCAAATCTTCTGCTCTCAGCTTCTGACTTGGAAATTTTTCAGTTTCTGTCTAACCTGTCTTAATTTCTCAAATTCAATTTTTGAAGCCTTGAGACTTGGATTCAAATCTTACCTCTTCCCTTTACTGTCTTTTTACCTTAATCCAGTCCCCATTCTTAGCTTCTATTTCCCCATCTATAAAATGAGAGCATATCTAAGGTTACTTTGGACTATAAATTTTCATTGCTGTTATTTTTCACTCTTCTGCAACATAGACATATTCCTCAAGGGTTCAAAAATTACATCTTTGACTTCCCTATCACACCCTTTCTTTCAATAACTATTATTATCATGGGGGGGAAGCCATATTAAAGAAAATAATGGACCACAATGTATATCAAGAACAAGGTTAATAAAAGTTTTCCCTTGATACACAATCTAGCCTGCCAGGCTAGACACCTTGACTATCATGATTTCATCTGGTTTTCTGGATCTCTCATCTTTTTTATCTGCCCTAATGTTAAGGTCTCTGAACTCAAATGACATTTCTCTCTAACTTCTTTGCTTTCATGTGATTTTTCAAGCATACAGTCAATTATCAAAAGTACAAGTAATAAAACCAGAGGCAGATGAGGCTATTGGGTCCATTGCCTGCTTAATGGGGCACTTTTAGGATTTATCTCTTCACTCAAACTTACCCTTTTTCCTCTTGTAGAACTCTCTGATATCAGTCTCCCCAAGATGCTTCCAGAGGAATCTCTGACATCACTGGAACACAGATATAGAACTGAAAGGGACCTCAGAGGTCATTTTTTAGTATAAGTTGTTGATGAGGAAGGAAGGGGAAGGTCTAGAGGCATATAAGACCCAGCCCTGAAACTTCATTTGTCATAGATTTAGAATTGGAAACAATCTTAAGGTCATCAAGTACAATAATCTCATTTTACAGATGATCTGAAGTCAAAGAAGGCATGAGCCTCTACTTGGGATCAGCAACTAGAATGGGAGCAACTGAATTGGGATTTGAATCCAGGTCTTCCTTACTCTAAGTTCAGTATTCTATCTATCATGCCTTGAAAAAGCCCCCTTCCCCCTTTGCACTTCAGTTTCCTCTTCTTTTTTAATTGAAAAAAAGATAGATTAGACCAGATCAAACTTCCAGATCAAATATTCTATCCAGAACAAATATCAATATAATCATTTCATCTTCTTGAAATTTGTACTTTGGTCCATTGGAAGTTCCATGATTTTTGGCATAAGCACATCCTCCAACAAGGTTGATGATAAGCCCTTTTCCATCTTAGCTAATAGTTTCTTTTGTGGCCAAAAAAAAAAAACCCAAACAAGATGTGGCAATCAGCTCTCTGAGAATTTTATTAGACTGGGACCCAGAAACCCTTTGGGACCTGTATTCAGTTTTTCTAGTTTAGTAGGGTCTGCCTGAACTTATATTCCCGAACTGGGCATGCCTTTCACTTAAAAATTGAATTCCGTGAGGACAAGAACTGCTTTTGTCTTTCTTTTAGCAAAGGGTTTAATATATAGGTGTCTGTTAAAATTTTTATTAAATTAATTTTGTTTTATAATGTCACATGTAATAAATAATACATTTTTATTTCTAATAAAGCAAATATTTATTCTATATTGAAATAATGCCTGCTGACTTGGTATAAATTTATACTTATAGAATTTTTCAATATTCTAGCACCTGACCCAAAAATCTTAAGAGAAACAGACATATCTTAATTTGGCAAAATACCAATCAGTGAAAAAAATAGAAATGACATCCAAAGTTTTGTGCTAGCAGTATTTTAGGTAATATGCCTGTTCTCTCTATTTAGGGATGTCTGCATTTCAGTGCAAGACCATTGGATTTATAGCCAAAAGGAACCTTAAGGACTATCATACCCAACCCCTTAATAAGATCATAAAGTTAGATCTGAAAGGGACCTGAAAAGACATTGAGTTCAATCCCCTCAATTTACAGATGAGTAGACTGAGGCACAGAGGGGTTGTGAGTGACCTAGCAACACCCAGCTAGTAAATGTCTGAAACAGGATTCAAACATGTAATTATTCAAAACATGAAAAACATTTTCCTGATTCCAAAGGTAGTATCCTACCCATGATAGTTTTATTTTAAAGAGGAGAAATTGAAGTCCAGAAAGTTGAAATGATTTATCCAAAATCAAACAGATAAATAATTGAACTCAGATTTTTAATCCTATTCTTCTGACCTCAATTTCAAGCTCTTTTGGCACAGTCAAATCCCAAATCACTCAGAAGAACTCAAGTTCTTTGCTATGCACAGTCAGACTTGAATAATTCACATTGGTTAATCCTATTTGTACCATCCCACCCCTTTTCTTCTCCTCTGCCTTCTTGCCATATACTTTTCTTTAACCTCATCATCAAAGGATTGAGCAGGGGGATGAAGTAAACTCAAATAAGTCAGTTTTGCTCTTTCATGAATGGTTTTTTGATAGAGTTGAAAGTTGAATCTATAAGAGGTAGGCAAACTACAGTATAACAGCCCCATTCTCACCTCTGCCTAGTTTTATATGGTCTAGGATCTAACAATGTTTTGTTTATGTTTTAATATATGATCTTTATTTTAAAACAAAGAAACCATTCTTAGCTCATAGGCTATATGTACACATACACATTTGCCAACCCTTAAATAGAATAAATAACATCACTAGAGCCTTAAGTCTAAAAAGTTTTCCTATAGGAATATAAGTTCAGGCAGACCATGCAAAGTTATGTCTACCCCAAGCACGCAAAAGTATGATGAGAGTTTTATGTGTTCTTCAAACATACAACTTTTTAGAGCAAGTTTTTCACTATGTACATAGTGGTATCCTAACCAAGATACCACCTAAATTAATACTGCAACTAAGCTGTGTCAAAAAGATGTTTCAGGGGGCGGCTAGGTGGCGCAATGGATAGAGTCAGGAGTATCTGGGTTCAAATCCGGTCTCAGACACTTAATAATTACCTAGCTGTGTGGCCTTGGGCAAGCCATTTAACCCCATTTGCCTTGCAAAAAAAAACTAAAAAAAAAATGTTTCAGGTGAAATGCTTCTCTATCAGACCATTATAATAAATAAATTTGTGTCTCAATCAATTTTCATTTTTTACTGTAGAATAAAAAGTTTAGTTCATTACAAAATAAATATTTATTTCATTAGAAATAAATATGTAATTTTTATTACCTGTGAACATTATAAAATAATATTAATTTAATAAAAATAATAAAAATTTAAATTTAAAAATCCATAGTGGATATAGAGTTAGAGTATGGAAGACCTGAGTTTATGTCTAGCCTCTGACATTTATTGCTATTGTGACCCTAGCCAAATCATTTAATTTCTTAATGTTTCTCAACAACTGTCTTAAACTAGGATTAGGGAATTTCCTCAGTGACATAAAAGGTTCAGCTCCTATCTCTTATTTAAAAAAAAAAAGAAGCATGCAATCTACAGACCATTTATTCACATGTTTATCTAGTGCATTTGGTTAGTAGTGGCATTAACTTTTTCAGTAAGATTTTGATGTCTAGGGTCAGCTAGGTAGAAAAAGCACAGGCCCTGGAGTCAAGAAGACCCAGAGTTCAAATTCAGACACTAAATAATTACCTAGCTGTGTGACCTTGGACAAGTCACTTAACCCCATTATCTTGCCAGAAAACAAAAAAGGATTTGGATGACTGATTGCTCCTAGTTATTAACTAATACTGTCTTTCTCCTCAAATTATCTTGTTTTTCCATAAGAAAGGATAGACTAGAATAGGATTTGGGTAGGGTAGAGGGAGGTAGAATTAGAATAGACTAATCTTGGAAAGGAGATTATTTGTAAATTCCTAGCCTCCATTCACTGGTGTTTGAGAAAATATCAAAAAGAAATGCAGGGGCAGCTAGGTGGCATAAGTCACTTAACCCTGTTTGCCTTACAAAAAAAAAAACCTAAAATAAAAATAAAAAAAAATAAAAAAGGAAATGCAGCAGGACCTATGGAGGGAAAGAGTTTTATTTGGAGTTAGAGTATCTAGATTCAAACCTAAACTTGGTCTCTGAATTCTCTTCAGAGAAATCACTTAATGGTCAAATAAGAGAGTTGGACATGGTATCTTCCATGCCTTCTACTCTAAATCTATGGTCCTGTTTCTTTATAGACCCTTTTGGAATGGTTCTATTCATCTGTCTTTGCCTTTAATTTAAGGGTTAAATGCCAAGGAGATTTCCGCAATGTGTCCAACTTTATTTTCTCTCCCCATAGGTATTGCAGTGGGTGTCCTGGTCCGAGAATACAGCAACCTATCGAACCTGGACAAGTTCTACTTTGCCTTTCCTGGAGAGATTTTAATGCGAATGCTGAAGCTCATCATCTTGCCCCTAATTATATCCAGCATGATTACAGGTACTCTCAGAAAAAAAAAAATGGTATCTGGTGGTTCTTTCCTGGGTTTTACCAGTTCTGCCATACCCAGAGCTTTTGCATTTGGAGAATGGTCTTATCTTTTGGGGGGAAATGTGGTCATTACCTAGGTAAAGTGCTCTTTTCTCTCACCTTTCTTTCTCTTTCTCTTTCTCTCTGTCTCTATCTCTGACTCTACCTCTCCATCTCTTTCTCCCTCTCTGTCTCCCTCTCCTTTTCTCTCTGTCTCTCCCTTTCTCCATTTCTCTGTCTCTGTCTCTCTACACACACACACACACACACACACACACACATACACACACACACACACACACACATCTCCCTTTCTTTCTATGTCTCTGACTCTGACTGTCTCTCTGCCTGTCAGTCTTTGTCTCCCTCTCTATCATCTCCATTTCTCTGTTTCTCTGTCTCCCTCTTTGTTTCCATCTCTCTCTCTCTCTCTCTCTCTCTCTCTCTCTCTCTCTGCTGTTTGTCTCTCTGACTCTGTCTCCCTCTTAGATCTTCATTGGTCAAGTCAGTTGATAGGTCTTTTGAGGAAGATGCTATTATTCAGAGTTGCTATAAATAAACACACTCAGTGATAGGAGGCAAGAGAAAGAACATTTGGTTATCTAAGCATCAGCCAGTGTCCTCTGGCAAAATGAGGATGTCAGTTTTAATAGTATTTGAGATTATTCCCCTTCTAGACTTTTGTAGCATGAAGGATATTCACAAAAAAAAAAAGATTTCACAAGGAGCTATAGATCGGGAAGACAAGGAAGGATCTCAGAGGTCATTTTTTTAAATTGAGGAAATTAGGACTTCTCCAAGCTCACCAAGTTCACACAAGTGGTAACCATTATGGGAGAAATGTGTTTCCTGCTGTATCATGTCTTGTCCTTCCTTTGTGGTATAGCAGAAACAACATTAGACTAGAGATCACTGATGCTGAGTTAGAGTTGGGATTAGAAGCAAGAACTGGAAGGCATCTTATCTAAATCCTTCATTTTGCAATTGAAAAAGCTGAGATCTAATGAAAGAAATGATTATTTCTCTCTTGTATTAATAATTAATTACTGAATTGTGACCAAGATTTATTTTTTTCAGAAGTCTATAAGTTGTTCAGTCTCTGAAGGGCATTAGTGATGGATGAGATTACAAAATCCCCAGGATACATGCCTTTCAATTCTGGGTGGAATATTTTGTGTGTGTGTTTGTGTGTGTGTGTGTGTATTTGTGTGTGTGTGTGGTAAACTGTAAAAGTTATGCCTACTCTCAAAGATTTGTTTCCTTAAACAGTCAGGACAGTGGCTATTTTAGAACCATTTCAAACTCAAAGAAAACTCTTGAGATCATTTAATCCCTCCTTCATTTTACAGATAAAGAAACTGAGGTCTCAATTAGCCCTTGGTAACAGTGACACAGCGGGATTTGAATCAGGATGAGGAATTGACCCATGGTTCCCTAACTTCAAATCTAGCATCAAAATGTCCCATACCATGCTGCCTCATCAGTAGGATTCAATTATAGTTTTAAAACAACTCAATACACAAAAATTTGAACTTCTAGTATAAACTATTTTAAGGAATATTTGCTTTACAAATGAGTTGACTGCAGAATTCCTTAAATTAAAAGCTAACATGGAAATCAGTGAAAATAAACATTTCAACACCTACTATGGGCAAGCAGGGATACAAGTTCAAAAATGAAACCCTATCCACTATAGAATTCCTATATTCTGTAGGAATGTAATTGAAAATAGAATGGTACTTTAAAAACTCATCAGTTTTACACATGTATTATCTACAAGCAACTATTTAGGAAGGTATCCACCAAATGAACTAAGGAAATACTTAGAATGATCCTATGAGATGTGAAGATTTCTGTAAAGCTTTAGAAACAATCTACGCAATATATATATCCTAGTGGGAATGGCCTCTACAACAACTCCAACAAGTAGTCCTCCATTCAAACAGTCCTCATTTACTTGGTGACCTCCATGGAAGAGAAATCTACTACCATTCTACTTTAAGAGAGTTTTGTGGAGACAGCTATCACATCGATCCCACTCCATCCTTAGCCTTCTTCAGACTGAAGGCAAGAAGTCAGACATGGGAGCATTCAATAAAGGATTCTTTGCTCTGATCTGCATTTGGGCAGTATAATACACAGTGATATGACCATTCTGTTAGTGTGAAAATGAGTTCTCCACTCTCAAATTAACAGTCTGCTAGAGAGCTAGAAATGTTCTCTTTCAGAGCATATTGCCTGATACTATTCATTCCCAGTCTTCCCAACTCTCTCCCCACCAAAAAAGAATGGAGGCTAAGCAAGGTGGAGCACAACACTGTGGATGAAGTAGTATACTCAAAAATAGTATTGTTTGCAGAGAGGTCAAATTTAGGGTTTTTACTTCCTTAGACTAGAACTCAAGTTAGACTCATCATACACATATGGATGTATAGATAAAGATAGGATATAAATTCATAGAGTTGCTTAATCCATTGTCAGATAAAATCAATACTGTCAATCACAAGTAACCAAATAAAGTTTTAAAGATTAGAGTGGACAAACCATTAAAAATAAATAAACAAATGTTCCCTTCAGTTTTATAGAGCACCATGCCTGTTTATAACTGATACTCTAGGACTACACTATTGTAAAGATCAACTTTATTTCTCACTTTACACAATGAAATGCTTCCTGAAAAGTTGCTTATAAATCATGCATATATAAAACAAATGAATTTTCAATTTTCTACTCATTTTTCCATCATCCATATGGCATAACACCATTTATATATAGACATGGTGTTTTACCTTGTTAGAAGACTGAAAGGAACATTTAAGTTGGTGTTATAATTGTTTTTGATGTCTTGTCCTTTCTAATCCTTAAAACTTTCTGTAAATGATTATTCATGAGGGACAGTATCAATTTTATCTGTCCACGGAATTGCAAGGAAGGATGCTCCAGATTAAGCAACCAGAGGGAAGCATGAATAGAAAATCAGCTATTAATAAAACCATTTCATTAACAATACATGCACAACTTAGTGCAATTGTACTGTACAGAGGCTATTTGAAAACAACCAACACTCATGGTCTGGGACATTTATATGATAAAACCTCTGAAGTGTATCCTACACTTTAACTCAATTTTGCAAGAAATCTAGAGAAACATTGATAGCACTAGGCCTTCCAGACATGTCTCTCTTCCAATTTTTCCCACTGCAATGCAACTCAATTCAATAGGAAGCAAAACTGAACAATGGAAAAAAAACACTGAATGTGCAGGTTCCTCTCTTGGCTCTGCTATATAATACTTCTTTGGCCTTGAGCAAGTCACCAAAGATTTCTGGGCATCAGTTTTTTTTCTTTGTAAAATAAGGATGCTAATAAATGTACTACTTGGCTCATGGAATTGCTTTGTAAACCATAAAGTGCTATGTATATGTGACTTTGTGCAATTCTCTTGACCCCACTTTCTTGTAAAAATCAGACAGTTAGACCATATGCAAACAAAGGTCCCTTACGTAGAAATCACATGGTCCAAGAATGGTCTTTTCTTTAGTGATTTATTAGGTTTCCAAATCATCTGAATATCTCTAGGATCTCTTTTTGTTTTGTACAAATGTTTTTTTACATTAATAAAATATTCTTGTTTACAAGTAAATAAAATACCCCTCCTCCCCCATGAATATAGATAGACTTGCTTGGGTGAAAAAAGAAAAAGGGAGTGAAAAAAATTAAAATTAAAAAAAATAATAGTAATAATTGTAGGTATGGCCAGGTGGTGCAGTGTACGAAGCAACAGCCCTGGAGCCATGAGCACCCGAGCCCATATCCAGTCTCGTAAACCCAACTATCACCCAGCCATGTGACATGCAAGCTCCCCGATCCCCACTGCCCTGCAAAAACCAAAAAGAAGAAAAAAAAGACCCCCAAAACAAAATAAAATAGTAATAATAGTAGGGGTGCCTGGGTGGCAGACAGGACATTGGCCCTTGAGCGAGGAGCACCTGGGTCCGAATCTGGTCCCAGACACCCAAAGATCACCCTGCTATGTGGCCCCAGGCAGGCCACCCAGACCCACTAGCCCTGCACCCTCCCCCAAATAATAAGAACAAAAAATGTGCTTCAGTCTTTGTTCTAACACCAACAACTCTGTCACGGGTGGATCACATTCTCTTATGATTGCAACTCCCTCCTTTCTTATTTCTCCACTACCATGTACTATATTTTCCCCTCTCCTTTCACTCTGACTCTGCTGTAGGGTATCTGAGTGACGCAGCAGACAGATCCCTGGTACTGGGGCCAAGAGGCCCCGAGCCCCCATACCACCCTTTAGGCCTAGCATCCACCTGGCCCTATGGTCCCGGACAGGCCTTCCAATCCCAGCCCCTTGCAAGAAGTAAAAAAGAAAATGTGTTATATCTGACCACTCTCCCCCCATGGTCCATCTTCTCCTCCTTTATTCACATTCCCACCCCTTCCCCCTGCTCCCCCCCTTCTTACTCTAGATGTCTATACCCCATTGAGTATATTTGCTGTTTCCTCTCCTAGCCATCTCTGATGAGAGCAAAGGTTCCCTCATTCCCCCTTGCCTCCCCACTTCCATATCATTGCAATAGCTCATTGTAATAAAAAAAAATCTTATGTGAAATATCTTGGACTATTCCCCCTCTCCTTTTTCTTTTTCCCATTCCATTTCCCTTTTTTTCTATTGACTCCATTTTTACACCATATTTTATCTTTGAATTCAGCTTTCTCCTGTGCTTCAACTATAAAAGCTCCCTCTACCTGCTCTATTAACTGAGAAGGTTCATATGAGTATTATCAATGTCATTTTTCTATGCAGGAATACATGCAGTTCATCCTCATTAAGTCCCTCATATTTCCCCCCTCTCCTCCAATCTCCATGCTTCACCTGAGTCCTGTATCTGAAGATCAAACCTTCTGTTCAGCTCTGGCCATTCCAAAAGGAACATTTGAAATTCCCCTGGTTCATTGAAAGTCCATCTTTTTCCCTGGAAGAGGACATTCAGCCTTGCTGGGTAGTTCATTCTTGGCTGCATTCTAAGCTCTTTTACCTTCCGGTATATTGTATTCCAAGCCCTACGAGCTTCCAATGTAGTTGCTGCTGAGTCCTGTGTGATCCTGACTGCAGCTCCACGATATTTGAACTGTGTCCTTCTGGCTGCTTGTAATATTTTCTCTTTGACTTGGGAGTTCTGGAACTTGGCTATAATATTCCTAGGGGTTGGTTTTTTGAGATCTCTTTCTGGGGGGATTGGTGGATTCTCTCCATTTCTATTTTGCCCTCTGCTTCTAGGATATCAGGACAATTTTCCTGTAGTAATTCTTTGAAAATGATGTCAAGGCTCTTTTCCTGATCATGACTTTCAGGTATTCTGATAATTTTTAAATTATCTTTCCTAAGTCTGTTTTCCATATCAGTTGTTTTTTCAATGTGATATTTCACATTTTCTTCTAATTTTTCATTTTTTTGGTTTTGAAGTATTGATTCCTGATTTCTGTTAAATTCATCAATCTCCCTGAATTCTATTCTTTGTCTGAAGGATTTGTTCTCCTCAGAGAGTTTTCTTATCTCTTTTTTCCATCTGGCCAATTTTGCTTTTTAAAGCATTCTTCTCCTCAATAACTTTTTGAACTGTTTTATCCATTTGACCTAAAATGGATAAAAAGCTGGTTTTTAGCATGCTATTTTCTTCAGCATTTTTTTGGATTTCCTTGACTAAGCTGCTGACTTCATTTTCATGTTTTTCCTGCATCTCTCCTTTCTTTTCCCAATTTTTCTTCCAACTCCCTCATTTGATTTTCAAAGTCTTTTTTGAACTCTGTCATAGCCTGAACCCAATTTCTGTTTTTTTCTTGGAGTCTTTAGATGCAGGAGCTTCTGCTTCCTCATCTTCAGACTGAGTATTTTGATCCTTCTTGGGCTCATGAGCAAAATATTTCTCAATAGTCTTCCTCTTATTTCTCTGCTTGCTCATTTTCCCAGCCTGGTCCTGGTTTTGGGGTGCTTCCTGAGCTTTTGGGACACTCTGACAAGGGTCTCAGTGTGTGAGGCTCTGTCCTCCCTCCTGGTCTGTGAATGACCATAAGCGCCCCACTCTGCCATGGGGCCGAGGTGGGGGGGCCCTGCTGTTCTATGGGGGCCCTAGACTGCGATCAGGATCTGAATGTGGTCAGAGCCCCAGAGTCCTGTTCCAGGGGTAGAGGACAGAGCTCTGTAGTCTCTCTTCACTCCCCTCCCTCAGCTCAATGGGCTCATGCCCTGGAGGCCCCTGCTTACTGGCTCCGCCTGCTTCTGTTTCCTGGATCAGGGCTGGGGAAACACCAAGCTGCTGGCTGTGTGCCCTGAGGGCTGGGCTCCACGTGCTCACTCTGGCAGAGGTCCCCCACTGTCCCCCCACTTTGTGCCCAGTGCTCCCTGGGGTGCAGCTCAGGAGACTCCCCCGCTGCTGTGAGCTGTGGCTCCCAGCGCCCTGGGGCTGCCTCTGGGAGACTGAAGTTCTTTCGCTCTGGTGGGCCACCCCTGCAGTGGGCCGCCCCTCCGACCCCGGGGAGCAGAGCCTTTCTGCTCTTTTCCAGGTTACCTTGAGTAGGAGAACTGCCTCACTGGGTCCCTTTGTGGGTTCTGTCTCTCGAAAGTTTAGTTAGAATCCTTAGCTTATGAGTTTTATCAGAGCGCCTAAGACTGGATCCCTTCTTGTTGCCATCTTGGCTCCACCCCCGAGTATCTCTAATATTACTTCCAACTCTAGACTTCTGTTTCCTTGTCACCATATTTGATTTAGGCTCTGATTTCTAGGAGTATACACACTAAGACAGTTTTATTGACTTAAAGGCATAGAATATTAGAGCCATAAGAACCATAATATACTGAAACAGATCTATAACATTCATTATCTTGTGGTATGGTGATACAATAAAATTATTTGTTCAAAATATAATGCTATCAGTCAGTTCCAGATAGTCACTAGTAAGTAAGGCTGTGTCTGGGTAAATGTTTCAAAAGCCATTCTGGGGGAAATGTATGTACAACATAGTTTAAGTTTAATTCAAATTATTAACATTTCTCTATCACTTTATTAAGCCTAGATAATGAACAATAAAACAAATCAAGTTCTAATTTGTAGCTTGCTGATTTCCAATGTTTAAATGCTCACACTGAAAATTTAACCATTAGCAATTTCAAACTATGCAAGCTTGCTCCAGCACACCACTGCATTTCCATAGGGCACTGATTGACTTGCAGTTCTAGGAAATAGCTGGGAAAATAGCCTGGACAAGTTTTGAACAGAATGGTTCTTGAAAAGCCCAGGAATGAGAAATTTTTCTTCTGTTTCTTCTTCCTATGCCCAAGTCATAATTTGTCAGACAGTTCTTTGTCTCACT
Source organism: Macrotis lagotis (assembly GCF_037893015.1). Taxonomy (NCBI): domain Eukaryota; kingdom Metazoa; phylum Chordata; class Mammalia; order Peramelemorphia; family Peramelidae; genus Macrotis; species Macrotis lagotis. The sequence continues at coordinate 68,003,297 of NC_133665.1, forward strand.
CTTCTTTCTCAGAGCTAATCATTTCTAGAAACTTCAATAAAATTCTTTTTTTAGGTTTTTTTTTTTGTAAGGCAAATGGAGTTAAGTGGCTTGCCCAAGGCCACACAGCTAGGTAATTATTAAATGTCTGAGGCTGGATTTGAACTCAGGTACTCCTGACTCCGGGGTCAGTGTTCTATCCACTGTACCACCTAGCTGCCCCTTCAATAAAATTCTTGATGGCTTATTTGTAAGCTTTAATTCTTGCTCCTTGAGTATTCACTGTGTGCAGAGTTCTCTGTGAAGTGCTACATAGATGAGAAGGAATCAAGGGAGGGAGGGAAGAAGAAGAGGAAGAAAGGAGGGAGGGAGAGAGGAAATGAAGGAAGGAAAAGAAGGAAAGAAGAAAAAGAAAGGAAGGGAGAAGGAAGGAAGGAAGGAAGGGAGAGGGAAATAAGAATTTATTAAGCGAGTACTGTGTTCCAGGAACTACACTAAGGAAAAGAAGATTGGGTCTCTTCTCTCAAGATTCCTACTATTTAGTAGAGAAGACAGAATACATCGAACAATTAACTATCATTATAAAGAAAATGAAAGAATGCAGGTAGAGAAATGACCAAAATTATATAGAATTAAAGGGGCAATAAAATGTAATGGAGAGAGAAGATTATAAGTCTAGAGTAACATGGTTTTGAAATACATCTCTGATCTTTCTCTAGGTGATTGATTACATATGATACATATGATAAGCCATACAATTACAGTATGATAGTTGGAAGACCTTAGAAGTAATCTATTCTAAGCCATATCTCCCAAAATAATAAAAAGCAGAATGCTTCTAGTTGTTAGAAAAATTTTCCTTATATTTAGTCTAAAACTGCCTCTGAAACTTTCATATGGCATGTCTAGCTCTTCTCTTCAGGGACAAGCAAAACAAACCTTGTCCTTCTTTCTTATGACAGTCTTCAAATGTTAAAGATAACTCTCATGTCTACCCTAAGTCTTCTTCTCTTCAGGCCAAACATCCAGATATGATGTAACACAAGACTCCTTGCAGTCTTCAGGATGCTCTCCAGTTTAATGATGCCCCATCCTTCTTTAAATATAACATATATAACTGAACATGGGTAGTTTGATCAGGAAGAGGTGAAGAGGGACTGTCATCTTTTTTGGGTGACCCCTCTTACCACAAAGGACAAATTAAATTTTTTGCCCTAAGTCTTCTTCTCTTCAGGCCAAACATCCAGATAATGATGTAACACAAGACTCCTTGCAGTCTTCAGGATACTCTCCAGTTTAATGATGCCCCATGCTTCTTTAAATATGACATATATAACTGAACATGGGTAGTTTGATCAGGAAGGGGTGAAGAGGGACTGTCATCTTTTTTGGGTGACCCCTCTTACCACAAAGGACAAATTAAATTTTTTGACCCATATCACACTGTTGGTTATGTGTTGCTTTGGGTCACAAACTCTATATACCATTTTCTTCATCTATAAAAGGGGAATAATAATAGATATACTCTCTACCTAAATAGGTTGTTATGAGGAAGGTACTTTATAAAGATTCTGTTATTCTTTCTCTCTCTCTCTTTCTCCCTCTGAATATATATGTATGTATGTGTGCGTATACAAATTTATACGTACATATGTTTATGCAGTAGTGGTGGCAGTACTGGTAGTAATAGTGGCAGTAGCAGTAATGGTGGCAGCAGTAGTACTAGTAGTGGCAGTAGCAATAAAAATAGTAGTAATAGTTATAGTGGTGGTAGTGGTAATAGCAGTAGTAGGAATAGTAGGAGGAGTAATAGTTATAATAGTAGTAGTAGCAACAACAACAGTAGCAGTAATATTTACAGTTGATATAGTTCCATAGTGAAGAGAGTACCAGTCTTGGGTATTAGGAAGACCTGGATCCAAGTTCCACAATAGGCTCTGGACAAGAAATTCTCAGTTGCTCTGAATAACTCTCTAAAACTAAAGTTGTAAAGACACTACTGACCTGAATTGATGGAAGTAATGTCTTCATTTATGGAGTTTCCTAGTCCATTGAAATCATAGATCCTGTTTCTATTATTGTTATATAGCAGGTGGGTTGTTATTGTTTCAGAGATGTCCAATGCCTCGTGACCCCATTTGGGGTTATCTTTTTTTTTTTCTCAAAGGTTTTATTAGACATAGGCCCCCTTCTTGTCTCCAATACCTGGCCCCTACATAAGGGGAAAAAGAGATTAAGAGGAGACATGGGGCAAGGGCCACTACCCAGAAAGGGCAGAAGCTTCCTTCACCGTATTAATGTTTGCCACCGGAGCAAAGGGAATAGCAACATTGCTTGTTTAGTTGTTCTTAGAGAAATATTCCTTGCTGTCTTCCACATTGGGCTTGATAGTATCTTCTCCAGGCTTCCAGCCTGCTGGGCATACTTCTCCATGCTCATCTGTGAACTGGAACGTTTGTACTAGTCACAAAGCCTCATCTACTGAGCATCCCACAGGCAGGTCATTGACAGTGATTTGGCAGACAAGGCCCTTAACATCAATGATAAAGAGGCCCCTGTAGGCAATGCCTTCATCTTCCTTCAACACCCCGTAATCTCGAGCTAGGTTTCTGGTTACATCTGCCAGCAGAGGGATTTTCAAAGGACCCAGGCCACCCTCTTTTCGAGGGGTATTGATCCAGGCCAGATGAGTGAACTGGGAATCCACAGACACACCAAGGACTTCACAGCCAAGCTGATGGAAATCAGAGACCCTATCACTGAAGGCAATGATCTCCATAGGACATACAAAGGTGAAGTCCAGTGGGTAGAAAAATATGACCAGATACTTTCCTTTATAATCTGACAGCTTCACCTCCTTGAAAGCCCCATCGACCACAGCAGTGGCATGGAAGTCAGGGGCCGGTTTCCCAATGTGAGCATTTCCAGAGGACATGACTGCAGGAGGGCAGGCTCCAAGCCTGGGGACGGGCCGTGCATGTTCCCAGCCCGCAACAGCAGCAGCCGCGAAGCCAAAAGCCCCATTTGGGGTTATCTTGACAAAAATATTGAAGTAGTTTATCATTTTCTTCTCCTTGTATGAATGGAACTGAGGCAGAGTTATGTGACTTGCCCAGGGTCACACAGCTAGTAAGTGTCTAAGGTTGGATCTTTCTGATTTCAGACCCAGTACACTATTGTACCAACTAGCTTCCTGGAAGTAGTAACATTGAAGATCAGGTTTGGATGGAGTTGAGGAACATAAATTTTAGGAATAGGAAGGGCATTTTATTTAGGAAAAAATGGTCAGGGCAGAGACAAGATGGCAGAGATAACCCAGGAAGTTGCCTGAGATCTCCCCTGCTTCCCTTGGAAACATTACATCAAACCTCAAAACAAATTCGGGAATGACAGAAACCACAAAAAGAGAACGCAAAACAATTTTCCAGCTTAAGATAACTTAGAAGGACTTCAGAAAAGTCTGTCTTACTTGGGTAAGAGAGGGTAGCCTAGAACAGAGAGTGAGGCAAGTCAGTAAGAGGCATATCCCCAGCACAGACCAGCAACCAAGGCTCCCGGATCCTGATTCAGCAAGCTAGTAGCACAGCATGTCAGCTATGAGACCTCCAGTCCCAGTGCAGAAAGAAAGCAACTTGCCATCCCAGAACCTCACCACCACAGGCACAGCAAGCCAGCTCTCCCTAGTGCAGTGGGAAAACCACAAGTACTTCAGGCCCTGTGTGAAAAGTCAGTGACCAGGTCCCTGAACCCAGCACAAGAAGTTTGTGTCTCAGAAGCAGAGCTCAATTTATAAAATGAAAGAAGATCAAAACACAAACTCAGGACAACAGTGTCAAAATAGCTACAGGTGAAGTCTCAAAAGGGAATATGAATTGGTCTCAAGTCCAAAAAGTCTTCTTAGAGTTAAAAAAGGATTTTAAAAATCTAATAAAAGAGATGAAAGAAAAATTGGGAAAAGAAATGAGAATTATGCAAAAAAGAATCAACAACTTGGAAAAGGAAGTACAAAAATAGACTGAAGAAAATAACTTCATTAAAATTGTATTGGCCAAATGGGAAAAAAAAAATCCACTGAAGAAGACAGCTATTGTAAAAAGTTGAATTGATCATATGGAAAAAGAGGTACAAAAGCTAACTAAAGAAAATGATTCCTTAAAAATTAGATTTGGGCAAATGGAAGCTAAATTATATCACATGAAGAGGAACAAAAGACCTCATTCAGTAAAGGGAAAGAAAGGAGGGGCAAGCATTGTTTGAGCAATATTTCTGTCATCAGGTTTGGCTCAGAGAGAGGGTAACATAAACATTCAGTTGGGTACAGAAATTTGTCTTACCTCATAGGGAAGTAGGAAGGGAAAGGGAAGGGGAGGCTAATAGAAGGGAGAGCAAAAGAGAGGGCAGAAGTAGAAGGAAAAAGGGGGGGGGACTAACAGGAAGGAAGTAATGAGCAGAAGTAAAACACTGGTGAGGAGGGACAGAGGGAAAGGAGAAGGAAATGTATAAACAGAAAGGAAGAATTAGAACTTAGATGAAAGGGGAAAAACCACAAGAAAGGTAGGGAAAAGCATAAAGAAGTTTTAAAAGGGTGGATCTGTGGAAAAGAGAAGACTATATGATCAAGCAAAACAGAGAACATTATGAAATGCAAAATGAATAATTTTGATTACATTATGTTAAAAAGGTTTTGCACAAACAAAACCAATGCAAATAAGATTAGGAAGAAAGCAGAAAATTGGAAAACAATATTCACAACTAGTGTCTCTGTTAATGGTCTTATTTCTCAAATATACAGAGAACTGAGTCAAATTCATAATAATACAAGTCATTTCTCAATTGATAAATGGTCAAAGGATATGAATATGTAGTTTTCAGATGAAGAAATTAAAGTATTCTATAGTCATATGAAAAAATATTCTAAATCCCTATTTATTAGAAAAATGTAAATTAAAACATGAAGTATGAGGTATCACCTCCTATCTATCAGTTTGACTAATATGATAAAAAAGGAAAATGGCAAGTGTTGGAGAAGATGTAAGAAAATTTGGGACACTAGTATAGTAGATTGCTAGTGGAGTTTTGAACTGATTCAAACATTTTGGAGAGAAATTTGTAGCTATGCTCAAAGGGTTAGAAAACTGTGCAATGCTTCTCCTAGGCTTATATCTCAAAGAGAGCAAAGAAAAGGGAAAAATACATATTTGTACCAAAAATATTTATAGCAGCTCTTTTTTGTAGTGGCAAAAAATTGGAAAATTGAAGGGATGCTCATCAATTGGGAAAAGGCTAAGATAAATTGTGTACATGATTGTGAAGGAATACTATTGTGCTATAAGGTGGGAAGTTTCAGAAAAACCTGGAAAAACTTACATGAACTGATGCTGAGTGAAATGAGCAGAAGAACATTATACATAATAATAGCATCTTTGTTCAATAATCAACTATGATTGATTTAGCTATTCTCAGCAATGCAATGATCTAAGACAATTCCAAAAAAAAAACAACTCATGAAGAAAACTACTGTCCACATCCAGAGAAAGAACCATGGAGTCTGAATGCAGATTGAAGGATACAATTTTCATTTTTTTTATTTTTTGAGTCTTTTCCTTTTTCTTCTGTTTCTTCTTTCACAAAGTGTCTAATGCAGAAATATGTTTAACATGACTGTACATTTATAACCTATATCAGATTACTTGCTGTCTTGGGAAAGGGGGAGGAAAGGAAGAGAGAAAAATTTGGCAAAAATCTCACCAAAATGAATGTTAAATACTATATATGTACATGCAATTAGAAAAAACAAGATGCTATTAAGTGGAAAAAAAATTAGGTTTCTTTAAAAAATGGTTTGTGGGGTAGAGGGCATCCAACCACACACATATAACTACCTTCCCCACTCAGCATGTAGTTACATAGTTTCGCAATTATCTTATACTACCAAAAGTGTGGAAAGCTACAGTTCCATTCCCAGTATTGATGATCTTTCTGGTTTTCTGTTATCCACTCCGACGGCAGTTATCCACTGCCTACACTGGCATGAATAACCAAAAGGTGATATATATTTACATCTATCTAGGTACATACTTACAAACTTATATACCATCTAAATATCATTTGCAATTAACCCCCAACTATAGGAACATTAAATGTTTGCTGGCAGTGTGCTTCATACCTATTATTGTATGGAAATTTGTATAAAATGGGGGAATTAGACTAATGGTCCCCAAAGATGTGAATTCTAATTCTAGCTTTGAAACTTACCCTTCCGTGACCTCAAGTAATTTATTTCCCCTCTCTGAACCTCAGTTTCCTCATCTCTAAAATCAGGGAACTGTGCTCAATTATCTCCAACATCTCTTCTAGCTGTAACTCATATGATCCCATTATATTGTACCCTGTGTGATATACAAAAGGATTCCATTTCATATTAAAGATACTGATAATAAATAACCAAACAAATTAAGGGAGCATTTGGACATGCTTCAGCAACATGTCTGATACCAAATGAGTTCCCCTATCCACTTTTCACCACTGATCTCTGCCTATATGAGATTCAGTGTGTTGTGGTTGATTTTGGAATCATGATGCAGGTTGGCATCATCTCCTGCATGAATTACTCAATGTCTTGTCCAACTCTTTGGTTTGAATTATGACTCTGACAGTTATTGCTTATATTACATTTAATAAGTCACTTTCCCTCTCTTTGCCTTGGTTTCTTCACCTATGAAATGAGGGAAATTGAATGATCTATGAGATCCCTTCCAAGTCCAAAGAATAGGCTTAGATGTCTAGCATTCCCCTGCTTTTTCCTCTCTAGCCTAGAACTAAAATAACTTACCATAAATTGTTCTTCAGGATGGAAAATGAGAAGGTCTAAGTAGTTTTGCACCAATGATTTAAGTCTTTCCCTGAGTTCATCAAAAAATAAGTGGCTAATGCCAGCACAACTATTGAATCAAGAGGAGTTATGATATTAATTTGCCTTTCCTCCAAAGAACCAAGCAAAGGGACTATATAAAGAACTTCAATCTTTCAACAGGGAACATGTTCTTATATCACAATAATACCATGAAAAAGATAGCCCTAGGGACAGGGACAATAAAGGGAACAAAAAAGTGAAGCAGAACACATCTTGCCACAAGGTAAATTTGCTGATCCAAATCCCATTTCCAATTTTTTTAAGACCTAGTACTTACATTAGAGGAGCTGGGTTTAATTCTTGGTACTGCCTGCTTGGCTTCGGGAAAGTCTGCCTCAGTTTCCTCATTTGTAAAATAGAATTGGTTTAGTGATCTTTTATATATGTGTACATATATACACATGTGAACATGCATTTTGTGTACCCATTGGCTACATGTGCTCATACATACATTTTTGTGCTCATCAGCATGGACAGCTAGGTGGCACAGTAGATAGAGCATTGGGCTTGGAATCAGGAAGACTCACTTTCCTGAGTTCAAATCCAGCCTCAGACATTTACTAGCTATGTGACCCTAAGCAAGACACTTAACCCTGTTGCCTCAGTTTCTTCACTGGTAAAACAAACAGAAGAAGGAAATGGCAAACTACATGTGTATATATGCATATACCAAGGGGGGGTCATAAAGAGTCTGTCATGACTAAAATGACTGAACAACAACACATATATGTATGTGTGTGTGTATATATATATATATATATATATATAAAATACATACTAAGAGATTAAGGTGACTTGCCCAGAGCTACACAACCAGCAGGACTTAATCCAAAATCAGGTCTCTAAGCACTCTGGTACACTGGTACACCTCTTATTTTCTCTCACTATATTTAGCAGCAGCTGCAACAGTATCCATTTATCTAAATGACTTTGGACCCACTTCCTTTTCTCCTGCTATATGTATCATGACCCATGTCTCATGCCTCTTCTTGTATGCAAGTCATCATTAACTACATACTAAAGCTTCCGATGCCCACTGTGTCTTTTCCCCCTTAACCTTTGGCTCCTCCATCATTTTGATTCTCCCAGGATTGTGATGCTCTGTGAATCATATCATCCCTCATCATTAAAACACAAATAGTCAGACCTCCTGTCCTGCCTCACCAGGTTGTAAGAACCTGATGAGATAATGGATGTGACTGTATTTGGCTAACTCTGAAGAAGCATGTGAAGGGGAGGTATCATTATACCCATTATTGGTTATTAGAGAGGGCTTTGGAGATGATGCTAGGGTAATCATTAGTCTGTGGAGCATGTAATCAGGAGGCATGGGCTATGTCTCCCTGTGTCTGGAACTTGCCTGTGGGTGCCAGAGCATTAAATGGATTTTGGAACTAAAAATGACAAATTTCTGAAAACCTGTGGTGCTTCTGATGGTTTCCATGTGCTTTGGTTAAACAGTAAGCTGCCTAAACATTTCTCTAAAGTTGGACAATTGGACTGAAACCACCAAGGCTGCCCCCCCCCCCAGGCAAAATGCAGAAAATAGTTCGCCTCTTCAAGTTCAACTAGGAGGAACAAGAGGAAAAAAAATTTATTTTGGTCTGTATTTGACTTCACTAATAGAACTGTAAATTACTTAAAAGCAGTAATTGTTTGATTTTTTTTTCATCTTTTTATCCCCAGTGCCTAGCCTGCAGCCTAGCAATTGCTTACTAAATGTTTGTTGATTGATGGATTAACTTCAGGGATCTGTTATTTGTCAGTGTGAGGAATTCATCCACCAATGCAGTTTGGTAGTCCCTTCACAACTAAGTAAATGGTTCTTTAAGGCTGCCAAAATTCATATCCATGAAATAATCAAGTAATTATCAATAAATATTTGTTAAATGCCTATCCTGTGTCAGTCATTACATAATTGGTAGGTATATAAAGACAAGGGCTTAGCATAGAGGAGGCACTTGTATGTTTGTTGATTGACTGTTCATTGATTGACTAAATAACAAGAAATAGTTTCTGTCCTCAAGGAACTTATGTTTAATCAGAGGAAACAATTTGCATGTGTATATATGCATATACCAAAATATATTTAAATTGTTATAGTTATGTATATTATATATAATATATAAACACATGTGTGTACATATATGTGCATGGACTTATGTGCATGCAACCTATAAAGACAGACTTATATGTATACAACATATGAGGTAAATACACTATAATTTAAGAGGAAGCACTAGAAGCTGGAAGGATCAAGAAAACTTTCATGTAGAAACTGACACCTGAGCTGAATGTCAAAGAAAATCAGTAGTCCTAATATATTAGGAACAGAAGGATAACAGAAAAACCTAAGACATCAGAAACACATGAAAGCATTTTGCACAAGCTTCACTTCCTAGTGGCAGGACCCCTTTTATATATAATATATAGTTATGCATTATATTATAGATATTATTATATCACATTAACCTTAGAGGGTGTTATGAGGATCAAATGACATAATGTTTGTAAAGCTCTTCACAAACCTACATAAATGCTATTACTATTAATAAAGTAATAATGTGAGAATCCTAGATACACCAGAATGAGGACTCCAGATACTTCATGGGAGGATTGTTTGAACTAGAAATGTTTAGTCTGGAAAAGAAAAGATTTATTATTAGTAGGAACATGATTACAATTTTAAAATATTTAGAGGGTTGTCACATCAAAGAGGGATTAGACTTGTTCTGCTTGGTTCCATAGGGCAGAATGTGAAGTAAAGTGCATTCTTCAGCAGAAAAAATAGGTAGGGTTCCCCCCCACTCATTGTGAAGACACCCCCCCCCCAACAATCAGAAGGCTACAAAAGCCATAGGGGTGCCTCCTTTTAGGTAGTGAGTTTCCTACACAGGGAAGTCTTTGCATAGAGCGTTTAAGTGATCAATAGACAAGGGACTCCTACCCTGGTTTTAGTCTGGCAGCATCAGCACTAAGGGTCCTGAAATTCTAGGAGAATTGGCTTCATTCTGAATTAATAACTCAAGAGCTCTGGTGACCTTTACATTTTCTGGGGGATGAGGGAATGTGATTCAGTTTCCCATTTTAGTAAAAGGAAAAGTCAGAGATGATTTCAGAGGAAGAAAGAAGTTGATTTGAGTTATCCTAGTTATTTCATAATTTAACCTTCCTTTGAGGTAGACGTGCACATCACATCAAAAACTCATCTTGGGACTTATTGGCTGTAAAAGACATTCTGGTTCTATTTAAGTGAATTATTTTACATTTCTGTTATAGATTTTAAATAATTATTAGTGAACTGATCTCTTTATGCCTGATCTGATTTCATTCTTTGAATCAAGGAAGATATGTTTGTTAAGTGCATACATGTTTAAACACGTTGCTAACTTTCCAAAGGGAGCATGGTGCAATGGATAGTGTATTGAACCTGGTATCAAAGAAGTTGTTGCTTGTTGTTGTTGCTGAATCATTCATCCAGTTGTGTGACTCTTTGCAACCCCATTTGGTGTTTTCTTGGCAAAGATATTGGAATAGTTTGCCATTTCCTTCTCCAGCTCAATTTGCAGATGAGGAAGTGAGGCAAACAGGGTTAAATGAGTTGCCCGGGGTCACCCAACCAGTGGAATATATGGAAGGTGGATTCTTGAATCAAGAAGACCTTAGTTAAACCACACATCTTTGTGTGTGTGTGTGTGTGTGTGTGTGTGTGTGTGTGTGTGTGTGTGTGTGGAGAGAGACAGAGACAAAGAAAGATAATATATGGACCTATTTCCTAAGTCACCATTGGCAAGTCATGAAATATCTCTCTCAGGTTTGGTTTCTACATCTATAGGGTTACTTTAAGTATTGCTATGCTTAAGGCTCCACATAATTGCTCACTACATTGATCACATATTAGGCACTAGGCTATAAGCTAAAGAGGACAGAAAAAAGTAGAAGAGAAAGGACCATAGATAGTCCAATAAAAACTAAAATAAATAAAATAAAAATATAAAATAAAACTTAGTCCAATAAAAGACATGAAAGGTATCTTAGAGAGAATTTGGTCCAGTTTCTCATTTTCAGATAATAGAACCGAGGCCCCAAAATCATAAGTGATGGGCCCAAGGCAGTGCTGCTACATCAAACAGAAATATAATTTGAAGCCAGGTCTTCCTAGATGCCAAGTCAAGGACTTTTTCTCATTTCATCATATGGAATGATATAGGCAACTCATCACAATAAGAATAGTTATTGATTAGAGAAATACACCTCATTTATCAGAAAAGGAAAACAACAAATGTTGGAGAGGGTATGAAAATTGGGACACTAATGCATTGTTGGTGTAGTTGTGAACTTATCCAGCCATAGTGGATAGCGATTTGGAATCAGCCCAAAGAGCAATAACTGCAAACCCTTTTATCCAGCAATTCCACTACTAAGTCTGTATACAAAAAGATCATTAAAAAAATGGAAAAAAGATCTACATATACAAATATATTTATAGTAGTTCTTTTTATGGTGGCAAAGAATTAGAAATTAAAGGAATACCTATCAATTGGGGAATGGCTGGACAAGTTATAGCATATAAGTATAGTGGAACACTATTGTTCTATAACAAAAGATTTGCAGGCAGATTTCAGAAAAACCTAGAAAGACTTACATGAACTGATGCGGAATAAAGTGAGCATCAATTGTACATAATAACAGCAACATTATATGGTGAACAACTACGATTCGTTTAGCTCTTCTCAGCAAGACAGTTATCCAATACAATTTCAAAACAACTCATGAAGGAATATACTAGCCACAACCAGAGAAAGATGCAGATTGAAGCATACTATTTTTGCTTTTTTGTTGTTTTTTGTGTTTTTTCCCTCCTCTTCTATTTCTTCTTTCACAGCATGACTATTGTGAAAATATATTTACCATGTAAGCACATGTATGATCTATATCAGACTGCTTGCCATCTTGGAGTGGGGTAGATAGGAGAGAGAGAGGGGAAAAAAACTCAAAATCTTATTTAAAAAAGAAGGAATGTTGAAAACTATCTTTACATGTAAAGGGTGAGGGGAAGAAATAAAATACTATTTACACACAAACCAAAAAAAAAATGCTTATTTTTTTCATTCCCTCCAGATGTTTTAGTGACCCAAATGGGGTTAGAATTTAAGTCGCTTGACTCCCCAAACCATTGTTCTCTTAAAATGTCTTGAATTGAATGAAACTCATGAAAAGAAGACAGGATCGATTGGGTAGATTTGGAAATAGTCTACATTTCAAACAATAATAATTACTATTAATGAGACACATTCACATCCATAATTTCAAAATCAATGGCCTTCAGAGACAAATATCAGAAACAAAAGCGATGAATGCTGTGACTAATTCCAGGACTGAAGAGTTAAGACCTTTAGTGCTCCTGCTCTGAGTGAATAATAACTTTTTAGAAGTCAGTGGGTGGAAGCTTAAGTCAGAGAGCTCTAGGAGGACCCATGTGCCTTCAGGTGTTTATTTTTAAAACTTGCTATTGTTTAACTCACAGCATCTGCTTCCTTTATAGCAGTCTTGTTCAAAGTTCAGGTTGTATATTTCCGGCCAACAACCGGGACTTCAGACTGTCAGATCCTGCTCTGACAGATTCTGCCAAGGAATTCAGAAGTCAAGTGTACAGGTTCCTAAACCAAAAAAAGTTTCTAGATGTCCTATTAGTCTGAGCACATTCCTCAGGTCTTGTTCTTCTCCTCTGGCCCCCTTTGAGTAGTGAGTAGAAGGTGATGCATAGAATCAGAATGATTAGTCCAAATTCTACCGTTTTCTGGATCTTTGAACCAGGCCAAGTCAAATAATCTCTATGTATCTCAGTCATATCCTAAGACAGAATTTGTGCTCTGGCTGGGTGGGAGGAGTTTCTGAACTAGGAATTCTCAAAACTGACAAAATTATGGATTCTTCAGGTATTCATTCTGACCAAATCCTATCCTTTTAAATCATCCATAGTTTTGCAGACTAACCTTGGGCTTACTGCCTGTCAAACTCCTCCTTCAAGGCCCAACTCCAGAACCTCCCCATCTTTCAAGTTCATCTACAAGGCCACCTCCTTAATGAAGTCTCCCTGGAGTGGCAGTATACTATTATGTGGCAACATAATAGTCTTGTAGTTAAGATTTGTAGTTAAGAGTCCTGAGTTCATATCCCCACTAACTATGTCGACTAAGTCAATATTTCTCAGCCTAATTTGCTTCTCCATAAAATATACTTTCTAAAACACTTCACAAAACTTTAAATGCTATATAAAGGAGTATTATTATTGGTTACCATTACTGACACCCTGAACAGAACTGCTGTGAACCCCCCAAAAGATTTATTACATGCATACAGGAATGGCATTTTAATTTAACAAATGCATATTAGACCCTACTATATAGAGAAAACTTTGCTATGCTCTGGGAGACATAGATGAATAGGACATGGTTCCTATCCTCAAGGAGTTTACACACAAACAAGCATTTCTTTATCTAATTATTTATTTGTTTGTTTTATTTTTTCACATTACTACAATTGTCTTATTGTAAAAGTAAACATAATCCCCACTCCTCCCACAAAGATTGAGAAACCTCAATAAAAATAAAGGGAGAGAAAAAAATGTACTTCAATCTATGTTCAGTTGTCTCTGAGATGGATCACATTCTTTATCATTAGTCCTTCAGAGGGGGGCAACTCAGTGGTGCAATGAATAGAGGATCAGCCCTGGAGTCAGGAGGACCCCAGTTCAGATCCAACTTCAGAATACTTAGTAATTGCTTGGCTGTGTCACCTTGGACAAGCCACTTAACCTCATTACTTTAAATAAATTTAAAAATTAAAAAAAAATGAGTCCATCAGAGAAGTAGCTTCAATAATTTTTTCCCCACAGTTTAAGCAAGTATTTATTAAGCTCCATAATAAATACTAAAAATTTATTATGTCAAGAACACTATTGGGTATCTGACATAAATAAGTCAGTTACTGCCCTCAGGGATTTGGCACATTTAAAATAGGAAGGACAGAAGGTAACACATAAGAAGTATTTTGTGAATCTTCAAGAATCACACAAAAGCTAGCTGTGTGTGTTTGTGTGTGTGTGTGTGTGTGTGTGTGTGTGTGTGTGTGTGTGTGTATTTATGAACATATAGTGGGTAGAGTGGTGGGCCTGGAATCAGAAAGGTTCGTCTTCCTGAGTTAAAATTTGGCCTCAGATACTTTTTAGCTGTGTGGCCTTGGACAAGGCACTTAACCCTCTTTGTCTTGGTTTCCTCATCTACAAAGTGAGCTAGAGAAGGAAATGGTAAATTACTCCACTATTTTTGCCATGATACTTCAGTATCATGCCAAGTGTCATATATATATATATATATTCACATTTGGCATTTGCATGCACACTTATACATATAGACTACAGTGCTGTTGCTCTTGATCAGCATGTTTCTCCTTTTGGCAAAGAGAATAAGTGTTTGCTTGCAAAGGTGTATTCTAGGTAAAATGATAATGTTTAACAACTGACTCTCCAGAAATCATGACACACTTTTAAATTTATTCTGAATTATTAACATCTTCTTCATCACTTTCTTAGACAACCAACAAAATAATCAAGCGCTAATTTGTAGCATTGATCAATTTCTAAAATAAATATGCTTTTACTGAAAATTTAACAATTGGCTAGATCTGGTTTGAGTTGGTTCCAGTATAGCTTTCTTTTCTTTTTTTTTTTTTTTGACTAGGCAAAAAAAGTACAAAAGAACAATTTTTAAAAGAACAAAAAAACTGTGCAGAGACAATAACTGTATATATAGAAAGAATTAAATCATTAAAGATTATACATATATGTGTATCTGCTCTTGAAATTAAGCAATTCAACACCATCTAAGGTGAGTACAATGGATAGGATGATAGGAAAATCAGAGAATTGTGCCATTTGTACCTTTCTTTAGATTTGTTTCCAGTGGCATAAGATTTCAAATGCTCCCATCAGAGCAAATAAAATCCAAGAGCATGATTGGTTTTGGTATATGTCAATTTTTCATAATTTATTTTAATGACTTGGTAATAGATCAATGCCTGTACTTCTGCTCTTGGCCATGACTGACAATTGAGTGTTTTGATTATCTTAATAGAATTTACAGGTGGAAATAGCTTAAGTAGTTACTTCCCAGGAGCAGCAGACCAGGGAGAATTTTCTTTGCTGCTGTAGTTCAATAAACGTCATTTAATCATGTGTTTTAGAAATTAGCATGGGGTTCTCAGGAGAAGGATTTCCAGCCCTCCTGTCCAGCCATAGTTTGGCAAGGACACCAACTCCAAAGTAATTCTTTCCAAATAAATTAAACATGAGATTGACACAAAACAAATGTATCCACTAATGTGTCTCATCAGTATTAGTGCTCTCAATTGTATTTAACTCCTTATGGCCAATGGGCATGAGTCAGTAACACCAGAGGGAGATCTCCTGGGAAAGATGCAGGTGGTACAGGAGGGGAGTGAATCCAGAGCCAATCACTACATGCAACCAGAAAGAACCAAGTTAGCAAAGCTCTTCGTACTTTTGGTTTAAAAAAAAAAAAGGAGCCCTCATTTTCTAATGTACCTTCTGTGGGCCAGGCAATATGCGGAGTATAAAAATATTTCATTAATAAATGGTTTTTTAAAAAGCACATAAAAATCAAGTCCTGAATGCCTCATTGTAGCAAGGGGGTGGTCTTGAGGTTTTCTTGTTTTTATGGGGTTTTTTTGCTTTGTGGTTTTTGCAAGGAAATGGAGTTAAGTGACTTGCCAGAGGTAACACAGCTAAGTAAGTATAAAGTGTTTGAGGATGGATTTGAACTGACTCCAGAGCCAGTGCTCTATCCACTGTGCCACCTAGCTGCCCCATAGATCTTGAGGTTTTGAAGATTATGACAAAGTAAAAACTCTAGTTCTATCAAGACAGAAAAACTTCAAATCCAGGCCCCTTTTCATATTGTGTACCTGTTGTCCAAGCACAAATCTAATTAAAGGTAAAGGGTCTGCCATCAAATTGACTGTAAAGTAATGATTTGGGGAAATGAGGGAGAAATCAAAGAGAGAACTTAACAATGCCCAAAGAGTATCTCTTAAGTCCTTACAAGGTGTAGGATCTGTTTAATTTTTCACATGGGTGAAATCAGGGACACTGGAGTCTAATAAGAATAGAGTTAAAGCTCAATTGCATTATCATTGATAGGATAATTATTAAAGCATATTGTTGGTTAATCATTTTCAATCGTGTCTGATTCTTTGTGATTCTATTTAGTGTCTTCTTGCAAAAAATACTGGAGTAGTTTATCATTTTCTCTTCCAGTTTGAATAGGATAAAGTCTGATATGTCTTCAGGAAAATATTACAGATTAGAATAAACTGAGCTATGGGTTATGTCTCTTCTTCCCCTCCTCCCCGACAAGCAACTTCTGGGATCTTGGTGAATGTTATCATGACTGGAATGTAAAGAGCAAACTGATCTGGTTCCTTATCTATTGAATCCAGACATCCATACATTCCTCAGGGCTGGAGGGAATACATGCCTCTGTTTGGATTATATGCTTTTCTCTAAATTAGTTTATATGCTTAGACTGTGAAGATCACATTCTTAACTAATGAGGATGGGTCAGTGGCGGGGGGGGGGGGGGGGGGAATCACATTAGGAACCATATATATTGTTCCTTTTGTTCATATCTCATTGCCTTACTCTCCCATCTATATGATTGAGTAGAGGTCCACTTCTCGAGAATTGAATAGAGACTTTTTCTCTTCATACCTTGAGAAATCTCCTGAATTTATTTAAGGGGGGTTACAAACCATACAAGTTTATTTACAGATGAGAAAACTGAGGCAAACAGGATTAAGTAACTTGTCCAGCGTTACACAAGTTCTAGTATCTGAGGTTATATTTGAAATCACAGAACTGACTTCAAGTCTGTGTTCTTGCTACTGTGCCACTTAGTTGCACCATTAAAGGATGACTTTGTTTTGTAGAGTAATTTGAGAAAAATAGAATTTAAGTAAAGATTCATAAATAGATCATAACAAGTCAAATCATTTCTCAGTAGTTTTCTTTTTCTATCAAAAAATTAAGTATATTTTTTAGAAATAACATGAAACTGGGGCAGCTAGTGGATAGAGCATCGGCTCTGGAGTCAGGAGTACCTGAGTTCAAATTCGGCCTCAGACACTTAATAATTACCTAGCTGTGTTGTCTTGGGCAAGCCACTTAACCCCATTTGCCTTGCAAAAAACCTAAAAACAATAACATGAAACTTCAATATAAAAAGATTTTACTTGCTAAGTAACAGTTAATTTTTAAATCAATTACTATCATTGTTTAAAATATAATCTTTTTTAGTCCCTTCTAAAATCCATTAGGATACTTTGTCATTCATTTTCATTTCCTCATATAATCCTTGTTTTGGAATACTTCTTTCTATACTTGTTTCTGCCTTTTTTCACTTTGTTTTATTTCTTTTTTTTAGGTTTTTTTTTTTTTGCAAGGCAAATGGCATTAAGTGGCTTGGACAATGTCACACAGCTAGGTAATTATTAAATATCTGAGACAGGATTTGAACCCAGGTACTCCTGACTCCAGGGCCAGTGCTTTATCCACTACGCCACCTAGCTGCCCCTTTATTTTATTTCTTAAAGGTCTTTCCAGATTTCTTTGTATTCCTCAAAACTGTTCATATTAATGACTTTTATGTACTCAAGCAATCAACCAATCAAAAAAGACTGTTAAGCATTTGCTATGGGTCAAGACCTATGCTAGGCAGAGAAAATCCACATGAGACTCCAACTCCCTGTTTAAAAGTGGGTCTTTTTTATTTCAAGGAATCTAGTCCCAGGTGCTACATAAATGTTATTTGCAGAAGAAACTCTAGGAATTACTTAGTCACACATCTCAACCAGACAGATGAGGAAACTGAGATATGGTAAGAGTAGAGTAACTTACCCAAGGTCATCCAGAAAGCAATAAAAAAGGGTAGGATTCAAACCCAGGTCCTCTGACTTTTATTCTTTCCATCACACCATGCTATAGTATACTAATTCCAATATTTGGGGTGAAGGTAATCAGAGTTAAGTAACTTGCCCATATAGCTATTAAGTGTTTGAAGTCACTATGCATAATAATATTTATAGCAGCTATTTTTTTGTGATGGAAAAGAACTGGCAATTGGTGATGCCCATCAACTGGGGAATGACTGAACAAGTTGTGTTATACGAATGTGATAGAATGCTATTGTTCTGTAAGAAATCATGAGTAGGCAAATTTTTTTCTTTCTTTTCTTTTTCTTTCTTCCTTTCTTTTGGTTTGGTTTGTTTGGTTTTGTTTTTACAAGGCAATGAGGCTAATTGATTTGCCTAAGGTCACACACCTAAGTAATTATTAAGTGTCTGAGGCTGGATTTGAACTCAGACCTTCCTGATTCCAGGGCTGATGTTCTATCCACTGCACCACCTAGCTGTCCCTGAGCAGGAAAATTTCTGAAAAACCTAGAAAGACATGAACCGATGCTGAGTAAAGTGAGCACAACCAGGAGAACATTATACCCATAAAGAACAACATTGCATGATGATCCACTATGATAGACCTAACTCTTCCCAACAATTCAGTGATCAAAGACAATTCCAAAAGACTTGTGATGGATCTCTATCTAGAAAAAACCTATGTAGTCTGAATGCAAACAAAGCATACTACTTTCACTTTTTAAATTTTTTTGTTGTGGATTTCTTTTTCCATTTTCTTCTGATTCTTCACAACCTGACTCATAGAAATATGTATAGCATGATTGCACATGTATGATCTATATAAGATTGCTTGCTGCCTTGATGAGGAGAGGGGAGGGGAAAAATTCTGAACTGAAAACCTTACAAGAAGGAATGTTGAGAGCAGTCTTTGAATGTATGTGGAAAATAAAAATAAAAATAAACAAAAATGAAAAGTTTTTAAAATGTCTGGCACTGAATTTGAATTTGGGTCCTCCTGACCCCAGGACCAATGCACTATCCACTGCTTCACCTAGCTTCCCACTAAATCCATCTTTAAAGGAATGGGCAAGAGATAGAGAATTAACTCAAAGCCTCCCTATTTTCCTGGCGGTTATTTGATTATTTGTTATTTTGTCCTATGCCCTCTGCAAAAACCGTCATTGTAGAAAATGAGTAGCCATTTGACTCCAAAAAGGTATCTTCTCATCCCAAAGAAGAAAATAACAAAAATTTATCCCAACCCCACCTCAATGCAAAATCTCTCATTTTCTCACTAGCCAAAAAACCCAGCTTCAAACTACTGAAACTTCACCAAAGAAAAATCTCTAAAATAATGATGATGATGATGATGATGATGACAAGAATAGCAGCTAATATTTATATTGCATTTAACCATGAACCAAGCAATAAGTATTTTTGGAATTAGTATCTCAACAATACTGGAAGACAGGTACTATTATCTACATTTTAATGATGAAGAAACTGAGGCAAATAGAGATTAAGTAACTAGTGTATTGAGTCATACAGTTAGGAGGTGTCTCAACCTGGACTTCCTGACTTCAAAGCCAGCACTCTATCCATTGCATCCTTTTTTTTTTTTTTACATTTTTGCAAGGCATTGGGGTTAAGTGGCTTGTCCAAGGCCACACAGCTTGGTAATTATTATGTGTCTGAGGCCGGACCTGAACTCAGGTACTCCTGATTCCAGGGCCAGCGCTCTATCCACTGTACCACCCAGCCAACCCTCCATTGCATCTTCTAAGAAGTCAACAAAAATTTATTATCTCCTGTGTGCCAGTATCTGTGCTAAGCACTAGTAATGCAAAGAAAGGCTAAAGTACTCCTTGCCCTAACTGTACATAAAAGATATATTGGGTTTGCCTATATATTTATATGTGTTTTAGTGGTTTAAAACTTTACTAATACTTTTGGGATACATGATACACAGGGTGAATTGGAGATAATTTCAGAGAAAAAGGCATTAGCTATTTTGGAGCTCTATAAAGAACTTCTGTGATTCTTTGAAATAATTTTTTTTACTGCTGTTGCTGCTACTGTTGTTGTCTACAGTATCATCACATCCCAAATCTTCAAGGTTAGGTTCACTTCCCAGCAGATGAACAAAGCCTCTCTCACCTTCTGCCCTTCACACTTTGAAGACTGTTACCAGTAGGTACTTAATAACAGGAAATTGAGCTTCTAAAAATATAATTTTCTTAATATTTCCAGGTGTCGCTGCTCTGGATTCCAATGTCTCTGGGAAAATCGGTTTACGAGCTGTTGTATATTATTTCTGCACTACAGTCATTGCTGTCATTCTTGGTAAAGTCTTGGTCTTGTATATCCAACTATATAGAATGTTATTACTTTATGTAACAGTGATTTTTGTAATATCTTGAAAGTAAGTGGGCTTATCTTTATTATCAAGCATAAAATTTGTGACTTCATTTCTATGGGAAATCTTCTGGCCAAAAGACCCAAATTGTCTGATCTTCATCTATTGCTCTGGTCAATAGGACCTTCCTGGGCAGGAACAAAAATGAGGTGATCATTTTATGCTCCGTTTGTCAAATCAGCAAGAAGGAAGAAAAGTCAAGAGTTCAGGTAATCTGTTCCTGAATGCACAACTGAGGATAATCATGAAATAACTTCAGGGAAATGTATTTTAATACCTAGGATGTAGATATAGCAGTAGAGCTGGCAATTAATAAAGTGTTGCCAAGGAGGCATCCAGCTGGACCTGCTTTAATGAAAGGGATGTTTCAGAAAGGGAGCATAACTCCTCCTGTGATTCAATATTTCAGAAGGCTATGATTTCATCTGTGTAGGAGGACTTTCTCCACCACTGTAGACCTTACCCTCCCACACACTTCAAAAGGCAATTCCTTAAGTTGCTGTAGCCTGATCCTAGTGGTGAGATTCTCTGAATGTCCTTGAACAAAGATTCAAGTTCATCACATGGCCTATACTCAAAACTTTTCCAGTTTGATATCTTCAAGAACTCAAGGCTATCTCCATGATGCAGTGAGGAGGGAGATTCTGATTCATCACAGGGTCAAACCTCTCATTTGACAAAAGAGGAAACAGGAACCAGCAAGTGACCTGCCAACTTTTCACATATAAAAATAATATAATAAAATAAACAGAATTGGAAAGAGACAGGTCCTCTGATCCTCACCATTTTGAGTCACAGACCCTTTTTGTAGTCTAATGAAACCTGTGAACCCTTCCTCAGAATAATGTTTTTTGAAATGCTAAATTTCAATTAAGAGGTTAGTGACGATGAAAATGGATTTCTTTCTCACCCAAGTTCCCAGATCCCATAAAATTTATGCACAGACCCTTTGGGGTTCTTTGGTATCACATTACTTTCTTATCATTCCCTCCTCATCTTTAACTTTTAGAATCTCTAGTTTCTTTCAAAACTTAGCTCAAACATTACCACGTACATGAGATCTTTCCTGTCCTCCCCCCCAGTTCTCTCCCTACCAATTGTTATATTTGTGTGTTAAGTATGTATTTAGATGTTTATCTCTCTCCTAATATTATATAAACTTAATGCCAAGAATATTTAGCTTAATCTTTGACTAATTTTCTTAGCTTTAAGAACAATATATACAAATGGAGATTTGGACTTTAGTAGTTAATAAACATTCAAGTCCTAATCATTTATATTTTTCAAAATATGAGAGAATAATTACATAATTTATATATTCATGTTGATCTAAGCCATCAACCATAAATATTATTCATAGAGATTAATAAATGTTGCAATTATATGGATTTCCATTACAGAGGAAAGAAGAGGATTGATCCAGGGGGCCAAGTGGAACAAGGAGGTAGATGTGGATAAATCTCTAAGACAGTACTGATTTAAGGAATAGCTAAAAACCATTGTATGTCAATAGTTCTCCTAAGTATGAAAATTTCTCTCAAGTTGTCCATATTTTCTCTCCTGCAGATGCACTTATGTTTTTACTTTCCTTAGCAAAAATACAGTATCTTTTTTAGAATGTAAAAGAAATGAGAACCAAAGGGTATGGCAAAGGAAAACTTGCATCCATTCTGTATTTGAATACCTCAAAGATAAAATTAGTACAATCTGAATTAATGAGATTTCACATAGCATTTGATAAAGCTTTTTTCCCTTTCTGCTGCCAATACCACACAATTCAAGCCACCTTCTTGAAAGAGCTTCCTGGAAAGGAAAATGATTCACACTCCCACCTGCTAAATCTAGCTTCATGGGCCAAGGAAGAGAAAAGGAATTGTCTCATCAGCAGGTGCTTCCAGAAGCATTTGGGAGATGCAAGCCAAGCCTCTCCAGTTTTTTTTTTTAAAGATGGAATGAATGCCATCTGGTTACTCTTTAAAAAGGACCAAAAGTTTAGGCAGCTACTGTTAAAGCAGACAAAATTAAAAGGTCTTGACACTAGAATCAAAAGCTATCTTATGCTTGACTTGTAATTTAAGATCCCCAGGAGATAATCTTTTCTGGTGTCCTAGTTTAAGGCACATATGGATACTCCTTGAGTTTTAGAGTGACCTGTTGGAGTTCCAAACATCCTAAAAAGTTCTGATTCTGATATGAGATTTGTTATTGATCTTAGGTATCATTCTGGTAGTGAGCATCAAGCCTGGTATGTCCCAGAGACCTGATGAGTTTGACAGGGTAGGAAGTACCCCTGAAGTCAGCACAGTGGATGCCATGTTAGACCTGATCAGGTAAGTGGTTGCCAGGCTTCAAAGAAGAATGGTGGCACATCACAATGTCAATTTAATTTGGGAAATGAACCAACAAAAACACGTCTTCGATGAAAGGTCTATGATGCAGAAAAAGAACATTATTCCATTGAGAGCAATAGAAAAGAATCACTGATAACATATATTAAATCACAGATCAATCATGTTTCTAAAATATGTAAATTTCTCTCAGGTTGTCCATCTTTTTCGCAAACCTCTTCTTTCTCTTCCAATAGGTCAATGAAGACCATATCTGTGGCTTCTAAATGTACTTAAGAGAACTTCAATTTATTAAATAATCACTATGTGTGAAGCACTTTTATGTTAAGAACTGGGAATACAAAGAAAAATAAGAAACTGTTCATGACCTCAAAGATCTTGCATTGTCTCTGGAGATTGACAATACAACATGTAGATATAATAGACAGAGTAGAATGTAAAATCCTTTTTGAATCCCCAGTGTTTGTAACATAATAGACAATTAAAACTCGTTGAACTAAATTAAATAAAATAGAGAGCTGAAGTCTTCAGATAAGCTGAAAATCAAAAGATGGGGCAGAGGACCCTATATGATCCAAATGTATAATTTCTAAAATTTAAAATTTAAAAATGTTATATTATTTAACTTTATCAGCTTATTAGAGAGACAAAAAAATTCTTCTTGCCATAACCTAATTCTACATTCCATGTCACCAACAGGAATATGTTCCCTGAGAATCTCATCCAAGCCTGTTTTCAGCAGGTAATATTTCCCCTCTTTCCCTCAATTAAATTTAATTTTGTGTTGGTGTTGCCCAGGAAATAACCCTTCCTAAATTCCAGCTCAAAATGTGGCCATGGATGAGAGAACTCTTAGGATGTTCTCAAACTGCAGGGAAGCTCTTGTGCTCCAGATTTCTGTGGGTGCAGCCCACAATTCCAGGAATGGAGTGCCTTTCACCCTGTGAGTCACAAATGAATACAGTGCCTAACATGTATAATGCCCCTTCTCCTTCTCCTTTCTCTCCCAACAGATCTAAGAAGGAAAAAAACTGGACATCTAGCCAGTAGTTTTGGAGGATTGTCTTAGCATTGAAGAGATTTAGCATTTCCTTCTTTAAAGTAAAAATACAATGAAATAAACAATACATATATATATATATATATATATATATATATATATATATATATATATATATATATAGTGACATATAGAAAAATAAGTAATAGGTTAATATGTAATTACATAAAATACAGAAATTAACAAGTTAGTTGTTCCCTTCCGTCTTCTTTTTCCTCAGTGTGGGGAAATCTTATGTCACAGAGCATATACTTAGTATTCCCAGTGATTCCGTCTTCTTAACAGAGTGTTACTCAGGGCAAGCACTCTGCTCACCCATTTAGCAGAGCTGAGCTTTTCTTTGGGAAATTGTTTGAACAGTCCATTCACCCCATATATTTCGAGCCTTGTTCTCTTGTTTATTTTTGCAGTTATACAGCTGGGCCCATCACATACTGCTGCATTCATTTGCATAGATGAGTGAACAGAACATTCTATGTTCACCAATGAAATGGCCAATGACACTGCTTCATGCTGACCTCTGGAGCATGGAACTGTGCCTCTCCAAAGGTGTCTTTGCAGATTTGGCACAGTAATCATTTGTGAATTTTCTCATGTGCCTCATTCAGGTTACAGTAAAGCTTTATATCTAATGTAATTGCTCCTTGGGTCCTTCTTTCACCTCCGAACGATGTGCCACAACCTTGATGAAACACAAGATCTTTTTAAATGAAAGGGTACTGGAATAGCAAAGGAACTGGAAACTATACCACAAGATTATCTATTGAAAGAACTGGGGACATTTGGCTTGGCCTTGAGAAGAAAAGAATTGGAAAGGAGAGATACATCAAGTGTGATCAAGTATTTGAAGAATTGTCCCAGGGAGGAGGGGAAACGTTGTTATGCCTGACCACTGAGGACAAAACCGAAAACCATGAAGGGAAGTTAGAGGCAGATGATGTATTAATATTTTAAAAACAAAACTTTCTCAAATAAAATTCCCCAAAAACTAAAAACTTTCTAATAATTAGAATTATTCAGAAGTAGAATGGGCTACCCTGAGTCTCAATTTTTTCCTCCATAAAATGAAAATAGTAATAACTATTACCTATCTAAAATGCCTTGTAAACCTCAAAAGACTACAGAAATCTAAGTAGTTATTATAATCATCTGTGGGTCAGGCAGGATTTTTTTTGATGAGTCTACTACCATTTGTTTACTGCCACCTTTATTTCTTCTTATGACCAGAATTTTGTTTATTCTCATTTATCCAATTTTTTTTTTTTTTTTTTTTTACCAATTCACAGTACAAAACCAAACGTGAGGAGGTGAAACCTTCAAGTGAACCAGAGATGAACACCACTGGAGAATCTGTAACAACTGTCATGGTGACTGCCCTTTCAAAAGTACTGTTCTTTTCATAATTAGTTGCTTTCCTTTTTTTTTTAGGTTTTTTTTGCAAGGCAATGGGGTTAAGTGGCTTGCCCAAGGCCACACTGCTAGGTAATTATTAAGTGTCTGAGACCGGATTTGAACCCAGGTACTCCTGACTCCAAGGCCGGTGCTTTATCCACTATGCCACCTAGCCGCCCCATGCTTTCCTTTTACCAGTAAAGAATCATTGAGAAACTGGAGTAAGAAAAAGAAATATTTAATTCTCTTAGATTAGGGAGTCTTGAATTCCAAGTATGACCCTGGGCAAGTCACTAACTCTACTATAAAATGAAGATAACTTTGTACATCTTGTATAAACTCTACAAAGCATTTTTAAGAAAGTGCTTTGTGAACTGTAAAACACTAAAACCAGCATCTTGGCTATTTTATGACTCTAAAGTCAGGTACCCAGTAACTACATTCCTTCTTTTAGACATCCAAAATACCATATGTATACCTTACTAGCGATGAACTTGGAAGAAGCTTTATGGCATTCTCTTCTGTAAAATGAGCACGTTGTATTAGATGATCTCTTAGATCCCTTATAATTCTAGAATTGCAATTAATGTATCTTTTATGCCATAATCATTTCCTAATAATTCCTCAATAACTCCCATATCTCCCCCTCTTACAACAAAAACTTAATCAAAGTTAAAAGCTTTTTGTATCTATTTGTGTATGCAACATTCCACAACTACAAATCACCTGTAGATGAAGAGATTGGAGGTATATTACAGTATCAGTCAAATGAGACATTTATAAAAGTGCTTAGCATAGGACATGGCCCATAGCAGGCACTCTATAAATACTTGTTTCCTTCCCTGCTCCCTTCTTACAGTCATCTAAAACTAGTATCTCTCACTGCATTTAGCCTGAATTCCATTACCTTTTTGAGTGGTGTTCCATTACAGCATTGTCGTACTGTATATTCTCTTCCTGACTATAGTCATATATAGATATAGATATAGATATAGATAGATAGATAGATAGATAGATAGATATTATAAAATTTTAGAATTTTATTGCTCATGGACTTTAACAGTTGAATTTTAAGATGTAATTCAAGGGGGTGGCTAGGTGGCGTCGTAGTGGATAAAGCACTGGCCTTGGAGTCAGGAGTACCTGGGTTCAAATCCGGTCTCAGACACTTAATAATTACCTAGCTGTGTGGCCTTGGGCAAGCCACTTAACCACGTTTGCCTTGCAAAAACCTAAAAAGAAAAAAAAGATATAATTCAAGGCAGAGAGATCCCAGTTCAAATCCTTCCTCAGACACTTATTGTGAGACCATGAGCAAATCACTTAATCTCTCTCAGTCTCAGTTTCCTTATATGTAAAATGAGAATAATAATAGCACCTGCTTACCAAGGATATTCTGAGAATTAAATGAGATAATATATGTTAAGTACTTTGCAAACCTTAAAATTCTATATAAATGCTATTCATTTCAATGAGGTGAATGAGTCGATTCATACTGAGAATTTTCTTAAGATAATATAATTTCATGTTGAGAGATTATGTAAACCAGTTATATTGTTATCATTCACTGATATTTTCTTGGTTTTGCTCCACAGAACCAAACAAAAGAATATAAAATAGTGGGCATGTACTCAGATGGCATAAATGTCCTAGGTTTGATTGTCTTTTGCCTTGTGTTTGGACTCGTTATTGGGAAAATGGGAGAAAAGGGCCAAGTGCTGGTGGATTTCTTCAACGCACTCAATGATGCTACCATGCAAATCGTTCAGATCATTATGGGGTAAGAAGGTTCCCCCCAAAAAAAACTTTGAAGAAAGAGGATTATTCCTCTCTCCCACAAAAAGGCTATCTATGTCTGAGCAATCTACAAGCATCTACACACCAAGGAGCAATGATTCAAGCAGTATGGAATCATTCCATCCCTTTTCAAGTCTCCCTTAATCCATGGATCCATCATTTGAATTTTACTTAAATTTCCTGGGGGCCACCCTTCTGGTGATGAAACTCTAGCTAGACCAATCCTCAGACATATCTATTTCTGAACCCACACTTGAATCCTTTCTGCTTTGTGCTCCATTAATGTTTTTAAGAATCTAGAGTTGAGTCACCTCTATGTTTTGATAAAATATTGGGGTAGGACTTGGGCAACCCAACTTTTTACCCTGGACAATCCAACTGTTAATATTTTATGACTAGGCTACAGGAGTAGGAGTTACCTTCCTACTCTATTTTAAACTTCTGTCATGAAAATCTAGCATTATATTTGCAGTATGGCTTACATAAATAAAGCATGAAATTATGATCAGGATCTGTGCCTGAAACAAATTTATGCAAAATGGTTTAAAAAGTTAATAGGGACATGTATTGAATGATCTGGATCAGTCAGGAAAGAAAGTTGCTCCAAGTTTTCAATTGGCCCCATTCCAAAATGACCACTTCTGTTCTCTGCCTGCCATGTATTAACCCCACAGTTAAGTCACAGAATCATAGGATTTCAGAGCTGGAGTAGACATCAGCATCATGTAGCTCAAATAGTAATAATTGTATTATCTATCTCATAGGGTCATTGTGAAGAAAATGCCTTGTAAACCTCAAAAGACTACAGAAATCTAAATAGTTGGGAGTCATCCAGACTTTAATTGAAGATCTATAAGGGGTACCTTTTCTTTTTAGGGATAGCCCATTCCATTTCTGGAATGATTGGAAGAGTTACACAAGTCAACATCTGGACAATGACAAGGAAGTGACAGAATCAACCATACTGAAAAGCCCTTGAATTATCCATCAAGGAAAAAGTAACGGAGGACAGTTCTTTCTTGATTGGTTAAAAAAAAATGGGGTTGCAAGAGAGGGTTGACCATAATTTGGCATAGTTAGGCAATTGTTTGCCTAGATATGGTAAACTCTAGATATGATATTGCTCTGTTTTTTGGTGATAGTGAGAAGAATTAAATGACTCAAAAATCTTTCATTTCAAAGTTCACTTGCAA
This sequence comes from Macrotis lagotis, assembly GCF_037893015.1. Taxonomy (NCBI): domain Eukaryota; kingdom Metazoa; phylum Chordata; class Mammalia; order Peramelemorphia; family Peramelidae; genus Macrotis; species Macrotis lagotis. Next base: position 68,031,387 of record NC_133665.1, read on the forward strand.
TAATTCTTAAAGGTTTACTCATCTTTGACTTACCTTCCTGAGTTCCATATGCATAGAAAGTAGAATCCTGCTCCATTCAAGGACCTTGAAGGTAATCCCTAGTATTTGACTGATGGATAGAGGTTAGAAGAACTACTGTTCTTCCTGGGATCCTGAACCCCCAAAGACTCAAGAGGCCCCCTTGAGTTCTCACTTTATCATTTGAAAAATCTCCTCCTAGCAGAAGTCTGAAACTTCTTTTGACCTTCAACCTGACAGCATTTTGCATGAAATACAAATATTATTTGAAAGAATCATCTAAATCTTTCTTCGGTTTTCACCTATTTTTCTTTATTTTTTTTTTTAAAGAAGGGATCCAGATTCTGCTGAAACAGAGTCCTTATTTGGAAAGAGACAAGCCCTTACTAACAGTGAGCCTCAGCTGTCTTGTATTAGTTTTTAGCCAAGTAATGCAACAAGAGCTTTTCTGTCTTAACTAAATGACTGCCTCAGCTTTCACTTCCTCTTCTTTGGCCAGATGACTCTCACCGCTATCATTATCCCTTCTCTCCAAAACCCTGCAGCCTCTCCATATAGAGTTCCAGTTCTCAGTTTCCTCATCTGTCAAATGAGGCAGGCTAGACATGATGATCTCTAAACTTCCCCTGAGTCCTACTTCTGTGAGCATCTTACCTGGGACACACACTCTGTTCATGTCCCCACTACATTGTGGAATCAATGTATGTAGTTACACAGGAAGAAAAATGTCAATGAAATTATTTCTAAGAGAGGAGTGCCTAAAGTAAATGAGCAAGTATGTATGGCCCTCTCACATGCATCCTTTTGTCTCTTCCCATTCCAATGCATCCTCCATTCAGTCATCAAAATGATCTTCCTAAAACAAATATCTGACTCTCTCTCTCTCTCTCTCTCTCTCTCTCTCTCTCTCTCTCTCTCTGTCTCTCTCTCTCTCTCTCTCTCTCTGTCTCTCTCTCTCTCTCTGTCTCTCCCTCTCTCCTTGCCTCTGTAACATGTTCAAGTCCTTCCTATATACCAATATGATATTAAACACTAGAAATACAAAGAAAGACAACAAAAGTCATTGTCCACTAGGTCCTTACATTCTAATGGGGACTATAGCAAGTAAATACTGTAAATACTATACATATAATATAAATGAAATATTGTTCCATTATGCACTTATTTGTCCTACTTGCCAACTCACGCATAATTAGCTGTAAGCTCTCTAAAGGCAGAGCCTCTGTCATTTTTCATCTATGTGTTCCCAGCCTCTAACAAAAGCTTGAACATAGGAGGTGCTTGCTTAATAAAGGCAAATCCAATGTTTTGGACCACAGCGAATACAATGTTATACCTAGAGACAGCAACCCAAGTTCAAATTCAGCATGAGGCCCTGGGAAAATCAACTAACCTCTGTTTGCCTCAATTTCCTCATCTGTAAAATGGCACCCATCTCCTGGGGTTAGTCCTAGGACCAAATGAGATAGTCTTGTAAAGCACCTGGCACAGTGTGGCCATTTCAGAATTGCTTATTTCCTTCCTGCCTTCCTTGCCCAGTTCCCTTCGTGACTGCTTAGGTACAGTCTGTGAACACAAAAGGTAACCAACTATCTCATCCTAACCTCATTAGGGAAAGGGAAAAGATGCACTGTCAAAGGACCTGGGTTCAAATCCTGAATCTGTTACTCAATTTGTGAAACATTAAGCAAGTCATTTCAGTCCTCCTCTTTGACCTCTACATCCCGCTTCGTAAAGTGAAACATTTGGTCCCAGTGTTCTCTAAGGACCCTTCCAAATACAAAAGGATGAACTGGTGAACTCTGCCCTCTAGAACAGAAAAGTCCTAGACTTTAGAAGTCATCCTATCCTCTCCTGACCAATAGCCTAATTTGACTGTCTACTGTGTTACTATAGAATGTGATTATTTCTTTTCCTCTCTCTGTGGTATTCACATTCTAGGTATATGCCACTGGGCATTTTATTTCTGATTGCTGGGAAGATCATCGAAGTTGAAGACTGGGAAATATTTCGCAAACTGGGGCTGTACATGGCCACAGTGCTCAGTGGGTATGTCAGTCTATGGGTGGCAGGTGGCGGGGGGGGGGGGGGGGATTTGGGAAAGATTACTTTGGGGTTGCTTCTGACAAATAGTATGTGGGAGGATCTGACTTGAATCTTGCCACTGCTATTTCCTGCCTGTGTGATCTTTGGCAAGTCCAAAGAGTATATAGCAAGAGAGAACATGAGTTCAGGAAAGAAGTTGGATGGCTTTTGCATGAAATATAAATATTATTTGAAAGAAATATCTAAATCTTTCTTCAGTTGTCACCTATTTTTCTTTATTTTTTTTAAAGAAGGGACCCAGTCTCTGCTGAAAACAGGGTGCTTATTTGGAAAGAGACAAGCCCTTGTATAAGTCACTTCACATTTTTCTTGTTCTCAGTTTATCTATTAAATAAAGGAGTTCAACTGGACATCCCTAAGGTCTCTTCCTCAAAATCTTTGATGACATGATGACATCTGTAAGTCTGTTTCCTCATCTGTCAAATGGGGGGTCATGGACTAGATGATCTCATAGGGTCTGTCCAACTCTAGATACTTTGAACACCTATTTTTTTTAAATCAGCCTTTCTAAGTACAAAGAGAAAGTTCTAAGATTAAAGATTCTGGATCTGCTCTTTAATTGCTAATTTGGAAATGGTTTGCACCACATTAATTGCTGGGTTTGTGGAGAATGAGCTCAAGGTCTCTTAGTTACTCAGAAATCATTCTCTGAGAACAACAGGTAGAATTTTAGGGACATTATAAGGAAATACTCTTCTCACACGTGGCATCTCTTGGTTATCCAAGTGCCTTCCAGGGTTTAGCTCTGTTCATATAGCCTGTGATACTCTCCAGGCAATTATACTAGTTATTCTAGTAAGACCAGACCATATTCTATAGTCTTTGAACTTGACAAAAACATTGTTTCCACAATAAATCATCAAGGTTTATATCTCCATTATAAAGATAAGCTAACTGAGGGAGCTGTTGGTTGGCACAATGGATAGAGCACTATCCCTGGAGTCAGGAGGACCTGGGTTCAAATCAAGCGTCAGACATTTGATACTTTCTAGCTGTGGGATCTTGGGCAAGTCATTTAACCCCATTGCCTCACCAAAAAAAAAAAAAAGATGAGGCTCATCGTGGTTAAATGATGTACCCAAGGTCACACATCAAGAGACCCTTGAATGCTACAGGGGAAAAACAACTGACATATCTAGGAAGACCTGTGTTTTTGTCCCACAATTGACATATACTGACCGGTGATGCTGGGATCCATTACATAAATATTTGGGTGTACTGAGACTGTAAATTTCCAAAAAGTTGATTACATTTTGGTAGAGAGAGGTTCCTAACCTCAGATCTCTCAGTGAAATTATAGGTCCAATCTCAGTCCCTATGCCCACCTAGCAAGGGCCTGTCCAAGCCTGACTCCTAACTCTTTTAAGCCAAAGTTGCTCTGAAGGACACAGATTTTATGTCAACCCATTACTTGAACCAAAAAGTTCACTGTTACTTTATTCACCTTCACTCCAAATAAGACTATGAATAAAAAACTAAAGTGCACCTGTTTATCATTTGTTAAGTCTGCTTGTAATCCTTGCTATGAGTTCCTTCTGAGAAAGGAAACATTTTCAGGCTAGTATAAAATGCTACTATTTTAACTGTAAAGCCCTTTCCCACTCCCTCCCTATAGAATTCCCGTCCATAAAAGAGGATTTTAAAGCAAATGGCCTTTAAGGTCCCTTCTGGCTCTACTATTCTAAAATGTATAGGCATGCTGGGTGCAAGTTAGTTCTACTATGGCTCTAATGATTGCTGTTCCATTATTCTTGCTATATTATGCTGAGGGATGATTCCCCAACCTTCCACAATTCACTCCAACTCTTTGAATCTCAGGTTTCTAATCTGAAAAATAGAAATAATATTTGTAACTGCCCACCTCTCAGAGCTAGTTTGAAAAATTCTTGGCCTGGAGTCCATGAATTTTTTCTTAAGACAGTTGTTGCAATATATTTTATCTCCTTTGTAATTTTATTCATTTAATCTTTTGCATTAAAAAACACTGTTCTGAAAAGGGTTACATATGTAGGGTTCCCCCAGATAGTCAGAAGGAACCATGTTACAAAGAAGATTAAGAAATTAAAAGTGATATCTAAAAACAAAATGCTATATCTAAACATAAAAACATAAAAAGTGATATCTAAAAACATAAAATGATATAGAAATTTGTTGTTGTTTAGTCATTTCAGACACCTCCAAATATTCAGGTCCTATTTGGGGTTTTCTTGACAAAGATACTGGAGTGGTTTGCCATTTTCATCTTCAGCTCATATCTAGCATTTTATATATAGCACTTTGTTTTGCAAATTTGTTTTTTATTTATCATACATGATCTCATTTGATCCTGACAACAACCCTATGAGTTAACAGTATTATTTATCTTCATTATCTTCATTTTGTACATGAGGAAAATCAGACTAAGAAAAGGAAATTCAGGCTAAATAACTTACCAGGAAACTTACCAGAGTCACATTGCTAATAAGTGTCTGAATCAGGTTCTGAACTCAGGTCTTCCTGACTCCAGATTCAGCCCCATTCACTCTCCCACCTAACTCATAGAAGTTATTTTTTAAAAATTTTCTGGACCTGTGATTCATTAGCATAGGGATTGCATAGTGTACAACAAACATCTGTCTGCCAGTATAGATCAACAACTCACTTACAACTCACAGAGCTATCTGGTGTCCAATGATTCATAGTCTGTCACACAGCTAATATGTGCCAGAGACAGTATTTGAACCCAACTCTTCTTTACTCCAAGGCTAACTCTCTATCCCCTACTTTTTATTCTGAAAGCTTTCACTGCTATTAATCACGATTATTATTATTATTATTATTAAAAACCCCAAGTTCTCAGGCATGAGCTATGAACTCTGCCTTCATATCTGATGACTATGTCCAGATCACTCCAACTGATTTCATCCTTGTGCAAACAATATTTACTTTAAAATATATTTACTATATTTACTAAATTTACTAAATTACTAAAATGTATTATATATATATTAAAACTATTTACTATAGGCTTGGGGCAGCCAGTTGGCACAATGGATAGAGTACTTAATAATTGTGTGACCTTGAGCAAGTCACTTAACCCCATTGCCTTGCAAAAAGTTTTAAAGGATCACTTTGTTCTGGGAATGTCATCTGCTGATTTCTTTCCCATCTCTTCTGTGTCCCTAGATTATGTAACTCCAGTATCCTAACTAAATTGAGGATATTTTCTTTGGAAAGGGCTAGAGACAGAAAAAAAAAGGAGTCTTAAAATATGACATTTTAAAAAACAAGACATGCCTGAGAGGTTGAAGTCTTCCTTGGACTATTTGACTGTGTCTATCTGTGTGACAATGTGGGGCAGTAGAAAAAGTAGTTAGGAAGCACTGGACCTTTTCATGCAAAAGCCATCCAACCATAGTCTTGGTTCTCACACAGCCATGTGACCTTGTGTAAGTCACTTAACCTCCACACCTAAGTTTTCTCATCTATAAAATAGGATTGGGGAAGGCAGGGATATACCTTATTTATAAGGTTGTTGTGATGAGCAAATGAGATGAGGTATGTGAAAATGTTTAACTAAAGTATAGAGTTTCTATATAGCTATAAGGAGATAAATAGACCTGAGTCAAGACGATAAAATTCTGTCTCTGGTGTATATCAGATGTGTGATCTTGGGAAAATCAATTAACTTCTAAGTGTCTCCAGGCAAATCTTTAAGATTAAGTTATAAAATGCTGACCTAGATTAGTGAAAGGAGTTTTATACACCAAGAATTTCTCACATCAAAAAAATCATAGTTGTAGTTATATCTACACAAATGGATATACATACACATACACACATTCATATACACTTATTCAAAACACTTTAATGCTTTGATGAATCTATTATCCTAGTAAAAGTGGATACACCTCCCACCAGCATTATTATCTATAAAACTGTCTCTCTTTGTTTGCAGGCTTGCCATACATTCCATTGTAATCCTCCCACTCATCTACTTTCTAGTTGTACGAAAGAACCCTTTTCGGTTTGCCATGGGGATGGCACAGGCTCTGCTCACAGCCCTCATGATCTCTTCCAGGTAAATAAATAAATATATTTTGTTTTCCTGAAAACAAATGTGATCAAAGGAAGTCTCATGTCTATCTGTCCCTTTCTCTATTTTATAATGGCACATACAAAAACACTAGAAATGCCCTTTAGGCTGAGAAATGATAGTATCTCTTGGGAGTATCTCTTTGTGTCTCTGCCTGAAAATATATTTTTTTCTCCCACAAATGTTTTTCCCCTTTCCTAGTATGAAACAGTTAAGAATTTATTGTATTTGTAGAGGTATTAACACTCTGAATTTTGTTTCCTGGAATTATTGAAGGGTGAGTTGAATGCTTTATACTCTAAGATTAACCTTCTAGGGGCAGCTAGGTGGCACAGTGGATAGGACCTGGAGTCAGGAGTATCTGAGTTCAAATTCGACCTCAGACACTTAATAATTTCCTAGCTATGTGGTCTTAGGCAAGCCACTTAACCTCATTGCCTTGCAAAAAAAAAAAAAAGATTAGCCTTCTAGAAGCAAAAAGCCTCAATATTTAAGTAGTACCTGGCTGGCGTTCAGTAACTATGAACTGGTTTCTTCTTTTGTTTTTCAGCTCAGCAACACTACCTGTTACCTTTCGCTGTGCAGAAGAAAAGAATCACGTGGACAAAAGAATCACCAGATTCGTTCTGCCCGTTGGTGCAACAATCAATATGGATGGAACTGCCCTCTATGAAGCAGTTGCTGCTGTGTTCATTGCACAACTCAATGACTTGGATCTGGACATTGGAAAGATAATCACCATTAGGTGGGTTGAGGGTGTTGCTCCAATGTTCATCACTATTACTGGTAGCTTCCCTATAAAGTACTTGGGAAGAAAACTCAAGGAATTGGATATTGTTCAGTTAAAGTTTGTATTCCTTTGACTTCTACTCTGTATAGTCTCATCTCCAATCCATATAATGGGATCTCAGCCACTGCAGTTTGATCCAAAGGCATCCTCTGTTCTATACAATACAATACTATACTAAACCTACTCTGTAGTTGACTTGAACTTTTGGGTCTAAAAACAGGTTGAACTTCTTCCCCCTCCCCATTCATGTTGGTTTGTTGTTGTTCAGTTATTTTTCAATTGTGTCTGACTCCTCTTGACCCCATCTGTTATTTTCTTAGCAAGGATATTGGAGTCCTATACCATTTCCTTCTCTATCTCATTTTACAGATGAGGAAACTAAAGCAAACAGGGTTAGGTAATTTGACTCGGGTCACAAAGCTAATAAGTGTCAAAGGTTAGATCTGAACTCAGGAATAAGAATGTTCCTAACTCCAGGCCCAAAATTCTTTGAACTGGATTCCAAGAAGGTTTTCCAGATGAGAAAATTGAGGCCTTATATATGATCACATGACTTATGAGGCAGGACTAAACACTGACTCGAACTCTAGTCTTCTAGATAAGTCCCCATTTCTGAGCCTTTGTCACTTTCTAAATGTTCCTTTCCTCATCTTGGTTCTACATTTTCTAAGTGCCTCTAATTCTTTACCCAGACTACTAGAATAGGCCTTGTGCCTATATTCAGAACAACCAAGATACACATGTATATTTATTCATTATACTTTAGCCATACACTTAAACCACACTCAGCCACTGGCACTACCCCAATAATAATATGTGAGACACATAGCAATTGTTTTGCTTATTAAATTCAGGGTTCCACCCAGGAGCTCTTTGACTTCTCTAGAGAAGGTACAGAATTCTACCTTGCATGTAGTAGATGCTTAATTAATGTTTCCTTAATTGAACTCATTCACATTCCCTTCTGGTTACTCTGTCATCCTTTAAGGCAGCTAGGTGCTGTCGTAGTGCTAGAGTCAAGAATTGAGTTCTACTGTGTCACTTTAGGGGAGTCATTTAGTTCCTCTAGGACTTAGTTTTCTTCTAATGTCATGACCTCTAAAGTCATGACACCAGAGTAGCTAGTGCACTGGACCTAGAATCGGGAAGATCTGAGTTCAAATTCGGCCTGATGCATTTATTTGCTGTGTGACTCTGAAGTCATTTAACTGCTGTCTGCCTCAGTTTCTTTTACTGTAAAATGTGGACCATAATGTGTAGCCCAACTTCCCAGAGTTATTTTGAGGATTTAATGAAATGACATTTGTCCTTCATTATCGAAGAAGACCGTGACATCAGGGAGGTGATGCCATGACAAGTATATGAATTGGGTTTGAGTGAGGGGAGCTGTGCTAAATCAGCAGTCCCACTTTCTCCTCCAGAGTCATCTGGTTCCACTGGCCAGATATGAATCAGGATAACTGGGGATGGACCTGCTTGTGAGGCAATCAGGGATAAGTGACTTGCCCAAAACATAGCTAGGAAGAGTCAAGTGTCTGAGGCTGGATTCAAACTCCCATTCTCTTGACTCAAGGTCAGTGGCTATCCACTGTACCACCTAGCTGCCCCATCTAAAGAAAAAAATATTTGTCAAATGCTTGCTTAACCCAATGATTGTCCACATAGTAGATAATGGATGCTAATTTCCTTTTTTCCTTCCTTACTTTCTTCTATTTTTCCTTCTTTCCTTCCTTCTTCCCTCCCTTCTAGCTCTAACTCTGTGTGATGCTATGATTACTATAAGCTCTACATGGATGCACAAACAAAATCTTGCTTGACATCACAGGACTTGGCCCTCCTGAAAATCCTTCTATGTGCCAAAGTGTTGTGAAATAGCTATAAGGTCTGCCCAGGTACTAATCTTATCTAGGCTTGAATCTTAATGATAAGATCCATGATCTTTGTATCTCTTCCAATGTACAGTGCTCTTCAGGACTCCTCTATAAATGTTTATTAACTAGAATTAAATACCAGATTCTTGAGTTGCCCCATTCTTAAAAATGGTCCTGAGGATGTGAAAAGGGTTCTCTGAAAAGTTGTGTTTTCTTCCATTAAAAAAAATTAAAAAAACACTGAGTCAAAGGTATATTTCACTGAAGTCTCAGAAATCACTTAAAGGTCTCACATTTCAGGCAAAGGAAGTGGCATGTCTGGATTTTGTAGGGGCAGGACTGAGGTCAAAGTCAGAATCCTCCTTGACTCTATGTAGTCTCTCAATGCCATACCCAACCAACCTCAGTCTGCAGAATATTGGTTAATTCTTGATACATCATGGCTTCCTGCTCAGTAAGCCAAAGCATTATTAAATACAGTTGTATCCACAAAAACCACCTCCTTTGGCAAATCCATGCAGCTATAGAGTCAGCCTGTCACCTACCTACCAGGAAGAGGGAGGTTCTATGCCTCAGACATGACCAAACTGAACAATGTTGGCAGAACTTTTGAAATTTTGTAACTCATATTGAAGCTTTGTGTGTAGAAAGTGACTTAGAGATATAATAGCAACAATCTATAAAGTTTTTTAAGATTCATACTTTTCCCCACAAAAGCCATATAGAGGTGGGCAGTTATTAAGAATTATTTATCTTACCCATTTTAGAAAAGAAAAGAATCTTGAAGGTTAAATGATTGGTCCACAGTTCCATAGCTTAATGTAAGAACCACTGTTCAAATCCAGGGTTCCTGGCTATGTTCTCTTTCCATCACACCATACTACTGACAGTTCAGAAGTAGAGAGCATTTCACCTAAGAGTAGCATAGTGTAAATGCAGTGTCAAATGCCTGGTCATTTGATGTATGTGATGTCTGTGGTTTAAAGGGGAAGGAAATTCTCTGCCTCAGACTTAGGAATCCCTGGGCCCAACCAAAAACACATTAATATTCATTCTTTCTCACAGGTTCCTTTATTATTGGGCAAAATACAAGTCCAGGTTTCTTTCATACTTTAAAAAAAATAATGGTAAAGGGGTGGTTAGGTGGTGCAGTGGAGATAGATTACCAGTCCTAGAGTCAGGAAAACCTGAGTTCAAATGTGAACTTAGACACTTAATAATTATCTAGCTATGTGACCCTGGGCAAGTCTTTTAACCCCATCAACTTGCAAAAAAAAAAAATGGTAAACCATGTGATCTTGTGAAAGTCCCTTAAACTCCATACTCATCTATGAAATGGGGTGAGGGAGGCAGAGAACTATCCCATTTATAATGTTGTTGTGATTATCAAATGAGATAAGGCATTTGAAAATTTAAAGTTTCTATATTAATATAAGGAAATATTTGTACTTTGTACTGATAAATATTCTTGAAGTCAAGATGTCTTGAGTTCAAATTCTATCTCTAATACAAACTAGAGATGTGACCTTGCAAAAAAATCAATTAACCTCTAAGTATCCCCAGGCAAATCACTCAAGCTCTCATCTTTTCTCTTTCTAACCAAATAACTAGAAAAAGTAGTCTGTATGATAGATTGGGAAATGTTGTAGATATGATCTTCTGAGATTTCAGTCAAGTATTTTACAGTCTCTCATTTTATGAACAAGATGATAAGAGGAGAGGATTCAGAACTGGTGGAATGAATGAATGAACGAATGAAAAAGCATTTATTAGTACTGCTCATATATCAAGCCTTGAGTTAAGAATCAGAGATACAGAGTTTGCCTTCAGGAAGCTTACATTCTAACAAGAATGGCAGCACATAGAAAAGGTATAGGGATGGTTAGTATAGTTATAATTCCCTTTCCTTTAGCAATAGTGGTGATATTGATTTGGGGGAGGGTAAGGAGAGGTTGGCTAGTTGATTGGAGAATATGGCTGGGGAGTCAACTGAAACATGGATGAAGCTACCGCATTAATGGCTTAATATACCTAGGCATTTATCTTTATCCCTGAGCTTTTATCAAAGGTGTACTCATCACATTTTCAGATAACACTGGGAAGGATAATTTATACAAGTCAGAATCCAAAAATATTTCTGCAGGTTAAAACAATGAGCTGAGTATAAATAAATAATAACAATAAGTGTATATTGATATAATCATTGGTATGAATATAGTGCCTTAAAGTTTGCAAAGTACTTTACAAGTGTTTTCTCACTTTACCTTCACAATAACATTAGGACATAAGCACTATTATTACTATTATTATTATCATTATTATACCTATTTTATATATGAGGAAACTAGGGCAGGTAGAGGTATCTTACCCAAGTTCAAGCAACTAGTAAATGTCTGAGACCAGATTTGAACTCAGACCTCCCTGACTCCAGTTCTAGCCCTCTATCCATGTCACCACCTAGCTGCCCTCCTTGCCAAGGAGAAATGTAAAATCCTATACTTGGTTTCAAAAACAAATTTTTTTAGACATGAAATGAGTGTCTTTCCTCTAAAAGGGAGCTTGGGGGTGATAACTCAGTAGTGCAATGTAGCAGTCAAAAAAAAGTCATCAAGATGTAAGGCTACCCAGAAGGAAGAGATTGGTGCTGTACTGTACCCTTGTCAGAACAAATCTGGAGTGTCAGATTCAGTCTGGAGAAGTATATTGGGAAGTATATTGATAAAGCAAAGGATTCTCCAATTAAGACTGTGAGCAGAGATTTTTGCTTTTGTGTGGATCCTATAACTTAGGTTATATGTTTATTTTTTTTTTTTAGCTTTTTGCAAGGTAAACGGGGTTAAGTGGCTTGCCCAAGGCCACACAGGTAATTATTAAGTGTCTGAGACTGGATTTGAACCCAAGTACTCCTGACTCCAGGGCCAGTGCTTTATCCACTACACCACCTAGCCGCCCCAGTTATATGTTTCATAACAATGTCTGGCATGTGCTATGTCCTTACTGTCAAGAATGTTGAGGCGTCCCTTGAAACATAGGAGGATTCATTGAGGGCAAAAGGGTAATGTTGAGCCTGGAGAAGAGAACACTTAGGGAAGACCTGCTAGAAGTCTTCAGGTCAGATGGAAGAAGAATCTAACTTGTCCTGTCTTGTCCCAGAGAGCACAATTTGAAGCAATGAGAGGAAATTGTGTGGAGGACAATTTTGGCTAGGTGAAAGGGGAAAAAATTCCTTAGAAAATTAGGCAACATAGAATGGAATCCTTTGGAAAGTAATAGGTTCCCTCACTAGAAGCTTCAAGTAAAGTCTGGATGTGATTGCTTATTAAAAATATCATAGAGATTTTCCATTAAATAAGTATTCATTTAAAGTAGGGGCAGGAAACATCCAGCCCCCCGGACCACATAAAGCCAGGAAAATCATTTGGTCTGGCGCTACCACAACAGCCACAAGTGGGACTCAAAATTCAATAAGTTTAGCAGTTTTTTAGGGTGAATTAAATGTTTGGCTAAATATAGCTAAATGATATTACAAATATCCTAATAGCTCTTGGTAGAAAAAAGTTTCCCCATCCCTGTTTTAAAGTCTCCAGATCTTTTAACTATGACATTTTCCATGGATAGTGCACTGGACTTGGAGTCAGGAAAACTTGAGTTCATATCTGGGTTCATATCTGGATTTAGATACTTACTAGCTATGTCATCCTGGACAAATGACTTAGTCCATCTGCCTCAGCTTCCTTATCTGTAAATGGAGTTAATAATAGTATCTACCTCTGAGGGGTGTGATGAGAATTAAATAAGATAATAATCATAAACTTTTTTGTAAACTTTTAAGTGATTTATAAATAGTATTTTTTTATTTCAGCTGTCTACTTATCAACACTTTGCACTGTCCAAGATTTCTAATGACTTTCTCATAACTAAATCCAATTTACATTTTTTTCCATCAACATTGTCTTGTGGTATTTTCCATAAGGTAGCTCCCTCTCTCTGGATACTTTCTTATCCATGACTTCTATGACATTGTGTTTCGGGAGTTCCCCTCCTTTTCTCTTACCACCCTCTTCTATCTCTGTTTTGCAATATTTTCCTTTCCTCCTAATGTGACGGTCTCCCAATGATCTGTCTTTGACTTTCTTTTATTTGCACTATACTGTCTTTATTCATTCTCTACTCTCTCTTGTAGTCACTTTCATAATTATCACTAAGTAAATGTTTCTGTACTCTAGATAGAATACAGGGACCCAAAGGTCATCTTATAGATAAATTAAGATACAGATGATTTCAAGTATAAAACTTGGTGTGCTCTTTCTAGTAAGGTTTCCAAACCATTCTTCCTCTCTACTAGGTACATGACAAGATAAACAATTCACCTTTCTGAACCTCAGTTTGTTCATGTATAAAGTAGGAATAATATTTGCAATTCACTACCTTGTTAGAAAAGTATTTTGTGAACTTTACCAAATGCTTAAATGCTAAGCATTGGGCTAAGCTCTAGAAACAAAAATTCTTTTTTTTTTTTGAGCTGGGGGTTACTAATAAGCAAATTCCTTTAAGATCAAGTCATAAAGTTTTCAGAGCAGCTAGGTGGTACAATGGATAGAATACTGGGCCTGAAGTCAGGAAGATTCATCTTCATGAGTTCAAATCTGGTCTATCTATATCTATATCTATAAAATGAGCTTGAGAAGGAAATGGCAAATCACACCAGTACTTTTGCTAAGAAAACCCAAATGAGGTCATGAAGAGTCAGACCACTAAAAAATGACTGAACAACATATCTGACCATATATATCTGCCTTGCAAAGTATTCATGCCACTTGTTTTGTTTCCCCTACTAGATCATAAACTCCTTGAGGGCAGAGGCAGAGTCGAATTCTTCTTCCTCTGCCCCCAACAGAATCACACACATAGATTTGAGAAAGTTGCAATAAAAGTCAGGTGAGCCCTTAAAAGGAAGATGACATTTCTAACTCCTTTTCCTGTGTTTATGCTTTGGCCACAGTGTCACAGCAACAGCTGCCAGCATTGGAGCTGCAGGAGTGCCCCAGGCAGGACTAGTCACCATGGTCATTGTACTGAGTGCTGTTGGCCTGCCAGCCGAAGATGTCACTCTCATCATCGCTGTGGACTGGCTTCTGTGAGTTGCATTTTTCTGACTTGAAATCAACTATAACAATCTCATTGTTTTTAATGGGGTGGGAGGACAATTTTCCAAATTTTCCAAATTTTCCAAATTGGTCCTTCTCTTTTAAGATGGCCAGGGAGCCAGGTGCTGCTCTCTTAATTTCTTCCCAATCAGTCTACCTGATAAGGTGCTTAAACATTAACTCATCATAATAAAGATGAGTGCTGATTTTAAAATACCAATAAATAGTATCACCATCATGTAATCTGATATGGTTATGCTCAAGGTTAGATGTCAGTTATGGGACAAAAAGACAGATAGTAATGAGTTTAATAACTATCCATGGTTTCACATCTATTCCCAAGGTACCTCCTACTTTGTCCTAGACCTTAATAAATCTATTGATCATAGCATTTTAAAGCATGAAGAGTCATAGGATTTGCATAAAAGATGCCTTGGAAATTATCTAGTCCAAATCCTTCAGTTTATTGAAGAGAACAGACACATAAAGGACAAATGACTTACCAAGATGTCACACAGATGGCATGTAGCAGAGTGGGGATCCAAACTCAAGTCTTATGGTTACAAATGCAGTGTTCTATATATTTTGGTGATATTGGACTCTAAATCAACTCATTTTATAGAAAAGGATGCTGAGTTAATACAGAGGGAAAGCCCTTGCACATGATCACATATTGTACATCAAAGCAAAACTCAAACCCAGGGCTTCTGTCTCTAAAGCTAGTTTTTCCCATGACCCAACAACTGCCTCTTCTACAAACAAAAGTGCCCTGGATAATTAGGTAGGAATCTGAACTCTAGAGGGATGCTACAATACAAAGCTCCACATGAGTCCTATTTCTACCTCTTTAGGGCCTTCAAGGAGTGAGCTTGAACTAGACACGCCACCAGTGGGAAAGTATGTTTTGCAGTTTAGGGCAGCTAGGTGGTACAGCGAATGGACAGAATGCTAGGCCTAGAGGCAAGAAGATTTGTCTCCCTGAGTTCAAATCTAGCCTCAGATACTTATTAGCTGTGTGATCCTGAGCAAGTCACATAACCCCATTTGCTTTAAGTTTCCTCATCTATAAAATAAGCTGGAGAAGGAAATGGAAAACCACTCCAGTGTCTTTGTCAAGAAAACACCAAATGGGGTCACAGAGTTAGATATGACTGAAAAACAACTGAATTTAAGAAATCTAGTAGTAGAATAGGCTGCTAAGTCATTTTATGTGTTGTTTTCTCATCAGAATGTAATTTCTCTCAAAAAAAGATTAGTTTTCCTATCTTACTTGTATTTATATTCCCAGTATTTGGCACATAGCAAGGGTTTAATAAATGCTCTTTGACTTGACTTGAAGACTGATTATTTTACAGATAAGACAACTTGAGACCAGTGAGTCTCAGTGACTTGCCCAAAGCAACATAAAAGTCAGAGGTATGATTTGAACCCAGATCTTCTGATTCCAGAATCTATACAATCTCCCTCTCTTACTTTTCCCACTCATTACCCAAAGCATTCATTTCTGAGACACCTACAAATTTAAGCTGTCAACTGACCCAAAGGAGGGTCAATCAATCATTGACAATACACTCTGTGTTCAATTTTGGCACAGTCTAGACTGACATAAATACAATATTTGTGAGCACAAGCTAATTTGGTCTACCTGCAATTTTCACAAGACTGAAGCTTTGTTCAACTTTTGGCAGCCAAAGTCATTCACTTTTCTCTGAAGCCTCAAAATTTGTCACTCTCTGAGGATTCAAATTCCTTGAATGACCTGGGAAGGAAGTTTAGAGAGGTCGTGATAGCCATCTTCAAGTATGTAAAGGACTGTCCTGTCTCTCTCTCCTCCTCCCTCCCTTCCCCTCAGAGTTTTGAGCTAGGAATGAGAAATGGAAGTGGCAAAGAAGTGGATCCAGGCTTGATGTCAGGAAAAAAATATCCTAACAGTCAGAACTGTACAAAAATAGAATGGCCTTCTCCATGAGGTGATGAGTTTCCATTCACTGGAGGTTTTACACTTTTCAGTTATGTTGGTCTGATGATTCTTGTTCAGGTATAGATTGACCCAGATGGCCTCTGAGTTCCTAATAAGAACTGATTCTACAAAAGTCCTAGCACCTCCTATTTCCTTTATGGAACAAATGCCAAGCCTTGTCTATTCTGCTTAGACAACATTTCTCACATTCATCCCCTTCTCTCCATTCACATGTGTTTCAGCCCTTATCACCTCTCTCTGGACTGTGCCAACAGGTACCTAATTGGTCTCCCTTTGTCAAGTCTCTCCACACTCTAACCCATTCTACACAAAGCTGCCAGAGAGATATTCCTACTGTATATTTCTGACCTCCTCACTCTCCTACTTGAAAAGCTCCAGTGGCTCTCTTCTGCCTCTCCAATTAAATACAAATGCTTCTGTCTGGAATTTAAAGTCCTTCACAATCCAGCTCCCGCCTACCTCTCCAGGCTTATTACATATTACTACTCCCTTTCACACATTCTCCACATCCCATGTTCATGTCTTTGTATAAGCTGTGTTCCATTCCTAGAATACACACCTTCCTCATCTGCATTCTTTAGAATTCCTACTTCCTTCAAAGTTCAAACTAGGAATCTCTAACAAGGGACCTTTCATAATTCTAATTCTCCACCCCCCCAAAAAAAATCTTTGTATTTACTTTGACTGTATTTTGCAATTACTTACATGTACATGAGTTCTTTTTTCTCATAGAATTTAACTCCTTAAGGAATTTCATATTTGTTTTTGTATCACTAAGCCTTAGCACATAGTAAGATCATAATACATGTTTTATTGATCAATGTATCAAATTTCTGTCTCCATATGCCAACTTTGGTATTAACCACTCTAACTGGTAATTAATAGTTAATGAAACAATCCAAGTATAAATGAATTATTAGTTAATCCAAAAAAAGGATCAATGAGCTTCCCAGTTAGTCAAAAAACTCTGAATACATAGTAAAGCAGATTTTTAAACCCCCAAAATAGTTAAGCCTGAAAAGTTATAATTATTAAAATTTAATTAAGTACAAATTATATTTTTATTAATTATATTATTATAAATTATTATTAATTATAAAAATAATTAACCAGAATACAAATGAAGGTAATTAATTTCTAATTGGTCAAAAGTTTATGGGCTCTCCAAGGTGGAAAGGGGAAAAGTAAATTTTGGTACAGTCGATAGGGGGATGTGTAGGTATGAAAATATATTGATTAATTACATCCACCTGCATGTATGAAACATCTAAACATATAATCTAGCAGAAAAACAAAAAATGAAGAATGCTTGTGATGAAATCAATGTTCAGATATGTTATCTGACTGGCCCTGATTCTCACACAAAGCTAACTGCATTTTGTATATTTTCACCACTATGATACATTAGAAAGAACTCTGGAATTAGCATTTGGGATGCCTGAGTTTGAGTATGGGAAAGTTGATATTTCATTTTTTGGGTGAGTGGGGATTAGGAAGCAGAAGTAAGACAAGGTATTAGCACACCCCAAATTTTAAGTCAATATTAGAATACATGTGAATTAAAAATGAGTGTAGACAAGGCAATTTATCTCTTCTTATCTATAAAATAGGAACCTTATTTAAGTGTGAATATCAGAGAGTACAACTTTCTAGCATTAAAATCATGCAAATTTATTTTTTCAATGTTAAAAAGTATCTTTCTTGCATATTGTAGAATAAGCAGTTACCTACAGTCACAGCTTTGTTGAGAAACCATTGGCTCCAGGGTGTTTTATAACAAAGTCTATTGGTCTAATCCTGAATTTCCATATGTACCCTTATACTTCAGCTTCAGGCAATCAACAAATATTTGCTAAATATCATTTGTATACTGCCTCAGGGACTAGCGATATAAAGAAGAAGAATAAAGAAACAGGCCCTGCTCTCATGGAGTTTACAATCCAACTGGTAGGGGGTAGGGTGTGTGTGTGTGTGTGTGTGTGTGTGTGTGTGTGTGTGTGTGTGTTTGTGTGTATACAAAGTAGGGCAATTCAGTGGCACAGTGAATAGAGTGCAAGCCTGAAGTCAGGAAGGCTCATCTTCCTGGGTTCAAATATGTACTCAAACACTTAGGTCACTACTGTGACTCTGAGCAATTCACTTAATCCTGATTAACCAATCCTGATTTCCTCTTCTATAAAATAAGCTAGAGAAGAAAATGGCAAATCACTCCATTATCTTGATCAAGAAAACCCCAAATGGGGTCATAAAGAGTCAGACATGACTGAAATGACTGAACAACAAGTGTAGTATATATCTGAGTAGAGAGATACTTATGGCAGGGAAATCAATTATAATGTTTCAACAATAGTCTGAGTAGTGATGAGGGCTTGAATGAAAATGGTGACTGTGTATGGACAGAAGGGGATGTATGAGAGAAATATGGAAGTCAAATTGGTAAGATTGGACAATTGATTGGATTTGTGGAATGAGGGATATTGAGAAATCATAGTTGACAGAGGTTGCAAATGGATATTTGAAAGGATCATAATGACAGAGGGTTAGAGCTAGAAGGATCCTTAAAGGCCATTAAGCCTAAATCCCTCATTTTGCAGATGAGGAATCAGAAGCCCAGGGAGGCTTGTTGAAGTTCACATAGATCTTAGTAAATACTGAACTGCAAGTCCACCACTCTATCCATTATCCCATATAAGTTATGCTGTTAACAAAAATAGATAAGTTTAGAAGGTGGTTATATTTAGAGAAAAAGATGAGTTGTTTTGGGGACATGCTGAGTTTGAGATGCTTGTGGGACATCAAATTCAAAAAATCCAATAAACAATGACTAAGACTAGACTTGAATCAGCCTAGAGATGATAACGAAATCCATGAGAGTTAATGAGATCCATCAGTTAGGGTATAGTGAGTGAAGTGGCCCATGAGGGGAGCCCAAGAGAGTGTCTTGGGGGTTAACTAAAGTTAGGGGACATGGTATGAATGATGATTCAGTAAAGATCAATAAGTCTTTAGATCAGAAAGGAAGGATCAGAAAGAAACCTGAGAGTAGAGAGTAGTTAGAAAGGGATGAGCAGTTTCAAATGATTCAGAGAGATTAAGAAGAATGAAAACAGAGAAAAGGCCTTTAGATTTGGCCATTAAGAGATGTTAGTTAACTTTGGAGAGAATGGTTTCAGTTGTACAATGAGAGATTGTCCCGAAGTGAATTGGCTTGTTTCAGGAGATGTGTTCCTTCATTAATGATCTTCAAACAAAGATCAGGTAGCTCCTTATCAGATACTTTGTAGAGGGAATTCTTTTCCAGGTCTAAGCTGAACAAAATGACCACTGAGATCTATTCCAACTCTGAAATTCACTGATTTGCTAACTTGACTAGAAATTAAATAGTACAGTGTCCTGAGAGAAACAACAACAAAAAAATTTCAATTCTAACCTGAGGACTCTGTCTTCTAGGGACCGCTTC
Source organism: Macrotis lagotis (assembly GCF_037893015.1). Classification (NCBI taxonomy): domain Eukaryota; kingdom Metazoa; phylum Chordata; class Mammalia; order Peramelemorphia; family Peramelidae; genus Macrotis; species Macrotis lagotis. The sequence goes on from NC_133665.1 coordinate 68,050,835, forward strand.
AGGACCATGGTGAATGTCCTCGGTGATGCATATGGAACAGGAATCGTGGAAAAGCTTTCTAAAAAAGAACTAGAGCAGATGGACGTCAGCTCTGAAGTCAACATCGTGAACCCCTTTGCCTTGGAATCCACAATACTTGATAATGAAGATGCAGAGACCAAGAAATCTTATGTCAATGGAGGCTTTGCTATAGACAAATCTGACACCATCTCATTTACTCAGACATCACAGTTTTAGAGCCCCTTCCATACCCAGGTCTGGGAACATTTCAGGACATCACCACAAGAGGGATCTCTCAGCAAATTAAAACAAAAGGGGAAAAAAGCAATTAGCCAACCCAAGTGCTTTTGATTTGTTACCCAGACTTCCAGATTATTTTCTATATTGGATGTTCAGCTCTTACTCCAGAAAATAGAGGAAAAAGGAGGGAGAGAAAGAAGGGTAGATGGACTAATTAAGAGAGATGATTTATTTGTATTTAAAAAAAAAATGTCACTGCTGGAATGTGGAAGCATGTAAACCAGTCACTGTCGGAATCACAGCCGTTAAATGGAGCAAAGATTGTTCAGTTTTCTCGGGCATAGCTAAATTTTTTGCTTTTTTTTTTTAACTCTTCTGCCATTCTGAGCCCAGGACTTTATTTGAACTCTCTTTTGATAGGCTTTCTCTTTAAACATTCTCTTTTTTTTGGCAAATTATACTGCATCAAACAGTCCACTGGATAATGTGCCAAACTTTCCATTTTGTACTTGTCTGAAGCTAACTACTTTTGAAAGAAAAACAGACCAGCAGAATTCTAAAATAAACATTTTAAGATAGGGGCAGGGGGGGAAGAGAGGACTCTTGTTTTATGTTTTTAAAGTACCATGTTAGAAATCTAGGAACTATTAACTCCTCTACCATGTTCATTGTTAAAAGGTCTATTATATACAATTTTTATTTCAAATAGTTGCCAGAAATGAAACTTGAATGTGAAATCTCAATGTGAAATGTTTTCCCTTTTCTTAAAAAGCAACTACAAAGCTACTGTTATTTAACTTGGGTGGCATGTGGGCCACTCTATCAGTGACACAGAAGAGAGAAGTCTGGCTCTTAGAGAAAACATCGCTATGTATGAATTCCAGGACAGATGGAGAGAATGAAGATGACTAGAAGTGGCCTAGTCAATGCTTTAGGATTTTCAGAATTTAGCTTTTACAGAGGAAAAATCCCCTCATTCCTGCTCTGTATTAGACAAAAAGTATACTATATAGCCACTCACAGGCCAGAGCAGTTTTTAACTTTGTTTCTTAGAATCCAGGGCCCTTCCATCTTTGTCTTTTTTGTTTTTGCATATATATCTAGGTCTGAATGAAAGGATCAAGCTGCATCAGCTAAGCTGTATTTTACTAAGTGTCCTGGCTTGAACAAACCATGAGGACCAAAAAAAGACTGTGCCTATGATGGATTTCTGAAGAGAATAAGCTCCACAGTGTCTGATGTTTGTCTGCAATACCCCAGGGGAGTCTCTTCCATTCTTTTATCCTCATTATTCTCCCCTGGGGAGCTGTCTGGCTCTACTGGTCATCATTCTCCTGAAATATAAGGAAGCTCATACTTTGACTCTCCTTCATTTGTAAATAATGCTTAGGAAAAAACTGTACTTACACTGATGTCCAAAATAATCAAGTTTCTGCAGAATTAGTCCATTTCAACCTATACTTTTATATTTTAAATAATCAGGAAATGTGCCAAAGAAACAATGAAAATAAAATAAATGTAGGTATAGACTGCACCTTAAATTAAGTTTGTGAGATTTAAAAAAAAAACCTGTATGTAATCTCAATCCCAGAAAATCTCCAGTGTGATGCTCTGTGAATTTTAGAATCTCAGTATTGATGTTGTTTATATGAAATAAAGTTCTCTCTCTAAACAAAGAAAATAACTCCTCCTACCTTGACCTTGAATTTACTCATTAGTAGCACTAAGGTTTCTGGGGTTGTTTATTAACTGGGGATTATCTTTGTTTAGGAATCAGTTTGTTATCTGCTTCCTAATTGCACTATGCTGCTATTAACTCATAAATGAGAATGATGTTGCCATTCCAATCTAAATAAATGATCTCCTTCAACATTTTCCCCCACCCCTTCCTTCCCTTCTCCATTTATTTATATATAGAAAGTTATAAAGGTAAATCATTTCTCTTTTATAAGGGATCATAGATCTGAATCCAGAAGGGACCTTAGAGGTCAACCTCTTCAATACCCTCATTTTGCAGTAGAGAAAACTGAGGCCGGGGTCGGGAGGGGGGGGGCAGGGCAGAGGCATAAATGATTTGCTCAAAGTCACAATTAGGAAGTATTAGAATTAGGGATCTGAACTTAGTCCAAAGCCACTATCTTTCTAAACTATTCTTTTCTACCTACCACCACTTTCTCCACTTGCCTACTATATAATGCCATGCAATCAAAAAAGATGCTGCAAAGTCATTGTAGATTAAAAGCCTGATATCTAACACATAGTACCTAGCTATGTTGGCTTATACATTGCAATGCAAAATACAAAGCATGTTCTTTTGCAAAGTTTTTTAATTTAGTTCAGTGAATCCCCACAATGACCTTATCAAGTAAGTAATGCAAGTATTATTCTCATATTACAGATCATGGTCTCCAAGGGGGTATGAGCTAGGAAATAGAGGATCTGAGATTTGAAACCAGGCTCTCTTCTCACTACATACTACCAAATTAGACACAAATTAACATTCTCTGCAAGCCGAGTGTATAGTGTCAAGAATTTGAAAAGAACTATCTCTTTTAATCAGCATGTTCTGTATATCTTAGAGTCAGAGGACCTCGGTTGGAATGCCAACCCTACTACTTAACTAGTTCTCTATATATGATCTTTGGAAAAGTTACTTCATCTCTTTGAAATACAAAGTGCTCCTCAAGTGGGTCATTTCTAAGTCCCCTTTAGCTTTCAATTCTGTAAGTTTGTTGCCAGGCAATTGTGAGATAGAGAAACCACATTCAAATTCCAGCTTTTTCACAACCTACATGACTTTGAGCAAGTCACTAATTTCACTAAGCCTCAGTTTCCCCATATGAAGGGCTAGATTAGATGACCTCTAATATCTCTTACAACTCAGTTTATGACCCTATGATCTTTTCTCCTTGCTGTGCTTTGAAAATAGTACAGGAGGGGCAGCTAGGTGGTGCACTGACCCTAGAATCAGGAGGACCTGGGTTCAAACTTGACCTCAGACACTTAATACTTACTTAGCTGTGTGACCTTGGGCAGGTCACTTAACACCATTGCCTTGCAAAAACAAAAATAAATCTATTGCTCTAAAAAAATAGTACAGGAGATTGCAGGGAAAGGAAGAGAAAATTAGTCATATAATGTTCATTGTTATCTAATGGAAATCATAGGGTCTAAAATTTCGTGCTATCTGAAAGTGCTTAATCATATTTTGCAATCTTAATCATGAAAAAACTATGCATTCTCATAATGTCATAATACTGATCTTAACTATTCTGATTTGGACTATGGAACAGATCAAATAGGATCATCCAATTTTTTATCTGGAACAGGATTTAAGAGTTCACACCCTTCCTTTATTTCACAGATGAAGAAATTGAAGTTCAGAGCCAAAAATCACACAGATAATTAAGTGGTAGCACCAGGATTCAAACCCAGGTCCCCCGACCTCAGATCCAGTGTTTACTCTAGGACATCACAGTTTCTGCCTCCTGACTCTACAACCCAGACAAGCTCCTCTACAATAGCTACCCCAAGAAATGTGGTCTGGTTCCTAACCTGCCAAAGTGTCCCAGAACCTTACGTATCTTTTCATTGTTTCTAGTAAATCAATAAGGACTTTAACAAATATTTTGTGAATGCCCATCTTGTCCCTCCAGTTGTTATGACAGTTCAGAACTGGTGGGCTACTGACCTTTCACTCAAAATGCATTACCAGTGAGGGGGCTCCCTATTGTAGTACAAAACCACCAGTGGTCATTCCACAGCACCACAGTTGTCAACAATAAAGCAGAAACATCTAGAGTGAATTACAAACACCTTCATAGGTCCAGTGTTAGAAAGGACCTCAGCAACTATTGAGTTCAGCTCTCTCCTTTCAGAAATGAAGAGTCTAAAGCTGAGAGAGGTTTGACCAAGTGGTCAAACCTAAGGTTTCACTAATTGTGCCAGAAGAGGAATTTGAATCTCAAACTTCCAGGGTCACTGTTCATTCTACTGTACTTAAGTGATCTTGGACTAAATTAAGACTAAAACTTGAGAGAGGTAATAAAGGATGGGATTACTAACAATGAATAGGATCAGTGAACTTAAAAACACAAAGAATGTAGTGAACATTGGCCACCGAACTAAAAGTTTTAAGGTCTGTAAAGTATTTTACATTCATTATTTCACTTAGTCCCTACAATCCCCTTATGATATTAGAGATTGGCATCATTTCCTTGTTACTTAGAGACCATGCAGTTTAGTGGGAAGAACAGTGGATACAGAAAATCTGGGTTTAAAAATCACATCTTTATGTGACCTTGAACAAACCTTAATCTCTCCAGGTCCACAATTTTATGATGAAGATGCTTCAGTCACAAAGGTATAGTAACTCATGGTCACAAATCTAATTTTTGAGAAACTAGAACTCAGTCTAACATTCTTTCTACTGGATTCTGCTTATTTGGAACTTAATGTAAAACAACACACTCATGAGAAACTTCAGTATTCCAATGAATTTGTGATCTTGTGATATGAGCATTCCTTCCAATGATGCAGATCTTCTGTGTATGTCTACCTAGCTTGTGCAATCCTGATTGATATGATTCATAAATTCTCCATGAAGGTCTACCCAAAGTGCTGGCAGATTAGGTCTCCCAGTATGAACACTCTGGAGCACATACTCTGTCCATCAGATACTCTTCACTCTCACTATGTGACCCTCCCATCTATTTTCTAATCATGAATGTATTACTCTTAAGAGGCAACACCGGCCTTAGTGGAAAGAAAGATAATCTCATGGTAAAGGGGAACTGAGTCAAAGTTCTATCTCTGACATGCTAACTATATATGACCCTGAACATGTCACTTAATCTCTCATTGTTGAGTCAGTCCTCCTAGTTTATTAGAGGAGATGAATATATATTATACACATATATACATAAATATTCATATAAATGCATCTATAAATTCTATTCTGTGTTAGTGTGCATATATCACATGTGTATGTATGTTTATACATATGTGTAAAATAATAGAAAGATAGGTCATCCCCTAGTTACTTCTCCTATGTAATTCCTTGTTAGCAGAATTAGCTGTAACCCTCATACATCTACCATGTGTCTTTTCATTACCCATTAGGTAATCTTTTAAAAATCAAACATATCTCTTCTAATCAATGAATTTCAAGTATTTCGGAGTGAGAGGATCTAGGTTTGAATCCTCTCTCTAGTTCTCAGTTTCCAGCTCTGAAAGAGAAGATAGGATTAGATGAATTCCTCAGGCCCTTCCCAGCTGTTTGAATACTATGATCTTAGTTGTGTTGACATATGAAACATTTAAGCACATGTGCTTACATTTGCATCTTGTCTCCTGCTTTACTTTGAAACCAGAACAGGAAAGAGGAAATTATAATGTTAAGGCAAGAGGGCCCTAAAGCACAGGAAAAAAAAATGACAATAAACTTTAATAGCACTGCAGCACACATTTGGATGCCAATTCCCCCTTTGAAGTCATAGAGTACACTAGTGGCATTACTATTGGAGTATTTGAGGCTGAAAATCTTCCATGTGCTTGGTATACACAATTCATTAAGTCTTAGAGCTGAAAGGGACCTAAGAGAAACTTAGGGATCTTCTTTTCCTGGTTGCCCATCTTTTCATCTCCCTCTTGATGCTTTTCCACATCTTTCCTCAAATGTGACTCCTCGAATTTAACATAGTACATCACTTATGGCTTCTAGGGGAGAATATATTCTTCAGCCTGGCAATATTAGTATATTTTGTGAGATAAAGAAGTACACGTATTTAAAGAAAACTCATTTTTCTGACATTTAGAAAAGAGAGCAGGTTGAAAATAATTTTTGAGAATTGAACATTTAACTTGGAAAAGGACAAGATTTATTCATTTATGTTTTCTCTGAATAAAGTAGTGTGGGAAGCTGAAACATCTTTATTCATAATTTTCCTACAGTTGGCAATACCTAACTATTATGGTTAGTTAATAGGAGAATTGTTTGTGATACCAACATGGCTCCAGATTCATGAATTTTAAAACTTTTCATGATTTCTTTCCACAGTTATATTAAATATCTATATGTGTAGATGAGAAACTAGATGGCATAGTACATGTTAAACTAAGTGTTAATCTAGAATCAGGAATTTGCATTCATACACTACCTCTGTCACCTAGTTGTGTGATCATAGGCAAAAGGCTTAAATTCTATGAAGCAACTTTCAGAAGCTTTATCTACTAAAAGGCTGCCTCTGATCTGTGGGTGGAGTCCAGTTCTCACCCTGATAAAATCACAGATTCTTTATAATAACCCAAATACCCTGCATAATGTTATAGATGTGATTTCACAATTCTATGACTGCTTATATTTATGTTAATAACATTAGTGTATTACAATCAGTCCACTGTAGTATAATTTGAACCGTTTTTTGAGGAATGGATCCATTGACTGACCAAAATTAAGATGGTACTTGAACTCCACTGGTGTAAATTGGACCAAGAGTCAGAGGACCTGAGTTTGAATCCTGGAGATACCAACAACCAAGTGACATGGGGCAAGTTATTTTATTTCTTTGGACTCCAGTTTCTCCATCTACAAATGGGGCTACTATTCTAGATCATTCTCTAAAGTCATCAGTTCTAAATCCTATGAGTGCATTAATAACTTTTTTCATCTGTAAAACTAGTATCAAACTTACCAACATTGTGACCTTTTACATGTAACCTCCACATGTAGACTCCAATTTCTTCCTATACAAAATAAGAATTCAACAAAATAATCTCTAAGATTCATTAAAATCTTAGAATTAGACAGCCCAGGCCATTGAACAAATAAACTCTTAAATTCTACAATCTTCTGACTTGAATCCTGTGTCTTATATAGGTATTTGATAAATACAATGCTGCTAGGTAAAAGGAAAGCATGTCAGAAAATGGAATTAAGAAATTAGTCAGACTTACAAAGACCCAGAGGTAAACTGGTAAATGTCTAACAATAGTCTCTCTGAGGGGCACCATGGATCTAGAGCCATGTCTGAAGTCAGAAGAACCTGAGTTAAAATGTTGCTTAGCACTTAATCCCAATTACCTTCCAAAAAATACTTTTAAGTTTAATCTTCATTAACATTTTCTCCATCACTTTCTTATATTTAGACAACCAACAAAACAATAAATCAAGTCCCAATTTGTAGCACTTGCTGATTTGGGGGATAGAAATATTCACACTGCAAATTTAGTAATTGGCTGTCACAGGCTAATAAAAGCTAGCTCCAGCACACGCCTAATCAAATCTCATTTCTTGCATACTCTTTGATGAAAAACAAGTCATTTAAATTCATCTCTTATCCTATAAATTGCTGGCAAGTTCCAGTCTTTATCTGTGAAAGAAATTTCAACATTAGAAATTTTTTTTTTATCAATACAGTCATTAGGTTAAACACCAAAAACAAAACAAACAAAAACCAATTATCTAGGTCTTTGAACAAATAAAACTTCTCAAATTTCAGGCTAAATCCTTGTCTTATAAACACCTTAAAGGAGGAATAAGTCAAGTCAATGTTGAGAACAACAGTGAATTGATTCAATTATCTCAATCTAAGGAAATTGCCATGTACATTTATAATTTTTTGCAAATTGTCCCAGATGAATGCTAAGATGTGAGACGAAATGAATGCCATGGAATTTCTAAACAGAATAATAAGCTGATCCAATCTAAGGATGCATCTTCATATCTTCACTTGCTTGAAAATCACTGACAAATTTATACATTTGTAGATCTGTGAGGTTTACAAAGTACTTTCCCCAAAACAAACCTGTGAGGTAACTAGTAAAAACATTATCATTTCTAATTCAAAGATTATGAAACTGAGGCTCAATGATGTGAAGTGACTTGTCCATGGTCACACAGTTAACTATTAAGTCAAAATTTAAGCCCAGGACTAATGATTCCTAACAAACCACACTTTGGACTAAGTGTGATTCAGGAGATACACAAATATTCACCTTGATATCCAATTATTAATTACTAAATTGCCAGTTTTAATTCCAAATTCCTTTTCATTTTGTTGACAAATGACAAGATTTGATACATCTCAGAGGAATTATTACTTATAATAAGAGGGACCTTCAAGTCAATTGATCTATCCCCACTTTCTATGACAAGAAAAATATTAATGATTCTTTCAAGAGACTTCTGATAATAAGCAAAAGGTGTAGAGAGACATTCAGTGATTTTGAAAAAGTCAAAAACTTTTTTAGTGTCAACCTAACTTACTGGTCAAAAGTTTTCTATTAATTTGGGTCACTGGAGAGAGCAAGAAGACATCCAATTTGGTGATAGAACTTGGATTTATAACCTTTAGAAAAAAATAGCTTTACCATTAAAGCTTGGCATTACTGATGCTGGATCATCACAGAAAACAAAACACAGTCTTGAGAAAATTTCAATTAAAATGGACCCTACTTAGAACTCAAGCTCCTATTCTCTTGATGAAACTTCTACTTATGGCTAAAATGATGTTGAGATTAAGCATGGCAGTTTCACAAAAGTTATCAGGAAATGTTTGTTGATAATTTTACATTCCCTTTCCCTGAGCAAGACATTTAAGGAAAGGCAAAGCAGTGATTCATTAGACTGGAATCATGAGTCAAAGCCTTTCCAAAGAGAAGTCTCCAGGCACAAAGTCAAAGAACTCTATTTCTCCATGGTTTATGGGTCCAAGAAAGTACACTTTCAAAGGTTATATATTGCAAGGTTGGTTGAAACAAATGGAAAGGCTCAATGACTAACAGCAAGTATCCAAGCATAAAAAAGAACAGGATCACATTGGAATCATCATTTCTCTAAATCAATGATCTCCAAATATTTTTTTTAATCTCAAAGTTCTCTCACTAATTTTTCGCCCTTGTTAGGTATGCCAGAGGGAAAATAGAATTTCCCAGTGACATTCAAAAAATTATTTTTTGTGGGTATGAGAATCAGGGATGTAATTACAGATTATAACTTCCCTGAGGGGTCAACTTTAGATTTAGAACAAAGTATTCTAACCAGGGGGTCCATAAAGGTATTTTATTTAAAATAATATTTTGATAGCTATTTTAATAAAATTGAATTCCTTTGAAAGTCTATGTATTTCATTTAATGGATTTAAAAATGTTAATCTAAGAAGGGTTCCCTGGGTGTCACCAGACTGTCAGAGGACTCCATGCTGTACAAAAAAGTTTAAAACCCTAATTTGTATTTAGGAGGAGGAAGGTAGGAAGTTGAGCATAGATATGATCTTGTTGGAGATAATCCCTACATTTATGGTTATGAAGAAGGTGGAATATATGTAAACTCATATTCTCACTCACTGATTACTCACTCAACAAAACTGAAGGTAATATAAAAGCCCCCAATTTTGATTCCACTGCTCTAAGTTACCCCTTTCACAGTGTATCAATGGTGGACCATTTTAAAAAGTTTACTTTAATCCACAACTATTCAGATATCATTTATCTTTAAGACTCCCTCAGACTTTCTTTCCAAGATGAAGCCAAGCTTTACCTTTGCAAAAGCAAAAAGAGGTCAGAAAAATTAATTTTGAGGTCTCTGTCAAAAAAAAAAAGCTTCTCTTAAAGCGAGGGAGAATGAATGAGCCTTCATCCTTATCAGAAATGGCTCAGAGAGGAAACAACATACACATTCAACAGGGCATAGAAATCTATCTTACCCTAGAAGAAAAAGGAGAGGAAAGAGTTTGGGGGAAGGGGGGGGGGGTAGTGAGGTTGGGTGATAAAGAGAGGGAAGACCATGGGAGACCATAGTAAGATACCATACACTTCTGAGGAAATGGGGAGAAATAGATTGGAGGGAAATACAGTTAACAATAGCAACTGAGGGAAAAAATATTGAAGCAACATCTCTGATGGACTTATGATTAAGGAATGCAACCCATACTAGAGACAGAGTCAATGGTATCTGAACACAGATTGAAGTACATTTTTTCCCTCTCAATTCATTTCCTTTTTTTTTTTTTAGTTTTTGCAAGGCAAATGGGGTTAAGTGGCTTGCCCAAGGCCACACAGCTAGGTAATTATTAAGTGTCTGAGACGAGATTTGAACCCAGGTACTACTGACTCCAAGGCTGGTGCTTTATCCACTACACCACCTAGCTGCCCCCTCTCAATTCATTTCTTTTGAGGTTTCTCTGTCTTTTTCTGGGGGGGGGGGGGTATGTTTACTTTCATAAGATTATTGTAGTGATGTGAAAATAAAAAAATAAAATTTTAAACTAAAAATAATGACTTCTCTTCAATGAAATCCCTAGAAAAACACTGATATGTGCCCTTGAGAGCTGATATGTCTACCAGGCATAAGAAAGTTCATGTCCTTAGTCTGACTTCATAACCACAGTATTGGTACCATCTAGTTACAAAGGAGGAGGATTATCAACTAATCCTTCCCACTGAGTCACTGCATTCTCCCAGAGTTTCAATCTGGCATTTGTCACTGGAGACCTAGCTGGTCTAGCCAGACACTCCCCAGGGTGCGAGAAAAACAGAAAGCTTATCATCATCAGATTAATCATCCAAAAACCAAAGGACCTAAAGAAAGAGATATGTCATTTAAAGAAGCATGCAGCCCTCTAGATCCCCAGCAATACAATCAATAAAATGGTCTTTCCTTCTCCCTTATTTGTCTTCCCACCAAAATTACTGCTCAATGACTCCAGATAAGACATTTGACTCTATTATTTTCTATTATGATAAGATTATAAACTCCTTGAGGGCAGGGACTGGGTTTTTTTTTTTTTGCCTCTTTTTATATCTTAGTGCTTAGCACAGTGCCTGATACATAGTAAATGATTAGTAAATGTTTATTGATTGTCTCCCCAACTGTAAAAATATTAAATTGCTTTTTTTTTTTGGTTTTTGTGAATCAATGGGATTAAATGACCTGCTCAAGGACTCACACGAACTCAGTTCCTCCTGACTCCAGAAGCAGTGCTTCTTCTATAATTAAATTTCAATGAAGATTTCAGATATTTCTCTTTCCCTAAAATATTCTCACTGCTTTGAACAGTATCATGAATGAAACAATGGGACTTTTTTAACCAAAAACTTATCAAGAGAATCAGGCAAGTGTAAACTGAATCAAAAAAATGTCATTTCAGAAAAAGTAATTAAATTCCAAAGAAAAGGAGTGAAGAGAGAGGGAAAAGGCAAGCAAGGTCAGGAGTTAAAATGTCCAAATATTTTTATCTTGAATTTTAAAATATTAAAAACAGGTGAAAAACATTAATTCTAACATATAGGATCATAGATTTAGAGTGAAGATGAGCCTCAGATATCATCTAATCCAATGGGGGAACTAAGACTAGAAGAGGTAAAGTAACTTGCCTACTATCATTCAGATAGCCAGTGGCAAATCCAGGATTCAAAGTCCTATCTTGTGATTCTGAATCCAGGACACAGTCTTTCCTCACCTGAACATTCCACTCTTAATTTCAAAATATTTCAACTTTCTCATAGCTTTTTACAATTGCTGTTAACATGTACCCTACTTCATATTCCTTTTTTGCATTCTATTTAAATCCTTCCCTTTATTTTTTCCTGTACCTCCTTCCCAGACAATTGAATTCCTCCTATCATCTTTCTCTTAGAACTCCCCTTTGAATCACAGAATTGGAGACATCGAAAATCATCTATTTCTACTCAAAAAGTCCAATTTCTATTCATACTTGCTTCCAATATAGCATTCCTAGAAAATGATTACATGGAAGAGAAAAATAGCTAGTTAGAAGATGGTGCCTGAGAAAAGAATTTGGATTTCAGGACATGATGGTGAGTAAGTGGTACTAAGGAGGACTAGTTAAAATATGTTTGTCTTTACCTCCAATTGCAGAAGGACCAAAGATGAAGCATTCTTTCTACCTGCTTTCAGAGAGTTGATACTCTTAAATGCTGAATAAGCCAAACATTTTTAAAACAAGATCAATAAGGGAATTTGCTTTTCTTGACTATGCATACTTGTTTCTTGGGTTTTCTTTTCTTTTTTTTTATTCAATTAAGGGGAGAGATTGAAAGTGAGAAAAAAATGCTGGTATTTTAAAGCAGGGATATATAACATACTTGTTATTATAATTTGATCTAGAGGAAACAGAAATAGAAAAGACAAGGAGAAGAAAGAAAAACTATATATGATGGACAAGCAAGATACCAGAAAGTTAACAGGTATAACATAGAAAGAATAATATCAATAGAGAGGATCAGTAATTCACAAGAGATAATATGCACGAAGAAAGTTAGCAGTAAAACCCACAGTCTTAGATGTCTATTCACAAATACACAAAATAGGGCAGCTAGGTGGCACAGTGGATAGAGCACTGGCCCTGGAGTCAGGAGTTCCTGAGTTCAAATCTGGCCTCACACACTTAATAATTACCTAGCTGTGTGGCCTTGGGCAAGTCACTTAACCTTACTGCCTTGCAAAAAACTCCACAAATATACGAAATAATAGATAATGAACAAAGGGAACAAGATCCCCTAAGAATTCAAGGAAGTAAGATTCAAACTCTTAACTTGTTGAGATAGGGAACTCATCAGACTATCTCTGATAGCTACATTGAATTCAAAAGAAACAAATGATACCATTTGTATAATTGTATAATGTGAGAAAATTACAGAATTGGAATGGGGAAACATGGGAGAGAGCATTTGAATATGAACCCATGGCAGAAGAAATAGGAGTGATTTGTCCATGGACAGGACATTTTGAAAGACAACTTAGATGCTTCTTGCCCCCGCAAAAAACAAAAATCATATACATAGAACAAAGACAAAGTCTAACAATGTTGGAAGTGGGTAATACTAGCTATGTGATACAGATCATAAGAGCTAGAAAGGAAATTGTCCCCCATTTTTATTATAGATGATGAACTGAGGTCTCAGGGAGGTTAAATGATCATTCAAGATCACATAGCAAATTAAATTCAGATGTAAACCTAGACCTTTTTCTCTATACCACATTTCTAGAGCTTTCTTTCTGCAGGATAAAATCTTGATTTGTCTAAACAATTTTATCTTCCAAAAAGTGAATAAAATAAAGGTGATTTTTTCTCTTCTAGGCCTGATTTTGAGTAATAAAAAATCATACTATAATAATACAATAATGATAATAATAATAATACCAGAAAGACCACTTGGTCTCTTTCCAAAAGATTAGAGAAAAAGAAAAAGAACCAATATGCTGTAAAATATTTATAGCAGTTCCTTTGGCGGTGACAAAAAACTGTTAATTTCATCAAATGAGGAATGGCTAAACAAGTTGTAGCACATGATTGTGATGGAATACCACTGTGCTAAAAGAAATTATAAGTTTGATGATATTAGAAAAATTGGATAAATTTGCATGAAATAATGAAGAATGGAATGAGCAAAACAATAAAACATTGCATGTAGCATTAATATTGTTTTAAGAACAACTTTGAGCAAATGAGTCATTTTGACTATTATGCTCAAATTAACTTCAAAAGATATATGAAAGACACTATCCAGTCAAATAACTAATAGAATGATTATATATATATATATATATATATATATATATATATATTCATATTTGTGTCTAACGGTAGCCATCTCTAGGGTGGCGGAGGAGAGAAAAAAGAAATTTAAATAATAATATATATTTTAAAGAATAGCAAACGGTACACAATAGATTAGAGTTTCATATTCAATCATCTTTTTTATTATACTATATTACGAAAATGCTTATTTTATTTCACAAATCAAAACTTAAATAAAAAAGATAACTAGAAATGTTTTTTAAATAGTAAGAGGAAAAATAAAGGCAATTCTTTAGGGGGGCACCCACTTTCTTCTGTTATACAAAATGTGATCACATTTAAAACTGGATATTTTCTCTTTAATTGTGTTGAATATCCATTAAATTGTATTAACAAAAATAAAAGATAAAAAAATCTTTTGAAATATATGTTTCTAACCTAATTAAATTTTTTTGTTTAACCTGAAAAAAAAAAGAATGCCAGAAGAATTGAGCCTCAGAATGAGCTTTGGTGAAGAGTCCTAAGAACAAAACAAACAAACAACATTGAAAAACACCAAATAATGAATATTAATAATCTTGGAGAAAAGGGTATTATCACAATGTTGGCAGTGAATGATTACAATCACAAAAGAAAAAAGAAAGAAAACAGAACTACTCAACTCATCTGTGTTCTCTTCCAGGAGAAATATCATTGAATTAGAAAGGATAAAACAAAAACTATAGAGGTGGGGAGGAGGGTCTGAAATGAAGAATAATCATATTACAGATCATAAAGAACAGAACTACCACAGAATTAGGAATAGACAACTGTATGTTCATTTATGTATTAACAAATGAGTTATATGTATTAGTACACTAATATAGTACATCCATTAAAAAGTCACAAAATAGACATTTTAAAGGACGTGATAAAATTAAATACTTTAAAATCCTCTTATTTTATTAATGATTAATTTTTTATTTCATTAGTAAAAATATTTTAGTGTAAGCAATGCCATCGAATATGCCCCATATGTTTTAAAATCTTAGTCTGGTCTAAGTTCAATTTATTTCAACAGTGGGTTTAAATAGCTATCATGGCTGAAAATATACCCTCACAAAAAAAATACCACTGGAAGAAATGCAAACCTAGTTGTGTGTTAAGTTATAATGATCATTTTTTAAAAATCCCATACATCAATTATGTAGAAGTTTTTGAATCCCATGCACCAATTATATAGAAGTTTTTTTGAAATTTGGCTAGCAAATTTACAAATTTTCTGATGTCAGTCAATCATTCTAATAAATTAATTGAAAGATAGAATATTTTGATATTTTTAGAGTGGGTTCAAAACACAATTAAATATTTACTCGAAAGATTTTTAAACAGGTCAGATAGTGGCACACATAATTTTTGAAATAAAAAAATTAGTTTTGAAATGTCTTATTGATGAGAATGGCCTACTACCATTTGTTTATATATCAAGGCACAAGTTTCATATTAACAATGGCTAAATCTGTATTTCAGATAATCTTGATCATTTCAAATCATTTTGCCTGACTACTTGTCAGATATGATTAGATCATCATTTTTCCAATGTGGTTCAAAAAGAATTTGTCCTAAGGGTAGTAGAAATGGCAGCTCTGTTATTTTCTTGTGGCATTATTATTACTATCCTCAATCCAAAATTTCTCTGAATTAATCTTTTTTAAGTCAATTAAAACTAATATAATCTGTAAACCCAATTAACTTGGAATATAAAACCATAATATAATATGCTGAAAGTCAAGTATTACATATGTCCTTGTGAATACCTCCATGCAATAAAAATTCCACTCTTTTCCCAAGACAGCTTGTATAGCGCATATACATGATATAAGGACCAAGGGAGAATGTCAGTGTCAATCCAGAGTAAATATTATAGCCTCTTCATTTCTTATAACTTTTTGGATAAAAATCAATTTGGGGGGGGCGAAGCCAAGATGGCGACAAGAAGGGATCAAGTCTTAGGAGCTCTCTGATAAAACTCATAAGCTAAGGACTCTAACTAAACTTTTGAGAGACAGAACCCACAAAGGGACCCAGTGAGGCAGTTCTCCTACTCAAGGTAACCTGGAAACAAGCAGAAAGGCTCCCCCCCCACTCCCCGTCAGAGGGGTGGTGCACCAGAGCGAAAGAACTTCAGCCTCCCAGAGGCAGCCCCAGGGTGCTGGGAGCCGTGGCTCACAGCAGCGGGGGAGTCTCCTGAGCTGCACCCCAGGGAACACTGGGCACAAAGTGGGGGAACAGAGGGGGACCTCTGCCAGAGTGAGCACGTGGAGCCCAGCCCTCAGGGCACACAGCCAGCAGCTTGGTGTTTCCCCAGCCCTGATCCAGGAAACAGAAGCAGGCAGAGCCAGGAAGCAGGAGCCCCCAGGGCATGAGCCCATTGAGCTGAGGGAGGGGAGTGAAGAGAGAGACTGCAGAGCTCTGTCCTCTGCCCCTGGAACAGGACTCTGGGGCTCTGACCACATTCAGATCCTGATCGCAGTCTAGGCCCCCCCACAGAACAGCAGGGCCCCCTCCCTCCTCAGCCCTGTGGCAGAGTGGGGCGCTTATGGTCATTCACAGACCAGGAGGGAGGACAGAGCCTCACACACTGAGACCCTTGTGGGAGTGTCCCAAAAGCTCAGAAAGCACCCCCAAACCAGGCCCAGGCTGGGAAAATGAGCAAGCAGAGAAACAAAAGGAAGACTATTGAGAAATATTTTGCAAATGAGTCCAAGAAGGATCAAAATAGTCAGTCTGAAGATGAGGAAGCACTAGCTCCTGCATCTAAAGACTCCAAGAAAAGTAGAAATTGGGCTCAGGCTATGACAGAGCTCAAAAAAGACTTTGAAAATCAAATGAGGGAGTTGGAAGAAAAACTGGGAAAAGAAAGGAGAGAGATGCAGGAAAAACATGAAAATGAAGTCAGCAGCTTAGTCAAGGAAATCCAAAAAAATGCTGAAGAAAATAGCATGCTAAAAACCAGCTTAGGTCAAATGCATAAAGCAGTTCAAAAAGTTATTGAGAAGAATGCTTTAAAAAGCAAAATTGGCCAGATGGAAAAAAGAGATAAGAAAACTCTCTGAGAACAAATCCTTCAGACAAAGAATAGAATTCAGGGAGATTGATGAATTTACCAGAAATCAGGAATCAATACTTCAAAACCAAAAAAATGAAAAATTAGAAGAAAATGTGAAATATCTCATTGAAAAAACAACTGATATGGAAAACAGACTTAGGAAAGATAATTTAAAAATTATCAGAATACCTGAAAGTCATGATCAGGAGAAGAGCCCTGACATCATTTTCAAAGAATTACTACAGGAAAATTGCCCTGATATTCTAGAAGCAGAGGGCAAAATAGAAATGGAGAGAATCCACCGATCCCCCAGAGAAAGAGATCCCAAAAAACCAACCCCTAGGAATATTATAGCCAAGTTTCAGAACTCCCAAGTCAAAGAGAAAATATTATAAGCAGCCAGAAGGACACAGTTCAAATATCATGGAGCTGCAGTCAGGATCACACAGGACTTAGCAGCAACTACACTGGAAGCTCATAGGGCTTGGAACACAATATACTGGAAGGCAAAAGAGCTTAGAATGCAGCCAAGAATGAACTACCCAGCAAGGCTGAATGTCCTCTTCCAGGGAAAAAGATGGACTTTCAACAAACCAGGGGAATTTCAAATGTTCCTTTTGGAATGGCCAGAGCTGAACAGAAGGTTTGATCTTCAGATACAGGACTCAGGTGAAGCATGGAGATTGGAGGAGAGGGGGGAAATATGAGGGACTTAATGAGGATGAACTGCATGTATTCCTGCATAGAAAAATGACACTGATAATACTCATATGAACCTTCTCAGTTAATAGAGCAGGTAGAGGGAGCTTTTATAGTTGAAGCACAGGAGAAAGCTGAATTCAAAGATAAAATATGGTGTAAAAATGGAGTCAATAGAAAAAAAGGGAAATGGAATGGGAAAAAGAAAAAGGAGAGGGGGAATAGTCCAAGATATTTCACATAAGATTTTTTTTTATTACAATGAGCTATTGCAATGATATGGAAGTGGGGAGGCAAGGGGGAATGAGGGAACCTTTGCTCTCATCAGAGATGGCTAGGAGAGGAAACAGCAAATATACTCAATGGGTTATAGACATCTGGAGTAAGAAGGAGGGGGGAGCAGGGGGAAGGGTTGGGGATGTGAATAAAGGAGGAGAGGATGTACCATGGCGGGAGAGTGGTCAGATATAACACATTTTCTTTTTTACTTCTTGCAAGGGGCTGGGATTGGATGGCCTGCCCAGGACCATAGGGCCAGGTGGATTCTGGGCCTAAGGGGTGGTATGTGGGCTCAGGGCTTCTTGGCCCCAGGACCAGGGATCTGTCTGCTGCGCCACTCAGCAACCCTACAGCAGAGTCAGAGTGAAAGGAGAGAGAAAATAGAGTACATGGTAGTGGAGAAATAAGAAAGGAGGGAGTTTCAATCAGCAATGGCAAAGTTGGAAAAATATGGAAGTAACTTTTGTGATGGACTTATCATAAAGAATGTGATCCACCCACAATAGAGTTGTTGGTGTTGGAACAAAGACTGAAGCACGTTTTTTGTTATTATTATTTGGGGGAGGGTGCAGAGCAAGTGGGGCTGGGTGGCCTGCCTGGGGCCACATAGCAGGGTGATCTTTGGGTGTCTAGGGCCAGATTTGGACCCAGGTGCTCCTGGTTCAAGGGCCAATGCTCTGTCTGCCACCCAGCCACCCCTACTATTATTACTATTTTATTTTATTTTGGGTCTTTTTTTTTTCTTCTTGGTTTTTGCAGGGCAGTGGGGATCAGGTGACTTGCATGTCACACGGCTGGGTGATTGTTGGGTTTACGAGGCTGGATATGGACTCAGGTGCTCTTGGCTCCAGGGCTGGTGCTTCATCCATTGCACCACCTGGCCATACCTACAATTATTACTATTATTTTTTTTATTTTAATTTTTTTCTCTCCCCTTTACTTTTTTCACCCAAGCAAGTCTATCTGTATTCATGGGGGGAGGGGTATTTTGTTTACTTGTAAACAAGAATATTTTATTAATGTAAAAATACATTTGTACAAAATGAGAATAAAAAATAAATTTAAAAAATCAATTTGGATAGAAATTCTAATATATTTTTCCACCTACCATTGTATCATCTTGTTCAACCCCTGGGAGGATAAACACAATCCACTTTGGAGAATGCTACATTATTCATGAACTCCAATTTTCTGGACTGACACAGAATGAGTGAGTTGATAACTCAAATGAAGGACAATATCTGGGATTGTTTTTGTTAGAACTCTTTGCCTCTATCCTTTTCAGTAGATCCCTCCCTCCCACTCCATGGTCTCTCTTTTCCTTCAGTGAACCAGAGTTCAATGCTAAACTGTTCCTATTATCTGCTCTTGCCAGGCATCAATGAATTTTGCTTTTTCTGTAGAGAGAGTATCCATCTTCTCCTGCCACCAACACAGTCATTTCCATTGTCTGTCCATGCCATCCACTTCTGTCCCTGCAGTACTAATCTTGCCTCCCCATTATTGTCATACCCTGTGTTTACTCTTTTCCACAAAAAAGTGCTATGAGCTCTTTACAGATAGAGCCCCCCCCAATAGTAACTAAATTACTATGGAGAAACAAAAAGTCAAGAATATCAAGGGAATTAAATGAAAAAAACTGCATAGGAAAAGCCATACCAGATCTAAAATTACCTTCTAAAGTATCAGTCATCATGGGGTAGCTAGGTGGCTAGTGGATAAAGCACCGGCCTTGGAGTCAGGAGTACTTGGGTTCAAATCCGATCTCAGACACTTAATAATTACCTAGCTGTGTGGCCTTCGGCAAACCACTTAACCCCATTTGCCTTGCCAAAAAACAAAAAACCTAAAATAAATAAATAATTAAATAAATAAACAAAGTATCAGTCATCAAAACTGTTTCGTACTGGCTAAGAAATAAAATAGTGGATCAATGGAATAGATTAGGTGCAAAATAAATAGTAGTAAATGACTATAGTAATCTACTTTTTGATAAACCCAAAGACTCTGGGATAAGAACTCACTCTTTGATAAAAACTGCTGGGAAAACTGGAAGATAGTATGGCAGAAATCAAGCATGGACCAACATCTCACACCCTATACCAATACAAGGTCAAAATGGGCACAGGATTTAGACATAAAGGGTGATACCTTAAAGCATTTAGGAGAACAAGGCATAATTTATCTGTCAGATCTATGGAAATAGGAGCAGTTTATGATCAAAGAAGAGACAGAGAACATTATAAAATGTAAAAGCGATAATTTTGATTACATTAAATTGAAAAGATTTTGCACAAACAAAACCAATGCAACCAAGATTAAAAGGAATGAAGTTGGGAAATAATTTTTACAGCTAATATTTCTGAAGAAGAACCCATTTCTAAAATAGAGAACTGAGTCAAATTTATAAGAATACATTTCTTAATAAATGGTCAAAGGATGTGAATAGACAGTTTTCAGATGAAATTAAGGTTACCTATAGTCATATAAAATACTTTAAATTATTGTTGATAAGAATTGCAAATTTAACAAAAACTGAGGTACCACCTCACACCTATCCTATTGGTCAATATGACTAAAAAGGAAAATGATCAATCCTGGAGGGGATGTGAGAAAACTAGGACACTAATGCATTGATGTTGGAATTGTGAAGTGATCCAACCTTAATGGAGAGCAATTTACAACTATACCCAAAGAGCAATAAAACTGTGCATCCCCTTTGATCCAGCAATATCACTACTAAGTCTGTATCCCAAAGAAACCACAAAAAAGGACAAAAAAAACCACATATACAAAAATATTTATTGTAGTTCTATAGTGGCAAAGTGGCAAAGAATTGGAACCTGAGGGAATGTTCTAGGCAATGTTCATTTACTTGAGAATGGCTGAACAAATTGTGTTATATGAATATGATGTTATCTATAAGAAATTGTGAGGGATGGGATTTCAGAATAGACTTGAAAGACTTGCTTGAACCAATGCTGAGTGAAGTGAGCAAAAACCAAAAGAACATTGTTCAGACTAACAGCACCTTGTGATGTTACATACCATCAAAATCCAAGAAGTTACTAGGGAGTTTAAATGCAGAACAAATTTACTGTTTTCTATTTTTAAAAGTTGTCTTATGCATTATTATTTTTCTCTCTAATGTTCATTTTTCCTGTTTTGATTCTTTCACAATATGATTAATATGGATATATGTTTAACATAGTTATATACATATAACCTATATTAGATTGCTGTCAGGGGAGTGGGAGGGCAGGGAGTTAAAAAAATGTGAAACTCAAAACCTTACCAAAAAATGATTGTTGAAAACTATCTTTGCATGAGGTTAGAAAAATAAAATATTTAAAATAAAAATAACAAAAAGAGAGATAGAGCTCACATGACTCTGAACTGTCTAAAATGTTTGATATTTTCACTCAGGTCCCACAGCCCTGACATCAATTGAAACATTATTAGATGATCACAGTCTTCTCAACATGTGACCTCCACCTAAAGTTCCTGCTCTATTACTCTACTAGAGTGACATAATTGTTTGCCTATTACTCAAAGATAGGGTGACTTCATTGTCTGCATTGTTCACCTGTCCCTTTTCTTAGTCCTCAAGCAGTGGGACCCCCCCAGCCAAGCAACACTTCTGGCTAGTAGGAACAATCCTACTATTACTATTAAATTATAAGGATGCATAAGATTATATTCCTAAGGTACTATTATAATCACTTATTGTATAGGAGAGAAGTCTAAGTTCCAGAATCTTCTACAGTTTACCTTCCATACCATTCTACCTTTATTGCACCCTATTCTTGTTCTCAATATTGAATTCCTCTTCAGTACCCTAATACTCTCATAAGGTCAATTTTTTTTATCTTGCCCAAATTATAGGTCCCAAGCCACTTCCAAGCCCCAATTGTACTTATACATCATGACCCTGACACTTTAAGCCCCCTCCTCAGTCTATTTCCAACAACCAGTCCAACCTTATCTCTTCCTCATCTCAGAATACTGTCCTGGGGTATAGTCTATCCACTAACTAGGGATCAGTCACTTTGCCTCCTCCTCAGTTTCCTCCTCTGAAGAATGGGAGAAATAATACTTGCACTAACTTCACAAGATTATTGTAAAGAGAGCAAGATGTATACCTTAAAGCAATATAGAGATGTAAATTAGGATTGTGATTATATTTATTTCCACATGCATTGAGAGGAAGCTATTTCATTGTTATTCCTTTATGGGTTTTTTTTTTCCTTAGCAAAGATAAAAGCTCCTTGAAAGGATTGGAGCTTAAATTCGTTTTTGTATCCCCCACAGTGCCTAGTCTAGGACTATAAATGCAGGTGGGCACAATTATTGAGTGAATGAATGACAGATTTCAGACTACACACACACACATACACACACACACACACACACACACACACACAGCCCTATATGCATGCATTATCTTTCTTAAATGTTTGAGATTTTCAACACTTAAGGGCTAGATTAGATTATCTATTTGCTTTGGAGTTATTATAGCATCTGGATTCAAATCTTGGTTCTGTAATTTACTCCTTTGGTGTTTTTGAACACATTTCCTCTCTTAGGGCCTCAGTTAAGTAAAAGTCCTTCCAGCTTCTACATCCCATGATTTCTTCAGATGTTCCCATAGCTGTTTTGCTACAATTCTGTTAGGACTAAACTCTAACTGAACTTGTCCTTTGTTCTTCTCTTTTATACTCTGTTAAATGTGTGCAGGAATGAGTCTAACTCTACATTTTATTTAGTACCCTTCTCCTAGTTGATACCAAATAAATGTCAAATAGCAGTAGCCTTTCAAATTGAGCCTTTTTTAGATAGACTACTGCTAAGGACAGTAACACAATGGATGAAGCGATAGGCTTGGAATCAGGAAGATTCATCTTCATGAATTCAAATCTGGCCTCAGACACTTACCATCTGTGTGACCATGGACAAATCACTTAACCCCATTTGCCTCAGTGTCTTCATCTGTAAAATGAGCTGGAGAAGAAAATGGCAGATCATTCCAGTTTTTTGCCAAGAAAACTCCAAAAATGGTAATGGAGAGACAGCTGCATTTAAAAATGACTATGGGTGGCTAGGTGGTGTAGTGGATAAAGCACCAGCCTTGGAGTCAGGAGTACCTGGGTTCAAATCTGGTCTCAGCCACTTAATAATTACCTAGCTGTGTGGCCTTGGGCAAGACACTTAACCCCATTTGCCTTGCAAAAACCTAAAAAAAAAAAAATGACTGACTACACTGCTAAGAAGCTTTGAGGTCACCATTTAGCATCAGCCATAGATTTTTTTGCAAAAAATTAACTTGAAGCTGAAACACAGTCTATGGGCTTGCCACCCCTCCCCCTTTCCTCTATATACACAGTAAGCATCATAAGTTGAATTAACTTTAATGATGTTTAGTACAACTCTGTTGGGTTGTTCAGTCTTTTCTGACTCTTTGTGAGCCTATTTGGTATTTTCTTGGTAAAGATACCAGAATGCTTTGCCATTTCCTTTCCCAGTTCATTTTCATCAATGAAGAAGCTCAGGCTAACAACATTAAGTCACTTGTTCATGGTCACACAGCTAGTGTCTGAGGTCAAATCTGAATTCAGTTCTTCACTCTGGGCCTGGAACTTCAACCACTGAATAGATCCAGAACATAGGACATAGGTTCAAGTCCTGATTCTGTGATTTGCTGAGACTTCAGTGACCTCAGACAAGTCATTTACTATGACCTCTCTGGCCTCAGTTTCCTCAATGGAAAAAAAATGAATGGACCAGATACACTCTGAAATCTCTTCTACTTCTAAAGTCTAATGTATTATTTCTTAATACTTCAATAGACTGAAGATCTGACAAATGCAGGAATTCTCTTCAAGGTATAACAAACCCAATCATATCTTCTTATCTTGGGAAAGGACTTAAAATGTAGATCTCCTGACTCCATAACTGGCCAAAGGGAACTAAGATGAATTAGATCCCATTTTGCACAACTTCCTTAATAAAACTGGTATAAAAGGCTAGTCACTATACATGGCTACTTTTCTCATAAAGTATCAGAAAAATACTAATGTTAAAAATGGTTTTTGTTTTTAGGGAGGGAAACTTGGAAACAGACATTAAAATAATTCTGAGATTTTATCTCACCCCCAGCAAATTGACCCCTCCACAAAAAAAGAGATAAAAAGATGGAAATTGTATCAAAAGATAGAGAAAAATAAACACTCAGTTATACGGTTAATGGAATTGTGAATTAGTCCAAGCATATTGGAAAACAATTTAAGTGGTTAAAAATGTGGCTAATATGTCCATACCTTTCAGAGATTCCACCAGTAGGCAAATTCCAATAAAGCTGGTCATTTTTAAGAAGAAAATTTCCATAAAACCCAAAATATTTATAGTAGAACTTTTATAGTAGCAAAATACTAGAAACAAAATAGCTGTCCATCATTCAGGGAATGGATAAACAAGTTATTGTACAAGAATGCAATGGGATTGTATTGTGCTATAAAATGATTAACATTATAAAATATAGAGAATCGTGAAACGACTTATGTGAACTGATACAAATTAAAGTAAGCAAAAGCAATGGAAAAATATTCATAGTGACAATAGTGTAAATGGAAAGTAGAATAAGAACAAAGTAATCAGAACTTTCAGTTGTGAAACTACAAAGAACAAGCTTGACCCTAGATATCAGAAGAAACTTCTCTCATACTTCTCATTTTCAGAGGTGGGAACCCATGGGTGTAGACTACTGCACATAAGATTTTTATTTGATGTGTTGATCAATTCGGTTGATTTTTTTCTCTACTTTTTATTTATTTTTGTTTATAAGGAATAATTCTCTATGAGGAGGGGAAGGAAAGAATACAGAGGGGAAATTTAGATAATATAAAACCAAAAGATGTCAATGTAAAATCTATTTTTATTTTTAAAAAGTGACTAATAAGTTCATAGCCTTTAACTGCAGACCTCACTGATAGGCATATATGCCAAACCAATAAAAAATAAAGAGTCCTCATAAACACCAAATTACTCATAGCAGAATTTTTGTAAGAGAAAAGAAAAGCAAGCAAGCAAAGTGCCTGTTGTTTAGACAAGACTCAATAAACTGTACTAGATGAATGTACATTTACCATACTGTAAAACAAAATAGGAACATGAGGAGACATGTGAATTAATGTCAAGGGAAATAAATGTAACCAGGAAAATGAAGAGACAGCAACAAGATAAATGGGGAAAAAAACAGCATTTGAATACCGTATAATTATGATCAAGGGTAGCTACCAAAAGAGGGGGAAAGTACTCCCATCTTCCCTCCTTTGTAAAGGTGGTGAAAAATTGTAGAAGTGAAATAATCCACAGATTTTGAATCTATGGAATGTTTTGCTGAACATTTTCCCCCCTGTTTTCTTTTTAATATTTCAAGGGAAAGTTCTCCAGACAGGGTTAAGGGATAGGACATATATGGATATATACAGATTTATACAGATATGGCAGATATCAATAAAAAAATTTATACAATGGCCTAAAACTAAAAACACTTTGACTATTATTACTATTAAGTGGTCTCTTGAAATTTTCTTTGGTAGAAAATACATCCAGTGATTTTATTAAATGATTTAAGAATTAGGAAGGAAATAAGCATTTATAATGTGCCAGGAGACTTTACAAATATTATCTCATTTGATCCTCACAACTACCTTGTAAAATATGAATATTAGCCCTGTTTTACAATTGAAGACAACAGAAATGAAGAGACTTGCTCCAGGTCACATAGTTAGTAAGTGCCTAAGGCCAAATTTGAACTCAGGACATCCTGAGTCTCTCCATTATATCACCTAGTTGCAAGATGAAATTTATCGTAATAATATATGAAATAGAGGGGGAGAGGGAATCTCATTAATAGATAGGAATATATATATATGAATATGAATATAACTATATGATTAGTAATCTAAAATGAACAAGAAACCCATAATAATTTATTTGATTCCTTAGGTCTAGATAAATGCCACACCTCAATAAAATTAATTGGTTCTAAGAATTGGCCTTGAGAGAAGAAAGATATAATAATTCTTATCTAGGGCAGGGAAGTAGAGTGGTAAATAGAATGTTATATTGGAGTCAAGACTTAACTTCAAATCCTCAGATACTTACTAGTTGTGTTACCCTGGGCAAGTCACTTAACTTTGCCTGTGAACATTGCCTCATCTGTAAAATGAGCTAGAGAAGGAAATAACAAACCACTCCAGTATCTTTACCAAGAAAATGAGATAACACAAAGTCAGATGCAATGAACAACTTAAACAAACATTTGTAAAACTCTTTCATATATTATATTACCTTATCTATTCCACAATTTTGAGAACTAGTACTATTATTATCTTCATTTTACAGATGAAGAAACTGAAGCTCTGGAAGGTGAAATGACTTACCTAAAGTCACATAGTGAATAAATTTCTTTGGTAGGAATTAACTCAGGTGTTGCTGACTCCAAGTCCAAGATGTTAACCATTCTCTGTCCCATGCTTACCATTTCATGTCTCACCTTGTGAACTTGTGATGACTCAGGCCTCATGCTTAAAATGAATTCCATTATCATTGCCTCTTCAAGTGTTGTATGATGATAGCTCTTAAAAAACAGAGCCTGATATTTAAATAGAAATGTTCAGACTTCCCAGTGATATATAAATGATGGCTATTATAATGTTTGTCCTTCATTCTCAAAGAAGACTATGACATCAGGGAGGTGAAGCCATGACAAGCACATGAATTGGGTTTGAGTGAGGGGAGGCTGTACTAAGTCACTAGCGTCACTTTCTCCTCCAGAGTCATCTGGGTCCAATGGCCAGAAATGAATCAGGATGACTGATGGTGGCTCTGGATGCAAGGCAACTAGGGTTAAGTGACTTGCTGAAAGTTAATGCCAGTTGGATGAGGCTAAATTTGAACTCCTGTCCTCCTGACTTCAATGCCAGTGCTCTAGCCACTGTGCCACCTATCTGCCCCTGATGGCTATTAGAAGGGCTAAGTAGTATCATTTTGAGTATATAATTTGCTTATTTATTTATGCATAAACTATTTTTAACCCCTATTTCAAAGCACTAGACAAGAAGCCAGAGAATAAAACTTAAAAAAAAAAAGATAGTTTAGACACGAGACCTGCTCTCATGAAGCTCACAATCTAGCACAGGTGGAAATCATTCCATCTGAGATTAGAATGGTGGCTCTTTATTTTTCTGAGAAGAAATGAAATTTCAGAGGACAGGGTCCAATTACACCAATGAAAAACTTCTGTCTTTAATATGACCCCAAAAGATTTATGCTTCCAATAGGAGGACTAAACATTAAGCTTATATATACTTATGTATATATTTACTCAGACATAAAGCTACCTGACAGATAGGCAAGCAATAAACAATTATACTTACATTGTAATAGGCAATGTATTAAGTAACAGTGATGAAATTAAGAAAAGAATCAATAAATTGAAGCAAGAAGAGAATTTTTTCTTTTCCGTTTATTAATCATCTGTTCTCACAAAACAATCCAAATCCCACCAATTCATAAAATCATTCAATTATTACATACACAAAAAAGAAAGAACTGAACCAAATTTTACTCCCCCAAAAGAAAACATGACCAAAAAACTAGTTATGAATTATTTTAAGAAAACATAAAAAAGAAAGAATTAGTTAATTGGGAAAGTTACAAGACTTCAAAGTGATAAATTTTTGGCTTATTTAGTGCTTAAAAAATTATCATCAATTTTTAACAATAAATGTTGTCCCTACATGGAACTTTAAGCATTATGCTTAAACAATAAAGAAAATTAAATGTTACAATAATAACATGGTAGGCTTAGATGTGAGATGAGTTATCTGCCCAACACTTTTACCTGATTCTCTATAGTTAATAAAAGTTCCATTTCTAGGCAATTTAGGACTTTGCTAGGATTTTTCTATAGCTCTTAATTCATTTATACATTGTGTTTCATTGGGAAGCATATTTAAAGCATGATTGAAAAATAAAAAAATTGAAACAAAGGAAATAAAGGATTTTTAAAGGATACAGAAATAAATTTCATTTCTATAATTTAATCTTGGATTGGTAAAGAAAGAACATGATGCAATGGAAAATATGTTCTCTTGGATTCAGGTAAGATGTGGGTTTGACTTCTGAATTCAGATAATGGGTTATAACCTTAGGCAAATTACTTAACTTCACTGGGATTCAGTTTCCTCATTTGTAAAATAAGATGCTGGACTAGATCTCTGTGTTCCTTTTTAGCTTTGGATCTATAATCTTGTGATGGATTCTATGAACCTAATATCTTTGAGGATGAGTTTTCTCACCTGTTCCCCTTTACCCCATAACTCACAGAGTGGCTGTGAGGATCAAATGGGATGATAAATATAAAGTACTTTGCAAATCTTAAAGCTCTAGCCACCTAAATAAATGTAAGCTAATTATTATGCTAAGTTTCAGAAAGATGATAAATGTGTCTGAGGGACATTTCCTAATTTACCCTCATAAGGAATAGACCCATTAAAGGGGGAAAGGGATTTGTTGCTCAATCATTAAATATGCTAAGAGGGAATTCCATATTTCATAAAGGGAGATGAAAACATGGTTTTCCTTTACAAGTGATGATACCTTGCAGACATATAATGGCAATCAGGAAAGGATGTCCCATTCAATCTCTGAAAACTCTGCTCCTAGGACAGGTCTGAAGGGGAAACAGTGATTTGCAGCTGCTCATGTGGAGAGATGCTAGAGTTTCTAAACAATGAAAAGAGTAAACCAACCATGTGTCTTAGCTTAGACTACACTCTATAGGGAAGGAAATTGTTTATTGTTTTTCTGTATTTTATAAATATGTCAGGAGAGAATTCTGACTTCAAAGGAAGAATTGAACTCTATAGATGCCATGAACTCTTGTGATGTCAATGATTTAAAACTTTTCTACAGGTGTACCTCAGATCCATGAAAATCCAAATTACTACTATTGTTATCTTTCAATATTTACATAGTGTTTTAAAGTTCAAAGTGCCTTTCCCCCACAACCCTGTGAGGTAGGGGCACAAAACCAGTGTTGCATAGCAGAAAGAGACTGAGACTTGGAATTAGGAGATACAGTTTCCTCTCACCCTTACACTGGCTATAGTGTAAGGATACACATGGATAAGTGACCTTCCACTCTGATCCTTAGCTTTCCCCTTTGTATAATGCAAAAATACTACCTATGTCATAGGTTGCTGAAAAGGCATTTTGGTTCACTTAAAAGCACTATATGCATGGTACTTAGTCAATGTCCTTATATTCCCTTTACAGATAAAGAAACTGAGGTTTAAGTGAAGCATCTAGTTCATAATCATGGAGTTGGTCATGGAGTTAGCAAATACTGGAGCTGAGATAGGAACCTAGGTCTAGATATTGAGATAGAAGAGAAGTTGGGGATCATATAGTTTGAGCTTCACATTTGACAGAAAAACAAACCGGGATGGAGATGAAGGGCCTTCTTCAAAAGACACACAAGGAGTTGGTGTCAGGGAAAGGTCATATAAGTTATGTGTTCTGATTTCAAATGTGATATTCTTTCCACTATATCATACATGTTGCCACAGCATTAAAAATAGAAGTCACTACAGAATTTCTCTGGAGGAACAAACCATCCTATTATGCTTAAAATATAACTCAACTTGTAAAAACTTGGTTGACATTTGAAAGATATACATCTATTACTTTAAGAAAGGTACACTTGTGTGGGGGGAGTCTTAATCATTCTGACTACTTAATCATCTACTCAGAAAAGCTGCTTTTTAATCATTGCCTTTTAGCAATGTCTATCCTACCATAAAACATTACCAACATTTGTTATTTTACCCCATAAACAATTTCTAAATTGACGCTGAAAATGTAAGCCCCAAACTCCAACTATTTTAATCATAACTCTTACCTGGTAAAAATACACAGTACAGGATTTCATTCAAAGAAAAACAGACAGAACAAGAAGACTTGTAAGAGATAATATGAAAGGCTGTTCAGCTCTAAATGAGTACATGTACTGTTATGTTAAGTGAATTCTTCAAACTCCCCCTCTATTGCTCCCTTTCAGTTTTCACTGTACAGTTAGGGACACCATAATATACAAAGTCCTGTGAGGGGGAAAAAACATAAAAAAATATAAAAATCATTAATAGCACAGAATATTTGCTTCCTTATTTCAAAGCTTCAGAGATCCACATGGTCATCTACAGATGTCAAACATGCTCCCTTTCCATTCCTAAGGTATTGTGGTGTTTCTCCCCACTCTACCCAGCTCCTTCTTCAATATTCTCTTTTCACTTAGCTAGGCTAGTCTTTGGTTATCAAGCCCCCAGACAACTGAAAAGTCCCATCACTGATGAATCCTAACCCATGTCTTTTACTCTGCTGTTATATCCTTCAAGAACACTGGGACATGTCACAATGGGACATCAGGAGAAGGCTTTAGGTTATTTTATATAGGGGATAAGATATAATTTAATTAAACCAAATTCATTATCTGTTACATATAAGGGATACCTGAAAGCCCCTTTTCCCAGATTATCTCCCTCAATCTAAAACAACTTGGCTGGTTCAGAAATGCTGTGATCAAAATAATTAATATGGAAGTATATTTAACATAATTATATATTAGAATACTCTCTATTTAAGGAGTAGGGAGGGATAGGAAGGAAGAAGAAAACTTACAAAAATGATTTTTGAAAACTATCTTTACACATAGTTGGAAAAATAAATTTATCTAAATGAAAAAAAAAGATGCTGTGAAAAGCCAACGACTTTCCTGTCTATTGTGCAGCAATAAGAAAAGGTATACTCCCAGGGTTCCATACTCCAGTTCTTTCCCATGCCTTGTATTTTTCAGAAGCAAAGAAAGTAAGGGATCTAAACATTCTCATCCCAACTCTACCTGGAATATTCACTTTTCTCTCTATCAGTGAATCCTTTATTTTGCTAAAGACTCAATTCATTTTGGTTTAACAAGTACTTACTAATCAAAGGAAGACCAATTATTTTAGAGCTGGGATTGTGAGGGAACTTTATTTTATCTAATTTTTTCTAAAAGTGTGACTGGTGCCATGTGGCAATCTATTCCTCTTCAACCCCCCTCCTCCCTGATTAGGAATTCACCAAGCATAAAGCATTATGTGCCAACTTCATGAGTTCTAACAGCAGGCTATGGTATAATTTGGCAAGTCCCAGTTACTTAACTTGGTAATTATAAGCTCTGTTCTGTATAACTACTTAATAAATCCCTGTATAGTTATTTTTGAAACCAAAGATTGAGTGACCCAGCATTTTTCCTTTAATCTTTCAAGTGGAACATTCTAATCAGGAAAGCTTCAGAACATGGCACTATCTTGCTGTCTCTGCACCAACCTGATTGAAGTCATTTGCCCTATGTGACAACTGAGGAAGTTAGCTGTGCCTTGAAGCATGAATGACAGTAGGGCTGAACACTCGGAAGTCAGATCAGAATTAAATATGAGGTAATACAGTCATCCCAACACATTATTCTATTATTTGAAATACATTAAAACTATTACAATAATTTAATGTTGATAGCAGAATAACACTGAACTGTGTTTAAAAGATGACCTTACTAGCTATTTTTCCTTGGGTAACTTATTTAATTTCTGTGGGTCTCAGTTTCATCATTTGTGAAAAGAAGGGAATGATTAAACTTTTCTTTAAGGTCTCTCTAGTTAGCATATTCTATGATTTAGCAATCTGGCAAAATGTTTTCAAAGCTATGGCCTATGAAAATTTCTCTTGGTCCTCATCTTTCTAAATTCTGATCTGTGATGGTTTATTGTATTATAGGACCATAGATTTATACTAGTTGTTCCCCATCTCTGGAATGCTCTCCTTCTCTGCTCCTAGCTTCCCTGGATCCCTTCAAGTCTCACCAGAAATCCGACCTTCTGCAGGAAGTCTTTCTAGATCCCCCTTAATGCTTTTCCTCCAAGATTATCTCCAATTTAGTCTGTCAATTTCTTGTCTATACTTGGTCATTTGTATGTTGTCTTCTATATTCGAATTTAAGCTTGTGAATGAGGGCAAAGATTGCTTTTCCCTTTCTTTGTATCCCCAATGCTAAGCACAGAATCTGGTATATAGTGAGTGCTTACTAAACATTTATTGACTCTACTTGACCTTAGGAATCATCTCATTGTGTCACAGGTAAGGAAACTAATGACTAGAGAGATGGAGGGATTTTCCCAAGGTACCAAGACAATAAATGACAGGACTAGGATAGGAGTGTTCTTTGGACTCTAAATTCAGTAGTCTTGGTGCTTCATGATTTTGTAAGTTGTGAAGGACAGTAGTTTGCCATCATCTTTCTAAGTTACAAATTGTGATGTTTTCTAGTAGCCTTGCTTTCCCTACTTCTCTGTCACATCTTTCAGGTAGTTGGGAATATGAGCCAGATGCAGAAGGTGAAAGATAAATATAGTGAAGGTAAAACTAGAAGGGAGGGAGGAAGAAATTACAGAATCAACTGTGTCGACAATTTTTAGCTTGAAAATTACTTGCAAATAGCCCACATAATCTCTAAAGTAATCCCTTCCCTTCAGGAAGTTTTAATTTAGAAAAAAGAGGGTCCATTCTGGTCTTTCTTATGTTCTCTATTAGGAGATATATGTGAATGGTAGCTTCAGAATGGCAAAAAAAAGTTAAGGGAATCAGTTTTCTAGCTGATCTTAATGATGATTTAGTACATCATTCTTTGTTATGTGGATATTCAGTAAATTTTTTAAAATATCATAAAGGTGCCAAAGTGGAGATAAGAGGCTAAATTGTGCATTAAGGACAGTTCAGGCAAAGGCACAGAGATCACAAGACAGTTCTATATTCAAGGAAAGTAAAATATATGCACCTAAAAGGGGTGTGATCATCATAAGTAGGGGAATAAGATCAGCAAGGAGCTTAAGCAACTATCCTAGTGCTCCATAGAGTCAAAAATGATAACACATCTAAAAGGATGAAAAAATCACTATAATGTTTATTTTTTTCTTATTCAATATATATGTTTTTAGTACCTATTTTAACCTCACTTTTTTTGGTTCTGAGGGTACAAAGATAAATATAAAATAAACTTACAATCTAATAAATAAACCATCGCTCCTGTACTTCTGGATACTGAAGGGTTTTCTTGATACTCCAATTCTAACATTTTTCCTACACAGTGAGATACTTTTCTATTTTCCTCCATAGCTCCTCTTCCTCTTTATTCTTTTAAATATGGGTAGACCCCAAGGCTCCAGCCACATTCAACTATTTTTCTGTCAACAATCTCTCCATTGACAACCTAAGTTAAGCTCTTTATACATATGATTCCCAAATTAATATTTTCAAACTCATCCTTTCCTCCAAGCTCCATTTCCATGCCTTCAATTTCCTTTATATCTCCCAGTGTATTAAGGCCAATGTGTTTAAAAATAAAATCATTATATTCCCAACAAAGCTATCTATCCTCCCAATTTCCCCTATTTATGTTCCAGGTTTGGATTTAAAAGGAAGGTTGAAGAAGTAATCTTCCAATTGTCCAAGAATATTAACCGATTTTGGACTACAAGGAGTTATCAAGGTGGAGAATTATGAGGTCAGTAAACTCCTTAAGAAATTTCTCTTCCAGAAGGTTTTACTGAAGATTTTTTCCTTCAGTTTGAATGATATTGTAAACACCTCACTTCTCCTGTTATAATT
The DNA here is from genome assembly GCF_037893015.1 of Macrotis lagotis. Taxonomy (NCBI): domain Eukaryota; kingdom Metazoa; phylum Chordata; class Mammalia; order Peramelemorphia; family Peramelidae; genus Macrotis; species Macrotis lagotis. The sequence continues at coordinate 68,084,447 of NC_133665.1, forward strand.
TTATCTCATCTAATTCTCAGAACAACACTGCAAGGTGTTGTAATTCCTCTTTCCCAGTTAAGGAAATTGAGGCAAACAGAGATTAAGTGATTTGTCCAGGTTCTTGAAACAAGTTGAACTGAGGTCTTCTGGACTCCAGACCAAATTCTCTCACCTAGATACTAGTAAAAAGGCAACTGGTTCTAATTCTTTCTTTTCTCTTACCTGGAGTGCTGATCCCTTTTTCTCCCTGTATCCCATCTTCCTTTCCCCATACAACTTTCATATCCCTGTCAAATTAATATTCCTAAAATGAATGTCTGACAACGTCCATCCTCTTCTCAAAAACCATCAGGAGCTCCTGTTTACCAAAAAACTATAAACTTCTTAGTCACTCCCTGAAGTCCTTCATGATTTAAGTACAGCCTGTTTTACCAATACTCTGCTTCTTGCACCCTATACTCCAATCAAACCTAAACCATTTGCTCAAGATCTAATCTTGACCTGCATTTTCCCACTATTTATGTCTTTGGACTTAGCGCCCTCATGAAAGAAATGGTCTCCCCTGACAAATCTACCTGCCAAAATGTTCCTTTAAGGCCTGGATGAGAGTCTCTCTCTCCTCTATTAGGTCTTCCCTGATTCCCAACCATCACCAAGTCATAAGAACCTTCCCCTTGTCATCTCTGATACTACTATAGACCACTCCTATGGACCTATCAAGTTGTAACTTATAGTTATTTATACATTTGACTTTAATACTTGATTATAAGCATCTTGAGAGTGGGGACTGTGCATTAAATCTCTGAATCCCCAGTGCCCACAGAGAACATATTAACATATATTCAATGAAAGGAATAAAATTTCTAAAGTGACCAATTTATCACTGGCAATTTGAAACTAAGAAAATGAACTGTAGCATTTAAAAGAGAACCAGATTTTTTAAAAGAACCCAAATGAAATGCAGTGATGAAAGAGCCACTATTGCCATATTCAAGCATTTCAAATGAATATTTAGTTGGTTCTAAAGAAACAATATATTAAGGGGAAATGTAATGAAGGACAATGTTTTATACTGACTCTATTATAAAGAGAAGATGCATTCCTAGGAAACCAAAATTCAGACTAAAAAAGATTAAAATTGCTCTTTATAGAAATCTGAGACAATGGTAGGAAATCTGCTAGATGTGGGTGGATAGGATGGCTTGAACATTCTAATAAGCCAAGTAGTTGAAACCCAATGCTTTAACTCATAAAGGAGGACTTCTGAGCTTTGTGGCTGGTCAGTTATCTGATAATTATATTTTTATCTGGATAAAAATACAGATATCTGGATAGTGGAAGATGAAGAAGAAAAATGAAAGCAATGCTAAGTATACAAAGAATCAGTTAGCTGAGGATGACTAGCTCAAGAATGAAACATAGATGGAAATGAGTCCTCATCTTCTTTAAAATACCAAAGGAACAATAACTTGGACCTAATAGAAGTTGAATGATCATTAGCAATGTTTCAGAAGCAGTCAGCACCAAGGTCAGCACCAAGGCCTGCTCCTGTTGCTGCTAATAAGTAGTTAGCTGGTTCAGCAAAGATTGCTAAAGTTGGTCTGCATTTATACCACCAATGTGAACTCATAACTAAGAGAATTATAGAATTTGAGATTTGAAAAGTGTCACAGAAGACCAAAAAGAAACATCGTTTTAAAGTCTTGTGCAAAATGCTCCTCCAGACTCTGCTTGAAGACCTCCAAAGTAGGAGGAACCTATCACTTTTTTGGACAACCTATTCAATTTTTGGACAGCTCTGATTGTTAGGAAGTTTAGGAAGCCTAAATCTGCCTTTCTGCAACTTTCATTCATTGTTCCTCAGACTAAACAGAACAAATTTAATCCCTCCTCCATATGACAGTCCTTCAAATACTCTTATTGTAAACTGAGTCTTTTCTTCTTCAAGCTTACCTTGCCCAATTCCTTCAAGCTAATTATCACATGACATAAACTAGACATTTTTCATTAGCTTGAATTTTTCAACTTGAACTTTCATCATAAAGACACTGCAGCTTTTCAACATTTTCCTTAAGCTGTGGCATCTAGAACTGAATGCACTATTCCAGATGAAGTCTGACAAAGGTAGAGTGCAAAGGAACTATCAACTCCCTCTTACTAAAAGCTATGCCTTTCTTAATGCAGCCAAAGCTCATTAGATTTTTTTAGCTGCCATATCACACTTCAGACTCATAATGAGCTCGCAACCCCCTCAAAAAATATTTTTCAAAAGAATTTTTTCTAACCATGTTACTCCCATTTTATAGTTGGGAAGTTACACTTTTGCACCCAAATTTAAAATGTCACATCTATCTCTACTGAATTTCATTTTATTTGATTCAGCCCAATGCTCTAGACTACCAAACTCTTTTTGAATATTGACTCTATCATTCAGCTATCCCTCTTCACCTGTAAATCAGGTGAGAATGCCATCTATACCATCCACAAATCCCCAGAGAATATCCATAGAGACCCTCTGCCACACTGACGTTAATGTACTAACAACTACTCTAAGTCTAGCCATTCAAACAATTCTAAAATTTTCTAACTATATAATAGTTCAATTTTCATATCTCTCCATCTCCTCCATAAGATTATCATAAGACACTTTTACAAAAATGATACTAGAAAAAAGATAAATTACATTTATAGCATTCTCAACAGACTATTTGAATAGGAAAGGCTGCCAATGGTACCAGCAAGTTTAATTAAACTGGCTGAATTTTAAGTTTTATACCATTTCGATTGCTCACAAAGTAAGAGTCATAACTTAGTGAGCCTTTCAGACATTAGAAGACATTCACTGAGGAAGAGTTATTACCACACTCAATATGTTTAACTAGACAGGTCAATTTTTGTTCCTATAAAAGCTCTAGCTTCCTCATAGAGCAAAAGTGAGATCCAGAGAAGACTCCAGTGTGGAAAGTTTGTCACTAAACATTTATTAAGTAGATGTTGTCTGAAAGCATTGTGTACAGCAAGACTATCCTATGGTTTATTCTGGTCATTATATCCTAACGCAACCTAAGATTGCATCAGTGTTGGGGTTGCCAAATCATACTGCTGATTCATATATATCTGGTAGTACACTAAAGTTCCACAAGCTATTATTTAGCTTCACTTCCCAATCCATACATTTATTTGCACATGATTCCTTAAACCAAAGTAGATTTTATATTTATCACAATTATATTTCCATGTTATGCTTGTTCCATAATTGTAGCTTTTTTCTTCTCTCCCAGCCTCAAGTCCTCTACAAATTTCACAAGAATGCTATCTCTGCCCTCATTCATGTCCTTGATAAAAATTTCAAAGAGTACAAGATCATACATAGCCCAGTGTCATATCTTCTAGAGTGCTTTCCCTTCCTCCTTTGTCTTACTCCTAGGTAAAGAAAATGCCTTATTCTTTGAATGTCTCAGACTATTATTTTATTTCTCCTAAGTTTTTAATCATATTGTAATTTATATATGAGGGATACTTACTTCATTCCTTTACTAAACAGAAAACTCCTTGAGGATAGAGATTGTCTCTTTTCGTCCTTGTATCTTTTCTCCCCTACAGTATGCAACATTTTGCCTTGGGCATCGTAGGCACTTAATAAATATTTGTTCTTTCTCATTGAACTGAATGGTTTTGAATGGAAACTCTTTACAGTGACATTTCATTAACTGAAATCCCTAGTTTCTGTTGAACAGAAAAGTGCAGATCAAAAAAGCAGTGGACCAAGGTTGAAAGAATAAATATCTTTAAAATGTCAATGTTGAAAGACAAAGGAAAAAGCTTGTTGGACTGTGAATAATAAGCATCATACTAAAGAAAGAAAGGTCATCATCCTTTATTTTCCTTTCAATATTTCCCTACTTTGAAAAATTAATAAATTTTGCTTTGATATTAAGCAACATTTAGTAAGTAAATTGAAAGATAAAAAATATAGCTTAAGCTGCTTACCTACAAGTGTCAATCACTTAGAAATATCTGCACTCAAAAGGTTCGTGTAGTAGGGAACGCCTCAGATAGGGGGTCCTTCTTCCAAGGATTTCATCAACTTCAGAGTCAGTTACTCCCTACAAAAGAATGCAGGAGCTAGTTAGCCCCATCTTTCATTCATACAAACATTATCATATATCCAGATCAAAGAAAACAAAATGAACAAAAAAAATGAACTGTACAAAGAAGAAATAAAATAATGCACTGTCATAGGAATTGGGAAATGAATTTGTCCCTATCGTCATCTGTTCTGTCTGGATTTTTCAGCATGATATAGTGGTCAGTTTCTAGACTTAAGAGGCAGAAAAGATCAGGGTTCAAATTCTGTCTTTCATCCTTATTAACTTTGGACAAGTCATCTAACCTCTCTAAACCTCAGTTTTTTTAACTGTAGGAATAGTTTTGGAGTAATAATATTTTCACTGACTATCTCACAGAAGTGTTAAGAGGGAAAGGATTTGTAAACTTTAAAGTTTACATAAATGCAAGTAGTTATTATTCGAGCATAAATGCAAGTAGTTATTATTCGAGCTCTTAATACAATCATCTAACTCCAGAACCCAGAAACCAGTTAGTAAGAAGTTAAAGCATTTGTGAGACAGGGAGCTACAGTTGGACTTCTTCCAGCCCATACATGCCTAGAAGTATCTGAAATTCAACACCAAAGAGACAAGTAATGGAAGTGTAAGGCTAGGAATAAGGAAAGAAACATAATACACAGTAAGCAGATGAGAAAAAGTAGGCATGGTCTTGGACTCTTGGACATTTGACTCAAGGTAATCTGAACATAATGAAAGCTTACAAGGAGCTTTCAGGTAAGCAAAGAAAGAATGAAAAACTAAAAATGAAGGTGGAAAGAAAAGAGTACAGGTATGTATATAAAAGAATATTAACATTGGAAGATCAGAATTCTAAATCCCTAATGAGAGGAAGAGTGCTTTGCCCATTTTGTATAAAATATTATTTCACTAACTATATGTAATATATACATAAAATATATAAAAATATATATCAAACCATGTTTGCTATTGATTGGGTTTGGGGGTTTGTTTGTTTGTTTTTTGCAAGGCAGTGGGATTAAGTGATTTGCCCAAGGCCACACAGCTAGGTAATTATTAAGTGTCTGAGGCCAGATTTGAACTTAGATCCTCCTGACTCCAGGGCTGGTGCTCTATCCATTGAGATACCTAACCACCCCTTGAAAGCTTTTTTTATAATGCATTTCTTTCACTAAAATGAAATGCAGCTTTAATGTCTTCCCCATGTTCAATAAAATCACAAAAGATTTTTTATATTAATATATGAAAATAACATTTATTTAATAAACTGCAGAGTATTGACATTAAGAAACAGGAATATGTATGTTCATCTTCAGTATTTGCCTGTGTCACAGAAGATGTGCTGCCCAAATATGGTAAAGTTCTCCAATTGTTCTTAACCATAAATGTCATTATATTAATCACATTGAACTCAAGAACTTCAGAACTTTTTCAGGGAAAAGCATAACTCTTAGACCAGATTGGTCTAAGTATTCACATTAGGAAAAAAAAATAGATGAGAAGTACTTAGACTATGACACGCAGCCCATTCAATTTACCCATTGGTATTTATCCCTTGGACAGGTACTATGGCTAAACAATGATCTATGCCCAAATAGGATGACATTAGGTTGCCTTATACTTAGAAGAGTATGTTGCGTGTTTTTAGTTATTCTAAAGTGTATAGTCACAAAGACCTCCTTTTTTAAGTTCAATTTTCTCTCAATGACACCATATGACTGTGAATCAGAGAGCACCATGATCCAAAAAGAATCACAATGACAAATTTTTCAAAAGGCAATGGAAAAGACTCACTGGGCTTAAGAAGGCCTATTACCAGCAAAGACTTGTGCATAGAAAAACTAATTAAGATATATTAAGGGCATATATGACTCAAAAAAGAGGTAACCAAGTCATGAAGCAAATTTTTTTTAAAATAATTAGACAGCCTGACTGTTGCATTAGTCCCATCTAACGCATAAGGTAGTGAAAAGAAAAATAAACAGATAGAATTCCACTGTGACAAATCCTTTGTGAAGGATTCATAGGGGAAAAAAAGCATAGAAAATAATTTCACAGGATGAGAAGATAGATACAAAGAATGCCCACAACAATGAAATCATAGATTCAGCAAAGGACCAAATTCATTAAAAATGTTCATTTAATAAGTCTGTTACTCCTAAGGTGATTTAACAAGTACAAAAGTGAAAGAATAATCTTAACTAAGTCATTATGCTATGGTAGCAATGACTATCAATGACTCACTTGCATCTAAAATTGTAAAAGTCACTAGAATATTTACAATCTCAGCAAAAGGCAGATTATCAAGAGTTTCTGTTCATGGATTATAAACTCATTTTATAAATAAGATGAATGGCAAAAATGTCTCCATGAAATCAACTCTAAGAATTCTTTCTTTCTCCCATCCTTGCTTTCCTTAGTTGTACCTCTTTGTGGATAGCAAATACAAATCTGTTCTACCTCATACTGTGCTTTTTGGTCCTTGGTGTCAAATGGGCCATGGCCAATAGGCAAATTACAATCTTATATCAATTTCAAAAGAACTTTAAGTTAACAGAACATACATACAGGTTCAACTGACACAAAAATATAAGATCAGGTGAAACTCACAGTGATTAATTTTCACAAAAAAAAATGTACAAAATCAACAACCACAGGAAAATGCTCCAAACTACTAATTATACCAACTTTGAAGTTTCACTTCATATACACCAAATGGGCAAAGACAATAAAAAGACATAAATGGTAGAAAATGGATGATTATAGGAAGAATGGTACACTAGTCAATACCTTGAGTGAAGTTATGAATTAAGCCAACTGGTCTAGAAAATGATTAGGCATTAGGAAAGAAAAGACATCAGGAAGACTGTGATGTTTAAGAAAAAGCAGCAATAAAAAAAGAAAAATTAATAAACAGAGACCTGTGATCACAGGAAAGAGTCACTTATCTCAGTTCTTTTGCCAACAACTATCTAGTTTTAACTGACCAGGCAGAGTCGTTGTCGGGCTTTTCGAGAGGTCAGAAGATCCCGTACCCTTTCATGAATCTTCTCCCAAGCTAAGCGAGAGCTGCAGCACAACCTGTCAAAAAAGATTAAATATCAAATTCCAGATCTCTTTCATCAAAGAGCTCTCCATCCTCTCCCAGAGATATATGACAAACTAGGACCCTAGAATCTTAATTCAGCCCATAAATAACACTGAGGAAGAGGGGAAACTCTAAAACTCTAAAACTTGTCCATGCCCATCATTATTTTTCATGTAATGAAAATCACAGTTACTGTTGTCTAAAAATACCTAAAAATTTTACTTAACAACTGAAAATATTAATTTATTAAGTTGCTACATTAGTGATAGGTCAGTGGGTTGGGTCATGAGGCTGATAAAACCAAAACTGCAGGTTTGATTCTTTGAAACCTTGTTCACAAACTGCAACCTTAAGTCCAGCTAGTCACTTGGCAAATATTAACCCTGTTAAGCTACTCCTTCCCAAGATATTCTCTCTCCTTCCTTGTCTCCTCTACACTAAGTTTTCCTCCTATCTTTTGTACCATTCCTTCTCTGTCTCCTCTGTTATATCAACATCTCCTACTCTCTAAAGGCATATACCAAGGCTTTTTCCCTGGATACCTTTCATTCCTCTACACTTTCTCCCTGGTGATCTCATCTGCTCCCTCAGGGTCAGTTATCAAACCTATGTCCCAAATTTATAAACTCAATTCTACTTTTTCTTCTCAACTCTAGTATCGTATCTCAAAATGCAAGATATTGGAGGCAACTAGATGGTACAGTGGATAGAGCACCAACCTTGGAGTCAGGAGAACCTGGGTTCAAATTGGCTTCAGACACATAATACTTAGCTGTATGACCTTGGGCAAGTCACTTAACATCTTGCCAAAAAAATGCAAGATGTTATCAAATGATTTCCCACTGGTACCTCAAATTCAACATATTCAAAACTGGACTCATCATCTTCTCCATTTAAACTAAAAAATACTTAAACTAAACCCATCTCCAAACTTCTATACTAATGTTGACATCACCATGACACACAGAGCAAAAAGAGACACATATCTCCCATAACCAATCAGTTGTGGAGTCTTCTCAATTCTAGCTTCACATCATGCCTTGTATCCAAACTCTTCTCTTTGCTCACTAGAAGACTTTTTTCATTATATAAATAGTCTATTTGTTTTCCAATTACATACTATGGTAGTTTCTACCAATCATTTTTTTGCAAGGTTTTGAGTTATACAAATTTTTTTCCTTCTCTCTCTCTCTTCCCTCTCCCTCCTCCCAATAGAAGGCAATCCGATATAGTCTTTACATTTGCATCCATGACATGCATAGATCAAAAATGAATGCATTTTAAAAGAAGAAACAGATCCAAAAGGAAGAAAGAAAACATTATAGATGTTTTATAGAAAATTATTTAATAATAAGACAACTTTTAAAATTAAAGGTAAGTTTTGGTTGCTCACTAGGTTTTAAAAAGCACTAAAATTTTAAGCAATTCAGTTGTGAAAAGCACATTTTTTCATAACATTCATTTTTTTTCCATTACCTCCTTCTTGAACAATAGCTTCTTATTTGTTCTCCCCCCTTGCATTCGATCCTATCCATCCATTACACAGCTGTCAAAAGAATATTATCAAGGCAGATATAACCATGCCACCATTATCTGCCAAATTTAGTCTGAACTCCTTAACATGACCCTCAATCTGACTGAATCTCACATTTCCAATATTAACTCTAACCACCTATATTTACCATAGATTCTGACCGAAAAGCTATTCACTGTTTCCTATATACACATAGTAACTTCCTATTTCTCCATCTTTATTCAGATCATTGACTTTTTGTCACCTGTCCCTTTCCAACAGTTAAAATCTTACCTATATCCTGTAAAGCCCAGCTCAAGTGCTCACCTCCATCAAGCCTTTCCACATCATCCTAGTCAGAAATAATCTCTTCTTTCTCCACATTCTTATAGAATTTTGGAACAATTTAAATGTCAGTTTAGTATTACAGAGCCCAGGCTTGAGTTCCTGCTTAGTCACTAGGTAAGCTATGTGACCACATAAAGGTCATTTCACTTTACAAGACATTATTTATGTTGTTAGGCAAAATACTTTGCTGAAATTTTTCTTACATATATGCTAATGTTAAATATACTTGATTTTATGCTTATTTTCTCTAAATTAAAGAGGATACTCAAAAGTTTTATCACTGTACACTTTATGTTTAAATGATTCTTTCTGCAAATCTATTTTTATTCCAAAATCAACAGATCTTATAATTTCTGGAAAACTTTCTGCATTTACCTTCAATAATGGCATATGCTATTTTCCCTTGTTTATTCCAGACTTATTTTGGAATATATATCATCTGGGTTCTGATAATATCTACCCAGTGGAGTATTTTGGGAATGCCTGTGTTCTTTTGAATATATTGTTTTTTCTTCCCTTCTTTATCACTGGAAGTACCCAGAAAAGAAAATTAAGTAAAAAAATAAGCATCCTATGACAAAACATTAGGCCTCTTAAAAATACTTATCTTTTTATGTCCTATTCCTTGGTATATCCCTTGAAAAAGATCAAATATTCATAATTCCCAGCTCTCTATAAACCTTCATAATTTTTAAGTGTTTTTGTTTGTGACATGATCCATACATCTGTGGTCTTAGTTATGCTATTCAGTATTAGGCAAAAAATTCTACTTCCATGGTAGGCCTTCAAAGAAGTAATTGTTTAATTCTAACCTCCCAAAAATTTACAAGCAAAATATTTTAAAGAAGTTAATTTCCAGGGGCAGCTAGGTGGCACAGTGGATAGAGCACCAGCCCTGGAGTCAGGAGGACCTGAGTTCAAATGCATGCTCAGACACTTAGCTATGTGACCTTGGGCAAGTCACTTAACCCCATTGACTTAAATTTAAAAAAAATTTTAAATTAATAAAAAAAAAATTTTAAATGGGGGGGCTGTTTTTTTTAAAAAGTTAACTTCTGATCTCCTAATAATAAACTCTCAAGCAAAAGGACTGGAATTATTCTACAATGCAAACCTGTGTGAATGAGGGTAATAATTCAGATGTGGATTAGGTGATTGATAGTGATGGGCAGTGCATGAAGATTTATGGTGAAAATTGCGATCCCCTTGGTTATCATGGCCAGTTGTGGTCTTTCCAAGTTTATCTGAATATGGAGATGACAATTCACGCCTCCAAGCATTTGATTCGTCTTGATTCCTTAACATCTGAAAGACGACAAGCTTTATTAGTTTTTTTAATTGAGGAAAGATAAGAAATTTAGGAAAAGGGAAAAAATCTAAGTATTCAGTCATCTCCTAAAAAAAAGAAATAAAAAATAAAATGCAAATGCAAATAAATGGTATAATGTGTCTGTAGTCATGAAGTAAAATCTTGGGGGGATAGAAAGATCCAGTTTCCTTTCAATACTTTCAGAGGTCTGTGAATTCATCAATATTGGGCTCCCTCTGTGAGGATCTCCACCCTTCCTTGCTCTAATAAAAGTTCTTCATAGGTGTCTGTGGTCAAAAGAATTCATTAACTGGTGATCAGTATCTTTGCTGAACTTCTTCATATCTGGACAGAAGACACATCAATGAATGACCAATGAACATCCTCCAAGAATATCTAGAATTTTTCAATTCTAACTATACATGGATTGAGATGCTGTAAATAGATTGTAAATACATGGCTTGATATGCTTGATAATAGAGACCTTTTTTTTGCCTTCTTTTGTCTTCCCAGGACATCATTCAGTGCAAGGGGTCCATTGGACAGTTGGTGATGCAAGAATGAAGAAGAGAGAATATGACTGGATAAAAAGATCTGAGAATCAAATTAGTCCAGATCTGAGAATCACCTGCATGGGGATGGTGACTGAATCCATGACAGCTGATGAGATGTCCAAGTGAAATAGTATAAAGGAAAAGGAGAAGAAGGAACCAAGACCAAGACAGAGCTGTAAGGGACACCCATGGTTAGTAGGCATGACCCAGATGAAGATCCAGCAAAGGAGATTATGGAGGAGCAATAAGACAACAAGATGGAGAAGAGAACCAGGACAAAGCACTATTATGAAAACCTAGAGAGAAAAATGTCTCAAGAGCAGGCAGGTCAATAGTGTCAAAGGCTGGAGAGGTTTAGAAGGATAAGAACAAAGAAAAGGCCAGAAAATTTGACAACTATGAGATTATTATTAAGTATTCAATCAATGATGACTGCCTCATTTTTTTGGAACTGTTTCAGTAAGGGAACTCTAATTACAGTAAGTGCTTGGCAAGGCAAGGCAAGATAGGTAAGTGAATTAGGAGACAAGGAACTAGAGAGAAAAGGATAGTGAAGAGTTGAATTGAGTTACTAAGGGATCTAAATGCCGAAGGGAGGAGAATATGATCAGTGCAGAGGTTAAGAACCTGGGGGGAAAGGGATAAAGAGATTGAAAATACCAATAAAATGAAGGAGTTTAGGGGTTGCAAGGCAGAAAGAAATGTGGAATGATAACAGATTATGATCAGATAAAGGAATTTCATAGTTCACAAGCAAGGAAATGGAACAGTTATTCAGGATGTCAAAAATGATTATCTCTATGTGTGGCTGAGGAGAATTGAAAGAGCAGGTCATGAGAACTGAGTTAGGTTAAGGAACTGGGGAGTTAAAGTGTGTGAAGGAGTAAAAATATGTTGCGGTCCCCCAAGTTTGAGAAGAGGAATTTGGGAGAAGAGAAAGACTATGAGAAAACCACTAAACACACTGAGGAAAGGAAAGTATCCTGTAGATTGGTAAATAACAACTACCAGAATATTGATTAGATGATAATTTCTGATTGACTGAAACTCAAAGAGAGAGAGAGAGAGAGATTATTGAGTGTTAATGGCAGAAAGGGAGGACATGACAATAGGGAGGCAAGGAGTATTTTAAATCCTCCTCCAAGGAAGATATAAGTGAAAGCACAATCAGTGCTAAAGAGAATAACCAGATAAGCTGTGTCATCAGATGGGAGCCTGGTTGGCAGCTAGGTGGCACAGTGAAGAGAGCACCAACCCTGGAGTCAGGAGGATCTGAGTTCAAATAGGACCTCAAACAATTAATAATTACCTAGTGGTGCGGCCTTGGGCAAGTCACTTAACCCCATTGCCTTGCAAAAAAAAAAACAGATGGGAGTCAGGTCTCAGTGAGGGCAAGAAGATGAAAGGAGCGAGAAAGGAAAGCTTTAAAATGAAAAAGCTTGACTTCTTTACAAAAAGCATTTATTCCAGGGGGCACAGTGAAAGGAGTGGGTCATTTCAGAGTGGCATGTGGTGGGGAGGTGATGAAAAATTTGAGAACAGGGAGTGGACAATGGTGGATGCTGAATGGAGCTTGTACAATACCAGCTGGGTGGTTCAAAATCACTGGCTATGGATAGAGTATGAAGAGTAGGAAATATTGGTCATTAAGAGAGAAATTGTAAAAAGAAGGCAGAGTAAGACAGGAAACTATCTGGTTCTCCCAAATTCTCCAATTAACTTAAAATAATGCTTTCAAAGTGTGGCAAAAATGATAAAAAGTTGCGGTAAAACAGTCAATCAGCTTAAGAAAATTTGGAATGATATTAAGATAGATCTGATCCACTGGAGTATGGTTTGGTCAGACTGAAGTGCAAAATTAGTAACAGTAAGCCCTGTGTAGGCAATTGCCTAATTTTGGTTTCAGGGCAGAAGGTTAAAATGATCTTTACAGTCACCTGAGGGCCCATAGAGTGCAGGAACATTTCTAGGAAGAAGTACTTGGGGCCCTGGTTGAGGTTCAGGGGCAGAGGGGAGTCTCTGAGATCACTTATAACTAAGACATGAACCTGAGGAATGGTTTTCTACATCTGGTCTTGGATTATAGAACAATGGAAAAACCAAAATGTGAAAGGCCCCAGAGAGAATTAAAAAAAAAAACAGCATGAAAAACCTGATGCCTGAGACATTATTCCACACACCCTGGAAATAGAGCCCAACCTTAACATAAACTTTACAGTCAATAAATAGTTTTTTAAAAAAAGAGAGAAAAAAAGAAACTGACTACAGGTGACTATTATGGTAATAGAGAAGATCAGGGTTCAAATTCAGAAGACAAAATAGCTTTTTTGTAAAGCTTTAAAGAAAAATGTTTAAAAAGTCTTCTTTAAGAGAAATTTAATAGGGGCAGCTAGGTGGCACAGTGGATACAGTGCTGGCCCTGGAGTCAGAAGGACCTGAGTTCAGGTCTGGCTTCAGATACTCAATAATTACCTAGCTGTGTGACTCTGGGCAAGTCACTTAATCCCATTGCCTTGCAAAAAAAAAAAAAAGAGAGAGAGAAATTTAAAAAACTTTCAAAATCAAATAACAGAAGTTGAGGGGGAAATTTGGAATAGAAATAAAAGTAATATTAGAAAAACAAGAAATAATAAAAGTTGACCAATTGGAGAAAGAGATCCAAATCCTTGCTAAAAAACATAACTCATGCAAAATTAGAATTGGGCAAGAGAAATCTAATGACTTTATAAGACATCAAGAAATAATGAAACAAAATAAAAAACTAAAAATAGAAAAGAATATGAAACATATGAGAAAAACAGCTGACCTGGAAAACAGATCAAAGAGAGGTAATATATGAATAAAAGTCTTGATCAAAAAAATCTAGACACTATACTTACAGAATTATTTAGGAAAAATCCCTGAAGTTCTAGAACTAGAAAGTAAAATAGAAATTTTTAAAAATCCACTTATCACTTGCTGAAAGAAATCCTAAAATGAAAACTCACAGGAACATTATAGCTAACTTTCAGAGCTCTCAGGTTAAGGAAAAAATATTACAATTAGAAAGAAACAACATAAATAATGGAACTATAATCAGGAATACACAAGATTTAGCAGCTTCAACATTAAAACCCAAGGGCGAGGAAGAGCCAAGATGGTGGCAGGAGAACAGCCTTCCCTAGAAGCTCTTTCCAAAATATTTCAAAAACCTTAAAATTATGACTCTAACTAAACTTTAGAGAGCTAGAACCCACAGAAAGATCCAGTGAGGCAATTCTTCAGCCCAAGATAACCTGGAAAATTGTGGGAAAGCTCTGTTCCACAGGTTGGAGGGGGCAGTAGCACACTGGAGCAAAGGAGTTCCAATGTTCCAGGAACAGCCCACAGACACCTGGGTCCCTTGGATCACTGGCACTTGGCAGCAGAAGCAGTTTCCTGACCTACCAACACAGGGAGCACCAAACACAACTTGGAAGATCAGCCAGGAAAACCTCTGCCAGAACAAGTACAAAGCCCAGGCCAGTGTGGCCCTTGGACCTCAGCTCAGCCCAGATCCCACGAAACAGAAGCAGGCCCACAGAGCCACCCAGCAGGAAGCACCCAGTTGGGAGCCACCCAGTTGCTGCTTCCAGAGTGCTGAGTCCACGGAAGTTAAGGGGATGGAGGGACACTGTTGAAGTCTCTCCTCTGTCCCTGGGACAGGACTTTAGGGCTTTGTCCATATTCAGACCCTCATCACAGTCTGGGCCCCCATACTGTCATAGAGCAGGGACCTTCCTCACAGCCCTGGAGCAAGGGGGTGTGCTTGTGGTCATCCACAGACCAGAGCACTGGCAGGAGAGCAGTCAGAGCCTCCCATAAGACCCTGAAGGAACTGAGGTCCTTGTGGAGGCATCCTAATAATACTCAAAAGTTCAGGAAGCCCCCCTAAAACAAGGGCACAGACTGGAGAAATGAGTAAACAGAAAAAAAGGAACCTGACCACAGACAATTACTTTGGTCTCATGGAGGACCAAAACACACACTCAGAAGATGAAAAATTCCAATCTTCTGTATCCAAAACCTCCAAAAAATATAGGAGTTGGGCTCAGGCTATGACAGAGCTCAAAAAAAAAAAGATTCTGAAAATCAAGTAAGGGAGGAAGAGGAAAAATTGGGAAGAGAAATGAGAGAGATGCAGGAAAAACATGAAAACCAAGTCAGTAACTTTAGTCAAGTAGTTCAAAAAAAGATTGCTGAAAAAAAAAACAGTTTAGGTCAAATGGATAAAACAATCCAAAAAGTTAATGAGAAGAATACCTTATAAAACAGAATTGGCCAGATGGAAAGGAGATAAGAAAGCTCTCTGAGGAAAACAAATCCTTCAAATGTAGAATGGAGCTAAAGGAAGTCAATGATTTTGCAAGAATTCAAGACACAATAATTCAACACCAAAAAAATGAAAAACTAGAAGAAAAAAGTGAAATAGCTCATTGAAGAAAAACAACTGATTTGGAAAACAGATCCAGAAGAGACAATTTAAAAATTATTGGGCTACTTGAAAGTCATGATCAGGAAAAGAGCCTTGATTTCATTTTTAAAGAATTTCTACAGGAAAATTGCCCTGATATGCTAGAAGCAGAGTACAAAATATAAATTGAGAGACTACACCAATCTCCTTCCAAAAGAGATCCAAAAAAATAACCCCCAGGAATATTATAGCCAAGTTCTGGAACTCCCAAGTCAAAGAGAAAATATTAGAAGAAACCAGAAGGAAACAATTCAAATTTCATGGAACTACAGTCAGGATTGCCCAGGACTTAGCAGCATCAACATTAAGGGCTCATAGGGCTTGGAATATAATATTCTAGAAGGCAAAAGAACTTGGAATGCAAACGAGAATCAACTACCCAGAAAAACTGAACATCTTCTTCCAGGGGAAAAGATGAACTTTCAATGAAACAGGCGAATTTCAAGTGTTCCTGTTGAAATGGCCAGAGCTGAACAGAAAGTTTGATCTTCAAGTATGAGACTCAGATGAAGCATAGAGAGGGTGGACAAGATGGGTAAATTATGAGGGATCAAATGATGTTGAACTGCATATATTCCTGCATGAGAATATTATACTGACAATATTCATATGAACCTTCTCATTTATTGGAGCAATTAGAAGGAGCATATGTAGACAAGGCACAGGAGAGAGCTGAATTTGAAGGTATAATATATTGTAAAAATGGAGTCAATGGGTGAAAGGGAAATGAACTGGGAGAAAGAGAAAGGAGAAGTAGAATAGGCTAATATATTTCATGTAAAAGAGTTAAGAAATAACTTTTGCAATGGTATGGAAGGGGAAAAGATAAGAAAAGAATGAGGGAGACTTCATTCTCATCAGAAATGGGTCATAGAGGAAATAGCATACATCCTCATTAGGGTATAGAAATCTACAAGAAAGAGGAAAGAAAGGGGACGAGTTGAGGGGGGATGTAGGTAATAGAGGAGAGGGTAGATCATGGGAGAGGATAGTCATATATAACACATTTTCTTTTTTACTTTTTGTAAGGTAGTGGGATTGAGTAGCCTGTCCAGGACCAAAGGGCTGGATGGTTTCTAGGTCTCTAGGGTAGGATGCAGCCTTGGCACATCCTGGCCCCAGGGCTGGTGCTCTCTCTACTGCTCTCTTTACAGCACATTTTTGAAGAGGGACAGAGTGAAAGGGGAGAGAAAATATAATAAATACTGGTGGGGAGGAATGGATGAAGGAAATTAAAATCAGCAATATCAACTGTGGAAAAATATGGAAGTAACTTTTCTGATGGACTTATGATAAAGAATGTGATCCACCCCAGAGACAGAGCTAATGGTATCAGAACACAGACTGAAGCACATTCTTTTCTCTTTTTTCTAATTTATTTCTCATGAGTTTTTTTTATTTTTGTGGGGGGAGGGGGATTATGTTTACTCTTACAACAAGACTTTTAGAAATGTGTAAACAAATTAATTAATAATTTAAAAAAGGGAAATTTTAAATGAAGCCTCTATATGGATACTAAAGCTACAGAACCCACAAAAAAAATTCTCAACCAAGATGTCATGGACATATTTCAGTAAAATCTGTCTCACATAATTAAAAAAGGTGTAGAGCCCAGCATAGGCAGGAGAGTTGAAAAGCTAACAGGAGATTCTTAGTAACAGTGCAGCTCAGGTCCAGTCCCAGAAGACCAGCAGTGATAGTCCCAACCCAGCTCAGAAGACAAAGTCTAAGCCTCTGGAATGCTGGTGCAACAGGCAGGACTGGCCTGAGTTGCCCTAAAAGTTAACAAACAGCTAGCAAGTGAAGCACAGGCAATATCATAGGCAATCAGTAAGCCAGGGATCAGTCCCCAGCCCCCAACCCCCCAGCACCAAAAACTTGGAACTTAACTCGCTGGGCCACTATCAAAATGAGCAAAAAAATCAAAAAAAAAGTGATAACCATAGACAGCTACTATTCTGAATAATAATGCCATGTAAGAAAAGGAAAGCAGTGACAAAATGCCTACATATGAAACTTCAAAGGGTTTTTAAATTGGTCTCAAATACAAAAAGACATCTTAGACGAACTCAAAAAGGATTTTAAAAACTAAAGAAGAAAGAAGAAAATGGAGAAAAGAAATGAGTCATGAAGAAGAATTATGAAAAATTGACCAAAGAAAACAATACCTTTAAAAGTAAAATTGGCCAAATAGAAGGGAAAATCAACTCATTTAAAAGTAAAAATGGCCAACTGGAAAAGGAAAACAACCCATCTTAAGAGGAAAATTAACCAACTGGAAAAGGAAACACAAAAACTAACTGAGGAAAATACCTCTCCCCATTAGAATTGTACAAATGGAAACTAATGGCTCCATGAGGTATCAAGATTCCACTAAACAAAACCAAGAGGCTGAAAAAAAAAACAGAAGAAAATATAAAGTATGTTTTAGAAAAAACAACTGATCAGGAAAACAAATCTAGGAGAGATAATTTACAATCTACCTAAAAGTCAAGATCAGAAAAAGAACCTGGACCATATTTTGCAGGAAATTGCCATGGAAAAACTGTCCTGATCACCTAGAACAATAAACAAAATAGTCCTTGAAAGAATATCTATCTCCCCCCATCCCTGAAAAAAATCCCAATAAAAACTCCAAGGAATTTAGCCAAATTTCATAATTCTCAGCAAAAGGAGGAAAACTGCAAGCTGTCAAAAAAGAAGCAATTTAAATACAAGGGAGCCACAGGACTTATAAAGCTTCAACATTAAAAGATTGGAAGACCTAGAATATGACATTCTGGAGGGCAGAAGAACTTGGATTACAGCATGGAATTAACTACCCTGCAAAATACAGCATATTCTTTCAGGGAAAAAGATGGACTTTCAAAAAAAATAGAGAGGGGGCAGCTAGATGGTGCAGTAGATAAAGCAACAGTCCTGGAGTCAGGATGACCCAAGTTCAAATGTGACCTCAGACCCTTAATAATTACCTAGTATGTGACCTTGGGCAAGTTACTTAACCCTGTTGCCTTATAAAAACAAAATAAAACAAAATAGAGGGGAAAGTAGAAAAAAAAGAAATGAAATTATTATTAATTTAATAATAATACAAAAAAGGAAACTGTTGTTAATTAAAAATTAAATTATTTTTTTAAAAATAGAGCATTTTCAAACTTACTGATAAAAATGACTAAAACTAAACAGAAATTGCAATCTTCAAATACAAGACTCAATAGATATGTAAAAAAGGTAAACAGAAAGAAAAAAGTATGGTAATAACACAAGGAAAAATATTAGTCAATAAAACTAAATGGAAAGACAATACCCATAACTCTTGAAAATTTTATTTTTCCTAGGCCAATTGAAAGGAACATAATTAGACAGACTGCCTGTGGCTATTTCCATTGGGATAACTGGAAGGAGAGTGCTTGGACAGAGGGTGTGAGACTAAACTGATAATGATAAGATGATAATTTATGACTCTTGAGAACTGTATTTCCATCAGGACAGCTGAAATGAGTAGAGGTTGTGAGTACAAGATAGGTATAAAACAATTAAGACTTGAAAAGGGATTATTTATATTAGGTAAAGAAGGTGGAGGCATTAGAGAGTAATTAGCACCTCATGAAGAGGCACAAAGGACCTATTATACTAGAAGGAAAGTATAAACACTGTAAACAATGAGTAAATCTTATTCTGAGCAGATTCCCTTCAAAGAAGGAATGATGTACATTTCCAATTTGGTTTAGAAATTTAGCTTACCCTACAGGGAAGTAGGAGAGAACAGAGGATAGAACAGTGTGAGGCAGACAATAATCAAAAGTAAAACACTGGTGAAGAGGAATAAGGGGAAAGGAGAAAGAAAAGTACGAATGGGGAAGATAGAATGGAGGGAAAGAAAAAGGTTTTGCACAAGTAAAACCAATGCAGCCAAGATTAGAAGGGATGCAAAAAAAAAAGCTGGTAAACAATTTTCACAGCTTATGTTTCTATAAGAAACAATGAATGGATGAATTAGGGAAAAGTCTGAAAGCACTTGCATTGATGCTGAGTGAAGTGAGAACACTGTACACATTAACATCAACAGTGTGAGATGATCAACTAGCATGGAAGTAGCTCTTCTCAGCAGTTCAGTGATCAAGGATAATCGTGAGTGGCTTGTTATGGAAAATGATATCCACATCCAAAGAAAAAAAATATGGAGTCTTAATGCAATGCAAAGCATCCAATGTTCACTTTTTAAAAGTGTTTTAAAGTGTTGTTAAAGTGTTTTAAAGTGTTCTCTCTCATGATCTTTTTCCCACCTAATTCTTTTTTTTTACAACATGCTGAATGTGGATACAACCTCTATCAGATTGTTCCCTATCATAAAGAGAGGGAAAGGAGGGTGGTAGAAAAATATAGAATTCAAAAGCTTGCACAAAAGGATGGATGTTGAAAATTAACTTTGCATGCAATTGAAAACAAAGAATGACAATAGTGTTTAAAAGGGGGGTAGGGGTTGTGGAATATGATATTCCAAAGAGCAAAGCAGCTGGTATTGCATCCAAGAATAACCTACTCAGCAAAGGAAAAAATAATTATTTAATGAACTAAAGGACTTTCAGATTTCTTGAGGAAAAAAGACCAGAACTGAACAAAAAAAAAATCTGACTTACAAGAATTTGGACAAACATAAAAAGGTAAATGTGAAAGACTAATCACTATATGAGATTCAATAAAGTTAAACTGCTTACTTCTTGTGTGGGAAAATAATATTTATAACTCTCAAGAATGTTAGCATCGGAATTCCGGCCAAGATGGCGGAGAGAAGACAGGCACATTTCTAAAGTCCCCTGATCTCTTCCCCATCTATCACATGAAACAAACCTCTTAAAAGAATTTCGAACCAGGAAACCCAGAAAGAAAAGCCAGGAGAGGAAAATTTACCTCAGGATTTGTCTCCCGCAGCAGCCTTGGCTGAGTACCAGCAGGTGAGTCTGGGCTCCGAGGGAAGATCAGCCCGGGATCAGCCAGATTAACAGCTGCATGGGAACTAGGACTCTGAGGACCCAAGAGCCAGACCTGCTGGATCAGCCGTGGGGCTGCACGAAGGGGGCTTGGGTCCACGGGGAAGCAGAGGCGCTGGTGTTGGTGCTGTCCCCCTGGAGCTTGGGGAAGGGGCTGCGGGGAGAGGTCTGGTGCAGGATAGCTGCAGACACCATCCTTGGGCTCCTCAGGTCTGAGAAACTCTGAGTCCACACCCCCATTTCACAGAGGCCTCCTCCCAAACAAATGCAAACTAATTCTGCCTCAGGCCCAGGTGAGTGAGCAGAAGAACCAGCCCAGCTGAGGAATGACCTCAGGCCAGGGTAAAGCCCACCATTGATCTAAGGCAAAAGAATTCAATAGTTCCAACTCCTCCCTTTGGGCAAAGGGAGAAGGCCTCCCAACCAAGGTCACAGACACTCCAGAGAGGGCAACCAGCACCACCTACCGGCCAGCCAGAGAAACTGCAATCAGTAAAGCCTTTAGCGATCCCAAGCCCAGGTGAACCAGCTCCCCCCCCAACGACAAAGTCTTAGCATAATGAAGAAGGGTCAGCGGAAAGGTGGATCCATAGAAAAATTCCTGGAAGGGAAAGACCCCAACTCAGAGAGACCTGGAACCTCTGAGGAGAATACAATATGGTCTCCAGCACAGAAAGACTTCCTTGAAGAAATAAGGAAGGAGCTTAAAAATTTGGGAGAGACAATTAATACCTTGCAACAAGAAAAAAAAAAACTTAGAAAGTACAATTGGACAAACACAAAAGGAGAATAAATTTCTCAGATCCTCAAATGAGCAAATGCAAAAAGAAATTAATTCTCTCAAAACCTCAATTGGTCCAATGGAAAGCTCTTTCAAAAGTAGAATTGACCAATTGGAAAAGGAGTTGCAAAAGGTTAATGAAGAAAACTCCTCCCCCAAAAAAAGAACAGAGTCTACAGAAACTAATGACTATGAGACAGCAAGAGTCAGTTAAACAAAATCAAAAAATAGAAAAAAATAGAAGCAAATGTAAAATACCTCATCAACAAAACTACTGACCTCGAGAATAGATCGAGGAGAGGCAACCTGAAAATTATAGGACTTCCTGAAAACATTGAAGAGAAAAAAAAGCCTGGACTTAATATTACAGGATCTAGTGATGGAAAACTGCCCTGATATCATGGAATCGGAGGGCAAAGTAGTTATTGAAAGAGTACATCAATCCCCACCAGAAAAAGATCCTAAAATGAAAACAGCAAGGAATGTTGTGGCCAAACTGCAGAACTATCAGATAAAAGAGAAAATCCTGCAAGCAGCCAGAAAGAAACAATTTAAATATCAAGGAACCACAGTAAGGATTAAGCAGGACCTGGTTGCATCAACTTTAAGGGATCGAAGGGCCTGGAACAAGATATTTCGAAGAGCACGGGAGCTTGGAATGCAGCCAAGAATCTACTTTCCTGCAAAGCTGAGCCTTCTCTTCCAGGGAAAAAGATGGACATTTAATGAAATGGAAGAGTTCCAAAAATTTCTGATGAAAAGACCAGAGCTAAAAAGAAAATTTGGATATCAAACAGGAGGATCAAGAGACACATGAAAAGGTAAAAAAAGGGGGGGGGGCGGTAAAAGGAAAAAAATGCAATCCAGTAAATTGAAACTGGCTATATTCCAGCATGGGGAGGGGGGGGAAGAGACTCTCATAAATCCTGAGAAATGTAACTCTAACAGAGAGAATACACCTAGCCAGAAATGATGGACATCCATGACCTATCCATGAGACTGCTATCTAATGGGATGTAACTGGCTTTAACCCCACTTGGGAGAAAGACTCTAATAACTCTCAGGAATTTTGACTCTATCCAATAGAATATACTGAACTAGAAGGGACGGACACTCAGAATTTTCTATGACCTACATAAAATGATGTAAAAAAATACACTACCTCCCAAAAAGGGGGGACAGGAAAGAGACGGGAGGAGGGAGGGGATTGAATGGGATGAATCTCATTACACTAAGAGGTACAAAAAACCTATGGTAACAGAGGGGAAGAAGGGAGCAGAGGAGAAACACCTGAATCATCTTCTCATCAGACTTGGCTTAAAGTCAACCTACACATACTCAGTTAACTTATAAAACATCTAACCTTTCAAGTATTAAAAGGGGAAAAGGGGAGGGGGGACAGAGAAAGGGAAGGGGAGTGGGGGAAATAAGGGGAAATAACAAAAGGAAGGGAAGGGAAAAGGGAAAATGGGAAAGGGGAAAGAAAGGGGAGGGTGTGATATAGGAGGACAAACATCTGAAGGGGGTGGTATTCAAAAACAAAATGCTGGGGAATATGGATAAGGGGGGGAAGGGGGAAAAATACAAACAGAGGAAAGATAGCACAGAGGGCAATAAAGAATTAGTAATCATAACCTTGAATGTGAATGGGATGAACTCTCCCATAAAACATAAGCAAATAGCAGAGTGGATTAAAAACCAGAATCCTACAATATGCTGCTTACAAGAAACTCATTTGAAGCAGAGATATACATATAGAGTAAAGGTAAAAGGTTGGAGCAAAATATATTTTGCTTCAGCTGAAGTAAAAAAAGCAAGGGTAGCAATCCTTATCTCAGACAAAGCAGCAGCAAAAATAGATAGCGTTAAAAGAGATAACGAAGGAAACTTTATCCTCCTAAAAGGTACCATAGACAATAAAGTCATTTCAATATTGAATGTATATGCACCCAGTGGGACAGCACCCAAATTCTTAGAGGAGAAGCTGAAAGAATTACAGGAAGACATAGACAGCAAAATTCTACTAGTAGGAGACCTCAACCTCCCACTATCAGATCTAGATAAATCAAATCATAAAACAAACAAGAAAGAAATTAGGGGGAGTAAATAGATTGTTAGAAGAATTAGATATGATAGACTTATGGAGGAAACTGAATGGGGATAGAAAGGAATATACCTTTTTCTCTGCAGTACATGGAACTTCTACAAAAATTGACCATGTACCCTAGTACATAAAAACCTAAAGATCAACTGCAGAAAGGCAGAAATAGTGAATACATCTTTCTCAGATCACAATGCAATAAAAGTCATATGCAATACTGGGCCAGTAGATATAGATAGACTGCTATCTAATGGGATGTAACTGGCTTTTAACCCCACTTGGGAGAAAGACTCTAATAACTCTCAGGAGTTATATACCCAGAGCAAATTGGAAACTGAATAACCTCATTTTAAAAAATGAGTGGGCCAAAAAACAAATTATAGAAAGAATTAACCATTATATCCTAGATAATGATAATAATGAAACAACATACCAAAACCTATGGGATTCATTCAAAGCAACTCTCAGGGGATATATTATAGCTCTAAATGCTTACATGAATAAATTGGAGAAAGAGGAAATCAATGAACTAAACATGCAACTAAAAAAATTAGAGAAAGAACAAATCAAAAATCCCCAATCAAATACCAAATTAGAAATTTTAAAAATTAAAGGAGAAATTAATAAAATCAAAAGCAAAAAAACTATTGAATTAATAAATAAAACCAAAA
Source organism: Macrotis lagotis (assembly GCF_037893015.1). NCBI lineage: Eukaryota > Metazoa > Chordata > Mammalia > Peramelemorphia > Peramelidae > Macrotis > Macrotis lagotis. The sequence continues at coordinate 68,108,365 of NC_133665.1, forward strand.
GTTGGTATTATGAAAAAACCAATAAAATTGATAAACCTCTGGTCAATTTGATTAAAAAAAGAAAGAAGAAAACCAAATTGCTAGTATTATAAATGAAAAAGGTGAACTCACCACCAGTGAGGAGGAAATTAAAGTAATAATTTGAAATTATTTTGCCCAACTCTATGCCAATAAATTTGATAATCTAAGTGAAATGGATGAATATGTACAAAAATATAAGTTGCCCAGGTTAAATGAAGAAGAGATTAAATACCTAAACAACCCTATCTAAGAAAAAGAAATTCAACAAGACATTATTAACTCCCTAAAAAAAATCTCCAGGGCCTGATGGATTCACAAGTGAATTCTACCAAACATTTAAGGACCAATTGGTTACAATCCTATATAAACTCTTTGAAAAAATAGGGAAAGATAGAACTCTGCCTAACTCTTTCTATGAAACCAATATGGTACTGTTACCTAAACCAGGAAGAGTTCAAACAGAGAAAGAAAATTATAGACCTATCTCCCTGATGAATATAGATGCAAAAATCCTAAATAAAAGCTTAGCAAAATGACTACAACAAGTCATCACTAGGATAATACATTATGATCAAGTAGGATTTATTCCAGGAATGCAGGGTTGGTTCAATGTTAGGAAAACTGTTAGTATACTCAATTATATCAATAACAAACCTATCAGAAATCATATGATCATATCAATAGATGCTGAAAAAGCTTTTGACAAAATACAGCATCCATTCGTATTAAAAACACTAGAGAGTGTAGGAATAAATGGACTGTTCCTTAAAATAATTAGCAGTATCCATCTGAAATCATCAACAAGCATTATATTCAATGGGGAGAGGCTAGAGGCATTCCCAATAAGATCAGGGGTCAAACAAGGGCGCCCATTATCACCACTACTATTCAATATTGTATTAGAAATGTTAGCATCAGCAATTAGAGAAGAAAAAGAAATTGAAGGAATTAGAATTGAGAAGGAAGAGACAAAACTCTCACTCTTTGCAGATGACATGATGGTCTACCTAGGGAATCCCAAGAAATCATCTAAAAAACTACTGGAAACAATTAGCAATTTTAGCAAAGTTGCAAGTTATAAAATAAAACCCCATAAGTCCTCAACTTTTCTATATATGTCTAGCAAGAAACAGCAGGAAGAGGTAGAAAGAGAAATCCCATTCAAAGTAACCTCAGACAGTGTAAAATATTTGGGAGTCTATTTGCCAAGACAGACTCAGAATCTTTTTGAAAACAATTATAAAACACTTCTCACACAAATTAAATCAGATTTAAATAACTGGGCAAATATCATCTGCTCATGGATAGGGAGAGCTAATATAATAAAAATGACAATTCTACTAAAACTAAACTACCTGTCTATTGCCATACCAATCAAAATTCCAAAAAATTACTTTAATGAGTTAGAAAAAAATTGTAAGTAAATTCATATGGAGAAATAAAAAGTCAAGAATTGCCAGGAGCTTAATGAAAAAAAATGCAAACAAAGGTGGCCTAGCATCAGTCATCAAAACTGTTTGGTATTGGCTAAGAAATAGAGTGGTGGACCAGTGGAATAGACTAGGTGTAAAAGCAGGAGAGGAGTATAGTAATCTGCTGTTTGATAAACCCAAAGAGTCCGGCCACTGGGATTAAAACTCCCTCTTTGATAAAAACTGCTGGAATAATTGAAAGTTAGTATGGAAGAAATTTAGATTAGACCAATACCTCACCATCCTTTACCAAGATAAGATCCAAATGGTTACATGACATAGACATAAAAAACAATACTATAAGCAATTTAGAAGATCAAGGACTAGTCTACCTGTTAGATCTATGGAAAGGAGAACAGTTTATGACTAAGGAAGAGTTGGAGAACATCACTAAAACCAATCAGATGATTTCGATTACATTAAATTAAAAAGCTTTTGCACAGATAAAACCAATGTAATCAAGATCAAAAGAAAAGTAGTAAATTGGGAAACAATCTTTACAATTAATGATTCTGACAAAGGACTAATTTCTAAAATATATAGAGAACTGAGTCATATTTTTAAAACAAAAAGCCATTCCCCAATTGACAAATGGTCAAAGGATATGCAAAGGCAATTTACAGATGAAGAGATCAAAGCATTCCATAGCCATATGAAAAAATGCTCTAAATCATTAATTATTAGAAAAATGGAAATCAAAGCTTCTCTGAGGTACTACCTCACACCTCTCAGACTGGCCAGTATGACCAGGAAGGATAATGATCATTGTTGGAAGGGATGTGGGAAATCTGGGACACTATTACACTGTTGGTGGAGCTGTGAACTCATCTAACCCTTCTGGAGAGCTATTTGGAACTATGCCCAAAGGGCAACAAAAATGTGCATACCCTTTGACCCAGCAATACCACTACTGGGTCTATACCCTGAAGAGATGAGGAAAAAGGGTAAAAACATTACTTGTACAAAAATATTTATAGCAGCCCTGTTTGTGGTGGCAAAGAATTGGAAATCCAGTAAATGTCCTTCAATTGGGGAATGTCTTAGCAAACTGTGGTATATGTATGTCATGGAACACTATTGTTCTATTAGAAATTAGGAGGGATGGGATTTCAGGGAAACCTGGAGGGATTTGCATGAACTGATGCTAAGTGAGATGAGCAGAACCAGAAAAACACTGTATACCCTAACAGCAACATGGGAGTGATGTTCAACCTTGAAGGACTTGCTCATTCCATCAGTGCAACAATTGGGAACGATTTTGGCCTGTCTGCAAAGGAGAGTACCATCTGTATCCAGATAAGGAGCTGTGGGGTTTGAACAAAGTACAAGGACTATTCCCTTTAATTTGGAAAAAAAAAACAGCTATCTTATTGTCTGATCTAGTTACCTCTGAGAATTCTGTTCTCTTTAAGGATATGATTTCTTTCTCATCACACCCAATTTGGATCAAGGTACAACATGAAAACAAAGTAAAGACTGACAGAGTGCTATCTGTGGGGTGGAGGTGGGGGGAGGGAAGCAATATTGGGAGAAAATTGTAAAACTCAAATAATATCTTTAATAAAAAAACAACAACAACAAAAAGAATGTTAGCATCATGAGAGTATTGGGGTTGGTTTATTATAATGGGATGAACCCAAAAAATAAAATTAGTTAGGAAGAAGTAAAATGTAGCATATTATCTCATACAAAAAAGTGTGAATGGAAGAAATGTTAAAGTGAAGGAGAGGATAGTGTGGAGAGCAGGTAGTATGGGAACCACATTCTCATTGGAATGTAATATACATTTAGTAGGGCATAAGTCTTACAGAGGGGCAGCTAGGTGGTGCAGTGGATAGAGCATGGGCCCTGGAATCAGGAGTACCTGAGTTCAAATCCATTCTCAGACACTTAATAATTATCTAGCTGTGTGGCCTTGAGCAAGCCACTTAATCCCATTTGCCTTGCAAAAAACCTAAAAAAAAAAATCTTACAGAGAAATAGGAGAACAAGGGATAGAACAAGGAAGAGATTCTTAGAAGGGTGTGTGGATTAGGGGGCAACATTCAGAAAATAGAGAAGGATAAAGTGAGGAAAAATAGAAAAGAATTGATGTATAGAATTATATAATTCTGTATGTGAATCAAAAGTTGGCCTTCTCTAATATGGAGTTGAGAGGGAAGGAGGGAAATGGTTTGGAACTAAAATGGAACAATTTCTTTTAATTATTGAGGAATGAGTTCAGGTTATCATCCCTAGATGGCCAGAGCTAGAGGAAAGCCAGGAGGGGAGAGGAGAATGAACAGTACGCCTAGATCTTTAAACAACACATAGGTTCTAGACAAAGATTCACCAATCAATGAGTCAACCTCAAGTGGCATCACAGACATCAGTGTGCATTTGGAAGAGGGGTGGGAGAAGAGGATGAGACAACAGGTGTTGTAGGTGGCCAAGGAGAAAGGGAGAAGGTCCCAGGAGGGCAATGGAATAAATGTCTCAGACAAGAACCCTCCTCTCCTTCTGGGACAGGTGAGCATATAGTGCGAAGCTACAGAAATACTGAGAGAGAGATCCTTCAACTATTGACTAGAGAAATGTAACTGCTGAAAGATTAAAGTTGAAAATGGGTAATTTTAGACCCATTTTGATGGGTGCAAAGTGTTGCATATGCTATCATATGTGATCAGTGTGGTGGTTTTTCTGAATTTTTTTCATATTTGTAAGTTTACTAGGAATGGGAAAGGAGAGTGGAGGTAAGTAATATTCTGATATTTTGAAATCAGTGTGATATAAAAATAAAAAGGTATCTACAAAACTTTTTTTAAAAATTACCTTTGTGTCAGCTATAATACTGTCAAGAGAAGAAGCTGGAAAAAAAAGAGGAACAGAAATTTCAAAGACTTATCATTTCCAAATACTCTTGAATATGCTAAGTTTTTAAATTAAAGAGCAGAAAAAAATATTCAATGTAATCAATTACCACACTTTATTGCTCACTTGTGATTTTAGTTATTTTCAGAGCTTACTACCACCTTTAGTCCTGACTGTAGGTGAAATCTTCCTGAAGACACAAATGGTTAAATGATGGACTTTCAGGTCTCTTGATACTAGCAGTGACTATTTCCTTAAGACAAACTACTGTGGCTAAAATGAAAGTAAAATCCCTTAAAAAGGAACCATCCAATTTAGTTCAGTCAAGGGGAGAAATTACTTATGAAGACTTGTGGGCATTTTGAATACACTGAAATTTACCTCTTTTCCTTATTTGCACAGTTCCTGTGCATAATAAATATTTAATAAAAGATTGTTGACTGACTTTCTCAGAACCCTGTTGATGAATTCTAACTGCACATCTTAGAAAGATATTCATAGATGTTGTATCTTATATACCTATGATAATATATTGTTTTTATTAGGATCAAAGACAGAAAGAAAATCTTCAAATTCAGATTTTCAATTTCATTGATTTTTGAAACAGCCAATGCAAGAACTCCCTTTATGAACACAAATTTCAACTCATATTTGATACTTTAGATGGGTCCCAGGGAGTTGTCTGAGAGGTTAAATGATCAGGCCAGGGTCACAAAGCTAGAGATTTGAAAACACATTGTTTCCTAGTCTCTTCAGACTAAGGAAGTGAGGGCTCTAAACAGGAGTGTACTGAAGCCAGCAACAACTCATAACCAATAACCATATATATTTCAAACTGGTTTGAACCCTAAATCAGTATTGCTTATGTTTCATATCTCTCTATTTGGAAAGGAAATCAAGAGCTTGCTTGAGATGATTTCCAGGTCTTTTGTGTACATCTGCTTTATATTAGTTAGACTTCCAGAGAAAAGGGAAGAAGAATGGAGAGGAGGGTTGTTCAAGCTTATGATTTCATTGGTATAGGGAACTTCTGGTAAGGGAACTTCCTCTATCAAAGAAGATTAGCAATTGGTCTTCAATATACAGTCTTACGGAGTTTCCCAGAGTAGTGAGAAGTTAAGTGACTTGCCCAGAGTCAAACTGTCAGGGTATAACAGTAGCCAAATTTGAACTCAAATCTTCCAGAGTCTTAGGCAGTTCTGACTCAGGAGTAACAGCAATAGTATAATTCATACTTATGTGAGATAACTCCATCATGAGACAAATCAATACACAGGATCACAGATCTAGAGGTCCAGAGGGAGTCCAAATCCCTCATTTTAAAGAGGAACAAAGTGTGGTGTCCAGAGAGGCTAAATGTCCAAGGTTACATGGGTAGCAACTGTCAGAGATGGATTTGAAAATTGAAATTGGGGACCTAATTATAGCTCAATGTCATAAACTTCTATGGTCTTTACATGACTCAATTTCTCTTTGACTCTGCATATGTTAAATAACTTAACAAAAAAAAGGTTTTTAGAGATAAATTATTCTACCAGTGCTTTATGAGGTTTCATCTCCATATTTCCTTCCCTGTAATCTTGCAAACTAAAATTTCCCAGGAACATTGAGAACTAAGTGACTTTTAGAGACAAGTTGGTAAACTTCAATTAAGAGAGTTCAATTAAATGTTCAGGAGGATTAATCATTTTCTGTTCAAATCTCTTTGGAATTTATCTTGCTTGGTCATTGAGATTCAAAAAATTCTGTAAATTTATTGAAGTTTCCTTTTATCTGGGAAGAATGGTAATTGGAGACAGCTGATTGTCAGTGATAGCATGTCAGTGATTGTTCACTTTTCAGAAGAAAGAAAATATACCTACAAAAGATGGGCAACTGTGGCTTAATGGGAAAAACAATGAATACTTAGGGTCAGAGACCTGAAATCAAGCCCTGAATGTATTATTAACTGTGAAATTTTGAGTGAATCAACTCCTCTCTAGGTCTGTTTTCCTTGTCTATAAGAGAAGAATGTCGATTAGACAGTTCATTCCAGGTCCAACATTTTATACATTCTCTTTCAAATTGTTAAGATTGTTCAATTCAATGAAATAAATCTTTTAGTTTAAATTACAAGAGAAATATACCCTGCCAAACAACCTTAATATAATTTTAATACTAAGATTAATCTTCCCTTTCTACTCATATAGAATTTGAGAGAGAAACAGTCCAATTTTCCTTCTCCCCACTAGTCACCTGTTTACATTCAGAAGATTACCATCTGATTTTTTTAGATTTAAAAAGCCAGTGCTTTATCAAAGAGTTCACATCAGTGGAAAACACATTTTTATTCTTTGGCCCAGATAGGATATAAATGCAATTACAAATGACAGAATGCCTTTGCTATGTTCCTTTCCTAGCTGGAAAGCTCTCAAAAGGATCTGGTTGCAGTTGATTTCACTGAAGCTCTCCAGTCTTGGAATCAGAAAATATGAGCTTAAATCTTGCTTCTAAAAGGTATTGTATGAGTAAAGGGGAGAGTCATTTAATCCCCATATTTCTTTATTTCTGAACTGGGAAAAACAATATTGTACCTAATCAAGCTATTTAATTATTGGATCAATAAGGGACATTAGAGATCATCTAATACAACAATATATTTTTATATAGAAGGAAATTGAGGTTCAAAAAGTCAAAGTGTATTACATAAGTAGAAAGTAGCAGTCTTTGTATAATTTAAAGTGCTAAAGGAATATTACATGACTCCCACCCAACTTGAATGAGGGAGGTGCAGCCCTTTTAGAGAACATGCAGTTTGTAGACTAGGGATGGGGGAAATGCCTCAGCAACTCAAAATTCAATAAATCTAGGAGTTTTTAAGGGGTTAATTCATTAAATGTTTGACCAAATATAGTAGATCAATGATATTATAAATATCCAAATGGGAGATATTCATTCCTTCTTTGAGAAGAAATGTGAATTGTTGCAGACTTTCTTACATATCATCTCCAGATACATTCAGAGGAAGAAGCAAACTAGAATCTATAAACATGATTTCCAGGTTGTTTCCATAGAAACCTTTGGGAATTTCCTCAAGTGAAATTGGGGTTTTTCTCATGGGTGATCCTCTCAGATCTCATCCTGTTCCCATCTAAAAATTTCATATATTCTGCATGTTTTCTGGCATATTTGCATAATTCCTCCAATTTCTGTTTGCTATATGTTTGAATAAATAAATTTACTTGCTATTCACCATTTGTGATGGTTTTTGTGTAACTAGAATTTGGTGAAGAGCTAAGACTATAGGTGCAAACTTGAGCTAACCCTTTCCAATTGAGAGCAACCAGGAAAGTGGCTTTTTATTCTGAATTTCTTGTATTTTCCTCCTACACCAATAGAATGTAGGGGGCAGACTGACAATCCAGACCTCAGATCAAATCTATTGATGACTTCTACAAAGTCTATTTAGACAATTTATGTAGACATACTTATCTTATATGGATATATACATACACATTAAAAAACTAAGAATCATTATTTGTCATTTATCCAGGGGAATCTTTTACCCATGAACTCCATAAAGCTCCCCTGGGTGATAACTGAATCTAAAATTTATAAAGTAATATGGGCCCACATCTTCTACAGTATGAAAGCCCACATAACGGTATGAAGTATGAATTCCATTAGACCAATTAAAGGAGGAAAAGAGAAGGAACTGAAGTACCTTTCTTCAGTGGAAAATCAAAGCCTGTCGAGTAGATTTTTTTCCTGGACTTTTGAGTCTGTCGTTTTAAAGGAATTTGTTCACCAAATGGCTTTGAACTGTCTACCTAAAAGTAAACGAGTGACATAAAAGAAAATTTAGTTTTCCATGAAAATTTGACATGATTCCAATAGCAGAGAACAGGCTATAAAATCTTGTTCTTCAAAGATAAACCTGACATACATTTCTCTTTTCTCCCAACTTAAAAACTAAGGCTTCTTCTTTTTCCCTTATTCAACTGAATGATACCAAAAAAAGAAACAAATCAAGTGAAAGATACATTTTGGAGACTCAGGAAGCAATTTCCCAGGCAATTTTTCCTTGTACTTCAAATGACATCTTCACAGTAACAACTTTCTTAAATTCCTAGGAAAGATCTACAGCATCCTTCAAGGGATAGTGGAAAAGTTATAAAAAAGGGTAGGGATACATAGGTGATTTTCAATACCAGTATAAGAATTGTTTTTTTCCTGCCAAAGGAGGCCAAATCTTAATCTCCATTCAGGAAACCAAATTGAATCCTTTTTAAACCCATGTTCTCTTCATACAGAACCTTACCCTCCACACAAAGCTAAATCCTAAACCCTTCCTATCTCTCAATCCAGTGTTACCACAGCATATGAGCAACTGGGTAGAACCAACCTTTTATACCACCAGAACTTGTTTAACCTTTTTGTCTGTTTTCTTTATTGCCTTTCTTTCAACACTGACTCCTGTAAGTTAAAGAGGAGATGATTGCAAAGCAGTTTAGATATTTTTAACATATTGAAAGATAAATAATATAGTTCCATCATGATGAATTGTCATAGAATGGAGATAACCCTGGATTAACAAAAGCTATGCCAGAGGAGTATAAATTATGAAAGGTTAATCCATGCTAGAAAAGCTTCAAGCATATTATTTGTTAAAGTTTGAGTCTGTTGTCCAAAGCTCAAACTATCTAAGTAAGAAAGGTTCACTACCAGTAGGTTGGACATTAAATGATAGTCATGGCAGCCCATGAAACAAATCAAAGTACAAGATAGATCTTGTCCCATAATGCTACTTTCTATTTTTTTGCAATCTTGATGATGATGTGGCAGAAAGGGGATAATGAGGTAATAAGAATCACACAGTTTTTAGATATCTATATATAACTTAACTATAGAATAAATAAGAAGTTTGTTTAATTAAAAAATCTGACATTCAGTTAGAAGAATTAGACTACAGTAATTGATATTATGATAACAGAAAAAAGACGAAAAGAAGTTGCAGATAAATATAAGGATGACTTAAATTCTCCTTAGAGAAGCAAACAAAAGAGTTAATCTTTTTCAAGGACTCAAAGGCAATAAAAAAAGCTAGTTATGTTTCAATCAATCAATCGAGTAGTCAATAAATATTTATCAAGAGTCTATTATGTGGGGCAGCTAGGTGGTGCAGTGGATAAAGCACCGGCCCTGGAGTCAGGAGTATGTGGGTTCAAATCCGGTCTCAGACAATTAATAATTACCTAGCTGTGTGGTCTTGGGCAAGCCACTTAACCCCATTTGCCTTACAAAAACTAAAAGAGAGAGAGAGAGAGAGAGAGAGAGAGAGAGAGAGAGAGAGAGAGTGTGTCTATTATGTGGGGGAAGTAAGTGACTCAGTAGATAGAGCACTGGCCCTGGCGTCAAGAGAACCTGAATTCAAATCCAGTCCTCAAACACTTATTACCTTGGGTAACTCACTTAACCCCATTGCCTTTCAAAAACAGAAAAAAAAAAGGTCTATTATGTGCCAAGCTCTTTGCTAAGCAATGAGGATACAAAAAGAAACAAAAGATATTCCCTGACTTCAAAGAATTTATAATCTAATAGGGGAAAGAAGTGGCAAATAAATATGTTCAAACAAGCAATGTATAGGTAAAGTAGAAAATAATTAAGAGAGAGATAGCACTGGGATTGAGAGGGGTTGGGAAAGACTTCCTGCACAAGATAAAGGAAGACAAGGAAGGCATTAGGTAGAAATGAGAAAGGAGACCATTTCAGGTACAGGGAAACAATCAGAGAAAATGCCTATATCCAAGAGATGGAGTGTTCTGTTTGTGGAGCAACAGAGGGACCAGTATTGGATTGAAGAGTACATGGGGAGGTGTAAGGTATAAGCAAACTAGCAAAATAGGATAGAACAAAGTTATGAAGGGCTTTGAACATGAAACGAAAAATTTTGTGTTTGATCCTAGAGACAACAGGGTGCCACTGGAATTTATTGAGTTATCCTACTTGGTCATCTTCTCTTACAATGTTCATGATAAGCATAAATAAAAAGATCATTATGAAGAAAATTATAACTCCAGTGCCCAGCACATTGCCCGGCTCATAGCAAGCATTTCTTGTTTATGAATTGATTAATTGATCTAATTTAACATATGTTGCCAAGAATGAAGAGGAAGGGAAATTATATGAATAAATTATCAATCTACATGTAATCATAAGCACCTACTATGTACCAAACACTGAAGCTAAAAATCCCTGCTCTCAAAGAATTTACATTCTAATGAAGATAGAAAAGTATATATCTATATATTAAAAATAGATTGCATAAATATAAAGTGAATAAATATAGAATTTGACAAAATACTACAAAACAAATCAACATATAACCTAGAAAACTAGTAACTTCAAAACGGAGTACTTAGGGAAGAATGCATAAAAATATTTTGGAATATCTATCTCAGTTTTAGAGGAAATAAAAGCAGAAAAGGCTTGTATAGTCTACAGTAAATAAAGATAAAAATCATTAATACTTTCTTCCAGAATCAAGTTGAAAGATACTAGGCATGATGCAGAACAATAGCTAAAGAAATGCAAATAACTCAGTATCAACAGATTAGGAAATGATTGGATACTAGTACAGAAATCAACTGTAGGTTAGCCAACTTTGAAAGCACTGAGAGATTATTTTTACAAAATAATCTTGAAGAATACATACACGAAATTTAAAAGAAATCAGAGATCACACTAATACTCTGAAAAAACAATCAAGAGGACATTAATTACTGCTGGTTCCTATGGGTACTTTCTCTACTGTATACATTTTTATAGGAATCTATCTATACACATGTATAGAAATATTGGAAAAAATACAAGAGGCAAACAGGTAGACTTTTGTAAAATAAATTTTTAGTAGCCACACCTTTATAATCATACAATGAATTGAAAAACACAAAATAATATAAAATTCCATTGTGTTAATTCTTTGTTGAATGCAGTTTAAAAAAAAAAAAAGATTTGACTCAATAGAGCAAAAAAGCTCCAAGGAGCCACTTATGTGTATATCAAAATCAGAATAGATTTCTTCTGAAAAGCAATGCAATGCTTTTTAATGTCAAGCAAGTCATGAAACAAAGAGATGTGCACCTCTGATACTTGGTATCCGTTTGACCATGGACAAGGCCTAAATCTATAAAACAGCATGTTAATACTTGCTAACAGTTACTTCAAATGAATTAAACACCACTGAAAATGACCAAACAACAAAAAAGCAACAATGAGGTCATGTATGTAACATGCCTTAAAATCTGAAAAGCACCATATAAATGTCAGTTATTATTTTATAACCTATTATCATCCATTTTACAGATTAAAAACTGAGATTTAGTGATGTTAAAAATTTGGTCATTATTACTTAACTAAAGAAATAACAGCTACACTTAGTGATGAAATTATATTTAATGTAATGTAATATTGCCTTGATGGATTCACAAGGTACTTCAGGAATTTGCAGGGCTTCAGGGTCATAATCATTGTATAGTAGTTTCCTGCCTCTGGGATTCTTCTTTTTTTGTTGTTATTCATTCATGGTCCATAGAATGAGAACTCCCAGCTATTTCTATATACCAGTCGGGTATATTTAAGATTCTAAAAATGATTTGTAGAACATAAACTCTGTGATGTGATAGATAATTAAAGAGATGTCCCTCCTCTAAAGAGGTGGAAGTCGGGGAGAGTATGGTGGGGAGGGTGGAAAGAAAGTAGATAAAGCAGGTGTGAGAACCTATAGTCATGTCACTTGGTTTCACTTATTTTTATTTGTTAAGAAAGTAAGTGTTCTGTGTAGGGTAATAATGATAATTTACTGCAATTTAAAACAATGAGAATTTACTGCACTTTTACAATAAAACCTTAAAAACAAAGAATTTCAGTTCCTTAAGGGTAAGAATTATATCATTTTTTCCCTTCCTCTTTGAATCCTGAAAACCTAGCAATCGTTTACATTGATTGGTTTTGACTATTGATTTCATTGGTGTGGGGAATTCATTTTTTTTAACCAGGTTTCATCCTTTTACTAAGCAACCCATTTAAAACTTGCAATTTTAGAGTACTGAGGTCAAGGGACTTGCATGGGAGTCCCACAATCAGGAATTATTAGAGCTTTGAACTGAACCCAGGTCTTCCTAACTTCAAGGCTGGCTCTTTGTCCATGACCTCATGTAACCTCTTGCCTTACATATAGCTTGTGCTCAATAAATGGTTATTTAATCAAATTGAAAAATATGGTTGAAGAACATTGAATGCTTTACAGAATTGGCCGTATTATTTTCTGAAAAGGGTGCAAAGAGCAGAACATAAAGATTCTGTGACCTCTGACAAATCACTTTGCCCATCTGGGTTTTCTGATCTGTAAAAACACTCAGTCCCTCTCAGCATTAAAAGCTATATGCCTGCTCCTTAGCAGCAAAGAGGACTTAGAAATAAACCCATTTTGCTTACAAGATGAGACTTTGTAGAGATGGGGACTTCCTCTTCCAGGGCAGACTGTAAGTACCTTTGTGACTTTCAATTGAAAAAAGTCAAAGACCTTAACTGTCCCCATTCTAAAGAACTCAATGGAAGTCATGTGGGCCTATTACATGATACCCTAGGATAAAAGGGAAAATTTCAATGATTTTACCTCCATAATACCAAACATACATTTGTTTGCATAAAGACATGGCCACAACTTCAGGTCTCTTTCTAATTAATTCCCCTGTTCTTCCTTTGTTCCTTTTTTTTTTTTAAACAACAAGCTTCCCTCTTTCCCACCCCATTCCACCCTATTCCAAAGGTTTGTGAAGACTGGTATTAAGCCTTACATGTCGAACTACAAATGGAGGTTTGGTTCCTGATTGGGGTTTTACACGAGCTCCAGAGTTCACCTGCACTGGCCGCTCCTCCTGGCAAAGGCGCCGGATCATATGTGGTGATGGAGAACGAGACCTTAAATTTTTGCTAAGTTTCTCAAAAGGTTTCTCCTTCGTTGTGGTGCTCAATTTCTGTAAATGGGGCCTGAACACTCGTTTACAATATGAAGATGAGGCAGGTCTCAATCGTTGCAATCTTTCTTCCTATAAAAAAAAGGATAAAGAGAAAATAGGAGTGAAATCCACAATCGAAACACAAATTAAGAAGCTGAGACTACTTCACTTTTTCTACTTAACTCACTCATTTGAAAAAAGTCCTGGTTACTTCCTCTTACCATCTATGTGACCTCTCTAATCTTTAGTTTATTCATTTACACATGAGTTCATATTTGTAATGGATTTTGTATTCACTTGCCTTACATGGGAGGGGTTAGGAAAAAAGAAAAACTTCTAGAACTCAAAATAACATAAAATTGAATTTTAAATAAACAGCGGGAGGAAAAGAGTTCAGTTAGATGACCTTTAAAATTTCTTAATGCACTAAATCCTAATATTCTAGGAACTTCTAAAAGTATTTTCAAACCCAATTCTTGTTTTCTAGCACAATTTTGTTCAAATACTAATAGCACCAATATGTACAATATAATAATTATAACTCATATTTAGAATGTGTCCCAAAAGTTATATTACCAGTTTTACAGCTTCTTCACAATAAGTTTAAACATTCCTGCACATTAAAATTCTGAAGCTTAAGATCCACAACCTTCAGTCTCCCCCCTATCAGGGATTGAAGTACATGTCACCAAGGTCAGTCTCAGAGGAACAGACCAAATATGACAAAAGGACAGAACCTATGATTTTATTGGTGTTAGAATACTTGGATAAGAAAACTCCTTCAACCAATATATGTCAGTCTCTTCTATAATTTTAAAGAATTACTTAGAGCATTGAAAGGTTAAATAGCTTGCAAGTGTCAGCATGAGTATGTCAGATTTGAAATTGGATCTTCCTGGCCAGTTCTCTAGCCACCATTCCACTGGCTCTAAACAAAGAGCTATCACAATAAACAAATACTTGGCAGGGAAGGAATTGGGTGAAGGAAGGTGAAAATACCATAGTAAATTTTATGAATCCCCATAAAAGACAACTAGGTAGTTCCAAGAATATAAGAATATTTCAGATGAATAATAAAAGAATTAGACATCAAAATAGGAACAGAAATTAGAATCTTCAAGGAAGAAATCAGTAAGTCTAACAAAATAATGGTACATTTAGAACTGAGACAGTCTCTAAAATAGGATTATAAAGTAAATATTCAGGCACAGAAGGAAAATTAAATAAGATTTTGAAATGTATTACTGTTGTCAAATTTTTAAATATTCAGGTATCATTTTCATTATTTCATCTTTAAGCTAAACCTGGTTTAATAGATTGTTTTTCAGTTTTTATTTGGTTTTAAAAGTTTTGTCATTCTAATTCTGGTTTGACATTATGGTTTGACAATATAGCCTGTATACTTTCTGTCTTTTAAAAATTTATGTAGGGGTGCCTCAGGTGAGGTACCCGTACCTTGCAAGGTTCGTGAATAAAATGTAAAATGTAAAATAAAATACAATTTTCTCTCAAAAAAAAATTCATGTAAGACTTCTCTGTAACTGACATCGATTTTTGTGTTTATTACCCACTTCCATTTAGTTCTCTCCAAATGTTTTAAATTCTATTTTACTAAATTAGCAAATTAGACCTGTGATTCCTTCATTGTTAATATTTTCAATTTAATTTATAATAACATGATAATGAAATATCAAAGCTTCCTAATATTATTATTATTATTATTACATTTTTGTTAATTTCTCCTATTTCTTTATCTTTTATTAATTTTGTACATACAAAGTATAATTTGTTACACATATGTACATTACTCATTTTCCTTTCACCATTATGTAATACCCTTGCCTGTCTCTTAATGTTTTCTGGTTTGAACTCTATTTTATCAAATATCATTTCTGCCAAAAAACCCCATTTTTAATTGTAGCAAAGTAATATGGATTAGAACCACTTCATTACTTTAACACTGTATTTTTGTGCTAAATGTGCTTCCTGAGAGCAAGATATATTTGAGTTTTTCTTCTTAATCTACTTGTGATACTACATGGGAAGAGTTACTGTGATAAGTTTGTCTTTAAACATATTATCTTTATTTTTCTTGGCATTCCTTGAATGAAGTAAAATCTTAGTTTCTACATCTTTTCAGCCACTAAAACTAGTTAATGAAACCATTAAAACTTGATAATAAACCAAATTATTATAATTATTTATATTATATATGTTTCCCTGATGTTTATAATTAATTTTATAATTATAATTCCCTGCAGTTTAATTAATACCTTAAAATTGTTAACTGACTGTCATGTGCATGCATGAATGATTAGTTATTACAACTTCTAGCTGATGTAAACTATTTTACTTGGCCAAGAATGGTGATAAATCTCTGTTTTTCCAACTACTCTTCATATATGTTGCCTTATAATTGGTGGTGAAGATTGACAAGCTAACACATGGGGAAGAAATAAAGCCCAAGTACTCATACATTTGAGGACCAAATAACTTTGACTTCAGTGACATCTTGTTCTAGCCCAACAAGTTAAACTGAAAAAGACAGAGAAGGCTTCCAAAGGAGACCTGATATTCAGGTTGGAGTACTTTGTCAATCCAAAATTGAAAGTTAACTAAAATGATTTCAATTTAATTCTAAGTCAAATAAATACAAGTGGCAGAGATAAAACTTTTTTGTTGTGCTGATTTTCTTAATTATACTTACAAAAAATCTTTTTAATGGACAAGTAAGTTCTTTTATGGCTGTCCTCGTAGAAAACTCTATTTTTGGAGAGATACCCTTAAAATAAATAAAAGGAACAAATGAAACATTTCAAAATATGTTCTTTATACCCATTATCTCTTATCCTAAAATGGTAAAATAACTGAAATCCCATTCCATCTCATTATCATAATCCATGAATTTCATTACCACTATGTAAACCCTACATATTGACTCAAAATGTATTTTCTACACTATACCCAACTGGAACTCCATCCTACCTCTATTCTCTTTATTTTTGCTCATGTTATCCCTGTCCCTGAAATTTCCACCATCTAATATATCTTTAAATGTATTGCCATTTATAGTTATAGTATTTGTTCCTTCCAAGCACACCTTGCCATCATTCCCCTTCTATTTGAAGGCCTCTCCATTGCTTTTATGGGTTACAGTTACACCTAATCTTTCCTATTTTCACCTTCCAAAATTTAGTTCAGTTATTTTCTTTAGCCCCTCAGGGGTTCAAATTCATTGTCACCACCTGCAAAGAAATACCTGGAACCCTGGAGGAGGAAGTCAACAAACATACATATTTTGCTATAGCCATGCCTTCCAGGAAACTCTAGTCAGTGAAGAGCCACAAAAGGAACAAGAGTATAAGCATGCACCAGGGGAAAGCAGTCATTTGGATGATGTCGCTAGAGCCATGTTCTCATCAACCGTTGCTATATAGGCATACAAAGGCTATATAAGCCAGCACCATGTACTCCTCTGATGCTGGTATCTCATTTACCACCTTTCTTAGATTAATAAGAGAATTCATTGCAAAGCAGGGACTTGAAGCTACTCTTTGATAAGTAATTATCAAACAACAATTTGTATCAAAATAGATTCTACAACTTCAGTACCCAAGATCCCTTCCTGAACTGTCCTTTTCTTGTTTCCCCTTTAAGAAGGTTCCTGTGGGACTGTCACACAGAGGATTCTTATTCATAGATCCCGAGAGATCAGAAGCTATGGAGGTAAGGATCCCTAAAATTATATCTACCTTTGTGTAGGAATAAGAAAATCATTTTCTAAATATTGTCAATTCTACTTCCACAGCTACTCTCCTAACCATCCCCTTGTCTCTATTCACAAAGCTACTAATATAGCTTAGACCCTCTTCTCCTCTTGCCTAAATTACTGCAATAATTGATCTACCTGCTTTAAGTCTCTCCTAGTTTCACTGCATTCTCCTCAAAGCTGCCAAATGATACTTCTAAAGACCATGTTGCTATCCCACTCAATAAACTCCAATAGCTACTCTTAGTTCTGGGATCAAATATAAATTTGGTATTTAAAGCACTTCATAACCCAGTTCCAACCTACCTTTTTAGCATTATTTTACAAGCCCAACCTTCCCTACTCTTCTCTCCAGCCAAGCTGGTTGTTTCTCATATGCAAAAACTGTTTCTCATATGCAAAAACATTCATATCCTGTCCCTATACCTGACAAGCTAGCAAATGCATTGGTTGTCCCTCCAGTGCCAAAAATGCCCTCTCCTTCTCAACTCTGCCACTTAGAATTCTTAGTTCATTTCAAAGCTCAGCTCAAATACTAGATTCTACATGAGACCTTTACCAATACCTCCAAATGATAGTGCCTTCTCCCCCCCCAAAAAATTAGCTTTTTTTTGGTAAATTCATAAATATGACAACTAACATTTGTGTAATGCTTTATGTATGCATATTTATTTATAGAGTGCTTTAAAATTTACAAAGATCTTAACAAATGTTATCTTATTTTATCCTCAAAACAATCCTGGGAGGGAAGTACTATTATCTTATTTTTATAGATTAGGAATATGAAGCAGAAGGAAGTTAAGTGATTTGTCCAAGGTCACATAATTTGTCTGAGGATGGATTTGAATTTGAGTCTCCCTGCCTTGATGTCCAGAACTCTCTCTCCATTAGACCACTTGTGGAATATAAACTTAAGGGCAGGAACTGTTTCATTTTTGTCTTTGTATCCATAGAGCCTTGTACAAGACCTGGAGCATAGTAGTTGTTTTTTAATAAATGCTTGTTGATTGATTGACTGATGGCTTGTCAGTGACTGAACTCAATCAGATAACTTAACTAAATCTAATACCCTTTTTAACATGTTAATGGCAAATACCACTAATTGCCATGAAGTGTTTAACTAGAAGAACTTTAAGAGCATATATGTTAGCATATCTAGATACAAACATTTAGATAAAAAGTAAATTTGTCATACTTCCTTAGGCTTCTTCTTAATATCTAACATTGTGGGTCCTCTCTATGAATGGAAAATATCATCCACCACTAACTTTAACCCGGTTTCCCCCACTTCAGCAGAAGAAGGAGGTTAGTTGGCATTCTTTGTAGCAGATGCCCAAAGGAAGATGAGGTTATGCAGAGGCTAGCCCCACATATTTCTGGCTAAATGTCTTTAAAAGATCTGTTAAAACTGTTCTCAAAAGGACCAGAGGCAAAAGGCAATGTCCACCGACATCATAAAGCAATCCAGAAGCAAAGATGGAAGTGGGATCTAAGGGAAAAGACATAAACAAAAGCACAGACCACAGTCATATAAAGTTAAATTGGGGGCAAAGAAAGCAGAGTAGAGAAAGGTCCGAGTGAAGTGGGAAGTTTAAGTAATATTACCTACATCTTACATCTGCATTGAAGCAATTCACATTAATATGAATTTTTAAGTCTGACCAAGACCTTTCTTCCCAATAATTCCACAATATAGTTAGTACAATGGCAGTAGGAAAATGAACTCAATTTTGTGAGATAAAAGCTGGCCTCAGTCACTTACCAGCTGGGCAAGTCATTTTTGTTTGTATATCTCTCATTTGTAAAATAAATTGGAGAAGAAAGAGAACCACTCCAGTATCTTTACCAAGAAAACCTCATATGAGGTCACAAAAAATCAAACACAATGGGAACAACTAAACAACAACAACAACAACAACAACAACAACAAGAAAATGGAGTACCAATATTATTATCCCCATTTATAGATAAGCAAACAGGGTAAGAGAGGTTTTTAGTAAATAACAGGTCAGGATTTGAGTCAACCACAAAACAGATGCTTTACAAATAAATTCATAATAGCTAAGTTTCTTAGATCAATGTAAAAATTTTCTTATATAGAAAATATTTCATCTGGCTAGACATTAATTCAACAAAGCATGACATTAGAAATATAAATATTAATGAGAAAAGACTACTGAGGCACAGTGCATAGATCACTGGCCCTGGAATCAGGAGGACCTGAGTTCAAATCTAGTCTTAGATTCAATCTTACCTAGCCATGTGACCTTGGGTAAATCACTTAACCCCATTGCCTTGCAAAAAAAAAATAACAAAAAAAGACAAGATTACTGAAACTAAGTGATTATTTGGAATAATACTAAAAATCAAAATCAGGGTAATAAATTATTATAATATTATATTTTTCTTTATTATTTACAATTAGAATTAATATATTTCACCAAAAATTTTCAGAAGAGAAAAGAACTCTGGGAATAAAGTGGGAAATTTTTACATCATGGAATTGACAAATTATATTAATGAGTTAGCCTAAACAATCCAGATAAGCCAAAGTATTTCAAGATTATCCCTGGGGTCCCCAGATTAGTTCTAAATTATATGATCATAATAGCTGGTACCAGCTGTAATAATAAATCATTGAAATATGTCAAAAGTTATAATTTTATATTGATTAGTATGATATGTATAATGAACTTAATAAAAATGATTTGGTATCTAGTGATCCTTTTGAAAGGCACGCTATAGGCCTGCGAAAACAGTGAACAGAAGTCATCCATCAATCATAACAAATCCTGCCCTGAATTGTGTTTGCCTTGGTTAAGTGAAGTGTAGTAGTCTTGTTCTGTTCCATGCTGAAACCCCAAAATTATTCAATCAACCTAGGACTCCTACCTGGATAGTCACAACTGATGCAACTGTTGTACTGTTCTGCATAGTGGGCTGGTCCTGGAAGAGCATTCACACCCCAAATCTTATTGTTCTATGATCTGCCTACCCATTTCAATTATGTATAAAATACCTGTGGCAAAACATTTGTGGCATTAGCTTTACATATATCAAACTTATCTAAGAAATAGTGACATGAGGCAGCTAGGTGGCACAGTGGATAAAGCACCGGCCCTGGAGTCAGGAGTACCTGGGTTCAAATCCGGTCTCACACTTAATAATTACCTAGCTGTGTGGCCTTGGGCAAGCCACTTAAACCCCATTTGCCTTGCAAAAAAAAAAAACCTAAAAAAAAAGAAACAGTGACATAAAAAGGATTTTGATGTTGTTCCATCTGTTTTTAAATCATGGCCAACTCTTCCAAATCCTATTTGGGATTTTCTTGGTAATTATACTGGTTATTATACTTGGTAATTATATTTGTTTTCCAGGTAAGGAAATGGGCAGACTTACTTAGTCACATAACTAGTAAGTATATAGGGCCAGATTTGAACTCAAGAAGTCTTCCTGACTTCAGACCCAGTATTCTGTCTACTGTGCTTCCATAAATATTTATTGACTTATAACTGTCTGACTTTCATTCTTTTCCTACTTTTCAAAATCGGTAGCTTGCCTAAATGAGTCAAGTTGGAGTTGCTATAATTAGTGTTTTTTCTGATACTTATTTCATCTTCTAATTTGGTTTTGATTTTGAAGCTTATCTTAATTAATCCAATTGAATCCAGATAGTTGATTAGGAAATGATTCCTATCATATCAGCAACCTATCATTATATATTATGATAGAGTAAATTTCATTTCATATAACACTGCTCACATTGCCTAGTGTTTTCCAACTTAGTATGATATACTAAGAGTTTCTAAGTATTTACAAACATTTTTCCCTCTTGATTTTTTAAATTCCAGACTGTATCTACCAACACGACTTTTGTCATTCTTCCCTATTCCTGCCTTTACAATGAAGTCATCAAGTAACATTGCATATGCTGACTTTTTGGGGAAGATCTTGCCAAGTTCTTTCTCTTCTTTATCGTCTGTCACAGATATTAGAATGGAAAACTTATAATCTGCTTCATGGTGGTATTTTTAGTTATGCTTATCAGGTCTATTGCAAGGAGAAATAACTGGCTTTTCACATACAATAAAATATAAATTTTACCAACTTCTTTGCCATCTTTTTTGAGGACAAACTGTAATCCATCTTTTTTATTTTACTTTTGTTTTATGTCATCTGATTTAATTTATAATGAGATCAAAACTGATGTAGCTCAGTTTCCCCAATAGGTCACCAATTTGCTTGCTAGTCACTGGACAAAGATCTCACATTTAAAGCACTGATTACTTAAATTAACATCTATTGGACAGCCCTCTAACTACTTTCCCACTACTTAGCAACCATTACTGGGGAATTGGAAAGGAATCACATAGAATTATAGAATATTCCATATTTTTCTTTGTTTTCAGGGTTGTCATAATCAAAGAAGTTATTACTTAGACTAAGTGAACCTGTTGTTAATGAACCTCTCTATATTTTGCTGGTATGGTCCTTGGACAGTGGGACTTAATTACTGGGATGACATTTAATGCTTTTTCAGCTTGGTAGAGTTTGTCAAAACTTGTTTTCTACTAGCTCTCCATGGCTGTGTCCCCATCACACTTCAATGAGGCAAGGGAGAAGTCCTTTAATTGACTCTATGTAGTAAAATCTATTAACTATAAGAAACTGATGAAGGCATCACAATGATTATAGAACCATTACAATAGCTGATAAAAATCAGATTCCAGATGTGGTTCATATAATATCCAAATCTTTATTTCTTTTCTGTAGATAAGATGCATCAGCCTAAGTTGCTAAAACAGCATTTCATGAATTTCAATTCCATTCTATTCAATAAATATTTATTAAGCATTATCTATATGGAAGGTCCTGTGTGAAGTATTGGAGACAAAGATGAAAAATTATATGATTCCCTACCCTCAATGAGTTATAGGGGCTGATATACCATGTACACAGAATAATACAAGAAAGTATAATATAAGTACAATAGAAAGAAAAGTAAGATAATAGCAAAAGAGACAAAATTTTTTGAGAAAATCTAAGAAGATTATTTTCAGCTGGGTAGGTCAGGAACTGCATCTTGGAAGAGGAAAAGAAAAAACCTGTAAAATGAGCTAAAAATACCTCTTTTCCTACCTCAGAAATTTACTTGAGGTTGAAATGAGATCAGAAACATGAAAAGCTAAAAAATATAACAAAACATGAAGTGGTTTTGTTCAGTTTGCTCAGTTGCCTTCTGCTGATGGTTTCAGGCTCCTCCCATACTCTTTTTTAAAATTTACTAAGGGAAAGGAAAAAGAAAACTCTATACCTATTTCAAGGGAAATGTTATCATGGCTCAGCCTAGGTAGAGAAGTGTTTTAGGTCTCAGTTCAGTAGTAAGGATAGGTGCTGTCTGATAACCTAAATGCCTAACATTCATTCAGTTAACTAGATCATAGGTCTGCTTAGCTATATCCCTAAAAAGAAATGGGTTCTGCTTCTCAATATGAAATGGCCTGCCCAAAGTCCTGCATCAAAGCATTATCAATACAAAGATGTAAATGGACAGATCCCAACTTTTACTCACACAGCAAGAGGTGGTTGGATATAAAACTTACTGGGAAGCCTTGAGGAGTCTTCATTAGCACTTCTCGGTCTGCCCCAGGATAAAGAGGAGTCAGTCTAGGTTCAGGAAACAGAAAGTCCCGTGTATTTTCTTCATAGTAGGCCAACAATGTCCCCTCTAAAAATAAAGTAAGAAAGAAGCCAAAAATGCAAGAAATAATAGTTTCATGGTCTGAAAATTATATAAATCAGTCTTTAACCCTAGAATCATGAAGGTTCACCAAGATAAAGGCAATGATGACTCTTAGAAAGGGGGTGAAATCCTCCAAGTATTCAACGATTCAAATGTTTTCCACCATCTCTCAAATGATTCAAATGAAATTTTGCAAACTTCAAGGAAACTGAGCTACATCAGTTTTGATCTCATTATAAATTAAATCAGATGACATAAAAAAATAAAATAAAAAGATAGATTATAGTTTGTCCTTAAAAAGATGGCAAAGAAGTTGGTAAAACTTATATTTTATTGTATGTGCAAAGCCAGTTATTTCTCCTTGCAATAGACCTGATAAGCATAACTAAAAATGACACCATGAAGTGGAATACAAATTGGTTAGGAGTCCAGCCCTTTTATAATGCCATATTTAAAATAAAGAAAATTACCAAATCAGATTCAGTGAGCCTATTGGTTCTTACCATTCCTTTATTCTATCATTTAAAAATAACTCCCTGATCCACCCCCCATTCATAAAATTAGGTAAATATATATTGTAAATATAAATAATATATATTTATAATATATCTTAATTATATATAAATACCTAAACATACATATATAATTTTATATCTGATGATACATATGTTTAAATACATTAGTGTGGATTAGAAAAAATAATGGTCAGGAGAACTTGTTTCAAAATCCCAATTGTGTTAGTTTCTGCATCTATTAGTTGGAAATAATTACATGATTTACTTCTAATCTAGTCCAATCCAACAAGCATTATTATTTGGAATGTGCAAGGACTATCCTAGGCACTGAGCATATTCTAAGGCAAAAACCAAAAACAGTCTTTTAAGGAACTAACATTCTGTGTGGGAACTAATAAATTTGCATATAATAATGTAAGGAGGGAAAGAACATTAATGAGGGACATTAGGAGAGACTTCTTTCAAGAAGTGATATGTGAGGTATGCCTTGAATCAAGCTAAGGATTTTAAGAGGCAAGGTATTTCAAGAGTCAAATAAAGTAGCAAGAAAACAAGGAAAGTGAGTTCAGGGAGCAATGAGCAAGCCAGTTGGGCTGAAACACTGAGTTTACTGCGATAAAAGTGTGTGTAAACCTTCAAACATTATATAAATGAGTTTATATTGTAAACACTCTTGAATTAGGAAACATTCTGCAATGGGAAATCAGTCAAAAGACCTTCCAGGTAAAAAAAAACAGCAAAAGATTCACAAAATCACAGAATTTCAAAATGGAAAATATTTGCGCTCTTCTATTCAAACCTTCTCATTCTATAAAAGAGGAAGGCACATCAGAGTCAAAAAAATAGACTGGTCCACAGTCACATAGCTAATTAATGGCATATCTTGACCCCCCCCCCACCAGAGGTGTTAATTTTATATACAATGGTGCTATTCTGAAATATCAGTGTGAAAGAGCCGCCCAGCAGCTGCTTCCAGAACACTCAACCCATGGAAGATGGGGGGAGACTGTTGAGGTCTCTCCTCTGATCCTGGGACAGGACTCTTGTGCTTTGTCCATATTCAGACACTCGTAGTCTGGGGGCCCATTGCCATCCCCAGACCAGAGCAGGCAGGAGAGCAGTCAGAGCCTCACATACTGAAGTCTTTGTGGAGGTATCCCAATAATACTCAAAAGCTTGGGAAGCATCCAAACCAGGCACAGGCTGGGGATATGAGTAAACTGGGAAAAAAGGAACCTGACCATAAACAATTACTTTGGTCCCATGGAGGACCAAAACGCACAATCAGAAGACAATAAAGTCCAAAGTTCAGCATCAAAATCGTCCAAGAAATATATAAGTTGGACTCAGGCTGTTCCAGAGCTCGAAAAAGATTTTGAAAATCAAATAAGGGAAGGACTGTTCCCTTTAATTTAGAAAAAAACAGATACCTTATTGTCTGATCTTGTTACCTCTTGGACTTCTCTTCTCTTCTTTAAGGATATGATTTCTCTCTCATCACACCCAATTTGGATCAATGTGCAACATGGAAACAAATTAAAGACTGACAGAGTGCTTTCCATGGGGGGGGGGGAAGCAAGATTGGGGGGGAAATTGTAAAACTCAAATAATATCTTTCATAAAAATAAATTTAAAAAAAATAAAATCAAGTAAGGGAGGTAGAGGAAAAATTGGGAAGAGAAATGAGAGGGATACAGGAAATACATGAAAACTAAGTCAACAACTTAGTCAAGGTGATCCAAAAAAATGCTGAAGAAAATAACATACTAAAAACTAGTTTAGTTCAAATGGAACAAACAGTTCAAAAAGTTAATGAGGAGAAAAATACCTTAAAAAGCAGAATTGACTAGATGGAAAAGGAGATAAGAAAACTCTCTGAAGAAAAATCCTTCAGATGTAGAATGGAGCTAAAGGAAGCTTATGACTTTGCAAGGAATCAAGATACAATAAAACAATATCAAAGGAATGAAAAACTAGAAGAAAACATGAAATACCTTATTGAAAAAAACAATGGATCTGGAAAACAGATCCAGAAGAGACAATTTAAAAATTATTGGGCTAGGGGACTTCTGGCCAAGATGGAAGAGAGAAGACAGGCACAGTTCTAAAGTCTCCTATGATATGAAACAAACCTCTTAACAGAAATCTGATCAACAAAACCCAGAAAGAAAAGCCAAGAGAAAAAACATCTACCTCAGGATTTGTCTTCCACAGTCATGGGTGAGTCCAGGTGCAGAGGGTGGATCAGCTGTGGATCCACCTGATTAGCAGCAGGGTTGGAGCCCTGGAGCCTGAGGGCCCAAGAACCGGATCTGCTTGATCAGCAGCAGGGCTAGACTGCAGGAGCTTGGGTCAACTAGGGAGCAGAGGCATCGGTGTTGGGGCTGACCCTTGGGAGCTTGCTGGCAGGGCAGGTGGAGAGTTCTGGTGCAGGAGAGCTGTGGAATCATCCCTGGGCTCCTCTGGTCAGGAGGAACTCTGAGTCCACACCTCCCTTACCACTGAAGTCTCTTCCCAGAACAAACACAATTACAGATTACTTCTGACCCAGGCACAGGTGAGTGAGCAGAAGAGCCAGCCCAGTTGACAATAGAGAGAGGGATGACCTCACCCCAGGGTATAACCCACCACTGATTGAAGACAGAAGTATTTAACAGTTTCAATCACTCCCTCCAGACCAAGGGAGAAGGCCTCAATCAAGGTCACAGATACTCCAGAGAAAGCAAGCAGCACCTCCTACTGGCCAGCTGGAGAAATTACACTCAGTAAGCAAATCTTCTAACACACCCTACTGACCAGCTGGAGATATTTCACTTAGTGAGTAAAGCTTCTAGGGATCCCAACACCAAACCTCTGTGAACCAGCCCCTCCCCAACTCAAGGTCTTAGCAAAATGAAGAAAGATCAGCGGAAAGGTGGATCCATAGAAAAATTCTTGGAAAGAAAAGACCCTAACTCAGAGAGACCTAGAACCTCTGAGGAGAACATGATCTGGTGTCCAGCACAGAAAGACTTCCTTAAAGAAATAAGGAAGGAGTTTTAAAATCAATTGGAAAATTTGGGAAAAGAAGCCCAAGAGAAGATTAACACCTTGCAACAAGAAAACAAATCACTGGAAAATACAACTGGACAAATACAAAATGAGAATAACTCTCTCAGATCATCAATTGGGCAAATGCAAAAAGAAAATAATTCTCTCAAAACCTCAATTGGTCAAATGGAAAGCTCTTTCAAAAACAGAATTGACCAACTGGAAAAGAAGTAGCAAAAGGTAAATGAAGAAATGTTTCTCTAAAAAAAATAATGGAATCTGCAGAAACTAATGACTTCATGAGACAGCAAGAGCCTGTTAAACAATACCAAAAAATAGAAAAAATAGAAGAAAATGTAAAATAGCTCATCAGAAAAACCATGACCTCGAGAATAGATCAAGGAGGGGTAACCTGAGGATTATTGGACTTCCTGAAAACATTGAGGAAGGAAAAAAAAAAGCCTGGACTTAATATTACAGGATCTAGTGATGGAAAATTGCCCTGATATCATGGAACCAGAGGGCAAAGTAGCTATTGAAAGAATACATTGATCCCCTCTGGAAAGAGATCCTAAAATGAAAACACTGAGGAATATTACAGCCAAATTCCAGAACTATCAGATAAAAGAAAAAATGATGCAAGCAGCCACAAAAAAAACAATTTGAATGCCAAGGAGCCACAGTAAGGATTATGCAGGACCTGGATCAAAGGGCCTGGAAGGAGACAGTCCAAAGAGCAAGGGAGCTTGGAATGCAGCCAAGAATCCACTATCTGGCAAACTGAGCCTTCTTTTTCAGGGGAAAAGATGGACATCTAATGAAATGGAAGAGTTCCAAAAATTCCTGATGAAAAGATCAGAGCTAAATAGAAAATCTGGACATCAAACCTCCGGAGGCTCATGAGACACATGAAAAGGTTAAAAAAAAGGGGGGAATAAAGAAAAAAAATTAAACTAGCTATATCCCATCATAGGGGAAAAGATTCTCATAGCTCTTGAGATTTGTAATTCTAACAGAGAGAATATACCTAGCCAGAAGTGATGGACACTTATGATTTTTCCATAAGACTGCAATCCAATGGAATGAAACTGGCTATAACCCTACTTGGGAGAAAGACTCTAATAACTCTCAAGAATTCTAACTCTATTAGATAGAATGTATTTAGCTAGAAGTGATGGATACTCAGAATTTTCGTTGACTCAGATAGAATGATTTAAAAACACCTTCTCCTTAAAAAGGGGGACAGGAAGGAGATGGGAGGAGGGAGGGGATTGAATGTGGTAAATCTCATTACATTAAGAGGTACAAAAGACCTAGGGTAATAGAAGGGAAGAAGGAAGGAATCTTCCTCTCATCAGACTTGGCTTAAAGTTAACTTAACACACATACACAGTTAACTTATAAAACATCTTACCTTTCAAGTATTAAAAGGGGAAAAGGGGAGGGGGAGAAACAGAGACAGGGAGGGGGAGAAAAGGGGGAACTGACAGAAGGAAGGGAAAGGAAAAGGGATAAAAGGAAAGGGAAAGAAATGGGAGGGGTGGATATAGGAGGCCAAACACATTGAAGGGGTGGTATTCAGAAACAAAATACTGGGGAATACAGATAAAGGGGGGAAAGGGAAAAATACACACAGAGGGAAGATAGCATGGAGGGCAATAAAGAGTTAGTAATTATAACGTTGAATGTGAATGGGATGAACTCTCCCTTAAAACATAAGCGAATAGCAGACTGGATTAAAAGCTAGAATCCTGGGACAGCTAGGTGGCGCAGTGGATAAAGCGCTGGACCTGGAGTCAGGAGTACCTGGGTTCAAATCCAGACTCAGACACTTAATAATGACCTAGCTGTGTGGCCTTGGGCAAGCCACTTAACCCCATTGCCTTGCAAAAACTAAAAAACTAAATAAATAAAAATAAAAATCATATGCAATATTAGGGGAGGGGGATATAGACCCAGAACTAATTGTAAACTGAATAATCTCATTTTAAAAAAAATAAGTGTATCAAACAACAAATTATAGAAAAAATTATTTTATCCTAAATAATGACAATAATGAAAAAACATACCAAAACCTAAGGGATTCACTCAAAGTGGCTGTCAGGGGATATATTATATCTTTAAATGCTTACATGAATAAATAGAGAAAGAGGAAATCAATGAACTAAATATGCAACTATAAAAATAAGAGAAAGAACAAATTAAAAATCCCCAATTAAATATTAAATTAGAAATTCTAAATTTTTTTTGCAAGGAAATGGGGTTAAGTGGCTTGCCCAAGGCCACACAGCTAGGTCATTATTAAGTGTCTGAGGCTGGATTTGAACTCAGGTACTCCTGACTCCAAGGCCAGTACTCTATCCACTGAGCCACCTAGTTGCCCCTTAGAAATTCTAAAAATTAAAAGAGAAATTCATAAAAGCAAAAGCAAAAAACTATTGAAGTAATGAAAAAAACCAAGAGTTGGTTTTATGAAAAAACCTATAAAATTGATAAACTTCTGTTCAATTTGATTAGAAAAAAGAAGAAAACCAGACTGCTAGTATCATAAATGAAAAAAGGTGAACTTAGCACCAATGAGGAGGAAATTAAAGTAATAATTTGGAATTATTTTGCCCAATAATATGCCAATAAATCTGACAATCTAAGTGAAATGGGTGAATATTTATAAAAACATAAGTTGCCCAGGTTAAATGAAGAGGAGATTAAATACCTAAAAAACCCTATCTCAGAGAAAGAAATCCAACAAGCCATCATTGAACTCCCTAAGAAAAAAAATCTCCTGATGGATTCACAAGTGAATTCTACCAAAAAACTAAGGAACAATTGGTTCCAATTCTATATAAACTCTTTGGAAAAACAGGTGAAGATGGAACTCTGCCTAACTCTTTTTATGACACCAATATGGCACTGATAACCTAAACCAGGAAGAGTTAAAACAGAGAAAGAAAAGTATAGACCTATCTCCCTGATGAATATAAATGCAAAAATCTTAAATAAAATCTTACCAAAAGGATTACAACAAGATATCACTACGATAATACATTTTGACCAAGTAGGATTCATTCCAGGAATGCAGGGTTGGTTCATTATTAGGAAAACTGTTAGTATAATTAATTATATCAACAACAAACCTATAAGAAATTATATCAATAGATGCTGAAAAAGTTTTTGACAAAATATAGCACCCATTCCTACTAAAAACACTAGAGAGTGTAGGAATAAATGGACTGTTCCTTAGAATAATAAGCAGTATCTATCTGAAACCATCAACAAGTATTATATTCAATGGGGAGAGGCTAGAGGCATTCCCAATAAGATCAGAGGTGAAACAAGGATGCCCATTATCACCACTACTACTTAATATCGTATTAGAAATGTTAGAGAAGAAAAAGAAATTGAAGGAATTAAAATTGGGAAGGAATAAACAAAACTCTCACTCTATGCAGATGACATGGTGGTATACCTAGAGAATCCCAAGAAATCATCCAAAAAACTACTAGAAACAATTCGCAATTTTAGCAAAGTTGCAGGATATAAAATAAACCCTCATGAATCCTCAACTTTTCTATATTTGACTAGAAAGATACAGCAGGAAGAGCTAGAAAGAGAAATTCCATTCAAAGTAACCTAAGACAATATAAAATACCTGGGAGTCTACTTGCCAAGGCAGACTCAGAAACTTTTTGAAAACAATTTTAAACACTTTTCACACAAATTAAATCAGATTTAAATAACTGCACAAACATCATCTGCTCATGGATAGGTAGAGCTAATATAATAAAAATGATAATTCTACCAAAATTAAACTACCTGTCTATTGCCCTACCAATCAAAATTCCAAAAAATTACTTTAATGAGTTACAAAAAGTGGTAAGTAAATTCTTATGGAGAAATAAAAAGTCAATAATTTCCAGGAATTTAATGAAAAAAGTGAAAAATAAGGTGACTTAACCCTACCAGATCTAAAATTATATTATAAAAGCACCAGTCATCAAAACTGTCTGGTATTGGCTAAGAAATAGAGTGGTGGACTCATGAAATAGACTAAGTGCAATAGCAGGAAACGATTATAGTAATCTACTGTTTGATAAAGACGGAGTCCAGCTATTGGGATAAAAACTCTCTCTTCAATAAAAACTGCTTGGAAAATTGGAAGTTAGTATGAAAGAAACTTAGATTAGACCAACACCTCACATCCTATACCAAGATAAGATCAAAATGGATACAGGATTTAGACATAAAAAAACAATACTATAAAGCAAACTAGAAGATCAAGGACTAGTTTACCTGTCAGATCTATGGAACAGGGAGCAGTTTATGACTAAGGAAGAGATGGACAACATCACTAAAAACAAACTAGATCATTTCAATTATATTAAATTAAAAAGCTTTTGCACAGACAAAACCACTGTAACAAGATCAAAATAAATGCAGTAAACTGGGAAACAATCTTTATGACTAATGTTTCTGACAAAGGACTCATTTCTAAAATATACAGAGAAGTGAGTCAAATTTAAAAAAAAATAAGCCAGTCCCCAATTGACAAATGGTCAATGGATATGCAAAGGCAACTTATACTTGAGGAGATCAAAACAATCCATAGTCATATGAAAAATTGCTCTAAATTATTAATTATTAGAGAAATGCAAATTAAAGCTTCTCTTCTCTGAGGTACCACCTCATACCTCTCAGACTGGCCAATATGACCAGAAAGGATAATGATCATTGTTGGAAGGGTTGTGGGAAATCTGGGATACTATTACATTGTTGGTGGAGCTGTGAACTCATCCAACCTTTCTGGGGAGAAATTTGGAGCTACACCCAAAGGGCAACAAAAATGTGCATACCCTTTGATCCAGCAATACCACTCCTGGGTTTATACCCTGAAGATATGATGAAAAAGGGTAAAAACATCACTTGTACAAAAATATTCATAGCAGCCCTGTTTGTGGTGGCAAAGAATTGGAAGTTAAGTAAATATCCTTCAGTTGGGGAATGGCTTAGCAAACTGTGGTATATGATGTATGTCATGGAACACTATTGTTCTATTAGAAACCAGGAGGGATGGAAATTCAGGGAAGCCTGGAGGGATTTGCATGAACTGATGCTTAGTGAGATGAGCAGAACCAGAAAAACTCTATACACCCTAACAGCAATATGGGGGCGATGATCAACCTTGATGGACTTGCTCGTTCCATCAATGCAACAATCAGGGACAATTTGGGGCTCTCTGCAATGGAGAATATCATCTGAATCCAGAGAAAGAACTGTGAAGTGTGAACAAAGACCAAGAACTATTACCTTTAATTTAGCAAAAAAAACTGATATCGTATTGTCTGATCTTGCTATCTCTTATACTTTATGCTTCTTCCTTAAGGATATGATTTCTATCTCATCACATTCAATTTGGATCATTGTATACCATGGAAACAATATAAAGACTGACAAATTGCATTCTGGGGGGGGGAAGTAAGATCAGGGGAAAAATTGTAAAACTCAAAATAAATAAAATTTTTATAAACAAAAATTTATTGAGCTACCTGAAAGTCATTGATCAGGAAAAGAACCTTGACTTCATTTTTAAAGAATTTCTAAAGGATAATTGTCCTAATATCCTAGAAGCAGTGGGCAAAATAGAAATTGAGAGAATCCAACAATCTCTTCCCAAAGGAGATCTAAGAAAAATAACTTCCAGGAATATTATAGCCAAGTTCCAAAACTCCCAAGAGAGAACTTCCAAAGTTCTCTGCAGAACTCCCAAAGAGAAAATACTACAAGCAGCCAGAACAAAACAATTCAAAATATTGTGGTGCTACAGTCAGGACTTAGCAGCATCTACATTAAGGACTTGTAGGGCTTGGAATATGATATTCCAGAAGGCAAAAGAACTTGGAATGCAACCAAGAATCAACTACCCAGAAAAAACTGAACATCTTCTTCCGGGGAAAAGATGGACTTTCAGTGAAACAGGGGAATTTCAAATGTTCCTGTTGAAATGACCAGAGCTAAACAGAAAGTTTGATCTTAAAGTACAGGACTCAGGTGAAGTATAGAGAGTGGATGAGAAGGGTAAATTATGAGAGTTAATGATGATGAACTGCATGTATTCATGCATGGGAAGATGATGCAGGTAATACTCATATGAACCTTCTCATTTATTAGAGCAGTTAGAAGGACCTTTTAAAGTCAAGACATAGGAGGGAGCCAAATTTGAAATTTTAAAAAATCGAGTCAATGGGTGAAAAGGAAATGTACTAAGAGAAAGGAAAGGAGAGGTAGAATAGACTAAGATATTTCATAGAAAAGATTATTTCATGTAGCTTTTGCAATGGTATGGAAGGGGGAGAAGGTGAGGGGGAATGAGGAAGCCTTCATTCTCATTGGAAAAGCTCAGAGAGGAAACAGCATACATACTCAATAGGGTATAGACAGCTAAAAGAAAAAAGAGAAAAAGGACAGGGGGAGGGGAAGGGGATGTAGGTGTTAGAGGAGAGGGTAGATCATGGGAGAGGATAGACAGATATAATACATTTTCTTTTATACTTTTTTGCAAGTTGGTGGGATTGGATGGCCTGTCTGGGACCATGGGGATGGGTGGGTGCTGGGTCTCTGGGGTAGGATGTTGGCTTGAGGCCCCAAGGCCAGTGTTCTGTCCACTGTGCCACTTGGTTGCCCCACAACAAATTTTTGATGAGGGACAAAGTAAAAGGAGAGAGAAAATATAATAATTAGTAGTGGGGAAAATGGATGGAGGGAATTACAATCAGCAACACCAACTGTAGAAGTAACTTCTCTGATGGACTTATGATAAAGAATGCAATCCACCATAAGACAGATCTGATGGTATCGGAACACAGACTGAAACACGCTTTTTTACCTTCTTTCTTTCACTTTATTTCTCATGAAATTTTTTATTTTTGTGAGGAGTGGGAAGTTTATGTTTACTCTTACAAGATTATTTTAGTAATGCATAAATAAAAAAGTTAATAATTAAAAATAAAAATAAAGACTATAAGAAATAGCATTCAGAAAAAAATATCAATGTGAAATCAAGTGAATAAAGACATTAATGATGAGTCACCAGACAAGTTATACTCATGTGTATGCACTGCAGTTATTAAAGATGTATGCAGAAAGGGATTCAGACTTACAGAGCGAGACATTGTAAAAACAAAGAAACAAAATAAAATAAACAAAAAAAAAATCTATACCAAATGAAGCAGTAGGGCTTTTGATTGGGTTTTTTATTTATTCATGAGAACTTTAGAAAAGGTATGTTTTCAGCACAGTGAAGTTAAAAAATAGATTTAAGTTAAATGACATGAGGATTTCATTTTGTTCTTCTTCTTTCTCTGATTCTTATTAATGTCTTTATTCCAAGAGTGAAATGATTAAAATGGAAGAGGGGAGAGACCACAATGATGCATTCCTAATTTACACCTTCTACCCATTTTCACAATTATTTACCATCTCCCATCTCTGAATAACAGTAAGTCCTATTCCCTCAGAATTGGGAAACATTCCCTCCTCATTTCTGCCTCTTGAAATCTTCTCCTTTCAAGTCTCAGCTTCAGATTCCTTCCTCTTTGAGGACTCTCCCTGATTCTGAGCCTGCCCTCCTCATATTTTTCTAAAAGTGGGACATTAAATCTCTCTAATATAGTCTGGATCTCTGCTTTGTCCCACTATTCTAATGTGCATCATACTTGTGTGTATTATTTCAAAAGTACTTTCAAAGTATATTAATAACTCACATTTAAATAGAGCTTTTAGGTTTGTAGAAGGTATTCTTTATAATAATAGATATATAAAGTTCAAATATTAATAATTCTCATTTTACAGATGAGGAAGTTAAAGTTCAGAAACTTTCCCTGGGTGACACAAGTTATGCAGCGAAGCTGTAAATCAAGTTCAGGTCTTCTTATGTAAGATCAGTATTGGTACTATACCCCACTACTTTCCATTGCAGACTTCTTGAGATCAGAGATTGTGTTGCTATTCTTCATTGCAGTATAGTTAGACAGGGCTCTGAATTTAGAATCAGAAAGCTTAGGGTTCATTAGCTATGTGACTCCTATACATGTCACTTAACCTTACTGTACCCTCCTTTCCTCCTCTATAAATAGACTAGATGGACTCAGTGGCCTATAAGGTCTCTTCTAAATCCATGTTTAAAATTTCATGATCTTTTTATCCCCAGAACCCAAAACAAGGTCTCTTGTACATAGGAAGTACTTAAAAATACCTGTTGAATTTAACTGAATTGTTGAAGGGAGCACTAAAACTAAATGTAATTTTATCACTCAGCTGATACTTCAGAAGTACCACAAACCATTAGATTTAAAACAAAAGAACCCTTTGCTCTTCTCACAAAACGTTCAAATCTAAGATTCTAATGGGCTTTTCCAAAATTAGCCCATCTTTTGATAATATCCTTGAAATTAGTTCTTCAAGATGTTCTGGAATTATGTTGTGGGAAGAGCTGTAAAGAGCCAAAACTGGTTTTAGCACAAAATAAAGTCCAAGAGGGGAGGGGTGGGGAAAGTAGTATATATACCCTTTATAGAGCGTTTCTAGGAGGACAAGGATCATTCACACCAAGAGCCACAAGGGCATCTGCATCACCTGCTGGGTGGGTATACATGGATATCTCTGGGTAACAGAATATAGACAAAGGACTGTGGAAGCCGGCCTCCCTGATAAAGAGTATATCCTTAATATTGGCATCCTTCAGCCAAGCCCCATTTACTCCATACTATTTATAGCTAAATCAGAGTAGAATGATAATATGTAACAAAGAATGGGTCTTCAAAATTTTCCTCAATCACTTTCTGCCTAGAAACCTTGAGCAAATAAGTCACTGCATTTCTCTGGATCTCAGTTTACTCTTCAAGAAGATGTGCCTAGGCTAAGATCTTTATTATTCCCTTCCTAATTTAAATCCTATGATCTTAGATAGATTTGAATATATTAAACAATATTTCTTAGAGTAGGGATCAGCATTGTCAAACATGGCCACAGTATTGGGTAATGTCTTTCAATTGCTTTTCTTTCTAACAAGAGAGTTTAATGTGAGGGAGGTAATAGGGAAGGGTTACTTCCAAAAATGAATGTGATATAAAAACAAAAGTCATCAATAAAGCTCATTTAAATAGACATGTAAAATAAATATGTACAAGCATATCTGAGTAAATAAGATGTCAAGTCTCTTAACTGTAGCCATTTTACAAAATGTGATGATATACTGATTATATTTTAATTCAATAAAAACTACCTCATCTAGCACTCTATCAACTGGAAAACTCTCTAGCTGAGATTACATACTTCAATGTACAAAGATAATGGATGCTCTTAATGACTTCTGTGAAACATTCCAATATCTTGAAGTGTCTTCTGAATCAACAAGAGAAAGATTAAATGATGTTTGATAAGCGGTTTAATGTGCTAGTCATAAATACACACTAAAACTATTAAAAGATCACAATTTTTGTTGGAATTTTTTTTTAGTGCTTTAAGGTTTCATAAAGAGTAGGCATCATTATCCCCATTCTACAGATAAGGAACCTAAGCCTTATGAAAGTCACACAATTATAATTCAGCTCTGTTTCCACCATACCATTTAATTTCTGTTAACTGAAATACTGATTTTCCTCATTAACACCTTCATTCCTGAACAAAGCCAGATAATAGAGTTCAAGGCTAGATAAAAGAACTTGCTATATTAAAAAGCAATGTGTTGTCATAGAAAAAACACTGAAGTCAATGGATGTCAGTTGGAATCCTGACTCTGACACTTATTAGCTGTGTGATTTTGAGCAAGTCACTTCACTTGAAGTTTTTTTAATCCTTAAAGAATTATGTGCATGTGAGTCATCAATATTTCAGACCCTAAGACATTATGCTTAAAATAAATTCTAGGGGCGGCTAGGTGGCGCAGTGCATAGAGCACTGGCCCTGAGTTCAAATCCAGCCTCAGACACTTAATAATTACCTAGTTGGTGGCCTTGGCAAGCCACTAAACCCCACTGTCTTGCAAAATAAATAAATAAATTCTAGTTGCTACTCTTTAATAAAGATATATAATTCTGCTTCCTTTGAACCTTAAAAAATTTATAATTAAAACCCCAAACACATAAAAACGTAAGTGCAAAGTGTTAAACATCATTTTGATATGTAAAGTATATATCAATTTATTGTCATTCTATTCACACAGATCATACCCATTCACATCTTATCTTGTACATTTCTTTTCCATATTTTTCCCTATATATCCTTCACAGAAGATCCACCAAATAAACCAATGATCTTGCTCGGAGTTTCTGAGTATTCTCTAGATATAGTATTCTGTTCTTGATCTCATTTCACTGTCAAAAATCAAAGGTATCCAATTCTCACACATAAGTCTTGGGTTCATAAGGGTTAGAGCTGGAAGAAATAATGTTTCTGTCTGACATCTTATTGTATCCTCTAATATATAATATAAGGCCCTATCTTTCTCTTTGGTTTTAAGTCTATAGTTAGCTCTTTCAAAAATTATATTTAACCCATATCAAAAAAAGTTTCTAAATTCTGTCTTGAATTTTGCCATTTTATTTTTCTGATATTTAAATATCACATATAACAAACTGCCTCTGCAAATTAATGCTGATTTAGTCATTCATTCTCTTGTTGGATCCAGTTCTCATTATTTCTTAACTTTACTTTCATCCTCTAAATCATAATCTATAGTTTCAAATTGTGTTGTCAGACATAGCCTCTTTATCTTTATTGGAATAAGTGCATAATAATTTTTATATAATTGTGCTATTGTTTCATTTCTTTTTTTCATTTTCCCACTATTTCTGCTTCTAATATACAAGGAGGTACATTCATCCTTGTACCAAAATCTGATTTTCATAATGCTCAAGTTGCAAAGACTTTCCATTTAATTCACATAACTTAATGATCTTTATAAAAATTTTTATATTTTCCATATGATTTAGTTCCTGGATCATCAGATATGAAATCATCAGATAGGCAAGCAGAGTTTCCCTTATCCTTAGCCCATTTCCTCAATTTTTACCCAATTTGCCTAAGGATGACAATCTTTTTCTCTGCTTAAGATACTAATAGGATTGTTCACTGTTCCAATTTGTTTCTAACTTGGATGGGCTGTTCAAATGCCTTTTCTGAACAGATCTACTTCAAAACCATACCTGAGTACATGTATTTCATACAGCTTTAAACATATTGGGTCTTTTTTTATATCATGTTGCAATCTGCCTCTCTATGACTTCCACCCATACTGCCTAGTTTTGTCTCTTGGAACTAATCAAAGTAAAGAGCAGTTCCTGTTTTGCATGAGATTCCTTCAGTACTTGAATATAGACACTCTGTCTTTCTACCCCCATCTAAATCTTCTATTCTTTCAACTGATTCTTAGAAGGAATAATTTTGAATCCCCCCTCACTATTTTGGCTACTCTTACTTTAGTTGGTAAGTGTCTTTATTAAACTAAACTAAGTGTCCCCAGAACTGAACAAAACAATTCAGAGGTCTAACCAGGATGGAGGACAATAGGGTAAATGATTGGCTCATTCTGCCTTTATTAATACCACACAAGATTCTTGCCCTATCATACTGTTGGCTAATACATTTTAATGTTCCTCGTCACAATGACAGAAATAACTTTGAAAGACCTTAGACAAAATGCCAAGTCAGAATTTAGCTTGAACCAATGACCCAGACAAACCCAATCATTATTGTCAATTGTTTACCATTGAAGGAAGCACTATCTTGGATTTCAACCACAATGATATCCAACCCACTTTTAAAAGTATGTATTCAGAGAAGACTAGACCTTTAAAATTTCCCTAAAACTTGTGGAAGTTGGACTTAAAATCAGATTATCCAAGTTTCAAAAAGATGCCATCAAAAGGTAGAGTTAAAGTGTACCTAAGTGATCAGTTTAATTCCCCTCACTTTGCAGATGAGGAAAATGAAGCTCAGAGAAAGGAAGTGAATAGCCTTTCTTAGATCACAAAGCTAGTGTCAAGAAAGACACATAGCATAGTTCAAGAAATGAACCCAAGTCTTCTGATATCAGTTTTACTTTGTCTTCAGAACACTGGGATACTAGCAGGATTACTCCAGAATTTAAGACTGATTTTCTAAAAAGTAAAACTTTCAGGGCTACGTGCCAACCTTCCCAGCTAATTCTTCAATCAGGAGTGACCCAGAGACAAATCTGATCTCTTTTGTCTTCTTTAATCTTTGTATAGTACATCAGAGCTACATCAGCCACTAGGCTGGGATAATAATGTGGCATATATATAAGATTTAACTTTAATGTCGGAATTTAGATTTCATGAGAGGCAGTATGGAATTAAAAGTACTAGTTTGGGGATTAGGTAGATGGTACAGTGTGAATAGACCATTGGAGTCAGGAGGAACTGATTTCAAATTAGGTCCAAATACTAGCCCACATACCCCTTCAAAAGTTACTTAATTCTGATCGCCTAAAAAAAAAGTACTTTGGGTTTAAATCCTGTTTCTGATATAGTACCCTGAGCAAGTGACTTAATTTATCTTTGCCTCAATAGTCATATCTGTATAATGGGTAGGAAGATATTTGTATTCCCTACTCCTACAGAATTGCTGTGAGGAAAGAATTCAAATCCTAAACTACTACTGTGGTTCCATTAATTGCTCTCCAAAGGGAAATGAGGATATTTTCTTGGAGTAATGTCATTAGTTCTTCCTTGGGGTTCTTGAAACTAATGTCAAAAGTCAAAATTAATTTAGTGAGCTACCTTCTAGAAAGATGTTTTAGATCTTCCAGTCCAACCCCTTCATTTTCTAGAGAAATAAAATGAGCCCAATTCAGGAGAAATAAGCTCCTCTTAGGTGCAATGGATCTGAGTTCAAAACTCTCCTCTAACATTTGGTAGCTTTTTTGATCACAGGCAAGTTACTTCACCACTCTATCTCAGTTTGCTCGTCTGTAAAATAGGGTTAATAATATTTGTGCTACCTACTTCATAAGCTTGTTGTGAGAAAAGTTTCAGTTGCGGCTGTTGTTTATACCTTAAAATATTAGATAAATGTCAGCTATTAATATTAGTGACAAAGTCAGGACAAAATCTCAGCTGTCTTTATAGTCATCATATGAAATTTTTTCTGTGGTGATACATCTTTGCCCTAATGAGACTTGAGTAAGAGTTAAATTACATACAATCCCTAGTTTAGAAGGCAATTTTTCTCATTTGTAATTGCAAAATATCTTGCAGATATTTCCATTGTTATTTTATTAAACCTCTATATTAACTGTAATGTTACTGTCATCATTACTATTTTTTGAGTTAATAACAAGTACAGTAGAAAAAGCTAGCAGTTCATCATCTGTACAAAAGTGTTTATAGCAGCTCTATTTGTGGTGGCAAAGAAATGGAAACTGAGGGAATGTCCACCAATAGGGGAATGGTTAACAAACTGGTATATGTATGTCATGGAACACTATTTTTCTATTAGAAACCAGGAGGGATGGGAATTCAGAGAAGCCTGGAAGGATTTACATGAATTGATGTTGAGAGAGATGAGTAGAACAAGGAAGAATATTGTACACCCTAACAGCAACATAGGAATGATGATCAACCTTAATGGACTTGCTCATTCCATCAGTGCAACAATCAGGCACAATTTTGGGATATCTGCAATGGAGAATGT
Source organism: Macrotis lagotis (assembly GCF_037893015.1). Lineage (NCBI taxonomy): Eukaryota > Metazoa > Chordata > Mammalia > Peramelemorphia > Peramelidae > Macrotis > Macrotis lagotis. Next base: position 68,148,471 of record NC_133665.1, read on the forward strand.
CATCTGTATCCTGAGAAAGAATTGTAGAGTTTGAACAAAGAACAAAGACTATTACCTTTAATTTTTTTTAAAAAAAAAACTCTTATTATGTAATTTTGCTATATCTCATACTTTGTTTCTTCCTTAACAATATGATTTCTTTCTCATCACATTCAACTTAGATCAATGCATATTATAGGAATGACGTAAAGACTAACAAACTGCCTTCTGAGGGGGTGGGGGGAGGGAAGCAAGATGGGGGGGGGGAATTGTAAAACTCAAAATAAATGAAGCCTTTCTAAAATTAAAAAAAAAAAGAGCTGGCTGTGCCATCAGTCACTTACTTACTCTCTTTATAGCCATGAGCAAATTCCTTAACCTCTCTGAGTCTTAATTTCCTCACCTTTAAAATAAAGAGGACTAGACTAGATGACTTCTAGCTCTAAATTGACAATCTAATAAATAAGCACAATTTTTATCTTTATGCTACCTTTTTGGAGGATAAAGTCAAAAATTGTGCTTGAAGTTCATTGTTGATATCTAGAATTTTCTGATTCAATATTGTATTCACATTATTTACATCACAAGGATGACTATACTGTCTATACCTTGAGAGCATCTGGTGATTATAATATAGTAATTGTCCAAGCAGGGACCTTATCAAAAGTCCTGAATGTTGTTTAAATAGAGAATTGGGGGGGGGGGCAGTTAGGTGGCACAGTGGATAGAGCACTGACCCTAGAGTCAGGAGCACCTGAGTTCAAATCTGACCTCAGACATTTAATAATTACCTAGCTGTATGGCCTTGGGCCCCATTGCCTTGCAAAAAGAAAAAGAAAGACAGGAAGGAAGGAAGGAAGGAAGGAAGGAAGGAAGGAAGGAAGGAAGGAAGGAAGGAAGGAAGGAAGGAAGGAAGGAAGGAAGGAAGGAAGGAAGGAAGGAAAGAAGGAAAGAAAGGGAAGGGGAAATAGAATTTCAAGAGAAATAAATATTCCATGTCAATGTCTTAATGGCAGTTGGACAGTAATGCTCCAACTAATCGTAACAAAGGGTCCCACTTAATATATTTAACACATAGCATAGCTGGACAGTCTTTCTGATTATTATTCCCACCCTCATACTTGCCTATTTGGGCAAATACTGGCCTTCTCTCTGTTCCTCAAACTTATCTCTGCCTCTGCACCAGCTGTCCTCCCAAGTCTGGAATTCATTCCCTACTTACTCCAGCCATAGAGAACTTCTTCCTTCCTCCAAAATGTACCTCACCCAGTACCTTTTGCAAAAGCCTTTCCTGTTCCCCATAATTCCCACTCCAAACTACCTTGCATTTAACTATTTTATATGTATATTAACTTTACATTTATGCAATTTATATTTTTATATGTACATATTATCTCCCCAATTAGAATGCAAACTTATGCTAGCAAAAGTTATCATTACATTATGAGGGGGCAGCTAGGTGGATCAGGAAAAAGTCTAAGAGACTTTTGGAACCCTTCATTTTACAAATGAGCAAACTGAGACCCAGAGATCTGAAGTGATTTTATCAAGGTCATAGAGTCAACTAGTGGTAGAGTAAACATGTAAATCCAGGTCCTCTACCTCTAAATCCTCTTCCTGCTGGGCACCTTCAATATCTTCACTATGTTAGGGTTCAACTGTTATATTCGCAACTTTCTGAAACTTGGGAGCTTCTGGTAATTGTAAGAAAGTAATTTTCCAAGAAGGAACTTTATCAAGGGTAATTAATGTCTTTAAAAGGGAAGAGTACAACAAATGTATATATATATATATATATATATATATATATATATATATATATATATATATATATATATATACAATGTTCACCAGACAGTTTGCTGCTGAAGAAAGGGAGTGGGAAGGGAGGGTGAAAGGAAATTATGTAAGTTATGAATATGTATGCAGATGAATGTTGAAAAATTTTCATAACATGTAATTGGAAAATAAAATATCAATTGCATTGCTCAAAAAAAAAGGAAGAGTGAAATGGGAGAAATCAAATTTCAAGAAAAATAACAGGGCAGCTAGGTGGCACAGTGGGCAGCTAAGTGGTGCAATGGTTAGAGCACCAGCCCTGGAGTCAGGAAGTCCTGAGTTTAAATTCAGCTTCAGACACTTAATAATTGCCTAGCTGTGTGACCTTGGGAAAGTCACTTAACCCCCTTGCCTTAAATTTAAAAAAAAAGAAAAATAACTATTCATGTCAATGTGTAATAACAAATACTAACAGATGCCTTATAAAACATACATCTTGGGGTGGCTAGGTGGCGCAGTGAATAGAGCACTGGCCCTGGAGTCAGGAGTACCTGAGTTCAAATCCGACCTCAGACACTTAATAATTACCTAACTGTGAGGCCTTGAGCAAGTCACTTAACCCCATTGCCTTGCAAAAACTAAAAAAATAAAATAAAATATACATCTTACAGCCAGAATTTTTTGCATGTTTTTCTCCAAGGTAGAGTAAATTCATTCAAGGATTCTCAAGTATCAATAAACTGAAATCACATACTGACATTAATAATAGGCTTATTCTGCCACCTAGTGTCTATTTATGTTTCTCCTCCATTTGAAGACAAATATTCTGTATATCAACTATCAAGCACAATTTTGACTTTTCCCTCCAAAAAAAGTAGCATGATTATTTGATTATTTGTTGGATCATTTGGAGCTGAAAAGGACATCTATAAAATGAGGGTAATAGCACCTACCTCTCAGAATCATTGTGAAAATAAGAAAATATTTTACCAAGTGCTTTGTAAGCCTTAAAATTCTATATAAATTTCAAAAAAAAAAAAAAAAATTCAAAGCAATAAAGTGATTCAGACTAAAGAAAGCAGATCCAAAAGAACAAGGCATACCCTAAAGCAGTAATAATAGAAACAACAGCAGCCAAAAAATAATAATGTTAAATACAATAGATTGCATTAATAGAATCATGTTAAAATTAAAGCACCCAGCTTATCTCTTTTAAAACAAGGCAAGAAACACAAATACACCAAAGTATGTACAATCATTTGTAATGAATTTCCTCCCACTTTTTTTGCTTTAGTATTTTCAAATTATATGTCTAAGTTTGGAGGGTAGGAAGTGGAGCAATGTTTATCTACATAAGAGAATCAGGGAATTTGGTAGCTGAAATAGAGGGCAAAATTTATCAGCTATTCTAAGCTTCCATCAACTTATTCTCAAGCTGGAAGCACTCAGCACAGCCCAGATCCCAGGATATGGAAGAAGGCCAGTAGAGCCACCCAGCAGGAGCCACCCGGCAGCTACACCCTGAATACCCAGCTCATGGAAGGTAAGGAAGTGGAGGGAGAGTGCCGAGGTCTGTCCTCTGTCCCTGGAACAGGACTCTGAAGGATTTAACCATATTCAGATCCTGGTTGCAGTCGGACTCCCCCCATAGAACAGGGACCCCACCCCTCACAGCACTGGGGCAGAGGGGTGAGCTAGTGGTCATACAACAGATCAGAAGAGCAGTCAGAGCCTCACATTACTGAGGTCCTTGCCAGGGTGTTACAATAACACTCAAAAGCTCAGGAAGCACCCCAAAACCAGTAATGGGGAAATGAGTAAACAGAAAAAAAAGGAACCTAACCATAGACAATTATTTTGGTTCCATGGAGAATAAAAATACTCAATTTGAGGATGAGAAAATCCAAACTTCTGCAGCTATAGACTCCAAGAAATAAAGAAGTTAGGCTCAGGTTATGACAGACCTCAAAAAAAATATTTTGAAAATCAAAAAAGAGAGATAGAAGAAAAACTGGGAAAAGAAATGAGAGAGATGCAGGGAAAATAAACAAGAGAAAGAGAATAGAATAAATGAGAGAGGGGAGGAATAGAGTGGAGGAAATACAGCTAGTAATATCAGCTATGGAAAAAATATTGAAGCAACTTCTCTGGTGGATTTATGATAAAGAAAGCAACTCACCCCAGACACAGAGCCATTGGAATCTGAACACAGACTGAAGTACATTTTTTTCTCTCTCTCACTATTCTTGAGGTTTCTCATCTTCTTGGGAGGGAGTAGGGGTTTATGCTTACTTTTATAACAAAATTATTGTAATAATATAAAATAAATAAATCTAGAACCTTCACTGGGAAAAAACCCAGCTTAGATCAAATGGATAAAACAGTTCAAAAAAATTGAGGAGAAGAATGCTTTAAAAAGCAAAATTGGACAGATGGAAAAGGGGATAAGAAAGCTTTCTGAGGAAAACAAATCCTTCTGATGTAGAATGGAATGAAAGGAAGCTGGACTCCCTTAATCTTCCCCAGATGAGCACTGAAGGGGCGGGAGACAAAGAAGACAAGTTCTCCCTTTGTGCACTAAGGTCTCCATTTATTCACCAAAATACAAGTGCTTAAATATCCTTCCCAGTCTCTAATCCACTTCCACTCTCATGGCACTTAGTAAAACAAGGCTCTGGTGCTCAAGGGCACCAGGTGATGAAGGTTCAAAGCAGTCCCACACAACAGTCCCTAACACAGAAGCTCTGTAAAGAGAAGGAAACCATAACAACTAGGAAATATTTAAGAATTCTGGTTAATAGAGTGATTATTATCAACTCAAGAAAATTGATGATGAAGCATATTCCCCCCATCTCTTGGTGTAAAAAGGCAAAAGACTGAAGGTACATAATGAGACATTAATTTCTAGACAAGATCATGAAAACACAAATTTAATTTGCCTAAATTATATTTCTGTTAGGAGGGTTTTTATATGGGTGTAGGAGCAGGGAGGGAGATTGGGCAAGAATTAGTTGGTTGTTTGGTTGCTGTCTGTGCTCAAAGAGGACAAAAATGACATCACTATATTGAGGCAAAGGTACAGTGTGCCTGACTGTGGGTGGTCAGACCCATAAACTAGAAAGGTTCTACTATAGGTCAGGCATAACTAGTCCATATGAACATTTGGAGTGGAGTGCACATTTCAACATTTCTTTTCAGCTACTACAATTCTGTTTCACTCAGTACAATGCATTCTTTAATGCAGGTATGCCATGCTGAGCAGTCTTGTGCCAGTATCTTCCATGTCTCAATCAATTCCAGAGTTCTTCAGAGAGAACTTGAGAGTATCCTTGTATCACTTATTATGACCTCTACTTGCCCCTGGTGATTTCTCCATAAAATAGTCCTTTAGACAAACCTATATTTGCCTTTCAGACAACATGGTCAGTCTAACAGAGATGCATTCTCTGCAGTGGAGACTGAATATCTGCCAATTCAGCTAGAATTGTCCAGTACATTATATTGCCATCTGATCTTCAGAATCTTTCTAAGATAATTCAAATGGGAACAAGTTTCCTGACATGGTGCTGGTATACTGTCCAGGTTTCACAGGCATATGATAATGAGGCCAGCTCAACAGTTCTATAGACCTTCAATTTGGTAGGTAGCCTAATATCTCTCCTCTCCCACACTTTCCTTCAGAACCTCCCAAACACTGAGCTAGCTCTGGCAATTTCATAATCTATGTGTACATCCCTGGAATGGTGAGGGAATTTAACCACAGCATTCAAAAATCTATTTGTTGTACCCAATGGTTCCACATATGGATGACGCAGTTCTGGCTGGTGGAAAACCTCTATTTTTCTTGGTGTTAACTGTCACACCAAAATTAGCACAAGCAGCAAAAAAATGATACTCTGCTACATCTCAGTCTCAGAGGTTTCATTGAGTGCAAAATTATCTACAAACAAAAAAAAAGTCACAAACCAACTCATCCTCCACTTTAATCTTGGTTTTCGGCCTTTTCCACTTTTACCCTTAGTGTTGAACCTGACCTTGATGCCATAGTCATTCTCAATGAAGGCATCCGACAACATTAATGAAAGCATTAAGCTAAAAAGCATTGGATCAGGGCAGCTAGGTGATACAGTGGATAGAGAACCAGTCCTGGAGTCAGGAGGACCTGAAATCAAATTCACCCCCAGACACTTAATACTTACTTAAATGTGTGACTTTGGGCAAGTCACTAACCTCATTGACTTGTAAAAAAATGAATAAAGTATTGGAGCAAACACAAAACCTTGCTTCTCTCCATTGCTGACTGAGAAAACTCCAGAGCATTGTTCATTATCCAGAGCCATGCAAGTATGTCACAATGAAACTAACCTACAATACCTCTGGGCAACAAATTTTTGCCATGAACTTCCACAAGTTTCCAAAAGCCCACACAACTGACAGTGGCAAAGACTTTGTATACAGACCTCTATTCTGCTCCTGGCATTTCTACTGAAGTTGTTGGGCAGCAAACACGATATCAATCATTCCTTGGATCTTTCTGAAGCCACAGTGGCTCTTGGGTAGATGACCATATTCCAGGTGAAGGACTAGCCTATTAAGGAGGATTCAGCAAGAATCTTACCAAAAATGACTAAGAAAGAGACTACAGTTATGTTAGTCACAGGACAATGGAGGCATCCTTGAACTCCTGGGGATAACTTTCTCTTGCCATGTAAGTCAAAAGATTTCAGCCTATAGTTTTCCTGCTTAGTATATATCAACTGAATTAGAATCAACACCTGGCACTATTGCCACATGAGAGGATCCAAAGAGTATGACAAACCTCTTTTTCAGTTAGTTGTTTGCTAAAGAGGGACTGGCTTTTTCCTGAGATATACAGGCAGTAACCAGCACTGGTTAATGACTGTCTGTTGAGAATGCTATGGAACTGTTCAGTCCACTTTTCCAGGAACAAGTTCTTATTGCACATAGACTTCAGGACATCATAAAAGTACTTTGGTTTATTATCAGTGAAAAACTCAATTTCATCTGCCTTCTCACTGTTGAGAATCCTCCATCTCTCTAAGCTTTCCTTGTACTTTACTTCTGATGGAGTTAAATTCTGCCTTCTTAGAGACAGACTATCCTGCAGGTAAATGTGGAGTCCTCATTTTTGTTTAGCAATCTCTGAATTTCCCCATCATTTTCATCAAATTAATCTTGACATGAGTATTTTGACCCAGATGAGTAAATGTAGTAAATCTCTGAAACTGCCCACTTGTTTTCTACTCCATTCTTGTTGTGTATTGGCTCGATTTTACCTCTAAGTTAGCAATAAACTGTTTACATATGCAGACACGTGTTCCATCTAGTCTACTGACACTGAATCTTCTAGTTATCTTGTCTTGAGGCCTCTGATTTTTTTAATAAGAATGTTTAACTTGGAGAAAATAACTCTATGATCAGTCCAGCACTTTGTACCACACATTATCTTCATCACTCTCATATTTTATCTCTCCTTCTTACAAAAACATAGACTTTAAATGTCACCACAAAATCTTACTGCATTCAGGTAAATGGAAAACAGTGTTGTTGATGAGAAGATCATAAAAATCCCAAGTCATGAGAAGTAAGTGGTCATTGTCATTACTGTTTCTGATTCTATTTCCTCCCAAGGGATGCCCTACCAAATCTGATAGTCTGTATCTATTTTGGTGTTAAAATCATCCACTATTAAAAACTTGTACTTTTTCAGCACACTGAGGGTAGTGTCTTCAGGTCTTCATAAATTTTTTCTTTGACTTCATCAGGGCTTATCAGAATGGGAGCATACTGTTGGTGACTTTCCTGCAAATGGCAATCATGTTCTCATGAGCTTGTCTTCATTCTTTTTGGGAGGCATACAATTTTGTTGACTGGATTAGTTCTGATTGAGAAATCTATGGCAGTTTCATGTCACTCCCCCACCACAGTAGTTGCTCTGAAAAACATCATATACACCTCTGACTTTGTAAACTTGTCTTTATTTTCCAGTCTGGATTTATTCAGGGCTACTCTTTAGATGCCTAATCTGCAAAATTCTCTCATAATAAGAGTTGTTTGTCTTTGAGATCTCCTGGATTTCACATTGTCAATAAGCATGTGCATGTGTCATGGACATAGTGAATGGAATAATCTTTGCAAGAGTTTTTATACATTTTTTGTGTTCCAACAAAAGGGTAGGAATCCTCCTGTCATGATAAGCAGGCCAAGGTTAGGTTAGGTGAAGCAGACAATTTTTAGAGCACTTTTTCTAGCCTCTTCCTCATGTTAAGAAATAAGCAGTACAGTCCTTTAAAAAGGCTTCTCAGACAACCAAGATCCCAGATCTTGCCAGATCCCACTGCTATCTCAGTCCAGTGAGAAGACAACTCCATATCCTCAGCCCACTGTGTGCAGGGTTGTGACTTCAGCTCCTAGTGTATCTGTAACTATTTTCCCCTAAAAAAAAAATCTAACTTTAAATGAATAACACTTATATAGTACTTATCATGTGCCAGACATTGTGCTAAGTCCTTTACAATTATTATTTCATTTGATTCTCATAACCCTAGAAGGTTGATAGTATTGTTATCCCCATTTTACTGATGAGGAAACAGAAATAAAACGACTTATCCAGATTTAGACTAATAAAGTGTCTGAAGTAAAATTTGAAGTCAGATTTTCCTGACTCCAGGTTTGAAACTCTAATTCTGCCAGACAGACAGACAAATAATTAGGTGAAAGATAGATGCCGACATCCATACATACAAAATATGTACATAAATACACATATATATGCATTTTTATGTGTCTATATGATTGATATATAGGAACTTATAGAAGTTCAAAAGATTATGTGAAGCCTTTTCTGATTCTTCCAGATCATAGTATCTCCATTGCTACTAAAAATTTTTTTTGAATTTACTTTGTATATATTCTACATTTATATAAATTTATATAAATGTATATATTTTGCCTCCTCTGTCTCCACCCCAATAGAATGTAAACTCCTTAAAGGGTAGAGACTAGCAGTATTTAGAGGAAATTTTATGGTTAAGTGTTTACAACAATAAAAAAGAGAAACAGCAGATTATTGAAGTAGGCATACAACTAAAAATTATTAGAAAAAGAACAAAGTAAAAATCTCTAAATTCCATAATGGAAATCCTGAAAACCAAAAGAGAGATTAATAAAACTAGAAGTCAAAAAGAAAAAATTAAACTAACAAGTAAAACTAGGAGCTGTTTTGGATAAAATAATAAAATAGATAAACCTTTGGTAATTTGAGTTAAAAAAAAGAAAGAAGAAAAACAAATTACCACTATCAAAAAATGAAAAGGGTAAATGCACCACAAATGAAGATGAAATTAAGGAAATTGATAGGAGCTATTTTGCCCAATTTTACACCAAAAAAACCCTGACAATCTAAGCTCAATAGCTTAACATTTACAAAAAATATATAAATTGTTTAGATTAACAGATGAAACAGAATATTTAAATAATCATATCTTAGAAAAAAAATTGAATAAGCAATAAATGAAGTCCCTAAGGAAAAAATATCCAGGACCAGAGGGATTCACAAATAAATTCTACCAAACATATAGAAAACAACTAATTCCAACCCTATATAAGCTATTTGAAAAAAAAATGGATAAAGGAGTCCTAACAAATTCCTTCTATGACACAAATATGGTCTTGATATCTAAGCCAGGAAGATCAAACATAGAGGAAAAAAACTATAGACCAATTTCACTAATAAATATTGATACAAAAATTTAAAATACTAACAAAGAGATTACAGCAATATGTCACAAATATAATACTCTAAGATTTGTACCAGGAATGCAGTTAGTTCAATATTAGGGAGAAAATAAATATAAATGATCAAATCAATAAGAAAAATAATAAAAAAATCATTTGATTATATCATTAGATACAAAAAAAGCTACTGATGAAATACAATGCCCACTAGTATTAAATACACTGCAAAGCATAGGAATAAATGAAGCTTTTCTTAAAATGACAAATAGTATCTACATAAAACCAAGAGCATATCTGTAATTGGGATAAACCAAAAGTCTTCCCAATAAAATCAGAGTTCACATGAAGTAAAGATGTTCATTATCACCACTATTCAATATTGTACTAGAAATGCTAGCTTATTAGCAATAAGACAAGAATAGGAAATTGAAAAAATTTGAATAGGAATGAAACCAAATTATCAAGATGGTATGAAGGAAAGCTAGTCAAGACAATTAACAACTCTAGTAAAGTTGCAGAATATAAAATAAACTCACATAAATCATTAACATTTACATACATATATATGTAGATAGATAGATATAGATAGATAGATAGGTTACCAACAAAGTTCAGCAGGAAAGAATAGAGAAATTTTATTTAAAATTATTGCAAACAAAATAAAATACTTGTGAGTCAAATCCAGGAAGTATAATTACATGACCCTTTTTACACAAAGACATATCTAAACTAATACAGCCAAGATCAGATGAAATATAGGAAACTGGGGGAAGGGGAATTTAAAGAAAAGTTCATGGGGTGGCTAGGTGGCGTAGTGGATAAAGTACTGGCCTTGGAGTCAGGAGTACCTGGGTTCAAATCCGGTCTCAGACACTTAATAATTACCTAGCTGTGTGGCCTTGGGCAAACCACTTAACCCTGTTTGCCTTGCAAAAACCTAAAAAAAAAAAAAAAGTTCACTAATAAAGGCCTCATTTCTCAAATATAGAGAAAACCGACTTAAATTTATAAAAATAAGAACCATTGTCCCAACTAAAATATGGTCAAAGGATATGAATAGGCAGTTTTTAAAGGAAGAAATCAAAGTTATCTATAGGTGTAAGAAAAAAATTTGTCCTACATCACTACTGGTTAGAAAAATACAAATTAAAATAAATCTGACATATAATCTCATAGCTATCAAATTGTCTAATATGATAGAATACGAAAATGATAAATGTTGGAGGAAACATGAAAAAATTGCAACATTAATACATTCCTGGTAAAAGATTTGTGCCCTGGTCTAGCCATTATGAAGAACAGTTTGGAACTATGCTCAAAAGGGCTATAAAACTGTGCATACCCTTTGATCCAGAAATACTACTACTACTACTACTACTACTACTACTACTACTACTACTACTACTACTACTAGGTCAGTATCCAAGAGATTAAAAAAGATGTTGGGGAAAGGGAAGAAGGCAGAAAGGATCAATAAAGAATTGGAAATTGAGGGGATGCCTATAAGTTGAAGAAGGATGAATAAACTGTGGTAATATGACTGGGTTGCAATACTACTGTGCTGTGAGAAATGATAAACAGGATGATTTCGGTGAGTAGAACCAGAAGAACATTGTACGAGTAATAGCAATCTTGTATGATAATCAACTGTGAATGTTTTAGCCCTTCTGATCCAAGATCCAATGATCCAAGACAACTTAAGTCCAATTTTTTTTCACTTTATTTCTCTTGCTTTTTTTCAACATGGCTAAAACATTTCATTTTGTATGATTTCACACATATATTTGATATGACATTACTTACCTTCTCAATGGATAATAAAAGAATGATAAAATGTAAAACTCAAAATTTTTTAAATGAATGATAAAAATAAATAATAAAATTGTTTTTTAAATAAATAAAATACCTGCAGACAACATAAAGTACTTGGCCTGTCAAAACAAATCCAATAACTATGTAAACCCAATTAAAAAACACTTTTCATACAAATAATGACAGTTCTAAATAACTACAGAAATATTCAATTTCTCATGTCTAAGCTAATATAATAAAAATGACAATTCCTAGGGCTAGGTAGTGCAGTAGAGCACTGGCCCTGGAGTCAGGAGTACCTGAGTTCAAATCTGACCTCAGACACTTAATAGTTACCTAACTGTGTGGCCTTGGGCAAGCCACTTCACACCATTTGCCTTGCAAAAACCTAAAAAAAAATGATAATATTAAGTGATTTACTTATTCCTGTCTCTCTATGGTTGGGAAATTAAACCTTCATCAAAGAAATGTGCCGCAAATTTCCCCCCTCCCCAGTTTCTTGCTTTCCTTCTAATTGTGGCAGCATTGGTTTTGTGGGTGCAAAATCTTTTTAATTTCATGTAATCAAGATTATTTATTTTGCTTCCTGTGATCCTCTCTTTCTATCAAAACAAAGCCAATAACTATGTGAACCCAATTAAAAAACACTTTCCATACAAATAATGACAGTTCTAAAAAACTACAGAAATATTCATTTCTCATGTGTAAGCTAAGCTAATATGATAAAAATGACAATTTCATATTAAGTAATTTACTTATTCACTACCATGACAACTAAACTTCCAAAGAATTATTTTATGGAGCTCGAAAAAATAATAATAAATTTCATCTGAAAGAACTAAAGGTCAAGAATACCAAGGGAATCAAAGGGGGAAAAAAATACAGTCTAACAGTACTAGATTTCCAAGCTATATCAAAAGTAGTAATCATCAAAACAATCTGGTACTGGCTAAGAATTAGAGTAGTGGATCAATGGTACCCAATATTCAATAGTAAACAAACCTAATAATATCATATTTGAGAAACTCAAAGATATACATTTTAGGGGTAAGAACTCACTTCCAAAAATTGCTGAGAAAACTAGAAAGTAGGATGGCAGAAAATATGTACCCATATCTCCCATCATATACTAAACTAAGGTGAAAATGGCTAAAAGTTTTAGATGTAAAATACCATAAATAAATTAGGGAAGTATAGAAAAATTTATCCATCAAATGTATAGATCTGGGAAGAGTTTATGATCAAGAGAAAGAGAGGATCACAGGAAGCAAAATAAATTATCTTGATTAAATGAAATTAAAAAGATTTTGCACCCACAAAACCAATGCTGCCACAATTAGAAGGAAAGTAAGAAATTGGGGAGGGGAGAATTTGCAGTAAATTTCTCTGATAAAGGTTTAATTTCTCAAACATATAGAGAACTGAGCCAATAAAAAATAAGAGCCATTCCCCCATTTGATAAATAATCTATAAACAGATTTTAAAAAATGCTCTAGATTAGAGAATTCTCTGAGTTACTTTACATCTATCAGATTGGCTAATATGATAGAAAAGGAAAATAACAAATGCTGAAAGGAATTTGGAAAATAGTTACACTAATCCACTGCTGATAAAGTTGTGACCTGGTTCAACCATTCTAGAGAACAATTTGTAACTACACCCAAAGGGATTTAAAACACCATATTTACTCAAGCAGCATCACTACTACATCTGTATCCCAAAGAGATCAAAAGAAAAAGAAAAAGTCCAGGGCAGCTAGGTGGTGCAGTGGATAAAGCACCAGCCCTGGAGTCAGGAGTACCTGGGTTCAAATCCAGTTTCAGACACTTAATAATTACCTAGCTATGTGGCCTTGGGCAAGCCACTTAACCTCATTTGCCTTGCAAAAAAAAGAAAAAAGAAAAAGTCCTAGTAGAACAAAAATATTTATAGCTGTTCTTTTTGTGGTGGCAAAGAATTGGAAATTAATGTGATACCCATTAATTGGAGAATGTCTGAACAAGTTCAATTATATGATTACAATAAAATATTGTGCTAAAAGAAATGATGAGAATGTTTCCATAAAAAAACCTTGAAAGATTTATTTGAACTGATGCAAAGTGAAGTAAAACCACTGTACACAGTTATAGCAATTTTACACAATGATCAACTGTGTTTCACTTGGTTATTCTGAACAATGCAGCAATCCAAAACATTTTCAAAGGACTCATGTTGAAAAAATGCTTTACAACTTCCAAAAACTAATGAAATCTGAGTGCAGATTGAAGCTTTTTTCACATTTCCTTTTTTTGTTGTTGCATCATGACTACTATGGAAATATGTTTTGCAAGATTTCACATGTATAATTACATCAAATTGTTTGCCTTTTCAATAAATAAGGAAGAATATGTGAGAGAGAATTTGAAACTCAAAATTTTTTGAAAATGAATCTTTAAGTATAATTTTTAAGGAAAAAATAAATGGCAGAAACTGTTTATTTTTATCTTTGTACAATCATCACCTTGTTCAGTGCCTGGCACATAGATATTTTAAAAATGCTTCCTGATTGACTAATTGAACTTCATCACTTTCCCAGGAAAAAAAAAATCTAAGCGAACAGGCATGATGCTGGTGGACTCCAGAAATCTGGTCTCTTGCCTTGGCTCTCTCATTTTATTTGCTGTGTAACCTTGGACCAATCACTTCACAATTTGGGATTCAATTTCCTCATCTGTAAAATTAGAGAGTTGGAAAAGGTGACTTCTAAGGCCCCTTCTAAATCAAAAATTGAACCATTCTAAGTGTCTGACCAAAGAGACAGGTTTGGTTTTTGGATTCTTTGTTTCTTTTCAAGGTAACCACATGTAGGAAAATGCATTCATGGGAATTCAAATAAGAATGTAACTACAACTTAAGAATTTAATACAACAAAAATTAATTAAATACCATCTACATGGTAAGGTACTCTGACAGTCATCAGAAAAACAAAAATCAAACAATCCTCAAGTTTAAAATCTGGTGAAGACCACAAAGAAGTAAAGCCTGGTTTAAATATTAATAATTATTGTTACTGTTATGCTAATAACTAGAAAATAGATAAAAATTTAATAGATAATCAAACATTAAAACTAAACATTAAACTGAAGTGCTCATATAATAATCCCATAATTATAAGATTAGGAAGGATTGGGATAATTTGAAAGGGTTTTAAAAATGAATATAGAGATAAAGATATAGATATGACTATAGATATGTGAGTGGGCATATATATGTATATAGGCACCTCATAATTTTAAAATAACAATTCAAAATCAGATCAAGCAAAATCTTTTTAAAGATAAAATAAGAATATTTTAAAAAATATTTATTATCACATTACCTGGAGGCACTAGTTGTATTAGTTCAAATCTGATTGTATAAGCTGTAAGAAAAAAAATTGCATCACAATACTTTAGAAAGTTGCTATCAAAGACAGAACTGGGATATTTCAATAACTGACAAGTTTAAATCTGACATAATTTATCCTTCTTTAAATATTTAAAATTACAATAATAATTTTAAAAAAGATCCCTTCTCCCTACCACCACCAAAAAAATGCCCCACCTCATTGGACCAGATATGGTTTTCAAATATTTGCCCCCTTTGCAAACTCAGGGGCTTTCAGAACTCAATAAATCAGGGGACAAGAATTGGCAAAATTATATGACATTTAAACATCATTCTCTTCCTTCACGTCTCTCTCATTTCATCTCAATACTGTACCTCACTATCTTTCATTTCCCTTCGTACTACTAAAGTATCTTCCTAACTAGCCTCGTCTATAATCTCTCTTCCCCAATCCATCCTCCAGAAAGTCACCAAAATAATCAATCTAAGAAATAGATATCTCCCCCACCCCTACCCCACCTTGAAAAACTCCTTTGTCTTTCACCTTAACTACAAACTTCTCAGTCTGGTATTTAAGGCCTTTATAATCTTTCTTTCTTATTTCAAATCACTTAAAGGAGTTCATAAGATTAGTTAAAATGACCCTTAGAGATCATTTTGCCCCAGAAACCTCATTTTACAGAAGAGGAAAAATGAAAACTCAAGGGAGAAAAAGTACAATCAATCAATCAATAAGAAGTTCACAGATCTAAATCTACAAGAGACCTGGGGGGGGGGGGGGTCAAACAGTCTAACCCCCTCATTTTACAGATAAGGAAACTGAGGTTCAGGGAAGTTAAGTGACTTGCCCAAGGTTATACAGGAAAAATGGCTACACCAAAGTCACAGAGGTTATAGGAACAGCACCAATATACAACAAAACTGTGATTTCATTCATGTGGGGAAGTTCCAATGTGGAAACAAACTCTACTGATGATGGATTTTTTCTGTAACTTAATAGTTATAAGGGATTGCTTGGGCTATTGAAAGTTTAAGTGGACTGCTCAGGTCATATAGCCAGTAGGTATCAGAAAAAGACTTACATACAGGTTTTCCTGATCTCCAAACCTCGGTTAACTAGGTTGGCCTTACACAGAGTGGTTATTTAATGTTTGTTGAATGTGTATAACCTTTTTTTCATTACCACAGGATGATTTTGGTGTTCTAAAATTATTGATATTTCTCTAAATTCACAAACTAGACATAAAAATATTTGCAAATAATAGACTTTTGACAAAAACTATTAGGAAAAGTATTTCTAAAAATATACAGGATAAAGAGAAATTGTCCTATTATTAACAAATAAGTGCATTTTATATAAGTATATATTTTTAAATCAGTTGATTGCATATTTAAAGCTAGAAAGAAATACAGAGATCATCTAATCTAGGGATTTTTAGATGTTTTTTGTGTCCTAGACCTGTTTGATAGTCTGGTAAGTCCATGTACCCTCTTCTCAGAATAAAGTTTGTAAATATCATGGGATTGCTAGGACCCAAGTATAATGAAATACAGTTTTCAAAATATTTTTAAAAGGGGGAAACTAGGTGGCACAGTGGATAGAGCACCGGCCCTGAAGTCAGGAGTACCTGAGTTCAAATCTGGTTTCAGACACTTAATAATTACCTAGCTGTGTGGCCTTGGGCAAGCCACTTAAACCCATTTGGCTTGCAAAAACCTAAACACATATATATATATATATATATATATATATATATATATATATATATATATATATATACATTTTTTTAAAGAAAGTTCACAGACACCAGGTTAAGAACCATGGTCTAATACAACTCTCTTCTTTAATAGATGAGGAAGCTGAGGCCCAGAAAGGTTAAGTAATTTGCCCAAGAGTTCCCAAGTAATTAATAGTAAAGCCACAGTTCAAAGGTAACTCTAAATCCAAGTCCTAGACTCTCCACCATAATACATTCTCTTGCAGAAATGCTTTGCAACATTGAAAAAAGACGAGGGAGTTACTTGAGGGACAAATTAAGCTTCAGGGTTCAATGCAACTCAACCTTTTACACAAAATAATATCTCTCTGCAATGGAAATGATCTCTTTCCTTTCAGAAGTCCATCCTTCCTGTCTAGATGTCTCATTTGGCACTTATACTATAACAGGGAGCAGAATAAAGTGCTTGGTTCCTGATATTTGAATCACTTGGCAGCCATGGAAAAATTCCTCATATTTCTGAGTCTCAGTTTCTTTATATGTAAAATGATGGCATTGGAAGTGGCTAAGAGAGACAGTGAAGAGTGTTGAACTTGGACTCGGGAGGATTTTAATTCAACTCTTGCCTCAACATACTTCCTTAGCTGTGTGACCCTGAACAAATCATTCAGCCCCTCTGTAGGATAACTTGTGTAAGTGCTAGCTATTTATTATTATTATTATTATCATTACTACTACTAACATAAAGTCTTCACTTTTTATGTATCATTAGTTGGTCTTTTTAAAAGTCTAGTGAAGGCTATGGATCCCTTCTCAAAATAATAATAAAATAAAACCTTGTGATCTACAGGAAGCCATTAATAGTAAAATGCAGGGACTTTTTTTAAAGCTCATAGAATCTAGGCTAATAATCTCTTGTTTAATACATCATCTCCCAAATCTGTTCAACTCTCTAGTCTAGGAACTTAAGACCATAGCTATTCTCTCCCCTAACGAAATTGTAAATTCCTTAAGGGAGAGTATCTTGTCTTCTCTGTTGAAAAAAATTCAGCATCTAGAGATGAGAGGTTTAAGTTACAGAAATGTGGAGCAATGTCCAAAAACGTGGAGAGGCTGGATTATAGATTAGAGTTAGAAGGAATCTTATAGGTCTCTAGTCTAAAGGCCAGTTTAAATTATCTTGTCCAAGGTCACACACACTAAGTAGTAGGACTAGAACTCAGATTCCAAGTCTAGCTCTCCAAATTTAATATACTATGCTGATTCCCTGAGAGAGGACAGCATTAGTAACAAAGGTTGTCATCTAATTTAACTGGAACTTAAAATATACATAGAGAAGTGTTCAAAATAAAACTGGTAAAGTGAGGAAGGAGGAGGTTAGGCTGCAGAGTGCCTAAACTTCAAAATAAGTAAATTAGGTTGTAGTGATGATAGTTTAACCTTTGTTTTTGAGAAGAGCAATGACCTCACAGATTGATGTCTTGACTAGTGTGTGAACTAGATTTAAGTAAGGCAGAGTTGCATAAAGTCACCAATCATATTCTCTCTTCTAGAGTCATTTAATTCCAATGACAAAACAAATGTTAATATGACTGGTGATGGCCCAAGATGGAATGGATGACCTTAGTATTTTCAATGCCTGACAAAGTTCTAACCCTGTTTCAACCAACTTTTCATGTCTTTTGGGGAAAATTGTTCTTATCTGCCCATTCCACCAGAAGTCTTCACATACTTAGAGTAGACATCCCCCTAATTCACCAAGCAGCTTGAGACCTGCCAGTTATTCTCAACCTGGTTTTTAACCCATCTGCTGAGTCAATTTTACTAGTGTATAACCACTGCACATGCTACAATTATTATTGTACTACTATTAAATTAAATTATTATTGTACTACTACTATTAAAAAACTTGAAGTCACAAGTTAGAGTTGGGTGATCCTCACACCAGAGGTGCTAGTCATCCCTGAATACTCCAAACATGCTGGGAGTTGGGTAGAGAGATCTTAAAAGGCTTTTCCAACCCTAGGGGATCCCTATTACTGAAGATCAACATGTGTAATTAGATATAAATCTGTCAGGTGCATAATGAGGCTCGAATTGAACTATATAGTCTTTGATATCCCTTCTCACTTTCAGGTTTTATGATTCTAAAATCCCTAAGTATGCTGGGTTTCTTTGTCTCTAATTCAGCTCAATGAAAAATTATTTAGCAATTACTGAATTGTCATTAATCCAACCTGTACCTCAGAGGTGTGGCCAACATAAATCCAAGCAGGATCTAAGTTCCATATGTCCTATCAGCCTCTATTTTTTTTTGGAATATAGATAAAGAAAAAAGCACCCCATTACAGTATTTGTGATTTTTTTTCCTTGATCCGTCCTTCCGGGTTAATTTTCCTTCTTTTTCACCTTAATTTAGAAGCTCCAGGACCACGCCTTTTGGTAGCTAGACTCTTTTTTGTTTGTTTGTGTTTTGGTTGTTTTTTTTTTGCAAGGCAATGGGGTTAAGTGCCTTGCCCAAGGCCACACAGCTAGGTAACATTAAGTGTCTGAGGTCAAATTTGAATTCAGGTCTTCCTGATTCCAGGGCTGATACTCTATCTACTGCGCCACCTAACTACCCCCCCAATGGCTAAAATTTGAGGGTAAGGACAGATAATCATAATTTTCAAAACATAGTCTATTATGTTTTTTAAAAACATATAGCTGCAAAAGCCTTAATGAATACTTGTCCTAATTTTAAAGACTTCCAGAAAGCCTCAATAGATAATAATTAATTAGGATAAGGGGAAGAGACTGGAACAGAGTAAATACATGTTTCTTAAGCAATGTTTAGAAAACAAACCTGAAACATTAATAATGGCCCAATGTTTTCCGTTGTCTATCTGTCAGAATCAGTCCTTATTTTTTCCAATAGTCACACATTTCCCTGCAGTCAAGTGCAACTTTTTCCTAGGAGATCTCATCTTGGCTAAGCCCTAGGAAAGGTTTCTGAACCATCAGGAAATTCTTAACTTCTGACAGGGAAAGACTTTGCCTCAGAATCAGTCTCCTTACTCTTGGTATCCTTTACCAGTCATCTGGATTCTGGTTCTATTGGTGGACTATGTATCTGGATATCCAAACCTGATTTGTTTTATTCTCTGATTTCTCTAGACTTTCTGGTTCTTGCCTGTTTGCCAAGTTGCTGGATTTTGTTGTAATATCCTCCCTTATCCTTCATCATCTAAATTTCTTTTTCCTAACTGCTTCTATGGTTTCATTCCATAGCCTGCTTCTAATCCATATAATTTGTGTATGGCTCTCCTTCATGCTTCTCATCTGACTCCTAATACCCATTCTCCACCTTATTCACAAGGGAAGGCCTAGACTATTCCCATGCCTACTCGTTTACATAGCTTCTCTCTGTCTGGTTTTAGTCTTCCTTACTCTGTTTCCTATCCTTTGTCTATATTCTAGACTAACTACCAGATTGAAGGTCTATAGAACCGAGGTGCTGACCTCATTTGCTGTATGCCTGTGAAACCGGACAATCTACCAACGCCATGTCAGGAAACTATCCAAATAAATTGTCTTAGGAAGAGTCTGAAGATCACCTGGCAGGAGACACACTAAGGTCCTTACTCAGAGTAGCTAAACTGTCTACCATTTCAACATCACTACAGAGAGCGCAACTACTATGGATTAGACATGTTGTTAGAATATAAAAAAAAAAAAAACCTATTTTATGGAGAACTCACACAGGGCAAATGCTCACAAGGGAGTTAGAAGAAGCAATACCAGGCTACCCTAAAGGTCTCTCTTAAGAACATTATAATTGATTGTACAGCATAGGTGACACTGGCACAAGACCATCCAGTATGGCGTGTCCTCATCAGCGACAGGGCTGCATGCTATGAGGAAGGCAGAATTGAAACAGCTCAAAGGAAAGTTTAGCATAACCATCCCAGGTGTCACATGGACTATTTGTGTACAACCTGTGGTAGAGCATTCCAAGCTCATATTGATCTGATCAGTCACAGGACAAATTGCAATTTGTCCCAAACATAGTGATACCATTTTGGTCTCCTTCAGTAATGAAGAACAAGAACCAATCAACACTAGTTATGAGGAACTTAATGATGTTGAACTGTTTGTATTCCTACATGGGAAGAAGATGCTGATTAACTCAAATGAACTTTCTCATTCTTAGAGCAGTTAGAAGGAGCAAATATAGACAAGGCACAGGAAGGAACTGAATATGATGATAAAATATAGTAAAAAGATGGAGTCAATGGGTGATAAAGGAAAGTACTGGGAAGAAGGGAAAGGAGAGGAAGAAGGGGAGTCAAGAGGAAGCTTTTACAATGGAGTGGAATGGGGGAAGGCAAGGGGGAAATGAGTGACCCTTTGTTCTCATCAGAAATGGTTCAGAGAGGAAATAATATACACCCTTAATAGGGTACAGAAATCTATCTTACCCTAGAGAAAAATGAGAGGAAAGGGATGGGATAAGGGGGAATAGAGGGAGGGAATAGGTGATGGAAGAGAGGGAAGATTGTGGGAGAGGGTACTCAGATACAACACACTTCTGAGCAGGGACAGGGTGAAAGGAGAGAGTAGAAAAAATGAAAAAGTGGGAAGGAATAGGGTGGAGGGAAACATAGCTAGTAAGGACAACTGTGGGAAAAATATTGAAGCAACTTCTATAGTGGACTTATGATAAAGAAGCTAACTCATCCCAGAGACAGAGTCATTGGAATCTGAACACAGACTGTTTTCTCTCTCACTTATTCTTGAGGTTCTCATCCTTTTGGGGGTGGGGCATGCTCTCTCATAATACTCTCACAATAACATTATTGTAATAATAAAAAAGTAAAAAAGTAAAATAAAATAAAAGAACCTACGAACCAATCAACTTGCCACCCATTATTCTAAAGCAGAACTCATCTATCTAGTGGTTCACCTGAAAATTCCAAATTGTTTACCTAGACATAGAAGGAGGAAAGATATTAATTAGTAACTCTACCTCCAAAGAATTAAGGCAAAAACAACCTAAGAATTGGATGAAGAATCTTCTTATTCCAATGAATTAACATTTCATCTATCACAAAGTGTTCTGTTAAAAAAAACAACTCAAGAATGAGAACCAGATTTTACACCCATAGCTTTGAATATAAATATAAGATAAATCTCCCATGGAAGTTACTCATATATTGGCAAAATTTCACATTCATAAATTTACAAAAATTTTCTGGATTTTTTTAATTGTACATACTTTCTAGAAGTTCTGCTACAGTGGCTGGATCAAGTGCATTTAAAAATATCTAGAGAGAAAAATAGAATGTAGTCAAGTACTTATAGAAATAGATTATAATCTTTCAAATAATTAGAATCTGTATTATAGAAATATAGATTTTATTGCTCAAAATACAATAATAGACAACTATTCAAATGAAATTTTGAAGTTGTGTCCATCTCCACATTATTATAAGGAACATTGCAATGGTCTCAGGCAAAAAAGACTGAATTAGAAAACTGAGTGTAACATATACTTTTTTTTTTAGGTTTTTGCGAGGCAAGTGGGGTTAAGTGGCTTGCCCAAGGCCACATAGCTAGGTAATTATTAAGTGTCTGAGACCAGATTTGAACCCAGGTACTCCTGACTCCAATGCTGGTGCTTTATCCACTACGTCACCTAGCCGCCCCTTAACATATACTTTTAAGAATTCAACTTAACCTAAACTTACTTTTTTGATGAAGAAAACTATCCAGTTCAGGGCCAAATAAAAATATATAGGTGTCAAGAGTCTCATTAAAATAGATTTTGGAAAAAGTATTCTGCTTATAATGGATATTGAAGAATAAATATTCTTGATTCCTCTGACTGATTTTTTTCATGCAATTCAGTAAACTTAAATACAAAGAAAAAGAAAAATTTTTTAAAGTCTTCCTATTCCCACCATCCCTATCTCTTCAGCCACAAAATCAGGTTAGCAATGACAATAACAAAAATTACTAATATTTAAAGTCTACAAAGTACTGTATAGACATTATTTCATTTCATCATCTCAGTAACTCTATGAAGTTGTTTACATGTAGTAAAATAGCAAGCTCCAGGGGAAAAAAGATACAAAATTGTGCCATGAAGCATTGGGAAAATTATCTAAGAATAATTTGACTACACTGCCAACCTGCCTAATGAGAAAGATGTGGTGTTTGCCTGGTATATATACCTAATCCTTTACCTTTATCATGTTTCAAAAATGAGAATCTAGGCAAATAGTGTCATTTAATGTTATCATTGTAATAAATGCAGAGTAAAGTAATAACTTTTTATTCAAACCCCCCAAAATTCACCTCTGCCTTAATGATCTGAATATTTTAAGAAAATATGAGTGATGAGTTTTTTAATCTGAAAAATCTGGGAAACAGGTACAGCCTAAATGGTCTTTATGTATGTTCAGAGATCATGTTATTACCATAGTTGTCCAACACAAAGGTTTACCTCTTCATAAAGTAAAAAAGATGAATTTCTGTTTAAAAGATCCAATGCTTCAGAAGAGTTCCTTGAGGAGAAACTATTTTATAACATAGTTGATCAAAAGAACCTGAACTGAAAGAAACAGCAAATTGAAGGTCTTGAAAGAAAGCTGTCTCCTAAAATAACTTTATATTTAAAAGATAATTTTTTCAGAATTTTGAAATAGTCATCAACATAATTTTTCTTAAAATTTAAAAGACATTTCTCATTCAATATAAAGTGAGTTCACCTGCTGACTATTCGTGTCTTTAGAATTCTTATAAAAGATCTATAAATTTTTCTGTTAAAAAAATAACATGTTGGGGCAGCTAGGTGGCGTAGTGGATAAAGCACCGGCCCTGGAGTCAGGAGTACCTGGGTTCAAATCTGACCTCAGACATTTAATAATTGCCTAGCTGTGTGGCCTTGGGCAAGCCACTTAACCCCATTTGCCTTGCAAAAACCTAAAAAACAAAAACAAAAAAAAAATAACATGTTTAGCGAATTGTGATTTTTTTTTTTGGTGGGGGGATATGAAAAGTAACTACATATCATCATCTCAATTTCATACCTCCTGGTTGGTTGATGTTTGAAAAAATTCCTTTCACTATTGGCTGAGCAATTACTATTATATAACAATGAATCCAAAACTGGGAAGAACTTTTAAATCTTCCATTTGGTTTTGAGGTATGATACTATGTTCTCTGCTTAAATAAAAAGATATTACTCACTAGGATCCATCATATCTTCAACCCTTCCCACCACTCCTCATTCTTTATTCATCATTGATTTAATCATACATATTTTGTTCTTTAAATCCATCTCTCAAATGCTATATATTTAAGAGGATTAACATCCAAATAAACAGAAAGAAATGTATCTAAGGGTCTAATATGGCATCTTATAAGCCTATTCTTGGCTGTTTTGTAAGACAATTTGTTTATTTTCATGATAAGGATTATTTTGCATAACTGTATTGATAATACACAAATAAATTGACTTATATTCTCAGATAAATTATTCCACTGTAGTTAGAAAAAACTTAATTTATTAAGAAGCAACTGAATATTCTAAAAATATCTACTTATAGATTTATGACTTTATCTCAGAATATTACTGATATAAATTTAGTTTATCACTAAATATTGGCTAAACTCATAAAATAAAATCTTTTAGAAAAGAAAAATACTGAAATTCTGACAAATTCTGACAAATAACAAGTGTAGATTACATTTGAATTTTTACACAAGCCAGTTTTAGTGGGGGGACATACAAAATATAAATATGGCATTTCACTCATCATACCTTACCACCAGGCCTAAATATATACCAGTTCAAAATAAAAAACATCATAAGGGGTCAGAACATCTAGTTAGTATTCATTCTCTGAAAATGGTATCAAGAAAGTCTCAAAGACTCAAAGATATATCCTAAATATTCTTGACTCTTCCCCTTAAAAATACATTAAGGACTTTTTGCTTTTATTGAAAACATAATGTATTTATTAGTTTAAAAGCAAAGATTGAGTACCTGAGTTCAAGTCCAGCCTCAGACACTTAATAATTGCCTAGCTGTGTGACCTTGGGCAAGCCACTTAACCCCATTTGCCATGCAAAAATCCTAAGAAAAATAAATAAAAACAAAGATTGAAGCTATAGTCATAGACTCTCTGGACTGAGCTTCTTTTAGTCCAGGACAGTCAATACTTTTTGCTAGCATCTGCACATTTATAGGGCAGAGGAAATCCTATCCTCTTTCAAAAATTAGAGTTTACTTCTGATTAATTATTTTGACATAAAAGCAATCAGCTACCCAACAGAGAGAGGAAAATAGAAGCATATAAAAGATTGTGGGGTAGGTAAACAAAAAAATTATTATGGGAAATAAGAAAAAAGTAATAGCTGATACTTATATAATTCTTTAAGTTTTACAAACCATTTTAAATATATTATTATTTTCTAAACCTCATAATATATATATATCTGTGTGATATATATAATTCAAGGGATGTCATCCCCATTTTGCAAATGAGGAAACTGAGGCTCTGGGAATAAGAGTAATTTGTCATGGTAACATGACCAGTAAAAAGAACAGACAGGACTGAACCCCTCTCTCCCTCTCCCTCTCTGTTTTTCTCTTTCTTTATAAAACAATTATTCTCTTCTTTGGAGAGAGGAGACATTTCTGGTTCAGTAACTGATCCAGGATCACACAGCTAATAAATATCTGAGTCACATATGAACTAAGATTCTTCTGACTCCAGGATCAGTGCTCTATCCATTGTACCTTTATAACTATCTCTTTTTTTTAAAATGCAGTCATTCCTTCCCCCTCCAAATCTAGTGTTCAACAAATGGAAAAAGAAAATGATCAAAATAAGAGATCAAATGCAAACATACTAAAACCTACATGCAAATAAGAAAACAAACAGAAATGGAACATAAAGCAATAAGAAAACAAAGAGAACTAACAATAAATGAACTGAAATATATACAAATGCAAAGTCTAAAACAGAAGAAAATCCAACAGCTCAAAAACCCAATGGAGTTCAATCTAACAGAGAAATTCCAGAATTATTTCCCCACAGTAGATTCTTGCTCATGGAGCTGCTTTTACATGATATATTAATTTGAACATCAATGCTTTCCAAAAACATTTATAATTTCCAATAGATTTAAATTTGATGTTCCTGATTGAGTCTATCATTTCCCACTGTACTTACACAAAACAAGTCTTTTCCCTGGGATTCTGAATCCCACATAAACTGCACTTGCTCTTTCATTCTGTTTGTTTCTAGTCATTTATATTTTTTACCTTAGAGCAAAAAACTTCATTGTTTATCACTGTCTGATATCAAGTGGGAATCCATTTAAGAAGTATAGATCTTTTACCCCCCAAAAAAAAGTATGAGACAAAATTAAAGACTTTGCCAAAATCACAGTTGAGTACATCTTCAAATCCATTAAACACAATTCCAATTGTACCAGAAGGTTTATTCTATGAAATAATGTTTCAATACCCCAAGTATTGGTAATTTCAGTATTCTTTCTATGGAAGTAGATCAATAACCCTGGGGGGATGGTCCTGGTTTAGGGAAGCCCAAAATTCAAACCAAAGTTTACACTTAGACCAGCATAGTCTTTGAGAATGTAGAGTTACCTCCACACCATGACGAACCATTGATGTAGAACCTTATTGGAAGAGTGCTTGCTGTTGTTAGAAATCATTAGGTTATTAGTTGGAGTTCAGTAATATTTCACATAAGGGTTAGTATTGAAATAGAATCAGATTTGCCAGCTTTAGAGAACCTAGAGTATTAATGAGAAGTCACAGTCCAGGCTCCCAATTTTCATCAAGATGTTTGAAAACTGACTTGTTGATATCCTTATCCCAACCCTATAAAAATGTTTCTAGGTTTAAAAAAGACCATTTAAAGATAATTGTTTTTATACATTCATTTAATTATTTGTAACATTTATAATGTGCACTCAGAAAAATAAAACATGTTCAAGTTAGAAAATGTAATATAAGTTTCAGAAACAGAAAATAACTTGTGGTAATAACTTAATAAGATTACTTGGGAGGCAAAATCAAACTCTCCACATACTATCTTTTTTATTTTTTATTTTGCATAATGTTTTATTTTTCCACAATTGCATATTAAAACAATTTCAACATTTTTTAAAAGTTCTGAGTTCTAAATCCTATCTTCCTATACCCCCTTTCTTGAAATAGTAAGCATTCATATATATATTATGTATATATATATATATATATAATACAAGTACAATCAAAAAAAAATAATTTATCAAATTAATTTTTGAACAGTGGCCCATTAGGAAATCTCAAATAGATGCCAAACTGGAAAAAAATAGTTTTACCTTGTCAAACTTCATAACTTCGTGAATTATAAGGGGGAACAGAGCAGGAAAACATTTTGTCTCCCTATATTGATCAAAGATGCAGACACCGAGTAAAAGTTCTTTCTTCTCTGGAAGAAACACACCTGGGCAGGTGATCTTAAAAGGAAAGAAAAAAAGATAAAGAAGCTTTTCTTTCTTTGCTAAGAATCTCTTGCTAGAGACACAATGCATTTTTCCTAATGTCTTACTCAATGACTAATAAATGGTCAAAAATAAACAGAAAGTTTAGGGAAAGAGAAAACCAAATTGTTTTAGCATTGAAAACCAGAAAGAACTTTAGAAATTATTTCTCATGTAAGTGGGTTGGTCTAGAGAGTTTCTAATGTCCTTCCAACTCTAAATTTATAACTCCAAGCAAAACTCCCCTCATTTTACAGATCAAAAAATTAATGCCAAAATTAGGTAAGTAATTTTCCTAGTAAAAAATTCACAGCATAAAATGGATTCAAATCTAAATATTTTTGACTTCGAATCCTTTGTTCTTCCCTCTATACCTGTTGACCATATAAGTATTCACGTTAAAAAGTTACCAACTTCAATAATAACACATTCAATCATTTGTAGGGCTCAATGCTGGCTACTAGATAGAAATCAAAACAGTTCTTGTGCCCCCCCTCAAAGTATCTTAACTTCTTTGTATGTTTAAAGAAATGCAAATAAAATCTAAAAAACAAAATGACAAACTAGCACAAGCTAAATCATGGAAAACTAGAAATCTACAATGTTGATGGAATTGCAATATAAGATTTTTTAGCTAGAATTTGCCAGAACTAGGCAAATATCAAAAAAAAAATTGCCCTATGGTGGATACTTGATAATCCTTTTGTTTAGAAATACATTCTGAGAATATTGTCAAAAGGCAGGGGAGAGGTGAGAAGAGTAATCGGTTTAAAGATAGCTATGGCAACATAGTATATTTGAGGGGGGGAAGCAAAAAACCATATAATCACTGCCTAAATTATAATATACCATATATGGGATATTATAATGTGATTAAGTGTATAGAAAATAAATAAATATGTTGAAATAGAAGAATTCTGAGGAAATAAAGTCTAACCAAAAGAACAGAATACACATTAACAATGTCCATTTTTGAAGAAGACTACAACATCAGGGAGGCGATCCCATGACAAGCACATGAACTGGATTTGAGTGAGGGGATGCTGTGCTAAGTTAGCAGGCTCATTTTGCCCTTTAGAGCCATCTGGGTCCAGTGGCCAGACAATAATCAGGATGACTGGAGACGACCCTGGATGAGAGGCAATTGGGTTTAAGTGACTTGCCCAAGGTCACACAGCTGGTGGGTATCAAGAGTCTGAGGCTGGATTCAAACTCCTGTCCTGACTCCATTAACACATTAACAATAACTATTTAAGTTATTGTTTTGAGGGGGGGCGGCTAGGTGGCACAGTGGATAGATCACGGGCCCTGGAGTCAGGAGGACCTGGGTTCAAATCCAGCCTCAGAGGCTTATTAATGACCTAGCTGTGTGACTTCGGGCAAGTCGTTTAATCCCATTGCCTTGCAAAAAAAAAACCCTAAAAACAAAACAAAAGCAGAACCTAAGATTTCATTTAAAGGAAAATGCATAAGGATGCAACTTCACCGAAAGCAGGCAGTCCACCCCCATCGGCTCTACCCTTGCAGAGTCGACTAGGATGCTGAAAGAAGTTAAGTGACTCGCCCATCCATGTTCACTCAGCCTGCCTGGCTCAGAAGTGAAACTTGAACTCAAGCCACCCTGTCTTTGGCCGGATCTCTATCTAATGGGACAGATCTGCCTCTCAACTAAAACTACAGAAAAAAGGGAAAATATCAACAAAAGTAATAAAAGGCCAACAAGGGAAGACTTAAGGGAGCCTCAAGGCAAGTCACTAATAAGTTGGTATAGCCATTTCTAAATGCAAATTTGTTGTTCCCTCTTGTTCGACTCTCCGGTAACTCTTTTAGAGTTTTCTTAGCAGAGAAACTGGAATGTTTTGCCACTTTTTTCTTGAGTCCACACTACAGATGGGTTAGGCGTCTTGGCCAGGGTCACAACTGCACTGTCTGCGGCCACATTTGAACCCAGGATGAATCTTCTCGCCTCCGGGCCGGTGCTGGGCCAGTGTGCCACCTCCCTGCCCATGGGGTCAGAAACACATTGATTCGAATGCCAGTAGCTGGAGTCCTTCCTTGTTTAACACGCTGCGGTCCTGCTGGGGGCTGATAGTTCCCTATCATGATCACTTGCTTTTATCGGCTTTTAAGATTGTTTGTGATATGTCTAATCCTACATAACAATGCAAACGTGCACACACGCACATATACCCACAAGGACTTAGGTCCACCCGGGGTCAAGGAGTCGGGAAGACCCGAGTTCGTCAGGAAGACCCGAGTTCAAGTTTGACCTCAGACACTCGGTAGCCGGGCTTAACGCAGTTCGCCTCATAAAAGGAGCTAAAGAGCTTGGGAAGGGAAAGACAAGCTAGTGTCGATACCAGGAATCCCCTCTGTGGGCCGGATCTCCGCCTTCTTCCCGGCCCCGCCCCCGGCTCCTCCTACGGAAGCGGAAGAGCCCTGCGACCCGGCTCTCGGAGGCTGCGCCCCGCCCCGCCCCCGCGTCTCCTCCTACGCGGAAGCGGAAGAGCGCTACGACCCGGCTCTCGGAGGCTGCGCCCCGCCCCCGCCCCCGCGTCTCCTCCTACGCGGAAGCGGAAGAGCGCTACGACTCGGCTCTCGGAGGCTGCGCCCCACCCCTGGCCTGCCCCCGGCCCCGCCCCTCGGCCCCTCCTACGCGGAAGCGGAAGAGCGCTACGACCCGGCTCTCGGAGGCTGCTCCCGCCGCCAGGGGCCGTCTCCGGCCGCCGACATGTCCAGCCCCCGGAGGAGCCCCGCGGGATCCGGGCCGGGCGGCGGCGGCAGCCACCCCGGCAGCCCCGCTCACGGGAGCGGCGGCGGCGGCGGCAGGTTCGAGTTCCAGTCCCTGCTGAGCAGCCGCAGCCCCGGCGCGGAGCCCAGCGCGGCCCGGCTGCGGGCCTCCGAGAGCCCGGTGCGGCGGCGCGGCTCCTGCCCGCCGGCCGGCGCCCCCTTGCCGCCGCCGGCCGCGGCCCCGCCGCCCGACGAGGACCGCATGAAGCTGAACCCGTCCTTCGTGGGCATCGCGCTCCGCTCCCTGCTGGCCGTGGACCTGTGGCTGTCCAAGAGGCTGGGCGTGTGCGCCGGCGAGCAGTCGGCCTGGGGCAGCGCGCGGCCGCTGCTGAAGCTGCTGGAGGTCTCGGGCCACGGGCTGCCCTGGCTGGGCGGCACCGCCTACTGCCTGTACCGCAGCGACAGCTGGGCCGGCCGCGAGGTGCTGCTCAACCTGCTCTTCGCGCTGCTGCTGGACCTGGCGCTCGTGGCGCTGCTCAAGGGGGCGGTGCGGCGGCGCCGGCCCCCGCACAACCGCGCGGACATGTTCTTCACCTTCTCGGTGGACAGGTACTCCTTCCCGTCCGGCCACGCCACCAGGGCGGCCCTGGTGGCCCGCTTCGTCCTGCGCCACCTGGTGCTGGCCGTGCCGCTGCGGGTGCTGGTGCTGCTCTGGGCCTTCGTCCTGGGCCTCTCCAGGGTCATGCTGGGCAGGCACAACGTCACCGACGTGGCCTTCGGCTTCGCCTTCGGCTACCTGCAGTACAGCCTGGTGGACTACCTGTGGCTGTCTCCCTTCACCGTCCCCGCCGTCTTCGCGTTGTGGAGCCACTAGTGGACGCAGTGGGCCGGAAGACCCCCGGCATCACCAGGACCAAAGACACACCAGCACCCGGCCCCGGCTTGCTTGGCCCTTGCAGACGCGTTGGGCTTTTAAGTTTAAAGGGACAGATGGAACCCCTGCCACCTTGGTAGCTGCTAGATTGGAGCATGTGCCAGCCCTACCGCGAACACAGCCACATTAGGTAAAGAAAATATTTACATAGGGAGACTTAGACATCTGTAGATCTTCATTACAAACTCTCAGCAAAGGAACCAAGCAGTTGCTCTTGCTGTTCAGCACTGATGCTTTTTTGAAAGTTTACATCAGGGGATAATATAATTCCGCATGTCACCCGTACGTGGCATCTCTTTTTGTTTTAGGTGTTTTTTTTTTTTGCAAGGCAAATGGGGTTAAGTGGCTTGCCCAAGGCCACACAGCTAGGTAATTATTACGTGTCTGAGACCGGATTTGAACCCAGGTACTCCTGACTCCAAGGCCAGTGCTTTATCCACTACACCACCTAGCCTCCCGTGGCATCTCTTTTTTAAAAGAGGGAAGGGTGAAAAGAAATGTTAACAAGAATCACATTTTGCATTATTAACTTGCATTAAGGTGAACGACTCATAATAGGTTTCAAAACCATAATAGGTTTCAAACGATTTAAACAATAGAAAACAAAAACCTCTATGTTTATCTCTGAAAGTCTGGTGCTACAGATGTGTAGATTTTTAAGATTTTAATTGATTCACTTTTAATAACCCACACATTTGGGAGAGATTGGGAAGGTGGAGCACATTTCCACCTTTGCTAATGCAGCAAATGAGGACATAAATAAAGGACAGCTTTCCCATTCCATTAAAAAAAGATGGATAGATATCTTTTCCATTCCTATCTAATATGACCTGTTAACATGAAAAAGAACCAAATGACTAAGAAAAATTCCAAAAATAGAATATATATATATATATATACATATATATATATATATATATATATATATACTTCAAGTAAATTCTATTTCATCAGAGTGAAAGCACCTTCCACCAATACAGATTGCAAGCCCTCCATGCCTTACTAGATAGATAGTTTCATGACTTACTATGAATGGGGGGAAAAAAATTCATCATGGAAATATTACATGATTACAAACTTCTCCAACTTAGCCAGGATGATCCTTGGACCAGAGATGTCACCAGGCCTGTATATGATACCTTTCCAGCTTGGTGGGATCTATCTTGCATAGCCTTCAACAACTCAAGGTTCCATCCACATCATGGTGAAATACTAGACGACTTAAGTGAAAGAGCAGACAGTATAAATAGAAAAGGGGATGGAGGGAGAGAGACTGAGAAGTATCAGAAAAGTGGAAGTGGGGCAATGGTGGTTTTGCTAGAATTTATAGTAACCGTTGAGTACATCAGATTTCCCAAACTTTGTAAGAAGGGAAAAATAAATCTTCAAAAGGAAAAAAGCCACTTGTTGGGTAAGGAAACATTTGAGGATAATTCTGAGTCGGGCCATATTTCACATGGACCACTGTGGTCAGAGATGTGCTTGGTTTCCTCATTTCTATTGAGTAAAGGATAAAACTTTTACTGAAGAGTGGGAAATGGGACCAGTCTTTTAAAGGTAACAATACAAGCTTACCTATATGCAACAAAAAGGACCTGTATATTTTGTAATTTCTATGTTGTATTTTGGTGGGTTTTTTTCTGTAATGACTTTGAGGGTTATAGAAGTTAAAACAATCAGATTCTCAAACATCAGCATTCATCACTGTGAGCTTGCTGTCTTACCAGGCACAAAATATAATTACTAAATTTCTTTTATGCTGACTTATTTCATTCCAAGAAATTCATTAGGGTGCCTCCACAAATCATACTACTGAAGACCACCTTATCATTCTTAGCCAGGAAAAGTAAATGGGGGACTAGTTAAATCATTTATATTTTAGCCACAAAGAACCCTTAAATTAGACAATTCAATATAGGAACTTTATCAGCATTTATAAATAGAAAAGACTGGGATGACAGTACCCTTTTACATTTGTAATAGTGAGTATCTGGAATCAGCTGTGGCAAATACAGCTAATTCTAACCGGGCAGAAGAGTAAATTGTTTAATGACAAGTAGCACCCAGAAATTGGAACTACTTAGAGATAAATGAAATCATTTTTATTTCACTTTAACCCAACACTGACTACCTCTTTACTTCCAGAATCAACATAGTGAATTCCTCTCTATCTTAGAAGTTCTAAATTATTTTGTTCTGTTTACTTTTTTTTTTGGTAAGGCAAACGGTTAAGTGGCTTGCCTAAGGCCACACAGCTAGGTAATTATTAAGTGTCTGAGACCCGGATTTGAACCCAGGTACTCCTGACTTCAGGGCCGGTGCTTTATCCACTATGCCACCTAGCTGCCCCTTGCCACCTAGCTGCCCCATTCTGTTTACTTTTAAAGATTTCATTACAGCAATGTTATGCCAGATGTTTAAAATTATGAAACTCCTATTCATAACCCCTATGTTAACACCTAGAGGCTTCAGGAGTTGATTTTGTTGAATGTTTATTCCACTGAAATTCATTTAATTAAATGACACCTAAGTTTACTGATCATAGGTCTGTTTTCTTTCTAATTGGGACCTGGTGAAGAACAATGCAAATGTAATTAGTAGTACTTTAGACCATGAATGTCTTTGTTTTTTGTAAAGGAAACAATTTGACTTCAGAATCATAATAAAACCTAACCCTGCTGTTAAACTTTGATGCAGTGCACTTTTTGTTTATCTTTTAGTTATAGACATATACATGTCTATGTCTTACACATTTTCTCTGAACATACACATAGTATGTCTACATATATCTATCTATCTATATAGATAGATATAGATATATCCTCAATCTATATGCTAAACAGCAAACTGGGCCAAATTTCCTTCCTATCACTGCCTCAGACAATATTGTGCTGGATCTGGAATCAAAAGACCCAGGTTCATACCCTGGCTTTTTCATCTATGACCTTTAACAAATCATTTAAGATTTCTGTAAAATGAGAGGGTTGGACTAGATCTTTAAAGCCTCTTTGGGCCCTACATCTATGAACCTAAGGCCCACAATTGCCAATTTTGATGTGTGTGGCCTCTCAGTGGGGACTACATTTTCCAGTCCCTCATTCCTCTAAGTTTCTACCCCTAGGGATGACTCTGTTAACTGGAAACTAGATCTCTTCATCAGCCTGACACTGGAGCCTGACCCTAAAAGAGGTTGTTTAGTTCTACTATTCTGAGTGTTTCAGTCTGAACTCTGTTTAGAGCATCTAGTGCAATGTCTTATAAATACTTCGTTGATGTTCAAGGGACAGAGCAAGTCAGAGCTGGCCCTGGAAAGAACTAGGTCAGAAGAAAGGCATTTTTTCATCTGGTGACTCTGCTAATCATATATATCTTCTCATGTTGAGATTAGGGCTAAAAGAACAGCAACTTCCCTAATGTTGGTTCCGCCATTAAGATGGTGCAGCTGTCCTGAGGCTGGCATCGATTTAAGTGGGTGAGCGGGAGCAGCGCAGGGGATGAAGTAGGTAAGGTGCCCCCCGAGGGGTAGGCCGGGACGAGGGGCGCTGAAGGGGAAGGGGAAAAGCTTCCAGAATCAACGAAGAACGGTTTGAGCGCTAAGCTCAGGGGCCAGGATTTGCCTGGCCCTGAGAGTTTGTTGAGGTGGGGGGGGGGGAATCAGGAATCTGGGGTTAAGAAGGGTGGGCACTTGTGAACGGTGGGGGGGGGGGGTCTCTTACCGCTCGAACTTGCAGCTCCACTGCCACTTCCAGGGGCATCTTTCCCAGCTGGGGCGGGAAGGGTTGGAAAGGGAAGAGGAGTAGGGGCTCCTTCCCCGGCCCTCCCGCCCCGACCCCTCTCCCGTGGAGCCTTAGTAGCCGCTGTTCTCCAGAGGGAGGGAAAAAAAGCGTCCCGTTGCCATGGAGACCGAAGCTGCCGGACTTCCAGGGCTGGAACGCGGGAGGCCGGGGGCGCATGCGCGGTGTCCGGCGCGAGGAGGAGGACGCGGCCCCGGCCGGCTCGGGGCTCGGGGCTCGCCCGTCCCGCCCTCCCTGCCCTCCTTCGCCG
The DNA here is from genome assembly GCF_037893015.1 of Macrotis lagotis. Classification (NCBI taxonomy): domain Eukaryota; kingdom Metazoa; phylum Chordata; class Mammalia; order Peramelemorphia; family Peramelidae; genus Macrotis; species Macrotis lagotis. Next base: position 68,183,136 of record NC_133665.1, read on the forward strand.
CGGTCCCCCTCAGCGCCCCGGGGCAGGTCTGCTTAACGCAGCGGCCTGGGGTCGTGAGGGACGCACGATCCGATTCAGTGCCGGCCCCCTGGAGACCCAGAGCCGTGCCCCCGAGGCGGGCGCTGGAGCTTTGCCCTCCGCACTGCGCGGCGGTGAAGTCCGAGCACGGAGCTTCAGTGCCCGCCTCCCGCCGGCCCGTTTGTCCCGACCGCAGAAGAGAGAGGGGCGGCGGGCTGCCGCGGCGGAATCGGGCAGAAGGCCGCGGGCCTGGCTGGCCGGCGCAGCCAGGCTCGGCCGGTTTTGCTGGATTGGTTAAAAGGAGCGATGGGTGGCCGGGGTCCTTGGGAAGTGACCGCTATGGGGGGGGGGGGGAGCAGCAATAAAATTATTTTTAAGTTTTTTGGGGGGGGTGGATTATGCGGGGGCGTGAAGAATTGATAACTGAGGAGATGGCCCCTCGGCTGAAGTACGGCTAGCCCTGTGATGTTACATGGATGTGCGGGAATACTGTCAGAAATTATGAAGGAGACGGCTTGCCAGCCTAACCTGGCGGGACCTGCATGACCTGATGCAGCGAGAAGCGCACGGCAAAGACGGCCAATGTGGCATTCCACCAGGGCCCCACAGTAACTCACCACAGAGCGTGCTACCCACCCCCCGATACTGAGATGACGGACTCAGACTATAAACTGAAGTACATATTTTTTTTCTGCTTTAAAAAAAAATGTGTTGGCATACGCCTAATGCAGAAATTTGTTTTATTTGACTATACTGTCTGTAATAGGTTTTGTTTTTCTTGCCTTCTCATTGGATGGGTGAGGGATAATGAGAGAATTTGGAACTGAAGCAAAAGATGTCTGCTTCCAATATAAATTTTAAAGCCTTTTAAAAGAAGGCTCAGATCTTCATGATTTCAGGTGCTTTCTCTGCTTTTTCCATTTTGCCTGAGACCTATCAGGTGAAGTCCTTGAGAGCAGGGTCTGTTATATCCCCAGATTTAACAAATGCCTATTGACTTAAATGATTCCAAATTAGCATTCTTTTACTGTTCCAAGGGACAAAGTAAGATTGCTTATATGAATGAATGACACAGATAATGCTGTGATTGCAAAAGTAGTTAAATATTAGGTACATAAAGTATATGCTAAAGCATTAAAGGTATATCCTAATCTTTTTCCCCTGAGAAATTTCAGGGATTTCACAATCCAAAGCAGACAAAATTAGCTTCTAAGATTTTTCTTTATCTCATAGTAGTTAGATTCTCCAGTGCCATGGTTTCATTTTTAAAACAGGCAGTGCTGAGATTCCAGCCCTAGGAAAAATAAGCCAAGTACTTAAAGAGTAAGTAAATAGCATTTTTCCATTCACTGCAGTTAATTAGTATAATAAAAGAAGGCTAGGAATATTTGGTAGAACAGCAAGAAATAGTGCCTGGAAAGGGTCCCTGACACTGAAATAGATTCCAAAGTATTATGTTTGTTTTCTGAGTATATGGACTAGAAATATGAATAATCATAAATGCTGTTATTAATCCATTTGGAGGGTCATTGGGAAATGTGAGATAGAACTTGGAACCAATGATGTTTACAGCAGGGAGGGACATTTTTAGATCATCTAGCCCAGAACAGGAAATTGAGACCAAAAAAAGGTAAAATTATTTATGGTCACCTCACTACCTTGCAATAGAGCAGTATTAAAAGCTAGACCTCTTGACTCCTAGACCATTGCTCTTGACCCTACATATCCTCCTAAGAGTTACTATTTGCCAGATAAGAGAGTAAGAGGCAGGATCCCTGGAGTCATGAAAGTGAATTAAGGGTAGTTCCACAAGAGAGTGAAGCATATAGGAATAAGATTAATGAACGGGATCTTTTGTCCCAAAGATTTATTTTTTAGTATTCTTTCCATCTGCTTATCCACTTTAGTGCATAGGTATTGTAAATCTTAACAACTACAATCAAACCCCCTACAGTGTCCCAACAGTCTTAGTACAGTTTTAAGCTACCAAAAGCTTAAGAAAAAACCTGCCAGTACAGATCAGTCATGAAAAAGCTTTAAACTATGCTATTGTTGACACCCTATTGCTTGTTGAAAATGCATATTGAGGAGACTACACTATGATCAAAAACAGACATTCATTAGCTCTAGAGAGTTCTAAAATCACTTTCAGACAGCAAATGATTCTAAAGGTAGCTCTCATGAAACTGGAAACCCTGTGACAAAACACCACCATAGCCTAAAGAGAGAAAGCTAGAAGCAATTTGAAACAACTAAGACATCTTTGTGAAAAAAAGGGAAAGACAGATATAGAATCTTAACTGCTGCACTGCATATAATGCAATGGTGATGAAATCTAGGTTTAAGCCAATTTAGCCTTGGGAAAAGGCAACCTACCATTCTGAAGCTAATTTCACAGGATATAGACTGGTCAGATACTTGAGATCCTCCTATTAATCTTAAAGATAGCCTATTAAAAGAGCTTCCATGCTGACCTCTAACCCACAACCATATTGACTAACTATAAAACCTATAGAACCACCATAATCAAGTTTTGGGATGATAGTCACCATATAATCCAGTTCACTGATGGAAGGCCACTTTATATACATTATCGCATTTGATCCTTATATCAACACTTTGAGATGGGTGCTATCATTATTATTATTATTATTATTATTATTATTTTATTTATTTTATAACCTTTAAGCAGTTGACAAGATAAGCCCAGAAGGCCAAGGTTTTGTCCATTTTCAAAGAAAACCATGACATCATAGGAATGAAAACAAGTACATGAATTGGATTTCAGTGAGAGGGTGCTATGCCAAGTCACCAATCTTACTTTCTCCTCCAAAGCCATCTGGGTCCAATGACCAAACATGAATCAGGACAATTGGAGATAGCCCTGGATGAGAGGCATTTAGGGTTAAATGTCTTGCCCAAGGTCTCACAGCCAGCAAGTGTTTGGGGTCACATTTGAACTCAGGTCCTCCTGACTTCAGGGCCAGCACTCTACCCACTGTACCATCTAGCTGCTCTGGACCCAAGTGAATCACCCATATAACATAGAAGAAAAATTAGCAGTATTAGAGAGTGTCTTTTAAAGGGCTAGATTTGGAGGCAAGAAGACCTAGGTTCAAATTCTGATACTAGGCTATATGACCTGGACCAAATACCAACTTTTCTGGTGCACAGGTTTTTGTTTTGTTCTTATTTTCTGCCAAGGCAGTATAATATCTTGGTATAGGACCTAAATTCAAATCCCAACTGTTACTATCTTTGTGACTTCCAACAAGTCACTTAAGCTCTCTAATTCATTTAATAAAGCAGGCTAGGATAATAGAAAAAGAGAGCTAACCATGGCCAGGCAACTCTTTCAATACTATTATTTCATAGAACTGGTAGTGATCTGGTAGAGGTTTTTTCATTGGGAATTCTATATTTCAGTGAAATCAAAGATCTGGGGGCAGCTAAGTGGTGCAGTGGAAAGAGCACTGGCCCTGGAGTCAGGAGTACCTGAGTTCAAATGTGACCTCAGACACTTAATAATTACCTAGCTGTGTGGGCTTGGGCAAGCCCCTTAACCCCATTGCCTTGCCAAAAAAAAAAAAAACCCTAAAAAAATCAGGATTTAAACTCAGATCTTTGGGGCGGTTAGGTGGCACAGTGGATAGAGCACCGGCCTTGGAGTCAGGATTACCTGGGTTCAAATCCGACCTCAGACACTTAATAATTACCTAGCTGTGTGGCCTTGGGCAAGCCACTTAACCCCATTACCTTGAAAAAAATAAAAAAAAAGAAGGAGAACAAAGATCTGGACAAAGACAAATTACTAACTTATGCTGGGGAAGAGTCATTCTGCATTCTGCCCAGTTTTACAAAACAGTCCAGGCACCTTGGTAGCTGCTAGCAACATGTGAATGAATGCAGAAGCAACCCAAGTGTTTGGCTTTTTACCATCTCTGGGATGACTTTACAATACCCTGGGTTTCCCTTCACAACACTAAACAAATTAATCTTCCTCATTCTAAACAACAATAATAAATATGTCTTGTTCATGTATCCTGACTCTCATCTAAAAATGTGAGACTTGTCTGTTAACTTTATTTTTAGGAAATCAACATAAGAGGAAAAATTTCAAATAGTTATTCAGTGAAGTATGAATACTAATGGGATAGGAATTAGACCTCTAATTTTATTAATTTAGGGAACTCCTCAGTGAAGAAACACTTTCTGCCAGTGCTATTCAGTACCTTCTCTGAAAGTTACATCTCAGAAGTACTGAGATTACTTAGAAGTACTGAGAAATTAAGTGACTTGCCCATGGAAACTGAGCCAGTATGTATCAATAGACCGGACTTGAACCTGGACCTATATGGGAATAATCATTTTAAATTAATATAACACCTTCCCCAGAAGAATTCATATCACTTTTTTTCAGATACTAGAAGGAACTGTTGGAATGAAAACAAAGAAACAACAACAAAGGAAAGACAAGTCAAATAAAAAAATAAAGACAAATTCATCAAATGTTTGATGCTTTGCTATGTGATAGGTGTGTGTGTCTATGTGTGTGTGTGTGTATGGTGGGAAGCAATCTGTGCCCCCACTGCCTCAATGAGGAGCTGAATAGAGAAAAGACACAGGCAGGCGGGCAATGCAAGAGAGCAATCTGTTTATTGTCCAGAGAGCCAGAATATTTTAAGATAAAAACTGCAAAAGGTATGTAATCAAAAATGCAAGCTTGTGAGAATTGTACCCTTTGATCTGGTCACAGACCTCCATGCACTATTTTCCCATGTCCTAGGTACAAGATTTTTTTTTGTCTAACTCAGTACTAGTCTCTGCACTTAATAACTTTAGTATTTTCAGGCATATTTTCTTCCTAAATTGGATACTCACTCCGTTCCCAGGCTTCTTATCTAGCATTGCATAAATCTTCAGGGTTCATGGAGAACTGTAAGGGAGCAATCTTTGAGCATGTTATCATAAATACAGGTGTCAGCTAAGACATGGCCTGGATCGCAGATTAACACTCCTGCTCCAATCAAGTGTTTGATGCTTTGGTATGTGATGTGTGTGTGTGTGTGTGTGTGTGTGTGTGTGTATTTCTAATATAACTTAGTGATAAAGAGTCCTATAATTCTGGTCAAACCATTCAATCTTTAGGCCTTCAGTTGTAAATAAAAGAAAACCAACCTGCATTAGTATAGGGAATTTCCTCATGCTGAAGATATATACCAGTGGTGTCACAGGTCAAGTCCCTATCTCCCTATCTTCCAACACCCTATCTACCATGACATAATAAATTCATGAAAATATGCCAGCTATTGTAAATACCAGCAATTCTATATGAACTGTAGGAAATAAAAAATGCACCCTCCCCATTTTATTTGGTGGGCAATATAAAAATGGTCCCTCTCTTTTTTCCATTCACTCCACTGGTTTCACTTGTTAGATCTTGGTTTCTATACAGTGCTAAATCTGTATTTAGGATAACCACCCCAGGTGTCCACATGGATTATTTGTACCCAATTTGTGGTAGAACATTCCAAGTTCATATTAGTCTGAGTAGACACAAGCGGACACACTATAACCCACCTCTGACATAGTAATGTCATTTTGGTTTTCTTTGATAACGAAGGACAAGAATCAACCAACCAATTTTATGTGGCAACAATGGTTAAAACAGCACCAAAGTTCTGTTCTAGACCAGTAACCCAGAAGTACAGAATTTAACCATGATTTGAACTGATTTTCTTTTAGTCCTTGACTAAAAGCTTCAGGGGTAATTACAGAATATGTCCTAATGTTCCTGAAATATTTTCCATGACAATTAATTGTAGCATCAAGAAAAAGAATGGAACAAAGCTGGACACTGAAGTTTAGCAAATTACTGGGTATGTCAAAGAGCTTATTGGGTTGGGCTCAGTTGCTTTTCTAGATCTAATCACAATGGATCTCAATTTTGTCATCTGTAAATTAAAAGTTTATCTCCAAGGTCCCTCCCAGTTATAAATCTATGATTCTAGAAACTAGATTATACCAAAGTTTGTGTGAAATTTCTATGGAGAAATATGACTATACCAAACACAAAAATATACAAAATTTATATACTAAGAACAGCCCAAGTTTCTACCCCATTATAAAATAATAAATTTAAAAGGGGGGGGGGTGGTTCTTGGCAGTTTCCCGAAATGTGAAAACTCTAAAGAAAAGCCTTGAATATGCAAAAGTTGTTATCTGTATGTCTGCTAAGCCCAAGAAGAGGTGAAAAGAGAAAACTGCTGTTACCAGTTATTCAAAGGTAGAGAGGAAAGAGAAGTCTATTGTTACAAAAAAATATCAGTTTTCTATTGTTCTTCCTAGACTATACTGAAAGGGAGAATTAATCTGAATATTAACATGACCAATTTCTCATGTATCTTTAATAAGTATTGGGACTTAAAAAAGACAGGAATTAAGTTTCAGATGGATACTTTTTTGGTTGTTGTTCAGTCATCTCAGTCATATCTGACTCTTTGTGCCCCTCATTTGGAGTTTCCTTGCAAACAAAGTCACTAGAATATTTCCTTTTCTAACTCATTTTACAGATGAGAAAACTGAGGCAGACAGGGTAAAGTGACTTGTCCAAGATCACAGAACTACCTAAGGTTAGATTTGAACTCAAGTCTTCCTGACTCCAGGTCCTGCACTGTATCCACTGTGCTACCTAACTGCCCTTGAACACTTTTTTAGCTGACTCCAAACTATTTGGAGTCTGACATCTCAGACAAGAAATATTTTATAGTTCTTTATTTATAGAACTCTCACGAGACTATCTCATATGACACTTTTTATTGTGTTCTTTGGCTTATTGGCAGATGAAGACTCTGTACTTACATGCTGAACAAACATAACTTAAGCATTCTGGAAACCCTTCTGGATTTATTAAGCATTATTCTAATCTTGAATGCTTTACTTTCTCTCATTTTCCCACTCATTTATCACCAAAATCTTTGCTATTGGATTTCTGAACTAAATCTATCACCATCTGATGAATCCCCTGATCACAGCACTATCAAGTCAAAGCTTCCATACCAGAAAGCACAGGGATGGGGCCCAGGAAAGTCTGCTGTATTTTGAGTCTAGGCAAGCTAGAAAGACCCAGGCCAAAAATAAATGAATGAATAATTAAGTAAATAGATAAGTAAAAGTCAAAAAAATTGTCTACCAGAAAAACAAATTCCTATGTTCTTTAAATTATGGAATTTTTTACATGTAGCATATATAAACCTTTATTCATATGACAACTTAATTATGCACTTCCTTAATGGATTGTTAGGAAATTGCTTTGTAAACTGTAAAGTGCTATATAAATGTCAAATATTGCTACTCTTATATAAAAATATAGTAATCAAAGTTCCTATCTTCATAAAGACATAAAAGTCACCCTTTAGATCAGTTCAGGAAAACTTAGTCAGCTGATCAATCAATAGGCATTTGTTGACTGAGCTAAACCCTAGGGATACCCTGAGAGCCAAAAGACAGTCCCTGTCCTCAAGGAGTTCACAATCTAATGTGGGACAAGAAGCAAACAAGTATGTACAAACAAGTTATAAGAAAAATAAATAGGAAATAGAGGAAAGGCACTGGAATTAGGAGGTATTGGGAAACACTTTGTGTAGAAGGTAGACTTTTAGTTGGAAATTTTGAAGGAAACCATTAGATAGACATTAGGAAGGAGGGCATTCCAAGCATGAGGTACTTCAAGAAAAATGTTCTGGAAACTAAAAGATGAAGTGTCATTTTCATGGAGCAAGGTAACCAAATGAATTAGATTGTAGAGTATATTGTGGGATATAAAGTACAAGAAAACTGGAAGGGAGAGAGGGCTTTGAACACCAGAGGATTTTGTATTTAATTCTCAAAGAAATGAAGTTTATTGAATATGGGGAAGACTGAGGCTTTAGGAAAATCATCTTAGTGGCAGTGGATGAACTAAAGTAGGGAGAGACTTGGGACAGGCCGAGCAACCAACAGGTTACTGTAATAGTGCAAGGTTTGAGGTCATGAGGGCTTGTACCAGGATAGAAACAGTGTCGGAGGAGAAAAGAAAATAAATTCTAGAAATGTGGTAGAGGTGAAATTGACAGACCTTGGCATATGAACGGGTTGACTGTAGTGTAATTTTTTAAAATTACAACTCTTGAAAGTCACCTGCAAAGTTATAGAAAATTGCAGTCAGTCAGTGGAACAAGTACTGGAAATATTGGAAAATATATGTGTTCAGTGGTCCAGGAAACATAACTAAAATATGCCCCAGAGACCTATAGAACTTGCTTTTGACAAACTGTTTATGTTCCCAAAACTATAAGAAATTAATTGAACACAGAAAAGTGGAAGAAACCTCCAACAACCGTGTTTTTTTCATCATAACTAAATACCATGGTTTCTGAAAAAATTGCCAAAGGAAATTGGGAACATGACTATTTGACTCCAATTTTGGGCAGAAGGGAATTATTGAAATTCTCACATTTTACATATCCCTTTCATTTCTTAAATTCTCCTTTCTTCTACCATTGTCATTGTTTTATTCTCATACTCACTTTCTTTTAAAATCATTTTTATTAGTATTTTTTGGTTTTTATATCACCTTCATTTCTGAATATCTCCTCCCCCCTCCTTTACCCTATTCAGCAGTTCTTATAACAAAGATTGAAAAAGTAGGGGAAGAAAGTTCAGCAAAACTAATCAACACATATATTCATCTGATAATATATATGCAATATCCCACGACCACATTGCTCCTCCTCTACAAAGTGAAGGAAGTGAATTTTCTCTAGAGCCAGTCTTGGGTCACTGTATTTATACAACATTCAATTTCAGTTTTTTAAATTTTTCCAGTTTTTTTTTTGGTAGTGATTGTATATCTTTATCCTGGTTCTGATTATTCTGAATCATTTTATATCTTCCCACGCATCTCTGAATTCATTATGCTCATTACCTTTTTTTTTTAAGGTTTTTGCAAGGCAAATGGGGTTAAGTGACTTGCTCAAGGCCACACATTACGTGTCTGAGACCAGATTTGAACCCAGGTACTCCTCACTTTCGGGCCATCCATTGTGCTACCTAGCCACCCCTATACTCATTATCTTTTACAGCACAATGATAGTCAATCAAATTTATTTAACAAAATTTTGTCTAGCCATCCTCCAGATGATGAGTATACACATTATTTCCAGTTCTTTGCTACCACAAAAAGCGTTGTTAAGTATATTTTGGTATACAAAACTTTTCTGCCTTTGACTTCCTTGGAGTGTATGTATATACATACATACATATATTATATATATATATATATATATATATATATACATATATATATATATGAGATCTATGGGTCAAAGGTAACATTTTAATAATTTCTTAACATAAGTACAAAATTGCTTTCCAAAATATTGGACTAACCATGTGTTATTGTGCCTCTCTTTTCAGTCTATTCAATCCTGAGGAATTTTGATTTGCATTTTTCTTATTATTATTGGTTTGGACTCATCTTTCATATAGTTGTTAATACACTTGTTACAATTTTTTGGAGAACTATTTGTTCTTAACCTTTGAAAAGTCATTGGGGAACAAAGCTTGGTTTTCTGTGTTGATTTCTTAAATAGCTTGACTTTCAGATTCTTAGAGATATCTATTGTTCCATTAGATTGTTAACTTCTTAAGGAATGATGGTCTTTTGCCTTTTTTTGTATCCTCGGCCCTCAGCACAGTATCTTGACCATAGTGAGCGTTTCATAAATATTTATTGAATTGAATTCGTTGCAAAGACTTTTACCCTCAAACGAACAACTTATTTTATAATCCAATTTACCCACTTTCTTGCTTTTACGAAATCGCTTATTAAGATGCCTCCCTGAAGCACTCTCTCTTGTTCTCCCAGTTGGTGGCACTCAAAGATCAGGAAGCCACTAATCGCTGTTATCAGAATCGCTCCTTTGGGGCAACTTGTTAGGAAAAAGTGAGTTTCCCGGGCCCCTTCTGTGTTCCCTTTTGCTACCTCTCTTTCCAAGGTTACCATGGGTCAACCGCCCAGCTCGCCGTAAACCTTAAAGTCCTACCTAAAGGTCATCTATTTTCATTTTTATTACTGTATAAATCCTTATCGGTTAACGTTTAACTCCTGGGCACATTTCCTCATTTGTAGAATAAGGACGTTACTTGCAAAGGGAAGAGGAACTATTCTACCTCACAATATTGCTAGGGGATAGCTATAGAAATAAATGATTAATTGATAATAATAATTACTTGATAATAATGATTACTTAACAATAACGATTCCTTGATAATGATTATTACTTGATAATAATGATTCCTTGACAATAATGATTATTACTTGATAGTAACGATTCCTTGATAATAATGATTAATACTTGATAATAATGATTACTTGATGATTACTTGATAATAATGATTACTTAACAATAACGATTCCTTGATAATGACTATTACTTGATAATGATTACTTGATAATAACGATTATTACTTGATAATGATTATTACTTGATAATAATGATTTCTTGATAATAATGATTATTACTTGATAATAATGATTCCTTGATAATAATGATTATTACTTGATAATAATAATAATGATTACTTGATGATTACTTGGTAATAATGATTACCTAACAATAATGATTCCTTGATAATGATTATTACTTGATAGTAATGATTCCTTGATAATAATGATTCCTTGATCATAATGATTATTACTTGATAATAATGATTATTACTTAGTCATAATGATTATTACTTGATAGTAATGATTCCTTGATAATAATTATCATTACTTGATCATAATGATTACTTAATAATGATTATTACTTGGTCGTAATGATTATTACTTGATACTGATTACTTGATTATGATTTACTTGATAATGATATTTGATCATAATGATTACTTGATAATGATTACTTGATAATAATGATTATTACTTGGTCATAATGATTATTACTTGATAATGATTACTTGATAATAATGATTCCTTGATAATAATTATTATTACTTGATAGTAGATTCCTTGATAATAATGATTACTTGGTCATAATGATTATTACTTGATAATAATGATTCCTTGATCATAATGATTATTACTTGATAGTAATGATTCCTTGATAATAATGATTATTACTTGATAGTAATGATTATTACTTGGTCATAATGATTATTACTTGTTAATACTTGATCATAATGATTTACTTGATAATGATATTTGATCATAATGATTATTACTTGATAATGATTACTTGATAATAATGATTATTACTTGATCATAATGATTATTACACTCATGTCTGTTGAGACTCTACGATCAAAATTATTAGTGATAAAAATAACGCTGAGCAGTTCTGCCCAAGGTGGCAGCATAAAGCCGCCGAATGCCCAGGAGAGGTAAACAAGCCCAGTTCTCCGGGCGCGCGGTGCGGCAGCCACGCATCCGCCCTCTCTCCCTGGCCCAGCCAACCAGCGCTCGAGCAGGGATCCGCCCACCGCGCCCGCCCCTTTCCCCGGCCCTTCTCCCATTTCGCCTCGCGTCCCGAGTTTGCTCCCGGAAGTGACGACATTAAAGCCGCGGCCGTCTCCTTCCGCCGCGGGGCCGGGGCCGGGCAGACGCTCGGCGTGTGCCGGTGTCTCGGCGCGCGCGGAGGAATTCTGGGTAACGGCCCCCCCACCGGGGGCGGCGGCCGCAGGGCAGCCGGTTCCGGTCTGCCGGGAGGGCCGTTGAAGGTGGCGGTTTGCGGGGCCGGGGGGAGCGGGGCTATGGAGCGGCCGTGGCCGCCGCCCGGACCCTGGACCCTCCCTCGGGAAGGCGGGGAGGCCGACGAGGAGTCGGAGTTGGATGTGTCTCCGGGCTCTTCCCGCTTCCCGCGGCCGCCTGGCGACCACCCCGAGGTAAAGAGACCGACTGGGAGGGCAGGGAGGAGGGTCTGCCAGACCCCTGCCCCCGCCGGCCGGCCGGGTCCGGCTGCGGCCCCGCCCCCCGGGTCACGGTCTCCGCCCGCTCGCTCTTGGCCGCTTCAGGTTTCTGATCCTTCCGACCCTCCCCCGTGGGGGTGGGGGAGGGGCCGGGGCGGGGAGCTGGGGGCAGCCGGACCCCTTCCTACGTTTCTGAAGTAGCTCCCCTTTCTTTGAACCCCGTTTCCTCCCGGGTGAGAGGGACCCTTTCTGCTCCAAATCCTGCCTCTGCACTCCTACCACTCAGATCTCCTCTTGTGCCCACACAGGCACCTTTTTTGCTTTTCACCTGGAAGAGAGGTCAGAATTAGCAGAATTATCTTTCTTAACCCGAGAGGCCGCAAGAGAAATGGTAACATAAAATGCACCACCGAGTTGGGTCCCTGGCATGAAACGTGCTTTTTTTTTTTTGAGTATTGCCCTGTAATGAAAAACAGTCTGCGTTCGAATTTAGACTGTTAACTTATTACCAAGTCACCTACTATCTGAATCTTAGTTTGCTCAACTCTAAAATGTGGACTAGATCTAGGGTTCCTAATTCTTTCTTGTGTCATGCACCCTTTTGGCACACTGGTTTAACCCTGTGGATCCCTTCTCGGGATAATGTTTTGAAATGAATAAAATAAATAGAATTTCAAAGAAAATGATGTAAATTATGATGTAAATTTTCTCCCAAGTTCCTAGTGAAATCCATGAATGACCTAGGACTCCTGAAGCATCGCTAATGCTTCTGCCAGCTCCTCAATTTGCTTATGTCTATTTAGATACTGATACACATACCTTTTCACTTTGACTTTTTTTTCCCTGAAGAATTTGGTAGTTTGCTTTCAGGAAATAAAAGACTGGGTGATTCCACAGTGAGGTGCACCAGCAAATTTAGATTCAGAGTAGCTTGATACTAGCTTAATGGAAACAGTTCTGATTTTGAAATAAGAAAGCTTGGATTTAAATATGCGATTTGAGGCAAAAAATTAAAATTGAAAAGAAATCTGTAAAAGAGGTGATTGGATTATTGCTGGCATCCCCTCCAGTTCTAAATTCTGTGAGCTACATTCTGAAAGAAGTTGAGGCAGTCCTTCTTCATAATGCCATATACATTTTTAGTAGATTTCTATTTTTCTGATTACTATCCCATTGTAAATTTTAAATAAACTTGCCTTGTTCTCTTTCTGTGATTCACTAATCACTTTGGTGAAACAAATAACTAACAGGGAGACAAGTGCCAGTCTACTGGTTCCCTGAACAAAATTCTAATGAAATTTTGGACTTTTCTTTGATATCTAACTCAATTTTGAAATCCTGGTTTTGATTTCCATAATAAACTGCCTCCTCCTCTTACTCAAATGACCAGTATCCTTTTATTTTTCACAACATTTTTGACTATGCTTTCATAACCATATATGAGAACATGTTTGACCAAAGCCTCCTTATCCCCTCTAAGGTTCAACTTCATCACCTATAAAATGAGATGATGAATCATTTATAGTACTTAACACATCAATTTGTTTTGAGCATCAAGTAAGACAAAACTATATAATGTCATCTATTTTACATGAATGTATAAACCATTTAAAATAACAGGTCTGCAATGTCAGACTCTACACTACATTTGGGATTCTTGAATCCTATCATGTAAAATACTTTTCAGTGTACTAGTTTATCTTTTTCTGTTTTTCTCCTTACCTGGAAGTGTTTTGGGAAGATTTCTCCAAGCCAGAGACTAGGCAATGTTGTAATCATTTGCAGTGAAATGAAAAGTATTCTGTTTTCATTTTATTGCAAAATAAATCGATTCTTAATGATGCTTTTCAGAAAATTAACAACTTTTCTCTTAAACTCTTTTTGTATGTGATGATAAAACTTTGTTTAAAAACACTGATCCATTCCTCTAACAGACCAAATTCAGTTTTTCGACCAGCCATCTGAAAAATGAAGACAGTATTAAAGAGTAGATGAGTCACTGGCAGTGTCCTACTAATTATGAGCCAGTAATATCTTCATATATGAAAGGTAGCATTATATCTTGAAGAAAAGATTGCACAACAACTTCTGTAATCAGTTTTTTTTAGGGTTGTTTTTTTTTGCAAAGCAATGGGGTTAAGTGGCTTGCCAAGGCCACACAGCTAGGTAATTAAGTATCTGAGATCGGATTTGAATCCAGATAGTCCTGACTCCAGGGCCGGTGCTTTATCCACTGCACCACCTAGCCTCCCCTGTAATCAGTTTTGCAGGAGCAAACGAGGAATAGATTTTTTAAGTTTCATAAAGGAATTTCAGTTCAAAGAGACTGCTTCACAGAAGTTCCCCAAAATTTATTGAGTGGGTGAAGTTTTTTCTTTTAGTGAGAGAGAGATTACATACTTGGATCAAAGTTAAGAGACACAGTTAAACAGTATTTGGATGAAATACTCTAATGATGATATTTCAGTTTACAAAATGGTAGTTTGATTTCAGTTTACAAGTTTTGGTCATTTTTTTGCACTAAGCACACTTAAGAGATTTGTTTTTCTGACTTTAAAACTCTTCAGTTTCTGTATTAGAACCAATTAGAAGGAAATGTTTATCAGTTTATAAACATTTTTATAAAGTCTTAAATTTCTCATTCAGTTTTTGCCAGTGAGGAAGAGGAAAAGTTTCAAAGAAGTCCTCAGATTTCAGTTATGTAAAGAAATAGAAATTTAGTCCAACTGAATAAGTAAATAAGACTTGGATGCTAATAGCTACCTTATTTAGAATTTACAAATAATTAATAGTTCTGTGTAAAGTGTGAGAACTGAATAAGGACAAAGATTCCCCCCCCCAAGTATAAAATGCTTAGAAGCTTAAATTGTAGTCTGGCCTTGACATTTTCAAAGTCCACGGCCATGTACAAGTCAGTAACTTTTTTTTAAAATGAGTAGTATTTGTACTGTATTCATATAGTAGTGCTGTGAAGAAAGTGCTTTAGTTTTCAAGGTGTTTATATACATGCAAAGTATTATGTTGTAGAATATAAGCATGAGGTAAACATTTGCAAAATCCTAAAGTGAGTGGGTGCTACATCTGGATTTGAGTATGCCTATTTGGCTAGGTGACCCAGTGAATAGAACACTGGCCCTGGAGTCAGGAGGACCTGATTTCAAATCCGGCCTCAGACACTTAATAATTACCTAGCTATGGGATGGGGCCTTGGCAAGCCACTTAACCCCATTGCCTTGCAAAAACTTTAAGAGAGAGAGACAGAAAGAGAGAACGAGAACAAACCTGAGATTAAATTGGGCCTCAGATACTTAATACTTGACTGTGTGATCCTGGGCAACTGGTTGCCTTGTAAAAATTTTAAAAAAAAAAGAGTATGCCTATTTTGTCCTATATTCCAAGTTTGCCAGAAGCTACAAAACCAGGGACTTTGCTTGAGGAATACCTTACCCTTAGAAGCACGTATAATATAGATAATTTGCAAATGAGGGAGGATATTTGCCTTGGTGATTTACAATTAATGAATTACTAGTCAAACTATTGCAATGAGTCCTTCAGCATACCTTAAAAAGAACCACTTTACATTTTTGCATTCTTTTAATGGAATTAAATGAAAACAACACCTGAACATTTTTTTAGGTTGGTTGTATTTTAGAGTAAGAGACTTTAATCACTTAGGATTGCAAGTGTGAATACAGCTAGAAAAAAGTAATCACTTCTTGATATTCCATAGTATAAGGAAGTTAGTTCTCCACAGAAGAAAACTCCAAAGATTTTGTTGTCATTATATTTAGGAGAGAAATTACAGGCTTCTGTTAATATCACTATAATTATTATATTGTTTTTGTTTTTGTTTTTTAGGTTTTTGCAAGGCAAATGGGGTTAAGTGGCTTGCCCAAGGCCACACAGCTAGGTAATTATTATTAAGTGTCTGAAATAGGATTTGAACCCAGGTACTCCTGACTCCAGGGCCGGTGCTTTATCCACTGCGCCACCTAGCCACCCCAATATCACTGTAATTATTACAAATGTTTGAGATCAAAATGTATATAAGGCATTGTGTTGCTGTGTAGATTACAAAAAATTTCCCTATCCTTTAAGTTTATGTTCAAGTTGGGAGCACAAGACAACCCTTCAAGGTTATTTATACTAAAGGGTAAATGAGATTCTTATAATAAAGGTGCATTAGTTGAAGGTTTTTTTCTCCTAGTTAATATTTGGTAAATTTCAAAAAAAGTTTAACTTACTCAGAAATTTGAGTAATTTCTATCAATGAAAATTGAAAATTGTCTAACCACTATGAAATTGTTTGTACTGCACAAATCTGTGCTTTGTTTCCTTCAATTGTTATAAATAATGTTTTGTTCTCCATCCAGATGTATAACCAAGGAATTGAACTGGCTTGCCAAAAGCAGAAAGAGTTTGTGAAAAGCTCTGTAGCATGCAAATGGAATCTAGCTGAAGCTCAGCAGAAACTTGGTAGCTTAGCACTGCATAACTCTGAGTCCCTGGATCAGGAACATGCCAAAGCACAAACAGCAGTGTCAGAACTGAGGCAAAGGGAAGAAGAATGGAGACAAAAAGAAGAGGCCCTGGTACAGCGAGAGAGAATGTGTTTGTGGAATATGGATGCCATTAGCAAGGATGTTTTTAATAAGGTACAAGCTTTTATTAAAGGATACAATGCAAAAGCTATCAATATACTTCTGTATATTTGTGGACATTTAATATTCTAATCCTAGAATATTCTCATTATTTTCCCCATTTTTTCCAAAATTTTTCTTTTCTTTTTGTGAGTAGGATTTTTTATTGTACTTGTGACCCACTTCTTATCTTTTATTTTTCAGTTACATGTTATGAAAGTTTTTCAACATTTTTCCACTTGTATATTTATAAATTATACATTTTTCTACCCCCCCCTCTTTAGCAGCAAATAGCCTAGTAAAACTTGTACATGTTCATTTGTGTTTAACATGTTTGCATATCAGTCATTTTGTATATGAGGAATTTGGACTAAGGGTAAAAAAAGAAAACCTTGGGATAGGAAGGAAAAACATAAAGAGAAGTTTTTGAAAAGTGAGCATAGTATCCATTCAGATTCTGTCAGTCGTTTTTGTTTTCCTCTGGATGTGGATGTGGATGATATTGTCCAAAACAGGTCTCCCAGGGTTTTCCCTAGATCTCTGAACTGCAGAGGAACTGCATCTTTCATAGTTGGTCAACTCATAATGTTAACATGTCTAGTGTTCTCTTGGTTCTGATCCTTTCACTCAGCATTTTCCCCAAATTTCAATAAGATTTATAGAAACTGTTAGCAATAACAAATATCCTCAATACTGTGCTTACTATGGCCAGTTTTTGATACTCACTCAAAGTTATAATGTTGATTGTACTACACTAATTTGTAGCTACTGAATTTGTTTAACAATAGTAGTCTTTCCCATTTGGATTATAGCATGTACTTCCTGGCAGAATCACTTTGGAAGGGATATTTCAAATAACTTAGCCCTTTACTCTGTCTCTAAAAAGTTTTTGTATCTGAGACTATGTAAAAGTCAAGGTTAGATTATAGATATAGATTATAGGGGGTCCACAATTACTTCTGGCAACAATTCTTTTCTTGATAGTGCCATTGACTGACTCATTGTATGAACCAAGACCATGTGATCAAACCTTTATGGCTATGTTCTTCATTCAAGAAGAAAAGAGCTTAAATTCTAGTCCTAGAACTTTTAGGTAAGATAGTGACTTAGAAGCATAGGAAAAAAACCCCTTATTTTACTGAGAAAGGGTAAATAAAGTGCCAAAGTTGACAATACTTGCTAAAGAGTTAAAAATAAGGGAAAATTTCCAGACATAGAAACCTAAAGGAAACTAAACTATCAATCTAGGAAAGTAGAATATCATTTGTAAATATCATTAAGAATGGAATAGATAATGATTATTGTGGGAAATGGCAAAGTCAAAGGATAGAGAGGCAATAATCAAACCTTAAGAAAGATCTGGGGGCAGCTAGGTGGTGTAGTGGATAGAGCACTGACCCTGGAGGACCTGAGTTCAAATCCAGCCTTAGACATTTAATAATTACCTAATGTGTGTCCTTAGGCAAATCATTTAACCACAAATGCCTTGCAAAAAAAAAGATGGGGTTTTGAAGTCAGAATATATGGATTCAGACCCAGACCTGCTACTTAATATCTATGTGATCTTAGGTAAGTTACTTAAAACCTTTTCAGACCCATATACTCTTATTAAATGAGGGGCTGAACTAAATTGTTTTCTTTGAACTCTAAAATCCTATGACCTCAAAAACTTGTTTTCCAATGATTTGAGGATTTCCAAAATTAGAAGTTTCTTATCACATAAATCTATTGAAATAGTTGTTGGATTTTCTCTAGGATCAGTCCTGAACACATTCTCATAAGTGAATCCATAATAAAATTTTAAAAACATCACTAAACAGGCATCAGCTGGTATTATTGAAATTCTCTGAGTAAAGGAATTGGAGAGCCAAGTTCTCTTATCTTGAAAAGAAGTTGGGGCATTTAGCTATATAGGAAGCCTTTTATTACCTTCTACCTGCCTGCTAAATTATGTCTCTCAACAAAAAACTTCAATAATAAAGTCAGAAAATAATAAAGTTATTTAATTTTATTGTTATTTTATAATATATAATAAAAATGTCACAATATTATTTAATGATTGAGGTTACCATTCTCTCTGTAGTAGTAATGTAGCATAATTTTCAGATAACGAATGCTTATTTAGCAGATTGAACTTCAATAGTAATATTTATTTTGCAGAAACAGTAATTAAATACAACGTATAAAAGATAATTCTGATTACTATATCAAATACTTATGGAGATGGGATTTTCAGAAAATGAAAACCCTTAGCTTTAAACAAATGTTACTGCTTTCATCATTAACAAGTACTTTAAGAACTACCTTATTAAGTTATTGTCTTGAATAGATTGAAATTGACACCATGGTATAAAATGAATTTGGGGGCCGCTAGGTGGTGCAGTGGATAGAGCACCGGCCCTGGAGTCAGGAGTACCTGAGCTCAAATCTGGCCTCAGACACTCTGTGACCCTGGGCAAGCCTTAACTTAACCCCACTGCCTTGCCAAAAAAAACCCCAAAAACAAAATGATAAAATGTATAATGATGAATTGCTCTATAGGAGAAAAACATCATTATCCTCATTTGATGTAAAACTTAGGGGCATACTCTTGATTTACCATCTTCCTTTAGTTACCCATTTGACATACTGCTTCATCCTTTGAATTTAGCAGTCTTGGGCAGCTAGGTGGCATAGTGGGGGCAGCTAGGTGGCGTAGTGGATAGAGCACTGGCCTTGGAGTCAGGAATACCTGGGTTCAAATCCGACCTCAGACACTTAATAATTACCTAGCCATGTGGCCTTGGGCAAGCCCTTAACCCCATTGCCTTGAAAAATCTAAAAAAAAAAAAAAAAAAAAAGAATTTAGTCTTTCTATCCTGCCTTCCACCACTCTTTAAGTATTGTCTCCCTGAGCTAGAGTGCAAAAGCTCCTTTGGATCAAATCCTGTCAATTTTCCCCTTTCTATCCCCAGTGCTTAGCACACTGCTTGACATATAGAAAATGCTTAATAAATGTATGTTCATTTATTCAGGAACGAATCTTAAACTTTTTTTTAAATTTCTCTTTCATTAGTTTGGGGAGAAGGGAGTGGTTCAGAAGTTTGCTTATTATGGTGCCCTACATCCTAACAAAGAGATGATGGATTCAGAGTGCAGAATTAAACAGATTTTTTTGATATGGCCAACGTGGGAATTTGTTTTGTTTGACTGTGCATATATCTTACAAAGGTTTTGTTTTGTTTTTGTCTTTTATTTGTTTTCCTGGTGATCAGAGTGTGTAGGAAGAAGAGAAAATGTATTTAATTTTTTTAAAAAAGAATTTTGCATATCCAGGGTGTAAAGATAGTACTTTTATCCTATTATTCTGTTATAAGCTTGATCAAACTATAAATTGTCACCTTAATTCATATATAATTGTCTTTTTTTTTTCTTTGATCATTTTAATCTTTTTTTTAAGACTTTTACATGTGCATTACTTCAGTTGCCCTTCTTTGACTGTTTTACTTCTTCATTTCCATTATATCTTTTTTGATTTACAGTGACCAGAAACATAAAACATTCTAGAGTGGATATATATCTTAACTAAATGCCAAGTAATGATATCTTGCATGTTCCAGAAAGCGTGAATAACATTTGTCTTATTATTGTGAATTGTCTATTAAGTTCTTCTTAAAGAAAAAATGTTTTCAATTTAGAAAATCAGTTGTATCACAAGGGAGAAGATTATAGGATCATTTATTTAGAACTGGAAGGGACCTTAGAGACCATCCACTTTACAGATAAGAAACTAAGACCCACAGACAGGAACTGACTTACTCCAGGTCACACATCTAATAAGTGGCAGATCTGGAATACTATAATTTTCAACATGTATCAATTGTTTCTTTTTAAATCTAGTTTCTTATCTGACCTGAATTTATCAAAAAAATTAATTAGGAATGTTTTATAATAGTGCCTTTTTATATAGATTTATTCTAGGCTAAATTTGTGCTTGTTATAAGATAATTTAAGGCATGGAGATGAAATCTGGATGGCAAAATTTACTGAGAAAAGGATTAACAGGAAGTGCTCATACTTTGTTTTTGAATACTTGCTGATTCTAAGAGTTGGCAGAAAACTGGAACACAATTATTTTTATTTGGGCAGTAATAATCTCAGTGTATCAATGTAGTAACAGAATGTTCTGAAAAAGTTGTTCTTTAACAGTTTTCCTAGCTAAATAAGGACTTGATTAAATGTCATTTTTTGTGTTTATTCAACTGAAAAAAATGTCCTTTAATAGAGCTTTCAAATGACTTTGAAAACAAAACTTTCTGTAGTACCCTTAAAGGTTTTTAGAAATTTCAACTACATTTTACCGTCTTACTCAGGAAGTAACAGAGTTTAATAGAAGTAATTATATATTTTATTTTAGCTTGAACAAGATTTCTTCTGTAAATTAGAACTAATTAGGACCAGAATTGGAAATTTTTATAGGAAACTAATCCAGATACACACACACACACACACACATTTTATCTCTGGATTTGAGTCCACTCTAGAATACTGTCTAGAATTCTAGTCACCACATCTTAAAAAAGAAAGAATGGAAAAGGAAGATGCAAAGGAAAAAAACTGAAGCGATTGTGAGGCCAGGAGTGAGGGGTGGGGTATAATGAGAATGGATTAAAAAGAAAGCTGAGAATTCCTACTAGGGCTGGTACCATTGTCTTATAGAAACTTTGTATCTCACAAAATGCTAAATGTTTATGAAATTGGGTTGGATTCTCAGATACTTAATAATTACCTAGCTGTGTGGCCTTGGGCAAGCCACTTAACCCCATTTGCCTTGCAAAAACCTAATGAATGAATGAATGAATGAATAAGGTTGGATTTATTTCAAATCTATCTATTTAAAATTACAACAGTTTAAAATTAAACTTTAGCTCTGTTTTTTCTATATGACTTTTAGACATGGGTTGTTACAGTGGTAGTTGGGTTGGTGGTTTTTTATATCTTAAATGCTGTAGAGAGAGAAAAAAAGGGTGATTTTAAGGGCAATCTATTAAAACTTGGACTTGGATTGATATAGTGGTAGAGTTTACTCTGTCCAAAAGAAGGCTGTCTAGACATAAATGATGATTGAGCTTTAAAAGAATATTATATATAGCCTACTCAGAATTTCTGGTTCAAATGAAGCAGAGCAGTATTCTGATCACTTCATAAATTGTTTTCTCAGAGTTTTATTAATCAAGATAAAAGTAAAGAAATAGAAGATGAAGATAAATCCAAATCATTTATGCAGAAGTATGAGCAAAAAATTAGACATTTTGGTAAGTACCTTACTTGAATTTCGTCTTTTGTAATTCTTAATGCCATCTGTACTAAAAATGGGAATATAAAATATGGAGCACAAAAGAAGGTACAAGCCAGTCAGGCACTAGTTCTCTGCCTGTTTTGTTTTTTAAGATTTTATTTATTTTGAGTTTTACAATTTTTCTATTAATCTTATTACCTCCCCCACCCCCCACCAGAAGGCAGTTTGCCAGTCTTTACATTGTTTGCATGGTATACATTGATCCAAATTGAATTTGATGAGAGGGAAATCATATCCTTAAGGAAGAAACATAAAGTATAAGAGAGAGCAAGGTCAGACAATAAGATATGAGGGGTTTTTTTTTTCCTAAATTAAAGTTAATAGTCCTTGGTCTTTATTCAAACTCCACACTTCTTTCTCTGGATACAGATGGTATTCTCCATTGCAGACAGCCTTAAATTGTCCCTGATTGTTGCACTGATGGAATGAGCAAGTCTATCAAGGTTGATCATCGCCCCCATGTTGCTGTTAGGGTGTACAGTGTTTTTCTGGTTCTGCTCATCTCACTCAGCATCAATTCATGCAAATCCCTCCAGGCTTCCCTGAATTCCCATCCCTCCTGGTTTCTAATAGAACAATAGTGTTCCATGACATACATATACGACAGTTTGTTAAGACATTTACTTGATTTCCAATTCTTTGCCACCACAAACAGGGCTGCTATGAATATTTTTGTACAAGTGATGTTTTTACCCTTTTTCGTCATCTTTTCAGTGTATAGACCCAGTAGTAGTATTGCTGGATCAAAGGGTGTGCACATTTTTGTTGCCCTTTGGGTGTAGCTCCAAATTTCTCCCCAGAAAGGTTGGATGAGTTCACAGCTCCACCAACAATGTAATAGTGTCCCAGATTTCCCATAACCCTTCCAACAATGATCATCATCCTTTTTGGTCATATTGGCCAGCCAGAGAGGTGTAAGGTGGTACCTCAGAGAAGCTTTAATTTGCATTTCTCTAATAAGTAATGATTTAGAACAATTTTTCATATGACTATGAATTGCTTTGATCTACTAATCTGTAAATTGTATTTTCATATCCTTTGACTATTTGTCAACTGGGAATGGCTTTTTTTTTATTTTGGCTCACTTCTGTGTATATTTTAGAAATGAGTCCTTTGTCAGAAACATTAGTTGTAAAGATTGTTTCCCAATTTACTGCATTTCTTTTGTCTTGGTTACAGTGGTTTTGTCTGTGCAAAAGCTTTTTAATTTAATGTAATCGAAATCATCTAGTTTGTTTTTAGTGACGTTCTCCATCTTTTCCTTAGTCATAAACTGCTTCCCTTTCCATAGATCTAACAGGTAAATTAGTCCTTGATCTTCTAGTTTGCTTATATTATTGTTCTTTATGTCTAAATCCTGTATCCATTTGGATCTTATCTTGGTATAGGGTGTGAGGTGTTGGTCTAATCTATGTTTCTTCCATATTAACTCCCAATTTTCCCAGCAGTTTTTATCAAAGAGTGAGTTTTTATCACAATAGCTGGACTCTTTGTGTTTATCAAACAGCAGATTACTGTAATCGTTTCCTGTTATTGCACCTAGTCTATTCCACTGGTCCACCACTCTATTTCTTAGCCAATACCAGACATTTTTATATTTATTTATTTTTTTTATTGAAGATTTTATTTGAGTTTTACAATTTTCCCACCTTTACTTTGTTTCCATGTTGTACATTGATCCAGATTGAGTGATGAGAGAGAAATCATATCCTTAAGGAAGAAACAAAAAGTAATGAGAGATAACAAGATCAGACAATAAGATAATCTTTTTTTTGTTGTTGTTCTAAGTTAAAGGGAATAGTCATTGAACCTTTTTCAAATTCCATGGTTCTTTATCTGGATACAGATGGTATTCTCCATTGCAGATAGCCCAAAATTATCCCTGATCGTTACACTGATAGAATGAGCAAGTCCATCCAGGTTGATCATCATCCCTATGTTGCTGTTAAGGGTGTACAGTGTTTTTCTAGTTCTGCCCATCTCACTCAGCATTTACTTATTACTATGGTAATTACTATAGTTGTCTCCTGCTATTTGCACCTAGCCTATTCCACTGGTCCACAGCTCTATTTCTTAGCCAATACCAAACAGTTTTGATGACTGATGCTTTATAATATAATTTTAGATCAGGTACAGCTAAGCCCCCTTCTTTTGCACTTTTTTCATTAAATCCCTGGAAATTCTTAACTTTTTATTTCTCCATATGAATTTACTTAGAACTCTTTCTAACTCATTAATTTTTTTTTTTGGAATTTTGGTTGGTAGGGCACTAAACAGGTAGTTTAGTTTTGGTAGAATTGTCATTTTTATTATATTAGCTCTACCTATCCATGAGCAGTTGATATTTGCCCAGTTATTTAAATCTGATTTAATTTGTATGAGAAGTGTTTTATAATTGTTTTCAAAAAGTTTCTGATAGGAGTGGCTAGGTGGCATAGTGGATAAAGCACTGGCCTTGGAGTCAGGAGTACCTGGGTTCAAATCCGGCCTCAGACACTTAATAATTACCTAGCTGTGTGGCTTTGGGCAAACCACTTAACCCCATTTGCCTTGCAAAAAACTAAAAAGAAAAAGTTTCTGATCCTGGAGTCAGGAATACCCGAGCTCAAATCTGTCCTCAGACACTTAATAATTACCTAGCCATGCGGCCTTGGGCAAGCCACTTAACCCCAATGCATTGAAAAAAATTTCTGAGTCTGCCTTGGCAAATAGACTCCCAGGTATTTTATATTATCAAGAGGTTACTTTGAATGGGATTTCTCTTTCTAGCTCTTCCTGCTGTATCTTGCTAGTCATATATAGAAAAGTTGAGGGTTTATTTTATATCCTGCAACTTTGCTAAAATTGCTAATCGTTTCCAGTAGTTTTTTGGATGATTTCTTGGGATTCTCTAGGTGGACCATCACGTCATCTGCAAGGAGTGATAGTTTTGTTTCTTCCTTCCCAATTCTAATTCCTTCAATTTCTTTTTCTTCTCTACTTACTGAAGCTGATGTTTCTAATAAGATACTGAATAGTGGGGCGGTTGGGTGGCGTAGTATGGGGCGGCTGGGTGCCGTAGTATGGGGTAGCTGGGTGGCGTAGTGGATAGAGCACCGGCCCTGGAGGCAGGAGTGCCTGGGTTCGAATCCGGTCTCAGACACTTAGTAATTGCCTAGCTGTGTGGCCTTGTGCAAGCCACTTAGCCCCATTTGCCTTGCAAAAACCTAAAAAAAATAAAAGATACTGAATAGTAGTGGTGATAATGGTCATCCTTGTTTCACCCCTGATCTTATTGGGAATGCCTCTAGCCTCTTCCCATTGAATATAATACTTGTTGATGGCTTCAGAGAGATACTGCTTTATTATTCTAAGGAACACTCCATTTATTCCTACACTCTAGTGTTTTTTAGTAGGAATGGGTGCTGTATTTTTTCAGCATCTATTAATAAAATCATATAATTTCTGATAGTTTTGTTGTTGATATAATTAAATAATTATACTAACAGTTTTCATAATATTGAACCAACCCAGCGTTTCTGGGATGAATTCCCACATGGTCAAAATGTATTATCGTAGTGATAACTTGCTGTAATCATTTTGCTAAGATTTTTGTATCTATATTCATTAGGGAGATAGGTCTATAATTTTCTTTCTCAATTTTAACTCTTCCTGGTTTAGGGATCAGCACCATATTGGTGTCATAGAATAGTTAGGCAGAGTTCCATCTTCCCATCTTCCCTTATTTTTCCAAAGAGCTTATATAGAATTGGAACCAATTGTTCCTTAAATGTTTGGTAGAATTCACTTGGGAAACCATCAGGCCTTGGAGAATTTTCTTAGGGAGTTCAGTGATGATGACTTGTTGGATTTCTTTTTCTGAGATAGGGTTGTTTAGGTATTTAATCTCTTCATTTAACCTGGGCAACATATTTTTGTAAATATTCATCCAGTTCACTTAGACTGTCAAATTTATCTATGTTGAGCAAAATAATTCCCAATTTTTACTTTAATTTCCTCCTCGTTGGTGGTGAGTTCACCTTTTTCATTTATGATGCTAGCAGTTTGGTTTTCTTCTTTTAATCAAATTGACCAGAGGCTTATCAATTTTATAGGTTTTATCATAAAACCAACTCTTGGTTTTATTTATTAATTTAATGGGGTTTTTGCTTTTGATTTTATTAATTTCTCCTTTAATTTTTAGAATTTCTTTTAGAATTTCTAATTTGGTATTTAATTGGGATTTTTAATTTGTTCTTTCTCTAATTTTTATAGTTGCATATTTAGTTCATTGATTTTCTCTTTCTCTAACTTATTCATGTCAGCATTTAAAAATATAACATATCCCCTGACAGCCGCTTGGAGTGAATCCCATAGGTTTTGGTATGTTGTTTCATTATTGTCATTATCTAGGATAAAATAATTCTTTCTATAATTTGTTGTTTGATCCACTCATTTTTTAAATGAGGTTATTCAGTTTCCAATTAATTCTGGGTCTATATCTCCTTGGCCCAATATTGCATGTGATTTTTATTGCATTGTGATCTGAGAAAGATGTATTCACTATTTCTGCCTTTCTGCAGTTAATCATTAGGTTTTTTTTATGCCCTAGTATATGGCCAGTTTTTGTATAAGTGCCATGTACTGCAGAGAAAAAGGTATATTCCTTTCTATTCTCATTCATTTTCTTCCATAGGTCTATCATATCTAGTTTTTCTTTTTTTTTCTTTTTTATTTTTTTGCAAGACAATGGGGTTAAGTGGCTTGCCCAAGGCCACACAGCTAGGTAATAATTAAGTGTCTGAGGGCAGATTTGAACTCAGGTACTCCTGACTCCAGGGACATTGCTCTATCCACTGCGCCACCTAGCCACCCCTCGCCAAATAAACCGCCCCTATATCTGGTTTTTCTAACAATCTATTTACCTTCTTAACGACATTCTTGTTTATTTTATGATTTGATTTATTGAATATGAGAGCAGGAGGTTGAGGTCTCCCACTAGTAGAGTTTTGCTGTCTATATCTTCCTGTAGTTCTTTCAGCTTCTCCTCTAAGAATTTGGATGCTGTACCATTGGGTACATATATATTCAGTATTGAAATCACCTTCCTTATCTTTTTTAATGCTGTCTGTTTTTGCTGCTGCTGTGTCTGAGATAAGGATTGGTACCCCTGCTTTTTTCACTTCAGCTGAAGCAAAATATATTTTGCTCTAACCTTTTACCTTTACTCCATATGTATCTCTGCTTCAAATGAGTTTCTTGAAAGCGGCATATTGTAGGATTCTAGTTATTAATCCAGTCTGCTATTCGCTTAATGTTTTAAGGGAGAGTTATCCCATTCACAGTCAGAGTTATAATTACTAAGTCGTTATTGCCCTCATGCTATTTTCCCTCTGTTTGTATTTTTCTCCTTTTTTCCCCACTCCCCAGTATTTTGTTTCTGAATACCACCCCCTTCAGTGTGTTTGCCCTCCTTTATCCACCCCCTTCCCTATCCCTTTTTTCCCCCCTTCCTTTCCGTTAGTTCCCCTTTTTCTCCCCCTCCCTGTCTCCGTCCCTCCTCCCCTTTTCTCCTTTTAATACTTGAAAGGTATGTTTTTTAAGTTAACTCAGTATGTATATAAGTTAACTTTAATCTAAGTCTGATGAGAGTAAGATTCAGGTATTTCTCATCTCCTCCCCAAGTCTTTTGTACCTCTTAATGTAATGAGATTTACCCCATTCAGTCCCCTCTCTCCTCTCATCTCCTTCCTGTCCCCCTTTTTAAGGAGGAGGTATTTTTAAATCATTCTATCTATAAGGAGAAGCAGTAAGCTGATTTGCCAAAAAATGTTTTGAGGAGTAGTATGTAATTGCCTGAGTGATAGGTTGGAAGCTCTTATTTTGCAGTAGAGCTAGAGCAGAAGTGGGAAACATCTGACTTACAATAAAGACAGGACTTGAAATTCAATAAATCTAGCTTTTATCTGTTTTAGGGGTGAATTAATTTTGCCATCAAAACTGTTTGATCAATTCATTAGTGTGCTTGCCTTCCCATAGTTCTGTCAACATTCTCTACTTTGTCTTTATTGCATATTTTTCCATCTCTTCTCTTCCCAATTTGTTCCACTGTGGATTATGACTTTACTACTCACTTAAAACAGCTCTTTACAAGGATGCCAAAGATCAATTACTAAATCCAGATACCTTTTCTTGATTTTTTCCTAATCTCTGCAGCATTATATTCTTTGACCAAATATAGCAGGCTAATTTTAAGCTGATAATTTTGTATGGTCTGAGAATGATGTTATAAATATCCAAATTGTCCTTGGCAGAAAAGTTTCTGTCCCTGTCCTAGGGGCTGGGGGGAATCACTGGAGTCTATTGACCAAGGCAGTGACATGCTTCTACCTGAGGTTTAGGAAGATTAGTTCCACAATTCTATAGGAAATTCCTATAAGAGCCTCCTAAATTGTGTCAAAGTGATAATTCCTAAAGCAGAAGTCTGACCATGACATTCCCTGATCAGTAGACTCCAGTGACTCCCTTTTACCCCTAGAATAAAAACTATAGCAAACATACTCCTGTGTCTGGCATTTTACAATCTGTCTCTAGTTTCATTATCCACTACTATCATCATTATGACTGGACTTTAATAAACTTAAAGTTCTGTATTGTTGCACCGAGTTTGATTTGCCTATGAGATAATTATGTAAATTGTCCAATAGTCAGTAGCATGAGACTTCAGTGTAGGAGAAATGTGCATAGCCAGATATATAGATCTGGAAATCATCTTCATAGAAATAATTGAATCCACTGAGCCTGCTGAGCTTACCAAGAGAATGTAGAGAGAAAAGAGGGCCTAGGACCAAACATTTGAATTATATCTATAGAGGACAAGATATGAGTTATCCAGTAAAGGAGCCTGAGAAAGAATGACCATACAGACAGGGGATTACAAGGAGTGAGCAGTTTCCCCAAAACCCTGAGAAGTGAGTATCTCTGAAGTATAGTGTAATGTGTCAAAGAGTATAATGCTGCAGAGCTTAGAAAAAAAACAAGAAAAGGCATTTGGATTTAGTAATTGGTCTTTGGCATCCTTGGAAAGAGCTGTTTCAACTGAGTAGAAAAATCATAATTTACACTGGAAGAAAGTGGGAAGAGAAGAGATTGAAAAACATGGAATGAAGACAAAAGTAGAGAATGTTGACAGAACTATGGGAAAGTAGGGACACTAATGAATTGGTCAAACAGTTTTTGTTTGGTTGGTTTTGGTTTTTTTTGGTTTTTTTTTTGTTTTTGTTTTTTAGGAGGGCAATGGGGTTAAGTGGCTTGCCCAAGGCCACACAGCTAGGTAATTATTAAGTGTCTGAGGCCGGATTTGAACTCAGGTACTCCTGACTCCAGGGTGTTTAATCCATTGTGCCACCTAGCCGCCCTGGTCAAACAATTCTGAAAGACAGTTATCACTAAATTGTATTACCCTTTGAATCAGTGATGGCACAATTTGAAATTTAACCTGATGGAGGTTAAAAGAAGGAAAGTTCCCATATAGATAAAAATATCTACACTTTTTTGTAGTGCGAAAGAACTGGAAAGCAAATCAGTACTAACCAACTGTAGAATAGCTTAACAATTTGTAGTATACAAATAGAATAAATATTAGTGTTCTATAAAAAAAAATGTGAAAAATTCAAAGAAATGAGAAAAATTTATGAACTGATGAAAAGCGAAGTTCCAGAAGAACAGTTACTCAAGAAAAATAACATTTAACAGAACTCTAATCTATACAGTGATCAATTATAACTTCAAAAGCTTAGTGAACAGTTCCTCTTGACTATGGAGGTAAACTATAGGTGTGGAATGAAGATTGCCTTTTTTTTCCCTTGACTATACTTAAAAGATAGTTCTTGAGATGGGAATGGGAAGGCTGTATTAAAGTATTTCATTTTTTAAGTAAGGGTAAAGAAGTAGAGACAATGATTGTATACAGGTTTTTTCTAGGAGTTCTGCTGACTTTAGGGAATAGTAGGGTGAAGTGAGGGGGTATTTTTTTCCTTGAAGATGGATAGAGACATTTTCATAAGCAACCTGGAAGAAGCCAGTAAATTAGGAGAGATGAAAGATTATAGAGAAAGAGAAGAGTAAATTGAGCAACTGGAATAAAAACTTAATGAGTTTGAGAAATTTTAAAATGAGATTTAATTAGTTTTTCCTGCCTATTTCAATTCTTTCATTTTACTATAAGTTCTTCTCTAATGAGCATTGCTGTGTTACTACAAAGGAACTCATCATGTGTACTAGAAACCCCTGCATAAGACTTAAATATCCAAAAAAATATTTATTGAAGAACATTCCACCTGGAGATGGATTGGGACACTGTAAAGCCTTCATATCCAAGTAATATGATAGGCCCTCCAAAAATAGCTTCTCAGTTTTCCCTGGATTATTCCAACTATCTGTTCTTCACATACTGCTGAAGAGATGTAAAGGAAGTCACACAACTTTCAGACTAGGTACATTCTAGATTTATTATCTAAGCTCAACTAGGCCCATAATGCCTCTAGGAAATCTTTTTATTGGCTCTAATTGATTCCCTATCTCACTCCCCATTGAAATTGTCTCAGACTTTCTTTACCTTCTTCAAATCTCCCACTCCTCTCACCCCTCCCCTATTCACTAAAGACCTTGATTCTTATGTATTTGAAAAAAATTTGATATCATTCACCACTATCTTTCACTTTTTCCCCTTCCCTTTATCCATATCAAAGTCTTTAATTGTGGATATTCCCAAAACTTTGTCCATGGGTTTAATAATTATCTTTTTTGCAGAGGACTCCTAGATCTAGATATCCAGCCCCAGATTTTGTCCTGAGTTTCAATTCTGTATCACCAACTACCTGTTTGGGTGTTTAAAATTAAATATTCTGGAGAATCTTAAATTCAGCAAAGTTTATTACCTTTCACCAATATCTCTCTTCAATTGTATTTTGTTATTTCTGTCAAAGGTACCAAATAACATTTTCCCAAATCTCTCAGTTTCTTAAACTCTACTTTGTCCTTCACTCCCCAAGTTCCTTCATCCCACATACTCATTCATTTGATAAATACTGTCATTTCTGCCTCCATCGTAATATTTTTTTAAGATTTTATTTTTTTTCCAGTTATATACAGTAGTAATATGTATCCATCATTTTTTGCAAGGCTCTGAATTCTTCAGTTTTTACCCCCTTCCCCCCCCACACACATAAGGCTGTCTGATAGTCTCTACAATATTTCCATGCCAATGTTATAAGAGTAAACATAAAACCCCCTATCCTCGCCCCCAAGAATAGAGAGAGGAGGGGAAAAATTGTACTTCAGTCGTTGTTCATATTTCATTGGCTCTATCTCTGGGATGAGTTGCTTTCTTTATCATAAGTCCACCAGAGAAGTTGCTTCAATATTTTTCCTTCACTTGCTATTATTAGCTGTACCTACAGTCTATTTCTCCCCACTCTCATTTATTCTATTCTCTCTCTCTCTCCTTTCATCCTGGTCCTGTCCAAAAGTGTGTTGGATCTGACTACCCTCTCCCCAATCTTCCCTCTCTTCTATCACCTCTTCCCCCCCCATTCTCTCTTATCCCGTGCCTTTCTTCCTATTTTTCTCTAGGGTAAGATAGATTTCCTCACCCTATTAAGTGTTTAATGTTATTTCCTCTCTGAGCCATTTCTAATGAGAATGAAGACTCCCTCATTCCCCTTGCCTTCCTCCTTTCCACTCCATTGAAAAATCTTTTTCTTGCCTCTTTTGTGAAATTTCTTAGCTTTTCCTTCTTCATCTCCTTTCCCTTCCTCCCAGTTCTTTCCTTTATCACCCATTGACTCCATCATTTTACTATATTATACCATTATATTCTGCTCCTTCCTATGTCCTGTCTATATATGTGCCTTCTAACAGCTCTTATAAATGAGAAAGTTCATATGAGTTTTCAATATCTTCTTCCCATGCAGGAATACAAACAGTTCAATATCATTAAGTTCCTCAGAGTTAGTCCCACTCTTCCACTCCCTCTATGGTTCACCAGAATCCTATACTTGGAGATCAAACTTTCTGTTCAGCTCTGGTTGTTTCAGTAGGAAAGTTTCATTGAAAGTCCATCTTTTCCCCTGAAAGAGGATGTTCACTTTTGCTGGGTAGTTGATTCTCGGTTGTAAACCAAGACCTTTTACCTTCTGGGATATCATATTCCAATCCCTATGAGCCCTTAATGTAGATGCTGCCAGATCCTGTGTAATCCTGACTATGGAGCCTTGGTAGTTGGAATTGTTTGTTTCTGGCAGCTTTTAGAATTTTCTCTTGGATTTGGCTATAATATTCCTGGAAGTTTTTCTTTTGGGATCTCTTTCAGGAGGTGACCAGTGAAGTCTCTCAATTTCTATTTTACCCTCAGCTTCTAGGATCTCAGGGCAATTTTACTCTATTATTTCTTGAAAAATGAAGTCTAGTCTCTTCTCCTGGTCATGGCTTTCAGATAGTCCAATAATTTTTTAAATTATTTCTTCTGGATCTGCTTTCGAGGTCAATTGTTTTTCCAATGAGATATTTCACATTTTCTTTTAATTTTTGGTTTTTTTGGCAGAGTTTTATTTCTTCCTGATTTCTTGCAAAGTCATCAGCTTCCTTTAGTTCGTTCCATTTTGCACTTGAAGGAGTTATTTTCTTCAGAGTTTTTTTTATCTCCTTTTCCAGCTGTTCAATTCTGCTTTTTAAGGCATTCTCCTCATTTACCTTTTATTTTGCTTTTTCTATTAGGCCTATACTGGTTATTAACATTATTTTTTTTACAGTATTTTTTTGTATATCTTTCACCAAGCTTTTGATTTGGTTTTCATGATTTTTCTGCATCATTCAAAGTCTTTTTTGAGCCCATCCATAGTCTGAGCCCATTTTCTATTTCTCTTGGAGGTTTTGGATATAGAAGCTTCAATTTTGTCATCATCTGAGTATGTGTTTTGATCTTTCATGGGACTAAAGTAATTCTCTGTGGTCAGATTTTTCTATTGTTTACTCATTTTCTCAACCCGAGACTAATTTACAACACTTCCAAGGCTTTGGGTTTTGGGTTTTTTTTTGGGGGGGGCACTCCACTGGAACCTTTATTCCTCCAAGGTGTTATGCTTTCTTGCCTGTGCTTTGATATGTAGATGTCCCTGTACTTCTCTCTCTCCTAGGGCTATAGGGAGGGATCCTTCTATCTAGTATGGAAGCCCAAACTGCAATATCTGAGTGTAGGCAAACAGCAGAGTCCTACTGCAAGGGAGAGCAGAGAAATCTCTGCAGACTTCACTTGCCGTCTCTGGGGGTCCAGGCTGCTTTCTCCAGATTCTCACTGCAAATTCTGCAGCCGGTGCTCCTCACTCCACACTCATTCTGGTGCAGCTGGGCTGTGCTGCACCTTTTTTCCCAGCCCCCGGTCCTGGTGAAACACACCTTGGAACTTCTGTGGGTTCTGCCCCTCTAAATTTTGACTAGAGTCATCCTTTTTTTGGGGGGGGGCATTTGGGGGTTCGGAGTTCTCAGGAAATGCTGCCTTCACATGCCATTTTGGCTCCACCCCACAGTAATATTCTTTATTCCTTGGTTTTTAAAAATAACCTCTTAAGTAGTTTTCCTGACTCAAGACTTTAATTCTCCACTTAGTTGCCAGTGATTTGACCCAATCACTTTTTTACTTAGGAGTTCCCTCTTGCTCCTGGGATCAAACACAGACTTATCTGTTTGCCATTTTAAACCCTTCATAGTCTACTTTTCATCTTTATTATACATCACTCTACTTCCACCGTATATTCTAGCCAGTTTTCTGTGTTCCCTCATACCCAGTATATCTTCTCTTGCCTCTTGAGACTTTGCTGTAGCTGACTCTCATGTTTGGAATGTACCTCCAATTCTTGTCTTTTGACACCCAACTAAAGCACAGTTTTGCACAGTAAGCCTTTTCTGATGCATCCCTCTCTAACTGGTGTTTGTTTAGCCTTCTCACATGGGTATGTGCTATCTCCCTTGAAAGAAGGTAATTCCTTTGAGAATAGATACCAGCTCAGTTTTTGTCCTTGTGTCTCCCCCAGTACCTTGTACTTAGTGGTTACTTAATAAGTGCATCTTAGTTAATTAGAATCAAAATTGCCTTATGAACAACTTGAGCACAAGTAATGGTATATGAAACAAGGAAGAAAGAAAATAAGCATTTATTTGGTACCCACTTTATGCCAGCTGCTGGGCTAAGTGCTTTAAAAATATTACTTCATTTCTCCCCACACCAGCTCAGGGAAGTAGATAACGTTATTATCATACCCATTTTTACAGTTGAAGAGACTGAGGTAAACAGGTCACATAACTAGTAAGTGTCTGAGACTTTATTTGTACTCTTAACTACTAGATATATTTCTGATTGAAAGGAGAAATAACCAACATGGAAAATTCAAGTATATATTGATATCACCAAAATATTGAAAATCAAAAGAGCTCATGTCTTTGGGTAGTTCTCCTAATAGAAGATTTAATGAAAGACTTGGTAAAGAATCATATAGGATGAAAATTTGGTTTGTTATTTGGTCATTTGTAATTTGTACTATTGAAAGATTTTCTACTCTTGAGATCATGAATTCATTGACTCTGTTGACTGCATGTTACTCTCCTTGTCTAAGAGGGTAGGTTATATTTTTGTTTTTATTGTTTAAAAGAGAATTTATACCCAAGAGATTTTCATTATGAATTGAGACATGCTAGAGATCTTCCTCTCAAGATTTTGATTTAATAATAATTATGGATTTGATGTTAGAGGAATTCTTTGCCTGCTTGCCCTTCAATACAAAGCTGCTATTTACTATGTAGAATTTAGAAGCAAGAAAAGAATGTGAAAAAAGTTCCTACTGTTTTCATTATAAAAGTTAAAGATATAAATTTGACTCCATATTCATATGAATCTTGATTGTGTATGGGTTTATTGTGAATTTTTTGTTTTTTGCTGTGTTGATGAACTTTTTGATTGATTAGAAATTAGAAGTATTTTCACTATGAGCATTCATTATGAAAAGTACTTGTAATGAATGATAATTTCAATTCTCTCTGATGTTGCTAGTTGAGTCTTGAGCTCTGTTTCATTATTTCATTAGGCTTAAGTTCATTAAGTCCATAAAAGATTAAATTTGCTTTTGTCTAATTTTTTTTTTTTAAATCAGTAACGGGCTGTGCTAGGTGGTACAGTGAATAGAGCACCAGCCCTGGAATCAGGAGTATATCTGAGTTTAAATCCGGCCTCAGACACTTAATAATTACCTAGCTGTGTGGCCTTGGGCAAGCCACTTAACCCCATTGCCTCGCAAAACCCTAAAATAATAAATCAGTAACAAAATAAAGAACTGAAAAAGAGTATGCTATTTAATTCAGGAACTGAATCTTAGGACCCAAATAAGAAAGGGGAATAAAAAAGGACAAGTATTTAAAGAGGAGACCTTAATATTATTGACAAAACTTTACAGGTAATCAAGTCATTTATTTAAATACATATCATCTGCAGCTGTACTAAAAGGAGGTAATTAACTTGTGGAATTTCTGAAAGCAGGTATGATTTGATTTCTGAACTGCTGGGCTCAGTGTTCTCTGATATTGTTTCAATCATTTGTAAATGATTGTAAATGCAGTCTGCTTTTTTTTTGTCTTGGAACTAGAAATTTTACTCTAGAGGTAATTGGACCCCTGATGGTCATAGATTTTGAAGTGCTGTCACTTTTTTGTATCCTTTCCCTTCCTATGTGTGAGCAAAATTCATCCCAGAAACATAGGGAACCAATCTATGTAATCAAACCCTGTTCGACTAATTGTCAAATTTGACGTGTTATTAGTTAGAACATTTTTAATGTAAGGGTTGGAAGAACCTCTTTTTCATCCCATGTTTTTCATTATCCTTGGTTTACTAAACATTTGGTACCATGGTCTCTGTCAAGGAAAGAGAGGAAGTGGAAAAAAACTGAACATTGAGATTTTGGAAGATATATTCTAACAGCCAGTCAAAAGCAACTAAATAATGGTTTACTCAAAAGACAGAGCCCTTGTTCTTGTGGAACCTGATCTAATGAAGAAATGAGATAACAGTATTAAAATGACAATTGCATTAGAGAGTTACAAAACAGATCATTATACAGGGTAACTGAGCCTCTATTCATCAGTCCTGCATGGCAAAATAGACAGCTGCAAGAGCTGCTGAAAACTGAGGGACTTTCTACAAATGTGTAGGTAGGGAAAGAAGAATTTTTCAACTACATGCAAAGAATGTACATTTGTTTCTGCCATTGCTGAATTACAACTAGGACTAAGAAAATACAAGTTGATTTCCCAACTAGAGAAAAAGGGGAAAGCATTGTCTCTTTTCCAAGTTCTGTGGGAAATGAAGTTTTCTCAGAAAGAATGGTGAGAATGTCAAAGGGAAAACAAAGAATAAGAAAACAGCACATAGCATGTGACCAGAGACTGAAAGGTAGATAAATGTGGCAAAGAGAAGAGAGAAAAGGAACACTGAGCAAGCTATACAGCATTAAAGACATTCTTCTTAGATGTGGAGCTAAATTCTGTGAGAAGGAAGCAGCTCATTGAACTCAATGAAGATATGTTGATCCACAGGTGCTCCTAGGAAAAATGTCCTATACTAATACTTAGAGGGAAAAGGCCTCGGTTCTAGTCCTTAATAACTTTCTTCTGAAGCAGTTGCAAGTAACTTGATAAGGCTAGTAAAGATGTTTGCTGCCAAGTTGGAATGGATAAATGGGATGTATTAGAGTCTCTAGAAACTTGTAGAGCAGAAGTGAAGTGGAAGGAGACATGACCATGCTAGAAAGCATTGCTGTGGGTTTTTAAATCTGAGGGTAAAAAATACTGTCTTAAAAATAGTATTTTTATCACTATGGTCAACACTAGGCAACCTTTTTTTTTCTACCAAGGGCTATTTGAACATAATAACATCATTTATGGGGCTATATGTAGTCAAAACATTAATTAATTCACCCCTTAAAAACTCTTAGATTTATTGAATTTCAAGCCTCTACCTGTGGTTACCTTGGCAACACCAGACCAATTCAGCCCTTGGGCCAGAGATTTCCTGCCCGTGGGATATAAGATAGAATTATATTTGGAAAGTAAAAAAAATGTTGATTTGTAAGTTAGAGTGACAAGTATGTAATAGCAATACTATTTTGTATAGTGCTTTATGGTTTACAAAGCACTTTGCAAATATTATGTTATAGAAAACCTAAGAACCATTCCCCAGGATACAAAGGATATGCACAGTCAATTAAAAGATTTAAAAATTATTCAAAACTGTAAAATTGTTTAAATTGCTAATAAAAGAAATGCAAATCATACCTAGCAAATTCCTAGAGATTACCAGAGTTAGAAATAGCCATGTTGAAAAAGCTGTGGGAAGGACAAGTACACTGATCGATAATGGGTAGAGCTCTGCTTTTGCCTTTCTAGAAAACAGTTTGGAATTATGGTTAGAAAAGGATTAAAACATCCATTCTCTGACTCAAGAGATTTTATAATAATCCATAACATACAGGGAGACCAAAGACAAAGCAGACATATATTAATATTCATAGCAGTATTTTTTTTTTGGTGGCATGAAAAAACTAGAAATAGAATTGGTGTTCATTGATTGAGGAATGGCTAGACTTGGTTGTAACATAATTTTACAATGCAAGAAATGACAAACATGAAGAATTTTGAAAGAAGAAATGGAAAAATAAATTGATGCAAAATGAAATAACAGAACCCAAGGGATAAGAGGAGGGAGGGAGGGAGGGAGGGAGAGAGAGAGAGAATCCAAAATGAAGGTGTTGTAAAAACAAAAGAGAACAATAACAATATTGGAACTAGCCTTGTACTTTTTGTAGAGGGAACTCCCAGATGAGGAAACTTCTCTACTTATGTAAACTAGCACCTTCTTTTCTCTACAATTTATAAATTTAGAGAATTGCCTATAGCATTATAGCATTGAAAGGCTACATAGTTAGCATGTGTCATAAGGAACACTTAACTTCATGTCAGTTGACTTGCCAGCCAACTATTTATCCACTCTTCCAATTATCAGTAACTATCTGTTCTCCCTCACTATCAATAATAATTTTAAAGAAATAATTTTTATTAAAATCTCATAAGAAAATGAGCCTAAACATAAAATAGTGGAGCATTTAGTGTTTGACTAGAGATGGAGGTATACCTAGTAATCTAATAAAAATAAATTTTTCTGGACCCATGTTAAGTCTGATGAGGGAATTTTAAACTGGAAATAGAGAGGAAAGGAAGAAGCTATACACACACACACACACACACACACAC
Organism: Macrotis lagotis; assembly: GCF_037893015.1. Classification (NCBI taxonomy): domain Eukaryota; kingdom Metazoa; phylum Chordata; class Mammalia; order Peramelemorphia; family Peramelidae; genus Macrotis; species Macrotis lagotis. The sequence continues at coordinate 68,221,410 of NC_133665.1, forward strand.
AAAGAAGTTTTTTGGGACTGAACCAGTGAAGTCATTGACACAAGGCACTCCCTTTATCAGTATTGTCACATGCTCAGTAACTTTGTCTTAGAAAACTGCCTGAGTTCCTGAAAGGTCAAATCCACAAGCATTTAAATGCCTACTCTGTGCTAGCTAAGCACAAAGGATTTTACATTGAGCCTGGTACAAATGCTGGATGATTCGTCATTTAAAATGGAGGGCTGCCTGGGTCCTTGGGAGATGATCCCAGCGGAGTCACAGGGCCAGCTTTGGAGTTCAAAAGATAAAAGGATTAAAACCTTTGATTGTGCTTTCTGGTTGCATTGGTAAAGGTAACTCAAGTGCAAGTGGCCAGTGGAGTTGAATAAAGAGTTTTTTACCTTAACTCAAAAAGTAGTGAGCCATTGATGATTTTTGAGCAGAGGAATGACATCAGAATGATACAGTGGATTTAGACATTTAGTAATATGGGGAATGAGTAGGAAAAAGTATAAACTAGAGACAGGAAGATTAGTTAGAATATTAAAATAATTCAAGTAACATGATTTTGTGTTAAAATAAAGGAATTGGATAACCTGATTTAGCCCTGTCTCTGCCATTCCTGCACTTATAATCTTTCATATTTCACTTAAATTCTCTAGTCTTCCATTTCTTCAGCTATAATATAAATGGAATTGGATTGTGTTATCACTGAGGTCCTTTCAGACCTAAAACTTATGATCCTAAGAGATAAAGGCCTAAGCTGAGGTGTTTGCAATAATATTATGAAGGGGAGAGAGTGAGATAGTTCAAAGCTAAAATTAATAGGAGTTGGCAATTCATTATATATGGGAAGAAAGGAAGAAGTCGAGGGTAATTCCAACATGAAAATTCTAGGTAACAGAATTTTTATGATTGTGTCATACAACTTTCTTGATGAGAAAGTTAGATTTTAAAGGAAAAGTCTTTTGGTTCATATTGGCTCCTGTCAAGTTTGAAGTGTTAACAGGGAATCCAGGTGGAGATAAAGAGTTGGCAGTATAGGACTAGAGCTCTGAGGAGAGATTATGAGTGGAGAAACATTGGGTCCATGAAAAAGTGATTATAGAAGCCATGAGATTAGATAAAATCACCAAAAGAGAGAATATAATAGAAAAAAAAAAATACCAGAGACAGAGAATTGAAAAACACTAATCCCTAATGATGGGAAATAGGATGAGAAAGAAACAAAACGGAAGTAATAGAAACAATATGAGTCCTATCAGAGTAGTTGTTAACACAAAGTAAAGGGAGCAGAGAAAATGTCAAGAAAGAGTAAATGGGATTATGGCAACAGGAGAAGAGTCTTTCTTAGGTGTTTTCTCTCTCTAATATTTCAAAACTTATAAAAATAGACTCTAACTAAATTCTCAAGACACAACCCACAGAAGGATCCATTGAGGCAGTTCTCCAGCCCAAGGTAACCTGGAAAATAGTGGAAAGGCTCTGCTCCACGTGGTTAGAGGGGCAGCCCCAGGGCACTGGGAGCCACAGCTCAACAGCAGGGGGCAATTTCCTGACCTACACCCCAGGGAGCACCAGGCACAACTTGGAAGATCAGCAGGGGGGACCCCTGCCAGAGCAAGCTCATGAAGCCCAGCCCCTCAGGGTACTCAGCAAGCAGCCCAGATCCAGGAACTGGAAGCCCGCAGAGCCGGTAAGCAGGAACCCCCAGGCAACTGAGCCTTCTGTGCTGAGGCTAGGTAGGGGGGTGTAGAAAGACTTATGAGATTTATCCTCTGTACCTGGAACAGGACTCTGAGGCTCTGACCACATTCAGATCCTGATCACAGTCTAGCCCCCCCCCCCCAATAGAACAGCAGGGATCCCCCACCCTATAGCAGAGGGGTGCCCTTGTGGTCATTCACAGACCAAGAGGGAAGACAGAACTTCACACACTGAGATCCTTGTTGGGGGGGAGGGGGTATCCCAATAATACTCAAAAGCTCAGGAGGCACCCCCAAAAACCAGGCACAGGCTAGGGAAATGAATAAACAGAGAAAAAGTGGAACACCATTGAGAAACACATTGTGATCACAAGAAGGATCAAAATACTCAATCTGAAGAGGAGGGAGTCCAAGCTCCTGAATTTAAAGACTGCAAGAAAAATGGAAATTGGGCTCAGGCTATGACAACTCAAAAAATCAAGTGAGGGAGATGGAAGAAAAATTGGGAAAAGAAATGAGATGCAGGAAAACATGAAAAAGAAGTCAGCTGCTTAGTCAGGGAGATCAAAAAGAATGCTGGAGAAAATAACATGTTAAAAACAGCATAGGTCAAATGGATAAAACAGTTCAAAAAGTTATTGAGGAGGAGTGGCTAGGTGGCATAGTGGATAAAGCACCAGCCTTGGAGTCAGGAGTACCTGGGTTCAAATCTGGTCTCAGACACTTAATAATTACCTAGCTGTGTGGTCTTGGGCAAGCCACTTAACCCCATTTGCCTTGCAAAAACCTAAAAAAAAAAGTTATTGAGGAGAAGATTGCTTTAAAAAGCAGAATTGGCCAGATGGAAAAAGAGATAAGAAAGCCCTCTGAGGAAAACAAATCCTTCAGATGTAGAATGAAGCTGAGGGAAGCTGCTGACTTTATGAGAAATCAAGAAACAATACTTGAAAACCAAAAGAATGAAAAATAAGAAAATGTGAAATATCTCACTGAAAAAAACAACTGATCTGGAAAACAGATTCAGGAAAAATAATTTTGAAATTACTGGGATACCTGAAAGTCGTGATCAGGAAAAGAACCTTGACATCGTTTTTAAAGAATTCCTACAGGAAAATTGCCAGATAATCTAGAAGCAGAGGGCAAAATAGAAATTGAGAAAATCACTGATCTCCCCCGGAAAGAGATACAACCAAAAAAATAACAAAACAATGCTCAGGAATATTATAGCCAAGTTCCAAAACTCCCAAGTCAAAGAGAAAATATTACAAGCAGCCAAAAGGGCATAATTCAAATATCATGGAGCTGCAGTCAGGATCACACATGACTTAGCAGCAACTACATTAAAGGCTTGTAGGGCATAGAATATAATATTCAGGAAGGCAAAAGAACTTGGAATGCGACCAAGAATCAACTACCCAGCTAAACTGAACATCCTCTTCCAGGGGAAAAGATGGACTTTCAATGAATCCCCTGCCATTATTTATAATCCTTTCCATTCCATATTTGGTCATTGAAATCATTTAAAGCGTCTTGAAGGTGACAGTCAGCACCATTTTTATTCCCTCAATTTATAAATTGAGCATATGTCTCTTGCCTTACTTGAGAGCATGGGTACAAATTTGATAATGAGAATGGTCATTATGGCAGGAATCAAAGGTAGGATTTGAATCACTACTTGTTCAAGTCAACCAGCCAGCAGTTATTAAGTTCCTTCAATGGGCTATAGGCTCTATGCTTAATGCTGAGGATAAGGGGCGGCTAGGTGGCGCAGTGGATAAAGCACTAGTACCCGGGTTCAAATCCGGTCTCAGACACTTAATAATCACCTAGCTGTGTGGCCTTGGGCAAGCCACTTAACCCCATTTGCCTTGCAAAAAAACCCTTAATGCTGAGGATACAAAGTAAAAACCAAAATAGGCCCTGCCCTCAAAGAGCTCACAATCCAATATGGGTGCTGGGGGGGGGGGGGGAGACAGTTTGCAAACAGCTGTGTTTAGATACCCAATAGATGGAAGAGAAGGCACACAGATTAAAGTTGCTTGAGAAAGTCTTCTTGAAAAAGGTGGGACTTCACCTGAGCCTTCAAAGAATTCAGAAGACTGAAATAAAGGAGAGAATTTCAAGCATGATGAACAGCCAATGAAAAATGCACTGTCAGAAGATGGAGTGTATGGCAAGAGGAATAGCTGGGAGGGTCAATCATTGTGGAAGGCAATAGGGTATCAGAAGACAGGAAAGACAAATTGGATTTAAATGTGATCCAGGAGGTAATAAGACTGGGACTTACTGAATAGAGGAGTAACATATATTAGAGGAGTAAGATCTGCATTCTAGGAAGATCAGTTTGAGAGCTAAGTGGAACATAGATTGGAATAGGGAATGACATGAGGCAAGGAGATTATCCAGTTTGCAATTGGAGTATTTCAGATAGGAGTTAATGAGGGTGTCAAGCAAAGGAGTTGTTGTGTATAGTATCTTGTAGGCCTTGACTTAATATGGAGGATAAAAAAATGAAGTGTAAAGGATGACACCTGAAAAAATGGTGGTGCTGATGATTGGGGAGCCTGGGAAGAAAATAAAATGGGGGGGGAGCAAGAAATTAACAGGTACAGGTTTGGGACACGTTGAGATGTTTTAAGGTATCTATGGAACATCCAACTCAAAGTTCATAGACACTTGGAAATGAGATTGAAGGTCTGGAGAAGTTAGCATTTGAACTCATAAATCTGAGGATCTTCTCCATAGAGATAATAATTGAATCCATGATAGCTATGAAATCACCAAACAAATTATTTGGACTAACTCAGCTGTCAATGATGCCTTTTCCTCTAGTGGAACTATAAGAGAGGTGGCAACAAATAGTGGAGAGGTTACCTTGATCCTGACCTTTGGTTCAATAAATAGTAACTATTCTTCTTGCTGCAAACTGAGAGTCAATCAGTCCCCAAGTCATAACTTATGTGACTGATGGGGCTTAAATTTACTGACTTGATTTTATCTCTGCATTTAGTAAGTCAGTTTTTGTAGCCAGTTTGCTAAATGCTTCTTTTCCCTGAACCTTAAAAGAACCTGGAATTATGGACCTATATAGGAATTTATCTTTTCCCTTTCCCATAATTTAATGTGCAACTGAGTTAAAGGTGACCAAAGTTGTACAAATAGGAATTTGTTCATTTATCTGAAGGGATTGACATTTTCTGAATTCTGGTTTTGTCTCTTATTAATTTACTTGTTCTTTTATATCTAGTGAATTATGTCTTTCAGGAGCTTTTACAAGTCCTGCTGCCCTTTTTTGCATACCCTTATGAAAAAAGTAATAAACAATGTCTGTATTTCCATTCTGTTTTGTTCTGTGTATATTTTTTTTCAGATGTTCAATAATGCCTATTTTTTTTAAGTCAGGAGACAAAAGTTATTAACCAGGTGGGTAATCAGGAGAAGGGTAAATATGCTTGGCAAATTAGATCAAAAATGTAGGCACAACTCTAATTCCATGTTGTGGGTATTATTGGGGTAATTGAGTGCCTGTGATCATGTAACTTTAAAATTCATTCTTTTCTGACTCCTAAGTCTGTTCTTCTAGTCCTAGTTTCAGTTTTCTGAAACAAAGTGTGCCATTGTCTTCCTTTAACCCATTCTTAGTACCTAGTCCCTATCTGGGCCTTTTGATTGCTTATACCAATTGAATAAGGTGAGTGACACCAATTCTATTCCTTCTGGTGAAATAAAGGCCACCAGGTCTTACAGCCTCATCTGTATCCTTGCCCTCTACACCCTGAGCATATCATCTGACCAACTGCAGTTGAATTTTCCTAAAATCCCTTAGCTAAACTTTCTGTTTATATATTGTCTCCTCTGATTAGAATGTGAAATTTCTGGGAAGCAGGGACTATCTTGCATTTTCATTTGAACCACCAGTGCTTAGCACTGTGTTTTTCCTGCGGTAAGCATTCTGTAAATTCTTTTTCATTCATTCATTCATTCATTCACTGTGCTAGATTTTGGGGATATAAAGACAAAAATGAAAGTCTATGGGGATTAGGAAAGCTTTCATGGAGAATGTGTCACATAAGTAGTATTTTGAAAGAAACAGTATACTGAGAGGTGAAGGGGAGTACATTAGAGAATGATGTGATCAGATCTTCACTTGAGGAAAATCAACTTGGCAGCTGTGTGGAGAATGAAATGGAGAGAGGAGAGACCAATTATGAGGCAATTAATAATACAGGCAACAGGTGAGAAGGACCTGAATGAATGAAAAAAAAATTATTAAATAATTGCTACACTCTACTAAGCTCTGAGAATGTCATTAAGGGGAAAAAAAAGTCCTACTGTCTAGGAATTCATGAGTATTCCCTAGTAAGGGAACTAACATATAAAAGAGTTCAAAGACAGTCTTTAAAAGTCCTAAAGGAAAGGGATCCTCGGGGTTCATTGTCTGGGAAGATGATAATACCCAGGAGTATGGAAGTCATAGCTTTATGGTAGATGTTAAGGCCTAGAAGACCTAAATGACCTTGAGGGCCATTTGAGTAAGGAGAAGTGGTATAAGAAACTACTTGAATATAACTTTTGAGATTACATAAATAAATTATTCTTTGTTCTAGTTCCATTAGAAATATAGTCTAGGGGGCAGCTAGACTGCCTGTCTAGGTGACTCAGTGGAAGAGCACCAATCCTGAAGTCAGGAAGACCTGGGTTCAACTCTGGTGTCTAAAATATTTTAGAATTAGAAACATGACAATTTACTTTGAAGTAATTTCTAATATGATATTGACAGTTCATTAAATTTTGATGAGTTAAGTGTCAAATTCAGTGAGACTTGAGAATGTCTCTTTATTTTGGCTTTCATCTTTTGATATAATGTGGTGCTTTAATATAATATAGCATAAGACTGCCTGTTCAATACTGTCTCATAAGGTTCTCTTGGTACTTGAATTTGGCCCAAGTTGGATTTCCATTTAATGATTTCTCTACAGAACAGAGTTAAACAAAACAAAAACTTTGTTTCAACTGATTGCTTATCATTTCGTTTGTTAAGTGGTTGCTTGACTCCTGAGGTCTCAAGTAGTCTCAAAGTAGACTGATCATAAGCTGAATTTGTGTCTTCTGCTGTCTTGAAAGTTAGATACCAAATAGCAACTCAGTTTTTTAAATGAGTACATTTTTATAATTCAGGTAGATTTCAGTGATGTTTTGAATAAGGAGATTAGAGATTTTATTACACAGAATGACTGGGTGTTAATAGTATATTTACATTGTGTTAAGATAACATGAATTAAAAACATGAAAAAACAGTCAAAGATAAAACATGGGGTGGATTGGTTCTCAGCAATATTTTATTAAATGTTCCTGAATGTGACATTTTTTTGTGTGCTTGACTATTTATCAAGCTCATTAAGATTCTTCCCCTTTCTCTTCTACTCTATTCTTGAATCAGGATGTATGAACCACTAGGGACCTTCAAAGTCATTTATTTAGTCCAACTAATTTATGTTATAAGTGAAGAAACTAAATTCCCCAGAGGGGGAAAGTCCAAAATCATACAGCTGTTTAATGGCAAAGCTGGGACTAGAACCTCAGATTGCTCTTATATAATTTTATTCTGCTTCCTCATTTAGTCTATTATCTGTTCATCTAGGCCCAATTCAGATTGTTCTTTTAGGTTTTCCTGATATTCTTCCATCAAAAGTAATCTCTCCTTCCTCTGAAATTTTATATAGAACCATACAATATAGAGGTAGGAAAAACTTTGGGAACAAAGAGGCAAACCTTCCCACACCCTATTATTTTGCAGAGGTCAGAACTGAGACTCAGATTTTGACTTGTCTAAGGTCACATATCTAAGATCCAGATTTTAGTTGACTCAAATTCGGCTTCTGCATCCAGTGTTGCTTCCACAACATTGCCGCTTTTACTTTTAAAACTTTCTTTTAAATCTGTGAGCAGCTAAATATAATGGGACATGGTTGACATTTCAGCAAAGGAGAGTGAGAAAGAATGGTCAATGTCAGGAAGGATCAGAGAGGAGAGAGTGTCCAGGAAAAAGGAAGTAGATAACAGTATCAAAAGATTCAGAGATATCATGAAGAATAAAGACTAATGAAAATAACACTAGATTTAGCAGATTTAGGTATTAGTAACCTTTGAGAGAATAGTTTCATTTGAGTGGTGGGGTTAGAAGTAATACTTCAAAAATTTCAAAAATGAAGGAAAATATTTTAATGACTAAAATGAAATCCTTCCTCCCCCATAATTATAGAGTGAATGAAAAATTAAGAGCTGATACATTTTTGTATATCTTAGGAATGAAAAACCCTTATCAATGAAATTTGCTATATTTTTTTTGTTTACCTATTTCTCTTCTAATTTTAACTAAATTATTTTGATTTGTACAAAAACTTTTACATTTTATCTAATAAAAAATGTCTGTTTTGCCCCCTCTAAAAAAAATCTCTTAAGATTTAGTTGAATCTTTAATCCTATTTAACTGTCTTCAAATCTATGAAGAAATTTCATATGCAAGAGAATTGGGTTCAGGTCTCAGCTGTGACCCTGGACAAATCACTTAATCTCTCGCCTGAGGCTTTAATTTATTTTTAATTTATTCTTTGCTTATGTGCAAAGTTTTATTACTTGGACTAACCTCTTCAAATGGTTGAAACTTAGGATCATAACTTTAGGCCTAGAAAGGATTTTAAAGACCATAAAATCCAACCACCTCATTTTACTGAGGAAACTGAGGCATAGAGAGAGGCAAATAACTTAGGTCACACAATAAGAGTATGAGTTAGGATTTGAACTCATCTTCATAACTTGAAGTCCATAATGTTTCTTAATTCCATATTCAGTTTGATCTTATTTAATGATCTGAGATGTTAAAATAATTTAAATGATTTCTATAGCAATATGCATCTGTTTGGAAAGATTTTATGTTTATTGAAATGTTATCTTGACCTGCACAAACAAAAATAACCAATTAAAAGAGGCTATAAGTTACTTTTTTTTTTTTAGGGTGTTTTTGCAAGGCAAATGGGGTTAAGTGGCTTGCCCAAGGCTACACAGCTAGGTAATTATTAAGTGTCTGAGACTGGATTTGAACCCAGGTACTCCTGACTCCAGGGCCGGTGCTCTATCCACTGTGCCATCTAGCTGCCCCTATAAGTCACTTTTAATCTGAATTTTTTTTCAATGACCACTGAATTATTTTCTATATTCTCTACTACTGTTACTATATTCACTATGTTCTCTCCAACTATATTCTGTATCCATTTAAAAGGAAGTCTTTTCAGAGTGACATTTTTTCCCCCAGAAACACAAAGTGTTTGTCATTTACATTATAATTCTTTTTTAATAGGTATGCTAAGTCGATGGGATGATAGTCAGAGATTCTTGTCTGACCAACCATACCTAGTGTGTGAAGAAACTGCTAAGTATCTCATCTTGTGGTGTTTTCACCTAGAAGCTGAAAAGGTATTTGGTAAACCATGAATTTCTGGAACCTTGGAAATATTTTGATTTGTTTAACTTCTTTAGGTTTTCTGTTAGGTTGGTGGGTTTTTTTGCATCTATATTGAAGAGACACTCTCATGGGCAGAAAATTGGAAGTCTCACATGTGTTTCTAGAATTCATTTAGCCATAATGTAAAAAAAGAATCGATTCATTCAAATTCCAATTGATGGACATTATTTAGAACAGTATGGCTTTTAAAAATCAATAATCTCCAAAAATTCTCTCAATCTAATTTATGCATTAAAATGTTTTTATATAAAAACAGCAAATATTGTTTTAAATCATTATGTCTGATTAGTTTTAGTTAATAACAGATCTATTGACCAAAATTAAGGTACTTGTAAAAATCATACGATATTAGATATGTAATAGGTAACAGAGGGCACAAACTAAAATACCTTTTAAATGCAAAGCATTATGCCATATTACATATTTTATACACTTTTATTATAAGTTCAATCAATTTCTTTTCAGAAAGGGGCTCTAATGGAACAAGTAGCACATCAAGCCGTCGTAATGCAGTTTATTATGGAAATGGCCAAAAACTGTAATGTGGATCCACGAGGGTGTTTTCGTTTATTTTTCCAGAAAGCCAAAGTAAGTAGCTGAAGGAGATTGTTGAATGAAAAGTTTAGGGTTTGTAGCATCTGAGATAATTCTGTCAAAGGCTTTCAGTGGAACTATTTTATCATTCTTCCAGGGTGAGATATTGATTGCTATTATCTCACATCTTATGTGGCATTAAAAGGCTTCTTATTTGAAGCAGGAAAGAGGGGAAGCTGCAGATTTAAGGGAAGCCCTCAAATTTTATGCTGCAAAACATAAACCAAGTTGAGACATATGGATGATTCAAATTTTGACTACTTTTGAGTCTTCATAGAATTTTGGATTTAGACACTCGTGACTGGTGATGGTATAGCTTATCTACATTATCACTCAAATGAAGACTCCCATATAAAAGTAAAAGCAAATTTAACAAGGATCTTTTTCTTTTATTATTGTGAACATTGTACTCTAGAAAACTAGTCTCCAGAGAGGATTAAGAGTTTAAGGAATAGGGAGAGCCAAGGTAACAAGGTAATTATCACTATCAGGCCTAGACCCCTTTTTTTTAAGGTTTTTTTTTTTTTTGCAAGGCAAATGGGGTTAAGTGGCTTGCCCAAGGCCACACAGCTAGGTCATTATTAAGTGTCTGAGACAGTATTTGAACCCAGGTACTCCTGACTCCAAGGCTGGTGCTTTATCCACTATGCCACCTAGCTGCCCCCAGATCACTTTTTTTAAATAATTTTTTTTTTGCAAGGCAGTGGGGTTATAAGTGACTTGCCTAAGGTCACACAGCTAGGGTAATAAGTTTTTGAGGCTGGATTTGAACTCCAGTACTCCAGACTCCAAAGCCAATGCTCTATCCACTGCACCATCTAGCAGCCCTGATCACATTTTTTTTTTTAATTTCTAACCACCTAATTGACTGGGCCCTGAAAAGAATAGAAATCAGGTTGACTACAGGAGAGGTCTCAGGTTTATCTCTGAGAAGAAAAGGACAGCCAGACAGGGAATTCTGTGCTGTAGCAGAATGGTATGGGGCTAGACCCAGGGAGGAGCAAGATGAAATATATAGATACTTTGACCTCAAAGGAAGTAGGGAACATGCTGTGAGCATACAGAAAAGATTCCATCTCTTTAGAGCAGGAGTTCTATGCTTCAGGTTCATGGACTCACAAGGAGATAAATTTTAGGGGACCTGTGAACTAGGTTGGAAAAACTTTTATATTTTTTATTTTCACTAACTTCCAGCTGAAATTTAGTATTTCATTTGTGAATGTAGGCACCAAACTATATATTAATGTTAAATTATCCCAAACTGGGGGCAACTAGGTCATGCAGTGGATAGATCACTGGAGTCAGGAGGACCTGAGTTATATCCACTCTCAGACACTTAATAATTTTGGGCAAGGCAATGGGGGAGGGTGGGTGTCTGTGTGTGTGTGTGTGTGTGACACAAAGTAGTATAGGGCAGCAAGTGGACATAAGTACTGAAAACCAAAAAACTAGATTTTCTTTTTTTTATTATTAAAGATATTTGAGTTTTACAATTTTCCCCCCAATCTTACTTCCCTCCTCCCCACGGAAAGTCTTCACTTTGTTTCCATGTTGTACCTTGATCCAAATTGGGTGTGATGAGAGAGAAATCATATCCTTAAAGAAGAGAAGTCTAAGAGGTAACAAGATCAGACAAAAAGATACCTGTTTTTTTTTCTAAATTAAAGGGAATAGTCCTTGAACTTTGTTCAAACTCCACAGCTCCTTATCTGGATACAGATGGCACTCTCCTTTGCAGACAGCCCAAAATTGTTCCCGATTGTTGCACTGATGGAATGAGCGAGTCCTTCAAGGTTGAACATCACTCCTATGTTGCTGTTAGGGTGTACAGTGACAAACTAGATTTTCAATACTGCTCTTAGTCCCTGAGACATGTCTTAGTCATCTCTGGAAGACCTCACAGTGTGGATAGTAAACTTCAGGCCTGGTGCCACGATTATATCATTAATGGGTGATGCATTGGAGGACATTTTCATGAAGAAAAAGATGGTTTGTGAATAATAACCTATATGTATCATGTTAAGGTTTACAAAATACTTACAAATACTTAAAAAAATACTCAAAAAATAGAATAAGGTTTGTGTTTCAAGTATTATCTCCATTGAGGAAAAGAAAGTCCAGAGAGTTCAATAATTACCCTTTGAAAGTGTTGGGGCTGTAATAGAGCAGGCATTTCCCAGTTGGGAGGGGGGCCGTTTAAGTTGAGAATTTGGCTAATAAATTTATGGTCTTAATGATAAAGAGTATTCTTTTTAATTAAATGCACTTGTTATGTTTCAATCCTTTCTCAAATAGTTAAAAAATAAATTAACCTCAAAACAATAAATTATTATAGTAAAGATGTCAAATTTTGAGATACTAACTTCATTGCTTTTCATGTCCCAGGTTTCTCCTCCCCGTAAGGGTGTGGTACATAAACTAGTAGAAAAACTGGAACTAGGTAATAAATAGTGCATAAAAATTATTGAAGAAGGGACCCCCTAACATAAGTTCTGAAAATTATTTCCATAGTAGAACACAGAAGGATTGAGTATTTAATTGAGGTATAGCTTGCTTTTACTGGGTTTATTTTTAGTTTTTTTTTATACTTTAATTTTATATGGAATATTAGGCTAGATCTAATACATTGAAATTTAATAAGAAACCTAAGTTTTGCCTTTGGGTTCAAAAATATTTACACAAATAAAGAATTCCGATAATTGGACAACAGTTTTCCGAAAAAGATCTAAGAACTGCATTGCAATTCAAGTTCAATATGAGTCAGCAGTGTGATATCAATCACATAATCAATAAACATTCATTGTCATGTACCAGGTGCTAGGCTAAAGCACTGGATGTGGCAACAAAAAAAAGCAATTTCATCTTCGAATTATTTAAGAGAAACCATAGCCTCCAAGGAGATAAGAGTTCTGTGTCATCTGCCTTGTTCAGATTGTATCTGAAGTATGGATTAATTCTAGATACTACCAGAATTTAGGAAGGAATTTGAAAATCTGGAGAACCTATAAAGGAGAGTGAAGGATAGGAAAGGGCATTAAATTTATACCAGATGAGGTTCACAAAGGAATGACAATTACTTTGTTCATAGAAGACTTAGGTGGTTGTTAAGTCATTTCTGACTCTTTGTGACTCTGTAGACCATACTTTCCATGGGTGTTTTGGGCATTTCCTTCTCTTGTGGATTAAAGCAAACAGAGGTTTAAATGTTTTACCTAGAGTCATGGCTAGTAAGTGTCTGAAGCCAAATGAGAATTCAGGCAGTGGTGAAATTGAAATAAATTAACAACTGGTTCTCTGCCCTAATGACCATTTTAAGTATACAAAAAGATAGACCAAAAAGTAGTTTAATATTTCATGCATTTAATACTGAAATAAGAATAATAAAAAAGCTGCCCAAAACTAGGTTGTTATATATTATTCACAGTAAGCAACTATATCTTAACTTTTCGGGGGGGGGGGGTGAAAGGCAATGGGGATAGGTAATTCACCCAAGGTCACACAGCTAGGCAATTATTAAGTTTCTGAGGCAGGATTTGAACTTGAGTTCTCCTGGTGCTCTATCCACTAGACCTCCTAGCTGCCCCAAGAAACTATATCTTTATGGAGTGAAAGCAGCCACATGACCACATAGCAACCAATGTTGAAACACACAGAACCAAAACTTAGTATTCTGCTCCCATGGCTTTTGAAGTGGGTGATAAGATAACCCTTAAAAATCTATATTTCTATTGGTTCATTGTGTCCCAGCTTCCTATTGGTTTCAGCAGTCAGGGAATAACAGTGCACTCATAATATCTCAGGAGAATTTGGGGCCTAACACAAAAGTGGAAACAAATGACAGCTTGTCACCACCACCATCCCCCAGTTGTTTGGCACTTTTTGCACAATTTTTTTTCACCTATGAACAGAATAAGCATTATTAATAATGTTGTTATAATTATATAAATATGTAATATAAATATAAATAATATGTATATATGTAATATATAATAAATATAATATAAATATAATTGTAATTATAATAATAATAACTTAAGTCATTTAGAAAATGCCATTACACAGATGAATGTTAAAAAAAAGTAAGGAATGTTAATTTGTTATTTCCACATTGGGCACCCACCTTAGAGAGAACCCTGATTACAAGTGCCATTTTAGCAACCAGTTCATCTGAACTCAACATATTGGGTATTGATTCTACCAAACCAGTTCATGTGCACATGGACTGAATTCTACCACTGAACTCAGATCTTCCTGACTCAGGGCTCAGCACTCTATCATTGAGCCATGTAGCTTCCTGTACTTTGGAAGTTCAGGATAACTATTTTCAAGTATTTATAGGACTATCATGTGAAAGAGATAAAGATTGATGTGTTTAGCCCCAGAGGACAGAATCAGGAGCAATGAGAAGTTGCAAAGAGACACCTTGAGAAAGAAACACTTGTAAAAGTAAAAGGGGCTGCTTCAGGATCAGTGGTTCTCTCCACTTTAGAGTCTACATGTACAAACTGAAAGACTCCATGAAGAGATTGAAAGAATATTTAGTAAGTATATTATAGTGGAGATTTTTTTCTTTATATGAATACTTTGGGCACTGTGGTCTAGAATTCTGTAATTTTGTGCCCTTATCTATTATAAGTAACTTTGAAAGATTGAAAGAAAAATATAACCAACTCTGGAACAGATGGAAGGAAGATACTAAGGTCTCAGAGATAAGGAGGATTCATAAAAGATAGCTCATTTCTCTAGGGTGGAGCTATAAAATAAACATGACAGATAAAACACCCATTCAGAGGTATTGAAAAATATAAGGAAAGTTAACAGTGTCTTTGTTGATATAAGGGGGGGTGGGGTGTGTTGGTGTAGAGATGAATTAAGGGTGTCATTGTGAAGTGCTAGCAGTGTAAAAAAAATGAAAAAATTTCAGTGCCATTTAAAGAACATGAAAGAAAATATGGGAAAGAGGTTTTTATATAAGAAAAACTATAAGAATAAAGGTGAATTTGTGGTTGAGATAATTTTGAATATGAAGGGTGAATTTTAAGAGTCCCAAAGAGATGTGCATGCCAAGATAGGCTGGTTTGAAGAAGATATAGCAAGTTTTTATTTTACCTGTGGCCTTTTGAATGTAGTATTTTTATACTTGAAAAGAAATAAGAACTCTTGAGTAGATTGTGCTATTGCTATATCAAGAACAGAAAGCTTAATTCAAAAACCAATTTAAACAGATTCCTTTGTTAATAGTATCAGCTCTGAGAAATGTTGCTGACGGTGACCACCAAGAATCAACTTCTGACTGATTTCCCAACCCTTAAGTGTTGGTTTCAAGGAAGAGCAGAGGTGCTTTCTGAGGGCTTGTGCTCTCCCCATACCTGGTAGGAAGCCTGGACACAGTCTAGGAAGAGACCATTGCAGTAATAAATGCTCCCAGCCACTTCCGAGTTACTGATTGAGAGAATTGTCTCCTTGGGTCTTCAGGTATTCCCTGCAGGAGACCAGATTTCAGTCTCTCTGGACTTAATTAATGCAATGAAGAGTGTGGAGGATTTAGAATTAGGAGACATGGTTTCAAATTCACTGAAACTTATTTAGCTATGGGACTCTGGGCCAGTATTCCATTCCCAAGAAACTTCACTGGGAGCTGGGGATGCAAAATGAAACAATAGTTCTATCCTCAAAGGGCTCTATAATCTAACAATAGTTATAGTGTGGTGCAAAGTAGAACATAAAGGAGAAGGTAATCAAATGCTTGTTTAAAAGTTTTTATTATATAATAAGCCCTTCTGCTGTAGTCTCAGCATCCATTCCATTTCACATTTAGAAATTTTGAAATGTGTTAAAACAAACTTTGGTGGTTATTTTTTTTTTTATTATTTTCCAGGCTGAGGAAGAGGGTTATTTTGAAGCCTTCAAAAATGAACTTGAAGCATTCAAGTCAAGAGTAAGACACTATTCTCAATCACAAAGTTTTCAGCCTATGTCAGTTCAGAATCATGTTCCCCACGTTGGTGTTGGATCTATAGGTGTATTAGAATCCTTACCACAGGTAGGTGTGGAGAAGTAATCATTTATTCCATTGCTGTCATTCTGTTACTGAATGATTTGTTGAATAGTCATAAATATTAAAATGTTCCCATAGCTATACTAACTTGGTTAATCTCTATTCATGTTACAGTTGTCTGTGCCCCTTTTCTGCATCCCCCTTCCCCTTTTCTTAAACTTTCTTTTCCCCTCCCTGATGTCTCTATCACTGCTCAGACCTGAATCCACAACATTTAGTACACATCTTGAAGGAAATAGGCATTTTATAAATGATCAATGAAATGAAACCTGTTTTATTTCTTGACTAGTGTGTTCTTCATTGTGAAATGTTGATGTAGATAAGTGGAAATACTTTAGATTTCTCCTTCTGTAAAAACAATTTTTAGAAGCCAAAATTAAGTTTTATTTGCCATTCATTTGATGTTTTTGGTTTGTTTTTAATGTGGATCAATAAGAAGAAAATAACATAATCTTTGTGGTTTAACTTTAAACAGCAAAATTCACATGCTAAAGAGATCCCTTTCCCCATCTCCCCAAGCTAGTTTTCAAAGCAATTCAAATTATTTTCAGTATTTACTAATTTACTAAATTGTCATTTAGTCTAAAATCTTATTTTGTTAATAGACTATTTCTTTTAAGAATGTTTTGATATTTGATATTCAAGATTGATTTCTGAAATTGTCACATTCTTTCCAATATGTATTTTTGAAAGTTACGGAATTGAAATCACATGTATCACCTGATACTCAGTTGTTGAATAATTGAAATCATTGTATTCATATTTTTCTTGAGATATTGTGAAACTTTGAGAAAACTGATTTCTTATATTGTTCTTACATTTCTCTGTTTCAGAATCCAGATTATCTTCAGTATTGTACAAATACAGCGCTCTGCAGCTTAAACTCAGTGGTTCATAAAGACGATGATGAACCGAAAATGATGGACACTGTATAGTTCGGTTAAGACTGCTGAGGCCAAGTGCTATTTTGTTACAAGAAAGGAAGAACTTGGCTATTTTCTTGACACTTTTATGGGTGCTGCACTTTATTTTGTTTGGTTTTTGATGGGAGGTGAAGAAAGTACTGAAACATTTTGTAATTTTTTTTCTCTTTTTTTGAAAAATATGCTGCTAGGTTTTCTGTTTTGTTTTTGTCTCTTGGGGGTGGGGAGTGTTTTTTTTCCCCCTTGGAGGGAGAGAGAGGTACACCATATGTTGCAGGATGTGAAACTGGACTTTTTTTTGGGGCTCCTAAATTTGCCTTTAATCTTATTGTTCTCAATTTTGGAATCAAAGTATGAAAATCTGCACAAATACAATGTTTACAAGAACTGGTTGATTCTAGGAGGCATCTGCTACAGTCTCTTTTTATAAAGACATTCGTGTCCTACTCTACAAAGACAATTAAAGATAAAATATACTTGTATCATATTGCTAACTTAGATGTTAAATCTGGTGTTTCATCATATTAAAAGCAATAAATCAGTAACTGATATCCACTTAACCTAGCTGGATGGTAATCGATGAAAACAAATATCTTACCTTATTAGGATTAAATATTTATTTTTTATCTCCAAGATATCTGTCAGTTCTAGCCTTTAAATGGATGTAATAACAACAATTCATGTTTTCTATGGTGTTAAGGTTTACAAATCATTTTCTTGATAACCCTGTGAGGGTAGGTGGTGCAAGTATTTTTATCTTACAGATTAGGAAACCAGGGCTCTGAGAAGTCATGTATATTGCTCCCCCCAGTGGTCACACAGCTAAGAAGTATTGATCAAAGGAGTATTTTAACCCGTCTCTTTCTACTACACCAGGATGTAATTTGATATTTTAAGAAATTCACCCCAATGTCTATTCAAAGCTAGATTTAATAAATGGTATTCTTTACTAGGTGATTTTACTTGATTATCATACTAATTCATTAAAAACAAAATACAAACCTCAAATCTCTAGAGCACTTTGCAAAATTGGTGAAGTACTTTCCTTACAATTCTTGTGTAAGGCAAGTCCTGCAGGTGTTAATTTTCTCCCTATTTGCACATGAAAAAACTATAATTAGGGTTAAGTGGTGACCCAGAGATCACAAGGTTAGTAAAAGGGCTAAACCTGGACTAAAGGCCAGGGCTTCCAACTCCAAATCCAGTGCTCTCTCCACCAAAACACAATACACATCCATCATTATAAATATTGCAAAATAAAAAAAAATCACCTAGGTCCTTCTTTAGAATAAGAACAACTTAATTTTCATTTTAACTTCATTCCACTAAATGACCTGAAAAAAATTGGGGGGAGGTGGGAGTGGGAAGAGGAAGATCCATAAATGGCCTGTAGATTACATGAACAGTAAGTACCTTCAAGTTATACGATAATTCAATTTTTTAAAAATGACATAAAATTTTATTTTGTTATGAGAACTTAGTTCCCTGAGCACATTGTTAATAAGGATAACTCAACATTTACATAGTGCTTTAGGGGGTAAATGGCATACCAAGTTGAGATTAAAACTGCTCAATGAAGCTAGTTTTTTTCTTAATATGGTTACTTTGTCACAGTGGTAAATTTCATTTAACTCTAGCCCAGTCACAGGAAATTTGAGTTTTATGTCTTCTACAACTTGTTTCCAAATATGCCATAAAATTTATTTTCTTTGGTGTCAATACCAACATTAGCTGTTTTCTTTTGGTAAAAGACATGCCTGTCCTGCCTACCATTAGAAGAATATGAGCTTGTTATTTTGAGAAACATGGTCTTTAACTCAACTCTTCTCTGGAACTGGTAATATATACTTGCTTGCTCTTGAAAGTTGGAATTTGTATTTGAGAACTAATAAAGTCAACAGACCCAACTGAACTAATAGTCATAGACTGAGTATGTGAATCAAATATATTTCATAGAGCACATTTCCCCTATTTTCTCAATTTCAGAATAAAAATTTTGTGATAGGAAAAAATTTGCTTTGTACAAATTGACAGGCTATTGTATTTGTTGGTATTCAGTGCTGGCCACAGGAACTCATTGAGAAAGAACACATGGAGGGATTTGGGTCTTTTAGACCCAATTGCCAGTACCAATTAAATTGCAGAACTTTGGCATTTTGAAGTTTTAATGGCTCCTCAGCTTCTAATTGTTTTATCTGGGTCCTCCTCTAAGTGAGGTTTTCCTAATGAACAAAGAATTTTTTAATCTCTAGCAGCTAGCTCTCAGCTTATCAAATACAAGCAGAATTAAAACATAGGGTTAAAATACTCAGAGGTAGCTTAATCAATTTTCATTTTAACAATTGCTTTCACTTTCTACACTGTCTTCCAGTGGTTGCTTTTGAGCAACTAGATTTTAATAGTCTGACATGAGAGAAAATGAGCCTAAAAAATTTATGTTTAAGACTTACTACAATAGAAACCAAAGTCCTATTCTAAAATTTGGTTACGATATTTTAGCTCTGAATTTATTCAAATTTGAGTTTATTACAAAATAAGGCAAAACTGACCCCTGGAGTTATATAGTACATGGATTTGTATCCATATCTGAAAATATATTCTTATCTAATGCATATTAATATTTTTTATTTAGAATTGAATGGGGATGATTTATTAGGCTATAATTGATATTAAAAGATCTGTGGTAGCTAGATGCCTTTGTGCAAACTCAAAAACTCTGCACTAGGCTATCACTAATACTTAGACAGTAGTAGGACTTCAGTTTTCTTGGTGTTTTTTTTTAAATGTTAGCAATGTTGTATATCTAAAAAATAATGGGATGCAAACATTGGTTTTAACATCAGTTTGAAATGTTTTAAACCAAATAGAATGAACATTTTGAATTTATTAACAGCCCCATGAAACATGCTGGCCGACAAAACAATTGTGTATTAGTTTGCTATTTCATATTTCCAATTAAATATTTTAAAAGTCAAAATAGCCATCATTCTCTCATGTTTTATTGCCAAAAGCAGTAAAATGGGATGATACTGTCTAATCTATATACTTCTATCTTTCAATTATGTCTGAGATTTTTTTTCATGGATGTGAAGTATGAAAGTTAATGTTCATCCTATAGTAAGCAGGTGGTTTTTGTGAATCTTTGTCTAGACTAAGAAATCTAACCCAACAAATTATCTCCTAAATTAGGCTTTGTGTTGATTCCCTTTTCTTATTTGTGTCTAAATTAGCATATAAAAGATGAATTATCTGATTGCCACAAGAAAAGTCATGTATCCTTCTAATCTTCATGTTTAAATACTGTCTTGAGTTCAGTATTTCAGATATTTAACAGTATGTATTCCCTGGAATAGGCAGAATGCAACTCTGTATTTTAGTAGATGGTCTCTGAAAATTGCCATTAAAAAATTATTCACTTTATATTTAACCACGTGATGAACTTTACCAAACACATTTCAAACAGCCTATAAGTAAATCCTCTTTAGCTTGGTAAGTACCTGCCAGAGCTAATGCTTTATTGGTGTAACTTTAGACCCAGGATTACCTGCCTACCCTGAGTAGGAGATGAGTTCTTTGGAAGAAAATTCCAAGTGTTGTAAATAGAACAAACCTTTTGAAATCCAAGTAAAGTCTTGATTTGTGCCAGATACCCTTGATGGTCACTGAATTCTGGCAGATCCATGTCAGGGAGGTTAAAAAGTACTGAAATCTACAAGGGGTGTATGTGTGTGTGTGTGTGTGAACAGTATACCATTGTCCCCATTATGTAAGAAAACAAGAGAAATGACTTACTAGGGACAGAGATAGCAGCTGATGCAGGATTTGAACTCAAGACTTCAACACCAGCTCTCCATCCCCTCTGCTATCCTCAATACTTTTAGAATAAAAGCAAATCTATTGCAATGAATTGCAAACACATCATTTTAAAGAATAATATCTTATTTTCATTGTTTGGTGCAGTTCAATTTTTTTTATCATTGTAAACTTAAAATGGCCAGAATATTCATTAAATGTTGCTTGAATATATGGGTAATAGATTTGAGATCTGAAATGTTTTATTTCAATCTGTTTAGTGACACAGGGACATTAGTTTTTAGTATTTCACTGTAATGAGATAATACACTAATGTTGAAGAGCATTTGAAATCAAAGAATCTAGGTTGAAATCCTAACTCTTCTACTTATTGTGTGACCTTAGTAAAGTCACATTAGCATGACACGTGACATAAAGATCAAAGGAATAGCTAACAAGATGTAAGATAGAATCCAAAAAGTTCTTAGTAGGAATAAGAAATTAACCAAATCTATTAAGATGAAAATGATAAATGTTTAAAACTGTATTTGAGCCAAAAAATAAGCTGAGAGGATAAAGAATGAGATACATGGTCAGACAATAGTTCATATCAAGAGTTGGGGGGGGGGGGACAGCTAGGTTGCGCAGTGGTTAGAGCACCAGCCCTAGAGTCAGGAGGACCTGAGTTCAGATCCACCCTCAGACACATGATAATTACCTAGCTGTGTGGCCTTGGGCAGCAAGCCACTTTAACCCCATTGCCTTACAAAAAAAAAAGTTGGGATTTCAATGGAGTTCAGGTACAAATCAGTAAAACATGGCAGCCAAAACAGGTGATGTGATAAAAGGTTCAAACAGGGCAGATCACATCTGCAATGTTGTAGCCCCATTTTTGAAGAATGACGCTAACTAGTTTAATTAGTTTGATCAAGATAAGCAGACTGAAGACCATGTTACACAAGAACTGATTGAATGCATATCTTCATGTATTTGAAAGGCTATCTTAGGGGAAAAAGAATTTAGCTTTGTTTTACTTTGCACCAGAGTAGTACGAAAGCACAGAAGGAAAAATAGGTAATATCCAAAAGTGTTGATGGGTTTCTTTAGGAAGTGAATCCTCATTTAGAGCAAATAGGGTAGATCAGTGGGTTGCATCAGATGAGTCTGATTCTCTTGACCTCTCTAACAGTGATTTCTTATTAGATTTAGCCCATCATTCTAGCATCTGTTTTTGGATGCTGAGTATCATTCAGCATCTCTCCACCTACCAATTTTCTAGCTAACCCTTGGCAATATCCCCAAATTCAATTTCACTAATATTAAAACACCTACTGTGTGCCAAGTACTACCATAGGCACTGGAATAAAGATAAAAATGAAAAACTGCTTGGGAGCGGGTAAGAGGGAATACAGTAAGCACCCAAATAAATACAAGTTGCACGAAATTAGAAAATCAATTCAATGAAGAATGCCAATAGGGAGATAAGCTTCATTTGCTAAATAACAGTAATGCCCTTCACTTTTCTTACAGTTGATTCTAAGGAAGATCAAGTAAAATAATACAAGTAAATACATTTTATAAATACTATGAAAAAAGAATCTGAATTTCATTCACGGGGTTTTTGTAAGTACCAGGAGAATAAAGCATCAATATAATTGATAGAGCAGGTGCAGTATTGATTTTTAAAACAGTATCAAAAAGTCTAGAGTACACATAGTCTTGTGTGTCAAGGAGAAAGGAACATTGTTTTGATATCTTATTACTTTTATTATAGAGCATGCATTATAGTCTAGTGCTGTTTGAATCAGTCTAATATTCCACAGTTAGTATATTAAAAATGGGTATACTATGATACTCACATAAGGCATTACAGGAAGTCTTGTATAGAGTAAAAGAAAAATGTATCAAAGAGAGATGTAGTAGTGGTAATATTTTCAAGATGCCTCATTCCAATTGTCTTGAAAAAGACTGAGAAATACCAAGTAGGAAAAAAAAAATTTTCCTTGAAATAGTTTTTGTATTTTAATTGCCAAGAAGGGTATCTCAGAAAAGGGGGGGGGGGGTGTCAAGTTTTTCAAGACACTGGCAAACTTGAAATAGCACTTAAAATTAACTTATCAAAATATAGCCTGGAGAAGGAAAGACAGGTAAGACATTCAAAACCATGACACTTTAGTCTTCCACTCTGATGCCCCAGCTTCAGTTTATAGAAACAGATTTCCAGCTGGAAATCATTAACTTCAAACTCCTTTTTTGCATGAGGAAATTGAGGCTTGAGAAGCAAAATGACTTGCCTAGGATCACACAATTGATAAATGTCTGAATCAGGATTTAAGCCCAGGTGTTCTCAAGCAGTTACATTAAAAAAAAAAAGGCAGCAAGGTCCAGGTGTCAGGAAATCAGAGTTTGAATCCTTAATCTCAGAGTAGATGTGTGACCCTGGGCAAGTCAAATTTTATTTATCAGATGGGGGGGGGGGGAGAAGAAGAAGATTCATCAACAAACTAATATAACAGATGAAACAGCTATAGGATCAATCCCATGGAACATAACTCAGTTTCCCTATCTGGTTCTGGTTCACACCTTGGAAGTTTTAGGGCATGCTTTCAGCCAGATGGTGGCCTAGCACTTGTAGAACTTAGTGTTTTGATTTGATGTGGCAAATTTTTCATTGTTCTTTCCCCTTGTGAAATCTAGAACATACCTTTCAAGTATTAAAAGGAGAAAAGGGGAGGAGGGACGGAGACAGGGAGGGGGAGAAAAAGGGGAACTAACGGAAAGGAAGGGGGGAAAAAAGGGATAGGGAAGGGGGTGGATAAAGGAGGGCAAACACACTGAAGGGGGTGGTATTCAGAAACAAAATACTGGGGAGTGGGGAAAAAGGAGAAAAATACAAACAGAGGGAAAATAGCATGAGGGCAATAACGACTTAGTAATTATAACTTTGATTGTGAATGGGATAACTCTCCCTTAAAACACACTCATTCTGCAAAGACCCATGGATAACCTATTTGTTTCTCAGTACCTTAGGAATTCCTATGTATAGATTACTAACAGCAAAAGTTAAGTGAGAACAAGGAAGAAAACCAGACATTATATCCTAAAATCCATATTTCTCAACCAGAATAAAGAGTAAATTACAATATCCTAACTAGGAACTTTCCATTTGGGATAAACATTATACCTCTTCATTGCTCACCAAGAAAATTTCATTATGGTAGACTCTTGTGGGTCATATGCCTCAATGCCAGCAAATATTTTCAAAAGAAAAAAAGAGCAATAGACACAGTGACCAATTATTTCTAGGCAGTGACACTATATAGTTTTATAATCTGAGATGAGGTAACTCTTAAGGCTCATTTTCCTAATCCTGTAAAACAGGAAACTATTTAAACTATTGGAAAGACAATTATTATAGTTGAAGCTTAAATTCTTGGCTACATTAAGGAAAAGATTGAAGGCAAAAGGAAAAGGGGATAGCAGAGGATGAGATGAACAGATAGTAACATGGAAACTATGAACATATGAACTTGAACAGACTTTAAGAAATATCAAAGGACAGAAAAGCCTGGAGTGCTGTGATGCATGGTGACACAAAAGAGGCAGATAGGACTGAACAACTCATCACAAATTGAGGATGATCATTCCTTTAGTGCATCTCTTACAGGTTTATTATCTCAGTCAAATGAGATTATGTTTGCTATGGTACCTTCTAAATGCTAAAGCACGTTATGAGTGAAGCACAGAATGTTTTCCAAATGACTATTGGACATTTCTAATAGTTCATGACATCATAATGGGTTTAGAAATGGAGGAAACCTCACTGGGTCATATAATTCAACCTCATTTTACAAATGAGGATCTGAAACCTAGAGAAGTTAAGTGATCTTTCCCAAGATTACAGTTTATAAGCAGCAGGAATCATGATTTATATTCAAATTCCCTGACTCTGAATTCAGCATTTTGCTCTATATTACTCCTGAAACCAGCAGAATTGAAAGAGGATGAGTTTGTTTTTGAGTGGTTTCAGTCATGACTGACTCTTTGTGTTTCTATTTGAGAACTTTCTCACCAAAGATCCTGGAGTAATTAGCCATTTCCTTCTCTATCTCATTTTACAAATTAGGAACTAAGACAAACAAATATAAGCATCTTGCCCAGAGTCACAGAGCTAAGTGTCTGAGGCAGGATTTGAACTCAGAAAGATGACTCATTGATTCCAAGTCCAATGCAGCACCTAGCTATCCTCAAAGGAGAAAATACTCACCAGCAAAATAAACCCATTATATTCATCAAATAAAATTGATTCATATGTGCCTTATTTTTTTTAGTATAGATGAATTGACATTCTTGTGTCAGTGATTTTCTAAGGCAGATTCTCTCAATATTAAAAAAAAAGACAGTGCTGGTAACTTCAGAGTTAAAGTCAGAAGAATTTTTATCTAAGCTTTAATCTAAAAGGTTGAGGGGGAAGAGAATGTCTTTGGACAGTGTATTTGACCTCAATTAGTGCTATGTAAGCATAGATTTTTTTTCCTGAAAAAGAGGGAAATGCTTGAAGCTGCTTACTTACTGAAAAGAACTTCATATCATTTTAAAATGAACAGTCACCTTTCTGTCTTTGACATTTTACAGAATGAAGTACGATTAGATACATAAATAGGATTTTTTAAAAAACTGCACAAACCACCAGGAGATGAGACTCAAGTCACTGCAATAAAGATTTAAGAAACTAGTCTTCATGATTGACTCATCACTTAGTTTCCAGAAAAATCAGCAAAAATGAGAGTAGATCATGATCTTAGAAGAATTCCTATCTATCTGAATCCCATAATTCAGAAGCTCTTTGATAAAATAAACCAGTTTTCTGCTCCTCTTAGAGTGAGTTCTAACTCTTCAGGGAGTCATTGCTTCTTTCTGACTTATATCTGGTAGTTTTGTTTGGAGAAAAGCATATACATGGGGCCAGATCATGTTGGTTTCTGTTCCAGAGAAAGTTTCCAGCACACCTTTTTTCCTAAAAGAAAAAACAAAACAACAAATAAGTACTTTTGATTTTCCCTATTCAACCATTCTAACTTGGTTTTATGATTTTTTTATTTTTTAAACAAATGCTTTATTGTTTTTTTTAAAACTATCCCATCACTTCCAAATGATGCTCTTACCCAACAGAACATCCCCTTAGAACATATAATTAAGCAAAGCAAATTAGCACATTAACAATATATTACAAATTATTCCTCATTCCTATATATATATATTAGTAATACATACTAGTGTGTAATATATAGTAATACGATAACAACTCACCTTCACAAAGCCTTTGAGGTTTGCAAATACTATCTCATTTGATTCTCAATAACCCTGTGAAGTAGGTGCTATCATCAACCTCATGTTTTGAATGAGTAAACTAAGACAAGCAAAGGTTAATTTGCCCAGAGTTCCACAGAAAGTGTCTGAGTCCGAATTTGAACTCAGATTTTCTGAAGTCCAAGTCTCATACTCTATCCACTAGACCACCTTATTGTCCATCTCTCTTCTGAGAAGTCAGAACATGCTTTACCACCAGCCTTCAGTATTCACCACTGGCCAGAGTTCTTATTTCTTTCAGTGATTTCTTGTGTGATTTATGTGTATATGTTCCCCTGGCTCTACTCACTTCACTTATTAGTCTTTCCATTTCCCCTGGATTCCTTATATTTATTATTTCTCAGGATGCAATAACTACATTAAATTCATAGTCAGTTGTTGTTTGGTTGTGTCTGACTTTTTTTTAATTTTTTTTTTATTTTTGAGGCAATGAGGTTAAGTGACTTGCCCAAGGCCAGGTAAGCTAGGTAATTAAGTGTCTGAGGCCAGATTTGAACTCAGGTACTCCTGACTCCAGGGCAGTTGCTCTATCCACTGCGCCACCTAGCCACCTCATGTCTGACTCTTAATATCAAGAAAACACTACTTTTCTTGGCAAAGATACTGGAGTGCTTTGCCATTTCCTTCTCCAGATCATTTTACAGATGAGGAAATGGAAGCAAATAGTGTTAAGGGTCTTTCCTAGGGATACACAACTAATAAGTATCTGAAGCCAGATTTAAAGTCAGGAAGATGAGTCTTCCTGACTCCAGGTCAAACCTGGAATACTCTATCATACCATCTAATAGCCCTAATGCATATACTAGAAATTAATCAGCTAGTCTCCAAGCAAGTAACATCCATCCATTATCCTTCCAGTTCTTTGCCACCATAAAAAGTACTTCTATGAATAATTTTGTTTAAATGTATGCATTTTAGGGGCAGCTAGGTGGCGTAGAGGATAAAGCACCGGTCTTGGAGTCAGGAGTACCTGGGTTCAAATCCGGTCTCAGACACTTAATAATTACTTAGCTGTGTGGCCTTGGGCAAGCCACTTAACCCCATTTGCCTTGCCAAAAACCTAAAAAAAAAAAAAATAAATGAAATCTGTTTAAATGTATGCATTTTATATAAATTTTTCCCCTCTATCTTTGATCTCCTTGAGATACATACCTACTAGTGGTAATCCTGGGTCAAAAGCTATTTACAGTTCTATGACTTTGCAAATATAATTCCAAATTGTTTTTCAACTTGGTTTTAAAAGTAGATGAGGGATGGCTAGGTGGCATAATGGATGAAGCACCAGCCCTGGAGTCAGGAGTACCTGGGTTCAAATCTGGTCTCAGACACTTAATAATTACCTAGCTGTGTGGCCTTGGGCAAGCCACTTAACCCCGTTTGCCTTGCAAAAAAAAAACCTAAAAAAAAAGTAGATATGATTCTTTGTGCTCTCATGAAAAGTGATTTTTCATTAACACTCAGTCCTAACCAGATCACTTCCATACTCAAACTCCACTGGTTCCTTGTTCTAATAACTCCTTTGGTATTTAAAATTCCTCACAAACTGGAACCAACCTAACTTTCTATCCTTTGCTCCTCTGTACATACTCTATGGAAGGTGAGAAACCTTTCTGCCAAGGGCCATTTGGATATTTATAACATCATCTGTAGGCTATATTTTTTGTCAAATATTTAATTAATCCATCCCTAAAAAGCTGCTAGGTTTATTGAATTTCAAGTCCTACATGCAGTTGCCTTGGCCACACCACATCAATATGGCCTGTGGGTCAGAGTTCCCAGAACCAGATTCAAGTGGAACTGGCAAATGTTAAACAAAATAAAAAATTAATACAACTTAGTTAATATTAATTTGTGACTAATTCATGATACGTCACTCTGTGACCTGTGGGGATCTGTTTCTATTAGACATTAATAGCCCTCCTGTACAAAGAATCAAATTGGCCTTCTTGTCATATAAGATGCTATATTTTCCATCTCTCTCTCCCTAGAATCCATTCCTTCCTCTGCCTCGTAGAATCTGTTTCTTTCAAAGCTCAGGAAATAAAGGCTTCATCGCTCAAGGGGTCAAAGTTGAAAGAAAGTATTCATAGCAACACTTTTGTAGTAACAAAGAATTAGAAACAAAGTGACATGAATCAGTCAGGGGATGGCTGAATAAATTGTGATATAAGAATATAATAGTATTATTGTAGGATACCAAATGTCAACATCAGAGAAACATGGGAAAACTTGGATGAACTGATACGAGTGAAGAAAGAAGAATCGAGAATATACACAATGACCATGATAATGTAAATGAAGATAACACCAAAAGAAAATAGAATTTAAAGTATGTGATAACACAGTCTTCCTTCTGAGGACTAAAGAACAGACCATGTTACTCCCAGATTCAAAGGCTACTGGCTCCCTATCCCTCTAACACATTTTACTCCTTTCACTTAGGAGAAGGGATACAACAAATGCAGAATGTTACACATTTTCATTTGTCTTGCTTATTTTTCTCTTTGTTACAAAGGAAGGAAAGATTCAATGCAAGGGGGGAAAGGGGAAAGACAAAGTTAGAATGTTAAAATACTATTCATATATGTTACAATATTACTTTTAATAGACAAAGGCACCATAAAACTTCTAAAAAAAAATCAAAATTCTAGGGGTGGTTAGGTGGCACAATGGATAGACCACCAGCCCTGGAGTCAGGGAGTACCTGAGTTCAAATCCGGCCTCAGACACTTAATAATTACCTAGTCGTATGGCCTTGGGCAAGCCACTTAACCCCACTGCCTTGCAAAAAAACCAAAAACAAAAAAAAAAATCAAAATTCTTTATTAGGTCATAAACCTAAAGACAAGAAAAAACTGGAGGAGAATTTAAAGGACACAGAAAGTCCTATATCTGGGCCCTATTAGCTCACAAAAATTATAAATAGAAATTGTTTCTGTTTGGGCCAGAAACCCTGAAGATCTTTTGCTCCAAATTGATTTTTTTTTGACTAGGTAAAAGAGTTCATCCTCTGCCTCATTTCTTACCTAACCTTAATCACTGAATGGGTATTGCCTCAAACTGAAACCCAGTAAAGACATTAGCTTTAAAAGGTCAAGGGACATCTTCCATCATTGTGATTTATATCTTGCCACTGGCTGCAGAGCAAAAAGTAGGGCAGGTGACTTTGTACAACCCCCCCACACACACTTAAATCCAATTCCCTTCCATGTCATGGCATCACCTCCCAGATGTCATTATTCTCCTCAAGAACAAAGGACAAACAACAACAATAATAATAATAACTGATAAGTGATACTGTCTATACTATACAAGAAGTAGGCAGAAGCTAAACAAAGAGATTAAATGGAAAAGTTCTAGAACTTTCTAGCCTCCTATATCAAATTGTTAGCTGCACTGTTTCATTTTGTGTTCATATGAAGTATTATAAATTCTCAGAACACCAAATACACCTTTATTCAATCATAAGTCATTAATTTGTTAGAATTTTCTATTTTTATGAAATTCAATTTTAGAACCAAATGAGTGGGGTTTGAATGGTGCATTTTGCAATTTCTGTGCCACCCTTCTCTTTGAATATTGACTAAAAAAGTGATTATGTGAAATCACTAGGAATATTCAAGAATTAAAGAAAGATAAAGGTGGGTAAACAACTCACCGGTAATACTCCAGAACAAGTTTTGTTTGGGCCTCATAAGCCTTTAGTCTCTTGGAAACAGTTTCTGGTTTATCATCCTCACGCTGTATAAGGGGCTCTCCAGTAATATCATCAATGCCCTAAAATGAAGGATATGAAAGAAAACAATCAGTAACCTTAAAAAAAAAGACTTCAGGCAGTTAGATGGCACAGTAGATAAAAGCACTGGCCCTAGAATCAGGAGGACCCAAGTTCAAATCTGAACTCAGACACTTAATAATTACCTAGCTGTGTGACCTTGGGCAAGTCACTTAATTCCAGTGCCTTGTAAAAAACAAAAAAAAACCCCATTATATAACAGCCTGAAACATAAACGTTTTAGCTATCAAATATGATACAAGGTCCAAACTACATGCAAAAAAAAAAAAACCTCACCATCATCCCATATCTTTTTCAACAGAATTGGCTAACAAGAGAGAATTGGTTAATAATGAAACCCAATGCAGTCATAACATAAAACTTTCAGCAATCCTCAAGAGTATTGAAGACTGAGGTTCTGGTGAAAAATCTTCACCTCAGAGGGGCATTGTTCTTTCTATAAATAATATCTGACTTCATGCAGTGACATTTGCAACTAATGACTGGGAACCTTGCCTTCCAGACTAAGAACACATTATCCCTCTGTTTTGCTACTAACACTATATAATCTCTATTCATTCCCTGCCATGGGGAACTTTTGGAAGTACAGAGTGAATAAACCAATTATCCTTTTCTGTATTTATCCAATGACCACTCTATTTCAGGAATTCATCACTTCTCACCTGGGCCATACATAGCCATCTAATCGGATTCCTTTCCCTAAGTTTCCTTTCCATTGCAAGCAAATCCTCAGCTGCCAACATGATTTTTCTAAAGCATAGATGTGACTATAACCATCCCTCCAACCCCACTCAAGTTGCTGCAGTGGTTCTTTATTACCTTCAGAATGAATTACAAAATACTCTGTCTTTTAACTCTTTTCACCCCTTTCCTCCCGCTATACACTATGTTTCTGCTAACATGATTTTCTTATGTCCTCACATTTGACATGCCATATCTCATTCTGGGCCTTAGCACTGGCTCTGTCCCATTCCCTGATTTCTTTCCAAGATTCAACTTAAATACCACCCTCTGCAAACAACCTTTCCTGGTTCCCTTAGTTCTAATGCTTTCCCTTTTGATTAACTTCCATCTTCTCTAAATAAATCCTATGTTGGTACTTACCTACAAATTATCTTCCCCCATTTGAATTCAGTCCCTTGAGAGAAGGGAATCTTTTGACCCTTCTTTGTATCTCTAGAACTTAGTACAATTATCTTTCATATGGTAAATATTAAATAAATACTTGTGGACTGGCATCAGTACAAACCCTCTGGGAAAAGAGCTTTGGTCAAACTTAAGGGTTTCTAAGACTCTGAGTACCATAAGGTACCTTGCTCTCTGTCTCTCTCTGTCTCTCTGTCTCTCTGTCTCTCTGTCTCTCTCTCTCTCTCTCTCTCTTTCTCAGTGTCTATGTCTATCTCTCTTTCTATGTCTATAAATGTGTGCATATTGTGTGTATGTTTATGTAAATATGTATATTTATGCTTATATATATTATATATATATATGTATAGGTATGTGCATATGACACACACACACTGAAAAAAGGGCTCACCCACACAATTTCTAGAAGACTCTGAGGCAGCAAAGTGGGTTGAAAGAACATTAAACTAGGAGCCCAATGAAGTCTTGTCTCAGCTCCACCAGGAACTAGCTTTGGGATCTTAGATACAACAATATCGCAAAGATCAAGATTTTTCTCATCTGTGAAAAGTTAATAAACTGTTCACACTCTCTAACCTAATATGACTCTTAGTCCTCAAAAAGAAAAAACTGAACTAAAATCGAGTTTCAAATACTTACAAAATATGAGAACCTGGGCAAGTCATTTAACTTCCTTATCCCTCAGTTATCTCAAATATTGTTGTGATGGGACAACATTTGTAAAGTTCTATGTAAATACTAGCTATTTAATAGCTTAAAATTATTCAAGCTTAGAAAGGCATTAAGACTTTTGGAAAATTCTGTATAAACAAAAAATATTGATTGTGGTACTTTTTGTATTAGGGGAAAAAACTAGAAAAGAATTGCCCTTAGAGCATGGGAAAAAAAAAATCAAAAAATAAATAAATAGAAGCAATGAACCACATGAAAAGATGACTAAGAGGGCTTCAGAAAAATACAGTAAAGGGGTGGCTAGGTGGCGCAGTGGATAGAGCACCAGCCCTAGAGTCAGAAGTACCTGAGTTCAAATCTGACATCAGACACTAAACAATTACCAAGCTGTGTGGCCTTGGGCAAGCCACTTAACCCCACTGCCTTGCAAAAAAACCTAAAAAAAAATACAGGAAAACTTGCAAGAACTGCTGTAGGGCAAAAAACTAAGAACAAAAATGACAATATTTACATAATACCTTTAGAAATATCTCATTTGATCTGCAAAACAATTGGGGAGATGCTATTATTATCCCCATTTTACAGATGAGAAAACTGAAGCAAACAGCCATTAAGTCATTTGCCCAGGGTCACATAGCTAGTAAGTACCTGAGTCAGTATTTGAATTCAGGTCTTCTTGATTCCAACTCTCTATCTGATGCACCACCTAAAATTCATGTAAGTGAAATTATATAAATGAAAACAGTCAAAACATCATCTAAATGCTAACTTGGCCTAACACTGTTAAACCTGGAAATTGGCTACATTCTGAGGAAAGATAGTAGGAGGTTAATTGTCTTTATTTATTTATTTTTTGTTTTTGCAAGGCAATGGGGTTAACTGACTTGCCCAAGATCACACAGCTAGGTAATTATTAAGTGTCTGAGGCCAGATTTGAACTCAGGTACTCCTAACTCCAGAGTCAGTGCTCTATTCACTACACCACTGCTGCCCCTGGTTAATTGTCTTTAAACAGAAATATCAAATATATCCACAAATACTTACAATTTTTCGAGGAGGGTTGAATTCAGTGTTGTAAACTCGACCAGAACTTGGATGAATCCACCGAGAAGTGAGACGTTGTTTAATAACATCAAAGGGTACATTTAGATCAATCACTGTATCTATCTGGTAGACTTTGTCCAAGGCTTCAGCTTGTGGGACAGTCCTGGGGAAACCTTTTTTTTTTAATTTAGGAAAAAAAGAAAATAATTATTGTACTTCTCACCCTCAAAAATCAACATATTAATGTTCCTCTATCCTTTGTGCCACCTAGCTACCCCTTTTTTTCTTTCTTTTTTGAGCAATCTGGGATAAATGACTTGTCCAGGTTCACACAATTAATGTTTCTGAGCCTGAATTTTAACTCAGAGCTCTCTCACTCTATGGACAGTGCTCTATCCACTTCACCACCTAGCTGCCCTTCCCTCATCTTTAAAATGGGGGAGAGGAGGGTCAGCTGACCAACCACCAGATTGCCTCTAAGGTTTTTTTCCCAGCTCTAACATTTTATAAAACATAATAAATGTTTATTTATTATTATACTGATCAATGGCACTGAAAAATTATAATGTACTCACGAGAAGGATTCTCAATATTCTCCCTCAACTCTTTTCTGCTTAATTATCCTCTATGTAGGCAAACTGACTTTGTACCCCATTGATCCCTGGGGGTGTTTCTATGGGAATAGAGAATTATCAGAAAAAAAAATAATGACATGAAATTGCTCAGGGTCACATGGCAAATAAATATTGTAGTTTATCAAATGCTGGTTTGAAATTCCCTCCTAACAATAAAAACAGCTCTTCCATTATATCATCACCCCATTATCCTTCTATTATGTTCTCTTCTTCCTTGGATTTTCCCTATGAGTCTGAATGAAGTGAGACCTAACCCATTCTCTTTTTTTTTCCAGTGGTGTTCAATTGCATATATTTTAATTTAAAATGATATATTTTTTCCATTATATAAATATTTTATTTGTTTTCCAATTATATACAATGGTGGCTTCTAACAATGAATTTTTTTTGCAAAGTTCTGAGTTTTATAATTTTTTTCTCCCTCCTCTTCCCTCCAATAGAAGGCAATTACTCATTCTTTTTTTTGGTTTTGGTTTTGCAAGGCAATGGGGTTAAGTGACTTGCCCAAGGTAAGACAGCTAAGTAATTATTAAGTGTCTGATGCTGCATTTGAACTCAGGTCCTCCTGACTCCAGGACCAATGTGCCACCTAGCTGCCCCTAACTACCCACTCTTTTTATGGAAACTATAATACTGTAGATAATCCTCAACTCTCCAATAGCTTACTATCTCAAAATTCACCAGTTTCAAAGAGAAAATATTCCAAATAAACAGAGTGAGCTCCACCTTCCCTATCCCCTCCAACCATTAAAACCTATGTTACAGAAAATATAAAAATAATAGTAACTGGGATTAACATAATCCTTCAAGGTTTGCAAAGTACTTTACATTTATCCCATTTGATCTTCAGAACAACCTTATGAGACTAATTCTGATGTTATTATATCCATTTTTATATGAAGTAACAAGTTTAGTTCGCCTTTTATACTTTGTGTATATCTTATATGTACATTTTTTTTTACATGACTGTACCACTAGAGTGTGTGCTCCCTGAAAGCAAAGACTCTTCTGGGGCTTAGCATAACATCTGGCACAGGAATATTCAATCTTTGTTGACTGACTAATTGGCTTACCCTGGATCCCATTGCTAGTAAGTATCAAAAAAGGTTTTTGAACCAAAATCTGATTCTGAATTTAGTCCTTTCTCCACTCTACCAGCATAATCCTGTGCTAATATGTTTTTGCAGCTTTAGGGTTTACAAAGCACTTTCCTCACAACTATTAGGCAAGACAGATAGTATGTGGCTTTTTGCAATAGAATCTAACATCACATGCATTGTCCAGAGGAAATTCATTCAAGGTTCCACCTGAAATACTAGGAGCATATCTTTATATCCCTTATCCCTTCCCACAATCTTCTTTCCCCACTGCTTCCTTGATAGACAAAGAGGAGGTGGCTTTCATGGTGCAGGACAAGGGATCCAGAAGGATGGAGATTATTAGATGGGGTCAGGTGCAACAATGAAGAGTTATAGGGATTCATGGATAAGAAGCTAAAAGTTCTAGAGTGAGGAACCTTAGGAGATAAGCACTGGAGGGCTGGGGTAAACAGTATTATCTTATATTCATCCTCAGCTAAAAATACCCATGCTTCTATTTTTCAATGGGTTTTTTTCATTAAAGTTGTTAGAGTCTTATATTTTCCACATAGGTCTCTTTACCTAGCTCCTTCTATTCTTCCTCATTAGAAATTACTTATGTCTTCTAGGATTAGATTGCTGTGGTCATTTAATAATTCATGATGATATTATGACTTCTGAGGAATGAAATGATTTTGTTCAAGCATTTGAAGAATGAATCAATTGTTCAGTTTTAGGTACAGAATGAGCTCTAGCAGTCCCCAGTGTGGGTTTGAATCTAGGCTGTTTGAGTGTGTTTGAGAGACAGAGACAGAGACAGAGACACAAACAGACAGAAGGACAGACAGACCTTAGGCAAACTTTTTAAATTTTCTGGGTCTTGGTTTTCTTACTTATAACATGAAGGTTGACTAAGTGACTCCTAAAGTCTTTTTTTTTTTTTGGCAAGGCAATGGGGTTAAGTGACTTGCCCAAGGTCACATAGCTACATAATTATTAAGTGTCTGAGGTTGAATTTGAACTCATGTCCTCCTTAGGCCAGGGCCAGTGCTCTATCCACCACCTAGCTGCCCCTTAAAGCCATTTTTCACTGAAAAATCCCTATGATCCACAAATACTGTTTTATTTCTAATATAAAATTTGTGGCTGGATTTCATATTATCTTGTCTTTTTCCTCCTTCTGGATAAAGGTTCTATAGTAAACTTCTATGGCTATGCTTCTTTTTCTTCCTAAATGATCCTTATCACAGATTTCATCACATAAATTTATCTCCTTAATATATATGTACATATGATACATTATAATACATTAATATTATATGATTAACATTATTACACATATTACTACATAACATTATTACATGGTTAATATATTAATATTACATATCATTATATGGTATATTCTAATACTATATTTTATTTTGCAAATAGAAGTGTTGGACTAGAACATCTCTTAATATTCCTTCCAGCTCTAACATCCTATGATCCTATGAAATATTGATGAAATACTGATGAAATACTGACCCAAGTAGGGACCCATCTAATGGAAAATTTGATCCTTCATGACCTTTCCTCCTTCCTCCCAATTCATTTGTATCTCTCCAAGGCAAAGGGAGAAATGAAAAAGAACTGAGGATGAAAAAGCCTGCTCATAAATATTAACTCTTATTTCTGATTTTAACCAATGCCTGTGAAATTTAGTCAATGGGTCCACTTACCATCCAACAACCAGCTATATTGAGCTAGATTTTTCAATTCATGCAGGGCCAGTCGGGTCATGACATCATCTGGTATGAGTTTCCCTTGATCAATGAAGGTCTTAGCAAGCACACCAATTTCTGTAGGAGAAATGAACCAGAGAATCAGTTAAAATTAGTCAGTTTGCTTTGATGCCCTCCAAAGCCACAAGTGACTTGATTTCGTAAACATGGGCTCTGAGAAATCCTAATATTGTCAGACTTCACAAAAGATCCAGTTTGTTGGAATAAATCCAATCCTAAATCTGCTTCTAAGTGTCTATTACTACTACTTAATATGTGTTTTGAGATATTCATAGAAAAACAGAAGATCCCTTGATTTTGAATTAGGAAAACAAAGTTAAAATGCTCCTAATAGAGTGGCTTGAGCAAGTTATAAGATCTAAGTCTCAGTTTCTTCATCTGTAAATATTTGTACTACTTACCCCACAGGGTTGATGAATAAATGAAATGAGATAATACCTTTAAAGTACTATATAGCCATAGAGTACTAAAGGCAAATCTGCATAGTACACTTCAAATTGAGTAAGCTGCCATCATGCCATCCTCTATTAACATTTTCTTCCAAAACTTCAGTGTGCTCTGAAGTTAGCCTTAAAGGTTATGTCACTAAAACAAAAGCTAAGGAAAGTCCTACCAAGCTAGGAATCTCTCAAAGAGGAACTGGACAACAGATTGTGGGTCAGTCATCCAGGTACCAGAAGGAATAAGTTTGAAAAGGAACCTCCTTTGTTTGTTGTAAAACTGAAAATTGATTTTAATTCAATTTTGCTAAGTCTTAATCAAGCTAGTTTAACATTCTCTTTAGTGGTTCCTTTCCCTTGTAAACTTCACCCACTATGCACATCCTGGAGAAATTTAAAGGTCAAGCTTTGATCATTTAATTACCCCCAACTCTGTAGACTCATCCATCACCTACATTCCAGAAAAACACAGTTAACCGAAAAAAGGCAAATTTTATCAATTTAAGCTATTGTAGCAACCTCATTGGCTTTGAACTAATTCTAAGATCTGGGAACCTTTGTCTTATGACATGTTCTTAGCTATGATTAAGTGGGGTTTCAGAAGGGGAGGTCCAAATGATATAAACTTAATTCTGACTATGTCATCAATAGCCAATCAGAAGAAGAAACTATGTTGCTTCAGATTAGGCACTGTCATCATGCTAATTCAAGGTATCTGGTCATTGAGATGGGTCACTGACCCCATTTATTGGTAGCTGCTAGCCTTACTAATAAATGGATTGTGCTTGGAACTTTGTTTCTTAGAATTTCTCGCATGACCCAGTCATAGTAGCTTACAAAACTAAGGCAGAGAACTGTGATTTTTGTCAGGATAAATTTGACTGAGAGGGGCAAAAATCTTGTGAAGAAGCATTAATGAGCTAGCATGCAGATACCTGTGATCTTTGATTAATTCCTGAAATGAGTATAATCTTTTCAGTTAGGACTTCAAGGGGTTAATTCAGAGTACACAATTCAGCAGAAAAACACATCCACAAAATTTCATTTCTTTCATTTTTCCTTCAAATTTACAAGTATTGAAAGTTTTGACTGCTTGAGACAATCTATTCTCCATTTGAACAGTGGTTTGTAAACTTTGCTCTGAGGAATTAAGAAGTTTTGAGTTAGCTTAAAACTCTTTTTAAAAAATCTATTTTTTAAAAAAATACATAACCTTAATTGAGAAAGGAATTATAAATCTCTCGAGTCTCTATGAATAAATTATTCAACAAACTACAGTTGCTTAAATTTTTATTATATTCATTAGATATTGTATTCATGATTGTGATCTACATTTATTCTAATAATACCTACCTACATGGCCTTAAGATCTGCAAAGTGTTTTATAAATATAATCTCAACTTTATCCTCAAGAGAATCATGGGAGGTAAGTGATATTATTACCATTTTCCAGATTGAGGAAACTCAGGCAAACAGACATAAAATGACTTGCCCAGGGTCAAACACCTAGTAAATATCTAGGTCACATTTGAATTGGTCTTTATGACTTCAGATTCAGCATTCTATTCACTGTTCCCACTAAGCTGCTGTACAGAATTCTAGCATAAAAGCATAAGTCTTTTACGTTTCTGGCTGCCTTTCACCTTTCTGACCATACTTCTTTCCTTTATTGCTTTCTCTCTGATAGAACTCACCTTGCCAATTCTCAACAATAGTTCATGAAGACCTAAAACCTATAGGATTTAATTCAATTCAGCATACATTCATTACAAATTTTTGTTAAGTTTTTCAGTCATGCCTGACTTTTTGTGACCTCAATTAGGGTTTTCTTGGCAAAGCTACTGGAATGGTTTTGCCATTGCTTTCTCCACTTCATTTTTCCAAATGAGGAAACTGAGGCAAATAAGGTTAAGTGACTTGCTCAGGGTCAAGAAGTTATTAAGCCAGATTTGAACTTGGGAAGATGAAGGAATCTTCCTGACTCCACACCTAGCACTCTATTCACTGAATCATATAGCTGTCTTAGAGGAGGTTCCTGCAACTAAAGGGACTAAGAAAATTAATTAAGGTGTCTTTATGGACACTTCCTGAAATGGGACAATTACATCAGGTAGGTAGAACTGACTACATGGGGTTTTCCACTCACAAATTTGGCAGGTTTCTATAAGTTTGTGTCCACACATTTCCCAGATATTAACTGCTTTGGTAGGAGGTTGTGATTCAGATTTATCTGTAGACTGTGATATATATATATATATATATATATATGTGTGTGTGTATATACATATATATTAGTTATGTACTGCTTAAATCTATGAACATATGATGTTATCCATTGATTTTATCTTATTTTTAAATAAAGTTGCATTTAAAATTTAAAAGTGTCATTATTTTGAGTGACTGGTTATATAAATAGAAATTTACTAATAGGGACTCATGGGTATTGTTTTGGCAAGGAGTATATTTCCCTTCAACAAGATTATCCCCTGACAACCTGAGCAGTTTTGAGTATAATAGTTTAATGATGGCTCTTCTCTTGGAACCCATACCTGCTAGGGTGATCAAGGGTCAATCCAGAGAATAAACAGATATCCATGGGATGAGGTCAAAGGTATAAGATGTTACTAATAAGAGTAGTTACTCCATAAACCTATTACAAAAACATCCAATAAATATTTGTCAAGCCCTCCCACATACAATATGTGTGTATGTATCCGTGTGTGTGTGTGTGTGTATATGTGTTTATTTTTATATATGTACCCATCTTACAAGTATATGTTTACATATTAAACAATCAAGGCCTTAAAAGTCTGAATGCAGGGCGGCTAGGTGGCTCAATGGATAGAACACTGGCCTGGACTCAGGAGTACCTGAATTCAAATCCAGTCTCAGACACTTAATAATTACCTAGCTGTGTGGCCTTGGGCAAGCCACTTAATCCCACTGCCTTGCAAAAAAAAAAAAAACTAAAAAAAGAAAAAGAAAAGTCTGAATATCTTACCCTTAGAATGTTGATGCAAAGCAGTAAGTAGGAGGGGAAAAAAAGAGGAGGGGCAGAGAGAGAGGCCAGAAATGAGAAAGATTATAATAATAAACCACTTCACATTTCTTAATCATATCAACCCTATGAGGTAGAAAAAGATAAATATTATTCTACTTGTTTTATAGATACAGAAATAAGGACCTGGAAAAACTAAGATAGAGCTAGTAGTTTTAATCATAACTTGGAGCACAAAAGAGCAGAGTGGGAGAAGGAAAACAAGTGTAAGGAATTACTCTTCAATTGTTACTTCAAGGTTGACCATTGCTTTAATTCATGGTATGATTAACAGCAACATTGTGTGAGGATCAACTCTGATGGACTTAGCTTTTCTCAGCAATACAGTGATCAAAGACAATTCCCAAAGTATTGTGATACAAATTACCATCTATATCCAGAGAAAGAACTATGGAGTTTGAAGTGACAAAACACACTATTTTCACTTTTTCAAATTTGTTTTCTTTTTTTCTTTCTCGTGGTTTTATCCCTTTTGTTCTGATTCTACTTTTACAGCATGACTAATATAGAAATATGTTTAACATGACTGCACCTGTATGACCTATTAGTTTATTGACTCTCTTGAGGAGGGAAGAGAAAAGGGAAGGAGGAAGAAAAATTTGGAACTCAAAATCATACCAAATTAAATGTTACTGTAATCGGTTTAAAAAAATGCTATGAAGTGGGAAAAAACTTCATAATATGATTTGAAAATTTTCAAGACTGACTAATTTCAAGGTTTAGTAACTAGGGAAACACTTCCAATAATTTCATGTCATACCTTGGAATTATTCATGAAGTATATATATTGAGTTTCACCATCATGTATGAAATATAGCAACATCTGAAATAACACCACCAAAGTCTGACTATCTATCTTCCATAGAAAGAGCTGATCAGCTGATCAGCTTTCTGCTGATTAATTTTTTTTAGGGGGAAGAAATTATCTGGCATCTTTATACTGTTTAAAAATGTTCAGTCATGGGGGCGGCTAGGTGGCTTAGTGAATAAAGCACCAGCCTTGGAGTCAGGAGTACCTGGGTTCAAAACCGGTCTCAGACACTTAATAATTACCTAGCTGTGTGACCTTGGGCAAGCCACTTAACCCCATTTGCCTTGCAAAATCGTAAAAAAAAAATGTTCAGTCATTTCAGAAAAGTCTGGAAAGAATTATATGAACTGTTGCTGAGTGACATGAACAGAACCAGGAGAACATTGTACACATTAACAGTAAAACAATGTGAAGATCAACTATGATGGACTTAGCTCTTTTCAGCACTTCAGTGATCAAGAACAATTCTAAAAGATGTGATGGAAAATGCCATCCATGTCCAGACAAAAAATTATAGGGTCTGAAGGCAGACCAAAGCATAGTATTTTTACTTTTTAAAACTTGTTTTATACAAACTAGATGATTTTAATTACATTAAATTAAAAAGCTTTTGCACAGATAAAACCACTGCAACCAAGATCAAAAGAAATGTAGTAAACTGGGAAACAATCTTTACAACTAATGTTTCTGACAAAGGACTCATTTCTAAAATATACAGAGAACTGAGGCATATTAAAAAAAAAACCATTCCCCAGTTGACAAATAGTCAAAGGATACACAAAGGCAATTTACAGACGAGGAGATCAAAGCAATCAATGGTCATATGAAAAATTGTTCTAAATCATTATTTATTAGAGAAATGCAAATTAAAGCATCTCTGAGGTACCACCTCACACCTCTCACACTGGCCAATATGACCAAAAAGGATAATGATCATTGTTGGAAGGGTTGTGGGAAATCTGGGACACTATTACATTGTTGGTGGAGCTGTGAACTCATCCAACCTTTCTGGAAAGAAATTTGAAATTATGCCTAAAGGACAACAAAAATGTGCATACCCTTTGATCCAGCAATACCACTACTGGTTCTATACCCTGAAGAGATGATGAAAAAGGGTAAAAACATCACTTGTACAAAAATATTCATAGCAGCCCTGTTTGTGGTGGCAAAGAATTGGAAATTAAGTAAATGTCCTTCAATTGGGGAATGGCTTAACAAACTGTGGTATATCTATGTCATGGAACACTATTGTTCTATTAGAAATCAGAAGGGACGGGAATCCAGGGAAGCCTGGAGGGATTTGCATGAACTGATGCTGAGTGAGATGAGCAGAACCAGAAAAACACTACACCCTAACAGCAACATGGGGGTGATGATTAACCTTGATGGACACACTTATTTCATCAGAGCAACAATCAGGGACAATTTGGGGCTGTCCATAATGGAGAATACCATCTGTATCCAGATAAAGAACTGTGAAGTTGGAACAAAGTTCAAGGACCATTCCCTTTAATTTAGGGAAAAAAAACCTGGTATCTTATTGTCTGATCTTGCTATCTCTTATACTTTATGTTTCTTCTTTAAGGATATGATTTCTCTCTCATCAGTCAATTTGGATCAATGTACAACATGGAAACAATCGCAAAGACTGACAAATTGCTTTCTGTGGGGGGGGTGGGGGAGGGAAGTAAGATTGGGGGAAAAATTGTAAAACTCAAAATAAGTAAAATTTTAAACTTAAAACTTGTTCTATGCTTTTTTCCCTTTTTCATGGTTTTTCTTCCCTTTAGTTCGATTCTTCTTTCACAACAAAATTGAAATATGTTAAATATGATTGTAGATATAAAAACTATGTCAGATTACTTACTGTCATGGAGAAGGGGAGGGAGGGAGGCAAAAACGAATGTTGAAAACTAACTTTGCATGTTAAAAAAGAAAAAAGTGTTTAGTCATGTCCAACTTTGTGACCCCCATATAGGGTTTTCTTGACAAAGATACTGGAGTACTAGTCATTTCCTTCTCCAGTTCATTTTACAGATGAGGAAACCAAGGCAAAAAAGTTAAGTGATTTGCTTGGGGTCACACAGCTTGTAAGTGTCTGAGGCTGGATTTGAACTCAGGTCTTCAAGATTCCAACTCTGGTCTCTATCCACTTGCCACCTGTCCTCAGCTCCCTTATTTTAGAGTTCTAATTTTAAGGCCAAAATCCCTATCTGATGTGTGAAAATACTTTGAAAATAAGTAGATGCTTATTGAGGACAACCAAATAAATTGCAGTACATGAATATTTTGAATATTACTGTGCCATCAAAAATTATGAAAATGATGAATACAGAGAAGTATGAAAAGATTTTCCACAATCTGATAGATTCTGATGCAGCAAATTAAGCAGACAAGAAAACAATATACACGCTGACAATATAAATTTTTAGCAAAGAACATCCACAAAGCAATCAAGAGAGGGTTGCAAAATTACAAAAATCACTTCAAAGAAAAGATGAAAGATCCACATGACATATAATTTCAGTCTTCTTTGATATGTTAATTAGCTATTTTAATGAGTTCTTTTAACTCTTCCTCTTTTTTTTTCTTTTCTTTAAAAATGTGATGTTAGATAATATAGTGCTCTGGGAAGAAGTGGGAGAGAGATGATGCTGGGAAAAATTTTGATGGTATAAAAATTATAAACCTCAGTAAAAATATTTAAATCAAAAATATTTGAAAACTATGAGTTGAATAGTAATATGTGATTAATTATAATATCATGACCACTTAGATCAAGAAAGTTGGCCCTTTTCTTTCTAGAGTTAAGATTTCTTTAGGATAGGATCATGGGGCAGCTAGGTAGAGAGCAATGGATAGAGCACAGGCCCTGGAGTCGGGAGGACCCAGTTACTTAATAGTTACCTTGTGTGACCTTGGGCAAGTCACTTAACACCAGTTGACTTGTAAAACACAAATAAAAAAGATATAGTCTTCATAAACACAAATCCTATTTAAGTCTTGAATTAAGTACTAGGGGCGGCTAGGTGGCACATCGGATAGAGCACGGGCTCTGGAGTCAGGAGTACCTGAGTTCAAATCCAGCCTCAGACACTTAATAATTACCTACTGTGTGGCCTTGGACAAGCCACTTAACCCCATTGCCTTGCAAAAACTTTAAAAAAAAAGAGTTAAGTACTAGGCATAGACAAAAGCACCTAGTATCTGAGGTGGGGTTTAAATCTAGTTACTCCTGACTCCAAGCCATTTATAACACTCTTTGTACTCTCCCAAGGCAGTAAACATAAAAATGTAAAATTGAAATAGGAATCCGGTCTGGTCTAATTCTCCCTTTAAAGTGCAACCCAGCTGAAACATCTTGAACAACAGTTCTGCACTCAGGAAAAACTGATTTAGAGCAAAATTCTGCTTTTTTGCAGAATATGGCCACGGGAACAAAACAAGTTTTTTTGGAAGAGCATCAAGGAAAACAGCTT
This sequence comes from Macrotis lagotis, assembly GCF_037893015.1. Taxonomy (NCBI): domain Eukaryota; kingdom Metazoa; phylum Chordata; class Mammalia; order Peramelemorphia; family Peramelidae; genus Macrotis; species Macrotis lagotis. The sequence goes on from NC_133665.1 coordinate 68,265,295, forward strand.
CCCTTGATCAAAAACTCTCCCGGAAATCCAGAGGCAAATTTTAAACTGCAAAGGCGAAGTTGCGGGGGAGGGGAACCCAACAAGAACCAAGTGAACCAAAACAAAAGCACCCAGTCCTAAAATTCGAGGGGAAATTCAGACCAACTTGCTCCCAAAAATGGAAAAAAAGAAACGGGGGAGGGAAGGAGATTATGGGTGTGGTAGCTGGACGAATCGACTAAAAACATGATTAGCTTGTTTTATAACCCGGATTTCCAGAAATAGGAGTGCAAAAAAGATTAACCTCTTCAGGAGGAGTGATCATCGCTGAACAACTTTCTCAAAGACAGCATGAAAATGGTTCTAAATGTGCTGGAGAGAGCAAACAGCATCTTGTAAAACTCCAAATCTGGCCTCACCAGCTGGGGAAACCCTGGGCAAACTAGTGTTTGCCTCAGTTTCCTCTTCTGTGAAATGGACTGGAGAAGGAAATGGCAAACCACTCCAGTATCTTTGCTAAGAAAACCGCAAACGAGGTCCTGAAGAACCGTTCACGACTGGGAAAAAAAAAAAAACTGAACCACAGCAAAAAACAAAACCCGCCAAACTTCAGTTTCTTCGTTCCACCTCTCTTCTCTCTCCTCATATAGGGAATTAGGGTCTAAGGGAAGACGTTCCCAGTCAGAGGTTCACAGAAAAGTACATGATTGCAGATCGCAGCGAGTCTCTTCCCCTCCCCCCCCACCTTCACCCCGAGAGCAGCAGAAGCCAATCCCGCGGTCTAGGAGTGCAGGCCGAAATGACAAGGGGTGGCAATCGGGCTAAACAAAGGGATGGGGTGCCCTTTAGATTGAGAGCTGGGAGGGCCCTTGGAGAACTGCAAGTACTTTTCCAGTGGGGAAGGTGTCAAAAGATAGGCCACGGGTCACTAAGGCCCCCCAGAGTGCTGGACCCGAGGCTACACACTAGGGGGGTGGGGGATGAAGGGGGAAAATTCAAAGTTCAGATAAGGCCAGGTCTTTGTCCGGGAGGAACGTGCATTTTATGGGACGATAAGGTGTCAACTCAAAGCCCAAGAGATGCGTCTCTAAGCTAAGTGACCGGGTGGAAGGTTAACAATGGCCACCCTTCTCCCAGATCGGAGAGAGGGCAGCCGCAGCCCCAGTCCCGGTCCCGGTCCCGGCCCCGGCCCCGGCCCCGGCCCCGGCCCCGGCCCCGGCCCAGACTGGGGGTTGCCACTTTTTACAGATTCCTCCCCTGGAAGGCAGGGAGGGGACAGGGCCCCGCGGATCAGACGCTGGACGTGGGGAGGGGAGTCGGAATGCTGAGGATCGGCTCCTCGGGGTGTCCCACCTGTTCCCTTATTCATGTTGTCCCGGAGCAGGTCCCCGCTGGAGAGGTGCTTCAGGGCGAAGTGCTTGATGATGCGCGAGGACACGGTCCCCTTGCCGGAGCCGGGGGGCCCCATGATCACGGCCCGCAGGACGCGCCCGGTCGCCCCCATCTCTGCCGGACAGCCCGAGCGCCCAGCTCCAGGGTAGAACCCAGGGGGGACCTGGCCCCGGGCTCTCCGGCCAGCCTGTGCGTGGGCCCGCCTGCCTCAGCGGCGGCTCCGGGCCATCCGGGCAGCCGGGGCCGCAAGGCTGCGAACAGAATCTCGGGGGACAGCGGCCTGGCCCCCCTGAAGTCCGCGTGTCTCCGATGCAAAGAGTTAGGCCTCCCGGAAGCGCACTGGCCGCCCCGCCCACTGCCCGCCCCACTCCTCTGCCCGCCTTCTCCTCCTCTGCTCTTGGGCGCTCAGCAGACTGGTATGACCCGCAGGGGAGGGAGCCAGAGCCTCCCCCTTCATTCCTTCCCTTCTCTCCTCCCATAGGAACGCTTCTAGCTCTAAAGTTCACCCAGGCTAATCCCCGCCCTCTCATTTTACACAGCAAAAAACTAAGGCCCAGGGAAAGAGTAACTTTGTCCAATGTCAAAAAGGGAAATTCTAATTCAGATCTTGTCTCCTAGTCCAATTCTCTTTCATTCCAAACGATCAGTGTTTTATAGCCCGGATTTCCAGAAATAAGAGCACAAAAAAGAAACAGGGCCAAAGATTTTTCCCTTTATCAGTATCGATCATTTGGGAAGGACCTATTCTTTCTCTTTCCTCTCTTTGGTTGCTGTTTCACCCCTTCTCTTTTGTTATTATCTGAAACTGAATTTGAACACAAGTCCTCCCACCTAGCTGTTGAGCTTGTGTGAGTCACTTAACCCTGATCTCCAGCCATCTGATCCATAGCTGACCACTGGACCCAGATGGCTCCCGAGGAGAGGAGAAAGTGAGCCTGGTGACTCTGCACAGCATCCCCTCACTTAAATCCAATTCATAAGCTTGTCACAGCATCAACTACCTGAGGTCATGGTCTTTTTTTTTTTTAGGTTTTTGCAAGGCAAATGGGGTTAAGTGGCTTACCCAAGGTCACACAGCTGGGTAATTATTAAGTGTCTGAGGCTGGATTTGAACTCAGGTACTCCGGACTCCAGGGCCAGTGCTCTGTCCACAGCACGACCTAGCCACCCCCATGGTCTTTTTTGATAACAAAAGACAAACGTGATTATTTAGAAGAGGGATTGGCTGTAAGAGACATAACAAAGGGTGAAAATTTCAACATGGAAATTGGGGTTATGAAAAGAAAAGTTTCCTAATAGAGGTTTATAAAGTGGAATGGACTTCCTTCTAAGGTAATAAGTTCCCCTTTCCTGGAGGTGTTCAAGCAAAGGCCAGCAGTCCACTTTGTATAGGTTGTAGAAAGGATTATTATTCTGGGAGTACTCATTGGAGGCAAAGAGGTTGTACAGAGGAATATCCAGCCTGGAGTCATGAAGTATCTTTGTGAGTTCAAATTCAGCCTCCCACACTGAGCATCACTTCATCCTGTTTTGCTCAGTTCCTCAGCTATAAAATGAACTGGAGAATAAAATGGCAAATTATGTCAGGATCTTTGCCAGAAAAAGCCTCAAAGAGTCAGACACTGCTGAAAAACAATACCAAACAACAACAGTATTCTTTAGTCCAGTTGGCCTCTGAGTTCCCTTGCAACTCTGAAAATTAGGTGATTCTGTGATTGTTCCCCACTTCCTTCAATACATCCAGGGGAATCTGGAATCTGGATGTTTGCTCTTATGGTGCAGACTGCAATTTATCTATGCTGTTTTATTCTGTGAACCTATTGTATATGCTCTTCCATAGAAATGATTCCATCCAAAATGAGAAAGGCTTTTCTTCAGATTTTTTAAAATTACATGGTACTTAGCAACACTTGGACTCTTGTTTCATAATAAAAATATTTCTCTTAGATGATATTTTTATGATACAAATATACTCTTTTCAGGCTACTTCTAACCACTATACATATCTCCATTGTCCTTCATTACATTAAAAAATGTTCTTTTCCTCTTATTTTCATTTTAATCCCTTCCCAAACATAGTACTTCAGAATGTCAGAACTGACAGGGCTACTTAAGATCATCCAGTAATAGGATCATAGATTTGGAGTTGGAGAGATCTCAGACATCATCCTGTGCAACCCCCTTTGTTTTTTGGATAAAAGTGAAATTCACAAACCTTAAAAAATTTGCTCAGGGTCACATAGGTAGTACATGGCAGATTGGATTTGAAAAAGGCCCTCTAAATCCAAATCCAACTTCATTTCTGCCATATCATGACATTCTCATTTTATAGAAGAGGAAACATAACTCCAGAAAAGGGAAGGGACTAACTAGAGGTCAGCACCTTGGCCAAATACAGTGAAGAAGTTGAGGATTAAGACCCGAGTCAGCACTATGGCAAGATCCACTGATGATTCAGCTGCCACGATTCTGGGCATAGGTGAGAGTGTATAGTAGGGCATATACAGAAGAGAAAGAGGATTTCTGTCATTCATATTCACCCACTACCATTGTGAAGCCTTTATAAGAGCTATGTTTTTGCTCAGAAAGTTGCTCAGAGCTGGGTGAGCCCAGAAGGAAATTGGGAGAAGAAAAAGGGAAGGGAAACACTCCTTAACCATCAACCAACAGGGAAGAGGATCTATATGGGGCGGGGGGGGGGGGGGGGGGGGTGCATCAGAGAAATACAGGGAATTTACATATACCTTTGAGATTAGGAACTCCTCAAGAATCTCTGCTTTGTTTTTCCTTCTCTTAATAATGATGATGATGATGATGATGATGACAGAGGTAGCTAGGTGGTGCAATGGATAAAGCACTGGGTTTAAGGCAGGAAGACCAGTACAAATCTGACTTAGCTATAGGACTCTGGACAAATCATTTAAATTCTGTTTTCCTTGGTTTGCTCAACTATTTTAAAAAAATGGGAGCAATAAAGAACCTGGGTTGTTGTGTGGATCAAAAGAGATATTTTTTAAAAACCACTTAGCAAAGAACATTGTAGCTAATTAATAAATGCTTGTTTCCTTTCTTCCTAAAACTTTTCATCTGCACTTTACCTGCTTGCAAGTAGAAAGTTAGATTCAGCTACAAGTCAAAAGAAGCAAGAAAATATTTACAAATGTTTTTGTTACTTTGGTTTTTTGAGTCAGATGGGACGAAAGGATTTCTTGTGAAACAGTGGTCAAGCCCCAAGATTTCTATCTCTGTAATTAATGTCTCTTGCATTCATCCCCTCTTTTTCTGTTCTATGAGTCTATTACCACTTATTGGGACTGCCACAGTAGCAATCTAAAAAGACTTTGTCTCCCTACTTCTAATCTTCCCTAAGCATATATAAATCATTCAGTGTCATTTCACTGATCAAAGTCCCTACAAGGACTTGATATGCCAAGTAAAGTTACCCTTTCTTAGTATGGCACATATCAAGGCCTCCACAATATGATACCATCCCACTTTCCATATTTCTTATATTTCTTTCCATGTGTTCCAGGGAAAAAAAATAGACTATTCTGAACTCTAGCACACCAAATTTCCCAACTCCGTGCCTTTGCCCATGAATCTCTCTAGGCATGAAATTACCTATCCTCTATTATTTCACATCATCAAATCCTATCCAGTCTCTTCCAGGTTCTCCAGGAAATCTCCCCTGATTCTCCCTACTGGTGAGCATCTCTCACCACCACCAAGAGTATTTTCTTTGTATTTCTATTGTCCATCAATCATCCAACAAATATTTTATTATACCTCATATTATATTCTGAGCACTGTGCTAAGTGCTAAGGACAAAAATACAAAGAATAAAACAATTAAATGCAATGGTGCTGACAAGAAATGCAAAAAAGATAAAAAATGGAAACCTACATTGAAACCCATAAAGTAGAAATGCAAGAAGTACTTGCAGATGTGATCTGCGGCATCCAAGAAATACTTCAAAAGATGTAATAAGAGCTATAATGAAAAAAAATGAGATGAATGTGATTCTACAAAAGAAGATCCAGGAAAGAGAATATATATATAAAAGCAATAAATCAAGACATAAAGCAGTATATGCAAAAAGACAAAGGAGCTGCACTAAATGAAGCAACAATATATACAAGAGAATTAAGAGACTAAAAAAATAGACAACTTTAAAAGAGTAACAATTGCCTCTGAGTTTTACAATGAGAACCACTTATTGGAAAGGCACTAACTATTTCAATTAGGGTTAAAATCAAGATCATTATTTATTTCACTAAATGTTTGTCATGTCCCAGAAGTCATAGAGCACTAAGACTTTTGGACACTCTGTATAGATCCAAGAACCATCGACTTTTGTACAATAAACATTGGTGAGATTACAGACACACACAGATAGAGACAAGAGACAGAGGAGAGGGAAGGGAAGAGAGAAAGAAAAAGGGAAGGGAGGGGAGTGGAGGAAAGAGGGAAGGAAAGGGAGAGGAGAGAACCAGAACAAAGCACTGGGAAACATTCATACTTAAAGGAAATTATAGTAATGATGAGCTAGCAAAGTTCTCCTGAGGAGAACTCAGATGGTAATAGAAAGAGAACAAGGATAGTGGGGTTGGGGTTTTTTTTTATTATTCTGAACTTAAATACATGCTCAAAAAAAGAAATAGAATACTTCCATAGATGCAACTGAATACAAAGAGAGGATGGTATAGGAAACCATGATTAGTCAATCAATCAATCAATAAACATTTATGTGTATCAGGCCCTGTACTAAGCATTTGGGATACCAAAAATGAACAAGAGACAGTCTTTTGCCCTAAAGGAGCTTACAATATTTTTTGGGACAGGGGAAGAATATATAAACCATTATTTAAAAGGAAGATATAGAATATATAGGCAGTTAACTGAGAGAAGGCACTCGAATTAAGAAGGATTGCTGAGAGTTTCTGGTAGAAGGTGAGATTTTTACTTGACATTTAAAGGAAGCCAGGGAGATCAGTGGTTAGAGCAGAAGAAGGAGGAGGGCTCCAAACATTAAGGGACAACCAGAGAAAATGTTTAGAGCTGAGAGATGGACTTCCTTGTTCATGGAATAACCTGGAGGTCAGTGTTACTAGACCTAAAGAGTAAGTATCAGAGAATAATGTGTAAGAAGATTGGAAATGTAGTTGGAGGCTAGGATTTAAAGGACTTTAAATAGAGCATGTTGTATTTAGTCCTGGAAGCATAAGGGAGTCATTAGAACTTACAGAGTGGGGGAAGGAGATTCCATGATCTGACCTCTAATTTAGGAAATAAATCACTTTGGTGACTGAAAGGAGGAACAATTAGTGATAGGAGAGACTGGAAGTAGGGACACCCACCAGCAGATTATTGCAATAGGATAGGTATGAGGAGATAAAGGTTTGTACCAGGGTGCTGGTGGTATCAGAGGAGAGAAAGAAACTTATTCAAGAGATATTGCAAAGGTGAAAATCACGAGTCTTGGTAACATTGAATATGAGGTCTGACAGATAGTAAGGAATCCAGGATAACTCCTAAGGACATCCACTTTGACATGTCTAAAAGGCAGGTCCATTCTGCTTGCTTACAAAAAAAAAAAGGAAATATAAAGGACTGTGATTCTAGCCAATACTTTCAGAAGTGTCCTGTTTGTGCTTCTTTTTGTATTTCCTTCTGTTCCCTTTCTTGTAGTTTTAAAAAATTATTTCAATACTCCCCTCCCTTTTTGACATTATTGTTACCTCCTTCCTCCCAGCTCTAAGTTAAAACTGACAGAGAAATAAAAACAAACCCTTGTAACAGATAACCATGGCAAAGTAAAACAAATACCTGTAGTTCTCCAGTGTTCCCCAGGGAATCTTTTTGAATTTGTTGGGAGGTAAGTAACATGCTTCATTAGAGACATTTTTATAGCATTTTATTACATTCTTTCCTCATAATATTCCAGTAAGTTTAGATAGACATCCAACCATTAACACTCTCTCTTGCAATCAGGTCACCCAATAAGTTCTAGATCTATTAGGATAAGAATATGTGGCTCTTCTGTCCCTTTCCATACAATTCCATAAACCAAAGACACAAGCCCCTTTTAAAGAACTGCAATCAATTAACAAATATTCATTTAAGGCAAAGCACCAGGGTCTAGCCTATCGTATATACCAGGTGAGAAAAATGATATTATTGCTTTGCTCCCAATCAAATGTTTGCTACTTTTAGAAAATAGCTACTTTATGAATAGATGTTTGCTACTTTTTAAATTTTTCATCCCCCCCCCCCAACATACACACAGAAGTACACTCTCTACAAATCACTAGAATAGGGAGGTCCAGTGGTAGGACAAAAGTTAAGATGATCTGTGATGGCCCAGGATGCTGTAGATGACCATGGGGTCTTTAATGTCTCACCAAGCCCTGAGCAGTCCACATAGCATCTGCTCCAATCACCTTCATGACTGTTGGAACAAACTGATCTCATCAGCCCATTCTGCCAAGGCCTGTCTTCATATGCTTTACATGCTTGGAATAGACATCTCCCTAAGCTGAGGTCTCTCAGTTACCCTCAACAAAGTTTAACAGTTTCACCTGGATGAGGTCACTTCACCTGCCACAGCTTCTTGGAGTTGAAGGTAAAAGTCCGATGAAAGTGAATCCCAAAGATGGATGAGCAACCCTGCAAAGGGCTAGGCAAGTCCTTACACCAAAGGTACTAATTCTCTCGGAACACCCCTCCCCCCATACCCCTGCTACCTCTTACTGAGATCTATAAAGACCAGAATATAGCTAAGTCTAGTACCAGATCTCAACTCCACCAGAAACTTTTAATTTAGTTGGAAAAAGATAAAATGTATTAGAATAGAATAGAAAAAGATAAAATATATTAGAACAGAATCGAATGTATTAGAAAATGTATTAGAGGAGCAGCTAGGTGGCGTAGTGGATAAAGCACCAGCCCTGAAGTCAGGAGTACCTGGGTTCAAATCCGGTCTCAGACACTTAATAATTGCCTAGCTGTGTGACCTTGGGCAAGCCACTTAACCCCGTTTGCCTTGCAAAAACTTAAAAACAACAACAACAAAAAAAAAAACCCAACAGAAAATTTATTAGAATAATACCTTAGAAATGTATTAAAGTATAAAAATACTAGGGAATATGAACTTTAGACCTAGGGTCAGAAACCTCTCTCCATAAAGGGCCCTGAGGTCTACACTGAGAAACGTCATCTACATTACTCATAGCTCCCACTCAAAGTATCTAAGGAAATCAGTTTCTGACACCACCCATTATTCAAGTGCTAACTGCCCTTGCAAGTTCACAGTTCAAAAGAACAACAAACAAGTTTTATTTTTAGAACAAAGAAAGCAAAAAGAGTTCCATCATAGAATTCTTCATAAAAGACACCCTTTGATGGGAAACTTTTCTCAAAAATCTGTATAAAACAGGGATTCTTATTGTGTTCTGTATTCTTAAAAGTATTTTGGTCACTGCATTTCTTTTGTCATCTTATGCACTGAAAAACGTTATTTTGTGAAGGGGTTCTTAGGCTTCACCAGAAGAGGTCCATAATAAATAAAAACTTTAAGACTTAGAGCCTTGATCACTTAACACAGATAATGTGTTCTAAAAAAAGGGACCTAAAAAACAAACAAAAAAACAGTGAAACAACAGCAATATTTTAGGGGTGGCTAGGTGGCATAGTGGATAAAGCACTGGCCCTGGAGTCAGGAGTACCTGGGTTCAAACCCAGCCTCAGACACTTAATAATTACGTAGCTGTGTGGCCTTGGGCAAGCCACTTAACCCCATTTACCTTGCAAAAACCTAAAAAAAAAAAAAGAGTAATGCAATATTGGGCAAGGGCAGCTAGGTGGCAAGGTGGATAGAGTGCCAGACCTGAAGCCATGGGCACTTGAGTTTAAATCCAGCCTCAGACACTTACCAGTTAAGTCACTTAACCCAGTTTGCCTCAGTTTCCTTATCTGTAAAATGAGCTAGAGAAGGAAATGGTGAACTACTCTAGTATCTTTGCCAAGAAAACTCCAAAAGGGGCCATGAAGAGTTGGACCATACTGAAAATGACTGAACAACAGCAAATTTAGAATAGAAGCACCTTGAGAACAGGAGCTGACTTGATTTCTTGTTTTTGTATCCTTGGCACTTAAACATAGGGCTTGATATTTAATATGCACTTAAATTCTTTTTTCAATTACTCATTTATCCATTCATTCATTCATTCATTCATTCATTCATTCAATCAGTCAGCCAGCCAGCTAGACAACCATCCATTCAAGTGAAGCTTCTATTTTTGATAAAGGGAAAATTCAAACTAAAGGTACCTACATATTTCTCAATATTGTCCTCAGCTGCCAATTTGTATAGAAGTTGAATCTCTCTGGTCTTGTAGAAAGTAAGCTCCTTAAGGACAGAAGAGAGTGTTCCATTGTTGTCTTTGTAGCTGCAGCACTAGCTTTTCACATTACAAAGATAAAGACCTGCGATTTCCTTGGTATAAGGAACTATGACAAGGAAGCTTCCTCTACCAATACATTTGGCACCTGCTTTGCAATTTATGTTTTCAGAGCATTGCATAGGCACTCAGATTTTAAGTCACAGCCAGAGATCATACAATCAGAAGGTGTCAGAGTTGGGATTTGAATCCAGGTCTTCCTAACCCTGTGGACATCAATTCAACCAATCATTTACCTTGTACATAGTAGACATTTAATAAGTACATACTGGATTAAATTGAAATTAGATTAGTTTTGTTAAATTTTAGTTAGTAACAAATGATAAGAAAGTGTGATTGAAGTTAAAAAAATGGTAAGATAAAATTAAATGGAACAACTCTTTTTTCATTTTGTATTTTTATTTTTTTGCACTTAATGGTATTGATTTTTTTTCTAAACACATATAAAGATAGTTTTCAATATTCATTTTTTACAAGATTTTGAGTTCCAAATTTTTCTCCCTCCTTCCCTTCTCTCCCTCCTCAACAAGACAGGAAGCAATCTGATACAGGTTATACATATATAATCCTGCTACATATATTTAATGGAATAACTTGTTAACAAATACCTAGAAGAAAAAGGATTATAGTACCATACTTGTCTAAATTATGGGAAAGGGATGTTTTATCAACCAACCAGAAAAAATTATTAGACAAAATTTATGAGTTTGATATTGAACAGGTAAAAATACTATGCCCAACAAAAATAATACCTAAAAATGGTAAACAACATATCTAAATTCTAAAGAACTTTAGAGTTTATCTGGTTTCAGTTCTTTCATTTGACAGATAAAGAAACTGAGAACCAGAAAGATGGCATGATATATATAAGATCATATAGATGATAAAAGGTCAAGCCTGGACTTGAACATTTGGCTATAAATTCAATGCTGGTTCCACTATACAAACACTACATACCCTTTTGTAGTTAAAGAATGGTATTGAGGTCAAAACTTTGACAATGAATATACCAAATAAAATCTGAAGGAACTGATATGTATCTATAATAAACACTACCAAATAAAGCAGTTATCTAAGGATTGAGATAATTTCCATAAGAGAAAATACAACCTTTTCAAAATAATACAAATTTTACTGATGTCTTTTGTTTTTATATTGCATCATTATTCCACCAGTCCCTCAAACAGGACCCTCCCTTGTAATCAAGAAAAACAATTAAGCAAAAACTTCCAATACAGTAACCACAAGGGGCAGCCTAGTACTGTGGAAAGATTCAGGCCCTGAAGTCAGACTGCTTAAACATAGCCCTTTATTAAAGGCAGATTCAGATTGCTTCCCTGGGAATAATACTTCAATTATACAAGGTACAGGTCAGACTGGTTCTGGTTTCCAAAACTCAAGAGAAATGTAGAGACTTTGGAGAGATTTCAAAAAAGGAAATATAGGAGCAATTAAAGGAGTGGAAAGAAGAAAGGTTTAGTCCTTAGGGAGAAGAAACCCAGGGGGCAGGGGTAATTTAACAAGTCTAAATAAATGTGGGACTCCTACCAAAATAATAGTAGCCAGCTGCTTTGTATTTCCTCTTAACAGAAAAAGAAGGAAGAACTTGGTTTGAGTTAATTGAGTTAATTCAATTGAGTTAAGTCAAATGAGTTAATTCAACACAAAATGTGTCTATCATATACAATCACTTTGGTTCAAGAGATAGGTAAAAAAATTTCCAAACTCTACCATATAGTCCCTACCTTCTGAGAGATGACAGTCTATGGAAGGGATATCATATGTATACAAGTAAATAAATATAAAATATATAAAAAGTCATTTCCAATGGATAAGAGAATTAAAACTAGGAAAAAAAACAAATTTCATTTTTAATGCTATTTTTCCAATATACATGTAAAAATGTTCTTAAAAACTTTAATTCCAAATTTTCTCTTTCTCCTTTCCCCTCCCTGAGATAAAAAGTAATTTGATATAGATTGTACATTATACATTTCTATATTTAGTTTCATGTTGTAAAAGAAAACACAGACCAAAAATACAAAACCAAATACCATGGGGAAAAAATACAGAAAGTGAAAAGCAGTGTGTCAGTCTATGTTCAGACTCCATAAGTTGTTTCTCTGGAAATGGATGGTATTTTTCATCATAAGTCCTTTGAAATTGTCTTAGATGATTGTATTGCTGAGAATACTGAAGTCAGTCACAGTTGATCATCATCTAGGATTGCTGTCACTGTGTATATAATTCTCCTGGTTCTTCTCACTTCATTTTTCAGCAAAGTCTTCATGTAGATGAGAAAGAAATACATTAATTTGCAGCATGAAGAGAAACATTTGTAAAAGCAACAATATGTCAAAATGTTAAAAACAATAAAAATAAACATAATTGGTATTTTAAAGTTCACAAAGCACCATATATTTATGTATGTATACATCTTACATCTATGTATCTAGCTAGCTATCTAATTTCATTTGATCCTCACTAGAATGTCTGATAAGGAGAGTATGTATTATAATTACTTCCTATTTTACAGATAAGAAAATTGAGACTCAAAGAGATTAAAGACCTTATCCAGCGTTGTATGATAAAATGTCAGAGGAGAGATTTCAACATCTAGTGACTCCAGAATTCCTACTTTTTCCATCATAGTACTTAGTTTAAATCAGATAACCGATTATACTTGTGTAACCTATATCAAATTACTTGCCCAATCAATGAGAGGGGAAGGGAGGAAGAGAGGGAGAGAATTTGGAATTTAAAAAAAATTTTTTAAATGAATGTATGGAATTGTTTTTACATGTAATTGGGAAAAAAATAAAATATTATAAATTAAATAGTATAGGGGGAAAGTTTTCCTGATAATAAGAGCTGAATCACAAATCTTCCCCATAAGAGTTGGCAAATTTTGTAATAACTAATAGAAAGAGGTTGTAGAATTCTGAAATTAAGGAAATTCCTGTCTAAAGAAGGAAGGAGGTAAAGATAGACTAAAAGACTTTTCACATTTCCTCAAAAGAGAACTGTGGTAGGCTCTTTCAAGGAAACTGTCCCAGAATCATTGAAGAGGTAGAAGGGATTTCAAAGATATTCTAATCCAATTCATACTTAAAAGGAATTTCCACTGGAATAACTAGGCAAGTGATCATTCAGCATGTGATTGCAGAACTCATCCCCTGCTACGTTCAGAGTACTAAGGGAAGTATAAATGTGTATTCCTTTATTTTTCAAATTTATTTTTAATTAGTTAATCAATTTATTTTCCTTCTTTCCAACTGTCCCTTCACCCAGAAAAGAAAAAAGAATAACAAAATCCTTACAACAAATATGCAAAATTAAGTCAAATAAATTCTTCATGTTGACTAAATCCAAAAATGTGTCTTATTCTAGACATTTGTTCAGTACATAACCTTTCTGTCATATCAGAAAGTAGGCAGCAATTTTCATCATTGGTCTCTGAATCACAGTTGATCATGAGTTCTGAAGTCTGTCAAAGTCCTTCATTTTCAGATGTTGCTGTTTTCTCCTGGTTTTGCTGACTTAATTCTGAATGAGTTGTGACAAATTTTCCCACATTTTTCTGAAATTATTCCCTTTAATGTTTCTTGTGTAACAATATTATTCTATTACATTCATAGCCATAATTTGTTCAGCCAGAACCCAATTGGTGAGTACTCCACCCCCTTACTGCAAGATTCTAGAGAACAAGGACCATGTTTTAATCCACATTTTGTAGTTCCCACAGTGCTTATCATAGTATTCAGCATATAGTAGGCTTAATAAAGATTTTATGCAGACATGCACATACACACACAAATACACATACATACACATACCTGGCATGTGTATAAATATATCATATATGCATGCATAATGTTGCACATAAACAATATATGTATAATATTGTATATATTTATATATATGTATATGTATGTATATATGTGTATATATATATATATATATATATATAAAATACAGATATCTATTTGCCAACCCTCTCATTTTCCACATGAAGAGAAAGGAACCTAGAAAGGTTTAATGATTTATCCACAGTCATATACGGGAATCAGTATTTGAACCTAGGTTTTCTACTTCCAAAAATTTATGCTTTTATATGTATAATATGATAAAATTGATTCCTTGAGGATCCCTACTCAAGATTCTAATCAGTTATTTGTTATTATGTCTTTAGAAGTAATGATTGTTAGTAATTATTTTAATATACTCATTTAATAATACATATTTAGTCAGTCATCTAATTATTCTTAATCTATATTTTCTATAAATTGCACAAGAATATAGATTCTAAAAGGAAGGTCCTATAACAGGCTTCAAATTTTAATATAAGTTCAATACTTATTTATCAGCTTTGGAGCTTACTTGCATAACTGCAAGACTGTTAAGAATGTTCACGTGGACATCTCCACCCTGTTTTACTCAAATTCCATGACTCAAATTCCAACCAACCATGGGGCGGGGCATGGCATAGAAAGTTCCCCCACCCCAAAATGTTCTTGGAGTATATGTTCCAGTACCATTTCCTCTTGCCCAACCTTAGGAGTAGCCCATTCATCTTGTGATCACCTAGTCAGAGGAGGTATTTCCTACCTTGCCCAACCTATGACACTGCTGATACGTTGTTTTGTTTATTCTTGCCTATATAGCATATGTGAACCATTAGAATTATTCTGTATTTAATATAACAGTTCTTGAAAGTTAAAATATTGGGGTCAATAAAAATAGGACCCTGGAAATAGAGAACACCTCATATCATGAGGAAGGTTCAGGGTCCATTTCATTAGTTGGGACCAAGTCCCAAAAGTGCTTTGGTCCAGAGTTCTAAGTTACTCTTCTGGTCATTCAGGGTGAATTTTGTTCCCACATGTAGTTACTTAATTGTAAATTATATACATATATTAATATGCTGCTAATTTGGGGCATTACATAAATATCAAAATTCCCCTACTCAGTGCTAATCTCTGCCAAATCAAATGGATAAAGAAAAAATATTTGATATGAGTCAACAGAGAGTCCCTGGTGTTTATTGAAGAGGAGAGTGATATGGTTGGACTTGCACTTTAGGAAAATCACTTTAGCAGCTGTTTGGAGGATATATTGGAGGGACAGGTACTTGAGGCAAAGAGGTATTAATTCCAAATCAATGATCCAATACTGGAAATAAAAAGGGCAGAAAGTACAGTGGTGGCAGTGTGAGTGAAGAGAAGGAAACACATGTGTCAATTGTTGTAGAGGTAGAAGCAGCAAGATTTGACAGCTATTTGAATATATGGGGGTGAAAGAGACTAAAGGGTTGAGGGTTAACACAAGGTTGTGAACCTGATGACTAGAAAGGTAGTTGTACCCTCTTTGGTAATAGAACTTAGAAGAGAAGTGCGTTTGACTGGAAAGATAATATAATAAGCTCTACAATGCACATTCCTAATTGCTCAACTTAGGAAACTCACTTTAACTCGAATAAAAAGGAGGGAGGGGAAGGGCTCTAATTCACTGCCCTGGAACATTAAACCCATTCTTTGAGAAGTCCCAGGTGATAGGGGAAAGGGAGTAGGTATGCTTTGGAGTATAGGGCAAGGAATTTTCCCAATGGCAATTGCAAAGTTACTACTTTGAGTGCATGGGTAATTTCTCAGGAATCAATGCCCTTCTCAGGCAGTTGAAAGATTGACCAGCAGGGAATGGCACTGAGTAGGGGAATGTTGAGGACCAAGAAAAGATGTTCTTTTGGGGACAGATCCCACAATAACTGATTATTGCAGAGAGAGTGGGATGCCACTTGCTCTGTATTGATTACACCCTTGTTGATTACATATCTCTGCTTCAAGCCATGGTCCTCTAGGTAGCCCCAGGACCCCACTTTAGACATCTGTGATCTTATTCTTTCACATATTTCATAGAATCTCACAATGATAAAGGACCCCAGCCTCAGACACTTACCATCTAGTCCAGCCCATACCTCCTCCTTTACATAATTCTGGCAAGTGGTCATGCTGTTAGCAGTAGACTAGTATTGAAAATAATTTAAGGCTTCCCACTTCCCTGCCTCAAATGAAATGATGATAAAAAAAAGGAGAGAGAAACATGAGCCAATGGCTTCATAGTAGAACAATGTATGGCCTGAGTCACCTAGCCTATCTTTGAAGGGCATACAGTTTTATGTTTTGTTTATTCATTTGTTTATTCAGTTATCAGATCTTTTTTGTTCAGTAATATCACTGAGTATGTGACATAATTTTAAAAATAAATAGCAGTGAATTTAGGAAAGGTTTAAAATAAACTGTGACATTTACTCACAGTGGATAAGTTTTCATTCAAAATTTTACATCACATGGAGTTGTGAGTTAGTATAGCCATTCTGGAAAACAATTTGGAACCATGGCCCAAAATCTATTTAACTGTGCATGTCCTTTGACCCAGAAATCAAAAAAAGAAGGAAAAGAGCTACATGTACAAAATTATTTATAGCAACTCTTTTCATGATGGTAAAGAATTGGAAACTAAGGGGGGTACTCAACAAGCACAAGTACAAGAAATGACTGTTATAACATATGTATATATGTATATATATATATATATATATATATATATATATATATATATATATACACACACCATATATGTAGTTTAGTGTTTTTAGGTGGCACAGTGGATAGAACACTGGTCTTGGAGTCAGGAGGACAGAAGTTCAAATTTGGTCTCAGATATTTGATTTTTAATAGTTGTGTGACCTTGGGCAAGTCACTTAACCCTGATTGCCTCACATCCAGGGCCATCTCCAGATGTCCTGATTCAAATCTAGCTACTGGACCCAGATGGATCTGGAGAAGAAAGTGAGGTTGGTGACTTAGCACAGCAACCTTTACTCAAATACAATATATGTGCTTGGCATGGCATCACCTCCCTGATATCATGATCTTCTTAGAAAATGAAGGACAATCATTATTCATGTGGTTTTACCCTTAGATTTGAGATATATATGTGTAGGTGTGGGATTAATTCATTCATTCTCCAACCATTTATTAAAATACTTATTACATGTAAAATATTTTGGAGGGAGGATACAAATATGATTTAGAATGATCTTTAGTTCTATTCAGTCTCACTACTATTTCCCTATTTCCCATTAACTCCTCTGGGATCCATATTAAGGTATGAAAACTCAACAGAGACTAGATTATCCTAGTTCTGTTTGTAGTTGTTGAGTTGTTCAGTCACATTCAACTCTTTCTGACCCTCTTTTCTGACTTTAGTACTTTGCCATTTCCTTCTTCAACTTATTTTAAAGGTGAAGAAAAAAGTCAAAGGGGTTAAATAAATGACTTTCCCTGAGTCACACAGCTAGTAAGTGTCTGAGACTGGACTTGAATTCAGATCTTCCTGATTCCAGGTCCAGCACTCTATCCACCCAACCATGTAACTTCTCTGAGGCCAAAAGAAATTCTAGTGAAGTTAGTTTTTCCTGATTTTCTCTCTCAGTTAGTACTTAGGATAGTTTTTCTTCTTACTGAGTCATCAATCAATAAGCAATGCCATAATCCAGGAATTGTGCTAAATGATGGGGAAATAAAGAAAGGAAAAAACAGTCCCTATGAAGTATGGGAAATATTGGACAAAGATATGTTTTATAGTTTTTAATCTTCTATACTAATCATGTACCTTCTCCTACTCTCATTCTATTGTTCAACTTATTGAGATGAAATCAATGAACTTTTTATTTGTTTGTTTTTGCAAGGCAATGAGGTTAAGTGACTTGCCCAAAGTCACACAGCTAAGTAATTATGTGTCTGAGATTGGATTTGAACTCAGATCCTCCTCACTCCAAGGCTTGTGCTCTATCCACTGCTGCCACTTAGCCTCCCCCTCTTACCCTCCCAGAAGTCCTATCAACAAAATAAATAATGGTCTTTGCCCTAGCCTGAAAGAATTAAATCTTTGAGCTACTTCTCCTTGTGAATATATCCTTAATTATTTTCTTGGGGCAGTTAAGTGGCATAGTGGATAGAGCACTGACCTGGGAGTCACAGACACTTGATACTTACTAGTTGTTTGACCTTGGTTAAATCATTTAACAATGATTAGCTCGCATCCAGAGCCTTCTATAGTTGTCCTGGTTCATATCTGGCCGCTGATCTCATGTGGCTCTGGAGGAGAAAGTAAGACTGGTGACTTAGCTCAGCATCCCCTCACTGAAATCTGATTCATGTGCTTATCATGATCCCTGATGTCATGGTCTTCTTCAAAAATGAAGGACAAACATCATCAATTTTCTCATCTCTGCTCTCTGAGCTACCCACCCCCATGTACCACGTATAAAACACACCCTTTTCTGAAAAATTTGGGGTCCAAAAACTGGAAGCATCTTATATGGTGATTGTAATTTTTTACTTGCATTTTCTACTTTTTTATGCTTGTTGTCTTTGCTCTCATTGTTTCCCATTTGTTACCTGTATATTACGTTACATTCTGCCTAGAAATGGCTGAGAAAAGATTTTCAAAGTGCTGAATTCAAGTTAAAAGTGATCCAGTTTGAAAAAAGTGAATGGAAATTGTGTTGCTGAATGTAAGTTTGGTCCTCCTCCAACTGAGAACACAAACTGAGACTAGCCATGGGAAGAAGAAACCCTAATGAAAACACCATGGCAGAAGGCCATGAGAGGCAAGTCAGCAAAATGGCCTGATTTAGAGAGGGAATTGAAGAAATGGATTGAAAAGCAAAGGGTCATTGTAATTCCTGTGTCCACAAAGATGGTTCAGCATGAGGCAAGAAGATTTACTGATGAAAAAAGAAGTTGCTGATTTCAGAGGAGGACACAATTGGTGTTTCAGATTCGTGAAATGGAATGGACTAGGCATATGTACATGCACTAGATTTACCCAAAAGATGCCTGAAAGTTATGAGCAGAAGGTCCTTGAATTTCACAATGATAAAATATGAATTCAAGAACTTTATATATCTTTTTTTTCAAATTTTGGGTCCCAAAATTAAAGTGCATCTTATACATGGGAAAATATGGTGCAACCCCCTTAAAAAACTAGTTCACTTTAGCAGTGTCTCTGATAAGGGTATCCTATGCTGGAAAGTATGCCATTGTCTGCCACACCTTACAATCAATTGTAAAGTTATTTTTTTAAAAGATTTTCAGTTTTGAGTTTTACAATTTTTCTCCCAATCTTACTCCCCCCCCCCCCAAAGGAAAGCAATTGTAAAGTTCTTAAGAGAAATGTTCAGGGTGTCCCAGTACTTAGAATATTTAAGGGTTCTATACTTAATTAAATTGGAAGGGACTTTATTTTCCTAGATACTTAGAGGTTTTGAGTACCATGGGGCAGAGGGTGGGAACCTACTTAAAAGTGTTGGACAGAGATTAGGAAATGATTTTATCTTTTTTTTTCATGATTCTTGTTTCTAATTGCACTGAGAACAGGATCAGGCCAAAACAATAGTTTGTTATTTCTGCATTCAGCAACATCTCAGCCATCAAAAATAAAACTCTAACACAAAAGGATGGAAGGAAGACTTCTCTAAAGCATGATTAGGTGGACTGCATTCAGAGCCCCCCAGGGTGCCATGGGAGGAAAGGATGGTTATTCATTCATCCAATAAATGAGGAAGCACAGAATTGGGGGAGAAGGGCACAACTGCTCATTTCTGGGCTAGCATAAGGTCATCGATGGACTGCCCCTGCTCCAAACGCTTCTCCATCTCAATGAGCGACTTCACACCATCCACCACCATCTGTGGAGACATAAAAGACACCACCCACAGCTGCTGTGTCCACACCCCCTGTCCCTCTCTTCTGCAGCCTCAGCTTCTTCAACACCTCACCAAACTTCTCATGCTTGCCCAGGTGAGGAAGTTTGATATGCACACCTGTTCGTAGGCCTGTACCCAGGTTGGAGGGGCATGTCAGGATATAACCCAGGTGAGGATTCCACATGAACTTGTAGTTCTTGGTCTTAAAAAGGGTTTCAATCTGGGTGAGTCCATTGCAGAAGTGTGTGAACACCTCCTTCATGTCCCCCCTCCCCCTTCTGCATAGGAGATGACCCTCATTTGATCCAAACCAAAAAGGTCTTGTTTTCATTGTGCCAAATGCCCCTGCCATCAGGCCAGTCTCAGGCCATGCCAGAGGCCAAGAGGAGTGGGGAGACAGGCTTGTCGAAGAGGAAGTGGTCATCAATCAGCTGCTGCTGTTCCTGTTCAGTCATATTCTTCAAAGCATAGTACTTCTCACTCAGGTCACCTTCCAGGCTAGCCAGGACTTCCACAGAGAGCTTCTCTATGGCCCGGCACTCGCCCCGGCTACGATGTGGGGGCAGGCAGAATCCTCGGATGCTCCGGCCAGTTCGGACATGAGAGCTCAGCACATAGTTGAGATCCAGGTCATCACCACCCTGCAGATTGTCAACGTTAAGATCAGTCTTATGCTCATCTGAAGGCTTGTAGCCTCCATGTCAGTCCTCAATGATAGGATCAAACAGTTCCTTGAACACTTCATAGGACTCTTCATCTCTCCAGCTACAGAGCCCACAGTCATGATGAATGGGTGTCCTGGGTTGTCCACACCGGTCTGGATGACATCGTCCAAAGTGAAGCCGCTGGATGTGGCCTTGTCCTGGAGCTTTTCGTAGAGCTCGAGCGTCAGCACCTTGGCCATGTGGTCGTTGTGCGAGGAGAGGTCGGGGTATTCCTCCTCGGTGGGCGACTTGAGCATGTTGTGGCTATTGGAGAAGGGCATGGCTGGGGACGCCGGGCGGCTGAGGGGGCAGCGGGGCGCGAGGCTGTGGAGATGCTGCTGCGGCCGCTGCGCGGGCCGGGCTAACTCAGCTCCGGCACAGTCACCGAGCCCGAAATGATTTTATCTTAATCCATACTTTAGTTAACAAGGATTTAAATACCTTGGTTGGGTTGCTAAAGCGACAGTGGGAGGGAATGCACCCAATACTGGTTGGGGAGGACCATAGGGCTAAGGTTGGAGTACCAAAGAGATGGAGGGAGAGAGTATACTTACAGGGACTGGACATGAAAACCTCGTGAAAAGATTTTGCTTAGCTTTGGCACTTTGACTACAATTGAGGGAGTATGCCTGGGGGAGGGGTAAAAATGGTTCATGAAATGATTTGACTTTGCATGATGCTTTGGCTCATGAGGATTGTGTATCCATGGAGGTAAGGAGGTAAGTTATAAAGTAGATTATAATTTGATGTGATTCCTGACTATTGAGAAGTGTGTTTCTAATGAGATAGAAGAGGGGAGGATACTTAGTGACTATTAGGCAATGCTGCTTATCAATCAATCAGGTAATCAACCTTTGAGAATAATATTTCTATCAGGTCAGAAAAAAAGGAGTATATTTTGACAAAGGGAATGTAAGTACAAGATAGGGTTAAAACAATAAACACATAAGAAGGATTATACTAGGAAAAGGCTAGGTATTATTGGATAAATAGCACCAGATAAAGAGGCACAAATTATAATAGAGGGGAAAAAAGGAGTGTATGAACACTGAGTAATTCCTGCTCAATAGATTTAACCTAGAGAGGGAATAACATACATTCCCAAATGGGTTCAAAAATCTATCCTACCCTAGGAAAGTAGTGGGGGGGAAGGGAAAGAAGAGGGAAGAAGAAACATAAAAGGAAAGGCAAAAATAAATTTAAAGTTAAAATTTAACAGAAAAGTTAAAGGGGAAAGGGAGCAAAACATTAATGAGAAGGAATAAGAGGAAAAGAAAAAGTATTAATGGGGAAAGATAGCATGGAGGGAAATACAGAACAAATAATCTTAATTGTAAATGTGGATGGAATGAAGTCTCCCATAAAATGGAAGCAGATAACAAAATGAATTAGAAACCAAAATCCTACAGTATGTTGTTTATAAGATCCTGATCTCAAAGTAAAAACAAAAATAGATCTCATTAGAAGGGATAAGGAAGGAAACTACATCTGAAAAGGCACAATAGGCAATGAAGTTATATCATTATCAAACATATATGCACCTAGTCGTATAGTGTCCAAATTCTTAGAGAAGAAACTGAATAAATTACAAGGAAGATAGAGACAGCAAAACTATAATAGAAGGGGACCTCAACCTTCCCCTCTCATAACTAGATAAATCTAACCACAAAAAAAGCTAGAAGGAAGTTAAGAAAGTGACTAAAATCTTAGAAAACTTAGATATATAATTAGACCTCTAGAGAAAATTGAATGGGGATAGAAAAGAATAAACCCTTTTCTCTACAGTACATGGCACCTATACCAAAATCCACCATATACTAGGACATTAAAAGCCTTATAATCAAATGCAGAAAGGCAGAAATAATAAATGCACTTTTCATATCATATCATGATGCAATAAAAATTATCTGTAATAATGGGCCATGATACTATTAAACCAAAAATTAATTGGAAACTAAATAGCTTCATTTTAAAAAAATAAGTTGATCAAACAACAAATCATAGAAATATAATCAATCATTTCATCCAAGAAAATGATAACAAATAAGACATTTACCAAAATTAATGAGATGCAGGTAAAGCAGTTTTTAGGGGAAATTTTATATTTCTAAATTCTTATAAGAATAAAATAGTGAAAGAGGAGATTGATGAATTTGGTATGTAAATAAAAAACTATTTTTATAGCTTTTATAGCTTAAAAAATCCCCAATTAAATACCAAATTAGAAATTCTGAAAATCAAAGGAGTATACTATAACAAACACTATGATGAAATTGAAAGCAAGAAAATCATTGGTGATCTAATAAATTAAAACTAAGAGTTGATTTTATGAAAATATCAATAAAAAATCAATAAAACCTTTGGTTAATCTAATTAAAAAAAAGAATACTAAATTAGCAATATCAAAAATGAAAAGGATGAACTCAGCACCAATGAGGAGGAAATTAAAGCAATCATTTGGAGAAAAAGAAGTTGAAGAAATCATCAATAAACTGCCTAAGAAAAGTCTCCAGGTCCAGATGGATTTACAAGAGAATTTTATCAAACATTTAAGGGACAATTAATTCCAATTCTCCATAAACTATTTTTAAAAATAGGAGCAGTTCTGACAAATTCTTTTTATGATAACAATATGATACTGATATCTAAACTGGAAAGAGTTAAAACAGAAAATTATAGACCAATCTCCCTAGTGAATATTGATGCAAAAAAATTTAAACAAGATTTTAGCAAAGAGATTACAGCAAGTACTAGGATAATACATCACAATCAGGTAGAATTTATACCAGGTAGGCAGGGATGATTCAATATTAGGAAAACACAACACAATTGAACATATCAATAACAAAACTAACAGAAATCATAATTATTTCAATAGATGCTGAAAAAGCCTTTGACAAAATATGACAACATCCTATGAAAAATTCTAGAGAGTATAGGAATAAATGGAGTTTTCCTTAAAAAAATAAGCAATAACTATCTAAAACCATCAACAAATATTATATATAATGGGGATTAACTAGGAGCATTTCCAGTAAGATCAGGAGTGAAAGAAGGATGTTCATTATTACCACTACTATTCAATATAGTTTTAGAAATATTAGCTTTAGCAATAAGAGAAGGAAAAGAAATTGAAGGAATTGGAATTGACAATGAGTAAGCAAAGTTTTCACTCTTCACAAATGGTATGATGGTATACTTAGAGAATGCCAGAAAAATCATCTAAAAAACCACTTGAAACAATGAACAAATTAAGGATATATTATAATATAAATATGCCCACATAAATCATCAGCATTTCTATATATGAACAACAAAGCCTAAGGGCAAGAGATAAAAAAAGAGAAATATCATTTATTTTTTTCCAGTCATCAGTTGGTCAGTATTCTTAGATTTTTTTAATTTTTATTAAAGATATTATTTGAGTTTTACAATTTTCCCTCAATCTTGCTTCCCTCCCCCCATCCCACCCCACAGATAGCACTCCATCAGTCTTTACTTTGTTTCCATGTTGTACCTTGATCCAAATTGGGTGTGATGAGAGAGAAATCATATCCTTAAAGAGAACAGAATTCTCAGAGGTAACCAGATCAGACAATAAGACATCTGTTTTGTTTTTTTTTTTCCGAATTAAAGGGAATAGTCTTTGTACTTTGTTCAAACTCCACAGCTCCTTATCTGGATACAGATGGTCCTCTCCTTTGCAGACAGCCCAAAATTGTTCCCAATTGTTGCACTGATGGAATGAGCAAGTCCTTCAAGATTGATCATCTCTCCCATGTTTCTGTTAGGGTATGCAGTGTTTTTCTGGTTCTGCTCATCTCACTCAGCATCAGTTCATGCAAATCCCTCCAGGTTTCCCTGAAATCCCGTCCCTCCTGGTTTCTAATAGAATAGTGTTCCATGACATACATATACCACAGTTTGCTAAGCCATTCCCCAACTGAAGGACATTTACTTAATTTCCAATTCTTTGCCACCACAAACAGGGCTGCTATAAATATTTTTGTACAAGTAATGTTTTTACTCTTTTTCCTCATCTCTTCAGGGTATAGACCCAGTAGTGGTATTGCTGGGTCAAAGGGTATGCACATTTTTGTTGCCCTTTGGGCATAGTTCCAAATAGCTCTCCAGAAGGGTTGGATGAGTTCACAGCTCCACCAACAGTGTAATAGTGTCCCAAATTTCCCACAACCCTTCCAACAATGATCATTATCCTTCCTGGTCATACTGGCCAGTCTGAGAGGTGTGAGGTGGTACCTCAGCGAAGCTTTAATTTGCATTTCTCTAATAATTAATGATTTAGAGCATTTTTTCATATGGCTATGGATTGCTTTGATCTGAGAAATATCATTTAAAGTAATTGCAGACAATATAAAATACTTGGGAATCTACCACCCAAGACAAACCCAGAAACCGTATGAACATGATTATAAAACACTTCTCCCGCAAATAATGTCAGATCTAAATAACTGGAAAATGTCAATTGCTCATGGTTAGGTGGAACTGATTAATAAAAATGACAATTCTACTCAAATTAAACTACTATTTAGTGCCATACCAATCAAACTATCAAATAACTATTTTACTGAGCTTGAAAAAAAATAACAAAATTCATCTGGAGCATCAAAATGTCAAGAATATTAAGGGAACTGGAAAATAGTGTAGAGGAAGGTGGGCTAGCTCTAACAGATTTAAAACTATATTATAAAATGGCAGTCATCAAAAGTGCCTGGAACTGGTTAAGAAATAGAATAATGGACCAGTAGATTAGGAAAGGTACAAAAGAAACAGTAGTAAATGACTATGTAATATATTATTTGACAAGCTCAGAGACATTAGCTTCTGGGATAAGAACTCACTATTTGAGAAAAATAGTTGGGAAAACTGAAAAATAGTATGGCAAAAACTAAGCATAGACCCACATCTTACATCCTATCCCAAAATAAGGTTAAAAATGAGAACAGGATTTAGATTTTATGTCTAAATTGTCCTTTATGGGTGATACCATAGACCAATCAACAGGTCAAGAAAAACTCTGTCAGATCTATGGAATGGGAAGAAATTTATAACTAAAGAAGAATTAAAGTGCATTATGAATTATAAAATGGAAGGTTTTGACAATAGTAATTTTTTTACAATATTAAATTAAAAAGGTTCTCCCCTAATAAAACCAATGCTGCCAAGATTAGAAGGAAAACAGAAAGCTGGGAAATAATTTTCACAGCTAGGGGTTCTGATAAAGGTCTCATTTCTAAATATATAGAGAAGTGAATCAAATTTATAAGATTATATGTCATTCTCCAATTGATAAATGGTCAAAGGAAATGAACAGACAGTTTTCAAATGAAGAAATTAAAAGTATATAATCATATGAAAAAATGCTCCAAATCATTATTGATTGGAGAAATGCAAATTTAAACAACTATACCTACATTAATATATACCTCATAAATAAAAAAAATACCAACTCACACCTATCAGATTGATTAAGATGTCAAGAAGGGAAAAAGATCAAAGCTGGTGAAGTTGTGGTAGATTAGCCTATTAATTTATTGGTGATGGAGTTGTAACTAATCCAGCCATTCTTCAGAACAATATGGAACTATGCCCAAAGAATATACCCCTTTGACCCATTAAAACCAATACTAATCTTATATCCAAAAGAACTCATAAAAAATAGCAAAAGTCCAATATTCCAAAATATTCATGGCAGTTCTTTTTGTAGAGGCAAAGAATTGGAAATTGAGGGGATGCCCATCGATTGGGGAACGACTGAACAAGTTATGGTATATGAATGTTATGGAGTACTATTGTTCTATAAGAAATCATGAATGGTTGAACTCTAGAGAAGCATGGAATAACATAAGATCTGATGCTGAGTGAAGGGAGCAGAACCAAAAGAACATTGTGCTCATTAACAATAATATTGGGAGTTGATCAACTTTGATGGATGTAGCTCCTCTCAGCAATTCAGAAAGCTAGGACAACCCTGGTAGACCTGTTTTGGACATACCATCCATATCCAGATGGAGGAAAAAACAAAGCAAGACAAAATAAACTACAGAATCTGAATAAACTCTATGTTCACTTTTTTTTAAAATTTTTCTTATGATTCTCCTTCCTAATTCATGGCTTTCTCTCTTTTCCCCTTTGTCCTAATTTCTAAACAGAAAATGATAATATATTAAACACAAATTTACATGGACAATGTTCAGTAGGCTCTTCACCCCTGAAAGGGAGGGAGGTAGGAAGGGTGGGTAGAAGAAAATTGTGTAACTTATAGATATGCATGTGGATGAAATTTGAAAAAACATTCATAACATATTGAAAAAATAAAATAAAATATCCATTAGAAAACCTCGCTCATTCCTCAGTTGTGCTGCTCAGCATTCTCTGGAGGGCAACCCACTCTGCAGAAGCATGATCCCCCCCAAACTCTCCTTCCGCTATTCTCTTTCTTACTGTTTATACCCTGATGATTTATTTTTCCATTGGTATGCTAGCCCACTTTTAAGTGTCATCCCCAAAAAAACTTTTCATACTTCTATACCTTTCTTTTTTTTATTTTTAGTTTTTTTGCAAGGCAATTGGGTTAAATGGCTTGCCCAAGGCCACACAGCTAGGTAATTATTAATTATTACTGCACCACCTAGCTGCCCCTTTCTGTACCTTTCTTACTGCTCAACCTTTCATATTGCTTTTGTTTAGGAATCAGTAGTTTTCTGCCCTTTAGTCTTTCTTTCCTTTTAGCTCATAGCAATATTTATTTTTTTGTCCCTAAAATTCTTTCTGGGGCAGTCAGTCTTTACTTTCTTGTTCTTGCTCTGAATCTTTGGCCAGCTACAATTTTCCCCAGCAAAACCTATTCTCCAGGAGCTCACATATTCAAACATGTACATGTATATATACATGTACATATAAAATATATACAGGGAGGTGAAAAGTAATCTTAGAGGGAAGGTATTAGCATTAAAGGGAACCAGAAAAGGCTTCTCAAAGAAAATGGGGTTTTAGCTGAGACAAAGGAAGCTGGGAGGGAGAAAAGAGGAAGCATTCCAAACATAGGGACAGCCAGTGAAAATGCAGAGTTGAAAGATGGAATTTCATGTGTGAGGAAAAGCAAAGAAAAGGTACTATCACTACATCATAGAAAACCTAGAAAACTGTAAAATATGAGAGAAGGAAAGGTTATGAAGGACTTTCAAAACCAAATGGAAGATTTTTATATTGGATCTTGGAGGTAACAGGGAGCCACTAAAGCTATGGTGGGAGAAGGATGTGACATGGTCAGATTTGTCCTTTAGAAAGATCATATATAGGGCAGCTAGGCGGCGTAGTGGATAAAGCACC
Source organism: Macrotis lagotis (assembly GCF_037893015.1). Taxonomy (NCBI): domain Eukaryota; kingdom Metazoa; phylum Chordata; class Mammalia; order Peramelemorphia; family Peramelidae; genus Macrotis; species Macrotis lagotis. Next base: position 68,292,954 of record NC_133665.1, read on the forward strand.
AGCCTTGGAGTCAGGAGTACCTGGGTTCAAATCTGGTCTCAGACACTTAATAATTACCTAGCTGTGTGGCCTTGGACAAGCCACTTAACCCCACTTGCCTTGCAAAAACCTAAAAAAAAATGATTTCATTATATTGGGGCGGCTAGGTGGCACAGTGGATAGAGCACTGGCCTTGGAGTCAAGAGTCCCTGGGTTCAAATCCCACCTCAGACACTTAATAATTACCTAGCCGTGTGGCCTTGGGCAAGCCACTTAGCCCCATTGCCTTGAAAAAATCTAAAAAAAAAAAAAGATCATATATTAATAATAACTAGCATTTTTATAGTAAGGCAGTGGTGTCAAAATCAAATAGAAACACCTCTTTGCAAGCTAAAATTGACTTTTAAAATCATACTTTGACACTATCACTGTTGTATTTTCATTTATTTTGTTAAACAGATTCACAATTATATTTTAATTTGATTCATAGTTGTATCTGGGAGGTTTATAAAGTACTTTATATATGTTATATGATTTGATCCTCACAACAAACCCATGAAGGAAGTTTTACCAATTTTTACTAATGAAGAACTTGAGGCAGAGAAAAGTCAAGTAACTTGCCCAGGACATGCTTGTTAGTAAACATCTGAGATAAAATTTAAACTCATATGTTCCTGTCTCCAAGTCCAATACATTATGTATTCATTCACCTACTCCAATGAAGTTACCTTTTCTTTGATGGTCTATTAAAGCAGAATTTTTTTTTAAAATAAATTTTACAATTTTTTACAATTTTACAAATTTTATAATTTTACAAATTTTACAATTTTCCCCCAAATCTCACTTCCCTCCCCCCACCCCCATGGAAGACAGTCTATTAGTCTTTACATTGCTTCCATGCTATACATTGATCTAAGTTGAATGTGTTGAGAAAGAGATCATATCCTTATAAAAAAAAATAAAACATAAGAGACAGCAAAATTACATAAGATAACTTTTTAAAAAATTAAAGGTAATAGTCTTTGGTCTTTGTTCAAACCCCACAATTCTTTCTCTGGATACAGATAGTATTCTCCATCGCAGATACCCCAAAATTGTCCTTGATTTTTGCACTGATGGAATATGCAAGTCCATTAAGGTTGATTGATCATCACCCCCATGTTGCTGTTATGGTGTATCAAGGAGAATTTTAAGCAAGCACTGCCAATCCTTAATAAAATTATGAATTGACCAAAGATTTTAGGTTCAGTGAAAAGAAAGTTGGATTGGGAGTCCGAGGTCATGGGCTCAGGTTCTGGTCCTGGACCTCAGGTCCCCCAGCTGTAAAATGATGAGCTGGACTACAAGACAGCTAAGGTCCTATTCAAATAAGACTGCCTTGAGGACAGCCTCTACTCTTGATCAGTACCTTCTCCCAATTTCTTCTCAGTTCTATAGCAGAATCAGACACCTACCAAGCTCGTTAGCTAACACATTGCATGGAACTTGCCCATTCCAAAAGCTGAAATTACATACATGATTGATTTATAATGGAAACTACAGGTTTTGGAGTCAGAGGACTTGGGTTCAAGTTCTTCCTCTGCTTTTTTCTTTTTCTTTTTCTGTTTTTCTGCAAGGCAGTGAGTTTAAGTGACTTGTCCAAGGTCACACAGCTAGGTAATTATTTAGTGTCTGAGGTCACATTTGAACTCAGGTCCTCTGGACTCCAGGACTGGTGTTCTATCCACTTCATCACTTAAGCTGCCCCTCAAGTTCTTCCTCTGATACCTCCTCCATGACATGAAATAATTTGTTTAATCATATTAAGATCCAGTTTCCTTATTTGAAAAGTGAGTGGGATGAATTAGATGACCTCTGAGGTCTCCTCTAGAGCTATTATCTGCATGTATAATTTCATTTGGGCATAACTCCATTTCAGCCATATTGTCTGTTTCAAGAGAATCCTTATAAGAGATTTCTCCATAGACATATTTGACTGTAAAAATGTAAAAAATCAGGTCTGGATATGTTTTCCATGTGAGTTAGAGCAAATGGTCTAATGGATAAAGCATTTAACCCAAAGCAAAAGAATCATAAGTTGTCATACAACATTGCTAAAAATGAAGGGAATCCTACCCCACTCCATTTTTGAACAATTCTAATTGTCAGGAAGAGTTTCAAGACATCAAACCTAAGACTGTCACTTTATAACTTCTACTTATTATTCCTAGCCTGTTTTTTTAAAGCTAGCATTCATTTTGCACTTTAAAGTTTGCAAAGCATTTTGCCATTGTCTTATTTATTTCTCACAACAACCCTGGCAGATAAACATTGTGATTATCCCTATTTTGTAGATGAGGAAACTGGGGCAGAGAGTGATTTACCTAGTCTCATATAGCTAGGAAATGTCTGAAGCTAAATTTGAACTCAGGTCTTCTAGCACTCTATTTACTATGCCAAATAATTAGCAGCATCCCTGGGGCCAGCAGTACAGGTCTAATCATACATGATATCTCTTCATATTCATAAAGACAGATGCCAGGTCCACAAAGATCCTTCTCTTCTCTAGGTTATCTGTTGTTATTGAATCAGGTTGACTCATTGTGATACCATTTAGGGTCCTTGGCAAAGATACTGTCATGGTTTGCCATTTCCTTTGCCAGCTCATTTTGCAGATGTGGAAACTGCAGCAAACCAGGTTAAGTGACTTGCCCAGGGTCACATAACAAGCATCTGAGGCCACATTTGAACTCAAAAAGATGAGTCTTCTTGATTTCAGTTCATTCCTTCTATCTACTATGCCACCCAACTGCCCCTTCTCCAAGCTAAATATCCCTAGTTCTTCCCCTGAAATGGAAATTTTTTTCTTTCAACTTGAAAAACTTTCAGCTGGTCTAAGCATCCAAGTGCCCTTATTTCAGAAAACAGTAGATGGTGCTATGATCTTTTCTTATGCACAGGGAGAGAGGAGGGAGGAAAAAAAGGGAGGTTGTTTTTCCAAAATTCAAATCCCAACATTATGGAAAGATTTTTTTTCCATTTGAGATGCCTGAATTATCTTATTTCTATTTATTTACTGATTTCAAGAAGCTGATATCCCTAATGGGGAAAAAAGCAGAAAAGCTGCTTTTGGAAAGGAGTTTGGGGAAGGGTCCCTAGAAGATAGAGAAAAATCCAGAAATATTTTCCTAATTGTACCTAACAGGCTTTGATCATGAAGAGTTTGATTCTGGAAGAAATAAGTGTTGTGAAATCATTCCCTCAAATCAGCCAAAGAAAATGTCAATTCAGCAAGTGTGAATGGGTGGAGTGGTCCCATAAATTCTGTTAGTCATCCTAAGGCTTCTTTTGTGGAAAATTGGATGACTTTGTGACTAACCTTCTTGTTATTTCATAATCTTGGGAGTTAAAATTTGATTTCTTCTTTCTTCATGTCTCTTCTCTAATCAATGTCAATTCTACTTCTTCAATATTTCTTTTCTATTCTTCCCCTTCTATCTTCCCACTGACCCCACCCTTCCTCAGTAATCTTGATTGATTGCTTGGTCAGCTAATGATTGACAAGTTCCAAATTTTCCTTCTCTCCCTGATTCCTTTTGTAAGTTTGTTCACATCTTTCCAGTTTTATTTACTTCCCTCTCCAATTCTTCCTTCACGCAGTTATCAGAATAATCTTATTAATCAGTCTTAGTAAGTTATTCCTCAATTCAATTTAATGATTCCAGAAATATCATCCCTACCCTCAAGCATCTTATGCTCTACTGGGGAAAAAATAATTTAGATGAGTTTGTACAGAATAAATATTGAATAAATACAAAGGAACTTGAAATGGGGAGGGCAGGGGAGAGAAGTCAAATAAGTGAAGAGATCAGAAAGGATGTCTGCTGGTAGTACTTGAGTTTTGCTTTGAAGGAAAATTTATGTTTTATTAGATGAAGGCGAAGGAAAAAAAGCATTCCAGGGGATAACCTGGTCAATAAAGGTATGGAGGTGGGAGATGGAATATCATATGAGGCAACAAATAGCTTTACTGGAATGCAGATTATAAACTAGGAAAAAGTGTGATAATAGTCAAGAATGATAGGTTGTGAAGGGTTATATAGGCCAGAATGTGAAGGACTTTACATAATCCAATAGAATAATATGCATTTGATCCTAGAAACAATAGAGATTCACTGAGTTTTTTTTGAATGGGGCAGTGACATAATCAGGTTTGCATTTTATCAGTCAACTTTATAACAGATGGATTGAAGAAGGGAGAGGCTGAGAGAGCATTTAGGAAAACTTTGTAAAAGTTCAGAAGAGAATTCATGAGGGCTTAAATTTGCTGGTAGTTATGTGGTGGGGTGCATGAATTGTTCAGGGAGGACTCTTACCTCTGATGTGAAAGATTGCCAAGCCCTTTTCAGGGCTGCTCATCTACCTTTGGTGTCCATCTCCACCCAACTCTCACCTGTGACTCCAAGAAGCTGAAGCCCTGGTAAAATTGTTTCAGCAAAAAAGGCTAAACTAGGTTGAGGGTACCTGACAGGCTTCAAACTGGCTACCCCAAGCATGTGAAGATTTCCCCTGGCAGAATGGATAGATGAGAACAATTTGTTCAAACAGTCATAAAGGTAGTTGAAATAGGTATTGTCAAATGCTTAGAGCTTGGTTAGCCATTGAAGATGCCAAGGTCATCTACTGCATCCTGGACTATTTTTTTTGCCAATCATCTTGACTTTTGTCTCATCACTGGATTCAATGACTCTAGAAGAAAGAGTAAGGTTGTCTACTTTGTGTAATTCTGCCTCACTTAAATAAAATTCACATGCAAGTCAAGCCATCCCCCTGTGATGTCATTGGTCTGCTTCAAAATTAAGGATAAACAATAGCTATGTGAGTAGGGAAAGGGGATAGATATAGGGAGGATCTCATAGAGAGTCCTGGCAACTGAATAGATATAAAGGGTGAGTGAGAGTGAGAGATGAAGGATGACTCCAAAGTGATTGGAAGTGAGTGATTGGAAGGATGGTCATACACTTGACGGGGGAAGAAAGGGAAAGGATTGGTTTTGGAGAGGAAGATAATGGCTTTCATTTTGGACAAAATAAAGTAAATACCAGTGGAGTATAACTGTAGATATCCAGAGGATTATTGAAATTGGTCTCCCTGCTTCAAACATTTTTCCTTATCCATTACTGTTCTTGTTGTTTAGTTATCTTCAGTCATATCCAACCCTTCTGACCCCATTTGGGGCTTTTTTGACAAATATACTGGAGTGGTTTGTCATTTCCTATTGTCATTTTACAGATGAGGAAATTGATATAAATAGGATTAAGTGACTAGTAAATGTCTGATGATAGATTTGAACTCAGGAAGAGGAACCTTTCTGACTCCAGGTCTGGCCCTCTATACACTGAGCCACTTAACAGTCATCATTCTTCATACCCTCTAATCTTTGGTTTTTCTGGATATTGGCCCTGGCATTAGGACAATTTACATGAGTCTGACATTAGCTCTTAGACTTGATGGATGAGGAAAGAATTTTACTCATCTAAACTCATGTATAAAAGTTTTTAAAGAGATACTTGACCTGAGGGACTTTTTTGTTTGTTTGTTTGTTTGACCTGGGTGTTACTAAGCACTTGACTCTTCTACCTAGGGGGCAGATTATTTCCCAAAAGAGGCCTACTATTCCCTGCAAGAAAGTAATAGCATAGCACCAGCAATTTAGCAGAGAAGCAGCAGGTGGCAGTAGCTCTATGAAAAGTCAACAAATGGTTACCATAGCTACCAAAGAAAGCAGTCTAATACATCCTTCCATTATGCCTTGATTAAGCTATAATTTTAAGTTTTCTGAGATCATGTGTTCCATAATGCACAGCCAAGTAGCACTATCATAAGAACATTTGTTATAAAAGTTTAGACATTGTTGTCAGGAAGCAAGTGAACGATTGTCCAACTGGGGATGTAATACCATCTGTTCTTAATTATTCAGTTCTAGGCCCAGATTATGGGCCCTCTGTAGTTCCTGTACAATACTGATATGCTATAGACTAACTCAATGGGTTTCCAATGACATGATCTAGGCAGTATACTTTCTTCATTCACTTTATTTTCCTTTTGTGGTTGGCTAAGATGATATCTTTTAAGTGATTGTGAATCACCTGAAAAAGTTTTAAACTACTTCAGGGCTTTGAATGAAAAAAAAATTAACTTTCATAGCAGTTATATTTCATTTGTATGATTGTTTCTATAATGTTATTCCATACTAGATTTGTAGTCAGAAAACCTGGGTTTGAAATATGGTACCTGTTTGACATTGGACAAGTTGCTTCCCCTCCCTGGGCCTCAGTTCTCTCACTTATAAAAATTGGGATTTCAGTTAAATTCAACTCAATAAATATTCATTATGTGCTTCCTATCAGTCAGTGTGCTAAGTGCTGGTGATACAAATAAGAAAATGAAAAACAGTCCCTGTCCTCACAGAGCATGAGGACAACACAGAAGAAGCAGCTGGAAAATGGGTTGAAGTGAAGTGAGCTGAGTCTATTTTCTGTCCTCTATAGAGAAAAACTTTCAGAGGAGTTTGTCTCCATTTTCTATTCCTCTAATCAAAGACCAGAGGAGGTTGAGGATGGTAGGAAGGTGCTGAGCGTCCAAGGCTTGAGTAAGCAGCATGGTGTTGAAGTTAAAAATGATCAGTTTGTCATGGGCTCTGTAGCTCCCTTTACAAGTCTATGCTATAGACTAACTCAATGGGTTGCCAATGACATGATCTAGGCAGTATACTTTCTTCATTCACTTTGTTTTCCTTCTGTGGATGGCTAAAATGATTTCTTTTAAGTGATTGTGAGTCTCGTTCCATGGTTTTGAAGCCAAGCAACAGATACAAAGTAGACTACACTTGGATGAGTTTTTATATCCCTTCAAATTCTAAATCCTATGCTCCCATGACCTTATAAACTATTATTATTAATAAATAGATAAATAGTTAGCTTGGTAATGTTATTTAATATATTCTTCTTTTTTATCTTATTTATTTTTGAAGAATTCTTGTTGTTATATCTAATATAGTAGTTGTATGACTCTGAATATAGGGCCAGGCTGGGAGTTAGGAAGACCAGCTCTCAGGTCCTGACTTTGTCACATACTTCAGTTTGCATATTGCAGATGTACCTCTCAGGGTTTCAGACAACTTTCTTAACACTGTAAGTTACAGACAAATGGTTGATCTGAATTTCCACAATAGTGAGTTCGTCCTCCACCTATCTCAGTACCCTCTCTCACCAAAAAACTGATGTGGCTAGCTAGATTTATACTTTTGCTGAGGCTTAGATATATCAATAATAATAACTAGCATTTATATTGTTTTTCATTTGTTTTTTGTATTTTCAAGGCAATGGGGTTAAGTGATTTACCCAAGGTCACACAGCTAGATAATTGTTAAGTGTCTGAGTGGATTTGAAGTCTGATTTCAGGGTCAGTGCTGTCCCTGTATTGTGTTTTAGAATAAAGTCAGAAAGATTAATCTTCCTGAATTCAAATCTGACTTCAGACACTTCCTTAGCTGTATGACCTTGGGCAAGAAACTTCACCTCAATTTCCTTATCTGGAAAATGAGCTAGAGAAGAAAATGGCAAACCATTCTTTGCCAAGGAAATCCCAAATGGGGATCCTGAAGAATCAGACACAACTGAACAGCAGCTAAAACATAGTGCTTTAACATTTGCAAAGTGCTTTACATGTTAACTCATTTGATCTTCCTAACCTTCCCTGTAAGATAGGTACCACAATTTTCCTCATTTTGCAGAGGAAGCAACTTGAGCGCAGAGAGGTCAAGTAACTTGCCCAGAGTCAAACCAATAGGGAACTGTCCAAGGTAGGATTTGGATTCTATTCTTACTGAATCTTTCCACTGTACCATCTAGCTGTCTTATTTTAAATTTTATTAAAATGCTTATTATTAACTGGCCCAATTTGATTCATCCATTTAACAAATATTTATTTAGTGACTAATATGCCCAGGTCCTGTTTTACAATCAGTTCTAATCCCTAGAGTTAGGTGATACAAAAAGAAGCAAAAGACATCCCCTGCTCTAAAGGAGTTCACAATTTATGGGAGGAGACAACAAACAAACAAAAATATACATATGAGCTATATACAGAAGAAACAGGAAATAAGAGAAAGAAAGCACTAGAAATAAAAGGTGAGATTTTAGTTGAGACTTAAACAAAGGAGGTCAGGGAAGCCAGCAAATGGAGATGAAGAAGGAGTACATTCCAGGAATGAAGAGAAATGCCTGGAGCTAGAGATGGAGCATACAAAAGGCCATGTCACTGGATATGTGTAGAGGAATGAGGAGTAAGAAGACTGAAAAATTGTGAGATGAGCAGCTATGATAGATTCAACTCCTCTTGTCAGTTTAGTGATCAAGGACAATCCTAAAAGATTTGTAATGGGAAATGTCATCCACATCCAGAGAAAGAACTGCTGAGTCTGAATGCAGACCAAAACATACTTTGTCTACTTTTTAGAACTTCTTTTATGTTTTTTTCTTTCTTTCACATGTTTTTCTCTTTTAGTTTTATTCTTCTTTCACAAAATGACTAATATGGGAAAATGTTAAACATGATTGCACATGGATAAACTCTATCAGATTTTTCATTGCCATAGGAAGGGGAGGAAAGGGAGGGAGGTAGAAAAATGTGGACTCAGAAGCTCAAAAAGGTGAAATGTTGAAAACTTTCTTTGCACATAATTGGAAAAAATAACATTGAAAAAAAAGAAGTCTGGAAAGGTAGGAGGGGACTAGATTATGAAGGGGTTTAAACACTAAACCAAGGATTTTGTTCTTGATACTAGAGGCAATAGAGACACTGAAGTTTACTTGAAAGGGGGTTGGGTTGGGGTGGGAATGGTGCTTAAGGGGGGTAGGTGGGAAAGAGATGGTTGATATGTGATCATGCCTATGTTTTTTAAAAATCACTTTAGTGTTTGAATGGAGGATGTATTGGAGTGAGAAATTTGAGGCAGGCAAACCCATCAGCAGGTTATTTCAATAATCCAGGTATAGGTGATATATTGGACTTATTGGAGAGATATTGCAAAGATAAAACTCACAATAGCTTGAATATGAGGGGTGCACGATAATGAGGAGTCAAGGATGATACCCAGGTTGCAAGCCTCAGGGGAAATAGGAGGATGGTATTGGCATTTCCAATAATATGGAAGGGAGGGGGGTGGGAAGGGTTTAGGTGAAAAGAGAATGAGTTTGCTTTTGAACATGTTGTACTTAAGATGTCTATTGGACATCCAGTTCAGGATGTCTGAAAGGCAGTTGGAGATGTAAGATTGGAGGTCAGGCAGGATATGCAGATCTGAGAATCATCAACATAGAGATGCCAATTGAATCAGCGGAAGCTGATGAGGTCACCAAGTGAAAAAGTGTAGAGGGAGAAAAGAGGACCTGAATTAGAACCCTGTGCAACATCTATGATTAGAGGACACTTTCTGGATGAGGATCCAGCAAAAGAAGACTGAGAAGCAGTCATTTGGATAGTATAAGAATCAGGAAAGAGTTGTGTTCCCCAAAATCAGAAGATAAGAGATCATTAAGAAGAAGAGTTATCAATAGTGTCAAAGACTGCAGCCAGGTCAAGGAGAATGAGAATTAGGAAAAGGTCATTGTATTTGGTGATTAAGAGGTCACTGGTTACTTTAGAGAGCAATTTCAATGGAATAAAGTTGGAAACCAGATTGTAAGAGATTAAGAAGAGAATGAGAGGAAAGAAGGTGGAGGTACATATTACTGACAGTCTTGTTGAGGTTCTAGACACAAATGGTAGTGGAGATGGTAGGATCAAGTGAAGGTTTTTTTTTTTTAAATGGGGGGAATATGGGCATATTCCTGGCAGTAGAGAAGAGACCAGTGGACAGAAAAGAGGCTGAAAATAAATGATAGATTTATTTAATACCTTACCTTATGATTCTTTCATATTATTTAATTTAACTTGAGTAAGAGCTAAGAGCCAACCAACAACTCCAGTGTGGGAGGTATAAATAAGCCAATGATATACTAAGTAGAGCATTAAACATTTAGAATAAAGTAATTCTATAAGAGACCCATCGTACCTTAGAAACAAAAATCACTTCATTTAAGATTAAAAGGCCTGGATTTTACTCTAGGTTTTGCCACTTACTTGCTATGTGATTTTGGTCAAACCTCTTCACTTACTAGGCCTCATTTTACTAACCTACAAAATGTAGAGCTAGATTAAAGATTTCCAAATTCTTTCCATGTCTAAATCCTAAGATTATATGTGTGCCTTTCTTTTTCCCACAATAGTTAAATTAAAATAAAAAGGAGAAGCTAGAAAGAAAAGTTTCTTCTGTTTCCCTATTATTATTTTTAAAAAATTTCAAAAATATGCTTTGACTATACATATTTGTAATTCAGTTTTTTAGTTGTTTGGGGTTTTTTGGCATTGTCACTGAGGGAGTGAGAGAAAGGGAGAAAGGAGTGAATTTGGCACTGAATATATAATTGAATTCAAAAAATTAAAAAGAGAAAAAAGAAGGGGAAAAATCATATTGCATTAGAAATAAGAGAATGGGGTCAGATTCCATTCTCCTCCACAGTGGCTAAGGTGAGAAAAAATCCTAATTGGAAGCAACATATAATAAGAGTAGGTAGATGGCTCTGTCCAAGGAGGCTGGAAAACACACTGGATAATAGCGATGATCTAAAAAAGTTATTGAAAAGCTTGAGTATTGGATCAAATATCATAAGATAAAATTTAATGAGGATAAGGAAATTTGTAAAATCTTTATATTTTGGTCCAAAAAATTAATTTCAGAAGCATAAGATCAAATAGACATGGGTAAGACATTAGTTTGGCTTGGAAAAGATAGGAATCAATGGTGTGCTTTAGTATCCAAAAAGACCACTGCAATCTTAGGCTGCTGCATCAAGAGAGACATTGGCAGAGTGGGGAAATGATAGTTCTGTTGTTCTCTGCCCTGGTCAGAATACATTTGAGTCTGGGGTTTAGTTTCAGATGTCACATCTTAGGGAAGATATTAATAAACTGGAAAATATCCAGAGGAGGCACAGCCAGGAAGGGGAAAGGCCTCTACATCATTCTATATGAGGATCATTCAAAGGAAGTGGAAATTGTTGGCCTGAAGAAGTGACATAGGAGGGACACAAAAATTGTCTTCAAGTATTTGAATGACAATCTTGTGAAAGGATTAGATTGGCTCTGACTTGAGTCTAGACAGTAGAGCTAGTTGTAAGTTGCAAAGGGACAAATGTAAGCATGGTGTTAAAAAATAAATAAACCAAAAGTACCAAAAGTTTCTAGTAATTAGAATTATCCCAAAACACTGCTTTTAAAAAATATTTATTTAAAAATTTTGATTTTAATGGACTATCTCAAGAGAGAGAGGACTCCTCCTAATTGGATGCCTTCAAGGTAAAGTTGAATGGACACTTAGGATTGTTGTCCAGGGGATTTGGGATCACTTTCATACTGGACTAGATGATCTCTCAGGATTCTTCCACTCAGTGGTGGGTTAGTAAATGTTTAACAAATTAAAATACTAATATTGGTAGAAAACTGGTGCAGAAAATTTATTACATAAATTAAAGGGAGGAAGCATTCTAGTTTTAATGATTTAGATTTCATGAGATTGTTCATTTTAGAAAAACATGGAAAGACTTGCACAAAATAAAAATGAAGGACAAAAATTATTAGAACCAAGAGAATGCATACAGTAACAGCAATATTGTTTTGTTTGGTTTGGTTTGATTTTTGCTAGGCAATGGGGTTAAGTGACTTGCCCAAGGTCACACAGCTAGGTAATTATTAAGTGTCCGGGGCCAGATTTGAACTCAAGTACTTCTGACTCCAGGGCCAATGCTATATACACAACACCACCTAGCTGCCCCTCCATCACTTTCTTAAGTCTATACAAGGAATAAAACAGTAAATTAAGCCCTGTTTTTTTTTTTTTATTTCTGCAGGCTAAAAGTTTACACTAAAAATTTAACATCAGTTCTCTAGTTGGTCTACAGCTTTTCCTGCTGATTCAACTACTCCAGGATACATCCCTGCTTCAAATTGTGAGATTGTATAAATCAGTGATCTCTGTCTTGGCTTTTCAAGTGGAACCTGAATAGGTTTTTCCATTAAAAACAGAGGTTATATTATATACATAATACTATACTCTAAGAACTTAGTTTTTTTTTTTTTAGGTTTTTGCAAGGCAAATGGGGTTAAGTGGCTTGCCCAAGGCCACACAGCTAGGTAATTATTAAGTGTCCGAGGCCGGATTTGAACCCAGGTACTCCTGACTCCAGGGCCAGTGCTTTATCCACTGCGCCACCTAGCTGCCCTGAGAACTTAGTCGATCAAAGTAGACTACTGAGGTTGACTTAGGAACCTAAACACCCTTGATCATATTTCTTTGGGAAAATACAATGAATTCTAGGCAACTGATTTAGAAGTCAACTTTTGTAAACTCTTGGCAACTTGAGGCTGCTTATTTGAGAGAATGACCCAAAAGGTTATTCAAAGGGATCGTTGAAGATCTTGTTATAAATCACAGTCATATACTTCCATTAGAAGTTAACTGCATGGGGCGGCTAGGTTGCACAGTGGATAGAGCATCGGCCCTGGAGTCAGGAGTACCTGGGTTCAAATCCGGCCCCGGACACTTAATAATTACCTAGCTGTGTGGCCTTGGGCAAGCCACCTAACCCCATTGCCTTGCAAAAACTAAAAAAAAAAAAAAGTTAACTGCATGAAGACAGAGATGATGTCTTATCTATGCTTTGAATCTTCTCTACTCTGCTCAGCAAATATCAATACTTTCATTTTTATTTGCTTCCAGTATCTTTCTTTTTAAAATTTTATTTAAATGTTTTATTGACCCCATTTACCTATAAAGACAATTTTTAACATTCATTTAAGAAACTTTTTGAATTTCATATTTTATCTCTTCCTCACCCCCTTCTCCCTAAGACAGTATAAGCAATCATGCAAAACATCTTATTATATTAGTCATATTGTGAAAAAAGACATAGACTCAAAGGGAATAAATACAGAAAATGAGAAACAGTATGCTTCGATCTGCATTCAGTCTCCATGGATTCTTTCTCTGGAGGTGAATAGAATTTTTCATCATAAGTCCTTTGGAATTGTCATTGATCACAGTATTGTTGAGAATTACATTGAGAATGGAAACTTCCTCTTCTAACCTTGAGTACAATAGCAAAATCTGACACCTGAATGGTAAAGAGGTTAAGTGACCTTTTGTTTTTTGGGGGTTTTTTTTGGCAAGGCAGTGGGGTTAAGTGACTTGCCCAAGGTCACACAACTAGGTAATTAAGTGTCTGAAGCTCACATTTGAACTCAGGTCCTCCTGAGTCCTGACTGTTCTATCCACTGCATCACCCAGTTGCCCCAGGTTGAGTGACTTTTAAGTAATTGCACAGCTAGTATGTGTCAGAAATGGAATTAGAATCCTGGTCTTCGTCATTGAAATACTAACATTCTATTCACTAAGGAAGTGCCTTGCTTTTCACATAATAGGAGCTAAATAATTATTTCTTTAATAAATCAACTAGTCCTCTCTTATGTGTTGTCATTCCCAGGATTTCCTGGAACTGGGAAGGTCAGAGTAAAGTGGAACTAACAGAAAATGAATGTGGTGTGTACCCATGAGTGTTTTTGTTTTGTTTTTAGAAATTAGACTTGACCCTACAATTCCTGATAAATATCCTGGGAGAAGTGCTGGTTCTGTCCACACCAAAGAGAAGCTAAAATGTTAGCTCATTGCTCAAAGTTCCAAGAAACCACTGGAAATTCCCCTCCCAAAAGTACATCCATGTGGATGTTTCTTGGAATTTCCATGCAATGGGCTTCCCTTCTCCTCTTTCAGATCACAAACTAAACTGTCACATAAGGAAAATTATATAATCCTTTTATTGTCACAACTGTTCTCTCTCAAGGAACATACTATGGGGTTGCTCTTTTTTTTAATGGTGGTTTCTGTGTTCTTGGGTTTATTTATCACTCACTGTTTTTATGGATGGTTTTCATGGCACAGAAGACCATCCTAAGAAAGATTACTTTTTACTATTGTACAGATCATACTCTGTCCAGCGTCCCTGGATCCTAATTTTGCAGCAATAGAATCAACCATAAATCCTTTGATTTGATTGAACTCTTAATATTGATTACAAAGGTTTCAGGGGTTTCTGGGTTTGTTTTTCCTTCTGTATACTGAATCTGTTGTTTACTAGATCTGGAGGGGACCTTGGGGAGCATCTAGTCTGACTCCCTCATATTACAGGGGAAGAAACTGAGGGTTCAGAGAGTTTAAGGGAGGTTCTAACCCTAGGTCTTCCTTACTCCAAGCTTACTCTAGCCACTATCATCTACAGTTATGAAATGGAACATAGATTGTCAGTCTTGGTTGTTCTTTTGGTTGGTTATTCTTAACAGGAAGGGTTTAGAGTAAGGGTAAAGGGATTGATTGCTTCTAGGTCTGTGAAGCTGATAACCAATATAGAGTAGTACAGCTAGACCCAGGGATAGTATATTACCTTATACTGAGGTAACATTTTTTGTAGACACTTACTGTGATAAGATAGGAAAAAAAACATTGGTTTTAGAGTCAAACGACCTGGGTTCAAATCTCAACATTTTCACTTACTACCTATACGGTCTTGGTCAAGTCACTTAACCTTTCTATGCTTCAGTTTCCTTATTGTTCACAAAAGGGAGCCAATTTGGTTCTTACAATTTCTCTCTTTGATTTTTGGAGGAAGGTCTGTCCCTTCCCGCCATGGACCACTTTCTATAATTACATTTATTTACAAGATTTTTAATATGTTTATTATCCACATTATACACTAAAAAAAGACTACTGGGAAGGGCCTTTTGAACAGTTTAGAACAGCTAATGCCATTAGGGGTTACTAGGCAATTGCATTTCTGCTATAACCTGCTGGATTTCAAGAAGAAGTCTCTTCTGATTAATATAGGAACAACATTTATTAATCATGCCAGAAGTCCTTCCTTGTGAAACTAAAATAAAATTTAAGACCATATTATTTTCGTTAGACCATTTGTGCTATATAATCTATCTCAATTTGGAGGGAAGAGATGAATTCATATATGACCTGTATGACTTTCTTAATTTCAAGTGAAAGGTTTCTAGCAAACTACTGTAGTGCTGTGGACCCCTACAAAATGGGAATAGGAACCAGAGAATCTTCATATCGAGTTCATATTTTTTTTACAGGCTATTGAAATGCAGTCACATCTCTATTGGCTAAAATCTCTTCTTTTTTGATGCTTAAACCCATTCTCCCAAGTTTCTAGGAGTATTGTTAGATGATGTTGGAAGAATCAAATATATATACCAAACCAATTTAAGGGAAGAAAGGAATAAGTTTTACTGCATTAAACAAAGAATTGTCTAATTACTAGTCCCCTAAGAACTTCTAAAGAAGGATAATTAATTCCCCCAAAGTTTTAATAATTCTTATAATATAAATTTGTCCTGAAGATTACTTCATACTTGGTCCATCTAGAGTCATAAAAAAGATTGACCAAAGAAATATATTGAGGCTTCTTGTCTTTAATCTCATAACAGAGACAGGGTTTCTCTCTTTCTCTCTCTCTGTATGTGTATGTTTTAGCACAAATAAAAGAATAACTTAGATAATATCAGGAAAATCAAAAGTTAACTATACACCTTCAAACCTAAATCTACAGTGTCTAATGGATATTGATGGACTTGTTTCTTGGTGACATGGAAATGAATACTCAGAAAGGGGTTGGCAGCTAAAGTTCTCAATTTGCTAGCATCAAAGCCCCATTAAATTTGAAAATAACTTGTTTGTTATAAATGAGAGACATTGTTATTAATAATCAATATCTTGTGCAGCGTCAAAGTTCTCCCCTTCTTTCAAAGTCCTGATTTTAAGTTCTGTCTCTTGAAGTATATTATTGATAATGAGATTGAACCCACCCAACCTTACTAGGAATTTAATCTAACAGATGAAGTCCATTGTATTCTACTCAGACCTGAGAGAAGACAGATCCTTTTGTCTAGATAACCCAAGGCTGGGAGGTGGTCTGAGTGCAGAGATAGTGTCTCTATCCAAGGTGGCATAATGTCACTCTTAAGCTCCTTTGAACACCTACTCTTTGAAGGGTATATAAACTGTGAGCCCACTACCATCACTGTCTTTGGTCTAAGAGATGACCATATGACTATCTTTTTATTAATAACATGCTGATCTTATTAATAAAATTATTAAATTACCCAGAAACTATGTCTTTCAAAACCTTTTCAATCATCACATAAAATTGGGTCAGTGTTGCTTCTACTTTTCTTTGGGGCGGGGGGGGGGGGGGGGGGGGCATAAAGTGACTAAAACAAAGGATATAAAAGTCCCTTTCAAAGGTGGTGTTTTAGGATACCCAGAGACAATATAACCTGATGGTTTTAAGTAATAGGGAGTACTATCCATTGATCAGGGCCATACTAATGGATAGGTCACCAGTCATCCACCATGGGGTCCAATTGCTCTAAAATGATACAAAACATATCCCACATCACTTTGAAGCTTACTAACAGCATTAAGTCTTTTCCATTCCTCCTAAGGAAGAATAGAATTTGGAAAGAACAATTGTTAATAATATCAGAGTTAAGCAACAAGAAGGAAATAAGCAAGATTTAAAACATATGAGAGTGTGATTGTGAGGCATAAATTAAATGGTATTATAAAAAATATCCAATTTCTCATAGTTAACTAATTTTCATTTCCCCAATGGAGAAGATGGTATTAAAATAAAGCAAAACAAAAAGATTTTTGGATACATTGCTTTGTTGTGAAATAGTACAGAGAAGGTTTTATGTGGGTACAGAGTATCCAAGTGTCTTTTTCTCTGATCTTGATTGCATTTGGGGTGGTCAGCAATACTTGGAATAGGTCTTCCCAGGCAGGTTGAGTTCTGTTGGTCCACCAGAAATTCTTGATGTAGACTTTATCTCCAGGGTGAAAAATCATGTTGTGAAAAATTCAAGGGCTCAGTCTTTACCTGAAACCCTGCATTGTCAAGTTACCTCTGTCTATTTTGCAGTTCTTGTATGTAAGAAGCAACAAAAGTATCTCCTTCTGGTAATAATGTATATGCTGAGAAGAAAGGTTTTTGCTTTTATAGGAAGATGACCAAAAATAATTTTAAAAAAAAGAATACAAAATCCCACCTAGGTCTGCTTTGCTGATGAAATAAAGCAAGGAATAGCACTTTAAACCATTTAAGATGGGTCTCAATGCAGTTTGCCAACCAAGGTCTTAAGTTCTTTGTTCATATGTTCAATTTGACCAGAACTCTGGGGATAATAAAGATTTGAAACCTGGGAGTTACCCTAAGACAGGAATAAATTTGGGAGAGAATCACGGCAATGAAATGAGGTGATCAGGAGGGTCAAAGTGGGGCATAATGTTTGTTAAAATAATTTTAGCAATAAAGGCTGCTGTGACCTTGGAAATGGGAAATGTTGATGGAATGAGCTGATTAATGACAACAAGGCAGACCTTACTCAGACTTAGGCACATATATGAAATTAATTTGTAAGTGCTTAAAATAAATGTAAGTACAGAATGAATGCTGATTAAATCCTGACAGGTGGGACAGGAGGCACAAATACATGTGGCAACAAGGGCAACAAGGGGTGACCCATGCCCTTCAATTCCTTGTGTGCCAAAATGGTTTTCCTTATGGACAGACAGACATACCCAGTGATAGAAACTCAGAAGGAGGGGAGGTTTGCCAGACCTCAGATACCAGCTGTTTCTACTTTGCATTTTCAGTCATTGTAAGAAGTCAACTTTGTCAGAAAAAGAAAGATGAAAGGACTAGGGCCCTCAAGGATAGCAAGTTTTGCAGCAATGTCAGCACAATTGTTACCCCTTGAAACAGGATCAGAACAATGGACAAGTCAGAGCTTAGAAGTTCACCTACACGTAAATTTTCTTTTTTAGGCAGCTAGGTGGTGCAGTGGATAGTTCACTGGTCCTGGAGCCTGGAGGGCAGGAGTTCAAATTTGGCCTCAGGCATTTGACACTAACTAGCTGTTTGACCTTGGGCAAATCACTTAATCTAATTGCCTCACATCCAACTCCAGTCATACAGATTCATATCTGACTACTGAACTCTGATGGCTCTGGAGGAGAACGTGAGGCTGGTGACTTAGCACAGCTCCATCTCACTCAAATTCAAGTACTTGTCACCTCCCTGATGTCATGACCTTCTTAGAGAATGAAGGACAAAAACATTAGAGTTTACCAGAAGTCAAGGCATCCTTCTGCAATCATTGAATCTTGACAGTAAGATAAATTCCAAAGGCATAAGGAGAGTCAGTGTAGATGGTTGCACTTTTTCTGTCAACCAGATGGCAAACTTGTGAATGGGCAATCAATTAGGCAGTTTGGGTCTTGAGATTTGGTGGCAGAGAGACAGCTCAAAAACAGTGTCATTTCCATGTTGAAATTTTCACCCTTTGTTATGTTTCTTTCAGCCAATCCCTCTTCTAAATAATCACGTTTATCTTTTGTTATCAAAGAAGACCATGGGGGCGGCTAGGTGGCGAAGTGAAGTGGATAAAGCACGGGCCCTGGAGTCAGGAGTACCTGGGTTCAAATCCAGCCTCAGACACTTAATAATTACCTAGCCGTGTGGCCTTGGGCAAGCCACTTAACCCTATTTGCCTTGCAAAAAAAAAAACAAACAAACAAACAAACCTAAAAACAGTGTCAAGATCAGAGATTGAGGCAGTGTTGTGTACTAGATGCCATCTCCCAAAGAAGAGGAACCATCAGTAGAGGATCGTGGGTAGGGTTTTGCAAGGGGGTCTCAGAGGGGTTGTTTTGGGGTTTCTTGCCCCATGTCAACAAAAAGGGACAATCATGGAGAAGCTCTGCTGAGGTAGGTATATCTGGAAGTAATGTGAGTTTAGAAATGAACAAAATTTTAGAGAAACATTTTTTTTTTGCCCAGAATTGTCATTTCCTATTAAGTCTTTGATCAGAGAAAACTTGAATGCAATGTCTCAAGAATGCAGCCTTAACCTCATGGGGGCATTATACTACAAGTCTGATCCACAAAACCAAATTGTGCCTTTTCAGCCAAAATGGTGTTTATAGCTCTCAAGCAGATCAGAACCCCTGCAGCCTCTGAATCTAGTTGAGAGGAATAATATGCAATAGGACAAAACAAGTATCTATGGCAAGGCCATACAACCTTACTTGTAATAGTTTTATTTTGATTTGATATTTTAGTGAGAGCTCTTTGGTAGCTTGGCTTCATTTACTGAAGCATTTAGTAAACCCACAGGTGGATGGCATTTTGGACAGCTCTGATCTAAGGGATTGAGTGAGGATCCCTGAAACCATCTGTTTATATTTATTCAGCAAAAGAGAAAAGCGATTACTATAATCTGGAAATGTGGAGTTGATAACAGGGTTTCTTGAGGTCTGTAAGGGCAGTAAGATGTTCTGAAGGTGAAAGTTCTGAAACATTATCTTTGGTGAAGAAAACTAGGGGCTTAATGATCTCACCAAAGGACAGAACCCACTGATGACAACATCTAGTTACTCACAAAACAGCATGTTACTGTCTTTCAGTCATGGGAATTGATGATTGATTTTTAAAAAAAAATACTGTATTTATTTATTTTCCATCTATATGCAGCACTAGTTTTCAATAATCATTTTTTTTTTTAGATTTTGCAAGGCAATGGGGTTAAGTGGCTTGCCCAAGGCCACACGGCTAGGTAATTATTAGGTGTCTGAGGCTGGATATGAATCCAGGTACTCTTGACTCCAAGGCCGGTGCTCTATCCACTGCACCACCTAGCTGCCCCCTAATAATCAATTTTTTTTGCAAGGTTTTGAGTTTCACATTTTTTCCCTCCTTCCCTTCCCTCCTCCCTTCCAAAGCTGACAATTGTTGAAGTGTTTGAATGCACTCTGGGGTAATAGAGCAAGGGCCAGCAAACAGAATGAAACCAAGGTACTTCATCTGGGGAAGCACCATTGTACTTTTGATTTGGAAATCTTATCACTCCTAGCTAAAGTTAGAGAAGATGATGGCTGTTGTCTTAACAAGCTTTGATGTTGTATGCTGATAGTAGGTGATCATCAATGTACTGAACTAGAGAGGAGGCCTTGATAATGATAAAAGCTAAATCCTATTATAAAGTGGGATTTTCTATATAACCTTGAGGTACATGGATGAATCTACATCCATTGTGTGTTCTTCCTGGTGAAGGCAAATAGGTACTGAGATCTAGATGAATGAGAAAACTTGGGGAAAAAAAGCTGAGTAAAGCTCTTTCATAGTAAAAGAGGCAGCCTCACAGGGACCTGAAGAGGTGATGGTCACAGAATTGGGAACTATTGGGTGTCTGGATGTAACATAAGCAGTAATAGTGCATAACTTTACCATTAGGACATGGCTTGTTTTTTAACAGGGAGGATAGCATTACCTCTATTATAAGGGGATTTACATGAAACGATAAGTTTGATCCCTCAGAGAGTCAATAATGAGTATGATACCTTTGAATAGGGGTGTGTGTGTGTGTGTGTGTGTGTGTGTGTCTGTGGTCCCTTATTCTTGATGGTGACAGGGACAGTGAATTTTAACAAACTGAGGATGAAATAGTCCACAGAGAGTCAAGAATAATAGATGGAAAACAGACTATACTCTGGACTCTCTTAGGCAATCTAAGAAATACAAAGTTAGAGAGCCATCAGGGGACTGTGGCCCTAAGTTTACAAAGGAGATCACAGCCTAACAAGTTGACAAGAGAACTGAGCATAAGGAGAAAGGCCAAGAATTACCATATGGGGAGACTATTTGGGGATTGCTTTGAGGCCTCCCTGAGATCCAGATAACATTTAGAGATCCAAAAAAAATACTGTCAGGGGCAGCTAGGTGACACAGTGGATAGAGCACCAGCCCTGGAGTCAGGAGTACTTGAGTTCAAATCCAGCCTCAGACCCTTAATAATTACCTAATTCTGTGGCCTTGGGCAAGTCACTTAACCCCAGTGCCTTGCAAAAAAAAAAAAAAGTACTGTCAGAATCTGATTAGAAGCTCCAGGATCCAGTAAGCAATTATAATAATGTTAGCAGCTTTATGGATTCACCAGTGCTGGGAGAGGTAAAGACCAGGATAATTAGGACAAAAATATCAGGAGCAGGGAAAATATAAAAATTGTTTTTACCAGAATTTATAGTCTCTACCTCTCCCTTGCAATCTCATGCCAAAGATGTTGGGTTGCTCCAGGGCCACTCTATGCCTATTTCTTAATTTCCCCTTGTTCTTTCTACATTCTGGCAAGATGGCACTTTTTGTGACAATAAAAGCACTCGTGCAGCCCCTTTTCCCCTTCCCTGATACATCTTGAATGGGAGCCAGCACTATTTGGGCAGGGGTCCAAGCTTGGAATGGAGCCAAAGCTGCTTGGGCTGGGGCCAAGACTGTATGAGGTTTGGGCTTAGGTTTCTTCTCTTTATTTCTCCCTTCATAAACATATTGAGTGATTTTTTAAGCTCACCAATACCCTTTTCATGCCATTCAGGGCAATTTTTATGAAAATATTTTTGTATTTCTGGCATGGCTTGTCTAGCAAAAAATTAATTAATCCTTCTCATTTCTCTCAGAATGAGTGAATCTAACTCCTCATACTTAGCACTTTTAGACACTCTGTCATAAAAGAGGTTTGATTTTCTTCCTAGACAGTTTCTTGGATCTTACTCCAATTTTCAGCATGGATAAGTCATGTTTCCATGCCCCTGTTCAAAGGTTCCCTAGCTTGCTATAGCCTGGTGTAGCCAGCTGGAATGTTAGGTTCCAATGTGGGTCATGTTATGGCTAATTAGGAAGACCCAAAGGGCCAGCAAGTACTCCTCAATAATGGCAGTTCTGGGGCAGCTAGGTGGCACAGTGGATAGAGCACCTGCCCTGGAGTCAGGAGTACCTGAGTTCAAATCTGGCCTCAGACACTTAATAATTACCTAGCTGTGCGACCCTGGGCAAGCCACTTAACCCCATTTGCCTTGCCAAAAAAAAAAAAACCAAACCTAAAATAATGGCAATTCTGTTCTCTGAGAGAATAAAGTCTTCATTAAATCATTTACATCTCCCAGGTAGAGTTATAACCTCTAAAAATGGCCTGAAATTGAGTTATAATAGTATTCTGATCAAATTTAGGAAAATCTCTTCTTCACATGGAGAAAGAGAGAGATCATATCTGTCATAGGAGGAGGTGGGATAAGATGGAAGAGAAAGAGGAGAAGCCAAAGTGGTAGAGAGGTTAGCACTAGGAAGAAGAAATTGAAGAGGAAGGGACAAGGTAGGATATAGAGAAGAAAGTCATTGGAGGTCTTGGGCACAGGCATTCAGATAAAGTGGTCCAGCAAAATCATTATTCCATCTGGTATGGATGAGATTTTTCAATAGCTAGTCTCAATTTTTTTTATTTTGAAATATTCAAAAGTGTTAGACTAGAGCCAAAACAAATTATCAGCTTAATTTCTTATAATTTTAGACTAAATTTCAAAAAATTCAATAGCATGCTTTTTTTAAAAATCATTCCAGTTTGAACCAGTAGCTTCCCCTGGTCCCAAGGAATAAGAAAGTTTCCAGGAAGGTTCCCTACAGTATGCTATTATTGGATCCCATCATTGCCTGAAGGGAGCTTTTCTCAATAGTGTGAGAGCTTATTTTAGGTTGGAAGAATTTGAATTCAAGGGGGAATTTGGCTTCTCAGGTAATATTTTACCAAGAATTCCCTCAATGAAAAACCAATCAAACCATACTCTAGGGAATTCTAAATGGACACTGCAGGAGCCAGGATTCCCTCTCAATCTCCTAACTGGCTCACTAAAAAATAATTGCAGAAACAAGGTACAAGCTATGTGATTGACTGACTGACTGATTGATTGATTGATTTTTAACATTTTTAACATTTTATTTGTTTTCCAATTATATACAATAGTACTAGGAACCCACCATTTGTTGCAAGACTCTCGATTCTACAATTCCCCCCCCTTCCCTTCCCCTCCATAGAAGGCTGTCTGACAGTTTCTACATGGTTTCCATGCTATACACTGATGTAAATTGAATGTTATAAGAGTAAACATAAACCCCCTCCCCCCCAAGAAGATGAGAAACCTCAAGAATAGAGAGAGAAAGAGCGGAGCCAAGATGGCAACAAGAAAGGATCGAGTCTTAGGCGCTCTCTGATAAAACTCATAAGCTAAGGACTCTAAACTTTCCAGAGACAAAACCCACAGAGGGACCCAGAGAGGCAGTTCTCCTACTCAAGGTAACCTGGAAAAGAGCAGAAAGGCTCTGCTCCCCGGGGTCGGAGGGGCAGCCCGCCAGAACGAAAGAGCTTCAGCCTCCGGGAGGCAGCCACAGGGCACTGGGAGCCCAGGCTCACAGCAGCAGGGAAGTTTCCTGAGCTGCACCCCGGGAGCACTGGGCACAAAGTGGGGGAACAGAGGGGGAACTCTGCCAGAGCAAGCACGTGGAGCCCAGCCCTCGGGGCACACAGCAAACAACTTGGTCTTTCAGCAGCCCAGATCCCGGAACAGAAGCAGGCAGAGCCAGTAAGCAGGAGCCCCCAGGGCATGAGCCCATTAAGCTGAGGGAGGGGAGTGAAGAGAGCTCTGTCCTCTGCCCCTGGAACAGGACTCTGGGGTTCTGACCACATTCAGATCCTAATCACAGTCTAGGTCCCCCCATAGAACAGCAGGGCCTCCCCCCCACCTCAGCCCCGTGGCGGAGGGGGGTGCCTATGGTCATTCACAGACCAGGAGGGAGGATAGAGCCTCACACACTGAAATCCTTGTGGGAGTGTCCCAAAAGCTCAGGAATCACCCCCAAAACAGGCTCAGGCTGGGAAAATTAGCAAACAGAGGAAAAAGAGGAACACCATTCAGAAATATTTTGCATATGAGCCCAAGAAGGATCAAAGCACTCAGTCTGAAGATGAAGAAGCACAAGCTCCTGCATCTAAAGACTCCAAGTGAAAACAGAAATTGGGTGCAGGCTATGACAGAGCTCAAAAAAGACTTTGAAAATCAAATGAGGGAGTTGGAAGAAAAACTGGGAAAAGAAAGGAGAGAGATGCAGGAAAAACATGAAAATGAAGTCAGCAGCTTAGTCAAGGAAATCCAAAAAATGCTGAAGAAAATAGCATGCTAAAAACCAGCTTAGGTCAAATGGATAAAACAGTTCAAAAAGTTATTGAGGAGAAGAATGATTTAAAAAGCAAAATTGGCCAGATGGAAAAAGAGATAAGAAAACTCTCTGAGGAGAACAAATCCTTCAGATGAAGAATAGAATTCAGGGAGATTGATGAATTTACCAGAAATCAGGAATCAATACTTCAAAACCAAAAAAATGAAAAATTAGAAGAAAATGTGAAATATCTCATTGAAAAAACAACTGATATGGAAAACAGACTTAGGAAAGATAATTTAAAAATTATTGGAATACCTGAAAGTCATGATCAGGAAAAGAGCCTTGACATTATTTTCAAAGAATTACTACTGGAAAATTGCCCTGATATTCTAGAAGCAGAGGGCAAAATAGAAATGGAGAGAATCCACCATCTCCCCGAGAAAGAGATCCCAAAAAACCAACCCCTAGGAATATTATAGCCAAGTTCCAGAACTCCCAAGTCAAAGAGAAAATATTACAAGCAGCCAGAAGGACACAGTTCAAATATCATGGAGCTGCAGTCAGGATCACACAGGACTTAGCAGCAACTACATTGGAAGCTCATAGGGCTTGGAATACAATATACCGGAAGGCAAAAGAGCTTAGAATGCAGCCAAGAATCAACTACCCAGCAAGGCTCAATGTCCTCTTCCAAGGAAAAAGATGGACTTTCAATGAAATAGGGGAATTTCAAATGTTCCTGTTGGAATGGCCAGAGCTGAACAGAAGGTTTGATCTTCAGATACAGGACTGAGGTGAAGCATAGAGATTGGAGGAGAGGGGGAAAATATGAGGGACTTAATGAGGATGAACTGCATGTATTCCTGTATAGAAAAATGACATTGATAATACTCATATGAACCTTCTCAGTTAATAGAGCAGGTAGAGGGAGCTTTTATAGTTGAAGCACAGGAGAAAGCTGAATTTGAAGATAAAATATGGTGTAAAAATGGAGTCAATAGAAAAAAGGGAAATTTAATGGGAGAAAGAAAAAGGAGAGGGGGGAATAGGCCAAGATATTTCATATAATAAGATTTTTCTTTATTACAATGAGCTATTTCAATGATATGGAAGGGGGTAAGGCAAGGGCAAATGAGGGAATATTTGTGTTTATCCGAGATGGCTAGGAGAGGAAACAGCATATATACTCAATGGGGTATAGACATCTGGAGTAAGAAGGTGGGGACAGGGGGAAAGGGTGGGGATGTGAATGATGGAGGAGAGGATGGACCATGGGGGGAGAGTGGTCAGATATAACACATTTTCTTTTTTACTTCTTGCAAGGGGCTGGGATTGGAAGGCCTGTCCAGGAGCATAGGGCCAGGTGAATGCTGGGCCTAAGGGGTGGTATGGGGGCTCAGGGCCTCTTGACCCCAGAGCTGGGTATCTGTCTGCTGCTCAGCTACCCTACAGCAGAGTCAGAGTGAAAGGAGAGAGAAAATATAGTACATGGTAGTGGAGAAATACGAAAGGAGGGAGTTGCGATCATAAATGGCAATGGTGGAAAAATATGGAAGTAACTTTAGCAATGGACTTATCATAAACAATGTGATCCACTCACAACAGAGTTGTTGGTGTTGGAACAAAGACTCAAGAACATTTTTTGTTGTTGGGGGGGTGCAGGGCAGGTGGGGCTGGGTGGCCTGCCTGGGGCCACATAGCGGGGTGATCCTTGGGTGTCTGAGGCTGGATTTGGACCTAGGTGCTCCTGGCTCAGGGGTCGATGCTCTGTCTGCCACCCAACCCCCCCTACTATTATTACTATTTTATTTTATTTTGGGTCTTTTTTAATTTTAATTTTTTTCTCTCTCCTTTACTTTATTGCTCAAGCAAGTCTATATCTATGGGGAGGAGGGGTATTTCGTTTACTCTTAAACAAGAATATTTTAGTAATGTAAAAAAACATTATTTGTACAAAATGAGAATAAATATTAAATAAATAAAAGATTAGAAAAAAAGAATAGAGAGAGAAAAAATATTGTACTTCAGTCTGTGTTCAGATTCCAATGGCTCTGTCTCTGGGTTGAGTTGCTTTCTTTATCATAAGTCCACCAGAGAAGCTGCTTCAATATTTTTCCCTCAGTTGCTATTACTCTCTGTACCTCCACTCTATTTCTCCCCACTCTAATTTATTCTATTCTCTCTCCTTTCATCTTGGCCCTGTCCAAAAGTGTGTTGAATCTTAGTATCCTCTCCCACAATCTTCCCTCTCTTCTATCACCTATTCCCCTCTTCCTTCCCTCCATTCCCCCTCATCCCATCCCATTCCTCCCATCCTTCTCCAGGGCAGGATAGATTTCCTCACCCTGGTAAGTGTGTATGTCATTTCCTCCCTGAGCCATTTCTGATGAGAATGAAGGTTCACTCATCCCCCCCTTGCCTTCCCCCGCTCCACTCACTCCACTGAAAAAGCTTTTTCTTGACTCATATGAAATCTCTCAGCTTCTTCTTCCTCTCCTTTCTCTTCCTCCTAGTACTTTCCTTTATCACCCATTGAATCCATCTTTTTACTATTTTATACCATTATATTCAGCTCCTTCCTGTGCTGTCTATATATGCTCCTTCTAACTGCTCTTATAAATGAAAAAGTTCATGAGTTATCAATATTTTCTTCCCATGCAGGAATACAAACAGTTCAACACCATCAAGTTCCTCATAGTTAGTCCTTCTCTCCCACTTCCTCTATGGTTCACCAGAGTCCTGTACTTGGAGATCAAACTTTGTGTTCAGCTCTGGTCATCTCAATAGGAAAGTTTGAAAGTTCCCTGTTTCATTGAAAATCCATCTTTTTCCCCTGAAAGTGGATGTTCAGTTTTGCTGGGTAGTTGATTCTTGGTTGTAGACCAAGATCTTTTGCCTTCCGGAATATTATATTCCAGTCCCTATGAGCCCTTAATGTAGATGCTGCCAGATCCTGTGTAATCCTGACTATGGAGCCTTGGTAGTTGAATTGCTTGTTTCTGGCAGCTTTTAGAATTTTCTCTTTGATTTGGGAATTTGGGGATTTGGCTATAATATTATTCCTGGAAGTTTTTCTTTTGGGATCTCTTTCAGGAGGTAACTGGTGAATTCTCTCAATTTCTATTTTACCCTCAGCTTCTAGGATCTCAGGACAATTTTCCTGCATTATTTCTTGAAAAAATGAAGTCGTCTTTTCTCCTGGTTGTGGCTTTCAGAAAGCCCAATAATTTTTATTTTTTTGCTAGGCAATGGGGTTAAGTGGCTTGCCCAAGGCCACACAGCTAGGTAATTATTAAGTGTCTGAGACCAGATTTGAACCCAGGTACTCCTGACTCAGGGCCAGTGCTTTATCCACTGCGCCACCTAGTCACCCCTAGCCCAATAATTTTTAAATTATTTCTTCTGGATCTGTTTTTGAGGTCAATTGTTTTTCCAATGAGATATTTCACATTTTCTTCTAATTTTTGTTTTTTTTGGCAGAGTTTTATTTCTTCCTGATTTCTTGCAAAGTCATCAGCTTCCTTTAGTTCCATTTTGCATTTGAAGGAGTTATTTTCTTCAGAGACCTTTTTTAATATCCTTTTCCAGCTAATTCTGCTTTTTTAAGGTATTCTTCTCATTTGCCTTTTGTTTTGCTTTTTCCATTAGGCTTAAACTGTTTTTTTATCTTTTTAGGTTTTTTTGCAAGGCAGATGGGTTAAGTGACTTGCCCAAGGCCACACAGCTAGGTAATTATTAAGTGTCTGAGGCCGGATTTGAACTCAGGTACTCCTGACTCCAGGCCACTGTGCAACCCAGCCACCCCCTCCACTGCACCACCTAGCCCCCCCTTAAACTGGATTTTAACATATTATTTTCTTCAGTATTTTTTTGTATATCTTTCATCAAGCTTTTGATTTGGTTTTCATGATTTTTCTACATAGCTCTCATTTCTCCTCCCAATTTTTCCTCCACCTCCATTGCTTTTTAAAGTCTTTTTTTTGAGCTCATCCATAGTCTGACCCCATTTTCTATTTCTCTTGGAGGTTTTGGATATGGAAGCTTCTATTTTGTCATCATCTGAGTATGTGTTTTGATCTTCCATGAGACTAAAGTAATTATGGTCAGATTCTTTTTTTTTAGGTTTTTTGCAAGGCAAATGGGGTTGAGTGGTTTGCCCAAGGCCACACAGCTAGGTAATTATTAAGTGTCTGAGACCAGATTTGAACCCAGATACTCCTGACTCCAGGGCTGGTGCTTTATCCACTGCACCACCTAGCCGCCCCTTGGTTAGATTTTTTTCTTTTGCTGATGTTTACTCATTTCCTCAGCCCAAGATTAATTTACAGCACTTCCAAGGCTTTGGGGTTTTTTTTGGGGGGGGGAAGACACCTCACTGGGACCTTTATTTCTCCAAGGTCTTATGCTCTCTAGTCTGTGCTTTGATATGTAGATGAACCCCAGACTTCCCTCTGCTCTGGGGCTATGAGGCATCTAGCTTGGTTCTTTAGTATGGAAGCCCAAACTGCAGTATCTGAGTGTAGGCAAACAGCGGAGTTCAACCCCCAGGGAGAGCAGAGAAATCTCTGCAGACTCCCCTTAGGATCTCTGGGGGTGCAAGCTGCTTTCTCCAGATCCTTGCTGCAGATTTTGGGGCTGTGCTCCTCACTCTATGCTCACCTAGGTGTAGCAGAGTTCTCTCACCACCCCTTCAAGCTGTTTCTGGTGATCTCTGGGCTGGACTGGGCTGTGCTGGGCTGGGCTGGGCTGGGTTGTGCTGTGTTGTGACTTTTTTTCTCAACCCTGGTCCTGGTGAAACACACCTTTTCCCGTGGAACTTCTAAGTTATCTTGGACTGGGAAAATGTATCATTCAGTCTTTCTGTGGGTTCTGCCCCTCAAAATTTTGGCAAAAGCCATCCTTTGTTAGTTTTTTGGGGGTTTGGAGTTCCCAGGAAATGCTGCCTTCCCCCTGCCATCTTGGCTCTTCCCCCAATGTGATTTATTAACAAAGCATGCACAACTAACTAGGTTAAAGGCCTCTCACCAGTCACAAAAACCCTGAATACAGATTTTGCACAGATATTTATAAATTAAAAAGAAACAATAGGATACAAAATAGAATATAGAATTAGGTAATTAATTTCTTATTGGAGGAAAGATTAGGTGATTTATAGGAAACAACAAAATGGAGCTTATTGGCAAAATAGTTATTATTCATAAGATGAATTTAGTTTGGTTCTTTTAATATATCTGATTTCAAAGAAAACAAATTATATTGAAATATCATTGTCAAAAATTCTTTTTTATTTTTTATTTTTTTGGTTTATGAACTGCAGGTAAGAACTCCTGAAGTTCCCTTTAGACTGACCCTAATCCAGAACCAATTACATTTGCTTCAAAATACTATGATTTTGACCATCAATATGGTTTACCAACAATTATCAATCCAATGTATTGGGGCTGCTCCTGGGACTTCTCTAATTATAACGTTAACACTTAGAGGCTTTTTTTTGACCAGCTTCCACAACCCATGTTCAAGAAACATTAGTTGAAGTTCAGTCATTGAAAGTCTGAATATGCTTGGTAGCTTCAGTGATTTTTGAAATGTTTATGAGAAAACATTGAGAAAAGCATTTTTTAAAGGTTTTTTTTTCCTTTTTAAATGCAGTGGGGTTAAGTGACTTGCCCAGGGTCACACAGATTGGTAATTAGTAAGTGTCTGAGCAGAATTTGAACTCAGGTCCTTCTCACTCCAGGGCCAGTACTCTATTCACTGCACCACCTGGCTGCCCCTGAGAAAAGCATTTTTATTGATTATTGCTACATATATAGAAGTCAATTCCAGAATAGGGGATATTAATGACATAATGAAAAGAACATGAAACTTTCAGAGTCTTGTATTCAAATCATAAGGTTTTTCATTCACTTGCTAGCTTGTTTGTTATTGGTCAAGTTACCTAACTTTTTTGGGTCTCAGTTCCCTCATCTGCAAAGTGATGGGATTGGACTATATGAGCTCATCACCTCAAGTCTTGTCACCACACTACTAACTCTAGCGTTGATTGATCCTACCTCCCTCAGCCTTTTTTCTCCTCTGGAGAAATGGAGTGTGTAGAGCACCAAACTCTTCCCAATGCCCTCCTTTATGGAAATTGAATTTGGGCTTACTCCACTCTGCATTAGCTTCTCTGACTAATTTTAATTCCATTGAACATGATAACCATGTGTCGGGCACCCTTGGTGTCTTCTCCCAGACCCCCTCAATTTTCCTG
Source organism: Macrotis lagotis (assembly GCF_037893015.1). NCBI lineage: Eukaryota > Metazoa > Chordata > Mammalia > Peramelemorphia > Peramelidae > Macrotis > Macrotis lagotis. Next base: position 68,323,431 of record NC_133665.1, read on the forward strand.
TTTCCCTTTGCATGTTGTCTATTATATTGTGAGCTCCACGAAAGTAGGGATTGTCTTTCTTTTTATTAAATGTTTAGTATGGTGTCTGGCATATAATAGAGATTTAATAAATGTTTATTGAATTGAATTAGAACTCTAAAGATCCCTTGAATACCCTAAATCTTACAAAAATGATTTTACAAATATAGGAATAATTATCTCTGTATTACCTTCTTCATGGGGTTCTGTGACGCTCAAACATCAATCTAAAATCCTTTTTAAGCCCTGGAGCATAATATAAATATCAACTATTATCTTTACTATAGCCTTGTCCTCATGGCCACTGATTTTGCAATATTTACAGTCATCTTGTTTTTGATACTAGAAATACTAATCCTCTTGGAGAATGAAGGACGAACAACAAGAAATATAATCCTATGGTGGGACTTGGCATCTGGGTTTTGAAGAGCATACTTTCACTGGAGGTCATTCCTCCAGAATCAATCAGGAAGACTATCTTCATGAATTCAAATCCAGCCTCAGACACTTAGCTGTGTGATCTGGGCAAATCACTTAATTCTCTTTGCCTCAGTTTCTTTATCTTATGTAAAATGTGTTGGAAAAGGAAATGGCATACTACTTCAGAATTTTTTCCAAGAAAACTTCAAATGGAATCTCAAAGAGTAGGATATTACTGAAAAGGAACAACATGATAATAAAGCTGCTGAGGCAAGCTGCGTGGCTATTTGAAGTAAGATTCAAACTCAGGTCTCTCCTGACTCCAAATCCAGAGTCCTTTCTACTGTATCATCTTGTTTTCCTTCTGAAAGTCCAGTTGCACTTTTATATAAATAAACACACATATATAAAGCACTTCACATTTTCTCAAGTACTTTTTTGGTTTAGGTAGAGCTATATATCTCATCATAATGTTATCTAGAAGGCATTTCTGAATTAGCTCATTCCATTCACGTATCAACCTGTGAAAAGTTGGATGGGACATCAAAAATAGGTTTTTGGGAAAACTCTGACCTAATTGTCAAATCTAGTCATGGGACCCTCAAGTTAATAATGGTTTTTAAAATATACTTTAAAAAACTTTATTTAAAAGTATAAAAACCATACTTATCTAGCCAGCTGGTATAAAAACAGGTGGGCTGGATTTGACCTTAAAAGGAGAGGAGCTTCAGGGAAGGATTAATTATAAGCAAAACGAAGTCTGATATTAGAAAGTGGATCACAAAAAGAGGTTTTAACCAGGAAAAAAAGATCAAAACTTCTGAATTCTCATAAAAGGAAGAAAAGAGGAGTAAAGGGGTGATGGATGCATAATTTATCAAGCATGTAGGACATTTCTTCTTTCTTACAATGCTCTGATTTGTAAAGAAAGGAATTGAACAGGAGAAGCAAAGACAGCACAAAGTATAAGAGAAGAGAATGGTGGCAGCTAGGTGTTGTAGTAGATAAAACACTAGCCTTGGAGTCAGGAGTACCTGGGTTCAAATCCGGTCTCAGACACTTAATAATTACCTAGCTGTGTGGTCTTGGGCAAACCACTTAACTCCATTTGCCTTGCAAAAAACCCTAAAAACAAAAACAAAAACAAGAGAAGAGAATGACAGGAAGTAGAAGACATATGATTATAACTATAAATGTGATGAATCTCAATCCCCCCCAAAACTGAAGAGGAAAACTAAGTGAATTAGAAAGCAGAATTCAGCAATATATTGATTATAGCAAATTCACCTGAAACCTAAAGATTCACAATGAGTAAAAGTCAATGGCTAAGGCAAAATCATTTCTTTCAGGTAAACTCAAAAAAGTAGGAGAAGCAAACACAATCTCAGTGAAGTCAACAGCAAAAAGAGCTTTGATTTAAAAAAAGAGAAAAACATGGAAAGCAGATTATGCTGAAAGGTACCATAAACTATTAATATAATTTCTTAATACATAAGTACCAAATTACACAGCATCTAAATGCATAAATGAAAAGTTAAATCAACTACATAAGTGCTTTTTATTCTCATTTTATAGATAGTAAACCTGACACTCAGAGAGGTTAAGTAAATGCCCCACAGTTCTTATAAAAAGTGTACTTTTAACAATTCTACAAATTTATCAAATACTTTAGCCATAGATACAGCAAATGAGATGAGGGATCTTATTATAAATGACTTCTGATAGTGCTGGTAGTTGTTTAGGTTTTTCAGACTGCTAGGAATATCACCTGTTTCTGCTCAAGAGTCTCAATCTCTGTTTCCTCTCTCTGTCTCTCCCTCTTCCCCTTTCTCCTTCTCTCCCTCACTCTTTCTGTCTCTTATCTCCATCTCTCTCTCTCTCTCTTCCCCTTCATAGTAGAAGGAAATTCCTCCAGGTAAGAATTCCACTAAGCACTGACCCCCCACTAAATTTCTCAAGGTGCATTGAAATAACTATTTTAATTTTAGGATCTATACAGATGCCAGATCAGAAGCTTTACTGAGTCATTTATCATAAGCATTGGAGAATGGATTATGTTACCTGTTGTCCAGATTACCAGGATTCAGTGCTTATTGTGAGAATGGCTGTTACACCAGATACCAAAAATGCAGGCAAGAAGCTATCAGACTCTCAATATGTCTATGGTTTATTGCTGCTAAACTTCCTTAAAAATTACTGTTGGTAGGTGTGTAGGAACTCAAAAGGGACAAAAACATTGCAAGAAAGCAAAGGGTAGATTGTACTAATGCAACAGTTCCTGCTGTATGGGCGTGACAAAATATACAATGCAATACCCAAGTTGAAGGAACAATTTTGTACATCATGTTATATATACACACATTTCTTTTTAAAATACTATTTTATTTTTCCCCAAATACATGTAAAAACAATGTTTAACTTTTTTTAAATTTTGAATTCCAAATTCTATCCCTTTCACCCTCTCTCCCTTCCCTCCCCCATCCCTGAGCTGGTAAACAATCTGATTATACATTATGTATGTGCAATCATGAAATACATATTTCCATATTAGTTATTTTGTGGAAGAAAATTAAACCCCACCCCCAGAAAAAAAAGAAAGGAAGGGAAAACAAAAGGAAGGGGAAGAAAGACAATTCTTTCCTCTGGAGACAGTATTTTTCATCATGAATTCTTGGGTCTTGTCCTGGATCACTGTATTACTGAGAAGAGCTAAGTCATCATAGTTGATCATCACACAATGTTGTTATATACAATGTTCTTTTGGTCCTGCTTATTTCACTTTGCATTGATTCATGTAAGTCTTTTCAGGTTTTTTTGAAATCATCCTGCTTATCATTTCTTATACTATCACAACAATATCCTTTACAATCATATAACACAACTTTTTCAATCATTGCCCATGGGCATTCCCTCAATTTCCAATTCTTACTGACCACAAAATAAGATGCTATAAAATACCCTTGTACAAATAATGCCTTTTCCTTTTTAAAAAAATCTCTTTGGGGTAGAACCCTAGTAAGAGTATTGCTGGATCAAAGGGTATGAACAGTTTTTTATTCCTTTGGGCATATTTTCAAATTGCTTTCCAGAATGGTTGAATTTATAATTCCACCAACAGTGCATTAATGTCCCAGTTTTTCCACATTCCCTCCAATATTTGTCATTTTCCTTTTCTGTCATAATAACCAAACTGATAGGTGTAAGGTGATACCTTAGAGTTGTTTTAATTTGCATTCCTCTAATCAGTAGTGTTTAGTTTTTAGTTTTTCATGACTAAAAGGATAGCCTTGATTTTTCCTTTTGAATACTGCCTATACATATCCTTTGACCATTTTCCAAAAGGGGAATGGCTTGTACTCTTATGATGTTCATCCTTGAAACTGAAGAGACTCACGCTTTCATATACATGATGACATGACTTGCACAATTATGTTTATTATAGTGAGAAGACTGTTGCGCAAAGACATCCTTCTCACTTGCCTTTACCAGAACCTTTTTATCCCATGGCCTGATTAGATAGGAACCAGGACTTTTGATGATGGTCTGGATGCTTTGGAAGTCTTTGGGCCTAGAGTATGACTTTTGCCTCTAGCAAAGCCAGGCAAAGTGCCAGTATGTGATTGCTGGTGACAAAATAGCAACTCAAAGCATACAAGGCACCTTCATGTTTCAGCACAACAGACTGTGACAACATGGTTAATTCATATCTCAATGGACTAACCATGGATACAGACTTTCCTCTCAGACCTTTAAATAGTAGATAATGTCATACTGCCACTCACAGATCTATCTTGCTCTGCTCTGCTCATACACTTCCCAGAGCTTGAGCTCACCGGATGCCACCAGGACTAAGACACTTTTCAAGCTAAGGGCTCCTCTCTCAGGCTGAACCATTCTAGGGTGACCCTGCCCTTCACAAAGAAAAGAAAACTATTCCTGAAGTCTGGGATTATTATAAATTTGTATTCTTATAAATTTGATGTAGTTCTCTATATATTTGAGAAATGAAGCCTTTATCAGAGCTACTTGTTCTAAATTTTTTTCCTTCAGTTTTTTGCTTTCCTTCTAATCTTGGTTACATTCTGTAATGTTCTCTATTTCTGCTTTGGTACTAAATTCTTCTCTAATTCATAAACCTGGAAGATGAACTATTCCATGCTCCCTTAATTTGGTCATGGTATCATCCTTTATGTCTAAGTCACATGGCCATTTTGATCCTACTTTGGTTGTTGGGTTTTTCCTAGCAGTTTTTTTGTACCAAAAGCTTGGTTTATCAAACACTAAATTACTATAATCATTTATTACAATGTAGTGTGTACCTCATCTATTACACTGACACACCATTCCATATCTTGGTCAGTACCAGATTGTTTGGATGATTACAACTTTATAATATAGTGTGAGATCTGGTACAGTTACATGATTACATACGTATTCCTAAGTGGAAAGCCAGGACTGAATTAACAGTGGAAACATCAATTAGGAACTAATCCTTCTTCTCCTCCTGCTGACCTGATGACAGTTTTTATTAAATGTACAGGTTTTTTGCTATTTCAATATATTTAAAAATGATTTTTTTTGCATACGTTAGAACCAGTACACTCCAAGAATACAAACTCCCATGCATATCCACAACTTGTCGGTGTCTTCAAGTCTGAGAGACTTATTCTAGGATCCTGAGTGGTTAACAGTAGTTAGTATGAGTATGAGGCAGGACTTTAACACAGGCCTCTTGACTCAAAGGCCAGTCCTGTCCTCACAATGCCATTCTACTCCTATTTATCATAATCCTGGTGGTGTTTCTGAAACAGTGTATTTTAAAGCTTTAATACCTCAAATAACTTTAAATTGCTAAGATTATTGGGACATCCTATATATATTTATTTTTTGTTGAATAGATTTATCCTGATAGTTGTTATAATTTTCTAGAGAGGCTATAGATTTTTACACATGATGATTGAGTGTTTTTTGTAGGGTTAGAGTTGAAAGGAACCTTAGAGGTCATCTAATCCAGCTTCTTCAATTTTACAGATGGGAAACTGAGAGCCAGAGGGGGAAGATGGCTTGCCCAAGATCACAAAATGAAATAAATCTAGGTTGGAAATACAGTATGTATTTCTTACTCTAAATTCAGTCCTACTTTTCCCACCATGCTAAACTGGATATTTGAATGGTGAGGAAAGAGAAAAGCAGGGGGACATGGGGAGAGAAACATGGGGTGGAGGTTGGAGGGAAGGAGGAAGAGAGAAATTCGGAGGGAGGGAGACAGAGAGAGAGAGAGATAGGTAATTTGTAGAAGCAGGCAATGAATAGGGGTCTATAGTCTCTCTCAGGTTAAAGATAGTAGATTGTGGCAAGAAAGATGGTAGAAATCCTAATATCTCTTCTTAACTTCATATAGAACACATTTAGATACATGAATGTTGGTGCAATACTTCACAGCTAGAGCACCAGTTGAGGTTACTAGATTGCTGTCTATACCATCATTACTTAATATATTAGGTACCTACTGAGTACAAGGGATCATGCTGTAAAAAAAAAAGACTGTTAAGAAAACAAAAAGGAATAGCTGACTTTTGAAATCAGAGATACTGGGTTTAAACCTTTGATTATTTATTAACTATGTGATATTGAACAAATTCTTTAACTTGTCTGGCTCTTAGTTGTATCATCTCTAAAATGAGATTATCCTAAATAAATTTTATAGTCCCTACTAGTTCTAGGTCTAGGATCCTATAAATGAGAGATTATAATATGTACAAATACATATATATATATATATATCATAACTATATATATATATATATATATATAGTTACGATTGCCTTATGTAATGCAGTAATTACTTTTGTAGGAGAAATGCCTTATGAAAAATGCTTAATATAAATTGATCAACGAAGGAGGAAAGTAGTGTTCTGTTCCCAGATGTGACAGAACTGTCCATTATAGTATTACAAATGACTTGCTTGAAATAACAAGATGTTCCAAAAGTCTTAGTGTAGCTTTAATTTTTAATGGCTTAAAACTGCATTAGGACTTTTGGAACACCCTGTACTAAAAGATTCTGCCATGTCTTGTGTATTATTGATAACTCATTACCTTGCTTACACAGTAGACTCCTATTCAGATGTGGAATTTTCTCCCATTAAATGAAACACCACAAAATTCAAGGGTTTGCAAAAGAACCCTTATCAAGTCCTGCTATAAAGATACTTTTTTTTTCCAGTTGTCATCTCTTCCCCTCCTCTTCCTCCTTTCTGTCTCCCTCTATTGTTATTATTCAGTTGTCCTACTCTGTGACCCCCATTTAGATTTTTCTTGACAAAAATACTGGAGTCATTTGCCATTTCCTTCTCCAGCTCATTTCACAGAAGAGAAAACTGAGAGAAACAGTTACATGCCTTACCTAGGGTCCCAAGGCTACTGAGTGTTAGGCCAGACATAGCCTTAGTCACTGACTAGGTCTTGCCTCAATCAAACTGAGACCTGTTAAAGACCTTAGCTTTAAAAAGCCAAGGTCTCCCACTGCATCCAGAAACATCTTCAGTCATTCTGATCTATATTTTGCCACTGGACCCAGATGTCTCTGGAAGAGAAAGTGAGGCTGGTGACTTTGTACAGCCCTCCCTCACTTAAATTTAATTCACTTATATGTCATGGCATCATCCACCCTAATGTCACTGTCTTCTTTGAGAATGAAGGACAAACAACAAAAAGTCATATCTCTTTGTTTTTGAGTCATTTCGTAGAATCACAGAACACCATCTTCTCTGATGAGATTTCATCTGTTTCGCCAATGCACCTCAGTCCTCCCAATTTGATTAAGTAATTATCTGCAATCTAGTCCACACCTTTGGTTACTCGACTTGATGAGAATTCTGGAATTCAGTGTGTACATTATTTGGGCTTCTGGTGTAAACCTTCACAGTTATACTAATAATTAAAATATGTTTACATACATAAACACTCACATAAATATTTTTACCAAATTCCCTTTTTTACCCAAGCTAAAAGTGAGGGATCACTCATGGTCTGATCCCATATTGGAGATTTAACCTGCTTCTTTTTTCCTGACCTGGGTCAATTGCTGTCTCCTCCTTGGTAGCCTTTTGACCCTCCTTTAAGGGGGAATGACCATATTTGGGCCAGTCTTAGTGGGGACACCCAATGTGAGTTAGCCCCATTGCAGTTCAGAATTCTCAAATTAAAGCAATCTACTAACCTCAGTATCCCTGAGTAGCAATGATTGATACCATATCAGACCCTATCTAAGTATATCATATATATGGTAAATGTACACATATATTGTTGTTCAGGCATTTCAGTAGTGCCCAACTCTTTATAAAGGGATTTTCTTTGAAAAAATATTGGGAGTGGTTTGCCATTTCTTTCTCCAGCTTATTTTATCATGAAGAACTGAGGCAGATAGGATCAAGTGACATACCCAGGGTCACACTGCTAGTAGGTGCCAGAGAACAGATTTGAACTAAGGAAGATGAGTTTTCCTGACTCCAGTCTTGGCACTCTATCTACTATATTACCTTACTGCAAACACACACATCCATATACATATTGACTGTTTATACATTCATCGTCCCATTTTATCCTCTCAACTTTGTGAAATAAGTAGTATGAGTATTCTTGTTTCCATTTTATAGATGAGGAGACTAAGTGACTTTCCCAGAGTTTTGAGAAAAACTTGAACCCAGGATCACTGACTTTAAATTCAGTGCTCTACTATTTACTTCAAATCTTCAAAGGATCCATAATTTATGGCAATCCATAATTGCCATCCATACAGTTGGCAACCTTCTCCATGTCTTAGCAGAAGATTTCATGAGCTGTTTGTGTTTCCAAAAGACCTCACACTAGTATCTAGCTTTGGGGGCCCTGTTGTTGTTGTATCTTAGTGTAGAAGTGATCCCAGATTCCTGACAGCTGTTCAAATGAATTGCCAGTTCACCAAGCTGGACCTATATGAGTATAGACCCAGAAACAGGTTTTCTGTTGTTACCTGAGCATGAACTTAGTTGAATCAGAAGTCACATCAATAGAAGTTTGACTTCCAAGTGAAAGCCATAGCAATCATTCTTTGAGAGCAATTTAAACTTTTTTTTAAGGCCTAAAAAACCAGTTTTGCTTGCAAAACAACCTTAGGAAGGAAATAGAAGAAAGGAATGGGAAGGGGAGGGGGAGGGGAGGGGAGGGGAGGGAAGAAAAACCATGTATATAGTGCCTACTGAGTTCTAGGTACTCTGTTTTCTACATGTTTGGGGATCCTCACAACAATTTTGTCAGGCAGTTGCTGTTCTCTCTCTTATTAAGGTTGAGGAATCTGATGCAAACACAAGCTAACTTTAGATCTTTAAAAGCACCACATTTACCATTCCAGAATTAGAGACAGCATTGGTGAAGATTGGAGGATGGTGCAATGGTCAGCAGGCACCTTGACAGAAGCTCTCAGAGTAGGTTAGGTCACTGGCCTCAAAACATCATGGTGAACTTTGAGATTCCCTGGTCCAACTCCTTTATTTTATTGAAAAGGAAATTGAGGGTCAGAGAGTGGAAAAACCTTTCTCAAAAGTTTCAAATCTAAGATGGGTACAAGAATTTGTTTCTGTCATCCAAACTTCAATTATCATTAGTCACTATGAAGGACTATTTTTTTTTTCTCTACAGCCTTTAAAATTCATAAAAATTGTCTATTAGAAGTGACTCAGCGAAGAGAAGTTTGGGCCTGGACTCAAAAAGACTGCTGAGTTCCAATCTGGCCTCAGACACTTTTTGGCTGTGAGAATATGGACATGTCAATCTCTGTCTGCCTCATTTTCCTCAACTGCAAAAAATAATACTAGTGCTTGTCTTGCAAGGTTGTTGTGAGGATCAAAAGGGAGATTTGTAAAAGGCCTGTCACAAGGGGCAATATTTATTTTTTTTTAAAGAATTTATTTATTTTGAGTTTTACAATTTTTCCCCAATCTTATTCCCCCCCCCCCCAGAAGGCAATTTGCCAGTCTTTACATTGTTTCCATGGTATACATTGATCCAAATTGAATGTGATGAGAGAGAAATCATATCCTAAAGGAAGAAACATAAAGTATAAGAGATAGCAAGATCAGACAATAAGATATCAGTTTTTTCTAAATTAAAGGTAATAGTCCTTGGTCTTTATTCAAACTCCACAGTTCTTTCTCTGGATACAGATGGTATTCTTCATACCAGAGAGCTCTGAATTGTCCCTGATTGTTGCACTGATGGAATGAGCAAGACCATCAAGGTTGATTGTCGCCCCCATGTTGCTGTTAGGGTGTACAGTGTTTTTCTGGTTTTGCTCATCTCACTCAGCATCAGTTCATTCAAATTCCTTCCAGGTTTCCCTGAATTCCCATTCTTCCTGGTTTCTAATAGAATAATAGTGTTCCATGACATACATATACCACAGTTTGCTAAGCCATTCCCCAATTGAAGGACATTTACTTGATTTCCAATTCTTTGCCACCACAAACAGGGCTGCTACGAATATTTTTGTGATGTTTTTGTACTTTTTCATAATTTCTTCAGGGTATAGACCCAGTAGTGGTATTGCTGGATCAAAAGGTATGCACATTTTTGTTGCCCTTTGGGGACAATGTTTCTTAATAAATGTTTTTTTCTTTTCTTCCTACTAAGGCATGGAGAAGTTTGGAATCTTCAGAGGAGGGAGTACTCATACCCATGAAACTATAAATCTTTGAAGGGATATCTATATAGAACAGTGCTAAACACTGTATTCATTTGTTGATGATTTGATATGGAATTTTTAAAAAATGGATCTGTAGGGAATGCAGTAATGTGGTTGTTGACTGAAAGTAAAAGCAAGGCCCCCAGTTTCCTCAGCTTCACTGTATTTCTTTCAGTCTGGTTCCCAAGGTGATTTGCAAGTGTTCAGAATAGATCAGAAAAGAGATCAGGTATAATCAATTAGCTTTTGCCTTCTAGTGCCAGGTCTATCTCAGTAATTAGCACTTAGTAGTTATATAACATGAAAATATATAAAAATCCAGGGTCCTACACTCAAGGATTTTATTTGTAAGGGAGAACCCACCTTGCAAAGCCACTGTGAAGCTCAAAGCAGTTAATGATATACATATATGTATGAAAATTTCAGCTATTATTATTATGAAACATGTTAATAATCCATTCTGACTGCCTGTGAGACAAATTTAGTAAGATAACCACAATCCAGCATATCTATTCATTCATGACCTAGCTAAAATCCTTCCTTCTACAAAAAGCCTTTACCAGCCACTCAATTCTAGGATTTTCCTTTTTGTTGATTATTTCCAATATATCCTGAAAAAAACTCGTACCCATATAGTTGTTTTGCATGTTCTCTCCCTTGTTAGAATGCAAAACCCCAAGGGAAGGGATTATCTTTTACCTTTCAGTTTATCCCTAACTCACTGATGACCTTTAATCTAGAATTAGATGTACAGTAGCCCTCTGTTTTTTTTTTTTGGCAAGGCAATGGGGTTAAGTGACTTGCCCAAGGTCAAACAGCTAGGCAATTCTTAAATGTCTGAGTCTGGATTTGAACTTAGGTCCTCCTGACTCTAGGGCTGACGCTTTATCTACTGTGCCACCTAGCTGCCCCACAATAGCCATCTTAAACTCAATATGGCCAAAATGAAACATGTTCTCTTTCCACATCCTACCTTCCCCTATTATTGCTGAAGACAATACTATCCTCCCAATCCTTCAGACTCTCAAACTAGGAGTCACCTCCCACTCCTTCATCTCTCTTACCCTTTCCATATTCAAGTTGATGCCAAGGATTGTTGATTTTACCTTTGCAGTATCTCTTGAATATGTTTCCTTTTCTCTGATCCTGCTACAACCCAAGCACAGGCCCTCATCACTTCAGTCACCTTGATTATTCTAAGTGCCTCCCTGAGGGTCTGAGTGCCACAGGCCTTTCTCCATGATAATCCATCCTTCCTTCAGCTACCAGAGTGAATTTCCTAAAGTAACAGGTCAGATAGTCACTCCCTCTCACTCAATAACCTTTAGTATATGGTCTCTGGAATCGAACACAAAATTCTCTATTTGGCATCCAAAGTCCTTCATAATCTAGCCTCATCCTATCTTTTCACCTTTGACCTTATTCCTTAACCTGTATTCCTCAAGTCAGTGACACTGACCTTCTGATTGTTCCAACAACAAAACATTCCATTTCTTGCTTTCAGGCATGTTTTCTGTTCAGTCCCCCAGTGCCTGGAATGCTCTCCCTCCTCTGCTCTGACTACTGACTTCCTTTAAGTTCCAAGTAAAATCCCATCTTTTTTACTGAAAATGCCTTCCCCAAGTCCCCTTAATTCCCATGTTTTCCCTCTATTATTTCCTATTTATTCTGTATATAGCTTGCTTTGTATGTATATATATATATATATGTATGTATATTTATGTGTTTTCTCTTATTAGATTGTAAACTTTAAAAAAAATTTTTTTTGTAAAGCAATGGGGTTAAGTGACTTGTTCAAGGTCACACAGCTAAGTAAGTATTAAGTGTCTGAAGTCTGGTTTGAACTCAGTTCCTCCCCCTTTCAGGGCTGGTGCTCTATCTGCTGCACCACTTAACTGCCCCAGATGATAAGCTTCTTGAGGGCAAGTCTTTCTTTTGCCTTTTTTTAAGTTCCCAGCACTTAAAACATTGCCTGTCAAGCAGTAGGTACTTAATTTTTATTCATTGATAGAAATTCTGCTTAGCCCAGTGGGAGATAAATAGTTGCTTATAGTACAAGATAATATTTGGTACTATCAAGATCAAGATCATGGAGCAAGATCTTGGAGGATTAAGTAGGCTAGATCCATAGGCAGAAATGGTTGGAGGCAAAGAAAACATTCTAGGAAAGAACAGGAATAGGATAGATCAAGAAATGTTTGGAAACTGAGACAAAACTAATGGCAAATTAGGGCTATATATATATATATATACATGCATATTATATATGCATATCTCTCTATCTAAATACACACATATATCATATTATATATATATACGTATATATATATATATATATATATATATATATATATATATATATATATATACACATACATACATACACTTTTTTTTGGAGAGGCAATAGGGGAAGTCTGAATAGGAGGCTAAGGAATTGGGCAATTAGCTAGTGGCATCATAAGACAGAGAGCACAACTTGGAGCTCGAGGGACCTGTGTTCAAATCGTGCCTGAGAGACTAGCTCTGTGTGTGTGTGTGTGTGTGTGTGTGTGTGTGTGTGTGTGCCCCTTGGTAAAGCATTTAACCTCAACTTCCCCATCTGTGAAATGGGGATAACAACATCATCTAGATTACAGTGCTATTAACAAGGACCAAATGAGTAAATATGTAAAACATTTTGCAAATCTTAATAGAAATGCTATCATTATTATTTATAATCTAATGGGAATCAAGTAGAAGATCATAAAAGAAACTGGTACATACAGGAGAGACTTGTTTATTGGGGAGGGAAGGGAAGGAGCTAATGACAAGTAGATCAGTTCATAAGGTCTAGTTGAGAGGTAGTAAGGGCCTCGACTAGTGAAATTGCAGAGAAAACGGAAACTAAAAGGGCTACTATAAGATTTTAGCTAATTAAATCAAATGTATGCAGTAGTTGGTGATGGAAGAGGATGGTTATAAATCTCCCCATGTGATCTATGAGACAGGTGCTAGTCATATATGGTTCAATCATTCTAAAGCTCCAAAATCTCATCTGGCATTGGAACTCCCTGCACTGGTAGAGACTGCAAACTACCCAAGTCTTCTCATCTTTTCATTAATCTTTCCTGGAGGATCTATCTAAAGAACTAGGCCTACTTTCAGTTTTTTTAATATTTTGTGCTACCAGTGCAAGCCCTTGCTATGACAAGAGGTTGCACCCACCATCTACATCCTTAGTGATTTCTTGGAAGGCACTTCTTACATCCAATCACATGCTTCAACTTCCTTATACCTTTGCATGGTATTCCTCCCTTAGACTGTAAGTTCCTTGAGGACAGGTACTGTTTTTGCTTCTCTTTGTATCCCCCAGCTCTTAGCACAGGATCAAGCTCATAGTGGTGACTTAATAAATGCTTGTTGACCAACTGATCTTCAGCGAGTATTTCCATCCTCCTGCCAAACACCTACAATTTTGATTCTTCTAAGGTTGTCTCCCAGTTCACTCCACCAAAAGATAGACTTTTAAAAATAGGGCTGAGGAAGAGGTTTTTTTTACCTTCAATGTCTTTATCTTCAAGGAGTTTCCAAACAAGAGAGAGAAGACAATTGCAAGAACTTTGTAGGTACTGAAGGAATTCACCAGAGATCACTGATCTTGGTCTGGAAGGATGAGCAAGAAATAACTTGAGACCGAATACAAACAGCAAGCTATTTCCAAGAAGCAGAGGCTGACCCTAAAAAGAGCAGAGATCTAGAGAGAGAGAGCATGTACTGCCTGCCAGGCCTCAGTTGTTTTTTTTTTAAATCCTTTTGGGGGACTTTTTTATTTATTTACTTGCTTACTTATTTATTTATCTTTTTTAGGTTTTTGCAAGGCAATAGGGTTAAGTGACTTGCTCAAGGTCACACAGCTAGGTAATTATCAAGCGTCTGAGGACAGATTTGAACTCAGATCCTCCTGACTCCATGGCTGGTGCTCTATCCACTGTGCCACCTAGCTGCCCCTAGGCCTCAGTTTCTTCATTTGTTCAAAGTGGGACTGACCTTGGTGGGCCCCCAAGGTTCCTTCCAGTCAGGTGGCGGTGTAGAACAGAGCTCTGGAGGGGAGTCTGGAAGAACTGGGTTCAAGAGGAACTGGGAGTGGAGCTCTGGGATGCTGGTTCTGACATTTCCCTCAGTTTCCCCATCTGTCCAATGAGGATGAGAGGGCTGTGGCAGGAGTGTGGGGAAGACCAAATGAGATAAAAAACTAGATGGAGCAGAGCCTCATCTATGGCAGCTGCTATAGATGTAGCTTTTATTTTAATTTTATTATTATCATTATCATCATTTTATTATCATCATTATCATCATTTATTATAATCATCATCATCATTTTATTTATTATCATTATCATCATTTTATTTATTATCATAATTTTATCATCATCATTTTATTTATCATTATCATCATTTTATTATCATTATTATCATTTTATTTATTATCATTATCACCATTTTATCATTATCATTATTTTACTTATTATCATCATCATCACCATTTTATCCTTAACATTATCATCATTTTATTGATTATCATCATCACCATTTTATCATTATCAACATTTTGTTTATTGTTATCATCATCACCATTTTGTTATTATCATCATCATTTTATTTGCCATTATCATTATCATTATTTTATTATCATTATCACCATTTACTTATTATCATTATTTTGTTTATCATCATTTTATCATTATCATCATTTTATTATCATTATCACCATTTACTTATTATTTTGTTTATCATTCTCATCATTTTATTATCATTCTCACCATTTTATCATTATCATTCTCACCATTTTATTATTATCATTCTCACCATTTTATTGATTATCATCATCATCACCATTTTATTATCATTATGATTCTCACCATTTTATTATCATTCTCATTCTCACTATTTTATCATTACCATTCTCACCATTTTATTATCATTCTCACCATTTTATTATTATCATTCTCACCATTTTATTGATTATCATCATCATCACCATTTTATTATCATTATGATTCTCACCATTTTATTATCATTCTCATTCTCACTATTTTATCATTACCATTCTCACCATTTTATTATCATTCTCACCATTTTATTATTATCATTCTCACCATTTTATTGATTATCATCATCATCACCATTTTATTATTATCATCATCATCACCATTTTATTATTATCATCATCACCATTTTATTATTATTATCATTCTCACCATTTTATTATCATTCTCACTATTTTATTGATTATTATCATCATCACCATTTTATTATTATTATTATCATCATCACCATTTTATTATTATCATTCTCACCATCTCATTGCTCTCCAGTGGGTCCAACTCTGGGCGCGCTGCGGATCCAACGTAACCGGGTCACGTCCCCAGTTTCATCCGGGAAATGGGCCGAGGGCGCTGGGGCGGCCGGGCCGGCGGGGGCGGGGCGGAGGCGGGGCAGAAAGAGGGAAGCCGGGGCGGGCTCCGCCTCTTCTCCCCTCTGACCCCGCTGTCTCGCCTCTCCGTCTTCCTGTTCCAAACCACGTGGACGCGCTGGGGCCGCGGGCGCCCGGCTGGAAGCTCCCGGGCCGCCGCCGGCTCGCCGCCGCCGCCTCCCCCGCGCCCGGCCGCCGGCGCCGGGCCTCGTGGCGGCCGCGGCTCCCCGGCTCTGCCGGCCGCGGGCCCGGGGCCGGGGCGCGCGCACATGGCGACCCCGGCGCACTCGCTGAGCTACGGCGGCTGCAACTTCTTCCGCCAGCGCCTCGTGCTGGCCACCCTGAGCGGCCGCCCCGTGAAGATCCGCAGGATCCGGGCCAGAGACGAGAACCCCGGCCTCCGAGGTCATCGGGAGTGGGGGCGGGGGCCGGGGCGGCCGCGGGGGGGGGGGGGCGGTGCGCGGCCCGCGCGTGCGGACGTGGGGGGGGGGGGCCGCGAGGAGTAAACAAGTGCACGCGCCCCTCCGGCGGGCGGCTTGGGGTCTCGGGGCGGGAAGCCGCCTTTCGGGACCCCCAGCTCGGCCTGGAGATGGGCGCGTTGTGGGCGAGCGTCGCAGGCTTCGGAGCAGACGGGCTGCGGGGCTCGCCCGGGCCGAGCCCGACCTAACGGGCCGCCTGGAGTGGGGACCGCGGGCTTGGCCCGGCCCGGCCTGTTTGCAGCGGAGACACAACGGGGTCGGGGCTCGGCCTGTCTGGGTTGGATCCCGGGCCGCGTCCCCCTCGTGGGTTTGCGTGGCCCCTGCAGCGATGGCACTGGTTTTGAGATGGATCGTGAAGGATCCGCCCTGCCCGGAACCCTCTCTGATCCGGCGCAGATTCTAAAAGAGTAGGTAGACGGCACCTTGCACGGCGTGGAGCCCGCTTTACACAGCCTACCTCCCCTCAGTGAGACTAGGTAGTCCTCCTCGTAATCCCAGATTTTTACAGCGTCTTCAGTCTCCGCAAAGGATACAAGTTGACCCTGGCCACGGGGCTGTTTAATTCGCGTCTCAACTTATTCTCCAGACACTCCTACTTTTGGCCATTTTCACGATGAGGAAAGCAGATAGGGCCAGAGCCAAGAGAGCAGGTAGGAGAGCATGAGAAGACCCTGGCCTTGTGCAGGATTTGGAGGAGAAACATTCACGCCTATCCAAGAGGGCTATCAAGTTGAGACTGGAACCCGAGAGAAGTGAAGTGACTTTGTCCGAGGTGGCACGGGTAATGGGTGGGATTCAGACAGCCTTTCTGATTCCAGATTCAGAGTAGAGAGAAAAAGAGAAGGGAGACTGTCCAACTTGGAATGCAAAGATGTATGTTCAGATCTCACCTCAGAAACTTAGGAGAGTTGTGGCCCTGTTGAATCACAAAACTCCTCTAAACCTGTTTCCTCCGCTGTGTAAAGGGGAAAATAATAGACCTTATCTTGTAGAATTATTGATGATCAAATTCGAAAAAGAAGTGCATTGCTTTGCAAACCATAAAGTGCTCTCTAAATGGGAACTGTCATTATTTCTATTGCACCAACTTCAAATTAGCTGTAAAATGTGGTAAGAAATCTGTGATAGTATATTCCCCGGAAATTATTGTATCCTTCAGGATTCCTATTAGAATTATAATCCACAAAGAGCATTTGTCTGGCCATAAGGGCTAGGTGTTTGGCATCTCTGATGTTACTCTACCACCAGTTGCATCCAGGCCATCCTCCAGGGGCAGAAGGGCTTCCTCCCTAGGACCACCAGAGCTCTATCTTTGCTACTTTTACTCTGCTGTTGCAGACAGCAGCTTTCTCATTCCCCCTTCCCTTCACCTCTTCTCCAAGGTTACTCATCTTTTCAGGTGCTATCAGGGAGTTCATTTTTATGGTCTCAAACAAGCGAATATCTTGAGCAAGCAATAATCATCCCGCAATTTGCTTTGTCTCATTTGCTGTATATATAGCATACTTATATACTGTAATAAACCCTGAAGAAAAAAAGTGAGATTCATGATTCAGGTCCAAGTAGTGACTTTCAAGCCTTCAAAAGCCTATGTGTGCTTGCCATATACACAGGGTGTTGGGACGTGATGGCATTCAGCAACCTGCTGCTGAATAATTTGTGATTTCATTTTGGAAGAACCTTTGAAGGTTGATTTAAGGTGTAGATAAGGTGGAAGTGTTGTTGTGATATGCCTCACTCCTTTCCAGCTCTTAATCAGAAAATATTGAGAGTAGCATGTTATTTTTATTCAATTGTTTCAGTCATTTCCGATTTTTATGTGATCTCATTTAGGCTTTTCTTGTTAAGGATATTGGTGTGGTTTGCTATTTCCTTTTCCGGCATGTTTTACAGGGGAGGAAAACAAGGCAAAGTTAAGTGACTTGCCCAGGATCACCTAGCTAGAAAATGTCAGAGGTTGAATTTGAACTCAGGACTTCCTGACTTGAGACCTGACATTCTTATCTAAGCTGTCCTTAGAGTAGCATAGCCATGAGCATTTTATTCCTGTTCAGAAATCTTCATTGACTTCCTATGTCACCCAGTTCCATTTCCCATTTGTCTGGCCACTAACATCCTCTTCAATATATCTTTTTATTTTTCCAGCTGTCTCATATTATATATTTCAAGTAATTATTCTTTGCTTTACCTTGTCAGATTTTGTATTAACCCATCTCCATCTTTGCACAAATGTCTATATTCCCTCCCCACCTCTTTCCCCCTAATTTACATCCCATGTTGAATTTCTGTTCATCTTTTAAGGTTCAACTTAAGTGTCATGAAAGCCTCCTCTGATCCCTCTGTCAGTAATAATTTTGACCTTTGGACTCATTTATCTTTAAGTCTTAATTCTACTAAATTGTGAACTTCATGAGGAAAGGGGTTCAATTTGACTTAAACTATATTTTCTCTCTAGTACCTACTATAGGGGTCCAAACACAATCAGTTCTTAAATATTAGTTGAATTCTTCTGATGGCAAGTGTAAGGTCCTGTAGCTGGAAGAGACCTTGTAAATGTTCTAGTTCAAAACTCCCATTCAGTGGAATAATTCTTTCCCTAGTATTCCAGGTGGTCAGCTAGTCTCTGCTTTAATATTCCTAGAGATGGAGGGTCTGCTGTCTCATGAAACAGTCCACTCCATTGTTAGCTAGTTTGTTGCTTGTTCTTATAGAATCATAAAATCTGAGATTTGGAACTCAAAAGGACCTTGGAAATCTCTAGGCCACACCCTTGTTTTTCCCTTTAAAAAGAAAAATTATTTTTTTAATTAACAAGCATTTTTTTTTTTCTCCTTCCCAACTTCTCCCCCAAATCTCTGGGGAGTGTGGAAGGGGAGGAAAAAACTCAAAAATCCTCATAAGAAATATGCATAATCAAGGAAAACATCCCTTACATTGGTCATGTCCACAAATGTGTCTCATTCTGCATATTGAATCCATCATCTCTCTGTGATGAAGTGGGGAGTGTTCTTCCTGATAGGTCAGTAATGTTTCAAAGCTGTTTTTTTTTTTTACACTATTATTTCAACTCCCATATTTTACATTTGAGGAACCCAAGGGGATTGAGAGGCTTGCCCAAGGTCATATAAGAATCAGAGAGGTAGGATGTTGAGTTGAGAGCTATGTCTCTGAAACTCCCAGACTTTGCTCCCACTTCTTCCTCCCAGGAAACAAATGAAAGGAATCTAATATTTCCACATAACATCCCTTAATATGCTTAAAGGAGCCAATGTTGTTCAGTCGAGTCCACTTCTTTGTGACCTCCATTTGAGAGTTTCCTTGGCAAAGATACTGGAGTGGTTTTCCATTTTCTTCTGAAGCAGCTTATTTTATAGATGAGGAAACTGAGGCAAACAGGGTTAAGTGACTTGCCAGGATCGTTCAACTGACCAGTGTCTGAGACTGGATTTGAACTCCAGAAGACGAGTCTTACTCCAGGACCAAAACTAGCTACCCCACAGTAAGGGTTGTACACAAATGAAGAGAATGTTGACTGGAGTCAGAGGAACCTGAATTCCGTCCCCCCTCTTCTCTCCAAACTATATGCAGAGTGAAATGTTTTTAAACATTTTTCTCTAAGTGGATTTTTTAATTCATTTACTTTCTCTACACTGGTGAAAAGGGAAGAATGAGGACATTGTCTTAAAGTTTGAAAATTTTACCCAAAAGAAAGGCAATGAGGATATTTATCCTGAAGGATGGGAGGCCAGGGAGAGGTTGTTAGATAACTATCTTCAAATATTTGAAGGAATGTTACTGGGAAGAAGGTTTAGATTTTTTTTTCTCTGTCCCCCAGAGAATAAAAACAGGAACACTGAAATAGATGTTACACGAAGGCCTATCTTGCTGTATTTCCCAGCTAGTAGAACTGTCCAAAGGAAGAATGAACTGTCTCCGGAAGTGTAGTGAATTCTGTGCTTGGAGTTGCTTCCAGTACTGGAGCTGTTCAGGTTTGGCTTGGATGGATGTTGAAGACTCATCCAAGCTTGAGATTTTTATTTAGGTACACCTGTAACTTCTTTTGTGAACTTTAATCACCCCCTTCTTCCTTGTGTGTTAATCATCTAAAAATGGTCTTGGCAGCAACTTAATTAAACCTGGATCAAAAAAAATCTTGATTCATTAATTAGTTCCTCAAAATTTCATTCTAATATTTGAGCAATTAATGAGATTTTAGCTAATAGGGTAGGATTTGGACTTGGAATCAAGGGTTGTGTTAGTAAGGGTTTTTGTAATTAGAATAACAATGGCTTACATTTACAAAGGATTTTAAGGTTTGGAGAGTACTGTGCCTCACAGTGCTGTGAGTTACCTATTGCAAATATGCAATTATTATTGCAAATAATATTTTCTCCACTTTACAAGTGAGGAAACTGAGGCTTAGAGGAGTGACTTGCTCAAGGTCACATAGCTAGAAAGTGTTGGAGCTGGGATATGTTGCAGAACAGCACAGGATGTTTTCCAATTTGGTAATGCAGGTCTCATTTTGGAGGAACTGGGGGTGGAGGATACTATCCTTTTTTATCTGCAAAATGAGAACAATTCTCAATCTAATGAGGTTACTTTGAAAACTTAAAAGCACTGCAGAAATATGAGCTTCTCTTTCACAACATCCCTGACCTTAGGGAGGAGTCTAATATAATTTTTGTTGATAGTTTACTGATAATAAGTTAGAAACTATGAAAATGAAATAATTGAGTACCACGTCAGCATTGGATAGAACTTGGAAGAGTTGGATGACAAGCAGAAGAATGAGAAAAGAATGCTAAGCTTAGTCACATTTGGTTACACAGTCAACTTTGACACTTACTAGCCTCTAGTGGGTGCTTAAGAAAGGCTTATTGATTGATATTGATTGTAGTCATTTCCCCTCAGTGTCCTCCTCTTGTCAGGAAAGAGACTTGAACTAGGTGATCTCTGAGGAACCTTCCAAATTTTTTTTTTTAATTTTGGGGGTTTGGGAGAGGTAGGCAGGGCAATCAGAGTTATGGGACTTGTGCAAGGTCAGAAAACTAGTAATTGTCTGAGATCAAATTTGAACTTAGTTTCTCCTGCCTCCAGGGCTTGAACTCTATCCACTACCATTTAACCTGCCCCTCCAGTTTCTTTAAAAATAAAATTTTATTGATATCTTTTGTTTTTCTATGCCACCAACATCCTATTATAATTAATAACATTTTTAAAGGAAAAAAATGAAAAAATCAATCGTATAAAGTACTCTCTAGTTCTAATAGCTCTGTGATTCTTCACTTTGGACCCAGGTCACTTGATTGAAGGATGGTATTCTTTCTAGGCCACCATGCTGCCTTGATATAAATTAGGTGCATGGTCACTTCCAAGCCCCTCTTTTATCATCTGATAAGATTGATTGATAGATTTTTTTAAAATCAGGGCACATCTGTCTTATTTCAGAATATTCTGGGGTGTTGCCAGACCGTTGGATCCAGGGAAAATCAGACACAACTGTAGCAATAATGGGCATCGATTCCTTCTGTCTGTTGATGATGCTTCACCCCCTGTGGCAGGCCCACATTACTTTTCCATTGGCCGTGAAAGCCAACAGCTTTCCACCAAATGATGATTATTGGCTGCCCACTCTATTTTTGTCTTCTTAAAGACAAATGCCAAGAATCCTAATTGGCCTGTTTTCATTCTGCTGTTGCTTGGAAGCTGTAAAATTCTGTTCCAGAAAAAAATATCCACTCTTCTCCTTCAAGAGAGAAAAATTCACAACAGTGGCAATGGTAGACTTATAGCTCTTTCTCCTGCCCTCCATTTTTTTGGTCAGGAATACTAGGAAAAAGCTTTCTTTCCTAAACAGGAAATTGGGAAAAGAAACATATAGGAAGCAGATGGATTGGACTAGCTCCAAGGGCAAAGCATCAAACAGAATTCAAGTATCCACAGGTTTTTATTTCCTTACTAAAACTAGAATTTAAAATGACCCTCTGAGGAGATTTTTAAAATATGAGCTATGTAGAGATTTCACTGGGAGAGAGAATGGCAGGACCTGTTCAATGCATTATTTCCATAAAGGAAGGAAGGTGGGTACTTTGAATAGAGTGCTGTTCTTGGAGACCTGAGTTCAAATCCAACTCCAGATATTATAATACAATATAATATACTACAATACAATACAGTACGCTACAAAATCATGACCATGGGCAAGACATCTGAATTCTGTCTCAGTTTCTTCCGTTGTAAAATGGGGGTATTAATACCATCTCCCTCCCAGGATTGTTGTGAGGATCCAGTGTTATAATATTTGTAAATATTATATCAATTAGCATTGTACTGTTACAGTAAATGCTTTTTCCCTCCTTTCTTCCCCAGGCATATTGAAGTTTCAGGTTTTTCATATTTCCTTTTTATAAGGAACTGTGCTTGGCTATTGAGGCTACAAAGATAAAAAAAAACAAGTTTTAGGCATTAAGAAGCTTATGGTATAATGGAGGGGGAGGTGGGGTTACAACAGGCACCTCAGCAAATAGAAAGTGAGAAGTATTAAGGAGAGATGTTGGCAAAATATTGTAGGAAAAGGTAAGCCTTTTGGAGGAGGCTTGGAGTCTTGGAAAGTTTCAAGGACAAAGTGGTCATTTATCTGCCTTTGGGGGGGGGCAGAATGAGGCAGTCAGGGTTAGGTGACTTGCCCAGGGTCAGCTAGTAGGTGTCTGAGGTTGAATTGGTACGGTCCTTCTGACTCCAGGGCCTTCCGTTATGCCACTTAGCCTCCCTCCTTTGGCTTAGTCTTAAAAGAAGAGAGATGTTAGTAAGTAGTGATAAGGAAGGAATATATTCTAGACATGGGGGTGGGGGGGGATCTACTCAAATATTGGCTTAGGACAAGATGGGGACAAAGAGCCCTTGAAGAGTGAGTGCCAGAGAGGAATGATGTGAAATTAGCCTACAGAGGTTGGTTGGAACCAGAATGTGGAGGGTCTAAAATGGCAAAATGGTTTTAGACTCCAGGCAATAAGGAACCATTGATGTGATTAGAGCAAAGGTGTGACATGGTCTTGAATTACGAGGATTAGTAAAGAGTGGGCTAGAAGCAGGGAGATTAATGGGGGGGGGGGGCGGTGAGAGGTGATGAGAGGCTGGGGAGGGTGTCTGCAGTGCAGTCATCCTAAGTAAAGCCCTTCCGGGCAGGACTTGGAACACTGCTAGAAGCAAGAGGTTATTGATTTCAGAAGCTGTTGTGATGATCCTGAGCCAGCCATTGCCCATTCTGCCAACTCTGAAGGGTGATATCACTGTCTTTGAGATAGGGGAAGCTGAAGGGGAGAATTTGGGCCTGGGGCAGGTCACATTGAATAATTATTCCCCAGTTCTATTATCTCCCAGCCAGTGTTTTTCTGCTGGTGAAAGCAGGTTCAGCAACATGTCTGGAGCTGCTTGGAAGGGTTACAAAGGGTACTTGCCTAGCCTGTGCCATGTGACTAGGAACAAGGGACTCAGGGCATGGCCAAGTGACCAAGGAAGTTGAATACTGATAATATATCTTGAATGAGCCTCGGGTCTTTTTAATATTTAGCCTGAGATTGAAGAGACTGATTCTATAAAAATAGGCTGTTGAATTCCTAGCTCTCTTACTGGTTTAGATCCATTCATATGGGACTGGTGAAGATCACAACTCTCCTGTGGCTTCTCAGTTTCATCTCCCTCTTGCTCTGTCCTCCTCAATCCTTTCAATTGGCCCAAAGAGGTGGGGAATCTTCCTGCAGAAACCTTACTATTGACAAATATCGATGGGGTATGTGGTCGTTCTATGGGCAAACCTGTGCTCTCATTATATGCTGAGTCCACCTCTCTGTTTTCATCTTCTAGCCTTCTGGTGACACCCTTTCCATTGCTACTGCCCATTTTTTCATTGGTAAATATGTCTCTGCATTTGACCTTTGGGTAATACCTTTAACCTCTTAATTTGGGTAATACCTTTAACCTCTTAAATTATGTTCTTGGAACTTGGGGTGTGAACTGAATATTAAGAAAAGATGGGAGAAGTTTGGGGTCATTGAAAGTAGAGTATCATTTTTCCAAATGCAGTCAGCCTCTTTTATTTCTGGGTCCAGTTTATTGTCTTTGTATAGAGGTTGCTGAGAATAGGGGTTCTAGATCTGGGCCCATAGATTTCCGGGGGGTGGGGTTATTTTCACTATTCTGGGTTTCTTTTGTAAATCTATTTATTTTAATCTGTGCAATTAAAAACACTATTCTGAGAAATAGGTTTTACCAAAGTTGGGAGGGTAGGTTCATGACACAAAAAAAATTAAGAACTCATGGTGTGTGGGGGTGTGTGGGGGTATATTTTGATGAACAACCCAAATGCATTGTTCTTCTAATTCATGTCATACCCTGTCCAATAGTTATTTTTCAGTACTGGTAGCTATTATCTACAGACCCCAAGTTGCTCCCCTTCCTTAATGAATTTGATTACAATTTTTCTCTTCTTTCCAGTTCTTGCCTTTATTCTAGATGACATCAACAGTATATAGTGACTATCCCTAAAATATCCTAAGCACTCAGTTCTTCAACCTCCCTCAGTTTCTCTGGGCTACTCCATTCCATCTCAACCATACACAAAAATGGTTATGCCTTTGATTTTGCCATCACCTATAAATATAATCCATTTATGTTCTAAAATTCTGATATCCTGTTATTTGATCATAATCTATTAACTTTTCACCTTTCTCTACCTTCCCTTTACATAACCATATTCTTTATCCATACCATCCTCTCCCATGCCATCCCCCCAGCACATCTCGCCTCTTTTCATCTTGACTCCTTGGTGAATCAACTCAGTTCTATCTTCCTCTCTTCAATCCCCAGTTTCTTTATCAAGCCCCAACTTTGGATCCCCCACACCATTCACTGCCTTTGCTCCCACACACATGCTGCTGGTGGAGAAAATCATGCAACAATTCTTATTGAGCTCCCTACAGATTTATGTTATATAATCTCAACTGGCTCCTCATTGCTGCTAGGTAATACTACTGTACTTTTCTTATCAATTTATTATTCCACTCTCCACAGTGGCCTTCTCAAACCTCCCACTCCAAGCTGAGAACCTCGACACATTTTACAGAAAAAAAAATTAAGACTATTCACTGTAAACTCCTTTTCCTCTTTTCATTCAGTTGATTTCTTCTTCTTTCTGATCTTTCATCCCTATCTCACATGAAGTGACCTTTACCTTGGCCAACCTCTCTATATAATTGAAGCAGTCCCAATCCATCCTATCTCCTTAAACAGATTGCCTCCTCTGTCATCCTCACTCCCCTTCTAAGAGAAATTTCTATTTTTCTTTGTCTACTGGCCCATTTTTCTATCTCGCCTTGTCTACTGGCCCATTTTCTACCACCTAAGAATATGTCCATGTCTCCTTTATACTGGAAAAACCCCTCATTTGATCTTTCTATCCTTACTACTGTCCTAGATCTCTTTTGTCCTTTGGAGCCAAACTCTTGAAAAGGTCATATGTGCTTCCATTTTTCTCTCCTCTCATTCTCTTCTTAATCCCTTATAATTTACCTTCTGAATTTATCATTCCACCAATACTGCTCTCTCCAAAGGTACTAATGTTCTTTTAGTTGCCAAATCCAATTGCTCTTTCTAATTTCTTCCTCTCCATGACCTCTTTTTAGCCTCTGACACTGTTGATCAGGTCCTCTTTTCCTTGATACTCTCTTTTCTCTAGTAAAGTTGTGGGGGGGGGGTTCCTTGTCCCACCTATCTAACCCCTTCTGTCTTCTTTGTTAGATCTTCTCCATATTACATGTTCTAATACTAACTGTCCCTCAGGGTTCTGCCTTGGCCCTTGTTCCTTCTCTCTTCTTTACCTGGTGATCTCTTCAGCTCTAATGTATTTTCCTTTTATACTGATGATTCTCAAATCTTTCTTTCCTGCTCTAATCTCGGCTGATCTCCAGTCTCACATCTCCAATTGACTTTGAGATATCTTTAAGTGGATGACCAGTAGACTTCTTATACTCAATATGTTGAAATTGAACTCATTATCTTTTGTCCCCAAACCCCTCTACCTCCTACCTTCCTTATCACTTTAGAGGGCCACATCATTCTTCCAGGCTCACACCCTAGGAGTCCTCTTAGACTCTCACTATCTCTTATACACCATAAGCTGTTGTCAAGATCATTTGATTTCTCTTTTGCAGCATCTCTGGAATATATTTCCTTCTCTCTCTCTCTCTCTCTCTCTCTCTTTTAAGTTTTTGTAAGGCAAATGGGGTTAAGTGGCTTGCCCAAGACCACACAGCTAGGTAATTATTAAGTGTCTGAGACCGGATTTGAACCCGGGTACTCCTGACTCCAGGGCTGATGCTTTATCCACTGCAACACCTAGCCGCCCCTCCTTCTCTCTTTTGACATTGCTACCATTCTTTGCAGGCCCTCATCACCTCATACATGGATCATGGCAATAGCCTGCAAGTGAGTTTGCCTACCTCAACTCTCCACAGCCCAGTGCATCATTCAATTAGCTACTAAAGTGCTTTTCCTAAAGTTCAGGTCCAACCACGTCACCCCACTGGCTTCAGGAGCAAATATAAAATATTTTGGCATTCAAAGTCCCTCCTACCTTTCCAACTTTCTTATATATACTCTTCATTCCAATGACACTAGCCCCTTGGGCTGTTCCACAAACAAGATACTCTGATTATCTTTCAGTTCCGGCATGAATTGAATCCCATGTCTGGAACATTCTCCCTCCTTTTCTCCACCTAGTGACTTCCTTGACTTTCTTTTAAGTTCCAACTAAAATCCTATCTTCTGCAGGTACCGATTCCCAACTCCTCTTAATTCTAGTATCTTCCTCTGTTATTTTTTTTTCTATGTCTTAACTTTCTTTGCATATAGTTGCATACTGCCTCTCTCATTAAATTGCAAGCTCTTTGAGGGCAGAATTGTCTTTTGTCATTCTTTGGGTCCCCAGTGTTTACCTGAGTTCTAACACAGTTGTTGCCTAATAAATATTTATTGATTAGTTGATCTTGTTTTTTTTTAGATGTGTATAGTTAGTCTAAATTCTCAAGTAATTATGACTCATGTAGAAGACTGTAGGATTCTAAGATTTGGCACAATTAGTACAATAACATTTATAAACTGGAGCATCTTGAGAAACATGTCATTTGTAAGGGAACCCCCCCCCATTCCATCTAGGTTCATGTCATATTACCATCCTCATCATCATAGGTGGGAGGAGACCCTAACAATCACCTAAAAAAAGATCATGATGAGTCCCATGTCAAGAACAGCAACTAGAACCTAAGGCTTCCAGTTTTTGCTCTACCCTAAGAGATTTTTGCATCTCTTTAAATTGCATCTAATTGAATAAAATTAATTCTCATCTCCTAGACCCTTAGGGATTGGTTATAGGAAAACTTCATCTCAAGGTAGGTAATGGAAGGACCAAAGGGACAATTGCTTCCCGGCTTCTAAATGTATATAGCCCAAAGCCTATTAAGCGTTGTAAAATTAAGTTATAAAATAATGATGGTCCTTGGAAGGAGATTCCTTATAACTCTTGTCCCAGAGCTCCTTATGTTCTTAATTTGTCTTAAGATTCCAGTAGGCTTTGCCAGCAGCCGTTGCCAGAGTGGCCAAATTTTCTGCAAGACCTTGATGGATTTGTTGATAGTTTGTCTTCAGTTGAAGGCTGCTCCCTGAGGGCGGAGGTCCAGGCTTCTCCCACTTGTTCCTCATCCTTCTCCTCAACTACAGCTTATATGAGGGCAAGAGCAGTGACTTTTCTAAACTTTATATTTCCCGAGTGTTTGGCACAGTGCTTTGCTTATGTAAAGACAGTAGGTCTCTAATAAAAGGATTGAACTAAATATGTAGTGAGTATTCATGGTGACAGAGATAGAAGGAAAAAGAAGAGAAAGTAAGATGAGAAAACATAGGAGATTAATTCAGGTAGAAATCAAGCCTTATGATCAAGTATAATAGATTTAGAGCTAGCAGGAACCTCAGAGATCATCTAGTTGACCCTTTTGTTTTATAGTTGTGGAAACTGAGGCCATTGAGGGAAATAACATATCTAAAGATATACAGGTAACAAAGTATTATTTAGAATTTGAGTTTTTTTTTTAGGCTTTTACACTCCAGTTCTACTGTATTTTTTTCCATGGCATTCCTCTGCTCGTCTGACTTAAACTTAACCCTCTCAACCAAAGTTGTGCTGGAGGCAGCTCTTACCTCAGGAGAGCCATATGTGAAATTTTCATTATGAACATTTGCACCTCTGAAATCAAGGCTTTATTTGTTTTGTTAATTGCCTAGACTTAAGAATATGATGGAGAAAATGTTGATCATACAAATTAAAGTTAAGAGCTTATCCTTTCTACATTTCTTTTTCCTCCTGCTGGTTGTTACCAGCATACCCCTGCTTTTAACTCTTCATCTCCTGTCTTGGTTGCAGTTGTCTCCAATGGCAGGGAGGATAATTCTTCCATTGTACATTTTTTTAAAAATACATTTTTATTGACATTTCTTGTTTTTCCATTACCTGTATTTTCCACAGTATTCCTCTCTCAGTCAGCCATCACTTCTAATAGAGAATTCCAAAAAAGGGAGGAAAAAAAAGTTCAACAAAACTAGCCAATACATGAGAAAAATACGGGAGAAGAGACTTCCTATCTCTTGTTTGTGACTGAGGTTTGTCATGATGATTTTTCAGCATTCTGTTTTGAATCTTGTATCACTTTTCTGTTAGTAAATTTTCTAAACTCATCCTAAGTTTAAATTCAGAATAATAAATATTAGGCAATTGCTTAATAAATGCTAGGTATTTTCCACCTTATTCTCAAATTTCTACTTTATTTTTTGGTGAGATGTGGTTGTATGGGGAAAGTATGCTAAAGTATGCTAAAGATTAGGACTGCTGGAAACATTGCTGGATTAGAGAATTCACTAGGGCTGGGTTCTAGTCTCAACTGTCTCATTAACTGGATATATGGTCTTAAGCAAATATTAATCCTTTGACTTTTCCTTATCAAATGAAGCAGTTGGAAGAGATTAACCCTTAAAATCCTTAAGAATCTGTGAGTCTGTAATAAAATTAGAAATAACTGGACACCATGAATTGCTTCATGGAAGAGTTATTGAGTTATTCTCAGAGAGATCCATAAATAATGTGAGGCGGGCTGTGCAAAGACATTAGGTTCATTCTCTTCTCTAGAGTCATTTAGAAGGTGGGGTAAGAGGGTGCTTTTATTTCAGACAGGAGAGATTGGTTCTCTGGCTAGATTTGTTGGATGAGCTCTTACCTGGTTTTCTTTTTCTTTTTTTTTTTTTTTTTTGGAAATTGGAGAATGAGGAGAAGTTAGGAATTTGACTCATCTTTTTTGTTTGAAAAAAATCTCCCCATTTCTCCATTGTCACATATTCCATTGAGATGGATCAATGAGGAGCTGCTGAAAATAATCTGTCGGGGATCTATAACTATATAACTGGGAGCTCTCTCCACGCATACAGATCAAACTCCTATGTGACTTTAGATGGTCTTTTAAAAAAATTCCATTGATGTTTTATGTTTTTACATTACCTACATTTTTCACTTCCCTTCTCCCAAAGTTTCCCCTTATAATTCAGAATTTAAAAGGAGGGGGAGGGAGCTCAATAAAACTATCTGAAACATTAGGAAAGAGTCTGACAGTCTGCAGTTGTTCCACACTCATTATCCCTCATACCTCTTAAGAAAATTAGGGTGGGGGAGGTGGTTTCATCCCTTTTCTTGGACCAGCCTGGTCATTATAATATTGCAGCATTATAATATTTTTATTGTAATCCTTTCTGTTTGCATTATAATTATAGTGAGTCATTTTTCCTGGTTCTGCTTACTTCACTTTATGTCAATTCATATAGGTCTTCCCATGCTTCTGTATTTGTCATTCATCATTTCTTACAGCCCAGTGGTATTCTGTTACCATGATTGTTTAGCCTTTCTCCAGTCTTTGGGCATTGTTTCCAGTTCCTTACTAAGAGTTTGAGAGGTCATAGGATCATAGATTTAGACATTGGAAGGGTCTGTGAAGATTTAGAGGCCATCTAGTCTGAGCTCTCATTTGACCAATGAGGAAACCAGAGAGATTAAGTGAATTGGCAACCAAGAAAATTCCTCCACCTTGTGATCATTCTAGTAATGAGCAGATGAGTTTCAATTTACCTTCTTAGCAAAAGACACTCTATCACCATATATATGTCCTATTCAAAACTTTTGAGACAACTAGGTGGTGCAGTGGATAGCACTGGCCTTGGGAATCAAGAGTACCTGAGTTCAAATTTGACCTCAGACACTTAATATTACCTAGCTGTGTGGCCTTGGGCAAGTCACTGAACCCCATTGCCTTGCAAAAAAAAAAAAACCCAAACTTTTCCAGTGTAAGAGAAGATCCTGCTTGAGCTCATTCTCTGTTGTCCTTATCTTTGTTTTTATTTTTATTTTAAGGCAGTGGGGTTAAGTAACTCGTCCAAATGTCACACAGCTAGGTAATTATTAAGTGTCTGAGGCTGGATTTGAACTTAGGTCCTCCTGACTCCAGGGCCCGTGCTCTATCCACTGTGCCACCTAGCTGCTCTTGTCCTTATCTTTGAGGAGACTTTGGTGCTCTCTCACAAAGTGAAAGAGACCTCCGGGGAGGACTTTGGAGAAGGAAATTATTAGCTTTTGTGATGATTAGTTGGGAGTATGATATGTGAATGGAATGGAATATTTTGACCGTAAGAAATGGTGGAAAGGGATGGATAAAAAGGAGGAAGGTTTCATAAACCTGGGAAGACTCATGAACTGATGCGGAGAGAAGTGAGCAGAATCAGAACAATTTATACAACACTACAAAGATTGACAACTTTGAAAGTTTTAAGGACTGTGTTCAGGGCAAATGAGTTCCAATGAGGAAGCGTGCCATCCTTTTCTTGACAAAGTCAGAACAGTTCTGCAATCATTGCAGTGTGCCAAGGACTGTGGCTGGGTCTGGGGTTCATTCAAAGAAAAGCAAAATTGGACCCTGCTCTCAAGGACTTCACATTCAACATGAAGGCAACTATGTATGTACAGAAATAGGGTAATGGAGGTGATCTCAGTGGGAAGGCACTGTGTGGGGAGAGGGGAGACTAGGAAAGGCTTCTTACAGAACAGAAGGTTTGGGCTGAGTCTTGTGCAAACCCATGGAAGCCAGAACAGAGAGGGGGAAGCATGCCAAACAAAGAGAACGGGTTGGTGAAAAGACCTGGAATTGGATAACTGAGGGTTGTGTATAAGGAACAGCAAGTCAGTCTATCATTGTCACTGGGTCATATTGTAGAAAGAAGAGGATAAAGAAAAGTTGGCAAGGGATCAGTTGTGAAGGGCTTTAAAAGTCAAACCAAGAGTGATGATCTAATGATGTAGAATAAGATACCTTTTTTGGACATTACTAGGGAGAGAATTTACTTTGTTTGATTATATATGTTTGGTACCAGAAAGGAATAAACATTTATCAGCACTGTATGAAATGAAGTTTGTTCCACTCATTCTGATTTTTCATAACCCCATTTAGTGATTTCTTGGCAAGAATCCTAGAGTGATTTGCCATTTCCTTTTCCAGCTTATTTTACAGATGAGAAAACAGAGGCAAACAAGGTTAAATGACTTACCCAGGGTCATACGGTATCTGAGATCAGATTTGATCAAGAATGAGTCTTCCTGACTCCCAATTCCCAATTCTCCCAGTAATCCTGCTATGTGGATGCTGGTATTATTTGAATATTGCAGGTGAGGAAGTAGAGGTCAAAAGAGGTTAAGTGACTTGTCCAGGGTCCCACAGCTAATAAGTGTCTGAAACTGGATTTGAGCTCATGGCTTCCTGTCTCTAGATTGACCATTCTGTCCACTGTAACTGCTTTGTACTCAGCTGGTACTACAAAGGTTTTTATTTTTCTTATGGTTTCCTTTCTTTCTCCAAAGGGGGGAGAGGATAGGCAGAAGAGAAAATAGGTTTTTGTTCATTTTTTTTAATTAAAAAAGTTAATAACCTGTCATAATTCCCAGTCTGCTGATGTTTGTTACCTTTGTGACTTTTGGGGGAAACTACTTCATTTTTCTGAATCTCAGTTTCCTCATTAATAAATGAGGAGACTGGATTAGATGGCCCTTGTTCCCTTTCTGTTTTAGGTCTGTGTATGTCAGTGTCTTCAATTGGGGGGGCAGCCTAGTTAAGAGATCATCCCCAGAGGATTGGTCACTTTTGAGATAAACATCTGTAGGTGAGTCAATGGGGAGAGGTTTCCTCACTTAGGAAATCGTGGATTCTCAGGGTTTTGAAGCAACCTAATTGTTTACTAATGTTTCTAATGAGACTATGCATTTATAATCCTAGCTACTGTTTTCATCTTCTAAATGCTTTAAGGTACCTATACTTTTCTCATGACTCCCCTTTGAAGCAGGCTGAGGTTTAGTGAAGTGATGTAGCATTTCCTCCCAGGCTTGCAGAGTTTGAATCAAGAATTCATTTTCCAAAAATGCTGATCATCTTAGGAGTTTGTCATTTATCACATGTTAAAAGGGGTCATAGGAATCATCTGTCCAGTGCTTTCCATTGTAGAGATGAGGGGCTTGCCCAAAGTCACCCAATTGTTATTCATTCATAAGTCATTAATTCTTTTTTAAAAAGTAATTTAATATTTGGAGAAAAGGAAGGGAATATGTATATTTCTATGAATTCTATGTCTCACGTACTGTGCTTTACAAATATCTCATTTGAACCTCATAGCAACCCTAGGACTTAGGTGCTATTTTTATCTTACTGATGAGGAAACTGAGGCAAAACAGTTAAGTGATTTCTTTAGGGTCATGTAGCTAATGTCTGAAGCAAATTTGATCTCACAGCTTTCTGACTCTAGGTCCAGCATTATGTCTGATGCACCCCCTAAAGTTGTCTTTGTCTTTCTAATCTTAGAGCTTACCACAGCATTTGACAAATAGTAGGTTTTTAAATAAATGTTCAAAGAAATAAATTTAATATTAATGATAATGTTCATTGAATAAATGAATATTTCTTTATTTTCCCCTTTTCTTCCTACAGATTTTGAAGCCAGTTTTGTACGGCTTCTGGATAAAATAACCAATGGCTCTCGAATTGAAATAAATCAAACTGGTAAGTAGGCACTTTTCTTTGCTATCATCCTTAGGTGTTGATCTCTCTCCCACAAGTAATCTGCTGTAGTGGAAGGTAGACATATTCTGTCATCTGAGGACCATTTGCCCAAAGATCTCCCCAAAGACCTAGACTAGTGTAAATGACCTGAACATTTCTGGAAGAAGCTAAGAGAATTATGCAAATCCCATCTTGAGAATAAGTTATTATTATTTTGACTCCCAAAGATGCTGCCTGTCTTACTTAGGATATGGATCTCAAGGAAAATAGACAAAAACTCAAGTTGATCAAATAAATGCTAAGTACTGCGTAAACCACATGGAAATACTTAAATAAAAAAGTACAAGAAGGACAGATTCATCCTTGTACCACCTCTTTGCTGGGTCAAAGCCAATATAACTTGTGAAATAGTCTCAGCTGCATAAAAATATGCACAGTTCTTTGTTCTTCTTGAAAGCTTAAATATTGCTTAATTTTATTTGAAAGAAATATTTTATTAGAGAAATAACAAAAAATTGATTTTTGCCTAAAATTTTGGAGTATGAGTATCCTTAAAATTCCATTTTTCTCATTTTTATACAGAACAAAACAATCTGGCCTTTGAAAAAAATAGGTAAAAATCAGCATCTCATTTTGTAGAGAGAAGAGGCCATCTGGTGACGACTTTGGATATTGCTCCTAATAGCTTTTCTTTGAAAAAAAAACACATGGGATTTTTCTCTTTAGTATTTCAATAGTATTTAATACTGTTGATCACACTTTGTTGAAATGTGAAGTATTGTCATACAGACAAAAGATTAAAACTGTTCCTTTTTACCTTGGGTGGGGGGGGAAGAACTAGACATAGTGGTAGCAGGTTAATTTAGGCTTGATGTAAGAAAAAACTTCATAAAAAACTGAGTGTTACCAACATCCATTGAATTAGTAGTGGGGTAGTTATGTTCTCCATTAGTGTAAATCTTGAAGTGGAGACTGGCCAACTACTCAGGATGCTGTGAAGTTAATAGAAGCTTTTTGAGTTCATGGTCTGTTGACTTTGTGGCCTTTCGATCTCCAGACTTAGCACAGTGCCAATCACTGCTTGATCAATGTTTGATCAATGGAACAGATATTAGTTAGATTAAGTGGCCTATGTGATCCCTTTCTACTCAATTTCTGTGAAAATTGCCAGTTGTTTCTCTGATATTATTGGTTTCCCTCCTACCTCCTTGATCATTTCTCCTGTATCCCCGTAGCTTGCTCCTTTCTCTATAATCTTTTACCAGTTATTTCCCAAGGTTTCCAGAGTCAAGAAAGACCAGATTCAAATACCTGTTTACACTGAGGCACTGACTTCTCACTTCATTCAATTCAAGCATTTATTAAAAGTACTGTATTCAATAAGTGTTGGAGATTAAGTGACAATGACAACATCTCTATCCTCTATCCTCCAGGAACTTACATTGTATTGTGTGACTCTAAAATCTCTAACTCTAGTGATATAGCTTCAGTTGTTGTCGTGACATTTCCACTAGAATGTCTCATCACTTCACTTTCAGCATTTCTAAAACAAAACTTAATCCTACCTCTTCCTCAGATTGCTGTCCTTCCTAACTTCTGTTTTTATCAGTGGTCTTACCATTCTCTCAATTACCTAAAATCAATCTTCTCCCTCCTTTCTCACCTCTCCCTTCCAATATATGATTTCCTTTGGAATCTCGCAATTCAGTCCCTTCCTTCCATTTTTTTTTTTTTTTAAGGCAGTGGGGTTAAGTGGCTTGCCCAAGGCCACATGGCTAGGTAATTAGGTGTCTGAGGCCAGATTTGAACTCCGGTACTCCTGACTCCAGGGCTGGTGCTCTATCCACTGTGCCACCTAGCTGCCTGCTTTCCTTCCATTCTTAATACACCTTCTAAGAGAGCCCAGTCCCTCATTCTTTCATTGGTCTCCAAAGTTAATGGTTTATTCCAAGTGCTTTTTAATTATGTTATTGGTTAGCTCAAGATCGGGGTATATCCCCCTCTCTTTGGGGATAATATCTAGATTTCTTAGGCTGACTTTTGAGACACTATTCCTGCCTGTCTTTCTAATTATATATCCTCTTACTGCCCCGTACAAACAGCCTTGGTCACAATTTTAAAAAATTTAATTTAATATAAATTTTTTTCACTTACATAAAAAAAATTTCAACATTGCTTTTCCTGGTAAGATTTTGAGTTCCACTTTTTTCTGCCTTCCACTCCCTTCCCCATAACAGTTGAGTTATAGGTTATGTGTGTCCATTCTTGTTTACATTTTAATCATGTTTTGAAAGAAGAATCAAAACAAAAGGAAAAAAAACCATGAGAATAACAAAGATATATAATGTTATAAAGTGAAAATAGTATACTTTGGTCTGCATTGAGACTCCTTAGTTTTTTCTTTGAATATGGATAACATTTTCCTTCACACAACTTTGGTCACATTGAATTTGACTTCTGAACCAGCCTTGCATGTTTTAGACTCCTTTCCTAGAATGTCCTTTTCCTCTCAAGGCTAATAGTATCAAGAGAGCCAGACAGACCTTGGAAGTCATTCATTTTTTACAGATGAAGACTACATGACTACTGAAGGTCCCTTCTAGTTTTGTAGAGAGAAATTTGTCCAGCCTTCAAGACCTAGCTAGCTCAAGTCCCATCCTTTTTATGATCTGGGCCCTCAGACCATTTGAAACTGATCGTTCCTTTTTATGAAATCCTTATGTGCCCCTCCTCCTTATTATTTATTATTCAGTATTAACAATTCAGAATAAAATTTGAATTTAGTGATTCAATAATAAATATATACTGAATAAAATTAGTATTTCCATATACAAATCAGAGCATGAAAAGATACATTAAGTAGCAAATCTCTAAATGTCCAGTGACAGGTAGAAGGCACATTGGATAGAGTGCCAGGCCTTAAGTTAGGGAGAGTTAGCTTCCCGTGTTCAAATCTGACCATAGACATTTACTGGCTGTTACCCTGGGCAAGTCACTTAACCTTGTATGCCTCAGTTTCTTTATCTGTAAAATGAACTAAAGAAGAAAATAGCAGGCCATTCCAGTATGTTTGCCAAGAAAATTCCAATGAAACAAATGAATAGCAACAGATTACATACTACTTTCATTTCTTCCTCAGTGTATGAGAAATTCAGCATATAACTTCAGAACAACCTTGCTTCTCTATGCTTCCTTTTGTTCTTTTCTGTTCATTTAAAAAATGCTTCAGTGACCAACTTTTCTTTCTTCTATTTTTCTTTTTGGCAGCTCTTTTGCCAGCCGTCTTTTCCCACCCAAGTCTCTCTCCTCCTCTGAAGGAAAAAATTTCACCAAAACCCTTGTAAAAAGTTTCATAGCCACCTTATGAACTCCTAAAGCATTAGCTCTTCTTAATTATCACAAGTTCTGTTTTGATGTCTCTGTCTTATTCTCTCTAGTTAGATTGGAAACTCCTTGAGGGAAGGATCTTAGGTTATAGGGTTAGAATTGAAAGAGACCTTAGAGATCACAGGATCTTTCAAACTAGAAGGGATCTCAGTGGCTATCTAGTCTGATTGCCATTATACAGATGAAGAAACTGAGGCTAGAAGTAACCTGACCCAGGCTGCACAGGTAATTGGTGTTGGAGATGGGATTTGAAATTGGGTTTCTTGACACTGGAACCTCCTGATCATCTAGTTTGATAATCCTCCTAATATTTCCCTGTCTTATCCCTATATGCCCTCCCCCTGGCCATTCTCAAGGACTAAGCTTGTAGCAGACACTTAGAAAAGGAGAATTCTTTCTCAGTCCTTCCCTTTTGTTGGGGAGGGGGGATACAAATGACTTATGCAATTATACCTTTATGATGACTTTTTCTATGGCGAACTTGCCAGCTAAGTGAGTGGGAGTTGAAGAAGATCACTAGCAGGGGGAGGATAACAATCACACAGTCCAAGAGGAGGTATGCCAAATGGGGAAGAGGGAAGCTCCTTTGGTATCTGTCTTGTGCGCTGGCATGACTTCAGGGATGCAGGTGGCTTGTAGAGAAGTTGAGTATTTGTACTGTGTATTAGATTTCAGTGAGGGCTGTTTATGATCCTCAACTTGGTAGTAGTGAGTCATTTTTTTTTTGTAATGAGATGTAGACTGGAAAGATCCCTGGACTTTAAGTCAAGGGGACTTAGTTCTGACATTAACTTTGTGTTCTGAGCCTCAGATTCTTCATCTCTAAAATGGGGTTGACAAAGTGCTTGTTACTCCTATACCTCTATGAGGAAGAGAACATTGTAGCATTATTCTCAATTTTTTTAGACTTGCCTATAGTTACAAGGTCACAAAGTTAGTATGTGAAAGGGGAGGACCCAAACCCAGGTCTTCTGACTCTTAAGGTAAATGTTTTGCCTAAGTGAACCCTGATGCTTTTTTAATAATGAGAAGTCACTTTGTTTCTCTGAATCTTAGTGCCCTCTTTTGTAACGTGGGGCTTAATATTACTTGTGCTACCTATTTCATGGGGTTTTGAAGCTTTTGGGGGGGGTACTTTTTTGGAAAGGCAATGGGGTTAAATGACTTGCCCAAGGTCACACAGCTAGGCGATTATTAAGTATCTGTGGTCAGATTTGAACTCAGGTCCTCCTGACTCCAGGACTGGTGTTCTATCCACTGTGCCACCTAGCTGCCTGTTAAGCTTTTTCAGTCTGACTTTGCATCTGTGGGTACTGAGGCTTTGTCATCCCCAAATTATTTGTCACCATTATAGACATAGATGCAGAAAGGCTTTTCGAAGTCATGTAGTCCTGAGTATTCTTATAAAACCTATATGAGATTATTTGCTGTCATGAGGATGGGGAAGGGAGGGAAGTGGGAAAATGTACTACTCATAAGTTTGCAAAAAAGATAAAATTGAAAACTATCTTTGCATGTAACTGAAAAATGAAATAAATTAACAATCAAAAAAAAAGTCACTTCTTACTTTTTGGATAAGGAACTTAAGGCCCAGAGAGGGCCCAAGGCCACACAGGGACTGGCTGATTCCAGAGTATTCCCTTTCTTTGTCACCGATTTCTTTCTCCCTGGATTTATTGCCTTCATTTGCTATTGTTATTGTTGTGAGGAAAGCAGCCATCAAGTACGTTATGAGTTTGAATTATTATTACTCTGCCTTTCCTCTGGGACTTGAGACTGAT
This sequence comes from Macrotis lagotis, assembly GCF_037893015.1. Taxonomy (NCBI): domain Eukaryota; kingdom Metazoa; phylum Chordata; class Mammalia; order Peramelemorphia; family Peramelidae; genus Macrotis; species Macrotis lagotis. Next base: position 68,361,877 of record NC_133665.1, read on the forward strand.
GTTTGAACTCACTATTTTTCTCTCTCTCTGGTTTAAGGAACAACCTTATATTATCAGCCTGGGCTCCTGTACGGCGGGTCAGTGGAACATGATTGTAGTGCCCATCGGAGTATTGGTTATTACCTGGAGAGTCTTCTTTGCCTGGCCCCCTTTATGAAACACCCATTACGAGCAGTTCTCCGAGGCATAACCAATGACCAGATCGACCCTTCAGTAAGTATTAAGAGCTTGATAACACGTAGTTATTTTTCCTTTCAATTTGCCAGCCAATCCATAAATATTTATTAATTGCCTATGTGGAGATACAAAAAGGGCAAAAGTCAAAGGTCAAAAGTCCCTGCCCTCAAAAGGCTTACAGTCTAAAGGGGGAGACAAAAAACATAAATACAAAACAAACTTACTTTCATTCATCCATACATACATACACATAGATATACAACACTTGTAAATGTGTATGTGCATGTATGTTTATGGAATTATATAGAAATACATTTTTATTTTAAATGTTTATCCAGGATGAAAGGTAAAAATGAATTAGAATTAAGGGAAGGTACCCAGATAAAGTAAATATCCTGGGAAACAATTTTATTTTAGAAACAGTTTTATTTGTTGTACTTTGATCCAGGGCATTAACTCATGGAATGGGTGAACCTGGACAGGAAAACTATTTTTCGTAACCTGTCATGGTTGCTGAAAACCTTCAAGGCAGGCAGAAAATTGGATGGTAGAGGAAAGAGCAAGATTGGGAAGTAAAAAGTGATATCTTTATTGGCATAGTCATTTACTGCCTATGACTTTGAATAAGTCACTTCTGTCTTGGCTTGACATCAGCTTTCACATTTGTAAAATGAGGAGGTTGGGATAACTCCAAAGCTGTAAAAATAGGGTGTTCTTCCTAAGTTTTCTTTGTTTCCCTCATTGAAAGAAAATGAGCAAAAGAAGAAGATAAAAGACTAGAGCCTTAAGTAGCAATTACTGGGCTGCCAGCCATTGGACAGTGCTGACTATCCCTTACTCAAACATCAATAGATCTTTCTCATTCCCAAACCATGGAAATTTCCCAAAGTGACCCCAATAGAAGTAAAAATATACATATTTTTAAGGCAGAAAGTTGTGTTTGCTATTTGGAAGCATTTATATGCTGATGATTTTGGAAGTTAGATATCTTTTAAAAACTATTCATTTTTGAGATTGAGTGTAGAGTGAGGAGTACTGGCCTCAGAGCAGCCCTACAGCAAGAATCTGGGGAAACTTGCCTGCACCTCCAGAGCACAGCCCACAGACAGTAAGGGGGTCAGGGGAGACTGCAGAAATCTCTCTGCTTTCCCTGTGGCAGGACTATGCCGTTTGCCCAAACTCAGATCCAGGTTGCTGTTTGGCCTTCCATACTAAGACAGTAGGGACCCTTCTCACAGATCCAGGGCAGAGGGGAGTGTCTGTGTTCATCTACATATCAAAGCACAGGCAAGAGAGCATATGCCCTTGGAGGAATAAAGGTCACAGTGGAGTGTTCCAAAAAAACCCCAAACCGGGTGTCCTGATAATACTCAAAAGCTCAGAAAGCACCCGCAAACCAGGTACAGGCTGGAGAAATGAGTAAACAGAAAAAAGAGGAACACTATTGAGAAATTCTTTGTCTATGAACTCAAGAATCCTTCTCAATTTGAAGATGAGGAAGCACAAGCTCCTGCATCTAAGGACACCATGAAGGACAGAAGTTGGGATCAGGCTGTGACAGAGCCTGAAATCAAGTAAGGGAGATAGAAGAAAAATTGGGAGAAGAAATCCAAAAAAATGCTGAAGAAAATAACATGTTAAAAACCAGAATAGGTCAAATGGATAAAACAGTTCAAAAAGTTATTGAGAAGAAAAACAGAATTGGCCAGATAGAAAAGGAGATAAGGAAGCTCTCTGAGATAAATAAATCTTTCAGATGTAGAATGAAGCTAAAGGAAGCTGATGACTTTAGGAGAAATCAAGACACAATTCTTCAACACCAAAAAAATGAAAAATTAGAAGAAAATGTGAAACATCTCATTGAAAAAGCAACTGATCTGGAAAACATTCAGGAAAGGTAATTTAAAAATTATTGGGATATCTGAAAGTCATGATCAGGAAAAGAGCCTTGACCTCATTTTTAGAGAAATCCTACAGGAAAATTGCCAGATATCCTAGAAGCAAAGGGCAAAATAGAAATGGAGAGAATCCACCGATCCCCCAGAGAAAGAGATCCCAAAAAACCAACCCCTGGGAATATTATAGCCAAGTTCCAGAACTCCCAAGTCAAAGAGAAAATATTTTAAGCAGCCAGAAGGGCACAATTCAAATATTGTGGAGCTGCAGTCTGGATCACACAGGACTTAGCAGAAACCACATTAAGGGCTCTTGGGACTTGGCATATGATGTTCCGGAAGGCAAAAGAGCTTGGAATGCAACCAAGAATCAACTACCCAGCAAAACTGAACATCCTCTTCCAGGGGGAAAAGATGGACTTTCAATGAACTGGTTGAACTTCAAATGTTCTTGTTGAAATGGCCAGAGCTGAACAGAAAGTTCAACCTTCAAGTACAGGACTCAGGTGAAGCATAGGGAATGGATGAGAAGGGTAAAATATGAGGGACTTGATGATGAACTGCATGTATTCATGCATAGAAAAATGATACTGATAATACTCATATGAACCTTCTCATTTAATAGAGCAGGTAGAAGGAGCTTATGTAGATGAAGCACAGGAGAGAGCTGAATTTGAAGATAAAATATATTGTAAAAGTGAAGTAAATGGCTAAAAGGGAAAAGCCCTGGGAGTAAGAGAAAGGAGAGGTGGAATAGGTTAGAATATTTCATATAAAAGATGTAATTTTTTTTTTTTACAATGGGGGGGAAGGTGAGGGGGAATGAAGGAACCTTCACTCTCATCAGAGGTGGCTCAGAGGGGCAGCTAGGTGATGCAGTGGTTAGAGCACTGGCCCTGGAGTCAGGAGTACCTAAGTTCAAATCTGGCCTCAGATACTTAATAATTACCTAACTGTGACCTTGGGCAAGCCACTTAACCCACTGTTTTGCAAAAAAGAAAGAAAAAAGAAATGGCTCCAAGAGGAAACAGCATACACACTTAATAGGATATAGATATCTATAGTAAAAAGGAGAGAAGGGGGAAGGGGGATGGGGGTGATAGAGCAGAGGGTAGATCATAGGAGAGAATAGTCAAATATAACACATTTTCCTTTTTACTTCTTGCATGGGACTGGGATTGGGTGGCCTGTCTGGGACTATGGGGCCTGATGCTTGCTGGGTCTCAGGGGTGGTATGCAGGGTTGTGGCCTCTTGACCCCACGGCTGGTGCTCTGTCCGCTGCACCACTCAGCTATCCTACAGCATATTTTAGAAGAGGGACAGAGTGAAAGGAGAGAGAAAATAATAATATATGGTAGTGTGGAGGAATGGATGGAAAGAATTAGAATCAGCAACAGTGCAAAAATGTGGAAGTAATTTTTATGATGGACTTTTCATAAAGAATGTGATCCACCTAAGACAGAGCTGATGGTATCAGAATGCAGACTGAAACACGTTTTTTTTTTCTCTTTCATTTACTTTATTTCTCATGAGGGTCTACTTTTTTTGAGGGAGAGGCTATTATGTTTACTCTTAAAAGAATATTTTAGTAATGTATAAAAAAAGTCACTTTTACAAAAATATTCATAGCAGCCCTGTTTGTGGTGGCAAAGAATTAGAAATTAAGTAAATGTCCTTCAATTGCGGAATGGTTTAAAAAAATGTGATCTATGTATGTGATGGAACACTATAGTTCTTTTAGAAGCCAGTAGGGATGGAAATTCAGGGAAGCCCAGAAAGATTTGCATAGACTGATATAAGATTAATGTATACCATGGAAACAATGTAAAGACTGGCAAATTGCTTTCTGTAGAGGGTGGGGGGAGGGAAGCAAGATTAGGAGGGAAATTGTAAAAAATTCATAATAAAAATAAAAAAAAATATTCATTTTTATGAATTTGGCAGTCATTTGTAGCCAAAAGCATTTCAGGGTACAAAGAATAAAGCTGTAACATTGTGGGATGATCAGCTATGATGGACTCAGCAGTTCAGTGATCAAGAACAATCCTAAAAGATTTGTTATGGAAAATACCAACCAAATCTAGAGAAGTAATTATGGAATCTGAATGCAGAGCAAAGCATACTGTGTTGAGTTTTTAAAACTTTTTTTTTATGGTGCTTCTTTTTCTCTCATGATCTTTTTATGCACTTGGTTCTATTTTTTTCACAGCATACCTAATATGGAAATATGTTAAACATGATTGTTATACATGTACAAATTGTTTGCTACCATGGGGAGGAGGAAGAGGAAGGAGGGTGATAGAAACATATGAAACTCAAAAACTTGGAAAAGTTGAATGTTGAAAATTATCTTTGCATGTAATTAGGAAAAAATGTAAAAAATAAAGAAAAAAGAAAAAAGAAAGCCATCTTTGAAATTGTAAACTTTTGCTAGAGGATTATTAAAGTGAACATAACATTTGATAAGATAGTAACAAAATTACTCCATTTGTATCCCCTATCAAAATTTTTTTTTGTTCAAATAAAATTTTTTGTTTAATAATCAATCTTATGCAGATACTTAATATTCAAGCACTGAAAGAATTTATGACTTTTTCTCAATATGGGAAATTCTGGAATTCCTTCCACCAACACAGATTATCTTGTCTGTGACTTAGTTAATTCTTAGGAATTGTGTAAGAGGTGTGGAGTTTGAGTGACTTGCCCCTGGGTCATCTTACTGCTGAGTGCCAGATGCAGGATTTGAAATCTAGTCCGGGTATTCCCTGTACTTGGCCTCCCCTCTCCAGTAATCATGCCTTTGCATAAGCCGTCCCCCCCTTTCCTGGCATGCACTCTTTCCTCTCTTCTGCCTCATAGACTCCTTAGTGTCCTTCAGGTGCCCCCTTCATTATATGGAGCCTTTCCTTATCTCCCTAGCTCTCATTATTAGTTTTTTCTCCTTGAAAATTTTTAGTATACTTTGAGTTTCTTGGGAACATGAGAATGAGACAGTCTGGGAAAAACACTAGGATTGGAATCAGAGAAAATGAGTTCAGATCTGACTTGTCATTTAATTTCTCTGTCCTGTTTGTACAGTGAGGAAATTCCACTGAGTGATTCTCTCAAGTATTTTCTAGCTTGTCCTATGATTCTATATGGAAACAATGTTCAGTCATGTTCGACTCTTTGTGACTCTGTAATCCATAATTCTCATGGTTTTTCTTTTTGGGCAAAGAAACTGAATTGGTTTGCCATTTCCTTCTCTAGTGGATTAAGTCAAATGGAAGTTAAGTGACTTGCCCAAGGTTACTCAGTTTTGATGTCTAAGGCTAAATTTGAACTCAGGTCTTCCTGACTACTGACCCAGGGCTCTTATCTACTGCATCACTTAGTTGCCCTGGAGCCGAATAAGATTCCCCCTAAGGTAGTTTTCACCTGCTAAACTCCCTCCTCTAAAACTCTACTCAGAAATCACCTCCTTCAGGAGCCCTGTCCATCCTTTGTGTCTCTTGGTCAGGTCCTCCCATAAATCCTTCATGGTGGTCCACCACACACATGCATGCAGGACCTTGTTCTAGTTCTTCTAGCATTATTTGAATTGCTCTTTATTTATTCTCTCATTTAACCAATTTAACCAATTTAGCTTGTCAAAGGCAAGTTTTATTTCACTTCTTTGAGACTTTCTCCCAGCTATGAAATAGGGACTTTGTATCTTTAAGATGCCACTGTGAGGAACAGGTTTTTCAAATCTTAAACCTATAGAAATTTGAGTTATTTATTCAGCAGACAAACAGCTTACTATAGAAATTACTTGGAGAGATAGCAATATCCAGGGAAGGCATGGAACTGATAACTCTTGGAGACCTTGACATGATCTTAAGTACAAGGAGGCTATGCCAATAGACCGGCCAAGATGGAGGTCAAGTGGTTATAGAACCAGTACATGTCAGAGGCATGTTCATCCCAAGTCTCCTTGGCTTTTGAGGCTGGCTCTCCATCAGTTATGCCATAGAATATCTTTTGTGTTTGTGTGTCTGTCTATTTTCATATCTATTCCCAGTACAATACCTGACCCATACTAAGCAATTAATAACTGCCTATTTTTTTATTCATCCTTATTTGTTATACCTGAATCATTCTTTCTTATCTCCTTATCCTAATGGAATCTTCTCTTAAAAATTGCTTTATAGGTAGATGTTCTGAAGGCAACAGCCCTCCCTTTATTGAAGCAGTTTGGAATTGATGGTGAATCGTTTGAGCTTAAGGTAAGAAATGATGATTGATGGGTTTTTCTTCCTTGTTATATTTGTTTTTATCTTTTCAAGGAATGCTTCTTGAAGTATTCTCTATTTGTTTCAGTCATGTCTTAAAACTTTCCCTTCATTCTTCATTAAATGAGTTTTTCCCTCTTATGATCAAAATAACATTTAGGAAAAGGATCCCTTGACTTCTTAATAAAATAATTATGATAGGTCGGAGAATGTCAGAGTTGGAAGGAACATCAGAGACCATAACATCCTTGTCTTTCAGCTTGTCATCCAACCTTTGTTGGAGACGTCCCCAGTGATGAGGGAGCCCCTTGCCTCTTGAGGCAGTATAAATTACTTTAGTACATTTGTATTTGATTGGAGGTCTTCCTTTATCACTAGTATTATTCTCTCTGTGCATCTTCTCCCTGTCTTGACCTATAGTCAAGCAGATAATGGTTTAATTTCTCTTCCATATGATGGTCAACAGGTATTTAAGTTAATGCATGCTAGCCACTGTGCTAATGGAAGAGAATACAAATACAGTAAGGGAAACATTCCCTCCAAATAGCCTATGGAGGAATACAATACCTCAGAAGGAGTTAAAAGTAAGGAAGGGAGAAGAGTTGAAATGGGCATTATAGGAAGGCTGGGGAGAGCCAGGAAGATAGCCTGGAGAGAAAGGAAGACTTGACTAGCTCTAGCCTCCTCCCCCCCATATCTGAATTTCACCTATCTGAATTCAGCTGTGTGATTTCCAACCCACCTGACAGTCTTTCCAAGGCAAGATGTCCCCAGTTTGTTCAGTGAATCTTATGACATAGTCTCCAGTCTGCTCACTTTCTTGGTCTATCCTTTTGCGATCCTGTCCTGAGGTTTAAATAGTGGAAGAGTCCTTGGAGACCATCTCATCAAAACATATCTGAGTTGATTCCCTTCCTAACTGGACTTAACAAATGGTCATCCAGCCTTTGCTTGATGATCTTTGATGAAGGGAAAACAACTCCTACCTCAGGCAGTACATTGTATTTTTGGATTGCTCTCTCTTTACATTGAGCTTGAGTTTGCCTCTCTCTAACTACTACTTAATCGTTCCTACTTCTGGGGCCACAGAGACCAAGTCCTGTCCAATCATCCTTCCCATTCCATCTTCTCTTCTTTAACATTAAAAATTTCTTCTTTCCTCCCATTAATATATTTTTTTATTTTTCTCTTCTTTCCACTGTAATTGCAATCAGATTGTCCGAAGGGGAATGCCCCCAGGAGGGGGAGGGGAAGTCATCTTCTCTTGTCCTGTGAGGAAGCTGTTGAAACCCATTCAGCTCACAGACCCTGGAAAAATCAAACGGATCCGAGGAATGGCGTATCCTTTCAATCTGGTAATGATAATAATGTGCCTCATGTTTAGTGGATGCTTCTGCCTACTCCTACTCCCTACCTCACTGGGTCATTGTCTTCATCTGTAAAATTAGGTGGTTGATCTTGATTGCCAAAGCCTTTTCTGCCTTAAATCCTATGTTCAACCAAAGCCTTTTCTGCCTTAAATCCTATGTTAGAAACCTAAGTAGCTCAAGTCCAAGATCAATATTTTTTCTGCTCTATTGTCTTCTACTGGATACATTATGCCACTTCATTACAGTCCAGAGTCTGGATATTTTGGATCCAGATGCCCCTATGGGTGAGAGAGATCTGGATTCTGTTCAGTTTGATTTTCCCACCAAATGTGTGAAATAAAGTAACGATGTAGATAGGTTAGTTTGGTGGAATTTTAGAGTTTGAAGTATACTTAAAAGATTATTTGAGCTCTCAGCCCTCTGTTGATTGATATGTGGCTATCAAAGGCAGTTGATGCACACTCCTTCTATGGCCTTTTTTTCCTTGGTTCTCTATATAACAGAAATGAGTTTAGGGCACTGAAAGGGAAACAGTATGGACTGATACAGAAGGAAAGAAGACTGGATTTGTAATCAGAGGACCCAGGTTCAAATCTCAGCTCAGTTACTTATTAGCTTTCTGGCTTGAAGAAGTTACTCTTTAAGCTTTAGAAAGATGTCCTTGGAGTCCCTGGTTTCCTCCTCTATAATATGAGGGGATTGGATTAATTTCTCTTAAAATTTTTTTTAGAAAGATTTTATTTATTTTGAGTTTTACAATCCCCCCTCCCCATTCTTGCTTCCCTCCCTCCACCCCCCCCACAAAAGGTGGTCTTTACATTGTTTCCATGGTATACATTGATCTCAGTTGAATGTGATGAGAGAGAAATCATATCCTTAAGGAAGAAAAATAAAATATAAGAGATTCCAAAATTTCATATTAAGATAATGGCTTTTTTTTTTCTAAATTGAAGGTAATTGTCTTTGGTCTTTGTTCAAACTCCACAGTTCTTTCTCTGGATACAGATGGTAATCTCCACTGCAGACAGGCCAAAATTGTCCCTGATTGTTGCCCTGTTGGTATGAGCAAGACCATTAAGGTTGATCATCACCCCCATTGTTGCTGTTAGGGTGTACAGTATTCTTCTGGTTCTGCTCATCTCGCTCAGCATCAGTTCATGCAAATCCTTCCTTGCTCCCTGAATTCCCATCCCTTCTGGCTTCTAATAGAACAATAGTGTTCCATCACATACATATACCACAGTTTGTTAAACCATTCTCCAGTTGAAGGACATTCACTTACTTTCCAGTTGTTTGCCAACACAAACAGGGCTGCTATGAATATTTTTGTACAAGTGATGCTTTTACCCTTTATCATAATCATAATCAGGGTATAGCCCCAGTAGTGGTATTGATGGATCAAAGGGTATGTACATTTCTCTGTAGAAAGGTTGGATGAGTTCACAGCTCCACCAACAATACATTAGTATAATTTCCTCTAAGTTACATCACTCTCCAAATGCTGTGAGATACTATCTGGTTATAATATATCTGGTTCTGACCCTTTGTGATCATGAGTCATATTTTCCTGAGTGATTACCAATTACCACTAGGCAGGTTAGATTTCTCCTGTAGAAAAAGGTATTGAACGTGGCCAGACTATCATGGTTCTTTAAGTCAAATATTGACAAATTTGGCATAAAGTATTTTGTAACATACTTTATCTTGTTCTTCATTCATTTCCTTGTTAAGAAAAATACCTGATTATGATGTTTTGAGGTTTTGGGTTTTTTTGAGAGCATATTGAAGCAGAGGAGAAAGACATTAATATATTGTTAATTTTTTGACTCTGTTGTCTCAAGTATCCATCTAATCTTGCATTCACTTTTTTCCCCCTCTCAAGTTCCTAATAACATCCTAAACACTAGAAAAACACCTAAAAAAGTTTACAAAATAACCTAGCAATTGAGAGAAGAAAAATGGGCAAGGTTAAGGACTTATCTATCCCTTTCTGCCCATTGGGATCAGATTTTCTCCTCACATTTTTAGTACAGAAAGGTGAGGAAATCATTCTGTTATATCCTCAAGTGGTCCAGAACAGTGGTTTTTAGTATGTACTATCTTTATTACAAAAATCTCATCTTGGTAAAATCATTTGAAGGTCCTTTGAGCTTTGTTTCAATAGGATTATTTTAATTTGTGTTAACCAAAAATCGTTTGCAGATTCTTTTCTCTCCTTAATTCTCAGGCATCCATAAGCTGGTCAATGGACTGTAGGGTTATGACCAGTCTGAGATTTTTAGCAAAATCTTTTTTTTTTTTTTTTTTTTTTTTTTTTTTTTGCTAATTAATCAAAATCCATGAAGCAGCTAGTCTCTTAGAGGTGCAAAGGTCCTTTTCAGTGTTCCCGTCATGTTCCTGACTGCCACCAGGTGTCATGTTATCAGGTAGACTTGGAAGAATTAGAAACTGCAATTTTAAAAAATTGCCCATGCCCAGGGATTTCTGGTTCTGTGACCCACTATTGAAAAAGAACCCAATAAACAAACTTGGATGCTCTTGCTATAATCACTTGGTTATGATAAAGGACCTTAGTGCAGGAGGAGAGAGAAGCTCTCAGGTATTTGAATTTCTGATCTATCCTTTACCCTAAATGCCCTGAACTCTGTTCAATAACAACCTTTCCCTTAGAACTTATGCAGCACTTTGCTCTGCACCCATCTAAAGCCCTTATCAGTTCTTAGTATGTACTTTAGTTATCTGTGTTTGTTTCTTGACTTTTTATTTGACTGTGAGTTCCATGAGAACCCGGACTCTTTCTTTGGTCAACTTTGCATCTTCCCTGGACCTTGAACAGGTCTTAGCACACAGTAGGAGATTAATGGATGTTTGTGGATTGAAAAGGGGGATTGGGGGAGGCTAGGTGTCACAGTGGATAGAGCACTGGTCCTGGAATCAGGAGTACCTGAGTTCAAATCCTGCCTCAGACACTTCATAATTACTTAGCTGTGTGGCCTTGGGCAAGCCACTTAACCCTGTATGCCTTGCAAAAAACCCAAAAACAAAGGGGGGGGGGAAGGCTGGTTTGTGAGGCTGCTGGAGAGTTCCATTTGTGTCCTCATTCATAACAAAATAAAAGAATTGGAGTCAGAAGCCCTGGGTTTGAATTCTGACCCTCTAGCTTTATTCTCTGGTTGTCACTTTCTCTATCTGTGACTTGGTTTCCTGTAATGTAAAATGAGGGAGTCTAGACCTGCTGATCTGAGCCCCCTTCCAAATCCAACTCCTGTAAAGCCTTTAACTTGATGCATCTGGGAGGGTGATTAGCATTTAGATAAGTAGATTTCTGAGAGTGCCAGTAAATACCCAAATTACTTGGCTAATACTACATTTAAACCATTTCAAGCAGGTGGGAGACTTATTTTTTTAGGTGTTTTTTCTTTGCAAGGCAATAGGGTTAAGTGACTTGCCCAAGGTCACATGGCTACGTAATTAAGTGTCTGTATCCGGATTTGAACTCAGATCCTCCTGACTCCAAGGTCAGTGTGGTATCCACTGTGTCATCTTGCTGCCCCTAGACCTGTCCTTAAAATCTTGTCCCAGACTAGAGACAGGAGTAGCCAGCTGATGCCTGAATATTTATTCCACTTTCAGTTTAACAACCCCCCCCCCCATACTCATTTTCATTTCATTTTGCTCTGTTATTTGAGCTGGAAGAGGAGGACCGTCTGTGTAGTTGGTCAGCTTTTTGGCTGCTTATCTGCAGGACTGGTTTAAATTTAGGTCTGTGCTTGGCGGTGTGTTTTCTCCACATGAGGGTTGTTTTTGGCAGAAGTTAACCTGTTGCTGCTTTTCTGTTTCTTAGCACTGAATTTTTTTTTTTTCTCTCTCTCAACTTTGCCCCTCCTGGCAACTTCACCAAAAAGACTGTTGTGGACCTGGGAGAGGACAGATGTGGGTTTGCTGCTAAAGGCAGGGCTGGGGTGATAGAGGGACCTCTTATTTTGGGTGGGGGGAGAGAGAATGAGATGAGAATGGGACATTTTGTTTTTTCCTCTGGAACTATACCAGCAGCATCGGGACAAAGTCTTTCTGGTCTGATGCGTGTCAGATAAACAAACTGGGGTGGAGGCTCGATGAGGATGGTGGTAGATCTCGTGTTTCTCCTTGTTGACTGACCCTGGGCTTCCCAGAGAGATGATTTCCATAAAGGGAGCTTGCCTCTCTTGGCTCAGATCTTCTCTCAGACACTATTGTGGGAGAGAATAGGAGGAAGGACATTTTTTGATACTTCTTAGATCTTGACTGGATTTTTGGGAAACTGCTAAAGACTCCTGCAGTCATCAGGATGTAGGTTACTCTCTTAAACCCCTCTCCCATTTAAAAAAAATTGATTTTTAAAAATTGATTTTTTAAAAGTTTTTTATTTGTTTTCAAATAATATACAATGGTAGTTTCCTGCCTATCATTTTTTTGGTAAGGTTTTGAAATCCCCCCCCCTTCCCTCCCCCCATCCCCTCACAGAAGGCAGTCTGATAATCTTTACATTGTTTCCATTCTATACATTGATCTAAATTGAATGTGTTGAGGGGCAGCTAGGTGGCACAGTGGATAGAGCACTGGCCCTGGAAGTCAGGAGTACCTGAGTTCAAATCCAACCTCAGACGCTTAATAATTACCTAGCTGTGTGGCTTTGGCAAGCCTTGCCAAAAAAAAAAATTGAATTTGTTGAGAGAAAAAAACATCCTTAAGCAAAAAATAAAATATTAGAGATAGCAAAATTATGTAGTATATAAAGCAACTTTGTAAAAAAATTAGAAGGTAGTAGTCTTTGGTCTTTGTTTAAACTTCACAATTCTTTCTCTGGATACAGGTGGTATTCTCTGTCACAGATACCCTAAAATTGTCCCTGATTATTGCACTGATGGAATGGAGCAAGTCCATCAAGGTTATTCATTCCCATGTTGCAGTTAGGGTGTACAGTGTTCTTCTGGTTCTGCTCATCTCGCTCAGCATCAGTTCATTCAAGTCTTCCTGAATTCCCATGCCTCCTGGTTTCTAATAGAACAATAGTGTTCCATAACCTACAAATACCACAATTTGTTCAGCCATTCCCCATTTGATGGGCAGTCACTCAATTTCCACTTCTTTGCCACCACAAACATGACTGCTATGAATATTTTTGTGCATGTGATTTTTTTGGTAAAAACATCATCTCTTCAGGGTATGGACCCAGTAGTGGTATTGCTGGATCAAAGGGTATGCACGTTTTTATTGTCCTTTGGACATGATGCCAGATTGTTCTCCAGAGTTGGTTCACAGCTCTACCAACAATGCATTAGTGAAAATTGATTTTTTTTAATCCCCCTTCGACAATCCTGTCTTAGAACCAAAAAAAAAAAATCACTCAAGTATAATTAACCACACAAAGCAATCAAAAGCGATGGTAGATAAAATATAGTCTGAGTCAAGAACTGAGTTCAAATCCTATCTCCATTGTTTGATAGCTGTGTGACCCCAAATAAGTTCCTTAACCTTTCTAGTCTGGGTTCTGTCATCTGTAAAATAATGACCTGTGAGTTCCTTTTCAACTGTACCTCCCGGTCACTATGATCTTTCTTCTAAGTAGAGGATTATGTTACATTCTCTCCCTTCTGGAACCAAAGCTGGTCCATTGCATCTGAATTTAGCTGCTTTTTTGTATTTTCATCTATAAGAATGGAGTCATTCATCTGCCTTGCTTTTCATCACTTCATTAGATGTCTTCCTATGTTCCTCTGGATTCTTCCTATTCATCAAAGTAACAATATTCCATTACATTCCTCTACTATATCTTCTTCAGCTGTTTCTTGATTAAAGGGAATTAGTGGTTTCCAGTTGCTTGCTGTGAATATTTGAGTTATAAATCAAAGGTCTCTAATAATAGTGTTTAAGTTTTGTGAAGCATTCTACATATATGCACCTCATATAGTCCTTCTAACAACCTTGAGAGAGAGGTGTTGTTATTATCTCCATTTTACAGTTGAAGAAACTGAAGAAAACAAATTAACTGGCTTGTCCAGAGTCACACAGCCAGTTAAATAGCTAGGTAGAATTTGAACTTAAATTTTCCTGACTACCAAATCCACTATGCAAATCTGCCTCAAAAATGTGATATTTGAGAAGGAAGGCAGTTTTTTTTTCAAATATCTTAGTTATTTTTTCCAACTACATGTAGCCATAGTTTTTAACAAGCATTTTTTTTTTTTGCAAGGGTTTGAGTTTTACATTTTTCTCCCTTTCCCTTCCCTCCCCCTCCCCCAGCAATCTAATATAAGCTATAACCATGCTAAATATAGATCCACATTAATCCTGTTGTGAAAGAAGAATCAAATCCAAACAAAAAAGAATTAGAGAGGAGAAAAAAGACAAAATAAGACAACTTTTAAAAATTGAAGATAGTAAGTTTTGGTCTGCATTTAAACTCCACAGTTCCTTCTCTGGATATGGATGGTATTTTCTATCACAAGTCTTCTAGAATTGTCTTTGATTATTTTGCTACTGAAATGAATAAGTCCATCCCAGTTGATCATCACCCAGTGTTTCTGTTAGCGTGAATAATGTTCTTCTGGTTCTGCTCACCTCCCTCAGGATTGTCTGGGAAAGCAGTTATTAACAAAGGGGGATAAGGAGAGGTTTCATGGAGCAGGTGATGTTGGGCTTTCAGTAAAATCACCTGGAATTCTTTGCTCTAATGGGACAGAAAGAAAGTCCATCTTCTGGAAGAGGTGGACACTGAAGAGCTCCAGGAACATTAGTAAGACATTTCATCTGTTTTCTCCGTTTTCTTGTCTAGAGAAAGAGGCTAAAAATACTGATTCTGTTTCACATGATTATCAAATATAGTATCAGGGAAGATATTATAGGATAATATCAAGGAAGAGCTGAAGGCACTGTGCAAATATGAGGTAATTACTTTGAGACAAAGAGCATCTTTGGGTTTTTCCCCCTAAAGAAAGGGAGAGAATGTCCTCAACCAGTCATAGATCCCTGAATATAATAAAACTCTTTTCAATTAGGCTTTTACAAGTAAGATATCTGCCTTGGGGAAAGGGTGTGAATGAGTCCTGGGACTCTTTGTCTAGAGTTGTTTATGGCCAAGGGTGTGATCTAACCAGACTCTGTGGGGTTTGAAAAATTCCTCTTAATTCTTTCCTCATTTTGGATCTTGGCCTTTGGAATCAATTAACAAATATTTATCGAGCATTTACCAACAAAGTGCTATGCTGGGAGTTGTGAGGGATATAAGAAAATAAGGTGAAGTCACGTGGAGGAATTTTCTTTAACTGGGATTTCTCTCTATAGGTAAAATCATGGGTCTTGTCCCTCTCCAGGTCCCTAACAATAGCTCACATTTCTGTAGTGATTTAAGGTTTACAAAGCACATTCCTTTCAATGACCTTATGAGGAGTGTATCATTCCAATTTTGTAGATAAAAGATACTGAGGCTCAAATCAAGTGACCTGCCAGAGTTTATACAACTAGTAAATGTCAGGGCTGGGCAGCTAACTAATCTGTGTCCTCTGACTCCAATATCAGCTCACCTTACTTTGTGGCATGTGACATGGTCATCCTCTTCACATCCTTGGACTCTTGTCCATGGGTCTGATAGGTGAGCTTTTCTCTTTTTATATTAACTAGTATTGAGGTCTCCATAGTACTTCTTCACATCTACACCTTATGCTGCTGCCTTCCTTGTCCTTTCTCCCTTCAAGCTCCCCATTGTGTATTGTCTTCCCTTCCCTTAGAATGTATGCTTTTTGAAGGTAGGGACTGTCTTGCTTGATATTTGTAACCCTAATGTTGATGATAATTAAGTACTTGGAGAGCACTTAATAAATGTGTGTGCTGTCTTACACGTATAAAACTCAGAATTGCATGGGAAAAGTTGAGAAACAGTAATGAATTATATTTGAATGCCATACATCCTGAGCATGGTAAGCATTCAGGAAAGACTTTTCAGAGGAGATACACCCAAAGCTAGGACTTGAAGCGTGGGTAGCCTGTTTAAAAATTTTATTTTATTTTTAATTATGGAATAAAATAAGCATTTCTAAATTGAAAATTCATCATGCACAACTTGCCATTTCCTTCAAATATACAGCAAAGTTACCATGTAAATTTCTTTTTTTTTCTTCCCTCTGGCCCCCTTCCCCCCATGACTACTATTAATGGGGGGGGGCTCTCTGTGTGTGTTTATGTTTAAGAAATTACTCTATGCATTTCTATTTGTCTGTTCTTTCTCTGGATGCAGATAATGTCTTTCTTTATATGTCCTTCATAGTTAATTTTGCAACTTAGATTTGGACTTACATCTTTCTGACTTCTGTTCAGACTCCATACCAGAGGTGTCAAATATAGAAGTGTCAGAACACTCCTATGCCTCCAGAACCAAAATAAAATGGAAGTCTTTGACAACATAAATAAAAATAAAATTTAGAACATTTCTATTTGATACACACACACACACACACACACACACACATTTTTGCTGCCTGCATTTTGGGTAAATCACATGATAGATTGGAGAGGGAAGAGACCCCTCAGGAAGATCTTAGCATTTTTTTTTTAGAATTAGAAGAGCCTTCTAAGAATCCCCTCTTTCTAGATGAGGAACTAAGGCCCAGAGGAGAAGTTTGCTTTCCCATAATCATACTGCTCTGTTTGAATTTGAACCCAGGGCTCCCAAATTCAGATCTTTCCATCAACCTTACTCAGATCTTTATTTTTATAGTGAAAATTAAATGTGAATATTGTTAAATTAAATGTAGGTTATTTAGTGTTTTGAAAAATAACTATGGAGTGAGATTTAAAATAGTATAATTAAAATGGCAAGACTTGGCCCTGCAAAAGAGTAGAAAAAAATTTGCTTCCATGTCTTATTTACAGGACTGGAATTATGATTGTAGATTACTGCATATACTGTCAGACAGTGTATTAACTAGTTTGCTGGACTGGTTTTTTTTGTTTGTTTGTTTTTTGCTCTCACATTCTCCTTTTTACCCCCTTCTCAAGAGGGCTGATTGGTGAGGGGAGAGAGATATATTCAGAAATGAGATGCAAACTCACCCCAGAGACAGAGTCATTGAAATCTGAACAGAGACTGAAGTACAGTTTTTTTTTCTCTTTCTATTCTTGAGGTTTCCCATTTTCTGGGGGGGGGTATGTTTATTTTTTTGTTTACTCTTATAACATTTAGTTTGCATCAATGTATGGCATGGAAACAATGTAGAGACTGTCAGCTTTCTGTGGGGGTTAGGAAGGGAGGAACAGGGAAAAATTGTAGAATTCAGAGCCTTGCAAAAATGATGGGTACATATTACTATTGTATATAACTGGAAAACAAATAAAATGTTAAAATGAGAAATAAAAAAAAGAAATGATATGAAAAAGCAAAAAGATATCATTACAAATAATATACATTTTAAAAAAAATGAGAACAGTTGAACTATTTTGGGACCCTTGAGTTAGCAAGAAAGAATAGAATCAAACACAACTTCCCTAGGTTGACATTTTGCCTCTGATTCCTAGTACCTGTGAGATCTTGAGCAAGCAGCTTATACTCCCAGGGTCTCAAGTTTTCTCATCTGTAAATTGAGGGGTTTGGGCTAGATGACTTCTGGGGTCCTTTCTAGCTCCAGATCTAGAATTTCAATGCTTGGTTTGGCCATCTCCTCTCTCCCCTTCTAGTAGCACTCATAATTACTTACTTTTTCCATCCATATAGCCAATTCTTTACCCAGAATCCCAGATTTAGAACTGAGTATAGAGATGTCACATAGCCCATCAAGGTTCATCTTATAATTAAGGAAAGTAGACCTAGAAAAATCCAGTGGCTTGTCCACTGTCATGTAAAAACTCTGAATCATGGGTATTTGTGGGAGAAGACAAATGGGGGGGTTTCTGTACCTAATTGGAGGGAAATGTATGTGAGATCCCAAAACTGGTGAAAAGTCTGTCTACATTTACTAGCTGTATAAGCTAGGATCAGTCATTTCAAACAAAGAGCCATGTGCTTTAAACAGGTGGTCAGAGCTCAATCCCAAATCACAGGCTGGATGGACCACTGGACTGCCCCAGAATACTGGTTTGGTCTTAAGTACATGTGACAGGCTCTATTGATTTTGGAGAGAGAGTTTGGGCAGAAAACAATGTCTTAAATATCTGAATAGTTTAACACGGAATTTTTTATTTATTTTCATCACAAGACAATTTGAAATAAAAATAATTATCAGTTGGGGCATAGATATGAGCATTAAAGGATTGGTTAGAGACCCTGAATTGTTAAGGAATTCCAGTGAGGCACATAGGGGTGAGTAAAACGAGACTACATATTGCAGCTTCCAAGTACAGTTCCACTTAACTGGAAGGTCTTAAGATTTAGAGTTGTGAGGGGCCTCAGAGGTCATTTAGCCCAACCCCCTGATTTTATAGAGGAGGAAATCAAAGACCAGACAGTCACATAAGGAGAATACACATTTCAGTCTCCTGTCTCCAGATTGGACATTTTCCCCATGGAACACATCTCAGTGGTTTACCAAGCCAGAGATTGGGGCTCAGGGTCAAGGAGGTGATATGCCTAGGGTGTTAAAGTAGCAGATGGAGAATTTGAATTATTGTTACTCAAATAAATCAGGACTTTTTACTGCTTCTCTGCATCCTTCCCCTCCCCCCACTTTTTTCCCCTTTGTCTTCTTTGACCATTCAAGCCAATTCCTTAACTTCAGATTGCAGTTACTCTGTCCGGGTATCACCTCAGATTGCCAATCGGATCGTGGAGTCTTCCCGGAGTGTCCTTAATAAATTCATTCCTGATATCTATATTTACACAGACCATATGAAAGGAATCAACTCTGGAAAGTAAGTATCTGTGAAGAGTCTGAAACATTAACTTTTTATCATTTTCTTGTTTTCCTTGTGTTGGAAACTTAAAATTGCTAGTTTAGGGGCCAGATGTGAAGAACTTTTCTCTTAAGCATGAACTCAAAGTTGGTCTCAGAATCATCTTTTTTTCATCTTTTTTTTTTTTGAGGTACTTAGGGTGAAGTGACTTGCCCAGGGTCATACAGTAAGTGTCTAAGGCTGATTTTGAACTCAGATCCTCTTGACCAGGGTTGGTTGCCCCACCCACTGTACCACCCAACTGCCTAGAATCAACTTTCAAAGTTGTCCCTAGCAGCAGCAGTATGGACGAATACCTGCTACTGATCTAGGGGTGGGCTTGGAACTATGAGATGAGCTTTGCCTTATAGATTGTTTAGACTTAAAACTTCCACATAGATCATTTTGGAAACTATTGATTAGTTGCCCTCTGTGTGCAAAAAAATGTGTGATATAGTGGTTAGAGAGTTGGTTCAGAGTTAAGAAGACCTGGGGTCAAGCCCTCCCCTAACATGTCCTAGATGGGTGACCCGGGTCAATTCACTTCTCAGCACCTTAGAAAATTCAGGGAAGGGTAGCAGTCAATATTAGTAGAAGAAATTTCTTACTGGGTTTCTCTCATTTACCACCAGAAGAGTGTAAACTTCGTAAAAGCAGTGACCTAGGGGCAGCTAGGTGACGCAGTGGATAGATTACCAGCCCTGGAGTCAGGAAGACCTAAGTTCAAATCCAGCTTCAGACACTTAATAATTACCTAGCTGTGTGGCCTTGGGCAAGCCACTTA
Organism: Macrotis lagotis; assembly: GCF_037893015.1. Classification (NCBI taxonomy): domain Eukaryota; kingdom Metazoa; phylum Chordata; class Mammalia; order Peramelemorphia; family Peramelidae; genus Macrotis; species Macrotis lagotis. The sequence goes on from NC_133665.1 coordinate 68,381,256, forward strand.
ACCCTATTTGCCTTGCAAAAAAAAAACCTTAAAAAAAAAGCAGTGCCCTAGAGCAGTATTTTGTATGTTTTTTGGAGTTAACCTGTGATTTAATCCATGAAGGAATCACCAGTAAGAAATTATATAAATATTTTAATTGTTTTCTGATTACATACAATGGTAGTCTCTACCAGTCTTTTTTTGGGGGGGCAAGGTTTTGAGTTTTACAATTTTTCTCCCTCCCTTCCCCCAAGGGAAGGCAATCTGATATTGACTGTTTGTATCCCTGATAAGCATGGATCAAAAGTGAACATGTCACACAGAAAATTTAATAATTGGCTTTCAAGACCCTTTAAGCTGCCTTCAACATGCCCTTATAAGCGTTTCATTTAATTAGAAATGTAATAATTATTTTTGTTACCATAAAGATATGACTTGACAAAAAAAAATTACCTCTGCTTAAGGGTGACTGAGGAGAAAGGATCATCCATCATAGTTTTAAAGCTGGAAGGGACCTCAGAGTTTACCATTTTACAGATGAAGAAACTGAGGGACCAGAAAGATTAAGTGATTTTTGTCTCTTAAAAGAAGCAAAAAAGGGCATGAAAAGGTGGCAGCAGGAGCCGCATGAGGAGAATGAATGAACAAGGTCCTCCTGTGTCTGGCCTTTGGCATTGCTCAAGGCTAAAGGCCCACCACAAACCAGCTGCAGTTCTGTTTTTGAAAAGTATTTGGCTCGGATGGCCATTTCAGGGCCGGCCTAAACACGTGCTCCTGGATAGCAGGAAATGAGCCTCCTTGGTGACCTGAGAAGGAGGTGGCCTGGTCTTGTTTGAGCTCCAGGATTTTTTTAGCAGCCTCCTTGTAAAACCTTTAGGGTGTTAAATCCACGATCTTCACCCTCACGATGGTGGATCCAAAGCCACCATTAGTGACAGGCCACATCCATCATCATGGGTGTTACGTGGGCCATAGGTGGGCTCTTGGTAAATATTTGTTTCATGGAGTACTTAAGTCCTGGGTGGTCTTCTTTTTCATGAATGCCCTTTAAAAATGGCTTAACCCAGTGGTTTAATATTTGTTTTAAGGTTAAACGATATTTTAAAACTTGTCTAAATATCATTGTGTTAGAATAAGAAGAAAGAGTGCTGAATTTGAACCTGGGTTCTAATCTTGGCTCTATTGCTTATATATTTAATAAAGACTTTTAACCACCTTGTATCCCAGCTACTTCTCTATAATAGGAGGGGATTGGTCTAGCATTTAGAGGTTCTTAACTTTTTTTTTTTTAATATTGTGAATCCTCTGGTATTCTTCTGGTAACATTTAGAGATTGTTTCTCAGAATAGTGGATTTTTCTCCCCATGTCTTATCCTTTTTTTTTTTCTTTTTCATATTGTAATTCACCTTCTTCCCCCCCTCAAAAAAACCCACAAAACCATAAAACCATTTTTCCTCAAGTATTTTTGAGGATCTAATTAATGACTTTTGTTATGGTATGCCCAAATTCTAAGAAGAAATAAGCACCTTCTTTCTCCAAATTGTGTTGAATTCTATATGATAATATAGATGGATTAAAAAAAACAGATAAAGAAAAGATTCATCTCCAGGAATTCTTTTAAATAATAAACTCCTTTACTTCATCAAAAATGGTTATTACAGAGCCACACTATATGCCAACACTGTTGGATAAACGATTTATTCATGAAAAGTTATGGTCAAATGGAATCATTTTAAACACTGTATTGGAATGTTTTGCTCTAGTGTAGCCAAGGAAATCATAACCTGAACAAATTGAGGCTTATGCTTATCTTCTAGCCACTGATTTTTGCCTGGGTCATGTCTGTTGGGACCACTAAAACAACTGAGTGGAACAAACTGAATGGGAAGAATGGTGGAAAGAAGGCCCAAGTTGGAATATTGGCATTAAATCCTCACTATCTGTGTGACTGGTCAAATTGGTTTTCTCACCTGTTGTTTTTCAGTAGTGACTGACTGTTTATGACCCCATTTGACATTTTCTTGGCAAAGATACTGGAGTGCTTTGCCATTTCCCTTTCTAGTTCATTTTATAAGTGAGGAAACTGAGGCAAACAGGTTAAGTGACTTGCCCAGAATCATACAACTCATAAATACCTGAGGCCAGATTTGAACTCATGAAGTAATAAGTCTTCCTGACTACAGACCTGGCGCTGTATCTACTGCATCACCTATTAGGAATTCATAACAGGATATTTTTCATTGAGGAAAGTGAAGACAGAAAAATACATTCTTGAGTTCTTTGGCCAGGGGAAGCAGGCCTGGCATTGGTCCATTAGACCCTTACACCTGGCTTTGTAAAATCATCCTGCAGACCAAGGAAATTGTTTATGAGATCTGGTGTAACTACAGGTGTGCTGTCAAAGAGATATACAACTTAAAGGGTCATGGCATTTGAAGCTGGAAGGGACTTTGGAGATCATCTGGTGCCATCGTTTCCTTTTATAGATAATGAGACGGAGGCCCAGAGAGGGGAAGTAATTTGAGTAACATAATTTGACCTTGGTGGTCCTCCACCCTTTTGCTGTAGAACAGCTGTGACACTCAAATTTGTACTCTGTGTGTGTTGTGTGTGTGTGTGTGTGTGTCTGTGTCTGTGTGTCTGTGTCTGTGTCTGTCTGTCTATGTGTATATATCTGTGTAAATCTGTATATTTGTACTTGCAGGTCTCCAGGCTTTGGACTCTCCCTTGTTGCAGAGACCACCAATGGGACCTTCCTCAGTGCGGAGCTGGCCTCAAACCCCCAGGGTCAGGGTGCTGCCGTCCTTCCAGAAGACCTTGGCAGGAACTGTGCAAAGTTGTTGCTTGAAGAGATTTATAGAGTAAGTCACTGGCCATTTCAGGAGGGAAGGGGGTTGGCAGCGGGGATGCATCTCACTTCTGTTGGTTCCCATCATCCTTTTTTATCTCTTCCAAGCTGTTCAAATCCAGAAGGTTAACTCATCACCTTCCATTAACAAAGGTAAAATGGACTGCCTTGGGGGAGGGGAGAGCAGCTACTTCTGTGGTAACTTTAAGGGAGTTATAGTTTTTTTTATATTTTATCCTGACAATATTTGTGACATCAATGTTCCTGATATTATCCATGTCTTACAAAATACTAACAAGTGATTTATCACTAGACAACTTCAGTTAGGAGCTAGACCATTTGTCAAGGATTTCATAAAGGTGATTCTTGCTCAGATACAAGTTGGGCCAAATGTTCTCTGAAATTCTTTTAAACTCTGAAATTATATAGATATTTATGATTCTTTTCCCGAACTTCATTGAGAAACTCCAGAGTATGGTAACTAGGCAGCTGGGACTGAAATTGGAAAGACCTGAGTTCAGATCATCTTAGATGACTCTGGGCAAATACTTCCCCTCAGTTTCCACACATGTAAAACAGGGATGATAACATCTACCTCACAGTCAATCAGACGAGAGAATATACACTCATACATATAGTTATAGGTATGCAACTATAACTATATATATAATGTAAAGCATTTTGCAAATCTAGAGTACTGTATAAATAATAAGGTATCTAGCTTAGATTCTCTAAGTCCTCCTTGAGTTATTAAAAACCATAGATCTCACCATTGTGAAGCACATTATTGTCCATCCATCTATCCATTCATCCATCTATCCATCCATCTTCATATCTCTTGCCCTGTGAACTTGGTTTATTAAACTAGTTTTGCTGTAACCAGAATTGTAGACCTTGTTCCTCATAAATGCCAGTTATAATTGTTCCACAGTGACAAAATGTACTCTTAACTCAGAGGAATTTTCTTATAAATGGATGCCATTGGTCACAACAGGGAGTAGAGTGTGAATAATGTTTTAGCACCAACCCCCTCAACCCTTCTTGAAGTCAAAGACAAATTGCTTTTCTTACGGAAGGCAGGATCCTAGCCAAAGTGGCAGGACTGTACTTAAAAGAACTTTTGTTAAATTATTTAAAGGCAAGGCCATCTTCAGTAGTGTCCATGTCCTACAGCACCTCTGGGCTCAGAAGTTGTTAACAGAGGCCAACCTTTTGTTGATAAAAATCATGACCTCTTCCTAAACTACTTGTCCTTAAGCCTTTCACCAGTTTAAAATACATAGCACAACTCTACATAGCACAACTCAAGCTCTCCTTAGGAATGCAGAAAAATAAGGGAACACAAATATAGGCATGCCAAACAGGATGAATTCAGAAAAATCTGAAAGGAAAATAAATGGGTGAGATGGAGGAATGCATTGATCTTAAACTATTCAGCAAAGCCATAATCATCAACATTTTAGTATTGATTATGAAATAGTCTGGGGGCAGCTAGGTGGCACAGTGGATAGAGCACCAGCCTTGGAGCCAGGAGGACCTGAGTTCAAATTCAGCTTCAGACACTTAATAATTACCTAACTGTGTCCTTGGGCAAGTCACTTAACTCCATTGCCTTGCAAAAAGAAAAAATAAAAAAATGTAAAGAAATAGTCTGATAAATAATACTGTTTAGGTACACACCATACAGAAGCAAATGAGTACAGTGGCCTAATGTTTGATCAACACAAAGATCCCAGCTACTGGGAAAAGAACTCACTATTTAATAAAAATCATCATAAAAATTGAATGTAGTTTCACAGAAACTTAGGTATAGACCAGCAACTCACTCTACATACAAGGAGAAGCTACAGATGACTGCTTAGACATAAAAGTTTACATCAGAAATAAATGAGAGGGCAGAAAAGAAATTACCACTTACATCTATGGATTGGAGAAGAGTTCATGACCAAACAAGATATAGAGAAGATCACAGAGGGTAAAATGGATAATTTTTAGTTACATAAAATTTAAAAGTTTGTAGTGAAGGATTTGTACAAACAAATCCAGTATAACTAGAATTAGAAGGGAAGCAAGAAAATGGAGAAAAGGTGTTTACAGCAGGTTTCTCTAATAAAAGTCTCATACTCTAAAGAGATCAAAGAAAGAGGAAAGAATCCCTTATATAAAAAATATTTATAGCAATTCTTTTTTGTGGTGGCAAAGAAGAGATGCCCATTAATTAGGGAAGGTATGCACATTATACTATATGTATGTGATAGGATATACTGTGCTGTAAGAAATGATAAAGGAGTAGTTTGGGAAGATGTAGAAATTGATACTGAGTAAAGTGATCAGAACCAGGAGAATAATTTGATCATTAATAACAATGCCTTGAAGACTTAGGAATTCTGATCAACACAGTGACCAACCACAGTGCCAGATGAAACATGTTCCCCACCTGCAGATAGAGAAATGATGAAATCAGGGTACAGCTTGAGATATTGATGAGGATGATTAGATGTGACCAGTGTGGGAATTTATTTTGCCTGATTTTTCATTCTTATAATAGGAGGGAGAGAATGCATAAATGAAAATACAATTTAATTTAGAAAATGAGAAAGTTATGCTTCAGTAGGATAAATGTGAGGAGAATAGATCTTGACTATCTCAGTGTTTAAAATCACACTTTTCAGTGAGACAAGAAAATACTGGACAAAGTTCAGATAGAGGGGACAACTAGGAAGTGCGATGGCCCTTAGGTCAGGAGGACATGAGTTCAAATCCAGACTCAGACACTTGATAGGATGAGTCACTTGACCCTATTGCCTCACAAAAATACAACAAAAAAAACCAAAGCAAAGTTCAGATATATATAGCTCATTTTTATATATATTTCTGAGATCTGCAAAGGGTTTGACATAAATTGTTTCACTTGACTTATCCTATAAGGTGGTAGATTGTATTATTATGTGAGAGGCATAATTAAGACCTAAGTTTAGATCCTTTCTCTGATGAGCTGTGTAACTGGGCAAGTCATTGTCTCAATACCCTAGACTACTCTTAAGATATTGAGGTGCTGATATACATTCACAGAGAGAATTTCTTTATTTTTTCCTCCTTTTTTCCTTCAGATTTTATATTGCTGTTCTTTATTATAACTGTCTACTTTCAATAATTTCCCCCCTCCCAATAGAATCCTTTCTTACAGCAAATAAGTATATCCAAATTAAAAAAAAACTGAAACTTTAGGAATGTTTTATAATATGCATCTCATTCTGCTCTTAAATCCACCACCTCGCTGCCAAGAAGGAAAGGACATCCATGCTTCACCATCCCCTGAATGCTTTGGTCGTTTGAAGGCACTGTTGGTCCCTTCATGGATAGCATTCTGTATCTTTCAGTAGTATTATTATTATTGTTGTAGAAGTTCTGATCTCTTGGTTTTATTTATTTTCCTCTGTGTCAATTCATACAAAACTTCCCAAAGTTCTCTGAATTAGTACACAGTCTTCATTCCTTTCATCACAATAATTTCCATTATGTTTACTACAGTTTTTTCAGCCATTCATTCCCCATTTAATGGATGCCCATTTTCCTTTCAGTTATTTGTTAACAATAAAAATTGCTGGTGGAATAAAGAATTGTAAACAAAATAGAGGTGCTCATTGATTAGTAAATGACTAAATATACTGCAGTACACGAATATAATGGAATATTACTATGGCATAAGAAATGAAAAACATGAAGGATTCCGAGGAGCTTGAGAAGACTTATAAAAAGTGATGCAGAGTGAAGTAAGCAGAACTAAGAAAACAATATATGCCATAATTATCGACAGTGTAAATAGAAAGAACAGCAAGAAAAAAACACCAACATCCATGCAATCATAATGCCCAAGCTTGGTCTAGAGAAGTTGAGAAAATAGACTTTTCTTCTCTCCTTTAGTTATAGAAGTTAGGGACTCTGATAATTTATATCATGTATACTGTCAGGCACAATTGATGTATTGGTTAGTTTTATCCACTTTCATTGTTACAAGGGAAGGGGATAAGGATTTTTTGAAAACAAATATGTAAAACCCCCAACAACAGCAACATGGGGGTTATGATGAACCTTAAAGGACTTGCTCATTCCATCAGTGCAACAATCAGGGACAATTTTGGGGTATCTGCGATGGAGAATACCATCTGTATCCAAAGAAAGAAGTGTGGAGTTCAAACAAAGACTATTGCCTTTAATTTAAATTTTTTTTAAAAAGGTATCTTATTATGTAATTTTTTGCTATCTCATATATATATATTATATATATTATATATATATAATATATATATATAATTTTTCCTTAAGGATGTAATTTCTCAACACATTCAATTTTGATCAATGTGTAATATGGAAACAATATAAAGACGATCAGACTGCCTTCTGTGGGGGGGGGGAGAAGGAAGCGAGATTGGGGGGAAAATTGTAAAATTCAAAAAACAATTAAAATGCACCTAGAAAAAAGAAAAATATGTACAGACCTCAATAAAAAGAACATTGATTTTTTTTAAATGGTTACTGTAAATATTTTTGTACAAATGATAGTTTTTTTAAGAGAGAGTTCTCTTCACTGATGAAATCACAGATACTGACCAAGTCATAGAGGGATCATATCAAAGAAATAATTTCTACAAATATCCTACAAAGTTTCTGTGACTATTTGAATAAATGCAGAAAGTCATCCTATTACCAGACAGGATTAACTTGGTTATGGACTGAATAAAAGTAGGTACTCACTTGGTAGTCCTTTAACCTTTAGTAATTAGCTACAAATACTTTTGGTGTGCTCAATAAACTGTCTTGCTCTTTTAATTATTGTGGCAACCTTCTTTTTCACTTCTTAAATTTAAATCATCCTTTTACCTGTTCCTAGCTATTGCAAAAGGTCTTGATCAGTTGTATACCTTTAAAGCTAGATTATGTAAGCTTTCCCCTTACAAAATTGCACTATATTTTATTAACATTTGACCAATGCAATCTGGTATTTTGTAGGCTCCCCTGCTCCTAGTCAGTGTTTCACTTTTCCCTTCTTTATCTCCCTTTGGGGTGAGGGGGTGGGCTTCCATTTTCTGGTTTGTACAAAGATTAATAATTAAAATGTTTGTGTTGACAGGGAGGTTGTGTGGACTCCACCAACCAGAGTTTAGTTCTGCTCCTGATGACCCTTGGACAGCAGGATGTTTCCAAAGTCCTGCTAGGACCGCTGTCTCCCTACACGTAAGTTGTTTTCTTTAGCCCTCTTAGCCGAGCTGGTTTATTTTTCTAATTACACCAAATGACAAAGTTACTGTACTGAGCATGACTTGTCACCATGTACAGAACTGTCTGTACCTCCAAGAAAAGTGAACTAAATGTGGGAACTCTTCTCTCGCTGTTTATTTTTACCTGTGGGAAACTCACTCTCTTTCCCAGCTGTAATCTTCATTTGGGACCAATTAAAGCAGCCTTACATGTTGGGTATGGATCCTTTAATCTCTTCTTTTTAAATTTATTTATTCCTTTAGAGTTCCACCCTTGATGTCTCTTAGAGCTTGTGTTGGTTATTTGTTATGGGTTTGTTTTTTTCTCTCTCCTCCTCCAATTGACCCAGTTGCAGCAGCTAGAAGGAATTTATGTCGAGTGTTTTATTTATGCCAAAGATAGTAAGGAATGATCTGGTTGAAAATGATGCTAGAAATAGAAAAGTTGCCAGTTATACTTTTGGACATTGCCATATATCAAAAAGAGGACAGAGTGGAATAGACCTGGGTAGAGACTCCAGTCCTGTGTCTTACCTGGGCAAATCATGCACCTTTCCAGTGCTCAGTTTCCATGCCTAGAAAGTGGAAAACTTGGCAAGGGATAGTCTCAGTCTTGTAGTGGGAAGATAGAAGAGCTTGCTATGCAAGTAAATTATTTGATAGGTAATAGGTAATGACTGCTGTAAAGGAATAGGAAAGCCCAGTAAGAAGGATCACAAGAATCAGAGGCTCTGTTAGCTATGTACCATTTGGCACATTATTCCCCTTCTCTGGGCTGTGAATTCCTCATCTTTCATGCAAAAGGTTAGACCAGATGATCTCCAGGTTCTCTTCTAGTTCTAATAATATTTAACTAGGGTCACAAAGAGATCTAAGCAGCAAGCATGTCTGGATGTCTTGTTTGTATGCAGCTGGGCCCCTAAGATGGCTGAGCAAAAAGCACTTTTTCCTTTTTTAAATGGAGCATGAGAGCTGCCTGCTTGATGAAAATGCTGTTCCTGGATAGATTCCCCTGTGTGCCGCCGGCCCCCCCCCCCAGCAAGTCACCCTTTTGCAGTTCTGTTTCTGACCAGCGGTGGTGGCGGTAGCGGCAGTGGCGGTAGCAGCGGTGGCGGTAGCAGCGGTGGAGTTGAGACTGAACTGTCCTTTTTCGGTTATCATGGTACCGATGCTGTATATGTGAAAGGTACAGTACTGTGATAACTGAAGAATGGTGGTGCCATCACATGAGGGGGCTGGGGGGTAGAGGGAGAGAGAGAAAGAGAGAAAGGGGAGGGAAGAAGGATGGAGCAAGGGAAAATATGAGAAAAAAGAGAGCCAAAACTGCTACTTCTGAAGATAACGGATGGTTGGACCCTTTGCCTCAAGCACAGCAACCATAGCTTACTAATAATAATAATTCTTCTCTAGGAATGGACTTTTGAAATGAAGGATTGAAAAAGGGGTGTGGGGGAGGTAAGGAGTTAGGAGATCTTTTATGGAATTGGAGTAGAGTAGGGTACCAAATACGGAGTCAAGAAAGATCAACATTCAGAATTTGGCTCAGACACTTAACTGTGTGACCCTGGGCAAGTCAACCACCTCTGCCTCTGTTTACTCAGTGCAAAATGAAGATAATAATAATAGCAGCACTCACCTTCTAGGGTTGTTGTGAGGATAAAAATGAAGTATTTGTAAGGCATACTATAAACTTTAAAGAGCTGTGTAAATGCTAACTATTTTTAAGAATGATGTCAGGTCAACTCCTTCAGCATGAGCCCAAACAGATCGGATATGTAGTGAGTGATCTCATTGCAGAGAAAAACTCAGAAGAAAGAGTGGAAAAGGCCTTTGAAAGTTAGGACTTCTGGGTTTTCTGTAAAATGAGAAGGTCAGATGAGATGAGTTTCATATTCTACAAATGGTAGAATCATAGGACCTTAGAAATAGATCTGAAAGGGACTTTCTCTCTAGTTATGTGGACCAGACCCTTCTTTTTACTGGGAAAATGATTTGCTCGGGGTCATCCAAGTCTTAAGTGACATAGCCCTCATTCCAATTCAGGTTCCATTTCTCCAGGTTCAGCATGCTCCCTCCCATTTCAAAGGTCTCTCTTCCAACTCTAAATATTCTATGGTTTGTGAGCTTTTTAAAAAAAAGACTCTTGAATTTTATTTGCAAGTCCTGATGTTGATCTTGCTACACTGCAATAAATAATAACAAAACATGATTGGTGGGGCATAATCAAAAGTTTAGAATGCTTGGCCATTTTTTCAGATTCTTAGGAGACAGGGTTAGGTGGGGACTCAGGAGACCTGGGTTGGAGGCTTTTCTCTGATGACCAGTTCTATGAGCTGGTTTACCTTGCACAAATCTCATTTCTTTGGAGTTCATTTATCTCATCTGTTAAATTAATGAAGGGCCCAAGGGGGTCTTGAAACCCTAAAAGTCTATGATAAAGCTCTTGTAATAGGAGAAGTTAACCTCTTGATTATTACAGGATGTCCCATTTAAATCTTAGTATCATTTGGTGCTTTACTAATTAGTTACATAGTTTTAATATCCAAGAGCTGGAAGACCTTAAGAGTTCATACAGTTAAACTCCATCATTTTATAGAGGAAAAAACTGAGGTGTGATGGGTTAAATGACTTCACAAACGTCATGCTGGTTTTAGTAGCAGATCTAGAATTTTGAACCAGTATTTTGTTCCCAACTGTTGTTGTTTCAGTTGCATCCACTCTTTATGACCCCCTTTTGGAGTTTTTTTTGGCAAAGATACTAGAGTAGTTTGCTGTTTTCCTTCTCCGGCTCATTTTATAGATGAGGAAACTCACAAACAGTTGGTTAAGTGACTTGCCCAGGGTCACACAGATAGCAAATATGTGAGCCCAGAGTTGAACTCAGTACAGTGTGCTACTTAACTGCCCTTTGACCCCCAAATCTAACATTCATTCCACTGTACCACAATGCCTCCTAGAGAATGGAAATAGAAATAACTGTTCACTTCTGAGTACCGTATTTTAGGAAGGACATTGATAAGTGCTGAGTACTCACCATGTGACATTCCTGCTTTGTAAACTCCAGTCACTCTCAATTACTTCCATGACCAAATATAAAACTCTCTGGCTTTAGAGCCCTTCATAACTTGGACCCCTCTTCCCTTTCCAATCTTTTTAAGCCTTATTCCTTCCCAACATTTTCTGAAATACATTGGCCTATTTGCTCTTTCTCCAGGAGCTTTTCTATAAACAAACTCTTTTTTCAAAGTTCTGTTTTTTCCCATCTCCTGGATAATTCAAGACAGACATGCAGTTTTCATTTTTTTTATTAAATTTTTTTTCAATTAACTGAAATCCTTCTTATCTCTTCTCTCACCTCCTTGTCCCCTAACCTCAGCTCTGCAGTTTTCACTGTCAAAGTCTTGGCTAAAATCTCACCTCTCAAAAAAGTCTTTCCATCTCCCACCTTGAGGCTAGTGCCTTCCCTCTGAGATTATCTTTAGTTTATTCTGTATGTTTCTTATATAATTATTTGTGGCTTGTCTCCCTCCTTTAGACTCCCTGAAGACAGGAACTATCTTTTGCCTCTCTTTTATTCCTAGTGATTAATACACTGTTGGTAATGCTTCTTGAGTGAACAATGGGAAAGAATCCAGAGGGAACAAGAGGAAGGAACTGAGGATATTCAACGTAAAAAAAGGAGAGATGGGGCCACAGTAACTGCCTTCAAGCATTTGAATGGGCGATCAAGTTGAAAGAGAATTTGATTATTTTTTTTCTGCTTGGCCCCATTGCGAAGAACTAGGACTTTTGCTGTTAAGAGACAATTTACTGACAAAAGTAATTTATTGAACCTCTACTGTGATGAAGCCAGGTACTATACCAAGCACTGGAGCAACAAAAAAGGCAAAAATATGATCCTTATCCTCAAGGAGCTTAACCTTCTAATGGGGAATACAACATGCAAACAATGATATACATAGGAGCTATGTGCAGATGGAAATTAATCACAGAAGGAAGGCCTCAGCAGCACTCAATAGCCAGAAATAAAATGACTTTGATTTTGAAGCCCTTTACTGGAGGCATTAAACAAACTTGCATATTTGCTATATTGGGGATCATAGAGTTAGAACTAGGAGGAATCTTTGAGGTTCTTTGAAACCATCTCTCTTTTTTTTTAAGGTTTTTACAAGGCAGATGGGGTTAAGGGGCTTGCCCAAGGCCACACAGCTAGGTAATTATTAAATGTCTGAGACCGGATTTGAACCCAGGTACTCCTGACTCCAAGGCCAGTACTCTATCCACTATGCCACCTAGCTGCCCCTAACAAGCACTTTAAATGAAGAACATCATTTTTTTTTTTTTTGGTTTGTTTTTTTGGCTGAGGCTGACATTCCTGTGAAAGTAGATATCTGTCCCTTGGAAGCTCCTGCGGCCATGTATGAGTGTGTGTCTTTCTTCTTCCTCTCTCCTCATCCACTCCCTTAGCATTAATTGAAAAGTCTCCAGTTTTAAATGGTGCCTCCTTCTCTCAAGGAAGAGGTCAGAGAGAGAGATGGAGGGAGCCAAGTGTTGTCATTTGTGCTTGTTGACCAACAACTAATCTGGAAATATCTCACTTCATGCTGCTGACTGGTTCTCCTAAATAAGGCATTTATTCTATTTTCCTGAGACATTTTTTCCCTGAGAGGCAATGTGGTTGTATTGGACAGAGAGTCCAAAGTCTTTGATATACAGCGCCCAGGAAAATCTGGTTTCAAGCCCTGTCTCTGAAACATGCTGACTCTGTGACCCTGGTCCTAGTCCTCTAAGAGTATCAGCTACTGAGAAAGTGGTAACCTGCTTTGATAGGGATTTTCATCACCTGAGAGTTCCCTAGACCTATGAAGTCACAGCTCTAATCTCTATCATGAGAATTTATCTCATGCTAAGGACAGTGTTACATTGAAAGGCACATTGAGTCATCACATTCAACTGAGATCAATATATAACATAGAACCAATGTAAAGACAAACAATGCCTTGGCAGGGGAGGGAAGCCAGAATGGGGGGAAAATTTGTAAAAAAATAAAATCTTTCTTAGAAAGGCACATTGAGGTGGCTTAGTGGATAGAGCTCTGAACTGAATAGACATAGTTTCAGATTTGCTCTAGATAACTAGGGGATCCTGGGCAAATCACTGAACTGTGTTTCCCTCAGTTTCCTCATCTCTAAAATGGAGCACACGTTAATCCCGTGTGAAGATAAATGTTAAAGTGTTTTATAAAACTTGATGCTATATAAATGTTAGCAATAATAATGATTATTGATATTAGTAGTAGAAATGACATGTTTTTTTTAATACTGTTAGAATAAGTTTATTATTAGCCAACTCATTGAAAAGTGTGTGTGAGTAGCGGGAGGGGAAAGGACGGGTGAGGGTCTCTGATTCCTTCCTTCCTTGCTATCTTATGCATGTATCTGTGTCTAGGGGCATGGAGGGAGAAGGGGAAAATTCTTAGAACTCTACTTTCAGTTGCAGATCTGCTCTGGGGCCCCATCTTTCCCAAGGCTCAGCCCCACTGTGTTATGTGTCTGCCGAGTAGTTACTAAACATTCACAAATAATGCCTTAATTTTAAGTTTCTCTCCCCTGCCCCCTTTTTAATATGTGAGCAGAGTGAGTTTTATTCACTTGGTCGTTTTTTTTTTCCCCTCTGGGAGGCAGATAGGATAAGGTTGGGATGGGGAGGGGAGGGGGCGGTGTCTGTGTGGTGTGTGTGTGTGTGTGTGTGTGTTTTCTCTTCTTTCATTTAAAATGAACAGTCTTTTAACTCTTTCATATCCAGGCAGAAGGGAGACTCTGGGCTTCGGGGATTACTGAAAGGTGTTCTGTGAAACGTGCCTTAACTAAGGTTTCCCTACCCAACTACCTCAGGGTGGCAGAGGGGTTTGGCAGAACATCCTGTCCATGTGGGACAGGCTTTCTTTCAGCTTGCATCTTGTGGAGGTTTCACTGCTTCTCCAAAAGTGACAACCACCCAGGCATAGACACTGGAGCATGTGTTTCCTCCCATGCTTCTGCAAGAGTCAAAGAGGGTGACTGCAGTTCCTTGGGTGCTGACCTCCCCAACACACACACACACACACACACACACACACACACACTCTCTCTCTCTCTCTCTCTCTCTCTCTCTCTCTCTCTCTCTCTCTAAAAGAGGAGTATATTTTTTCAAGGCCAGTTGAAAATTCTGAGCAAAGAATTCGCAGCAGCATAATCAGATTTAAATAGATTTCTTGTGAGGATCAGAGAAGCAGAGAGCACAGGCAACAAGCTGTGTTTTGGAAATCGCTTCTTTAAGCAGGAGAAGAGAGGAGAGAGAGACAGAACACATTGTTTTCTCCTAAGAATACAGATGAGTGGGTGAGATGGGTTTATGTCTTTCTACAAAACTAGCATATGGGCTCAAGGTTTTGCCCACAATTATGTTTAAGGGTTAGGCAGTGGAGGTGGGTGTGGAACAGATATTTTTAATGACCTGAGTTAAAAGACAAGGAGCTAGGATAATAATGAGAAGGACCCAGAGGGATGAGACATTGGGATGGCTAGGAATAAAACAATGTTTAAAATGTGACCATGGCTTCATTGGTCAGTCCACAATTATTATGAACACATCTCATATTAGTTCCTTTCTCTCCTTTGACATTGCATTTATAACCTGTTGATGGGTCTTCTTTCTTCAGATCTCTCCCTGCTCCCTCAAAGTGATTATTCCTAAAACTCAGGACTGATCCTTCCCTCTCCCATTCAGTAAACTTTAATAGCTCCCTATTATCTCCAAGATGAAATATAAAATCCTCTATCCCACTTTCAAAACCCTTCACACTTTTTCCAGGCTTTTTACAGTTCCATGTTTTTTAATCCAGTGCCACTGATCTCCTTGCCTCCATCTTCTACTTCCAGTTTCTGTGGCAGCCTCTCATGCCTCCTCACTTTCCAAAACTTCCTTGACTTCCTTCAAGTCCCAGCAAAATCCCACATCTGTAAGCTTTTCTGAGTTCCTCCAGTATTAGTACTTTTTGCCCTGAGATTACCTTCAATTCATCTTATCTGTTCCTTGCTTGTTCATGTTGTTTACATAGTGTCTTCCCATTAGAATGTGAGCTCCCTGAGGGCAGGAATTAATTTTGTCCTCTTTAGGGTTTTGTTTTGTTTTTTGCAAGGCAAATGGGGTTAGGTGGCTTGCCCAAGGCTACACAGCTAGGTAATTATTAAGTGTCTGAGACCTAGCTGCCCCAATTTTGTCCTCTTTGTATCCCTAGAGCTTAGCATAATACTTTGCTTATAGTTAGCAAGTAATAAACGCATGTTGATTGATTGAGACCTTACTGTTCACCAAAAAAGAAGAAAAAAAATTTATTCAATGACCTGGATTCTTTCCTGTAGTTCTTGGTTTTTGTTTGGTTTTTTTGTTTTTTGTTTTTTTGGCAAGGCAATGCGGTTCAGTGACTTGCCCAAGGCCACACAGCTAGGTAATAAATTAATAAAGTGTCTGAGGTCACATTTGAACTCAGGCCCTCCTGACTTCAGGGCCAGTGCTCTATCCACTGCACCACCTAGCTGTCCCCCCTCTAGTTCTTGTTTTACTGATATCAGTGTTGCACCTGAATTATTCATATGTTGTCCACTCTTGCTGTGCAACTGTTCCATCTCCTTTTCTGGTCCTAAATATGCTCAGTGATGCCTTTAACCCAACCACTCATGCCTATTTATATCTTCTCTACTTCACTTTGATTCACCTGCCTTATGTTAAGATCTTAACTGTCAGCTCTTAATGTTCTAATAGAGTCTCTTATCAAAGGTGATAACCTATTCAGCCCCACCTATTTCTCCCTTCTTGCAATTAGCCTTTTGGACATTTTTCTGCCACAAGGGAATAGGATTGAAACTTTAAACCTATTCCCCCCCAAAAAAAGGTTCAGAAAAGAGCAGTAATTGCCCAGATGGACTGTTTGTCTTCTTTTTGGAGAATCAAAAATGGGGTGGGAAGGTTGAGAAAGAACTTTTTAAAAAATTAATTTTGGTCCCTTTTCCTTTTTTAGAATAGAATTTTTGCGACATTTGAAGAGTTTTTTCCAAATCATGTTCAAAATTGAAAGTATGCCATGTGGTGAAGAGCTCAAGGGAGGGGAGAAGGTCCTGATGACATGTGTGGGAGTTGGCTTCTCAAACCTCAGCAAGACCATCAAGTGACATCACTTCTACCTTCACGTCAGACCAAACCAGACTGAAGAGTAAAGACTGATGAAGATCATCATAATATATCCATTTAGGACAGGACAACCACATACATCAAGGACTTTTTCCCCCTTTTTCTATTTTTATAGGACATTAAAAATAAAAAGACTTTTAAATAACATAGTTATTAACCCATCTCCCCCTCCTGGGTAAGCACTGCATCCCAAGTTGGTTCAAAGTAAGCAATTCCGTCAGAAACATGGGGAGAGTATGTGAAGATAAGTGTGTTGGAGACTGTTGCATCCTAGCTGCATTTTGCAACAGGTACCTCAGCTGGGCACTTTTAGCCAGGCTGACATCCTATTTGAGGCTTAGATGGTGAATAAGCTTCTCTTTCTTAGAACCTTAAGCTAGAGACTTTTATATTGATCTCCTTCTGCATGGACCATTATCTTGGTCCCAGATCTCTGAACTCCCAAGATGGAGTGACCTTTGCTACACAGAATCCCTCAGTTGGGAGGGAACCTGGTCATTTAAACCAACCCATACATACCTGAAAGTCAACCTACCCAACAAAAGGTCTCTTTAAAGACCAGTAATCAGGACCCCCCCCCCCATTTCCATGTTTGGAGTTTAGAAAATTTTGGGGAGATCAGGGAAGGTTCTGGAGAAGTTTGCTACTTTGATTTGGTTTAAATTAGAGCATTAGCGTTTTTGGAGTCAGGACCTGGTTTTAGATCCCCCACTGATAGCTGTCTTAGCAAGTCGTTTAAACTGACTTGAGCCTTAGTTTCATCAAAATAAGGGAGATGGACTAGGTGGCCATAGGATCCATCTTTCAAACTATGATCCTTTGACTTCTGAGGTCCCTTCCTACCATGTTATTCTGTACCTCTAGTGAGCCATGAAGGCCCAGATCACATGGGCACCATGAATACCTAGATGGTCATGCCTTGAATTTCCTTATATTCCTCAGGGAACTAGGTTTATATTTCTTATTGACCAAGAGCTTGGTTTTCCTGCTAGACAGAATTGAAAGTTTAGAAATGTCTTTCCCAGGGTAGCTATCATCTGTCTATTCAAAGTTGCAGGGACCACCCAAGGGCTCCATATTTATTCCGTTGGCCTGGAATATAGACCTGACAAGATTCTGGCTAAGGAGAAGAGCATATAGATAGATCATGATCCTTTTCTTTAAAAAAAAAATGTTTCATTGATACATTCAGGGTTTCTTTTTTAATAACATCATTGTCGCTTGCCACAACTCTTTCCCCTTTTCACAAAACCTTTCCTTAGAACAAAGAAACAGTTAAGCAAACAAATAACCTATGGTGCATTCATTCCACATTAGTTAACCACTTCTATCTGTCCACAGGGTGGACCAGTCACAAACATCTAATCCCATTAAATCATGTTTGTGTTTAAAAGAAAGGCAACTTCAAAGGAATGATTTTAAGAGCTTTTACCCCTTCTTTCTATTTGTGGTCTTGATCTTTCCTTTCAGGGTAGAGGGTTCCCCCTTAATCTTGTACATAGATACACACACACACACACACCTTTATCCTATTTATTTAGTGGATTTTCCAACAGCCATCCTGGGTAGTCTGAGGAAAGCCCTCAGCCCCTGATTCTGAATGCCTTACATTCTTCTCCTGCTAGTGGTTGTCCCTCCCTTTTCCTCAGAGCACACAAAGAAGGCTCAGTTTCAGCCGTAGCAACAGGAAGATAAAAATGGATATTGATGATGATAGAATGCTTCTTTTCAACTATTCCTAGCATATAACATACCTGTGAATTTTCTAGAGACAGAGGTTTGTCTGTTGCTACTTCTCCCCACACCTTACAATCGAAAAAAAGTTATAGCTTTCTCTATATAATATTATATATGAACATCAGCAATCCACACTTCAATGTAAACTCCCTGTGAGGGAAAATCTAGGCATTGCAATAAGATGAACCAATTTGAAAAGCTATGGACCTCTATTTCTAATGGCATGAAACTCAAGTTGTCTCTAGGCAACCGTCGGCCTCTTGACTTTATTTTTCCTCTAAAATAGAAGGTATCCAACATTACATTTTCTTAAATACTATTTTACTTAACCACGATTATATGTAAAAACAATTTTAACATTCTTTAAAAAATTTTTGAATTCTAGACTATCCCTCCCTGAGACAGTAAGCAATTTTGCTAGAAGTTATACATGTAAACACTCTTTGTTAAGAACTTAATGATTGTCTATCAACAGCATAGAGTATGTTAAAATATATGTAGTTTTCCATATTATCTGTTTTCTAACAGGAGCCAAACCAAAGTCAATACTCATCTATTCTAGGGTTATGTTAAACAAGCAGAACTATTTTCCTTTCCCATTGTACATTCCTGAATATGGACCTATTTGCCTATATCTGACAACCTCCCTCTTCCTCACCCTCCCATAAGTTTGGGCTTTGTTAAGGAGACAATTCTGCATCTATCTGTGCCTCATACCTGGCTTACCTTGTGTCCAATGGCTTGACACTGATTTTGAAAGTTATTTTGGTGACATCAGTATGAGCTGAATTGGAGTGAGAAGTTTGCCAATATTTCCCCAAAAATGAAAATAGGACTGGAGGAAGCAATGTGGTATAGGTCTATGTGACCATTGGTAGCTTCCTTAACCTCTCAGCTTCACTTCCTCCAAATCATGTTCAAAATTGAAACTATGCTATGTGGTGAAGAGCTCAAGGGAGGGGAGAAGGTACTGATGACATGTGGGAGTTGGCTTTTTTCTGATTTAAGCATAAATGGATGTATAATGTGAACTGAACTGTTAATAATCTCATGAGGAAATCACTTGATCTCTGGTTCTGTTTCCTCCTCTCTAAAATGTGAGAGAGCTAAAGCTGGGATTCTTTAACCTGGGAGACTAGGAACTTTTTGTTGATGTTGTTGCTAAGTTTTCTTTTTTTTCTGTTACTAGTAGTTTTTGTTCCAATTACATGTAAAGATAGTTTAACATTTATTTTTGTTAAGATTTTGAATTCTAAATTTTTCTCCCTCTCTTCAGTCTCCTCTCCCCAAAACAGGTAATCTGATCTAGGTTATTCATGTACAAACTTGTTAAATATATTTCTATATTAGTAATGTTATGAAAGAAGAATTAAAACAGAAGGGAAAAACCATGAGAAAGAAAACACAACCCAAGTTTTAAAAAGTGAGAATAGTATGCTTTGTCTGCATTCCAATGCCACAGTTCTTTCTCTGAATATGAATGGCTCTTTCCATCACAAGTTTTCTAGAATTGTCTTTGATTATTGTACTGCTGATGAGAACTAAGTCTGTCATAGTTGATCATCACATACTGCTGCTGTTAATGTGTACAATGTGGGAACTTATTTTTGTAATATTTTTATAAATACATCTCAATATCATTGGTTTCCTTTTCAAGTATTTGTAATTTATGCATTTAAAAACATCCTGAGAAGGGGTCCAGAGGCTTCACAAGGAGTCTGTAACACTCACCAAAAAGATTAAGAACTCTTGTCGTCTAGATTTTTCTCTCATTATTCAGCTCTTAAATCTGTGACCTAATAGATTAAAATGAACACCATCTCCTCAATGATTTGGGGGAAATGATCATTTAATGTGCATTCTCATCTTTCACCTCTTCCTCCTATCTTGCCATTTTGGCAAAACCTCCCTGACCTGAGAACAGTAAATTATCAAAGGATAAATGACAAGGCTAGACAGCTGCTACTTTCTTTATCTGCCAGTAGTTAAATGTCCTTTATTATTACCCTTCTTAGTCTAGTTTTTAACAGCTCCAACCACTCACCAGCAGTAATTTTCTTGTTGCAGTGCCTTTCTGTCAAAGTCTAGTTCATCACTGAGACTCCCCATATATGCAGTTTTGCTCAAAGGCACTCTAAGCTCAGTGAATGATAATAAAAATAATAATCACATTATAATGTTTTAAAATTTATGAAGCACTTTAACTACAACAACCCTATGTGGTAGATCATACAAGTATTACCCTCTTATTTCATAGATGAGAAAACTGACTCAAACTGAGTGGTTTTGCCCATGATCACCCCTCTAGGAAGTATCAGAACTGATCTCCTGACCCAAGTCTGAACATTCTACAGTGCTGCACCCCTCTGAATGATGAAAATGAAGTATAAGAGAATACATCAACTATGGCAATTGCAATTCTCTTTACACATCCTTTTGGGATTCTCAGTTAAAGTAAAAATAGCATTCAATCCTCTGTATATCCCTGAGACTACAGCAAGCTTTTGTCTCTTAGGACTCGGGGTTAATCCACCCCTGAAGATGCAGAGTAAGAATAAGTTTGGGGGCGGCTAGTAAGTGGATAAAGCACCGGCCTTGGAGTCAGGAGTACCTGGGTTCAAATCCGGTCTCAGGCACTTAATAATTACCTAGCTGTGTGGCCTTGGGCAAGCCACTTAACCCCGTTTGCCTTTCAAAAACCTTTAAAAAAAAAAAGAATAAGTTTGGTATGGATCAGCCTCAGCTGATAGATTTAGAAACACCATTTTCTCAGGACTTAAGAGACAAGGTAGGTTAGCCATGCATGATCTAGTTACCCCTGGAGATTGGCTACCCCTATAGGGTACACGGAGGCTTCTGAAGTCTCTGCTAACCAGGCTTGTGATGCCTCCAAGCATCAAACTGGTCTTCAGCTTCTCCTCAGTGAGCATACTAGCCATGCCAGGGTGTACATGACGCCTCAAGTAAATGTTTCATCCCAGCAAGGGTGTGCAAAGGATTTTTTAAAACCCTGGAACAGTTACAGAAAATTGGTCTGAGCTACAGGCACTGTACAAAGAACTTCTACAAATAATTTTTAAATTTCTAAAGATTAACCCCTCACCATCAATGGTAGTATTTTGCAGCTATTGCAAAGGGTTGGCTTTTGTTTTCCCTTCCCAGATAGCCTGTTTTTTTTGTGTGTCTCAAGTGTGGCAATAGCAGATCATGGCTCCTTCTGACAAATAATGGTAATACCTCCAATCCAGACTTTCTGGCTCCAAATTTTATTCTTGTCACAAAGAGAGTGGGGAAAGCATACACTGGGACCTTTATCGTTATTTTCTTAATTCTTTATCAAAGATTAGTCTGGACAATAGAAGCTGCCTAAAGATGGTACCTATCCCTTAAATTTCTCTTACTATCTGAAAACTCCCATTGTTGAAGTTATCAATAGGTAAAAGCTTTCAAATCAATAAGTATGAAAACCTGTCTCAAGAAGAGCATTTTTAAAGTGCATCTTAACAAAATTTTATATATGCAGAAAAAGAGATTAGTGACAGTAAATTATTACTGTTATCTTTGCTAAAGTATGTCCTTTTTTAAGTGTAAACAGTTATAATTAGATGGTTTTTATGTCTGTCCCCTTTGAGTTTGTCAAAAATTTCATAAGCTTAAATTAAAAATATTTTAAAAAATAAAATGCATGGGATGATGATGTTTGTCCTTCATTTTCGAAGGAGACCATGGCATCAGGGAAATGATGCCATAACAAGTACATGCATTGAATTTGAGTGAGGAGGTGCTGTGCTAAGTCCCCAACCTCACTTTATCCTCCAGATCCTTCTGAGTCCAGTGAATCAGGGTGACTGGAGATGGCCCTGATTGTTGATTAGCTATTGGACAATCACTCCCTCTTTGGGTTCCTGCTTCTGATACTCCAAACTTTTCTTCTCATTCTAGATCACTCCACCCTGTGGTCCTCCCTCCCTCCCTCTTTTCCTTCCTTCCTTCCTTCCTTCCTTCCTTCCTTCCTTCCTTCCTTCCTTCCTTCCTTCCTTCCTTCCTTCCTCTTCTTATTCTTTTTTGACTCCTTCCCTATTGCCCACAAACTTTTATGTCTCTTTCATTCTTAGAAAATTCTTGTTTGATTCAACAAAACCTCTTTGAAACTAAACACTTTGAGAAAGGCATTTATAGTAGGTACTTTAACCTCCTCTTATTTCTCCTAAATTCTGTGGTCTGACTTCCAACCTCATAATTCAATTGAAATCATTCTCTCCAAAGTTATCAACATTCTTTTTAATTACTAAATTTGATGGACTTTTCTTAGTTCTTATCTTTCTTGACTTCTCTTCAACCTTGCCAGAGTCAATCACTCTCATCTGGATAATCTCTCCTTTCTCTAGATTTTCATGAGCTTTCTGTCTCCTGATTCTCCTCCAACCTGTCTGGCTTTTGCTCTGTCTCATTCAATACCCCATGAAAGCATATGGAAAAGTGCATATCTTCCCTTCAGAAGTTGTGTAGAACTCAGATGTAACATAAATATGATGTTAAATAAGCTAGAAGAATAAGCAAACAAAAAAAATTCTGACCAAAACTATTCTGGTGACAGATGCTCAAGACAATCTTCAGGAGAAAAGTAAAGCCTAGAAAAAACAGAAACAAAAACCTAGATTGGACATAAGATCACCTAGAAGTTCTGGAAGAAATGAAACAAGAGGCTTTCTTAAGAAATAAAATGAGGAAAAGAGTAATGAATTAGAAAAGAATGAGAGATTTGGAAGAAAGAATTAGAGAATTAAGAACTTCGTCCAAGAGGTACAAAACTGCCCAAGCAACAAATTCTCTGAAGGTTTGAATGGATCAAGTGGGAGCCAGTGACTCTGTTAGACAATATCTATTAAAATAAAGTCAAACAACTGAAAAAAAGAATTAGAAGAAAATGGAAGCAAAACCAAAAACTCTAACCTGGAAAACAGATCAAGGAGAGAGAATTTTAAACATCCTGAGAGTCATGACCAAAAACAAGATCCTATATATCTTATGTCAAGAAATCTTAAAACTGCTTAGAAGATCTCTTAGAACTGGAAATGTAGGAATAAAGTCATCTGGTCACTCCTGAAGGAAACCCCAAAATGAAGATGCCAGGAATATTGTAGCCAAATTCCAAACTTTTAGGTTTTAAAAAAAGCTTTCAACAGGCAGAAAGAAAAAAAAATGAAGCAATGAAAAGCCACCAGGATCACACAGGAAAACTTACTCAGCAAAACTGAGTATATAATCCAACAGGAGAAAAAAAAAATGAACTTTTCTTAAATGGAGTTTTTTATACATTACTAAAATATTTTTTTTTAAAGTTTTTGCAAGGCAGTGGGGTTAAGTGGCTTGCCCAAAGCCACACGGCTAGGTAATTATTAAGTTTCTGAGGTCAGATTTGAACTCAGGTACTCCTGACTCCAGGGCCAGTGCTCTATCCACTATGCTACCTAGCTGCCCCTAAAACATTCTTTTTTAAGAATAAACCTAATACCCCCCCAAAATATAGACCCATATGAGCAATAGAGAGAAAAAATTAAAATTAAAAAAATAATAATAGTAGGCGTGGCCAGGTGCTGCAGTGGACGGAGCACCGGCCCTGGAACCAGGAGCACCTGAGCCCAAATCCAGCCCCAGACACCCAACAATCACCCAGCTGTGTGAACCTAGGCAAGCCACCCCACCCCCATTGCCCTGCAAAAACCAAAAAAAAAAACCCAATATAAAATAAAATAGTAATAACAATAACAATAGCAACAACAACAACAATAATAATAGTGGTAGTAGTAGTAGTAGTAGTAGTAGTAGTAGTAGTAGTAGTAGTAGTAGTAGTAGTAGTAGTAGACAGAGCACCGTCCCTGGAGCCAGGAGCACCCAGGTCCAAATCCAGCCTCAGATACCCAGCAATCACCCAGCTGTGCAGCCCCAGGCAAACCATCCAGCCCCATTTGCCCTGCAACCCCCCCAAAAATAATAATAATAAAAAAAATGTGCTTCAGTCTTTGTTCTAACACCTCCAGCTCTGTCATGAGTGGATCACATTCTTTACGATAAGTCTATCACAAAAGTTACTTTCACATTTTTCCATTGCCATTGCTAATTGCAACTCCCTCCATTTGTACTTCTCCACTACCAATACTATATTAAATGGAGTTTTGATAAAAGTAGATAAATTCTAAACATTCCTGACTAAAAGATCAGTGCTAAACTGATAGAAACATTGAAGAGCAAACACAGGAGTAAAGAGAACAAAAACATGAACATAGACAAATAACCTTTAAGGACTAAACAGGGACAAACTTTATATTATATAGGTGATGATATATATATTTTCTCTAAATCATATCATCAGTAGTCATTAATGGAATTTAATTGGATAGAGGGCCTAGTACTGGTTCTGTTATGTCTCAATAATCTCATAAGAAGAAGAGGAAATGAAGAGAAGAGGTACACACCAACAGATAAAAGGAAGGTATGGGAAAATTATTTCATACAAGAAGAAGTCTATATGAACAAGGAGGAAGATGGGGATAGTGGGTGGTACACGTGGGTGGTACACCTCATTCTCATCTGAATTGATCAAAGGAGGGAAGAATATAAACACTCAAAGTTGGGTCTTTATAGGAGTTCTGTTTTTTCCTGACAGCAAAGATTTAGAAACTGAAAAGGGTACCCAGCAATTGAGTAATGACTGAACAAATTATGGTATATGAATGATAGACTCATACTGAACTTTAAAAATTATGAAGGGGATGCTTTCAGAGAATTTATTAAGTGCCAACTATGTAATAAATGCTAATAAATGTTATCATTTTTGATCCTTACCACAATTCTGCAGGTGCTTTTTATTATCCCCATTTTATAATTGGGGAAACTGAGGCAGACAAACATTAAGTGACTAATCCAGGGTGACATAGCTAGGAGTGTCTAAAGTTGGATTTGAACTAAGGAATTCCTGACTCCATGCCTATGATGTCTTTCAAACTGGTGGGGGGGGTGCATAGGTAGAAGGAAACAAAGGCAGATTTTTGCTGATTGAAAAAAAATTTAAGAAATAGTGTGAAGGATGTTTGGAAGACAGGAGCATGGAGAGGTACAGGATATAGAAGATAATAAGATGCTGTTTTGTGTGGGCTGAGTTTGATATATCTCTGGGACATCCAATTTAATATACAAAAAGGCAACTAATAATGCATGGCTAAAGCTCAGGAAAGAAGTTAACACTGATTACTAGATCTGTAGAATTGTCTACATAGAATAATAATTGAAGCCATGGAAACAGATTAGATCACCAAATGGGAAATCACATAGAATGAAAAGAGCAGGAGGGCCCAGGACAGAACTTTTGGGGGTCGCTGGATTAGTGGGTGTGACAGATGAAGAATCTGCATATAAAATTGAAAAAGAAGAGAGATGATTCAGGAGAAAGTAGCCATAAGCAATGCTAGCATTCATTGTCAAAAACTCCAGTTAGGGAAGGGATCCTGATACAAAATTCTGGTGTCCAAAAAAAAAACCACAAGATAGTAGACCAGTTGGAAGTCACCCTCTACCATGTAGTTGAAAGATTGGGCCATCTGCAAGTCTCTACAGAGCCCCAGAGAATGAGAGACACTTATAAATATAATACACAACAGCCACCATCTTGACCTAGGGGAGTTGGATTTCTGGTGAAGAGGAAGAAAGAAGTAATGGAAAGTCGAGGAAGGAGTCTTCAAGAATCAGTCCATGAGTTGCAAATGGTCAGTTGACAACAAATGCTAATTCACATGGGGAAAATCTTGATTGCCATCCGACTGAAGAAGAATCTGTAGTTACCTTCTTACATCTTGCCCCACAGTGGATGTAGAATGCTTATAGGTATGACAACAGGTCATTGCAGAAATGCTTGGACTAACCATCCAGTGACTAGAATATGATATTCCTTGGAGTAATGCTCCAGAAAGTGCCCATTGATGTAGAGTCTATACAGTCTAATAGGCTTTGTATAAGGCTCCAATAATGTGATATTGTGTGATATATGTGAGTATATTTGGACAGATATGTGATCCATACATATGACCAAGTGAGATAATAGGGAAAAAATGCTAAACTTGGAGAAAAGAAGGCCTGAGTTCCAATTCTGTTTCAGATACCCCTAACTATATGATCTCTCTCAGAGTTATTTTCCTCATCTGAAAAATAGGAATAATCAAACACCTCCTCACAGGATATTCGTGGGGATCAAATAAAATATTGTATGCAATGGGCATTTCAAATCTTAAAGCTATATAAATGCTTATTATAATAACTGTATGCAGTTCTATCCTGGATATCATAATATTCTAGCAGTAGATAGAACACTGGGTCTAGAGTTCTTAACTCTTCCTGAGTTCAAAATCAGCTTCTTACTCGTATTCTTTGTGTGACTCTGGGCAAGTCACTGAACCCTGTTTGCCTCAGTTTCCCCATCTGTAAAATGAACTGGAGAAGGAAATGGCCAATCACTTCCATAGGATTTAAAACCATATCCCCTGGTTTATAAATCTACAATTCTTTCACAGCAGACTAACTTCGAGGTCAAGAGGGTTCTGGTCAGATTGGGAGATGTCCAGATACTCCTCCCCACACACCACAAAGAATCTCTTTTTCCTCCAGACTATCTGAATTTGTACCACTCCAAACAGTCCCTGCTTGTTGATAAGAGAATGTTGAGGGGCTGTTTGACTAGGGCTTGGTTGAAATTTCCTTTGCATTGAATCTATTACTTTGATAGGTCCTAATGCAAATGCAGTCTGTCTGACTCTCACAAAGTTTTAGGGGAAATGATTGAGGATTTTTGCTTTGCCCCACCTGCTCTTCAGAAGAAAAGGAAAGGGGGCAGGGTTTTTTCTCCTCTTCTTTCCTCCCCTGTCCCCTTTCTTTTTCTTCTAAAGAGATTCTCCCAGCCAAACTGAACTATGTTCACAAGGTATATGCTGGGCACACTTCCATAGTTCCAGGCCACAAGAGCGCCAAGTGCTCCAATTACACTACAAGCCGACAAGTATTTTGGCCAATAGTTCCAGGAAGAGGCCAGCCCCAGGCCTGGTGCAAGGCAATTTGGTAGCCTTCCCTATACTGGGAGGAAAATAAGTTCAGGGTTCACAACTTTACTGCATATCTAAATCATTTGATGTGAGTCCAGGTGGGGCAATGGATAGGAGTCAAGAAGATGAGTCTTCCTGGATTCTGTTAAAAGTGAATAAGTTTTAAATTACTATTTCTATAACAAGTGACTAGAAATTCCCCTAGTTAAGAAAGCCTCCTTTTGTTTAGATCAGAGAACTGAGGGAAATGTGAGACTCCCCTCACCTAGATACCTAATCAAGTCAATAAACATTTGAAAAGGGTACTTAGAGAGGACTGCCCTAATTGTGAAACAGAGGCCTCTTTTTCCACCTTCTCCAGGATTCCCTCTGCCTCTTCTGCACCTTGCCCAGTTCCAACCATACCTTTTTATGACTGGCCAAGCCAGAGGAATCATTTCAGAACAGACTTCCCAATGGTTAGTTATTTAAGGATAGATGCTCATTGGTGAGAGGTCCAATTCTCTGGTTAGGCCCCTTGTCTAGTCAAGGTCAATATTTAGAGAAATATCAATAAATTGTTGATTAACCTAATTCTGTTTTGCTCTTCCTTAAGGCCAAAATTCTGGTAATATTTGTCCCTCATTAGAACAAAATTTGGAAGTTAATATATATATATATATATTCCAATAAATTAAAACTCTTGGTTTATCCCCTCTTCTTCTGGGGATATCTTTTACAATTCAAATCCAGTCTCAGACACTTAATTAACTGTGTATGACCTGGGCAAATCATTTAATCTTGTTTACCTCAAGTGTCCTCATCTAAAAGATGAACACAAATCTGGATAGCTTGCTAAAAAACAGAGATTATCACCTGACTGTCAGTATGTATAGTCCTGGTTTTTCCAGTAACAGTATATAGCTGTACCAATTGGACTATAAGGAAATCTGAGTACCACAGAATTGAGATTTACAAATAGTGGGATTAGAGAAGACTTTTGAGAGTCCCTTGGTTAGGAAGGAGATCAGTCAGTCAATACTCAAATAAATTAATTCACACTATTTGCTTGAAGATCAAATACTGAAACTGAAGCATAAATCTTTTGGCCATGTAATGAGAAGACAAGACTCATTGGAGAAGACCCTGATGTTGGGAAAGATTGAAAGCAAAAGGAAAAGGGAACAGCAGAGAATGAGATGAATAGATGAATAGGTATCTATTGTCTTAGAAACAATGAACATGAAACTAAACAGATTTGGGGAGATAGTGGAGGACAGAAAGGTCTGGCCTGCTATGGACCAAGGGTTCATGAACAGTTGGACATGAGTGAATAATAATAACATTTAAATAAGTCACATTGAAAATTTAACAGTTGAATATACTAAACTGGTGTGAGCTAGCCCCAGCGTTCCCTTGCTTTCAACTCTAATTCCCACAATCCTATGACTCACACACACAGTTCTAATTATGGGGAAGACTTTTCCTTGTATCAAGTTTGAATCAGTTTTCCTGCAAATTGGACTTGTTCATTGTTCCTGCTGTCTTCTGGGGTTAAGCAGAACAAATTTAAATCCTCTTCATATGAATGTCCTTTAAATAGTTCGTTTGGGGAACCATTTTACTGCCAAAGGCCATTTGGATAGTTATAACATCATTCAAGGACTATATATAAAATTTTCAACTTAAAAATTAGGCTGTTATATTGCTTTTAGATTTATTGAATTTTGAATCCTACCTGCAGTTGCCTTTGCAACATCAGGCCAAATGATTCCCCAATCTTATATGGCCCTGAGGGCCAGTCCCTGAAATAGTTGAAGGCAGAAATCAGATCCTTCCATCCCCTCCATCGTCATCTCTCTCTTTTTCTCTAGGCTAAACATCCTCAATTCCTGCAGTTAACTCATACTAACCTCATCAACATTGTTTATGCTGTTCCATCTACTTGAGAGGAAAGTTAATTTTTTTTCTCTCTTTCACAACCTGGGGTCTCAGCTGAACTGAAAGACTTCACCATATCCTTAGCAAATTGCCTCATTTCAAAACCAAAATACAAAATGCAAACCAGGTTGAAGGGATGGAATGCCAACTTCATAGAAGCCCTGAGATCTATCTATCCCTAAGGGGTTCATGGAGAAATTTCAGTACAGTCTTTTACTTCAATAGGAAAAAATTCATGTCTTTATTTTCCCTAACATCTAACTAAAGTTTAGCATTTCCTTCAATTATTTAGGAATATTCTTCTGAGAGGGAGTCCTTAGGGTTCACCAGACTGCAAAAAAGATCCATGGCATGAAACAAGGTAAAGAATTCTTAAAAATAAGAGAATGGTGGAAGGACTGTTTTTTTTTCCTAAAGAAATTCTGGGGCTAAAAAAGAGTTGGACAACAACCACCACTCAACTGTGGGTATGCCCCAAGCAAGGTGAGGGTTTGTAAGAATTTGTAGGATGAGGTCAGTCTCTTCTGTTTCAGGGTCAGTAGTTGAATTTTGTAGAAACACCTGCATTTTTGGGAAGTTTTTCTCCTTTTCCGCCCCCCTCCCCCCATCTACACTGGTTTCCCTCTCCCAGAGAATTCTATTTACCTTAGAGGTAGATAAAGAGAGCAAGCTTCTCAGGACACCAAAGTGTGGAAGCCAGAAAGGAGGTATTGAAGGATGTTTATTGTTTGGATGGAACATGAGTCAAGAGTTTTAGTTCAACATTTAGCTTTAGGGACAGGGGTGGGGTGGGGGATGGACAAGAGAAAAGAGATCAAAAGAGATCAGAGTTGAGGGAGAAGTCCTGCTCTGTCCTAGCTGTGTAATCAAAAATTTAAAAAAAAAAAAAAAAAGCAAAATAAGTTCTCCAGACAGGTCTCCTCATCATCTGGAAAGTAGTGATCTCTGAGGTCCTTTCAGTTCTAAATCCTGCAATATCTAATTTCCCCAGACAATTCTTACAACAATGCTTGGGAAGATAATGATCTTGTTTCCATTTGAACTGCTGGCGTGTATGTTTAACTCTGTATTGACATGCAAAGTCACTTTCTTCCTCTCTGTGAAGTTTTTGGTTAGGAGCCCCTCTTTGCCGAGTCTCCCCTCTCCTCTGGGCCTCTCCTGAGACTGGAGACACTGAGTGAGTCAGAAGTTTGGAGTTTCCTATACTGTTCTGCCTGTTCCATCTTTCCCTTCCCTGGGCCCCAGATCATTCCTTGCAGGAATAGAGGCAAAGAGAGAGAGAGAACAGTCGGAAAATTCAAAAAAAAGGTCATTCCTGTAATCCACAGTCCAGCTGCTAATAATCTTAACCAGTGACTGGTGAGCAAATGGCTCCTGTAGTTCTGTCCCTGGGCCCCCATTTCTACCCGCCAGATTGCCATGACTGTCTCCATTTTGGCTAGACATAATCTTTGATCACCTATCCAGATCAGTGAACTCGGGTCCATGGTGAGTGGGACTCTGAATTCAGTCTAATGGCTTCTCCCCTCTGGGCTACCCTATCAGAATTTTCTTCTCCGTTGCCAGGGTTACAGTTTCCTTGGAGCAAAGAGGAAAGAATCATCTCTTTAAAAGAAACTGTAAGAAGAAAGAAAAGATTCTGAGGGTAATTGTCTTATGTTAAAAGAAATCACAGACAGAGAGAGGAGCCAGTAGGGATGGTATCTTCAGTGTTGCACAGAAACAACACAAGCAGTCTCCTCCAAAGACTTAGGGGTCTTGAAGCTGACTCCTAAAAGTTATATCCAGAAGCCCTGGAATTAAGCTTTTTTAGTTTTGTTTTTTGTTTTTTTGCAAGGCAAATGGGGTTAAGTGGCTTGCCCAAGGCCACACAGCTAGGTAATTATTAAGTGTCCGAGGCTGGATTTGAACTCAGGCACTCCTGACTCCAGGTCTGGTGTTTTATCCACTGCGCCATCTAGCCGCCCCCCCCCCCCTTTTTTTTCTGTAAGGCGATAGTGTTAAGTGGCTTGTCCAAGGCCACACAGCTAGGTAATCATTAAGTGTCTGAGGTTGGATTTGAACTCAGGCACTCCTGACTCCAGGTCTGGTTCTTTATCCACTGCACCACCTAGCTGCCCCCCTTTTTTGGGGGGCAAGACAATGGAGTTAATCGACTTGCTCAATGTCACACAACTAGGAAGTATCAAGCATCTGAGTTCAAATTTGAACTCAGATCTTCCTGACTGCAGACTTGGTGCTCTATCCACTGTTTCACCTAGCTGTACCAGAATTTAGCCTTGGATTATGGTCTAATGGCCACAAGTCTGACTAACTATTGAATCTGCAAGGTGAGCTCTCAAGACTCCATAAAACACTATTTTCAAATTTTCAAGAAGTTTAACTGAGTAACAGTTAATCAGCCCATTGAATTACTCTTGGGATTTTAATCAACATGAGGCTTTCCTGATCTATACATTCCTTAATTATATATCCTCTTTCTGGACAGACCCAGAGAAGCAATGCAGTGGAAAGAACACAGGACTGGGTTCCAATTTCAATTCTTCATCCCTCTCTCTCTAAATGTTTCCTAGGTCAATTAGCCTCTCTGGACCTCATCTTCTTCATTGACCAAATGAGGCAAGAGAAGACTAGACCATCCTTGGCAGCAGTTCCCAACCCCCATATACCCTACCCCTCCCAAACTCTGGGGGAGCTAAGATCACAGAGAAAAAAGCAATTGACTTGGAATTAGGAACATTCATCTGTCTAAGTTCAAATTTGGTTTTAGGCATATTTGTGATTCTGGATAAGTCATTCAATCCTGTTTGCCTCAATTTCCTCATCTGTAAAATGATCTGGAGAAGAAAATGGCAAGCCACTTATTTCTTTCCTAAGAAAACCCCAAATGGAATCATGGAGTCGAATTCTGCTGAAACAACTGAACAACAACTTCCAGATCTAAATCGATGATCTTATAAGCTGAAGAGTTCTCAGAAACCTCCAGACTTTATAAACCAAAGTATTTCCAGTTCAGTTACTCCTCCCACCCCAAATTTTCAGAAAGTGTCCACTTGTCCAGGAATGGTTATCCATGGACTTCTGGTCTGCCTGGGGAAAATACAAATGGTAATGGAAAATAACTAAATCAGAACAAGAGAAGCTTAACTCTTCCAGCTAACTTACTGTCAGAGTAGTACAAGAAGCTGAAGATTGTTTTCTTTTTTAATTAACAAAGAATAAGGAAACCATTTCTGAAATCCTTGCCTGGGGGATATAGCCTCTACCACTGAGCTAAGCTATTTTAAGGAACATGAAAAAGAACAGCAAATAGGAGAAGGGAGGAGGGAATTTCATTGTAAAGCTTAACCAGATAAATGTTGCTGTGGAAGATAGAGTTGACTGGCTGATATTCAATCCTTTTTGCTTCCTCCTCATCCTAGAATGGGGCAGAAATGAATCCTCATGTCTTTCCCATCTCCTATCAGGACATTGATTTAGGATGTGATTTCTCCTACTCTGGTCCTCACAGTTTCTTCTCTACTACCTATCTTGCTGGTAATTTAATCATTCAGTCTTTTTACAGTCAGCTTGATTTTGTTTAGTTCAGGAACAATAAAATCCTTAGGTCTAAGTGGTCCTTTTCTCTGTTTTTACTTAGTTTATATATATAAGGAAAAAAAGTTGTATTACTGTGAAACCCAACAGGTTACAATACCAGGTCAGGAAACTGAATCACTTCCATTTGTATTATCTTAGTCACAATATATTATATAGTTACAATAGTTCAGAGCCCCCAATTAAGAAATTACTAACATTTGAAGAGAGGTTTGGTAATTTAAATTTGTATTAATCTCTAGTCTTTAAATTTGAGACAAAAATCAGGGAATAGATTGGAAAAGTTAAAAGATCATTCTGTGACAATCAAAGGAAAGTCTCTCTTTTACTCATTGCTGGCAAGATTCTTGCCAGAGTCCTCCTTAATTAAATGATCCTTCATCTGGAAAATGGTCATCTACCCGGGAGCCAGTGTGGCTTCAGAAAGGGCCAAAGAATGTTTGATGTGGTGTTTGCTGCCCTGAAACTCCAGGAAAAATGTCATAAGAACAGAGGTCTGTACACAATATTCATTGATCTGACCAAAGCCTTTAATAACTGTCATTCTTGAGGTCTTGTGGAAAATCATGGCAAAATTTTGTTGCTCAAAGTTCAACAGTTATTGTACACCAGTTTCATGTTGGCTTGCTCCCCTGGGTTCTGGATAATGAATAATGATTGCTTTCATACTTTCCTAGTCACCAATAAAGTGGAGCAGTGCTGTGTGCTTGTTCCCCTGCTTCTTAGTATGATTTTTTTCAGGGACATCATTAGATGCCTTTAATAAGAACTAAAACATCATCAAGATTAGCCACCTCATTGAGGGTAAAATTACTTAACTTGAAAAAGTTACAAGCCAAGACTAAAGTTGGAAAGAGAGTTGGTATGTAACTTTTTGTTTGTAGATGACTGTGCATTCAATGCTAAGATGAATTTACGCATTCAATAAGGTTGAGATGCAACAAACTATGGATCGATTCTCTGCTGCTTGTGCTAATTGTGTCCTAACAAGTGTCCTAACAAAAAACAAAGGTTCACCAGCCCGCAACACATCATCCCTATGTGGAACTATTGGTACAGAAAATGGAGAATTTTGAATGTTGTAAATAAGTTCATTTACCTTGGCAGTATACTTTCCAGGAATGTACACATTGCCAGAAAAAGCTTAGTGTTTGGGAGACTCTAAAGTAAAGTGTGGGAGAGAAAAGACTGCCTACCACAGAAAGCCATTGTGCTGACCTCATTGTTGTATTCCTGTGAAACCCAACAGGATATAGTGCCATGCGGGGAAAATGAATTGCTTCCATTTGAATTATCTTAGGAAGATCACCTGGCAAGATAAAGTGCTAGATACTGAGATCCTTTCTTGAACTGAACTGCCAAGCATTCAAACTCTACTATAGAGAGGTACAACTCTGATGGGTTGGCCACATTGTTCAAATGCCAAAGGTATATTTGCCTAAAAGACTGTTTTACAAAGAACTCAACCAAGAGAAAAACTCACATGAAGATCAGAAGAAGCAATACAAGGACAATCTCAAGGTCTCTCTGAAGAACTTTGGAATTGTTTGTGAGACATGGGAGATACTGGCACAGGAAAATCCATTATAACTTGCTCATATCAAAGATGGGCCTGGGCTCTATGAACAAAGAAGAAAAGGAAATGTGAGATGTGCAAATTTAGAAACATTGCTACTCCAAATGTTCATATGAATTATTTGTACCCAACCTGAAGTGGAGCCTCCTGAGCTCATATCAATCTGATCAGCTACATTTAGACACATTTGACCCCAAAATAGTGATGTCATTTTGGTCTTCTTTAAGACAGAGAATTACAACCAACTAGATAGCCATAGAAGAGAAAGTTGAAGAGAGAAGAGATATAACTTCATCCAGTCCTTGAAGAGGTAGGCACAATTATTAGCTCCAAGATGCTTATGGGACCATATAATCTACTTCCTTTTCTTCTCTGTAATAATTCAAATTTCCTTTCTATTTCTTCTTTCAGTCTCTTCTTCCCATTTTTTTTCTAAGTTTCACCTTTCACCTGTTGTCCCTTTTACATCAATTCTTTCTGGTTTAGGTAGAATGAATTAAATACAATCTAAGGAGGATTAAGGACTCTGTCTCCCTATGACTTTTGCTGCTGCTATGCTCTTTCAGTTCCTTCAGTTTTTTTCTCAGTCTATGTCCACATCTTGAAAACTGTGTATATCCCTTTAATAGGAATTTCAACATAAGATTCAAATTCGCTTTCCAGTAAAAAAGATCATGATAATTCTGAATCATTATCAGGACTTGTTCCTCTGAACTATAAAAATAATATAAGCAGGAGTATATCAATGCTGAGAGAAAGAGATATTAGATTTACTGGAAAAGTTCTCCAATAACTGTATTGTGTCTGCAGAGCTTCACTGTCAGGATTGGGGTCACCTTCAAGCAGTACCCAGTTTCCCCAGAGGATTATAACATTTCAGTGACAAAGTGCAAAGTTGAGGGGCAGGTAGCTTGCTTTTACTTCTGGAGCAGGCAAATTGTGGGTTTTAGAGTAATCTTTCAAAATTATCCTGTGAATAAAAGTGTATTTAAATGTACATTTGGAAAAAAAGAGTCCCAGCAAATGGTTAAATGAATATTCTTGGTGGTGATTAAGATCTTTTACTGGAAAAACAACTTCTTAATACTTTTTTTCAAAACATTTTGGCATCTTTTGCCTCAGTTTATTCTTTTCCCTATGGTGGGGGGGAGAATGAGGGGAGAGGATTTGGAACTCAGGTGTTGTTTTTTTACCAGATAAGAATGCCGAGTCCCATAACTGTGCAATAGCAGAACCAAGAATAGAATTCAGATTTCCTTATTCTAAGACAAGAGTCTTTATTAGCAGGCCTGGGAAAAATGATTTATAGATATATAAATTATTAGAACTTAATGTAAAAAAACATTTGTACAAAATTGAGAATAAAAAATAAATCCAAAACAAAAAAAAAGAACTTGACAAAATTTTATAGATCATCTGGGCTAG
Organism: Macrotis lagotis; assembly: GCF_037893015.1. Taxonomy (NCBI): domain Eukaryota; kingdom Metazoa; phylum Chordata; class Mammalia; order Peramelemorphia; family Peramelidae; genus Macrotis; species Macrotis lagotis. The sequence continues at coordinate 68,416,915 of NC_133665.1, forward strand.
TCCCCTCATTCTATTTGTATGAAATTCCTTTTTTTTTGAGTTACAAAGAATGTTCCCAGGTTCTGTTATCCTGGGAATTGGCTGAACAAGTTATGTATTTGCAAGAAACATCCAGATAAAGAAATTAAGACCCAGAGAGAGGGAATGATTTGCTGAAAGTCAAATATTTGTGGATTAATTCTATCAACATGATGATCACTTTGCTTTTTCTTTTTTCCAGGTTAGTTGTTCTGATATAATCTACTCAAAGGTTTTGACTTGTGGAGAGATCTCCCAAATTAAGGTCAAAAGGAAAGCAGAGGCAAGGGAGAGGATGGTTATAAGTCAGAGTTAATGCTAAGTGTTAGTAAACAGTTAACATTTGTATAATAATACTTAATAAAATTTATAAAATACTCAAAGGTTTTCAGAATATTTTAGTTGGTAAACTAGCATTCATTAAATGTGCTGTGCCAAAAACTGGGAAAGTGCTGATATTATTTAATTTAATCTTTTTGTTTGTTTCAGAGGTTTTTTCCCTTTTCTTTTAATTTTTTCCAATTACAAGCAAAGATAGTTTTCAGCAATCATTTTTTTTTTTAGTTTTTTGCAAGGCAAATGGGGTTAAGGGGCTTGCCCAAGGCCACACAGCTAGGTAATTTTTAAGTGTCTGAGGCTGGATTTGAACCCAGGTACTCCTGACTCCAGGGCCGGTGTTTTATCCACTGGGCCACCTAGCCGCCCCAGCAATCATTCTTTTGCAAACATTTGAACTCCACATTTTTCTACCACCTTTCCTCCCCCCCCCCCCATAGCAGTGAGCAATCTGACATAGATTGTACATATTTATTTGTGTTCAACATATTTCCATATTAGTCATATTGTGAAAAAAGAATTAGAACTAAGAGGGAAAAACTTTATTTTATTTAATCTTTATAACAATTCCAGGAGGTAGACAGGATTATTGTTCCCATTTTACAGATGAAGAAAGTAAGGATTGGAGAGTAGTAAGTATATAGGACAGGATTCACCCTAGGTCTTCTAGATTACTAATCCAGTGTTCTGCAATTTCCTCATAACCAATGATATAGATAGTACAAATAGCATAGTTTCTATTTTTCAAATGAAGAAATTGTTGTTTAGAGATGTGTATAGCCCAGGGTTCACCCAGTTAGTTTATGTTTAGGGCAAGATTAGAACCCACATCTTCTGAGTCCAAGTTTAATTTTTTTTAATTTCATTCTGCTGCCTCCCTTGGTCTGTCCACTATGCTTCTAAAACAGCTGCCTTCAGTTAGATTGACTTATAAAAGCTATTTTCTCACACTGTAGTTTCATAGAATTTGCAGTCCACTAAAACCTTTAGACCATTTTTTACAAGAACTATTGTCCAGGGGTGGCTAGGTGGCCCAGTGGATAGAGCACCGGCCCTGGAATCAGGTGTACCTGAGTTCAAATGCAGCCTCCCAGACTCTGACACTTACTAATTACCTAGCTGTGTGGCCTTGGGCAAGCCACTTAACCCCATTTGCTTTGCCAAAAAAAAAAAAAAACAAACAAAAACTATTGTCCAACCATACCTACCATCCCACAGTAGGGTAGCAATTTATTTTTCAAATTCTCACATAGGACTTTGTATTTTTCCCTATTAAATTTCATTTTTCCCCAACAAAACTCCGTCCATCATTTCATACAACTGAAAACTTTGGATCTGGAGTCCTTCATCCAAAATATTCACACAGGTTTCATGAATCTGCAATCTTGTCAAATATGCCATTCATGTTCTTATTCAGTATATCCAAGTCCACATGATTGCCAAACTCAACAGAGTAGAACATGGGAAACATTCTTTGCAGTTTAAGAAAAGTAATAAACTTATGGAACTCATTGTACAGATCAATAAAAATTTTTTGATAAACTCTAGATAATAGAGATTACAGTTGAATTGAAGCTAGGAACTCCTGATCAGGTTGGAATTGGATTGGATTATCTTTGAAATTCTATGGTGAGAGAGTAAACCTTATCTTTTGGGACTGATATCAGGGAGGACAGTCATGTATTTTAAAAATCAGATTTCTCAAAATAAGAAATTAGATGAGGACTTGGAATTTGAAGGCTTCAACTCATGTAAAGGCATTGTGATAAAGCAGATTGATTGAACACTGGATTTGAAGTTGAGGACCTAAGTTATCACTTACCACCTGGGTGATATAGGACAAGTCAATCAGCGTCTCTGGACTTCAGTTTTCTCATGTGCAAAATGAAAGCACTGAACTAAATGACTTCTAAGGTTCCTCCTACTTACTCAAAATCTATGATCCTCTGATTTTCACCGCCACCACCGCCAAAAAAAAAAAAGGCAAAACTTTTTATTGTTGTTATTGACTTGTTCACCTCTACTTATTGTGACTCCACAGACCATACAAAGTACACCAGGCCCTTCCATTCTGCATTCTCTCCAATTCTTTTCAAGTTCATGTTCATAGTTTCCATGATACTATCTATGCATGCCATTCTCTACTGTCTCCATTTCCTTTTGTCTCCAGTATTTTCCATTATCAAAGTCTTTTTCAATGAGTCCCTTTCAATGAGAAGTATTTAAGCTTCAGCTTCAGTATTTGACCTTCCAGGAAATAGTCCAACTTAATGTTCAAACTAAGAGAATCAAAATAAGAGGATCATTGTAAAGACAATCTTCCAGTTTTTGTTTAGAGATAGCAAAAGATACCATTTTAAAGATAGCCAAATAAATTTATTTCTAGGGATCAAACTTACAAAATTTTAAAGCTAGAAGGAACTTCAAAATCATCTGGTCTACCTTCCTCATTTTATAGATTGCATGCCTCAGACTGGTTACATCACTCTATAGCCTCTGGAAGTGGGTGTTCACTGAGACTATACCTTTTCCTGGCAATCTCACTCTGATGCCTTCAGCTATTGTTTTTATACATGTGATATCCTCAAATGAGTTTATTATTTTTCTCTAAAAGCCTGCTCCTCAAACTGACTTCATTATTTCTGTTAGGATTATTACCATTAACCTCATTTCCCATGTTTGAAATCATTGGTGTGAAGGGTTAATACTCATTCTGATCCTGGGCAAGGCCATATGCTGGTTCCCCCACCCATGGTATCCCATCACCTTTGCATGAACTTGGATGTTTTTGCGTGTAGCCGATATCCCCTCTAGGAACTAGCCATTCCTGGAGGGAAGATTTACGATATTCATCCCTTGCTAGAGAATGGGCATATGGCACAGGTCATGTGAAGATAGGGGAAGCCATATAAAACAAGGGTCTCCCACAGAAGTAACTGAATGTTTGAAGCAAATAACTGTGGAAAAAGGTAAAGGAATGGCAGGAGTCTGTAGAAGGGCGTGGGATAAATATAATATAAATAAATATAAAAGTAAACAAAATACCCCTCCCCCCATGAATATAGATAGACTTTCTTGGGTGAAAAAAGTAAAGGGGAGAGAAAAAAAAATTAAAATTAAAAAAATAATAGTAATAATTGTAGGTATGTCCAGGTGGCGTAATGGATGAAGCACCAGCCCTGGAGTCACGAGCACCTGAGCCCATATCCAGCCTCGTAAACCCAACAATCACCCAGCCATGTGACATGCAAGCCACCCGATCCCCACTGCCCTGCAAAAACCAAAAAGAAAAAAGAAAAAAAAAGACCCAAAATAAAATAAAATAGTAATAATAGTAGGGGTGACTGGGTGGCAGACAGAGCACTGGCCCTTGAGCCAGGAGCACCTGGGTCCAAATCTGGCCCCAGACACCCAAAGATCACCCTGCTATGTGGCCCCAGGCAGGCCAACCCAGCCCCACTTGCCCTGCACCCTCCCCCAAATAATAATAACAAGAAATGTGCTTCAGTCTTTGTTCCAACACCACCAACTCTCTCACGGGTGGATCACATTCTTTATGATAAGTCCATCACAAAAGTTACTTCCATATTTTTCCAACGTTGCCATTGCTGATCACAACTCCCTCCTTTCTTATTTCTCCACTACCATGTACTATATTTTCTCTCTCCTTTCACTCTGACTCTGCTGTAGGGTCGCTGAGTGGTGCAGCAGACAGATCCCTGGTCCTGGGGCCAAGAAATCCTGAGCCCCCATACCACCCCTTAGGCCCAGAATCCACGAGGCCCTATGGTCCTGGGCAGGCCTTCCAATCCCAGCCCCTTACAAGAAGTAACAAAGAAAATGTGTTATATCTGACCACTCTCCCCCCATGGTCCATCCTCTTCTCCTTTATTCACATCCCCACCCCTTCCCCCTGCTCCCCCCCTCCTTCTTACTCCAGATGTCTATACCCCATTGAGTACATATGCTGTTTCCTCTCCTAGCTATCTCTGATGAGAGCAAAGGTTCCCTCTTTCCCCCTTGCCTCCCCATTTCCATATCATTGCAATAGCTCATTGTAATAAAAAAAAATCTTATTATGTGAAATATCTTGGACTATTCCCCCTCTCCTTTTTCTTTCTCCCATTCCATTTCCCTTTTTTCTATTGACTCCATTTTTACACCATATTTTATCTTCAAATTCAGCTTTCTCCTGTGCTTCAACTATAAAAGCTCCCTCTACCTGCTCTATTAACTGAGAAGGTTCATATGAGTATTATCAGTGTCATTTTTCTATGCAGGAATACATGCAGTTCATCCTCATTAAGTCCCTCATATTTCCCCCCTCTCCTCCAATCTCCATGCTTCACCTGAGTCCTGTATCTGAAGATCAAACCTTCTGTTCAGCTCTGGCCATTCCAAAAGGAACATTTGAAATTCCCCTGGTTCATTGAAAGTCCATCTTTTTCCCTGGAAGAGGACATTCAGCCTTGCTGGGTAGTTCATTCTTGGCTGCATTCTATGCTCTCTTGCCTTCCGGTATATTGTATTCCAAGCCCTACGAGCTTCCAGTGTAGTTGCTGCTAAGTCCTGTGTGATCCTGACTGCAGCTCCACGATATTTGAACTGTGTCCTTCTGGCTGCTTGTCATATTTTCTCTTTGACTTGGGAGTTCTGGAACTTGGCTATAATATTCCTAGGGGTTGGTTTTTTTGGGATCTCTTTCTCTGGGGGATCGGTGGATTCTCTCCATTTCTATTTTGCCCTCTGCTTCTAGAATATCAGGGCAATTTTCCTGTAGTAATTCTTTGAAAATGATGTCAAGGCTCTTTTCCTGATCATGACTTTCAGGTATTCCAATAATTTTTAAATTATCTTTCCTAAATCTGTTTTCCATATCAGTTGTTTTTTCAATGAGATATTTCACATTTTCTTCTAATTTTTCATTTTTTTGGTTTTGAAGTATTGATTCCTTATTTCTGGTAAATTCATCAATCTCCCTGCATTCTATTCTTTGTCTGAAGGATTTGTTCTCCTCAGAGAGTTTTCTTATCTCTTTTTCCATCTGGCCAATTTTGCTTTTTAAAGCATTCTTCTCCTCAATAACTTTTTGAACTGTTTTATCCATTTGACTTAAGCTGGTTTTTAGCATGCTATTTTCTTCAGCATTTTTTGGATTTCCTTGACTAAGCTGCTGACTTCATTTTCATGTTTTTCCTGCATCTCTCTCCTTTCTTTTCCCAGTTTTTCTTCTAACTCCCTCATTTGACTTTCAAAGTCTTTTGAGCTCTGTCATAGCCTGAGCCCAATTTCTGTTTTTCTTGGAGTCTTTAGATGCAGGAGCTTGTGCTTCCTCATCTTCAGACTGAGTATCTTGATCCTTCTTGGGCTCATTTGCAAAATATTTCTCAATGGTCTTCCTCTTATTTCTCTGCTTGCTCATTTTCCCAGCCTGGGCCTGGTTTTGGGGTGCTTCCTGAGCTTTTGGGACACTCCCACAAGGTTCTCAGTGTGTGAGGCTCTGTCCCTCCTCGTCTGTGAATGACCATAAGCGCCCTCCTCTGCCACTGGGCTGAGGTGGTGGGGGCTGCTGTTCTATGGGGGGGCCTAGACTGTGATCAGGATCTGAATGTGGTCAGAGCCCCAGAGTCCTGTTTCAGGGGCAGAGGACTGAGCTAGGCAGTCTCTCTTCACTCCCCTTCCTCAGCTCAATGGGCTCATGCCCTGGAGGCTCCTGCTTACTGGCTCCTCCTGCTTCTGTTTCAGGGTCTGGGCTGCTGAAAGACCAAGCTGCTGGCTGTGTGCCCTGAGGGCTGGACTCCACGTGCTCGCTCTGGCAGAGGTCCCCTGCTGTTCCCCCACTTTGTGCCTGGTGCTCCCCGGGGTGCAGCTCAGGAGACTCCCCCACTGCTGTGAGCCACGGCTCCCAGCGCCCTGGGGCTGCCTCCGGGAGGCTGAAGTTCTTTTGCTCTGGTGCACCACCCCTCTGACAGGCTGCCCCTCTGACCCAGGGTGCAGAGCTTTTCTGCTCTTTTCTGGGTTACCTTGAGTAGGAGAACTGCCTCACTGGGTCCCTTTGTGGGTTCTGTCTCTCGAAAGTTTAGAGTCCTTAGTTTATGAGTTTTATCAGAGAGCTCCTAAGACTAGATCCCTTCTTGTTGCTATCTTGGCTCCGCCCCCTGGATAGGAATAAGATTGATGGATTCCCTACTCCTGACCTGTTCAGGATGAATAAACAGAAGAAAGGACAAGAAAGTAGAAATAGGGAAATTAGGGCCACTCCACTGGCACCCTCCCTATACCCATAATTGACCCATCTTAAGGAGAATAGTAGATAAGGACCAAACCCCATTAATGGAGTTCAGACAGAGGAATTATTGACTTCTCCAAAGGTTAATTAATTATAAATTGGGAAAAATGGACATACAACTGTTACTAAAGCTTGTTTGTTTCGTTTTGTTTTGATACTGGGGTGAGACATCTTTGATATATGGCAATCCTAGTATATTTAGAAATGAAATGTCTTAAAATTACAGGCTTGGGAGGAAAAGAAATTCAGGTAAAATAAGTTAAAATAATGATGAAGATAAGTTATTACCCAAAAAGGAGTACTCAGTGATGATTGTTCCCTTTCTCCTGGAGTATATATTAGTACATTTTAAGGGGGGGATGACTCTAAATTTACCTGATGAGAAATTATTATTGCTAAAGTAGAAAGTCCATCACAATTTTAAGTATACAGTGGAATCAGGGACATATAGAAAAATCTTGCCCAAGAACTTGTAAATAGAACTATGCCTATTTAGCTGTAAAAGTAAGATTTTAAGTAAGTCACTGTATCTGGTCAACAACAGTATATGTTAAAATAAAAGAAGAAGAAAGGGGGGGTGAATAAAGTCTGAAATATGCTTAAATAGTATGTTAAGAGAAAATGCAAGTTATGCCATCTGAATACTGGATTTAAGGATCTGTGAAGAGAATAACGAAAGGGTTGCAAGGAAAAATGAAGAGGCATAGAGAAGGTTGGCTTTTTTTTGGAAGTATATCAAATTTATGGAAGCTAAAGCATGTAGAATGAAGGTATGAGTAAGTTTGACTTTGTATAAATATGATATTGGTTTTGGAAGTTGATTTTAAAATCAATGTAAAGTAGGAAGGAATATAGAGAGTGGTGAATCAACTAATAAGTTATGGAGTTTCTTCTGGGATTGTGCAACCTAGATTTGTACTAAATTGAGATGTGTTCTTAAAAGTGATTGGGGCAATTTTAAAAATTTAACATTAGACTGCTACCTGTAGGAAAGAACTATACTCCTTTTGAACAATTGTTAACTGCATATTGGGCTTAGTAGAAACTGAACAGCTCCCTTTAAATCATGAAGTTCTGTTAAGATCCCAAATACCTATTATGAGCTGGATAAATGGGGACTCCTCCAGTCTTTCATAAGATAGGACATGCACAGAAGTCAGTATAATTACAGAACAGAGCTAAACAGAATATACAGAACAGAGCTAAACCAGGAAAATCTGTTGTCTCTCCCTTGCTTGAGAAAGTGTTTGAATTAACCTCAATGCAGTCTCCACTGACCACTCCTCCTCAGAAGACAGCTTCACCAAATTCACAAGGATTTGATGCCTTGAGTTTTGAACAGAAAAAAAACACACTTGATTCACAGATGGTTCTGCTAAATATTTAGGACAAAGTAGGCATTGGAAGTCTATAGCAAATAATGTTTTAGAAAGAATAGGAAAGTAGTCAGTGGATAGAACTGATGGCTGTATATCAAGTATTGAAGCAGGAGAAGGGGAGACAATGTGATATTTTTTACAGACACCTGGGCCTAATGGCCTAACTACTTAGATGTCCATGTGGCATGCAAAAAATTGGGATTTTCATGGGAAAGAAGTTTGGGGTCATGAAATATGGAAAGATATATGTATTTGGGTCAAGGATGTAGATGCCCATGCCAGTGTGGAAACTCTGGAATATGAGTACAATGTATATGTAGATGGGTTGGCAAAGACTGGAATCACACAATTGCTCCTAAAGAAACTGAGGAACCTGAAGATTTATTGAATTTGGCCAGATGACTCCACATAACTGCAGGACATCTAGAACCCCAAACCTCTTGCAGATGGGCCTTTGCTCGGGGCATATCAATTCTCTTTTCACTGTTAAAACAAATTACTGATCAATGTACCCAATATCAGCTATTTAAAGAAAGATCAATTCCCAACACTATTATTGGGAAAATAAGAAGAGGCACTTTGCCTGCTCAAATTTGGCAAATTGATTCTATTGGGCCTTTGCCTTTTAGTCAAGGGTGCCAATATGCCTACACCTGTGTGGACACCTATTGTGGAGTACTCATAGCCTGTCCCTATAGAAGAGCTACTCAAAAGAACACCTGTAAAACATTAGATGTTGTAACTTTATATTATGGTTCTCCTATGCAAATACAGAGTGATAATGGGTCACATTTTAAAGGCAAAGATAATACTGTTGTAATTGTTTTTCAGGGAGTGATAAATGGTATACTGTTCCATTAACTCAAGTGTTTTTATGTGAATGAAGTGTTTGTTAGGGTGCCTCCTGTTGTGATTTCTTCTCCATGGATCATCCTCATGGACTCCTGGAGCCCTCCTGAGATTCAGTCACACCCGTGTCCATTTGTGGTGGAGGAACTCCACATCTTCCAGACAACAAGATAACTTCACATGTCCTTCTAACCAACCATGCAACATTGTTAATTGTACTACTGTACTTTCTGGCAAGCACCTTTGCCTGTGTAAACTGTATTGATAAGCAATAACCCCATAGTGAATATTACTCTATGTTCTCAGGTAAATACCTCATGCTGCCTTAAGGTCATTCCATTTACTACTCCACAGACTAGATTTCCCCACCTTGACACTGCCATACAAAACTGTTGTAGATGGGTAATTACCCATGAAACTATTTTGTCATTCAGTTTCACCAAGGACCAGGATAAATATCTTGTAATTCTACCAACATTATAAATTGATATCTTTTATGTGGAATATGTCAAATTATTATGGTGGCAAAAGCCATTACAAAGTCCTCCTTCAATGATTAGAGTTCCCCATAGCTGTGTTAATGTATCTCAAAGTTCCCAAAATTTTTGTTGTATTATAATATCTTTCCCCAGACTTGTACTAGTAAAAGGGGAAGAACGTGCTTGGTATGATACCTTACTTGGTGGGCCTGGAACTGGTTTGGGCTTAGTAAATTCATTAGATCTTGAGGCCCTGGCCAGCAGACTGCACAGTGCTAGACAGGATGTCACTCAGACTTTAACAATTAATGCTCAATGGTTGCCCATGACAATCCTACACCACCAACTAACCCTAGGATATGAAAAGCAATTTTTAACCATTTTTAATGCTTCTACCTTAGCTAACTTGCATATTGATGCTGATACCTCTACCCTATTTAACTGGACTCGATGTTCCCTGGAAAACATGTATATGCTGTTGCAAAAGGAAAATGCTCAGTGATTACTACAATCAGGAAATGCCAAATTGTGGGAAAATGCTTTTAGGAACTATCTTCTAGAGATCATTGGATTGTAACATCTGTAACCTCTCCACATTGTACTTATATTTCCTATATAGGCACTATTACTCATTTTAAGGTCAATGCTCCTATAATCATGTATAATTTTCATGTTATTCCTTTTGTGCTATATGATTACTTTGTGTTCATAGTCTAGCTGATTGTACTGTGTGTAATTCAGGAATAGTGTGTGGAATGGTTACATGGCAGTTGGAGCCCTATCTTTTGGACCATTCCTCTAAATTCTGTGATTTGACAATATACCTTCAGTCTAATTTCTCTATGTTATATGAAGTATATGTCTCCACTGGTAGGGTGATGATTTTCTTCTACTTTTCCCCTGACCAAGTGGATGAAGTTTGTCTCCACTGGTGGGGTGGTGATTTTCTTCTACTTTTCTCCTGACCAAATGGATGAAGTTTATGTCTCCACTGGTAGGTAAGTGATTCTGATTCTCTAAAGCAGTTATTGGAGAAAAATGAAAGAGCTCTTAATGAACACTGAATAGAGACCACATAGTTTCTGTAAACCACTTGAGGCCTCTCACCTTGTAACTATTGATACTAATCACCATTGATATGATTTCTTGTTTTCCTCTCCTACGGGAACTAGATATTTTAATGCTATAGCTCTTCCTATATTTTTGTTATTATTAGTTTTCTTGCTTATTTATAATTGCTACATGTATTTAAGGATAAGAAGAATTTTTCATGTTTCTCCATTAGTGGGTACTGCATATACCCTTTCCAGTATCAAGGCCAAATGAAGGGTTAATACTCATTCTGATCCTGGGCAAGGCCATATGATGGTTCTCCCACCTATGGTACCCCATCACCTTTGCATGAGCATGGATGTTTTTGCGTGTGCCCAATACTCCTTCTAGGAACTAACCATTCCTGGAGGTTGAATCTTGGGAGGGTTGGCTTCCTATCCAGAGGTTCAACATTTAATTAATTTCAGAACCTTGGCCACGAGTCTTCCCAGGTCATGCATGTATTCTTCACATGTCCTAGTTAAGTGCCAAAAAACCTTATATAAGCCTATTGGCAATGTGCCACTTTTGTCTGGGACCCCTTAAAAGTCTTTAACATTGACCAGCCCCTCGGAGTTTCTCCCATGGAAAGGATGCTTTGCCTGGGACATTTTCTCAATCGCAACTCTGAAAGGCTGTGATTTGGAACTCCCCAACCACTGTGGATTCAGATGTTGGTGCTCCCCTGATAGGTGAAGTTTTCTTTTAATATCTATCTTTATGTAGGTTTTTCTCTTCTTTTTATTATATTGGAACTTATTGGTTACTTTTGCTGTAAAACTGATTTATTTCTACCTATTTTATAATCACTTTATTAAATATACTCTTTTTGTTTTGTATTGTTGGTATGAACGTGTCATTTTGTAGGAGTGAATAGAAACCAAAACTCCTTAATCAAACATGGTGTTACTTCCTTTTTTTCCACTTTTCATATGTAAAGTTACCAAACTGTATTGGTTCTACTTTTTAAAAAATAACCCATATTTGTACCCTTCCCTTTATTCTTATTTGTATCCCTATTCCTAGCTTCCTGGCATGGGCCTTTATTGATATCATGAAATGAACAGGTCTTCCTGCCTTCATTCTTTAGTTTCTTTACATTCCTCCCATGATTCTTTTTGTGTAGACCAAGTCATGATATTGATTTGCTCAAAATTCTGCAGAGGTTCCCCATGCCTCACTGAATAAAGTACAAACTCCATAGCTTGACATTTGAGACCCTCCAAAGACTTAATATTTGGTCAGATTCACTTCATACTACTTTATTCCACATGCTTTAGACCAAAGCACTATTTTCTGTTCATACCTACTTTCTGCTTCCCCTTCTCCCTTTTCATATTCCCTTGAATGCAAATCCTAAATCCCATCATCCACTGAAGTCTATGCTTTAAAAACATGGTTCAATCTTCTCCAGAAAGTTTTCTCTGGTTGATTATGACCCTCTAACCACTCTAAGACTTCATAGCTAATTCTGTTTGACCTCTTAAGTACTTAATGTGCTCTTTTGCATTATACTTCTTTGGAGGAAAAAGCTTGACATCAATTGAGCCTCAATGACTAATATAATTAGTCCTGGTGCAATATACAGATGAGAGATCTTTTCACAATTTTTTTTCCTTCATGTTTTTACCCAGGGAAATCCTGGGAATATCAAGAGGTCATGTCTTTCCCAAAGTTCTCTGACTCAGGTTTCTACCATTCAGAGAAATACTAACTCATTTTGTTTTTCCTACAAAGGGTCTTCATTTCTCCTGAAAACATTCAGGCTAAAAAAATAAAAAATTATAGGATAGTTTTTATTTAGCCACAGCACATTTCATTTGTTCCTTACAACAGTTTAGGAGTGTAATTAGAGACCTGGCCTCAAAGCCAGGAAGACTTGTGTCTCTGATATATACACTGGCTGAGTGACCCTGAACAGTACTCTGGGCAAATTTCTATGGTTATCAGCTGCAGAGATGGTGCTGCTATATATTGATATTATATATTTGCTTATTCTTAGGCCATTCCTGGCAGAAGTAGAATAGGTGGTTGGGACCAAGGCTGACTACTCTCAGAGCAAGAAGGTAACAGACTAAAATATATCTATTTTCTCCTCTAAATATTGTTAGTATAGAGGAAATAATTTTTAGTGAATATTTCTCCACCCTCAGGGACCGTATGTCCTCTCTTTTGAATCAAAAGACTAGGATCTTTCTTCTCTCAGTCTCCTGCCATGTCTCCTCTCACCAAGCATGGAACACTGAAGGAAAAAAAATCAATTTCTAATGAGGAGAGTCCCATATAAATGGACTTTGACATGCAGTTTATGTTAATATCTGTAGGGGAAAGTTTCATGAATTTGTTTCTCCCCATTCTGGCTCTGTTCATTAATGATTATTTTGCTGGGGTATAGCTGCTAGGAATTCCTCAAACTTCTTTTTCTTTCCTGGGAGTCTTCTTTGAATGAAGGAGAAGGTGCTTGACCACATTTTTACTATATATAAAATAACAACTTTTAGGTATCACTTTAAGATTTGCAAAACATTTAAATATATCATTTCATTTGTTCCTCACAACAGTTTAGGAGGGTTCCATGGCAGAGCCAAATTGGTGGCATGCTAACATGCTCCTGGAACTTTTCCCTGCCAAAGAGAAATGAAACCTCTGCTCTGATATTCAAACCACAGATCCCACCAAGAAAAAGAGAAGACTCAAAGAAGTTTTAACAATGGATATCAATCAGTAAAGACCTGTCTCTTAGGGGTAAAGGGGAAGTAAAGTCCAGGAGGTGGGAGATTGGGAAGCAAGGGGGAGGCTTTTAGCTACATAACAATCCAGATCCCTACAACTAGACAACAGCAGAGATCCTGGAAACTGGATAGCAAGTCAGCTGGGGAGATCCCAACTCCAAACAAACTCTAATCCCTGGGAACACTGGGGCAAAAGACAGGCCTGGGTCAGGAACAAACTACTGCTAAATCAGAACTTGGACATAATGAAGGAGACAAACTTCTAAAAAGGCAAAGCCTGGACTGCATAGACAACATCTTGGTCAGCAACAAGCTAGGGATCAGGCCCCAGCCCCAGCCAAAAAAAAAAAAAAGCTTGCATCCATACTCCCTATATCCCAGGAGGAAAGCTAAAACTACAACAAAGATGAGCAAAAAAGCTAAAGGAGCACTTACTATAGAAAGCTACTTTACAGACAAAGAGGATAAAAATGCCATGTCTGAAGAAGAAACTCGTGAAGTACCAAAACAGTCTGTAAACTGGATTCAAATATAAAAGCTCATCAAAGAGCTTAAAAAAGAATTTAACAACCAAAGGAGAGAGGAAATAGAAAAATGGAAAAAAGAAATGAGAGTCATGCAGGAAAATTATAAAAAATTGACCAGAGAATCCAACACTTTTAAAAAGGAAACACAAAAGGTAATGGAAGAAAATAAAACCCTAAAAACTAGAATTGAACAAATAGAAACCAATCAATCTACCAGATTGCAATATTCCATCAAACAAAACAAAAAGGCTGGAAAAATTGAAGAAAATGATAAGTACCTTTTAGGGAAAACAGATGACCTGGAAAATAGATCCAGGAAAGACAATCTACTAATCATTAGAAAACCTAGATCAAAATAAGAACCTGGAAAACATCATGCAGGAAATTATAAGGGAAAACTGTCCAAATCTGCTAGAACAAGAAAACAATATAAAAATCCAGAGAACCCCTCCAGAAAAAAACTCCAAGGGCTGTTATAGCCAAATTCCAGAATTCTCAAATAAAGGAGAGAATATTTCAAGCAGCAAAAAGAAAACAATTTAAATATGAAGGAAACACAATCAGTCTCACACAGGACCTATCAGCCTCAACACTGAAGGATTGGAAGACCTAGAATACCATTTACCAGGAAGCAAAGGACCTGGGATTACAACCCAGAATGTACTACCATGCAAAATTCAGCATATACTGTCAGGGAAAAAGATGGATATTCAACAAAATAGAGGACTTCCAGAATTTCCTGACACAAAGACCAGAACTGAACAGAGAATTCAATCACCAAATACATGAGACCAGAGTTGCATAAAAAGGTAAATGAAAAGGGGAAAGAAAAAAAAAACAAATGTTGGTCAAGACCATTGAATTGTATCCAACCCTAAAAGGGAAGATATAATACTTCTAATTCTTTTTTTTTTAGGTTTTTGCAAGGCAAATGGGGTTAAGTGGCTTGCCCAAGGCCACACAGCTAGGTAATTATTAAGTGTCTGAGATCAGATTTGAACCCAGGTACTCCTGACTCCAAGGCTGGTGGATACTTCTAATTCTTTAGAACTTACTTCTCTTAGGATAATTAAAGGGTTGAATATAATTGAAAAGAATGAACTTAAAGGATGTGGGTATAATTGGGTCTTGTCTCTCCATTGAAGAGGTCTGAGATGAAATTGCTATATTTGAGAAAAAAAAGCCCTGAAGAAAAGCAAGGGTGTTAACTTTAAACTTAAATGTCTCATTATCTATTGACCAACTTTAATTCTGCTGTGCTGACAAAAGCTTAGCACTTTGTCTAATGAGGGCATCATAGACTGAGTCTGTCCTGTAACTTAAAATCAGTTATAAAGTTCTCAGGTGAGACCTTCAGAACCTCCTAGTACTTAGAGTCCTTTAAGATTTTTGTTGTTAATTAGATCAGGGTTTGACTTAATCTGTGCTTTATTTAACAAGGGGTTAAGTACCCTGGGTGGGGAGGGGGTGGGTAAAGTGTGAGAGAAAATAGGCTGGCTTCACCTAACAAGGGGTTAAGCACCCTGGGTGGGGGAGGGGGTAAGGTGTAAGAGAAAATAGATCTAGGGAGAGGAGCACAAATAGTCCAAGAAATGATATGGCTTTGGATGATACTTTGGTTCATGAGAGAGTATTATGTGCACTTGGAGGGTACTTGAAAAGGGATAAGATAAAAAATGATGATAATTATAATTTGATGTAAATTAAGACAATGCTGTTTATCAAGCAATCAATCTGTAATGATATCTTAATAACAATATGAGCTTATCAAGCAAACAATCAAACTGTGATTTATGATACCTGATTAATAGTACTTGAGCAATAAATAACACCAAGGGAAGAGCTATAAAGATTTATAATTTTAGAAAGAAAGAAGAATATGAATGCTGAGTAAATTCTATTCAATAGATTTGACACAGAGAAGGAATAAGATACACTCCCACTTAGGTTTAAAAATCTATCCTAATCTACAGGGAAGGGGGGGATATGGAAAGGGAAAGATAAGGGAAGAAGGGACTAATAAAGGGAAAGTGATGGCATAAGTGAAAGTAAACTGAAAGTTAAATTTTAAAAGAAAAGTCAGAGGAGAAAGGGAGTAAAAATTTTGGTGAGGAGGAATAAGAGGAAAGGAAAGAGAAAAATTTAAAGGGGAAAGATAACATGGAGGGGAATACAGAATTAGTAATCTTAACTGTAAATATGAATGGGATGGACTGTCTCATAAAATGGAAGAGGAACCAGAATCCTACAATATATTGTTTACAAGAAACACATCTGAAGCAGAGAGAAACACAAAGGGTAAAGGCAAAAGGTTGGAGCAGAATATATTATGCCTCAAACTGAAGTAAAAAAATCAGGAGTAGCAATCCTGATCTCAAATAAAGTAAAAGCAAAAATCAATTTCATCAAAAGGGATAAGGAAGGAAACTACATCTTCTTAAAAGGCACCATTGGCATTGAAGCTATATCATTACTAAACATGTTTGCATCTAGAGGTATAGCACCCAAATTCCTAGAGGAAAAGCTGACATAGACAGCAAAACTTTAATAATGGGAGACCTCAATCTCCCTTTCTCAGAAGTAGATAATCTAACTCATAAAATAAACACAGAAGTTAGGAAGGTGAATGGAATCTTAGAAAACTTAGATATGATAGACCTCTGGAGTAAACTTAATGGGAATAGAAAAGAATATACCTTTTTCTCAGTAGTACATGGCACCTATGCCAAAATTGACCATGTACTAGGGCACAAAAACCTTATAATCAAATGCAGAAAGGCAGAAATAATAAATACACCCTTCTCAGACCAATATGTAATACCCAAACATGTATAAAGGGTCATGGAAAGATAAACCAAAAACTAACTGAAACTAAATAACTTAATTTTAAATAATGGGTGGATCAAATAGCAAATAAGAGAAATAACCAATAATTATATCCAATAAAATGATACTAATGGGACATCATACCAAAATTTATGGGATGCAGCCAAAGCAGTTTTGAGGGGGCCTTTATAGCTCTAAATGCCTAAATGAATAAAATAGAGAAAGAGGAGATCAATGAATTGGGTATGCAACTAAAAAAGCTAACAAATTAAAGATCCCCAATTAAATATGAAATTAGAAATTCTGAAAATCAAGGGAAAGATTAATAAAATTGAAAGCAAGAAAACCATTCATCTCATAAATAAAACTGAGTTGGTTTTTATGAAAAAAGCCAATAAAATAGACACATCTTTGTTTAATCCGATTAAAAAAAGAAAGATAACCAAATTACCAGTATCAAAAGAGGAGGAAATTTAAGAGATAATTCAGAGGTACTTTGCTGAAGTGTATGCCAATAATTTGGATAACCTGAGTGAAATGGATGAATATTTACAAAAATACAAATTGCCCAGATTAACAGAAGAGGAAATAAATTATTTAAATAACCCCATTTCAGAAAAATAAATTGAAGAAACCATCAATAAACTCCCTAAGCAAAAATCTCCAGGTCCAGATGGATTTACAAGTGAATTCTACCAAACATTTAAGGAACAATTAATTACTATTCTACATAAACTCTTTAAAAAAGTAGGTGTTCTAAGGGGCAGCTAGGTGGCACAGTGGATAAAGCACTGACCCTGGAGTCAGCAGTACCTGGGTTCAAATTCAGCCTCAGACACTTAATAATTACCTAGCTGTATGGCCTTAGGCAAGCCACTTAACCTCATTTGCCTTGCAAAAAAAAAAACCTAAAAAAAAATAGATGCCACATATGGGTGACATGTGGAATTATATTATCCCCTGATATAAATTAAAAAGTTTTTGCATTAATAAAATCAATGCTGCCAAAATTAGAAGGGAACCAGAAAGTTGGGAAACAATCTTCACAGCTAGGAGTTCAGATAAAGGTCTCATTTCTAAAATATATAGAGAGAATTGCATAAAATTTGTAAGGTTACAAGTCATTCCCCAATTGATAAATGGTCAAAGTATATGAAGACAGTTTTTCAAATGAAAAAACTAAAGCTATATATTATATGAAAAAAATGCTCCAAATCATTATGATTAGAGGAATGCAAATTAAAACAACAATGAGGTACCACCTCACACCTGTCAGATTAGCCAGAATGAGAAATAGGAAAAATGATCAAGGTTGGAGAGGTTGTGGGAGGTTTGGGACATTGATGCATTGCTGGTGGAGTTGTGAACAGATCCAACCATTCTGGAGAGCAATATGGAACTATACCCAAAAAGCAATAAAAAAAGTTCATTCCCTTTGACCCAGCAATTCCAATTCTAGGTCTATATCCAGAAGAAATCATAAAAATGTGAAAAGTCCCACATTTTCTAAAACATTCATAGCAGCTCTTTTTTGTAGTAGCAAAGAATTGGAAATTGAGGAGATGCCCATCAATTGGGGAATGGCTGAACAAGTTATGGTACATGAATACTATGGAATATTATTGTTTTATAAGGAACCATAAATTGGTGGACTCTAGAGAAGCATGGAATGACTTATGGGATCTGATGCTGAGCGAAGGGAGCAGAACCAAGAGAATAATGTACACATTAATAACATTGTGAAATGATCAACATTTATGGAAGCGGCTACTCTCAGCAGTTCACAGAGCTGAGACAACTGTTTTAGACTGGCTATAGACAATGTTATCCCAATGCAGCAAAAGAAAAACAAAACAAAAAAAATCAACCCTTTAGAATCTGATGAACATTTTATAAAAATTATCTCTTATGTATCTCTTTCCCTTAATCCTAATTCCTCATACCAAAAATGACTAATCTGTAAATATGTTTATTAAAAATATGTTTGCACAATGCTAACCTGACTATTCACCTCTGAAGGGGGGGAAAATTTTGTAACTTAAAAATGTACATGTGCATATAGATGAAAAAAATAAAAAGAAAGAAAGAAGATAAGTGAATTTCCTAGGCTCACACAGCTAGAAGGTCCTTGAGACAGGATTTGCAATTAGTTCTTTATAATACAAGGGGGCAGCTAGGTAGTACAGTGGATAGAGCACCGGCCCTGGAGTCAGGAGGATCTAAATTCTTTTTTTTTTTTTTTGCAAAAAAAAAGTGGGGTTAAGTGGCTTGCCCAAGTCCACACAGCTAGGTAATTATTAAATGTTTGAGGTTGGATTTGAACTCAGGTACTCCTGACTCCAGGGCTGGTGCTCTATCCACTGTGCCACCTAGCTGCCCAGAAGGCTCTAAATTCAAAGGAAAGTAACTTAACCCTATTGCCTGGCAAAAATAAAAAAAAATATTTAAAAAATCTTTCTGATTCTAAATCCAATGCTCTGTCTGGTATTGGCAGTTATAGTTCTCTATTAGGTAATAATCTCAACATGGGAAAAAAGCTAGATCTTATCCAAATTGTCTTTCTCCTGGCATATAACTTAAGGGCAGCAAGTGCCACAGAACCCAGGCATGCATGCCATCTTGGAACTGACATACAATACTGATTAACTTCTTTGGGCAACCAAATTTTGACATAATTTCCCATAAATCCTCATGACTGATGGTATCAAAGGCCTTGGTCAGATCTACAAATGTTGTATACAGACCTCTGTTCTATTCCTGGCATTTTTCCTGGAGTTGTCAGTCAGCAAACACTATATCAACTTTTTCTTGATCCTTTCTGATGCCAAAATATCTCTCAGTGAAGTGACCATCTTCCAGGTGAAGAATCAGACTACTGAGAAGGACCCTGACAAGAATCTTAACAGCAAAACTAAGAGATTGTCACAGGACAATCTATTCCCTTTATCTTTATAGAGATGGACATTGGAGGCATCCTTGAAGTCTTTTTTTTTGGAAGGCAAATGGGGTTACGTGGCTTGCCCAAGGTCACACAGCTAGGTAATTAGTAAGTGTCTGAAGCAAGATTTGAACCCAGGTACTCCTGACTCCAAGGCCAGTGCTCTATCCACTATGCCATCTAGCCACCCCATCATCCTTGAAGTCTTGTGGGATAACCTCTTCATGACATACAACCTGGAAAACTTCAGTCACCTTGGACCCCCTCACCTTGTAGATCTCGGCTGAAATAGAATCAGCACCAGGTGCTTTGTCACTTGAAAGGAACGTAATGGCATTTAAAACCCTCTTCTTCAATTGGAACTTCAACTAGGGACTGATTGACTTCAACTTGAGGTAAAAAATCAATGGCTTCTGTATTGATGAATGATGTTAAAAATTTTATGGAAGTGTTCAGCTGATCTCTCTAGGATAATGTCCCTAGGATCATTAATCAATATGAATACATTAGCAATGAATAGTGGAGATGCACCATATGTCTTTGGCCCATAAATAGCCTTCAGGGTATTGTAAAAGCATTTTGGTTTGTTACTGCCTACATAAAACTAAATTTCATCTGCCTTCTTACTGAGCCAAGAGTCCTGTATCTCCTAAGCTTCGTTTGTATTTTACTTTTTTTTTGCACTTTACTTTTGATGGAATTAAATGCTGTCTTCTTAGAAATGGATGAACTATCCTGCTGGTAAACCTTGTGGAGTTGCTTTTTTCATTTGGCAGCTTCTGTATTTCCCCAACATTTTCATCAAACCAGTCTTGGTATTTGTGAATGTTCTGGCCCAGATGAGCAAATGAAGTACTGTACACTAGATCTCTGAAAGTTGTCCAGCTTTTTTCTGTTCCACTTTGTTGCCAACTGTGTATTGACTCATTTTTCCTCCAAATTAGCAACAAAATATTCCTGTTCAGAGAGGCACTAATTCTGAATAGTGGATGATGCTCTTGAGATTTCCTAGCCACCAATGGAGTGAAACAAGAATGTGTTGCTACTCCCATACTTTTAGCATGATGTTTTCAGCCATGTTGTCAAATGCCTTCAGTGAGGATGAATATGGCCTCAAGATCAGCTACTGCACCAATGGAAATTCTTTGACTTAAAAAGATTACAAATCAAGACCAAAGTGGAGGGAGTGCTGGTGCATGATCTTCTGTTTGCAGATGACTGTGTACTCAATGTAGCCTCTGAAGCTGAGATAAAACAAAGTATGAATCGATTCTCTGCTGCTTGTGCTAATTTTGGTCTAACAACACCAAGAAAACACAGCTGCTCCAATAGCGAGCATCCCACATTCCATATGTGGAACCATCGATTATAGCAAATGGAAAAGTTTTAAGTACTGTGGACAAGTTCACTTACCTTGGCAGTATCCTTTCCAGGGAAGTACACACTGACAATGAGGTTGACACTCATTTTTCCAGAGCTAGCTCAGTATTTGGAAGACTTCAGAAGAAAGTGAGGGAGAGAAGAAGTATTAGACTGACCATCAGCCTGAAGGTCTACAGAGACACTGTGGTGATCTTACTGCTATATGTCTGTGAAACCTAGACAGTCTACCAATGTCATGCCAGGAAACTGAATCGCTTCCATTTAAATTTTCTGAAGAAGATTCTTTCACTCAGACATTGAGTTCCTTTCTCAAGTTAAACTGTCTAGCATTCCAACATTACTACAAAGAATGCAACTATGATGGGCTGGGTACATTGTTAGAATGCCAGACAATGCTTGCCAAAAAAACTATTTTATGGAGAACTCCTTATATCAACACTGTGTTGCTGTTATTGTTATTTCAACTGTGCTCAACTTTTCATGACCCCATATGAGGTTTTCTTGACAAAGATACTGAAGTGGTTTGCTATTTCTTTCTATAGTTCATTTTGTGGATGAGGAAACTGAGGTAAACAGGACTAAATGACTTGCCCAGAGTCACCCAGCTAATGAATGCCTGAGGCCAAATTTGAATTCAGATCTCCTGAATCCAGACCCACCAGAATAATATTTCCATTTTATGGAGGATGAAGCTGAGCCCAGAAGAGGTTCAGTGACTCATACAGGGTCATATAGCTTGTAAAGATTTGAACTAAGTTCTTCCTGAACTTCAAACCCAACATTCTAACCACCTCATAACCCAGAAAATATATGAGTGCCAGATGAGAGAATAGCTCCTCTAGGAACACACCAAAAGGAAAAATGAACAGGAGAAAGCACACCAGTACAGAAGATACCAGCTCTTGAAAAGGTTCTAGTTGAATAATGGAAACCCATCACTTCTCTGGGACCAATTCTTGTTGGCCCTGGAGAAAGTAATCCTGTTAATAGTTTATTAAATAATGGGAAAAGATCAGTTCAGGGAACCATAATGGTCCTATCACCAATTTACTTTGTTAGTTCATTAGAGAATCAACCTTTGGCCAGAAAACCAGGAAAGTTTTCCTAATAATTGCTAAATTACCAACTGGTGTCAGTCTTCCTATAATTTCTGTTAAAAATTCTACATTTCTCAGCTAGAATTTTCAGATGACACAATTTTTGCTGATACCCTACTCTACTTGGTTCCACTGTCATAACAGGATAGATAGATCCTGCTGGGTCTAATCTTATTTGATGTTTCTAACGGTCATATAGATTTGAGATGCACTATGGAAGTCCTGACCCCATGTCCAGTCTCCATGTCTCCTATGCTTGGACTACTTTTCCTACACCTTTCTCTTAAAATGTCTGGCTTCCTTCTAGACTCAGTTCAAACACCATTTCCTCTACAATCGCCTAGGAGAGATTTTCACCTCTTCTAGTTGTTAGTACCCTTCCCTCCCCTAATATTTTGTTGATATTATGTATTATTTCTGTGCATGTGTTATTTCTCCTCAGTAGACTATAAGCTCATTGAGAGAACTTTCTTTTTTTTGTCTTTGCAGCCCCAGAATTTAGCACATAATCATGAATGTGTATGAGCATTCTAAATGAATGTTGAAATATAAATACCTTTATATATGAGCTTTGCCCTAAGTTCATTTGTAAATCAGTTATTTAGAACTAAGAAGTATTTTTCTGAGTTGACTATACAAATGTTGGTTCTCAGAGCACTCCACAAATTCTATTTCTATTCTAAAACCCCAGATACAGATGAACAATGGTACTAATTCTATCAGCTTGACTTCTGTTTGCTGGGAGTAAGATCCATGGAGACATTTACTTACCTTCCATTTTTCTGGTATAAGAACAGATCAAGGCAAAAAACTTTTAAAAATGATTTTACTTATAATACATTCTAAATGAATATACTACCTAATATTAAAAATCATACTATAAAAGAATTAAAAGAGAACAAATCATTAGACTTCCCACAGGTATGGGTAGGAAATGTTGTCTTAACCAAACAAGAGACAGAGGCAATTACAAAAGATGAAATAGTTAACTTTAGTTGCTTGAATCTACTCAGAAAACATTAATACATTTGGGATAAGAAGGGAAGGGGTTGAATGGGGAAAATATTTTTATTAGATTTCTCTGATAAGGGTTTGTTATCCAAGATGGTGACCATGACATCAGAGAGGTGATGTCATGACAAGCATATGGATTCAATTTGAGTGAGGGAGGGCTGTGCTAAATCACCAGACTTACTTTCTCTTCCAGAGTCACCTGGGTCCAGTGACCAGATATGATTCAGGACAACTGGAGATGACTCTAGATGCCAGACAATCAAGGTTAAATGACTTGCCCAAGGTCACACAGATAGTGTTAAATGTCTAAGACCAGATTCAAATTCCTGTCCTTCTGACTCCAAGGTCAGCTCTATCCACTGTGCTGCTCTATCCAAGTTATATAAACAATGTATGCCTGTATACATATACACATATACAACATTCCTCAATAGTTAAACAGTCAAAGGATATGAACAAATAGTTTCCAAGTGAACAAACTGCAAAGTGAAACCACTTGAAAAAATGCTCCACATCACTAATAAGAAAAATAAAATAGAAACAGCTTCATTAAAAATTGGCAAAAATCATCGAAAATGGTTACAGTCAATGTTGGAGAGGTTGTAGAAAGATAACTAATACATTGTTGTGGAATAGTGAAATGGTGCAACCATTTTGGAAAACAATTTGGAATTATGTAAATAAAGTGACTAAGATGTCCACATTCTTTGAACCAGAAACTCCTTTACTGAGCTTATCTATCCCAAGGAATTCATTGAAAAGAAAAAAGTCAACAGTTACTCAAAAATATTTAGTTATAGTTTTGTGGGGATTTTTGGTGATAGCTAAGAATCAGAAATAAAGTAGTTGCTCATCACTTGGAGAATGGCTAAAAAATGTAGTACGTTAATGTAATGTCTTTACTGTGTTATAGGAAATGATATATATTGATGAATACAGAGAAGCATGACAAGATCTATATGAATTGATACAGTGAAGTAAGTAGAATTCAGTAAAGTACACAGTAATCACAACAGTGTAAATGGAAAGAACAATAACATGCTAACAAACAAAAGTTATTGTAATAAAATTATAAAGATCAAACAGAACTTTAATGAAGATATATGAGAAGACACTCCTAATTTATCCCTTCGTAAAGGTGGGAGATCCACAGGTATTGCACTTTGTACATGTCCTCAGGCTTTCTCAAGCCTGTTGTGCTGACATTTTTTCTTCTTTAACTATTTCTCAAAATTTGGAAAGGGGGAGGAAGAGGGATATATATATATATATATATATATATATATATATAATGTATATATATACATATATATGGTAAATGATGATGATATAAGAAATGGAAAATATCAAAAAAAATTTTAAATGACATTATCTTCAGTAATGCCTCTTTCTGCACTACTTTGCCACTTTTTAAGGTCTGTCGGTCTAGCTTTCCAGCATCCTCAGATTTCCCTAAGCCCACCATATACACCTCATCTTCATCAGCTTTCTTGGACTTCCATATTATCTGTCCCCTCCTTCATAATCAAAAGTTTTGTTCTCCTCTGTGGTTAAAATCATAGCTAAGATAATCAACTAATATTTATTCAGTTTCTAGTATATGTATCTACCACACATTGTGCTTGGGATACAAAACAAGGCAAAAGATAATCCTTATGGTTAAGAAATTCACAGTCTAATTGGGGAGACAACATGAAAACAACAAATAATATACATAGGATAAATTGGGGATAATCTCAGAGGGAAAGCACTAAGATTGAAAAGGAAATGGAAAGGCTTCTTGAGGAAGGTAAAATGAAGGAAATCAAGGAAACCAGGAGGTGCAGTAGAGGAGGAAGAAAATTACAAGCTTCTGGGGGACAGACAATGAAAATGCCAGAAGTCAGTAGATAGAGTTTCTTTTTGTATGAACTATAAGGAGACCAGCATCGATAGAACAAAGATTACACAGGAGCCAGGTAAGGTGAAAAAAGATTGGAAAGCTAAGAAAAGACGAATTATGAAGGACTCTAGATACCAAATAGATGATTTTATATTTGATCCTTGGGGTAATAGGGAGCCCCATAATGGCAGAAAGTTATGAGATCAGACATGGTAGGAAGGGCACCTTGATTGAATTAATTTATTCACACAGACATATGAATGATTGATAGCCTCTTTACCATCTATACCCTATAGGAATAATCTATATTTTAAAAAGAGGGTACAACTATTCTGGAGAGTGGTTTGGAACTATGCCAAAAGAGCTGAAAACTCTGCTTCTCTTTAAACCAGCAATCCACTGCTGGATGTCCCAAAGACATCCAAAAAAGGGGAAAAGGTATTTTTTTTTACAAAAATATTTATAGCAGCTCTTTTTTTTGTGGTGGTTAAGAATTAGAAATCAAAGGGATACCCATCAATTGAAAAATGACTAAGCAAGCCAAGGAATGTGATTATAATGGAATAGTATTGTGGCTGGAAAGACTTAATTTGATGCATAGTGAAGTGAACAGAAGGAGGTTGTACACAGTAATAGCAATACTTTTCTATGAAGAACTGTGAATGACTTAGTTATTCTCAGCAGTACAATGATACAAAATAATTCCAAAGGACTAATGATAATGCATACTATTCACCTCCAGAGAAAGAATTGATATTGCTTGAATATAGACTAGATGATGCTATTTTTTACTTTCTTTCATTTTTTCCCTTTTATTTGAGTCTTTTTTTATTTTTATTTTTATCAAATTTCTTTTATTTTTTACAGTTCGTCATTCATCTTGATTCAGTTATTAGTGCTGCTTCCATCTGAAGGAGCATCCTTCTGTAAGTCTTGCCTTTCCTCCAGTGGGCTGACAGAGCACAGTGGAGCATCCGACACAGAGAACCACTGTCTGTGCGTGGCTGAAGACTGTGGTGATTTTATAGCACTCGGGGCACTGTATGTCCATGAAATAGGAATTGGGGCTCTGCACCAGGCGTTTCTTCTTGTGCTTCTGCTTCTCCTCCTCGGGAGAGGGGTGCAGGAGGTCTTTGGCGAGAGGCATGTTGGCGTGGGGAGATCTTTACCGCCGCAAAGGCTGAGTCTTTTTTTAAAAAAATTTCTAATATGGAAATGTTATACATAATTGCACATGTGTAATCTATATTTACTTACTACCTCATGGAGAGGAAAGGGGAAGGAGGAAAAGAGAGATAAAATTTGGAACTCAAAACTTTAAGTGAAAATGTCAAAAAAAGAAACAACTCAAAGAAGGTATGAATCTAAATGAATTCTTAATTGGTATAATTTCAGACTCCAACAAAGTGAGATAGGGGATGTCCTGGGGCAGGGACTACTTTCCTGCTTTTTTTTTATTTCCTCATATCTGGACCATTAGCATCCCTAAAAAAATCCATATTTTACAGAGAGATAGGGTTTGACAGAGCCAATGAACCAATAAGCTTTTATTAAGTACCTACTATGGTTCAGGGACTGGGAATACAAAGACAAAAAACATTCCCTTCTCTGAAGGAGCTGACATTCAATAGGAGAAAAGACAAAACAAATAAAGCACAAACATATTTAAGCATATGCAGCACCAAAACTAAGTAAATTTGAAGCAATCAGATATTGGAGAATTAAGGAGGGAGGGCACTAATAGTTGGGAAGATTAGGAAAAAGTTTGATGGAAGAATCAAGAGATGCTATGAGGTAGTGAGGAAGGGCATTCTAAGCATGGGATGGCAAGTATTACAAAGGAGAGAGGTGAAATATTTCATATAGAAAACAAAAGAAGGCTAATTTGGCAGAACTTTAGAGTTCATGAAGAGAAATGTTCTATAATAAGTCTGGAAAAGCAGACTTTATTCTGGTTGTGATAGGTTTTAAATGTCAGAGGAATTTGAATGTTATCCCAGAGGAATTAGGAAGTCTCTGGAATTTACTGAGAAGGGTCATGACACAGTAAACTCTATCCTTAAGGAACGTCCCTTTGGCAGTTGTGTGGAGGATGTGGAAACACTTGAGGAAGGGAACTGAATTAAGAATTCATTGCTATTGTCCAGGGAAAAGGTAATGGGAGCCTCTGAAGCAGGGTGGTAGCTGTGTGAGTAAAGAGGTATCAGATACAAGATGATGTGGAGATTAAAAATGACAAGATTTGACAACTGGTCAGATATGTAGGGTGAGTGAGAGAGACAGCTTATTTCATTTTTGACTAGACAAAGGAATAAGGGCAGGATGACCCATTAATTCTCATATATTATTATTGCCCAACCAATCATTTAAGTGAGGGACTTAGATGCAGATGACAAAGAAAGGAAGACTCTTAGAGAGCTCACTAATCTTGGAAAAGTATTCTCTGAGACATGTCACAGAATAAGTAGAGTTTCACAATAGCAATGTGCCATCAACTTCCAGAAAAAAGAGCCTCAGATTATGTACCAATCACCAAGATTGACTGCTTCAGTTGTTTTATCACCTTCATCCTTTCATGGACCTCTTATATAGGGGTCAAGAGAAAGGAGAGGGTGTGGTCTTGCTATCTACTTTAAATTTATATATATATATATATGTATATTATATATAAAACACAGCCAATCTTCAACAATCACACATTTAACTTCCAAGACTTCAAACATACCTGAGATTCTACTAATGGCTTCATTTTTACTTTCATATCAGCAACCGTGCACATACACAGTAGAGAAAAAAGGATTAGAGGTAATGGGTAAGTTTTTGGAGGACTACTATCTTACTAAGTGCTTCTATGATCTTCTTCACTCACCATTCCATGTGAATTTGTGACTTATTTTCATTGTTTTTCTTTAAAACTCAAATTTTGTGTTACAGTTATGCCCCTAAAACTTAATTCAAGTCCTTTGCGCTCTAATACCCCAAATGTACAAAGTCAGCTATGCAGCTTAGAGAGAAAATAAAAGTGTTAGATAAAATTCATGCCGAAATCTCTGCAGCTGCTGTTGACCTACTGACCAGCTGGCTGGAAGATATCAAGGCTGCCATTCCCATGATTGATTGCAGCTTCAAGGTTTAATGTCATCTGGCCTTGGCTATGCCCCTATACTTTGAGACCCTTGAGGATCTCAAATGGCCCATGAAACAACCATCACTGATGGATTATTTCAAGCTGGTGTGTCCTTCACAATCTCCAATGCCATCTAGAACCCATGAAGGATAGGAGTGTAGGAGGTGATATTGAGACCTCACCAGTCTCAGATCTTCTGAAAGCAGCAAATAAAATCCCAGCAACCTCTCCCTTAGTTTTTAAAGGTGGCCAAAGTATATATATATATATACATACCAGTTTAGTATTGAATACAAAGTATAAAATGTTCATACCATCATCTGAAGATAAGATTGTTTTAAAAAGTTTTAGTTTTAAGATATCTATTTGCTCTTTAGTATTTATGTTATTATAGATTTCATGTGTTACGAAAAGTGGGTATTGTCTGAAATCATTTTTTTTTATTTAAGAAGTTTGCACACAAAGTCCCAGAATTCTAGGGAATCATTGTACTGTAGGGAAAAAAAAGTTTACATATTACCAATTTTATTTCACGTACTACATTTTTATTTGGTTTTTCATGGGTACTGTGTTAGGAAAGGTGCACTTTATCAGAATTACTGTTTTATTGAAAAGAATTGCATATAGAAAACTTAACTTTCAGCAATCTCTTGTGAAAGATTACCATTTTTGGTAGTAGCAGGAACCCCCTAATTCCCCTAAGTTTGATGTATCAACATTTATGTTCCTTATTTTAGTGCCATTTTCTAGGAATGTTACTCTCACAAAAGTTGAGAATTGACTATATTTGTTTTTTTATACAAACACACATATATTTGTGTGTTTATATACAAATAGATAGATATGTATTTTTACTAATAGTGTATATTTGAATGTGTACAGACTTACAATTTGATAACAAAAGCAATCAATCAAACATGCAAAAAAAATAGGCAATCTTACACAAGGCCTTTAGCAAAACAGAACTCAACAAGTTAATAGCGAAGCAAAGAAATATTCTGATTTTCTGTTAATTTCTAAACTTGTACCAAAATATAGTCAATGATAGCTCAGGTTTCCTTCTTTTTAATTAAAAATATTTTTTCTATATATTGTAGTTTATGATTGTACAGTGCAACTAGATGGCACAATCGATAGTTGGGTCTCATTTTCCTGAGTTCAAATCTAGCCTTGGAATGCTACTAGCTATATGACCCTGTGCAAAACACTTAATCTCATTTTCCTCATCTGTAAAATGAGTTAGGGAAGGAAATGAGAAACCACTCTAGTATCTTTGCAAAGAAAATCTCAAATAGTGTCACAAATCGTTGGACATAATTGAAAAATGGCTCAACAACAATAGTGCCTAACTTAGTCTAGTTCCTCTACGTAGTAGAGAATGAATACTTATATTTGAAGTTAGAGGATCTGGAATTGCTTTGCTACTTGTATGACCTTGGGCAAATGATTTAGTCTCTGAGTCTCCTTTTCTACATCTGCAAAATAATTTGTTACTGAATTTTTCAAGGCCACAGAGCCAAGACTAAAGTTCAAATTCCCTGATTGATATAGGCCATCACCTCACAGAGCATTTCTTAAAGCCCTGTACAGATAGGTTGAAATAATCTTAAATGCAAAATACTAAACCCAGAAAATAGAGACAATTCATTATGGAAATGGATGTGGTTTTGATATAAGACCAGACAAAATAATACTATTTAATCATAAATAGCTTCTGGTTAAATAAGGCATAGGGGGAAAATCTGACACCATTTGGTTCTTTGGTAACAGTTTTATAATAATAATAATTATTATTATTAATATTTATATATTACTTTAGGGTTTGTAAAGCTCTTTACATAAGATATCTCATTTGTTCCTTCTATCAGTACTGAGTTCTTGTGTTGTTTTTATTTCAGCTATATCCAACTTTTCATGACCCCTTATGGGTTTTTTCTTGACAAGGATATTGGGGTGGTTTGTTATTTCCTTCTCCAGCTCATTTTACAGATGAGGAAACTAAGGCAAACAGGGTTAAGTGACTTGCCCAGGGTCACACAGCTAATGAGTGCCTAAGATCTAATTTGAACTCAGGTCTTCCTGACTCCAGACTCAGTGCTCTATCTGATTCTATCAGAATCGTTCTTCCATTTTATGGATGAGAAACTGATTTTAGGAGAGGTTTAGTGACTTCTACAAAGTCACACAGTTTATAAGTTTCTGAGACAGTATTTGAACTAAATTCTTCCAGAATTTTAAGTCCAACCACTTCACAATCTAATAGAATATGCAAGTACCACCAGATAAGGAAACAAGGAACATATCAAAAGGAAAGATGAACAACAGGAGAAAGCACACCAGTGCAGAAGATACCAGCTATAATTGAGTAAAGAAAACACCTCACTTCACTGGGACCAATTCTTGATGGCCCTGGAGGAAGTAATCCTTTTTAATACCTTATTAAATAATGGGAAAAGGTCAGTTCAGGAAACTGTAATGCTCCTATCACCAATTCACTTAGTTCATTAGAGAATCAAACTTTGGCCAAAAAAACATGAAAGTTTTCCTAGTAATTCCTAAATTACCAACTAATCTCATTCTTCCTAGAATTTCTGTTAAAAATTCTACATTTCTCAGTCAGAATTTTCAGATTATATTATTTTTGCTGACACTCTATTCTATTTGGTTCCACTGTCAGAACCAAAATTCCAGGATAGACAGACCATACTGTGTAGAACCCTATTTGGCATTTTTAATGGTCATATAAATGTGAGGTACACTAGAGATATCCCATGTCCTGCCTCCAGTCCTCTGGGTAGACTGTCCCCTATAGCTGTACAACTATTCCTCCTCTCTCTCAGAATATCTGGTTTCTTTCTAGCCCCAGTCCAAACATCATCTTTTCTACAAGTCCCCTTCTTAGGAGAGATTTTCATATCTTCTAGCTGTTAATGCTCTACCCCCAACAAAACTTTGTCTACATTTATATATATATATATTTATGCATATGTTATTTCTCCATACTAGACTATGGAGTCTATGCATTCTTTGAGGGCAAAAAGTTTCTTTTTGTTGTCTTTGTAGTCACAGGATTTAGCACATGGGAATGATTATGAATGGGCATGTATAAAACAATACTTATGAATGAATGTTGAAATGTAAATACCTTTATTTATGCTCTTTTCCCTTTGTAAATCAGAAGCACTGTTTTGTGTTAACTGTTACAAAGACTGGTTCTCAGATAAATTCACAAAAATATATTTTAAAATTCCAGATACAAGTGAACAATGATACTAATTCTACCTGTTTGACTTCAGTATGCTGGGAGTAAGAACCAAGGAGACATTTGTTGTCTTCCATTTTTTCTGGTATGAGGATAGAATGAGACAAAAAAAAATTTTTTTAATGATTTTACCTACAATACATTCTAAATTGAAATGCTACTTTGATATTAAAGAGCATACTATAAAAGAATTAGAAGAAAACAAATCATAGACTTCTCACAGCGATGCATAGGAGATATACTTAACCAAAAAGACAGAGACAATTACAAAAGATGAAATAGTTAACTAGTTGCTTGAATCTGAAGAGCTTCCACCCAGAAAACAATAATTCATTTGGGATAAGAAGGGAAGTGGTTGAATGGGGAAAATTTTTATATTGGATTTCTTTGATAAGGGTTTAGTATCCAAGTTACATAAGCAATATAATTATGATTATTTTTAATGTGTGTATATATGCATATTTATGATATTTCTCATAGGTAAATGGTCAAAGGATATGAACAAATAGTTTCCAAAATGAAATAATTCAAAGTATTCACAACCACATGAAAAAATGTTCCATATCATAATAAGAGAAAATGCAAATCAAAATAACCCCCACCCCACATACTAAAAACTGACAATAATCAGCAAAAAAATGGCTATAGTCAATGTAGGAAAGATTGTGGAAAGAGCTGCGGTAGAGCTCTGAAACAGTACAACCATTGTGGAAAGCTATTTGGAATTATGTAAATAAATGGACTAAGTCTATACTCTTTGAACCAGAGACTCCATTACTGAGCTTATATATCCCAAGGAAACCATTGATGAGAAAAAAGTTCTATATACTCAAAGAATTTTTATATAACTGTGGTTTAAGTTTTTGTAGGGTGGTTAGATGGCATAGTGGATATATTGTCAGGTCTGGAGTCTGTAAGACTCTTCTTCCTGAGATCAAAATTGGCCTCAGAAACTTATTAGCTGTGTGACCCTGGACCAGTCACAGAACAACCCACTCTTTTGAAGGAGTTAAGTGACTTGCCCAAGTTCATACAGCTAAGTAAGTATTAAGTGTGTGAAGGTAAGATTTGAACTCAGGTTCCCCTGACTCCAGGGCCAGTGCTCTATCCATTTTACCATCTATCTTACCTTTGTCGTTGATTTTTTTTTTTTTAGGTTTTTTCAAGGCAATGGGGTTAAGTGACTTGCCCAAGGCTACACTGCTAGGTAATTATTAAGTGTCTGAGGTTGGATTTGAACTCAGGTACTCCTTACTCCAAGGCCGGTGCTCTATCCACTGCCACCTAGCCTCCCCTGTTGTTGATATTTTAACAATACCACATGCTCTGTTATGTTGATATCCTATAAAGAGGCAGTTATGACATAGTGAATACAGGAATTAGGAAGACCTGGGTCTAAGGTCGACCTTAATATTGGTTCTATGACCATTGGCAAATCAGTTGACCTTTCAGTGCCCAAGGCAACTTTCTAAAATAGCAAATTACTATTGGTGGAGAGAATTTCCTTACTGGGATGAAAAATTGGAGTGAGACATATGATATCAAATAGTGTTTGATGAATGCATAGAGTGCCTCTGCTGGTGTCTTCTCATGCAGAAAATCTGATAAGTCTTACATGTTGACATGTAATAGAAGTTTAGTGGAGAGATAGTAGAACATTTGTAGACATTTTGTAACTAGATCTGATCTATTAACGATGAAACTAAGACAAGTCTTTTTATATTGATTGTGTAGCTGGCCCTGGGGGAATCTTCCAAAAGATGGGCTTCAACCTTGTTGCATTCTATATTATTTTCTCCTGGCTCTAGTGATTTGATGCCTTTGTTAATAGGAATAGTTAAAAGGTAATGTCATTAAGGGGGAAAAAAACCTTGATATTTTCTCCCTTTTGAGATCATATGACTCTGAGAAATGAAACCAGGGTTGTTCTATTTCATTCTAGTTCAGATTGCTGGAATGCCCCTCCAGAAAAGTGTTCTAAGTTTTTTTTTTTAAATTTAAGCCAATGGGGTTAAGTAGCTTGCCCAAGGTCACACAGCTAGGTAATTATTAAGTGTCCGAGCCCAGATTTGAACTCAGGTACTCCTGACTGCAGGGCTGGTGCTCTATCCACTGTGCCACCTAGTGTTCTAAGTTTTGAAAGGTCAGCAGGGTCCCTGGCATCCTGTCTTCTAAATGAATTTTAGTCAGTGAAGCATCAATGCTGAGAAACAAGGAGTGATCTTTGGGGATGGTCTTTAGGATTCACCATAATATAACTGAAACAAAGATCTACTACTGGGCAGAAAAAGTAGCATCTGGATATGAACTCTTTGGGACCAATTTATGAGCTAAGAGTGTGTCCCAGGGACCTGAGGAATTGGTGGGAAATGTTTGTGCCTTTATTCTTGCTATTATTTCATTAATTAATTAGTCTAATTATATGTAAAGATAGTTTTCAACATTCAATTTTGTTATTTTCTTCCTTCCACCTTTCCCTCCCTCATCCTAAGATTGCAAGTAAGGTGATATAGGTTATACATATACAATCATATTACACATATTTCCATATTTATCATTCTGTGAAAAAAGAATTAGGACAAAAAAAACACAAAAAAGAAAAAAAACAAATTTTTTTAAATTTATTTTTTATTCTCATTTTGTACAAATGTTTTTTTACATTAATAAAATATTCCTGTTTACAAGTAAACAAAATACCCCTCCTCCCCCATGAATATCGATAGACTTGTTTGGGCGAAAAAAGTAAAGGGGAGAGAAAAAAATTAAAATAAAAAAATAATAATAGTAATAATTGTAGGGATGGCCAGGTGGCGCAATGGATGAAGCACCAGCCCTGGAGCCATGAGCACCCGAGTCCATATCCAGCCTCGTAACCCCAAGAATCATCCAGCTATGTGACATGCAAGCCACCCGATCCCCACTGCTCTGCAAAAACCAAAAGAAAGAAAGAAAAAAAAAGACCCAAAATAAAATAAAATAGTAATAATAGTAGGGGTGGCTGGGTGGCAGACAGAGCATTGGCCCTTGAGCCAGGAGCACCTGGGTCCAAATGCGGCCCCAGACACCCAAAGATCACCCTGCTATGTGGCCCCAGGCAGGCCATCCAGCCCCACTTGCCCTGCACCCTCCCCCAAATAATAACAAAAAATGTGCTTGAGTCTTTGTTCCAACAGCAACAACTCTGTCATGGGTGGATCACATTCTTTATGATAAGTCCATCACAAAAGTTATTTCCATATTTTTCCAACATTGCCATCACTGATTGCAACTCCCTCCTTTCTTATTTCTCCACGACCATGTACTATATTTTCTCTCTCCTTTCACTATGACTCTGCTGTAGGGTCACTGAGTGGTGCAGCAGACAGATCCCTGGTCCTGGGGCCAAGAAGCCCTGAGCCCCCATACCACCCCTTAGGCCCAGAATCCACCTGGCCCTGTGGTCCTGGGAAGGCCTTCCAATCCCAGCCCCTTGCAAGAAGAAAGAAAGAAAATGTGTTATATCTGGCCACTCTCCCCCCATGGTCCATCCTCTCCTCCTTTATTCACATCCCCACCCCTTCCCCCTGCTCCCCCCTCCTTCTTACTCCAGTTGACTATACCCCATTGAGTATATTTGCTGTTTCCTCTCCTAGCCATCTCTGATGAGAGCAAAGTTTCCCTCATTCTCCCTTGCCTCCCCCCTTCCATATCATTGTTATAGCTCATTGTAATAAAAAAAAAAATCTTATGTGAAATATCTTGGACTATCCCCCCTCTCCTTTTTCTTTCTCCCATTCCATTTCCCTTTTTTTCTATTGACTCCATTTTTACACCATATTTTATCTTCGAATTCAGCTTTCTCCTGTGCTTCAACTATAAAAGCTCTCTCTACCTGCTCTATTAACTGAGAAGGTTCATATGAGTATCATCAGTGTCATTTTTCTATGCAGGAATACGCAGTTCATCCTCATTAAGTCCCTCATATTTCCCCCCTCTCCTCCAATCTCCATGCTTCACCTGAGTCCTGTATCTGAAGATCAAACCTTCTGTTCAGCTCTCGCCATTCCAAAAGGAACATTTGAAATTCCCCTGGTTCATTGAAAGTCCAGCTTTTTCCCTGGAAGAGGACATTCAGCCTTGCTGGGTAGTTCATTCTTGGCTGCATTCTATGCTCTCTTGCCTTCCGGTATATTGTATTCCAAGCCCTATGAACTTCCAATGTAGTTGCTGCTAAGTCCTGTGTGATCCTGACTGCAGCTCCACGATATTTGAACTGTGTCCTTCTGGCTGCTTGTCATATTTTCTCTTTGACTTGGGAGTTCTGGAACTTGGCTATAATATTCCTAGGGGTTGGGTTTTTTGGGATCTCTTTCTCTGGGGGATCGGTGGATTCTCTCCATTTCTATTTTGCCCTCTGCTTCTAGAATATCAGGGCAATTTACCTGTAGTAATTCTTTGAAAATGATGTCAAGGCTCTTTTCCTGATCATGACTTTCAGGTATTCCAATAATTTTTAAATTATCTTTCCTAAGTCTGTTTTCCATATCAGTTGTTTTTTCAATGAGATATTTCACATTTTCTTCTAATTTTTCATTTTTTTGGTTTTGAAGTATTGATTCCTGATTTCTGGTAAATTCATCAATCTCCCTGCATTCTATTCTTTGTCTGAAGGATTTGTTCTCCTCAGAGAGTTTTCTTATCTCTTTTTCCATCTGGCCAATTTTGCTTTTTAAAGCATTCTTCTCCTCAATAACTTTTTGAACTGTTTTATCCATTTGACCTAAGCTGGTTTTTAACATGCTATTTTCTTCAGCATTTTTTTTGGATTTCCTTGACTAAGCTGCTGGCTTTATTTTCATGTTTTTCCTGCATCTCTCTCCTTTCTTTTCCCAGTTTTTCTTCCAACTCCCTCATTTGATTTTCAAAGTCTTTTTTGAGCTCTGTCATAGCCTGAGCCTAATTTATGTTTTTCTTGGAGCCTTTAGATACAGGAGCTTGTGCTTCCTCATCTTCAGACTGAGTATTTTGATCCTTCTTGGGCTCATTTGCAAAATATTTTTCAATAGTCTTCCTTTTTTTTCTCTGCTTGCTCATTTTCCCAGCCTGGGCCTGGTTTGGGGTGCTTCCTGAGCTTTGGGGGCACTCCCACAAGGGTCTCAGTGTATGAGACTTTGTCTTCCCTCCTGGTCTGTGAATGACCATAAGCGCCCTCCTCTGCCACAGGCCTGAGGTGGGGGGGCCCTGCTATTCTTTGGGGGGGCCTAGACTGCGATCAGGATCTGAATGTGGTCAGAGCCCCAGAGTCCTGTTCCAGGGGCAGAGGACAGAGCTCGGCAGTCTCTCTTCACTCCCCTCCCTCAGCTCAATGGGCTCATGCCCTGGGGGCTCTTGCTTACCAGCTCTGCCGGCTTCTGTTTCCAGCTCTGGGCTACAGTAAGACCAAGTTGCTGGCTGTGTGCCCTGAGGGCTGGGCTCCACGTGCTCGCTCTGGCAGAGGTCCCCTGCTCTTCCCGCACTTTGTGCTGGTGCTCCTTGGGATGCAGCGCAGGGGACTCCCCTGCTGCTGTGAGCTGAGACTCCCAGCGCCCTGGCGCTGCCTCCAGGAGGCTGAGGTTCTTTGGCTCTGGCGGGCCACCCACCCCTCTGGTGGGCCGCCTCTCCAATCCCGGGGAGCAAAGCCTTTCTGCTCTTTTCCAGATTACCTTGAGTAGGAGAACTGCCTCACTGGGACCCTTTGTGGGTTCTGTCTCACGAAAATTTAGTTAGAGTCCTTAGCTGATGAATTTTATCAGAGAGCTCCTAAGACTCTATCCCTTCTTGTCGCCATCTTGGCTCCGCCCCCAAAAAACAAATTTTAAAAAATGAAAATAGTATGCTTTGATCTGCATTCAGATTCCATAGTTCTTTCTCTGTGTTGTTGGCATTTGCCATCACAATTCTTTTAGAATTGTCTTTGATCATTGTATTGCTGAGAAGAACTAAGTCTATAATAGTTGATCATCACATAATGTTGTTGCTACTGTATACAGTGTTCTCCTGGTTCTGCTCACTTCATTCAGTATTTAAGTTTCCAGGTTTTTCTGAAATCTGCCTGCTAATCATTTTTTATAGAATAATAATATTCCATTAAATTAACATATCATAATTTGTTCAGTTATTCCCCAATTGATTGTCATCTCCTCAATGTACAATTCTTTGACATCAAAGAAAGAGATGCTATGAATATTTTTGTACATGAAGGGGGTCTTTTTTCTTTTTTTTAATGATCTTTTCCAGATACAGACCTAGAAGTAGTATTGCCAGATCAAAAGGTATGAACAGTTTTATAGCCCTTTGGACATAATTCCAAATTGCTCTCTAGTATGGTTGGATCAGTTCACAGCTCCACCAAAAATAACTGGGTCCTACATCCCTTCCTTGCTATCACTTCAAAACAAATATACTCTTTAAAGAATTCATTGATATTAAGTGGTTAATTAGATCTAGGAGGTAATTGGTGACCCAAAATGTGGAAAACAGCAGATGGGGGCTCAAGTCAATGGCAGTTGAAAAAGATAACCACAAATCTCTTGGTACACCCTAGAATCCTGAAGGGACAAATGTTGTATGCATGCTTGGTGCTGGGAGAATGAATATTACTATTGACATATAGATTATTATGTAAACACACATAATATGCTATAGGTATATACTGTATATATATATGTATATATATATATATATACATATATGTATTATTTATGATGATGTTTGTCCTTCATTCTCTAAGAAGACCATGACATCAGGGAGATGATGCCATGACATGCATATGAATTGGATTTGAGTGAGGGTAATGCTGTGCACCAGCCTCACTTTCTCCTCTGCAGCTGTCTGGATCCAGTAGCCAGATATGGATCAGATCAATTGAAGATGGCTGGGGATGTAAAGCAATCAGGATTAAAAGATTTTCCCAAGGTCACACAGTTGGTAAGTGTCTGAAGCTAGATGTGAACTCAGGTCCTCCTGTCTTCAAATCTGAGTCACACTATATGTGTGTATGTATATAAATATATATGTGTAATAATATATAGGATTTATTTAGTCATTTTCGAATTTTTGAATTTATACATTGTTTTCATTTTTTCCTATTGCAAATAGCAGTTAAGAATATTTTTCCCCAGGGAAGCTAGGTGGCACAGTGGATAGAGCACTGTCCCTGGAATCAGGAGGACCTGAGTTCAAATTTGACCTCAGACACTTAATAATTGCCTAACTATGTGACCTTCGGCAAGTTACTTTACTCCACTGCCTTAAATAAATAAAATTTTTTAAAAAAAGAAAATGCGTGAAGGAAAGAATTAGAACATTTTCCCCAAATGGGCAGAACCAGAATTCTGTTCACAGCAACAGCAATATTGTAACGATGATTAACTGAGAAAAACTTAGCTCCTCTGATCAATACAACAATACAAGTAAATTCCTAAGGACTCCTGATGAATAATGCTATCCACTTCCAGAGGGAGAACTGGTGAACTCTGAGTTTAAATTAAAACATAGTTTCAAAATGTTATTTTCTTGTTTTTTTATCCCACAACATGGCTAAAATGGAAATACACTTTGCAAGATTTCATATGTATAATTGATATACTGTTGTTTGTCTTACCAGTAAGTAGGTAGGGCCTGAAGGGAGCGAGAGAATTTGAAATTCAAAATTTTTAAAAATGAATGTTAAAAAAAAAGACAAACAAAAAAGATAAACATAAAAATGCTTTCGTACAGAAACTTTCTTTCCTTTTGGTGATGTTTTTGGTAATAAAATCTTTCCAATATAATCACTATGTTGAAGGTTATTTTTTAACTCTACAAACTGCCAAATTATTCTCCAAAATGCTTGCACCAGTATGTGGCACCATACCTTGTTTCCCACAGTCCTGTAATGTGGGATTTTTATCATTTTTACTATTGTTCTAAGCAGGTATAAGATTCTATCCTAAGGTCATTTTCATGTTTTTTGTCTTTGAAAGAAAAGAAATAATTTCAATATTGTGTTCAAGTTAGTTCATCTTTGTAGGCCTCAGTTTCCTTATCTCTAAAATGAGAGGGTTGGATCAGATGGTTTCTAGGCTCTTTTTCAGTTCTAATTTTCCAAGATTCTGATTATGAGCACCCCTTAATAGCAAAAGAAATTATTGTATTTTCAGATTGATTTTGGGAAAAAATAATAACATTTTAATATTGCATTAATAATGATCAGTTAGGAGTTTATTGAGTATATCTACGATTAGATTAGTACTTTGTAGACTTTCAGAAGTGTTATGTCAAATGACAAGTTGCTGGATTCTGTTCCAGTGAAAGAGGAAAAGTAATAAAAATAACAGCTAACATTTATTTAGTATTTAAGGTTTACAAAATATATAGATTTGCACGTGTGTGTGTGTGGTGTGTCTGTGGTGTGTGTGTGTGTGTGTAATCCAATTTGGTGCTCACAGTAATTCTGGGTAATTAAACACTATTGTCATCCTCATTTTACAGATGAGAAAACTGAGGTCAAGTAGGACAAAGCAGGATAAGGAAGGTCTTTTCCAAAATATCTTTTCCAATCCCTCTTAATTCTTTTTTTTTTTTTTTTAGGTTTTTGCAAGGCAAATGGAGTTAAGTGTCTTGCCTAAGGCCACACAGCTAGGTAATTATTAGGTGTCTGAGGTCAAATTTGAACTGGTGCTCTATCCACTTCCACCACCTAGCCGCCCCTAATCCCTCTTAATTCTAGTGCCTTCTCTTATTTCCTGTTAATCCTGAATAAAGCTTGCTTTATATCTACTTTATATGTTGTTTACCTGTTTATATGTTGTAACTTTCCCTATTGAATTGCAAGCTCCTAGAAGACAGGGATTGTCTTTTGCCTCCTTTGCTGTCCCCACTGCTTAGCAGAGTGCTTGGAATATAGTAGGTGATTGATAAATATTGATTGATGATGAAATTGTCAATCTTCATTACATTCTACTTAAATTTTTAAAAAATTACATAATAGAGTCAGCACTTGATTTTCCAAACTGTTTATATTGTCTGTTTCCTTTGACTCTCCAATCACATAATTACCTGAGGGTGATCAGTTAATTCGAACTGGGAAGTTATTGAGTTTTGTTTTGTTTTCTTTTTTGGAGGGGGAGGGGCAATTGTGTACAAAAACTAATGTTCATCAGTTGAATTAATGTTCACTCATTCTCCAGATGTGGCCCGACTAATGCAGAGTAAAGGAATACTCTTACCTCTCTAGCTCTAGAGTCTTTGGAGGCAGAATAAAACTCTATTATTTTTGTTGTTAATATCATTCAGTTGTTTAGGCATCTCTGGCTCTTTATGACTATAAGGACTAACGACATGCCAGGCCCTTCTATCTTCCACTATTTTCCAAGCTCTTGTTCATTGCTGCCATGACACTATCTGTCCATCTCATCTTCTACTATTCCCTTTTCCTTTTGCCTTCAATCTTTCCCAGCATCAATCTTTGCTAATGAATCCTGTCTTCTTATTACATGGTCAGAGTATTTAAGCTTCAGTCTCGGTATTTGGCTTTCCAGTCTGAATTAATTTAAGAATTTATTTATTTGACCTCCTTGTTGACAAGGGACTCCCAAAAGTCTTTTCCAGAACCACAATTCAAAAGTAGCAGTTCTGTGGTATTCAGCTTTCCTTGTAGTCCAATTCTCACAGTCTTACATTGACACTAGGAAAACCATAGCTTTAAACTATATGGACCTTCATCAGCAAGATGATGTCTCTACTTTTTGCAATTCATATTTGCAATAGCTTTCCTTCCAAAGAAGAAACGCCTTTTAATTTCATGGCTGCAGTCACCTAGCGATCTGTGAGCCCAAGAATATAAAAATCTGGCACTGTTTCCATTTCTTCTCCCTCTGTTTGTCAGGAAGTGATAGGTCTAGTTGCCAAGAGCTTAGTTTTTGGATGTTAAGTTTCAAGCCAATTTTTACACTTTCCTCTTTCACCTTCATTGAGAAAGTTCTTAATTCTTCACTTTTTGCCATCAGAGGGGTGTCATGCACATTTTTGATATTGTTGATATTTCTCCCAGTAAACTTAATTAGATTTCTGATTCATTTAGCCTAGCACTTTGCATGTTGTACTCTGCATATAAGTTAAATAAATAAAGTGATAATATACAACCTTATTACACTCCTTTTCCAATCTTAAACCAATTAACATGTTTGGTTTGAACTGTTGCTTCTTGGTTCACATACAGATTCCTCAGGAGGAAAGTAAGACTATTTGGTATTTCCATTTCTTTGAGGACTTGACATATTTTATTGTGTTAGTCAATGACAGAAGTAAGATGTTTTTCTGGAACTCCCTTGCTTTCTCCATAATTCTGTGAATGTTGGCAATTTGATCTCTAAGTCTCTGACTTTTTAAGAACTAGCCTTCTCTTCTGAGGATTCTTAGTTCACTTGATGAATCTTAGCTTTCAAAACCTTAAGCATAACCTTGCTGGTCTGTGAAATGAGTGCAATTGTTTGGTAATTTGAACATTCTTTGACATAGCCCTTCTTTAGGATTGGAACAGTAAGCTGATCTTTTCTAATCAAGTGGCCATTGTTGAGTTTTCCAATTTTCTGATTTAATGAGTGCAACATACTAACAGCATCCTCTCTTAGAAATTTAAATAGCTCAGCTGTAATTTCATCACCTCCATTATCTCTATTCTTTGCAATGCTTTCCAAGGCCCACTTGACTTCATGATCCAAAATATCTGGCTCTAGATTAGTAACCATACCACATGGTCAATGGTAATGTTAAAAAATTTTTTGTACCATTCTTCTACATATTCTGGCCATTTCGTTTAATCTCTTCTGCTTCTATTAAGTATCTACCATTTTGTCTTTTACCATGTCATTTTGCATGAAACATTCCTTAGAAATTTTTAATATAGCTATAGATAGCATTGATGAAAACAGTTCACAATTTTTTGATCATTTATCAAGTGGAGAATGGCTCTCAATTTTATAAATTTTATTCATATATCTATATTTTGAGAAATGAGACCTTTATTAGAGAAATGAACTTCAAAATTTTTTTCATAATTATTATTGCTAACTGTATTTTCCTGTACTCTATTCCCTCCCACTTTCATTTATTCT
Source organism: Macrotis lagotis (assembly GCF_037893015.1). Lineage (NCBI taxonomy): Eukaryota > Metazoa > Chordata > Mammalia > Peramelemorphia > Peramelidae > Macrotis > Macrotis lagotis. Next base: position 68,459,259 of record NC_133665.1, read on the forward strand.
ATTCTCTCTCTCTTTTGAGATATAGACCTAATAGTGGTATTGCTAAGTCAAGGGTATGCATGGTTTTATAGACCTTTGGTCATAGTTACAAATTGCTCTAAAGAATGATTGAATCAGTTTACAATTCCATCATAGTGCAGTTTCATTTTTCCATATTCCCTCCAACATTTTTCAATTTCCTTTTCTGTTCTATTAGCCAATCTAATAGATATAAAGTAGTCCCTCAGAATTTACATTTCTCCAATCAATAGTGAGTTAAAACAATTTTAATATGTTTTAGATAGCAGTGATAACCTTATCTGAAAACTGTTCATAACTTTTGATTATTTAATCAATTGGGGAATGGTTCTTATTTTTATAAATTTGACTCAGTTAACTATATATTTGAGAAATGAGGCCTTTATCAGGTAAACTCACTTAAAATCTTTTTTCATAGTTACCATTGCTAACTGTATTTCCCTCCTATTGCTTCTCACTTCAGTTTATTATATTTTCTCTCTTTTCTTTTACCCTGACCCACCTCAAAAGTTTTTTTGTTTCTGACTAACCCCTCCCTTCTCTCACCCTCTCCTTTCTCTTATCACCTTCCCCTCATACTTTCTGGTAAGGTAAAATAGATTTATATATCCCCAATTGAGTATATATGTTTTTACCTCTTTGAGCCAGTTCTGATGAGAGTAAGGTTTGCTTATTCCCCTTCATCTCCACCTTCTTTCATTCCATTATAAATTTTTTTCTTGTTTCTTTTATTTGAAATAATTTATCCTGTGGCAATTAGGTAACACAGTGGATAGAGCACCAACCCTAGAGTCAGAAGGACCTGAGTTCAAATCTGACCTCAGACACTTAATAATTACCTATCTGTATGACTTTGGGCAAGCCACTTAACTCCATTGCCTTGAAAAAAGCAAAATAACAATACTACTACTACTACTACTACTACTACTACTACTACTACTACTACTACTACTACTAATAATAATAATAATAGTAATAATAATTTATCCCATTCTACCTCTCCCTTTTCTTCTCCAAGTACATTCTTCTCTCAACCCTTAATTTTTATTTTTTATATTTTTCCTTCACATTCAACTCACACCTGTGCCCCCTCCCACACACACACGTGTGTGTGTGTGTGTGTGTGTGTGTGTGTGTATATACTCCTTCTAACTGCCCTAATAATGAAAAAGTGGATATGAGTTGCCAATATCATCTTCCCATATAGGAATATAAATAGTTCAACATCACTAAGTCCCTCATGATTTCCCTTTCTTGTTTACCTGCTTATGCTTCTCTTGAGTCTTGTATTTGAAGATCAATTTTTCTGTTCAGCTCTGGTTTTTTAATCAGGAAAGTTTGAAGTCCTCCTTTTCATTTAGTGTCCATTTTCCCCTGAAAGAGTATGCTCAATTTTCTTTGGGGGGGGGGGGGGTCTAGTTGATTCTTGATTGTAACCTAAGCCCTCCATAGGGCTTTAATGTAGAAGTTACTTAAATCCTGCGTTAACCTGACTGTGGTTCCATGACATTTGGTTTGTTTCTTTTTATTTTATCCTTAATCCAGGAGCTCTGGAATTTGATTATAATATTCCTGGGAGTTTTCATTTTGAGATCTCTTTCAGGAGGTATTTGGTGGATTTTTTCAATTTCTATTTAGTCCTCAGGTTTTAGACTATCATAGCAGTTTTCTTCACAATTTCTTGAAGATGATGTCTAGGTTCTTTTTTTTTTTTTTAATCATGATTTTCAAGTAGTCCAATAATTTTTAAATTAGCTCTTCTGGATCTATTTTTCAGATCAGTTGTTTTTCCGATGAGATATTTCATACTATCTTCCACTGTTTTATAGTTTGGGGTTTGTTTTATTTTTTCTTGATTTCTCATAAAGACATTAGATTCCATTTGCCCAATTCTGTTTTTTTTTTTATTTTATTTTTTGCAATTATATGCTGTGGCAGTTTTTCAACATTCATCCATTTACAAATTTATGAGTACTACCACTCTCCCTCCCCATGGCAGCAAACAGTCTGGTAAAAGTTGTATATGTACATTTGTGTTTAACATGTTTACATATTAGTGATTTTTGTGAAAGAGGAATTAGAACTAAGGAGAAAGAAAAAAAAACCATGAGATAGGAAGGCAAAACATAAGAGACAAGAAGTAATTGTAATATGCATTCAGATTCCATGAGTTTTTTTACTCTGGATGTGAATGACATTGTCCATATAAGGTCTATCAGGGTTATTCTTGATCTCTGAACTGCTGAGAGGAGCTGCATCTATCACAGTTGATCATTTTACAATATTGTTGTTAATGTATACAATGACCTCTTGGTTCCGTTCTCTTCATTCAGCTTTAATTCATGTAATTTTTTCTGTGCTTCTCTAAAGTTGACTACTCATGATTTCTTATAGAATAATAGTTCTTCAAAATAATCATATATGATAACTTGTTCAGGCATTCTCCAATCAATGGATATCCCCTCAATTTCCAATTCTTTTCCATTACAAAAAGAACTGCTCTAAATGTTTTTGAACGTGTGAGATTTTTCCATTTTTTATGATTTCTTTTGGACAAAGGCTTAATACTGGTATTGCTGGGTCAAAGGGTAAATTAGTTTTATTGCTCTTTGGGCATTGTTCCAGATTGCTCTCCAGAATGACTGGATCAGTTCACAAGTCCACCAACAATGCATCAGTGTTTCAATTTTCCCATGTATACAAAATTGATCATTTTCCTTTTTTGCCTTCTTAGTAAATCTGTTAGGTATAAGGTTTTAATTTGCATTTCTGTAAACAATAATAATTTACAGCATTTTTTCATATGACTATATATAACTTTAATTTCTTCATCTGAAAACTGCCTGTTAATATCCTTTAATCATTTATCAATTGGGGAATGATTTGTAATCTTATAAATCTGATTCAGTTCACTATATATTTTAGAAAAGAGTTCTTTATCAGAAACACTAACTGAGAAAATTGTTCCCAGCTTTCTGATTTCCTTCTTATTTTGGCTGTATTGGTTTTATTAATACAAAAGCCTTTTAATTTAATATAGTCAAAATTTTGCAATTTATAATGTTCTCTATTTCTTATTTGGTCATTAATTTCTCTCCTATACATAGATCTGACAGATAAAGTATTTCTTCATCTCTTAATGGATCTATGGTATCACTCTTTATGTCTAAATCCTGTATCCATTTTGACCTTATTTTGGTATAAGCCAATTTTAATTTTTTAAGGAACTATTTTCTTCAGCAAGCTTTTCTGTCTCCTTTTCCAATTGACTAGTTCTACTTTATAAGCATTTTTTCATTGAACTTTTTTTGTCTCTTTTTCCATTTAGCCAATTTTTGCTTTTTAAGTCATTCTTTTTGTCAATAGCTTTTTGTACCTCTTTTACTATTTTCCCTAATCTGGTCTTTAAGGTGCTATTTTCTTCTGTATCTTTTTGTGTCTCCTTTATCAAGCCATTGACTCATTTTTCATTATTTTCTCTTATCCCTCACATTTCTCTTTTTATTTTTTCTTCTACCTCAATTCCTGATTTTAAAAATCCTTTTTGAGCTCTTCCATGACCTGATTTATTTATTTTATTTTATTTTTATATTTTTCTGGGAGACTTTTAATGTAGGTACTTTGACGATGGTGTGTTCTTCTGAGTATGTATTTTGATCTTCTTTGTCACTATAGTAACTTTCTATAGTCAAATTTTTTTTCTTTTATTTGTTCATTTTCCCAATCTATACTTGATTTTAACTCCTTGTTAAAAGTAAGGTTCAGCTTCTAGGGGGCAAAGTGCATTGTCCCAAGTTTCTGGGGTTTTGTGAAACTATTTTCAGAGATACTTCTGGGAATATGCAAATTTTCAGTTCTTCCACTGTGGTATGATGTAAGGAGAAATGTTTACTTCCTTCCTGGGTCTGGTCTATGAGTGACCACAAGCACTCTCTTCTGCCCTAGAACTGAGAGAAGGTCCCTATTTCCATGCAGCAGCAAGCTCTGGTGTTCTCCCTGGGACTGTAGCCTGGACAATGACCCAGATCCAAGTACAGGCAAAGCAACTGAGTTCTGAATCATTGCTTAACAAAGAGATGAAATTTCCTTCTAACTAGTTATTTGACCCCCTTAAAATCTGTGGACTGAGACCTCTGCCACTACACTCTGTTGGACTGTGCTCCATGCTCACCCTGGGTGACAGACCTTTCCTGCTGATCTTCTAAGTTGTCTTTGGCATTTGTGAACTGAGAGATCAGGAAACCACCACTGTTGCCACTGATTCAGTGGCATTTGAACCTAGTCTCTAGTAGTCACTTGAATGTGACTGTTTCTGGATTAGTAGGAATTGGTCTGCATGGGCATAACCTATACTAGACAGCACCCCCCCTCTCACTTTGGTGCAACAGACTTTTCCTGCTGACTTTCTAAGTAGTCTTGGAATGGAAAATTGTTTCATTCTGTCCTTTTGTGAATTGTTGTTGTAGAATTCGCTTAGAGTCATTATTTAAAGGTATTTGAAAGGGTATGGGGGTGAACTCAACAAGTCCATGTCTTTACTCTGCCATCTTCTGCACTATTGTTTTTGGTTTTTTTGTTTTTTGTTTTTTGCTGGAGTTACTTGTAATTGTCCTCTACTCTTCACCAGTAGCATGTTGGACATCTAATCTGAGGGTCTCATATTTTAGTGTCATATCTTTATTCATTTTTAAATTGCCCTTGGGATTTTCTTGGCAAAGATACTGGAGTGGTTTGCCATTTCCTTCTCCGGTGGTTCACTTTGGGTCAGAATTCTCCATTATGACCTGTCTGTCTTGGATAGCTTTGTATAACATAACTCAAGGTTTCACTGAGCTATGTAAGCCTCTGTCACAACAAGGCAATGATCCAGGAGGGGAAGCTAAAACAGTATTAATATTTTGAGTTGTCGAATCATACTGCTGAATTTTGGTCCAATAAACCCCCAAAATCTTTTGATCAAATTTCCTTGAACTTGTAAAATTAATTTTTAATAAGACTTTACTTTTAAAAGTATGGTGGGTTTTTTTTATAGCTTTTGCTTTTTCTTTGTATCCCCAGTGCTCAGAACCTAGAACATAGTACAAAGTTAAGAAATGTTTATTGACTGATTTACTTGTCAATCAATAAATTTATCTTATTAGCTTTGGCTCAGTGCTCCAGTTGGTTATAGTCTCTTTGAATCTTCCCTCTCCCTCATTCCAGTTAGTCATCTCTCCCAACTTTAGTGCATCTACAAATTTGATAAGTATGCCACTCATACCTATATCAAAGTGAATGATTAAAAACACTACAGCAAAATAACTGATAAAAAATGTTGATTAGCACAGGATCAAGCCTAGACTCTAAAGGTATTCCACTAGAGACTAGGCTCAAGTGACTATCCAACCATTAATAACTTTTCTGAGCCCTATTCAACAAACCCCAAGGTCATTTAAGTATTTCATTATTCTACTTCCACAAGAATAGTATGAAAAATTCTGTCAAATGTTTTGCTAATACCCCTAGTCCATTATCATTGTCTTATCTGCTTCTCTTAAGTGATCCCATTCCTTCTTTGATACCTCTCTTTTCTCTATATAGTTTTAAAAGATTGTTAGATAGTACAGCAGATAAAGATTGATTTTGGAACCAGAGAGACTTGAATTAAAATCTGGTCTCATAAACTTGCTAACTGGGTGACCTTCAGCAAGTCACTTAACCTCTGTCTGTTTCAGTTTTCTCAGCTATAAAATGGGGAAAATGATAGCATCTCCCTCTCAAGGTTTTTATGAGAATCAAATGACATGATATTTGTAAAGTACCTGGCATAAGAACTTAATAAGTGCCACTTTCTTTACTCTCTTCCTCCTTCCCTCCATTCACCTCTCCCTCCCTCCCCTCTTTCTTCCTCTCTCTCCTTTCTTCCCTCCCTTTTCCCACCCTCCCTCCCTTCCTTCTCATCCTTCCTTTCTCTCTCTCTCCCTCTCCCTCCTTTCCTTCCTTCCCATATCCTTTCTCCCCTTCCTTCTTTCTGCCTCCCTTCTTCTCTCCCTTCCTTCTTCTGTCCCTTCATTCCCTCATTTTCTTCCTTCCACTCTTCTCTCCCTCTCACTCTTCTTTCCTCCTTCTATCCCTCCTTCACTTCCTTTCTTTTTTCCTCCCTCTCTCCCTCCCTTCTCTCCTCTTTTCAAAAGTTTTTAATATTATGTAATTGAAATTATTTAATCTTTTGCCTCTAAGTTAAGAATTTTCCTCTAGTCAGTTATAAAAAATACATTGATTAAATTTTTATAATGTAGCTTTTTATACTTATAACAAGTAATTTTTTGTGCTTATGGCATCTAGTATAAAATACTGGTCTGATTCTAATTTCTGCCTAAAAATCTTTCCATTTTACTCATTAGCTATTATGCAATAACAGGCCCTAACCCCAGTCATTTGTGTTCTTAATTTTAACAACCTTTGAAAGAGCAGTTTCAATAAAGTCATGATATAAAGTAGTAGAAAAACTGCTGATAATTGGACAAACTCTACACTAAGGTAATGGCTATCTTTTAAAAGCAAACTATATATATATATATATATATATATATATATATACATATACATATATATGCATATATGTATTTTTGAACTTTTTGGTATATAAGCCTGTTTTCTGATTTTTTTTGTCTTTAAAAAAATATTCATTTTATAGGATGATTCTCAGGGGAAGGAAGGGGAATACTTGGGGAAATTTTGGTGCTGTTAAAAAAAAACCCCAAAAGATATCACCAAAAACTTATTTTTTTTAAAAAAAAAGAGGAAAAAACAAATAATAGCATGAATTTTATTTAGATCACTGGAAAAGAATTTTTGGATGGATAGTTTGGGGATTTCCTTTCTAAGATGTGTATTTTTTAAATTGAAGATATAATGTATTCAACAAATACAAAGAAGATTCAGAGATGAGTAAGTAAGTATTGTATAAATCACCGGGCTTGTGTTGGTTTATTATATTAATTTTTTTTTTTTTAGTTTTTGCAAGGTAATGGGGTTAAGTGGCTTGCCCAAGGCCATACAGCTAGGCAATTATTAAGTGTCTGAGGCTGGACTTGAACTCAGGTAGTCCTGACTCCAGGGTCAATGTTCTATCTACTGCACCACCTAGCAACCCCTATTATATTAAATTTTAAACTCTATTTTGTAAGTGCCTGAAAAATCTTGAAGGTTCATCTTTCAACTCAAGGAAAATTTTTTTGATTGTTTGAAGCATTTCTCACTGGTTTAAGATAAACAATTTTGGGGATAAGTATGAAATAGGCCAAAAAAACTTGCTTTTGAAATCCCAAAGTTAAAGAAAAAGAATGTAATAGAGTGTAATGGACAATGAACTTGGAGTCAGAAAAACTATGTTCTGGTATTACTCTGATTCTTACTAGCAAGTCACTTTAACTTGCTGAGCTTTGATTTCCTTTAATGCAACATAGATATTCCTCATATTATTTATCTCATGTGCTGTTATGAGAAAAACATTTTGAAAAATTAATTGCAATATAAATATGGACTATTTCTATTAAGAAGGGCAATGGAGATGTTTGAGAAAGGGCAGGTGGTTCCATCAAGGGGAGGCAGAAGAGATTTTATCAATGCAGATTGGCATTGGATTAAACAATATGTATTGTCAGTACAGTTTCCTTTTTATGTGAGTCCCAATAAGAAAAACTTTCTAGAATAAAGAAGCAATAAATTTAGAGGGTTTGTCATTATTTTTAAGAAGACTTTGAAATAACAGCCCCAGAACTAATCCCAATTCTGTTAATTTGGAAAGGAATTTCTTAGTTTTGCCACTGATTAGATTTTAAGTAAATATAGATTTAAATCAAATATTTACTAAACATTTTATATAAGACTCAGCAAGATATAGAAGATAGAGAAAACTGGCCTCCAAGCTAGGCAGCCCTAAATTAATGTCTCATGTCTACCATGAGACAAATAACTGACCAAATAACTTCATCTCTCAGTGATTTTCAGGCAACTCTCAAAATACTCTACATTGCAGAGCAGCTGTAGATACTTTTCCTCACTGGAAGTTCCCCCACATTAACAAAATTACAGCCTCAGTCCAAAAAACAATAGGCTTTGGAATTAGGATAAGAGAGATATGTGTGTGGGATATTTAATATATCCACACACAAATAATTTTTTACATACATAAGCAATACATCCAGGACACGATATGCATGTATATATATATATATATATATATATATATATATATATATATATATATAAAACATATGCCTTATGTAGACATGTATATACATATATATATTATATATATATGTATGTAAAGTGACTGACTTGCATATGGCAAGACAGACTTCTCTAAGATCTGGCCTATTTCTCTTTAAGGAAGACTATGAAGGAGAATTTGTAGGCACTTATTCCTTTCTTTGCCTTTCTCCAAGTGGAGAATTGGGCTAGAATTATATTTATCCACTGTACCTCAAACATCCACCTTGCTTAAATGAAAAGAAGTTCATGGTCCCTGATTATTCTGAAAAGGGAGGTAATAGCTCTAACCTTATACTCATTAGCTTAGCTCCTTCCCATCAAACACTAATTGCACAAAGGATCATCACAAGTACTGAATAGAATAAAGCAAGAAGGCAAACAGAAATCAGAGGAATTTTGAAGATTAGAATATATCAGAGTTCATAAGTAAAGGAGTTCTTCAGCTGAGTGTGAGTTGAGAATTCAACTCAACTAAGGAGAGAAGGAATGATCTCATTCGGAGCATGTCCATTCTCAGCAGTTTCTAGAATTTCCAGCAAGTCCAGGGCCATGATGGGGATGGTTTCCCATTTATGTCTGCTATTCCAAAGACTTTCTTTCTCCACTGAAACCCTTTCTCTTGTCTCTCTTAAATAATTTTGAGAACCAAGCTCAGTAAGTTCCTTACCCAGGGGTTGAGCATTGTCCTAAAATCTTATCATATTAAATATTCTTTCTGCCATGAGGAATCACATCTCTCATCACAAAAATAGCATATAGCTTGCAGCATAGTGCTAATTTTGTGAGATTTGGTTCAATGGGATGTTATATCAGGAAGATTTATATTGTTTTTGCCTCCAGCAAAAACTAATTGTGTGATTTTTAGGCAAGTAACAACTTCTCAATGCCTCAGGCTATATTCTACATTACTATAAATTACAGTGTCAGTTGATGGAAACTACCTTCACTAATGAAATCAGAAGACTGAACCGAAAATAAAAAAAGGTAGAAGGTTCCATGCTAGGCACAAGAGATAAAAACCCTTGCTTGTCCTCGGGAAGCTGGGATCTTAAATTGGAGTGTGTGTCACAGTCAAAAGGTTAAGATATCTCTTAAAATTCTTAGGTTTCAAATTCACCTTCAATTTTTAATTTTATTTCATTCTTCTAGAACTGAAACTGGATCTTTCCACTATTTGACTGACATGTTGGTCTTGGGAAAGAAAATTTAGAGGGAGCGTTTCTTTTCACAGCTTTTGGAATGTCTTACATCTTTAGATTTTCTGAAAAGTTATTTCAACAATAAAGTCTGCTTCTCGTCCAGATGTTTAGCTCTCCGGATTTCCCCTAAGTATAAAGTTACATCTTGGCTCTCCTGAGAGATATTTCTTTTGCCTGGAAACTACATGGAAGTCCAAGGGCTCCTGTTTTCAGCATTCCTGCTTGGATCCCAGCAGCCTTCTTGCTATATAAGAGACTAAAATGTAAAATGATCAAAGACCTTTGCTATCTCATTTTAAGTAAAATGTAATCAAAAGTACACTGGCTTTATAGCTGGACCTAGGTTAAAGTCCTGATTTTAAGAGTTATTGGTTATGTGACTCTATACAAGTAGTCCAACCTCTTGGAAACATCCCAAAATGAAGATGACTATGAGAATAATCTTTTGTAGCAATTTAAAGTTTACAAAGCATTTTACATTTTTAGTAGTTATAAGCTTTGGGGATTCCTTATCCCAAAGCATATACACCAGCAGGTTGTGTTTCCAGAGCATTGGCATCAGGATTCAAGGGATATCCCTGAAAGGATGTTTTTCTTTTTTTTTTTTTAATTATCATATAAATATTTCATTTGTTTTCCAATTATATTCAATAGTAGTTTCTACCTATCATTTTTTGGTAAGGTTTTGAATTTTACAATTTTTCTTCCCCTCTCTCTTTTCTCCCCCTCCCCCCACTGAAGTTAATCTGATAATCTCTACATTGTTCCCATGCTACCCACTGATCAAAATTGAATGTGTTGAGAGAAAAAACAGAAAGGCTATTTTCTTATGCTATTACCTCAAGCCATCATTCTGGGGTGTCTGTTCCCCCCTCACAACAATTACCATTGCTAATTAATATTTCCCTAGTGTCACTGATCCTAGTGATTAATACCTTACTGTCAATATAACCAATTATGATTGATTAGGTTTTTTTTACAAGGGGATATTTACTGAAAAAATATAGCAAGAGCAGAAGTATAAAAACTCCCTCCTTTACTAAATGGAACCCTGGAGAAGTTGGGTTGAAGCTTAAAACTGTTGCTACAAAGCATTCACACCTCTTCACATTCTTTTCTAAATGTGGAGTGACCTACTGGTCACTCCACATAAGTAGGGTTGCTCCCTACTTATGGTCCGAGGCCATATTTGATGAGATGATATACATGCCCAGTCTTCCTAACTCCTAACTCCTAACTCCAATACAGTACTGTATTCATTATGCTACCTAGATGCCTCACTTATTAGCCAGGTGACTTTGGGAAAGTCCTTTAGTTTTTCACTTTATCATTTTCCCTTTTTTCTATGGAGATACTAGCTCCTACTTCAAGGGATTATTGCTAGAATGAAATAAGATTATATATGTTAAATGCTTTGCAAAACAAAGTTATCTAATTGTTCCTTGTGGTAATAGGGCTGTTATTATTTTTACATATCATCACAGACTTTTAGAAGCAAATTCCCAAGGCTGTACTTGGACGGGTAGTAGGCAGAGCACCCTGTGCATGCTTTGGAAATTTGGTCTTCATTGGCCAGATTCCTTCCTTACCCTATTACACATATCTACCATCTGAGTTTCAGATGATTAAATCCATGTGTATTATTATCCTCTTCTGCAGATAAGAAAACTGAAACTCAGAGGTTAAACTTCCACACCCAAGATCATGTAACTAGCTAGTCTAAATAAATCTAGACTTCTGTTTATAAGAGAAATGCTATATTACGTATGAGTTATTATTATGGAAAACTCATCACTCTAAGTGATTCTTAACTATTCTGAGATCACAGAGAAAGAGGTTTCTTTCTTCTACTCATCTTTTTTTTTCTCTTAAGTAAAAAAATTAGTAATCATATGAGAGTCAAAGTTAAAGTAAGCATGATAGATTTGATAGAGCATTAAATTTGAAGTCAGAAAGACCTGGGCTTAAATTGTACCTCAGATATCAACTAATTGTGTGGCCCTGGGTCACACAGGGTCTCAGGTTCTTTGTAAAATAAGAGAGTTGGATTCTATGGATTTAAAAACCCTTTCCAACTGAAAAGCTATGCTCTTAGGATTCTATGATCCCTGTCGGTCTTTTCAAATGGATATAGCTACAGTCTTCATAGAGAGATACAAAATCCCAAACAAAGGCTTAACCCCCTGTAAACTCATTAAGTTGATCAAGAAATTTTCTGATCATTTCCCTAATTAATAATAATAGTAAACAAATAGTATTCTATTATCTAATATTATCACAATAGTAGCATAATAACTAATAATGATTTTATGAAACATATAGCACCAACTTTCTTTTTTGCCTAATTATAAGTTTATATGTGCATTATTTATGGATATGTTGATACATACATGTACTTAACGCATATATACATAATATGTGTATATGTGCATGTGTATATACAAATATTTTATAATATATATATATATACATATATATATAATTCAATAATCTTTATCTTCCAGACTGGTGATTTCATCAGTATAGAGAGAGAGAGCTACAGTGAGACAGCTGTTCTGCCATTTATAATCACAGATAGTAGCATGAGGTTTTGAGAGATTAAATTACATACCCAAGATCATATAACCAGTGGATGTTAGAGTCAGGACCTTAATCTGGGTTTTCCTAACTCCAAGGTCAGCTCTCTATCCATCAATCAGTCATAGGATCACTGACCCATATAATGCTTAAAGGTAATCTTGTCCAAAATCTTCATTTACAAAGGAATAAACTGACTTGCTCAAAGTCATACGGGGTAGCAGTAGTAAAAGATGAGATTTAAACTTAGGTCTTCTGACTTTATAGTCATTGCTCTTGTTTTGGTTTTTGTTTGTCCTTTGATCTTAAAGAGGACCATGAGATCAGGGAGTCCATACCATGACATGCTCATGAATTGGTAGTGAAGGGGTGCTTTGCTAAGTCAGTAGCCTCACTTTCTCCTCCAGAAATGTCTGGGTCCAGTGGTTAGATAAGAATCAGGATGACTGGGGTGGCTAAGTGGCACAGGGGATAGAGCACCGGCCCTGGAGTTGGGAGTACCTGAGTTCAAATCTGGCCTCAGACACTTAGTAATTACCTAACTGTGTGGCCTTGGGCAAGTCACTTAACCCCACTGCCTTGCAATAACCTAAAAAAAAAAAAAGAATCAGGATGACTAGAGATAGTCCCAGATGTGAGACAATTAGGGCAATCATTGCTCTTCTTACTATGCCTGTATATAAACTATTTCTAAATAATTTCTAAAAAAATTATTTATTGCTGTTTAGTCAATTCAGTCATTTCCAACTCATCGTGACTTCATTTGGGCTTTTTTTGGTAAAGATTTTGGAGCGATTTGTCATTTCCTTCTCCAGCTCATTTTACAGATGGGGAAAAGGAGGCAAGCAGGGTTAAGTGACTTGCTCAGTCACACAACTAATAACTGTCTGAAGTCAGATTTGAACTCAGGAAAACGAGTCTTCTTGACTCTAAGCCCTGAACAATCTGTCCCCTGTGCCACTTTTGCTGCCCTAAAAAATCACTGTAACTAATAATGAATTTTCAAATACCATTAGATTTAGTATCTCAGAAGTTATCTATTTCAACCTTCTTATTTTATAGTGGAGGAAAAGGAAACCCAGACTTGGGACTTGCCCAAGGTTACACATCCAATTAGTAATAGAGGTGAGACCATTTCAAAGTTGCCTCCATTAGGGAAGAGGGAACAAGTATTTAAATGCCTCCAATAGCCCAGGCACTGTTCTAAGGGCTTTATAAATATCTCATCTGATTCTCACAATAGCCTTTTGGGGTAAATGTCAAGGAACTTGCCCAGAGTCACTTAACTAGTTGGTCACTATTGTTCTTTCAGTTCCTTAACCTCTGTCTGACGCAGATTTCTCAGAGTAAAATGAGGAAAAGAAGGTGTCAATTAAATAATTTGATCAGATAGATTCAGAATTTTTTGAATGGAAGGATTTGGATAAAAACTATTAATGGTTTGGTGTCAGCAAGCAAGAGATCTCCAGCAGAAGACCCCAGAAATTTGAACTTGGTCTTTTGTTATTTAACATATTTTTTTATCAACGACTGGGACAAATATATATATATATATATATGTATATATATATACATATATATATATATATATACTCATTAAATTTACAAATGATACAAATCTGGAGGAAATAGCTAACACACTTGATGACAGAGTCAGGATCCTAAAGGATTTTGATAGGCTTGAGAATTGGGTGGAATCTAAGAAGATAAAATTCAATATGTATAAATGTAAAATCCAGTACATGAATCCAAAACATCAATTTCACAAGTATAATATGGGGAGAGACATGGATAGACAGCATTTCTGAAACAGTATCTGGGAGTTTTAACAGACAGCAAGCACAAGGCCCTCTACCTTGAGTCCTTCTACCTTTCCAGACATATCTTGTAATGTTTTAGTTTCACAAACCTCAAGCTCTAGCTAAACTGGATTTCACCTTGCCCTCTCTCATCTCAGTTCCTTTTATTCAGTATATTCGTTGTGCCTGAAATTTCTTCCTTCCCTACCTTAATCTGTCCACTTCCTACCCAAACTTTAAAGCTCAGTTCAAATGTTTTCTTTCTCTTCCATGAAGGATCTGTCTGAAGGTTAGCAAGGCTGCCTGTTATTTTAGGTAGAAATAATAATAAAAATGGTTTACATCTGTATCATAGTCTAAGGCTGGGAAGATTTGGCTTGTATTATCTCATTTGACTTTCAAAACTACCCTTTAGGTTAATACTACAGCTTTATAGAGGAGGAAATGGAAGTTTAGCGGTAATAAAAATAATAATAATAATAATAAGTATATTTCAGAGTTTTGTAAAGTATTTTACACATATTGTTTCATTTGATTCTCACCCAAAACACTGCAGTACAGGGGTTATTATTAAATCCATTTTATTAGTAAAGAAACTGAAGTAATAATTCTATTAACATTTATATAAGGTTTTAAATTTTGCAAAGTATGTTATAAAAATTATCTCACTTGATCCTTACAATAACACTGCAAGGTAGATGTTGGTATTATCCTCATTTAATAGGAGAAGAACTGGAGGAAGTGAAGTGAAGTGCCTTGGCCGGGGTTGAATACTTAAGAAAATTTCTAAAGTCATATTTGAACTTAGGTCTTCCTGATTTTGTAGTCTAGTGCAATAGTTATTATTCCAATAAAGCTGCCAAGGCAATAGCTAACAGAAATATAAAAAGGATACAATATCCCACTGTGTTTATTGTTTGTTGGTTATTTTTTAGGGAGCCAACAAGGTTTCACCTATGTATATATCATCATGGAAGAATCCTTGAAAAAGGAGAGATAACATTGTACTAGGACTCCTAGATCAGTGATCTTTCCCATTACATTGTTCATAGACTAAGTCTTTAATAAATGATGTATTACACTTAATTCAATGCTTTGTGGAGAATAGCCACTTGATAGGGACCCTTTGTTGAACTGAATTCAATTCTTGGCAAAGAAAGAAATTTACTGAATAAAGGCCTCTAGGTGGCATAGTGGGTAAGAATATTGAGTTTGCTATAAGGAAGACCTAAATTCAAATTCTGCCTTAACTTCTTGTTAGCTGATCAACTTAAGCAAATCACTTAACCCTCACTCTCAGTTTCCTCATTTTTAAAATGGGAATGATAATATCACCTATCTCACAGAGATATGGTGAGAATCAAGTGAAATAATGCTTGGGAAGTATTTTTCAAGAATTAAACATCTATGTAAATCCTAGCTATAATTGTTTCCTTTGTGACAAAATTTGCATTATATTACTTTGAACTTCAATGTTTTAACTAAAAGAATTAAGGTGACTTGGGAATTATAGCATGCTTTTCTTGGAAATACCTGAAAATGAGTCATCAGAGGGAAGCCAGGGAAATTGGGAAGGAATGGTAAACTGATCATCTTTGCTCAGTAAATGAGCTAAAAACCAGAGGGATTACTCAAACAAAGCTAGGCATTTTGTGGGTGCTCTGAGAAGTCTGAGGTTTGAAAAAAAGGGGATAAGACAGGATGTCATTTTATAATTTTTAAAGATGATGTAAGTTAGAAAGAATTCAGGGGAAGATGCCAAAAGCCATTAAAGATGCTTGACCATTAGAGAGACAATGCCTGAGACTTCACCTAATATGTTCACCTGAACCAGCAAACAGGAGACCTGAATTCTATCTTTTCAACTAAAAGGCATTTAGAATTTGGGGAAAATCAATTTCTTTACCTAAGCATAGCTGCGTAATAAAAGCCCATTGGTTAAGTACCAATTTGTCGGTCCACTGTTTTCCAGCCCTTAGATGGAATGTTTGGTTAATTTAGGAGTAGTGGTCATTTTGACCCTCTATCCCTCTTCATTGACTCATTTCATTTTTCAGATGAAGAAACCAGGGACTAAAGAGGAGGAGTGACTTACCCAAGATAACATAGATAATGATAATAAGATCCAAGATTCAAATACAAGTTCTCTGACTCCATAGAGGATCCTTTCTGCCATTGCACCATTGTGTTTATTTGTAGTGGTTTTTATTATATTTGCCAGGAAAACATCACTAAGGAAAATAAAAACATGCATTTTACAATAATTGAACTATAAATTAAGAATTGTAGCAGATTTGTTCCAAGATAAAAGGAAAATGTCAATTATTTATCAATACCTTAATATGTTTTTAGAAGGCAGATACAAATTTGAATGAGAGAGACTTGACCTTCCATTCAATAGAATTTAAATGAACTAACATTTAGAGAAGTGAGCAGAACCAGAACCAGAACATTGTTAGCACTTATCAGCAATACAGTGATCAAAGACAATTCTAAAAAATTTGTGATGAAAAAATGCAATATACATCCAGAGGAAAAAACAATGGAGTCTGAATTCAGAGCAAAGCATTACTAATTTCACCTTTAAAAAATGGTTTTATGTTTTTTCTTTCTAATAGGTCCTTTTCCCCTTTGTTTGGATTTTTCTTTTACAACATGACTAATTGAACATATATAACTTACATGAGATTGTACATATATAACCTATATGAGATTACTCATTGTCATGGGAGGTAGGGAAGGGAGGGAAGCAGAAAATGTAGAACTCAAAATAATACAAAAAATTAATGTTGAAAACTATGTTTAACTAACTTAATAAATACTCATTGGTTCAATACCAATTAAATTAAAGAAAAATAGAATGTAAGATCAAGAGTTTTGCTTTTGCCTTTCTCCTATTCCTAGCTCACGTACTGGCACATAGTAGGGATTTAAAAAGTACATGTAGATTATTAAGTACTTACTATGTGCAAGACCCTATGTCAAATATGTCTTTCTCTTCTAAGCTGATTGGTTGCTGTCCTTCATTCCTTGAAGAGGACCAAAATGATATCACTATATTGGTGTTGCTCTAGACTATTGCTCTTGGATTAATCTGAAACTGTTCTAATAAGCAGCTTGGGGAAAGACTCAAATTGACAGTCATTTAAAACACATATGGATCTTAGGAATTCTTTGATCCAGTCTCCTTACTTTATAGATGAGGAAACGGAGGTTCAGTAAGGGGACCTGATTTGTCTAAACACCTAATTGTGAGCATTGTTGAATTGATGATTAATTAGACAGGAATAAAGTGGGGAGACGGACCATAATTACTTCAGACTTTTTAGCCTTTGTTCTCTGAGGGTTCTAATCTGCTGAAGAGGGAGGCAGAAGAGAAGAGAGAATAAGAATTTGTAGAGAAATACCAAGAGAAATTTGGATGGACAGGTGATACAGAATATAGACAAAAGATGGAAGTGAGGTTACTAGGAGGAAATACCAACAATCTCAGCTATTCAGATGATATTGCTCTGATGGTAAAAAATGAAGAGGAATTAAGAAGTCTTAATGAGAGTAAAAGGGAAAAATGTAAAAACCGGCTTGAAGATTGATACAAAAGAAACTCCAGGATTTTGGTAACTGACCTTGTCACTTTCTGGCAAATGGAGAGGGAAGAAATGGAAGAAGTGTCAAATTTTATATTATTGAGTTCAAAGATCACTGTAGAAGGCAGTTGAACCATGTAAAAGATAGTTGTACCGTAGAAGGAAACCTGTGGCAAATCTGGACAGCACACTAAGAAGCAGAGACTTTCATCTTGCCAATAAAGGTTCATATAGTCAAAAGCTGTGGTTTTCCAATAGCAATGTATAACTGTGACAGGTGGAAAGTGAAAAACTGTTTTTGATTTGTGGTGCTAGAGAAGACTTTTGAGAGCTTTTTGGAGTGCAAGGAAATAAATACTCAGTCAATACTAAAATAGTTAATTCAAACTATTCACTGAAAGGTCAAATACTGAAGTTAAAACTTAGTTACTTTGGCCACCTAATGAGAAAACAAGACTAATTGAAAAAGACTCTGATGATGTTAAAGATTGCAGGCAAAAGGAAAAGGGGATGGCAGAGGATGATATGGATAGATAGTTTTATGGAAACAGTGAACATGAACTTAAAGAAACTTTGAGAGATAGTGAATAATAGAAAATCTGGTGTGTTATGTCCATGGACTCACAAACTAAAGTCCTTGGCATGCCATTGCTATTTAAATAAATGTTAATTATTATCACAATCATCATTATTATTAGTAAGCAGAGCAAATGAGTTGCTCATGTCCCTTTCTTTTGAAATATAGGTGATAAAGCAAACTTTATCAACTTAAGCAAATGCACCACCAAAATTGGAGAGGAAGACCCTAGGATGAACCATGCAGAATCAAGACCAGAGCTTTAATGGCACAACAGAACCCCCAGGCTCCCTATCAGTCACTGCATCTTGTGGAGTGGTACAACTTGAGAGACTCTGAAACATGACTCACTCTTACCCTGGACTATCTAAATACAACAGAAGGAGAAGAAAAGAAAGGAGGAAACTGAATCATAGCCACAAATCAAAGAGCAAATAATCATCCAGAAAGTAGAGTCCTGTGGAGTTGTTTTTTTTTTAATTTAAATTCATAGCTTAATTTTCTATCTACTGAGGAGAGACACAGAGAGTAAAAAACTATAGCTACTGAATTTTTATAAGGCTATTTCATCTCCCATTTAAGGCACCGTTTCTATTTCCCTCTTCACATTTTTCTCTCCTGGGGTTCTTAGGAGAATGTTTTTTGTCTTTTCATCAGAAAATTATCTGTGAGACTTTCAGGCTTGAGTATAATTCACTTTGAGTATAATTCATGGAGCCTAGCTGGGCAAGATAACATAGAACACTAGAGTTAGAAGCAATCTTGGAAATTATCTAAACCATTCTCCTATTTTACAGAAGAATCTAAGGGAAGAGAGGGAAAATTACCTGTCCAAAATCACATACTAAGCTAGCACCAAAAGTCAGTCAAATTGCATTTCTTAAACACTTTCTGTGTTCCAGGAGCACTCAAGAACAAATTAAAACATCTCTGAAGTATAGCCTCATACCTCTCAGACCGGCCAATATGACCAGAAAAGACAATGATCAATGTTGGAAGGGATGTGGGAAATCTGGGACACTAATACATTGTTGGTGGAGCTGTGAACTCATCCAACCTTTCTGGAGAGCAATTTGGAATTATGTCTAAAAGGCAACAAAAATTTTCATATCCTTTGATCTAGCAATACCACTCCTGGGACTATACCCTGAAGAGATGATGAAAAAGGGTAAAAAACATCACTTGTACAAAAATATTCATAGCAGCCCTGTTTGTGGTGGTAAAAAATTGGAAATCAAGTAAATGTCCTTCAATTGGGGAATGGCTTAGCAAACTGTGGTATATGTATGTCATGGAACACTATTGTTCTATTAGAAACCAGGATGGACGGGAATTCAGGGAAGCCTGGAAGGATTTGCATGAACTGATGCTGAGCAAGATGAGCAGAACCAGAACACTGTACACCCTAACAGCAACATGGGGGTGATGATCAAACTTAATGGACTTGCTCATACCAACAGGGCAACAATCAGGCACAATTTGGGGGTATCTGTGATGGAGAATGCCATCTGTATCTTGAGAACTGTAGAGTTTGAACAAAGACCAAAGACTATTACCTTTAATTTTAAAAAATTTTATCTTATTATGTAATTTTGCTATATTTCATACTTTATGTTTCTTCCTTAAGGATATGATTTCTCTCTCATCACATTCAACTTAGATCAATGCATACCATGGAAACAATGTAAAGACTAACAAACTACCTTCTGTGGGGGTGGGGAGGATGTAAGAGTAGGGGGGAAAATTGTAAAATTCAAAGTAAATAAAATCTTTCTTAAAAAAAGAACTTGAGGGGGTGACTAGGTGGTGCAGTGGATAGAGCACTGGCCCTGGAGTCAGGAATACCTGAGTTCAAATCCAGCCTCAGAATAGTTACCTAGCTGTGTGGCCTTGGACAAGCCACTTAACCCCATTTGCCTTGCAAAATCCTAAAAAAAAAAAAAAGAACTTGAAGAAGCAAAATAATAGTAATACTGACTGCAATAATATAATAGCAAGCATCATTATAAGCCTTCAAAGTTCCCAAAGTGATTTATAAATATTATCTCATTTGATAGCAAAAGAGAGCCCTTGGTCTCCATTTACTTCTGGTCCAAGTGCAGAAAAATTATACAAACAGCTCTGTAAAAACAAGATACATACAGGATAAATAGGAAATGATCTACAGAGGAAAGGCACAATCTTAAAAGGGTTGGAAAAGATGTCTTTCAGAAGAAGGTAGAATATTAGTTGAGACTTGGGGGAGTCAAAGAAGCTTTGTCTCGTGATATGCAGCTCAGAGTTCTTGAATGTATTTTTGCTGTCTTTGTAAACTTGGGTTTTTTTTAAAGTCCATTTGCCTCATCCTTTCTATAATATAGGGAACTTTTCATGGAGTGAGTCAAATCTTGAAAGTACCACTGGAAAATCATAGCAGAACTTGCATTCTTTGTAATTTATTAGGTCCAGACTAGGTTAAAATTAGATAGAAAAATAGAAAATCAGCAAACAAGTTGGGAGGGTCAGAGGAGGAGAATTCTGACTTTCCAGTTTAGCCAGAGGAAATAAAAGAAGATGAGATAAACAGAGTGAGAGAAAGATCTACAAAATATGCAACTTTCCTTCACATTTTAAACAAAGAAGGAGTCACTTGGTTCTTGTTAACTTTGTGAGGCATCTGCTCAACAAACATTTATGGTGTTTGTTGTATGCAGGGTACCTTACTAGGAATTCTGAGAGCTGTAGTTTAGATATCCTCTAGCTCTGCCTTTGAAGTTTACAATTTGATAGGTGGATAAGATGCATACAGAGATAATACTAACAGACCATTTTATAAATTAGTGCATTAGAGAAGTACAAAACAAAATGTTCCATAAGGTCTGATCTTAGAATCAGATTGTTACTATAATGTTGCTGTTAAGTCATTTTTCAATCATGTATGACTCCATTTTCTTGAAAGATTTACTGGGGAGGTTGTCATTTCTTTCTCTAGTTTATTTTTATAGATGAGGAAACTGAGGTTAGTAGGGCTAAGTGATTTGCCCAGGATCACACAGTTAACAAGTGTCAGAGGACGAATTTGAACTTAGGAAGAGAAGTCTTCCTGACTCCAGATCCTGTGCTCTATCCCTAATTCTTAATTGATTCTCTCAATGTTATGTACTGAATCTCAACAATGTCCTCAAATATAAATTTTTTGTAAAGGCTCAGATTTTTAGAATAGTCCACTTTAAACCACTTGGTTTTTTTAACCTATCCTTCCCAATATCTTGATGTAGCTCATGGTTATAGGTAATTAAGAGACAGCTAGCATAGTGTTTTGTTGTTTTTGACTAGAGACCAATAGCCTACGATTTCATCAGTATTGAGAACTGGTAGAAAGGAACTTTCTCTTCTCAAGCAGGTTGGAACTTTCACTATTACTTATAATTTTAGAGAGTTACTTGGAAGCCTGATGTTAGAGTTAAGCCCTGGTGGTGATGTGTGTGTGTGCTTTGTGTTTGTGTGTTTTTATGGGCTTGCTACTATTACAAAAGCCTTTGCGCAATCTTAATTACCTAGACTTGTATACTACCTAAATCTCAGGGAAGAGAAGAGTCAAACTCCTCCCCTTAGCCCTACATTGTATAGGTGACTCACAATATCATAATACCTACCATGTCTTATTACTTCATTCCTCAAAGTTACTCCTTCCAGATCCTCAAAATCTCTTTGGTATTTTTTTCCTCTCTTCCTAGTATGAACTTTCTCATAGTCTTATTTTTCCCTCCTATAGTTGAGAGTGCTATAATCCTTTTAGAATGAAACTGTTCAGGATATGTCTAATTTTGTTAGTTAAATCAGGGACCTTAACAGAATGGTTAGACCTAAAAGGCCTTCAAGGAAGTCTTGTAGACCTAATGACTCACCCATCTCACTAGAGATCCCTGGTTCTCTCATCTAGCTGATTTATGGTGATTTGGTTTTGTTGACCTCTTCCTTGTCTCAGGGTTCAGGTAGTATGTTCCATGATCAATCAATCAATCATTCAATCAATCAACATTAAGTACCTTCTATGAGCTTACAGGAGACACAAAAAGAGGAAAAAAGTTTCTGACCTCAGGGAGCTTATCATCTAATGGAGGAGACAACAGGCAAAGAATTATATAAACATACATATGTGTGTGTGTGTGTGTGTGTGTATACCAAGTTATATACAAAATAAATAGGAAATAATTAAAAGAGGAAAAGCCCTGGAATTAAGAGGGATTAGGGAAACTTCCTATAGAAGGTGGAATATTTAGTTGGGACTTAAAGAAGCCAGGGAAGTCAATAGGCAGAGCTGAGAAGAGAAGATTCTAAGAATGGGACATAGTCAAAGAGCAAGTCTGGAGCTAAGAAATGAAGTGTCTTGTTCATGGTAAATAGGGGAAAGCAGCATAGTAGATCTTTGGAAAAGTAGGAGAGGAATAAGTTATGAAGGACATTTTTATGCCAAATAGAGCATTTTGTGTTTGCTCCTGGACTCAACAGGAAACCAATGGGTTTTTTTGAGAAATGGTTGGACCTGCACTTTGGGAAAACCACTTCAGTGACTCAATGGAGTATGGATTGGAGTGGGAAGAGGCTTGAGTCAGGCTCACTTACCAGCAGGCTATTATAGTAATCCAGGCTTGAAGTGATGAGAGCCTTGCACTAGGGTGGTGGCAGTGTTAGAAGAGAAAAGGAGGAAAATATAGGAATTGCAGAGGTAAAATTGATAAACCTTCCTTGGCACTAGCTTGGATGTAAAGAGTCAGAGGTAATGAAGAATCTTGGATGACTCCAAGGTTGTGAGCCTGAGGTACTAGAAGAATGGGGTTGCCATCTACAAAAAAGAGGAAAGTAGGAACGAGGTCAGGGTTTAGGGAGAAAGATAATTATTTAATTTAGAACATGTTTGAGGTTAAAATGTCTACTGGTTATCTAGAGATGTCTGAAAAACATTTGGAGATGTGTTTAGAGGTCAGCAGAGCAACTGACTTAAGGTAGATTTGAAGGTCAATAGTATAAAGATGTTAATCCAGCTCTTATACTAAAATTGGAATGATACAGAGATTACCATGGCCCTTGCACAAGGATGACATACAAATTCAAGAAAATGATAATTAAACTCTTGAGAATGTATAAGATCACCAAGTGAAGTAGAATAGTAGTAGTAGTAGTAGTAGTAGAAAGAGGGCCCAAGACAGAACTCTGAGGAACATTCATGGTTAGTGGGGATGATCTGGGGGATGATCCAGCAAGGAGACAGAGAAGGAGCAGTCAGGTAGATAGTAAGAAAACCAGGAAATATTGGTGTCCCCAAAACCTAGAGAGAAGAAGTAGAAGGAGGAGAGTAGCAAGGTTTCAGAGAAAAGGATTTGGCAACTAAGAGATTATTAGTGACTTTGGAGAGGGCAGTTTCAGTGGAATGATGAGAAATCTAGATTGTAAAGGGTTAGAGGAGTTTAACTGCAAAAAGCATATGAAGATATCAGATGATAATTAGCAGGAATGGAAAGTTTAAGTGAGGGTTTTCTCAGGTTGGGTGAGACATGTTTATAGACAATAGAATAGGAGCTGGTAGGAGAAAGAGATCTGAAATAAGTGCAAAATTGCAGATTTCAGAGGGATTATCCTTTGGAGAAGATGGGATAGAATGGGATCACTTAAATAAGTAGAGTGGTTAGCCTTGGTAAGGAGTAAGACCACTTGATTATGTGAGACAGGAGGAAGTAAAAGTGGCAGGAGGCACCTGAGAGATAGGAGATAAAGAAGAATAGAGAAGAGAGATTTCACAATGAATGGTCTCAATTTTTTTCTGTGAAATTTGAGGCAGCATTCTCATCTGAGAGAGTGAGGGAGAGAGAGCTATGAGGGATTAGAGGAGGGTTGAAATGGTTTGGAAGAGCAACAGTGAAGTGTGCCATAGTGAGTTGATAAGTATTAGGATTGCATAGCAGTAGTAAGAACCCAATACTTCCCACTAAATCATTTTGAGGCTGGGGGGAAAAGACTCCATATTTTCATTTATCTTTCCTACTGGTCATCCCCAGATCCCCATCTCTCACTGATTTCATAGTACTTAAATTATCCTGAAACTCAAAAACTTTGGGGTATCACTAGGAACAAGGTATTGGAAAAGAATATTGCTTCTGGCTACTGTGGGCAATTTTGTTGCTAACAAATGCTCATTTCCCTTGTTACAAAGAGAACACAGCTTAAGAACTGAGTTGGGGAAAAACCATTTTGATTAGTGACTTGACTAGGTGAGAACACTTTCTGATTGAATCATTCAGTTAGAACTAGGTGTCAATAGGACATGAACTTCTTTTGATTCAATCAAATCCTTTGTGTGAGAGGCTGAGTCATACTTTAAGCAATTTGTATAAAAGGAAGAAGCAAACAGAATTGGGAGATGAAATTCTGAGTGTCTGCATTTCAAAGGTTAGAGTAAGAATGACATTTCTAGCACTCTTTAAGAGCATAGGGAGGATTGAATTGTGACAGAGAAGGTAATAACAGAAGTCACTGGCTCTACAGGCATTTTGAAATGGAGGACCTCTAGCTACTGGAAATTCTATCAAAAAAGTCAACTTTTCCCTTAGCTTCTTTCACTACCTATCTATCCATCCATCCATCCAGTGCAGAAATATTAATATAATCGACTAGTTTCTTAGCCAAATGTTTCCAATAAATCATAAAGAGGCTAGAAGTTAACTAAGGATAGATAAAATGATAAGGTAGCATCAACCTAGATGTTATGAATTTCCCTAACAGGGCTAAAGAGCAATTATGAGTGAACTCAGAACTGTTCTTGGAAAATAAATATCCTAAATTTGAAGGGGGGAGGAAACCTTACACCTTAGGAGCCATTATATTGCCATAGGCTTAGAAAGATCTACTTGTGGTAAGGTTGCATTACAAAAGGATTTATGGTTGGAAGGAAACATATATCTAGTCCAACTTCCTTCATTTTACAAATATGGAAATAGATGCAGAGAAGGAATATATGCATTCATCTACATACTCATATATGTGTCTATTTATTATTTATTTACTATTCTAGTTCATTTAGTATATCTTCTGAAAGTTCTATTAAATATATACATATTTATATAATATACATATTTATATTTATATATCAGCAGAGTTGGGATTAAAACCTAGAAAGTGGATAGACTACTGAAACTGAGTCAGGAAGATCTGAGTTCAAATCCAGCCATAGACTTACTAGCTGTGTGACCATAGACAAGTCATTTAATCTGCTTCAGTTTCCTCATCTGTAAAATACTACCTACAGAGTTGGGAGAATCAAATGAAATGGTGTTTTAGACACATAGGTGCACATAGTAGACACTTAATAAATACTTAATTCCTCCTCCCTTCTCTTCTGACTCCAAATTAAATCTTTTTTTCTTCTATGCTACAGTTATAAATACAATTTAGCAATATATTTATATAATGTTATATAATTTACAATATATGTACATATAGTTTACATATATATTTATAATAAACATATCTATATATAATCTATAGATAATTTACATAATTTAGTTTATTCAATTCAGTTACTAAATTATGTAATTTTAAAGAATGTCCGATAATTCACAATTCTAATTTTTAACTACTTAATATGATCAAATTTTTCCTCAATTCTAGTTATTTTTTGATCAGTTCAGCAGTTCAGTTCAGATTCTCTATCTCCTATTGCCAGGTAATTTCAGGAGCTAATGCAAGTTCAGTTTCATCTGAGGTTACACAAATTTACTTTCCTCTGAGACAGAAATCATCCAGAATTTTACCCTGGATTTCACCCAAGCCCATATTAGCAAACAAAAATAAGAAAGATTAAGAAAAGAATAAGGAGTAGCAGGAGGAGATGGTTTATAAAAGCTAAGACCTTTTCAAATTTTCTGACATTTCACTGAGTGTTCCATTTTTTAATACTCAAGATTGTTGTTATACAAGATTGCTGGCTAGCCTGCTACTAACAATTCATTCAGCCATGACAGAGGAATGTAGGAACATTTAAGGACTTCCTGTTCCTCTCAGTAAAATAAACAGGACCCTCTTCCCTCCTTAGAGGAAGCAGTTAGAAGATATTACTTCACAAAAGCTGTCTTCTCTCTACCTTATAAAAACTAGATGGGGGTCAAGGATTCCATATGGTTCATTGCCCTATGCAATGTTCCCATGTGAGCATGTCCTTGAAGAAAGATTTCTCCTCATTCAAGGAATCAGCTCTATATTCCTTCAAAACACACACACACACACACACACACACACACACACACACACAATTTTGTCTAGAATGTTTTATTTTGCTGTGAAATTAGAATTTTTAAAAAAGTATTAAGATATTTCACATTTTAAAGGAAGACTATGATGGCTGAATTAGACTTCAAAAACACAGATGTACAGAGAGACAATTTTTCTAACTATTAGTTTTGGATCATCACATTTATAGCTGAGCAAAACCATTTTGGATGACAGGCTAAACCAGGTTAGCATTAACTAATAGACTTCAAATCTGTCAGTGAGTTAGTGGAGTGTCTACTTCAAACATGTGAAAACTTTCTCTTGCAGAATGGGCAAAGAACAATTTATTTCAATAGTAATGGAGGTTGCTAAAGCAGGTATTGTGGGGTATTTAGAGTTTGGTTAGACATTGAAGATGCCTAGATTACCCACTGCACCCTAGGTCATTGCCTGTTATCTTAACTTTTGTCTTGATATTGGATTTAGATGACTCAGGAAAGGGTCAAGATAATGACTTTTCATACCTCTGCCTCACTTAAATATCATTCATACAGAAGTCAAGGTATCACCCTGTAATGTCATTAGTTCTCTTTGAAAAAGGACAAACAACTTTATGGAACATGAACAACTTTATCCTTCAACCAATCCTCAATTGATGAACACAAGACCTTTCATCAGCCTGGTTGCATTTTCTGCTCAAGAGAGGATTGATGGGACTAAGAATTCTTCTGAGCTACTTCTGGTGACTTATGTATGCACTTTGGCCTCTACTAAGGGTCATGAGTGACCAGAGGATCTCAGCTGGTGCCTGAATCTTTGTGATGGAGGTGGATAAGTAGAGGGAATTAAGTAATGAACCACTTTTAGTGATATACACATGCTCTGCCCTCTTGCTGACATACAAGATAAATAGAGGTTCCTGGCTGTTCATTGGACCTTGTGATTGGTGGGAAGAGAGAGGGTTGTACCAAAGTTAATTAGTCAAAGAGATAGGAGGAATTACTTATCCAGCAGGCTTCAAAGGCAAAACAACTTCTTCGTTTGCCTCTTCTTTGCATTTCTTTTTCTGAGACTCAATGATCATACTGCAGATCTGTGATTAACTTTTCTTTCCTGCAGGGCAATCTTGTGAGAACAAGTTTGGACTCCTAGGGTCCAGTGCCAAATGCTCATCACCAAGAGATGGTCTCTGCACCAATTTTCTTTGAGAAGATGACCATTAATATAATCCAAAGATGACAGGACTAAGAAAGCCTGAACCATGAATTGCCTTGCCAGGAAGAAGAAAGGAAATATGCATTTATTAAGAACCTACTATATGACAGGCACTCCACTAAGCACTTTACAAATATTACTTCAGTTGATCCTTACAACAACCCTAGAAGATAGGTTGTACTATCTCTATTTAATAGAATAGGAAACTGAGACAAATAAGAATTAAGTGACTTGCCCAGGGTTGCATAGCTAACTCAAATTTGAACTCGGGTCTTCCTGACTCCTGTCCTCGAGCTCAATTTACTACATATACCTTCCTAGGAGGTTCCAATTTGTGATCTTCACAGATATCGAAGGTCTGCGATAAGAATGAACTTTCATGCAAGTTTCCCAAGAGTCTTTGCTTTCCATAAAAGCACTAAATAGTAAGAATGATATGTAACTTTTATAATTTAAGTATTTGTCAACATGATCTTATGAATCTTTTGTATTTTAAAAATTTCCTGTGTAGCAGAGAAAATGAACAGTTTTCATAATGTATGTCTGATGTCTATTACTTTCTACATTGCATAACTTTCCAGGCAGGAAACCTGTTAATCCCTTTAGGGAAAAGCCTAGACATGATTCCAACCTAAATTTTAAGAGTTTTCCTTCATACTCCAGGATTGGGGAATAATGAATCAGTGTTTAAGGAAAAAAACCCAGCACTTTCTTGAAGTTTAGGATCTTTCCATCCTCCCCCCCCCCCCCAATGAAACTGTGGACTGAATCACAATTTTCTTAGTCATTCACCAGTCAATGGATACACATATTGTTTCTACTTTTGTACTTAGGGATATAGGAGGTATGCCCAGATGGAACTTGGTCAAGGTTAACTCCTTATTAAACAGGTTAGTGAGGTCAAAGGATGAAAACTTTTTTTTTTCTGTGACTGAAGATGTTGTGGTAGTCCCAGGTCCACTGACTCTGTTAAGACCAGTTCATTGTCATGAGTCTTGGACTTGGCCTTTAAAATGGAGATAAGCATTTAGAGAACTGAAAGACTTTGGAGGAGGAGGAAAAGGATTACAAGTAACTCTAGCTCATTTTTTAAGAAGAGAACCTTGAGCATCTCAATACCCTTATAAGGAATTGGGATGATTAAAGAGGGATACTAGATGATGCAATGAATAGAGTGCCAGAACTAGATTCAGGCTCATCTTCCTGAGTTCAAATCTGGCTCCAGACACTTACCAACTCTGGAATTCTAGGCAAGTCATTTACCCTGTTAGCCTCAGTTTCCTCAACTGTAAAATGAGCTGGAGAAGTAAATAGGAAACCACTCCAGTGTCTTTGCCAAGAAAATGGCATCACAAAGAGTTGAGACTGACACAGCTGGAAAAGAAATGACAAAACAAAGGTCTCTTCCATCTCTAAATATAACTATATAATCCTATGAAGTTCCTGTTCTAAGTTATTTTCCTTATAATTATTTTCTTCAGAATTTTAATTATATTTTTTGTATTTTGTAACTTTTCTTTCATGTATTCAAGTAGTTCTTGTGGAAAATAATTTTTTTAATATTTGCCTGCACTGTGATAATTATTCTCATATTGGTTGTATATTTGACTTTCTTAGTATTTTTAATCATTCTTTATAGAAGCCAGTATATTCTTCTGTTTGCTCATATCTCAAGCTCTAGTTCCTGATTTGAGGCTTTGTGTGTAGTTCCATTTTCTAGTGAACTTTGGGTAGGGTGGTTAACTCTGTCTGGTGTTCATCTGGCTTGCTTGGGTTCTTCTACTTCCCATGGTGTGTTTATGCTAAGAGCACTGGCAATTGAAGCCATCCCACCCACCTTGATTTTGGAGGTTCAGAGTTAAAATTCTCAGAGTTTCTCAGGATAGCACACCATATATGGATCTTAGCATTTTTGGAACTTGGGTGTCCAGTCCAAGTGTTTTTTGTTATTTCCAAGGCTCATGTTATGGGTTTCTGACCACATGATCCACATTTATAACCTCTGGATACAGAATCTTGTACGCTTGTCTCTATTCAAAGAAATTCCTATTTCATTTGCCTATTTTTTGCTGTTTTTTTGGATGAGTCCTCTTTCCTATTGCCCATGATCTTCTGGATGACTTTTTGTGAAGTTCTGTAATAGCCAAAATAATTTACTATAATTTTGCAATGAATTACTTGATCATTATTTAATCTGATGATACTTTTAGTCTTTACTTTAATGCAATAGATATTTGAAAAGTGGGCTTCCAGGCTCTATCCAAGCAGTGATCTTAACCATAAGTCCAATACTAGATTACATGGAAAATATTCAGATTATATCATATCTTGGAAGTAGTTCAATCACATAAATTAATATCTGTGCAACTTTAAAAGTTTAGAAATGAAGAGTTTGGTTTATTTCCCTAGAGTCTATTTTTGGTAGGGAAGGTTAAGAATCTCAGATGTCTATCCATATGTAATTATTGGTCAAATACTGGATTCTAATTCTGGGTTTGAGAATTAATTCCATATCCTCAGTCTTTGCTTTTCCCCCTCTTGATGCTTCCTTTCTTCCTTCTCTTTTCTCCCCCACTTCTTCTGCATTTACACTCATATCAAAGACAAGGCCCTTCCAGGTCCTCAGCATACAGGGAGTTAAGGATGGATGACTTAATAATTAAAATATTAACAAAGATTTCTTCTTCTGATTGCTGACAGCTTTAATTCAAATTTAATCTTGAGAAATAATCTCCATAGAAATTCAAAAGTTTTAGATCTTTTAAAATTAAATTACATTTGAAGATACCAAAACTTAATAAAAATGACATATGACTGCTTATTTAAAAATTCTAACATTGTATCTTCAATTTGACGGGTCCAGTAGAGACTAAGTTGGAACTGAAAAATTCAAAATTAGATTAGTATTATTTAGACCTGTAATTAACTACATGCTAAGGCATAACAATTTATGAACAAATGCACAAATGGAGAAAAACTTAAATACTCTTTACATGCTATAATGTATTTAAAATAATTAATAAAGGAAAGAACAAAAAGTACAGATTAATATGGAGACTAAACAATGATATCTTAAATAATGAGTAAATCAAAAAACAAATCATAATAATAATAATAAACAAAATTGTATGAGAAAATTATAATGAATTAGCATAACAAAACATATGGAACATGGCTAAATGTTTTTTTAGGAAAATTAATATCCCCAAAGGATTTGTATTAATCTACTTTAGAGGTTAACCTTTAACTACTAGGACTCACAGGGATTCAGGCTATCTTTTCCTTTAAGCTCTGAACCCAGTTTTGGAGTAATGTATTGGGTTCACTGCACTGGGGTTGCATGACTTCTCTATAGGGAAAGTAAATTCCAATTTCACCCTATTCTAGGGTGCTTATGGACTCAAATGAGAATGTTTTCTGTAGCAAGAGGGAAAGAAAAGTAAAAATGGTATCAAATGTCCAAATATGATTCAAGTATGAATTGATAATTTGTTCCCACTCAGAAAAGGAAATATTAATTTCTGAAGCATCAAGGATTTATTAAAAGGTAATCCACTAACTTATCACTATTAGTCTCTTCAGTTGAAAAGTTAATACTTAAGCCTCATGTGAACATAATAGTATTTCCAAGATTATTAAATAGCAAGCCTTGATTTCACCCTTACACTGACAATGCCTAGTCAAACCACCAAGTGAGATTTTGTTTTGGATGACTTCCTACTCCAAACAACGCTTCCCTATGCCAGTGCTTTCCTAGTCACAAGCATAACTTTGTTAGTCCTCAATGGGTTTAGAATCTTTAACATTACAAGGTGAATACTAAGTGCAAATGAGAATCAAGAGAAAAGGCAAAGCATCCAGGTACCTCCAATGCAAATACAGTTAGCTGAGTTCATGGTCCATATCAGGAATGATGGTCCAAAGGTCTCTGCCCTCCGGCCCCCCTCCCCACCCCAGCCACATTATGCCAAGGTAAAGTAAGCCCCTTCCTTCTTTCATTTCTGATCAGAGTCCCATTCACCTTTTCAAAAGCTATCTCCCAGAGATGTCAGACAAAAATAAAAATTTTCTCTTCCAGGTGTGGTACTCTACACTAATGATATTTCTTGTTCAGCAACCAATCAGGAAGATTCAATCCATTGATGAGTCATAAAGAACTGGAATCAGACAGAGTATGACCTTAGGGGAAGGGAGAGACTGTTACATTAAAAAAAGTGAAAAAGAGAACATTAATGATTTGAGTGTGCAATTTAAAAAAACCCTAAAAAAAACAACAAATTTATCTCAAAACAATCATAAGAGAAAACTTTTTTTTTTTTTTTTGCAAGGCAAATGGGGTTAAGTGGCTTGCCCAAGGCCACACAGCTAGGTAATTATTAAGTGTCTGAGACCAGATTTGAACCCAGGTAATCCTGACTCCAGGGCTGGTGCTTTATCCACTGCGCCACCTAGCTGCCCCCAAGAGAAAACATTTAAATATAAAGTGGGATAAGCTAAAGTAAAAATGAACAGTAATTTAAGTAAAACAAAAAAGCTGTCTTTAAAGGAGTAACAAGGTTAATAAATTGTAGTTTGATTTTCAAAAATTGATTTAAAAATTAGAAAGTAAACTCAAGCAAATAAAATGCAAAATGAGAAAGGAATAATTTATAATAAATGGAAAGGAAATAAAGAAAATAATCAGAAACTATCCCAAATTACATGACAATACAAATTAAAATCTAAATTAAATAGACATTTACAAAATTATAAAATGCCCAAATTAAAATTATAGGAAAAAGATAAACTAAACAACATAATCCTGGAATGTAAAATTGAGTCAGCCTTAAATAAATTCTGGTAAAGAATCCAAGTCTAGACAGATGTATGAATGATATTTCTATCAAACATTTAAAGAACAAAATTCTCTGCTAGAAGTAAAGCATACATTATAGTTTTTTCTATGAGACAATTATGATTGTTATTCCCACACCAGGAAGGATAGAGTAAAGAAAGAGAATTATAGAAAAATATCAGAAATAATCATTGATTCCATGATATCAATAAAATACCAGAAAAGTGATTACATATTTTAAAAATATTTTTAAAAATCAATATGACTAAGTTGGATTTATAAAAATAAAAGAATGCTTCGGCATAAGAAAACAATAAATTTTAATAATATCAGGAGTAGGAACAACAGCAATAAAAAGCACATGATTAGATCAGTAAGTGGAGAAAAAGTGATTGATAAGTTACATTACTAATAGTTAAATAAATAGAATTGAAAGAATATCATATATATAAAAGAATATCATATATAAAAAGAATATCATATATAATAACAAGAAGAATATAAATGAAAACATTACTTTGAGCAATGGAAAAATCACTGAAGATCCTAGAGAAAAATAAAATACTTCCTTTCTCATAACAGAGAGATGGGGTACTAATAGGTCAGAAAATGTATCTTCTGTCAGATACAATTTCTGTATTTACTGTTTTTAAAAAATTCTTCTTTGTCACAAAGGAAGACTAAATCAGGAAGAGAAGTGGAAAATAACTATTATGTAAATAGAAAGGGCATCAAAAAAGTAATTGTTTTTAAGAAAAGGAAGATAAAATGAGGCACTCATGTTAAAAACAAAAACATTGACTTCCTGCCAAGATCTGAATAAGAGGTAAGCTGCCTAGTTTTCAAATACCTACTCAAACAAAGCCTCGAAGTTCACACCAGACTGGATAATGATCAAGAAATATAATGAAAAATAACAGCAAGTTACTTCTCCAACCAAGAAACATACAAAAAGTCATCTGGACTCTTCTCTTTTCTCTCCCTTTTCCAAAAGCACATGATAAAACCCAGGAGAAGTCAGAAAGCCCTAAGGAGGGGAACTCAGCTGTGCTACCTAGAACAGTGCAGTTATGCTTTGGATACTGCTAGTCCAAGCTAGTAGAACCTCAAATATTCTGGAGAGACGAACACCAAGAAGTGGAGAATAGTACAAGAATCCTAGGGTCCCAGTTCCCCCACCAAGGAAGATTGATCATTTCATCTCAAAGTGCAGTAGAAGTGGAACCTGAGAGAGACATAAATCTCTAATTTAGGCATTAGAGTTGGAGAAATAAATTTAAAAAAGGAAAAAATTAGTCAGTGCAAAAAATTAATGCAAGGCAATTTACAGATGAGATCAAAGCAATTCATAGCCGTATGAAAAAATGCTCTAAATCATTAATTATTAGAGAAATGCAAATTAAAGCTTCTCTGAGGTACCACCTCACAACTCTCAGATTGGCCAATATGACCAGAAAGGATAATGATCATTGTTGGAAGGGATGTGGGAAATCTGGGACACTATTACACTCTTGGTGGAGCTGTGAACTCATCCAACCCTTCTGGAGAGCTATTTGGAACTATGCCCAAAGGGCAACAAAAATGTGCATACCCTTTGATGCAGCAATACCACTCCTGGGACTATACCCTGAAGAGATGATGAAAAAGGGTAAAAAACATCACTTGTACAAAAGTATTTATAGCAGCCCTGTTTGTGGTGGCAAAGAATTGGAAATCCAGTAAATGTCCTTCAATTGGGGAATGGCTTAGCAAACTGTGGTATATGTATGTCATGGAACACTATTGTTCTATTAGAAACCAGGAGGGATGGGATTTCAGGGAAGCCTGCAGGGATTTGCATGAGCTGATGCTGAGTGAGATGAGCAGAACCAGAAAAACACTGTACACCCTAACAGCAACATGGGGGTGATGTTCCACCTTGAAGGACTTGCTCATTCCATCAGTGCAACAATTGGGAACAAGTTTGGGCTGTCTGCAAAGGAGAGTACCATCTGTATCCAGATAAGGAGCTGTTGAGTTCGAACAAAGTTCAAGGACTATTCCCTTTAATTTAGAGAAAACCAGATATCTTATTGTCTGATCTTGTTACCTCTTAGACTTCTCTCTTCTCAAAGGATATGATTTCTCTCTCATCACACCCAATTTAGATCAAGGTACAACATGGAAACAAAGTAAAGACTGACAGATTGCTTTCCTTGGGGGGGAGGGAAGTAAGATTGGGAGGTAAATTGTAAAACTCAAATAATATCTTTAATAAAAATTAATTAAAAATTATTGCAAGCTATGTAGCAACTACAAGCAAAGATTCAAAGGAAGAAAAAGTCTCCACTGTCCACCCCTCCATTTCTCATCCTGCTCTTTGCTCTCAGTAATCAATGAAAGTAGCCCAAGTTTGATAGTCAAAAAGGTTTTTTTTAGATTTTTTTTTTGCAAGGCTATGGGGTTAAGTGGCTTGCCCAATGCCACACAGCTAGGTAATTAGTAAGTGTCTGAGGCCAGATTTGAACTCAGGTACTCCTGACTCCAGGGCTGGTGCTCTATCCATTGCACCACCTAAGTCAAAAAGTTTAATAATAATAATTTAAATAGCCTCATTTTCCTCATCTGTAAAATGTGAGGATCAGACTAGATGGTCTCTGAGGTCCCTTCAAGATCTAGGTTTAAGATTCTATGCAACACCTCTACAAGAAAATTTTCAAAGAAATAAAAGAAGACCTAAATAAATGAAGAGAGATTCAATATTTATTACTAGGTCATACAAATGTAACAAAGATGACATTATATAGATAAATTTCTATATTCACAATCAGATTACCTAGATGATACATTATAGAATCAGTCATAATAAAAACAAATTTCACACAGAATAAGAAAAGTTCCAAAACCTTTAATAAAATAATGGGGATTTACCTCTAGTAAAATGATTGATGTTAGTGGCTCACAAACTGCGTGGTAAAGCAATAATTATTTTATTTTATACGCTGCTGTTATTGCATAATCCTTAGTTAGTAATGTGTTACAGTCTATTCATATCATATATTCTTGCCACATATCTCACTTTTGTCTTCTGGCCGTTATCACTAGTATAATTTTGGTATTTGAAATAAGGACTTTTGTTTCAGGGAAAAGCTTTTGATCATTAAAAAACACCTATGTGATTTCCCAAAAACAATCTGAGTAGAGGTCACATTGAATAAATCCAAACCAAAAAAGGAAGGTGGATTATGTTGAGAAGACAGTAGAGATCACTTAATTTTAATGATAACAAAAGATGGATTTTCAAGGTATGTGAAACCAAAAAGTTTATAAAATTTAATATCATGAAAAAAGTGAACAAGAGGCTATTAAGTACTGTCAACCCAAAAACCTACTTTCCCACCTTTAGACAATCTTTTAAAAGAATAATCTATATCTTCATAAAAGATATTCTTACTGAAGTTGTAAGAAGGAAATGAATGAGCTTTTGCAAACAATATTTATTAGACAGTAGATCTTAGCCTTACATTCATACAATTTTATTATAACATTTATGTAGTCATTTAAGAATTACAAATTGCTTTGTTGCTATTATGCCCATATTATAGAGAAGAAAACTGAGTCTGACTGAGTTTCAATGATTTGCCCAATGTTACACAACTAGAAAGTGTTTGAGATGGAATTCAATCTCTGGTCTTCTTGACCATAAGTCTAGTAATCTATCCAGTTTTCCATATGGCTGTCTTAGATAATAAATGAGTGAGAAATGTATAGAATTCAAGATCCATTTTGATTTTGTTTATTGGTTATTTTTAAAAAACATCTCCTTCAACAAGGTATGCACTATGCATTTCAAGGTCATTTAATATTCCTTTAAAAATGAAACTAGCTTTATTCTATGACTCTGTGGTTATTATTACTGAAATTCTAAACTAAATTTTCTGATTCATAACCTTCAAAAGTAGGTAAAAGTGTAGAAAACAGGATTAAAATTAGAAATTTAAGATAATTTTGTTCAACACTAATTTTACAGTTGAGGAAACTGAGGCAATTTGAAAGTATAATAAATGAGAAGTTCTTGAAGAATTGCAAACTAAAAACAAACACGAAAGATCCCCCCAACTATTTTATAAGAGAAACACAAATCAAAACAACACTGAGGGGTTCACTTTTCACCCAATAAAATAGCAAAGTTAACAAAAAATGGAAATAGCCATTTTAAGAGAAGTTCCAGAAAGACAAATATAGTAATGCACTATCAGTGTAGTTGTGAATTGTTCTAACCATTCTGGAAAGCACTAAGTTAAAAAAAAGTCATTAAAATTTAACCTAGAGATCTTATTACTGAGTATAGTTTGAAAGAGATCACAGACTGAAAACAAGATCCCTTATATACTCAGATATTTGTAGCAGCACTTTTTTGTGGTACCAAAGAACCAAAAACAAAGTAGATGTTCCTCAATTATAGAATAACTATACAAATGTTGGTACTTGAATATAATGGAATTCTTCTGTTCTAAAAATGAATATGAAGTAAAGGATGACTTATGAATTGAGGATGTAGAATTAAATGAATCAGTAAAACAATGCATACAATATTAATACAAAAATTTTTAAAAATGAAATTCAGTGTGAAATTATATTGACTAAGTCTGCCTCTGAACAAAAGATGAGAAAATGTTTCTCCTTTATAGAGAATAGACAACATTACATGAAATGACATACTTGGTGGATGAGCTGGTTAGTTTTACTGAAGAACTATCTTTCCCCCTCTTTTTTACTTTTATTAGCTTACTAAGTAGGAAAGAAGGGAAGGATATCTTTTAAAATATGGTGATATAAAGACAAGATAACCAAAATTTAAAACAAAAATAAGAAATAAAAAGATTAAAAATGGGACTTAAACCCAGGTCCTCTGACTCTGATTCTAACATTCCTTTAATTATACCAAACATTTCTCTTTGAATTAATTATTGACAAATTTTGTTTTGACACAACAAATATCACAGATCTCTCTGAGCAATTTTATTTATCCTAACCTCTCCTTACACTGGGAGGTCTGAGACTCCCAAAGAGAAATTACTATGACTCAAAATGCCTCATGGTTCCAAAGGTAACCTTCTTGTGGACGGCGAAGGGGAGAGTATACACTTCTACTTTTTAAAATTGTAGCCCCTGGGGGCAGCTAGGTGGCGCAGTGGATAGAGCACTGGCCTTGGAGTCAGGAGTCCCTGAGTTCAAATGTGATCTCAGACACTCAATAATTACCTAGCTGTGTGGCCTTGGGGAAGCCACTTAACCCCATTGCCTTGCAAAAAAAAAAAAAAAAACTAAACTAAAAGAAAACATTGTAGCCCCTGAGTTGACACCAGAATGCTTCAAATTCATAGAAAATTTATCATCAGGACACCATTAATTCTCTTTTTTTTTTTGGTGGGGCAATGGAGTTAAATGAATTGCCTAAGGTTACACATCTAATATCAAGTATCTGAGGTTAGATTTTAACTCAGGTTCTTCTGACTCCAGGGCCAGTGCTCTATCCACTTTGCTACCTAGCTGCTCCTGATACCATTAACTTTTTAAATTGATATTTTATTTTATGTTTCCAATTATATGTAATGAAAGTTTTTCTACATTCATTCACATGCATATGCAGATTTTTAAGTTACATCATTTCCTCCCACTTTCCCTTTTCACCCCCCTCCCCTCAGGGGTGAACAGTCAGGTGACTATTGTACATACATATTTTGTGTTAAACACACTGAAAATTTAACTATCAACTTCTGTAGTCAGCACATTCCTGATCATACACTCCCCTCAAAATACCCAATGTCTGTAGGGGAGACTATATACATACTTATAAGTATAGAACTCTCTCTCTCTCTCTCTCTCTGTATATATATATATATATATATATATATATATATATATATATACACACACACACATATATATATATAGTGAATAGGGAAGCACAAGAGCAGTAAAAATCTGTGTATTCAGGAAAGCTCACAACTTTGAATTGCGGGACCTGCATCCCTTTAGGAAAAATCTGCACCACAAAAAGCTATTTCTTCACTAGCTTCTCCCTGTCTGGTCCCAACCATTCTCCTATTAGGCATTTCCTTTTACCTTCTACTCTCAAACTGATGAAGCATTGGCAAAGTTTTTTTTTAGCTAATATCTGTCTCTTAACAAAGTGTAAAAAAAAGATGTCATGCCATCTTATGGACTTAATTCAGAGAATTAAGGTTGACTTTGGGAAATATAGATTAAAGCCAGCCTGTTCTTTACTCAATAGAATTCTGCTTTATCAAGTTGAATCCTAATCTCTTCTCAAAGCATTATTTGTCCTTTGTTTTGAAGAGAACCTATGATATCACAAGGGAGATATCTTGACTTACTCATGAATTGGATTTAAGTGAGCAGCCTCATTCTTTCTTCCAGAGTCAGTAAAGTCCAGAGGCAAGACAAAAGTCAATGTAGTATATGACCGTGGCATCTTCCATGTCTGAGCAACCTTTAAGAATTCTGCAATGCCTACTTCAGCTGCCTTCATGGTTGTTGAAACAAATTGTTCTCATCCATCTATTGTGCAAGTGGAAGTCTTCACGTGCTTGAAGTAATCCTCCAACTATTCAGGTCTGTGGTGTATCAAGTTGCTCTCAACCTGGTTCAGTCTGTCTAGAAGGTTTTACTAGGGTGTGGTTACTGTGTGTCCTATAACTTCTTAGAGTCAGAGGTGAGACTTGGGTTATGGTTGGACAGCAAAGGTGGATGCTAGTCTTCCATGATCACCTCCTACACCCCATAGTTCTTTTTTTTTTAGGTTTTTGCAAGGCACTGGGGTTAAGTGGCTTGCCCAAGGCCACACAGCTAGGTAGTTATTAAGTGTCTGAGGTCGGATTTGAACTCAGGTCCTCCTGACTCCAGGGCTGGTGTTCTA
The DNA here is from genome assembly GCF_037893015.1 of Macrotis lagotis. Lineage (NCBI taxonomy): Eukaryota > Metazoa > Chordata > Mammalia > Peramelemorphia > Peramelidae > Macrotis > Macrotis lagotis. The sequence continues at coordinate 68,498,487 of NC_133665.1, forward strand.
TCCACTGCGCAACCTAGCCACCCCACTACCCCATAGTTCTTAAAGCAGATATGAAGCCTTTATGCCCCCTCTACTTTTCCTCAATCTAGTGAGAGCAATAGATAACAATTAAGCACTTTCTAGAATTTTCCAGGCTCTCAAACTATAGCTGGTACTGGAGTACAATAAATTCAATTAGCAGCTCTTTTCCAATAAGTTTTCCAGAAATTTCTCCAACCGTTCCACCTCCCCCAAGGGCAGTCATCAATGCAATATATCTCATTCTGTCTTCAGGTTCCCAGCATAAGAGCTCAAACCTTACTGCTGGCTTCTTCATACAAGAGTACTACTTCATAGTGTTTTTTTTCACTATTCTCAAAACCTCAAATCAGAGCCTCAGGGTAGTCAGTGACTCGTCTTTTCCTTATGAGGTTAAAAACTCACAAAAAATCTACCTTTTAAAAAATCAGATTTGAATTTAATAAAAGTCCTTATTTAATCTTCCCATCATCTTCAGTTATTTTATTTGCAATCTTGTCAGTTTTAAACTCTAGAAATCTAAAAAACATGCAAATGATCTAATAAATTACAATGCTCTGATGCTGCAGTTATTTCTTTACTCATTCTCTGAATAATTTGCTTCTCCATATTTTATTTGTAAAACTTCATGAGTGAAATGTAAAGACTATCAGATTGCCTTCTGTTGGGGGAGGGGGAAGGGAAGGGAGGGAGAAAATTATAAAATTCAAAACCTTACAAAAATGATTGGTAGAAACTACTATTGTATATATAATTGGAAAACAAATAAAACAACAAAAACTCTTCACAAGTGGACTTTCTCAATTTTTCAAATGTAATCTTTTTTGGATGTTTTGGCAACTAAATTGTTCATATGGTTATATCTTATGTGTATATAGCTCCTTAAATGTGGCAAAGCAGTTAGATGATACAGTAGATAGAAAACTAGGAAGATCTGAGTTCAAATCCAGTCTCAGATGCTTACTAACTGTGTGACAGTGGACAAGTCTCTCAACCTCAGTTTCTACATCAGAAAAATAGGAATATATATACACACAATAAATACCACTGTAGGGTTTTTCATCAAAATGTATGTCAATCACCCAAGCAACCAATAAGCATTTATTTAGAACATGTCATGATGTAGAGACTGCTGGGATTACGATGACAGAAATGAAATTATTGCTGTCTTTCAAGATTTTATAATCTTTCTAGAGAAGAAAATACATAAAAATGAATATATACAAAATAGCTCATCTAATTTTGGGGAGGGAGGCACATGGAGCTGTTGGATGGGGATCAGAAAAAGCTTCGGATGGAAAGTAGTATTTGCTTGAGCTAAGTCTGTAGGGAAACCAAGGCCACTTAAATGTACAAGTGAAAACAGTGAATTGCAGGCATTGAGGACAGTCAACAGCTAGAGATGGAAGAAAACATCCACACTTATGGGATCACAGATCTAATGACCTATGGATGTTAAGATGAAGGTAGTAATGACATGACATTCTTATTAGATCACATCAAAATACATGATTAGCATGAATAATGAATCTTCTGAAGAGGTTGCATTATTCAAGTTTACACTGCATATTTCAATTGGACTGGAACCAATGATCATATTTTGCATAGTTATTATTTCAAATAGTGTCAATTAGAATATATATGACCTCTTCAGGGAATTCATTATTTGTACTAACCTAGTTATTCATTTTTTAAAAGGGTCTGAAGCAGCAAAGGAAGGATGAATTCTTTAAGCTGATGTTTACTAAATAAATATATAATAGGGTGCAGTCAATACAGGATAGAAGGTAATGAGCCAGAAATGATTCATAATGTCATTTGGAAAGTGGGAATAGTTGAAACAGATAATCTTTTTTTTTTCTGAGAAATGAAACAGAAAAAGAGCCAAGCTGTGTAACTCAAAAGCCAAGTTCATTTTCTATAAAGACTGAATTCTTTCCTTCCCCTCAGTTTTTTGGATAATTGAAACAACAAAAATGCTTATTTTGAATTGAGTGTGTGGTTTCCATAGAATTCCACAGAATTGCAAAAGGCTATTAGTTATACTATAAGCTAGAAGCTTGTAATTCTTTTCCAAGCACACCCACCACTGCCTTTTCTTTTCTATGTTGATGTGTAGGCGCCAGTAAGATATATATTTGGTGGGTTTCTCAGATGACATTTGAGGTGCTGCATACACCATTTGTGTCCCTACTTTCTACAAGTCTATAGGAAACAAGGTGTCATACTAATTAATTAACTGAACAGTAACAGAGATGTTCTTTATACCTGTCTGCAAATAGCTCAACCTTGACAAGTTTGAGTAAGGAGGTTTTGAATTTTAAGACCTGATATAAAATATATTCCAAAATTACTAATTGCTCTAGAATTCTTTACTTTGGGTAAATTCCCTTTTCATTCACAAGTAATAATAAAGTTTTTGTAACATGGGATTCAAATATATTTGCACAAGACTTTCCTCATTAAGTAGAAAGAATGATTTCTCAACATTCCATGATTTCAAGAGAGGGGGAGTTGGTGAGATCTTGGGAGAGAAGCATTGTTTCTCTGTCTTCAGAGAAGACATACAGAGTTCCAGGTTCTCTTCAGGAAGAGACCTCTTAGAAATCTGCTTTCCATAAAGGAATCAAAATCTTCCTTGAAGAGGAATGGGAAAGTCTCCAAAGAAATTTATTCATGCTCCCTACAAGCCACATTTAGACAAACCATGTGGATATATGTATAATTTAGAAATCAACTCATTTCTTCTAATACACAAGTGAATGAAAGCAACCCTTTCTCAACCCCACAGCTTGTAAGGCAAGCTTGCATTTTATACTTATTTGAGATCAATGTGACTGTTGTCAAGAAAAATTACTAAGGAGAAGCTAAGAAGCTTCTAGAATTTCTGGAAAACTGGACAATAACAATAAATAGGGAACAGCACATATGTCTTACATTATTATTATACAGTCAATCCAACTAGTCATCACACAGATTTTACCATCCGAGACAAAATTGACAGAAAAATGTTTTACAGCAAGATACTGAAATGGGGTTCTCCTGCACCTGTTCTCACTTTTACAAAATGGTGAAAGGATTAGGGAGAAAGAGTTATGTGCAAAGAATCCCCTTGCAGGAGTAAGGGGTCATTATCAACTAGAGACAAGGATCCTTTGGGTTAAGAGAATTTGTCATTTGTCTATCTCAGCAAATGATATGGTTTCCAAAAATCTACTGTTTTCATCTTATCTCTGGTCTTGACTTGCCTGAATAGTGTTGACTTTCATTAGATAACTTGTATCTCTATGTAGATATAGGCCCCAGCTCTTGCTAGTTCTGCCTCCATCCTCAAACATCATAGGTAAAGGTTCTAGCAATTACTACAATGGGGGGTCATGCCATAAGTATCAATCTAAACGTAATGGCTACCCATTCCTTGTGGTCAGCATGGTGCATTTTTGGTGCATGATTCAACATCTCCCTCCCATCCTCCCCATATCAACTATCTCATTTTTGCACTTTAAAGCTTGGGACTGGAAGTCTCTTCAAAGACAAAGAAAGGGAAATTGGGGGTCTGGGTTTTTTCACTTCTCCATTGTCTTAGATCTCATTGATATATTTCTGCCAAGAAATTTTAGGAGGGGTATATTTACCTGCTATCCTTGACAGAAAATGTTATTGTTGTTCATCCTTCATTCTCAAAGAGGATCAATGATATCAGGAGGATGTCTTGCAAGTGAATTGTATTTAAATGAGACAGATCTGTGCAACATCAATTTCACTCTCTCTTTCAGAGTTATTTGGAGTCCAACAGCAAGATATAGCTCAGCACAAGCAGTCCCTTCCAGTCTCTAGGAGTTCTTGGAAAAAAAAGACTTATATGGAGTAATCAAAGTAGCTCTCCCTTTTACCCTCTCTTACTATTATTCCAGGATCCTCATTATCCAAGGTAACAAGAGACCAGATGTTCATGGTTTTGATGAGTGGTTGCATGGCATATTAGAAAGACCCATTGCAGTTAAAAGACTTCATTTCAGATCTGACTTTGGAACTTACTTTCTATAATAAGGACCAGGAATTTTCTTGACAATGATCTCAAAGGAGAAGATGCATTCCAAAATAAGGAAATGAACCAATTTGAGAAGATTCATCTGACAATTCTTCTATCTCATTAAGATAAAGCTATCATTATAATCAAAAGATAATGAAGTATAACTTTAAAGATGATATTTAAAAATTACATAATTTGGGGTGGCTAGGTGGCACAGTGGATAGAGCGCCAGCCCTGGAGTCAGGAGTACCTGAGTTCAAGTCTGACCTCAGACACTTAATAATTACCTAGCTGTGTGGCCTTGGGCAAGCCACTTAACCCCATTTGCCTTGCAAAAACAAAAACAAAACCTAAAAAAAAAGTTACATAATTTAACCCTATTAGATTGAACTACTGATAAAAATTGCCAAATTCTGAACTTTGTGTGTAAAAATAAAGATATTATGATTTGCAAAACTTTTGCTATTAGAAAAAATAAACAATCTCCATAATGAAACCCAACAGCAAAAACAATCATCTTTTCATTTATTTTGACTAAGACAGTGCTAATTTTACTATTTTTCAATACAAGTTGATAGAACTTTTTTTTTAATTAACTTAACAGAAGAGCAAAATGGCTATTGTCCAATTTTGTTTTGGAAAACTGTTGCAGTTAACAGTTGCCAATCAGTAGCATCAATGCTGTATTATTTGTTTGGATTTTTAGTTTATATAAAGGAAGTAAACTATTATATACTCTATCTGGAAAAAAAGAAAAAAGAAAACCAGCTTTGGATGGAGTTCAACTTTTCAAACCATCAATCAATTGATAAGCACTTATTATGTCAATATGTGCCACATACTGGTGCTACAGGTACAAATACAAAATCAAGACCATTCCTGCCTTCAAGGATCTCACATTCTATTAGGAAAATAAAACATGATCACAGGTAAATGAATACAACATATATGAAATAATTGCTGTTGAGTGCATCACCATCCTCCCAGGCTCTCAACTTAGGTGGCATCTTGTCATTCTCAGTATCTCTCACTTCTTATATAGATTCTGTTGCCAAGATCTGACAATTCCACCTTTACAGCTTCTCTTGAATAAACCTCCTTCTCTCCTTTGATAACTGCTACCATCCTGATGAAAGCTCTTATCATATAACTCCTGGACTATTACAACAACCCAATGGTTAGCCTACCTGTCACACGTCTCTCCCTTCTCCCTGCTCCAACAGCCTTGTCTCTCATACCTGCAATGCTCTCCCTCCTTATTTTCTCCTTCTGGCTTCCCCAACTTCCTTCAAATCTATAGGAGACCTTTCCTAATCCCTCTTAATTCTAATGCTTTCACTGTAAATTATTTCCCATTTATTCTGAACATAATTTTTTGAACATAGTTATTTATTTATTTATTGTTGCCCCTTTTAGGGAGACAGCCCCTTTAGGGAGTGAGTTCCACAAAGAGAAAAACCATCTTTTTCCTTTCTTTGTAGCCCTCATACTTATAGAGCCTGTTACAGAATATGTATTTAATAAATCTTTACTGACTGTTGATTAAAAAAGATTTCCTCCTTTTTTATCATTTATTTTCTAATTTTTCATTTCATTTCATTTCCTTTATTTAATTTCTAATCTTTTACTTAATCTTAATTTTCTACCTCATTTTTTCCAGCTATTCTAGTTTATTTTTTAACCATTTATTTTTCTTCAAGGTTTTGCTTGTAGATGTTTTATGCCTAATCTCTTTGGGGTTTGAGCCTTGCATGAAATACAGTGACTTTGACAAGAAGAGTATTTCGATTGTCTAAAGAAACAGTTGTGATTTGTAGTTCCTGTACAAAAATAAGATAATTTTGGTACTCAATTTACTGGAATGATTCAAATCCCAGCAAATAGCAAGAAGGGAGTTTTAGCTAATCCCCTTGAAAAGTCATTGCCTAATTGGAGGGGGGTGGTGTAGGAGGGTGGGCTGTTCATTTTGATCAAGACAGCAGCAGAGACAACCAAGAAATTAAAACAATAAAGAGGGGAGAACAATTCAAGTACAGAAGACTGGAGGAGCAAAAACATGTAAATTAGAGTGTGAGTCTTGTATTCGAGAAGACATCATTTTGTAAAAGCATGGGGAGAAGAAACCTAAATATTGATGGAAAAATAAAAAGATTCCAGACACTGAAGGCTCCTAAATGACAAAGAAGTTTGAATTTTATTCATGGTTAAAGAGTTCGATTTTCCCCTATAGGACACTTGACTATTCTGTTTCATCATCTAAGATTGCATTCATAATCTTGACCAGTAGGGATATAACTATGATACTGGGGTCCTCTGAAAATTTTTGTAGAGAGCTTCATTCACATTAATAATATCCAAGTGATAGTTTTTCATGATTTGCTTTCCATTCTCCAGCTGGGAAGTCAATGCAACATGTAAAAGTAAATACCCTACTTAAAAAAAAAAACCTAGTTAGACTAATACAAAGCCTCATATGAATTAATAACCTATAATGGGGCACTGGAGCTACTAGGTGGTACAGTGGAAAGAATGCTTGACTTAGAGTCAGAAAGATTCAGTTTCCTGAGTTCAAATCTGACCTCATTCTCTTATTAACTGTGTGATCTTGGACAAATCACAGAAATGTCAGAAAGTCCCAAGGTGATCAGAAAGCTCCAAGGTAAGGACCTTGGAACTGAGGGAAGCAATATTGCCAGAGTGGTATGACATTTCTGAGTTTTTCTCAAGGGATCCCTGCACTCTCAATACCTTCAAACACAGAATTTTTCATGCTATATGTGGTGCAGCTGGTGATGCTGTGGTTATGTTGTAGGAGAAATATTAGTCTAGCCTTTCCTGTTATATTAAGGAACTATTATCTGTATTTGACACTTTCTGTAGGTGTTGAGTTCCTTTACTGGACATCATATATTGAATCCCTTTTCCATTCTCTTATGTTGAGTCCCTTTTCTGGACTCCTTCAATCTTCCCCAGGCAAGTGTTGAAGGGGTGGGAGACAAGGGATATATACCTATATACCAAGGTCTCCAAGGTCTCTGTTTATTTACCAAAATACAAGTGCTTAAATATCCTTCCCAGTCTCTAATCCACTCCCACTCCCTCCTGAGGCACTCAGTAAAATAAGACTTTGGTGCTCAAGGACACCAGGTGATGATAGTTTACAGTGCTCCCACACACAACAGTTCTTAACATGTAGGCTTCTAACTCCCTCCCCATTTTTGAATTTAATACTCTTCTCAAATGTAAATTACAACCTACCTTTCCCCCTTCCCCTCCTTTACCTATCTCTGCCTGACTCCCATCATGCATGTCCAGGTGAGTCACACCTTGACCCCTCTCTGCTGACTCCTTCCTGCAAAGGAGGTAGGTTAGCTTCGCTTGAAGGGTTCTGCCCACTCCCTTCTCCAGGCTGGATCCATGTAAAACCAGCTCCATGTGGCTGCTTCTATGTTATTCTCTAATGTCAGTTCTGACTCTAAAATCCTAGAACTGTGTCCTAGGTAACTTAATAGATAAAGAAATTATTTGAATTTCTCTCTTCTTGTTGTTCTTGTTCTTGTTTTTTTCTTGATATTGTTCTTGCTTTATTCTCATTATCTTTAATATTATTATTATTATTACTTTCAACTATGTTTTTTCTCAATTACATGTAATTTTGTTAATATTTGTTTTTTAAAGTTTTGAATTCCAGATTCTCTTCCTTTCTTCCTTTCCTCCATACTCCTTGAGCAGACAAGTAATTTGATATAAATTATATATGTGAAGTCATGCAAAAAACATTTCCATATTTGCAAAAGAAAATAGGCAAAAAAACTCCAAGAAAAACAACAAAAGCAAAAAAGTATACTTTGATCTTCATTCAGACTCTATCAGTTCTTCCTCTGGGAAGTAGTTAGCATTTTGTATCATAAGTCTTTCAAAATTGACTCAGAATAACTAAGTCATTCACAGTTGATCTGTTACTATGTACAGTATTCTTCTGGTTCTGTTCATTCCACTTTGTATCAGTTCAAAAGTCTTTCCAGGTTTTTCTGAAACTCTCCTGCTTATCATTTCTTATAGAATAATAGTATTCTATTACAATAATATACCACCACTTGTACACTCAATCCTCTATTGAGGGGCAACCTGTCAATTTTCAATTCTTTGCCACCACAGGCATAGAACTGCTATAATATCTTCATACATATAGGTACCTTTCCTTTTCCTTTGATCTCTTTAGGGTACAGAATTATTGGAGGCATTTTGGGGTTTCCTTCCTTTGCCTCCAGTTTCCTGCTTTCCTTTTGCAATGGTTTTGCTTGTGCCAAAACTTTTTAATTTAATGTAATTAAAGCTATCCATTTTGCATCCTGGAATACTTTCTATTTCTTATTTTTTTTTTTAGGTTTTTGCAAAGCAAATGGGGTTAAGTGGCTTGCCCAAGGCCACACAGCTAGGTGATTATTAAGTGTCTGAGACCGGATTTGAACCCAGGTACTCCTGACTCCAAGGCCAGTGCTTTATCCACTACGCCATATAGCCACCCCTATTTCTTATTTTTCTATAAATTCTTCCCTTATCCATAGATCTGACAGGGAAAATTTTCCATGCTCCCCTAATTTGCTTATGATATCATCCTTTATATCTCAATCATGTACCGGCTTTGACCTTATCTTCATTTAGGGTTTCAGATGTTGGTTCAAATCTAGTTTTCCTGAATTGCTCTCCAGTTTTTCTAGCAATTTTTGTCAAATAGTGAGTTTTTGTCCCAAAAGCTTGGATCTTTGGATTTATTAAATACTGGATTACTATGATCATTTACTACTATGTATTGTTATCTATTCTATTTCACTGATCCATTACTTTCTTTCTTAAGCAGCACTAAATTGTTATGGTGTTTAACTTTTTGTAATACAGATTGAGATCTAGTACTCTTAGGCCATCTTTCTTCACATTGTATTTTCATTGATTTCCTTGATATTACCATGATATTTTGTTGTTTCAAATTTTATCATTTTTTCTAGCTTTATAAAATATATTTTGTAGTTTGATTGGTATGACACTGAATAAGTAATTTAATTTAGGTAGAATTGTCAGTTCTTTGCTACCACAGGCATAGATCTACTATAAATATTTTTGTACAGATTGGTACTTTTCCTTTTCCCTTGATCTCTTTAGGGTACAGAACTATTAGAAGCATTTCTGGGTTAAAGGGTATGCATAGTTTTATTGTCCTTTGGGCATAATTCCAAATTGCTCTCTCAAATGGTTGGATCAATTTACAATTCCACCATTAATTCCTACCCCATAAGCAATTTAATATTTCTCCAATTGTTTAGATTTGACTTAGTGCGAAGTGTTTTGTAATTGTATTCATATAGTTCCTGGGATTGTCTTGGTAGGTAGGTTCCCAAGTATTTTATATTGTCTACAATTATTTTACCCTTTCTTTGTAAGTGACAGTTAACAATTCTATTCAAAAGCAGACATTTTTAAGAATTTGTGTCTGGGTTGGAAAAGGTTATCTAAGGGGAAATTATTTTGCAAGAATAGTTCTAAAATGATTTAGTAATGAAAGGTGACTCAATAAAGGAAGTTCCTTGTGGTTTTTCTAGTCATATCAAGAAAAAAACAGGTGACAAGGCCACTATCAGGCCCGCAGTTCCCTAACTGAAAGCTTTCATAGGTGACTACATTGTTTTTAATAAAGAAAAACTTACATTTAAAACAACATCCTTAGCAAAATCTAAAAAAAAAATGTTTCTTCAAGCTCTAAAAACAAAAGCAAAGGATGGAGTTAAAGATTAGATTGACTAAATGACTGACTAAGTTTAGTTGGCTAGATTTATATTGAAAAGACATTCAAAGTCCCAGGAAAGAGAAAAACTGCCTCTGAAGAGGTAGCAAAGATGACTTCAAATGGAGCTGGAATCATAGTCTCATAGAACTGGAGTTGCAAGGGACCTTTTTTTTAAATTTATTTTTATTAAAGATATTATTTGAGTTTTACAACCCCCCAAATCTTGCTTCCCTCCCCCCACCCCACCCCCACAGAAAGCACTCTGTCAGTCTTTACTTCATTTCCATGTTGTACCTTGATCCAAATTGGGTGTGATGAGAGAGAAATCATATCCTTATAGAAGAGGAGTCTAAGAGGTAACAAGATCAGACAATAAGATATCTGTTTTTTTCTAAATTAAAGGGAATAGTCCTTGCACTTGTGGAAGGGATCTTAAAGGCCTACTGTCACCCCTTGGTTTTACAGAGAAAGCTAAATCTAAGAAAGGTTAAGTAACAAGCCTAATGTCACGTGGTAGTAAACATGACAGGATTCAAAAAGTCCACTAGCTCCTAAACTATTACTCCTTCTCTTCTGATGCTCTCATTATTGTCACTGCTGTTTTTAGAATTGATTTTTAAGCCACTGAGGGCCTGTTTGTTTTCTCTTTGAAGTTAATTTCTACCTCTCTCCTAAAGGAATAGAATTAAAGATTTAGTGTATTGGAAATTTCAGTTTAAATTTTAATTTTAGTAGGAGGTGATCAATAACCAGGTAAGGTTTTTGTAATAGTCCTAATTTATTTTATCTCATTGCCCAGAAGAGTAACAAGCATTGTCAACCAAGGACATAGCCTATCTTTCAGTTAAAAAACTGATAAAATAATTCTTTTCATGTGTATTTGTGGGATGTGTGTCTATATACATGTGCACATTGTGTTTTTGTTGGGAATCTATTGTGTCAAAATAACATGTATTTAATTTAAAAAAATCATGACTCTTGGCATTTCATATTCTTCTTATATCCTAAAGAGGATTGTCCCATTGAAAACATGTGTAGTTGCCTCCTTTTGAAAAAAAAAACCCATGAATTATAGATTTAATGCTTGTTCTTTTGACTTCTGAGTCTTCAATAAATATGTATGAATGGAAATAAGATGTATTAGGCATTGTTGTTGAGACTGTTCTATGGTTTGAATTAGTAAAAATAATCTCTATCGTTCAAAGACTTTTTCAACTTTATTCCAACTTTGGTCTTTGAATTCCTTGAAAACACTGCTAATATAGGCTCTATGAACCCTCTCGGGATTGAGATCCCAGAAATTGCTAATTGCTAAAATATATTTCTGATAATCATCTGTCAAATTCAAATCATTAACAACATTATAATGATCATAGAATGAATCATTTCTATTATGTCATGTCTTCACTATTTTGATAGAACAGAACCAAAATTTTATCAGTGTGACAACAACCACCTGTGCAGGTTCCAACTCCTACTTGTTTTCTTCACTTTAAAATTGTTGCTTGTCTTCTCGTAAATCCTCCATAGAGAATTCACCTAAAGAGCTAGAGACATTCCACTTATTCTTTTCATATCTTTAGGAATGTTATCACCAGAATAGGAAATTGAAGCTTTGCTTCAGAGCAATAAAATTTATGGGACATTAACAACAATTACTTGCCTTAAGCAGCAAAGTGTCTATCAAAAATAATTAAAATGGGCGGCTAATAGAAGACTTTGGTAATTGCACCTCCATGCTCTGATTATGTTTCTACTTTTCTCCCAAATCAATCTCCCTAGCAATATTCCTGTCTTCATCCATGGGGATTAGATGTATCAGTATCTCCACCTCTCTTCCAGGGGTAGATATTCTGGTTTCTTTCACTAATATCTCCCTCATCCCATTTGACCATAAAAAAAGTAGATTTGAGGGTCTATTAAGAGCAAATCTCCTGCTTGCAAAAGACTGAGTTTTCCCTTGGTAGTGAAATTACTGGTAAGGGCTTTGCCTGAGGGGAACAAAATTTCTTTTGCATAGGCTATCTCTCATTTTCACTGGAACCAATCTCCTTTACCAAAGATAGCCTTAAACATTAAATTTTCTTTAAAGTAGCTCTATCCTTGCTGAATATTTTATTTTACTTTTATTTTTAATTAATCAATTTTTCAAATTGCATGTAAAGGTAATTTAAACATTAATTTTTGTAAAATTTCCTCCCTCCCACCCTTCCCTCCCCACACCCTAAGATAGCAAGTAATCCAATATAGGTTATACATGTACAAACATATTACACATATTTCCATATTACTCATGCTGTGAAAGAAAAACTTGGTGAATATTTTAGAGGTCACCTGGGCTCCAGCTTATACATTTGCAGAAAATTCCCCTCATTAACTGGGGTAGCTAGGAAGTGCAGTGGATAGAATGCCAGTCTTGGAGTACTTCTTAAATTCAAATTTATCCTCAGACACTTAATAGCTCTATGACTTAACCCTGTTTGCTTGGTTTCCTCATCTGTAAATTGACCTGAAGAAGTAAAAGACAAATAATTCCAGTATCTCTGCCTAGAAAACCCCAATTGGAGTCACAAAGAGTTGAACATAACTGAAAAGAAAGTTCAACTCTTTATTACTAGAGGGAATAATTCCACGCCTGCATGAGTTGTCTAGAACTTAGGAGAGAAATTTATTTTTCTGACTACTGGCTTCAGAAGAAGATACATTTGATTCCAAGTTCTCTTTGGAGAAGTCTTTGGTAGGAGAGGAAGATTCTAAGAAGCCAACATATAAAGGAAGAAGTCAACAAATAAAGAAGTCAGCACTTTGAGTATGCCCATATTTCCAGTTTACCATACTAGATATTTAAGGAAATATTCTCTCTCTCTCTCTCTCTCTCTCTCTCTCTCTCTCTCTCTCTCTCTCTCTCTCTCTCTCTTTCTCATCTCACTCTTAGTTCTGTGTATTTTGTGGTAAATTCTAATCTGTATAGGTTCTTGGACTTCTATTTGTTATTGGATTATATAAATTGACTTATTCACTATTCTATATTTGTGATGGTTTTTGTGTAACTGGAATTTGGTGGGAAGGGAGTCAAGCCTTCAGATTTTTGTTGGACACTTCTTCCTTACTAAAGGAAAGGAAAAAGAAAACCCAGTAAAACTTATTTGAAACCAAAAATTTAGTTTACATAGACTACTATTATTTAGAGGGGGCAGATAGATATAATTCTGTTCTCATACAATCTCTCTGAGGAAAATAGGCCAACCACTTGGCTCCAATCTCCTTTTCCCCCTCTAGGCAGAAATCAAAGTCTCCCTGGGAGAGGACTAATTAAGATTCCAGAAATACTTCTACCCATGAACTGCATTTAACAGATCCAGGTGGACATATACATAGCTTACAATGGCAACATACACTTTTATAGCTCAGTATTTTTTCCATTGTTAATGCTTTTTTTGCAATATGGATTCCACTGTGATTATGGAATAAACAAAAGGGCATGCAAGTAATTATTTAACAATTAACTCTTTGGGGAAAAAAAGATACCTGATATATTTTAAGATTAATCTGAATTTTTAACATTTTCTCCAACACTTTCTTAAGTCTAGACAATCAACAAAACAATGAATCAGACCCAGAAATGTCGTGTTTGCAGATTTCTAAGGTAAAAATATTCACTTGAAGTTTTACAATTAGCCTCATAAACCAGTTCAAGCTGATTCTAGCACACCTTTGGTGACTTGTACTTGTGTAGTTCAACAGAAACTTTGAAACTCCTCTCAGCTTCATGCTTTGATAGGCAGAGTAGGAAATGTTATCTTTATGATTTCAAAGCTTTCAAAATTCCATTTGTTGAACATTTTTAAAAAAATCTGTTTCTTGCCTCCAGGAGCAAGGGGACACTAGAGTATATATAACATGTACAAAAATAAGTAATGATGTGAGGTAGAAGTGATGGGGACAAAGGAGAGACCAAGATATTTGTTTAAGAAAGGAAACTTTGAGGAGGGAAAAATCATTTTTAGTCGGGTCAACTAAAAGGAAGTGATGCTGAATTAAACTTTATAGGAAGAAATGAATTCTGAAAGGCAGGATGAGCTCCTTCCAAAACATTCTTTTAAGATTATTCAAAAGTGTGGTGGTAAGTGATGGCATGTTAAGGGCAGGGAACAGCTCATAGTTTAGTTTGGCTGGAATTTGGAATGCACAAGGAAATATGAAATAAGGTTGAAAATGTAAGTACTGCCACAATTCTCTTGATAGCATCAAAATCAGGAAAGGGATACAGTAATACAGTTGATCTTGCCAAATTTCTTTAAATAAGGGACTCATTGTGCTCCCTTTGATTATGCCTTCTTCTATTATAGGGGATGTTATCAATCTCAGAATTCTGATTGTAAAATAAAATTCTCTAGGTATTCAAAATTTTGGGTCGACTATCTAAATGTAAAAGACTGCTGTCAGAAATTCATTATAGTTTTTCCTCAAAAATTATGGTATGTAATTTTTCCCTAATTAAATCCTTTTTGTCTTCATCAGATGCTTTCAGGTCTTTAAAAACTTAATATTTGTGCTTATTTTGCACAAAACAGGAAGGCCTAATTTGCCTTCTATTTTTACTTAGAAAAAAATGGACCTTAACTAGATGACGCAGTAGATAGAGCACTGATAGAAGATATGAATTCAAATTTGAACACAGACACTTATTAACTTGTGACTCCAGATAAGTCATTTAACTCTTTATCCCTTAGTTTCTCCATTTGTATTATAGGGATAAAAATATTATCTACCAGGATTTTTGTGAGCATCAAAAGAACTTTGTAAATCTTAAAGGTTTTAAATGTTAGCTATTATTATTTTAAAAAATACTAATTGTTTTAGTTGCCTTTAATTTAGTGATAAATCTAATCTTTTATTAACATCTTGGATAGAATAGAAAATAATATAAAATACTTCACTTCAGCCATTGAAAATAAAAAAAATCCTCAAGGAAATAACTCAAAATCTGAGCACAATATATAAATCCCAACTGAATGAGTCACATGTTAATTTATTTTTATAAGAAGGAGTAAGTCAACAAAAAATTATTGGATAATATTGACAAATTCAAGGGGCATATTTTAAATTATAATAGAATAGAGGTCTATGAACTTTTTTTTAGCTCTTTGATTCTGGGCAAGTTAGTTTAGTTAAATTCTTAGCAAACATTTAGGGAGTGCCTATCCTCCAGATACTTTCAATTTACTTCCTCAATTGCAAAACAAGAATTGAAATATTGAATCTATGGGAGAATTTTGAATTAAATGTTGAATTAATTGTTAAATATTTGCAAAAAGAATACTTTATAAGCTCTTAGTGTATTAAAAGAACCAGTGGATGGAGACATCTACTGCTTAGCTATTTATAAATGAACTTTATCTACAGGAGAGAACACTGCAATAAATATGCAGGGTAAATTTCTCTCTGGAATAAAAGAGTCACTCAGAATGAACTAGCCATTGTATATTTTTATACAGTCAGAATTAGTCTCTTAAGTAAGGCTTCTAAATTAAATGTAAAGAAATCAGAATAACTGAGTCAATCCAAACTGAAAGCACTCTTAAGTGGTACAAATACATTGTCCCAACTTTGAAGGAGTAACTTCATAGTTGGTCTACCTAGACTTGGTGATTAATTAGTGTATTTGATAATAATCTAACTCTGGAAAGCCACTATTTCATCCATCAGAAGATCTATAGTGACATCATGGTATGGTGGAAGAGTACTGGATTCAGGGTCAAAGGATCATTGTTTGATTCCTGACTCTATTACTCATTACCTGTGCCATATTAGGCAAGTCACATAGCCTCTGTGTCTCAGTTTCCTCATCTATAAGATGAAGAGATTTGGAATGAATAATCTCTAAGGTCTCTTCCTGCCCTGAATCCTATAACCATTATAGTAGTTCCAGTTTTAATTTCACTTGTTCAATAATATAATGGGAGCTATTGTTTCTCTTCCTGCCTGTTTCTTTCCTTCTTCCTTGAGCTTCCTTCTGTCCTAGATTTCCTTTATATTTATATACATATACATCAGTACATATATATGTATATTTGAACTTCAGATAACACTGCTATCCACTTTCCTAATCCTTTTTACCAGAAAGATTCAGGCCCTGGGAAGTATCCTCCCCCTAAACACTGGTTGCTATTTATGTACTCTATCCAACATTAGAAGGAGGTATGGGAGAGTTGCCAAGCTCTTCATCGTTCTCAAAGGGTGGGCAACCATTTACTTGCTAGTTTCACTTCTCTCAGTCAGTGGTGCTGTGTAATTCTTAGTTTAGGGAATGTGACTAACAGAGATTTACCCAATCAAAATAGCTCTGAACCTCCATCTTGCTGGGAAACTTCCTCCTTTAATCTGCTTTATTTCACAGAGTTCTATTCACACATTCAAACCAAAATGGCACTCTGCTCTCTTCCTCCTCCTCAAATTGCATGCACACATACACATACAAACACATACTCACAAAGATATACTTCACAAGATACATTTTTACATGGAATCAATAAAATAAAATAAATTAATGAAGAATATAATAACATAGTAAAAGATCTATTACAAATCTACTATGAATCCATAGCTTTTCCCAGTCTTAGGCAGGCTTGAACTAGTTTAGAGTCATAATTCCAATTCCAGAAGTTTTGTCAAAGATCAAGGGGTAGGTTGAACTAACACACTATATAATTATATTATGTTTATAGCCACACGATGATGGACTATTTATTTCCATTTAATTAAGAATGGAAAATCACCAAAAAGGAAAGTATAACATACATCTGGTCAATACAGCAAAGATCTTTGCTTTTTTTCCTGGCATTTTTTGGATTGAGCCACACTAAAACACAAGAATTTCTTTATATTTTAGCATATGTCCTCCCTCTCTTCTCCCTTTTGGAGCATGCCATTTCTGCTCATTCACCAACCCAATATGCTGCTCTACCACCCAATCACTCAGTCACCATCTCTTGTGGCTAAATAGATATTTTCTATAGACTGATGTTCTCTGCCTGCTTTTGGCTATGTATGATTGAGTTGAGTCCTATTTGTTGCTGAGACAAAATTCCAAGGATATACCAAAGAGATGACCCATCCCTTAAAGCTCCCCTTCTTTTATAGCTATGAAGCATAAAGATTCATTATAACCATGTCTGGGACAGTAACATGGGAGAAGGATGAAAGTTCTCTGTTCTCAAAAATATGTGAGCCTATGTCTTAGCAAGGCAAGCTTGTGTTTTGGATAGAGCCACATTTTCTTTGGTTATATTTCCCCCCTCAAGTAGGGGACTGATTTACCCAATTCACCTTGAGGTGGATGAATCCAGGTGACCTTGTGCATTTCAAAAGATTATCAGGTCTTGGAAGACCACTGTACATCAGGGTAGTCATTTGTAAGAACTCAAATGGTGGTGGTGGCAGAAACAGGAATGGGCTGATGCCAAACAAAGAGGCAGAGGCAGAGAGAGGTGTACCACTGGAATAGAATATCATGCTTAGATAATGCTTAATTTTTGAACAAACTGTGCTCAGTAAAGGTGAAATGCAAAATGACTAATTAGTAACATTACCAAAAACTGTTTATGTTTCAATGAGGTTTAAATATAAGCCTATCAACTGATTATTCAAGTTGTCATAAGTAACTGAATTTTGTTCTAATTATTCTGAATTTAGTTTTTTAAAATTTTTTATGCTTAGTATTACATATTATGAGTAGGAATAAAATTGATCCCATCCCATATCCAGTTGGGAATCTTTTTTTAAAACAAAATTGATCCCTTTCTGAGAAATTCTTTAAGACTATCTAGATTAAAGCCAAAAATTGAATTATTCTAGAGCTGTGTGTGTGTGTGTGTGTGTGTGTGTATGTGTGAGAGAGAGAGAGAGAGAGAGAGAGAGAGAGAGAGAGAGAGAGAGAGAGCAATAAACGTAAGACCTGGAAAATCTACTTCCAAAATCGAG
This sequence comes from Macrotis lagotis, assembly GCF_037893015.1. Taxonomy (NCBI): domain Eukaryota; kingdom Metazoa; phylum Chordata; class Mammalia; order Peramelemorphia; family Peramelidae; genus Macrotis; species Macrotis lagotis. The sequence goes on from NC_133665.1 coordinate 68,516,303, forward strand.
AAGTCAAATTTCTCTAGCAATGAATCTGTTTCAAAATCATAGGATCATAGATCTAGAACTAGAAAGAACTTCAGAATATATCTAATCCAATTTCTTCATTTTATCCATGAAGAAACCAAAGTTCAGAAATAATTCAGTGACTTATCTGAAGTCATACAGGTGCTTTAAAAGGAATTTGAACCTAGTTCTTGTGACTCCAGATGTTCTTCCGACTCCTTCTTTAAGTCCTTCTTATGTTAAATAATTTCCCATCTAATTAATCTACAAGCATTTATTAAGCTCCTATTAAACTCTGCTAGTTTGCTGATTATAAAGACAAAATGAAAAATACTTTGTGCCTATAATAATGGAGTTTGTATTTTACTGGAAGAACAAATATCAACAGATGAGTATTTTAGTTTTTGTTTAGTTTATCTAACTCTTTATGACCCCATTTGTTTGTCTTGGTAAAGATATTGGAGTAGTTTGACATTTCCTTCTCCAGCTCATGGGGTTAAGTGACTTGCCAAGGGTCACATAGCTAGATAATGTCTGAGATCAGAGTTGAACTCAGAAAAATGTATCTTCCTGATTTCAGGTCTCGTGCTCTATCTACTGTGCCACCTAGCTAATTTATTTGTTTATTTTTTGGGTTGGTTTTTTTTTTTTTTGCAAGGCAAATGGGGTTAAACGGCTTGCCCAAGGCCACACAGCTAGGTAATTATTAAATGTCTGAGACTGGATATGAACCCAGGTACTTCTGACTCCAGGGCGGGTGCTTTATCCATTGCGCCACCTAGTCACTCCTGCCACCTAGCTAATTTAAGTTTAATTTTTTTTGGACTAAGCCAAAGTGGCCATTCTTGGCCTCCTTGCCTCATCTCTCTCTTACCTCATCTTAATCACTGAATGGGCTTTGTCACAGTCAAACTCTTACCTGGGAAAGACCTTAGCTTTAAAAGACCAAGGTCTCCCATTGCATCCCATGACCAGCTCCAGTTGTTCTGATCCATATCTAGCCACTGCATCCAGATGACTGGAGGAAAAAGTGAAGCTGGTGACTTTGCACAGCACCCCTTACTTAAATCCAATTCAATTGCATGTCATGCTATAACCTCCCTGATATAATGGTCCTCTTCTAGAGCAAGGGATAAACATCAAATTTATACATAAAAATTAAAGTCCAAGGAGTGCACAAACAACTTGGTGGATCAAAAAAAGACTTTCTGAATCATGATAGAAAATATAGGAGTGCTTGACTCTTTGTTAGGGATGCCATGAGGGGTCTCAGAATTATTCACTTCACTCTTGCCTCCATGAACTTTTTAGACTTCACTCCAGGCCATGAGCCTTGCTTCTCTCCAACTGTTCCTACCCCCACCATCACCCCCATTTCAGCTTCTCCTGTATATGTGGTCATTTCTTTATTAGAATGTAGGTGCCTTGAGGATAGTAGCTGTCTTGTTTACTTGTCTGTGTATCTATCCATCTAACAAAAATGTATTTGTTTGCAAATTTATTGCAAATAAATCAAAAGGGCTTTAAAACGAAAGAGAAAGGAAAGGAAGAAAACTGCTTTTGTATGGCAACCAGTCTAGATATCACAGATGATAGTTAAAATGAAGAAATATCTACTAATGTAGGCAGAAATTCATAAAAGATAAATAAAAGGAGCCAGTATAGCTCTTATCAGATAGCTCAGATAGCTATATTCAAATGTCAAAGTTAGATAGCATGCCAGATAAACTAGGTTCACAAAGGTATTATGGAGACTTGGTAGACTGAAACTAATGACAAGAATTTGAGTCTGGAGGGTTTTAGCTTACTTAAAAGAAATGTATTAAATAAAAGGGTGAAGAGAATAGCACCGTATATTTAGAAGCAATTTTTGCTTGAAGAAATTCAGGAACCAAAATGGGGAAACATTTGGGAGATAATGAGGAAGGGAGAAACAGAAGTGTGATGACTTCAACAGACCACCTGGACAGAAGATCATTGGTTGGTTGATTGGTTGGTTCTTGTCCTTTGTTGATGAAGAAGACCAAAAAAGACATGACTATGTTAGAGACAAGTTATTTATGTATCTGATGGTGGCTGGTCAGACCAATACAAACTTGGAATGCTCAACCACAGGTCAGGCACATATAGTCCATGTGAACCTGGGGTGGGTACTCTAAACTTACGTATATCACATTTCCTTTGAGCTGCTTCAAATCTGCCTTGAACAGAAGATCACAGTACTGGATTATGATGAAGGGCCTTCAATTATCTACACATGAGCTTCCTCTTTCTGCTAAAAACAGAGCAGCTATTGTTTTCTTGATTTGGCTTAAGGGTTTTTCACCTTCAAAAGGTGAAGGAACTCACAAAGCAAAATTCTATTCTGGATTTCATTCTTACCAACAGGAAGGAATTGACTACTGGCTGCTATGTAAATGAAAGGAATTTTCAATCTGCTGTGACGGATTTTTTTTTTGGTTGAAGTATTTAAAGAAAATATAACTTCCTACAGGGCATCTAGGTGGCACAGTGGCCAGATCTGGAGTCAGGAAGACTAATCTATCTGATTATGGCTTCAAATTTGGCCTCAGACAATTACTAGCTGAGCAAGTCACTTAACCATGGTTGCCTCATTTCCTCTCTTATAAAATGAGTTAGAGAAGAAAATGGTAAACCACTCCATTATCTTTATCAAGAAAACCCCAAACAGGATCACAAAGAATCAGATATAACTGAAATAACTGAACAACAGTAACAAAAACTTCCCATGAATATGTAGCTGGGAAAGGGAGCAATATTTCAATAGGAAATAATCTATTAGTATTATTATAAAATGTAGGTTTAACTTCATGAACCCCATGAAAGGACTCAGGGATCACCAAGAGTCCATGGACAACATTTTGAGAACCACTAGGTTAATATGGTCCTATGTGTTGCAAAAGTAAATTTAAAAGGATAAAAAAGGAAGGATTTTGGTTCCCCTAGATTAAAATTCGGTAGGAAAAGTCAGTCCAGGAAGAATGAGAATTCTCAGTAATGAAATTCTTAAGACACAGAGGGAAACAATTCTGATGGTGAGGAAAAATAGGACTTACCTGAAAAGACATATGGCAGCACATACTCACCAACCATATTAGATTTTTGAAAGTTATATATACTGAAAATGGAACTAAGATCAGGTAATAGAAGACAAATACAAAAATGTGGCATTGTATGAAGGATAATGTCAGGAAGGCTAAAAATGATAATGAGTTAAAATTGGTAAAGGCAACTAAGGACCACAAAATCATTTGTGGTTTTTTTTTTAAATCTATCTTGTGGAAAAGGGGAAGAACAAAGAAAGGATAGGCTATAGGATATAACTTAAAGGATAGGATAGGATATAACTTAAAAAAGGTAGACTTAGAGCTCCTGAGACTTGTATTTTTAGCTATACACTGTTTTTATTGGTGACCTGGATAAAGATTTAATTTAATTTAATTTAATCTCATCCAATTGCAAATGACACAAAGCTCAAAAGGATAATCAACTTAGTGAATGAGAGAAACAAGATCTAAAAATCAACCTGATAGTCTAGAGTTAGAAGTGAGGAACTTTTTTTTCTGTCAAGTGTCATTTGGATATTTACAACATCAAGGCTATACAAAATTATCAACTTAAAAGTTAGCTTGCTAATATTTGCTCAAACATGTAATTAGCTCACTCCTAATGTGATGTTAACTGGTATTGATGATGTTGCTATTCACAACTGCTTTTCCAGGTTTGTATTGGTCTGTCTGGAGTACAGTCAACTCTGCAATGGCAAATTTTGAAAAGAACTGCCCTCAGCAGTTATATTATTCTGAACACAGTTGTATTTTTCGGTGCATTTCTACTTAAAGTGGGAAATTCATCACTGTCTTTGCAATGTTTATAGAATTCAAGCAGTAGGAGGTTGTTGTTACTCAGCTTTCAACTCATTGTTTTATAGCTGAAAGATTTCTAGTTGTAGGTTATTGGGCACCTCAGCTGGTTCCACATTGAACGGTGAAGAAGATACTCAATTCCATTTGTTTATTTTTCTCATCCTTGAATCTTTTATTAAATGCCTTAATTGGTTTTGCACTTTCACCAACATATTCAAATGTTATAGAAGGCTTTTGTCCTTCCAGAGTGGGGAAATGCACTGTTATTCCTTTCAAGTTGTACTTTCCATCTTATTAATTTAGCTTCAAAAGATTTCACATTTGAAAACAGGATGCTTAGAAGCTTGTTGAGGCCCTGCAGCTTGATGTTCAGCTCTGAGAGGTATTTGGTAATGTCCACCATGAACGACGGATCTCACGGTCACTTGCTATTAATGAGTTCCCTGACAGGTTTTCCCTTCATCTCCATGCACTATTTATCTTCATCACATAGTTTGTAAAATTTCATGAGCATGTTCCCATGACTCAACTCCCATACTTCACAGTAATAAACAAGATCACCATACTCAGTCACAATCATTTAGTAATTCCTTAAACTGGTGGCTATTAAACCCTCGGCTTTTGATAAAATTTGTACAAAAAACTACTCTTGACATCACATTGTTGAACTACAACGATTGTGCATAGAGACTTTCTTGGTGTATCAGGCAGTATTTTATAATTAAATTACTTGGATCAAATGAGACAATTCAGTTCTTTCTGGACAGATGCAATCAGTCCTTTTTTATGAGTCAATTCTGGCTAGAGCTCCATCTGTAGTAAAGTCACTTAACTTTTCAAATGGTAACATGCTATTTCTTTGATAAAACAAGTCTCTCTAACAAGTCCTCACCTCTTGTAGAGTCATGCCTGGCTTCCACTGACAGCAATTCCTTTCATGTTTGACTACTCTGTAGTTATCTTATGAATGGAAATGGCCAGGTGGTCAGTATTTGTTATGTCAATTGTCTTGTCACAGCCAGAGAGAAAATAGGCAAATTGGAATCTGCAGAATCCTTCAGTGTTTTTTTTAATATTTTTGCTATGTCAGTAATTTGATCTCAGACAGTTCTCCAAAACAAACTGACAGTCTGAAACAATTTTACTTTTGTTTGGTGCTAACAATTCTGCAGTATCCATCATGCACTCTCCCACAAACTCTCCTACTACATGAGGCTTCAGCTTCTTTGCCATTAGCTCACTCACTATATAATTCATCTGAATAATGTTGTCTCTCTCACAAGGTCTAGTGAAAGGAACTTCAGCTTGTTGTGATTCCAATCTTCCCTGAAGTGCTTTGATTTTATCCTGATGCATTTGACCTCCCAAATCACTGAGTTCAGCATGTTTTGACGTGTAATGGTGCTCTGTATTGGTTTTTTCATTACTGCTAACACATCACCACAAACTAGGCATACAGGTTTGCCTTTGACTTCAGCAAAAAATAATCATTTGTCCTCATTTGTCCATTTCTCTTGGAAATATAAATATTTTGTATCAACTTTTCTTTGTAGTCATCTTTTGAAGGATATCACATCACTTAAGTTTTAATAACTTATTGTATGTGTGTGTGTGTGTGTGTGTGTGTGTGTGTGTGTGTACAATTATTTTGTCTAATCCAGCTTCTTGGATTTGGGATATATTCAGCATTCATATCTTAGCTCTAGAGGTCTTTTCTAGGTATTGTAATTTCCTTAATCTTCATTTGAGATTCAGTTTTTGTGAGGATTGTTGATCGTGGAAATGTAGATAAAGGTTGCTTTGGAGTTATCATCTATCAACAAAGAAGCAGACAACATCATCATCATCAGTCACTGGAGGCAAGATCATCAATATCACAAAGAATCATCTTATCAAATCTTGTCTCATCATCACCAGTTCACCATAGTTCTGCTGCAGTGTGTAGTAGCCTTTTGCAATGTATATACTTCTAGTTGCCTGGCACTGACTGTTCTCTGACTCATTGAAATACAGCCACAATTGTGTCCGATCTATCCTGTAATGGATATTCCTTGCTTGTACCTCAATTATTATTATTATTCTCTCAATATAAATTTAGGTTATCATGAAAAAAACTCCAAGATTTATTGAATTTCGAGACTTGCCTTCACTTGCCTTGGCTGACCCAGACTAAATGATTTTGAGCCTTATATGGCCCATCATTCCCCACTCCTGGTCTGGAGCATTAAGCTGAATTTAGCATGATATTGAATAGGAAAAAATGCAAAGTCTTGAACACGTAGAAAAAAATCAAGAAATATATTCTGGTGGAGACATGGAAAGACAGTAGTTATTCTGAAAAAAATATCTAGGCATTTTAGTAGAACCTTAAGTCAGGAAGACTTATCCTAATGAGTTCAAATCTTACCTCAGATACTTACTAGATGTGTAATCCTGGGCTTAACCTTGCTTGCCACAGTTTCTTATATGCAAAATGAACTGGAGAAGGAAATGGAAAACCATTCCAGTATCTTTGCCAAGAAAATTCCCAAAATTAGGTTATAAAGAGTTAGACACAATTGAAAAATAACATAACAGCAAAAAGAAGAAGCTCAGAATGAATCATCAATGTGATGTGGCTGATGATTTCTCAGGCTGCTCTTACCTTCAGAGGCCTCATTTACAAGAAGAGGAAGATGATAATGCCACTACCTTCTGCCCTTGTTGCAATTCATCTGAAGTTTTCTTTGGTTCAGGGTACCATCATTTAAGGGCAATGACAAGTTGAAGAGGTGGGCAACCAGGATGGAGTCTATTTCCCAGGAGTACAATATGTAGGAACTGGGCATATTTAACCTGAAGAAAAGAAGATTCAGGGAGAACACGATAACTGCCTTCAAGTATTTGAAGGGTTAATATGGAGAAGGGACATATTCAGGCCTTAATGGAAGGATCCAGAGAAATGGGTGGCAATCACAAGGATACCAGTTTAGGCTTGATATCAGAAAAAGCTGCCTAACATTCAGAGTTTTTCCAAAATGGAATGAATGACTTCCCTCAAGAGGTGGAGAGCTCTCTCTCCTTGAAGGTCTTCAGGCAGAGACTGCACAGACAGTTGTTAGGTTTGTAGATATCTCTTCCAACTGTCACAATCTGTGATTTTTCTTTTCCTTCTGTTTTCTCTGTCAAAGAGGATGTCATTTGGACTGGAAAAGATAGAACAAAAATACCCAATAGGCATTGGATACCCATAATAATAAAATAGTAAGGAAGCACCTACTTGTCCTTGAATAATTCAAGTAACTTGCCCTAGAATAAATAATTCAGTCAGTCAACTAGTATTTATTCATTGTTACTGTGTGCTAGGAATTATACTATATGTTATAAGATGGGTCAGATGACTATATCCTAGAGTGCTAAAAAAAAGGTAGATATGAAGACTGATTGAGTGTTAATGATTCTTGAAAGAACATGGAGATAAAAGGAAGTATCATATTACTGGAGAAGGGATTTCCAAAGAAGGGAAAAGAATGTAATTCAGTGAATTTGTCTTTAATTCCTGGTCAGATTTTAGAACATATTATGATTAGTGAATGATTAGTGAATATCTAGGGAAGAAAGTGACAATCACAAAAATTCAGAATAAGGGCAATTCATGTCACATTATGCTAATTATCTTTTTGACAGGGTTATTAAACTAGTAGCTTAGGAGAATTCTGTAAATACAATATGGCTTATCTAGGTTTTAGGAAAACATTCAATAAGCTGTCTCATTCTATTCTTGTGGGGGATATAGAAAGACATAGGCTAGATAATAGATGTGTTTGGAGATAGTTGAATGTCAGGTCTCAAAGACTTATAGCTAATGTAACACAAACAGATGCAAAATAAAGTGATCAAAACGATGACAGTATTATACAAAGTGACAACAGTGCTGTAAGATGAAGAACTCTGAATGACTTAGATATTCTCAGTAATACAATGATACAAGACAATTCCAAAGGAGTCATGAAGCATGCTATCCACATCCAGAGAAAGAACTGATCCTATGTGAATATAGAATCAAACATGCTATTTTTCACTTTATTTCTTTTCCTTCCTTCCTTCCTTCCTTCCTTCCTTCCTTCCTTCCTTCCTTCCTTCCTTCCTTTCCTTCCTCCTTTTCACATGCATAACCTATATCAGATTGCTTACCATCTCAGGGAGAAAGAAAGGGTCAGAAGGAGGAAGAGATAGAATTCAGAACTGAGAACTTTAAAAAATGAAACAGTTAAATATATAATTGGGGGAAAAATAATTTTAAAAAATACTTAATATAAAGTCGGAAGGAAGTCTCCAGGGAAATGACCCAGTGATTTTCACTTGGCACTGTGCAGTATAACTCTTTCATTATAGACTTATTCTAAAGCATTTATAGCCTCCTAATCAAATTTGCAGAGCAGAGGAAGTTGGATATGACAGTTAAGATGCCAGGTGACAGTGTCAAGATCTAAAAAATAATTTGGACAAACTAGAAAATTGGGATATATCTAATAAAATGAAATTTAACATAAAAATATGAAATCTTAAATTTGAGATCAAAACTATGCAAGATGGGGAAAGTATGACTAGATAGCACTTTGTCAGAAAAAGATTGAAGTAGTGGTAGTATGGATTTTAATGAACAATAAGTGCAATATGAGTTAATAGTATGACATGTTAGCCAAAAAAGCATATGAACTATTGGGCTGCATTAAGAGAGGCATAACTTCCAGGAATAAGGTAGTGATAGACTAATGTATTTTGCCCTGGTCATACCATATTTTTAAAAAAATCTTAATAATTTTTTTCCAATTACATGTAAAGATAGTTTTTGACATTCATTTTTGTCAAATTTTTAATTCCAAATTTTGTTCCCATCTCTGCCTTCTTTCCCCCTTCCCCAAGATAGCAAGTAATTTTATATAGGTTATACATGCACAATCATGTTAAACATATTTCCATATCAGTTATGTTAAAAGGAAGAATCAGATCAAAAGGGGGAAAAAGTACTGGAAAGAAAAAAAAGCAAATTTTAAAAGGAGAAAAAAGTAAGTCATACTATATCTTAAATTTTGTCTTTAGTTCTTGGCAACACAGTTTAAAGAAGGACATTGTTTAACTGTAAACTGAAGCTGGTTTAGAGGAGGGTCACCATAAGGATACATTCATTTAATTAATCCAAGAAGCTTTCATTAAATGCCTAATATATAAAGCATTGAGATTTACAAAGATAAAAGAAATCTGCACACATGATATATATATATATATATATATATATATATGTATATATATATATATAGACACATCTGTGTCTCTCTCTATATAATGTGTGTTACAAACTGTGTGTATACATATATATATATATGTATAGGTACATATAATGTGTGTATAAGGATAGAGATAGAGATAGGGATAGGAACTGATCCTATATAAATCTGAAATCACAAAGTAAATTTTGGAAGTGGGTGATAGAGCATAAACACAAGGAGAAACAGAAAAGGCCTTGGCATTTGAGCTGAACCATGAAGAAAGCCAGGGGTTCCAAGAGGTAGAGATGAATAGGATGAGCATTCCAGGAATAGAAGTCAGCTTGTGCTTAAAAAATCTAGAGATGCCTAAGTTGGATAAGACTCAGAGAGGCCATGATAGATATCTTCAAGGACAAGTTGTTTTCAAGTATTTGAAAGATTGTCAGTTCCAAAGAATTAGATTTGCTCTACTTAGCCCCAGAGCTTAACTAGGAGCAATACTATGAGGTGTTGCAGTGTAAGCAATCAATATGCAAGGAAAATTTTCTAGCAATTAGAATTATTCAAAGGCTTAAAGGAACAAAGAAGTTCTCAGTTGCTACAGGTCTCCAAATAAAGGTGAATGGGTGTATTATTGGTGGTGTTGTCATAAATATATGAGTTCTTGAAAGTAAAACACTCATGATTAGCTCTGAAGGTAGAAAAGCTTAGAATTTTTATTTCACAAGCCTACAGAGTTCACAAGTTAAACTTTTTTTTCCTGGAGAGAAAATAAACTGCTTGAGGACAGGGGGAATAGCAAAATTCTATGTGAGAGTGCCTAGGGGAAAGAGAGAAAGGAAAATAGACATAAGAGTTGGCTGGGCTCAGACTCAAGTGAATCTCCAGTGCTCCACAGGGCAGGAGCACATGGTTCTCGAGAGAAAAAGTGGCTCCTGCAAACAAGAGAGTCAAGAAAGAGACTCCCAAAGAACTTGCTTAAATGTATTTCCATAGTGGGTTAGACAAAGTGGTGCTTGGGGAGTGGTTTAGCTCCTGACTCCAGGAATTCTCCAATATGTGTGCCACAGGGACGACCCTCCAAGGAGTGGCTAAAATAGTACTCAAGTCACAGGGTGATGTTCTACACACTATCTTTCCTCTCATGATGGGCATGACCTCCAAGTACAACATGGCCATTTCCTGTACCCTGCTTCATTATAGTGAAGATCATTTCAACTATGAATTGGTCCTAAATGCCATGAGATTCCTTTAGAATAAAATTTTGTGATTCTGCATGAAATTTTTATAAGAACTGAATCTCTGAGGAGGATTTATGGAAGGATACAACCAAGAATCACAGAAAATAAGAAGGTATAGATGACATGAGGTTTCTATCAAGGTATTAAAATGATTCTTTTATTTTATGGTGATTGTATTCTGTGTGGTTATTTAAAAAATCAGTTCATTCTAATACTTGAATATTATAAATTTTTAAGCATTATAAATTATTTTAAATTAAATAAATAGAATTATTCTATTTAGATCAGCCTAAAAAGCTGAATTTTTCAAATTAAATCCTTTGAGTGAAAAGAACATGGTAACTTTTTTTTAGGTATTTTTGCAAGGCAATGGTGTTAAGTGACTTGCCCAAGGCCATACAGCTAGGTAATTATTAAGTGTCTGAGGTCAGATTTGAACTCAGGTACTCCTGACTCCAGGGCTGGTGCTGTATCCACTGTGCCACCTAGAAGCCCCGGAACACAATAACTTTTGGCACGAATAATAAAATTATTTAATCTTACAATATGATCTTATAGTGTTTACTTTTGAGTAAAATAAAATCTTCATCAACTTCAATTAGTTTTAAGATGGGTTAACTCAGCAAGACTCCTTTTAAAATGAATTAACAGAAGAGAAATAATTTATAAGCATAAAACTGCAAACCCTCCTAGTTCTTCACTCATGTTTCTTCTAGTTAAGTAATTCTACTTATTAGTAATATTTATTTTAAACATTAGTGTCATTATTCTAATGAGAAATTTTATTACCTCTTGCTATCAATTCTCAGAATCCTTATAGAGTATGGAAAGAAATGAGTTTCCATGTTGATAGGAAAGTACATGATTCTGAGGGTTTTTTTTTTTTTTGCAAGGCAGTGGGGTTAAGTGACTGTCACACGTCTAGGTAATTATTAAGTGTCTGAGGTCAGATTTGAACTCAAGTCCTCCTGACTCCAGGGCTGGTGCTCTATCCACTTACACCACCTAGCCGCCCCTCAAGGTTTTAATATATTAGCCAGAAAGACTTATCTGAGGGGGACTTTCATAATTTCATGCTTGAGCTACAATATGTAATTCTGGCAACTTTAAAAAAAATACCTCTCACACAAAATAGAAAAGGAAAAAAAGCAAAGATCCAGTTCTTTTAAAACAGGAACTTAGTCAAAAGAGTCAGGAGAGACAGGGTTGGAAAAAGGAAATAAATTATTCTCAAGGTTTTACTTTCAAGTTTAGGTCAAGAAATCTAAAATATGATAGGAAATATTATTGATAATACTTTGTTTTACAGTAAATGAATATAAAATGTATTTGAATTACATTAACATTTTGTGTCATATAAATACAATGTATGTGATACAATGAAAAGAATGTGGAATTTGAAGTCAGAGATATGAATTCAAATCTTGATTCTTCTAGTCAATTATCATTTGATTTTTGGCCAAATCACAAAAACTCTCTGGGCCTCAGCTTCTTCATTTGTAAAATGAAGGGTTTGAGCCAGAACTAAAGCCCCCTGGAACAATACTCGATAATGATTTCAGTGCACTTTAGGATCATTATATTATAAAATTTCAATATATAAGATTGTAGTACAAATCTTCTGTGCTGTATGAAATGACAAACTGGTTGATTTTAGAAAATCTTGGAAAAACTTGCATGAAATACCAAATAGTGAAATAAGTAGCACCACGAGAATGTTGTATTTAGTAATAGCAATATTGTTTGAAGAATAATTGTGAATAACAAAATTATTCTGAGTATTACAAATACTCAAATCAATTATAAAAGGACCAAGAAAGATGCTATCTACTTCCAGAGAAAGAAGTGATAAATAGAAGAATGAATAGTATGATTTTATAAATATATATATATACATATTTATAAATTTGTATCAAACAAATGGAACAGAGGAGGAAGGGAGTTCAGAACTGAAAATGTAACAAATGATAAATAAAAAATTAAATTAAAAAAACTTATGTAGCATAATCAAAGCTGAGTTAAGTCTACTTTGGACATAGCATTGCTCTGGGTGTTGGACAAATAATATTTTACATTTATATAGTATTTTAGAACCCATTTTATAGACTATGGAATGATGCCAAAGCATTTCTAATCAAGATAGTAGAGTGAATAGGAGCAGAACAGCTAAATGTTCATATTTGTATTTCAGAAAATATAAAACAAAAGAGCACCAGTACAAATAATGATTAAGAAATGAAGAGGAAAAGCCTATAATAAATAGCTTTATCCAATCTCATTTGGCAAAAGGGAACCTCCCCAGAAGTCAGCAGGCACTAAGTAAAGGACCTAGTGGAAGAGCCAGAATGTGGTTATCAGAAGCCTGGTCTCCTACAGTCCCAGGGCACTCCAATTAGGAAATCCCAAGATGGTCAAGTATACATGAAATTGGAAGATCAGAATGTTTAATGATTGGAGAAATTACTTGGAATCATGAAGACCTAGGTTTAAACCTCAGACATTTACTAGTTGTATGACTCTGGGCACATCAGTTCACTTCTCTGAGAGATGATTTTAATAGAACCTACTTCCCAGTGTTCTGAAGATCAAATGAGCTAAAGCACACAAAGAATTCTACAAGTCTTAAAGTTACATAAATGTTAGCTATTGTTATCAGTAATTAGTTGTACCCTGTCAAAATATATTGAATTTAATTTTCCAGGATATTATTCAGTATTTCTCATGTCCAGACCTTTTTTATTCTTTTACTGAAGAAAGTATTCATGGTGTTAAGAGATTTGGATATTCTATATAGTCTATAGTAGATTTTGACTTTTCTTATTTATTATTCCTGAAGTATATTTTCCAATATACTTTTCTATGTCTACTTTTAAACTGAAGTCATGTATATGCTCATTTAAATGTGGAATGTCTTATAGAGCTCTTACAGAATTTCTCTATCTCTTATCCTCTACAACAAATGCCAGCTTCAATTATTTTCATGATCGTTTTTTTGCAGATATTTATTGTGAACACTACAATATAATCTGACCAAATGTCCCATGAAATGATGTTTCTGATTTTATTTAGACACATGATAAATGAACTCCATCAATTTTTTATATTATCTCTCCAAGGAGAAACTATGAGTCATCTTTCCATTTTGTTGCAGTTTCCTTTTGTTTTCTGGTGTCATTTGCAGGGGAAATGCTTGTACATTTTAGTTCCTTTAAACATAGTCTTCTAGTGGATTTCCTTTGACTGTATCTATTCTCATATTCCAAAGTCAAAAACTTCAGTTTTTTAACTGGCTTCAATTTGCTTTTCTTGCAAATAGATTATTAAATACCAAGAAGTACCATGCCTAATTCAATTATATATCTACAATGTGGAAAAACCCTTAAACCTAATTTCAGTTGGGGGGTTTTTCCCTACTTAAAAAATGTCATTTGTGATTCAGCAGTCATCATTAAGATGCTTGGCTTTTCATCAGCATATCAAAATCTGACTTTTGGATATCACCTTCTTTGCAGTTCTAACTTTTTAGCTCTTACCCTAGTGGCAATCTTTATAGGGGAAAAAGAACTATATTATGGCAGTTGCCTTGTGTTACCCAATCTAGGTAGCAAAGTGGACGGAGCACTTGCCTTGGAGAAGAAACTAGTTTGAATCAGGCCTCAGACACTTGACATTAACTAGCTGTGTGACCTTGGGCCAGCTACTTAACCCTGATTGCCTTGCATCCAGGGCCATCTCCAGTCATCCTAATTCATATCTGGTCACTAGATCCAGATGGTTCTAGAGGAGAAAGTGAGGCTGGTGACTTAGCATAGCACCCCCTCACTCAAATCCAATTCTCTTGCTTGTCATAGCATTGCTTCCCTGATGTCATGGTCTTTCTTGAGAATGAAGGACAAAAATTATTATTATTATTATTATTATTGTTATTATTATTATTATTATTAATCTCAGGATGGAAAATTATTTGGGCATGTGCTTTTTTTGGTTAGGTTTTTGCAAGGCAAATGGGGTTAAATGGCTTGCCCAAGGCCACACAACTATGTAATTATTAAGTGTCCAAGACTGGATTTGAACTCTGGTCCTCCTGACTCCAGGGCCGGTGCTTTATCCACTGTGCCACCTAGCTGCCCCGGCATTTGCTTTTTTAAAAAGTTTTTTTTTCTAAATTTGACACCAGAAAGAAGTAAGAATATTTCCATATAGAGTTACAGAAATATTATATGTGAAATTACAAATTTTTATTATAACTTTAAAATATTTATAACAAAATTTAACATATCACTTTCAAAACTGTCCTTTATATCTCTATTTTCCTTTAAGTTTCCTTTTGTACATTCAAAAAACACTTCAGCAACTTTATTTCATTTTTTTCTTCCTCTTTTTTCGGGCAAAATTTCCACTAGCTTCCCAATCCAAATGAAAAAAATCATACCCATTCTTTAAAACAAATAAAGTCAAGCAAAACAAATATACACATTTGCCATGTCAAAAAGTCTATGTCTCAGTATGCACTTTGGGTCCATTTCCCCTCTGTCAGAAGACAGGTAGAGTCATGGTTGGACATTATATTGATCAGACTTCTTGAATCTTTCCTAGTCGGTTGTTTTTCTTTACATTGTTGTTACAAAAAGTCTATGTCTCAGTATGCACCTTGGGTTCATTTCCCCTCTGTCCAAAAACAGGTAGAGTCATGGTTGGATATTATATTGATCAGAGTTCTTAAATCTTTCCTAGTTGTTGTTACTAGTTACTATAGGAGCAATTCTCTAGACTCTGTTCACATCATCTTACATCCGTTCATATAACTCTTTTAGACTTTCTCTGAACCTATTCCTTTAATTATTTCTTATAGTGCAATAATATTCCATTATATTCATATACCTAAATTTGTTCTCATCTTTTTTTGTTGTTTAGTCATTTTTCAGTCATGTCCAACTCTGTGATTCCTTTTGAGGTTTTCCTGGCAAAAACATTGAAGTGGTTTGCCATTTCCTTCCCTAGTTCATTTTACAGATGAGAAATAGATAAACAGGTTTAAATAATAAATAAATAAATAATTAATTAATATATAAACAAATAAACAGGTCTTGCCCAGGTCACAGCTAGTAAGTATCTGAGATCGAATTTGAACTCAGCTTCTCCTGACTCCAGACCTGGCACTCCATGCACTATGGCTGCCCTAGCTGCCCTTGTCTCATCTTTTAGAGTTATACTTTATTCAAAAATTCCCCAATTAATGAGTACCCCTTATGTTTCCAGTTCTTTTCTACAACAAAAAGGGCTGCTATAACATTTTTGTACATTTTTATCCTTTTTCTTTTTCTTTCAGTGTCTTGGGGGAGAAGGGGAGCACAGAATAGACATGGTGTCTTTACGTTAAAGGGTATGTTTCAAATTGCTTTCCAGAAATTATGGGCCAAGATATAGCTCTACCAATAGTACATTAATGTGCTTTTCTACTTGCCATCCTTCCAGTAATTGTTCTCTTCTTTTCTTCTTCTCCTTCCTCTTCTCCCTCCCTCCTTCCCATCCTTTCCTCTGTCTTCCCTTTTTTTTTTAAATCTTTGCTTATAGGTATGAATTTTTTTCATGTCTCTTGATAGTTGTCTCACTTTCTTTTGAAAAATATACTGTTTATACCCTTTGATTATTTGTCCATTAAAGAATGGCTCTTGTTTTTATATACTGGAATAAGTTTCCTGTATATATTGGATTTAAAATTTAAAGAAAACTGATAGAGATTTCTCCCCCCAGTTAACTATTTCCTTTCTAATTTGTATTGCATTGATTTTGTTTTACCAAAGTTTTTTTCAATTTTACATCACCATAATCTCTGGCTCTCTTAACCCTTCGGATGGTCAAGAACTCTTTTATTCATCATTGGAAAGGTATTTCTTTTTCTGATCCTCTAATTTATTTTTTAAATTTAAGGCAATGGGGTTAAATGACTTGCCCAAGGTCACACAGCTAGGCAATTATTAAGTGTCTGAGGCCAGATTTGAACTCAAGTTCTCCTGACTCCAGGGCTGGTGCTCTATCCACTGTGCCACCCAGCTGCCCCACTCTAATTTATTTTTGATCTTACCTTTTATTCTTAGGTCATGGATCCATTTGGAATCCATTGAAGAGATGATCTTCCAAACCCAGTTTGTTAGATTGATCTCTTAATTTTTCCATAAATTTTTGCTGAATAGAGTTTTTCTTCCAGTAGCTGAAGTTCACTTACTACTGTTCAATGTTCATATGCTTTGAGATAGTCTACTTCTAATCTGTTCCACTGACTGGATTTATCATCTATTAAGAAGCTCTCTAGTAGGACCAATTTATTTTTCATTCTTATATACTTTATTAATAAGGATCAGGATCTTTCATAAAACTTCTCTCTAGAAAAACAGGTCCTTCTGACCTCTTTTACTTTAGGAAAGAAATTGTCCAAATGTAAATCATTTCCCATTTTCCTTTGCAGTTGTGAAGTATTGTATATTATAATAAAGAGAAAAGTTCAATCAATCACTTATTATTATTTTTTTTTTACAAGGCAAGTGGGGTTAAGTGGCTTGTCCAGGGCCACACAGCTAGGTAATTATTATTAAGTGTCTGAGTTCGGATTTGAACTCAGGTACTCCTGACTCCAGGGACTGTGCTCTATCCACTGTGCCACCTAGCTGCCCCCTTAATCAATCATTTATTCAAAAGGCATTTATAAGGCAATTACTAAGTATGTTCCAGGAATTGTATTTAAATACTGAAAATACAGAAACAAAAATGAAACATCCCTTATTCTCAAGGAGCTCATATTTTGTTGGAATACACAATATTTACATATAAGCGAATACCATGTTTTTTGGGGAAACGACACTGGCTTAAGTTGAAAGTTGCAGGATAATAGATTTAGGAGACACAAATGAGTAGGGAATGCATTCCACATATGGAAGAGAGGAGTAAGAAACTCTGTCATGGGGGTCTTCTCTGTGTTTTTTCTCTTGCTGAGCTGATCAACTCCTACAGTTCCCACTTTTCATTTCTATGAAGATGACTCTTAGATCTTGATAATCAGCTATAATCTCTTTTCCGCATCACCCATGTCTATTGTATAATCCATTTGGATACCTCATAGACATCTCAAATTCACAGATATATAGAATGGAACTCATTATCTTCCTCTACCTTAAAATAACTTCTTTGCTAAATTTCCCTATATTTACTGGGGACAAATGCCTACACTTTGGAATTATCCACAACTCATTCTCCCTCATTTTGAATCAGTTATCCAAGACTGGTTGTGTCTACCTCCACAGTGATTCTCACATATATGCCATTCTCTTCATTCAAATAGCCACCACACAGTTCAGTCTTTCATCACTTCTTGCTTAGACTTTTTCTACAGGTTTCCTAAGTGGGTTTAGTGTCTCCTCTCTAATTCATTTTCCAAAGCTAAC
The DNA here is from genome assembly GCF_037893015.1 of Macrotis lagotis. NCBI lineage: Eukaryota > Metazoa > Chordata > Mammalia > Peramelemorphia > Peramelidae > Macrotis > Macrotis lagotis. Next base: position 68,534,116 of record NC_133665.1, read on the forward strand.
AAATATACTACAATAATCTTCCTAAAAGTACATGTCTCTCCCTTTCCCAAATGATCACATAAATATCTATTTGTTTTCATGCTGTACCATGAATGGTCATATCCTTGAGGTCAAGAATAGTTTTTGTTTTATTTTTATATCCCTTGTGCCTGGCACAGTGCCCTGCCTCTAAAAGGTGCTTAGATTGTAGTTGTAGGATTGGAACTTTTCCTCTTATACACTTAGGTAGCATTCAATTTCTTGTTTACTGGCATTACTTGAATGAAAAAACAAACTTGAAACCTTAATAGGTCCTACCAGTCATGCTCACATTTAACAGTTCTTGAGTAGTGATAGAACTGATGTCAGTGAATGTCTGTAATTTGAATACTTGAGTATTCAAGTATTCAAGTATCTATTCTCTGAATTGGTTTTTAAATTTTCTTTACAATAGACTGGTTTCTTATTGATACAGACTAGTTTTCATTCTTTGTATTTTCTGCTAGGAAAACCTGGATTCTAATCCTGCATCTGAAGATTCTAACCTGTGTGTCCCTAGACAGGTCACTTAATCTATCAGTGCTATAACTCTGTATGACTATACTTTACAGAAAAGATACTGCATTGTATTGGTAGGAGTTTCCTCATGCTAAGTTTCTCATACTATAGAAATCACAGGCCTAGTTCCTAGTATCTACCCTCTCAATAGGAGGTTGTGAAATTTTGCTGGTTTCTATTGTTATTTAGCAATGTCTTTTGGAGACATTTCTTCCATTCTACTTTTCAGACAATGAAAAGCCCCATGTGCATATTGGAGATGAAACTATAGTCCTTTGTTGTTGTTGCTGTAATTAGAAATTTTCTTAGGTATGTAGACACAGGGGACAGTTTGTACAAAGTCTGGAAAACTGAAGATATAATATGTACAGAGAACACTAAATAAGCCAGTTTGACTGGAATTTAAAATGCATGCAGAAAGTAATTACAGTATAATAAACATGGAACAGTTGTGGAAGCCTTGAAAGGTCAAACAGAAGAGCTTCAGTTTTGTTGTAGTGGCAAGAAAGTACCATTGGAGTTTTGAGAAGAAGACCTTTAGATGTCAGATCTGTGCTTGAGGAATATCTCAGCAGTGTGATATTGTGTGCCAGATGGATTGGAGCGGGAAGAGACCAGAGTCAAGAAGTCCAGTTGGGAGATTATTAAAATAGGCTAGATGAGAAGTGATAAGGATCTAACTAGGACAGTGACCATGTGAGTATAAAGAAGGGGATGGATGTTAGAGATGTCATGGAGACAGAATTGCTAACTCTTTGAATAAGAAGAGGGATGAAGAGCAAGGAATCAGAGAAGACTGTGAGTCTGGGAACCTGGATTCCTAGGATAATGATGCCTTTGATATAAATATGACAGGAAGATGGACAGTTTTTATGGGGGGGAACGATATGTTGAATTTGAGATGCATAGAGGACATTCATTGGCAGTTGATGATCTCAAGATAGACTAAATCTGGGGTCTCTGGGTGGTGCAGTGGATAGAGCACCAGTCCTGGAGTCAGGAGTACCCGAGTTCAAATCCAGCCTCAGATACTTAATAATTACCTAGCTGTGTGGCCTTAGACAAGACACTTAACCCCATTAGCCTTCCAAAATCTTTAAAAAAAAAGACTAAATTTATATGCACTTATATTAAGGAGTTATCTAAAAAGAGATGAATCCATGGGAGTTGATAAGATTCTTGAGTGTGTAATATACTCACCAGGCGTGTGTTTTGTGTGTGTGTGTACTCCTGAGAGAATATAAAGGTCAAAATTATAGGTTGGAGTGGGATAGGAGATGGAAAAGTTGTGAGAACAGACCCATATAATGAGTGTTCAAGGACTGGATGATGATGAACAGAGAACTTGAGAAGGTTAAATTCATCAAAGCGGGAAGAGCATCAAAAGGCCGTAGTATCCCACAAACATAGGAAGGAGTGTGAACTGCAACAGAATTATGAGGCCTGGAAAAGATCCTTGGATTTGGCAATCAAGAGATCTTCCCTTTGGTTTAAGGATGGACTTGAAGAAAGTCATGGGCTTTAAAACTAGAAAAGATCAATGGGGGTGACTTGGTGGTGTAGTGGATAGAGCACGGGCCCTGGAGTCCGGAGTACCTGAGTTCAAATCCGGCTTCAGACACTTAATGCTGTGTGGCCTTGGGCGAGCCACGGAGCCCCATTGCTTTGCTAAAAAAAAACCTTAAAAAAAGCTAGAAAAGATCGGAGATGAGTACTGTGCTAACATTATGGTATTTATGCCCGTTAATATTTGCATTCACTTTATATATGCTGTGTCAGCAGCTCCGTGATGTAGGAGATCGCATTCCCTCGGGTTAGAGGAGAGTGGCAGTCAGCAAGGCTCAGCGACTTGGCCAGGGTCACACCTGCCGGCCTGCGGGCGGGCTTCCCGAACCTTCCCCGCCCCACGCAGGCTCCCCCGGCGGGGACGGCGCTTCCAGGCCCGGGACAGGCGCCGCGCAAGCGCTTAACGATGCTCGAGGAGGCGGCGGCTCCGGAAGCGGTCCGTGTACACACACACACGTGGGGGCGAGGAAAGGCGTCTCCACGGGGGCGCCCCTCCCCCACAGGCTGGCCTTACCCGTGGCCCCGCGGGGGAAGCGAAGGCAGGAAGCCGGAAACCCCCCCCTCCCGTCGGGGCGCGTTTCTCTCCCCTCCCCCTCCGCTCTTCCCGCCGCTCTCCCCTCCCCCCGCGGCCGGATGCCGAGGAGCGCTCGAGCTCGCCCATTCGCCGCCCCGACACGCGCAGGCGCGGCCCGGGAGGGGCGGGGCGGGGCGGGGGGCGTGTGCGCGCGCGCGCCCCGCCGCGGCCCCGCTCCTGTGTCTGCCGTCTCGGAGGCGGGAGCGCGGCGGAGAGGAGGAAGGGGAAGAGGAAGAGGAAGAGGCCGAAGCGGGTGGGGAGCGATGACGGCGCCGCGCGCCCTTCCTCCCGCGGCGCTCGCCTGAGAGGGCGCTCGGAGGGACGCGGCCCGCGCGGAGCCCCAGGAGCGGCCGCGGCCCGTCGGCGCCCGGCTCGCCCCTCCCCCAGCGCGGGCGCCGGGGCGCGGGCCCGGGGCGGGCGGGGCGGACGGCGCCCGCTCCGCGGCGGGACGGGCCCGGCGCGCCCTCGGCCGCCCGCCGCCCCGGGGATGTGACCGGGCCCGGCGCGGGCGAGGCGGAGGCCCCGGGACCCCCCCAGCCGGGGGGGAGGGGTCGGCCCGCCCCTCCCCTCCCCTCCCCGCGCGGCTCTCCCCTAGGTCCTCCCTGCCCTGCCTCCCTTCCTGCAGACGGAGCCTCGGGTGACAGGCGGACGGGCGGGAGCCGCGGTGAGTGCCCGGAAGCCTTTCGGTTTCCACTTTGCTTTCGCCTTCTCACTCCCACGCTTGCCTCCCCCCCTCTTTTCTCTCTTTTTTGGGGGGTGGGGTGTACACCCCCCCGGGCAGTTACCGCCTTAAAAATGTGGAAATTCTTGAGAAATTGTCCGTTATCCTCCCCGGCCTTCATCCGTAGTAACTGCCGCTTCTTTGTTCAGGTTTCAGAAGTAGCGAGGAGGAGATGTGACCTGTTGCTTTTGGCCAGAGGAGGCCCTTCCCTCTTTATTTTTTGCACCCGACGGTATGTATGTATGTACGTATGTACGTATGCATGTATGCATGCATGAACTTGGCCCCGTCTCTCCTTCGAATTAGCAACCAGTGCTAAGAATGGACCCAGAAAGAGTTGTGCGGGAAGGTGACGAGAAGCAACAGTTGCTCCCACTCCACCAGACCGTAAATATTGGGCTTTTTGCTCTTGGCCTGAAATTATTTTGATTAGCCCTTTCGTTATTACCGCATTGAAGGCAAGTATGAGAGAAAAAGCAAATGTTTTCTCCTATCTTTCCCTCCCTTGAGCACCGAGGCTTTATGAAGTTGCATGGTTTATCTTGCAGAGAGGAATGTTTTCAAGAAAAAAAAAGATATTTGGAAACACATGTTCATCATGCTGCTGTTTCAGTTTCCAGTACCTTAGTATAAGTCTTCGATTTTTTTAAAATGTCTTTTTTAACTGGGGTGGGTTTATCCTTCTGGTTTTTTTTTTCCTTTTATATTAGGTAATTTTCAAACTGTCAGGCTATTGATAGAATTCATTTATTTACTGCTTGAGAGAAAGAGCCAAGTGACTAGATTTTTATAGCAGAGGTAATATGGAGGTTGGGAGCTCTTTTGGTTTCATAATTGTTTTATATAAACAAATTGGTTGTGCAACCAGTAAATTTTCTGATGAACCTACCTTCACCTTATCTTCTGCTATTTCTCTATTTTATAAATTTTCTGGTACAGTGGATAGAGCATTGGCCCTGGAGTCAGGAGGACCTGAGTTCAAAGCCAGCCTCAGACATTTAATAATGGACTAACTGTGCAACCTTGGGCAAGCCACTTAACCCCATTGCCTTAAATAAAATCAGTGCTAATTTTCTGATTAACACTGCAGTTTTGTGTAACCCCCTTTTCTTTTAATTCCATCCCTTTAAAACTCGGTCATATTTTGTGAAGCCTACATAGGACTTTGTGAAGTCATATCATAGATCTTCAGATATAGAACAACTTAAAATTAGAAGAGGATGTCTTCAGCAATTCTCTTCAGTGTATGTATTTGCTTGTATATTGGAACAAAACATCTTTTGTTTTGCAGGATTGTAGCTAGTATAATTCCTTATTGTAGTGATCCACACAGTTTGGGGAGAAGGGATCATGTTATATATTGCCTAATTCTCTTTATAAAAATTTTTAGTGGTATTCCTCAGTGGTGGTGTTGAAAGCTAGGATGTGCATGGTGGAAGGATATAAGAGACCCAACGAATGAGAGGATGCTTTAAGGAGATAAACCACTTGCCAGCATTTCTTTTTTCTCTGGGAACGGGTAGGGAAAAGAGATTTTTAGGCTTCCAACTTTTTGAGGAGTCTTAATACATTTTAAAAATTGTATTGTGGTTTCTTTGGTGTAAGGAGCTCCTCATAAAGAAACTAACTTCCTCTACTTGCTTTGTAACTTACAGCCTTAGTGAGTTGCCAGGATCTTAAAGAGGTTGTGATTTATCCAAGATCACACAGCCAGAATGTGTCACATGTGAAACTTAGACCAAGTTTTCTTGACAATGAGACTAACTTTCTATTCGATATACCAGAGTGCCTACCTGAGGAGAATAGTAAAATTTATTTTTAAAACTTAGAAGTCTTACTCAAATTGAATACCATATATAAAACTACCACATAAATGGTATTAGTATTATCTTCCATGGTTATTGCCTTCTTTAGCCACCTAGCCTTGTGCCTTTATGATAAGACAGATCAGATGAACCTACCTTCACCACCTTATCTTCTGCTACTTCTCTATATTATAAGTTTTCTATTTCAATCATATTGTTCTACTGATTGACCCCCAAATGCTTCTTCCTAATCAGGCAGAAGAGTGAAGACAGGTTAAGACTAAATTGTGAAAGACCTTGCAATTCCTTTGTAATTTGAACTTTATCCTATAAACCGTGGGAAACAATGTCCTTTTTTAGCTAAAGGCTTTTTGTAGCAGGGGAAAATGATGAAAATATGTTTTAAGAAGAATGCTCTTATATGCTGCTATTAGGTTCAAGGCAAGATTGCAAGGAGGTGAGATGTGGCAATGTGGAAATAGTTATTTAGGTAATGAGGGATCAAAACAGGATGATGAGAGTGGTAATAAAAAAAGGGGGAAAGATGTGAGAGATAATTACAAAGGAAGAATCTAAGATGGAGAAGAGGAATCACTGGTTAGAACTAAGGTTGTAATCCTGGGAGCCATAGGCTCTAGCATACTACCTTATTTGTTGTACCCAACAAAATATTGACTTAATTTTGAGTCTTACCAAAGTTAGGAAGGTAAGGTGAGTTGGAGAAAGATTTAGTTCACTTTTAGGGAAGTTGAGTTTAAAGTAATAGTGAGACATCCAATGGAAAAATATAATAGGCAATTGGAAATATACAGCTGGAGAATTAAAGAGAGAGGTCAAGGCTGAAGATAAAATCTGAAGGTCAGATATGATATGACAGAAAGAGAAGGTAATTTTGTTAGTGATAAGAATATGTGGATGATTGGAATGTCCAGATGATACTCTTAGTATATCAGGGAAAAACAATCTAAGAAAACCCCCGATTGGATTCCCTATAGTGAAATTTTGGGAGGATATGGATGAGAATTGCACATAATGGTCAGGCGTGGATCGATTGGTTGCAAGTTACATTGTTTTTAGGATCTTCAAATCAATGAAATAATTTAAACATGGAGAGTACCTCAGAGACCACTTCACTACAGAGGACTGAGCCATAGGAAATGTTTATACTTAAGGAGTAAGTGGAGGAAGGGGTGCAGGAGGAGAGATATGTGATATTAGGGGAATCAAGGGAGGAGAGAAAAATTAATAATGTTACAAGAGAGAGAGACCAAAGAAGGAAAAAAAAATTAAGACTGGACTATTGGAAACCAATTTCAAGACTTTCTGCTCAGATTAGCAATGTTGAAAATTTCAGAGTATTTATTTTTGTATTTTTTGCAAGTTAGTTTTGTGTTTTTAAATATTTAATCATACTATATTCTACTTGCTATTTATTGGCCTTGTACATATGAATATGTTCAGATGACAGCAACTCAGCAACATGGGGTTTTGAACATTTGTCTCAAAAGAAAATTATTAAGGCTTAAGCAGAGTAAATGGTTTGTATATAGGCTCATGGATCTGGAGATATCAAAAGGATGAAATGAACTTTTTCTGAAGCTTGCTTGTTTTTTTTTTTTCCTCCCAAGTGCTTTCTTTCCTTGCTCTTTTTGCTATAAATCTTTGGGATTAGAGCACTCATGACTGATTAGAAAGTATTTTAGGGTAACTTACTCTCATAACATAAAGTATGAAGTTATCAGGTAATACTTTGCCAAATAAATAGAAACAACAGAACTTAGAGAAACATCATTAAACTAGGTGTCAGAAAATGTGGAACCTATTGCAGGTTTGCTAAAAACTAGTTTATTCTACTCCTGAACCTTTGTTTTTCCATGTGTAAAACTAAGGGTGGAATTAAATTATCTTTAAAGACTTAATTTAAAATTTTTTTTTCAAATTTTGCTTTTTATTATGAACTTGACAAATGTTAATTAATAAAGATATTTCTATATAAAAAGTACAGAAACAGAAGATGGTTTTTGAAGCCAGGAATCTCTGTACCTTAAAGCTTGTTTTTAAAAGTATATATTAAATTTAACATAGTGGTACTAACAATATGAAAATAATTGCAATTTATGCACCAACATTATTAGTTGCTGAGGACAAAGAAGTAGAGAATTCTATGAAGAATTTGGTAAGACTCAAAATTAAGTCAGTATTCATTCCAGTAATGTGGTAACATCAGTGTAAAGATGGGGAAAAGTAAGGATGCGGGGGGAAATGCATGAAAAGGTATGGTTGAGGAGAAAGTAATGAGAGAGCCTAAAGACTTGTAGATTATATAGAACTCTTGAGACCTCTATATCATACAGTACATAATTAGCACCAAAAGAATGAAATTGGCCATATTTTAACAGACAGGAAAAGTTTTATTACGGAAATGGAAGTTTAATCAGAGCAAGGATTAGGATTTATTTTAAGAATAAAGTATTGGGGGAAAATATGATTTACAATTAAAATTTAATCCTGAATTATTTAAAACAAGGTATTGAAAATTTTAAAAACATGGAAACGGACAACCGAATCGACATCAACAGAAATATAATTTATCTGAAAGTTAAAACGCTATAAATTGATTCAACAAGACCAAAAGAATCTAGAAAACATCTTAGTAGTAAACATTCAGTTTATCAGATGGGGAAACATGGCTATCAAAGACAATAGATTATAAGTCTGTCAGTAAAATCTCACAACAAATGATAAAGGATTGATTATGAGCAATATAATTTCATAAATTGAAAGGAAGTGCAAGTTTACAGAATGCCTGCTAAGAGATACAGCTCTGCAAAATCACCTCAAAGGCATTCAGTGATGAAGATGGAGAGAGGAATACAAAGAGAAGAACAATGGAAAAGATTTGCAAAAATTTACAGCACAAAAAAAATAGTAGAATCACTAAACTTGGACCCCATTGGCATAATAGGGCCTGAAAACAAAAATAGCACCAAGACAGGAAAAAGCATCTGAATTTGATCAGATGGAGAGGAGATCTTTATGCAGGCAAGCCAAGGAGCTGATTGACAGAGTAGCTAAAGGCAGAGAGACTACTACCAAAGGTGTAGAAAAAATCTCAGCTGTTACTGAGATCAAAACAAAGTGGCTGAAAAACATTAGTTACAGACTTATAGGCCTTCTTTGCTATTTAGACAAAAAAATGTCATCCGTATGTGAATGGAGGACACCTTCACAATGGTATTAGTAGGGAGCAAACAGGCTTTTGCAAACACAACCACGCACCATATCTTTGCCATCCTTAAAATTACATGAAAGATTGTACTGGATTTAAGGTTCTATTATGCTTCTTGTTTGTTGATTTATAAAAAAGCATTTGACGTAGAACAAAATGCTGCCTTATTGACTTTTACAACTAGGTGTCTCACATCCAAAAATGAAGCTCTTTCAAGATTTCTTTGAAGAGCTAACAAAAATAATTTGTGATTTCTTTGGTAGAGGAAACTCCCTCCACCAGTGAAGGCCAACCTGCTGAGAGGTTTTGTGCCTTTCTCAGTGTCATGTAACTAGTATGTGTTGGAGATAGAATTGGATTCTAAGATTTCCTGAGCCTGGCACTCATCTATGATGCTATTCTTCTATAATCCATCTTAAAAATTAAGCAATAAAGTGAAATATTTTACTTTTTTGCATATTGTTACTTTGTAGTTGACAGGAAATATTAAAAACAACTGTTGCATTTTTTATATGGTGCCTTGTCTAAAAAGTATTGTGTTTTATAATGATGTCTCATTTGTATACTACCTTAATATTCCCAGGACCTTTCTGTCCATTCTGATTTTTATCCTCATGATAATCCTATCTTGTATTAAATAATTTTATTCCTATCTTGGCTTAATTTTAGAATTAGAAGGACCTTAAAGATCAAGGTTACATAGTTGATTAGTGTCTGTTCTGAATCTAGAATCCAATTCTTCTGAATTTGAGGCAAGGAATTTTTTTATAATTACTGTCTTATTGATTCTTAAACGCAGCAGATATGATTCTTAAACTCAGCAAAAACAATTTTCAGTTAGATATTGTTGTAGTTTTATTTCAGATTTATTCCTATCTAATGGAAGAATTCCAGGAATAGAGCTTTATTGCCTTGAAATCCTGATAACAGATATATTTTGTAAACATAGTATTATCAGAAATACTTTTATGAGTAGGAAAATTGGAAGGTGATTTTAAAAAAAAATATCTCCATAGCAAGCTTTTTTAAAAGAATAATTAAATAGAGGCTTGCAAAAATTTTTTTTAAATAAACCTAACTCCTACAAAAAGTTGCCAATACTTGTTACTTTTTTCTTTTTAATCTTTTGCGTTTTAACTTCAGATGTTACCATTTACCTGAAACTAAGGTTATGAATGAGCTTTTAGTTGGAAATTTGATTACCATTTTTTTTTGGTTTTATCCTTTTTGATCTCTCATTAGCATTTGATACTTGTTGACCAGCTCTAAATCTGTCCCTCCTCCCCATTCCCTCAAGCCTACCTTTTTTGCCAAACTTCCTTGTATTTACTGAGAGCCAATATCATGTTTTTTAAGTTGCTCAGGTTTTCATCCTTGTCTTTTTTGACTTTGATTCTTCTTCATCACCTAATATTTGTTCAAGACTTTATTGAATCTATTGCTATAATATAGCTGACATCTATTCTCTTCTTTGAAATAGCCACTACTTCAGTTTAGCCTTTTAACACCTCTTGCCTTAGACTTTTATATAGTGCCTTCTAACTACTTTCTAGGGTTTTAATGTTGAGTTTGCAATCCATCCTTCCCATCGCTGCCAAAATAATATTCCTCAGGCACATTTCTTTTTTCACTTAAATACAGCTATACCAACTCCAGTAGAATATAAGCTCCTTGAGGGTAGACAATTTTTGATTTTGCATTGTATACAGGAATTACTCATTAGGCACCTGTTGGATTGGAACCTTCTTGTACATTTAAGTAGCATCCGAATTCTTGTGCATTTGCATTACTTACAAATTGAAAAAAACCCAAACGTGCAGCTTATTAAACTCTCACCAGTCTTGCCTACATTTAGCGGTGCCAAAATACAGATGGCAGAAAAATCTATAGTGTGAATTCCTGAGAATATTCTCTGGAATGCTGTTTCAGCTTTCTTACCTATAGCTTGACTTCTTTTAGATAGAACCTAATTTTCATTCTTTGCACTTTCAGGAGAAGGCAGGGTGGTATAGTGGCCAGAACACTAGGAAGACCTGGGTTCAAGTCCTGCTTCTGACACATAACTGACCTGTGTGACCCTAGGCAAGTTGCTTTAACCTATCAGTCATAACTTTTTCAAGACTTAAGTTGCAGAGAAAGTACTGAGCTGCATTGGTAGAGGTTTCCTCATCCGGGAATTTCTTATACTAATGAAATCACAGTTGAGGAAACTCGTACCAGTGCAGATGGTTCTGCAGTACCTAGTCTCAATATTTTCAATAGATGCTGGTAAAACCTTTCTAATTTGCTTTAACTTTTTTAGGTTCATATTCTTTCTGTTTTTCTTTTTTGAACACATATACATATTGGAGTTGAAATTGTAAACTGAATTTTGTTTGGTCTTTTTTGGAGTTTAAAATTTTCCTTTATTAAGAATATAGAAAAACATTAATTTAACGTGTTTCATTGGTCAAAGATTTCTGCAATTCATATGGAGGAATTGCTTTAAGGGAAAAATGAAAAAAAAAAAACCCTTTGAGCTCTCCAATTTTCCTTTCATATTTAATAATATCCCCCTCCCCCTTTTAGATACTTGTAGCTGTGTACAGTTTCTATACATTGTGCTGATTTTTATTTCTACTTGAAGTTTAATTTTTAGGTTGATCTCTTTTTTATGCTGACTTTTGTCACAAAATTAAAGAATTATGTATTATGTTAATAAAAAATAAATAAAAACTGAAGGCTTCCTAATCAGTGCTGTGCTAAGCTTCCTCTTTATTTTTGTAATTTGTTTTTCCAGTCTTTGTCTATACAAAATTCATCTTACGTTTTATATATATATACACACACACACACACACACACACACACACACATATATGTATATATATTAGACTATTCCTTTTGATAGGAAATAATTTTTTCTTCATTTCCCTAGCTTTTTATTCAGCATCTGATTCCTTAATTAGCACTTTAATTTTATACTTTTTTATGTTACTTGTTTTATTTAAGTTTAATCTGTGCATCGTTAACTTTTTCTTTATTAATAAATGGAAATTGAGCATTTTGATTCGTAGCATTTGTCCATTTAAATGTTCATACTGAAAATTTAACCATTATCTTTCTAGAGTTGGGAATAGCATACTCTTGAGTAAAGATTATTTATTGCCACCTCCTTGTTTTTCAAATGAAGGAAGGCATCTTACCATTTTGGGACAAAGGGAAGGTAGAATTTGAAGTGGTGTGTCAAGTGTTTGCTTGGTCTAAGTGACCAAGTGGTCACTGTAAGAGATGAAAATTAAAATATGAACCAATAATTGTCAGATATTTTAGACCTAGAAGTCAACTTAGAATGATTCTAAGTTCCACATGAGGAATGCATCTAGCAGTCAGAATTAGAACCTGGTTTTCTTGATTTTCTAGTTTAGTTCTTTATACTGTACCATACATGCTACATTTTAGGGGATAGGTTTCTTTTCTGTGATAGAATTTTTTAAGATTTTTAAGTTTTTCTGTTTTAGATGAAAGAGTAAAGCATTTATTAAAACATTGCTGTATGCAAAGCATTGCGATAAGCACTAGGGTTGCAGATAGAAAAATCAGTCAGTCCTTACCGCATAGGATTGTTGTGATGTACAAATGAGATAATATCTGTAAAGTAATCCATGAATTTCACTACATGCACATCATTTATATATTTGGAATAATGTTTCAAAATTTACAGTTGTCTCCCTAGCATAATGCCTTATACATCTTAGGTACTTAATAAATTTGTTGAATTACATATTTTCTTTTTGATAAATTATTAGGTTTTCCCAACTAGTGAAATCAGAAGTCTGTTTTCCCTCTTTTTTTTTTTTTTTTTTGGTTTTTGCAAGGCAAATGGGGTTAAGTGGCAAGGCCACACAGACAGGTAATTATTGAGTGTCTGAGACCAGATTTGAACCCAGGTACTCCTGACTCGAAGGCCGGTGCTTTATCCACTATGCCACCTAGCTGCCCTTTGTTTTCCCTTTCAATCACTGATTTAATGCAGGGTACAAGAAGGTGAGAAATGTGAAATGAAGATGGAAAAGGGGGTGGATTTTAAATGCTGAAGCAATGATACTATATAAAACACTTAAGTTTTCTTCCCATCTATAAAGTAATAAAATGTAGTTTTGATTGGACAAATTTTTATGAAATATGGAATGAATACTAAAAAGCATGTATCAAAGATTCAGAGAGGAACAGATTACTGTCCTGTCCTTACACCCTTATGTATTATGAGATCTGAGGGATAGAGGAAAAGAACAGATACTTAAGGCTCTAACACTGAATAATGTCAAGTAAGTCAGTTATTTAGTCTTTCCTGGCCTTACTTTCCTCATTTTAAAGAGAGAGAGCTTAACTAGATGAACATTTAACTCTCATAAGGTTTAATATTTGCCTAATTTCCCTCTGAATATTCAGATGTTTTACTTCCCTTAACTTAGGAGATTTTAGTTACCATTGTTTCATTAAGGAGAGCTTCCTTTAAAAAAGAATGGTCTAAAAAACACATTTTGCAGTTTTGATATAGTTAGACAATTCTGCTTAAAACCCAATTTTTCTTTATGTTTCCTTTGAGTTAGTTTTTATATATTAATAGCATGCATTTAATGTGATTTAACTAACCATTGCTTTCCTCTTAAAACCTCTGGAATAAAAGTCTTCTGATGTGCTATTAAGGAGATGATCAAGAATCAAGAATGTCATCAGAAAGATGAATTACTAGAAAAAGAAGGGAAGCTGTTTTTTTTTTTTCAAGAGTGAGAGATAACTTGATCAACAGTTTTATATGTTATTGACATTTATATAAAGTCAGGTCTAGATCAACAGATTTAGAGGAAGCTTCCCAACATTTTTTTTAAGTTTTTTTGCAAGGCAAATGGGGTTAAGTGGCTTGCCCAAGGCCACACAGCTAGGTAATTATTAAGTGTCTGAGACTGGATTTGAACCCAGGTACTCCTGACTCCAGGGCTGGTGCTTTATCCACTGCGCCACCTTAGCCGCCCCTTCCCAACATTTTTTTATGTAGAATTTATAAAAGGACAAGGATAGTAAGTCAAAGAAGGCATTTAAAGGTGTTGGGATACAAATCTGTGATAAAGAGAAACTGGGGCACAAAGTTTAATTTATTAATATGGCTAGCAAATACTAGAAAATTGGATCCAAGACCCTTTAGCCATCAAGGAAGCATCTGACAGTCTAAGGAACTCTTGCATAGCATTTCCACAGTGACTATATAGGCATATTTCACTACTGATTGGTTGGTGATGCTTAACATTGTTTCCTCACCAGAGGGGACCAACATCCTATGATTAATATCCTCTGGAAAGTCCCATGATGGGCAAACTTCCTATTACCAGATTGTTCATTTATTGCTATGGTTAACAAAAGCTCATAGATTAGCATTTTTGTGGTTGGATGTTAGCCCATAGAATTAAAGTTAAACTTAGAAATTTTATTATAACAGGGTCAATACAGTAAAGTCTGAAGTTGGATTTACAGGTATTGATTTTAATTAGGTATACTTTTAGATAGAATTCACAAGCAATAATCATATCAATTTTCAAATTTCACAATGGGCAACTAAAGTTAGAGACTTAGACACATAATGAAGGGGCCATTTGATCATTAATACAAAACAAATTTTTAAAAATGCACAATAAATTGCCTTAGCCTTATTAAAATAATACGAAATAAAGTCAGGCATCAATTTTCAGTTTCACGAAGGCTCCACTTTGTACTTTTGGAAGGAATACTTAGCCATAAAATAATTGAACCTTAGATATGAATAACTAATACTTTTAAGATGCTTAAAGAGTGATCTAACCATTCTGGAGAGCAATTTGTAACTATGCTCAAACTGTTATAAATTTGTGCATATCCTTTGACTCATCAATAACATGGATCTGTATCCCAAGGCAGGTGATGGGGGGGAACATATGCACAAAATTAATTATAAGCTTTTTTTAGTACCAAAAAGGGGATACCTATCAGTTGAGAAATGGCTGAACAAGTTATGGCATATGATTGTGCTGGAATACTGTTGTGCTGTAGGAAAAGAAGAGGAAGATGCTTTCAGAAACCTGGAAAGACTTACATGAGCTGCTACAAAGTGAAGTGAGCAGAACCAGGAGAACATTGTAAACAGTAAAGAAATATTGTATGATGATCAATTATGAATGTCTTAGCTATGCTTAGTAATATAATGATCTAAGACAATCCTGAAGGACACATGATTGAAAATGCTTTCTAACTCCAGAGAAAGAAGTGATAGAGTCTGAAGGCAAATCAAAGCATATTTTTAAACATTTTTTCTTGTTCTTTTTTGACTTGTGTATATTTTTTTTACGATATGACTGATTATGGAAATATGTTTGCCTGACTCTCACTCACACACACTCTCTCTCTCTCTCTCTGTGTATATATATATATATATATATATATATATATATATCCTATATCAAATTGCCTTCTCAAGGAGGGGCAGGGAGGGAGGAAGAGAATTAAAGAATTCTAAATTTAAACAAACAAATGTTAAAAATTTATGCTTGTAATTTGGAAAAAAAATAAAATATTTAAAAGGTGTTTTAAGGTGTACAAAATATTTTCCTCATAGCAATCTTATGTGAGACTGGTAAGTACCAAAAGCATCATCCTCTTTTTAAAGTTGATAAGACTTGAAGTAAAGGCCACTTAAATGACTTATTCCTCCTGTTCACACAGTTATTAAATATAGGAGCTAGGAATCAAACCCAGGTTCCCCCAACCTTAAATTTAGCATTCTTCTCCCCCCGCAAATAATAATTAGACAAAGTTTTATTGAAGTGTGATGATAATAGGTTAGTGTGAATATCAGGTAAGGGAAAATTTTTGTTCCATAATTATAATTTTGATTTAGAAGTGATGCATTGACTTTTAAATCATGAGAAAACAGTAAAAGGTTAAGAGTCATTTCATCATTAGAATTATAAGTAGATATTATGAATCAGTGATCTCAGGATTTTCAACCATTCAAGAGTGTGTGTGTGTGTGTGTGTGTGTGTGTGTGTGTGTGTGTGTGTATAAAATACGTAGACAAATTACTCTTCCATAAATATTAAAATAAGAGTTAAATTTTTGAATTGAAGACCTTTTAGGGCACAGTTGGATGAATAAAGAAAAAGGCTAGAAATATAGGTAGTGGAAGAAATTATGACAACCGATAGAATTCTTACAAATAAGGTATTTTTCAGTCTTGTCTTTATCTGCCTCTAAGGATACTGCATGTAGTTACTCTTATACAGTACTCAAACAAATGTGATTTTACTGATTTGTGATTTCCCTCTAGCAGTATAAATTATAGCCTATCCACAACTCATTCTTTTTGACTCTTCTTCATGTCTTCCTATTGGTTTGCCACAGGGCGTTCATCTGACCTACCAGAAGTCTTTTTTAGTTTCTGACATTAAGATAATTCAGTAGAATCTTCTGGCTATATACCTATCATCCCTTACTTTTAATTGGAGACTAGCCCATTTTCTTTTATTATCATGTAGTTGCTCAATGGTAACTTTTACTCTTGTTTTTGGAGTTTGTATCCTGTGTCTTGCTGTCAATATAGCAACATTGATAGAATGTTAATATTAAAAAGATAGGTCTTTGCTTCCATTGGAAGCTAGGGGTTATTTAAGTGACTTGGCAGGTTCCTGAAAGCAATTCACATCTTCCTCCTCCTGTTTTAAGTTTTCTATCTGTATTTTCTTCCAGATAGACATATTAACATACAAACTCAAGAGATTGTCCTATAACAATATGCAAATACTTGCTGAAATCTGATCAGTGAATATTCTTCATCCGCTTGATATTTCTTGTCCAGAAGTTCCAAGCAAACTCTTGAATAATCATAAATCTTTTCCAGGGGACTCTTCAACTTGGGGGGGGGGGGGCTTAATAGATTACAATCTGTACATTATCATTTGCAATCTAGAGTATATTGAAGAATCCTTCAGTTTTAGCTTTGTACCAGATCTCTTTCATTATAATGGCAAATACATTTAGCAAAGCATGCCTCTCTTTTATGCTTTGTAGAAATTGATGAGTCATCAATCAGCAAGCAACTGTGAAGGAACTACTATCTATCAAGACACTATGTTGGTGCTGAGAATAGAATTTCAGTGACTGAAACAATCCCTTCTCAGAAATTATATTCTAATGGAGGAATACAAGCACATGAAAGAGAATCAATACATATTATATATCAAGATATTTGGGGAATGAACATTAGCTATTGAGGGATCAGGAAAGGATTCATTTAAAAGATCATGTTTGAGTTGCATCTTGAAAGGAGTCCTCTGAGGTGGCAATGAGGAGGGCGTGTATTATAGGCACAGGACCTCTGACAAAGCAAGGGTGTTGTGTATGAGGAACAGAGAAGGCCAGTTTGGTTGGATCCCAGAGATAGTAATGCCCAATGAGATTGGAAAGGTAGATTGGAATCTAGTTGTTAAGAGCTTTAAAAAGTTTATACTTGCTCATAGAGATAGCCTCTGGAGTTGATTGAGTAGACTAGTGATGTAGCCAGATCTAAAAAACATACATGTCTCAAATTCTGTTCCAAATGAAACAGCAAACAGCTAGGAACTGCCATACTATGCATTTGAGGCCTAAACTAGAACCAGGTTGGTGGGCTGAGGAGTGGTATTGGGAACAAGGTGTTAATGGAGCTGGAATAGAACAAAGGACTCCTACAGGAGCTCCTGAGGCAGCTTAATGTTTCTAGGTTTCTGGTAGTGGACTTGCTGAAGGACAAGGGACTCTTTCAGAGTCTACTTTGTGATGTGTTTTGGTATTAGAGTAATAACGGTTTTCCTAGAAGGAGCAATGGAATTGTTGAGGTTGGGAGCATGTGGGCTAGAGAGGTGAACATAGGAGAGGCTTAGAGATCAAATGCAGTGTTAATATTAAATGCCTATTATGTTCAAGGCAATCTCCTAGGATCTAGGGTTACAAAAATGAGTTACCGTGCAAGTGGATTCTTTGTTAGAGGATACAACGTATACAAGTATGCTTAAGGAGAAGTGGAGATAGGAAACAGCATTAACAACTGAGGAATTCAGAAAGCCTTTGTAGGTGTGGTGGCACTTGAATTGGACCCTGAAAGAAGACAAGAATTCTGAAAGGCCAAGATGATTAGGAAGGGAATTTAGGTCCAAGCATGAGTAAGATAACCTATGTGAATATGTGGAGGTGGAGGATGAAGTGTCCTGATTGGCTTGTGTAGTATGCTAAGGGAGTAATGTGAAACAAGGCAAATAAGGTTGGCAAGATAGGTAGATGAACCATAGATTGTATGGAACCTTAAATATCAGGCTAAAGATTTTTGTATTTTCTCCTGTAGATGGGTAACTCATTGAAGGTCTTTGTGCAGAGGAGTGACATGGCCTATATCCTTTGAAAGTTATTTTGGCAATTGAGTGTAAGATGGATTGTTGAGGGGAAATCAGGTGACCAAATTGGAGGTTATTACCATAATCTAGATGAAAAATAATGAAGTCATGAAATAATGTGATAGCTGTGTTAGTGGAGATAAGGGGGGGGTAAAGGTGAGTGATGACTTGGAAAGATCATTGATAAGATTTGGAAACTGTTTTGGGAAATTAGGAAAGGAAGAAACAAGATTCAAAGGTTGAGAACCTGGGTGACTTGGAGGAAAATGGTACCTTTAACAAAATTGGGAAGTTTAGAGCAACAGGTAGAGAGGGAAAAATAAAGAATAAAAATTTTTAAACCATTCCATTTTATGTGATCCTACTAAACAAATGACATCTTAATTTACAATTCATGCTTGGATAGTTAAGTTTTTATTTTGCAGCAAATGAAAGATGAAATAACTGAAGAGACGAATTGAGACCAGACTTCTTGGTGTAGATCTGGATTCTGAACACAGTAGGAGATAAACTTTTGTACATGATAAAAAAAATCAAACGAGCAATTAATTAAAAAAGAAACAATCCAATATTAGGTAACTTGATTTTTAAGTAGATGAAAATTTAGGACTTCCCAAGTTGAGAGGTGGAGTGCAAATATGTGGTTCCCTGGATTCAGAAAAAGAGCTGTACCATTCCCTTCTGAAATTTCCACTATCAAAGGAAAATGAAAACAAAAGACTAACTGATCAATAATATGTGATTTGTTTTCAGATAAGACCTATAAGTTGCTTGAGATGTATCAACCATGAAAAAAAAATCATAGCATTATCTTTGATTCTGACTGGGTTTCTACTAAACTCTAAGCAACAGGTAGAGGAATTTCAGCTTCCCCAGTCAGGCAGGGCTAGATTCAAATAATGCAATAAGACTTTTAATTCTCATAGTTGAATAAAATTTTCTCACAGGACAGAACTCAGACTTGACCCATACTTGAATAGAAAGGGAATTAACTGAGTCAGAAGATGGAGTCAGTGTGGTTCACTTGGTTCCCACAATTAACTGCTGTCCTAAGTCCCTCAATTCCTTCAATGTGAATATGAGAAACGGCAAGAAGGCAGCCAGTTTGCTTAAACTGAAATTCAGGAAAAGGGGAAATATTTATTAATTAATAATATAATTGAAAAAGCCAGATGGTGATGCATTTAATTTTTAAAATTGCTTTTCCCCCCAATAAACATTTATTTTCTGTCTTTCCCACATCCAGCGAGACAGATAGACATACAGACACATATGCAGCCTTGTAATATGTGCATAGTTAAGCAAATAAACTTTGGGAGGAAGATTTGATAGGGTAACTTTGAAAGGGGAGGTATTGGGTGATGGTTACTTGTGGCTGTAATGAAGACTTCGCACAATTGGCTATCTCAGGAAAATAGAATTTTCTCTGTCTTCCTACTTTCTCATTAGTTGATTTTATATCCCTTGGGGTCATGCCTATTTCTTACTTTGGATCTTAGGAAGATTTCAGATTTATTTCCTCCCTCTCCTATCTGGCCCCCCCCCCCCCCCGTTAGAAATGCATTAGGGAAAGTTAATTAGAAGTACAGACTATAAGAAATATTTTTTTTAATCTAGGTAACCCTTAGACTTCCTAAGCTTTTTTATCTAGCTTAGAAAGCAGCTTATATACAATACAAACAGACTGGGGTACCAAAGATATTAGGTGACTTGTGCTTCTGGGACACTGAAATTGGGAATTAAGTGCATGCTCTATGTTCTGGATGCCTTCTGGGTGTTTGTCCTTATTCCTTTTATATCTTAAGATGAGACTGTGAGCCAAGTTCTAAAATAGTCCTAAAACAGTACCTGGTAAATTGTAGATCCTGGTTAAATGCTAAGTGACTTGACACTTGGGGACCCAGTCAAAACAATAGTCATTTGACTGTTAGAATTGTAAAGCAAAGGGGATGTGCCCTTCAGAGATTTAGATTCTGAGCCTTAGAGGAACTAATGACAGGAAAGACTCTTGTCAACCAAAGTTCCCAAGTCCCATAGGATCAATATATGAGGAACTGAGTGCTTGTGATTTTACACTGAATGTTTTTCAGGGGAACTTTTTTTTCCCCTTGATATTTGAGAATAAGATCAAGATGGCAGCCTGGCATCATAAGTGAGTTTGTTCAAGAAACCATCTCCAATATCCTTGAAATTCGTTCATCTGTCTGTCTAGAAGAACCTTGTTAAAAACGATTTATGGGTATCTAAGTAATTTTTTGTTTTAGAAAGAAATTTAGTACTTGGTTTGCTGTTTTTCTTTCCACACCTTTCCTTCCCAAACCCTGTCCTTATACTTGCAAACTACAATATAGGTTTTGATATCCTCTCAGACACCTTGGCTTCTCAGTTTAACATCCTTACTTTCCATGACTTAAACCCCCCCCCCCCTTTTGAGGGGGGTGGTGGTTCCAAGGTAGTGGTGTTAAGTAACTTGCCCAGGGTCACACAGATAATTATTAAGTGTCTAAAGTCAAATTTTAACTTGGGTCCTCCTAACTCTGAGGCTGACGTTCTATCCACTGTGCCACTTTGCTACCCCCATGACTTATTATTTTTTTTTTTTTAGGTTTTTGCAAGGCAAATGGGGTTAAGTGGCTTGCCCAAGGCTACACAGCTAGGTAATTATTAAGTGTCTGAGATCGGATTTGAACCCAGGTACTCCTGACTCCAAGGCCAGTGCTTTATCCACTACACCACCTAGCCACCCCAATCCTTTATTTTATTTTATTTTTTTAGGTTTTTTCCCAGGCAAATGGGGTTAAGTGGCTTGCCCAAGGCCACACAGCTAGGTAATTATTAAGTGTCTGAGACCGGATTTGAACCCAGGTACTCCTGACTCCAAGGCCAGTGCTTTTTCCACTATGCCACCCCCTCCCATGACTTATTTTCAATAAACTTCAACTATCCAAAGGGATAAATCTTTGATCTTACCTACATTCTTAACTATGCTACCTGTGTAATATTGAACTCTCAGATTATCTCCTCTGATTCTTCCACCATTCTCTTTTCCTGATTTCTCCTAAATATGTTATTTTCCTTCAACTCACCTGTCTGTTCTCCCAGTCCTTTTAACCCTCCTTTGACTTTTTTTTCTTTCAGTTTTGTTCTAATAATTGATGAGTCCCATCTATTTAGTGTCCTATACTTAGTTCTTGAATCTCTTGCCTCCTTGTCCTTTTGCTATTCATACCTTGCTAAATAAAAACTTGAGGTTGTTTCCTCCACTCCTACTCTCTTGATTCCACCTGCTGCTAGAGAAAATCATTACACATAATTACTTAGTCCACTACAAATTTAGGTTGTTTAAACTCAGCTGAGTCTTCATTGCTTTGTGGAAAGCCATTTTATTGTTATCTTAACTCATCTCTTTTTTCCAGTGACTTTTTCAAAACTTCTTTCCTATCAAATCCTTTGAATAGTTCTTTGGCACAGGGCCTACCGATTCACTTTACTAAAAAAAAATACTGTCCAATTGATGGACATCCCCTTAATTTCCAATTCTTTGCCAACACACACAAAAAAGTTGCTATAAATATTTTTGTACAATAGGGTATCTTTGAATACAAACACAGGGTCAAAGGATAGAAGCACTTTTATATCCCTTTAGGCAAAAAAAATGAAAAAAAATGGAAGAAAATGTGAACTATCTCCTTGGGGAAAAAATTAACTTAGAAAGAGATAATTTAAGAATTATCAGACTACTAGAAAGTAGTCATCAAAAAAAGCCTGCACATTATCTTTTACGAAATCTTCAAATGCATTTGTAAAGTTTCTGCCCAATTATCTTAGATTCGGAGTGTAAAATAGAAATTGAAAGAATCCTCATGTCCTGAAAGACATCCCAAAATGAAAACTCCAGAAACATTATGCCAATTCCAGAGCTCGTTGTTCAAAGACAAAATACTTTGGGCAGTCAATAAGAAACATTTCAATATTATGGAGCCATAGTCAGGATCACACAAGATATAACAGCTTTGACCTTAAAGAAATGGAGGGCTTGGAATATAATATTCCAGAAAGCAAAGGATCTGGAATTACAGCCAAGAATATACCTATTCAGCAAAAGTGAGTATAACTCTTCAGGGTTGAAAACAGGATTTTCAAGAGTTTGTGCTCATTCTGAACTGAACATTTTTTTTTGAAAAATTAATTAAAATTTTATTCTTCTCCCTAATTCCATGTAACATCCATTTTAAAATTAATTTTTATGTTTCATCTTCTCTCCTTTCCTGCTTCTCCCTTCTATTGAGAAGGCATGCAGTTTGAAATGTCATAGAGGTACAATCATATCAAACAGTTTTGTTAGTTATGTTGTGAAAGAAAACACAGACAGCACTTCTCTTATTTGCATTGCTATTCTATTTTCCTGTAGGGTAAGATGGATTTCTATGCCCAATGGAGTGTGTATGTTATTCCCTCTTTGAGTCAATTCTGATGAGAGTGAGATTTATTCCTCCCTTACCTCCTACCTCTTAGGTCTCATTTATAAGAGATAATTTACCTCATTCTTCCTATCCGTTTCCGTTCTTCTAATTACATTTCTCTCATCCCTTAATTTTTATTTTTTTAGATATCATTCCTTCATATTCAACTCTTGTTCTATCTCTCTCTCTCTCTCTCTCTCTCTCCATATATATATATATATATATATATATATATGTAAATAGATATAGATATATTTCTTTTAACTGCCCAAATAATGAGGAAATTTTTATGCATTACTGGTATTATCTTCCCATGTAGGAATGTAAAATTATTAAGTCCTTTGAATTTCCTTTTCCTATTTATCTTGTTATCTTAAGTCTTGCATTTTGAAAGTTAAATTTTATATTTAACTTTGGTTTTTTCATCAAGAATTTGCATTTTGAAAGTTAAATTTTATATTTAACTTTGGTTTTTTTCATCAAGAATGCTTGAAAGTCCTCTTATTTTATTGATTGTCCATTTTTTTTCCCCCTTAAGGATTATATTCAGTTTTTCTTGGTAGGTTATTCTTGGTTGTAATCCTAGTTTCTTTGCCCACTGGAATGTAATATTCCAAGCTGTTTTATCCTTTAGTGTAGAAGTTGCAAATCTTCTGTTACTTTGATTGTGACTCCATGATACTTGAATTTTCTTTTTGACTGCTTTTAATATTTTCTCCTTGACCTGGGAGCTCCCAAATTTGGCTTTAATATACCTGGAAGTTTTTGATCTGGGGTCTTTTTGTTTTTTCTAATTGATATTTTATTTTTTCCAATTACATGTAATGAAAGTTTTTCCAATTCATCCACATGCATAAGCATATTTTTAAGTTACATAATTTCCTTCCATCCTCCCTTCCTATCCCTTGGTGGTAAATAGTGTGGTATAAATATTGTTCATATATATTTGTGTTTAACATGTTTACAGATTAGTCATTTTCTGTATGAGTAATTGGGATTAATGGAAAAGAAGAAAAACTGAAATGGGAAAAGAAAGAATACCATGAAAAATATGAGAAATTTTAAAAAAGTGAATGTAGGGGGCATCTAGGTGGTGCAGTGGAGTCAGGAAGAACCCGAGTTCTAATGTGACCTCAGACACTTAATGATTGCCTAGCTGTGTGATCTTGGGCAAGTACTTAACCCCATTACCTTAAGTAAATTAAAATTAAAAAAATAAAAAAGTGATTTAGTGTTCATTCAGATTCTGTAAGGGTTTTTTTTGTTTATTTTTTTGGTTTTGGTTTATTATTCTTCCTCTGGATGTAGATAGTATCCATAGCAGGTCTCCTAGGATTGTCCTATATCTCTGATCTGAGAGGAGCTGTATCCATCAAGGTTGCTCAACTTAGAATGTTCCTGTTAATATGCACAATGCTTTCTTGGTTCTGCTCCTGTTGCTCAGCAATCAGTTCCTGTAATTCATTTCATTTTTCTCTAGAGTTTGACAATTCATGGTTTCTTATAGAGCAATACTGTTCCATAACATTCATATACCATA
Source organism: Macrotis lagotis (assembly GCF_037893015.1). Lineage (NCBI taxonomy): Eukaryota > Metazoa > Chordata > Mammalia > Peramelemorphia > Peramelidae > Macrotis > Macrotis lagotis. The sequence continues at coordinate 68,557,984 of NC_133665.1, forward strand.
AGTTGTTTAAGCACCCCCCCCCCCCATTGATGGACATCCTCTCAATTTTCAATTATTTCACATTACAAGAAGAACTACAATGAATATTCTGGATCATGTGGGACTATTTTCTGGGATCTCTTTCAAAGAGGTGATCAGTGAATTCTTCTAGTTTTTATTTTAATCTTTGTTTCTAGAATACCTGGGGCAGTTTTACTTGGTAATTTCTTGATAAATGTCTAGTCTCTTTTTCCTGATCATGACTTTCAGGTAGTTCAATAATAATTACCTTTCCTTTGTCTATTTGCCAGGTAAGTGTTTTTCCAAGGAGCTGATTCACATTTTTTTTGTTTTTTTTTATTTTTAAACTTTGTTTTATTATTTCTTGATGTCTTACAGAGTCATTAGCTTTCACTTGCACAATTCTAATTTTTAAGTAATGTTTTTCTCAGGTGAGATTTTTTTTAAATCTCCTTTTTCCTTTTGACCAATTCTGCTTTTTTAAGGAGTTCTTTTATTCAGTGAATCTTTGTACATCTTTTTCCATGTGGCCAGTTCTCTGTAAGGAGTTCTCTTTAATGGATTTTTGTGCTTTTACCATTCAGCTAATTCTGTTTTTTAAAGTATTGATTTCTTCAGTACTTTTTGTGCCTCTAAGCTGTTATTCTCTTCATAATTTTCTTATACTTCTTTTTTAAAATTTTATTTATATATTTTTTCAATTTCACAACAAAAGTAATTTTTTTTAGTTTTTGCAAGGCAATTTTTTTTTTTTTTTTTTTTTTTAGTTTTTGCAAGGCAATGGGGTTAAGTGGCTTGCCAAGGCCACACAGCTACGTAATTACGAAGTGTCTGAGGCTGGATTTGAACTCAGGTACTCCTGACTCCAAGGCCAGTGCTCTATCCACTGTGCCACCTAACTGCCCCTACAAAGGTAATTTTCAACATTCATCCATTTGCAAGTTTATGAGTTCCACATTTTTCCACCACCCTCCATTCCCACCCCCTCCCCATATATGATAGTGTTTAACTTGATTATTAATAATGTTGTGAAAGAAGTAGGAGTAAGGAGGAAAAATAAACAAATACATCTTCCATTAATTCTTGTTGGACTTCGGTCTAAGTAGCATATTTAGTTGTTTTGCTTATAGTGGATTTCACGTAACTGTCTAATTTGGAATTTGTGTCTTGGTTTTCCTGCCACTAGTAGCTTTTTATTTTTATTTCTTTTTTCTTTTTTGAATTTTGTTTGCTCGTTTTTCCAGACTCCTTTTTTACTTTGAACTTTATGTTTAAGTTAAAGTTGTACTCTGCTTATCTGGTAGTGGAGAGACACTGTTTAAACTTTAGACTTTTTTCATGCTACTGTTTTCAGAGCTAGTTCTACAGGTCTTGCAAGTTTTTGGTGTTTCTGAACTATTGTGATCAAGGGAGTGTGCTCTGTTCTTGAAGGGCCCTTGTTTCATTACAACCACAAGCATTGGAAACTGAACCAGGTCCCCTGTTCTTCTGCTTCTTCTGCTTCCAAGTGTATTTGGTGTGTATGGGTTGTTCAGGGAGAGTAGCATCTCTAGTGAAAGAGCTTGCCAAGTCCTTTTCAGGTCTGCTCATCCATTTTTGGCATTCCCTTGTCACACAAATCTTACCCCTGGCTCCAAAAAGCTGTAGCATGTGTAATAGCCATACCCTGGTAAAATTATCTTGGCCAAACAAAGTTGAGGATAACTGTGAGGTCTCAATCTTGTCTGAATTACAGGGATGTCTATTCTAAGCACTTGAAGACATCCCCTGTTGGAATGGGTGGATAAGAACAGCTTGCTGGAACAGCTATGAACTTTAGGTGAAAGCAGGTTCTGTGGAGCTCTTAATGCTTGATCAGACATTGTAGGCATTGAAGTCATCCATGGTATCTCAGATCCTTTCTAGTCATCTAAACTTTTGTTCTGCCATTGCACTTTAGTGACTTTGAAAGAGGGAATGAGGCTTTTGGTTTTACACAACTCTGCCTCACTTAAATCTGCCTCATGCACAATTTAGGACATCTCCCATCATCCAGTTTTACCTCAGCATCATGATGTCATTAGTCCTCTTCAGAAATGAAGTATGAACAATAACACTCCTCTTTGTCTTGTAGCTGCAACCCAGAACAGTAGTTACTATTCAGTGCCAGCTTTCTTCAATGCCAGAAAAGGGTCCCCCTAGTCACTCTTGGTGCTAATTGTCTGACCCCCTATTGTCTGTTCTGAGAGCTCCTGTTGCTGCTGCTGTTGATGCCTCAAGCATGTGTTCTGTACCGACCTCTATCCCAGTGTCACAGGCCTCTCTTGCCAACCTCCTAAGTTTTCTTAGATTGGGAAAAAAAAGTCTCACCCTGACCTTCTGTTGACCCTGCTGCCCCAAAATTTGATTTGAAGTATCATTTTAAAGTTATTTGGAAGGGAATATTGAGAAAGTTCAACTGGATTGCTTCCTCTGATGTGCCATCTTGGCTCTGCCAAGGTTTGTTTCTTTTTTTTTTAAGTGACACTGCTGTTCCTTCAAGCTATCATCTTTTATCTCTTCTCTTTCCTTTTCAAACTTCTTGAAGTTTTCTACCCTTATTGAATTTTCCCTCTACCTCTCACTTGTTCCTCAACTCATCACTTCACTAAAACTATTTTCTCACCAAAGAAAATATAAGAGCATTACAAGATGTAAAATGAATAATTATGATTAAATCAAATTTAAAAAAGTTTTACACAAACAAAAACAATACAGATAGCCAAGATTAGAAGAGAGACTGGAAACTGGGGCAGAAGGGATTATAGCAATTTTTTTGTGATAATGATTTCATTTCTCAAATATATAAAGAACTGTGTCAGATTTAAAAGAATACAAGTCATTCTTCAATTGATAAATGGTCAAAGGATATGAACAGAAATTTTTCAGAAGAAATAAAATCTTAGTCTTTTGAAAAAATACATTTCAGTTACTATTGATTTGTTTTTGTTTTTTTTCATTTCAATCTTGTCCAATTCTTTGTAACCCTATTTGGGGTTTTCTTGGCAAAAAACTAGTGTGGTTTGCCATTTCTTTTTTTTCCAGCTCATTTTACAGATGAGGAAACCGAGGCAAATAGGATTATGTGACTTGAGTCACATAGATGGTAAGTGTCTCAAGTTGGATTTGAATTCATGTCTTCCTGACTCCAGGTTTGGCACTCAATCTACTGTACCACCTTGTGCAACCCCACCTTTGATTTGAAAAATGCAAATTAGAGCTGCTCTGAAGAATTACCTTTTATACCTATCAGATTAGCTAATACAGCAGTAAAGGAAAATGACAACTATTGGAGGGGATATGGAAAAACAGGGAAACTAATACACTGTTAGTAGAATTATTCTAGAGAATAATTGGAACTGTGCCTAAAGGCTATAAAACGTACATACCCATTGACTCGGCAAAACCACTATTAGGTCTGTACCCCAGGGAAATCAAAGAAAAAGAAAAAGGACCCACAAAAATATTTATAGCAGCTCTTTTGATGGTGGTAAAGAGTTGGAAATTGAGGGGATAATGATCAACTGGACAACGACTGAACAAATAGTGGCATATCATTGTGACAGAATACTATTGTGATATAAGAAATGATTAATAGGATGCTTTCTGAAAGATCTAGGAGGAGACCTATATCATTTAATACAAAATTAAGTGAGTGGAAGTAGAATATTGTACACAGTAACAGCAATATTCTATGATGATCATCTGTGAATGACTTAGCTTGATTCAAAACAATTTTGAAAGATTCTTGATAGAAAATACTTTCCACCTCCAGAGAAATAACTGAGAGTGTTCAAAAATAGATTTAAGCATGCTTTTTACTTTATTATTATTATTGTTGTTCTTTTGCTTTGTGCTTTCTTTTACAGTATGGCTAATATGGAAATGTTTTGCATGATTGCACATGTGTAATTTATGTCATTGTTGCTTGCTTACTCAAGGAAGAGGATGAGGAAGGACAGAATTTGAAATTTTAAAAAATTGTATAATATCTTTTTAATTACATAGAAAGATGGTTTCCAACATTCATTTTTGTAAGATTTTGAGTTTCAAGTTTTTTTTCCCTCGTTCCCCTTCTCCCTCCCCCCAAATTGCAAGTAATCTGATAAGGTTGTACATACGCGATCATGTTATCATATTTCTATTAGAGTCATTTTGGGAAAGAAGAATAGATGGAAAAAAAAACTAGAGTAGCAAAAACAAAAAGTGAAAATAGTTTGCTTTGGTCTGCACTCACAGTTCATAGTTCTTTGGTTGTGGATGGCATTTTCCATCACAATCTTTTGAAATTGTCTTTGATCACTATTGCTGAGAAGAGCTAAGTCTAGCATAGCTGATCATCACGGGATGTTGCTGTAACTATGTACAGTGTTCTGTTCTCACTTCATTCAACATTAGTTCTTATAATCGTTTCCAAATTTTTCTGAAATTCCACCTTCTTGTGATTTCTTACAGAACAATAATAGTATTTCATCACATTCATATACTACAATTTGTTCCAGCATTCCTCAGTTGATAGGCATTCCCACTGTTCCAATTCTTTGCCATCACAAAAAGAACTGTTTTAAATATTTTTGTACATTTTGGTACTTTTCTCATAGAGATCTTGAGATTATAGATCTAGTAGTGGTATTGCTGAATAAAAAGGTATGTACAATTTTATAGCTATTGGGCATAGGAATTCAAATTTTTAAAAATGTAAAAAATGTTTATTTACATGTAATTGAGAAAAATAAAATTAAATGGTGATAAAAGAAACTTTCTCCAGGATTATTACCATATTTTTCTCATTGTTAAAATTTTATTTTAGTAATCTTTGTCTTCTTAACATCTTTGAGGTTTTTTTGATATTTTATACAACCCCCATTCCAGTATACTTTCTCCTAATTTTCTCTTTTGCTTCTCATATCTTTTTTTTTTTTTTTTTAGGTTTTTGCAAGGTAAATGGGGTTAAGTAGTTTGCCCAAGGCCACACAGCTAGGTCATTATTAAGTGACTGAGGTTGGATTTGAACTCAGGTACTCCTGACTCTGCGCCACCTAGCCTCCCTGGAGGGAGAGTTCTTGAACAAATATAAGCTAAGAGAATTTCAGCTCTGAAATTTTGTCTCCTTTAATAAGAGGACCTTAGCCATAGCATTTAGTGGTTATTTTCTACTGCCTATACTTCATCACCCTCTACCCCCAACTCAGGAATCTTTATGTTTTATATACTGACATTAAACATAATGTTAGTTGTATTTTGCATATGATTCCACCAATATCTTAGCATTAAAAAAAGCAGTTATCAGTCTGGGTGACTAGGAAAACAAAATATATTTAAGTTGAATGACAAAAATAAACTTTCTTTTCCTTGTATCTTCCACATGAAATTCTTTGAATAAAGTTTCATTAAGGTGTGCAGTGTCCTTGCAAAAGCAACAGATAGTTCTTATTTTAAAGATGAAAGAACTCAAAGCATGTTCGAAACAGAGTAGTAGCATTAGAAAGAGATGAATATATCCAGGAGACATAGGCGATAAACAAAAGCTACAGGACCCCAAAGTAATATAAATGATGCTCCACCTTCAACCCCTCCTAATAAGGTCAGAACAGACATATATTTTATTGATTATTTTATTTATTCTTGCTTTACTTCTCTTAATCAACAAGCTCCTTACAAGCAACAAAACTTGCTTTATGCTAGGCACACATGAATGTTTTGATCCATGTTGGTGAATGTCTTTGTTCTGTTTGAAAGATACAAAATTTATAGTTGGTTGAGATACTTGTTAGCTTAAAAGTAATCTGCACATGACAGAAGCATAAGCATAGGCTTTCTACAAAATAAACAGTGACCGACGGCACTGACAACTAGGGGAATCAGGAAAAGCAGGTTGAGGTTATGGTTGGACTAAATGGAAAAACTATAAGGTCAAGAAAAAAGTAAAATGGAAGAGCCTTCCAGGAAGTTGAGAGGTTGAGGAGGGTCTTTGCTTTATGACCAACAGCTGGTAGACTAGTTTGGCTGTTGCATTTTGCAGATGAGGGAAATAATGTGTGAATCATCTTGGAAAGGCAGGCTAGAGCCAATTTGTTAAGGGCTTTAAATGCCTGCCCCAGAAGTAGCTTATCCTACATTGTGATTTGGAGGCAGTTTACTGTTGAAACCATGATAAATATTTGTAGGTTATCAGAATGTAATCAAGGAAATGTAAAGTCATGGGAATATGCTGAATTAAGAAAAGGTGGTATTCTATTGACAAATGTAAGAAGAGGAACTTGTACTTTTTGCTAGAGGTAAAGGGTTGGAATCTCAGAAGTTACTTGAACAATAGAGTGACATAGGCAAACCTGTGTTTTAGAAGTATTAACTTGGCAGCTGTAAGAAGATAGACTGAACCAGAGAGGCTGGGTAGAACACTGAATGAAAGATGATGAGGAGGTAACTAGTATAAGGGTAGTGGACTTCTACTTTGGAAACTGTACAATTTATATTCAAGTCCCACAAAGTGTCAGTTTGGCCTTGGGCAAATTACTTAATCTCTCCCCCAGGCTACCTTCTAAGGCTTTCTGTTTGTAGAAATGCCATCAGTTTGCCTTGGTAAAAAGGCTTCTTTGTTGGGGAAGAGAAGAACTTCCTACATACAACCTATGAAATCATGCAGACAAAAAAAATTCCAACAAGAACCTCCCCAACTTGTTTTGAATAAGTATATTGTTTAAAAAGTGTAGATTTCATACAGAGTTAATTCTGGGACAAATGGAGAAGGATATAATTTTAACACTAATTAGTTGTGTGGCCTTGAGAAATCTGCTCTTTTGTAAAATAAAATGGGATTAATTAGTTGATCTTTTAAGGTTTCTTTCCACTATAAAATTCTATGAGTCTGAGATAGGACCAATCTTTGTGATAACTTGCAAGGTTATGCATTTCCTGACTAGGATTAATTATTTATAAGGAATTCTTCCCAGAGGTAGCTCCTTCTACTTTGTGATTTGGAGGTAGTTTACTGTTGAGACAGTGATGACTTACATCAATCATAAGACATAGTCAATGTAGCATAAACTAGTCCTGGAAATTATTACATGTTATTTGAGTATGTTGAAATAAGCAAGGGTAGTGCCGTAATGACAAATGAAAACCGTAGAGTGGTGAATGGGTGATTTCCATTGGTTCTACAGAGTAATAATTCATTTCTCTAGAACTGTCTAGGATAGACAGTTTTATGATTCTTCATGATAGGAATTGGTTGTTTTAAAAAAAGCTCCTCTTAAGGGATTTAAAAAAAAAATTACAACACAGTTATTTCCAGATAATTGTCTTTCCTTGAAATGAAGAAAAATAATTCAAGAGAACTAATCTACTTAGTGATTGTGGAGTGAACATAATCCTCCACCTTGCCAAAGAAAGGAGACCAAAAATCATCATTCTAACATATAGTGTTTAAACTTTGCTTTAATGTTATCTTTATTTACATCATTGTTGTTGTGCATATCAGTTTCCTGGTTGAGCCTAATTGCTTGTCTTTTGTTTTTCTGAATTTTTCTTATTCCTTATTTCTTATAGAGCAATAGTATTCTACATTCATAGACCACAATTTGTTCATTCCTTCTACAGCTGATAGGCAACTTTCCATTTCTTTGCTATCACAAATATTTTGCTGTAAATATTTTGATATAGATTAGAGTTTTCTTTTTCTCTTTGATCTCCTTTGGCATATATGCCTAGAATTGGGATTTCCACATCAAATGGTAAGAACAATTTAATCATTTTTCTTGCATTCAGTCTTATTCTAAGAGTCAGTTTATCTCTGTTATGCTGTTCAGTTCATTTCGGGTTTTTTGGATCTTAAGGAGTAAAGATTTGACAGATGAGTCTATAAAGGCTTAAAAAACCACTCAGTGCATTGTAACTTTTAAGAAGGAAGACTTATGGCATATTATGAGATGCTTAGGCATGGGGGAGCTGGCACAAATTCTGAGGGATTCAGGGCAAAAGATATCCCTGCATCCTAGTCAGTGGAGAAATAAGACTAATCACTTCTCAGTCTTTAGGTCTTGGGTATAAGAGTCACAACAGGAAAAAGAGCAAGATTCAGATTTTGAGACTGACTTCAAAATTGACACCTTCAGGTTATGCCAAATTCTTGTCACTTTTAGTCAATGGCTAGGACACTTAAGTCCTTCATCACTTCTATACCAAGGCAATTGTTTGAAAGCAGTGACTTTTAAAAAGAAAAGATGTTTGTGTTTTTTATTTCTTTTCCCCTTAGGAATATTGATTTTTTTTTTTTTTTGGTGTCATGCTATAGTCAAATTGATACTAGGAATTAGTCATGAAAATTTTCAGGGAGGAAATAGATGTTTCCAAAAGAAGTTATAGACATGTTTTTTAGAAGAGAGGCAGCACTGCCATGATATAAGCTAATTCCAAAAAACTATCAGGTATTTTGAACCATCACTCAAAGCTCTAAAGAAATAGCCCTTGAAAAAAGTAGGATTCAGTTTATTCTGATTGTCTGCTCCTGAAGCTGTTTTCTGACAAATATTTCTGTTGTCCTGATGGACATGCCTTGTCAGGAAAGATAAGGTGATTAATCCTGTTTTGGGGAGTAGGTATCTCTCTGAACAAAAGACAATTTTGGTTTATAATAATGTGAAAAAGCTTTGCTTTTCAGGTACATGTATAAGAAATAATTTATATAATATTTATATAGTACTTGCCATAGTGCTAGGCATTATGCCAAGTACATTTTACTCTATCCCATTTTATAGTTGAGGAAACTATGGCAAGCAGGTTCAATAAATTGCCCAAGGCCACACTACTAATGAGTTTCTGAGACTGGATTAGAACTCAGGTATTGCTAATTCCAGGCCCAGTGTTATCTGCCATGCCACTTAGCTGCTGGTTTATAAATCAGGTTTTTTTTTGTGAATTTGGTTAATGTGGATTTGTAAATTTGCGAAACTGAAGTTCACATCCTTTAACTGGTAATTTTACAGAGGTATGTTAACTCTGAGGGGAACTTGAAAGAGGCAGCTGTTTTTACCAGTCTTTACTGGAATAAAGATTGCAAAATTTTAGAGGGAAAAATGTGACTAGTACTAACAAATGGTTTGTAAAATTGGGATATGATGATTAAAAAATACAAGATTTCATAAAATAGTTCTCTGAAAAAGAATATTGATCACTTTTATTTGTTACAAACATGGGACTATTTTAGAAAATAATAACTTGTACCAGGAGAATAATAAATCAGGAAATCCAAGTCTATGATGCTGAGCATCTATCATATTTGATAAAAGTAAAAATATGATGGATTTAAAAAAATAAGTTCTATTTATTAGAAAATATGCAAATTTATATAAAAAAAATAAATGTTTAACTCAGATGGGAGCTCCAAAACAAATACAGAATCTAAGGAGAATAAAATTAAAACGGTTATATTTTCTAGAATATTCTTTTTGCCACCCCCATTTGGAGTGATAAACTATGTGACAAAGAAGGGGAAATTATGCAAGCAACTGTGGTCTAAATTTGACAACTGGACAAACTTCATGTACACTAGTTGGACATCTTATAGAACTGGGTTTTTGGCACCAATTCAGAAAGCAGTATTTTTAGATATGTGCTAAATCACCAGGAAGTTTCTATGCCAACAACTGATTATAACAATAATGTTGCTCAGTTGGGCCTATACTTTTTTAATGAATTAATACTAACTTTATCTAACTTATTAAAAATAATCACTATTACCATAGCAACATTTTGTGTTAACTTTTTATAATGATGAGAGAAGAAAGAAAAAGAATCTGTATCTAAAAGCACCATAACTAAGCCCAGTGGTAGAGAAGGAAAACATTAATAGAATGTTGCAAAAAGTTTGTTTCAGAGCTGGTTTGATGGTTTAGCAATACTTTGGCATGCTGTCAAACTAGAGAAATATTTTCAGAAGTAAACTGACAAATTTCAGGTCTAGTGTGAGAGGAAAATTCACAGTTGCCTATCTTTTGTAATTTCATTACTTTCTAGCTAATAAAATATTTAGCCAGTCTTTTCTGATCTGTACAATCTTTCATTTGTAAAGAGGAACCTTGAGTGAATTAACTCATTTTTCTCAAAGAAATTTAAAAACCAATATGTTTATGTATATATACATATATGTATACACATGTGTGTAAGTGAAGTTGGAAAAATTGAACTCATAGTATGAAGTTTCTAGAGAAGCAGATGAAGCCTAAAAGAAAAAGAAATGGAGATAGAAGAGTTTTTTTTAATGTGCTGTAGCATAACTTGAAAACTCTAAAGCTAGTTGACTCAGAAATATATAGGTCAAAAACTCCCAAACCCTATTGTCTGTTTTTCTGACTGCCATTTTTTGGTAAAGTTTTGCTTTTCTAGTGTGTATATAAGAATATATAAAGAGTACCACTAAGTCCAAACTCTATCTCATCTTCAAAATTTATTATCACATTTTGAAATTTTCCTTTATGAAAAATTGAAAAAAAAAACTATTGAAAAACAGATCCAAATCCATCCATGCTGATGGGTCCCATTAGAGATAGTGTTTTTTTGATTTTTCTAGTTAGCAAGAAGCTCAAATTGGACTGTCTGGCCTTGTGCAATTCATGTTATGTAATTTTTCTTGGCTGCCCTCCATCCTAGAGTGTTTGATTTCTGTGCTGGAAAGTATTGCAATAGAACTTGTTCAAATATAATTGGCCAAAAGTGAACTTAAAAGAATGTTTGTTCGTCTGAACTCTGGTTGAAACAGAATCACAGACTATTGGGATGAATCTCAGAAACTATCTGGTCCAACCTGTACCTGTACACGAATAACTTCTACAACTACAACTCTCATGGACTGTGCAGTGGAAGGGAGTGGTCAACAGTAACAAATTATGAGAACTGACAAAAGGATGCTGGATTGACACCATTCACAGAATTGTTAACAGTCTTTCATTCGCTTAGAATTGATGAGAAATACTTCATGGAAAGACTACAAGAGTCAGCATTTCAAAGAATCGGTCTAGAAGTATTTATTAAAAACCATCTGAATTCTTTTAGGGGCTATTCCAGCCTCAAGAGATTCAAAGTCAAAAAAGAAGACTCTGTTCTCAAGGAGTTTACATTCTGACAGAGGGGTGACAGCAAGGTCTTCACCAAAATATATGCTAATTTCTCTCTTCTCCTTTCCCTCTCTTCCTCACAGCTACGTGTGACAGTTACTCTCTTCTCGGGTATATGAATCAGCCTTTCATATGGTGTTATCCTGTTACTATCTACCATGTGTGAACATGGGCAAATTATTTAACCATTCTCTGCCTCAGTTTATTTGTCCGTAAAGTAAAAATAATAGTATCTGGAGTGTCTAAATCACAGAGTAGTTATGAAGATCAGAAGAATGAGTATAAAAACACTTGTTCTAATTCTAAAAGTCTATATAAGTTTCAGTTTTTATTAGATGAAAATTGAAGAACTGAGTTTCTCAAAATGCAGTACTTTGAACAAAGGAAAAGTATTGCCTTCATTTTGGTAGCAGAATTCCATTTAAAATAATAACTTTCTATACACTGGACTTAATTTTCTTAGATTGAATAGGATGTTATAGCAGCTGTCCCCATTTTAATCAGTATAGGGATTAATTTCCAGTTTTTGACTGTCTACGTTTGCCAAAGAAAGGAAATTACTACTAATTTACTAAAATCAGGGCCTCGTGCCTAAAAATCTTACTCATTTAATTTTTTTCCAGACTTTTTATAACTATTGTCTTCACAGCCTTACATGTATCATAAATCAGTGTACTCCATCATGCTCTGAAGCTCATTCCTTTAAGATAAGCAATGCTCCCTCCTTGATCTCAGTTTTCTTCTAATTGTTTTTTTAAAAATAATTTGTAGAACCTTATAGTATCTTGGGGACTCAGATTTTATGATTATAGTTTGACTTCTTACTATTTTCTTTTCTGTTGTTTGCTTAGTGGAGCACCATGTAAATACATTAACACTTTATACCTTCCAGGGTTGTTGTGAGAATCAGATGAGATAATAATTATAAAGCTCTTGGAATAATACAGGTTGTATAGTAAGAGTTATATAAGTGTTCACTGTCCTCATCATTATTGTTATTATTGTCATTATTAGATGGTCTGTCAGTGTGTCTTCTTGTTTCCTTCAGTGATTTAGCTAGTATGTATTTAATAACAAAAGCAATAGTATTATTTAATAACATTTCTATAGCAAATTTAGTTTGCAAATAACTTTGCATATGTTGCTTGATCCTCAAAACAACCATGTGGGTGGATTACTTTTATTATCTCCATTTTATAGATTAGGAATCTGCAGCTGAGAAGGTTCAAATGACTTGCCCAGGGTCATACAACTAGATAGTGTCCAAGGTAGTCTTCTAACTTAGGTTTATCATCCTGACTCCAAGTCCAGTGCTCTACACTGTGCTCTCTAGCTGGCAAATACAATACAGAAAACAAACTAATTTTAACATTAATATAAGCAAAAACATAGCCCAGTGTTAAAGTATACTGTTTAAATTGTTTTTAGAATGTGATCAATTCCAAAGCTAGCAACAAATGCCTTTCAGGTTTTCTGCTGTGATGTTATTTGTGACACTTTACCTACAAATGACATTAAAAATTGAGATTTGATTTAATTTGTTGGATAATTTCCAATGAAAAATATCAACTGTATTCTACATTCTTCCCAATCTTTTACATTAAAATTAGAGCATATGGAAATGTTAACTAGTATAGATAATATATAGGGCTGCTAGGTGTAGCATCAGATAGAGCTCTGGACCTGGAGTCAGAAGGTCCTGAGTTCAAATGTAGCCTCAGATACTTACAAGTATGTGACCCTGGGCAAGTAATTTAACCCTGTATGCCTCAGATCCTCATCTGTAAAAAAACAAGTTGGGGAAGGAAACCATTAGACTACAATATCTTTGCCAAGAAAACCTCGAATGGTCTCACAAAGAAGAGTTGGATGTGACTGAAACAAGTCAACAGCAAAAGAAAATGTAAATAATTGATTTTTTAAAATGACTTAATGATAAAGGTTTGTTGTATTGTAGTATAAATATCAGGTGTTATAAAGAAATCAGAGAAGGAATCAATAAGTGTTAACTGGGGTGGAAGAAGTCGGGGAGAAGTTTTATAGAAAAGTTACCTGGGTTTGAAGTGGAAAAGGGTAGGTAGAGAGGTAGTAAATAGATAAGCACAGAGGTGTTAATGAACATGCATTGAGAACAGTATAGACACTGGCAGATTGTAATGAGGGATTTCTTAGAAAATATTGAGAGTTATATAGATAAACAGCTATAAAAGGAAGGTAGAATGATCAAACTATTTGTATATCACAAAAGGGGAAAGTTAATAATGAGGTTGCAATAATTATCCTTTAGATTTTTTTGGTGGGGAGTTATTTCAGGAATTCATTGGGATTCCTCTGACACTTTTCCTACCCTCCTCCTTTTCCAATCCTATTACACTCTGGGAAAACAAAAAAAAAGGAGTTGCTTGACCCAAAAGTTATCCAGATTTGGGTAGGTTCTAAGGTTATGTAATTCTTTAACTATGTCTGTACAAATCTTAACTATCCTATCAATTAATATTGACTTATTATCACTGGTTATTGATGATAGGAGAATCAAATACAAATTGTTCTATAGTCATTTATGACAGCAAAATACAGAGCTTAAGAGCTTAAACCCAGCATTTAAGAGGTCTTCTAACTTCTTTTTTTCACATTTTGCGTGCTTTCAAAGTTATTGGTACTGACCATTAGGCTTTCTTTTTTTTTTTTTTATCATGTCTCCTTCCATCACAAAAGTGATTTGTCTGTGGCAAAGAAAAAAATTAACAATTGCTGTATTATTTTCTTCCATTCTAACTCCACAGTGACTATGGTGGACTGGGTGTGAAGAGTATAGCTGATAAAAAGCATCACCATTTTTTAAGATTCCCTTTAAATGTTAGCTGTGGGTATTATACATATGAAATCTTTGTCCTGTGCATATATAGGAATATGAAAAGTAGTTTTAGCACAAACAAGTAGTTGATGAATTGCATTGGTTTTAGAAATATTCTTGTGTGTGTTGTGTGTTTGTGTGTGTATGTGTGTGTGTGTATGTATATATATATATATATGAAATCATATTGGAAAGCCCTAGCATTTTGCTATAACAAAGAATGTTGCTTTCTTTAAGGACCAGTCCATTTTATTCCTAAACTTTTAGTGTTCCTAACAGAAATAGGCGTTTTGTCAAAAAAATTTTCATGCATCTCTTTAATGTAATCATGTTTATTGTTAAAGTTTACTATATTAATATAGTTCCTGTAATTTTAGTAGGTAGACTCTGAAATGTTTTTTGCATTCTGTAGTTCTTTTGAATGGAATTATTTCTTTTTCTAAAGGGTTTGACAATATATAGAAAAGTTGGTAAGTTGTTTTAAAAAATCTGCAACTTTGTTGATGTTATTGTTTTAATTTTTTTGTTAAATCACTAGGCTTTCTTAAATAGACCTTATTATTTGCAAAATGAGTTTTTTTGATCTTTGACTACATTTATCTGATTTCTCAGCATTTAAATCCATTCTGCATTTCTGATATATATATATGTATATATATATATATATAAAATATAAAAGTATAATATAGTTCTGGCTATAATCTTTTAAATAAATTGCTTTAACCTTTTTGATAATATTTTTCAATAATAATATATTAATAATATCACTAACATGTCCTAGCTAATTGCTAATAATAGCTAGCAGTTAAGTAGTGCTTAACTGTGTCTGGTACTATGCCAAATACTTTACAGTTATTATCTCATTTGAGCCTCACAACAATCATCATTTTACAGACAAGGAAACTGAGGCAAACAGGTTAAATGACTTGGCCAGGTTTATACAACTTAGTATCTAAGGCCAACTGTTTTTATTTTTATAGTGGTTTGGTTTTCTTGGAAATTTTTTGGTGACCTGGATTTTAAATGCATTTAGCTACTTCATACTTCTCCAGAAATAATAAAGTCATCAGATTTGCTTTTTTTTTTGTGGTATTAGACTATGGAGGAGTTCCAGGCCACTGACTTCCTAGACAGGTTGATCACAACATATTTCTGAGTTGAGCCAATCTGCAACCCTATGTAATCCTGTTCATTCGAGGCAGTTATATAATCCTGGTGTGCTAACCCAATCAATGTTATCAATAGAGTCCAATTTGCTAGCATTTTTTTATTCTTACTAGTCCTCCACGACTATTATATAGTCTTAAGCAGCATGGTCACTTTCTTCATTTTCTCTTAATTTGTTATTATTTTCTTCTCGCCCCTTTTGTCATTCTCCCCCCCTTCCTTTCCCCTACTTTGAAACTATTGTTAGGAAAGCATTAAAAGTTATTAATGTGTTTTTATATTAACTTTATACATATTCCTATCTTTTTGCCTCCCACCCAATAATCATCTCTGAAGACAAAAAACAAAAAATAAAAAAGGGAAAAATAGCTCAGAAAAAACTAATCAGCCATTATTTAAGTCCAAAATTATATATAATATTTTACATTCTATTGTGCCTCTCCTCTTTGCAGGGAAAAATACATTCTAATATCTTTTCTTTATACTCAAACTTGGTCATTATAATCACTTTTTGATTTTTGGTTTTTATTATTCCTTATATTTGTATTGTTGTAGTTGTACGTATTATTTACTTGGATCTACTTATTTTACTTTGTTTCTGTAAATTTTCCCCTTGTTACTCTTTAGCTACAGCCAAGTCAGTGAACATCGATTTTGTTGTCTGTTCTTTTTTGCTAATCACAAACTGATGTCACGTAAGGTGTTTAAGGGACTATTCTGTTTTTGAACTCCTAGAATTATATACCTAGCAATGGCATCTTGCAGTCAAAGTGTATAAACATTTTAGACATTTTCTTAGCATAATTCTAAATCATTTAGGAAAGTGTTTTGCCATCCTTAAAGCATCATGTGAACATGAATATGTTAAATGTAATTTAATAGAACTATTTAGAAATATAAAGTATAGGTGGAAGCTGATCTGTGGTTGGCATTTACCAATAGAATCCTTCACTCCACTCTCCACCACAACAAATCATTACTACATTATATTTATAGTTTGAAAATTGCATAGTTTAAAAATTAAATAGTCAGTTTTTTGGTAAATAGAGTGACTGATTTTGTGTTTATGACTTTGATTTTAAAAGTAAGACAAAGTACATATATAATTTTTTATAATTTTTCATTTACAGATAAATTAATTTATCATAGTAAATTTTTAGAAAAATTATACTGCTCTGGTTTAAGAATTAATTTATGTAGAATACATATACATTTTATTTGATCACAGTTATATAAAGTTTGTTCCTTTGAATTATAGCTTTCATAATATTTGAATCACAAATTCAGAATCACTTAAGAATAGTAACATAAGTATCTTTTTATCCTCCAACGTTATTTACAAATGTTTTTGTTTTTATATTGGTTTGAGTCTTGGAAATTTTTCAGTGATTTTTGTCTCTAGAAATGAAGAAAACATCAAATTTACTTATTTTGGTTTTTATAAAATAAGTTTTGAAAAGTTTTCTTTCAGGCCTTTGTTTACTTTTGTGTAGTTCGGATATCTTTATGTAGGATTCTATTTTTCTTAAGAGTTGTGTTCCTAGAGATAAAGTGATCTTTGTTTCACACATTGTGGTCTCAGTTTGCATCTTGGTGCTTCAGATAGGAAACCAGAGTAGTGCTCATAGGCCAATGTCGAGACAAGAAAACAAAATAAAACCAGTGACTGCAGTTAGTTACATAATGTAAGTTTTTTATTCTGACATTTATAAGAGTTAAGTAGATCATATAAAAAAGATTTCTGGTTTTAATTATGACTTTTGAAAAGATGTTGCAAAGTCACCATAAGATAAACTAAGATGACAATAAATTATCTATTGTTTGAAATACCTATATTAAAAACTTTTTAGTTTCTTTTAGCATTTGGTTATCAGAACATTATTTTTAGTGCCTTATACCACACAGTTAGTTTCCTTTATAAACATTAGAAAAAGTAAATTAATGCTTTTTAATCTTTTCCAAATAAATTTTATACAGCTGTTTTTAATAGCATTGCTTATGTAAATGCTTACAATTTTGTTGATAATTAAAAAAAATAGTCTGTTGTACCAGAGTATTTTCAAATTACCTACTTCATCAAATAAAAAATATTCCATGTTGTTTAGGAAATAAATATTTATTTAGGGTTATATGAAGGTTTGGAATTTTGAATGGCATAATTTCAAAAGTTAGTTTAACTCTCATACAACAAAGGGAACGGCAGAAATGGTAGACTATCATAAATCCTTTTGAAGTTAATTTTAAATATGAAAAACATAATTGTATAATTTTTATATCTTGGCAATTTGCAATATGAATGTGAAACATATGTTTTGAATACCGTTACGGCATTTTTATTTCATTATAAGCCACCCCCTAATATATGTGGCATTCCTAAAATGAGATATCTGTATGAAGGAAAAAACTTATATAATAGATGTTCACTGGAAAATAACACTAAATATAAGCAACAGTCAGGTTTCACATAAGCCTGATTTGAGGGAAAAGTTTGGCCTCTGTTTGTTTAGAGGAATCTGGTACTGTACTTCAAAAGATCTTTGACCTCATTGGTGTGCCTATATCCTTCTTTAAATACTATAAGTATCTGTATAGATATATACTAATTGATGTTGTAAAACTGTATACTGAAGATTGGAGTAGTTTGTGTACCCCAAAGAAAGCTAAATATGGTACAATCAGGAGTATTATATTTCCATTTATCATGGCTGTCAGCTTGTAGCTTTTTTTTCTGAGGACTGCTTTAGTTGTACCCTAAAATTTTGAGTGGCTATATGCAGGAAGAACTATAAGATTCTGCTGAAGATGAGGTGACTGAGTGGCAAGAAAATCTTAAAGTTGGAGAGAGAATTAGATACTTTCCAAAGGTTTCTGTAAGCTCTTTGGAGACTATAGAGTTTAGGGATATAGTTTCTCTAATAGCATTTACTACAATGACTTAGCCATAATGGAGTTATCAAGATACTTAGATACTTAGATGAAGTACAAATATGAAGTAGACAAGAATTTTTTTTAGCAAATTGAGCATCAATATAGGTATTACTATAACTTTGAAATGTCACTGTGTTGGATCTAAAGTATTGGATTTAGCAGAAATTGCAGCTTCAGATAGTCTGATTTATGAATTAGTAATATTTACTCTCTAATCCCAACAAAGAGTGGCAGAGAAGTTACAGGACAATTGAGAATAGGCTGTAAGAGGAATACTTACTATAAGATGTGATATTCAGTAATGCTTTTTAAAAGTTCCCCAACAGCACTACTCCAAAGGGAAGATAATTCACTATAACCTCTCATGGTCATCTATATGTCATTAAAGTAGCAGGAATTTTCATATATCTGTGGTTAAGGCAATTCTATAAACTCGAGGTTATGCACATCTGGCAGCACTTGTCAGCCCTGACTCCTATAACATTTCCCATAAAATAGATCATTTGTCTTTGGTGAACTTGTTCCAGGAATTGGCTAGAATGGAACTTAAAAAAAATTGCTGTATATCACAACCAGATGTTCTAATATTATATCACAGTTGTGCAAACAAAACTCAACAGATACTCATCAGTTTTCAGTGACAGAAAGGGAATGTGTCATTAACCATGCAGTGAAAAGCCATGGGGTATCTGGGATATTTATGAAATATGATCTTAGTTCACTTATGGTAACAGTGACTGAAGAACATATGCCATTCTGGCAGTTTTTAGTGAGATTATTTGGTATTATTGGGACTTTTCTCAACAACTGGCATGCTCCATGGAATTGGAAAATTAATAGTTGAAATAATTTGTTGTTTCAGACTTAGACCCTACAAACCTGCTACATCTCTCCAGAATGGTCATACAAACAACCTCTAACAAAAAATACTGTACGTAGCACTTTGTGTGTAGAGAAGAAAAGCTTTTCTAACTGACAGAAAAATTTTTCAATAATAAAGCATTTTGTAATATGTTTAAAAAATTATAGTGCAATCAGAAATGATAAATTTCAGTACTGTTGAACTTTGAACCTCTACAAAGAAATACCACTTAATTCAATAATCTTGGAATTACTGACACTTATTAAGAATTCTTTTACTACTGCCTGCCTACTTTTCAATGATTGAATGTCTCCTTTGATAGTAAAACTATACTGGATTTTATATTCCCTGTTTAGGTTTTTTTTGCAAGGCAAACGGGGTTAAGTGGCTTGCCCAAGGCCACACAGCTAGGTAATTATTAAGTGTCTGAGACCGGATTTGAACCCAAGTACTCCTGACTCCAGGGCCAGTGCTTTATCCACTACGCCACCTAGCCGCCCCTTGAATATATTTCTTATGCCTCTCCTTCCCTTCCTTCCTTCATCCCCTCCTTTCCCCTTCCTCCACTTGGATATTTTGAATAGAGATAATGCCTTACTAATCTTTGTGTCCCATCTCTGTTTTGTAGCATATTTCTTATTAGATGTATAAGTGATAGTTGAATTGACTTGAATTCTGATTTTCTAGTTATTGTTCATAGATGATACCCTCTTAGGAAGTAACACTTAAAAGGTAACTTCAGTAGACATTTTTAGTATACGTCTCCATAGTTTGTGCTTTTCTACAACAAGCTAATTGGGATTTTTTTTTTAAATAAGAATTTTTGTAGTTTGAGTTATGTCTGACTCTTCATGTCCACATTTAGGATTTTCTTGGTAGAATTACTGGAGTGGTTTACTATTTCATTCTCCAACTCATTTTATAGAGAAGAAAACTGAATTAAAAAGGTTTAAATGACTTGCCTAGGGTCATACAATACAGTATGTGTCTTGAGTCCAGATTTGAACTCAGGAAGATGAATCTTCTTGACTCCAGGCCCAGCACTCTAATCACTGTGCACCTCACTGTTTCCTCACCCTCCCCAAATAGGAATAGAAATTTGAAATATAATACAGTTTTTTTGGTTCAGACTCCCTCAAGTCAGAATTGAGCAGATTAGCTCTTTGCAGCTTTGATATCTTGCCAATTCCAAGAGAAATTTAAGACTCAACAGTAAAATACTAAATAACACCCAGTATATAGTTGCATGAACACAATGGGATCTCAAAAAATATTTGATGGATTTTTGAGGAATAAAGGAGTTATTATCTTCTGAGATTCTGTAAAGAATATTCTGTACTTCTCTAGCAAATGTTACCTGATGATATTAATAATTTAGATAAAAAAATTTTGCTATTGTCCTTTAGAGAAAAATAAGAATGTTGTGATATATCCAAGAGCACCTGTTGTGGATTTACTATCACTTCTGGTAATATGGATAGTTAAAATGTGGTTTGTGCTTTCCTGGCAAATTATATGCATAGTATTGATTTGTTAACAAGTCTTTAAATGATAGTAAAATGAGAAGTCAGAATAATTTCCTGAATGTTTTCTAACCTAGCTATTTTCATCTTTTTTAAAAAAGAAAAAAATCATTTTATTATAAAATTTAATCTTTTGTGTGAGAGAATTAATAGAAAGCTTGAAGACAATGCTTTTTCTTCTAAATTACTGTGCCTCTCAAGTGCAGCAAAGAGGAAGGACAATGGATGCCTTTATCAGTTTGTGTTTTGCTATGATTTCTGATGAACTATTGTTTTGCTGGGAGATGGAATGGAAATGAATTCCATGTTTCCTTCTCCTGCCTCCCATAGAACCCTCCTTTATAATAAAGGATTAAAAAAAAGAGAGGGAAGGGAAAAGATAATTCAATAAAACAAACAATTCTAAAGTCTGATCTTATAAATCCTTGACCTCTGCAAAGAAGGGAAGAGGACAGACCTCATTATCTCTTTGGGGCCAAACTTGGTCATTATAATCCCAAAACATTCAATCTTCAACATTTTGTTACTGTTCTTTCCATTTATATTATTGGAGCCTTTGTATATATCATTTTCCTGGATTTGTTTATTTTATTCTGCTCCAATTCATCTGAGTGTTTTTCTTCATAGTAAACTTTTTTAAAAATAATGATATTATATTCAATTATATTAGTATAATACTACAACTTTAGGTTATGTAGTCCAGAATCAGTGGACATCTACTTTGTGTCTTAGTTCTTTGCTATTAAAAAAAAAAAAGAGGATGACTAAAATAGCTTGATTTTATATAGGATCTCTTTTTTCTTTTGCTAACTTCTTTAGGATGTTTGCCTAGTATTGTTAACTGTATATCAAAAGTATCTCTTATTTTATATAATGCAAGTAGCATTGTTGAACCATTTCATGATTATGAGACTCATGAAGTAATTGGAGCATTATTCAAATTTATATACATATTTCTATTGGATGTGGAACCAGTTACCATATTTTACATAATTAATAACTTTGAATAGGGCAAATACAAATTTTCAACCACACTAGAGTATTATTTGAGCAACTTAGCTATATTCCCATATTTTCTCATCTTTGCTCTTTTGTTGGGTATGAAATGAAAGCTCAAGAGTTATTTTAATTTGTATTTTTTTTATTTTTAGGAATTTGAAGCAGTGTTTCATATAGTCATTGATGGTTTGCAAACTTTAGAAATTGCACACTTAAATCTTTGATATTTGTCTATACTCCTGACTCCAGGGCCGGTGCTCTATATGCACTGTACGACCTACCTGCCCCGACTTTTAGCTTTTTTTTCTTAATTCTCTAAATATTTTGAATATCAGATCCTTAAACAGAAATTTGATGCAAAGTTTTTTTCTGACTAATTCAGTCTCTTTTGTAGTTACAAGTACAAGAATTTTGTTCTTACTGAAGTTTTTGGTTCTATATAACAAAATTATTTTTTGATTGCTCCAGTTGCTTATTCGATCACAAATTCACTTCCTTTGTCATATGATTTTTAAAAGTACGCAATATGTGTACTTTTTTTTAAATTTTGCCTTTTAATATTTGTCTCACATTTAATTCATATTTACTGAGGTTTATGATGTAATAGGTTTGTCTAAAGCAGGGGATGTTTTTTATTTTTTATTTTTATTTTTTTAATTTAAATTTTCTTTTTCTGTTTTAACTCTTCCTGGTTTAGGTAACAGTACCATATTGCCATATTGGTTTCATAGAAAGAGTTAGGCAGAGTTCCATCTCTCCCTGTTTTTCCAAAGAGTTTATATAGGATTGGAACCAGTTGTTCCTTAAATGTTTGGTAGAATTCACTAGTGAATCCATCAGGCCCTGGAGATTTTTTTTTAGGGAGTTCAGTAATGGCTTGTTGAATTTATTTTTCTGAGATAGGGTTGTTTAGGTATTTAATCTCTTCTTCATTTAACCTGGGCAACTTATATTTTTGTAAATATTCATCCATTTCACTTAGATTATCAAATTTATTGGCATAGAGTTGGGCAAAATAATTTCTAATTATTGCTTTAATTTCCTCCTCATTGGTGGTGAGTTCACCTTTTTCATTTATGATACTAGCAATTTGGTTTGCTTTCTTTTTTTAATCAAAATGACCAGAGGTTTATCAATTTTATTGGGTTTTTTTCATAATACCAACTTTTGGTTTTATTTATTAATTCAGTAGTTTTTTTGCTTTCAATTTTATTAATTTCTCCTTTAATTTTTAGAATTTCTAATTTGGTACTTAATTGGGGATTTTTGATTTGTTCTTTAATCTTTTTAGTTGCTTGTTTAGTTCATTGATTTCCTCTTTCTCCAATTTATTCATATAAGCATTTAGAGCTATAATATATCCCCTGAGAGTTGCTTTGAATGAATCCCATAGGTTTTGGTATGTTGTTTCATCATTGTCATTATCTAGGATAAAATGGTTAATTCTTTCTATAATTTGTTTTTTGGTCCACTCATTTTTTAAAATGGGGTTATTCAGTTTCCAATTTGTTCTGGGTCTATATCTCCTTGGCCCAGTATTGCATATGACTTTTATTGCATTGTGATCTGAGAAAGATGTATTCACTATTTCTGCCTTTCTGCAGTTGATCATTAGGTTTTTGTGTCCTAGTACATGGTCAATTTTTGTATAAGTTCCATGTACTGTAGAGGAAAAAGGCATATTCCTTTCTATCCCCATTCAGTTTCCTCCATAAGTCTACCATATCTAATTTTTCTAACAATCTATTTACCTCCCTAAATTCTTTCTTGTTTGTTTTATGATTCGATTTATCTAGATCTGATAGCAGGAGGTTGAGGTCTCCCACTAGTAGAGTTTTGATGTTTATGTCTTCCTGTAATTTTTTCAGCTTCTCCTCTAAGAATTTGGGTGCTGTCCCACTGGGTGCATATTCAATATTGAAATGACTTTATTGTCTATGTACCTTTTCGGAGGATAAAGTTTCCTTCCTTATCTCTTTTAATGCTATCTATTTTTGCTGCTGCTTTGTCTGAGATAAGGATTGCTACCCCTGTAAAGCAGGGGATCTTAAACTTTTTTTATTGGCTGTCTGGTAAAGCCTATAAACTCCTTAGAACATTATTTAAGTGTATAAAATAAAATGCTAAATATTTTTACAAAGGAATATAATTATATTGAAGTATAGTTAGCATTTTTTAAAATTCATAGAGTAGGGTTAAAAACTTCTGCGCTTAATCTGATTTCTGTCAAATCATTTTCTAATTTTCTCAGCAGATTTTGCAAAACAAAAAAGTTCTTAAGTAATTTATGTTCCTGAGTCTGTTAAAATGCTAGGTTATTGAGTTCAGTTATTTCTCATTCTTCATGGTTTAGTATTTTTCCATTGTACTACTTCTCTATTTTTAAAATTGAAACCACATAGTTTTGATTATTTTTTCTTTACCATTATAATTTGAAATCTGTAAGTACTGTTCTCCTGTCATTCCTACTCTGTTTCATTATGTCATTTAATATTCTTTATCTTTTATTCCTTCAAATATGTTGTCTAACATTTAGAATATCCTCTTAGTAGTTAATTGGCACAGTACTAAATCTATAAATTAATTTACATAGTATTGTAATTTTTATTATGTTAGCACAGCCCAACCATGAGCTCTGAATATTCCTGCAGTTATCTAAGTCATTCTTTATTTCTTTAAAGAGCAGTTTGTTTGTCTACTTATTAAGTTCTTTGGTATGTCTTCATAGATTGAGTTCATGATTTTTTGTATTTCCTGGTTATTTTGAATGAGACTTGCCTTTGTCTTATTTCCTCCTAGATTTTTAAATTACTATTTAGAAATACATTTGAGTTTTGTGACTTTATTTTGATTTCTGCTACATTACTAAAACTTTCTCAGTTTCTTTGCTGATTCTCTAAAAAATTTTTTAAATTTTGTATTTAAGGCAATAGGTTTAAGTGACTTGCCCAAGATCACACAGCTAGTCAATTATTAAGTGTTTGAGGCTGGATTTGAACTCAGGTCCTACTGACTTCAGGGCTGGTGCTCTTATCCCCTGCACCACCTTAGCTGCCCCAATTGTCTAAAATTTTTTAAGTAGACTATCATCTTTGTCATGAGCAAATGTGGATTGTATGATATATAAATTATCTGTTTTCATTAGAAATTGTTTTTGGGCAGTGGCTAGGTGGTGTAGTGGATAAAGCACCAGCCTTGGAGTCAGGAGGACCTGGGTTCAAATCCAGTCTCAGACACTTAATAATTACCTAGCTGTGTGGCCTTGGGCAAGCCACTTAACCCCATTTGCCTTGCAAAAACCTAAAAAAAAATTGTTTTTTTGTCAAATGAATAGTAAAAAAAGAGGATTAAGGGGTCACAAAATATAAGAGGTAGAAGAGACCTTGGAAATCATTTAGTCTAATTCCCTCATTATAAAGATCAGCAAATTGAAGCTCTGAGAAATTAAGTTTAGGTCACCCAGCCAAGTTGAGTGGAAGAGCTGGGATTTGGATTGAAGTCATCTGATTCAAATCCAATATCTCTTTGTTTTATCTAATATTTTACTTAAAAAGTTATTGCTGTCATTTCCTAACCTCCACCCCTTAAACTTTCTTTTTTTAAATAAAGAAACAAAGCAGATCTCCTAGCATTGAAGAAGTACTTTTGAAGAAATTTATCTCATTTCATCATAGTCTCAGATGTATATTTTTAGATGCCAGATTTTAGTCATATTTGACATAAAGATTTTTATCCAACTGAAAACTAATTTTCCTTGATTTTATTTGTGTAAAATCTTTTTAATGTTACTTAAACCAAATTGGCTATTTTGTCCTTTATGACCACTTTAAAATGCAACTATATTCTCTTTAGCATATGACCTAAGTATGGTATTTTAAAGGTTTATTGCTAATTCTTTTTTTTCCTGTGATAACAACATCTAATTCATTTTCACTTTGTGTTTTTGGTATCCATTTCCCTTTCATACCTTTAGAGTTAGGAAGAAAGATTAACCTGTTAAGAATGTTCCTAGATAGCCTGCTCTCTTTGAAACTATTTGCTGACAAAGGAAAACACCCCACCTTGAAGTTCTCTTCCTCTTTTGTTTACTATTTTTGTCTGTGTAATTGACAGCCATAGCCTGTCTTTATTTTGTTTCTATTTTATTTGTTTTTGCAAGGCAATGGGGTTAAGTGACTTGCCCAAGGTCACACATCTTGGTAATTATTAAGTGTCTGAGGCTGAATTTGAACTCAGGTCCTCCTGACTCCAGGGCCGGTGCTCTATCCACTAGATAATTAAGTAATTCATGTTCCTGAGTCTATTAAAATGCTAGGTTATTGAGTTCAATTATTTCTGATTCTTCATGGTTTAGCATGTTTCCATTGTACTACTTCTCTGTTTTAAAAATTGAAACCGCATAGTTTTGATTATTTCTGCTTTACAGTATAATTTGAAATCTGGATTGAACTCAGTGCCATCTAGCCACCCCCATAACCTATTTTTGTGATAGACTACTATCTTATTTATTATTTAAAATTTTTTTCTAAATCAAAGTGTTTATATCTAGTACATAAGCCCTTGAGAGCAGGTTAAAGATAAAGCCTAGTTGTTCTTTAGTAACTCCTCCCAGTGCTTTGCTGACTAAAATGATGATTTTATTATGACATTTGACTATTTTCAAGGAGTTTGTGATCAAAGATAGCATTTACAATATT
Organism: Macrotis lagotis; assembly: GCF_037893015.1. Taxonomy (NCBI): domain Eukaryota; kingdom Metazoa; phylum Chordata; class Mammalia; order Peramelemorphia; family Peramelidae; genus Macrotis; species Macrotis lagotis. The sequence continues at coordinate 68,584,143 of NC_133665.1, forward strand.
GGTTTCATTTATGATCTTTATTCTTCTTAAAGGCAAATGCATTAAAGAAAATTCAGCACTGGAATGGCTTGCCTTACTATGACAGAAATGGAGGGATCAGCCACATCTTCTACCCATCAAAATGGAGATATTCCTGGGAATGATGATTCTTTGAAGCAGACAGAGCCAGTTCTTCAGGTCTATCTTTACCACTCTCTTGGGAAGATTGAAGGAGATTATCTGCAATTTCCAGTTGGTGAATATATTGCTGAGGAAATTTGTATTGCTGCTTGTAAAGCTTGTGGTAAGTATAAAAAAGGCAGTTGATAGACAGACACTTTAAGTGTATTTATAAATATAGAGTATAGGATTTGGAATTGAGTCTTCAATTCAGATCTTTGCTGGTTTATTTATTAACTGTGTGACCTCTAACAAATCATTTAATCTCTAGGAGTCTTGGTTTCATTTTATGTAAGAACAAGTTTACTAACACCAGATTTGGAGGTATGAGAGAGAGGGCCTATTTAGAACCATCCATTCTGATAACAGTAAAAAGTAGGGACATTAAATAAACAATTAACAACTTTAATATAAATAAGTATATATCACAATAGATTCATATGTATATATAAAGCAAGTAATCTCTGGGACAGATTTAAGACATATTCTTGCCCTCATGGAGTTTTTAGATGGAAGGCAATAAATAAAGAAATGTTACTAAATAACTATATATAGTAAAAAGCACTAATTACAATACAGAATAGAAAATAATGGTGATAATAGTTGACATGTTATTCATGATTTGCAAAGCACTTTTTATATTATATCATTTATTCTCATAATTTTATGTGATAATATAAGATAATCTTAAATTCTACAAAGTCTAAGGAAAGAAACTTAATTTTCATCTGAAATTGGGGTATGAGGCAGGAGAAGCATGGAAATTTTATGAAAGATATAATTTTATCTGAACCTTGAAAAATGAGTAGTATTTCAGAGTATTCCAGATTTTCAGGTAAAGTAATAAAGCTAGGGGACAACACTGTGAGAAAAGCTGTTGTCTACTTTTATATGAGGATCAACTACATTTCAATTCAGTGAAATTTATTAAGCTCCTGTTTTGTGCCAAACACTGTTAATATCTTGAGACACAAAAAAATACAGCGAAAGATAGACCTTGTCTACAAGGAGCTTACCATCTAATGAGGGAATCATGTCAAATAGATGGTCCATCCAACTGTACATAGCATGTTCCAGATAATAAATAGAGAATGCCAATTGATTTTTCCTTTTCCTTCTTTGAGTTTTGTAGATTTCTGCAGTTTTGCAGGGCTTGATTTTTTTTTAATGGAGATTTTATAGAGATATGATATCAGGTCACCCTTTCTTTAGGATAAATAACATGTCATTTCCCCTCAGTCATTTAGTATCTTCCCTCCTTGCACATCTATATGCCCTTAAAATCATGTTGCCTCATCACAGACTTTTCTCTGAGTGTATGGTATGACTTGGTATGACCATTTTTGCCATTTTGGTTTTCTTTGGTACTTCCTCATGCAACACATTGGAAATCTTTCTATTGGGACTGATATGTTGTTAACATGCAGCAGTTTGTTATTGAATTAAAAAATATTTTTCATTTTCATCCATTTGTTTCTCCCATGCCTGATTCATCTTTCATTGGGATTAAGATAATCTGACTTATTTGAATCTCATACCAAAGTTTCTTTAAATTTATTTTTCTTAACATCATTTTTTTTCCACTTGGAAGTGAAACTGCTCATAGTCTTCTACCATTGTACTGCATAATATTTTTTACAGATGAGTTTATAATCTAAATTCTTCTTGCTTTCAACTGCTGTATTTCTCTGTTTAACTAGAAGATCAAGGGGTTGCTAGGTGGCGCAGTAGATAGAGCATTGGTCCTGGAATCAGGAGTACCTGAGTTTAAATCTGGCCACAGACACTTAATAATTACCTAGCTATGTGGCCTTGGGTAAGCCACTTAACCCCATTGCCTTGCAAAAAAAAACAAACCCAAAAACCAATAACCTAAAAAACAAAGACCAAGAGTTTGCTGAAGTGGATATCTAGACTTTTTAAAAAAAATCTCTTCATTGGAAGTGACCAAAATGTTAAACAAATGTAAGATCTGGTGATCAGGAAATGCCTGCATTTATGTGTTCCTGTAGCAGCCATTTTCAAAAATAGGTCAAATTAGGCTGCTTTGGTCACTCTTCATACCCTCTCATTTTTATCTTCTACTTTAGTGCTGATGTTGCTCTTTATAAAAGTAGTAGTCATACTATATTTAGATCATTTAAAAGTAACTCCTACATCTAGAATCATTTTTTCCCCTAAGATACATTCTTTTTTTTTTTGATGTAATTTGGTGTTTTGAGACAGCTTATGTTTAGTGGTAGAGAACTGATCTCAAAGTTCATCAAGTGTGACCTTTTATACATATATATATATATATATATATGTATATATATACATATATATGTATATGTGTGTGTGTGTATGTGTGTGTATATATATATATATATATATATATATATATATATATATATATATATATATATATATATGGTTGCTTTGTGACCCTGAGAAAATCATTTCACTTTCTCTGTGGCCATAAGCTCCTCCCAGAGATATGAATTACAGAATTGATGTGAATTCACATTTTTCTGTGAGTTTTTTCATCAGAATTCTTTATACCAAATGTGTTACAGGTCTGATCCTACTTCTCCCATCCCCATCCCATTAGTATTCATCATGTTTAACACTTATCAACTCTCTTCTGAAAATAAAATGTTCATAAAAGACAGTTCCCCCTTCTCTTTATATAGAGGTGGTAAGATCTCAGATGTGAAACATAGCATATATTTTCAGAGTTTTATAATTCTCTTTCTCTTTGAAATTTTTTTAAATTTATATTTAATTTTTAAAAATTCCTTGTTATAGGGGCGGCTAGGTGGCGTAGTGGATAAAGCACTGGCTTTGGAGTCAGGAGTACCTGGGTTCAAATCCTGTCTCAGACACTTTAATAATTACCTAGCTGTGTGGCCTTGGGCAAGCCACTTAACCCCATCTGCCTTGCAAAAAAAAAAAATTCCTTGTCATATGGGATAGAATTCTGAAAAGGGCAGAAAAATGAAAATTTGCTTCAAAATAAAAAGTATTTATACTTTTTTAAATGCCAGCTTCTATGTGGTATATAAACATATGACTTTTTCCTTTTTTCGATTGTAAATTTCTTTGCCTACTTTTATATTAAAGCCATCGAATACCAAAGTTGATTTAATTTGCAAGCTTTTTTCATAGAGTTTCTCTATTAATTTATCCCCTGAAATAGACTTTGGTAGTCATTATTTTTACTCCCAAACTCTCTTCTCTTTTGAACTTTCCTGTTAGTGTTGAAGCCATCACCACTTTAATCATGTCATATTCATTTTCTTTCCTGCACTCTCCCGTATATTCAATCCGTTATAAGGTCTTTTCATGTCTACTTCATTACAATAACTCTTTTATTTTTTGACTTTTCTCCACTCATATTGCTGACACCTTGGCATAGATTTGCATCACTTTCTATCTAGACTATTGAACTAGTTTTCTGTTTGGTCTCACTGCTTCATCTTTCCTCATTCCAATCCATTGTCTGCTCATCTGCCAAAGTGATCTTTCTAAAACAGTCTTTTCCCCCTAACTCAATAAACTCCAGTGGCCTCCTATTACCTCCAGGATCAAATATAAAAATATTCTGTTTATTCTTTAAAGTCCTGTACAACCTTGTCACCTTTTACCTTGAAATTTTACACTTTTTTCTTTATTCACAAAATATCCACTTAAACTCACTTCAGTGAATATTAATGACACTGCAGATGTGATGCATCTCTTACAATATTCATTTCATCATCATTATGCTTAGTAAAACCATTCCTTTATTAGATATCCTAAATTCTTAACTAATGAAAAACAAATTAAAATTTTTCAACAGTCTGAATTTGTAGACTTATCTAAAGCAAAAAAAAATTGAGGATGAACTATGGTAAGCATAAGACTCCCTTGTATTTATTAAAAGCTCTCTTAAGGGAAAGATTTAGCAGACTCTTCTGAAGTTATAAGTGCCCCACCCCCACACACCTTGCAAAATACACTATTCTCTCAGATACTCTTTCAGTTGGAAATAAAGCTTTGATTTCTAATTTTGAAAATTACCTGGATGGCTAGGTGTCTGAGTAGTTAGAGCACCAGCCCTGGAGTCAGGAGTACCTGAGTTCAAATCTGACCACAGACACTTAATAATTACCTAGCTATGTGGTCTTGGGTAAGCCACTTAACCCCATTGCCTTAACCCCATTGCCTTGCAAAAAATAAAACAACAAAAAACCTGAAAAAAAAAAAAGAAAATTGCCCAAAGAAACTAAAATTTTAAGAAGAAATACAGAGGAAATGGATAAATATAGCAAGTGTTCCTTTTTTCAAAATTTCATTTATCCCGATTTTAATAAAAAATAAAATCTCCGATTTCATATGCATAGCAAAAGAGAAAACCATCTGCTTTTCTTTTTAATGATATAGTAGATAGCTAAATTGAGGCACTACTTCCTGTATTACTATTTTATATTCCCACAGAAAGGTAAAAACATAGTACACGTACCAAAAGCTTAATAAATATTTATTGACTTGCTGAGTTCTACCAAAAGCTTAATAAATATTTCTTGACTTGCTGAGTTCTGGGGACTCAAATAGAAGAAAACAAATAATCCCTACCTTCAAATAGTTTATATTTCTAATGGATAGCAGTTGACAGGCTTTAAACTTGTTGGTTCAGGGGAGGCCTACATCAAACATGAAGATTTCTCCTATTGGAATGGACAAATGAAAACAATTTGTTCTAATGGCTTTGAAGGTGACTGAAGCAAGTCTTGTGGTGTGTTTAGAGCTCGTAAAATACTAAGGTCATTTGCTACATCCCAGGTTGTCACCTGTTGTCCTTTTTTTTGTTTTGTTTTGCCACTGGACTTTGGTGACTCTGGAAAGGAGAGTGGGGCTGACATCTTTGAGTCACTCTGCCTCATTCAGATCTAATTCATGTACAGGGCAAACCCATCAGTCATTCATGATGTCATTGACCGTCAAAAGTGAAGGAAGAACAACATTCTAATAGAGAAGACAAGATAATAGGAGAGTGGGTGTGTGTGGGGGTGACGGGGAAGGAAAGAAAGAGGGATGAGGAAGAAGAGAAGTATGGAGAGAGTCCAGGCATGGATATTCATATTTAAGCCAAAATTATCTCTTTATTCTGCTTATTCTTCTCAAGATTCCTGCAAAACAGAAAATGTGTCCCATGTTGCCTTGGGATGCACTATGAAACAAACACCTTTTTCCCCTTATATAAGGAGAAAGAGGGAGCTCTCCTTACATTTCCAGCAACTTATATATGTTTTGTTTTATTTTTAACAAGAATATCATGGATATGGTTTTTTGCCTTTTAATAGTGTTGTTTATTAGGAAAATAAGTCATGTTGAGTGTAAGCAAATATATTAATATTTGTAGATGAACTGTTAAATTTATGGTACTGAGAACCATTAAATATTATTTCACAGGCATTTCCAGGGTCACACAGAACTGAGGACCATTTAGTATTTTCAACTGTTTCATCAGTCATTATGACCTAAAAGTTGACAACATCATGTTCAATCTTCTAATAAGGAATTTCTCCACACTTGCCTGGGCTGGTCCTTGAAAAATATTCCACTATTTCAAACTTTTTCAGACTTTTTTGAACATGCCAGATTTATAGTCCACTATCTAAGCCTTTGTTATCCCAGGGGCGACCCATCTGTCTTTCTTAGACACTAGAGCTCTGACCACAGGCAAGTCATTTAACTTTTCAGAAATCAGGTTGCTCCTCTGGAAGATGAGGATAATCATATTTATATTACCTGCCATAAGGGGCTTCTGGGAGGGAAATGTTTTGTATTCCTTAAAACTATCAACCAATTTATGGTGGTGGTGATTTTTAGTAGTATTATGTTGAATTATCTGTCATAGTAATATAAAGAGATATATGTACCTCCCTCTTTCACTGATTCCCCATCATTTGTGTTTGTGTTTTGAATCCTCTGCTCTGTCAAATTACATAAATTATACATCCCATCCTAAGATATTCCTCTTTTTGGCAATTTGTTGGAAAAACTCATTATATTGGCAATATATAATGTTTAAAATAATCTTGAAAGCCTGTGTACAAAACGGCCTTAATGTACATCAATAACAAGTAAAAATATTTTTCTGTATAATATTTAAATTGTATTCTTTTTTTTTTTTTTTGCAAGGCTCTGGGGTTAAGTGGCTTGCCCAAGGCCACACAGCTAGGTAATTAATAAGTGTCTGAGACCGGATTTGAACCCAGGTACTCCTGACTCCAGGGCTGATGCTTTATCCACCTAGCCGCTGCCTCCGAATTGTATTCTTGAGGGGTTTTTTTTGCAAGGCAAATGGTGTTAAAGTGGTTTGCCCAAGGCTACACAGTTAGGTAATCATTAAGTGTCTGAGGTCAAATTTGAACTCAGGTACTCCTGAATCCAGGGCTGATGCTCTATCCACTGCGCCACCTAGCTGCTCCCTAAATTGTATTCTTAAATCTATGCTACAGTCATATTTGCCTTGATTTAATTCTGTGATTTCATATTTATGAAGTAATTTTCTTAAACAGAATTTAAAATGACTTTCATTTATAAATATTTTTAACAGATTGTGATTAATCTTAATAACATGAAACAAATGCTCATGTTTTTTGTCATATTATGTCAAATTGTGGTTATTGCAGTTTAGTAGTGCTTTGATCATTTTTAAAACTATTCTTGCCTCTCATTTTTCTTCTTATCAGAAAAATATATCCTTCATCCTAGAGTTTTTTCCATTGTGTATCAAAAACAATTTTTACATGAGGGGAAGAAAAATCAGACACCTAACAACTGTTTTACTAAATTTTAAATGCAACCATGGATTACACTTTGCTTCCCATTCCTGTGCTTTCTTTTATATTCAGTAGAATGCAGAAAACTAATGGTATTTGAGACAATTTGAGCTGCCACTGACTGTCATGATAATTTCCTGAATGATGACTCTGGTCTTTTAAATGCTTTTAGAATTTACAAGTATGCATGTTTTAGTGTATGTATTTAGAGTGTGCACATCTCACCACTGCTAATTGGAATTTAAAATATGTTACTTTTTATTTCATATTTTTATTGAACAATATTCATTTTGAACAATAACTATAGTAATTTTTCTGGGTTTTTTTTTTTAGGTATCACCCCTGTCTATCATAATATGTTTGCTTTAATGAGTGAAACTGAGAGGATCTGGTATCCTCCCAACCATGTCTTCCATGTAGATGAGGCAACCAGATACAATGTACTCTACCGAATAAGGTACTTTTCCAAATAAGGTAGTGAAATGTTTTATGTCATGGTGAGTTGGGAAGGGAGATGGCGAATTTTCAAATTAATTACAAAAATTAGTGTACTAAACCAACAGAAAAAATCCAAAATTAATCCTTTGTGTAAAACATTAAAAGGTTGGTTAATTGGAATGTAGCTAATTGCATTTTGGAGATGACTGAGAGTTCAACATTTATGACTATACTTGTGGAAATACAACCTGATGAGAACAGCTAGCAGTCTTGAAAGTTCACAGGGTAGAGAACATTTCCCATAAAAACAGACCCTTTGAATTATAAAATAAAATCCCACATAGAACCTCTTTTTCAAAACAAGTGAATTTTTTTTTGTCAGTTATTCATAAGGAAAAGAGGGTTTTTCCAAATACACTTTTTTAAATTCAAGTAGGATTCATTATGTGGTATAAAACAAAATCTGATGTCACATATCTACAACTCCTAGATCTGCATATGCAGCCATTGGTTCTGCCTTAACTTATGACTCCTCAACTCCCTAATGGACCTCTCCACCTGAATGTCTTCTAGGCTGGATTCAGCAAGCATTTATTTGTACCAACAGCCAGGCTAGGAACTGGGAATTCAAATTTTTTTTTTTAAAAAAGACACTTGCTGACTTCATCCAATTTACATTCTACTGGAGATTGAGGATACAGATATACAATCAATTAATCAGTCCCTAAGCGCTTGCTAGCCAGGACCTGGGAGCACAGGTCTTTTGAAACTTTTATTCTATCAAGAAACTGTCCTAGCAGGGTCGAGGGCATCAGGCATGTCAACTGGTAAGTTTCCATGCCTTCATACAGCTGCTTCCCTCCCCTTCCTGCTTCCCATTCCTCATATCCACTCACTTCATCATAGAGGATGGATCCTAGCTTGCTTTCAGTTGCTTCTGCTATTTCCACAGAAATATTTTTGCATCAGTTTTGCATATTTTTCTGTGCTCATATTTAATATATCATAGGCCATCTTGTTTCTGCCTTTGTATCCCTAGCACAGTGCTTGGCACTTAGTAGATAATTGCTAAATGAATGAATGAATGAAGTAAGTTTGTGTTCACAAACACAGATATGTACATACATATATAAATATACACATTTTAGTGAACAAGCACACATTTGTGTTCAGTATATACATACATACACGCACATATATGAAACTTAGATTTGTGCCTTGTAACTTCTTTTGATTTTCACTGTTTACAAAATCAACATTATTGAGGTAGTTTGTATTTCTCTTATGTATTATTTGTTTTAGACTAAAAGAGAGACAGTTTCAAAGCTAGGTTTCTAAAATAAAATGCAGTTTGAAAATGACTGAAAACATTTTTATTGGGTGGTACAGATAGATTACTGGGTCTGAAGTGAGGAATGCTCATCTTTATTTTTTTTTAATTTTATTTTATTTTTAGATTTTTCAAGGCAGTGGAGTTAAGTGGCTTGCCCAAGGCCACACAGCTAGGTAATTATTAAGTGTCTGAGGTTGGATTTGAACCCAGGTACTCCTGACTCCAAGGCCGGTGCTCTATCCACTGTGCTACCTAGCTGCCCCTGAATGCTCATCTTTAAATCTAATCTCAAGGCACTTACTAGCTGCATGATCCTGAACAAATCACTTAACCCTGTTTGCATCAGTATCCTCATATATGAAATGACCTGGAGAAGGAAGTGGTAAATTACTTCTGTATCTTTGTCAAAAAAAAATCCCAAATGGGGTCACAAAGAATCAGATAAGACTGAAGAAAGAACAATTACAAAATATTAAAAGAAGCTTCAAGTAGATAGTAAATGCTTTCTACTAAAAGTGTGAGATTAGAATTCTGCAAGCTTCTTTTACAAACCATAGATTTTATGTTTTTTATTGAATAAATCAGTTCATCATTTTAAAAAATCTATAAAACATTCATCTAACATGTATAGTAACATGACAGTAGTAGCAGCATCACTTTTTTGTTTCAACAGACTAGGGTTAAAATATAGATTTAAAGTTAGATGGGACTTCAAAAGGCAGCTTAGTCCACCTTACTCATTTTACTATTGGAAACAAGTCCAGAGAAGTTAAATTATTCATCTAAGGTCTCATGAGTGGTAACTGTTTCATAGGTCTAGTATTAAACATAGTATGTGTTTGGTTTCACTTTCTTTTTGTTCTCTTGGTTCAATTTCAACAATATTTAATTGACTACTGTGTTCAAGATATTGAGCATAAAATATGCAAAATAAATCTTCCTCATAGTAGCTAACATTCTACAGGAGAAATACAACATGTAAGTAAATAAATGTAATATAAGCTAATTTGTGGAGACATCAAATCTCAGAACCAAACCAGATAGCCCTCTTGGCTATCTAGTTTCCTCAACAGCAAATGAGGGAGTTGGATTAGATGACTTTGAATGTTGATTTTTATCTCTGACTTAGTTGCTATGAGCCACACCTGCCAAAGGATCCCATCTACCAGTACCAGAGAAGTTTTTTACTTGAGGGGAAGACTAGCATGCTACCTTTTGAGACAGCCTACATGATTAATTTTTAGGGAGTTTTCTCCTTGTATCAAACTTAAATTGGCTTATGCTCAGTGTCTCTAGTTCTGTTCTCTGGAGCCATAGTCATAAAGAGAGCACTAAGCAGCTGGAGTGATAGTCAAGAGCCAGAGTCAGAGAAGATTATAGAGCAGAGTTAACTCCTGAGTTAAGTCAAGAAGGAAAATAATTTTGAGAGAGGAAGCTTAAGGAAACATTGCTTTCGATTGTATATAGGTGGTGCACTCAGGCAATTTTTATATCTCAGAAATACTCATTTATCAATTATCCCAAATTTTAAACTAAAGGGACTTAAGTTCTGTGTGAAGTTCCAGGGAACAGGAAGTCTCTCTAGAAATTTATATCCATATAAGTTAGGTTTTGCTTCATAGTTGTGTGACCATTACTTTGAAAACTGTCTGACAAAGGAAAGAAAGATATCTATTTATATAGTTTTTTTAATTGACAAAATTTGTAGTTGGAAGATCACTGGAGACCTGTAGTTTTAGTATTGGAACCTGAGTTCTAATTCCTCTTTTATCTTTTACTTCCTTTGTGATTTTGGGTTTGGCTTTTTTGGGCCTCCCTCACTTTTCTCACCTATAAAAAGAGAGAATTGGATGAGATAATCTCAAAGTTCTAAATTTAGTCCTAGTAATACTCTATGAATCAGTCAAATACCTATTTATAGGGTCCTCCATAAATGCATTCCAGTGAAAATCTAGCCAAAAGTAACAAGATATTTTGTTTCTTACACCCACTATCTTAGGGCTTCTCTGTTGCTTTTTGGATGTTGGATTTTTGGATTTTGGATTTTTGATCCTTTCAAGTCTAGCTTAAAGCAATAAAAATGAAATATAAGTTATGTTAGTTATCTTTATGTGGAATAGGGGTTTGCTCTTTGGAGGGAATTAGATCTCTGATGTTTTATTTAAGAAGCCCCATTTTATTTCCTGATCAAATTGTTTGAATTTTTAGTTATTGGTTAGTTATTTGACTTTACTGCTTCATATTTTGAAGTGAAAAAAAAAAGCTAGTAGAAAAGGAATAATGGAAGGGTTGTGTATGGGTTTGAATCATGACCTTTAAAGTACTTTTCCTGCATTTTATCTGGTTGGTAGAGGTTGGTGATGGCTCATAAATGTTCTTTAGCTTTTCTGACTAGATTGACATTTTCTTATCTACCTTTCTCAGATATCCTTTTAAGAGATAAAACTTAAAAACTATGATTATTATTATTTATAACATAACATAATTATTCAAATCTACTTATATTAGTTGCTGGTGCAGCTATTTTTTTTAGAAAGATTTCATTCTTCAAAGAATTGAGATTTATATTAGTTGAAAATGAGCTCACTGCTATATATATTGTATTTTTCCTAGGTTTTACTTTCCTCATTGGTATTGTAATGGAAGTAATAGAACATATCGGTATGGAATATCTCGAGGTGCAGAGGCCCCTCTTCTTGATGACTTTGTCATGTCTTACCTTTTTGCTCAGGTAAGGTTTTTTTTTTATCCTCCTTGTATCTGTGTTTAACCATTAACATACCTGAAGTGAATAAACTATTAAAGTTTCATAGATGTCTCAGAAAGAAGACCTGAAGTCTGACTCATAACCATTATTATAAGATTTGCTAACTGTCCACTTTGGTGCAGGGAACTGGTGTCTATCTTCACAGAACTGCAGTTTCTGTAATTATTGAGCCAAACACTAAAGATGAATTATTGTGTGATAGCTCTTATTAATAAGTCAAAATGAAATGGTTAAAAAAATTAAGCTAACCATTAAAAGAAAATGCAAAGTGTCACAGATGAAACATTTCTAATTTCTAATTTGCATAAACTTACACTTTGAGAGAATCTAATGCACTCAGGTTTGTCTCCTCCACTGTAGATTTCCCACAAAGTAGTACAAAAACTCCACTTATCCACTACCAAACTTAGGTTCTTAGGGCTGTCAGTACATTCAAGTGGAACTATCCTCTCTTGAAGAATTGTCAAATAATGAAACAAAATATGGTGATTTGGCTAAATGAACTTTTCATTTAAAATTTGTTCTGACAAGTTATTTTAAAAATAATCAGATTCACTGAATTTTTTGGTGCTTGAAGGGATTTGAATTTTTTACAGTATACCCGACCATCTCCACTATATTTCCTAGAACTAGAGGAAGAGGGAAGGGATGAGAATATGCATTTTCATAGAACCTACTATGTGCCAGGTACTGTGTTAAGTACTTTGAGCTATATCTCATTTAAGGTGCTATTCTCCCTATTTTATAGTTGAGGAAATTGAGGCAACAGGTTAAGTGACTTGCTCAGAGTTCTATAGCTAGTCAAAGTCTAGGCTGGATTTGAACTCAGGTCTTCCTGATTTTAGGCACAGCACTCTATCTACTGCACCACTTAGTTGCCTCTGAACTATCTCTTATATTAAAAAACAAAATAAAAAATCACATACACAAAAAATATTTATTGAACTGAACTGAGCTTGCTGACTTCTGGTTAGAACATTAAACATTCTTCAATGCCCAGTAAGTGAAATGGCTGGGATTTGATTTCAACCTAGGTCTTCCTGATTCCAGGCCCAGCACTCTTTCTACTGTGCCACCAGCCTTAGCAGTCAAACTTTATTAGATAGTTAGGAAATGTTTAATACTCAGTAATTAGGGAAGCTGGGTGGATAGAGCCACTGGCCTTGGATTCAGGAGGACAGGAGTTTGAATCCAGTCTTAGACACTTGAATCCATCTTACTAGCTGTGTGATCTTGGGCAAATCACTTAACCCTGGTTGTCTTGTGTCTAGGACCATCTCTAGTCATCCTGATTCATATCTGGCCATTGCATCTAGATGTCTAGAGGAGAAAGTGAGGCACAGTATCCACTTCACTCAAATTGTCATGGCATCACCTTCCTGATGTTGTGGTCTTTGAAAATGAAGGACAAATGTTAATCAATAATAATAGTTGGCAATAATAGTTGCCAAGATTACTGTGTTCTTTACATTCTTTATTTATTTGATTTCCCCAAAAATACTATTGTTAATCCCAGTTCAACAGGTGGGGAAACCAAGGCTCACAGAAGCTCACATGCCTCTACCATGGAACTAGTCAGTCCCAAAAGTGAGACTTGAGCCCACATATCTATTCTTAGAACCAAGACAGTCATTTCCACTGCCCTCTTTTATCTAAGAATATTCATTTGGGAGAGGAACTTCAATATAACAATGTAACTTCATAATAAGAACTCCAAAGTGGTTCTTTGAATAGTCCCACATGGATTTCCTAGTTGTTGGTTGTGTTTATGATATTCCCCCTTCCATAAATTATTACTTTTTTAAAAGAAATAGAATAATCATCATGTCCAGAGCATGCAGTAAATACTACAAGCTAAGTTATTTTAGTAGATTCAGCAAAGGGCTAGCTAATATCCTTGAATGATTCATTCTGGAGAATTTTTCATTGTATGGTGCTGTCCTTAGAGTACACAAAAACAAATGCTCTTTTAGTTTTGCCAGAGATTCTCAGGTTTTCTTTAGGAATTCAAACTTGGGAGAGTTAAAGAAATTCTATATGACTGCCAGCTTCTTTCAAGGGCACCATTTCTTCCTTCATCAAATGTGCATGGTGACTTAGCAAGTTAAGACTGGATTCAAATGTCTAAGACTGGATTCAAACTCCTGTCCTCCTGAATCCAAGGCCAGTGCTCTATCCACAGACAAGTAAACAGTTTTCCCTTCTTTCTCATTTTTTTGATGCAGGAAAAATATGATCTTTATTTCGTGTTCCTTGTCAGTTGAGTTTCATTACATGATTACATGAAAATAATCATGGCTTATTTTCTTATTTGTTAGATTAAAATTTTTAAACTGCTAACATTGTTCACTGTGAAGAATACATGTCACAGGACTTTTAAGTCTTTATTAAATAACTAAGGAGATCTAAAGTGTTTGGGTTGTTTTTGTTTGCTTGGTTTGGGTAGCACAGGGTAAAATACATGAAGCAGAAATACCCTAATTTCAATATTTCATTTGGACACAACTGAAAATGGACAACAGACAGCAAAGCATATGGGGAAACACTAGATGATTTTAGGTTAGGAAAGTAAAAAACATTTTAGGTACGTGCATTATGACCATAGTTAAACTTGACTAGCATTCCCAGGCATTTTACTTTCCTAACTTTCTTAACCTAGAAGTATTTGGAGTTTTGTCTTGTGCATGAATTTCTTTGGAGATAAGATGATTAGGAAAAAGGCCAGAAATTGCAGAAGCATTTAAATTCTTTGCTATCTATTTTTATTCAGTCATTTTCGGTTGTGTGCAACTCTTCATGATCCCATTTCAAGTTTTCTTGGCAAAGATACTGGAGTGGTTTGCCATTTCCTTCTCCAACTCATTTTACAGATGAGAAAACTGAGGTAAACTGGGTTAAGTGACTTGCCCAGTGTCACACAGTTAGCATCTGAGGCCAGATTTAAAGATGAGTCTTTCTGACTTCCAAGTCTGGTACTCTATATACATTCTCCAAATAGTTCCTTTGCTGCCTGGCCTAATGTTTTTTTTCTTAAGTGAGCTACCACTTGATGTTAACCTGTGTCTAGTTTCTGTCAACTACTCTCCAGTTTTCTCAGCAATTTTTGTCAAATGATAAGTTCTTGTCCCCAAAGTTTGGATGTTTGGGTTTATCAAACACCAGATTCTCTGGTCATTCACTGCTTATAGTGTATATCCAATCTAAGTCTACTGATCTGTTTATGACTGCAGTTATTTTCAGTGGAATTTCTCTTTCTATCTTTTTATCTAAGGAAGTGCTGATGATTTATTTGGGTTTATTTTGCATCCTGCAACTTTGCTAAAGTTGTTCATTGTTTCAACAGTTTTTAGCTGATTCTCTAGATTCTCTAAGTATACTATCATATCATCTTCAAAAAAATGATAGTTTTATTTCCTCTATGACTATTTTTATTCCTTCAATTTATTTTCTTGTCTTATTACTCTAGCTAACATTTTTAATACAATATTAAATAATAATGGGCGTCCTTGCTCTATCCCTAATTATAATGGGAACTCTTCTAGCTTGTCTTTATTAAAGATAATACTTGCATTTAGTTTTAGATTGATATGGATTTATCATTCTAAGAAAGCATATTCTTATGCTTTCTAGTGTATTTAATCATAATAATTGTTGTATTTTGTTAAAGGCTTTTTCTGCATCTGTTAGAATATTCACAATTGTTTTTGTTATTGAAATAGTCAATTAGCCTTACTAATGAACTTACTTTCTTGGTATAAATCCCTCCTAGTCATAGCATATGATCTTTAATATATTGCTACAATTTTTTGCTAGTTTCATATTTAAAATTTTTTACAACTATACTAGGGAAATAGGCCTATCATTTTCTTTCTCTGTTTTTGCTCCCCCTGACTCATAACAATCATATTTGTGTTATTAAAGAAATTTGGTGAAACTTCTTTTCCTCATATTATTGTCTTAAAAACTGAAGTAGGTAAACCTTAAAGTAGTAAAGAAATGTGTATTATTATTATTATTACTACTACTACTATGCAAAATATTCTGCTTTATCTTGGGGAAGCAAGGATTGAGTGTTTTGCTTTGTGATACACTTTCTTGGGAGGCAGCATGCAGAATATATAGGATTTGAGATTAGGAAGAACTGATTTCAGATACTGCTTCTAGGCATTTGCAAACTATGGGCCTGTACAAATCACCACCTTTCTTAATCTCATTTATAAAATTGGCAAAGTCATAGCACCTACCACACAAGTTTTGAGTATGAAATAATAAAATAAATGGAAAAAAACAAACCTTGATGTTTTATATAAATGTTAGTAATTATTTATTAGAATTGTACCTTGTTAGGGCAGCTAGGCGGCACAGTGGATAGAGCACCAGCCTTGGAGTTAGAGACTTGAGTTCATATTTGCTCTCAGACGCTAATAATTCCCTAGCTGTGTGACCTTGGGCAAGTCACTTGACTCCATTGCCTAGCCAAAAAAATAAAAAAAGAACAAAAAAAGAATAATACCTTGTACATAATAGGTAAATATTTAGCAAATGAATGCCATTTGAACATCATATGTATATGAACTGAAATAAACTGTTTCTGTATCTTTCGAAGCCCTAGTAAAAAATCAGATGTTCTGTTGCTTAAAGTGTCATGTCACGGGAATTTCATGGCAAATTTTTTTTTGATGTTTGTCTTTTGTTCTTTTTTTATATTTTTTGTATTTTTGTATTTTTTAAAATATTTATTCTCATTTTGTACAAATAATATTTTTTATACATTAATAAAATATTCTTGTTTGAGTAAACAAAATACCGTCTCCCCCCCCAAAAATAGACTCGCTTAAGCGATAAAATAAAGGGGAGAGAAAAAAATTAAAATAAAAAAAATAATAGTAATAATTGTAGGTATGGCCAGGTGGCACAGTGGACGGAGCACCAGCCCTGGAGCCAGGAACACCTGAGCCCATATCCGTCCCTGTACACCCAACAATCACCCAGCTGTGTGACATGCAACTCAACCCCACTGCCCTGCAAAAACCAAAAAAAAGGGGGGGGGAAGACCCAAAGTAAAATAAAATAGTAATAATAGTAGGGGTGGCTGGGTGGTGGACAGAGCATTGGCCCTTGAGCCAGGAGCACCCAGGTCCAAATCCGGCCTCAGACACGTAACAAATGCGGCCCCAGGCAGGCCACCTAGCCCCATTTGCCCTGCACCCCCCCCCCCCCAAACAATAATAATAATAATAATAAATGTGCTTCAGTCTGTGTTCCAACACCACCAACTCTGTTGCAGTTGGCACATTCTTTAGGATAAGTCCATCACAAAAGTTATTTCCATATTTTTCCACCTTTGCCATTGCTGAATGCAACTCCTTCCTTTCATATTTCTCCACTATCATGTACTATATTTTCTCTCTCCTTTCACTGTGACTCTGCTGTAGGGTCGCTGAGTGGCGCAGCAGACAGATCCCTGGCCCTGGGGCCAAGAAGCCCTGAGCCCCCATACCACCCCTTAGGCCCAGAATCCACCTGGCTCTATGGTCCAGGACAGGCCTTCCAATCCCAGCCCCTTGCAAGAAGTAAAAAAAAGAAAATGTGTTATCTCTGACTATTCTCCCCCCATGGTCCATCCTCTCCTCCTTCATTCACATCCCACCCCTTCCCTCTGTCGCCCCCTCCTTCTTACTTCAGTTGTCTATACCCCATTGAGTATATATGCTGTTTCTTCTCCTAGCTACCTCTGATGAGAGTGAAGATTCCCTCATTCCCCCCTGCCTTCCCCCGTCCATATCATTGCAATAGCTCATTGTAATAAAGAAAAACCTTATTATATGAAATAACTTGGCCTATTCCCCCTCTCCTTTTTCTTTCTCCCATTACATTTCCCTTTTCTCTATTGACTCCATTTTTACACTATATTTTATCTTCGAATTCAGCTTTCTCCTGTGCTTCATCTATAAAATCATTTTTTCTATACAGGAATACATGTAGTTAATCATCATTAAGTCCCTCATATTTTCCCCTTCTCCACTCTATATGCTTCACCTGAGTCCTGTATCTGAAGACCAAACCTTCTGTTCAGCTCTGGCCATTCCAGGAACATTTGAAATTTCCCTGGTTCATTGAAAGTCCATCTTTTTTTCTGGAAGAGGACATTCAGTTTTGCTGGGTAGTTGATTCTTGGTTGCATTCTAAGCTCTTTTACTTTCTGGTATACTGTATTCCAAGCCCTATGAGCTTTTAATGTGGTTGCTGCTAAGTCCTGTGAGATCCTGATTGCAGCTCCACGATATTTGAATTGTGTCCTGGCTGCTTGTAATATTTTCTCTTTGACTTGCGAGTTCTGGAACTTGGCTATAATATTCCTAGGGGTTGGTTTTTTTGGGATCTCTTTCTTGGGGGCATTGGTGTATTCTCTCCATTTCTATTTTGCCCTCTGCTTCTAGGATATCAGGGCAATTTTCCTGTAGTAATTCTTTGAAAATGATGTCAAGGCTCTTTTCCTGACCATGACTTTCAGGCATTCCAATAATTTTTAAATTATCTTCCCTAAATCTGTTTTCCATATCAGTTGTTTTTTCAGTGAGGTGTTTCACATTTTCTTCTAATTTTTTATTTTTTTGGTTTTGAAGTATTGAGTCCTGATTTCTCATAAAATCAGCAATCTCCCTGAGTTCTATTCTTTGTCTGAAGGATTTATTTTCCTCAGAGAGCTTTCTTATCTCTTTTTCCATCTGGCCAATTTTGCTTTTTTTTTTAAATTTTTTTCACATTATTTTTTATTTTTATTAAAAAGATTATTTGAGTTTTACAATTTCCCCCCAATCTTGCTTCCCTGCCCCACCCCATCCCACAGATAGCACTGCGTCAGTCTTTACTTTGTTTCCATGTTTTACCTTGATCCAATTTGGGTGTGATGAGAGAGAAATCATATCCTTAAAGAGAACAGAATTCTCAGAGGTAACAAGCTCAGACAATAAGATATCTGTTTTTTTTCCTAAATTAAAGGGAATAGTCCTTGTACTTTGTTCAAACTCCACAGCTCCTTATCTGGATACAGATGGTACTCTCCTTTGCAGACAGCCCAAACTTGTTCCCAGTTGTTGCACTGATGGAATGAACAAGTCCTTCAAGGTTGAACTTCACTCCCATGTTGCTGTTAGGGTGTACAGTGTTTTTCTGGTTCTGCTCATCTCACTCAGCATCTGTTCATGCAAATCCCTCCAGGTTTCCCTGAAATCCCATCCCTCCTGGTTTCTAATAGAACAGTAGTGTTCCATGACATGCATATACCACAGTATGCTAAGCCATTCCCCAACTGAAGGACATTTACTGGATTTCCAATTCTTTGCCACCACAAACAGGGCTGCTATAAATATTTTTGTACAAGTAATGTTTTTACCCTTTTCCCCTCATCTCTTCAGGGTATAGACACAGTAGTGGTATTGCTGGGTCAAAGGGTATGCACATTTTTGTTGCCCTTTGGGCATAGTTCCAAATAGCTCTCCAGAAGGGTTGGATGAGTTCACAGCTCCACCAACAGTGTAACAGTGTCCCAAATTTCCCACATCCCTTCCAACAATGATCATTATCCTTCCTGGTCATACTGGCCAATCTGAGAGGTGTGAGGTGGTACCTCAGCGAAGCTTTACTTTGCATTTCTCTAATAATTAATGATTTAGAGCATTTTTTCATATGGCTATGGATTTCTTTGATCTCCTCATCTGTAAATTGCCCCTGCATATCCTTTGACCATTTGTCAATTTGGGAATGGCTTTTTGTTTTAAAAATATGACTCAGTTCTCTATATATTTTAGAAATGAGTCCTTTGTCAGAATCATTAGTTGTAAAGATTGTTTCCCAATTTACTACTTTTCTTTTGATCTTGATTTTATCTGTGCAAAAGCTTTTTAATTTAATGTAATCGAAATCATCTAATTGGCTTTTAGTGATGTTCTCCAACTCTTCTTCCCTAGTCATAAACTGTTCCCCTTTCCATAGATGTGACAGGTAGACTAGTCCTTGATCTTTTAATTTGCTTATAATATTGTTTTTTATGTCTATGTCCTGTAACCATTTGGATCTTATCTTGGTAAAGGGTGTGAGGTGTTGGTCTAATCTAAGTTTCTTCCATACTAACTTCCAATTTTCCCAGCAGTTTTTATCAAAGAGGGAGTTTTTATCCCAATGGCCAGACTCTTTGGGTTTATCAAATAGCAGATTACTATAATCATCTCCTGCTTTTACACCTAGTCTATCCCACTGGTCTACCACTCTATTTCTTAGCCAATACCAAACAGTTTTGATGACTGATGCTTTATAATATAATTTTAGATCGGGTAGTGCTAAGCCACCTTCGTTTGCATTTTTTTCATTAAGCTCCTGGCAATTCTTGACTTTTTATTTTTCCATATGAATTTACTTACAATTTTTTCTAACTCATTAAAGTAATTGTTTGGAATTTTGATTGGTAGGGCACTAAACAGATAGTTTAGTTTTGGTAGAATTGTCATTTTTATTATATTAGCTCTCCCTATCCATGAGCAGTTGATATTTGCCCAGTTATTTAAATCTGATTTAATTTGTGTGAGAAGTGTTATGTTTTTAAAAAGATTCTGAGTCTTGTCTTGGCCAATAGACTCCCAAATATTTTACACTGTCTGAGGTTGCTTTGAATGGGATTTCTCTTTCTAGCTCTTCCTGCTGTTTCTTGCTAGACATATATAGAAAAGTTGAGGATTTATGAGGATTTATGAGGGTTTATTTTATAACCTGCAACTTTGCTGAAATTGCTAATTGTTTCCAGTAGTTTTTTAGATGATTTCTTGGGATTCTCTACGTAGACCATCATGTCATCTGCAAAGAGTGAGAATTTTGTCTCTTCCTTCCCAATTCTAATTCCTTCAATTTCTTCTTCTCTAATTGCTGATGCTAACATTTCTAATATAATATTGAATAGTAGTGGTGATAATGGGCACCCTTGTTTCACCCCTGATGTTACTGAGAATGCCTCTCTAGCCTCTCCCCATTGAATATAATGCTTGTTGATTGTTTCAGATAGATACTGCTAATTATTTTAAGGAACACTCCACTTATTCCTGCACTCTCTAGTGTTTTTAATAGGAATGGATCCTGTATTTTGTCAAAAGCTTTTTCAGCATCTATTGATATGATCATATGATTTCTGATAGGTTTGCTGTTGATATAATTGAGTATACTAACAGTTTTCCTAATATTGAACTATCCCTGCATTCCTGGAATAAATCCTACTTGATCATAATGTATTATCCTAGTGATGACTTGTTGTAATCGTTTTGCTAAGATTTTATTTAGGATTTTTGCATCTATATTCATCAGGGAGATAGGTCTATAATTTTCTTTCTCTGTTTTAACTCTTCCTGGTTTAGGTAACAGTACCATATTGGTTTCATAGGAAGAGTTAGGCAGTTCTATCTTTCTCTGTTTTTCCAAAGAGTTTATATAGGATTGGAACCAATTGTTCCTTAAATGTTTGGTAGAATTCACTTGTGAGTCCATCTCGCCCTGGAGATTTTTTTTAGGGAGTTCAATAATGGCTTGTTGAATTTCTTTTTCTGAGATAGAGTTGTTTAGGTATTTAATCTCTTCTTCATTTAACCTGGGCAACTTATATTTTTTGTAAATATTCATCTATTTCACTTGGATTATCAAATTTATTGTCATAGAGTTGGGCAAAATAATTTCTAATTATTACTTTAATTTCCTCCTCATTGATGGTGAGTTCACCTTTTTCATTTATAACACTAAGCAATTTGGTTTTCTTTCTTTTTTTAATCAATTTGACCAGAGGTTTATCAATTTTGTTGTTTTTTTCATAATACCAACTTTTGGTTTTATTTATTAATTCCATAGTTTTTTTGCTTTCAATTTTATTAATTTCTCCTTTAATTTTTAGAATTTCTAATTTGGTATTTGATTGGTGATTTTTGGTTTGTTCTTTAATTTTTTTAGTTGCATGTTTAGTTCATTGATTTCCTCTTTCTCCAATTTATTCATATAAGCATTTAGAGCTATAATATATCCCCTGAGAGTTGCTTTGAATGAATCCCATAGGTTTTGGTATGTTGTTTCATCATTATCATTATCTAGGATAAAATGGTTAATTCTTTCTATAATTTGTTTTTTGGTCCACTCATTTTTTAAAATGGGGTTATTCAGTTTCCAATTTGTTCTGGGTCTATATCTCCTTGGCCCAGTATTGCATATGACTTTTATTGCATTGTGATCTGAGAAAGATGTATTCACTATTTCTGCCTTTCTGCAGTTGATCATTAGGTTTCTATGTTCTAGTACATGGTCAATTTTTGTATAAGTTCCATGTACTGTAGAGAAAAAGGTATATTCTTTCTATCCCCATTCAGTTTCCTCCATAAGTCTACCATATCTAATTTTTCTAACAATCTATTTACCTCCCTAAATTCTTTCTTGTTTGTGTTGTGATTCGATTTATCTAGATCTCATAGTGGGAGGTTGAGGTCTCCCACCAGTAGAGTTTTGCTGTCTATGTCTTCCTGTAATTCTTTCAGCTTCTCCTCTAAGAATTTGGGTGCTGTCCTGCTGGGTGCATATATATTCAGTGTTGAAATGACTTTATTGTCTATGGTACCTTTTAGGAGGATAAAGTTTCCTAACCTATCTCTTTTAACTCTATCTGTTTTTGCTGCTGCTTTGTCTGAGATAAGGATTGCTACTCCTGCTTTTTTTACTTCAGCTGAGGCAAAATATATTTTGCTCCAACCTTTTACCTTTACTCTATATGTATCTCTCTGCTTCAAATGAGTTTCCTGTAAGCAGCATATTGTAGGATTCTGGTTTTTAATCCACTCTGCTATTTGCTTACGTTTTAAGGGAGAGTTCATCCCATTCACATTCAAGGTTATGATTACTAATTATTGCCCTCTGTGCTATCTTCCCTCTTTTTGTATTTTCCCCCCTTCCCTCCTTTTTATCCATATTCCCCAGTATTTTGATTTTGAATACCACCCCATTCTGTGTTTTTGCCCTCCTATATCACACCCTCCCCTTTCCCTCTTTCCCTTTTCCCTTCCCTTCGTTTTGTTATTTCCCCTCATTTCCCCCACTCCCCTTCCCTTTCTTCGTCCCCCTCCCCTTTTCCCCTTTTAATACTTGAAAGGTTAGCTGTTTTATAAGTTAACTGAGTATGTGTAGGTTGACTTTCAGCCACGTCTGATGAGAAGAAGATTGAGGTTTTTCTCCTCTGCTCCCTGCTTTCCCTTTATTCCCATAGGTTTTTTTTGTACCTCTTAGTGTAATGAGATTTGTCCCATTCAATCCCCTCCCTCCTCTGTCTCTTTCTTGTCCCCCTTTTTAGGGAGGTAGTGTATTTTTTTAGATCATTCTATCTAGGTCATAGAAAATTCTGAGTGTCTGTCCCTTCTAGTTCAGTATATTCTATTGAATAGAGTCAAAATTCCTGAGAGTTATTAGAGTCTTTCTCCCAAATGGGGTTAAAGCCAGTTACATCCCATTAGGTAGCAGTCTCATGGATAGGTCATGGATGTCCATCATTTCTGGCTAGGTGTATTCTCTCTGTTAGAGTTACATTTCTCAGGATTTATGAGAGTCTCTTTCCTCCCCCCCCCCCCCCCCCCCATGCTGGGATATAGCCAGTTTCAACTTACTGGATTGCATTTTTTTCCCTTTTACTGCCCCCCATTTTTTTTTTAACTTTTCATGTGTCTCTTGAACCTCCTGTTCGATGCCCAAATTTTCTGTTTAGCTCTGGTCTTTTCATCAGAAATTTTTGGAATTCTTCCATTTCGTTAAATGTCCATCTTTTTCCCTGGAAGAGAAGGCTCAGCTTTGCAGGAAAGTAGATTGCTGGCTGCATTTGAAGCTCCCGTGCTCTTTGAAATATCTCGTTCCAGGCCCTTCGAATCCCTTAAAGTTGATGCAGCCGGGTCCTATGTGATCCTTACTGTGGCTCCTTGATATTTAAATTGTTTCTTTTCTGGCTGCTTGCAGGATTTTATCTTTTATCTGATAGTTCTGGAGTTTGGCCACAACATTCCTCGGTGTTTTCATTTTAGGATCTTTCTCTGGAGGGGAATCGATGTATTCTTTCAATAACTACTTTTCCCTCCAATTCCATGATATCAGGGCAGTTTTCCATCACTAGATCCTGTAATATTATGTCCAGGGCTTTTTTCTCTTCAATGTTTTGAGGAAGTCCTATAATTTTCAGGTTGCTCCTCCTCAATTTATTCTCAAGGTCAGTTGTTTTGTTGATGAGGTATTTTACATTTGCTTCTATTTTTTCTATTTTTTGATTTTGTTTAACTGACTCTTGCTGTCTCATGGAGTCGTTAGTTTCAGTAGACTCCATTCTTTTTTGGGGGGAGAAGTTTTCTTCATTAACCTTTTGCAACTCCTTTTCCAATTGGTCAGTTCTACTTTTGAAAGAGCTTTCCATTTGACCAGTTGAGGTTTTGAGAGAATTAATTTCTTTTTGCATTTGAGATTTAGTCTCCTTTTGTGTTTGTCCAATTGTACTTTCTGAGGTATTAATTGTCTCTCCCAAATTTTTAAGCTCCTTCCTTATTTCTTCAAGGAAGTCTTTCTGTGCGGGAGACCAGATTGTATTCTCCTCAGAGCTTCCAGGTCTCTCTGGGTTGGGGTCTTTCCCTTCCAGGAATTTTTCTATGGATCCACCTTTCCGCTGATCCTTCTTCATTATGCTAAGACCTTGAGTTGGGGGGGGGGGCTGGCTCACCTGGGCTTGAGATCGCTAAAGGCTTTACTGAGTGCAGTTTCTCTGGCTGGCCAGGAGGAGGTGCTGGTTGCCCTCTCTGGAGTGTCTGTGACCTTGTTTGCGAGGCCTTCTCCCTTTGCCCGAAGGCAGGAGTTGGAACTATTGAATTCTTTTGCCTTCAATCAGTGGTGGGCTTTACCCTGGCCTGAGGTCATTCCTCAGCTGGGCTGGTTCTTCTGCGTACACACCTGGGCCTGAGGCAGAAGTAGTTTGCCTTTGTTTGAGGAGAAGCCTCTGTGCAATGGAGACGTGCCCTCAGAGTTTCTCAGACCTGAGAAGCCTAGGGATGGTGTTTGCTGTTCTCCTGCTCCAGAACTCTTCCCCCAGCCTGGTCCCCGAGCTCCAGGGGGACAGCACCAACACCAGCACCTCTGCTTCCCCGTGGACCCAAGCCTCTTTCATCCAGCCCCACGGCTGATCCAGCAGGTCCCGCTCTCGGGCCCTGAGACTCCTGCTTCCAATTCAGCTGATCTGAATCTGGCTGATCCCAGGCTGTGTCTTCTTCGGACCCTAGACTCACCCGCGGTTACTCAGCCAAGGCTGTTGTAGGAGACAAATCCTGAGGTAGATCTTCCTGTCCTGGCTTTTCTTTCTGGGTTTCCTGGTTCGGATTTCTTTTAAGAGGTTTGTTTCATGTGATAGATGGGGAAAAGATCAGGAGACTTTAGAATTGTGCCTGTCTTCTCTCTGCCATCTTGGCCGGAAGTCCCCAATTTTGCTTTTTAAAGGATTCTTCTCAATAACTTTTTGAACTGTTTTATGCATTTGACCTAAGCTGGTTTTTAGCATGCTATTTTCTTCAGCATTTTTTTGCATTTCCTTGACTAAGCTGCTGACTTCATTTTCATGTTTTTTTCCTGCATCTCTCTCGCCTTTCTTTTCCCGTTTTTCTTCTAACTCCCTCATTTGACTTTCAAAGTCTTTTGAGCTCTCATAGCCTGAGCCCAATTTCTGTTTTTCTTGGAGTCTTTAGATGCAGGAGCTTGTGCTTCCTCATCTTCAGACTGAGTGTTTTGATCCTTCTTGGGCTCACAGGGAAAATATTTCTCAATGGTGTTCCTCTTTTTTCTCTGCTTGCTCATTTTCCCAGCCTGAGCCTGGTTTTGGGGTGCTTCCTGAGCTTTTGGGACACTCCCACAAGGGTCTCAGTGTGTGAGGCTCTGTCCGCCCTCCTGGTCTGTGGAGGACCATAAACGCCCCCCCCCACCCGTGGGGCTGAGGTGGGGGGCCCTGCTGTTCTGTGGGGGGGCCTAGGCTGCTATCAGGATCTGAATGTGGTCAGAGCCCCAGAGTCCTGTTCCAGGGGCAGAGGACACAGCATTCTTGCTCTTCACTCCCCTCCCTCGGGTCAATGGGCTCATGCCCTGGGGGCTCCTGCTTACTTACCCTGCCTGTTTTTGTTTCCTGGATCTGGACTGCCTTGGCCATGCTGTTTGCTGTGTGCCCTGAGGGCTGAGATTCATGTGCTGGCTCTGGCAGAGGGCCCCGCTTTTCCCCCAATTTGTGCCCGGTGCTCCCTGGAGTGTAGATCAGGAACCTCCCCCACTGCTGTGAGCTATGGCTCCCAGCGCCCTGGGGCTGCCTCTGGGAGGCTGAAGCTCTTTCGCCCTGGCAGGCCACCCCTCTGGCGGGCCGCCCCTCCGACCCCGGGGAGCAGAGCCTTTCTGCTCTTTTCCAGGTTACCTTGAGTAGGAGACCTGCCTCACTGGGTCCCCTTTGTGGATTCTGTCTCTCAAAAATTTAGTTAGAGTTCTTAGTTTCAAAGTTTCATGAGAGGGCGCCTAAGACAAGATCCTCTCTTGTTGCCATCTTGGTTCCACCCAAAGCATTAGTATGGTTTTTCCCTCACAGATGCATGTTCTTGGGAAATGTATTTTAGCTAAATGTGTGATAATGAAAGTACTGAAAACCTTTTTTCTAATCTTCCTATTCACCTTTAGTGGCGGGATGATTTTGTTCATGGATGGATCAAAATACCTGTGACTCATGAAACGCAGGAAGAATGTCTTGGGATGGCTGTACTAGATATAATGAGAATAGCTAAAGAAAAGGATCAGACCCCACTGGCAGTCTATAACTCTACCAGGTAACTTTTTTTTTTTTTAGTGTTTTAGTACCTTAGATAATAAAAACAATAAAAATTTTTAAAATGGTCTTAATGATTTTTAGTGTGTACCCAATGACAATTTTTACTCATATTTTTAACATGGGGTATTGGTAGGAAAATTATGAAAAAAATGAAATTTTTTAAACTTAGCTAGTTTAGTTCTTTAAATCTTTTTAATTTAATGAATATAGTTATTCCACCAAAACAGTTTATAGCTCTTTTATATCTTGGAGGGTTTGCTTTAATCAAAAAATTATGTACCCTGTGGAACTTGTTGGTGAACCTCTATGGATTTGACTATACTGGATCTCTAACTATATGCATAAAGTCCTTACTTAAGCCTACCCACTTTGTTATAACTTACATTCTGTTGAAATAGGCATCAAAAATCATTATTGCCTCCATGTTTCAAATAGGAATAGGACTTTAGTGAAGCCATCTTTATTAGCTTAACAAAATAATAAACCTGCTTCAGAGCATCTTCTGCCTTCAGTGGTTATTTGTTAATCAGTTCATAGCAGAGCAGCTACATTTTCCTATCAAGTCAGTAAGAATGTGAAGAGATAATTTCTCAAGATATATTTTTAAATGACCAATGTAAGTATAATATAGTCGATATAAATTCACTTTGAAGTTCATTTGTAACTAAAGGTAAAGGTATGTGTATATATATGACTATATAAGTGAATGAATGGCTGTTGAGACCTAATTTTTATTTATGTGACTTCTTTCATATTCATAGACCAAAGTAACTTAAAATGAGTCTCCCTTAATATTTGTCCTTCCATTGTCAAAGCATAGAAAAATCAACACAAACATGTATGTATATATATATGTTATATATATATATTATATATATGTCAATAAAATTCATTTTATTCCCTGAATATTTGACTCCACAACCATTGTTCCTTCAGTAGCATCTTTTTACCATACCTTTAATATTCGTATTTTACTCTGTATTCATTTTGTTCTTAGACATTTTTGTTGTGTATAGTTTTGGTTTGGGAGAGTTAGAAATTGTCTTTTTCTTTAAAAAAAATCATTAAAGGACTTAATCTGTCTAGTAATTTATGGCTAAGTAAATAATGGTTAAGGATAAACCCTTGTCAGTACTTTTTATCTTTATATAAATAAGATATGAGAGCAGATTTAGGTAAGAGGATGGGACAGAAAGCATGACTGAGAAATGATACACCTAGAAAAAAGGAATGGAATGGAATGGGGAACAGGTTCACAATTGGAGGTGGAGATCATTTGAGCAGCAAGATAGAGTATTATACATTTTATTTGCTCCCCATGACCTCTCAAACCTTTCCAAAGCATAAATTTTTTGCTAGAAATAAAGCAACCTCAACTATTTAAAAAAATTTTATTTATTTAAGTCATTGGGGTTAAGTGACTTGCCCAAGGTCACATAGCTAGATAATTATTAAGTATCTGAGACCAGATTTGATCTTCCTGACCCTAGGGCCAGTACTCCATCCACTGTGCCACTTAGCTACCCCCCCTCCCACTGTGCCACCTAGCTGTCCCTCAGCTATTTTTATGATCCAAGGTATCCAGAATCCAAAAGAAGGTTTTAAAAAAGAGTAGCCTTAAAACTCATTAACTAATGCTTACAAATTCTCAACTCACTCAGCATTTCCTCCCTTACCTCCTCTACGTGAACCCCACACATGGGTGAAGGTTTGCAACAAAATCCACCCCCACATCCTGTCCTCACTCCCTCTTCCCAATTGCCATGGACACCCCAGCTATTAGCTGCAGAAATTTATAGGGTTGTGAGAGACAGAACAGGACACCATGTGTGTATTGAGAGGAAAGGGCTAAGCAACATTCCACCAAACCTGAGAGAAAGAATAATACATCCTGCCTAGGGTCAGTTCTGACCACCCAACTTTTATCAGTTGGATTGCCCAGCCTTGGAAGAATGCCAAAATACTTTAAGATCCAGTACCAAAGGAAGCCACCTTCATCAGGATAGTATCAGAAAGTAAATAGGGGAGAATCTGGGTGGGAAGGAAAAGCAAATTAACAAAAATTAAGAGGAAGTAAACTGAAAGACTTTGTCCAAAAATGGATAAATCAAGAAGGAAGAACATTAAAAGCAGAAGGAAACATGCCTTCTGTATTTGGTAAACAAGATCAAGCATTGATTAATGAATAATGCTGAACAATGAAAAATAACCCAGTACTTGTTCAGACTGAGATCCCTATGGAATGTGAGAACATGGAATCGCAAAATGTTGTTTCTAAGTGCTTCAAAGGAGAAATAAGAATTATTAGACCAGATTTTATGCATATTCCAGCAAAAACAATGAGCAGAATAGAAAAACTGTAATTGCTGATGGTAAATTTCACCAAAGAAACAAAAGAAAGAACAATAAATTGGTATGTAATACATATATGGGAAGGACAATGTAGAAGAGAAGTAAAAAATAATAATATTAAAAGAAAATATGCTCATGAAGCAACCAAACATACTGATCTCAAAGACGGAATTAGTAGAGACAACCTAAGGAATACAGGGATCATCCTATGAGAACATAAGAAAACAAAAAACTTTTTTGCAACATAATGCAAGAAATAATAGGAGAGAACTGACCAGAGCTTCTAGACTAATAACATGAAATGCCAGTTAAAGGAATTCACAGATCAACTCCAGGAAAAAAAACAAAAAAGTCAAGGTTGCAAATACCAAGGCACATAATGATTAAATTTAATAAGTTCAGAAAAAAAATGTTGCAAGTGATAATAGAAGACCTTCAAATACTAAGTAAAGAAAATTTGAATAATATAAGACTATTCTCAATTCACTGAAAAATGTGGGAGGGAATGGAATAGTGTGTTCTGAAGAGTAGTGGAGCTCAAAATCCTTATATCCAGTGTATCCTGGCCTGCAAATCTGAGCTTAATCATAAATGAAGAAAAACTGGATTTTCAGTTAATAAGCATTGGAAACATCACAAGGAAAACCAGAACTGAAGAAATTATTTGCTTCTCAAATACCCCCAAGCAACAGAAATGCAGGAAGAAAGAATAAATGCAGTAGCCAACAACATCAAGAGCAACAGGGTGTCAACAGTGACCAATAAAGAAGCTTCTTTCTAAATGTGCAAAAGGAGATGGCATGAAGGTAGAAGTTTAAATGGAGGTGTCAATGAAGAGGCAGGCTGAGGATGTAATGAGTAGGATCTGGCAATACGCTGCTTACAGTTGCATTGTTGTTTTTGTTTTTGTGATGTTACATTACCCCATGGGAGGGTACATTATAGGAAGAGAGTAGAGAGGGATCAAGAGGATGTTCTGGGGTCAAATCAAGGGCTAACAATGAGGCAAGTGTGACCCCTATGATCTCAGGAAGAAAAGAGTATATAGGGGAATGTGTGAGGAATGCAGCAAAAGGATTGAAAAAGAAGGGAAAGGAAAGAGGTCTATAGTTGTTGGAGGGAGTTCCTTCGATAAATGTTCTTTTTGGAGAGGAGATATGGTCTGAGAAGTGGGGACCTTGTGCTGGATATGACCTGTGGGAATTTGGTGGTTCCTCATCCTGTCTCAGTAGGGGAGAGGTTGGAACTCCTGTGGCAGTTGGTAGCTGGGAAAGTGAGAGAATATGGAACCAAATAGGAGACTTTGAAGGAATGCAAGGGGTGAGGGGAAGTTAACTAGGAGAGGGTATAAATACATGATTAATTGGGGATATGGTAGGGGGTGGGTCCTCCTGTGCATGGAGTGCTATTCTTTCTGACATTTATAATAATTTGCATTATTCTGAGAGTGAGGAATTATATTTTTGGAGTTATAGTTTATATTAATTAAATTATTTTTGGAGCTAATATGGTCCTTGATACAATAAAAGTAATAATTGTTTCAGAGACTGCAAACAAGATACAGACCTAAAATGGGGACTTAATGAAATCCTAAATAGTATGTCAAAAAAAAATCATAGAAACAATTAAGAACTAAGTAAAAAGCATATGATAATGGTGAAGCAACATCCCAAAATTTCTTAGATGCAGCTAAAGTATTCCTCAAGAGGAAAATTATAACCATACAAATATAATCATACATTATTAAAATAAAATATTAATGAACTGAGTATCCATTTTAAAATATTAGAAAACTAACAAATTAACCAACCTAAAATAAGCCCAAAAGAGTATTAAAAAATTAGAGTGGACTAGATAAATTAGAAATGATAAAACATAAAAATGACAAATAATGTTGAAAAAAAGCTAGTTTTTTGAAAAATCTTATGAAATTGATAAATCCTTAGATAATCCAAACTCAAAACCTTGCAAAAAAAAAATGCTTGGTATATTGTATATAATTGGAAAACAAATAAAGTATAAGAGATTTCTAAAAAAAGAAAGAGATAATGAGCTTTCCTATGAAGGACATCTTATTTGTTCTTTGAAGTTGGAACCAGGCAGGGCAGCAGAAACAAAATGAAGACATCCCTTTTCCTCTTTCTTTGTTCTCTTTGGGACAGAGTGGAATCTTTGCCTGGGTATATGCCTATGATCCTACGAAGTATTGATGTAGACAGACTTATTTTTAATAACACAAAAAATATTTACAATTCAAAGCAAGTATGCAGTGTCAAAGTTGTAGGCTATAAAGTAGATTATCAAAAAGCAATAATCTTTGTGTAATAACAAAACATAAGAAGTAAAAGAAAGAAATCTCATTCCAGATAATTAAATATAAAATATCTGACCTACCATAAAATATTGATCTACCAAAGCCTTCAAGAGGTCACAACCCTCATTTTGAATACTACAGTTTTAAATAGAAACATCCACATTGGCAAGTCTGGTTTTGATAATATCATTAAGATGCTTCTTTAATAAGCCATAACATTTCTATAACATTCCCCAAGTAATTTATCTTTTATGACCCTGACATGTGATACATTTTTATAATTAATGTATCATTTTAGCCTCTTTTCTTCTCCAGATAAATTTTCCAAAGTTCCCTTGTATCAACTTTCCATTTCCACTATATAAAGAAAATTCCAGATTTAGTGAAAGCCCATGCATAAGGGTAAGACTTTGAGGATCAGGAGATGGAAGGTGGCAGTTATTCATTACACTATTTGTTAAATGCCTTTTCAGATATTCATTTTCCTTTGTATGACTTCACAATGAATGTAATGTTTCTGTTGCTTATCCATCCTTTTCAATAAAAATTAATTTGTTCTTAACCACTTTCACATTTACTCTCAGGTTCTGCTAGAAGCAGCAAAAACTAGATCAAGAGTTGTATGTGTTTTGTTGCTCAGAATGAGGAAATGCCTATTGAATAATTTTCTCTTGCCATTTATCTAGTTTTATGTTCTCAGAGACATAAAACTGTTTTTAAATCAGAAGCTTCCACCTAATAGGTTCATTCTTTGAGGTCTGTTTTTTATATTAGAAAAATCACAAAGAAGAAAAAAGATAACTCATCTTCAATGAATGATTATCCTATACCTAAATTGTCATTTGCACAACATGTATACATTACTTTGCATACATACATAGTGAAGTTGGTGACTCTCTATTTCAATTTAGATTTGCAAGTCCTAATTGTAATTTTTGGTATGTTGTTGTGTCACTAGCTACAAGACTTTTTTACCAAAATGTGTTCGAGCAAAGATCCAAGATTATCATATTTTGACACGAAAACGAATAAGGTACAGATTTCGCAGATTTATTCAGCAGTTCAGCCAATGCAAAGCTACTGCCAGAAACCTGAAACTTAAATATCTTATAAATCTGGAAACACTTCAGTCTGCCTTCTACTCAGAGCAATTTGAAGTAAAAGAACCTGGCAGTGGTCCTTCAGGTGAGGAGATTTTTGCAACCATTATAATAACTGGAAACGGTGGAATTCAGTGGTCACGAGGGAAACATAAAGACAGTGAGACCCTGACAGAACAGGTAATCCTTAATGATGTTTTCATTCTTTATTATTTTATTTTAAATGATAATGGGAAAAAGTAATTCTGATATTTTAGACTTCTACATTTCTCACCCTGGCAAACTCCCATTGAAGCCAATGTAAGTTTTCTTGTAGTAAAGCTAGATCTGTTTCTGTTGTTGCTTTTTTTATTGTTACTAAATGGGTTTTAATTAGTTGTTTATTTCAAAGTGCATATTTGCTATATTAACTTTGCTATGATGACTTTGAGGAAAAACCCTAATTATATTAGGATTGATTAAAACCTTAAATGCAAAAGGCATAAACTAGTTGCTTTCTTTGTCTCTTTTTCATCTTTCTTTATTGATGCTGGAAGGGACAATAGTTAAACAAAGTAGAATAGAGGAAAAAGAGTAAATGAAACCAGACAATTTTTATTTTTAATTGCTTTTATAGTAAAGAGTTACTTGCTTAACAGAAGCAATAAATCAGTCTTCCTTGTATATTCTTAGTTCATATTTTTGACTGCTGTGTATTGTTGGAAGATTATAAGGGTTAAAAAGCATATACTGTCTTTTCTTTATACTTTGGGAATTATATATTTTTAACTATCTAATGATAACTGTTGATTCCACCTATTGATGATGGCTTACATTCAGAATGTTATTTTTCTCACTTATGTTCAGACATGTGTTTTTCTCCTTGAAGTTCATTGTAATTTTAAGATTGTTATGAGTAGAGAAAATATGTCACTTGATGTTGAGGTTATTTTAACATCTTTGTGATAAAAATGAAAATTGAGAATTTATTACTTTTCTAATTTCTGTTTTTGAACAAGTTCAATAAAATTCACTTAATTTTTAAAATATCAATATTAATTGCAGGATTTACAGATGTACTGTGACTTTCCTGATATTATTGATGTCAGCATTAAGCAAGCAAATCAAGAAGGTTCAAATGAAAATAGAGTGGTGACTATCCATAAGCAAGACAGCAAGAATTTGGTAAGTTTTATTTTGATAACTTATGATTATCTGTTATAATCCAAAAAAGTAATAATTTGAGACTTTTTTTGGAATATAAATGTGTAAAAAAGAAGGGGGGGGGAGGACAGCCAGCTGATATGTTAGGGTGCCAGCCCTGAAGTCAAAGGACCTGAGTTCAAATTTGGTCTCAGATACTTACTAGCTATGTGATCCTGAGGAAGTCACTTTACCAAATTGTCTCCAAAAAATAGAGAAAGAAATGAAGATCTGTGGTCTGGTTTAATCTAAGATAAGTTCAACTTGATAATACTTTATGAAAATACAAAACATTTCACATGTTATATGAACACAAAGGGAAAACAGTGTCTGTGATATGTACCTTAATACCAAATACAAATAAATCTTTTAATATACAAAGAAGAGATCATATGTGAAACTAGTGTTTTTTAAAGTGTATGTAAATTTAACAAAGTGATGCATTTGCTTGTCATGAACATGCTTAGATCTTTATGGGCCTATTCCAGAAGAGTTTAACAAGTTTGATCTAGACGTTCTCACCTGTCTTCCTTGTGACCTATCCATTTTTTTTCTGGCTGATGTACAGTATAGAGTGATTATCCAGGTGTGGAGGTACAATTTCTTCTGGAATAGTATTAATATTATATTTAATCTTTCTCTTACTCCACAATAAGTTTGCCATGAATTGTGATTCATTAAAACTGAACCTGACATGTTTTGTGTTAGACAATTCCACCTGAATGTCCTGAACTTCTGAAGGGGAACTTAATGTTTTTCTCAGATCAATTCCCTTGGGGACATTTTTATTTTTGTCAGTGGTGCTGCCATTTTTCATTCACTTCTTCACCTTCCTCTACATTCATTTGGTTACAAATACTATTGATTCTTGGTGATATATTTTAGGTTTGCCCCGTTCTTTTCATTTTCACTGCCAAGACTGTAATCCTAGGTCTCCCTAATTCACAGTTGGATTATCTAATTATTCTTCTAACCGGTCTCCTCATCTCTGTTTCTCCTTGGTTCATTCTCTCTTATAAGTGCCAGCTTTATCATCTCCTTTGTTCAAAATCTTTCAGTTTATCATTTTTTCCCACTGCTCCTCTTTATGAACCCTTTGCTCCCATCAATTTCCTTTATTTCTTACAACCTAAACAACTTTCCTTTTCTGCCTTAGTTGATTGTTGCCTCTCCTGAATTCCTACAGTAGTTATTTTTTTCATCACCAAAAAATGCCTATAAGGAGACAAATCCCTCTGACACTTAGAATACGATACTTTGTGTTTTTATTTTATTTTTTGCATATTATATTTTCTGAGTCATTGAAACCAGATTATAATCTCTCTTAGGACAATGACATTGGGGATGCCTCTCTTAACACAACACAAGTTAATTGCTTTATAATGGTTCATTAATGAAAATGTTCATCTTTTAAAACTGGATCAGGGCGGCTAGGTGGCATAGTGGATAAAGCACTGGCCTTGGAGTCAGGAGTACCTGGGTTCATATCTGGTTTCAGACACTTAATAATTACCTACCTGTGTGGCCTTGGGTAAGCCACTTAACCTCATTTGCCTTGCAAAAACCTAAAAAAATAAAAAATAAAACTGGATTTAATTACACATATTAGATACTTAAATAATGTTTTATCGTTAGCTTAAGAGTGAGACAATTAGGTGGCACAGTGAATAGAGCACTGGACATAGAGCAGGAAGAGCTGAATTCAAATG
Source organism: Macrotis lagotis (assembly GCF_037893015.1). NCBI lineage: Eukaryota > Metazoa > Chordata > Mammalia > Peramelemorphia > Peramelidae > Macrotis > Macrotis lagotis. The sequence goes on from NC_133665.1 coordinate 68,619,199, forward strand.
TGAATTCAGATATACTCTGCCTCTGGGATCCTGGGAAAGTCACACCTCTGTTTGCCTGAGTTTCCTCTTCTGGTATAGTTGGAGTAATAATAGCTCCTACTTCCCAAGCTTGTTTTGGAGATAACCCAAGAAATATTTGTAAAACCCTTTGCAAGTCATAAATTGCTATATAAATGTCAACAACAATGGCATCCTTTTCTTTGGTAAAATGATAAGGAGTACCCTTTTCTAATTGAATTTAAGCCATACTACATGAAAATGCTGACCAACAAAATTAAACAACAGTATTGAAAAAATATAGCATTAATATTATATTTAATATTCCATACAAGTAGACTCCCCGGCCTGCAAGGGAGTAGTTCAAAGATGTATTTTTATATCTTTTTTTTGAGACCAAGATTTATCTTTTGTAACATATAGTTTGATCATTTGTAAATAGTAGTTTTCTCCCCCATTGACATTATTGCAATCAAGTATATTATTTGCTTGGCTCTACTTACTTAACTTTATATTTAGTCTTTTCCATTCTTCTATGTATATATCTTGTTTGTTTCTGTTAGTACAATAATATTCTATTGCATTCTCATACCACAGTTTGTTTAACTTTTCCCTAAAGAGTGGGCAACCACAAAAAGCACTGATATAAATATTTTGATATATAGATCTTTTCTTCTTTTGTCAATGATCTCCTTATGAATTTTGTCTAGAAGTGGAATCTCTGGGTCAGAGAGAATTTTAATCACTTTAATTTCTTACTCCTTTCCAGAAGCATATAGGAATTAAGTTGATTTGCCTAGTCACACAGCTACTAAGTGTCAGACAAGGAATTGGAATCTGGGTCTTCCAGACTTAAAACCCAACAAATTCTCCACTACAGCAGGCTACCTATTTCTCCTTTTATTCAACTGATCTGCTGGGAAATTGAGAGGTACATGACAGGGGCAATAGTTTATTTCCAGTGAATACACAAATACACACACACACGTGTAAGAGATAGATTATCATGGAAATATATGATCAGGAAGATTGTAAGCTGGTCATGTGGTAAAACTAGGAATGATAAATGGGTAACAGCCAGAATGATAAACTGGTACCCTCCAAATGCATGGAGACTTAAAGGAAGGTCCCTAACATATTAAGTATATCTCTGTGAAAGAGTTTGGACAAGAATCACCCACAGGAGTTGAAGAAGCATGGATAACTTTCATTTGTATTGCAGATAGGGAAAACTGTGCTAGTGGAGGGAATGCCTCGAACAGTGATATCATAAATCCAAACTCCAAAACAAGTGACAGGACAGCTCAGCAGTATAGCTTGATCGAGTACTAGGCCTGAAGTTGGAAAGACCTAAGTTTAAATCCAGATTCTGACACTTATTTGCTGTATGACCCTGTGTAGGTCACTTAACTCTGCCTCAGTTTCTTCTTTGTAAAATAGGGATTTTAATAAATTTACCTCCCAGGATTGCTGTGAGAATCAAATGAGATAATCCTTAATCAAATGAGATAAACACTTAACATACTTGTCACAGTGAGCTCTATAATTATATTGTTATATTTATAATAATAATAATAATTATTATTATTACCTTGTCATAGCAGCTATTCAATTCAGTAAACATTTATTTTTGAGTGTAAGATCTTTTGTTACATAATGGGGAGGGTGTACAAACACTTTGTGGAGTTTTAAGGTTTTTTTTTTAAGATTGGTGTTATTAAAGATTGTTTTATTTTATAAATAGTATTTGTATTGATATTATCAAAAGCATGGGAAAGGGCTTACTTTAATTCCAGAAATTTATATTTCAGTCATGTTTGACTCTCTGTATCCTTATTTGTAGTTTTCCTGGCAAAAATATTGGAATGGTTTGCCATTTTCTTCCCCCATTTCACTTTACAAGTGAGGAACTGAGATAAATAAGATTAAATGATTTACCTGGGGTGACATAGCTGATAAGTGTTTGAAACCAGATTTGAGCTCAGGAAGATGAGTCTTCCTGGTTTCAAGACCAGCACTCTATCCCTTGTACCATCTAACTGCCCTCAGAAGTTGGGAAGTTGAAATTAATTATATTGTACTTAAACCTGTTGCATTTATCTCGCTGCCACTTATTTCTCAATTAAATTCTTTGTATTTGTTCATTTGAGACATATTTTTACTGCTTTGCCTCTATGCTTGGGAGTAATGGAATCAGAAGAATGAGACATGGCATCTCCCCACAAAGAGTTTATAGTAGAAAAAGACCTTGAAATATATGAATGGTTTGGATAGTATTTGCAAAATTTTAGGACAAAAAAAGAGCCTTGGACTTGGGCAAAAGGAAATAATAGTTTCTAGTTCATGGTCTACTAGAAATTATCTGTATAACCTAACCTAAGGTTATAGAATTAACTATGGTTCCTAGAAATCATCTCACAAATTTAATCCTGTTCTCAGTGAATGCAAAAAATAAAATTACCACTAATAAATAAAATATACTAGCTTAAAATGGAGTTCATTTCATTAATATGTTCATGTTATATATAAGTATTATAATCCATATATGTAATTTAGAAATAAATATGCAAATATTGGGTGGTACATGATCAATTTATTTTTCCTGATAAGGGTATGGGATTGAAAAAGGGTTTGGAAACTACTGTTCTGAAAAAATTTCCAAAACTCAACAAGTTTCTGATAATGGTTAAGATACTTGGGAAAATCATTTTTTTTGTTTGTTTGTTTTGAGGAACTGAGACTCAATGAGTTGAGGGTATTTGCTTAAGTTTGTTAGGGTTTAGGGTGACAGAATTGACATTCGCACATTTAGTTGGAAAGCTATTTGCAAACTTGAAAGTACTATGTAAATACCATTATTTATTATGAGAATAAATGTCTCTAGGTTTCCTTATCTCAAAAATTAAGGAATTTAGTGTGAATGGCCTCTCTTAAGCACCCAACAATTCAACTAAATTCTGGAGACAGAAAGACAAAAGGTAATGTATGCCATTACCAAATTCCTATTATATTGTGGGAATAGACTATGTACACAAGTATTTCCACAATGCAAGATGAAGCCAGGCCTCCTCCTGCCCCTGCCCAAGATTCATTTTTCCCCTAAAATTTTGCAAATTTATGCAAGCTGTATTCATATACTTTAGTATCTTTTTATTATAAATACTTTGTGGAGAAAATCATGTCTCATTCTTCTCTGTAGTCTTCTTTCTCCCAGTTAATTATTAAGGGGGGTAGGCTTCATGGGGAAATGACAATTGAAATGAATCTTGAAGATAGAAATTTTTGATTCTAAAATTTTATGATTCTATGAAATAATTGCATATAACCTGTAGTATAAACAAATTTCATGTGCATGTGAAAGTTGGGACTATTTTGTTCCTACAGCCACCATTGATTCTCTGAATCTTTTAGAAAGACAACAAATCATAACTAGATGATTTTATCATGAGTTAAAGTGGATGGTGTTCTCCCCCTTCATTACTGAGCTGTAGAATTTCAAGTTTCCTTTTTCTAACACTTTCCTGTGAAATCAGTGATAGTTCATTTTCAAATGGCAGAAGATTGTAGTCTAATTAAAACAACTCTTCCTTCCTGAGCAAAATTGCTATAGCCTTAAAAAAAAGTATTTCAAAAGATTTAATTGATTCTTCTTAAATAAATGTTTTCCTTTTTGAAAGCATACATTCTACCCACGCTTTCTCTAAATTTAGAAAGGCTGAATTGAGATGAATATGTGTAGTCAATTTGACAGCAAACCACAAGTGGTTTTAAAGCTCCTTTTCTGTATTACTATTGAGAATTATTTTTTAGTTCTTTTATTCCTCTGAGCACAGTTGAATTTTTTGTAGGTATTTGTTATTTTCTGGACTCTGAGCTTACAAGGTTACTTTGAATAAAATAATTTCATTTCATGTTGACTACTTTTCCCAAACTTGTTAAACATCGTAATTTTTGTTTTTGTTTCTTTTGTCCTTTGGAAGGTATCATGGAAAGCCTAATAATATATTTTTATCCAAAAAAGAAATGAAGGAACTGTTGCTTTTTATTATGTTTCATTTACCAATGTCTTATTCAGTCCTGGAAACTTGTAAAGCTTTGAGGATTGTTCCAGACCCCTAAGCCAGTATTCGCCATATAATTTTAATCATGTACCCCCTTTAAACATCCTAGTATATGAGAGTGATTTATAAGTTCTGCACATGTACTCTACTGTATTAAAATACATTATAAAGCATTCAAAACAAAGGAAAAAGATGAAATAAATTATATTGTGGAAATATTTTATTAATGCTCTGGAAAACTTTTTTGTACTTCCTAAGAGCAATGTGGATGAATATGGTTCAACTTAGAACTTATTTTGACACTTGGTTTTAATGACTTTTAAGGCTAAAAAGATATCTCCTAAAAGTAAATAACTCCAAATGGAAGAAACACATCATTGCCTGAGCATAATCAGTGTACTCACTTTTTGACCCCATCCACCAATAACAAAGATTTTTATTGAAATTTAGTGAGCAAATGTTCATGTTCTCTGATGTCAAAAAGAAGAGGTTATGATGTCTGGAAGTCAGACCTGAGATGCAGAAGGCATCTCTTTCAAGTGGGGGTAAATCAGCAATACTCAGGTGGGTCTTGGTTTCCTGGAGATAAACAATCTTTATTTCTTCCTAATAGAGCCTGAGGGTACAAGGAAATAATTTCTGGTACCTCTTGTTAAATTTTGTGTTGATTACTTAATCCCTAACTCTAAGGGATTAATCCTTAAACCCTAAGCATCAGATGCTTCTGTGCCTCCCTTTTTGCTGCTTGTTCCTGCTTCAAAAACTACACTGTCTGCTCTTCTCTGGCTATCCTTGCTGAGGCTCTTGCCAGACTAGCATGAACTATATCCTCATTCTCTTGAGGTTGGGAGGAAAAACCATATTTATCAGCTATGTTCATAGAAAGCATGTTCCTTCAAGAACTCACTATAACAGGTAGAGCTAAGTATAGATCAGCATCTCACACCACAAATTAAGATATGATCAAAATGGATACATGATTTAGACATAAAGGGTGATACCATAAGCGAGTTAGGGGAGTAAGAATATTTCACTTGGCAGGTCTATGGATAACGACAGAATTTTAGGGGGCTAAACAAGAGAGCATTACAGCATGTAAAATAGATCATTTTGATTACATTAAATTAAACAAAGTTCTTGGACAAATAAGATTATAGCAGCCAAGATTAGAAGAAAAGCGGAAAACTGGAGAAAATTTTACAAGTTTTTCTGATAAAGGTCTTATTTCTAAAATATATAGGGAACTGTCAAATTTATAAGACTTTAAGTCATTCACTAATTGTTAGTCAAAGGATATGAAGAGTTTTCAGAAGAAGAAATCAGTTATCTATAGTTATATGAAAGTGTTCTAAATCATTTGTTGTATTTGTTGTTTAGTTGTTTTAGTTTACATGAAACTCTTTGTGATACCATTTGGAGTTTTCTTGGCAAGGATAGTGAAGTGGTTTTCCATTTCCTTCTCCAAAATCACTTGATTAGAGAAATGAGGTGCCACCTCATATCTATGAGGCTGGCTTATGTGACAGAAAAGGTAAATAATGAATGTTAGAGGAAATAAGGAAAAAATTGAAACATTAATATACTGTCAGAGGAGTTATGAACTGATCCCACCATTCTAGATAGTAATTTGGAACCATACCAAAAGGACTCTAAAACTGTGCATGCCATTTGGTTAAACAATGCCACTACTGGGTCTGTATACAAAAGAGATTTTTTTAAAGAGGAAATAACCAATTTGTATAAAAATATTTATAGTAGTTCTTTTTTGGATGGCAAATAATTGAAAATTATAGGGATGCCCATCAATTGAGAAATGACTGAATGAATTGTGGTATTTGATTGTACTGGAATACTGCTGTCCTATAAGAAATGACTAATAGGATGCTTTCTTAAAAATCTGGAGACATACGAACTGATGCACAGTAAAGTGAAAAAAAAATCCCAGAAGAATATTGTATAGAATAACAGCAATATTCTATTCAACTGTGAATGCTTTAAGTTGTCCTCAGTGATACAGCATTCTAAGACAGTTCCAAAGGGCTTATGATGAAGTTATTCTCCACCTCCAGAGAAAGAACTGATGGAATCTGAATGTAGATCAAAGCATACTTTAAAAAATTTTTTTGATCTGTTTTATTTTGCAATATGAAAATATATATATATATTTCAATTATTTCTCAATATTATTTTTATTTTTTAATTTATTTTTTATTCTCATTTTGTACAAATTTTTTTTACATTAATACAATATTCTTGTTTACAAGTAAACAAAATACCCCTCCTCCCCCATGAATATCGATAGACTTGCTTGGACGAAAAAAGGTAAAGGGGAGAGAAAAAATTAAAATAAAAAAAATAATAGTAATAATTGTAGGTATGGCCAGGTGGTGCAATGTCTGAAGCACCAGCCCTGGAGCCACGAGTACCCGAGTCTATATCCAGCCTCATAAACCCAACAATCACCCAGCCATGTGACATGCAAGCCACCCGATCCCCACTGCCTTGAAAAAACCAAAAAAAAAAGAATGGAAAAAAAAGACCCAAAATAAAATAAAATAGTAATAATAGTAGGGGTGGCTGGGTGGTGGACAGAGCATTGGCCCTTGAGCCAGGAGCACCTGGGTCCAAATCCAGCCACAGACACCCAAAGATCACCCTGCTATGTGGCCCCAGGCAGGCCACCCAGCCCAACTTGCCCTGCACCCTCCCCCAAATAATAATAACAAAAAATGTGCTTGAGTCTTTGTTCTAATACCAACAACTCTGTCATGGGTGGATCTCATTCTTTATGATAAGTCCATCACAAAAGTTACTTCCATATTTTTCCACCATTGCCATTGCTGATCGCAACTCCCTCCTTTCTTATTTCTCCACTACCATGTACTCTATTTTCTCTCTCCTTTCACTCTGACTCTGCTGTAGGGTCGCTGAGTGGCAGCAGACAGATCCCTGGTCCTGGGGCCAAGAAGCCCTGAGCCCCCATACCACCCCTTAGGCCCAGAATCCACCTGGCCCTATGGTCCTGGGCAGGCCTTCCAATCCCAGCCCCTTGCAAGAAGTAAGAAAGAAAATGTGTTATATCTGACCACTCTCCCCCCATGGTCCATCCTCTCCTCCTTTATTCACATCCCCACCCCTTCCCCCTGCTCCCCCCCTCCTTCTTACTCCAGTTGACTATACCCCATTGAGTATATATGCTGTTTCCTCTCCTAGCCATCTCTGATGAGAGCAAAGGTTCCCTCATTCCCCCTTGCCTCCCCCCTTCCTTATCATTGCAATAGCTCATTGTAATAAAAAAAAATCTTATGTGAAATATCTTGGACTATTCCCCCTCTCCTTTTTCTTTCTCCCATTCCATTTCCCTTTTTTTCTATTGACTCCATTTTTACACCATATTTTATCTTCGAATTCAGCTTTCTCCTGTGCTTCAACTATAAAAGTTCCCTCTACCTGCTCTATTAACTGAGAAGGTTCATATGAATATTATCAGTGTCATTTTTCTATGCAGGAATACATGCAGTTCATCCTCATTAAGTCCCTCATATTTCCCCCCTCTCCTCCAATCTCCATGCTTCACCTGAGTCCTGCATCTGAAGATCAAACCTTCTGTTCAGCTCTGGCCATTCCAAAAGGAACATTTGAAATTCCCCTGGTTCATTGAAAGTACATCTTTTTCCCTGGAAGAGGACATTCAGCCTTGCTGGGTAGTTCATTCTTGGCTGCATTCTAAGCTCTTTTGCCTAAGCCCTAAGAGCTTCCAGTGTAGTTGCTGCTAAGTCCTGTGTGATCCTGACTGCAGCTCCACAATATTTGAACTGTGTCCTTCTGGCTGCTTGTAATATTTTCTCTTTGACTTGGGAGTTCTGAAACTTGGCTGTAATATTCCTAGGGGTTGGTTTTTTGGGATCTCTTTCTCTGGGGGATTGGTAGATTCTCTCCATTTCTATTTTGCCCTCTGCTTCTAGAATATCAGGGCAATTTTCCTGTAGTAATTCTTTGAAAATGCTGTCAAGGCTCTTTTCCTGATCATGACTTTCAGGTATTCCAATAATTTTTAAATTATCTTTCCTAAGTCTGTTTTCCATATCAGTTGTTTTTTCAATGAGATATTTCACATTTTCTTCTAATGTTTAATTTTTTTGGTTTTGAAGTATTGATTCCTGATTTCTGGTAAATTCATCAGTCTCCCTGAATTCTATTCTTTGTCTGAAGGATTTGTTCTCCTCAGAGAGTTTTCTTATCTCTTTTTTCCATCTGGCCAATTTTGCTTTTTAAAGCATTCTTCTCCTCAATAACTTTTTGAACTGTTTTATCCATTTGACCTAAGCTGATTTTTAGCATGCTATTTTCTTCAGCATTTTTTTTGGATTTCCTTGACTAAGCTGCTGACTTCATTTTCATGTTTTTCCTGCATCTCTCTCCTCTCTTTTCCCAGTTTTTCTTCCAACTCTCTCATTTGATTTTCAAGTTCTTTTTTGAGCTCTCCTAAGCCCAATTTCTGTTTTTCTTGGAGTCTTTAGATGCAGGAGCTTGTGCTTCCTCATCTTCAGACTGAGTATTTTGATCCTTCTTGGGCTCATGAGCAAAATATTTCTCAATAGTCTTCCTTTTGTTTCTTTGCTTGCTCATTTTCCTAGCCTGGGCCTGGTTTTGGGGTGCTTCCTGAGCTTTTGGGGCACTCCCACAAGGGTCTCAATGTGTGAGGCTCTGTCCTCCCTCCTGGTCTGTGAATGACCATAAGCGCCCCCCTCTGCCATGGGGCTGAGGTGGGGGGGGCCCTGCTGTTCTATGGGGGGGCCTAGACTGGGATCAGGATCTGAATGTGGTCAGAGCCCCAGAGTCCTGTTCCAGGGGCAGAGGACAGAGCTCTGCAGTCTCTCTTCACTCCCCTCCCTCAGCTCAATGGGCTCATGCCCTGGGGGCTCCTGCTTACTGGCTCTGCCTGCTTCTGTTTCCTGGATCAGGGCTGGGGAAAGAATGCCCTGAGGGCTGGGCTCCACATGCTTGCTCTGGCAGAGGTCCCCCGCTGTTCCCCCACTTTGTGCCCGGTGCTCCTCGGGGTGCAGCTCAGGAGACTCCCCCGCTGCTGTGAGCTGAGGCTCCCAGCGCCCTGGGGCTGCCTCTGGGAGGCTGAAGTTCTTTGGCTCTGGCGGACCACCCCTCTGACAGGCTGCCCCTCCGACCCAGGGGAGCAGAGCCTTTCTGCTCTTTTCCAGGTTACCTTGAGTAGGAGAACTGCCTCACTGGGTCCCTTTGTGGGTTCTGTCTCTTGAAAGTTTAGTTAGAGTCCTTAGCTGATGAATTTTATCAGAGAGCTCCTAAGACTTGATCCCTTCTTGTTGCCATCTTGGCTCTGCCCCCCCCCCCCCCCGAAAAAATATTTTTATAACTGCACATAGCTAATTGGTTGCTATTTCAGAGAGAGGAGAGGGAAGGGAGGGAGGGAGAGAATTTGGAACTCATTTTTAAAAATTAAAGTTCAAAAATTGTTTTTACATGTAATTTGAAAAAAATTTAAAATGTTATGTGAAATATCTTGGACTATTCCCCCTCTCCTTAAAATGTCCTTCCTCCCTAGCCAGTGGTTGGTTATAGGTATGAGAAAGGAGATCAAATGGAGACTACTGAATTTGGATACTATTTTTGAAGGCTTTGCTCTGAAACAGCAACTTTTAAATTTAAAAAAAAATCATCAGAACTAGAAAAAAACGTTTAAAGTTCGTCTAGCAATAAATATCTGAATATGGCTAGTTTTATTCTCCTTCATATTACTCAAGAGAAAAAATATGTCTAGAAACTAGAAAACAATTCTCTTTCTTTATAGTATCTCATAGTCTTTGGGTACCAAGGTTATGGGAGAAGGGAAGGGGTCCCTTCAACTCACTTGTAGGTCTCCTATCTACCTGCCACTAGACTCTTTCCTATATTTTATGTTAACCTGAGCTTCATGATATTTTTGTGTTTTCAAATTTATTTTATACAATTTCAGTCAATACTCACTAGACTCAGAGTTTCTACCAGTTCATCAAATATTATTTATTTGATATGATGAAGAAATTTATTTTTCTAATAGAGATTACTTATATCTCTATATTAAATCCTTTAAACTCCTAGAATTAAGTAAATATTAAAGACACTGAATATACATTGTATTTAATGAAATCAACAAATAATAAGAAACAAAGATATGGATATTTATATATTATGGCTGTGAGAACAATCACAGCTAGTCACCTTATACTCTCATTTTAATTTTAAAAAAATATCTCTGCACTTAGTCCCATTCATTCAATTAATACAGACTAACAAAGTCTCTTAGTATAAATTTTCTTCATTTTCTTTACAAGGTAGAATATAAAACAGATCCATCAAGAATGGAGCCCTCTAAGATTGGGGGGGAAATTGTAAAACTCAGATAACATCTTTAATAAAAATAAATTAAAAAAAATAGACAGGAAAAAGTATCTTCAGTTTCTCCTAAGAGATCACTCTTCATAGGCTTTCTTCATAGACTTCTCAAAAAATTCTTAAAATTGTGGGGGCAGGTTAGTAAAAGGAAGATCAGTAGAATGTTAACTTCTCAAAGCCATAGGAACTCCATGACCTGAACTAAGATGAACTAATGTGTTAAGTATTGTGAAATCAGAAGAGAAAAAGAGGAATCAATAATGTAACAGCCTGGTTATAAAGAATAACATTTTCTTTATTGGGAGAAGAATGGAAACTAAACATAATGTAATTCAACATTTTTTAATTTTTGTTTTAGTAACAAATGAAGAAAGCATAGAGCAAGGGGTAGCTAGGTAGCATAGTGGATAAAGCACCGGCCCTTGTGTCAGGAGTACCTGGGTTCAAATATGGTCTCAGACACTTAATAACTACCTAGCTGTGTGGCCTTGGGCAAGCCACTTAACCCTGTTTGCCTTGCAAAAACCTAAAAAAAAAAAAGCATAGAGCAGTGTTTCTGTTCTGTATTTGGACTTCAAAGGTTATTAACTAAAATAAGGAGACAAAGTCATCCTTTTTTTTCTTTGACAAGGACAACTAGCTATCCCAAGTGCTTGCCTACTAATATGGATATAATAAATCTGATCTTAATATGTGACTTGTGGATGCAAAAACTATGGAAGAGACGTTGCAGCATGTTTCAATTTGTAGCAGTATTATTTTGAAATGTAGATAGTCAATCTTATGCTAAAAGCTGCTTCTGTAAATAGAAACGTGGATATAAAAATAAGTAGCTCTCATTTAGGGAAAAAAATTGGCCAATTTAAATCTCCCAAGTGCTCTGCTTGACTTGAATGTAGGATGATAAGGAAAGTTGCACATCATGATGAGCATGAAGTAGTTGTGACTGATTAAAATATTAAGGTCAGAAATTTTGTTCTTGTGTATAATTGATTGTGAGAATAGTGATTAAATACTTAAATTTAGATGAAAATATACTCATTTTGAAAGAAAATTTGAATGTGGGGAAAGTTTCTGTAAATATTGTACCACACATTTTAGATGATAAAGAAAATATAAAGATGAAAAGTACTGCTCTTTCAAGGACAGCTGGACAAAATAAAATGTTTTAGAGGAAAAAGCTAGTCATTGATAAAATAGAGTGCTTCTAATATGCCTTGGAAATAAATTATCAAACTCTATAATGGAAAAATTCTAATAATCCCCCAAGATATAAGAAAAATGTCAAAATAAGAAATATATTGTTAATTTTTTTCTTTACATTAGTGTCATTGTTTTCCAAGCTTCAAATAATGAACTTAAAAATATTTGAGAATTTTGCTTAATGTAAAAATGTTAAACCTGACTATTTTTTGGCTTCTCTGATATGACTTTTCTCTTATGGTATGCTTTCTGTGTAATGATTTTTTATTCGAAAACTTTTCATCTATCTTTATGAAAGACAAGGCTGCCTTGAAAGAATATAAAAGATTTTTCCACTGTTAAAATTGTTCAAAAATATTTTCAAGAATAACCACATCTTTGAATTTAATGTGTAATTTCCTGCAGTTACGTTTTCAAGGAAAAATGTAAATTTAAAAAATATTAGTTCAAAGAATTCATCTTGTTACTTGTTTACATGTCATATTTTAAAAAACAGGAATGTTCTTTGTGATTGCACACATATAATTTATATCAGATTGCTTACTTTCTCAGGGTGGAGGGGTGGAAGAGAAAAAGGAATGGAATTTGGAACTTAAAATTTTTTTTTAAATGTTATAAAATATTTTTACGTGGATTTCTGGGGTAGAGCCAAGATGATGGCATGAAGCTAGCATGCTCCTGGAACTTTTCTCTCCATGATATTAAATGAAGCCCCTACACAAACATAAGAGCTACAGATACCACCAAAAAAATAAAAAAGTATCAAAATACATTTTCAACTGTAGACATTTTAGAGGATCTTCATTGAAGCTCTGTCTCTTTGGCAGGGGGAAAGGGGAAGTAAAGCCCAACTAGTCAGGAGAGTGAGAAAGCAAGTGGGAGGTTTTTAACTACAATTCAGCCCAAATCCCAGCAGCTAGATAGCAAGTCAGCAGGGAAGGTCCTATCCCCAGACAATGTCTGAACCCTGGAACACTGGGGTAAAAAGACAGAGCTGAGTTGGGAATAAACCCATTGCTTAGGCAGAGCCTGGATATAACGGAAGAAATGAATCTTTGCATAATCAGTGCCTTAGCTTTGTAGGCAACATTTTGGCCAGCAATAAACCAGGGAACAAGACCCAAGCCCCTGCATAAAAAATTCAGGACTATACTCCCTATACTCTAGAAGCAGAGGTCAGCAATAAATGAACCAAAACACTAATGATAGAAAGCTTCTATGCAGATAGAGATGCCATCTTAGAAGAAGAAATCAGTGATAGATTGATTACCTACATTGGAAGTCTCAAAGGAGTATCTTGGACTCAAATCCAAAATCTCAGAAGAGCTTAAAAAAAATTCAAAGAAAAACGGAAAAAAGAAATGAAATGAACTCTTTAAAAACAAAATCTGGAAAAACAATATATGGAAAAAGAATTAATTTTACCAAGTTCAAAATTACCAAAAAATAAAATTGACTAATTAGGAATGCAATTCAGCAAAAAAGTAAAATAAACCAACTGCTAAAGGAAACATAAAAAGCTACCTGAAGAAAATAAAACTCTTAAAAATTGGAATTGGACAAATAGGAACTAATAATCTATGAGAAATAAGGATTCCACCAAACATAATCAAAAGACTGAAAATATTGAAGAAAATGTAAAGTACCTTTTAGGAAAAAACAAACAACCTGAAAAATAGGTCCAGGAGAGACAATTTACAAATTATTGATTTACCAGAAGGCCTAAATAAAAAAAAAAAGTTTGGAAAATATCTCTTTTTTTTCTTATTTAAGGTATTGGAGTTAAATGACCTAACCAAGTCACACAGCCAGGCAATTATTAAGTGTCTCAAGATGTATTTGAACTAGGTCCTCCTTACTCTAGGGCTGGTGCTGTATCCACTGCACCACCAAGCTATCCCAGGGAAAATATCTTTTAGGAAGTTATCCGGGAAAATTGTCCCAAGACCAAGAAGACAAAATAGATATTGAAAGAATACACAGGAGACTTTCAGAAAGAGATCCAGGATAAAAACAATCCAAGAAATCTCATAGCTAAATTCTAGAACTCTAAAATAAAGAAGGAAATACTGCAAGCAGCCAAAAACAAACAATTTCAGTACAAAGGAAAGCACAAAAAGAATTTCGCAGGACTTCACAACTTCAGCAATAAAGATTTTGAGGGCTTGGAATATCATATCTTGGAGGACAAAGGATCTTGGATTACAACCAAGTATTTACTAACCTGCAAAATTTGGCATACTCTGTCAGGGGATGTTCAATTAAATAGAGGACTTCCAAAATTTCCTGATAAAAAGACTAGAACTGAACAGAGAACTTCATATACAAGACTCAGGAGATACATAAAAAGGTAAATGAAAAGGGGGGGGGGGAACCAAATGCTAGACAAGAACATTAAATTATATGCAATCCTACAAGGGAAGATAGTACTTGTAACCCTTGAGAATTGAATTTCTCGTAGGGTAGTTAAAAGGTTGAGTATAATTGAAGAAATTATACTTAGAGGATATGGATGTGATTGATTCATGTCCTTCTATTGAAGAAGACTAAAATGACATCACTATGTTGGAGATAAATTATTGTGCATCCTACTGATCAGATCAATAAAAGCTCAGAATGCTCTGCCACAGGTTGTGCACAAATAGTCCAGGTGAAAAACTGGGATGTTTACCCTGAACTTAGATGTCTCACTGTTCTTTTTGTTTTTTAAAGCATGTTTCTTTTTTTTAATTTTTTATTGTTTTTAAATTTATTTTTATTAAAGGTATTATTTGAGTTTTACATTTCCCCCCCCATCTTGCTTCCCTCCCCCCTCCCCCCTACAGAGAGCACTCTGTCAGTCTTTACTTTGTTTCCATGTTGTACCTTGATCCAAATTGGGTGTGATGAGAGAGAAATCATATCCTTAAAGAGAAGAGAAGTCTAAGAGGTAACAAGATCAGACAATACGCTATCTGTTTTTTTTTTCTAAATTAAAGGGAATAGTCCTTGCACTTCGTTCAAACTCCACAGCTCCTTATCTGGATACAGATGGTACTCTCCTTTGCAGACAGCCCAAACTTGTTCCCAATTGTTGCACTGATGGAATGAGCAAGTCCTTCAAGGTTGAACTTCACTCCCATGTTGCTGTTAGGGTGTACAGTGTTTTTCTGGTTCTGCTCATCTCACTCAGCATCAGTTCATGCAAATCCCCCCAGGTTTCCCTGAAATCCTGTCCCTCCTGGTTTCTAATAGAACAATAGTGTTCCATGACATACATATACCACAGTTTGCTAAGCCATTCCCCAATTGAAGGACATTTACCGGATTTCCAATTCTTTGCCACCACAAATAGGGCTGCTATAAATATTTTTGTACAAGTAATGTTTTTACCCTTTTCCCTCATCTCTTCAGGGTATAGACCCAGTAGTGGTATTGCTGGGTCAAAGGGTATGCACATTTTTGTTGCCCTTTGGGCATAGTTCCAAATAGCTCTCCAGAAGGGTTGGATGACTTCACAGCTCCACCAACAGTGTAATAATGTCCCAGATTTCCCACAACCCTTCCAACAATGATCATTATCCTTCCTGGTCATACTGGCCAATCTGAGAGGTGTGAGGTGGTACCTCAGAGAAGCTTTAATTTGCATTTCTCTAATAGTGATTTAGAGCATTTATTCATATGGCTATAGATTACTTTGATCTCCTCATCTGTAAATTGCCCCTGTATATCTTTTGACCATTTGTCAATTGGGGAGTGGCTTTTTTCTTTTAAAAATATGACTCAGTTCTCTGTATATTTTAGAAATGAGTCCTTTGTCAGAATCATTAGTTGTAAAGATTGTTTCCAAATTTACTACATTTCTTTTGATCTTGGTTACATTGGTTTTATCTGTACAAAAACTTTTTAATTTAATGTAATTGAAATCATCTAATTGGATTTTGGTGATGTTCTTCAACTTTTCCTTAGTCATAAACTGTTCCCCTTTCCATAGATCTGACAGGTAGACTAGTCCTTGATCTTCTAATTTGCTTAAAGTATTGTTTTTTTATGTCTATGTCCTGTAACCATTTGGATCTTATCTTAGTAAAGGGTGTGAGGTGTTGGTCTAATCAAAGTTTCTTCCATACTAACTTCCAATTATCCTAGCAGTTTTTATCAAAGAGGGAGTTTTTATCCCAATGGCCAGACTCTTTGGGTTTATCAAACAGCAGCTTACTATAATCATCTCCTGCTTTTACACCTAGTCTATTCCACTGATCCACCCTCTATTTCTTAGTCAGTACCAAACAGTTTTGATGACTGATGCTTTATAATATAATTTTAGATCGGGTAGGGCTAAGCCACCTTCTTTTGCACTTTTTTTTTCCATTAAGCTCCTGGCAATTCTTGACTCTTTATTTCTCCGTATGAATTTACTTAAACTTTTTTCTAACTCATTAAAGTAATTTTTTAGAATTTTGATTGGTAGGGCACTAAACAGATAGTTTAGTTTTGGTAGAATTGTCATTTTTATTATATTAGCTCTCCCTATCCATGAGCAGTTGATATTTGCCCAGTTATTTAAATCTAATTTAATTTGTGTGAGTAGTGTTTTATACTTGTTTTCAAAAAGATTTTGAGTCTGTCTTGGCAAATAGACTCCCAAGTATTTTATATTGTCTGAGGTTACTTTGAATGGGATTTCTCTTTCTAGCTCTTCCTGCTGTTTCTTGCTAGATATATATGTGTATATATATATATATATATATATATATATATATATATATATATAAAAGTTCAAGATTTATGAGGGTTTATTTTGTAACTTGCAACTTTGCTAAAATTGCTAATAGTTTCCAGTAGTTTTTTAAGATGATTTCTTGGGATTCTTTAGGTAGACCATCATGTCATCTGCAAAGAGTGAGAGTTTTGTCTCTTCCTTCCCAATTCTAATTCCTTTAATTTCTTTATCTTCTCTAATTGCTGCTGTTAACATTTCTAATACAATATTGAATAGTAGTGGTGATAATGGGCACCCTTGTTTCACCCCTGATCTTATTGGGAATGCCTCTAGCCTCTCTCCATTGAATATAATGCTTGTTGATGGTTTCAGGTAGATACTGCTAATTATTTTAAGGAACAGTCCATTTATTCCTACACTCTCTAGTGTTTTTAATAGGAATGGATGCTGTATTTTGTCAAAAGCTTTTTCAGCATCTATTGATATGATCATATGATTCCTGATAGGTTTGTTGTTGATATAATTGAGTATACTAACAGTTTTCCTAATATTGAACCAACCCAGCATTCCTGGAATAAATCCTACTTGATCATAATGTATTATCCTAGTGATGACTTGTTGTAATCGTTTTGCTAAGATTTTATTTAGGATTTTTGCATCTATATTCATCAGTGAGATCGGTCTATAATTTTCTTTCTCTGTTTTAAGTCTTCCTGGTTTAGGTAACAGTACCATATTGGTTTCATAGAGTTAGGCAGAGTTCCATCTTTCCCTATTTTTCCAAAGAGTTTATATAGGATTGGAACCAATTGTTCCTTAAATGTTTGATAGAATTCACTAGTGAATCCATCAGGCCGTGGAGATTTTTTTTTAGGGACTTCAGTAATGGCTTGTTGAATTTATTTTTCTGAGATAGGGTTGTTTAGGTATTTAACCTGGGCAACTTATATTTTTGTAAATATTCATCCATTTCGCTTAGATTATCAAATTTATTGGCCTAGAGTTGGGCAAAATAATTTTGAATTATTACTTTAATTTCCTCCTCATTGGTGGTGAGTTCACCTTTTTCATTTGTGATACTAGAAATTTGGTTTTCTTCTTTCTTTTTTTTTAATCAAATTGACCAGAGGTTTATCAGTTTTATTGGGTTTTTTTTTTATAATACCAACTTTTGGTTTTATTTATTAATTCCATAGTTTTTTGCTTTCAATTTTATTAATTTCTCCTTTAATTTTTAGAATTTCTAATTTGGTACTTAATTGGGGATTTTTGATTTATTCTTTCTCTAATTTTTTTAGTTGCATGTTTAGTTCATTGATTTCCTCTTTCTCCAATTTATTCATATAAGCATTTAGAGGTATAATATATCCCCTGAGAGTTGCTTTGAATGAATCCCATAGGTTTTGGTATGTTGTTTCATCATTATCATTATCTAGGATAAAATGGTTAATTCTTTCTATAATTTGTTTTTTGGTCCACTCATTTTTTAAAATGGGGTTATTCAGTTTCCAATTTGTTCTGGGTCTATATCTCCTTGGCCCAGTATTGCATATGACTTTTATTGCATTGTGATCTGAGAAAGATGTATTCACTATTTCTGCCTTTCTGCAGTTGATCATTAGGTTTCTATGTTCTAGTACATGGTCAATTTTTGTATAAGTTCCATGTACTGTAGAGAAAAAGGTATATTCTTTCTATCCCCATTCAGTTTCTTCCATAAGTCTACCATATCTAATTTTTCTAACAATCTATTTACCTCCCTAAATTCTTTCTTGTTTGTGTTGTGATTCGATTTATCTAGATCTCATAGTGGGAGGTTGAGGTTTCCCACTAGTAGAGTTTTGCTGTCTATGTCTTCCTGTAATTCTTTCAGCTTCTCCTCTAAGAATTTGGGTGCTGTCCTGCTGGGTGCATATATATTCAGTGTTGAAATGACTTTATTGTCTATGGTACCTTTTAGGAGGATAAAGTTTCCTAACCTATCTCTTTTAACTCTATCTGTTTTTACTGCTGTTTTGTCTGAGATAAGGATTGCTACTCCTGCTTTTTTTTACTTCAGCTGAGGCAAAATATATTTTGCTCCAACCTTTTACCTTTACTCTATATGTATCTCTCTGCTTCAAATGAGTTTCTTGTAAGCAGCATATTGTAGGATTCTGGTTTTTAATCCACTCTGCTATTTGCTTATGTTTTAAGGGAGAGTTCATCCCATTTACGTTCAAGGTTATGATTACTAATTCTTTATTGCCCTCTGTGCTATCTTCCTCTATTTATATTCCCCCCCCCCCCTTATCCATATTCCCCAGTCTTTTGTTTCTGAAAACCACCCCCTTCGGTGTTTTTGCCCTCCTATATCACACCCTTCCCTTTCTTTCCCCTTTCCCTTTTCCCTTCCCTTCGTTTTGTTATTTCCCCTTATTTCCCCCACTCCCCTTCCCTTTCTCCGTTCCCCCCTCCCCTTTTACCCTTTTCATACTTGAAAAGTTAGATGTTTTATAAGTTAACTGAGTATGTGTAGGTTGACTTTAAGCCGAATCTGATGAGAAGAAGATTAAGGTGTTTCTCCTTTGCTCCCTTCTTCCCCACTATTACCATAGGTTTTTTGTACCTCTTAGTGTAATGAGATTTACCCCATTCAATCTCCTCCCTCCTCCCGTCTCTTTCCTGTCCCCATTTTTAGGTCAGTAGTGTTTTTTTTTTTTTAGATCCTTCTGTCTAAGTCCTAGAAAATTCTGAGTGTCTGTCCCTTGTAGTTCTGTACATTCTGTCGAATAGAGTCAGAATTCCTGAGACTTTTTAGAGTCTTTCTCCCAAATGGGGTTAAAGCCAGTTACATCCCATTAGATAGCAGTCTCATGGATAGGTCATGAATGTCCATCATTTCTGGCTAGGTGTATTCTCTCTAGAGTTACATTTCTCAAGGTTTATGAGAATCTTTTTTTTTTTTACCCCCATGCTGGGGTTTAGCGAATTTCAACTTACTGGATTGTATTTTTTTTCTTTTACCGCCACCCCCCCTTTTTTTTTTTACCTTTTCATGTGTCTCTTGAACCTCCTGTTTGATGTCCAAATTTTCTGTTTAGCTCTGGTCTTTTCATCAGAAATTTTTGGAATTCTTCCATTTCGTTAAATGTCCATCTTTTTCCCTGAAAAAGAAGACTCAGCTTTGCAGGAAAGTAGATTGCTGGCTGCATTTGAAGCTCCCGTGCTCTTTGAAATATCTCATTCCAGGCCCTTCGATCCCTTAAAGTTGATGCAGCCAGGTCCTGTGTGATCCTTACTGTGGCTCCTTGATATTTAAATTGTTTCTTTCTGGCTGCTTGCAGGATTTTCTCTTTTATCTGATAGTTCCCGCAGTTTGGCCACAGCATTCCTTGGTGTTTTCATTTTAGGGTCTTTTTCTTCTGGGGATCGATGTACTCTTTCAGTAACTACTTTGCCCTCCAATTCCATGATATCAGGGCAGTTTTCCATCACTAGATCCTGTAATATTAAGTCCAGGCTTTTTTTCTCTTCAATGTTTTGATGAAGTGCTATAATTTTCAGGTTGCCCCTCCTCGATTTATTCTCAAGGTCAGTGGTTTTGTTGATGAGGTATTTTACATTTGCTTCTATTCTTTCTATTTTTTGATTTTGTTTAACTGACTCTTGCTGTCTCATAGTCATTAGTTTCAGTAGACTCCATTCTTTTTTGGGGGGAGAAGTTTTCTTCATTAACCTTTTGCAACTCCTTTTCCAATTGGTCAATTCTACTTTTGAAAGAGCTTTCCATTTGACCAGTTGAGGTTTTGAGAGAATTAATTTCTTTTTGCATTTGCTCGTTTGAGGATCTGAGAGAATTATTCTGATTTTGTAATTGTCCAGTTGATGATCTGAGAGATTTATTCTCCTTTTGTGTTTGTCCAATTGTACTTTCTAAGGTATTGTCTCCGCCAAATTTTTAAGCTCCTTCCTTATTTCTTCAAGGAAGTCTTTCTGTGCTGGAGACCAGATTGTATTCTCCTCAGAGCTTCCAGGTCTCTCTGAGTTGGGGTCTTTCCCTTCCAGGAATTTTTCTATGGATCCACCTTTCCGCTGACCCTTCTTCATTATGCTAAGACCTTGAGTTGGGGGGGGGGGGGGCTGGCTCAACTGGGCTTGAGATCGCTAAAGGCTTTACTGAGTGCAGTTTCTCTGGCTGGCCAGGAGGAGGTGCTGGTTGCCCTCTCTGGAGTGTCTGTGACCTTGTTTGCGAGGCCTTCTCCCTTTGCCCGAAGGCAGGAGTTGGAACTATTGAATTCTTTTGCCTTCAATCAGTGGTGGGCTTTACCCTGGCCTGAGGTCATTCCTCAGCTGGGCTGGTTCTTCTGCTCACACACCTGGGCCTGAGGCAGAAGTAGTTTGCCTTTGTTTGAGGAGAAGCCTCTGTGCAATGGAGACGTGCCCTCAGAGTTTCTCAGACCTGAGAAGCCTAGGGATGGTGTTTGCTGTTCTCCTGCTCCAGAACTCTTCCCCCAGCCTGGTCCCCGAGCTCCAGGGGGACAGCACCAACACCAGCACCTCTGCTTCCCCGTGGACGCAAGCTTCTTTCATCCAGCCCTAATGCTGATCCAGCAGGTCCCGCTCTCAGTCCCTCAGACTCCCAGTTCCAATTCAGCTGTTAATCTATCTGATCCGGGGCAGATCCTCCCTTGGAGCCCAGACTCACCAGCCCGGATTTGTCCAAGGCTGCTGCGGGAGACACTCCTGAGGTAGCTGTTCTTCTGGCTTTTCTTTCTGGGTTTTCTGGATCGCAATTCTTTTAAGAGGTTTGTTTCATGTGATAGATGGGGAAGAGATCAGGAGACTTTAGAACTGTGCCTGTCTTCTTTCCGCCATCTTGGCCGGAAGTCCTCACTGTTCTTTTGAGCCACTTTAATTCTGCCTTGCTCATAGAGCTCAGAACTTTCTCTGATGAGGGCATTCTATGCCGGGCAGTCTTGTGCCATTGTCTTCCATGTCTTATAATCAATTGTAAAGTTCTTTAGAGAGACCTTCATGATGTCCCAATACTTAGAGGATCTATACAAGATTGAATCAAAAGTGACTTGATTTTACTAGATACTTGGTATAATAGTATAATAGTACAGAGGGTAGAGGTGTATTTGTAAGGTTTGGATATAAAGAGATTAGAAATTGATATTGTATAAATTCATACCTTAATATTTAGGTACAATGGTTGGGAAGATAAAAGGACACTGGGATAGAGAGTGTACCCCACTTTGGTTGGAGAGGATTATAGGGCTATGGATAGAAGGAGAGGGTATATTTAAAGGGAATGGACATGACACCATAATGAAGAGATTTGGTTTTGTTTGATGCTTTGGCTATAATTGGAGGGAGTATCATTGAGGGGAGGGTATAAATGGTTGCTTGATGCTTTGGTTCATAAGGATTGTGTAAACATGGAGGGTACTTGAAAAGGGGATTAGGTATAAAGTGATTATAATTTGATGTTTTTCATGTCTCTTGAAAAGTGTATTTCTAATGAGGCAGAAGAAGGGAGGGTACTTAGTGTTTATGAGGCAATGCTGCTGATTAATCAATCAGCCTTTGAGAATAAATAGTATTTCTATCATGTTAGATAAAAAGGGATATATTTTGAAGAAGGGAGTATAGGTATAAGACAGGATTTAAAAAATAAACACATCAAAAGAAAGCTTATACCAGGAAAAGGCTAGGCATTGGTGGATAAATAACACCAGGTGAAGAGGCATAAAGGACTATTGTAGTAGATGAAAAGAAGGGAGGGTGTGAACACAATAAACCCTACTTAATAGATTTGGCTAGGTGGCACAGTCCCTAGAGCACTGGCCCTGAAGTCAGGAGTACTCGATTTCAAATCCAGCCTCAGACACTTAATAATTAAACCTACCTGTGTGGCCTTGGGCAAGACACTTAACCCCATTTGCCTTGCAAAAACCTAAAAAAAAAAAAAAAAGATTTGGTCTAAAGAGGGAATAACATACATTATCAATTGTGTTTAAAAAAAATCTACCCACACTACAGGGAATTCTTTTGGGGGGTGTGGGGAAAGAATTGGAAAGAAGGGACTGATAAAAGGGAAAGTGAAGATATAAGTGAAAGTTAAAATTTAATAGGAAAATTAAAAGGGAAAATAAATGGAGGTCTCCTTAAAAATAATAAACAGTATGTTTTTAAAACCATCAACAAATATTTATATTTAAGGGGGATAAACTTGGAGCATTTCTAGTAAGATCAAGGGTGAAACAAGAAGAATACCCATTATCTGTATTACTATTCAATGTAACGTTAGAAAATGTCAGCTTTCGCAATGGGAGAAAAAAAAAAGAATTGAAAGAATTAGAATCGACATTGAGGAAGCAAAACTTTTTTTACTCTTTGCAGATGATTTGATGACATACTTACAGAACCCCAGAAAATCATCTCATAAACTGTTTGAAACAATTAAAAATACAGCAAAGTAGCAGGATATAAAATAAACCCACATAGATCATCAGTATTTCTATATAGGAACAATAAAATAAAGCCCAAGGGCAAGACATTGGAAGAGAAATTCCATTTAAAGTAACTGCAGGGGTGTCTAGGTAGTGCAGTGGATAAAGCACTGGCCCTGGAGTCAGGAGTACCTGGGTTCAAATCCGGTCTCAGACACTTAATTACCTAGCTGTGTGGCCTTGGGCAAACCACTTAACCCCATTTGCCTTGCAAAAAAAAAAAAATATAAAGTAACTGCAGCCAACATAAAATACTTGAGAATCTGCTTCCCAAGACAAACCCAGAAACTGTAAGAACACAATTGCAAAACACTTTTCACACAAATAAAGGCAGACCTAAACATTTGGAATAATGCCAGTTGTTTATGGTTAGGTCAAACTAATACAATAAAACTGACGATTCTACCCAAATCAAATTACTCATTTAGTACCATACCAGTCAAACTACCACGTTAGCTGTTGTACAAACGTAGAAAAAATACCAGAATTCGTCTGGAGGTCAAGAATGTCAAGGGAACTGATAAAAAAAAAACATAAAGGAAGGTGTCCTTGCTCTCTCAGATCTAAAATTATACTATAAAGTGAAAGTCATCAAAACTGCCTGTTACTAGTTAAGAAATAGAGTAATGGATCAGTGGATTAGTATAAGGTATAAAAGAAGCATTTGTAAATGTTTATAGTAATCTGTTGTTTGACTAATCCAGAGACATTGGCTTCTGGGATAAGAATTCACTATTCAACACACATTTTTGAGAAAACTAGAAAGTAGTATGGCAAAAATTAGGGATAGACTCACATCTCACATCCTATATCAAAATAAAGTCAAAATGGGGAAAGAATTTAGGCATACAGGGCAATTCCATAGATCAATTAACAGATCAAGAAATATTGTCCAATCTATGGAAAGGTATGAAATTATGAGTAAAGAAGAAACAGAATACATGATAAGTTGCAAAATGAATGATTTTGACTATATTAAATTAACAACTTTTTGCACCATTAAAACCAATACTTCCAAGAGTAGAAGGAATATAGAAAGCTGAGAACAATTTTCACAGCTAGAAGTTCTGATAAAGGTCTTATTTCTAAAATATAGAGTTGAATCAAATATATAAGGTTACAAGTCACTCTACATTTGATAAATGGTCAAAGAATATGAACAGGCAGTTCATCAAAGAAATTATATATATATGAAATATATGAAAAATGCTCCAAATCATTACTGACTAGAGAAATGCACATTAAAACTACTATGGGGTACTTACCTTACAGATTGACTAATATGTCAAAAAGGGAAAATGATCAGTGTTGAAGTTGTGGGAGGCTTAGGGCATTAATGCACTGTTGGTGGAGTTGTGAACTGAGAGAACAATATGAAACTGTACCCAAAGAGAAATAAAGAGATATAAAACTGATCTTATCCTTTGACCTAGCAATACCAATACTAGACCTATATCCAGAAGAAATCATAAAAAATCGGAAAAGTCCCACATGTTCCTGAAATATTCATATCAATTTTTATAGTAGCAAAAAAATGGAAATTGAGGGGATACCCATTAATTGGGGAATGACTGAACATGTCATAATATATGAATGTTATAGAGTATTATTGTTCTAAAAGAAGCCATGAATGGGACTAGAGAAGCATGAAAAAAACTGATGCTGACCAAAGGGAGTAGAACCAAGAGAACATTGTACATGTTAACAACAACATTGTGAGGTGATCAGCTCTGATGGATGCAGCTCCTCTCAGTTGTTCACAAAACTAGGACAACCCTTGGAGACCCGTTGACTATCCACATCCAGATGAAGAAAGCAAAACAAAATCAAAAAAAAAATTACAGAATCTAAATGAATACTATGTTCACTTTTTAAAAATTTCTTTTATGTTTTTCCTTCCTATCTCATGGTTTTCTTTTCCCTTTGTCCTAATTCCTCATATAGAAAATGACTAATATGTAAACTTGTTAAACATAAATGTACATATACAATGTTCACGAGACTGTTTGCTTCTGAAGGGAGGGGGGTAGTAAGATTGGGTGGGAAAAAATTGTGTAACTTACAAATTCATGTAGACAAATGCTGAAAAACTTTTACAATTTGTAATTGGAAAAATAAAATATCAATTAACATGTTTTTGCAAGTAATTGGTGAAAAATAAATTTTATTAGACAAAAACAGGGACTATATTTTGCCTTTATTCTCAGTGTTTAACAGGATATGTTAAAATTGCTTGTTGACTGACTGAATTATTTTCAGTTGCTGTATTTAATAAAAATGAAGATAATGAGTTAATATGGGTAGATTGAGAGAGAATGCATTTATTAAGCTCTTACTGTGGGTTCTATTTCTAACGAGTCTTTTGTTTCTTTAGCATTTGATTTAAGGCAAGCATTATTGTCTTTAATTAAGCCAAGAAGTAGAAAGCTATTATGGTAAGAGGTGATGAGGGCCTAAACTAAAATGTTACCTGTGTGAGTGAAGAAAAAGATTCTAATGCAGGAGAGATGGCTATTGAAGGTGAAAAGAGCAAGATTTAGCAACTTGTTAGCTATATAGGATGAGAGAGAAATTGAAAATCATACCAAGATTACAAACCTGAGAGACTGGAAGAATGATAATGCCTTCATCTGAAATGGGGAAGTTTGGAAGAGAGGAGGATTTATGTAGGAAGATAAGTTTGTTTTTAGACATGTTGGGTTTAAGATGTCTCTTTGATATCCAATTAGAAGTGTCTGATAGATAATTGGTGATATGGGACTGAAACTGAGGATAGAGAATGAGTTAGTTAGATATTCCTAGAATTCCTTCAAGAGTTTCTGATGACGTATATGTGTATATATATATATATATATGTGAATGTATGTATTTGGATATATACATGTGAATTTTTTTAATCTGTTTAATGAATATCATTCATGTTATTGGCTTAGATTTCTTTATCTAGAAGTATTCTTAAACATTTAGGAAGTTCTCATGATGATGATAATGATGATGCCATACATAAATAAGTAGAGTGAAAAGTAGTTAAACTTTTAAAATATAAATTGCCTAAAGCCTCAGACACTTGTCTTAAGATTACTTTTAGTGGTTTTCTTGGAGTCAAATTTGATAGGATCAGTCTTTATTTAAAATCTATTTTCTGGGCATTGACATGAAAATATGTTTTCAGTTCTCATAAATGCAACTGCCAATGATGACAAAGTTTGAAAAGAGTTTTTGCTTTTTATGTCATAGTGGTATAATTACATTCAAACTAGGACTTCTTCCTTCTCATTAGAGAACATAATACAGACAGCATTTTAAAAGTGGGAGCTCTTCTGGCAACATAAGTCAAAAAATTGTTTTCTCTCCCCAACTAGATTGTAATCTTTGTGAAGACAATAATTGACCCTGGTTGGTTTTGTATCTTGAGACTACATAATACACACCACATACCACAAACACTGAAGTTTTAACTAAAATCATAAGGTGCTTTTTCTTCTTTTGTGCATTAATAACAAATGCTCTTGAACTAGGTTTTTCAGGATAGCCTGAAAAGGTCAGAACTTCTGTAGTTAGTACCTCTCACAAAAGCTGTAAGCTTGAAGAGATTTCCCAAGTGCAGTAGGTAGAAGTGACTCAGAAATATTAAGTGCAACCTGTAAAGAACCTTTAAGATTTAATCATTGATATCTCGATATTTTTTTCTACTCATTCATGTTCTTATTAAAAAAAGTAACTTTGATAGGGATGATGATCAATCTTGATGGACTTGCTCATTCTATCAGTGCAACAACCAGGGACTATTTTGGGCTATCTGCATTGGAGAATACCATCTGTATCCAGAGAAAGAATTAAAAACCATTATCTTATTGTATAATTTTACTATCTCATACTTTATTTTTCTTCCTTAAGGATATGATTTCTCTGTCATCACATTGAACTGAGATCAATGTATAACATGGAACCAATGCAAAGAATACCTTCTGTGAGTGGGGTGGGGGAAGAAAACGAGAGTGGGAGAAAACTGTAAAACAAAATAAATAAAATCTTTAAAAAAAATGGGAAGAAAGCAAAAAAAATATAACTTTGTAGAACCCCCAAGCCTGCAAAAGAAATAGTAAATACTGTTCCTGCTCTTAAGAAAAACAAAAATTAAAATCTGGTGATATTGTACCTGTCTGAAATGACTAAGTGCCTAAAGAGTAGAGAGAAGAGGAGTGGTCAGAGCCTAGTGGGTTTAGTTTTTTTAGGTAGATAGTTTCTAAAGGAGACAAGACATGACTTGAAGAGAAGAAAGGGAAAGGCCTTCTGGGAGAGAACTTGTAAATAAAATAAACACATTATGCATGAATGATAGTGAACAGATGAACCTGACCAGAGGAGTAATAAGAGATAAAATAAAAACATTTTTCTTTTAAAACAGACAGTAACAAAGACCTTCTGGTACCTCAGAACATTTTTTGTCCCATTTACGGATCATTTTTTTTATCTGAGAATTTCAAATGAAAATTATAAGATTTCTTTAAGTATTAGTGAGCTGTGAGAGTGTTTGCTTTTTTATGATTATTTCTATTTTTAAAAATTTAGAATTGAGTAATCTTTATGATTCTTAATAATAGAAGTTAAAATATATGTGCCAAGAACTATGCTAAACACTTTATCACGTTTATCCCTTTTGATTCTCATACCAGCACTGTGAGGAAGGAACTATTATTATCTCCATTTTACAGATGAAAAAACTGAGACAAACAGAGCTTAAGTGACTTTGCAAGGGTCACACAACTATCTGAGGTCACATTTGAACTCAGATTTTTCTGATTCCTGGCTTGATATTCTATCCACTGTAGCTTCAACTGCCTTCAACATATTTATTAATATAGACACATATGTAATTTGCCACTATCAGTTTCTCAGTTTTTATTTTCAGCGATTTCTATTTTTAGCATTTTGTGTGATTTCATACATACACACACATGTGTGTATGTATGTATGTTTAGTTTAATTGCATCGTTGATTTCATTAGCTTATTGAACTCTCAGTCAGGAATTTTCTCTACTAATGAAGATTGTCTCTGCTTTGTACCTTAGCTTTGGAGAGTTTCTTAGTGGCTTTAAGAGATTTAGTCACTTTCCCAAAGTCATCTTCTATGTGACAGAAGAGGGTCATAAATGCAGTTACATAATGTTATTCCAAAATATTTATTTTCTCCTTTTAATGAACATTTATCAAATACTTGCTTCGTGCTAGGTTATAGAAAAAAACCCAAAATTTAGATATTCCTATTTTGAGAAAGGGAGAAATAAAATATGTACAAATTAATAACCATAAAAGGGGAAATAAGTGACAAATGTATTAGTGCTGTGTGAAACAATGTGATTTGTCTATAAGGAAGACTTCGTTATCTTCTTTGAAATATATTTCTGAAATTGTGCATGTAACGTAATAGAACGTAATAGAACAATATATGTTAAGAAGCAGGTAACTTTTTGAGTTTATCTTTTCCTTCTATTAACATTTGAAGGTAAAATAAATCTAAATGTGTGCACCTTAAGAAAATTGCTTACATATTAGGGCGAATTGTCTTTATATAAAAGATATAGTACACAGTTGGTATTAGACAGTTCTTAACAGTATTGGTAAATATTCATTCTTTTTTCTTCCTCATTGCCTTCAGGAAATTGAATTTCTCTCATTGAGAGAAGCTCTATCTTTTGTATCATTAATTGATGGATACTATAGATTAACTGCAGATGCACACCATTACCTCTGTAAAGAAGTAGCACCCCCAACAGTCCTTGAAAATATCCAAAGCAACTGTCATGGTCCAATTTCGTAAGTAATGCACTCTTTTAAAAAATGGGGAAGGGAGAGAGGAAGGCCCACCAGAATATGTTTGTACAGTAGAAATAATGACATATTAACTCCAGTCAATATGCTTATAAAATTTTGTTAACTATCTAAATATCCTTAAAGATACCCAACTTATATCTCATGTGTAAGTAAATTTTCAAAAGTGTTTTTTTCTTTTAACTTGCTTCAAATTGTCAATGATAATATGAATATGGTCTTTCTTAAGACTTTAATGCTATTTGAATTATTATAATTATATACATATGTATTATTACATTTGTTTTACCTTAGAATCAGTTGCACAGAGTTTTATGCCATCTTGACTTGGGAGGTAATCAAAAATAGATGTGGTATTATTCAAAAGAATGCTAATTTTTAAGTATAGAATTATAATCAGAAGGCAGAAGACTTCAAGAAAATAAAATCATTGCTGTTTCTGGCTGAATTTTTCTACCACAACAGTCATCAGTGTCCTTTGTGAGTTTCCAAAGCAATAGGAACACCCCAAGATTGGTTTGAACTCAGTATGAATAGGTAATAATTTTTTTCCTTAGAAAAATTATCCACAACCATAAAGAATAAAGAGTCAGCTTTCTGAGAAACCTTCAGTTTTATTATTAAATTTTTGCTGATACATATTTTGGTTCCATTATTCATAGTAATTCCTCTATTTGAAATTTTTATTGTATTATATAAGTATAACATAAAGGTAAAATCTGGTTTTGAAATGTAAATATAGATGTTTGTATTTTTATACATGCATGTGTATATGTGTAAATGTGTGTACTGGTAGTAACAACAGCAGTAGCAGTAGTAATCATTGTCAGTAGAGTCAGTTGTACTCCTATTATCATTTTCCTGATAAACAGATAACTCCTTTACCTTCAGGATGGATTTTGCCATAAGTAAACTGAAGAAAGCAGGTAATCAGACTGGCCTCTATGTCCTTCGATGTAGCCCTAAGGATTTTAATACATATTTCCTCACTTTTGCTGTTGAGGTGAGTAAGCTTATCGGAACAAGAAAGAGCTTATCTATTCCATTTATGGTGAAAATTATAAATATCCTTTGGGTATGATAACTCATATATTATAATTGGAGTTCCCTCTTTGATTCTGCAGAAAACAGAAACATTTTAAACTTCTAATAATGCTTTCATGACTTACTTAAATAACTAAAAGAGCTGTGATGTTTTCCATGTAAGTACCTAGTCCCCTATTGTAACTCTCAACCAGTCAATAGTTTGTTATTTGATATAACTGAAAGAGTTTATCATTAGATCCCTCTGTCGTTCAGTCTCTTCAGTCTTGGCTAGTACATCCATTTTTGGTCCCGTATTCAAAACCTTTCCAGATTAATAGAATACTCCCTAATTTGCCATAGATTTTAACATACCATAATACCATCATCATATTATTTGGATATTAATGAAAAAAATCATAGAAATAAGCTATTTGTCATAATGTTTTTGTCACCTCACCTTGCAGTTTGTCTCTGATCATTGTTTCACCATAATAGTATTTTGCCTAATTCAGTTCAGCCCATGCATACTTTAAGATTTAATTTTACTTGCAGAACTTTACCAAACAAGAAAGAACAAAATAACTCATAAGCAATTTAATTAATTATTAAGTTGGGCAAAGGGATAAAGAGAAATAAAATCATAAAGAAATAAAAGCATTATATTAACAGTTAACATTTTCATAGTTTGAAGGTCTGCAAAGTGCCCTTTATAAGCCTTGATTTCATTTGATTTACAGATGTAGTTATTTTCATCTTACAGTTGGGGAAACTGAAGCTCAGAGAAATTAAGCCATTGCACAACTTTTAAGGTGTGAGATATGCTTGAACCTAGGTCTCCTCTGTCTCCAAACCTCTTCCTCTTTCTAGCACACAGTCCTGCAAATAATGTAATCTCTTTTTTAAAGAATTACCATCTACAGCTTTAAAGCATAAAGTTGTGCTGAACTTCACTTCAGTGAAGAATTGTTATAAAATACATCATTTGGGGGCCCCATTTAATGAAGGTTTTAGTTAACAGAAGTATCTAAATAGGAGATATTGCCTAAATGGTAATTCCATAGATTCTGAAAGTACATTTTTGGCATATACAATTAAAGAAATAGCCAATTGAGATTCAAGAACTGGAGTTGAAACCAAGAGACCTGAGTCATAATCCCCCCCATCCATGTAGTGTTAGCTAAATGACCTTAGATAAGTAGCTTTGCATTTCTTTTTTTTCTCATCCATAAGACAGGAGTAATAATACTTGTCCAACTTATCTCTTATTGTATGGTTAAGTGAGATGTGAAAGTGATTTGTCAACTTTTTTTTAAAAAACAGCTTATGGTGTGGTACTTCCTCTGCCAATGCAAATGGGCATCTTCTTTGCAATTTATAGTCTTTGTAAGTGGTCTGCAAGTCCTTCAGAAAGTTCAAAGTGATCCTGTACTCCAGGTCATACAACTAATATGTGTCAGAGGTAGGATATGAACTCAGGTCTTTCTCACTCTCAGACCAACACTCCCTCTACTATATTACATTTTCATTTGTCAGCTATAGTTGACAAGATGTAGTTCATATAATAATGGAACACAATTTTCTTTTTATGATAATAACTATTCTTGTTTTTAAAACATCTTTAATTCCTAATTGAAATGAGAAAATTTCTTTACAAATCTGACCATTTTCATTTTAGCATTCAGGGTTAAAATTTTTTAGAGATATGCCACTCTCTTGAGTATTCTGAGATGGGCAGCCCTAGAGCATGTGAGCATTTCATAAACAACAAATTAATACATATGGAATAATGAATAGGTTTAATTTTTTTTCTTAGTGCTTTAGTGACATTTTACAAAAATCATCACATTTACATTTCAGTTCCCTCAACTCCAACAAGTATTTATGGAATGCCTGATGCTACATATCTAATATAGTACTAGTTTCTTGAAAGTTACAAATGAACTATGGTATGGTTCCTAATCTCAGTATTCTAGGAAAATCAAGGATTTAAACATATTAAACTGTAAGATAGTATGACCATGTGAAATACAATAAAATACTATATTATGTTGCCCTGTGAGATGACATGAGAAGTTCTTTGCAAACTTTAAAGCACTATTTAGCTTTTTTATTTGTGGGTGATTGCTATGAAAAGTTGATAATAGATTTACTCACTGAGAAAGTGTGTGTGTGTGTTTGTTTATACATATATGCATATATGTCTATATAACGTAAAATATTGAACTTAGAATTTCCCCCATTCTGTTCTCTTAAACCATTTATTAAGGAACAAGTAAAGAAAATAGAAACAGAAAAGTAGAAAGAAACCCTATTAAGCCTTTGGTATTTGTTTTATAGCTATTTTATTTAATAAACTCCTTTTATATTTTAAATTTAAATAAAAATTTAAATTTTATATTTAAAAAATGCTTATTATTGTGTAGTTTATTTGTTGTTAGGTCTCATTTCTGAAACACTACTATGATATAATTAGGAAGTTCCTTTGGCAAGAAGGCCATATACGTAATGTCAGTGCTTAAGTATCCAAGTTTAAATTTTCAAATATGCTTTTGTGGGTTGTTTTTTGTTTGTTTGGCAGTATCCTTCTTGCCAGTATAATCATTGTGGCAGTTATTATGATGTATTTTTTTCTCTATCTTTATGATTAAAATCATACAGCGGGAAAATGTCACTGATTATAAGCACTGTTTGATTACAAAAAATGAGAATGGGGAGTTCAACCTCAGTGGGACTAAGAAGAATTTCACTAACCTTAAGGACCTCTTGAATTGCTATCAAATGGAAACAGTCCGTTCAGATAGCATCATTTTCCAGTTTACCAAGTGTTGCCCCCCAAAGTCCAAAGGTAAGGAGACCTTCTAGTCATTTTTCATTTGCTGTCACATAGATACCTTATACATATTTCAAAAAAAGATGCAGATTGACTTGTTCTAATATCAGTAGGCAATCATCCTCATTTTGGAATAAGACCTGTTTGTTTTTATTTTCTAAGTTCCCAATATAATGAACTTCTAGAATGGCAGGTATTCTCAGTATTTCATGTTATTGTATTAAAATACAAATGCTTATACTGAGCTAGTGAGAAGTACTGCTAGACATTTGTACATTACTAAAAGTAAAGAGATTTGTATTTAATTTTTCAGTGCATCATTCTTTATAGCTATGAAATGAGAAAAAGTATGAAGTAATACGCCTTCCCAAAATAAAAATTCGTTAAAAAAAAAACCCCATTAATCAAGGAAATGAAGATAAAATAATAAAGATCAGTGATCCGGAAAGGAAATCAGTAATTAAGATGGATTTGTTATCATTGACAATTTACAAAATGGTAACTCCTCTTTCAGATTGCTCTGCAATTGAACAGTGAAGTGTCATCCAGTTTTTACTGTCAGAAAATGTCAAGCCAAGAAAAACATTTCATAGAAAGTTTGTACAATTTGAGAATCATAAAGCCATTAATTATCAAACTATGTGTTCAAATCATATGAACTTTTTTCTGAAACATGGGTATCATTATTATGTCTCTCAAAGCAAAAGTAAAGTAAACAATAGAAGTAAATGAATAGTCCCCACAGGAAATGAAGTTAAAACCTAGCCACTGCTGGGAAGATAATGTGCTTTTCCTGGCAAAGATACTGGAGTGGTTTGTCATTTCCTTCTCCAGCTCTTTTTATAGATGAGGAAACTGAAGTAAACAGAAGTATATGACTTGCCCAAGGTCACATAGCTAGTAAGTGTCTAAGGCTGTATTTGAATCATGAAGCTGAATCTTGACTTCAGGCCTTGCACTCTTATTCACTGCACCAGCTAGCTGCCCTAGATAATAAAGACTAGGCATCAAAACTGGTAAGAGCTATTGTATAGCATTGTCTTTAAGGGAAAAGATACAGGGATAAATGTTACTGACTGTACATTGTAGATTTTACAATGCTCCAAATTGTTAAAAAAAAAAAAAAAGATGAAATGTCCTAAAAAGACAAGTTATTATTTTGCCATAGGAAGGCATTCACTCCTATATTACCAAAGCAACATTGGATTGCACCTAGTAATTAAAATTTGAAACCTTTGCACCTTGTAATGCTGATCTTGCCACTTCCTGATTATTAACTTGTTTCCAGCACTTGAGATGCATTAGTTGGTTACAAGTTCAGAAATAATTACAAACATTCAAAATTTAACATTTTTTTCTTCTGAACAAATTTTTTAAAAGCTTGTCTTTTGCTGAAGTAAATATTTTGAGAAATGAGTGATTACATTGAAAAAAATAGAATCCATTTATATTTTGAATGAAACTATTTTGGTTCTTTATTTAATCTCACTTTATTCATTTCCCTGGGACTATATCTTCAGTTAAAATATCTGAAACATATCAATAAGGAATGAGTGCCTATTCTGTATTGTATTCTTTTTTTAAAATTATCAGTAACTGACTTCGATTATTAGGCACTGTACTGGATTACCAATTAATTTACATTGTTGACAAATACTTTCTTTCACCTTTTGACTGTGTTCTCTAGATAAATCGAATCTTCTAGTCTTCAGGAGCAATGGTATTTCTGATGTCACCACATCACCAACATTTCAGAGGCACGTGAACCAAATGGTGTTTCATAAAATCAGAAATGAAGATTTAATATTTGTAAGTCATTGAATACAGGCAATTTTCCATTTAAAATTTTAAAGTTTGAATGCAGCACGT
Source organism: Macrotis lagotis (assembly GCF_037893015.1). Taxonomy (NCBI): domain Eukaryota; kingdom Metazoa; phylum Chordata; class Mammalia; order Peramelemorphia; family Peramelidae; genus Macrotis; species Macrotis lagotis. Next base: position 68,653,624 of record NC_133665.1, read on the forward strand.
TGAAATAATGTCTTCTTCCAACTTGTTTCATCATTTGTTTTATTCTTGTTATAGAAGGGACATGGAAGCAAGTACATTATTAAACTTGGACTAAGAATTAGAAAAATATGCTGGTAGTTTTAATAGTAAACTGTAATGTTAAACTTAGGTTTTACTGGGGAAATAATTTAAAAAATAAGTATAAGTTATTAGATTTCTTTCCTTTTTGGATCTGAAAAGGAACTTCTTATTTCCTTCTACAGTGAAAAAAATCTACTCCTGGATATTGGGCATCATGGGGTAGTAGAAAGAACATTACATTGGGCTGATCTCAATGCTGCCATTTTTTATGTAAGCTAGGAACCCACATCTGTGGATTTCAGCTCTCTTCTATAAATTATTGGGGGACTAGATAAAGTCTTAAGACCCCTTCTTCCTCAAATATACCTTGTGTATGTTGCATATTTCATAAAGTTACTTAGATTTGAAAGAAACCTCAATTTCCTTCTGTCTAATCCGTCCCCTTAGCCTTCCTCAGGCTGAATAATAGCACCAGTTCTTTTAGCTGACATTATAGAATGAACTTTCTATTGACCTTGCCATCTCCTTCAAATGCTGTGCTAATTTTAGGCCCTTTGTCATCCTGACTGCCGTCTTCTGTGCCTCTTCCATTGTGGAACCCAGAATTAAACACAGTACCCTAGAACAGAGTACAGGAGTCCTACACCTTGTGCCTTGTTTGACATCACCCAAGATTACATTGTTGACTCACAATTTACCATGTCTGAGACTAGTACAGAAGGGAAGGTGCCATCTCCCTCAGAGACATTTCTTCCCCTACAATTTATAAAGACTCAAAGTGCTGGCTTCCTTGCTGTTTTATGATCAGTGCACATGGATGCCCAGAGACTCAGAGAAATGTCAGTAGATTGTAAGCCTCTGGAAGGCAGGGACTGTCCTTGGCTTCTTTTGGGGTCCTATCATTTAACACATTGCCTGGCCCATAGTAAGTGTTTGAGATGGTCATTACCTTGCTTTCAGAGTTAGTCTGGGTCCAGTCAGATTTAGTGAAGTCAGGATTTATCTGTGGAACGTTGACCTGTCAGATGGGTTCTTAATTGTAGTGTTTCCAGAAGGTTTTTAGCTTTCCTGGAACTCTGGTTGCAATAGTACTAGATTTTGGCCCACCCTACCAGAACTCACTTTTTTCCTATACTGAATCAGCTCACTTCTTGGCACAACCTTAAAATGATTACCTTTAAGGGGGTAAACTAGGTGGTGCAGTGGATAGAGTACTGGCCCTGGAGTCAGGAGGACTTGAGTTCACATCTGGATTCAGACACTTAATAACTGCCTAGCTGTGTGACCTTGAGCACATCACCTAACTCCATTCCCTTAAATAAATAAAATTTCTTAAAAAATGATTCCCTTTAGCATTTTAATCAAGATTTTTACTGGATGGAGGAACCTCTAGGCCAGCTAGGCCTAGTAGCATTCATCTGCCAATTCACTCAATTTTGTTAATTAGCTAAACCTTGGCTAATCTCAAATATAATGAAATTTAATGGTTATTCAGCTAGTAACAGTGTACTCCTTAGTCAGCATACTAAGTCCCTCCTTGCCTTGCCCTTCAAACAAAAGCCCACCAGTTGCCACAAAAAAGGACCTTTCCTGTGATCTATTATCTCCAACTGTTGAAGATCATGAAATAGTAAATTATGCTAAATTATTAAAGGCAGGTTTCCTGTCCAAACTTAACAATAAGTCTCATTCTAGAAATGGAAAAAAAATTAAGGGTGTTATTTTTGAATATAAAAAAAAGTTAGGTAGCCTGAGAACAAAAAAGTAAATTAAAAACCTAAGTTTCAAAAACTTGACTCAGAAGTTGGATACAAAAAGAATGATCTGATAACGTACCTAATATAAGTTGACTTTCTCATTTTTTCAGCAATAGAATTCAGTCACATAATTAAAAGCAGTTGGTTAGCTTTAAATGAAAATGATGAACAATCCTCTGTAGTTATTTTCAAAATGAAACTAGCAATACCTTGGAAACTTGTTTTGTTTTTGTATGATTGTAATAAATGATACCTTAAATGAATTGGAGATGGCATATTTAATTATATTAGTATAATTTATTATGTTACTACATCAAGCTAAGGAACCATTTTAAATCCCCTGGATTATAGAATGCTGAAGTATTTCAGTCAACCCTTGTTTTCAGTTTTATATTATTATTTAATGGGATGAAAGAATCCCTTAAATCCCAGTTTAACTGGCAAGTGTGGATGTCTCACTTTCATAGTTTATCTACTTGTATTGGTTTCTAACATTTTTCTTTCCACATGTCACCTTTCTCTAACTTTTCTTTTTAATAGAATGAAAGCCTTGGGCAAGGCACTTTTACCAAGATTTTTAGAGGTATAAGAAGAGAAATAGGAGACTATGGTCAACTCCATGAAACAGAAGTCCTTTTAAAAGTTCTGGATAAAGCACACAGAAATTATTCAGAGGTTTGTATCCTATTTGAGAAGTTAATATGGTTGAAAGGATAATGTTATTTTTAAATTTGTTAGATTTTGTTGTGGTTGTGGAATTGTTTTATTTACAGCTGTTCCTGACAATTTTTTTAAAATTTTCAAACATTTTTTCCTTATTTCTCCCTTCACTGGGAAAAAGGGGGAAATCAAAACCCTCATAAAGAATATACATTAACTTGTTCAAATGACCTCATTTAGTTTTTCTTGGCAAACAATGGAGTGGTGTGTCATTTCCTTCTCCAGCTCATTTTACAAAAGAGGAAACTGAGGTAACCAGGGTTAAGTGACTTGCCCAAAATCAGATTTGAACTCAGGAAGATGTTGGCCTGCCTCGAGGCTTGCCATTCTATCCACTGCATCATCTATCTGCTCAAATAGACACAGTCAAGTTAAACAAATTCCCAATTTGGCCATCTCTAAAAATGGATCTTATTCTGTAGATTTTAAAATTACTGAAATTAATAGCCTCATTGCCAGGAGGTATGTAGCCTTCTTCATTAGTCCTCTTACAGGGTAATGATTAAAGTATACACATGCTGAGATCCTATTTCCATCAAACAGTACCTCTTCTTCAATTAAAAAAAATCCCTGGGGGTGGCTAGGTGGTGTAGTGGATAAAGCACCAGCCCTGAAGTCAGGAGTACCTGGGTTCAAATCTGGTCTCAGACACTTAATAATTACCTATCTGTGTGGTCTTGGGTAAGCCACTTTAACCCCATTTGCCTTGCAAAAACCTAAAAAAACAAAACAAAACAAAAACCATAAAAAAAAAAATCCTGAAATAAATTTTTCTCATTCTTACAATCAGATTGATGTAAGAATGTGACTTATATAAGATATGTATTTTCAAACTAATTAATATTAACCTTTTCTTCTCTGAGTATTGTAACACTTCAAATGATCTCCATTGGCCAGGGTTGAGTAGAAATCCAAGAGGTTTAGGAACAATAAGGTCAGCCTGTCCCACGTTATTGTTGGTAGTGGCATACCAAATTTTAGTTGTATTGGCATGAATCATTCTACTTTCTAACCATAGGTATCCCCCAAAACTCTGTCTTGGACCTTCTTTTCCCTAGATTCATTTCCTGGGTACAGTAATTTTTTTATTTTAATCTTTTTAAGTATAATTGAGTTTCTTTATAGTTTATAAATAATTATATTTCATTTACAATATTATAAAATTATCTAGTTTGAGTATTTAAAAACATCCTTCTGAGAAAGTCCTAGAAGTTCACCAATTGTCAAAGGGGTTTCCCATTATATTAAAAAGGTTAAGAACTTTTGCTCCATTCCATCTTGCTTGGTGTTCTCATTAGTTCCCATGGGTTCTACTAACATTTTTTGTAAATGATTCTCGGATCTTCATCTGTGTCAGCCATTGACTGTGTTTCTCAAAACTCTGTCCTGGACCTTCTCTTTTCCTTCTATAGTCTCTCGTGATCTCATCATTTCCCATAGATTTAATTGTTATCTCCCTACAAATGATAATTATCATGACCATAATCTATCTCTGGGACATATTGAACTAGATATCCTTTAGACATCTAAAACTCACCATGTTCAAAACAGAGCTCATCTTTGTCCTCAAACCCTCCCTTCTTTTAAACTTTCATATTACTGTTAAAGCAATCAGCATCCTTTCATCAGCTCATAATTTTAATATTCTCCTTGACTCCCACTTGATCCCACATATCTAGTCTATATTCAAACCTTGCCATTTCTGTCTCTTCATAATTTATAATATGTGCTCCCTTCTCTCCTGTCACACAGCCATCACCCTAGTTCAGATCCTCATCATATATTACCTGGATCGCTACAATAGCCTCCAAATTGATGTCCTTTTCTCAGTTCTTTCTGCTTCAAGCTATCCTCTGCTCAGCTACCAAAATGATTTTCCTAAGTATATGTTTGTTTATGTCACTACAACCCCACCCCCATACACATACTTAGTAAACTCCAGTGGCCCTTAATCTCCAGGATATAAAGTTTTGTGTTTCCCTTAATGCTCTTTATGGCCTGACCCTTTCATATCTTTTCAGTCTTTCACTCTTGACTCCTTTCTATGAACTCTGATCCAGATACACTGGCTTACTTACATATAACACCATCTCTTATCCCTGTTCCTAGAATGTTCTTCTCTTCCATCTCTCTATTTCTCTGACTTCCTTAAGGCTCAGCTCAAGTCCCACCTTCTGCTAAATAATTTTCCTCATCCCCCCTTTTTCTTGGCATCTACATTTACTTTGTTAATGTCTTGAGCATGTATGATATATGCAAATGTGTATATATTCATATGTATATAACATGTACCTGCATGTGTGTATGTTTACCATATTATGGATATATACACAATATTCTGGGTATATGTAACTATAAAATATATTGTTTTTTCCCTGAGTCTTCTCCATTAGAATGTAACCTATTTGCAGTGAAGTACACTTTTTGCCTTTCCTTGTATCTTCAAAGTGCCTGGCATGTAGTAAATACTTGTCAGCTGACCACATGACTTACTCAATCTACTGAGAATAGCATTTGGTTGTTGTTATTGCTTTTGGTAGTAATCATAGCTATTCACCCCCAGCCAGAACCTCTATCCAAATCTTATCATCATCAAAATATATATAGAATCACAGCAAACACTTATCACCAAGTAACCTTTCTTCTTTTACTATTTTTTTATTCCTTCTAGTCTTTTTTTGAAGCAGCAAGCATGATGAGCCAGCTTTCTTACAAGCATCTAGTTTTAAATTATGGAGTCTGTGTCTGTGGAGAAGAGAGTAAGTAAAATATTTGGTCATTTTTTGTTAATTTCTTGCTCTTCCCAGTGGAGAGGTCCATTCTGTTGATACAGGATGGTCTTTTTAAGCTAAATACATAGAAATTGTAATTTATCAAAACTCAGTGGATATAGAATTTTCAGTATAACCTTTCAAATGGAAAATCAAAACTTCTGTAGAGATTTGAATAAAAAGTCCATTAAAAATATAAGAACCATACTTCCGGCCGAGATGATTGGTTTTCCCTCAGAAATGATATGAAAGAAACTTCTTAACAGAAATTCGATTGACGAAACCCAGAAAGTGAAGCTAGAATATCTACCAATAAGGTCTGTCTCAGGGCACTGTGGGTGAACTGGGAGTGGAGAGCCAGCCCAAGGGCAGTAGCAGGGTGAAGCCAGAGGTCTGGCCTTAGCCATGAAGGCTTTGGCTAGGGGAGCAGTGGGTCCTTGAACTAAACTTAGCCATGGAGTTCTTTGGCTATGGTATCAGCAGTCTGGGAAGTCCCAGCAGGATTGGAGGGCAAGCCCCAGCACAGAGTTGCAGAGCATGGCTGGACATCTATCCACTCAGCTCAGGGTGTAAGCTCCATCCTTCAGCTGAGCCCTTTCCCCAGAACAACCACAGTAACAGTCCTCCCCCCCCAGACTCAGTCATGGGCACCAGAGCTCCCTCAGTTGAATAGAGAGATTAACTAACTCGCCCCAGGACTCAGCCCACATTGTTCAAGGATAAGAGTATCCACCCCATCCAGGTCTAGGGAGAGGGCCTCAAATCAAGATCACAGAAACTCCAGAGAAAGTAACCAGCACCCCCTACTGGAAGGCCCCCTTGGAGTTACTAAACCCATTGAGCAAAGCCTCTAGGGTTTTCAAAACCAAACCTCTTGAGCCATCCCCTCCCCCAACACAAGATTCTAGGAAAATGAAGGAAGGCTAGTAGAAAGGGGGGGCATTGAAAACTGCTTTGAAAGACATAGATCCTAACCCAGCAAGATCTAGCAATTCTAAGGAGAATATAAATTGGTCTGCAGCCCAGAAAGAAATCAAGGAGTTTAAAAATCAATTGGAAAATTTGGGAAAAGTAATTCAAGAGAAAATTAACACCTTACAAGAGAAAAATAACATCTCGCAACAAGAAATCAAATCCTTGGAAAATACAATCTGTCAAATACAAAAAAAGACAATAATTCTCTCAAAACTACAATTGGGCAAATGGAAAACTCCTTCAAAAATAGAATTGACCAATTGGAAATCAGTTGTGAAAGGGAAGTGAAGAAAATTTTTCTCTAAAAGAAAGAATGGACTCTGTGGAAACTAATGATTTCATGAAACAACAAGAATCTTAAATAAATCCAAAAAATCGAAACAATAGAAGAAATTGTAACATACCTCATCAGCAAAACAACTGACCTCAAGAATAGAACCAGGAGAGACAACCTAAGAATCACTGAGCTTCCTGAAAACATTGAAGAGGGGGGAAAAAAAGCCTGGAGTAGATATTATAGGATTTAGTGATGGAAAACTGCCCCAATATCATGGAACCAGAAGACAAAATAGTTATTGAAAGAATAAATTGATCCCCTCTGGAAGGGGATCCCAAAATGAAAACACCGAGGACTATTGTGACCAAATCCAGAACTATCAGACAAAAGAAAAAAAATCCTGCAAGCAGCCAGAAAGAAACAATGTAGATACCAAAGAGCCACAGTAAGGATTACACAGGACCTGACTGCATCAAAATTAAGGGATCAAAGGCCTGGAATGATATATTCAAAGAGCAAGGGAGCTTGGAATGCAGCCAAGAATTTACTATCTGGCAAAACTGAGACTTCTCCAGGGGAAAAAGATGGACAAGCAATGAAATTGGAGACTTCCAACTTTTCCTGATGAAAAGACCAGAGCTAAATAGAAAATTTGGACATCAAACAGGAGACTCAAGAGACACATGAAAAGGTTAAAAAATAAAAGGGTAGAGGAAAAAAGATGCTATCCAAAAGATGATACTCCCAAGTGGAGACTTGGGAGAAAGATTCTCATAACTCTTCAGAATTGTAACTCTTTTAGAGAGAGTGTACTTAGCCAGAAGTGATGAACATTCATGACTTATCCATGACTCTGATAGAATGATTTCAAAACAATATCTTCTTAAAAGGGGGACAGTAAAGAGATGGGAAGATGGAAGAGATTGAATGGGGTGAGTCACATTACAAAAGAGATACAAAGGACCTATTGCAATAGAGGGCACGAAAGGAGGGGGTTGGGTGAGAATTGCCTGAATCTTACTCTCATCAGATTAGGCCTAAAGTTAATATACACATACTCAGTTAAGTTGAGAAACTTATCTTAACTTTCAAGTATTAAAAGGGTTGAAAATGGGAGAGGGAGGAGAAGAGAAACTAACAGAAGGGAGAAGGGGCAAAGGGAAAGGGGAAAGAAAGGGGAGGTTGTGATATAGGAGGGCAAACACACTGAAGGGGGTGGTATTCAGAAACAAAATATTGGGGAATATGGATAAAGTGAGAAAAGGGGAAAATTATGAACAGGTAAGATAGCATAGAGGGTAATAAAGAGTTAGTAATTACAACTTTGAATGTGAATGAGATGAACTCTCCCATAAAACGTAAGCAAATACCAGGCTGGATTAAAAAACAGAATCCTACAATATGCTGCTTATAAGAAACTCATTGGAAGCAGAGAGGTACATAAAGAATAAAGGGTAAAGTTTAGAACAAAATATATTTTGCTTCAGCTGAAGTGAAAAAAGTAGGGTGCTCATCTCAGACAAAGCAGCTACAAAAAATAGATCTCATTAAAAGTGATAAGGAAGGAAACTATATCCTCTTAAAAGGAACCATAGATAGTGAAGCAATTTCAATGCTAAATATATATGCACCAAGTGGTATAGCATCCAGATTTTTAGAGAAGAAGTTGAATGAGTTTTGCAGGAAGACATAGACATCAAGACTCTACTAGTGGGAGACCTCAACCTCCCGCTCTCAGATTTAGGTAAATCTAACCAAAAATAAACAAGAAGAAAATTAAGGAGGTAAATAAAATGTTAGAAAACCTAGATAGACCTTTGGAGAAAGCTGACAGGATAGAAAGGAATGTAATTTTTTTTCTGCAGTACATGGCACTTACACAAAAATTGATCCTGTACTAGGGCATAAAAGCCTAATAATCAGATGCAGAAAGGCAGAAATAATGAATGCATCCTCCTCAGATCATAATTCAATAAAAAGCACGTGTGATAATGGGCCAGGGAGAGATAGACCTAAAACAAATTGGAAACTAAAGAACCCCATTTTAAAGAAGGAATGGATTAAACAACAAATTATAGAAACAATTAGTTCACCCTAAATAATGACAATAATGAGACAACATACTGAAACTTATGGGATACAGCCAAGGTATTTATCAGGGGACATATTATACCTTTAAATGCTTACATGAATAAATTGGAGAAAGAGGAAATCAATGAACTAAGGTATGCAACTAAAAAAATTAGAGAAAGAGCAAATTAACAATCTCCAATTAAATACCAAATTAGAAATTCTAAAAATTAAAGGAGAAATTAACAAAATTGAAAACAAGAAAAGTATTGAATTAATAAATAAAACCAAGAGTTGATTTTAACGAAAAAAACCCCAATAAAATTGATAAACCTCTGGTTAATTTGATTAAAAAAAAAGAAAGTAGAAAACCAAATTACCAGTATCATAAAAGAAAAAGGCAAACTCACCACTAATGAGGAGAAATGCGGAATTATTTTGCCCAACTGTATGGTAATAAATTTGATAATCTAAGTGGAATGGATGAATATTTACAAAATTATAAGTTGCCTGTTTAAATGAAGAGGAAATTAAATATTTAAATAACCCTATCTCAGAAAAAGAAATTCAACAAGTCATTATTGAACTCCCTAAGGAAAAAAATCTCCAGGGCTATTATGGATTCACAAGTAAATTCTATCAAACATTTAAGGAACAATTGGTTCCAATTCTATATAAACTCTTTGGAAAAATAGGTGAGGACTGCCTAACTCTGTCTATGACACCAATATTGTGCTGATACCTTAACTAGGTATTAGAGAAAGAAAATTATACACCGATCTCCCTAATGAATATAGATGCAAAAATATTAAATTAAATCTTAGCAAAGCAAATACAGCAAGTTATCACTAGGATAATATACTATAACCAAGCAGGATTTATCTCTGGAATGCAGGGTTGGTTCAATATTAGGAAAACTGTTAGTTAAAACTATCAGAAATCATATGATTATATCAATAGGTGCTGAAAAAGCCTTGACAGAATACAGCACCCATTCCTACTAAAAACACTAGAGAACATAGAAATAATGGATTGTTCCTTAGAATGATAAGCAATATCTATCTGAAACCATCAGTAAGCATCATATGCAATGGAGATAAGCTAGAGGCATTCCCAATAAGAACAGGGGTGAAGCTAGGATGCCCGTTATCTCCACTACTATTCAATATTGTGTTAGAAATATTAGCTTCAGCAATAAGAAAAGAAAAAGAAATTGAAGGAATTAGAATCAGGAAGCAAGAAACAAAACTCACTTTTTTTGCAGATGACATGATGGTAAACCTAGAGAATCCTAAAGAATCATCTAAAAAAAATGCTGGAAACAATTAGCAACTTTAACAAAGTTGCAGGATATAAAATAAACCCTGATAAATCCTCAACAATTCTTTATATTAATAGCAAGACACAGCAGCAAGAGCTAGAAAGAGAAATCCCATTCAAAATAACTTCAGACGATATAAAATACTTGGGAGTCTACCTGCCAAGGCAGACTTAGAATCTCTGAAAACAACTATAAAATACTTCTCTCACAAACAAAATCAGATTTAAAAAACTGGGCAAACTCAACTGCTTATGGATAGGCTGAGCTAATATAATAAAAATGACAATTCTGTCAAAACTAAATTACCTGTTTAGTGTCCTACCAATCAAAATTCCAAAAAATTACTTTAATGAGTTAGAAAAGTTTTTAAGTAAATTCATATGGAGAAATAAAAAGTCAAGAATTTCCAGGGATTTAATGAAATAAGTGCAAAAGGAAGTGGCTTAAGCCCTACCAGATCTAAAATTTTATTATAAAGCATCAGTCATCAAAACTACTTGGTATTGGCGAAGAAAAAGAGTGGTGGATCAGTGGAATAGACTAGGTGCAAAAGAGGTAGCAGGAAATGATTATAGTAATCTGCTGTTTGATAAACTCAAAGAATCCAGCTTCTGGGATAAAAACTCTGTCTTTGATAAAAACTGTTGGGAAAATTGGAAGTTAGTATGGCAGAAACTTGGATTAGACCAACATCTCATACCCTATGCCAAGCTAAGATCAAAATGGGCACAGGATTTAGACATAAAAGACAATATTATAAGCAAACTAGGAGATCAAGGAATAGATTACCTCTCAGATCTGTGGAAAGGGAAGCAGTTTATGACCAAGGAAGAGATGGAGAACATCATTAAAAACACTAAATAATTTTGATTCCATTAAATTAAAAAGCTTTTGCACAGACAAAATACTGTAACCAAGATCAAAAGAAATGTAGTAAATTGGGAAACAATTTTTACAATTAGTATTTTTGACAAAGGACTCATTTCTAAAATATATAGAGAACTGAGTCAAATTTGTAATAAAAAAGAAAGCCATTCCCCAATTGACAAATTGTCAAAGAATATGCCAAAGGCAATTTACAGATGTCAAAATCAAAACGATCCATAGTCATATGAAAAATTGCTCTAAATCATTACTGATTATAATAATGCACATTAAAGCATCTCTGAGGTACTACCTCACACCTCTCAGACTGGCCAATATAACCAGAAAGGACAATGATCAATGTTGGAAGTGATGTGGGAAATCTGGTACACTGATTCATTGTTGGTGGAGCTGTGAACTCATCCAGCCTTTCTGCAGAGCAGTTTGGAATGATACCCACAGGGCAACAAAAATGTGCATCCCCTTTGATCCAGCAATATAACTACTGGGTCTGCACCTTAAAGAGATCATGAAAAAGAGTAAAAACATCACTTGTACAAAAATATTCATAGCTACCCTCTTTTTGGTGGTAAAAAATTGAAAATTGAGTGAATGTCTATCAATTGGGGAATGACTGAACAAATTGTAGAATATATATGTTATGGAACACTATTGTTCAATTAGAAACCAGGAGGGATGGGAGTTCAGAGAAACCTGAAAGGATTTGCATGAACTGATGCTGAGCAAGATGAGCAGAACCAGAAGAACATTGTATACCCTAGCAACCTGGGGGTGATAATCAACCTTTATGGATTTGCTCATTTCATCAGTGCAACAATCAGGGACAATTTTAGGGTATCTGCTATGGAGAAGGGTATCTGCTATGGAGAAGGGTATCTGCTATATCCAAAGAAAGAATTGTGGAGTTTAAATAAAGACTAAAGACTAATTTTTTCAAAAAAGGTATCGTATTATTTAATTTTGCTATCTCATATATTCTTTCTCTGAGGGTATGATTTCTCTCTCCACACTTTCAATTTTGATCAATGTATAGCATAGGAACAATGTAAAGACTGTCAAACTGCCTTCTGTGGGGGGTAGGGGGAGGGAAGTGGGGTTGGGGGAAAATTGTAAAATTCAAAAAATGAATAAAAAAAGAAGAAAAGGAATACAAAAAAAAATAAGAACCATAAGATACTATTCAAAAATGTCAGCATTTTCTTATAATTACAGCTGTTATAGATGGCTGCGTCTGGTCATTTCAGTTAAGGAAAAACGTTCAATCACCAGTTCTTTGGATGGAGTAGGAAAAACATTTAAATGAGTATATTTTAGCAAAACTAATTTAATTGAATATTTTGGTGTCTTACCTACCTTAGAATAATATAACATATAAAGCGTATTACCTAGGTAATAAAGCATATTACCTAGAATTCCACTAGACTTTTTGAGAAATAAGAAACAATAAAATAATACCAAAACTACATTTCAATAAACCTTTGTTCAGGAAGTCTCATATGTAGCCTAAGACCTTAATGTTAAAATTTAAGCTTAATTTTCAGTGGATATAGAAAGAGGTCATTCCAACTACCTGAAAAAATTTTTTTAACATTCTAAAACTCTTTATTCATTATATTTTTCAGATTACATAAGTCACATATCTCCGTTCTCACTTTAATTGACAGGGCCTTGAAAATAGTGTATTTCTTATTTTTATTTTACTTTTGTTCAGCCTAATTCATTCTTTTTACCTGTCTTAGACTAGCTAAATTAAATTCAGAGCTTCAAACACTGTTCTTTATTTTCTACATATGAATTATATGCAACATTTAAATTTGAAGTTTTGTTTCCATTTTACCCAGCTTGCTTCTAATATTCCTTTCCTTGGTGACAGCATATACTCACATACTAAATACTTTTAGAATTAGAATAAGGAAGACCAGAGTATAGGCAGGAGAACAGTCAGAGAGACTCTCATAAGTCATTGAAGGAACTGAGCTCTTTTCAGGGGTGTCCCAATAACACTCAAATGCTTGTAATGCACCCCCAAAGTGGGACACAGACTGGGGAAATGAATAAATAGAAAAAAGGAACCTGACCATAGACAATTACTTTGGTCCCATGGAGGATTAAAACACCCTTAGAAGGGAACAAAGTCCAAGCTTCTGTATCCAAAGCCTCCAAGAGAAATAGGTATTGTTCTCAGGCTATGGCAGAGCTCAAAAAAGAGTGTGAAAATCAAGTAAGGGAGGTAGAGGAAAAATTGGGAAGAGAAATGGGAACAATGAAGGAAAAACATGAAAACCGGTCAGCAGATTATTCAAGAAGATACAAAAACATTCCAACGAAAACATGTTGCGGTGGCTAGGTGGTGTAGTGGATAACCGGCCTTGGAGTCAGGAATACCTGGGTTCAAATCCGGTCTCAGACACTTAATAATTACCTAGCTGTGTGGTCTTGGGCAAGCCACTTAATCCCATTTGCCCTGAAAAAACCTAAAAAAACACCATGTTAAAAACCAGTTTGAGTCAAATCGAAAAAACAGTCCAAAAGTTAATGAAGAGAAGAATACCTTAAAAGCAGAATTGGCTGGATGGAAAAGGAGATAAGGAAACTCTATGAAGAAAACAACTCCGTCAAATATAGACTTTTTGAGAAATGAGAAACAATAAAATAATACCAAAAGAATGAAAAACTAGAAGAAAACTGAAATATCCCATTGGAAAAACAACTGACCTGGAAAAACAGATCCAGAGAGACAATTTAAAAATTATTGGGCTACCTGAAAGTCATGATCAGGAAAAGACTAGGATTAGTAGAAGCAAAACATAATTAGGAATTCTAAGCCAAGTCTAAAAAAGTCAAACATAAATTTTTTTATTCAATATTTCTATATTAATTGCATCTTACCTCCCTTTCATTAGTGTAAAAAGAAAAGCAGATGTTAACTGATTTTCAAAGTGCAAGGATGCAGGCCCATGTAAAGGCATGTAATGGAATCAGTTTTTCTTTTTTATTCATGTGGAAGACTGGTTTGTTTACTTTTTCACTTATGTGAAAGACTAGTTGCTGTGGCTACATTAGGTCACCACCTAACTTAGTCTCTTGATAGCAAATTTAATGGCAAGTCATGATGAATGGATGACCCAAGAGTGACAGTGGTACCAACAAAATGTAAAAAGACCTCAATAGAAGAAGGTCTCTTGTATGTTGGCTGGATCCTTTGAATTTTCTGTGGGAGAACCTAAGTAAAAATTACTCAGTATAAGGTGATGTATATGATTTATCATCATGTCCAGTCTAGGCTTTGTGTCAAGTGATGGGGATACAAAAAAAAAAAAGCAAAATGTAGTCCCTGTTATCCAGGAAATTACGGTCTAATGGGAAAGACATCAAGTGATAATTTTGAATGAGCAAGATACAGATAGGATGAATTAGCGAGCTAAATTTATCAATGCTTTAAGAGTCTAATGGTAGGCATAAGCTTTTAAGAGGGTTTGGTTTTGGTTTCCTGCCAAAGGTGAAGAGATTGATGCCATGTGAGGAAACAGCAAGGAAGCTGGTGTTACTGGATTGAAGGGGGTTGGGAGGGAGCATGCACATATCTGAGATCATAGCTTCATTGAAATATGGAATTTGGCATGATAAATACAAAATAACAAGTCTACTTTGTATTGTTTTTAAAACTTATTTTCATTCATGGTAGTGTTCAAAGCTATATGTGAATTAGCATTTTTCATTTTTAAAAATATGGCCTTATGTCGTTTATACCCTATCATTTTCATATTTTATTTAAGCATTTAACAAAAATTAATGTTTTTATTAAATATTTACTATGTACAGTTCACTGTTAGACATATTAACTTAATATTAAAATATAAATAATACCTGATTGTGGCACTTCAGGAATTTGTAATCTGGTCCAGTGGTTCTGAAGCTCCCAGAAAGGCCTCCAAAACCCTTTTCAGGGATCTGAGGTAGTGTATATTCTATTGCCATAAACATAGATCAATATAAGTCACATAAAAAAGCTTTTTTAAAGGTAAAGGAGTCCTAAGTTAAAAAAAAATCAACTCATGAATTGTAATGAATGGTAGGCTGTGCCAGATATTGAGTTAGTCTCTTGTGATAATCATAAAGCATTTATGAAGCTCCTGTTGTTGGCCAGGCACTATGCTTAGTAGTCTAATGGTTAACGTAGACAACTAGATACAGGATCAGCAGGAAATAATCAACGGAGGGGAAGGTATTAAAAATTCTGTATTATTGGGACTTAAAGGAAGTCAATGAATCCAAGAGGTAGAGATAAGGAAGGGAGAGCATTCTAAGCATGAGCAATAATCTCCGCTTTAGGAAAATCACATTTCCAGCTTCATAAAGAAGGGACTAGAATTGGCAGATACTTGTGGCAGGCAGACTGGATGGAAAGTTCTTGCAGTAGTCTATCTATGAGGAGAGGAGGGCCTGATGGCAGTATCAGAAGAGAGATAGGAGCATATTCAAGTGATATTACATTCACACAAATTTGAAATCTAGTCCTAGTCCAAAATAATATTGGACTAGGGGCGGCTAGGGATAAATAATATTGGACTAGGGGCGTAGTGAATAAAGCACCGGCCTTGCAGTCAGGAGTACCTGGGTTCAAATCTGGTCTCAGACACTTAATAATTACCTAGCTGTGTGGCCTTGGACAAGCCACTTAACCCCATTTGCCTTATAAAAACCTAAAAAAAAAATAATAATATTGGACTACTATAATTAAGTCCTCAATCCAAGTAGCAATCATGAAGTTTAATGACATTTTGATTTAGAAACAACTATGGCCTTGTGAAATTTTGACCTTGTTAACTAACAATGCTTAGATGAATTTCACCTCTCAAGATAAACTACTAATGAAATACAATATCATTATTTGTATAATCCCTGTATAGAAGGGGTCCTTGACAGCTTTCTTGGCCCTGAGAAACTCCTCAGAAATATAACTTTGGCTGGGTGCCTTTGGGTCTGAAAATAATCCAAGAGGACCCAATTGCTTGACTCTGGGGATCATATATACCATAAATTTGTCTTAAGATTCACAAAGCACCCTTGTTAGCTTAATTATCTTGTTGTATCTGTGAAATTCCTGCTTCCTCGTAGACTTGCCTCCCCTTCCTCAGATGCAGCTGCAACTATAAGAGTAAATTTCATCCTCAAACCTGTGGGAAGCCTGTGTATATGTGACTCCCTCCGTCTCAGGACACATGTTCAGACATGAAACAAAGACCCTGACCCTTTCTCACTCTGTCTAGTCCCTTATCTATACTGAACCATATGTTTACATATGTTTGTAGTAGTATGCCAAGAAGGTATATCTAACTGCTTTCTTTGCTTCTGAAACCTGCTTGCTCTCAGTAGCCCCCCCCCCAAAAAAAAACACTATAAAAACCCTATAGCTGGGGCAGCTAGGTGGCGCAGGGGATAGAGCACTGGCCCTGGAATCAGGAGTACTTGATTTCAAATCCGGTCTCAAGCACTTAATAATTGCCTAACTGTGTGGCCTTGGGTAAGCCACTTAACCCCATTGCCTTGCAAAAAAACCCCTATCCACTGAACTCTCAGGTACTGTCTTATTTGGGTACTCTTCTTCTCCAGTCAGTCCCTGGGAAGTTAAAGATCTCCAAAGTTACCAAATTTTGGTCTCCATCTCACTCTTTGGGTTCAGCACTTTTTGAAAGAAAATTTGGTGTGTTCTGATAAAAGATTTGATAGCTTGACTGAAATAGTAAATGAGCAAGGAATTACTCTTGATATTTTGATTTCCTTAGTAATTTATTTTATACAGGAGCTACAAATGATTAATTGAAACACTGAACTTCTTTATATCCATAATAGACAGTTATACTTTTATGTTTCATAGAAAGATATGTTTAGGGGGGCAGCTAGGTGGTGTAGTGGATAAAGCACTGGCCCTGGAGTCAGGAGTACCTGGGTTCAAATCCAGTCTCAGACACTTAATAATTACTTACCTAGCTGTGTGGCCTTGGGCAAGCCACTTAACCCCATTTGCCTTACAAAAAAAAAAAAACTAAAAAAAGATATCTTTAGGGGGGGAAGGAATGGAAGGTGGGGAAATTGTAAAATTGAAAACCTTAAAAAAATGATAGATAAAAACTACTATTGTATATAATTGGAAAGCAAATAAAATATTTTTAACAAGAAAGATATGTTTATATAGTTTTATGTGTCTTTAACTTGCCCATCCTGTTAAAGGAAGATTATACTATTATGGAAAATTTTCAACCAGAACTTAATTATGTAGCAGTTTCTCAGGAGAAAATTAGATTAGGCTTTGTTACATAATAATAACAATAACAATAATAATAACAACTGCATATTTTTATAACTTGAACTTTATTGCACAACTGTGGCAAAATAAAATTTTTAAATTGGTCATGTTTAATTTTTTTTTAAGTATACATGTATACTTTTGCTTTCTAGATATTCTAGTTCAAGAATTTGTGAAATTTGGATCATTGGATACATACCTGAAAAAGAACAAAAATTCCATAAACATATTATGGAAACTTGAAGTGGCCAAACAGTTGGCATGGGCCATGCATTTTCTCGTAAGTAAACAAGTAAAGTCTCTTTTTTGTCTTACAATGTAATAGATATCTTTGCCTAGAAATAGAAGATGAGAAAATTGTAAATTTCTGACAAAGAATCCAAGAGTCCTTGAGAGAAGGTGGGAGTATTCATTCTATCATTAATAGGTAAATTCAGAGTATATCTTCTCCACCTTTATTTATTTTTCATAAAATTTTAGAATAGCACTTTTGACATAATCTAATATAAACTTTCCATTTGGAGATGAAGATTGAGATTTAAAGAGGGGAAGGAATTTTATCTAAGTTCACATATCTAAAGTGAATTCATTTCATTTTAGAATCTTTAAAGCATAAATTAGCTAAACACATTACATTACCATAACAATTGATGATGACAATGTCTTGAATCACATAGAAGGAAAAATAGCTAGATGTTAGAAAGCAAGTGAATTTTGTAATGCACACTGACCTAGTCCCAGAGTACTACTATACAAAGACAAATACTTGTTAGACTTACTTGGAACCCAAGTTCAATAAAATATATCTTCCCAAGTTGCCATACTATGCTGCTGTTTTAGGCAGTTTGCCCTAAAGCTTATCAGGGTTCCATCAAGTATTTCTTCAGAAGATTGACTCCACATTCAATGTATTTATAATATGAACTAAGTAATCTGGACTGGTTGTAAAGTTTTTGTTTTACTGAATTTACAAATCTTAGGTTCCCTGCTCAGTACTTTGAAACTTAATAAGAAGTCTCTAGGCAACAAAAGAACTTTAAAGGATATTGCTGATTTAAAAAAACAAAACAAGATAAAGAAGGGGGTGAACTTCCTTTTGGCAAAAATTGGAATCAAAATAGGGAAGAACAGAACTAAAGGGCTCATCCCATCACCTTTTCTACTGGAAGGGAGACCAACCACTTGAGTGAAGCAAAGCTCAAACACCAATTTTGGAAACTAAACTCTTTGGAGCAGGGGTTTTCTACCTGTGCTTAAGTTATAAAAGCAGTCCTGGGCCTATTGTCTGAGATAGGATCAGCCATAATTTTAAGGAAAAATGAGAATTTGAAAGGCCAAAAATGAGAAAATGAAAGGCCAAAGTAAGAACTCAGTGAGAAAGCAAAGACCACTAGAGTCTATGATAGGAAAGAAAGATGGAAAAAATAATTGAATCAAAATCTACATTTGTATTGAAAAAGACTAGAAAAATTCAACTTTTTAATTCAATTCTTCAAGGCAGTACATTGCTCTCAATTAGTAGCAAAGATGTAAATGAAAGAATAGGACATAGAATAAACATCCCACAATTTCTCCCAATATCACTAGCCTATGATATTCAAGTACAAGTAGGAGGAGGACATAGTAAAATTCATTATTTCCAGAGAATTAAAAAAAAAAGAAGCTACCAGGCTAAAAATACATGTTTCTCCTGAAAATCACTTTCTTAAATCGGACAAAGTATCCTTTTACCTGTTATTTTCATTAGAAACAGCTAATTCAGATTTAAGAAGAATTAGTTAATAATTATTAAAATTTTATTTTTATATAACAAATTGGGGAACATATACATATATAATATCTCATATTTCCTTAACTTTACAAAAAATATTTTTCATATCAGATATTTTTCTCAGTTTAAGCTAATAGTACTTTATATCATAGACTATCAAAATATTGAAATATTACTATTAATGTATGTGTGTGCTCCTTTAATAGGAAGAAAAAAACCTCACTCATGGTAATGTATGTACTAAGAACATTTTATTAATCAGAGAAGAGGACAGAAAGACAGGAAATCCTCCTTTCATCAAGCTCAGTGATCCTGGCATTAGTATTACAGTTTTGCCAAAAGACAGTAAGTTTTCCATCATTCCAATTTAGCTTTATTTATGTTTCATTTTGAGATAGCCTGAAAATAGCTTGTCGGTTTAAAAAACAACAACATACAGTTCATTGTATTTTTGTGATATTGATTAGTAGTAAAATCTAGATTATATGCCAATTTATGGTAAAGTATGAATTAAGTAAAAATTGGATGCAGGTCTTCTTAGGAACTTGTATATTATATTTTAACAATTTTTACAATTATAAGTAACAGTCATTTTATTTAATGATTCCTCAATATTCTTATGATTGGACCTCATTGTTTTAGATATTTTTTGCTGTTTTCATTAAAAATTTAAAGAAATATGTAGCATATGAATTCTGCTGAGGACTTGACTACTCTTCACTTGTCTTTTCATGTGATTCTAGAATTTTTCCTCATTTTTTCATCTCTTTCAACTGTTGAAAAACCAAGCAACATTTATAAAACTAGTTGAAATATGAACATATCTTACCAATATTACTTCTTACACACATGTCCCAAATCATTCCCTGTAGTATTTTTATTTTAATTAATTTCAGTGTTTTTTGATTATCTAAATTAATCACCATTTTGGAATTTTTATAGACAAAACCCCTGATTCCTGAAACTTGGTGATTTTTGTTTCTATAAGTAGTACTTAAATTGGGCAAGAGAACAGGACAGGAAATGCTTTGTGGGATCTAAACCTTGAAGATGAGGGGAAAAACACTGAGATATATAATTTTCTGGCCTATAGCAGAGGATCCATTTTATTCCTACTTTAAGGCATTAATTGTAAGGCTGAAACAAATTGCTTTACTTTTCAGTCAAAAGCTGAGATACCATCCTATCCATTTCAAAAAAAAAAAAGGTTTTTTACATTATATGTAAAATGCTATATTATTCCTGCATTAAAGAATGGTGCATGTTCTAATCAGAAGTCTGTAAATTCAGTTTGGTTCAACAAATATTTTTTATATGTATGTGCTTTTTGTTTTTGCTTTTTTTTTAATGTAAAAGACAATTCAGAGGCAAGTGAGTGGTGTAGTGGATACAATGCTGTACCTAAAATCAGGAAGGACCTGAGTTCAAATTCAGCCTCAGACTTTGACTAGCTGTAAGACATGAGCGAGTCCTTTAACTTCTGTTGCCTTAGGGTGCTTTTAAGTATCAAATGAGATATTTGGCAAAGTTCTTAACATGGTGCATGTCTAGTAAATAGGAGATGTATATTCTTGTTCCTTCCTTTTAGTTCTCGTAAATATAGTGGAGATGACATGGCATACTGTAAAAACTTCTGGTCCTTTCAGTGATTCTGATTTTTTTAAAAATAACTTGCATGTCAGAACAAATTTTAAATGAAACGTTTATTTAACTATATTACCATACTGTGTTATATGATTTAACAGTTCTTCAAGAGAGGATACCATGGGTTCCACCTGAATGTGTTGACAGCCCTAAGAACCTAAGTTTGGCCACAGATAAGTGGAGTTTTGGTACCACTTTGTGGGAAATCTGCAGTGGAGGAGACAAACCTCTGAGTGCATTAGATTCTCAAAGAGTAAGTTAGAAAAGTTATAAATTTAGAAGTATTTCATCTTTGACCATTTGCATTTTCTTTTAATGGTTAGCTTAATTTTATTTAACAATCATTTCATTTTGACTTAATAGTTATCACATAATGATTCATCTTTAGTGTTTGGTTCATTAATTACAGAAACTGCAATTCTATGAAGATAGACACCAACTCCCTGCGCCAAAGTGGACAGAGTTAGCAAATCTTATCAATAATTGTATGGATTATGAGCCAGACTTTAGACCTTCTTTCCGGGCCATCATACGAGACCTTAACAGCTTATTCACTCCAGGTATTTTAATTGATCTCATTATTTCATCATAGCTAATCAGATAGGTGTGAGATGGTACCTCAGAGTTGTTTTGAATTTGCATTTCTCTTAACGATAATGATTTGGAGCATTTTTTCATATGATTATAGATATCGTTAATTTCTTCATCTGAAAAGTGCTTGTTCATATCCTTTAACCATTTATCAATTGGAGAATGACTTGTCTTATAATTTTGACTCAATTCTCTATATTTTTTAGAAATGAATCCTTTATCAGAGATACTAGTTATGAACACTGTTTCCCAGCTTTCTGCAATGCCTTCTAATATTTATTGTCTTAGTTTTGTTTGTGCAAAAACCTTTTTAATTTAATATAGTAAAAAATCATCCATTTTGCAATTTATAATGTTCTTATTTGGTCATAAACTTCTGTCCTTTCCATTGATCGTACAGATAGACTATTTCTTATTCTCTTAAGATAATGATGTTTTAATGAATTTCTTACTGACTTTAAGTTCTTTAAAAAGGGAACTTTTTATTTCTTTTTGGCCAGCCAGTTTCTAATTTGTAATTTATTTGAGACTTTTTGTTGGCTTCTAAATTCACCTAGATTAAGTAGTCTTTGTATTTAAAAAAAAAATAGGTTTTCCCCCACATTAACTTGTATTCTAGTTAATTATGCCCAGGATTTTGAAGATTTCTGATCTCTTTGATCTTTGGTACACATTTATCCTGCTTTTCCATTTTTTCCTAACTAATGACTGCATTATGTCCTTTACTTGGGGTAGGAGGCTTCTTTGTTTTTACTTTTTCCTTTAGAATACTGAACTAAGTTGTAATATTATGACTGATGAATAAAAAAATGAATGAAAAAAGCATTTATTAAGTTTTTATTTTTTGACCAATACTTTGTTAATTACTGGGATCACTTTACATATATTGTAGCAATAGATACTTCTGGTACCAGTTTATACTCATTGCTTATGACCAAATTTAATATAAAACCTTTCCTAATGAGTGCCAAACTTCCCAGTGCCAGAAAATCCTTTGTTACTTCCAGAATTTGTTTGATTGAGATATTTTGCAATTAGTTGTGTGGAAAATTGAAAATACCCACTTTTGTTAAACTTCTGCAACTAATTTTAGGACTTCACAATTTTTTAAACTATTTGTAGCTTAACCTTATCTTCCAGGATATGGTTATATTTCTATTATTTGTTAACTGGGAAAATGCCCAATTCTACCTAATTCTTGTTATAAAATTCTACCTAATTCTTTATTTTCTCAGATTATGAACTACTAACAGAAAATGATATGTTGCCAAATACGAGAATTGGTGCCCTGGGATTTTCTGGTGCTTTTGAAGACAGAGATCCCACACAGTTTGAAGAGAGACACCTTAAATTCCTACAGCAACTTGGCAAGGTAAGTTGAGAAATTTTTTCAAAGTCATAAAATTTTAGAAATAGAAAGAGATTTTAGTATTTACCCCTCATCATAATTCTTCTGTTAGTAATTATTTTAGAAATAATTTTATAATTTTAAATTTTAGAAATAATTTTAAATTTTATTTTATATACTGCTTAACTATTTAATTTGAGAGATTTTATCTTATTTGATTTTTTTTAATGTTCTAGGTGCTAGTGTTATATTTGAACCTTTCATGGTTTGGGGGTGAATTTTTCCTACAAGACACAATTCAAATATATTTGCTTCTGACACTGTTTAACTTTATTTTTCCCTGTTCCCCAATATGCACCTTCTATTCTAACTAGTGCAGTTTCCTAATAGCTTCAGTCCACACATTATAATCTCGTGCTTGCCATGGGACTTTTACACATTCTAGAATATAGTTAATGGGAAAATATGAATTCTCTTATAAGAAATATGAACAATTTTTCCTATTAGTCTGGGCATCCTATTATACCACCCTAGTCCCTAAGGGAGAAGATGTATTTGCCCTGATCATAGTCATTCCCAAATGCAGCATAGCCCATGGAAGAATTGCTTCGTCTTGACTTCCTTTAGACCAATACTGTGTTGGGTCACATAGGTAGCTGAGGGTTTTACTCTTTTCCAGGATTGACTGCCTGCAAATTCTGGTATAGATTCCTGATTTTGGAGCTCAGACAACTTGCTTTTCTGATTTTTAAAGTTCACAAAATCCCAGTCTAGACTAATCCATCTCTAATATATCTTCATTTAAGTCAGGAAAGAATATGGACAACAGGAATTAGTTTCACATGCCAGAGGTGATCCCCAGGTACCCAGAGATTTGAGTTATGGAAACCTTGGAGTCAGAATTGCTTGCAAGGTGGTACACTCAGTAAGGCTGTCATGGAAGCCTTGAGAAGCCTGGGAGCTTGAGAGTTGAGCCTGAGGCAGGTTTTGAATTTGAGACTGAATTTCGTTCTAAGTGAATGAGCTAAACTGAACTTAATGCCCATTCCTCTCCCCAGGGATGGAGGTGTAAGGGATTATGCCTCACATGTGGTGAGGAAGTTGTATAATTATATCTTTGGAAATAAATATTCCAGTGTTATACTTCTTTTTGGAATCCTTTTGGCTAATCCCTTGTTAAATTAGCCCAGAATTTTTAAATCAACCTGGCTACATTTTGAACATGTCATATATATCCAGAGTCATTTCAGGGAGACCTAAATATTGTCCTTTGAGAACTTTTTAAGAGTTCTTTTGTTTCTAACTGGCTATGATTCTTTAAAAGTGACCTCAGGCAGCTAGGCTGTACAGTGGGAAGAGCACTGGCCCTGGAGTCAGGAGGACCTGAGTTCAAATCCAGCTTCAGACACTTAATAATTGCTTAACTGTGGGACCTTGGGTAAGACATTCAAAACCCATTGCCTTAAATAAATTTTTAAAAAATTTAAAAAATAAAAAAATAAAAGTGATCTCACATCTCTAGTATAAAGAGCTGCTGAGTCCTTTTCAGGTCTATTTTCCATCTTTGATGTCTACTTGAGCCACCTAACTGTCACCCGTTGCTCCAAGAAGCTATAGCATGCACAGGGATCACACTACAATAAACTGTTTTGTCAGAAAGATTAAACCAGGTTGAGGGTAATTGAGGCACTCTCAAAATCTTCAGTGAGTTAGAGGGATGTCTATCCCAAACATGTTAAATCTTACCCTGGTGGAATGAATGGATGAGAACAGTTTGTTGTATGAAGACAGTTGACACAGGTGCTGTGGAGTACTTTGAACATGTTAGATGTTGTAGATGCCAGAGTCACCCACTACATCTTGAGCCATCACCACTTATCTTGACTGTCTTGCCACTGGACCCTGATGACTTTGGAAGAGAGAGAGTGAAGCCAATGACTTCATGCAGTTCTGCTTCACTTAGCTCCAATTTTTGCACAAATCAAAAGAATCATCCATACCACTTTGCCATTCTTATCTCGGTGTTCTGGGACTACAGGTAAGTGACAAAGCAGCAAGTGTGGATACACTGGGAGCTGTAGTCACAACCCTACACAGGTGGCTCAGGCCATAGGTCATTTCCCCACTGTAAACAACAGTGAGATTTGGCAGCCCCCTGGGTGTCTGAACAGCTCTTTTAAGCTTTTAACAGCTTTTCTCCTGACATTTCTAGGGGATTATCATAAGTTGTTGTAGTTAAGTTACTGGAAAGACATAGTTGACATCAGATTTTTTTTTCTCCAGATTTCAATACATTAAAGATCTACTAAGATATAGAATTGTTGCTACCTCCACTGGTAGAATGTCCACAGGTTTGTCCAATGATGTGGGGAAGGGCCTTGAAAATTGTACCCTAAAAGTTGCTTACTTAACCCTGCCCTGATTAACTCAGCAGGTGGGGATTTTACCTTGTGATCAAGAAACAAAAAAGTATATAAAAACTTCTTCAAAGATGATTCCACTCAGGACGGCTGGGTGGTGCAGTGGATAGAGCACCACCCCTGGAGTCAGGAGTACCTGAGCTCAAATCCGGTCTTAGACACTTAATAATTACCTAGCTGTGTGGCCTTGGGCAAGCCACTTAACCCCATTTGCCTTACCAAAAAAACCTAAAAAAAAAAAAAAGATGATTCCACTCACCATCAGTACATGGAATGTGCACACACTCATAGACAGCACAAGATTCAATAAACCCAAAGTTAAACAACTCTTGTTGCAAGAGAACTCAGCAGGTATATCCAGATAGGAGCCTTGAGTGAAACAAAGCTGACAAATAAAGACCAGCTTACTGAAGTTGGAGCTGGATACATGTTCTTCTGGGGTGACTGTATGAAGGGAAGTGCTGTGAAGTAGGGTAGGCTTTGCAATCAAAACTAATCTAGTCGTCAAGCATGTGCACCAACCAAATGAGTTAATGACAGGGTTTATGACATTGCAATTGCTACTTACAGGAAAACCATCATTAGTACCTATGGTCCTACCATGATGATGAAGTCGAAGAAAAATTTTATGAAGTCCTGGAAACTCTTATCATCAATGTACCAAAAGAGGACAAGTTTATAATTCTGGGTGACTTTAATGCTATCAGAGTCTCAGACTACTATACATGACAAGGAGTCCTTAGGAGAAATGGAATTGGAAACAGCAATGGCAATGGTCATTTACTACTAAAGAATTGTGCATCTCATGACCTTCTCTTCACAAATCTTGTCTTCCATTTACCTTAAAAATTTCATGAATACAGCCCACAGCAAACATTGGCATTTAAATAGGATATCTGATTATAAGGAGAAGAGACAGGGTGAGAGCCACAAAGGCATTGTGTGGCACAGAGTGTTGGACTGATCACAGACTCATCCTCTCTAAGCAAAATAATCAAATTTAACCAAAGTGGCTGCTCCAAGGCAAAATGACTACCAGAAGTATTAATGTCTAAGTACTTCTTTGAATAGGAACGGTTTATTGCCAGCAGGGAGGAAAAGTAGAGAAAACACGTAATTGACTACAATGAAGCAGAAAAGGAGTGGGCAGTTTTCAGAGATTTAATATATGGACCTGGTGATTCTATTCCTGTTGAGCTCTACAAGGTGGGATGTCCATTGCTCATCCAAAAACTGGCTGAAATTTTCCAGTTTACATGACATGAAGAGGTTATCCCCCAAGAATTCAAGGATGCCTCCATCATTCATCTCTATAAAGGTAAAGGGAACAGATTTTCCTCGATGATCACAGGGGTATTTCTCTTTTAGTCACTGCTGTTAAGATTCTTGCTAGAGTCCTTCTCAATAGGTTGGTCCTTCCCCTGGAAATTGGTCACCTTCCTGAGAGCCGTATGACTTCAGAAAGGGTAGAGGAACAGTCAATATGGTATTTACTGCCTGACAACTCCAGGAAAAATACTAGGAACAGAACATAGGGATGTATACAATATTTATAGATCTGACCTCCATTGTCCATCTCTATAAAGGTAAAGGGTAGATTGCCTTGTGACAATCACAAGAGTGTTTCTTAGTCATGGCTGGCAAGATTCTTGCCATAATCCTCCGTAATAGACTGATCCTTCACCTGGAAGATAATCACCTACCTGAGAGCCAGTGTGTCTTCAGAAACAGTTGATATGGTATTTACCGCTAGGAAAAGATGCCAAGCACAGATTTTATCAAGGCCTTTGATACTATCAGTAATACAGACTTGCGGAAAATTATGTCAAAATTTGATTGCTTGGAGAAGTTCAGCAGTATTGTTTATCAATTTCATGACAGCTTGCCTGCATTCTGGATAGTGAGTGATGCTCCCATGATTTCCTGATCACCAATGGAGTGAAACAAAACTGTGTTCTCTCTCCCCTGCTTTATAGCATGAAAGTTTTCAGCTGTGTTATGAAGTGCCTTCACTGAGGATGAACATTAAGGTCAGCTATTCCTCTGCTGGAAAATTCTTCAACTTGAAAAGGCTACAAGCCAAGACCAAAGTGGAAGGACTATTGGTGCATAAATTTCTGTCTGCAGATGATTATGTACTCAATGAATGCAGCTTCTGAAACTGAGATGCAACAAATAATGGATCAGTTCTCTGCTGCTTGTGCTAAATTTGGCCTAACACCAAGAAAACAGAAGTGCTCCATCAGCCAGCACCAGACCATCCTTTTGTGAAACCATTGGTTACAGCAAATGGAGGAGTTTGAATATTGAGGATAAATTCACTTACCTTGACAGTGTTCTTTCCAGGGAGATACACATTGACAATGAGATTGACACAGGCATTACCAGAGTTAATTCAGTAATTGGGAGAATCTGAAAGAAAGTGTGGGAGAGAAGAGGTATTAATTAGACTGACTACCAAACTGAAGGTCTACAGAGCCATTGTGCTGACCTCATTGCTATACGTCCATGAACTCTGGATAGTCTACCAGCACCATGCCAGGAAACTGAATCACTTCCATGTAAATTGATTGTGAAGATCACCTGGCAGGAGAAGATACTAGACACTGAGATCCTTTCTCAAGCTAAACTACCAAGAATTAAAATGTTACTGCCGAGAGCACAACTACAATGAGCTGACCATGTTGTTAGAATGCCAAAAAGTATACTTGCCATAAAGACTGTTTTATGAAGAATTCACAAGGGGGTCAGAAGTGATACAGGGCCTCTTTTAAGAACTTTGGGCTTGGGGCAGCTAGGTTGCATAGTGGATGGAGCACTGGCCCTGGAGTCAAGAGGACCTGAGTTAAAATTCATCCTCAGACACTTAAAAATTACTTAGCTGTGTGATCTTAGGCAAGTCACTTTAAACACATTGCCCTGCAAAAAAAAAAAAAGAAAGAGAGAGAACTTTGGAATTGATTGTAAGCATTGGAGGCATTGACATAGGACCACCCATCATGGTATGCCCTAATCAGAGAGAGTGCTGTGCTCTGTGTGCAAGATAGAAGTGAAGCAGCTCAAAGGAAATGTGAGATATTCACATGGATCATTTATGTTTGTCCTGGGGTAGAGCATTCTGAGCACGTATTTGGTGTGATTAACCACTATCAGACACTGTAACTTGTTTCTAACACAGCGTTGTTGTTTTAGTCTTCTTTGATAACAAAGTCACAATCAAATCATTCTTGGATGCTAGTATATATTTCCTCTATTTACTTATCTCCTGTATCATACTTATCCTTAAAGGTAAAGCCGATATTCACACACTGATGTCTTATTTGATTCCTTTACCCCTGTGTGATGCTTTATTTTTTTGAGGGCAGAGCCAAGATGACGGCCTCTCTTAGGCGCTCTTTCCAAAATATTTCAAAAACATTAAAGTTATGACTAAATTTTCAAGAGACAGAACCCACAGAAAGATCCAGTGAGGCAATTCTCCAGCCCAGGGTAACCTGGAAAATAGTGGGAAGCTCTATTCCAGGGGATTGGAGGAAAGGCACTGCATGGAGGGAAGGAGCTTCAGCCTCCCAGGAACAGCCCCAGAGCACCTGGGAGTCCTGGCTCTGGCAGCAGAAACGGTTTCCTGACCTTCACCCTAGGGAGCATCAAGCACAACTTGGAAGATCAGCAGGGAGACCTCTGCCATAGTAAGCATGAAGCCCAGACCCTCAGTGCAGAGCAGCCCAGGCCTTTAGCATGGCTGGCACTCAGTGCAGCCCAGATCCCAAGAAACAGAAGCAGACCTGTGGAGCCATCCAGCAGGAGCTACCAGGCAGCTGCCTACTGAATGCTCAGCCCAAGGAAGGTAAGGACGTGGAGGGAGACTGCCAAGGTCTGTCCTCTGTTCTTGAACAGGACTTAGGAGCTGTGACCACATTCAGACCGTGGTCACAGTCTAGGCCCCCTATAGAGCAGGGACCCCCTCCCCCTCACACATACACATAGCCGCCGGGACAGAGGGGTGAGCATGTGGTTATTCACAGACCAGGAGAGCAGTAAGTCCAAGCTTCTGCTTCTAAAGACTCCAAGAAATATAGAAGTTGGGCTCAGGCTATGACAGAGCTCAAAAAAGATTTTGAAAATCAAGATAGAAGAAAAATTGGAAAAAGAAATGAGAGAGATGTAGGAAAAACATGAAAATGAAGTCAGCAACTTAGTCAAGGAGATCCAAAGAAATGCTGAAGAAAATAACATGTTAAAAACCAGCTTAGGTCAAATGGATAAAACAGTTCAAAAAGTTATTGAGGAGAAGAATGCTTTAAAAAGCAGAATTGGCCAGATGGAAAAGGAGATAAGAAAGCTCCTTGAGGAAAACAAAACATCTTCAGATGTAGAATGGAGCTAAAGGAAGCTGATGACTTTGTGAGAAATCAAGACACACCAAAAGACTGAAAAATTAGAAGAAAATGTGAAATATCTCATTGGAAAAAACAACTGATCTAGGGGGCATCTAGGTGGCGCAGTGGATAGAGCACCGGCCCTGGAGTCAGGAGTACCAGAGTTCAAATCTAGCCTCAGACACGTAATAATTACTTAGATGTGTGGCCTTGGGCAAGCCACTTAACCCCATTGCCTTGCAAAAAAAGAAGAAGAAGAAAAGAAAGGCAACTGATCTGGAAAAAAAGATCCAGGAAAGATAATTTAAAAATTTTAGTTTTTGCAAGGCAGTGGGGTTAAGTGACTTGCCCAAGGCAAGCTAGGTAATCATTACGTGTCTGAGGCTGGATTTGAACTCGGGTACTACTGACTCCAGGGCCGGTGCTCTATCCACTGTGCCACCTAGTTGCCTACCTTGACCTCATTTTTAAAGAATTTCTACAGGAAAATTGCCCTGATAATCCTAGAAGCAGAGGGCAAAATAGAAATTGAGAGAATCCACCAATCTCCCCCCGGAAAGAGATTAAAAAAAAAACAATCCAGGAATATTATACGCAAGTTCCAGAATTCCAAAGTCAAAGAGATAATATTACAAGCAGCCAGAAGGACACAATTCAAATATCATGGAGCTGCAGTCAGGATCAAACAGGATCTGGCAGCAACTACATTAAGGGCTCATAGGGCTTGGAATATAATATTCCAGAAGGTAAAAGAGCTTGGAATACAACACAATCAACTACCCAGACAAACTGAACATCCTCTTCCAAGTGAAAAGATGGATTTTCAATGAAACAGGAATTTCATATTTTCCCGTTGAAATGACCAGAGCTGAACAGAAAGTTTGACCTTCAAGTACAGGACTCAGGTGAAGCATATAGACGGAGGATGAGAAGGGTAAATTATGAGGGACTTAATGATGACGAACTGCATGTATTGCTGCATGGAAAAATGTTACTGATAACACTTATGAACTTTCTCATTTAGTAGAGTAGGTAGAAGGAGCTTTTATAGATGAGGCACATGAGAGAGCTGAATTTGAAGATATATGGTAAATATGGAGTAAATGGGTGAAAAGGGAAGTGTACTGGGAGTAAGAGAAAGGAGAGGTAGAGTAGGCTAAGATATTTCATATAAAAGATATTTCATCTAGCTTTTGCAATGGTAAGGAAGGGGAGAAGGCAAAGAGGAATGAGGGAACTTTCATTCTCATCAGAAATGGCTGAGAGGAAATAACATATATACACTCAATAGAGCATAGACATCTAGAAGAAAAAGGAGAAAAGGGGAACAGGGGATGGGGAGGGGGGATCATAGGAGAGGATAGTCAGATATAACACATTTTCTTCATTACTTTTTGCAAGGTACTGGGATTAGGTGGTCTGTCCGGGACCAAGGGGCCAGGTGGTTGCTGGGTCTCTCTGGGGTGAGATGTGGGCTTGGGGCCTCTTGACCCCAGGGCCAGTTCTCTGTCTGCTTGTGCCACTTGACTGCCCCACAGCACATTTTAGAAGAAGGACAGAATGAAGAAAGGAGAGAGAAAATAATAGATGGTAGTGGGGAGGAATGGATGGAGGGGAATTAAATCAGCAACAACAACTGGAAAAAATAGAAGCAACTACTATGATGAACTTATAAAGAAAGTGGGCCACTGAAGACAGCTGATGGTATCAGAACACAGACTGAAACACATTCTTTTTTCTTTCTTTCACTTTATTTCTCATGAGGTTTTATATTTTTGTGGGGGAGGGCTATTATGTTTACTCTTAAACACAAATATTTTAGTAATATGTAAATTTAAAAAATTAAAAATATGGAGAAAAGAAGTTAAATAAATATACCTTAAACCCCTCTTTGCAGGTAGAATATTACTAAACAATTGAAAGTAGATTGGAACATTGCTTTTTTAAAAAATATAAAAATATAAATTCTTTTAAAAAATACTTTTGTACTATAGCTAATTAATCAAAAACTATATAATTAAGTGCTTTCTTTGTGCTAGGTACTTTACTAAGCACTAAGAGTACAAAGAAAGGGAAAAATATCAAATGGATGTATTGTCATATATAAGATAGGAGCGAATATATGAAAAATAATCTTAGAGGGAATTGCTCTACTAGCTAGGGGAATCATGAAAGGTGTGCTGAAGAAGTCATCACTGGGGTTGATTCTTGGAGGAAAATAAAAGGTAAGACTAAGGAGAGAGAGCATTCCAGACATGGGAGACAGCCAGTTAAAAAGAGGGTGGTAGGAGATGAGTGCTTTGTGTGAGCGCTGCAAGTAGGTCAATGTAGATGGATCAAAGAGTTTGTGTGGAGGGGTGAGAAAAGTACAAAAAGACTAGAAAGATAGGAAGGGGTTGGGTTAAGAACTTTAATTGCCAATTAAAGAACTTTATATTTTAATAATAGTAATAAGGAATCACTGTACTTTATGGAAGAGAGGTATGACATGGTTAAACTCAAGTTTTATGAAAACCATTTTGGCAACTCATAGAAGAGTGTATTGGAAAGGGGAAAGACTTGAGACAGATCACAATTAGAAAACTTACGGTTAGCCTGACGAGAGCTTCTAGGATGATGACAATGTGAAAGGAAAAAAGAGGTAAAATTGTCATCTTGTACTAGATAAGGTGGAGGAGTTAAGGATGCCTGAGATTATGAATCTGAGTGGTAGGAAGGTGGCAAGGCTGTTAACAGTGAGAGGGAATTTTGAAAGGGGAGAGGATTTGGGGGAAAGGATGAGTTTTCTTTTTGATTGTTGAGTATGCTCTTGGATATCTAATTAAAAATGTATAGGAGATGATTGGTGATGAATGACCAGAACTCAGAAAGACTAGGGCTGAATATAAAACTGGGGAATATCTAGAGATTGTAGCCAAGCCCTTGGGAGCTGATAAAATCACTAAATGGGAGAAGAGAGCTCAAAATAGGACCTTGGGTGTTAGTAGATGTATTGTGGATGCAAAACTAGCAAAGGAAACTTAGGAAGGAAAGGTGAGACAGGCAAGGAGGAAAACCAGGATAAAGCAGTGAGGAGAGAATACCCAGGAGGAGAGAAGTTAATAATGCTTCAAATTTGTCAATAAGAAGGAGAATCAAAAAGAGACTGTTAGAATTGATTGGTAACTTTGGAGAAAGTAATTCCAGATGAATGGTGATACAGGAAGTCTGGATGCAGAGGGTTTAGAAAAAGGAGAGGAAGTGGATGTCTTAAAGGCAAATAATCTGTGTCTTTAACTTATTTTTGTTTTAACTCTTACTATACACCTATATACCAGAGGATAATAACTAGGTACTTAAACAAATGCTTGATTGAAGGTCTCTGATCTTATTACTTAATTTTCTTTTAACCTTTGGAACACATGTTGATTTTTCAATAAGCTTTCATATAAATAATTAATAGTTTACTTTTGTTCAGTAATTCTCCTTTGGAGTGGGGTGGGGTGGAGGGAGCCTTATTTTTGCATTTGATTAATCAGCTAAATTTTGAATGTAAAACACATTCAAAGGAAATTGGGAAGACCACAAGGACCGTATTTTCTGAATATGTTTACAATTAAATACAGTTTTTAGTAATTTGGTTTATAGAAGATAGAAAACAAAGCATTACAAATGGAGTATTTTTATAAATAACAATTAGACTTCTTTAAATGTGGAAATGCCCAATTGAATTATCATTGTTCATGCTTGAAGGCAAAGACTGTACTCTTTGTCTAGTTTGCTTATTTTTGTAGCTTTGTTGGGATTTCCAATTGTTACCCTTGGAAAATGTAATTGCATATGTAATTAAATACACATCTCTATCATCTAGCTCTTTCTTGCATTTCGCAAAAGAACCAGTGGATTTGTCTTCATTGTGTAGGCTTGTAAACTCTATAGTCCAGTTTTACTGGCCTGCTTTCTGCTTCTTGTTTCTGTGCCCATGCCTGGGTTGCTCTCCATCATCAAGTCTGCTTCTGAACTGCCCTGGTCTCTTTCAAGTTTCAGGTCAAATCCCCTGTTTTTGCAGGTCTTTCCCTGTCCCCACCAACTACTTCTGTCTAATCCTTGAGATCACCTTCCATCTAATCTGTGTATCTTCTATGTATGTAGTTATTTGTATTTAGTCTCCCCATTAAAATATGAGTTCCTTGAGGATTTCTTTGTATCCCCATTGACATAAGTAGTGGATAATAAATGTTTGTTGACGGACTTACTGTTATTTCTTTCAGTTAGCTCAATAGTGAAAATAGTCTAGGGAACTTTTTAATATATAAAATGTTTTTCATTTCCTCAAGAAAAAGTAATATTTTATTTAGTATTTTGACATTGTTGCTGATAATCTTCATTATTTGCTTGAATTTTTAAAAAAAAGATTTAAAAGAAACCATATAGTTCTAAAATATGTTGAGGTTTACAAAGTGATTATAAGTGAACAAAAAATATGTCCTAAAACAAAAGAGGAAAAGGCTAGATTCTTAGGTTTTAGAGCAGCAACATAAAGATGAAGAAGCAACATCCATGGTCACATGGCTAAGGATTTAGAGATCATCTATTCTACTTTTCTCATTTTAAAAATGAAAAATTAAATTATTTCCCTAAATATTTCATGCTTTTTATGAAATAAAGCTAAGTGAAGAAGCATATATTGACTACGGCTCTCTCAAAGGAAAAATGTGGTATATAGCTAAGGGATCCTTACCTATTGCATTCTAACTTCTAACCTCTTCACTTAACATTGCCCCCCCCATTCCTAATAATCTTTTAATTGTTATATCTTTCTTTTTCAGACATAATCTTTCTTTTCCCTCTATAGCATTTTGCACTGCTGACCACTCCTTCCTCTTAGATACTTACTTTTCTGGATTTTAGAGCTATTGATCCCTCTTGGTCTCCCTCTTGCTCATCTGGCCACATTTCTATATCTCCTTTGCCAGATCATCACTCTGAAATCACTCCCAAATCAAAAGTTTTCCTCAGCATTCTGTTATGGATCCTATTCTTTTCCTTTGCTATTTTTTTTCTTAGTGATCTCATTAGATCCCATGGGTTCAGTGATCATCTCAATGAAGATGAATCTTAAGCCCTAATTCTACAACACCAACCTTCTATTGGACATTTCCAATCAGATTTCCCTTTCATATCTTAAACCTACCATGTCCAAAACAACTCTTAATTATTCCCTTACACCAAGCTAAACCTCTTCCTATCTTCCCTATTTCTATCAAGTCTCGCATATTTGCACCCTCCAAGTCACCTTCACCTCTTCTCTCTTCCTTATCTACTGTATCTAGTCATTTGCCAAATTGATTTATTTCTTCCTCCACATCATCATTTAAATCTTTCCCCTTCTCTTCGCTTAGAAGGCCTCAACAATTGATCTGTTTGCCTCAACTTTCCTCTCTGCCATCTGTTTTCCACACAGCTGCCAAAATCATGGCATACAAACACCTCTGCTTGGTCCCTGTAACCCTATATTCTAACTCTAGTCCCTGGCAAGGTTAATAACTTAGTACTTATTTCCATTCACACATTTCACGTGCCAGACTGACCTACAGTTTCATGCCTTTGTGTGGCATGGAGATCTGATGAAATAGTCATTGTAAAGAGTTTCGCACATTTCTTAGGTACCTGTAATGTACCCCCTTTCAGACCTCTACCTCTTAGATTCCCCAGCTTCAAAGCCCAGCTCAAGTACCATCTCATATAAGGCCTTTATTAATCATCAGTTCCTGGTGCCATCCTTCTCCCCAAATTACTCTGTATTAACTTTGTGTGTCTTTCATATTTATATGTGTTCATCATTTTTTCTTACAGTTTACATTGTATTTATATTTTGTCTCTATACCACCTATCACATCACCTACACATAGTAGGTGCTTGATGAAAAAAACAATAATGGTGGAAGAAGACAAGAAGAGAATGCCTAATAATTTTATTATGCTTTCTTCCTATCAAGGAACTTTTTAAATATTAGCTTGTTATGCAAGTTGAATTGGTTGGTTTGTTTTTATTCCTTACAATTCACCCCAAAAATTTTTAATAGTTAAAAATTTAGGTGTTTAATTTTTGTAGCTTAAGGTATTTGTTTAAAGAGTACAATAAAAATGATGGTATTGAATGAAACTCAAAGCTCTGGTTGAAAATATAATATATAGCAACTTACTAATATCATATATATGTATATACATATATAATATGAAAGAAAAGAAAAATATTTTCACTAGTGAAAATTGTCTTTTATCAGTAAAGAATAAGTTTATTAGGTAAGACTTACGATCTGGCACAAATTTCTCTCTCTGGAACTTATAGAAATGCATGGTTGTCTTTGAAGTCCATCTCAAAAGTTTTAATAATTTATTGTCCTGGTCTTGCCTTTATTTTACCTAATCTAAGTGTTTTTGTCATCTCAGAAAATTTTTTGCATCTAAAAAGTTTTTTAAGTTTTTTAAAAACAATTTTTAGGAGCAGCTTGGTGGTATAATAAATAGAGAGCACTAGTCCTGGAGTGAGGAGGATTTGAGCTCAAATCTGACCTCAGATATTTGACACATGCTAGCTGCGTGATCCTGGGCAAATCTCCTTAACCCTGATTGCCTCAATACCTACCCTAATTTTAAATTTAATTGAATTAAAATGTTAAAAATAATTTTTAAAAATTTCAGTCATAGTACTTTTCAGGTTATATCCGTAAATTAACTTTTTTTCCAAAGTAGTGCTTTTTTATTAGTCTAAACTGCAGTGATTCCTGTCCAAGATTCTTCAAATAATTTAAGATTGAGATATAATCAGAGATCTTAGTCTATTAAGAGTTATAGCCAAGTGTTGTGTATTTATATCATAATGACCTGAAAGAAAACTGAAAAAAAAATAATTTTAATGAAAATACTTTTTTTTTTAGGGTAATTTTGGGAGTGTGGAAATGTGCCGATATGACCCTCTACAAGACAACACTGGTGAGGTGGTGGCTGTGAAAAAATTACAGCACAGTACTGAGGAGCACCTGAGAGACTTTGAAAGAGAAATTGAAATTCTGAAATCTTTGCAACATGACAACATTGTCAAATACAAGGGAGTGTGCTACAGTGCTGGTATGGGGCATATGGAAACCTATTTTTTAATTCAACTATATCTTCTGTAGCTTCAATAATAGATTGAGATCTTCTGTAAGCCTGAAGCACATCTGGATCAATTTTAGAATTATCTGGAAGAAAATGAGTGTCTGTACAATTGAGATTATATATGGTTGCTATAGGAAGTCTTTGCCTAGGTCTTTGTTTTTTCTCTTGAGCTCAGTGACCAATCATGGGCACAATTCCACTGCTTATTTGTTTAGTAGTTTTTAACCTGCCGCCTTTCTAACCTGAGCTGGTTCCTGGTCCTTCTTCAGTCTAGTGGCTCCCTCATTTCCATGGAACTTTTCACATCAGTGCCAAGCAGTGTATGTATTTGATGAGTTTTAGCTCTGCTGCAGTTCTGAACTTGCTAACCCAAATAGCCTCCCAAGTAGCAGGAATTATAGGTGTACAGCTATAATCTACTGGTTTTGCACTGTCCTTGAATAACCCTTGTCAGAGAAAGACTTTAAGGTAAGTTTGTAGGGAGATACCAGAGATGGTTAAGAGAATAGGAAAGAGATAGACCTTTCTGTTTTCCAATATTTCCATTACTTATTTTCTTTGGTATTGGTTAAATTCAGGATAAAACTACTTTTTTTTTTTTTTAACAAAAGACTAAATAAAGATGAATTTAAGAGGAGAAAGGAGTAGGGCTCTCAGCTTTTAAGGATCTTCCATTGAAGTCTGAAACATTCTCTGTACTAAACCATTCTTTATACTAGTGATATTTCTTTATTTTGACTAAGTTTTTGGAGACTGAAACTGGTAAATTTCAGGGGGATTGAATGGTATAAAGCTACATACTGTAGAATACTTCTAGTTCCCTATAGTTTCTTTCCTGGAAGATTATTAAACATAATTATATGCGTGCATCCTCCAGTAGAATGTAAATTTCTTGAGGCCAGGAACTGTTTCAATTTTATTTTTGTATCCCTGGCACATTTCATAGGATAGAATAACTACTTAATAAATGCTTATTGGTTCAACTAGTTATGGTGTGGGAGGGGAGAGCCATCTGGAGGGCATGAAGAATATCAGAAGGTTCAAACATTTCCATTTTACTCCACCAATACTTTGTGAGTTAATAAGCTCCTCTTTGGGGATGCCAGTACTTCTCTGAAAAGGTTAAGCTTTCCATGGCCATTTGTCATTTTTATCAGTATGTTTAATATCTAATCTAGATTAGCTGGTATTTGGAAGCTTCCATTTGAAAAGGAGATAAGAGAAAAAGGAGTTAAGTAGGCATAGATCACATTCCTTCTCCTCACAACACCTCCCTTTCTATCTTTATTTTAGATGTATGTGAAAAAATTTGAAGTCTATCTTTTGTAAATTCTGAGTGCTGTCCCTCTTGTTCTCTTTTCAGCTACTGAAATGATTTTTATTTTGACTAAATATTCTTCCTTTTTTTAAATAGAAGACATAAAAAAAGAAGATAATCTCATATATATATGTATGTATGTATGTATGTGTATATATATATATGGCAGTTTGATGTAGAGAATAGAAAGCCAGTCCTGTAGTGAGGCTACTTTTAGCATATTTGAACTATATATATCCCTGGAAAGGTTATTTAATCTTTCAGTACTCTATGACCATGAATTACAGAGAACATGTCACTCCACATTGGTAGAGGGGGGTCTCTTTTTACCAATGAAATTACAGATCAGATTAACAGCAATTATTCTGCTGCTGGAATGTGTGGTTTAGACATTTATTATAGCATAGGGACTGAAGCCAAATACATAGATTTTCATGTAAAACTGGGATTTGAAATATTCAAATATAACATCCTCAGTGGCAAATATTGTAGTTTTATACTTTGTCTCAGATTTATGTGTTTGACTCTTAATTAGGGTAGGGAAGAGTTTTGGGGATTTCCTTCCAAAATAATTTAATCATTATAATGAAAACTTTAATCTTTCATTTGTATATTAAAAGGCCGTCGGAACCTGAGATTAATTATGGAATATTTGCCTTATGGAAGTTTACGTGACTATCTCCAGAAACATAAGGAAAGACTGGATCATAAGAAACTTCTGCAGTATACATCTCAGATCTGCAAGGTAGCATCCTGGTTACCATTTTAATACATTTCGCCACATAGTATTATTCATTTTTTTCAAATACTGACCTATTCATATAAATGTCTATATCCAAAAAACCATGTAATGTTTTCAGCTTTTATTTCTCAAAGTGAGGCAGCTAAGTGCTGTCTTTGATATAGTTGTTGGACTTTCGGTTAAGAAAAAGAAAATTGGGGGGTGGCTAGGTGGCACAGTGGATAAAGCACCGGCTCTAGAGTCAGTACCTGGGTTCAAATCTGGTCTCAGACACTTAATAATGACCTAGCTGTGTGGCTTTGGGCAAGCCACTTAACCCACTGCCTAGCAAAAACTTACAAAAAAAAAAGAAAAAGAAAATTGTCAGATCAGACACTTAATAGTTTACTTACCTTACCCTGAGCAACTATAGCCTCAGTTTCTTGTAGATAATAATAGCATCTACCTCCAGGGTAGTTGTACAAATCAAATTAAGTAAAACCTATAAAATGTTTTACAAATCTGAAAAGGTTGATTTAAATAACTATAAATGATTCCTTATATTTCTTTGGTAGGAGTACAAATCTTGAAATATACTCCTATGTACTATAGCAAAAGTGCTCATACAGCAAATAAGCCAGTGGACTTGGGGATATTTCTCTGTTGCCATCAGTTTAAACCCTACTAGTTGTGCTCCCTCATAGTAGAAAATTTAGCAAGAAAAAATATATTTTTTTCCAGTACCTTAAAAATAGTCTTAGTTCAGCCCCCCCACCCAATAAAATTGGTTCCACCAAATTTACATCCATATGTTTCCTGACTGCCAGTTGGGTCATCTCAGATTCCACTGTCTGAGACTTGAGAAGGTCTCCTTGCTCCTCAGGGCAGCAGTATTTTCCTGGCTGCAAAAAACAAACAGAGGAACGAAGATTTATTTCCTGGGGCCATATGGCCTTGCTGTGGAGAAAGCCCTAAGGCCTCTCCTAACAGTGCTGTGAATGTTGTGAATGAAAACAGACGACTGACAAGAGAGAAGATGGAAGCCAACTAAGGCCTTCTGAATGTCTCATCAACCAATCTTCAAGTGATTAGCTTACCTGTTCAAGTAATAGGTATCTCCATATGCTTCACAGTTTCTCCAGTCTACTTTGCCTAACTCCCAGAAACAAACTTCTCTCTAGAGGATACATACTCCCAGTAACTCTGTGCATGCCCTGGCTCCCATTACCATTGTGTATTATAATAACTACTCACAGTGAAGATTTATAAAGTATTTTCCTTCAAGATGATCTCCATTTTATATAAAGGATCAGGAAAATAGAGGTAGTTACAAAGCAGTGATTTGAACCCCATTTACCTCATTTTTTTCATGTCACACTACCTATTTTAGTAGGTTTGTAATTTAATTAAGTTAGATTGAGTAGAGATGACTATATATTAACTTTTATTGTTGTTCCCACTTAGTATTGATAAAGACCCTGGAGTGATTTACTATTTCCTTCTTTGGTTCATTTTGCAGATAAGTACACTGAGGCAAACATGGTTGCACAACTCGTAAGTCTGTGAGACCACATTTGAACTTGGGTCTTCCTGACTCCATGTTCATCACCCTGTCCATTTTGCTGCCTAACTGCTCTATATATTAACTGCAGTACCTTATTTGTTAATGGTAAAATTGCACTATTGATGTACTTCCTGAGGAGTTGAAACCTTAGACAGCGAAAATTTAAGGGGCAAAATCATTAGTAGGGATTTTGTTTACATTTTATTAAATTAGGTAAATGAACCATATATTCTTTATTCAAAGGGAATGGAATATCTTGGAACAAAAAGATATATCCATAGGGATCTGGCCACAAGAAATATTTTAGTGGAAAATGAGAACAGAGTTAAAATTGGAGATTTTGGATTGACAAAAGTCCTGCCACAAGACAAAGAATACTACAAAGTGAAAGAACCTGGGGAAAGCCCCATATTCTGGTAAGTTATATTTTTTATAACAGCTAACATTTGAGAGGGCCAACTTCCATCTTTTGAGAATTTGTCATTTCAGTTATTTGTAAAAACCTTTTACATTTCAACAATTCTGAAGCAGAAATATCTAAGTTCTCTCCTCTTTTTAGAGAACGGAAGGGTAGGGGGAGGTAGGAGGGGCAAGGTGGTATGGCCCTGTAGGTACCATGCAATGTGTGTGGTAATTGATAGAGTGACTATTGTAGTTGACTTTGCTTTAATGTTTGTCTTTTTACAACAGAGTCCAAGAGTGAGATGCAAGAGCAGAGGGGAAGGATTTAGGGGGGAAAACAGAAGGGAAGAATAAAATGTGTAAAAATAAAATAACTGGGAGTGAATGAATAAATGAAAAGGCATTTATCAAGTGCTGATTATCCTCAGAGCACTTGGTTAAACCCTGAGGATACAAATAGAAAAGCAGGATCTCCCCCTTTCTCCAAAAGTTCACATTCTCATGGGGGGGAGGCAACATATCCAGGAAATTTCAGCTGCTAGTCAGATGGTTCAGTGTCAGGACAAGGTAATGTTCTTTAGTAATGTCATTTCCTTAAGTGAACCCAAAGTAATTTTTGAGATTTATGATAGCAACAATTATGAATGAATGAAAGGAAATGAAAAAAGCATTCATTGAGCTTTTACTATGTGTGCCAAGGAGTGTGCTAAGTATGTTCTGAGGATACAAAAGCTAAGTATGTTCTGAGGCTACAAAAGCAAGACAGTCAAGGGGTGGTGGCTAGGGAGGGGATCTTGGCTGCAGAGATGATAAGTGAATTCATGGTAGAAAGTAGATAGACTCCCCTATCCAGGAACTAAGGTAGATTAGGTAAGAGGAATGAATGAAGTGGAACATTTCTGGGCTTTCCTACAATATTTTTTGGTAAAAAGTGATTATTAATTGGAAGAACAGATCACCAAGGCAGATGTTTCTTTAGGGCTTTATCTAGGTTGAAAATAGCTAAGTGAGAGTCTAGAGGTTGTTAAGAAGGTAACCAAAGAGAAAGGAGTGAGTGCATTTTGTACACACCCCCCCCCCCCCCCCCCGCGGTCTTTAGCAGCTGAAAGAGTCTAGGACAGCAACATCTGCAGAGGAAGTTTCTGAATTGTATCTGCATAAGAGTTTTGTCCTTGGATGGTGGTTACATGGGTCAAGAAGCTGACCTGGTGATCTGAGAACTTCTCTTCCTAGGACTCTTAGGCTTATCTGCCCTGTAAATGGTAGTTAAGTCTGCAGTTGGTGGTTGATATTCAGGGTAGTAGAGATCTCAAACTCATTCTCCTTAAAAGTTACTCCAACCTTAATGGTGGCTACAAGGGTCAGCCTGGAAGCAAGGTCTAAAGCATAGGGGATGCTGCTTTTCCTAGAATTCTCATGCTCAAGGACCAGGGTCTCTCTACTAGCATCATTGGAAGTAGTTTGACCCACTTGACAGATGCTACCTCATTTTTCACCTTCAGGGTAACTTGCTCCTTTAACTAGATGACTAGATAACTTGCCTGACTCATCAGTGACAGTGGAGGTTGGGGTTGGAGATAGATGTTGATGGATTCCTGCAATTGCTACTTAATCCTCTGGATAATGGCTGGCAGGGGCCAGGCTCAAAGCAGGACTAGTGATCTAGGGCCCACTGCCATTCCTGAGGCTCTTGGGCTTCAAGAGAATTCAAAACTAAACTAGTCACTTTTCTTTTCAATGAGTTTATTTATTTATTTTCCCAGATACATATAAAGATTGTTTTCAACAATCAGGTTTTTTAAGGTTTTGAATTCCTCATTCTTCTCCTTCCTTCCTTTCCCCTCCCCCTTGACAGAGAACAATCTAATATAAATCACATATGTATAACTATCAAACCAGTCAAACTTTAATGTTTTCCATTGGTGCTTTTTCCTACTGTATTTTACAAAATTCCTCATTCTGCTCCTTCCTTCCTTCCTCTCCTCCCTTGACAAAGGGTAATCTAATATGGATTATATATGTATAACTATCAAACCAGTCACTCTAAATGTTTTACATTGGAGGGTTTTCCTACTGTTCATGCTATGACAGAATATTGTTCTTATGCATCCATTTGTTGATGCATATAGGGAGTCTGAGGATGGCTTGATAACCCTAATACTTTTAGATAATTCTTAAATCCATTTAACTTCTGACTCATTCATTCATTTACATCTTATCTTGAGGGGTATATTTCCTTCTCAAATTGAGTCTTTTAAGTTTGTTTTCTAGTTTAGTTGTGGGTTTAAGAATAAAAGTTTGAATTGAATTTTAAAAATTAGTTTGAATCTTTTAACCTGGGTTAGGTTCTGACTTGAATGCACAAATTCTATACCTAAACAACATGTTTTTCTCTTTATCACCAATTTACAAAATATTCTGAGATTTTTTTTATATAGTAAAAAATGATCCTACGTACTGTTCAGTTGGTATAATGATAATGAAACTTCCAAGAAATGAATTTCATTGCCAGATGTGCAAGTTATCAGCTTTGTTTCATGGTCTTAAATCCTATTTCTAATTCCAGTCATTTGAATTTTGTTGAGTTATAAGGTAAAGTTAAAAAATGGTGTTGGTAGGTTTTGAAAATTAGTTGGAAAACTATTCAAAGTTACTACTTACTTGAATTAATTTCAAATGTGTTCATTTATATTGTGGGAAAATCCAGAAATTACAACATAACTAGATGAAATCATTCACTTGCTTTGGAAGATCTCAAGATTATATGAACAAAATTATAGAATATTAAAGCTTGAGACCCTAGAGATCAAGCCAAGTCTTTCATTTTAATCAGGGGTGAAATAAGGATGTCCATTATCACCACTACTATTCAATATTGTACTAGAAATGTTAACTGCAACAATAAGAGAAGAAAAAGAAATTGAAGGAATTAGAATTGGGAAGGAAGAGACAAAACTCTCACTCTTTGCAGATGACATGATAGTTTACCTAGAGAATCCCAAAAAAAATCATCTAAAAAAACTACTAATAATAATTAGCAACTTTAGCAAAGTCACAGAATATAAAATAAACCTTCAACATTTCTATATATGACTAGCAAGGTGCAGCAGAAAGAGATAGAAAGAGATCCCAAAG
Organism: Macrotis lagotis; assembly: GCF_037893015.1. Classification (NCBI taxonomy): domain Eukaryota; kingdom Metazoa; phylum Chordata; class Mammalia; order Peramelemorphia; family Peramelidae; genus Macrotis; species Macrotis lagotis. The sequence continues at coordinate 68,697,199 of NC_133665.1, forward strand.
TAACTTTAGACAGTATAAAATTCTTGGGAGTCTACCTGCCAAGACAGACTCAGTAACTTTTTGATAACAATTACAAAACACTTCTCACACAAATAAAATCAGATTTAAATAACTGGGCAAATATCAACTGTTCATGGATAGGCCGAACTAATATAATAAAAATGACAATTCTGCCTAAATTAAGCTACTTATTTAGTGCCCTACCAATCAAAATTCAAAAAATCTCTTTAGAAAAAATTGTAAGTAAATTCATATGGAGAAATAAAGTCAAGAATTTACAGGGATTTAATGAAAAAAAGTGCAAAAGAAGGAGGCCTAACTACCAGATCTAAAATTACATTATACATCATCAGTCATCAAAACTATCTGGTATTGGCTAAGAAATAGAGTGGTAGATAGTGGAATAGACTAGGTGCAATAGCAGGAAATTATTATAGTGATCTTCTGTTTGATAAACCCAAAGAGTCCAGCTATTGGGATAAAAACTTCTTCGATAAAAACTGTTGGAAAATTGGAAGTTAGTGTGGCAGAAACTTGAATTAGACCAATACCTCACACCCTATACCAAGATAAAATTAAAATGGATACAGGATTTAGACATAATAAACAGTATTATAAGCAAACTAGGAGATCAAGGAAGTTTACCTATCAGATCTATGGAAAGGGAAGCAGTTTATGACCAAGGAAGAGATGGAGAACATCATTAAAAACAAACTAGATGATTTCAATTACATTAAATTAAAAAACTTTTGCACAGACAAAACCACTGTAACCAAGATCAAAAGAAATGTAATAAATTGGGAAACAATTTTTACAGCTAGTATTTCTGACAAAGGACTCATTTCTAAAATATACAAAGAACTGAGTCAGTTTTTTTTTTTTAAACAAGTCTTGGGGCAGCTAGGTGGCGCAGTGGATAAAGCACCGGCCCTGGAGTCAGGAGTACCTGGGTTCAAATCCGGTCTCAGACACTTAATAATTACCTAGCTGTGTGGCCTTGGGCAAGCCACTTAACCCCATCTGCCTTGCAAAAACCTTAAAAAAAAAGTCTTTCATTTTATAGCTGAAGAAACATGCAAAGAGAGTAGTATCCAAAGTCACACAGCTAATGAGGAACAGAGAAAATTCAAGACCATTATTTCTTTTCTTTTATTTATTTAAGGCAGTGGGGTTAAGTGACTTGCCTACAGTCACACAGCTAGGCAGTTATTAAGTGTCTGAGTTCTGATTTGAACTCAAGTCCTCTTGATGCCAGGGCCAGTGCTGTATCCACTGCGTCACCTAACTGCCCCAAGACCATTATTTAAAATAATTCCAAAGGACAATTAAATAATTAGAAGTCTGAGAAACAGTGTGGCATAGTAGGAAAAAAAGCAGGTCTCAAAGTAAAGAAGCTCAAGTCCTTTTTCTAACACCCACATCCTGGTCTTACAACTATGGCAAAATGCCCCTAGAAGCTCTCTAAGCCTCTCCAAAAGGAACTGCTGATCTATAGAGGTGAAGGGGTGGTATTACTGGGAGACCCCTGCAGTCACAAATTTGGGCTCCTGTTACTTCTCTCCAAGGACTTTCTCTAACAATTCTCAAAGTTTTCTTTTCTTTTTTTTTTTTAATTTATTTATTTATTTTGAATTTTACAAATTTTTCCCCTAATCTCGCTTCCCTCCTCCCCACCCCCCACAGAAGGTAGTCTCTTAGTCTTTACATTGTTTCCATGGTATACATTAATCTAAGTTATGAATGTGATGAGAGAGAAATCATATCCTTAAGGAAAAAAATAACGTATAAGAGATAGTAAAATTATATAATAAGATAATAGTTTTTTTTTTAAATTAAAGGTAATAGTCTTTGGTCTTCGTATACAGATAGTATTCTCCATCACAGATATTCCAAAATTGTGCCTGATAGTTGCACTGATGGAATGAGCAAATCTATTAAAGTGGATCATCACCCCTATGTTGCTCTAAGGGTATACAATGTTTTTCTGGTTCTGCTCATCTTGCTCAGCATCAAATTGTGTGAATCCTTCCAGGCTTCCTTGAATTCCCATCCTTCCTGGTTTCTAACAGAACAGTAGTGTTCCATCACATACATAAACCACAGTTTTTTAAGCCATTCCCCAATTGATGGACATTCACTCAATTTCCAATTTTTTGCCATCACAAACAGGGCTGCTATGAATAGTTTTGTACAAGTGATGTTTTTACCTTTTTTTCATAATCTCTTAAGGGTATAGAACTAGTAGTAGTATTGCTGGATCAAAGGGTATGCACATTTTTGTTGCCCTTTGGGTCTAATTCCAAATTACTCTCCAGAAAGGTTACATGAGTTCACAGCTTTACCAGCAATTCACCAACAATATTTTAGTGTTCCAGATTTTCCACCTCCCTTCCAACACTGATCATCATCCTTTCTGGTTATTTTGGTCAGTCAAAGGTGTGAGGTGGTACTTCAGAGATGCTTTAATTTGCATTTCTCTAATAATTAGTGATTTAGAGCAATTTTTCATAGGACTATGGATTGCTTGATTTCCTCATCTGTAAATTGCCTCTGCATATCCTTTGACCCTTTATCAACTGGGGAATGTCTTGTCTTTTAAAAATTTTGACTCCATTCTCTATGTATTTTAGAAATGAGACCTTTGTCAAAAATTCTAGTTGTAAAAATTGTTTCCCAAGTTACTGCATATCTTTTGATCTTGGTTATAGTTGTTTTGTCTGTGCAAAAACTTTTTAATTTAATGTAATGAAAATTATCTAGTTTGTTTTAATGATGTTCTCCATCTCTTCCTTGATCATGAACTGCTTCCCTTTCCACAGATTCTCAAAGTTTTCTTGCCTTGAAGGGTAATAATACCCTTATAAAGATAGTTTTAGTAAACCATTTCTTCCTATTTCATAATAAAACATCCCAGCAATTAAATTATTCTATCTTGAACTGTTTTTGTTTTGATTTTTAACCTGTATAAAGGTGCTGTGATTTTGGAAAATACCCTTATTTTCTATTACAAAGAACATACATGTTCTCAATTCTTTTTTCCTGAACATTCCTTGCTTGTTCTGTAAAGTATCATGAAATTCATATTCCTTTTTACATATTTCCTGTTAGGCATTATCCAAACTATTCACCATTGTAAAAGGTATTCTTTGGTTAAAATGAGTATTAATGCATTGGATTCTTGAAGGATATGTATGTCATTTATACGTGCATATTTTAGACCCTCACCAATAAGCCTGCCTTATAACAGATTATTACTCATGATAGGGAGGGAGGGTAGGACTGGAATTTTAAGAATATAGTTTTGCCAACTAGTTTTACATGTGATAATAACCATGTGAAGAAGGAAGTTAGGCACACACTAACACAAGTTTTCATTGAATTATATGCTGTATTGAGATTATTTTATATTATATTTAGTCAGTCATTAGCATAGATGATCAAGAGGTAACATATAAATTAATTTATAAGCTCTGATCTTAACTCATTTTTTTATGTGATATAGGTATGCTCCAGAATCACTCACGGAGAGCAAGTTTTCTGTAGCCTCAGATGTGTGGAGTTTTGGAGTAGTCCTGTATGAACTTTTCACATATATTGAGAAAAGCAAAAGCCCCCCAGCGGTTAGTATGGTATTCATTTTACATTTATTTATTTATTTATTTATTTATTTATTTATTTATTTATTTATTTATTTATTTATTTATTCGTTTGTTTGTTTGTTTTTGCCTGATGAGACATCCAGAAAGTTATAATGAAAATAATTATGGATTCCTTTTGGAAAAAGTTCTCAAAATGGGTCTTAAAATCTTTAGTCCCATTATACCTTTTTAAAAATTGCTGAAAAAGTAGTTCATAATTGGCTTAATTCTTTTTGAGTATCACAATTTGGAAAGCTTATTTAGTATAAGGAATGTTGCATAAACAAAACTTTTTGATGTTAGATGATTTGGAAGTTTTTTGTTATTATTCCAGGCAATTTTCATGGGCTGTGATTATAAACTATAGAAATAATATTGTAGAGATTTAGTACTTCTATCTGAAGCATTCATTTTTTCAATATATAATTTTAGTCTTTAACAAAAATGAATTATGGAATACTCATGATAGGTATTTTAGATATGCTTGTTCATTGCTTGTTCTCTAATATGTCATAAAATTACAGGGAATTGCATATAAGACAAACTGGTAATTTTCCACAAAATTAGCTCTGGGAAGCAATATCATATCATTGAAATAAGTATTTCATTTCAGGAATTTATGCGTATGATTGGTAATGACAAACAAGGGCAGATGATTGTATTCCATCTAATAGAACTTTTGAAAAATAATGGAAGGTTGCCAAGACCAGATGGCTGTCCTGATGAGGTAATAAAATTATTAGTATTTTATCTGTTAACATTAGTTTACAATAAAAATCCTCATTTCCTTATCTCCTTTTGCCCAAAGATTTCAGATCTATAAAATTTGGCATAATTAATTAAATGACCATGAAGCCAAGAAAAAAACAAATAATGCATATCTTCATTGTGTGTATTTATATGTCTGGTTTCTCCTCTCTTCTCCAGATTTATTCTATCATGACAGAGTGTTGGAACAATAATGTGAGCTTACGTCCCGCCTTTAGGGACCTTGCTCTTCGAGTTGATCAGATAAGAGATGACATGGGTGGATGACATTTTAATACTACAGAATTAAATTTTGTACTTCAAAATTATTCTCACACTCATCCTGGTGGTGAACTGAAGAGAAATGCAAATATCTCTTCAGGACTTGCAGATGCAAATCTCTCATCAAAACTTGCAGATTCCATCACATAATTTGTTTTCTCCACAAGGATGTATTTGTTCCTTTGAGACCACACCAATGAAACTCATTAATAATTTTTGGTATCAAGATGATGAAAGTATTCCTGTTTATGGTCAGTTGGTATCAACATTGTTTGCAAGGCAAAAAAAGAAGAAGAAACAAAGAATGAAATGAAAAGAAAAAGACTTCTTTATTGACTCAGTTAAATTTTTGAAAGGTGAAAACATTTAATGTTGTGTTGCAGAGAATATATTTGTACAGTCTTTTCCACAGTGAATGTATAAAGAATTTGGCCTCTTGTGTAGTGTTTTGCACAAAGGTTTACACTCATTGGTATTGTTTTCTAATTTTTCCAGTGTTGATCCACACATATTAGCTTCATGAATATTAGAAACAAGATAAAATATTTAGATTTCTTAATAAGTGACTTTCTGTGTGCCTGTTCAGTTCTGGCATTGGTCAGCATTATATACAGGTGTACACTTTTAGCATGTTGTTTCATGTACTGTAAATATTTTTCAAGACAAAGGGAACAAGCATAAAGTTTTATTGTACAGGATAACCCGTCCCCTGCCCCCCCCCCCAAGAATACATTTTGAAATGGAACAAGCATACAAAAATACAGCACAATATATTTTCCTACTTGGTTTTCTTGTAGCACTTGTGGTAGAAGCATTTATTAAGTAGAATTCCCTTTACGTGTATTTTTTTTTGGTAAGATATGAACAAACAAGATGTACTTGAACCTTCTTCACACTGAATATTATCTTATTTTAAGACTTTTGAGAACAAGAATATTAACAATATTTTTAACTCCTGAATTATTGTGGTCCTTCAATAATTGAATCCATGACACTCTTAAATTGAATGAGTGAGGAAGTGAGTTAATCCATGGCACTCTTAAATTAAACGAGTGAAGGAAGCAAAACCATAAAAATTTCTGTCCTGAAATTGTATAAACCTAGTTATAGGTAGTGAGATGGATTAGGAAGATGACTAAGAAAAGTTCGATTCTTGGTCACCTTTTTATTTCCTAAATATATTTGTATTTCTTAAAGAATATATTTTTAAAAGGTAGCAAAATTTCTTTTCTAGAATCTAAGGTGATTTCCTATTTGTTAGAGATTTCATCCTACACAACTTAAGAGCAAATTGAAAATAGTAAAAGCAGGCAATTTCAATTCCTAATTTTTAAAGTAACAATACAAAGTTGAAGAAAAGTTAAATATATACACTTTCAAAGTGATTCATTGAATAAGAAGCATCCCAAAATATGATTCATATATCTTGCTCTATTTAGAGTATTGTGACTTAAAATGACATTTTTATGTTTCACTGTATCCTAGATATTGCATTTTAAGAATATTTTGGGCTCATTTGCACAAAGTTTAAAGCACGTATCTTGCTCTCAAAATAATGGCACGTTCTTAGTAGAACAAGTTTTCTTTTTTTTTTTTTTAATTATGCGCCTTTCTTCAGATCAAGTTCTGTTGTCAGTTTCTAAATAGTGCTTTGGAACTGACTTAAATCAGAAATTTAAAAGTTTTTTTTAATGTATTTATAGAAGAATTAGCCTATGTTAGCTTTACCCTATTTGTTGGATTTTATTTTGTTAATTACACAGTGCCATCATACCTTCAAAAAATGTTTTAGAAAGACTTATTGAATGCAGAAGTAATATAAAAGGACAGAATATTACATTTGTAATAAGATTTATAATGTATATTTTAGAGAAAGCTGAAAATAACTTCTGTTTATTTTATTAAAAAAACCCAAAAACTCAGGGATGTCTGTTATCATAATGCAATTATGAGATCTTCCATGCTGCTAGGTTTCAAGTGAAAGGTAAGCCCTTATTTGTTTTAATATAGTATGCTTGTTTTTGTATGTGGTACTAAAACTCAAGTACTAAAAGAGATGATGATTCTTAAGTGCTATAACATTTCATTTTATGCTTTTTTTAAAAGGGGGGATTATCTAGGTTTTTTTTTGACTTTTATAATGTTTAAATTTTAAGTGTTAGACAAAGAAGTGCAATGCAAGCAAACATCCTTCATTGTATTAACCAATCTACTGAAAAAAATCCAAGTTGTTTTTTTATTGAGGATTTGTATTATGGTGATTTTTTTTTTTTTATTCTGACCATGCATAGAAATTGCAATTTTGCAATTCAAACATTGTAACTATTCAGTGGTTGTACAAAAGAAACAGGTAAGTGACTGCTGCTCTAGTTCATGCCAAACATAATCCCCTCAAATGAAGGCGCTTCAGAAGGATAGATTAGATGTCTTAAGATTTTTGCAATTTTGTAAATAGTCCAGTTTGCATCTTTACTTTTTACAGTCTTTGCATCAATTGAGAAACAAATTTCTTTCCTCAGTTGCCATTTTCCTTGGGAAAGTCACTTTTTCCATATTATTTATGTTACCAAAAATGCTATTATTTGCTATGGGGAAAAAAATGTACTTCCCCTCTAATGAAATTTTGATCACAGCCACAGATTTTCTAATGCTCCCAAATTATTTATTCATTCTCATAATACATTGTTCATTATAAAATCCTGTAATTCCATATTTGTATTTTTCCCCCATAAAGTACTATTTTGAAGTTTGGTTAATTAATTGGTGTAATTTGTTTTCTCAAAAATTAATCTTCCACACATTACCCTAAGTTGTTAACCATCATTCATGTAGTAAGTAATGTAAATGTAAGTTTCCACTGCACAGAAATGTGGAAACTCATTCATTGATTTAGGTATGTGCAAATCATAGTCATTTGATAAAGGAAATGCACTTGCTGGTTTAGGTATAGATAGTTAACAATATCTATCTATCAAATGCTTCCGTAGCTCTCTGATGCCAAGCACTGTACTATCCTTCTGAGCATTGCTGTACCTAACCTAGTCCAAACTATTAAAATAATTTTCTTAAAATGGAGGCTTCTTCTAGTTTTTTAGGGTAGGTTTATAAATCTCTCATCCAATTTAATTTATTGTGTTGTAGAATATCCTTTGCCAAATAAATACGTTTAAGTATATATGATGAATGTGAAAAATCAGGTGTTAAGTTTTAAAATGTGTGTCTTCATTTTACACCCATGTTTTAATTTCACAAAGTTCTGTGGATCTGGTATCCAAAAACTGCATTCGAATCTGAACTCTGCCACTTGGCACTTGAGCCATCTTCAGCAATTCATTTTAACTCCTCAAGAACTTCTTTCTAACTCTTAGAAAAGGAGAGGGTTGAATTATATAATCTCTGAGGTCTCCTTCAATTCTGAATCAGTGGTCTTTTCATCCATTCTTGCCCTTATCCTTTTTAGCAAGGGTGGGGAGCTTCAAATCTGGACCGTTTTTGTCTGACATTGCAAGGCAACCACAATCAGAACTCAATTTTCAATAAATATACAAGCTTTTTAGGGATGAATTAATTAAACGTTTGATCAAATATAGCCTGAGAATGATACTATAAATACCCAAAGTGGTAGGAAAAAAGGTTTCTCATCCAGCTTTAAAGAATAATTAAGTACATTATTGAATTGACACTAGATGGAATGCTATGTCTTTTTTAGTCACTGAATAACTTGATTAGGATAACAGGTTTAGAATTTAAAGGGACCTTAAAGATCACTTCATCTGAAACTCCCATTTTACAGATGAGAAAACTCAGGACTAGAGAGATTGAATGTCTCATTAGATGTCACCCATTGAGTTAGTAGCAAAGCTGAGATTCCAGTTAAAGTGCTCTAAAAGATTCCAAATCAAGGATTCCTTTTGCCACACTAAAGAGCTTCTGCTCTGTGAGGATTGTTAATAGTGTATTTTTAGATTAAAAGGCCTAATACAACAAAAAGTTAGAAAATTTATTTTGAGCATTACTTTAACAAATCTATTTTTTTAATGAGAGTAATGAATTAGAAACTCTAAATCAGAGTAACTTGACATGACGTCCACAGACTCCACAAAAAGATCTCAGAGGATCTATAACTTAGATGGAAAAAAAAGAATTAAATCTTTATTTTCACTCACCTCTAATTGAAATTTAGCATTGCTTTCAACTGTGACTTTTAAAAAATGTATAAACGTACAAATGTATATTTTATATATGTATGTAAATGTACATACACATTTATGTTCTGACTTTAGACTGCTGAAGGAATCCATGGCATAAAAACAGATGAGGAATTCTTGCTCTGTTTTCCCTTCCAGACTTTAAAATTCCTTAATCCTTTAAATATTGTTTTGCATATTAGAGTATATATAAAAGGAAAAAGAAAAAAGTGAAGTTAACAACTTTGTGCAACTCTTCCTCATTTAAATCTAATTCACTCCTAAGGTAAGGCATCACCCAATGATGCCATTGATCCTCTTTGAGGACAAACAACAATTGTAGAAATACAACCTATTTTCGTGGGTAGCCTATTTTTGTGATCCTTCAACCTGGTAAAAATCCATGCAATTATAGATAGAAGGAAAAGGTGAATAAACATATCTCCTGAATTGGGTAAGAGGAAGTTCTCAGTTTTATAGGAAAATAAATTAATGCAAATATATTTTATCCATATATAGTTCCTTCAAACTACATCTGCAATTATCTTAATACTTAAATGGAAGCCAGAGACCCATTTGCTTTCTAATGTTTTGAGGAATCGATTGGAAATAGGATCAAAGCACTACTACTACTATACCTTGACAAGGATTGACATGCTATTCTCAAGTCTGAGGATATAAGGCATAAGCCAGCAACTTGGAAATAAAAATATCCTAGTCTTTATAAGACCTGAGGGAGCAGATGCTAATGGTTTGATAACTTAAAATTTCTGATGAAGAAATCAAAACAATTTATACTTACATGAAAAAAATGCTCCAAATCATCATTGTTCAGAGAAATACAAATCAAATATCCTTTTGAGGTATCATTTAGCACCTATCAGATTGGCTAAAACAATTGAAAGAGAAAATGACAAATGTTGGAGGGGATATAGAAAATTAGTTCACTGTTGGTGGAACTGTGAACCACTCCAACAATCTTGGAGAACACTGTATGTGTGTATTTAAGAGCTTGCCAAATCATTTTCGGGGATGCTCATCTACCTTTGGTGTCCTAGTCACCCACCTCTCAACCATGGCTCCAAGAAATTTTTAACAGCAGCCATAAATGTGCTAAACCAGGTTCAGGGTAACTAATAGACCTCAAACCTGTTGGTAAATTAAGAGAATGTTTACTCCAAGCATGAGAAGTTCCTCCAATTGAATGGAAGAATGAGAAGTATGTTTCAATGGCCAAGAAGGCTGCAACAGCAGGTCAGTTTGGTCAGATATTAAGGATGCTAAGAGAGTGAGACTGATGACTTTGCAACTCTGCCTCCAATTTACTCACAAGACAAGACATCACCCAATGATGTCATTGGTCCTATTTGAAAATGAAGGCCAAACAACTTTGGGACTACAACCCATTTTTATGAGTAACCCATATTTGTGACTTTTCTGTGTGGCAAAAACCCATGCCATTATGACTTTAAGGAAAAGCTGACTGAACATATACCCTAATTTAGGTAAAAGGAGTTCTTAGTTTTCCAAACATCCTTGAGATATCATTTTATGCCTACAAGATTGGCCAAAATGATTGAAGGGGAAAGTGATAAATGTTGGATGGGTTGTGAAAAAGTTAGGACACTAATTCACTGTTGGTGGAACTATGAACTGATCTATTTTAAAGAGGAATCTGGAATTATGCCCAAAGAGTTATTAATCTGCTTTTATTCTTTGACCTAATGATACCACTACTAGGTCCAGTTCCAAAAATGTTTAGGGAAAAAGGAAAGGAACCTAGATATTCTGAAGTATTTATAGAAGCCTTTCTTTGTGGTGACAAAGAACTGGCAATTTCAGGAATGTCCATTAACTGGGGAATGACTGAACAAGTGGTGTATGTGATGGAATACTATTGTGCCATAGGAAATGATGAACTCTTTGATCTTAAAAAAATATGGATGAAATAAAGACTTGCATGAAATAGTGAAAGTTAAAATGAGTAGAATCAAGAGAACATAGTATATACTATCAGTAATGTTGGGGGGGGGTTTCTTTATTTTTAATTTAGTATTTTGTTTTACCCTGGTTACATGTATAAACCATTTTTAACATTTGTTTTTAAAACTTTGAGTTCCAAATTCTCTCCCTTCCTCTTACCCTTGCCCCTTCATTGAGAAAGCAATCAATTTGATATAAGTTATATGTGTGTTGTCATGGCAAAACATTTCCAAAATAGTCATGTTATTTAAGAAAACAAACCCCACCCCCACCCCAGATAAAAGAAACCTCAAGAAAAAAGTTAAAAAAAAATTTGCTTCAATCTGTATTCAGACATCATCAGTTCTTTCTCTGGGGATGGAAAGCAGCCTTTATCATAAGTATTTCAGAGTTGTCTTGAGTCACAGTATTGCTGAGGGAAAGCTAATACATTCTCAGTTGATCATCCTACAATATTGCTGTTACGTTGTACACAGTACATTTCATTTTGCATCTGCTCATGTAAGTCTTTACAGGTTTTTTCTGAGAGCAGCTTGCTCATCATTTCTTACAATAGCATTTCATCAATCAAAAACTACAGCGGTCTTGCCCCTGAGGCCTGTCCGCATGCTGCGCTCTGGGGACTGAGGTGCTCCAGGCCTGTGCTCAGACGGACGGCAACCCGGCTGCCCCAGTGGAGCCACCACTTGACCCCCGCGGATGATGAGCAGTTCCAGAGGACCACCATCACCTTGCTGGAGAAGGATTCTCCCCATGTCATGTATGTACATGTACATGTACATGTATGTACATCTAGATACCTAGAGCCCCTGGGGCTTTACTGTCGATGGCAACCTGGTCGTGGGGTCCTGCGCCTTAGTCCCTCACTCGGTCATGCAGTGCAATGTCAGGTACCATCAGAATATCACAGAAGAGAGCTTCTCCCTTTTCTGGATGTTAGAGCTTCGATTTGAAATTGTAGTAGTGGATACTGGAGACCACATGGAAAAGTTACAGCCAGAGATTTTGAAGGCCATGAGAAAACGAGGAATTGCTGTTGAGGTCCAGGACGCCCAATGCCTGTGCTACCTTCAACTTCTTGTGCAGCGAGGGGCGAATGGCTGGTGTTGCCCTTATTCCCCCACCAGGGTGTTCACCTTCAGCTCTAGTTTCCTCCTCACATGTAGAATAAATTCTCCCTAATCCTAAAAAAAAAAAAATCAAATACTACAATTTGTTCAGCCGTTTTCCAACTGGTGAGTATCCCCTCAATTTTCAGTTCCCTATCACCAGGAAAGAGCTAGAGCAATATTGTTTGAAGAAAAACTTGGGGAAAAACCAACTTTGAGTAACCAAATCATTTTGACTATTACAAATTCCCAAATTAATTCCAAAGGATATATAAAGACATTTATCTAAATACATGTTCTTTTCCATATAACAGAAAAAGGAAAAAGAAAAGGTCAGTTTTGAACACACCCTACCTCCCCCTCCACATTCTCACCTGAAAAACAGCCACTACTTTACAAGTTCTTATTCGCAGAGGACTTCCAGACTGTGACACAGCTGTACTGGGGAGGTGGAAGAGTGCTTGAGTCCAGACTGGGTCAAATGGATAAAGCACTTTCCAATGTCTTTCCTCAAAAGACATCTCAAGTAGAAATGGAGCCATGACTCTACCAGACTTGGTATACTACATAGCAACACAGTTGAAGGCTGTGCTGATAAACCTTAGACCTTGAACCATCAGGCCTACTCATTTACCATGGCTATCACATACTTATTTTTGTCACACTCTCCCAGCTGCCAAATAGCTCCCATCCCCAACCTCAGAACACTGTTCAGTCTCCTTTGCTGATTCTTCATTCATATAATGACCACTTACTATGCGTGTCCTCTAAAGATCTGTCCTAGACCCTCTTCTATATAGCCTCATTTTGTGAACTTATCAACTTCAATGAGCTTGATTATCAGCTCTCTTTGTTTTGCAGATGTATCTCAGATTATATATATATACATATATATATATATATATATACACACACACTTGTTGGGCATTTCTAACTGGATGCCCCACAGGTATCTACAATTCCACATGTCCAAAACAGAACTCACCATTTTTTTCTCAAATCTTTCAAATTTCCCTATTATTATCAAGGGTATCACCAACTTCCCAGTCCTCCAGGTTCAAAATCTCAGTACTATCCTCAAATCTTCACTCATACATCCCACACATCCAATCTATTGCCTATTTTTATAATTCCTATATTTGCAACATGTATATTCTGTTTCCTTTTTTCTTCTGAAATTGTCCTAATTTAATTTCTCATCATATTTCAGTACCAAGACTACTGTGATAGCCTTCTAATTGATCTTGCCTCCAGGCCATCCCAATCCAACCTTATTCCCATTTAATCTGCCAACCAGAAGTGTAGTTCCGTGTCATTCTCCTACCCAATAAAGTCCAGTGGCCTTATATTACCTGTGGGATCAATATAAGCTCGTAGTAGAAAGGAGTTTATCAACAAATATAATCTGGCCTCTACCTAAATTTACAATTTTTTTTATATCCTAATCCCCTTGATCACTCTGATCAAGCTGCTTAGTCCTACTTGCTGTTCTTTATAAAATTCACTCCTCCATTATCCATGCTTTTGCACCTGGTTACTGGCCATGGTTGGGATGCACCCTCTTTTCTTTCTCTCTGTTTCTGTTTCTGTTTCTGTGTGTGTGTGTGTGTGTTGCTCTTTGTTTCTGCTTCTCTCTATCTCTCTGTCCCTCAGTACTGACTTGAAATCCCTTACTTCCATGAAGCCTTCCTCTGCCTCGGGTACTAGTGCCATCTCTTCTAAAGTTGTCTTGCCTCTGTTCTGTATATATTTCATATGTCCTAATTTATAGATATTTGTCAAGGAGAGGTTCTTTTTTTAATTGTTTTTATTTTTATAGAAATTTCCTAATTACATGTTAAAAAATTAACAGTCATCTGAAAAAAGTTCTAATTTCTCTCTCCCTTGTAACATCATGTATATTTTTGTCCTTGGTCATCATAAAAAGATATAATAGGAAAATTCTTTTCAGAATTCAGTATTCAAATCCTTTTAAAAAGGCAAATCAATTAAAAGATGAATATAATTATTTAAAAATCATCTCAAACTGAATAAAAAAATGAAATTAATGAGTAATGCCAAATAAAGACTGTATTTGTTATAATACTTGAAAAAAAGATTCCAGAATATCCAAACAACTCTCCAATGTTTTCAGCTATCTTCAAACTCAACAATTGGAAATTTAATTTACTTCTAGGGAATTCAGTAATGTAGGCCTATAAAAGGTCCATAAAGAGGAATTTTACTGTGGGGGTTTTTCCACCTGCTGCTTATTAGTGTAGGTAATATAGACAAAACAAGTAAGTGCAAAGAACCAACTTTCATATTTCAAGAAAAGAAAGTGATTAAAATATTTCTTTTAGTTTTTCCTTAATGAGAAGAAGCATCATGAATTTTTTCAAAACTAATCACAACCTTGAGAGCTCAACTCTGGTACATACTACTGAATAACAATGAGCTAATAAAACCATTTAATTTTTCAGCACTCCTCTGGTGTACCCAAAGAAAGGTATTTGACTCCCAGTTTATCAATGACTTCTATTTCACTCTGATTCTTCTGATCATCTTATAGTAACCTACATAACACTGCCTTACTAAATGACATCCTATTCCTTATAGTCTTCATAGATACTAAAGAAATCCTTCAATGAAAGAAATAGGTCCCAAACTAGCTATATTTTTATTCTTTATGTATTTGTGTTTTTTGCTTTATTTTTTGTTAATTTTATTTGTTATATTGTTGGTTCTCTGGACTTTGTTGTTATGATTTAGCTGCCTTTTCCCTCTGCCTCTGTGATTCCTTTCCTTACTTTGGTGCATCTCCACCCCAACCTCACAGATTCCTTCCCTAGTCCACAATCTTTCCACACATTTTGTTTTTCTTCTTCCCACACTTTACATTTCTTTTGTATGAATAAAAGCTTCATGAGTAAAGGAACTGTCTATTTCTATTTATATACCCAGTGCTTACCATCTTGCCTAACACAGAAGGATTTTAACAAATACTTACTGATTAACATCGATTGTTGCATAACTAGTAATATTTCCTTTAATCGTGGTTCCAAATTGAAAACCAACTCTGATAGTAATTTTAAATTATCTCCTGGAGATTTGAAATGGATCTATTAAGGGGAGAAAAATACTTTTTATTTTGCAGAAATTTTGGATTGGGATGGTTTTATTTAAGAGTCTTAAAACTATCTTGAGATTAAAAGCAAAATATGACTGAGCTAATTTAGTAATGTAGTTAACAATAACTTCTGAAAGAGAGAAATCCTTTTCTTCAAGGTCCAACTCAACCTCCCTCAGTGACTCCAGTTTAAAGTGACCTGTCCCTGCTCAAGTTTTCCTAGAGCATTTTGGAACTTTGTTTTGTCCCTCTTATATTTTGTCTTGTATCATTCTTCTCTCCAAATTAGAAATTTATTCAAAATTAAGATTGTGCCATTGTTCGTTTTGGGATTCTTAGCACTAAGAGGAACAACTATTACTTAGTAGATATTTGATAAAAGTTTGTTGAAGAACCATATATATGTATTTGTAAAAAAGTATCTTATAGTTAACAGCTTAGAAGATGCTATTTATATTTCTTAATAGAAATTCTTTGCAAGATCCTTTCTAGCTCCTGGTCTTCTTACCCCCAAATATCATTTGTATATAATTACTCTTTAAATATTCAAAGAATTAAATTTGAAAATTAGTCATAAGAAAAATTAAAAATGCAAATGTAGATTCTAAATTTCAGGAAAGAATTGATTGAAAGCAAATTTATTTAAATCAAGCTAAAACATTCATTTCTATAAATACACTATCATTAGAAATGGCATAAGAGATAGAAGATCTTAAAGTCCTATCTTGTCAAATACTCTTGTTTTATAAACAAATGGTGCCTAGAAAATAACATGCCCAAGGGACACCCAGGTAGTGTATTGACAGAGTTGGGATGTGAACCGAAGTTGTCTGAGTCCAAATAACGTTTTCTTTCCTCTTTGGTCCAAGTTCTAGAAAGGAATCCCTGTTAGATAAAGTTGTAATCAGTGGCTCTAAGACCATATGCATCAACCTTTGCCCATTGGTGAAGATTGATTACTCTGCTCCGTGGATGAGATCCTGCTCTTCTGAGAGAGATTATACACCAGTCTAGAGATGGGTTCCCTTCAGATCCCGGAAGTCAGAGACAGAACCTGGGAAGAAATTTCCTTGTACAGGAGCTGGCATTTTCATTAGGTTCCTACCACCGCCTTAAAACATTAGAATCTTTAGGGAATCCCCCTTTAGGTTAGATTTGGGATACTTTTTGTCTTGATTGAGCTGTTATCTCACTCTCAATAAGTGAACTCATTCACTGTGTATCGTTTGACATTTATTTTCCTAAATGTATTTTCTTTGATTTCCATTTGCTATCAGTTTGGATGAATGGATTTATTGGCTATTGGCTGTATGTATTCATTGTGCAATTGTCATTTGGTTGGAAAGGAGTTTTTTTGTCACTTGAACATAAAAATTATTTTTCCTAAACTATTAATATCTAAGAGATCAGAAAGATATCATTTTAGCCTGGTCCCCACTCCCTTTGAAGAGGGCAGAATCACAAATAGCTATCCCCAACCTCTTGCTTCCCCTCCTAGTAGGAATCATTCTTCCTGGGAGAATTCACATAATCTTAGCACAACTCAGAAAATTATTCGAGGACATCATATACTGTAACTTATTTAAAAATTTTGATTTGTTATATGAAAACAAACATTCCTCTTTAATTATTGAAAAGCAATTTAGCAGTGACAAGAGGACATGCTTTGGAGACAGGAAAACCTAGGCTTAAATATTAGCTCTGATACAAGGGATCTCTTCTCAGTGCATCCAAGATTACACATGAATGATCTTTATGGGTGAAAGTAGTCTCTACTAGGTAGGTCTCTACATCAATGAAATCACAGGTCCAAATCCCATTTCATTATTGTATATTTTAACTTTTTTCTTGATATTTCATTTAGATGGGGGATTTCTAAGGAACTTATAGTTAATACTTCTGCAACTTAGAAAGTTTCCATAATTTTAGCATTACTGCATACTTGACCTAATATTATATTTATTTTTTCTTTTTTAAAGATTTTATTTATTTTGAGTTTTACAATTTTCTTCCTACTCTTAATTCCCTTCCCCCCACCCCCTACAGAAGGCAATTTGCCAGTCTTTACATTATTTCCATGGTATACATTGATCCAAATTGAATGTGATGAAAGAGGAATCATATCCTTAAGGAAGAAACATAAAGTATAAGAGATAGCAAGATCAGACAATAAGATATCAGGTTTTTTTTTTCTAAATTAAAGTTAGTAGTCCTTGGTTTTTGTTCAAACTCCATAGTTCTTTCTCTGGGTACAGATGGTATTCTCCAATGCAGACAGCCCCAAATTGTCCCTGATTGTTGCACTGATGGAATGAGCGAGTCCATCAAGGTCGATCATTGCCCCCATGTTGCTGTTAGGGTGTACAGTGTTTTTCTGCTGATATTATATTTCTAGACTTATGTGATCACACAGGTCTTGTTTTTTTATTCTTCCCCCACCCCAAAAGAAGCACTTCTAGCAATGATGTTTATCTAACCTAATCGTCACATAGGGAAAGATTTTTAAAGTGATTAAAGTTAAATTATTTATGGAGCTACAGCAATATGTACATAATTTTATAAATGGTAAAATTAATGTGAACAGCTAATAATTTCCCTGGAAATTTAATTGGCCTATATGTGGAATCATGCAATCTTTCTTTTGGTTTAACCAAAGGTAGCTGACTTAATAATATCCAGAGAAAGTATTGAGACACCTGAGATCAGAGTTGAGACAGTTACTCCTTCCCTCAGTGGAAGGTAAGGCTTTCCCTTCTCTAAGACTCAGTTTCCTTGTCTGTAAAAATGGAAGGCTGAAGGGGAGCTAGTCTCTAAGGGCCCCTCCAGTTATGCCCAAATACTCTGGCATAGGCTGTCGTCTTGACTCCAGATTCCTGTTAACCCACATATGATAGTCAAAGGTTCCAGCTGTCAAAGGACAACATAAAAGGAGCTACTACATTCCCACTGCAAGCATCTCATAGATACTTGCCTGATGACCCTGACCTCCCCAACTGCTTCTGAAGCATTTCAGGGCACAGAGAAACCTTGTAATCTTTTAGTATTAGAAACCGTTCTGAACTGGAATGCGGGGGGATAGTTCTCTATTCAGTGTTGGCTTTTTGAGATCTCCATTTCCTAAGCCACTTTGGACTTTACCAGTAGGGCTGACTTTGGTCAGGACCTTTGGGGCAGGAGCAGGCTTAGTCTGAAAGAAAGCTGCTCTTGATCAGTGAGTGCCATTACATCTAGTTACTCTTTGGGGAGCAGCTCTGTGTCATGCACAATAGAGACTACCTGTAGCCAGGTACTAAGCCACTCCTCAAGCACCACCCTTGTTCCGCCCACCTTGGAAATATATTTGAGCAAGGGCCTGTGCAGGCAGGATCTCTTTCTTCCTGCTATTTCAGCTGTGCTATTGTTGCTCCAGCTTCTTCTCCCTTCTCTTTCTTTCTCTAAGCTGCATCCTTGTGTTCAGGTTCTTGCCACTGGACCAATATGGCCCCAGTTCCATGCAGCTGGATCTGTGTTGAGCTAAACTTCTTTTCTTTTTCCATTTTCCTTTTAAAAAAAACTTTATTACTCACCACCTTTCCCAGCTTGTAATATCTCTATAAAATGACTATCCCCTTTACTAGTCTCTCTCAACCATCTTTTTTTACTTAACTTAATCACTTCTTAGAAACTACTATCTCCTTTGAGAAATTCACTTTCTGGGATGGCTAGGTGGCACAGTGGAGAGAGCATTGGCCCTGGAGTCAGGAGTACCTGAGTTCAAATCTGGCCTCAGACACTTAATAATTACCTAGCTGTGTGACCTTGGAGAAGCCACTTGACCCCATTTGCCTTGCAAAAACCTAAAAATAAAAAATTCACTTTCTAGCTGCTTCTCTAAAAACTTGAACTTTTGTAGTAACTAGCAAACCATTTGTGCAACCTTTGAATTAAAGTCTAAGCCTTTCTTGCCTCCCTGAGTCAGAGTCTGGTAAATTTTTCACAAATCAAACCCCCTTTCCTCTAAACCCAACTTCTCCCTACTTCACTTCCACTAGAGGGAAAATAGGGCAGACTTTTTTCAAAGACCTGTCTTTTTGACTTTTTTCCTTGATTTTTTTTTCTCTTTATTAAAATTATTTGTAACTCTCAATCATCTCCTTATTAGTTGTATATAATGACCTATAATTAAACAAATGTTTAAAATATTCTTTGGGTCTATATTCTAGCTAGTAAAGAGAGAAAAGTCAAGGAAGAGAAAAGAAGGAAATGGAGAGGGAAAGACAATTAACTTTAGAGAATAAAAGAGAATAGAGAATAGAAATAGAGAATTAGAAAGGTAAAGAGGGGCAGAGGTGGGGGAATGTTAGGAAGATTCTAAGGTGTCGGTTATTGAAGTAAAGAAACTACTTTATAAATGACATATAAGAATAGACTAGCCCATTAATGTCTTTAATTCACAGTGTAGCTAAACAGTAGTATTACAGAAAAAAAAATTAATGTAATGCTAAAAATTAAATAAAAGGACAGCTACATGGCATTGTGAATAAAACCCTGGGCCTAGAGTCTTGAAGAACTGAGTTGAAATCCAGTCTCAGACACTAGCTATATGAATGTGGGAAAGTCACTTAACTCTGCTTCAGTTTCTTCATCTGTAAAATGAGCTGGAGAAGGAAATGAAAATCTTCTTCAGTATCACGTCAAGAAAACCCCAAATTGGATAACGAATTAAACTAAACAGCAATAATTAAATAAAACAAAAAGAATCGAATCTTTTTCCTATTTCTTAAACTTGAGATTGAGGGGGAAATAGATTTTATTAGAGATGGATAAGGGAAATAAGTTATTGAAGGGAAGTGTGAAAGGCTTTAAAATTTATAACACATTCATTTGTGAGCTCTGAAAGCAGGGATTGTTTGGTTTTTTGACTTGTTTTTTAACATTCCTTTCCCTGGCTTAGCCCAGGGACTGGTCCTTAATTAAGAGCATTTATATAATGCTTTTAAGGTTTGTGAAGGGTTTACAAATATTTTCTCATTTTAATCCTCACAACAGTCCTGGGAGATAGGCAGTTATCTCACAGTTGATGGAAACTGATATAGAGGTTTGAATTCAGGTCATCATTCTATCCACTGAATCACCTAGATGTCCCTAGAACTGGTATTGATCCTGGATGATGTCATTGTACTTCCTTGGAGTCATGAGGACAAGAGTTCAAATCCATCCTCAGAGGCTCTCCACTTACTGTGTGACCACAGGCAAGTCACTTAACCCTGATTGCCTCATATCCAGGGTCATCTCCAGTCGTTCCGATTCATATCTGAACACTGGACCCAGCTGACTCTGGAAGAGAAAGTGAGGTGACTTAGCACAGCCCCCCCTCACTCCAATCCAATTCATGTGCTTGTCATGATCTTTTTCAAGAATGAAAGACAAGGGGCGGCTATGTAGCGTAGTGGATAAAGCACCGCCCCTGGAGTCAGGAGTACCTGGGTTCAAATCTGGTCTCAGACACTTAATAATTACCTAGCTGTGTGACCTTGGGCAAGCCACTTAACCCCATTTGCCTTGCAAAAAAAAAAGAATGAAAGGCAAACATCGTCATCATATCCTTAACACTATTCTTATACTACTCAGGCATAATTGGAGTCATTTCATGGTTCATAAATGAAAGAGAAGGGGCAAAGAAATAAATTCTTTTCCTTTCCAAAATCAGGTAAGAGTTAAATGATAAAAAAAGAAAAGAAGAATAAGATCAGAGAGGAATTATTTTTTAAGATTTGTAAGAATGAAATCACCTGAGATGAAATGACTGGACTCATAGCTGTGAAAGAGGAAAAGATATGTGTAGGAGGAGAGGGAAGAAGGAATTGTATTTGTACAATACAACATAGCAGGGAAAAAGAATAGGCCTTTGGGAAGAATAATCAAAATGATTGTTTACAAAATATTCATAGCAGTTTTTTTGTGGTGGCAAAGAATTGGAATTGAGGGGATATCCATCAACTGGGGAATGGGTTGAACAAATTGTGGTATATGAATATGATGGAACACTATTGTTCTATAACAAATCATGAGAGACAGAACTTCAGAAAAACCTGTAATGACTTACATGAACTAATGCTGAGTGAAATGAGCAGAATTAGAACATTATACACACTAGCAACAACATTGGATGATGATCAACTGTGATGAACTTGTTCATTTCAGCAGTACAATACTCAAATTCTAAAAAACTTGTGTTGTAAAATATCATCCATATCCAAAAAGGGAACTGTGAAGTTTAAATGCAAACCAAAGTTTACTATCTTCAATTTTTAAAAGCCTTGGTATTAAGTTGCTTTTTTTCTCTCTAATGCTTTTTTCTCTTCCATTTGAATTCTTTAACAACATGATCAATATGAATCTTTATTTGGCATAATTACACATGTAGAACCTATATTAAAATGCTTTCTATCAAGGTGAGGGAAAGAAGGAAAGGAGAAAAATGTAAAACTCAAAATCTTGCAAAAATGATTGATGAAAACTTGTTGCATGTTGTTGGAAAAGCAAATAAGTAAAAATTGTTTCAATAGAAAAAAACCATTTACTTAGTACTTAAAGATCTGCCAGGGTTTTACATCCATTTTTCATTTTGTCTTTCAAATTATATGATGTAGTTGGGAGCAGGGGTCAAGATATTTTTATCCTCATTTTTCAGATAAATTAAAGAAATAAAGAACAAACAAGTTTCAAGGGATGATATTTGACTCCAAATATCTCCTAATTACAAGTCCAATATCTTTCCTCTCTAAATTCACTGCTGTTGTGGGTTACATGATTGTACCCATTTTACCTGGAAAGCCACTGTCCTCAACCCCTCTTGCCTGGACCACTTAGCCTCCTAATTGGTCACCACCACTAATCTATCCTCCACAGAACAACCAAGTTGATTTTTCTAAAGTACAGTTCTAGACATGTCACTCCCTTATTCAGTCAACTCCAGTGCCTCCCTTTTTCTCTATAGGATCAAATATCAATTTCTCTGAGAACCTTTCACACTCTACCCCCAAATTGTCTTTCTAATGAGATGAATGAAAACCCCCCAGGACAATATTTCTGGGTAATAAATAATATAATAAAATGATAATAAATTGGTGTGGTTTCTCTCTGTAACCAATGACAAAATCTTGGAGAACCCAGAAATTTGACTATCTTTTGGAAAAGGAGGTGACCCGACAGGTGAAAGTCAACCCTGACTGGTGAACAATTAGCTCACTGATCCCCTTCACATTCAGTATACATGTCAGGTCAGATTGTTCTTCTGCAGTTGTGTTCTTCTTGTTATTTTTGCTCATTGTGAATTCAAGGAAGACTAGTACCTCTGGTGTGAGGACTGTCAAACCCCTTTTGGGACTGCTTTCTACATATGTTGTCTACATGAGCCATCTACCTCTTACCTGTGGTTCTAAAAAGTTGCAGTATGTACAGTGGGCACACCCCAGTAAACCATTTTGACAAAAGGGCTAAACCCTTTTGAGGGGATCTCAAAACTCATCCATAAGCTGGGGCCAGGGTTGTCTACCCCAAGCATGTGAAGTCTTTCACTGGTAAAACAGCTGGATGAGAATAAGTCATTCCAATGGCCATGAAGGCAGCTGAAGCCAGTGCTATAGAGGGTTCAGAGCTTGGTCTGACATCTAAGACACCAAGGTCATCCATTTGAGACATCACCAGTTGTCTTGACTCTGTCTTCCCACTGGACTGATAACTTTGGAAGAGAGAGTGAGGCTGATGATTTCATGCAACTCTGTTTCGCTTAAGTGCAGTTTTTGCAAGATCAAAATATATCACCCATACCTTTGTACTATTCCTATATCAAAGTCAAGTGACAAAGCAGCAGGTATGTATACTCTGGAAGCTGCAGTTACAACCTGCACACAGGTGGCCAAGGCCATAGGGTGGTCTAGCAGTGGGATTCAGCAGTGCCCTAGGTGTCTGAGCAGCTTTTAAGAGATCACACTGTCACCTCCTGGTGTGTGGAAGGGCTAGAAAAGTGCCCTAAAATTATCTGTTAACCCAATTCTTGACAAGCAGTCTCCAACCTTGCATTTGAAATACAAAAATCTGTACAGAAACTTCTTCAAAGATGATTCCACTTGCCACTGGTATATGGAATGTATGAATGCACATAGACAACACAAGATCCAATAGACCTGAACGGTGAACAGCTCTTGAAACTGAGACAGGTTAAGGGACTTGCCCAAGATCACTCAGCTAATAAGTTTCTGAAGCCAGATTTGAAATCAGGTCTTCTTGCCTCCAGACTGGTTATTCTAGTCACATTCCTCTACTTTGAACTCATGAATCTCCTTCAGAAGATGGGTCAAGATGTATGATCTCTCAAGTGGAGATAATAAAGTAAGCTGAAAACTCAGGATATGAAGATTACAGGCCCTGGATCAGGTTCTCCTTATTACTACCTGTTTGACTTTAAGCCAGTTTTTTATAATATCTCTGAACTCTTAATTCTCCATTTCTTCATCTGTAAAAGAAGGCAAATCACAGGGTGATGTGGCACTCTACAGCATAATTCTAGTAGGCCAGCAACTAAGGATTTCCAATCTTTTCTTGGAGCAGAAACTGAGATAACCCTGATGGGTGCTTATCTCTCTGAAAAGGAAAAAAAACATTTATTGATATTTCTTGAACTTGTGGCATGTGTACTACCTCATATCTATCAGATTAGTTAATATAACAGGGAAGGAAAATGACAAAAGTTGGAGAGGATGTGAATAAACTGGAACAATAAAGCACTATTGGTAGATTTTTGAATTGATCCAACCATTCTGGAGAACAATTTGGAACTAAGCCCAAAGGCTTTAAAGTGAGCACATTCTTTGATCATACCCAAAGAGATCATAAAAAAGGGGGAAGGACCCACAAGTACAAAAATATTCATAGCAGCTCTTTTTGTAGTGGTAAAGAATTGGGAATCAAGGAGATGCCCATCAAGTGGGGAATGGTTAAACAAGTTCTAGTATATGATTGGGCCAGAATACTGTTATATTCTAGGAAATGTCAAACAAGATACTCTCAGGAAAAACCTGGAAGTATTTATGTGATGTAAAGTGAAATGAGAACAACCAGAAGAACATTATTGTACAATGACCAAGTGTAAATGACTTAGCTGTTCTCAGCAAAACAATGATCTAATACATTTCTGAAGGATTTATGATGAAAATTGCTATCCATATCCTAAGAACTGATGGAATCTGAATACAGAGCAAAGCATTTTTTTAAATTTTAGTTTTCTTGGGGTATTTTTGGTCATTGTTTTCTTTCACAACTTGACTTATATAGAAATATATTTTGCATAACTGCACATATATAATCTATATCAGATTGTCTACCTTCTCAATGAGGTGGGTGGGGAAGGAGGGAGAGAATTTGGAACTCAACATTTTTAAAAATATATGTTAAAAATTTTTTTACGGGGTGGACCCAAGATGACGACAGGAGAGGACTCTCTCTTAGTTGCTCTGGAGCAAAATTTATAAACTTCAGGACTCTACATTTTCAAGAGACAGAACCCACAGAGGGTTCCAGTGAGGCAATTCTCCAAACCAAGGTAACCTGGAAAAGAGCGGAAAGGCTCGGCTCCATGGGTCAGAGGAGTGGCCTACCAGAGCAAAGGAACTTCAGCCTCCCGGAGGCAGCCCCAGGGCACTGGGAGCCATGACTCACAGCAGCGGGGGCAGTTTCCTGATCTACACCCTGGGGAGCACCAGGCACAACTTGGGGGAACAGCAGGGGACCTCTGCCAGAACGAGCATGTGAAGCCCAGCCCTCAGGGCATACAGTGAGCAGCCTGGCCAGGGCAGCCCAGATCCAGGAACCAGAAGCAGGAGGAGCCAGTAAACAGGAGCCCCCAGGGCATGAGCTGAGCTGAAGGAAGGGAGTGAAGAGAGATTGCCAAGCTCTGTCCTCTGCCCCTGGAACAGGACTCTGGGGCTATGACCACATTGAGATCCTGATTACAGTCTAGGTCCCCCATAGAGCAGCAGGGTTCCCCCCCACCTCAGCCCCAAGGCAGAAGGGTATGCTCGTGGTCATTCACAGACCAGGGGGGAAGACAGAGCCTCACACAGGGAGATGCTTGTGTGGGGTGTATCCCACTAATACTCAAGAGCTCAGGAAGCACCCCAAAACCAGGGAAATGATTAACCAGAGAAAAAAAGAGGAACACCATTGAGAAATACTTTGCCTGTGTTCCCAAGAAGGATCAAAACACTCAATCTGAAGATGAGGAAGCACAAGCTCCTTCATCTAAAGACTCCAGAAAAAACAGAAATTGGGCTCAGGCCATGACAGAGCTCAAAAAAAGACTTGAAAATCAAGTGAGGGAGATAGAGGAAAAATTGGGAAAAGAAATGAGAGAGGAGCAGGAAAAATATGAAAATGAAGTCAGCAGTTTAGTCAAGGAGATCCAAAAAAATGCTGAAGAAAATAACATGTTAAAAACCAGCTTAGGTCAAATGGATAAAACAGTTCAAAAAGTTATTGAGGAAAAGAATGCTTTAAAAAGCAGAATGGGCCAGATGGAAAAGGAGATGAGAAAGCTCTCTGAGGAAAACAAATCCTCAGACAAGGAATAGAACTCAGGGAGATTGCTGAATTTACAAGAAATCAGGACTCAATACTTCAAAACCAAAAGAATGAAAAATTAGAAGAAAATGTGAAACATCTCATTGAAAAAAGAACTGAGTTGGAAAACAGATTTAGGAAAGATGATTTAAAAATTACTGGAATACCTGAAAATCATGATCAGGAAAAGAGTCTTGACATAATTTTCAAAGAATTATTACAGGAAAATTGCCCTGATATCCTAGAAGCAGAGGGCAAAATAGAAATGGAGAGAATCCACCAATCTCCCCAAGAAAGAGATCCAAAAAAATAACCCCCAGGAATATTATAGCCAAGTTCCAGAGCTCCCAAGTCAAAGAGAAAATATTCCTAGCAGCCAGAAAGACACAATTCAAATATCGTGGAGCTGCAGTCAGGATTGCACAGGACTTAGCAACAAGTACATTAAAAGCTCGTAGGGCTTGGAATATAATATTCCAGAAGGCAAAAGAGCTTAGAATGCAACCAAGAATCAACTACCCAGCAAAACAGAATGTCCTCTTCCAGGGAAAAAGATGGACTTTCAATTAACCAGGGGAATTTCAAATGTTCCTATTGGAATGGCCAGAGCTGAACAGAAGGTTTGATCTTCAAATATAGGACTCAAGTGAAGCATAGAGAGTGGAGGAGAAGAGGAAAATATGAGGGACTTAATGATGATGAACTACATGTATTCCTGTATAGAAAAATGACACTGATAATACACATATGAACCTTCTCATTTAATAGAGCAGGTAGAAGGAGCTTTTATAGATGAAGCACAGGAGAAAGCTGAATTTAAAGATAAAATATGGTGTAAAAATGGAGTCAATAGATAAAAGGGAAATGTAAGGGGAGAAAGAAAAAGGAGAGGAGGAATAGGCTAAGATATTTCATATAATAAGATTTTTTATTACAATGAGCTATTGTAATAATATGGAATGGGGGAAGGCAAGGGGGAATGAGGGAATCTTCACTTTCATCAGAGGTGGCTAGGAGAGGAAACAGCATATATACTCAATGGAGTATAGGCATCTGGAGTAAGAAGGGGGGGCAGGGGGAAGGGGGGGATGTGAGTGATGGAGGAGAGGATGGACCATGGGGGGAGAGTGGTCAGATATAACACATTTTCTTTTTTACTTCTTGCAAGGGGCTGGGATTGGATGGCCTGTCTGGGACCATAGGGCCTGGTGGATGCTGGGTAAGGGGTGGTATGAGGGCTCGGGGCCTCTTGGCCCCAGGGCCAGCGATCTGTCTGCTGTGCCACTCAGCTACCCTACAGCAGTGGCGTAGATCTCAGACACTTAATAATTACCTAGCTGTGTGGCCTTGGGCAAGCCACTTAACCCCATTTGCCTTGCAAAAACCTAAAAAAAAAAAAAGAGTGAAAGGAGAGAGAAAATATAGTTCATGTTAGTAGAGAAGTATGAATGGAGGGAGTTGTGATCAGCAATGGCAATGGTGGAAAAATATGGAAGTCATGTTTGTGATGGACTTATCATAAAGAATGTGATCCACCCACGACAGAGCTGGTGGTGGTGGAACACAGCACATTTATTATTATTATTATTATTATTATTATTATTATTATTATTATTATTATTATTATTATTTTCTAGGGGAGTATTGCAGGGCAAATGGGACTGGATGGCCCGTCTGGGGCCAAACAGCTGGGTGATTGTTGGGTGTCTGGGGCCGAATTTAGGCTCAGGTGCTCCTGGCTCCAGGACCAGTGCTTCATCCACTGCGCCACCTGGCCATACCTACAATTATTATTATTTTTTTAATTTTAATTTTAATTTTTTCTCTCCCCTTTACTTTATCACTTATGTGGGTCTATATTTTCTTGGGGGGAGGTGATATTATGTTTACTCTTAAACAAGAATATTTTAGTAATGTATATAAACATTATTTGTACAAAATACGAATAAATAAATATTTTTAAAAAATGTTTTTACATGTAATTGGAGAAAATATTAAATAATTTTTTTTAAAAGTAGAGTTTCTCAATTTAGAGTGACCTCAAATTCTAGACAGTTGTTTGAGAATCTCTCCGTAACCTTTTATTGCCTCCTAAACCCAGCAGGACATTTGACTTTATAAGACAATGAATGTTTGCTATGGGGAAAACCAAAAGAATTGATTTTCCCATAACTAACTTTCATTGCCTTATAAAACCTAATGCTTTTCAGGGATTAGAAAGCATTTCAATGTTCCCAATGAAAGTCACTCTGTCCTAGGATACTGGTTCCTCTGGGCTTGGATTCTTACACCTACTATTATTAGTTGGTAGGAAGTAAGGCACCCACAACCACTCAGCTGCTGGGGTCATTGAAACCAGAGATAAATTTCAAAACCAAAACTTTTCTGATTTCATTTTTGAAAATTTCTAAAGGCACAATGGAATAAATTGAAATATATTAAAGATCTAATAAAATCTGACTGAAATAGCAATGCTGTTGTTTGGGGACAAATAATTTCATATTTTTATGAAGCAACCTGTCCTGAGAAATTTTATCATAATTTCTCTGTGGTTCAAAGCAGTGGAGGGAGCTCACTGTAGAGAGCCCTGGGTATAAAGTATAGAAAACCTGAGTTCAGATGTGTGTCTGATATGTGTCTGACAGGGTCCAAATCAATTTCTCTGAGTTTCAATTTATTTTCTTATCTGTGAAATGAGGATAATAACACCTCCCTCCCATGTGGTTGTGAAGATTGAATGAGATAATGTGTACCAAGTACTTTGCAAACATTCAAGTGCTGCATGAAGGTGAGAGTTTATTATTACTACTCCTGATCATATCTCTATCAGTCAGTCAATAAGAATTTATTAAATGTACTCAAAACAGGTCCTGTACTAAGGCCTGGGGGATACAAATAATAACAATAGATTGTCCCTGTTCTCCACCAGTTCACAGTCAAAAGAGGAAGATAATATATAAACAATTCTGGATAATAAAAACAATACTGCATAAATTGGAACTGAACAAAAGTCATAAGACACCAGAATGAAGAGGGTTCTCTGGAAAACTGTTAAAGTCTGATGGCAATACAACTTAGCTCCCCATTCTCACTGGGAATAAAATCTTAATCATTCAGATTCATAAAGCTTGGGTTCAAATTTCAGTTTGATTAACACTGATGAAGTTACTTCCCCCTGTCTAAGCATCATTTTCTTCATCTGTCTAGAGATGGGGTTAAAGAGGGGAAAAACTAGGAGATCAAAGCAATCCATAGTCATATGAAAAAATTGCTCTAAATCATTACTTATTAGAGAAATGCAAATTAAAACTTCTCTGAGGTACCACCTCTCAGACTGGCCAATATGACCAGAAAGGATAATGATCATTGTTGGAAGGGATGTGGAAAATCTGAGACACTATTACATTTTTGGTGGAGCTGTGAACTCATCCATCCTTTCTGGAGAGAAATTTGGAGCTACACCCAAAGGGCAACAAAAATGTGCGTACCCTTTGATCTAGCAATACTGCTACTGGGTCTATACCCTGAAGAGATGATGAAAAAGGGTAAAAATATTCACAGCAGCCCTGTTTGTGGTGGTAAAGAATTGGAAATCAAGTAAATGTTCTTCAATTGGGGAATGGCTTAACAAACTGTGGTATATGTCATGGAACACTATTGTTCTATTAGAAACCAGGAGGGATGGGAATTCAGGGAAGCCTGGAGGGATTTGCATGAACTGATGCTGAGTGAGATGAGCAGAACCAGAAAAACACTGTACACCCTAACAGCAACATGGGGGCGATGATCAACCTTGATGGACTCGCTCATTCCATCAGTGCAACAATCAGGGACAATTTTGGACTGTCTGCGATGGAGAATACCACCTGTATCCAGATAAAGAACTGTGGAGTTTGAACAAAGACCAAGGACTATTACCTTTAATTTAGAGGGAAAAAACCTGATATCTTATTGTCTGATCTTGCTGTCTTTTATGAGTTATTTTTTTTCCTTAAGAATATGATTTCTCTCTCATCACATTCAATTTGGATCAATGTATACCATGGAAACAATGTATAGACTGGCAAATTTCCTTCTGTGGGAGGTGGGCGGGGAGGGAAGTAAGATTAGGGGAAAAATTATAAAACTCAAAATAAATAAAATCTTAAAAAGGGGGGGAAACTGATTCCTCCTATAAGGAGTGGGAACACAGAAGGACTAATTATGGTTTTATAGGGAAAAGATTCCTTTCTCCATCAGCATTCCCATTAACCATGGGCTGAGGGGCTATGTTAAGGCAGAGAGGAAAAAAAGTCAACTTTGTAACTTGGTAATATTGTTAGCATGTATCTTTAAAAAATCATTTAATTATTTTTTTGCTTACTAGAGGTAGCATTGTATGGTGACAAAGGCATAGAACTTAGAATATGAGGAGTTGGGTTTTACTTCTAGCTGGGCTATTTCTTACTACAAACTGTGCTATTTCTTACTTCAATTGTGTCTAACTGATCATTTTAGAATTCACAAAGAAAGTCCACAAGCAAAGTCACTCACAACAGAATATGAATACTTGTAGGAGTTTGTAAACATCAAAGAAAATAATTCAAGTCAGTCAAGTCACATGAAATCTTTTGCCTAGGGTCCCATTGAAAGACTGATTCCTTACATTACAATGCTTATGCCTCTCTACATAATAGGCACTTTTAATGTTAATATTCCCATTTCATAATTGAGACAAATCTGAATGATAGATATCAAGAGGGTAAGGGATTCATTTTTGCCAACTTAATAATTATGGTCCAATCACATCATTCTACCTCTAAGGTCTGACAGTTGGTCTTCTTGCATTTCTTGTAGTATCTCTTTTCAGATTGAAAAACAAAAACAATAGACTAATTCAATTTAACATTCAAAAAGAAAAACCATTAAAATTGATCAACTTTCATTCTAGGAATCTTCATGCTATTTGATAATCTTATACATTTATATAGACTTATGGGGCATCTAGATGGTGCATTGGATAGAGTACTGGCCTTGGAATCAGGACAGTAGTTCAAATCCAACCTCAAACACTTGATAATGTCTAATGACCTTGGGCAAGTCACTTAACCCTGATTGCCTCACATCCAGGGTCATCTCCAATTATCCCAATTCATATCTGGCCACAGGACCTAGATGGCTCTGGAAGAGAAAGTAAGGTTGCTGACTTAACACAGAACTCCCCACTCAAATCCAATTCATTTTCTTGTCATGGCATCCCTGTCTGAGATGTTATGATCCTCTTCAAGAATGATGGACAAACATCATGGACTAATATTCTACTTGAGAGGCCCTCCTATTGCCAATGAAGGAAAGCAAGCTCTTACTGTCATTGAATGAAATATTTTTCTACTGTACTCCCATAATGATAAGATTGTACTATAGTCATTTGCTTAGGTGATCAATGAGAAAAAGTGTAAGGGGGTAGCAGAAGTAATCGTTAATGTTGGGAGAGTCATGATTTTTAAATTTTGACCAAAGGGTACAAGTACTTTGTTCTATCACAGTCTTACAAACCTGTAATATTGCACATAGGCCTTTGTTTGGATTTAAAATTTTAATGTGGTATTTAATCATTTAATTCCAATTCAGGCTTATGAATGTTTGTTAAGGACCTACCATATGGAGGCAGCAATTACAGTAGTAGGTAGAGTTGGCCTTATACCGTGATCCCTGGCAAGTATCTTAGCATTCCCAGGTGACTCTCTAAACTATTAATTGCACAATTGCCAATGAAGAATGGAAATATGAATGAAATGATTTGTCTAGACAAAAAAATAATGTGTAATCACTATAGTAGCTCCTAAGGATATAAAAACAAAATGAGGGGCGGCTAGGTGGCGCAGTGCATAGAGCACCGGCCCTGGAGTCAGTTAGTAACTGAGTTCAAATCTGACCTCAGACACTTAATAATTACCTAGCTGTGTGGCCTTGGGCAAGCCACTTAGCCCTATTACCTTGAAAAATCTAAAAAAAAAAAATGAAAACATAATTGCCCTCAAGTAGAGGGATCAGAAAATCATAGACTTAGAGCTGAATGGAACTTTAAAAGATCATCTAGTCCAATGACCTCACTTTATGGGTGAGGAAACTGAGGTCAAAAGACTTAGGAGTTACTTAAGGTCATAAAAGTAGTAGTAGATAACAGTTGAGTGACTCTTCTTCATGACTCCATGGACTAGAGTCCTCCAGATCCTTCTATTCTCCATTATCTCTACAAGTCTATCCAAGTTTATGTTCACTGCTTCCATGACACTATTTCTTCATCTCATCCTCTACCATTTTCCTTTTACCTTAAATCTTTCCCAATATCAAGTTCTTTTTTGGTGAGTCTATTCTTCTCATTATGTGGCCAAAATAGTCAAGATTCAGCTTCAGTATTTGACCTTCATTATAACCTAAATTAATTTCTTTAAGTATGGACCCATTTGATCTCCTTGCTATCAAAAGCAGAGCAAAGATTAAGACTTAATTCCTCTAACATAAAATCTAATAGTTCCCTTCACATATATTATCATGTCTTTTTTTCAACTATTGAATTGACTTATTAAGCCTGGAATATAGTAGGTATTTAATAAATGTTTATTGATTTTTTGGTTATCTGGGAAGAACAGAGATAAATGTGAATGTACCATCAGTGAATTTTTCAGATTTTCAGATTATTAACTAAATTTCAAAATTTTTGCACTCCAATATGAAGGGTTGATTCCCAAAGATCAGAAATAGGAACAAGGAGTGCAAATTGTAAAGATAACAAATTCTTCTCATTTTAAGGAAAAGCCTCTTAATGTGCCAGAAAGTGAATCAGATTGCTGCCTTTGAAGATTGTAAATTTCTTGTGACTAGAGGATCTCAGGAAAAAGTTGTGTAATGAGATACACACTTGCAGATAGTTGTGGGAAGAATTCTTGCTCAGACATGAGATGGGCTAGCTGATCTCTGAAATCACTTTGGGTCAACAATTCTATGGGAGTTTTCTTATTTCATAAGATAGCTCTAAGTATTTATAATAGTTGTAAGGGACAGTGGATAGAGATCTGGTCTTGCAGTCCTAAAGAGATGGGACTTGAAGTCTCATCTCAACACATTTTGGTTGTGTGACCTGGACAAATTCTTTAACTTTTTTTGTGCCCAGACACTCCATAAGACACTAAGTTGCAGAGAAGATATTGATCAGGATAGAAAGGATTCCTTATAGTGACCATCTTCTAAATGAAAGAAATCACGGATTCAGTAAAAAAAGAAATCTTATTTCACCCCAATAATGCTTTGCTGAAAAGTTGACTGTAAGTAGCTTTCTATTTAAATTAATTATGCACTGTCAATTTGAAAAACAAGGATCCATTTCTTAGTATGCAACAACTATCTCTTTTTTTTGCTGTGTTTTCTTATAGAAAGATACAACATAAAATTCATAGAATCTCAGATTTAGAAGGTGCCTTGGAGGCCAACTCTTCCCTTGGCAGCATATCAGACAAATGATCTAGTCAGCCTTTATCTTTCGACCGTTGACAAGGTCTCCTTGTCCACATTTAGACAGTAGGAAGTTTTCTTCTACATGAAAGAGAAATTTGCTTCTTTCAAACTACCATCCATTACTTCCCTCCAAATATTTGAAAGATAGATATCATAAAAGTATTTTTGCTGGTGAAATTCCTCTCCATGTCAAATAAACTCAGTTCCTTCAACCAACTCTCATGTGGCATAAACCCAATGCTCCTCATTCTCTTCATTACCCTTCTCCATATAAACTATAGCTTATCAACATTTGTCCTGATGTGTGTCCCCCAGAACTGAACCCATTACTCCGGAGTTAGATTAAAAATCAGAGGATGTCATCTCCAAAGGGCTAAATGCTGTATGTCCTATAGGGTACCAGTTGGAGGAGATAGAAGGGCACTCTAGATGGGGGAATAACCTGGGAAAGGTAGGAAAGATAACACTGAATTTGGGGAACTGAGTGAATGAAATAGTCAATGTAAAAGAAAAGAATCCAGAAAGGAAAGCTGGAGCCAGATTGTAATTGGTTATAAATACCAAGCTGAGCGTTTTGTTTTTCTCCTAGAAGTAATAAGGAATACGTGAAAATTCTAGGACAGGGCAGAGACATAAACAGATTTGTGTTTTAGGAAGATTATTTTGGCAGTTGTATGAAGAATAGATGAGAGATCTGAGTCTTTCCAAATCTATAACAATATGTGTCATTCCCTACTTGATAGTCATAGTGTGTGAAGGCTATCACAATGAAAGAACATGAAAGTCTGAGCTAAGATGGTGATCAAATGATTGGAAGGAGGGAAATGTGACCAGATAAGACATGGCTACTGATTGAACATGAGTACATACAAGACATGGTTACTGATATGGGTTGGGATATATTGAGGGAGAGGAAAAATTAAGATTGGTTCCAAAGTTGTGAACCAGAAGGAGTGGAAATAGAGAAGTTTGTCTAGAGTTAGAGTAAAAGATAGTAAGTTTTGGTTTGGCTGTATTAAATTGGCTAAAACTGAATTGTTATGGTACTAGGTGATGCTTGGTCAAGTCTGTGTATGGGTTATTTTTCTCCCATTTGTACATCCCCGATTTTATAAGATGAAGGACACAGGTTTAAAAAATTACTGAACTAACAATGAATTTGTGTCCCACTTTTTCCAAATTCCTTTCAATATCTGTCATTTTCCACTTTTTAGTTAATTTGGTAGGTATAAAATGACATCTTAAAGTTTTAATTTGCATTTCTCTAATAATATTATTTAGAGCATTTTTTATATGACTAAATTATTTTGATTTCTTCCTTGGAAAACTACTTGTTCATATCCTTTAACTATCAATTGGGGAATGATTCATTTTCTTGCAGATTTGAAAAGTTTCTTAATTTATTTGAGATACGAGACCTTTATCTGAGAAACTGAATTAGTGTTTGAGGCTATTTGATGTTTAGGTTGGATTATTTGCATAACCAATCAGTTGCATTGCCCAGAGATATTTAATAACAGCAGTCAAAAAACACTTTATGGACAAAAAAATATCTCAAGTTGAATTATTCTAATTAGATATGACCTTAAAGGAATATAACATTAAAAAACATTTCTTGTTCATCAGTACATGGCATGCAATTAATTCTATGTTAAATAAGTTAAGGAGCTTAGTTGAAGTGATAAGTACTTTATGTATAAAAACAAAATGCTAGGGAAAAAATGAAAAGGCAATTCATGTAGCTGTATTGGTAGAAGAGAGAGGTTAGTTTATTTTAAGAGATTAACAATATTATTTTTTTTAAAGTCAGTCACACAAATTACAGTATTCTTGCAGATCATGGGGAGAAAAATAGCAAACAAATTAAAGTGTTTTTTCATGTTAATCCAAAATGTTGTCCCTGCCTGGAGCACTGGAGAACTTGAGAATACAAATCTAAAGTAGAGATATTTCTCTCAGCACTGTGTAAGAATATCTTTTATGGTACAAGTACTGTAGCAACAAAGATCTGCTATTCCAGAGTTTGCTGTTCTCTTTTTCCGGGAATGTGTCATCAAAGGATTGGTGACTTTGATTGCATTTTTGTTTTTCTCAATTTTCCTGAATTCATCATAGCCTTTCAGGAGCTCTTTTATTGTGGGGATAGAGTCTTCAGTGTGTCCACGTACATTAAGCATATTCTTTAGTAAAACCCAGTCTCCATTCAACAGAGGAATCTGCCCTTCCTTCAAATCAGGAATGAATTTTTCACCAGACTTTCCACTGTACTCATCTGTGTGAATAAAAAATGAGAAAGATTCTTTTAGGTTAGAGAGAAAAAAGTCATGGAATGAGAAACATTTTTACATCGACTTAAATTAGTCAAGGTACAGTTGGGTGGTGCAGTAGATATGCACTGGGCTTAGAAGCAGAGTCTCATTTTCATTAGTTCAAACCTGGCCTCAGGTGCCTACCAGCTATGTAAATCTCAGGCATGTCCCTCAGCCCTGTTTATTTCAGTTCCTTCTCTGTAAAATGAGTGGGAGAAATAAATGGCAAATCACTCTTGTATCTCTGCCAAGAAAACCCAAATGACAGTCAGACACAAGTAGAAAACAACTTAAAGAACAAATTAGTCAAAGTTTTAAAAACCTCAGTGGGGTGGAAGGATAAAGGTGGGGGAAGGGTGGGAAGCATATTTTGTTAGCCAGAATTACAAAATAAGTTGAACAACATTTTGTCTCATTTTAAGTTAGGTATCTTAAGGTTGTAATTAATACTACCATTGATACAATTCATCTCTTTTTTCCATCTCCCTCTCTCTCCCCCTAAACACTCTCAAGTCTTCCATGCTACCTTTTATTTGGCTTTCTAAAGGAGAGCTTTTTAAAAGTGAGGAACAGACCTGTACAAAATTGGCCTTTTTTTTAAAAAAAAGAGAACACTAGGTGCTTCCTAGGAATTTGTACATAATTCCATTCCATCCATGTTGATGGAGGGTATTGATGTTAAAGATAATGTGCAGTTTGCTCCCCAAATCCTTTTTTATTTTTGGAATGGGTTATAAATTTTGATATTTATTCAATTCAATCATTTGGCAAACATTTGTAAGACATCTCCTATCATTTAGGCCAAAGGATCTTATAGTTTCTTGTTTGAGGTTGCCCTAAGTGTTTCAGTAATTTTTTCATGACCTCTTTAGGGCAAAAGAAATACTTAACAGTCTGTTCATTAAATAGGGTGAGAATTTTATTATACCACAGTGCTCCTGGGAGGGCATCATGTCTCACAGTTCAGCAATCTCTGACTTGGGCATTATATTAGGTACTGTGCAAGACACAGAAATCTGTAAGAAGTAGTCTCTGTCCTCAAAGGACTTGCATTTTGTTCCAGTTTTACCTTCAAAAGTTATATACTTCCTTAGGTTTATTTTGGGTGTTTTTTTTTAAGTGTGTTCACATGGTGATCACAGGGTATCTAGGGAGCACCAAATTTGTCAAGCAGTCGAGGAAAAACTTCTAAGAGAGAAAAAATAATATGGACAAGAGTGGATCTACATATTGAATAATGCCCCAGTAGGGTAATTATTGTTACCTAAATGTACTGGATTTTCCTTCTAAAACATAATTTAGATTCCAAATATTAACTTGGGTTACTGTGATCTCATGCAGGAAATTCATTCAGACAGGAATTGGTCCTATTTCTCTTAAATCTCTTCTCATGTAATTACTAGTATTTGATTGTCACTTCAAATTTTATATAAATATATGTAAATGCCTCTGCTTTTAAATTGTGAGCTCTTTGAGGGCAGGGATTTGGTTTTGTCTTTTTTTCTGTTTGCTTCAAGAGTAAAACATTTGTAGACTTGACTTAGGTCTAGAAGGCTGTCTCCAATAAAGAGAAGAGATTGAAGCACCCCACCCAGACAGCATTGGAGACTGGTCCAGTTTCCAAGGAGTTTTATGGCTAGATTATTGATTTGTCCTCTATGACCACCTTCTTTTTCTCCAATCAAAATCCAAAGTGGCTAATGGTCATAGAAGGCATAGAAGGATGAGGTTTTAGGATTGAGAGAGAAGTGCCTTGGTTTGCTGCCCTTAACAAATATGAAGCTAGTCTGGTATTTATTAGCCCTCTATTATAAAATAATTCCACAGCTTTTCTCAATAATCCATTCCAAAGTGGAACCTTCAGCATCATAAAATTGTTCTTTGTTGCAGCTTTAGCTCATTATCCTTGGTTTCCATCTAACAAAGATGAAATTTAACCATCTTTCACTCTTCACTACACACTAAAAACTAATTGAACAGCCTTCCATACAACTTTGCTCCTAGTCAAACAATTTTCATTTCTGAAGCTTTTACTTGTAGGCTTTCTTTTCCCACTCAACATATCTATTGTTTTCTTCTGAGTCCTCTCCAAGAATATCTTACAGAAATTCTGGTTTCTAGAAGAGGAAAAAATATTCCAATGGGGTTCTATCTAGTCATAAATTCAAAGGATCATCTCATAAAAATTAAAAAATATATTTTTCCACAATAAAACCTCATTAATTTTAGGTCTAATAACTTGGAATGTGCAAGACTCTTTGTTCAGTCATGTCCAATTCTTCATGATCCCATTTGGGGTTTTCTTGGCAATGATACTGGATTGGTTTGCATTCCTTCTCCAGCTCATTTTTACAGATGAAGAAACTGAGGCAAGCAAGGTTAAATGACTTGACCAGGGTCACAAAAACCCCGAAAACAGAATTGAACTCAGGAAGAGACTTCTTGCCTCCAGAGTCAGCACTCCTTTGGATTACCAAGTTGCCTGTTTGCACCTTTATTTTCTATTTTTAAAAGTTCCCTTTCCCACAACAAATTAATAATGTAAATATATAAACTACCTAAGAAAAGTTCTTAGTATTTTTTAAATTGTGCTAATTACAAACATTTTTCAGCTAGTCATTAAAGTTAATCCCTTAATGTTCTTTTCTAGGCAACATTTAATCGGAGTCATCTAATTGTCCCTTAACTTACTGAAACTATATTTTATTGGTAATGCTTTCTAATTCAGATGTTTTACTAATTCAAACTGGTTTTTCATCACCCAATTAGTTTGCTTTCAAGACACATTATGATATCTATCTATTCATGTTTCAAGTTTAAAATCCTATTGTCACATTCTACTTATGAAGCCCTTTACTTTCCTTCTCATTTTTAATTGACCACAGGAGACACATGAGGACAGAGGTATCATGGTACAGTGAAAAGCATACTGACTCAAGAATCAAAGAACCTGAGTTCAAATCCTAGTCCTGGCCCTTGCTACCTATGTAACTTGAGATGAACCATTTAATTTCCCTTGCTAGGGAATTCCTTTCCTTCTCTATAAAATGAGAAAAATGAACTAGATAGTTTCTGAGGGTCCATCTATCCTTGAGTCTATGAACCTAGAAATTAGGAAATTAGAATCTCAATGAGATAAGCGTTGAGCAGAAACCAATGAAGTTATAGATTATAGCCCTAGAAAATAGAGAAGTCTAGGCCATGGAACTAACAAGAAAACTGGGACTGTATCAGGGGCCATCCTTGTCTGTGCAAAAGGACTTGGGGCTCTGTTGAGTTCCAATCTGCTCGTGGATGTGCAGAAGGCTATGGGAGCAGCTCAAGATCTGTGCACCATCTGGTGGCTGTGGCAAAGATTGCAACTTCAGGAGCTAGTCTAACCTTGCCTCTGCCTCTTCAAAGAAGTCAATGTCCAGTGGATAGAGCTCTCAATGCACCCTGGTCTCATCCCCTGTATCCCTATACCACATATTTATGCAATCATATTTAATATGCTTATCTATTCCTATAATATACAATAACTCTGGCTTAAAGTCACTAGTCTTTCCTATTAGGAAAGGGACCACAATTCTTTTTATCTCCATCCCTTAGCACAGCTCTAGAATACAGTAAGCACTCAATTAGCAATAATATATTATTTAAAAAGGTCAAGTTCTCATGTCTATATTCTATTAAAATCATAAGCACCAATGATATATGTGGTGTTCAACAGATTGTGCTAGGGATAGACATAATCTTCTTGCCTTCCACTGTTTTTCAGTGTAGAAGAGACAGGGCTGATGCAGAGAGCAAAGAAATAAGAATATAGATAGCCCATAGCCACCAAATAACAAATCTAAAAGAAAGTGTGATAGGAACTGGGAGGAAAGAAAAATCCCTTAGGGTTGGAGAGACTTGGGAAAGGCATCATGAAAAAGATAGACTATAGATCAGGCTTTAATTTAGTAATACATTTAGGGATTTTTTTTTAGGTTTTTGCAAGGAAATGGGGTTAAGTGGCTTGCCCAAGGCCACACAGCTAGGTAATTATTAAGTGTCTGAGACCAGATTTGAACTCAGGTACTACCTGACTCCAGGGTCCACCTAGCCACCCCGGGATTTTTTTATATTCTGTGTGATATTAGCAGCAAAGAAGGGGGTCTCTCAAATGTCTAATGCTATAGCTTTGTAATAATTAAACTTTTATTACTGACACTGTTATGCCTTGGGATCTTTGCCTTTTGCTATAGTTGAAGGAACCAAGACTTACCTCATTTCTCCTGTCCCTCATTGAATAAGGTGTTGATAGTAACAGACAGGTGAATTCTACTGAGTGCAAAAATATACTTCCTTATCAATAATTAGGATTTATGAATATGTAAATAAACTATATGAGATGCAGAGTATTATAACTTCCATTCTCTCTCACTTTCAAGTCATCTTTCTTAGACATACATGCCAAATATTTCCTATACAAAAGTCTGCTTGTGTTATTCTTTTGATTAAAAAAAAATCTAGAGGAAAGGCAGTGCTTCACACTTCTTACATCTCTGTAAGTATACTTTTATGGGCATTGGGCTAGTGTTGCCACTGCCTAGATTGCCCCTAATGGCTTCCTAGCTTGTATCCCTGTCTGCAGTATATTCCTTGCTAATCTATCCTACACAGTTTCTATAATAATCTTTCTCCTGCTCCATTTTCATTGACATTTCCCTTCTCCAGAACTGACAATTTATCACCGATTATGACAGACCAAAACTCTGTAGTCCAAAATTTCATGTTCTTCACTAAATATCTATCTTCACTTCATATTTTTATCTCTCACTCTCCAGCTAAGCAAATCATACAAGGTTGCTTGCTCTCTCCTCCATGTCTTTATTCATACTGTCCTCTCTGCTAGAAATGCTCTCTCTCACCCTTTCAGTTGATTCATGCATCTTACCTCTTTTAAAATGGCAAGTTATCTCCAATTCTTTCCCCTTATCCAACATTTCTGATCAGTAGCCAAATTTTTCAATTTTACATCCCTTAACATGTCCTTCTTACTATTCACACTATGATCATTTCAGTTCACAATTCAGGTTCAAGTGCTCATTCCCTCTCACCTAGACTATAGCCATAGCCTCCTATTTGGCCTCCCTACCTCATGCCTCTCTCCAATCCAATATATTTTCCACAAGCCACCAAAATGAATTCCTGAGTTACAGGTCTGATTCTATCACCCAGTCCCTCACTCAATAAACTCCAATGGCTCCTTTTGTATTTCTAAGATCATATAAAAACTCCTCTGTTTAGTGCTGAAATCTCTTCACTACTTGACCCCTTCCTACTGATATAATCTTTTTTTTACATAATACTTCCCTCCACAGACTCTGTGGTTCAGTCCTACTGATTTTCTTACTGTTCTTTGCTGTTCCTTCACCCCATCTCCAATTTTCTGCCTTTGCATGGTCTATTCCTCATTCCTGGAATGCACTTCTATTCCCTTTCTGCTTTTTTAGGAATTCCTATTTTCCTTCAAGACTTAGCTTGAGTTTATAGTATATATCCATGTTTAAACAAAGCCTTTCCTGTCTTTTATTCATCTTCCTATTTGCTATTGTATTTGCTTTCAAAATTACCTTGGATTATTTTAAACGTATATTCACTATAAATGTATATGCAAGGATTGCTTCACTTTCATTTTTTTTACCCAGTTCATAGTAAGTATTTAAATGTTTGTTCCCTTCCCCTTGTACCTTTGGTGTTTCATTGATTCAAAACCTCATTGTTTCAAAACCAGACCCAATTTATTTCCTTAGTAAATCTTAGAAAAATGAATTGTGTTTATGTACTCTGCACTTAAATATTCAGTTCATATTGCATTAATTTACATATTTTAATATTAATTTGTAAAAAGGTTCTTCCAAAGTTTTGTGATGTGTATATTGCATCCTTCCAACTACAGTGTCTTCTAAACCTTGGAAAGTTTATTTTTAAAATGAACATCAATTGCATATGGAAGTAAAGCTAACAGGACTTAATTTCCAGATTCCCTCCTTTTCCTGTTTTTATGTAACTCCACAGGCTTCCTCATAATTTCATGAAGATAATTATCTGATTAATAGTTATTTAATTAGCGATTAGCCGCTGAATTCTTTGAGTTTTTTAGGCCTGGAATCATAGCAGCATCTAGATGATCCAAAGAATAGAATGTTGAATTTTCACTCAGAAAGAGTTGAGTTCAAACTCTGACTCTGGATGGTCACTTTCTCAGTTTTCTCACCTGTAAAATGGGGAATACCAACTACTCCTAGGAGAACTGTGAGGCTCAT
Organism: Macrotis lagotis; assembly: GCF_037893015.1. Lineage (NCBI taxonomy): Eukaryota > Metazoa > Chordata > Mammalia > Peramelemorphia > Peramelidae > Macrotis > Macrotis lagotis. Next base: position 68,738,949 of record NC_133665.1, read on the forward strand.
GTGAGATAATCTCAAAATGATGAAATGAGAGAAACTATTATTTCCTATTTTATTAATAGCCAATTATTAAATTAGGATTGAGACTTTTTCTCTCATTATCCTCATTTAGGGTCCAATCCCTGTAAGTCAGTTGGCTTCTGAAGAGCATTGTTTTTGTTTGTTTGTTTGTTTGTTTTGTAAGACAATAGGGTTAAGTGACTTGCCCAAGGCCACACAGCTAGGTAATTATTAAGTGTCTGAGGTCACATTTGAACTCAGGTACTCCTGACTCCTGAGCCAGTGTTCTATCCACTGCGCCACCTAGCTGTCCCTGAAGAGCATTGTTGATGGGTGAAATTGCCCCAATCCTCTGAGAATCCTTTGGAGAGTGAACAATCTAATCTGGTTGGCGTTCCTTCCCTAAAGCATTACATCTATGCTCTTGTACCTTCTACCTTCTTTCCCTCCCCTACTTCCCGTATTGGAGTTTAGGGTGACCCAGTTCAAGAAGGAGAAAACCATCTAGAATATTACAGATATAGATTTCTTTGTCCATATTGCTTAGAGATGACTGAGTCTCATGATAAAGTCACATTCTCAGCAGAGGGACTTTCAGGCTACCTCCTCATTTGAAAGTCTACCTTCTCATTAACTGTTCACCAATCAGAGTTGATGTTTCACTGTTGGGGCACTCCCTTTTCTAAAAGTCTAGTAAGGCATTTCATATCACTATTAGAATTCACTGACCAACAATTTATTTATTACTGGCTAGCACAATTAATACTTTGAATATTAATTATCCAGAAATTCAATTTCAGGTTTTTTTGTTCATCTCAAAAGTTAAGTTTTTTTCTGAGCTGTCTCATGGAAGGAATCATGGTAAGACTGGTAAATGGAGGCAGAAAAACTTTTTACAGGTTTATCTGAGTTGGAAAGTCTCATCCCCTCATTATTTGACTCTCTCTACATAAAAACTTACCCATCCCTCAAGATCCTGCCCTCTTCCTAAAGTTAGAAAGGAATAACTAAGGTAAACACAGCTGTAAGGGTCTCACTGTAGTGCATCTTGTCAGGTCTCTCTTTCCAGTTCCTAAGACAACAGATGTGCCCAGAGTTGGGGTGAAGAGAAAGACAGAGAAAAAGACAAAGAGAAGGAAACAAGAGACAGAGATGGAGACAAAGGGAGACAGAGAGGAGAGATAGACAGATAGAAAGTCTGTAAAGCTATCCCTTCATACCAATGACACCATTAAGTCCAGTTCCTGTTCCTGATAGAGAAAAAGGGTAAGTTCCAAAAAATTAGTTGTGAATAGGAAAAAAATAATTGTTTTGAAGCTCTCTGGTGCAATTATAACATTATTTTGTATGAAAATATGCATAATTGTATATACATATATATTTGCATATTAATAGTTTCCTTTCTAATACTGTGCATTTATGTTTAAAACCATTAGTCTGAGAAGGGACCCATTGGGTTCACCAGACACACAAAGCTGCCCACACACACACACACACACACACACACACAATGAAGATTAATGATACTAGAGTAAATGACCTCTACAATTGTTTTCTGCTCTGAAGTATGACTCTAGAGGTTGATTCTCAAGTCCAATACAGATGTTAATCTGACAGCTTTGAATGAATTCGAGAAGGGGAGTAGCCTCTACCACGTTGTTTCTTATAGATTTGCAAGATCACGTGACTTTGAGTAGGATGAAAACTAGGGCAAAGGACTGACTCCTTCCCATTCTGTGAATTAGAGAAAGTATTTAGCTGCAAGTCAGGTATTAATGGTGACTAGACATCATTGCTAACACTATTTGTCCTGCTGACCTAGGTGAAGAGAAAGCGAGTGGGCAGGCTGGGGAGAAGCCGTTGCAGCTTCTCTTTTCCTTTTTCTTTTCTTTTTTTTTCCTGCAAGGCAATGGGTCAAGTGGCTTGCCCAAGGCCACACAGCTAAGTGATGATTAAGTGTCTGAGGCTGGATCTGAACTCAGGTCCTCCTGACTCCAGGGCCGCTGCTCTATCTACTGCGTCACCTAGCCGCCCCCGTTATCTCTTCTTAATGGTAGATTTTACCACTTAGTGGTAGAGTAGGGAATCTCCTAAATCAAAAGGCAACAGTGGGAAGCCCAACTCTGCGACATAAGTTTTTAACTTGGATGATTCTCTTCCCAATGTTATAGTGACGAATTTGAACTCAAAGGATCTGGGTTCTACTCCCACCTCTAGTTGCTGTCTACCTGTCACTTAGACTCCTGGGCCTTAGTTTCCTCAACTGTAAAATGAGGGAATTGGACTAAATGGTCCCTGAAGCCGGTTCCAGCTCCAGTTCTTAAAGCGGGGTGTGGGTAAGAGAGCATCCTGGGGATCCCCCTCCAGAAGATCCCCCCAGCTGTGAATCCCCGGCTCCCGGGGCAGGACACTCACCACTCCCACTGGAGCCCAGCATCTCCTCCGGCTCGGGCTCCGGCTCGGGCTCGGGCTCCGGCCGTAGGGACCTCTGCCACCGCGAAGTCTTCCAGGGCACCTGGCCGCAGACTTGGATCAGGGTCCGCACGAGCTCGCGGCCGCAGAGCCTCAGGCGGGCGTCTTCGCGGCCCGGGCCCCCGGCCTCGGCGGGGAGCAGGCTCAGCAGCAGCCAGGCCCCCAACAGGTGCAGCGGGAGCATCTCGGCGCCGGCCCGGGCCTCGGCTCGCTCCCAAGGGCGCCTGAGCTCCGGCCGCCTGCCCCTGCCTCCCCCGCGGCCGGCGGCGGCCACTTTTATAGTCTGGCCGCTCTTCCCCAAGTCCATCACCCGCAGCTCCCTCTCCCCTCCCGCTGCCTCCCCGTCCCCTCCCAGCCCCGCTCCCCAACCTGACCTCCCCAGCCCAGCCCGCTCTGACTTCCTCGTTCTTTACATCCTTCTCTTGGTGGACGCTTGTGGTTCAGAAGGACACACGCCCGACTCTAGAACTCCAAAACAACCTTCAAGATTCTCTAGTTTAGCCCTCATTTTTACAGAGCGGGGGAATAAGGTCCCCCATTCGAACCCAAGACCCGGGACTCCAGAACCATAATTCTTGCCCTACGAAGATGACTTCAGTCCCTCCTGCACGGCGTCTTGGTTTGAGAGGTTCAGTGGCTTTTCTTTCCAAGAGAAAATGACTTTAGTGAAATCTGGTATAAAAGCAGAAAAATGATTTCTTCTTATTGTCTTTATTTTTGTTGGCGTGGGGAGGGGTGGCGTGTGTAAATCCCCCCCCAGATTTGCAACTTACCTGCAATTTTCTGTCCTAAAAAAGTTACCTGGGCCCCCTCATCTTGTCAACTGATTTATGCGGGAAGTTTTAGATGCAAAGCAGGGGAATTTTGTATTTTTTTAGGGTTTTTTTTCAAAGCAAATGGGGTTAAGTGGCTTGCCCAAGGCCAAACAGCTAGGTAATTATTAAGTGTCTGAGGTCGGATTTGAACTCAGGGACTCCTGACTCCAGGGCCGGTGCTCTATCCACTGTGCCACCTAGCCACCCCCGGAATTTTGTATTTGTTGCAGAATTGCAGTTTCTTTGCCTAACGATTTTTACTTGACAGAGATACCCAGGAACACTGAGAAGTGAGTAGGATCCTTGCATCTCAAGCTTAAGACTTTGGGAAGAGAAGTTTTCTTTGTAGAATATCTTTCTTCCTTAATTTCTTCCTAAAAAAAAATTGATTTTGTCCTTCATACTTAGTTACATGTCTCCCTTGACCTGTCTGCCTCCCTCTTCCCAAAGTGGTAGTGCACACACATTTGTATGTGTGAATGCTACATATTCTGTACATAGTATACTCCTTATATTTATAAATATAGCATGTATGTGTCTGTATACATAGGGTGTTTCTATGGAATGTGCCAATAGCATCTGTAGATATATGTATATATATATATATGTATATATATATTGTATATATATATATATATATACTGCATAGTAATGTATGAGGGACAGCTTGGTGGAGGGGATACAAGTCTGACCTCAAAACCAGAAAACTTCAAAGAGTAGCCCTTAACAAGTCACTTCAGTTCTCACTGTTTGAAGCAACTCTCTAAGATCATAAATTGTAGAGAAGGTGCTGATCCTTATTGGTGGAGAGAGTCTTCTCACCTGGAATTCCCTGTACTAATGAAATCACAGCTCTGTGTATTGAATGTCTGCTAATTTTAAAAAGTGTCCATTATCCCTAAATATGGAATATATTCCTTTTTAATCTAATGCAGCACTTTCATAAAATAAACTTCACTTGTGAAATGGACTTCTTAAGCTCAATTAGAATCTACCCCTACTTTAAAGTCCCCTAAACAACCTCCCAAGTGTCAATCTTTTTTAATTTTTAGAACTCTCCATCTCAGATTGATGAGGTAGAAAATACCCTGGATTTGGAAACCAAAGGACCCATGGATTTGAATTCCAGTACTACTATTGTTGAATCTTTTCTCTGTGTAATCTTGGGAAAGTCATTTCTCCTTTATAGTCAGTTTCTTCTTGTAAAATGAGTTGGAGACAGAAATAATATACTACTCCCATATCTTTATCAACAAAAACTCTAAAAGGAGTTCGAGAAAAGTCAGATTGAACCACTACTGGGTCTATACCCTGAAGAGATGATGGAAAAAGCGTAAAAACATCATATGGGAATTCAGGGAAGTCTGGAGGGATTTGCATGAACTGATGCTAAGTGAGATGAGCAGAACCAGAAAAACACTGTACACCCTAACAGCAACATGGGGGCGATGTTCAACCTTGATGGACTTGCTCATTTCATCAGTGCAATAATCAGGGACAATTTTGGGCTGTCTGCAATGGAGAATACCATCTGTATCCAGAGAAAGAGCAGTGAAGTTTGAACAAAGTTCAAGGACTATTCCCTTTAATTTAGGAAAAAACCCAGATATCTTATTATCTGATCTTGTTATCTCTTATACTTTTTTGTTTCTTCCTTAAGGATATGCTTTCTCTCTCATCGTACTCAATTTGGATCAATATACAACATGGAAACAAAGTAAAAACTGACAGATTGCTTTCTGTGGGCGGGGAGGGAAGTAAGATTGGGGGAAAAAATTGTAAAACTCAAAATCTTTAATAAAAGAAAAAAGAAAAGTCAGATTAAAAAAATGACTAAACAACAAAAAAAGGAAGCAGTATTAATTAGATGATTATATATTGAATTACATCCCTTTCTAGTTCAAATTCTTCTGAACCTATCTACATTCAGTTTTTTATTGTATATAGGTGAATGATAATGGCTTGTTCTAAACTAGCCTTATTCTGTCAAATCTTATAAAAGATCAAGATAATGGTAATCCTTTGGAAAATGGGATTCGGATTCTAGTTTATGATTAATGTTTATCTATCATTTTCAAAGAAGACCATGATGTTAGCAAGGTGATGTCATGACAAATATGTGAACTGAATTTGAATGAGGGGAGGGCTGGGTGAAGTCACCAGCCTTATTCTTTCTTCCGGAGCCATCTGGATCCAGTGGTCAGATATGAATCAGGACAACTGGAGATGGCCCTGAATGCAAGGCAGTCAGGGTTAAGTGATATGCCCAAGGTCACACAACTAATAAAAGTCAAGTGTCTGAGGCCAGATTTGAACTTCTGTCCTACTGACTCTAAGGCCCCACTCTATCCACTGTACCACCTAGAAGAAAGTAAAATGGCTCATACATACCTGAAGCCATAGTATTTGCCCCATTATCATTATTCTCTGCATGTAGGTCAACAAGATGGGAAGTAGACAGAGGACTAGCCCTGAAGTGAAGAGAACCTGAATTCAAATCTGACCTCAGACACTTGACATTTACAAATTGTGTGAACTTGGGCAAGTCACTTAACCCTAAGTGCCTCCCATGCAGACCTATCTCCAGTAGTCCTGATTCATATCTGGCCATTGGAATCAGATGGAGGAGAAAATGAGATTGGTGACTTAGCACAGCATCCCACTCATTCAAATCCAATTCACATGCATGCCATAGCATCACCTCCCTGATGTCATGGGCTTCTTTGAAAATAAAGGACAAACATCCTTTTCTGCTCATGTCTGCTTTACCTATCATCATTTCTTTTATCTATCTCTTCATTTCCCACCTGGGGGCACTCCTTGAACTTTTCTATCATGCTCCCAGCACCCATTACTTTCCCTACCCATCGCATTCCCATTTTTAAATTCCTTGTCCACCATTAGAGTGTGAGCTCTTTGAGGACAGGGAATTATCTTTCTTTTTCAAATTTGCATCCCCTGTAATTAATTTACAGTGCCTAGCATGTGATAGATTCTTAATAAAATGTTTACTGATTTTACCGTGAACACCTATATGTTTGCATTTCCATACTATTATTTTTAATTTCTCAAGAAATACCACTTTCCTCCATTACACTTGTGACTCTCCTAAAGTTGCCCTACCTGGCTCTTATCATCATCAATCTTCTTGTATTGCTGCTGCTACCGCTATACTTTTCTTTCTTTTTGTCTGATATTCTTCTAAGTCACTTGACTTGTTTTTGAGGCCAGTCCCAGTCCCAGTCCCAGTCCTATCTCGGAAGAATAATATAGGGTTTTTATCTAGAAATTAGAGAGTCTTATTCTCATTACAAATGAGAAACTAAGACTCAGAAAGGAGGTTATTTCCTAAGTTCACACTAGCTAATAAATAGTACAGTCAAGATCCAAAACTATGTTCTTTGATTACTCATCCAGTACTTTTTTCCCCTCTCACCATATTCCTCCCCAAGGAATAGTGACAGAATGCTGAGTGTTGATCAAGAGTTCTTGACCTACAGTCCATGACTTTGGTTTAAAAAAAAAGCTAAACTGTTTTTCAATATTTTTGGTTTCTTTTGTAATTCTATGTATTCTATTTTAGGCATTTAAAAACATTATTCTGAGGAGTTCATAATTTTATTGTTGTTGGTCAGTTGCTTCAGTCATGTCCAGCTCTTTGTGACCCCATTTGGAGTTTTCTTGGCAAAGATGCTGGATTGGCTTTATTCTCTAGTTCATTTTAAAGATATGGAAACTGAGGAACAAAGGGTCAAATGACTTATGGGGGATCACAAAGCTATAGCTTAGCTATAGCTAATAAGTATCTGAGGACATATTTGAACTCAGAAAGAATCTAGGTCCGGTGCTCTACCCAATGCCCCACCTAGCTGACCAAAATTTTATCAGACAATCAAAAGGGTCTACGACACAAACAAGATTAAGAATCCCTCAGGTAGTCCTTTTGCCAGTGAAAATATTTGACTTAATAGAGCTTGACATTTTTCCTTTGCAGAAACTACATAATTTTCATTTTTGAAAATGTAACATACATATTTTAGATTTCCAGATGGATCTTTAACATTTTGGTTATCATTACATGAACTAGTTTATCTTTTTTGGAGGGAAGCAAAAAGGGTTCTCAAAGCTATTAAGTTTTTGAGGTCAGATTTGAACAGATAACTCTTTCTGACTTCAGGCTGGTGATCTTTCCCCTTTGTTACCTAGTTGTCTCTGAATCTGTTTATCTTTTGAAGAATGTTCTTGTCAAAAAGCAAATGAGGGTTCCTTTGGCATTGCAAAATTTTAGAAATTAGATTGTTCACTCTATTTTTTTAGTTCCTATGATAGGATATTCTAGAATCACTGTTCTTTTTAGTGGTCCAATTCCTCAAATATATGTAACAAGAGTTTGTATTATTATTTATGAGCTATTATAAATGTATGCCCCAGATACAAAACAGTATTATTATACTCACTTTAGACCCATAATGGGAACACACTTTTCCTCCTTTAGGTAGGCCTTTATGGCCTCCAACTACATCCTCCCTCCCCTAAACACACACACAAACATACACACACACACACACACACACAAACACACACACAGAGCAAGCTTTTTAAGCATCTACTGTATGTCAGACAAAGGCAGTAGCCACTGATGATACCAAGGCAAAAAACGGCAGTTTCTATATTCAAGGAATTTATATTCTATAGAGAAAAAATAGCATATATTTGGAAAATTAAATATTAAAGTATATACAAAATAATTTCCAGAGGGGTATTTGTAACTGGGGAGCAAAGAAGTCTTCTTGATAGGAGTTGAACTTAGAAGGAAGCTAGAGGAAAGGAAGAAGGGAAGGATTGCCCTCCCTTTACAGAATGAGACTGGTTTGTAAAAAAGGTATAGAAAAAGGAACTAGAAAACAAGCCGGGGGATTAGAACACAGAGTTTTTAAAGGAGAGTAATGTGGAAGATTAGGACAGAGGCAAATTGTGAAAGGGTTTAAAGGTCAAAAAAGGAGTATTTCTGTTTATCCTAAGAAGAGTGTCCAGGAGGACCAGAATCCCATGCTTTAGGAATATCAGTTTGGCAGCTAAATGGAAAATAGATTGGAGAAGAGAGACATTTGAAGCAGTAAAATCAATAAGGAAGTTATTAAAATAAACCATATGAAAGGTGAGAAGAATCTGAAATATGATAGATGAAGAGATGATACAAATGGAATATACTGTGGAAGGAGAGGTCAAGTCCTGAATTAAATCAAAACCATGATTTGAGGAATAAAGTATCTTTTAGTTGAGACAATAAGGTAGCAAACCTCCTATCCTGGGGCATGTCTCATGAGTGCAGAACACAGTGGATTTCCACCTGAGACCCACAAAAGTTTCTTTAAATTTTTCAGAGGAGAGGGAAAGGAGATAGTATGAAGTAGCAAGACTTGGTAATCCAGGCAAAGAAAACCATTTCATTCTGACTGTTTTGCTCTTCAATCCTTATTCCTAACAAAAAAGGGGCAAGGACAATGGAAGTTGAGATCCAACTTAAACTAGGCTCTGTTACAAGGTCAAATCCTGGATGAGGGTACTTGCATATGGTGCAACTCAATTAATCAAGAGTAAATATCTAAGAATAGGAATATAAAGATATTACTGAAATTCTGACTTCTCTGGGATCATGAAGGAGAGGCAAGTGACATTTGATATTAATAATTTTCTGTCATTAAATTAAGAATTATACTACTTTTCTATCAGAAAATTGATAAGGCTTGATAAATGATCCGATACGGAGAGTCAAGTGATTTGAGAATACCTTGAAGTTTTTAAATCTGGGCAACTGGAAGGAATGTGGTATCCCTCAGAGTAATAGGGGACTAGGAAAAGGGTAGGATTTTGAAGAATAACTAATAAGACACATTTTCTAGTCTTGCGTATATATCTGACACAGTGGATAAGAGTCAGATATGACTAAACAACTACATACCTGGGATAGATCTCTTGTCTTCTGTTCATTGGGGTCAGTTGTAAGTTACTATAAGACAGTCTTTTATATAAATATTTTATTTGTTTTCCAATTATATGCAATAGTAGGTTCTACTGATCATTTTGTAAGGTTTTGAATTTTACAATTTTTCCCCACCCTTCCTTCCCTCCCCCTCCCCCCCACAGAAGACAATCTGATAATCTTTACATTGTTTCCATACTATGCAATGATCAAAATTGAATGTGTTGAGAGAAAAAACATATCCTTGAGGAAGAAATAAAATGTTAGGGATAGCAAAGTTATGTAGTACATGAGACAACTTTAAAAAAAAAATGAAGGTAATGATCTGTGGTCTTTGTTTAAATTCCACAGTTCTTTTTCTGAATACAAATGCTGTCACAGATACCCTAAAATTGTCCCTGATTATGATGGTACTGATGGAATGAGCAAGACCATTAAGGTTGATCACCACTCCCATGTTGCTGTTAGAGTGTACAATGTTCTTCTGGTTCTGCTTATCTGAGACAAGTCTTAATAGGGGAAGTCAGGACTATAAAATGAGAAGGCTGGTGGATTAAGACAAGCAGTGAAATGTATGGTTCAGTTAGATTCTAAGTTGGGTGGGTATGACAAGGAGGAAGGGAAACTAAGTTAATATAAAATATATAAAGAGGGAATTTGGGAAGGGAGTAATGGTAATTATGAATCTAAAAGCAAAGATGAAGCTTAAACCCAATACCTCAGGCCTCAGTGGAAGAGACAGATTTGGTGCTCTAATGGAGGCAACAAGCAAAAAGGGTACAAGACTGAGAAATGATCAATTTTTGTGGTTGATTTCTTTTCTCTAAGGATTGATTTAATGAATCTTTCCTGTGAAAATTCCCCAAATATGATTATTCTATAGTTAGGAACTATTCAACAGACTGTTCTTAATTCTTTGAAATTATAAATTAAATTAAAGTTTTTAAAAATATCTTGAATTAATTTTATATGTTTTATATCTACTTACTTGTGTGCATGTTGTTTTCTTTAATATAAATTCCTTGGAGGAAGAAACCATTTCCTTTTTGTAATTGTATTGCTAGTGTCTAGTATGATGCTTAGCACATATTTTGAATTTAATAATACTTCTTGTTTGATTTTAATTTTAAAATCAATTGATATCCATAAAATTCTGAAAAAATTCAAGAATAAATGTCTTAAAATATGTGAAATATATGCTTACATGTGTATTTTTAAATAATATGAGAGAGACAGAGAGAGAGAGAGAGAGAGAGAGAGAAAGAAATAGATAAGTCACAAAGTCACATAAGAAGAAAAGATGTAGTTCAATTGCAATCTCACCCATGAAAATAATATCTAAGTTGATGGTTGTTTTATCTATTGAATTCTACATGTAGTTACAAAAATTTTTATTTAACACTATGCATCAGATAATTTGCTAGGTGCAAGGATACAGAAAGAAAAATGAAACAATCTTTACCCTCAAGGAGCTTACATTCTAGCCAACTTGATAAAACACTTAACTTACTTTGTGTCAGACACTATTCTGAACTCTGGAGATAGGAATACAAGCAGAAAAAGTAGTTGCTACCCCCAAGGAACTAACATACTAATGGAAGAAGACAAAACATAAAGAGGTAGGGAAGAAGGATACCCACAAAGAGGCAAGGCTTCTGCAGAGGAAGTGGAAAAGTCCAGATGGTGAGGAATGGATATATAGAGAGAGAAGTGGACATTGGCCAGGGAACCTCATAAAATGGCAGTCAAGTATTTGCCAATCAGAAGAGAAGATCACAGCGTGTAAACATCTCCAGGGTGAGAAGACTACTGAATTCTTATCTAGGGAATACAGCATATATGTTAATAAGCTGAATCTCCAAGTTAGAAGAGGATTGGTCATCTAGTTCAAAGTATAGCTGAATAAGAGTTCTTTCTACCACATTTCCAACAAGTGTTCATAAAGTTTTTGTTCCAAGATTTATGTGATAGAGTAAACCACCTCACCTCAAACTCCAAGAAACCCATTCTTCTTTTGGATAGCTCTAGTGTAGAGGGTGCTGCTTTTCCTGGAATTTTTTACCTCAGTGACCAAGGTTGTCTCTACCAGCATCATGGGGAAATGTGGTATTGGAAGTAATCTGACCCACTTAGCAGATGCTACCTCCTTTTTCTCTTTTAATAAGGTGACTTTCTCCTTTAACTAGATGACTAGATGCCTTGTCTGGGGGGATGGGGGCCAAAGATGGTGTTGATAGATTACTACAGTTACTACTCCTCTGGGCAATGACTGGCAGGACCCAGGCTAAAATCAGAACTAGTGGTCTGGTACCCACTGCCATTCCTGAGGTTCATGAGTTTAAGGGAAGTTCAAAACCAAACTAGTCAGTCTTTTTTTTTAAGAAAGATTTTATTTATTTTGAATTTTACAATCTTTCCCCTAATCTTGCCCCTAATCCCTCCCCCCCCCACCCCCCATAGAAGGCAGCCTCTTAGTCTTTACATTGTTTCTATGGTATGCATTGATCTAAGTTGAATGTGATGAGAGATAAATCATATTCTTAAGAAAAAAAAGTATAAGAGATAGCAAAATTACAAAAGATATCAGGTTTTTTTTTTTAAATTAAAGGTAAGAGTCTTTGGTCTTTGTTTAAACTCCACAATTCTTTCTCTGAATACAGATGATATTCTCCATTGCAGCCAGCCCAAAATTGTCCCTGATTATTGCACTGATGGAATGAGCAAGTCTATTAAGGTTGATCATCATCCCCATGTTGCTGTTAGGGTGTATAAAGATTTTCTGTTTCTGTTCATCTCGCTCAGCATCAGTTCATGCAAATCCTTCCATGCTTCCCTGAACTCCCATGCCTCCTGGTTTCTAATAGAACAATAGTGTTCCATGACATACATATACCACAGTTTGCTAAGCCATTCCCCAATTAAGGGACATTTATTTGATTTCCAATTCTTTGCCACCACAAACAGGGCTGCTATGAATATTTTTGTACAAGTGATGTTTTTACCTTTTTTCATCATCTCTTCAGGGCAAAGACCCAGTAGTGCAAACCAGTCAATCTTAATGTTTTCTGTTGTGACAGGTTTTTCCTACTGTACTGTGTCATGACAGAATGCTATTTGGTGGTGGTGAAAAGTATGGGGAGTCTAGGGATAGCTTAATAACCCTATACTTTTAGATATTTCTCAAATACATATAAATTCTGCTCCTTCATTCATTTATATCTTATCATGAGGGTTGTGTTTCCTTCTCAAATTGAGTTTTTTAAGTTCTTATTTTCTTACTAGTTTGTTAGTTTAAGAATAAAAGTTTGAGTTTTCAAATTAGTTTGAGTCTTTTTTACCTGGCATTGCTTCTGGTCTAGAAGGTATGAAATCCTATGCCCCAAAATCATAGTTTTCCATTTATCATAAATTTATAAAGTATCCTGAGATTCTTTATAGAGTAAAAAAAAATCCTACATAATGTTCGGTTGGTAATAGCATGATGATAATGGATGATAATTTGTCAAAACAAATCCCATTGCTATTTTCTAAATATTACTTTGGATCTGACTTCAATCAGAAACTTAAATGGTATTTTTAAAAAAGCAACTTCATTTATAGGAGAATTGATCTATGCTATATTTTCCTATTCATTTGATTTTTTGAAATTACACAGTACCATCATAACTTTAAAAAATGTTTTAGACTATGGAATGCAGAAGTAATATGAAAGAAGTAATATGAAAATTACCTATATTTTAGTATGTTCTATAGTGTATATTTTAGAGAAAAATGAAAATAATTTCTGTTAATTTAAAAAAGACAACTTAGGCAGCTAGGTGGTGCAGTCAAGAGGACCTGAGTTCAAATCCAGCCCCAGACACAATAATTATCTATCTGTGTGACCTTGGACAAGCCACTTAACCCCATTGCCTTGGAAAAAAACAAAAAAACAACTCAGGCAGGTCTGTAATTGTAATGCAATTTTGAGATTTTTTTCATGCTTCTAATTTTCAAGTGAAAGATAAACCCCTGTTTGTTTTAATACAGTATGCTTGTTTTTGTCCATGGTACTAAAACTCAAGTACTAAAAGAGATGATGATTCTTGGAAGTTAAAACATTTTATTTTACGTTTTTTTAAAAAAGGGTATAGTTAGAGTTTTAACTTTTATAATGTTTAAAATTTTAGGTGATAAAGAAGTACAATGCAAACAAACACCTTTCATTGTATCAGATACATAATTAACCAAACAATTTAAAACTCCAAGTTGATTTTTTATTGAGGATTTATTTTATGGTGATATTTTTTTATTCTGATCATGCATAAAATTGCAATTTTCCAAAACTTTGTAACCATTCAGTGGTTGTGCCGAAGAAACAACTAAATGACCGCTGCTTTAGTTCATGCCAAACGTAATTCCCTCAAATGAAGTTGCTTCAGAAGAGAGGATAGACATCTTGTTAAGATTTTCAATAATTTGTAAATATTCCAGTTTACTTCTTTAACTTTATAGTCTTTGCATTAATAAAGAAACAAATTTCTTTCCTAAGTTGTCATTTGCTTTGGGAAAGTTACTTTTTCCATATTATCATATGCTACAAAAATATTATGATTTGCTGTGGGGGAAAAAGTTTACTTTCTCTCCAGAAAAGGCTGCTATGAAGCTATATGAAACTTTTATGCCAACAATAGATTTTCTAATGCTCCAAAATTATCTAAACAATCATTTTCATAATACAGTGCTCATTACAAAACCCTGTAATTCTGCATTTGTGTTTTCCCCCATAAAATACGATTTTGAGGTTTGGCTATTAATTGGTGTAATTTGTTTTCTCAAAAATTAATCTTTTGGGGTGGCTAGGTGGCACAGTGGATAGATCACCTGCCCTGGAGTCAGGAGTACCTGAGTTCAAATCTGGCCTCAGACACTTAATAATTACCTAGCTGTGTGGCCTTGGGCAAGCCACTTAACCCCATTGCCTTGAAAAAAAACCCTAAAAAAATTAATCTTTCACACATTACCCAAAATTGTAAAAATCATTCATATAATAAGAGATGTAGATGTAAGTTTCCACTGCATAGAAGTGTGGAAACTCACTCACTAATTAAGGGGTGTGTAAATCATAGTGATTTATAAGAGAAACTTACCTGCTGGTTTTGATATAGATAGTTCACAGCATCTATCAAATGCTTCTTTAGGTCTCTGATACCAATCATGATACTATTCTCTTGAACATTACTGTACCTAACCTAGTCCAAACTATTAAAATGATTTTTAAAATGGAAGGCTTTCAGGGTAGGTTTATGAAACTCTTATTTTACCCAATTAATTCATTGTGTTGGAATATCTTTTGCCAAATAAATGTGTGTATGTATGTATGATAAATATGAAAAATGAAGTGTTAAATTTTAAAATGTGTCTTCATTTTCACCATGTTTCTAATTTCACAAAGCTCTCTGGATCTGGTGTCCAAAAATTGCATTCATATCTGATCTCTGCCACTTGGCATCTGGTCACCTTCAGCAATTCACATTAACCTCTCTCAATTCTGTTTTTTCACACTTATAAAAGGAGAGGATAGAATTACATAATTTTTGTAGGATCTTTCAGCTCTAAATAGTCTCCTCCATTCTTTCCCTTACTCATTATAGAGTAATTAAACTTATTAGTTATTGAATTTACCTAGATGGCACATCTGTTCTTTTTAAATAAACAGAAATTATATTCTATTTCTTCTAAAATATACATTCTAAATCTTATTACAAATGCAATATTCTGTTCTTTTCTATTACTTCTACATTCAGTAGATTGCCTGAAATATTTTTTGAAACTATAATGATATTGTGTTTTATAAAAGATCAAACAAATAGGGGAAAAACAGCATAGGCTAATTCTTCTATAAATGAAGTTTAAAATATATATATATATATATGTATATATATATATATATCATATAAGTTTCTGATTGAAGTTAATTCCAAAGCACTATTTAGAAAATGACAGTGGGAATGGGTTTGAAGAAATGAGTTCCATTATTATGAATCTATGCTAACCAAGAAACTATGGTTTCTTCTTTTTTAGTCACTGTATAACCTTGATTAGGATGAGAGGTTTAGGGGCAGCTAGGTGGTATAGTGGATAGAGAACAGGCTCTTGAGTCAGGAGGAACTAAGTTCAAATCTGATCTCAAATACTTAATAATTATTGAGCTGTGTGACCTTGGACAAATCATTAACGCCATTGCCTTGCAACCCCCCCCCCCCCCCCCCCGCCAAAAGGATGACAAGTTCAGAACCCAATAGAATCTTAAAGATCACTTCATCTAATAATCCCATTTTACAGATGAGGAAACTCAGGACTAGAGAATTTGAATGTCTCATCAGATCTCCCCCAGGTAGAAAGTTAACAAAACTGAAGTTTCAATCAAAATGCTCCAAAAGACTCAAATCAAAAATCCAAAGCCCGGGGGTGGCTAGGTGGCACAGTGGATAGAGCACCGGCCCTGGAGTCAGGAGTACCTGAGTTCAAATCCAACCTCAGACACTTAATAATTACCTAGCCGTGTGGCCTTGGGCAAGCCACTTAACCCCATTGCCTTGAAAAATCTAAAAAAAAAAAAATCCAAAGCCCATCAAAAGGCTTCTGCTAAAATAGTGAAGATTGTTAACAAACAATATATTCTTAGGTTGAAAGGTCTATCTGAGCAAAATATTGGAAAATTCATTTTGAAAATTACTACAACAAATCATTTTTTTAATTGAGAGCAGTGAATTAGAGTCCTGGAGTCAAGCGTACCTGTGTACTCTAAAACAGGGGAACTTGACCTGATGTCCAGAGAATATACAAATAATTCTTGCAGTATCTGTAACTTATATGGAAAAAAATTAAAACTTTATTTTCACACTAACTGAAAATTTAGCATTGCCTTCAATTGTGACAATTTAAACAAACTATTTAAATATTCTGGTTTTAAACTGCTGAAAGGATCTAAGGCACAAAAAAGTGAAGAGCTCCTGGTCTGTTTTCTCCTTCAGACTTTAAAATTAAATGATAAATATTGTTTTGTATTAGAATTTGTGTAAAAGGAAAGAGAGTTGGATGATAATGAGTTAGATGATAATCCAAGATCCATGGTTACAAGTAGCTAAAATGATCAGCTACTATCTTCAGAGACACAAGCCCCCATTCCACTTTCTACACTGTCATCTCTGCATTCCTTACTTTGCTTAGTCCCTGTTGTCATTGGTCCATACCTTCAATAGTAATAATAATTATACTTATAGCAGCTGATATTTATGTAGAACTATGTGCTTTACTATTATATCTTATATATTTATGTTTCGTCAGCAAGAAACTTCCTCACTACAGAGTCTTGTGTCTCTTGCATCCTCAAGCCTGGAGAGAACCACTGGGATGGATGGTTATAAAAAAAAGTTATCCTGATAAGTTCTCCTTTTACTACAAGTTAGCACTTGGATACTCCCATCCCTTTTAGACAAGGTGATACCAGCTTAGAGAAGCACAGATAATTCATGAAGGTCAATGTGATGGAAAAAAAATTCAGCCCAATAGTGAGGTAGGGTAGATTCCATGGAACTGACAAATCTCCAAACTTTGCAACTAAGTGAGGGGCTGCTCTATGATGGTAGTGAGAGAAGTTGCTGACGCAGAGGTCCAGTGAGTGACCCGTAGGTCTGTTAGTCAACCTGTTAAAAAAAAGTTTTAGGATCCATTATTTTCTGTGACAAATGGGGTGGAAGTGAAGATTAAGTATTTTGTCATGAGATATTTGTTTGTGTATGTGTGTGTGTGTGTGTGTGTGTGTGTGTGTGTGTGTCTATTTAAGGGGCTGTCTATTTAAGTTCTCTAGAAGACTCCAAAACTCTTGTATATCTGTCTATCTATCTATCCAAAAGACTCCAAATCAAAAATCTATCTATCATCTATCTATCTATCCATCTATCATCTATCTATCTATCTATCTATCTATCTATCTATCTATCTAAGTATATTTGCATATAGACATACATATAAACACATGCGTGTATAAATACATGTGCATGTGTGTTCATATAGATATGTGTTTACATCTACACAAAGACATACACACACATATATATACATATATACATATATATATATATATTTGTATGTGTATGTACACACACACACATATTTAATTCCCTTAAGATTTTCTAATTTTAGGAGAGGGTGTATGGGGTATTAAGGGAGGACAGGTGTTATGGCTTGCCAAATTCTAGTCAGGGATGCTAATCCACCTTTGGTGTCCAAGTCACTCAACTTTTAACCATGGCTCCAAGATGTAGGAAATTCAGTAGCCATACCCCATAAACTGTCCCAGCAAATGAGCTAAACCAGGTTGAGGGCAACCCACAGTCTTCAAACATATTAGTGAATTAGGGAAATGTCTACTCCAGGCATGTGAAGATTTCCTACAGTAGAATGGGAGAATGAGAACAATTTGTTTAAGTGGCCATGAAGACAACTAAAATAGACATTGTGGAGTGCTTACAGCTTGGTGAGACATTAAGGATCATTAAGATCATCCACTGTTTCCTGGACCATCACCAATCATCCTGACTTTTGTCTTGCTGCTAGATTTAGATGACTCTGGAAGAATGAGGGAGGCTGATGGACAGCTCAGCTGGACAGCTGGACAATTTTGGCTCACTTAAATCTAATTGCCCAAAAGGCAAGTCATCACCCAAGGATATAATTGGTCCTTTGAAAATGAAGGGCGGGGTGGGGGGGGGCAGCTAGGTAGCACAGTGGATAGAGCACGGGCCCTGGAGTCAGGAGTACCTGAGTTCAAATCCGACCTCCGACACTTAATAATTACCTAGCTGTGTGGCCTTGGGCAAGCCACTTAACCTCATTTGACTTGCAAAAAAAACACCTAAAAAAAAAAGAAAATGAAGGGCAGGTGGTACAATGAATAGGGACATTGGCCCTGGAGTCAGTAGGACCTGAGTTCAAAATCCAGTCTCAGACACTTAATAATTACATAGCTGTGTGGCCTTTGGCAAACCACTTAACCCCATTTGCCTTGCAAAAATCTAAAAAAAAAAATTACATGTGTGATCTTGTGATCTTGGGCAAGTCCCTTACTCCCATTGCCTTTCATGGGTAACCTATATTTATGATCCTTCGGGCTAGTAAAAACTCATGTAATTATGGCTTAAGGAAAAGTTTAATGAACATACATTCTAATTTGAGTAAGAGGACATTCTTAGTTTTATTAGAAACAAATTTAATGTGACTTCAACCTATATCTGTAATTCTCTTAATACTGAAATGGCAGCCAAAGTCACATTTGCTTTCTAACTGCACTGGGGAAGCATTTGGAAGTAGCAGTACCAGTGCGCTATTTCCCACTACACCTTGGCAAGGCTTGACATGTAGTTCTCAAGTTTCAGAACACAGAACTAAAGCCAGCAGCAACTTGGAAACAAAAATATTCTAGATTGCCTCTGTCAGAACTGGGAAAAAAGATACTAATAGTTCAATAATTTAAAATTTCTGATGAAGAAATCAAAATAATTTATAGTCATTTGAAAAATTATCTAAATTTTTGATTAGAAAAATACACATTCAAATAATCTTGAGTAATCATTTTGCACCTTTCAGATTGAATAAAATGATTGAAGAGGAAAGTGATAAATGTTGGAGGAGATATGGAAAAATTGGGGAACTAATTCACTGTTGATGGAACTGTGAACTCATCCAACCATTCAGGAGAGCAATCTGGTAATATGCCCAAAGAATTATTAAATTTCCTATACTCTTTGACTCAACAATGCCACCACTAAGTTCATTCCCCAAAAAAAATGGTAAGGGAAAAAGGAAAAGAATCTACATGTTCTCAAATATGTATAGTAATTTTCTTTGTGGTGACAAATAACTGGAAATTGCAGAGATCTTCATTAATTGGGGCATGACTATGGAATGAAGTGGTGGAATATGGTTTCTTTTAGAACAATAATATCTCATAGTATTGATGTACCATAACTTATTTAGCCATTCCCCAATTGATTGGCATCCTCTCAATTTCTAATTCTTTGCCAGTACAAAAAGAGGTGCTAGGAATATTTTGGTACATGTGAAACTTTTCCCATTTTTTTAATTTCTTCCAGATATAGGTCTAAAATTGGAATTGCTGGTTCAAAGGGTATGAACAGTTTTATTGCTCTTTGAGCATAGTTCCATATTGCTCTCCAGAATGGGTGAATCAGTTCACAACCTGTGGTAGATGATTGTGATGGAATACTATATTGTGCTATAGGTAATGATGAGCTCACTTACCTTAGAAAAAGCATGGATAGATTTGCATAAATAATAAATGGTTGGGGCGGCTAGGTGGCGCAGTGAATAGAGCACCGGCCTTGGAGTCAGGAGTACCTGGGTTCAAATCCGGTCTCAGACACTTAATAATTACCTAGCTGTGTGGCCTTGGGCAAGCCACTTAACCCCATTGCCTTGAAAAATCTAAAAAATAATAATAATAATAATAAATGGCTAAAATGATCACAACATTGTAAACTGTAACAACAATATGGTTTTAAGAAAAACTGAAAACTAACTCATTTTGGTACCATTGTAAATATCCAAATTAATTATAAAGCACATATGAGGGAAGTTACTTTCTGCAGCCAAAGAAAGAACTCATAAGTAGATGTATAGAATGATTTTACATACATATATGTTTATATATATAATATGTGTGTGTATAAGTAAATATATATTTATGTTTATAATTATTATGTCTAATAATAATCATTTCTCTCTTGGTGGGAGGGAAGAAAAAAGGGAAAAATTATGTAATGAGTTTATTTTTAATTTTAAAGTAGTAGCAAGTTGTACATAATATATTTATAGTTTCATGTGCAATTATCTTTTTTCTCTATGTTATGAACATGCCTGTTCTATTTCACATTAAAAAAAGAAAAGAAAAAGAAAGCATGTTCAGTTTTGAATCTCTACCTAACCTAGGTCCTCACCCTGCAGTGCTCAGTAAACAAGACTTGTGAACTGTAAAACAACCATTAATCAGTCAGGTCATACTCCCTGCGGGCTTTCAGACTGAGATCAAGTTGAGACCAAGTTGGGGAGAGAGAAGAGTACTTGGGACAAAACTGGGACAAAACAATTTTTAGTGTCTCTCCTCTATAGGCATCCCAACTAGAAATAGAGTCATGACAGCACCAGACTTGCTCTACAGCATGGCATTACAAGTGGAAGGCTGATAAAACACAGATCTTGAACAATTCTGAAACTACTATGCCTCCTTTCTTAACACTTTTATTGATTTCCTTGATATTCTTGATCTTTTGGACTTTCAGATAAATTTTGTTACTATTTTTTTAGCTTTATAAAATAATTCACTGGTAGTTTGGTATGGTACTGAATAAATTAACTTAGGTAAAATTGTCTTTTGTTTTTATATTAACTTGAGCAGTTAATCCATGAGCAATTAATATTTCTCTGTTTATATCTGTCTTAATTTCTATGAAATACTTAGTAATGTGTTCTTAGAGTCCCTGGGTTTGTTTTGGTAGGCAGACTTCCAAGTATTTTACATCGTCTGCAGTTGTTTTGAGTAGCAGTTTGCTTTCTGTCTCTTCATGCTAGATTTTGTTGGTAATATATACAAATACTTATGATTTATGTGGGCTTGCAGAGTTTGGGGTTGGGGTCAGTTTTTTAAGAAGTTTAAACAAAACTGTCTTGAAATTAAAATAAAATATGAGCTAGTTGAAAATAATTAATTAGGAGTTTATAGAAACCTAGCCAGCATTAACTTCTGAAAGAGAAAAATTCTTTTCTTCCTTCAAGGTCCAGCTCAGCTTCCCTCAGTGTTTCTACCTTAAAGTGACCTGTCCCTGCTAAAGTTTTTCTAGAGCATTTTGGAATTTTGTTTATCACCTATCACGTTTTATCTTGCATCAAACTTCTCCCCTTCAGAATTAAGATTGGTCACTGTTCATCTTTGCACTAAGTAGAGTGATATTAGATATTTAATAAAAGTTTGTTTTAAAAAGTCAAGTGTATGTATTTGTAAAAAGCATTTTATAATTATAATAGTTTACAAATAGTTAAATGTATTTTTAAATTTAGATTCTTTTCAACATCCTCTTCTGGCTTCTGGTTTTCTTCTGATATCATCTGTATAATTGAACTCTCTTTATATATTCAAAGAATTAAATTAGAAAACTCTTGATAAGACAAACAAAAAAATACAAATATTGTAGATTCCAAAATATTAGAAAAGGATTGAAAGCAAATTTATTTAAGTCATGATAAAATGTTTCTACAAATACATGTATCATAAGATATCTATCGTGGCTTAAAAGTTAGATCTTAAAGTCCTAGCTTAAGCAGGACCATCATTTAACAAACAAATGATGCTTAGAGGTTTAAAGAACTTTCCCAAGAGGCACCCAGATAGTAACTGGCTGAGCTGAAATTTGATCCTAAGTCTTCTGAGTCCAAATAAGTTCTCTCTCCACTTTTGTCCAAGTTCTAGAAAGGAGTCCTTGTTAGATAAAGTTCTAACAGTGGCTCAAAGGCCATATGCATCAACCATTCCTCATTGATGAAGATTGATTCCTCAGTGCTCCATGGATGGGGTGTTAAGTTGATGAGACCCTGCTCTTCTGGCTTCAAGCTTTGAGAGAGAAGACACACCAGTCTAGAGTTGGGTTACCTTCCGATCCCCAAAGACAGAGACAGAATCTGGGAAGTAATTTACCTGTAGAGGAACTGGCACCTTCATTAGGTTCCTACCACCAATTTAAACATTAAAATCCTTAAGGAATTTCCCCTTAGGTTAGATATAGGACACTTTCTATCTTAGTTGAGCTCCCAATGAGGGAATTCATTCACTTTGTATTGCTTGGTATATATATTCTCCTAAATGTACTTTCTCTGATTTCCATTTGCTTTCGGTTTGGTTCAATTGATTTATTTGCTATTGGTTATGTGCAATTGACATTTGATAGAAAAGGAGTCAAGTCATGGACAGATAGCTTGAGATACTCTCACCATTGAGGAGTCAAGATCAGGAGAAGAGATCAAAGGCAATTTGCACTTAAAATGTATTTTCCTTAGACCAATAATATCCAGAAGACCAGAGAGTTATCATTCTAGCCTGGTGCAATGGAAAGAGTTATATGCTGTACAGACTTTTAATTTGAGTGCTTGAATCTGTCCCACAATGACACACTCACTCTGTCTTAAATCTTTAAATGAAAATTTAATGATCAATATACATAACCCAAAATAATACAAACATATATATATATATATATATATATATATATATATAAAACATTAGCATAGATAAAGGAGAGATAAGAGGTAAAAGAGAAAGAGTGGTTACCCAATAGAGGAGGCTCCAACAAACCTGGAAATCTGGCTGGGGGAGTCCTTAGATGTCACAACACAGCCTCCAGGATCTCAATTGGGAAAGTCCCTTCAGTAGAGTGTCCTCTCAGAAGCGATGGACTTCTAAAACCCACTTTCCCAAGTAGGACCTTTAATAGTGCTCACACAAAAGTGGCACAGGTCCAAGGGTTTACAAGACTGAACTCAAGATCATTGGGCTCTGGACCTATTCAATGATCCTTGAGTTTCAGTCAAAACACTCTCAGATACTGAATACAATCATTTTCTCCAGGTGCCTTATGGTAAGCACCCAGGGACAGGCCAAATCCCTGGGAGAGGACCCCAAAATGTTCCCCAGTACTCCCTGCCCCAAAATCTGTCTTGATCAATCATGCCTCAGTTCAGTGTATTTGGGAAGTTCCTTCTCCTTGGACCATAATCACTGATAGGGAAGATCTCAATTTAACACTTCACCCTTACCTGGTATTCACTCCCTTTGAAGAGAACAGAACTAAAAAATACTTTGCCCCAACCTCTTGCTCTCCCTCTTCGCAAAAATAAGTCTCCCTTGGAGAAGGGTTTCTTCCTTAGGGAAGAAGATGCTAGAGATACCTATTTTTAGTCATAACTAGACAGACCCACATTGATCCACATAAAACAGGAAGACAGAGCAAAAAAGTGTACTACACATACCTCACAAACAATTTAGAAACTAATTCTGGTACACAGTGTACTGTGCCTTATTTGTAAAATATTAATTTGTTATGTGAACACAACATTCCTCTTTAATTATTGGAAGGCATGTAAGGAGTGACGAAAGGGCATGCTTTGGAGGCATGGAAACCTGAGCTCAATACCTTTGATATATAGCATCTGTATGACCCTGGGGAAGTCTTTTTTTTTTTGAACTTTGTAAATATTTTGTTTTTCCAACCACATACAATGGAAATTTTTACCAATCATTTTTTTGGCAAGGTTTTGAGGTTTACAATTTTTCTTCTTCCCTCCTCCCCGCCCTGACAAAAAGCAATAGGATACAGACATTACATTTGCAACCCATGCTAAACAAAGATTGAAATTGAATGTGTTGTGATCCTCTTTCAGGGGAAAAGATGGATATTCAATGAAATAGGGGGCTTTCAATCTTTCCTGTTGAAATGAACAGAGCTGAACAGAGAGTTTAATTTTCAAGTACAGTAGTCAGGTGAAGCATAGAAAGGGTGGATAGGAAGGGCAAGTTTGAGGTATTTAATGATGTTGAACTGGGTGTATTTCTGCATGGGAAGATGAATCTTTTCATTTGTTAGAGCAGTTAGAAGGAGCATATATAGACAAGGCACAGAAGGGAACCAAATATAAAGGTATAATATATTATAAACGGGAAGTCAGTGGGTGAAAAAAGGAATGTAGTAGGAGAAAGGGAAAGGAGAGGTAGAATGGGCTAATATATTTCACAGAAAAGAGTCAAGAAAAAAGGTTTAGAAATGGAGTGGAAGAGGGGAAGTGAGGGGGAATGAGTGAAACTTCTTTCATCAGAAGTAACTCAAAGAGGAAATAACACACACACACACACACACACACACACACACTCAATAGTGTATAGGAATCTATCTTACTCTAAAGGAAAAAGGAGAAGAAAGGGATGGGAGAAAGGGAATGGGAGAGAGGAGGGGCTGTATGTGATAGAAGAGAGGGAAAATCATGGGAGATGATAGTCAGATATAACACCCTTATGAAGAGAGACAGAATGAAAGGAGAGAGAGAATAGAATAAATGGGAGTAGGGAGGAATAGAGTGGAGGGAAATACAGTTAACAATAGCAACTGTGGGAAAAAATATTGAAGCAATTTCTCTGATGGACTTATGATAAAGAATGCAATCCATCCCAGAGACAAAGCTGAACACAGGCTAAAGTACAACTTTTTTCCTTTCACCTTATTTTTCTTGAGGTTTCTCTATCATTTTGGGAGGAGGGGGATTATTTTTACTTTCACAACAAGATTATTGTAGTGATATGAAAATAAATGAATAAGTCATGAAAAAATAAGAAAAGCAAAGTAATAAACTGAGAAAGAATAGGAAAAAAAGAAATTGAATGTGTTGTGAAAGAATAGTCAGA
Source organism: Macrotis lagotis (assembly GCF_037893015.1). Classification (NCBI taxonomy): domain Eukaryota; kingdom Metazoa; phylum Chordata; class Mammalia; order Peramelemorphia; family Peramelidae; genus Macrotis; species Macrotis lagotis. The sequence continues at coordinate 68,763,721 of NC_133665.1, forward strand.
CCTAAAAGGAAGAATGAAAACATCACAGATAACAAATTTACATAACACATTACAACTTTAAAAATTAAATATACAGAGAACTGAGTCAAATTCTTAAAAAAAAAGACAAGCCATTCCCCAATTGACAAATAGTCAAAGGATATATGCAAAGGTGATTTACAGATGAAGAAATCAAAGCAATCCATAGTCATATGAAAAATTGCTCTAAATCACTAATTATTAGAGAAATACAAATCAAAGCATCTCTTAGGTACCACCTCACACCTCTCAGACTGGCCAATATGACAAGAAAAGAGAATGATCAATGTTGGAAGGGATGTGGGAAATCTGGGACAGTAATACATTATTGGTGGAGCTGTGAACTCATCCAACCTTTCTGGAGAGAAATTTGGAATTATGTACAAAGGGCAATAAAAATGTGCATACCCTTTGATCCAGAAATACCTCTACTGGATCTATACTCTGAAGAGATGATGAAAAAGGGTAAAAACATCATTTGTACAAAAATATTCATGGCAGCCCCATTTGTGGTAGCAAAGAACTGGAAATTGAGTGAATGTCCATCAATTGGGGAATGACTTAAAAAACTGTGGTATATGTATGTGATGGAACACTATTGTTCTATTAGAAACCAGCAGGGATGGGAATTCAGGAAAACCTGGAAGGATTTGCATTAACTGATGCTGAGTGAGATGAGCAGAACCAGAAGAACATTGAATGCCCTAACAGCAACATGGAAGTGATGACCAACCTTAATGTACTCGATCATTCCAATAGGGCAACAATAAGGCACAGTTTTGGGTATCTTCAACAGAGAATGCCATATGTATCCTGGGAAAAAATTGTGAAGTTTGAGCAAAGACCAAAGACTATTACCTTTAATTTAAAAAAAAATATTATCTTATTATGTAATTTTGCTATATCTCATACTTTATGTTTCCTCCTTAAGGATATGATTTCTCTCTCATCACATTCAACTTAGATAAATGCATACCATGGAAACAATGTAAAGACTAACAGACTGCCTTCTGTGGGGGGGGGAAGAGGGAAGCAAGATTAGTAGAAAAATTATAAAATTCAAAATAAATAAAATCTTTAAAAAATTGAAGATAAGCTTTGGTCTTCATTTAAATGCCACAGTTCCATCTCTGGATACAGTTTGTATTTTCCATCATAAGTCTTTAAAATTATCTTAGATTATTGCACTGCTGAAATGAGCAAGGACTTCATAGTTGATCATCACCTCATGTTGTTGTTAGTGTGTATAATTTTCTGCTCATTTCACTCAGTTAATTCATGCAAGTCTTTCCAGGCTTTTCTGAAAACCTGTCCCCTAAGGAGTTCTCTTAATTCTCTCCATGTGTCCAGATAGCCATCCAAGACTAGACATGGGAGATCTATATGGGTGAAGGGAGTCTCAACAAGGGAGGTCTCCAAATCAAGGAAATCACATGTCTATATCCCATTCCATTATTGCCTATTTTAACTTTTTCTTATTATTTCATTCAAATAGGGATTTCTGAGGAACTTCTTCTACCAATGAAGTAAGTACTTCTGTAACTTAGAAAGTTTCCATAATTTTAACATTAGAGCATAAGGTCATATGACTTGAACTGAATATCATCTTTCCAAAAATGGTGAGATTCTAAAGATTTGGGTTTTTTATTTCCCCCTCTTCCCTAAAAAAACACTTTAAATATTAGAAATCCTAACTTTTATGTTCATTTAACCCAGTTATCACCTAGGGAAAGACTTTTAAAGAATGTCTAAAGTTTAAATTATTGGTGCACATGACTAATACCAAAATATGTTAAACACAGTAGTACATGTACAACCTATTTCAGATTGTTTTCTGCCATGTGGAGGGTGGAGGCAAGGGAGGGTAGCAGAAAAATGTGAAATTCAAAACCTTGCAAAAGGATGGATGTTGAAACCTGTCTCTTCATGTAATTGGAAAAAAATAAAAGTCTTGTTAAATTTTTTATTGTTAATTTATGGAGGCACTGCAATATGTAAATAACTTTTTAAATACTAAAATTAATGTGAACAGTTAATCATTTCCCAGGAAATAGTTAGGTGTAGAATCAAATAGTCTTCCTTTGGGTTTGACCAAAGCTAATTGACTTAATATCCAGAGAAAGTATCAAGAAGCCCACATAGAGAAAGACCTGAGATTATAGTGGAGACAGGTCTACTTCCTCCTTCGGTAACCTTGAGTAAGTCTCTCCCCTCCTCTAGGACTCAGTTTCCTTGTCTGGAAAAAGGTAGCTGGTCTCTAAAGATCCCTCCCCACCCCGGTTCTGCCCAGGTGTTCTTCTGGCAGATCTGGGGGCAGGAGGGAACCTATTTGAATGAAATAACAAGAAAAAATTAAAATAGGCAATAATGGAATGGGATCTAGACCTGTGATTTCCTTGATTTGGAGACTTCCCTTGTTGGGAGCCTGGCACAGGTCAGCTTTTCAACTCCAGGCTCCTGATGTCCCACCTGTTTCCTGTGGGGGGGTAGGGGATCCTAACCAGCAAGGGACAGTATATGAACTGCTGCATCCCTACTGAAAGCATCCCATAGATACTTGCCTGCTGACTCTGACCTCCCCTTAACTGCTTCCACTAAAAAAAAAAAGATCAAATAACTTTTTTTCAAATAACCAGTTACAAAATCAAAATGAACAACTACATCCATTTTCACTTTGTCTTTCAAATTATACTATGGTGGTTGGGAGCAGAGGCCAGGAATTTTTATCCCAATGTTTCAGATAAGTTTCAGAGATAAAGAGTTTTGGGAGGGGGGTGGAATTTAAATCCAAATATCTCCTTATTCCAAGTCCAGTATTGTTTCCATTCTAACTTCACTACCATTCTGAGATACATGATTGCATCCATTCTACTTAGGAATCCACTATCCTCAACCCCTCTTACCTGGACCACTTAACCTTCTAATTGATTACACCATTCCAATCCATCTTCCCCAGAACCATCAAACTGATTTTTCCAAAGCATAACTCCTATTTGGTCAACAGCAATACTTCCCTCTTATCTGTAGGATCAGTTATCATTATCTTTGAAAACCTTTCATAATCTGTCCTCAAACTGCCTTTCTAGTGGACACAAATGAAAAATCCAAAAGACAGAATTTCTAGATAATAATCTATTAATTACAATGAGCTGATAATCAATAAATTGATGTGCTTTCTCTCCGTTACCTAAGACAAAACCACAGAGATCCCAGAATGCTTTGGGAAAGGAAGTCCCTCTGACAGGTAGAAGTCACCCCTGATTGGGTGAACAATTAATGAAAGGTTGGACAAATTAATGAGGAGGTGGGCTAAAAGTCTTCAACTCCTCCTGTTGTGAATGTGACTTGATCATGAGACTTAGCCACAGTCAGCAATATGGACAAAGGAATCCATTTCTACCTATACCATTCTGCTTGGTTTTCTCCTTCATCATCTGAGTTACTCTAAACTTTGGAGGGGTGCAATGCCATGAGTTTATTTCCTAAGGACAAGGATTCATCTAGGTTAGATTCTGTTTTGTAAGGTCTACTAGTTGGGTGAGGTCCCACCAAAGATCATGGAGCATGTACCTGCAGGATCTAGGGCAATCTCATCTAACAGCAATGTCTGACCAGGATTCCTACAGGGGCTGGTCCCTAAATAAGGAATTAAAGGGGGAAAAGCCTTACACCTAATTTAATAATTGACTATTAATATAATAGAAAATAATCACTTCTCTCATCAGCTTTATTGCTCATTGATCCTCTTCACATGCACTATATATGTATGACCAGATTGTTCTTCTTGCTGTGTCTCATATGTAGTCCTTGATCTCCTATCTCCTCATCCATATATGGACCAGGACTGCACAATCTCCTCATTTCTGTCTCTTAGAATCCCTTCTTTCCTTCAAAACTCAACTCAGATGCTACCATCAACATGAAACCTTTTTTGCCCCTAGTATATTTCCAAATTATTTTTCAGAATAGTTTCTTTTACTTGACTGTAAATATCATATTACAAGGAATTTGTTTTTCTTTTCTCCTTTATTTCAGTAGGATAGGGAAAGATACATGCTCCTTTTAAACTCTAAAAAATAGAGAGATGGCAGACTACTGGAATGGATTATTGCTTGTATTTTTAGATGAAGTCACTGTCTTGTTAGTTGTGCTTAATTGCTTTCCTTTGTTACAAGAGAGTTCTCCTGGGATAGTGATAATCTGAAAATGTGTGTAATGAGGAAACATCATTAGAACTTAGAAGACGAATAAAGAAAAGCACGTATTATAGTCCATCTGTGAAACATAATTTTCTAAGCTAAGGTGCCTGTAATAAGAATGATAACTTGTTGGAAGACAGATTAAATAAAATTAGAATAATAATAAAAAGGATAATATCTAACAGTTATATTACATATTCAATGTTGCAGACCCTGTGCTAAGTGCTCTATAATTATTTTGTCATTTAATCCTCACAAAAACCTTGAAAAGGGGCAGCTGGCTAGGTGGCACAGTGGATAGAGCACCAGCCCTGGAGTTAGGAGTACCTGAGTTCAAATCCTGCCTCAAACACTTAATAATTACCTAGCTGTGTGGCCTTGGGCAAGCCACTTAACCCCATTGCTTTGCCAAAAAAAAAAAACCCTTGAGAAGCAGGTGCTATTATTATGTCTATTTTATAAATAGGGAAACTGAGGCAGACAGAACTTAAAGGATTTGCCCAAGATCACACAGCTAATAAGTGCCTGAAGCCAAATTTGAAATCACTACTTCTTCTTAACTCCAGCCTGGTCTCATAAATCTCCTTTGGAAGATTAGTCAAGATTTATGACAGCACACTGAATATGGAATCAGGTTCTGCTCATTATGATCTATGTGACCTTAATCCAGTCTCTTAACTTCTCTGAACTCTGAACTCTTGTTTTCTTCATCTGTAAAAGGAAGTAATTGCATCTCTAATGTATCATGATCCTATAAAGTGATGTGACACTATAATATAATGATAGCAGGTCAGTGACTAATAGTTCGTGCCATCTTTTTCTGAAGCAGAAATAGAGATAACACTGATGGGTGTTTATCTCTTTGAAAAGGAAAAAAAAAGCAATTGCTTATTAGTATTGATATTTGGAAAGGGTGGAAGGGAATGAGAAAGAATCCCTTTGTACAAAAGGAATGTTGAAGAAATAATTTGTTGCTAATGTGGAACTGGAGTAAGATTTAAAATAGAATTTATGTATTAAAAATCATTATGGGTAACTAAGTGGTGCAAAATGAACACCGACCCTGGAGTCAGGAGTACCTGAGTTCAAATTCGGTCTCAGACACTTAATAACTACCTAGTTTTGGGGACGGAGCTGGCCGCCGCCTCCAACCCTCCGGGGCCGCGCGGCGCCAGCTCTGCCTGGGAGCGGCGGGGAGGAGGGTGCCCGGCCGGAGCCGAGCCAGACGCCGCCGGCCGTGCAGGTGAGGCCCCGCCGCCCCGTCCAGTATAATCATGTTTGAAATCCAGAAGATCTGTTGCATTGGAGCAGGTTATGTGGGAGGACCCACCTGTAGTGTCATTGCACATATGTGCTCAGAAATTAGGGTCGCAGTTGTTGATGTTAACGAATCTCGAATCAATGCATGGAATTCAGCCACACTACCAATTTATGAGCCGGGACTAAAAGAAGTAGTTGAATCTTGTCGAGGGAAGAATCTCTTTTTTTCTACTGATATTGATGCTGCCATCAAAGATGCTGATCTTGTGTTTATTTCTGTTAACACACCAACAAAAACTTATGGAATGGGAAAAGGTCGGGCAGCTGATCTAAAGTATATTGAAGCCTGTGCTAGACGGATTGTACAGAATTCCAATGCATACAAAATTGTGACGGAGAAAAGCACTGTCCCAGTTAGGGCAGCAGAAAGTATCCGGAGAATATTTGATGCCAACACAAAACCCAACTTGAACTTACAGGTGCTCTCCAACCCTGAATTCTTAGCAGAAGGCACAGCAACCAAAGACCTAAAGAACCCTGATCGAGTGCTGATTGGTGGTGATGAGACCCCTGAGGGGCAGAAAGCTGTCCATGCTTTGTCTGCTGTCTATGAACACTGGGTTCCCAAAGAAAAGATCCTCACAACCAACACTTGGTCCTCGGAGCTTTCTAAATTGGCAGCTAATGCTTTTCTTGTTCAGAGAATCAGCAGCATTAATTCTATCAGTGCTCTGTGTGAAGCAACGGGAACTGATGTTGAAGAGGTTGCAACAGCCATTGGGATGGACCAGAGAATTGGAAATAAGTTTCTGAAGGCCAGTGTTGGTTTTGGTGGGAGCTGTTTCCAGAAAGATGTTTTAAATTTGGTTTATCTCTGTGAAGCTCTGAATTTGCCTGAAGTAACTCGTTATTGGCAACAGGTAATAGATATGAATGACTACCAGAGAAGAAGGTTTGCTTCCCGAATTATTGACAGTCTGTTTAACACAGTCACTGATAAGAAGATCGCTATTTTGGGATTTGCGTTCAAAAAGAACACTGGAGATACAAGAGAATCCTCTAGTATCTACATAAGCAAATATTTGATGGATGAAGGAGCACATCTCCATATCTATGATCCTAAAGTACTAAGGGAACAAATAGTTGTAGATCTCTCCCATCCTGGTGTTTCAGAGGATGACCAAGTGTTCCAACTGGTGACCATTACAAAGGATCCATATGAGGCATGTGATGGAGCCCATGCTGTTGTCATTTGTACTGAATGGGATATGTTTAAGGAATTGGATTACGAACGAATTCACAAAAAAATGCTGAAGCCTGCATTTATCTTTGATGGATGGCGTGTCCTCGATGACCTTCACAATGAGTTACAAACCATTGGCTTCCAGATTGAAACAATTGGCAAGAAGGTATCTTCAAAGAGAATTCCATATGCACCTTCATGTGAAATTCCAAAGTTTAGTCTACAGGACCCACCAAACAAGAAGCCAAGAGTATAGGAATTAGCATTTTTGTATTTTAAGTATTGGAGAATCATGAATACCCATATTATATTAAATAGCAAGCCAATGGAGTGTTTTTAAGGAAACAAAAACTTATTTTTTTAGTGATTTTCAATCAAGTTTTTAAAAGCCACAAAGCTAGTAGCATACCTAGTCATCTTAAATCTAGAATCTATTTTCTCTATATTTTTTATAATATTTTATCAGTTGTTGAATGAGTAAATGGAAAATAATCATGATGATTTTAATGGCATACATTTTTGTAAAAATTAAACTTCAGATCTCTTGCTTTAAAATATGTTCAATACTTGTACTTCAATTTTATACCTTTCTATATTTTGTTCATCAGTATATTTTTTAAAAACTAGATGTTTTGTTAATGACTTAAAATTTTTATGTTAAATTCCAAACTGACTCTTGAACTCATCAGAAATGCCATGAAATGAGCATAATTGTGTAGGGTGTGATTGTCAGTACTGTTTGATATATAAACCATGGACCATAGAGAAAGGTAGTAAAATGAACATTCTTGGGCCTTTTGTGTTATCATCTTTATATACATAGCAAACTTATTCTCCTGGTTATGAATCCGAAGTTCCATTTTTCATGGTAATTTTTTTTTTTTAGAATTTTTCAAGGCAGTGGGGTTGAATGGCTTGCCCAGTGCCACATGGCTGGGTAATTGTTGGGTGTCTGGGGTCGGATTTGAGCCCGGGTACTCCTGACTCCAAGGCTGGTGCTCTTGTCCACTGCGCCACCTAGCCACCCCTCATGGTAATTTTCATAGTGAAAAAATGGATAAAACATTCCATAAAACCTTAGTGGAAGAGTATGGAGAGAACATTGAGTCACACTTTTGTTCCAAAGAGTCAGTCAGTTGTCATCTCTTTGATAAGTTAAAATGTGTCAAATTAATTATTCATCAGAAGAGAAAAATAAATAAATAGCCTGGTCATTTTGTTCCTGTCTTCCCATAATTTTTGTTGTTAAAATTTTCTTTCTGAAAATCTGAACTTAAATACTTCCCAACCCCCAAAAGAAAGAATTTCCAAATATATAGCAGAATGCAAAAATGTGGATTATTTATGAAACTGAATCTCAATTTCAGAACTTGCTTTTTTTAAAGGATATAATAAATTCCACACATTGCTTTCAAAATTAAAAAAAAAATAATTGCCTAGCTGTGTGACCATGGGCAAGTCACTTAATCCCATTGCCTTGCCTCCCCCCACAAAAAAAGAAAAAAAATGATTATTACTTTATTGTTGCTACAATATGAATAGATTTTCAGATTATTAATATGAGATCAAACCCTTTTGTTTATGTAACTGTCCCTACTACACCTATGTATGGTTGCTGCTAATTTAGAACTAGAATATGTTTTCAAACAGAATTTAATTTGAAGATAAATTTAAACAGAGGACTTCTGGGAAGGTAGGAGAGTGAGAGAAGTTGGGGGAAAGTACCTGGGTACTTCAACATTCCTTTCAAAACTAGCAAGAAGCAACACTCCCAGAAAACCTCAAAAGACACTGGATTTTCAGTAAAGGAACATTGACCACACACAAGAAAGGTTCCCCTCCAAAATGAATAAGAATCATGATCTTCCCTCGAAGATTGTAGATCTTGTAGATCCCTCTGTGACTGCCTCTCCTACTGTTTCTTGGTCATGTCCTTGCATATATTCTACACAGGAGTCCATTCATGCTATAGGCATTTTTCTTGAGTTCTTTCCATTCCTAATAGAGGGTGGAAGTTCTCTCCATAATCTTTTACCTTTACCATGTGATTTCCATTCTTTTAAAAAGAAAAAACATACATTCCTTTGCTGGCATTCCATGCTGCAACTTTTCCTTTGGAATTCCTTATTTATAATGTGTTATATTACCACTAGATCTCAATGACTTCTGGGTTGTAGGATGCTGTCTTATCTCCTTTTTTCCTCTTACCTGGTCTTTATCCCAGTTCACTTCTGTTCATCCCTACTTTTCCACTGGTCTTTAAGATTTTCTCAGTTCAGACAAAGTAATTCATGCTATTTAGAGTCATATGAAAAAATACTGTTAATCATTATTGATTAAAGAAAAATATGTTAAAACAATTCTGAGATACTATATCATACAGATGGGCTAATATAACAGAGAAGGAAAATTATAAAAGGCGAGAGGATGTGGTAAAACTGGGACACTAATGTCCTGTTGGAGTTATGAACTAGAGAATAATTTGGAACTATGCCCAAAGAATCATAAAACTATGCATATCCTTTGACTTTACTAAGACTGTATCCCAGAGAGATCATAAAAAGGAAGAAAAATATTTATTTTCTAGTGGCAAAGAATTGAAAATTTAGGGAAGGAACATCAGTTGGGAATTGGCTGAACAAACTGTGGTATGTGATTGTGTCAGAATACTATTGTATTCTAAGAAGTGACAAACAGGATGCTCTCAGAAAAATCTGGAAAGACTTAACATGAACTGATGTAAAGTGAAATGAGCAGAACCAGAAGAACACAAGAAAGCAAGAGCAATATTGTACAATGGTCAAGTGTAAACGATATAACTAGTCTCAGTAAACAATGATCCAGAACATTTCTGAAGAATTTATGATAAAAAAAAATGTTAACCACATCAGAGAAAGAACTGATGGAGTCTGAATACGATCCAAGCATTTTTAAAATTTTTCTTTATTTTTATTGTATTTTTTGTTCTGTTTTCTTTTATAACATGAAATGCTATATGAAATATATTTTACATGACTACACATGTATAATCTATACCAAATTACATGCCTTCTTAATGAGGTGGGTGGCAAAGAAGGGAAAGATTTGGAACTCAAATTTTTTTAAATGTTAAAAATTGTTTTTACATGTAATTGAAGAAAAATAAAATATTAAATAATTTTAAAGAAGAGTTTCTCAGTTCACAGTGACCACAAACTCTTGACAATTGTAGGAAAATCTTTCATTAATCTTTTATTGCCTCCTAAACCCAGAAGTTCATTTGACTACATAAGCCAATGAATGTTTGCTTTGAGGAAAGCCAAATAATTGACTTTCCCATAGTTAACTTTCATTGTCTTATAAAACTTAATGTCTTTTAAAAAATAAATAAAATTTTAAAATCCCCAAATGTCTTTCTGGGATTAGGAAGCATTGTAAAGTCCCCAATAAAAGTCATTCTGTTCTAGAATACTGGTCCTTCTGGGCTTGAATTCTTCCATTTCCTATTCCATGGTAGGAAATGAGGCATCCACAGCCACCCACTTGACTGCTTGAAATCACTGAAACCAGAGATAAATTTTAAATCCAAAACTTCCTCTGATTTCATTTTGAAATTTTCTAAAGGCACCATGCAATAAATTGAAATATGTTAATCTAATAAAATCTGACTAAAATAGCAGCACTATTTGAGGGCAAATGATTTCATATTTTATGAAATGACCTGTACTGAGAATCTTTATCATAATTTCTCTGGAGCTCAAATTGGATAGAGTTTACTGGAATTGAGGTATAAAAGATCTGGGTTCACTCTGTTTCACATACTATGTGTCTGATAGGGTCCAAATTAACTTAGCTGGTCCAAATCAACTTCATCTATGAAATGAGAATAATAATAGCACCTCCCTCCCAGGTGGTTGTGAAGAACAATTGAGATAACTTATATAAAGCGTTTTCCAACATTCATGTACTACATGAAGGTGAGTTTTTATTATTACTGCTCCTGATTCAGATCTCTGTGAACCAGTTGTCTTAATAATTTATCAAGTGCTTGCTGTGGTCCAGGTCTTGTGCTAAGTTCTGGGATAGGGGCAAAAGATTTTCCCTATTCTCCACCAGCTCACAGTCTAATGGAGGGAGATAACATGGAAACAATTCTGTCCAAATAATTGGAAATAAAAAAAAGTCAGAAGGCACCAGAATGAAGAGGATTCTCTGGAGGGTTATTTGAGTCTGATAGCTCCCTACTCTCACTAATGACAAAATCTTCACCATTCAGATTCATAAGACTTGGCTTCAAATTTCAGTTTCACTGACACTAAGGAAGTTACCTGCCCCATTTGAGCATCATTTTCTTCATCTGTAGAAAAGAGGATTAGATAAGTAGAATTCTAAGATCGATTTCTCCCTAAATCCCATGTGATTGCTTTTCAGTGGAAAACTACTTCCTCTAGAGATGCATTTAGAGGGGGAGAAATGATTCACCCCTACAAAAGAGAGGAAACACTAAGGGACTAATATGATATGAGGAAAAGATTTCTTTCTCCTTCATCATTTCTATTTAGTAAGGGCTCAACTCTGTAACTTGGTCATATTGTTAGCATAAATTTCAAAAAATCATTTAAAATACTTTTTAATACTTACTACTGTAGCACTGTATAGTGAAAAAACACTGGGCTTGGAATTTGATGACCTGGATTTTAATTCTAACTGCGCTATTTATTATTTATCTGAATGATCTTGAGCAAGTCACTTATGCCCAGGTTTCAGTTTCCTCATCTATAAAATAAAAGTATTATAATTTGATGCTTTTTTCTTCTTTAACTTCTAAAATTTTTATTGATATTTTTTATATCACTTTGAAGTCACTCCCTGCACATCTACTTAGTGGGCCATCCCATTTAAATAATAATAAAAGGGAAGAGAAACAATTTGGCAAGACTAATCAATACATCACCTATATCTGACAATATATCCAATATTTAAATCTGCCTCCCACCAAGTAAGAACTTGCTATTTGATTTTTAAAAAGCTGCTGGGAAAACTGGAGAGAGAATACAATCTGGAAAAAAGGTTTAGTTATAGAACATACTATAAAGAGAAAGGACCCATTTGTACAAAAATAAATATAGGGGTGGCTAGATAGCGTAGTGGATAAAGCACCAGCCCTGGAGTCAGGAGTACCTGGGTTCAAATAATTACCGAGCTGTATGGCCTTGGGCAAGCCACTTAACCCCGTTTGCCTTGCAAAAACCTAAACAAACAAACAAACAAACAAATAAATAAACAAGCCAGCAAGCAAATAAATATAGCAGTTCTTTTGCAGTGGTAAAGAAATAGAAACTGAAGATATATCTATGAATTGGGGGGGGGGGGTTCTGAACAAGTTATGGTAAATGAAGGTGATAAAATACTCTTGTGCTCTAAGAAATGGCATGGGGAAATTTCAAAGAAACCTGCAGAGAGATGTGAGCAGAAGTAGGAGAATAATTTACATAATAACAACATGAAAACTTTGAAAGACTTAAGAATTCTAATCAATATAATGACCAATCACAATTCTACAGGACTTCATTGATAAAGTGTGATAAAGCATGGGCAGGAATATGGAGCTGGAACATTCCACACCATCTGTGAATTTTTCAGATTATTTATTTTGTTTTGTTTTTGCAAGGCAATGGGGTTAAGTGACTTGCCCAAGGTCACACAGCTAGGTGATTAGTATGTGTCTGAGGTTGGACTTGAACTCAGGTCCTCCTGACTGCAGGGCCAGTGCTCTATCCACTACACCACCTAGCTGCCCCCAATTTTTCAGATTATTTACTAAACTGAACCAAACTATCAATGTAAGCTTCAAAATTCTTCCCCTCTTGTATGAAGGGCTGATTTGACTTAGTTCCAGAGAGCAGAACTGGGGACAAGAAGAGGAAACTGTAAAGATGCTAAATTCTATTAGGTTTAAGGAAAAGTCTCTTAATAGCTGCCAGAAATGAACAGATGTCTTTGAAGATTGTAGACTTCTTATGACTAGAGGATCTCAAGTAAAAGTTACGTGGTTAGATAAACACTCGCAGATAATTTTGGGAAGACTTCTTGTTTAGGCATGAGATGGATTAGCTGATCTCTGAAATCACTTTTGGGTCTACAACTCTATGGAATTTTTATTTCACAGGATAATTAAAAGAATTTACAATGTGTGATGGAGATAGTAGAAGGAGATATGACCTTGCAATCAAAAAGAGTTTGGAGAGTCATCTCCTTTTGACTTCTTTGTGCCCAAGCAATTCCTTAAGACTCTCAAGTTGTAGAAAAGATATGGATCAAGATAGGGAAAATTCCTTAGAGTGACTGCCCTCTACACAAAAGAAATCACAGATACCGTAAGAAGAAATTCTCATTTCATCCGACTGTTACTTTCCTGAAAAACTGACCTCAAATCCTACATGTATATGTATAAAATTCTCTTTCAGTATGAGTATCATTCTATTTAAATTAATTCTGCATTGTCAATCTGAAAAGCAAGGAATCATATTCAATAACTATCTTTTGAGGGGACTGAGCTTTCTTACAGAGTGACATAACTAAATAATTCATAGAATCCTAACTTTGAAGGTATCTCAGTGGCTAGGTATCTAGTTTGACTCTTCCATTGGCAACCTATCTAATAAATGATCATTCATCCTTTATTGGTAGACATTTAAAGAGTAGCACATTTCCCCAAACCTTCCAGTTCACATTGGGACAGCTCTAATTATAGGTAAGTCAATTCATTCCTTCTTGATCTGCCCTCCTAATATTTGACAAATGACTATCATACAGCTATTCTGCTGGCTAAATTCAGTCAATTCAATGAATCCTCATGTGATATAAATTCAAGGCCCATCATCGTGTTCATTACCCTCCTCCAGATAAACTATAGATTACCAAAATCCATCCTGATAGGTGTCTCTTGGAACTGAACCCAGTGCTCTAGACAGTGTTGGAAAGATAAGAGGATGTATCTCCCAGAATTGACAGCTGTCCCTCTCTTTTCTTACCACCAGTATATGCATGCCCATCAGGGTACCAGTTGGAGGAAACAGAAGTCTATTCTAGAAGGTGGGGGTAGACAATCTGAGGAAAGGTAGGAGAGGTAACACTGAGTTTCTGGAAAACAGAGTGAATGAAGGAGTGTAAAAGCAAATAATTCAGGAAAGAAAAATTGGAGTCAGATTGTAATTGGACAGTTTCTATTTTCTATTAGAAGTAATAAGGAGGGGTGGCTAGGTGGTGAAGTGGATAAAGCACTGGCCCTGGAGTCAGGAGTACCTGGGTTCAAATCTGGTCTCAGACACTTAATAATTACCTAGCTGTGTGGCCTTGGGTGAGCCACTTAATCCCATTGCCTTGCAAAAACCTAAAAAAACAAGTAATAAGGAACACGTGAAAGTTTTGTAGCAGGGCAGTGACATGGCTGGACTTGTGTTTTAGAAAGATTATTTTGGCAGCAGTATAAAGAATGGATGAGAGAAGAGAGTTCAATGTGGAGGGTATCACAAGTGAAAGATCATGAAAGTTGAAAGGTGAAAAAATGATTGGAGGGAGGAAAATGAACACAGATAAGACATAGCTACCAATTGAACAGGAGCACAGATAAGACATGGTTACTGCTTAGACATGTGGGGGGGATTAAGGGAGAGAGGAAAGAATTGAGGTTGATTCTAAAGTTGTGAAACAGAAGGAATGTAATGATAATAGTGCTCTACAAAAATAGAGACATTTGTATGGATTTAAAGGGAATGATGATGATATTATTAATTCACATGCCTACCCATTTGTTATGTACTAATCATTGCTCATGCTTGGTTAATTCTGTGTATGAGTTTTTTCCCCCATTTGTACATACTTGGTTTTACAAGACAAAGGACATAGGGTTGAAAATTTGCTGAATTGACAATGAATTCATGTCCCAATTTTTCTACATTCCCTCCAACAAATATTACTTTTCCTGTCAATCATTTTTATCAATTTGGTTATAAAATCATATCTCAAGGTTGTTTTAATGTGAATTTCTCTAATCAATATGATTTAAAACTATTTTGATTTCTTCATTGAAAAACTTGTTCATGTCCTTTGACCATTATCAGTTGAGGAATGACTTATATTCTTGTAGAGTTGACAAAGTTCTTAATACATTTGAGATATAAGACCTTTATTTTATCTGAGAAACTGAATTTGTACTTGAGACTAATGTTTAAGCTGGATCATTTCCATAAACAATCATTTGGACTGCTAAGAAATATTTGATAACAGCAGTCAAAAACACCAAATGGACAGATAAATAACTCAAGTTGATTTAGTCTAACTAGTTATAACCTAAGAGGATTATGCCATGAGATTAGATTCTATGTGAGATAAAGAGTTAGTTGAAGTGATAAATCCTTTATTTATAAAAACAAAGTATTAGCAATAAAATAAAAAGACAACTCATGTAGCTGATATAGAAGAATAGGGTAGTTGATTTTAGGAGTTAGCAATTAACAATTAAAAACAGCCTCAAGGGGTGGCTAGTGGCATAGTGAATGAAGCACCGGCTCTGGAGTCCAGAGTACCTGAGTCCGGTCTTAGACACTTAATAATTACCTAGCTGTGTGGCCTTGGTCAAGCCACTTAACCCCATTTGCCTTGCAAAAAACCTAAAAAAAAAAAAACTCACTGTTTGCAGAAGATTTTAAAAATCATCATATAAAAACAGCCTCAGTCACACAAACTACTATATTCTTGAAGACCAAAGCCGGGGGGAAAGGTAAATTAATTAAAGTGATTTTTTTCATGTTATTCCAACATATTATCCTTGCCAGAAGCACTTGAAAACTTAACATTGAGAATACAAGTCTACCCATTAGTTATGGTGGAAATATTCAATTGTCTTCCTCTCAGCATAGTTTAGCGATATCATTTTTGGTACAAGACCTGTAACAATAATGATCAGCTAGTCCAGAAGTCCTGGCTCTCTTTTTCCAGGCATGTGTTGCCAACTTGAAGTTGTATTGTTTCAAAGGATTGGTGTCATTGATTTCATTTTTGTTTTTCTTAATAGCTTTCTTGAATTCATCATAATCTATCAGCAACCATCCTGTTGTGGGAGTAGAATATTCAATGTGCCCAGGCAGATTAAACATATTCTTTAGCAAACCCCAGTCTCCATTCAGCAGAGAAGTCTGCCATTACTTCAAACCAGGAACGAACCCTGTATTCAACTTGCCATTGAAATCATCTGTGTGAATAAAGAATGAGAAAGATTTTATTGGGTTAAAGAGAAAAAAGTCATGCATGTGGGAAACATTTTTACATCAACTTAAATTATTCAAGGAACTGCTAAGTGGTACAGAGGACAGAGCACTGGGTTTGAGAGCAGAAAGCATCTTCATGAGTTTAAATTTCAAATGAAATCAAATCAAAGCCTCAGATGCCTGCTTAGCTATGTGACCTTGGGTATGTCACTTAATCCAGTTTGCCTCAGTTTCCTCATCGATAAAATAAGCTGAAGAAGGAAATGGCAAATCACCCCAGTAACTCTTCCAGAAAAACTCCAAATGACAGATAGTTGGATAAGATTGAAAAATTACTGACTCCTGAGTAAGGATTTGAGTTCAAATCCTAGATCTAGCCTTTACTACCTAAGTGATCTGGGGCAAACCACTTAATCTTCCTGACTCTCAGTTTTCTTTTTTAAAATGAAAAACGTGAACTAGCTAGTTTCTGAGGGTTCTTCTAGCTTTGAGTCTATGAGCCTAGAAAATAAGATTAGGATCCCAATGAGACAGGAGCTGAGCATGAACCAAAGAAGTTGTAGATTATTGCCTTAGACAAAGGAGAAACCCAGGCTATGGCACTAACAAGAAAAGCTGGACATTGAGGGACTTTATCAGGGTTCATTCATTGTCTGTGCAAAAGGACTTGGAATTCTGTTGGGGTTCCAATCTGCTCATGGATGTGCAGAAGGCTATGGGAGCAGCTCAAGCTCTGTGTGCCATCTGGTGGCTGTGGCAGAGATTGCATCTTCAGCAACCTTGCCTCTGCCTCTTCAAAGAAAATGTCCAGAGGATAGAGCTCAACTACATCCTGCCCCATCCCCTGTAAACTTATACCATATATTTACACAATCATATTCAATATGCTTATTTCTCCCTACAACATATAATTGCTCTGTCTTAAAATCACTACTCTCTCCTCTTAGGGCAGGGATCACAAGTCTTTGTATTTCTAACAGTGCTAGACTATAGTAAGCATTCAATAAACACTGATTGTCAATTAAAAGAGGCCAAATTCCCCTGCCTACATTTTCTCAACATCATAAGTGCCAATGATAAATATGAATTGAGCACCTATTGTGTTCATCAGATTGTACTAGGGATGGGAAGAGATATAAGATATACCTTCCACTGTTTACAGTTAAGTTGGGGATAAAGGGCCAGTACAGAAGGTAAAGAAAGAAGAATATAGGTAGCATATGCTAACTGCCAAATAACAAGTCTAAATGAAGGTGTGATAGAGATTTTTTTGTACTGTGATGTTAGCAATAAAAAAGAAGGTTTCTAAAATGTCTAATGCAATAGTTTTGTAATAATTCAACTTCTATTACTGACACTGGGATCTTTGCCTTTTTCTATAATTGAAGGAACCAAGACCTCCATCATCTCTCCTATTTGAATAAGATATTGATAGCAATACACAGATGAATTCCATTGAGTGCAAAAATTTACTTCCTTATAAATAATTATGATTTATGAATGTATAAATAAACTATATGAGATTCAGAGTATTGTAGCTGCCATTCTCTTTCCCTTTCCAGTCATCTTTTATAGACTTACATACCAAATATTACTTATACAAGTCTGCACATGATACTCTTCTGGTTAAAAAAAAATTCTTTGGATTGCATGAACTGATGCTGAGGGAGATGAGCAGAGCCAGAAAAACATTGTACACCCTAACAGAATCATGGGGGTGATGACCAACCTTGATGGACTTGCTCATTCCATCAGCGCAACAATCAGGGACAATTTTGGGCTATCTGTGATGGAGAATACCATCTGTATCCAGAGAGAGAGAATTGTGGAATTTGAACAAAAACCAAAGACTATTACCTTTAATTTAGAAAAAAAACCCTGTTATCTTATTATATAATTCTGCTATCCCTTGTACTTTATTTTTCTTCCTTAAGGATATGATTTCTCTCTCATCACATTCAACTTAGATCAATATATACCATGAAAACAATGTAAAGACTAACAGACTGCCTTCTGTGTGTGGGGTGGGGGAGATTAGGGGGAAAATTATAAAACTGAAAATAAATGAAATCTTTAAAAAAATCCTTTGGTTTCCTACTTGATCATGTTCAAACAGCTGTGGCCCTGTGAAGGAGGGTAGTGCCTCAGACCCCTGATCTCTTTGAGAAATATTCTTCAAGGGTATTGTACTGGTGATGCTACTCCCTATCTTGCCCCCAATGGCTTCTTAGTTTGTATCTCTGCTTGTGGTATATTTTCCACTAATCTAACCTATACAGTTTTAATAATAATTTTTCTTCTACTCCATTTTCATCATGGTATTCCCCTTCTCAAGGATTTGCCATTTATGCTATCATTTTAGATCATAACTCTGTAGTCCAACACTTAATGCTCTTCACCAACTTATATCTACCCATTGCACTCTCCAGCTTAGCAAATCTCTCTGAAAATTTGCTTGCTCTTACTGCCATGTGTTTATTCACACCATCTCCAATGAATTTCTGATAGTCTGTCTCTATCACCAACCCCTTGATGTAGAGAATTATGGATGTAGCTTTAATGCTGCTAAAAATTGTTAATTGTGGAAGGCTGTTTGCTCCTGTTATGTAAACTGACCTTGATTGTTGCTTGTTTCCTGTCTCCCCTGATGCTGTTGTTTGCATCTTGTGCCCCATTTTCCCCTTCACCTAACTTTGGCTATAGATGTTGGCATGACAGGAATGACATGTTGAACTTGGGGGGTCGAGTACCTTGGGACAAGAAGAACCAGTTCATTGCTTGCCAATGGAAGATACCTGACCCAAGGTTTAAGATCACTCCCCAACTGCCACTTCTCATTCAACCTACCACAGAGGAGTATTTAACAGAAAGTGCCAAAGCTTCTGCAGTTTTTTTCCTTCTTCTTTGATTCTACTTGGATGGTTTTTTATCATGCTCTTTCTTAGGTGACATGGAGGACCATGGGTTCCCCTCTTGCCATGTAGTTAGACTAAACCAAGCCTCAGGCTACCTGTCTCTCTCTCTCTCTCTCTCTCTCTCTCTCTCTCTCTCTCTCTCTCTCTCTCTCTCTCTCCCCCCCTCTCTCAAACTTCACCTAGTCAATTCTTGTTTTTTGTATTTTTTTTTTTAGGTTTTTGCAAGGCAATAGGGTTAAGTGGCTTGCCCAAGGCCACACAGCTAGGTAATTATTAAGTGACTGAGACTGGATTTGAACCCAGGTACTCCTGACTCCAGGGCCAGTGCTTTACCCACTGTGCCACCTAGCCACCCCCACCTAGTCTATTCTTAAACTGGTTACTGCTTTTCTAGGAATTTTAATCTGTATACTGGAAATATTTTGCTGTAATACATTCCTGAGCAGTTTTAAATTCCCAGAGAGCATGTGAATTCCTTTGCCTTTTCAGTGGCCCCAATTTCTAAATCTTTAATAATTGGCAATACTCTCATTGTTAGCATTGAAATCTCTTCACAATTTGACCTCTTCCTACTAATGCAATCTTTTTAATATATTACTTCACAGATTCTGTGATTCAGCCCTACAGGCTTAATTGCTGTTCTTTGCATATAATGCTCCTCCAATTTTCATGCCTTTGCAGGGCTGTCCCTCATTCTTGGAAAGCACTTCTATTCCCTTTCTGCTTCTTGCAATCCCTATTATGCTTAATGACTTAGATTGAGCTTATTGTACATAGATGTATAAATAAAGCCTTCCCTGACCTTTTTTTACACACCCCCACCACTCCTCCCCTCACCCCAAGTGCTAGTGCATGTGCTTCCAGAATATTTCAGATTATTTTAAGCATATATTCAATATAAGTGTATATGCAAGGATTGCTACACTTTCATTTTTTTTATTTACTGTCCAGTGCTTAGCATAATGTGTGTTTCCTTTAAAGCATATAAATTCTTGTTCTCTTCCTCCTTCACCTTTGTTGATTTATTTATTCAAAATCTCCTTGTTAAAGGCAACTAGGTGACGCAGTGGTTAGAGTCCCAGTCCTGGAGTCAGGAATCTGACTTTTGAACCTGAGTTCAAATTCAACCTCAGACTTTGGGCAAGTCACTTAACTCCATTGCCTTGAAAAAATACAAAAAAAAATACAAAATTTCATTGTTTCAAAACCAGACTCAAAATTCATCTCCTTAGTAAATCTTCTAAAAAATGAAATATCCATTCAGTTCATATTATATTAATTTGCATGTGTTAATATTAATCTGTAAAGAATTCTTCCAAAGTTTTATGCTATGTATATTGCATCCTTCCAACTACAATGTTTTCTAACCATTAGAAAATCTATTTTATGATTAACATCACTCACCTATGAAAATAAAGCTAACAGGATTTTGTTTTCAGCTTTCTTCTTTTTCCTGTTTTTATATAACAATTTAGGCATCTTCAAAATTTCAGGAATGATAATTATCTGATGAATAATTAATTATTATCTAATAACAATTAGTTGCTGAATTTATTGGATGCATTAGGACAGAAATCATAGTGACAGTTCATGCTTCAATGGCTGCTATACTTGCAGCCAGGAAGACCTGAGTTCAAAAACTGACTCTGGAAGGTCATTCTCTTAGTTTTCTTATCTGTAAAATGGGGGCTACCATCTACATCACAGGATTATTATGAAGATCAAGTAAGATAATCCCAAAATAATGAAACTGAGAGAAATTATTTTCTATTTTATTAATAACTATTAAATTAGGATTAAGATTTTTTCTCACTTTCATCATTTAGAGACCAGTCCCTGTAAGTCAGTCAACTTCTGAAGGAAATTGCTGATAGATGAGAGTGACAAAATCCTCTGGGAATACTTTGGAGAGTGAAAAATCTAATCTAGTACATTTCTACCAAGATAATGCTTAATAAAGCATAAAATCTATGCCCTTATATCTTCCTCTCCTCTCACCCAGGAAACCCCCAGATGGGAGTTTAGGGTGACCTAGCTAATAAATGAGAAAAACAACCAGAATAATCTGGGAAGAATAAGATTTCTTTGCTGGTGGTGACTGAGTCTCATGATTAAGTCACATTCTCAGCAGGAGGGGCTTTCGCCCACCTCCTCATTTGAAAGTCTACCTTAATTGTTCTACAATCAGAGTTGATTTTTCACTTGTCAGTGGCACCCCTTTTTCTAAAAAGCATTCAGTATCTCCTTTAGAAACCATGATCATCAATTTACTGATTATTGCCTAGTCTAATTGATGAATTGATTCTTAATTACTCAGAAAATCTGTCTCAGGCTTTCTTTCATTCATCCCAAAAGTTGAGCTTTTTCTGAGCTGTCTCAGGGAAGGGACCATGGTAAGACTGGTAATTGGAAATAGAAAAACTTTTAACAGGTTTATCTGAGTTGGAAAATCTCATCCCTTCCCACAAAATTCAGACTTCTTCCCTTATAGAGGGGCTCTTCCTCAAGTCAGAAAGAGATGGCTAGGGTTAAACACAACTACAAGAGTCCTACTGTAATGCATGCATCTTGTCATGTCTCTCCTTCCGGTTCTTATACTGCAGTCACACCCAGAGTGTGGGATGGGGAGAGAGACAGAGAAAAAGACAGAGGAAAAGAGATGGAGACAGACAGACAGAGAGAGAGAGAGAGAGAGAGAGAGAGAGAGAGAGAGAGAGATTATACAACTATCCCTTCATACCAATGACATCAAAATTGTCCCTGTCCCTTGATAGTCAAAAAGGATGATCAAATTAGTTATGAATGGAAAATATCGTTTCTCCCAGTGATGTCTAGTTTTAAATGAAATCCTTTGCAGAAAAAACAAAATACACTTCCCCAATCCTTCTAATGGATATAAATTCTCCTCACCCTCAAAATTTTTCATTTTGTATCTCTCTGGTGCAGTTATAAATATTATTTTATATATTTATCTATATATATATGTATTTATTTATACACACACACACACACACACACACACACACACACACACACACACACAAATGATGGTTTCCTTTGTAATCCTTTGTATTTCCTTGTAACTCCTGTGCATTAAGGCTTAAAGTCATTTATCTGATTAGGTTGGCCAGTCATAAAAAGTCACACCCAAAACACAATAAAAGGTTAAGAACCCTGAAGTAGATGACCTCTACAGTTATTTTCAGCTCCAGAGTATGACTCTAGTCTCGAGGTTGATTCTCAAGTTAAATACAAATGTCTATCAGACAGCTTTGAATGAGTTGAAGAGAAACGTCCAAAGGAGAGGGGGAACCATGCTATTTCTTATACTCTGGGTTCTGTCTAATCGCTTTGCAGGGTAGGTTGGAGCTAGGGCAGGGGACTGACTGAATATTAAAGAAAGAATTTAGCTGGAGGTCAAGTGTCGCTGGCAAATAGACACCATAGCCCTACTAACGGTGTTATTGGTCCTATGTGAAAAGAAAGGAAGGAGGCAGACTGGGGGAAAGTTATTACTGCTTTCCCTTAGGGAGTGTCCTAGGTCAAAAGGCTGGTGGAAATCCCAGCTCCGTTACAAACCTTTTGATGGCTGTCTCCCAATATGTCACAGGGGATGAAGCACTGAATTTAAACTCCAAGGACCTGGGTTCCGATTTCACCCGCCTCTGAGCACTTTCCAGCGAACCCTTAGACTCCCTGGGCCTTAGTTTCCTCAACTGTAAAATGAGGGAGCTGGACTAAGTGGTCCCTGAAGTCAGTGCCAGACTCTAGATGGATGCTTTTCCTACAACCGGAGAGGTAAGAGAGCAGGCTAGGCATCCCCCCTCCCCCCCCCCCCCCCCCCAGCTCTGAAGCCCCGGGTCCCTGACCTGGACACTCACCGCTCTCACCGGAGACATAAAACTGGCCCAGGGCCCGACCGGGCTGCCTCTGCGGCTTGCGATCCCTCCTCCAGCCCGGCGCTCCGCAGATGGAGAGCACTGCCCGCACGAATTCGCGGCCGCACACCTGGAGCGGGGCGTCATCGACCTCCTGGGGGCTGCCCGGGGCGGGGAGCAGGCTCAGCAGCAGCCAGGCCCCCAACAGGTGCAGCGGGAGCATCTCGGCGCCGGCCCGGGCCTCGGCTCGCCCCGGTGGGTGCCGCCGGCCGCTCGGCTCCGGCCGGCCCGGGCCTCGGCTCGCTCCCGCGGGCGCCTGAGCTCCGGCCGCCTGCCCTGGCCTCCCCCGCGGCCGGCGGCGGCCACTTTGTAGTCTGTTCCCTATTGCTTACCTGTCCGCTCTCACCCAGCTCCGTCATCCGCAGCTCCCTCTCCCCTCCCGCTATCTCTTCGTCCCCTTCTCTCCCCTTCCTACTCCCTTCATTCCAGTTCCCCCAACTAGAAATCTAACTTCCCAGAAACTGAGAATCCCAGAACTCTAACTTTCTATACAAATCTTTCTCTTGGTGGACGCTTGTGTCTCAAAAGGACACACACACACACACACACACACACACACACACACACACACACACACGACTTTAGAACTAGAAGGAAACTTCAAGATTCTCTAGTCTTTCCCTCTCATTTTATAGAGGGTGGTGGGGGGGGAATAAGACCTCCCAGTCCCCTTGAACCCAAGTCCGGGGATTCCAGAGCCAAGGTTCTTGCCCTCTACTTAGATAACTTCTGTGGCTTTTGCTTGCCGCCTGCACAGAGGGTTGGTTGGAAGACTCAGTGATTTGTCTTTCAAAAGAATGGGAAGGGAAAATGATGACTTAAGTGAAGTCCGGTGATGAATGCAGAAAAATGCTTTTTTCTTCCTTCTTTTCCTTCCACTCCTCATCTTTGGAACTGGGAGTGGGGGAATGGGGAGCAAATCTGTGATTTCTTTGGCATAGAAAACTTCTGGTGTGAGAACACCTGCAATTTACCGAAAAGCTACCTGGGCATCCTGAAATTGTCCCTTGATTTATGTGGACAGTCTCGGGTGTATATTAGCTCTTTCTGTGCCGGAGGCAATGAAGCTGGCTGCAGGGCTGTCAGCCGAGCCTATACTCTGACAGAAGTTGACAACGATGCTGATTTTCCAACAGGAGACTTACTATTGACTTCACAAGTAGTACTTGGTTTTCTGAATGGGTTTGAAAACAGTAGCCTGTACATGCACAACTTCTATTCCTCTCCTGGTCTCTTTGTTTTGATTGAATCTAAGGGTATTGGTGCCTATGGTTCCATCAGAGTGGGCAATAAACATATGCCAATAATACTGAAAGCTGAAAATCTTAGACTAAAAGGTGGTGATTATGCAGAGTACAAGTGATATGATGATTTGATTGTTTGCTGCTGGCAGGATATGAAGAGCATCACAGCCCTTTGGACTGTGCATACAAGTAATGCTTGTGACAAAGTAATCTGTGGCAATCCCAACGGTAGATAGATAGAAGAGCCTCTTATGTTAGAAGAATATAACACGAAAATGGGAGGAGTAAACCTCTTTGATCAACTCTTAGCATCATATGCATACACTCATAAGTCTGTGAAGAGGTATCAGCCACTTTACTACCCAGTTCCTGAAATTGCTCTGGATAATAATCTACTCACAAAACTCTGACAGCTCCACAAAAGTCGATGCTGCAAAGTTCAGAGAATGGGTTCTTGATGGCCTTCTTGTAGAATATCAGTGTGCAATTACATGCAGAACACCTGGCAGACCATCAACTAATCCTCTTTCTAACTGACTGAATAGAATTTTTCTAACAAGTCTTAGAAACATGATCGTGAAGTGTATAGTAACAGAGCAAAACATGAGACATCAGTGTACCCCTTATTGTAAATAGTGTAATATACCAATACATGCAAATGCTTGCTTGGAGAGCACCATACACTGCACCATATAAGTTTGCAAGATTTTTGTCATTACTGACAAATAAAGCATGCTATGTTGAAAAATTCATGGTTTCTGCAAGTTTTATATGTTGTTTATTTGTTTTAGATTCATTTATAGGATAGATAGGAAGAAACTGACATAAACTGCAACTATAATTGATCCCTCATGAAATTCATATTTTGGCCCAAATTTGTCACAAAATATTCAGCGCTGGGGTGAAAGGGGAAAAAATCATCACTGAAAAAGTTAGAGGAATTTTGTATTTGTGCAGAATTGCAGTTTCTTTGTCTAACAATTTCTACTTGCCAGAGACACATTAGGAAGCACTGAGAAGTGCTTCTAAGATCTCAGGCAGAAGAGGATGGGAAAAGAAGTTTTCTTTATGGAGTATCTTTCTTCTTTAATGTTTTCCCCCAAAGATTTATTTTATCCTATATATTTAGTTACATGTCTCCACCTGTGTGTCTGCCTATCTCTCTGTAAATCTTCCCAAAAGAAATGTATATACATATATGGATATATGTATTACATGTGTACAATACATAATATATTCCATATGTTCATAAATATAGTGTCTATAAGTTATAAATAAATATATATATATGGGGTGTATGGAGCATATACTATGTCTATATAGTATATATATTAAGTCTATGTGTGTACATATGTTTATATATTATATTTTATATATTATATAGTGGTGTAGTGAACACAGAACTGGCCTCAAAACCAGAAATATCTAGGTTCAAGGAGCACTTCTGATGGTGTGACCCATATTAAGTCACTTTATTTCTCAGTGCTCTAAGTAACTAAAAATATAAATTACAGAGAGGGTGGACAGTTTTTTCACTTGGGATTCCTTGTACTAATGAAATCACAGATTAAATTACTATTTCTAATTCTGATCGCCAGTTTTTAAAAGTGCCCATTATCCCTAAATATGAACTATAATAAATTTTTAGTCTAAACCTGCACAAGTTGCCAAAGACTGCAATCATTATGCTTCATAAAATAAACTTCACATGTAAAATGGATTTGTTCTTAAGCTTAATTAGGATCTGCCCCTCCTTTAAAGTCCCCACAACAATCTCTTGTGCTAATCTTTTTGTTGTTGTTGTTGTTGTTATTGTTGTTAGAACTCTCCCTCAAACATTTTCTCAGATTAGCGAGGTGAAAATTCCCTGGATTTGAAGTCCAAGGATCCATAGGTATGAATTCCTTTCCCCTCTAAAGCAAGGGATCTGACAAGATGATTTCCAAGGTCACTTTAGCTATAAACTTGTAGCAACTGTTTAGATATAAATTATCTGGGTTCCCACCAGAAGAGACCCTGAGAAAATTAGGGTACATCTGAAAGAATGGGCACATATCAAACTGTGGCCTTGAAGAAAATGTGTTCTTTAAATTTTTAGGAGAAGAGGGGGAGGAGGTAGTATGAGGTAGCAAAATGTGTCATGAGATCCTCTTGGCAATCCAAGCAAGGAAAACCACTTCATTCTGGCTGTTTTGTCCTTCAAACCTGAGTTCTAATGGAATGGGCAAAAAACATCAGAGATCCAGTTTAAGCTGAGGATCTTCAGTCATACTGATCTGTAACTGACCACTGGACCCAAAGGACTCTGGAGGATAAAGTGAAGCTGATGACTGTGCACATCACTCTCTCCCTTAAATCCAGCTCACTTGCATTACCTCCTTGGTGTCATGGTCTTCTTCAAGAACTAAAGACAAACATAATCCAATTTAAGTTAGGTTCCTTTTACAAGGAAAAGTCTCTGGGTAGAGGGACCATAGCATATGTTCAACTCAATCTTATCAAGAGTAAATATCTTGGGACATCTAGGTGGCACATTGAATATCTGATTGGCCCTGGAGTCATGAGGACCTGAGTTCAAATGTGACCTCAGACACATTTGATACTTACTAGCTGTGTGACCTTGGACAAGTCACATAATCCCAATAGTCCCACCAAAAAAAGAGTAAATATCTGTTTTTGCAAAGCAGTGGAATGAAGTGACTTGCCTGAGGTCACACAGCTAGGTAATTATTAAGCATCTGAGGTCACATTTGAAGTCAGGTCCTTATGATTCCAGAGCCAGTCCTCTATCCACTGTAACAACTAGCTGCCCAAGAGTAAATATCTTAAGAGTAAGAATGTAAAAATATTACTGAAATTCTAACATTACTGGGATTATTAAGGTTGAGGTAAGTAATATTTGGTATTCACAATATTCTGTCATATTACCAATTATATCACCAATTTCCTTTCAGAGAATTGATAAAGCTTGATAATTTATCAGATATGGGGAAATGAAGTAATTTGAGGATGCCTTGAAGTTTACAAACTTGGGCAACTGCAAGGATTAGTGGTATCTTCCAGAAAAAACAGGAAGCCAGGAAGAGGATGGAATTTTAGAGGATAAATAATGAGATAAATTTTCTGTTTTGGGTCCATCTGGGAAGAGGGAGGCTAGGTGGAACAATTGATAGAGTTGGACATGACTGATCAGCAACTCACCCCAGGACAACTCTCCTGTTCATTAGGGTCAGGTTGTAAGGGACTATCAAAAAAATCTTAATAGGTAAAGCCAGGACTAGAAGATGGAAAGGCTGGTGGATTATGATAGGTAGTGAAATATATGATAAATTTAGGTTCCAAACTGGGTAAGTATGACAAGTAGAAAGGGAAGTCTGTTAACAAAAAAAAGGGAATATGGGAAAGGGATGAAGATGATTATAAATCTAGAAGCAAAGATGAAATTAAAATCTAGGACCTCAGGTTTCACCAGAAGAGACAGGTTTAGTGCGTATGGACTAGAGACCAAATGGAAGGAACCAACAAAAAGGGAACAAGACAGAGAAATGATCAGTTTATGTGGATGGCTCCTTTTCTCTAAGGATTGACAATGAAATTTTCCTATGAAAATTCCCCAAATATGATTGGTCTATAGTTAGAAAATTTTCATCAAACTGTCTATAATTGTTTGAAATTATTAACTAAGTCGAGGTTTTAAAAATCTCTTTCATTAATTTTATATATCTTGTATTCACTTACATGTGAGCATATTACTTTCTTTAATACAAACTCCTTGAAGGAAGAAGCTATATCTCTTTTGTCATTGCATTGCCAGTGACTAATATGGTACCTAGCATATAATATGCCTTTAACAAATATTTCTTAATTGATTGATTATGATATTTTAAAATGCCCAGGTATCTATAGAATATTGAAAAACCCAAGGATAAATATATATATCTGCTTATACTATATGAAATATATAGTATACATATATATATATATATTTGTATTTATATTGTATGAGAGAGAGAGGAGAAGAAAAAGAAATAGATAAGTCACAAAGTCACATAAGAAGAAAAGATATAGCTCAATTGCAATCTCACCCATGGAAATAATATCTAACTGAAGGATGTCAGATCTATTGAATTTAACATGCAGTTACACAAATTCTTATTAAGCACTATGCATCAGGTGCAAGATACAGAGAAAAAATGAAATAATCTTTGCTCTCAGGGAGTTTACACTCTAGCCAGACAGATAAAGCATTTATGAAGTGTTTACTCTTGTGTCAGACACTATGTTAAGCACTGGAGATAGGGACACAGGCAGAAAAAGCAGTTGCTATCCCCAAAGAGCTAACATACTACAAAAAATAAAGAGGAAGGGAGGAAGGATCCCCCTTCCCAGAAGCAAGGCTTCTGCGGAGGAAGTGGAAGAATCCACATGGTGAAGAATGGATACAGAGTCAAGTGGAAATGGCCAGAGAACCTCATGAATAAGAAGAGAAGATCACAGGGTGGAGGCATCCCCAGGGAGAGAAGGCTACTGAATTCTTATCCAGGAGATACAACATATATATTGATAAGCTGAATCTCCAAATTAGAAGGGGATTGGTCATCTAGTCCAAAGTATAACTGAGCAAGAATCCTTTCTACCACATTTCAGACAAGTGGTCGTTCAGTCTTTCTCTGAAGATTTATAATGTGGGGGTAAATACTCCACCCCACACTCCAGGAAACTCCTTCAACTCTTGGATAGCTGTAGCTTTCAAGTAAGGAGTATCATCACCAGTTGTACAAGTGGAAGGACTCAAGATTATATGAGTAAAATTATAAAATGTTAAAGCTGAAAGATTCCTTAAAACCTTAGAGACTGGGCAGCTAGGTGGCACAGTGGATAAAGCACCTGCCCTGGAGTCAGAAGTACCTGGGTTCAAATCCTGTCTCAGACATTTAATAATTACCTAGCTGTGTGGCTTTGGGCAAGCCACTTAACCCCATTTGCCTTGCAAAAACCTAAAAAAAAAAAAAACCCCAAAAAACCCTTAGAGATCAAATCAAGTCCTTCATTTTCTAGTTGTACTGTCCATAGTCAGAGTCCATAGTCCATATTCCATACTCCATAGTCCCAAAAAAAGGAACAGAGTCAAAATTTCAAGACCATTATTTCTAAAATGATTCCAGTTTCAGAGAAGAATTTAATAAGTAAAAGTCTTAGAAACAGTGTGGCATAATAGAGATAAAGCAGGTCTCAAAATAAGGAAGCTCAAATCCTAATTTTTAACACCTACATCCTGGTTCTATAACTATGGCAGTGTTTCTCAGTGCCCCTGGAAACTCTCCAAAACTCTCCAAAAGGAGCTGCTGATCTACAGAGGTAGAGAGGTGGTCTCACTGGGAGACCACTGCAATCACAATTGTGGGCTCCTGCTACTCCTCCTCAAGGAAATTCTACAGCAATTCTCAAAATTTCCTTGTGTTGAAGAGTATTATCCTTATTAGGAGTGTTATAGTAAACTTTTTCTTCCTGACTATTTTTTTTTTTTGTAGAAGCCCTTTATTAGCAGAATTGCATCGTCAGAAAATTATGAAGCCATTCACCTGGAGCAGGTCTAGTTCCTAACAAAAAGGTTGGGCTTTCCCAAACACACAAATAACCGACAACTTTTAAGAAAGTTGCCAACACTTAATTTACCACCTCCCAACAAGGAACGAAGACGGCTTATTGTGTGAAATAAGCAGGGGGTCAAACAGGCTACTTCTAGGACTGAGTTAGAGAAATGAACACAGTCAGCTGCGCGTAATCTGGTTGAGACAGCTCCGGATTAGCAGCACTGGAGGCTTCCCCTGAAGGTTTGCAAATCTTAGATCCCCACAACCCTGTGAGGTAGGTGCTCTCTTCTAACTCCTTAGAACACAAAACAAGACACAGAGAGGTTATTGTGAAGGCTTGTTTGAGGCAGGGCTGGAGCTTGGTTTTTCTTGACAGGAATAACTTGTTGCGGGATGATCTCTGCCTCTTAAGCATAACCTCAAACAAACAAATGCCACACAGAGATGGAGAGAACAGTAATTTAAACTATCTCACAATACACAGGTTACCGAACGAATGGATGCAAGAGATGAAGACATTCAAGGGCAAGACAAGTCGAATACTTTGCTGGGGGGTTTCTTTGACGTCTGCACTTTGGCAGACAGTTTTCCAAAATGGGAGGGGCAGCAGTAGTAGTTGCTTCTTATTGGGGGCAATGAGGCGATTTAAGTGATAGATGGGTGGATGGATGGATGAATGAATGGGTGGATGGATGGGTGCAATGGTAGGGAGGGGGAGGTGGTCTTGGTGTAGAATGTCTTCATTTCCCTGGCCATTCTTTATAACCCGAGCTTGGTCCTTCTCCAGTGTCTCCTCTTTGAGTTGTACCTGATCTTATTGCCAGTTTTCTTCCGAATCCACTGGGGAATGGGACGATTCTGCTTCTGTTTCTTGGCCAGGAACCTCTTGATTCTGAATGTTTTATGAGAGGACATGATGATGAGATGACAGCCGAGCTTCCACCACGATATCTGAATGGGCGAAAAAGCCTGACTATTTCTTAATAAAACATCTCAGCATTTAAATTATTCTGTCTTGAATCATTTGTGTATTATTTTGGTTTTTTTAACCTGTATAAAGCTGTGTAGCTTTGGAAAATACCCTTCTGTCACATTGCAAAGATCATCGACGTTCTAATTTCTTTTTTTCCTAAACATTCCTTGCTTGCTCTGTAAAATGTTATGAAATTCATGTGAACTCTATACATATATATTTCCCATTAGGCATTATCTAAACTATTTGCCATTGTAAAAGGCTAAAATTGGTTAAAGTGAGTATCAATGCCATTGGATTCTTAATGAATATATATGTACACATGTTTATTTTAGATCTTAGCCTACTAGTAAGCCTACTTTATAAACAGATTATTACATATAATGGGAAATGAGGGATAGAAACAGAATTTTAAGAATATGATTATGCTAACCAGTTTTACTTGTAGCAATTGCATATGAGGAAGGTTGTTAGAACAATGTACTAATTCAGATTTTCATTGAATTATATGTGGATTACAATTATTTTATTCTATCTTTGACTAGCCATTGGCATGGATAATGGAGAATTAATATATAAATTCACTTAATCTCTGGTCTTAATTTTATTTTTTATATCATCTAGTTATGCTTTAGAATCATTCATGGAAAACAAGTTTTCTGTAACCTCAGATGTATGAATAGTCCAGAATGAACTTTTCACATATATTGAGAAAAACAAAAGCCCCCTTCCCCCCAGTGATTAATTTGGTATTCATATTACCTAATTTTGTCTAAAGAGACAATCAAAATGCTATAATGAAAATAATTAGATGATTTAATGTCCATTATGGATCCATTTGGAGAATCCCCCAAATGGTTCTAAACTCTTTGAAGCATTATGCCTACTTAAAAAAAAAAGCAAGAAGGAGGTAGGTTTTAAAAAAAAGCTAAGGTGAGGGGTAGCTAGGTGGTACAATGGATAGAGCACTGGCCCTGGAGTCAGGAGGGCCTGAGTTCAAATTTGGCCTCAGACTCTTAATAATTACCTAACTGTGTGACCATGAGCAAGTCACTTAATCCCATTACCTTGCAACACCCCCCCAAAAAAAAACCAAAAGCTAAAGTGATATTGATAAGAAGACAAAGAAAATAGGACTCTGAAATTCTTCTCAAAAATCCAATACAAAATATAGATATATTAGGGTGGCTAGGTGGTGCAATGGATAGAGCACTGGCCCTGGAGTCAGGAGTACCTGAGTTCAAATCCGGCTTCAGACACTTAATAATTACCTAGTTGTGTGGCCTTGGGCAAGCCACTTAACCTCATTTGCCTTGCAAAAAAAAAACTTAAAAAATATAGATATATTTTAACAAAACCAGTAAATAAGAAAGAAATACAAAATTCAAGGAACATTAGAAACATACAACTCTCATTGTGATATATTGAATAAGAAGCACCTCAAAATATAGTTCATATCTTGTTCTATTTAGAGTATTTTAAGTAAAAATTTTAGTGTCATTGCATCCTAGATATTATTTTAATAACCTTTTGGACTCATTTACCCAAAGTTTAACACATGTATCTTGCTCTCAAAATAATAGCATATTCTTAGTAGAATAAATCATCTTTTTGTTTTAACTAAGTACCTTTCTTCATACCAAGTCCCACTGTAATTTTCTAAATACTTCTTTGAAACTGACTTCAATCAGAAACTTAACTGGTATTAAAAAAAACCTTCACTCATAGAATTAGCCTATTATTTTTTCCTATTCACTGAATTTTTATTTTTGTAATTACACAATACCATCATAGCTTCAAAAAATGTTTTAGTTAGACTATTGAAAGCAGAAGTAATATAAAAGACAGAATATTTCATTTATAATAAGATTTGTGTATATTTTAGAGACAATCAAATATAATTTCTGTTTATTTAAAAAAAAGACTCATGGATGTTCACATCATAATGCAATTATGAGATCTTCCATGCTGCTTGTTTTCAAGTGAAAGGTAAGCTCTTATTTGTTTTAATACAGTTTGCTTGTTTTTGTACATGGTACTAAAACACAAAAAGAGATGGTGATTTTAGATGATTCTTTTATTTTATGCTTTTTCTAGAAAGGGGATATTAGGCTTTTTAAAATTTTATAATGCTTAAATTTTAAGTGATAGATAAAAGAATGCAATTTGAGACAGGTGATTAATAAATCTATTTTAAAAAGTACAAGGTTTTTTTTAATTGAACATTTGTATTATTGTGATTATTTTTTATTCTGACCATGCATAGAAATTGCAGTTTTCTAAAACATTGTCACTGTTCAGTGGTTGTACCAAAGAAACAGATGAGTGACCACTACTCTAATTCATGCCAAACATAATCCCCTTAAATGAATGTACTTCAGGAGTAAGGATGGGTGTCTTATGAAGATTTTTGACAATTCTGTAAATACTCCAGTTTTTCTTTACTTTTACGTTACTTGAATCAATGAAGAAACAAATTTCTTTACTCACTTATCATTTGCCTTAGGAAATTCACTTTTTCCATATTACTATGTGCTTTGATTTGCTATGGAAAAGTGTGCTTTTCCTCTATATATATGACCAATAGCTATGGAGTTATATAAAACTTTGATCACAGGTACAGATTTTCTAATCTCCAAAATTATTTAAAGTCTTTTTCATAATTCATTGTTCAATACAAAACTCTGTAATTCCCTATTTGTGTTTTTCTCCCATAAAGTAACATTTTGAAATTTGGTTATTAATTGGTGTAATTTTATTTCTCAAAAAGTAATTTTCAACATTGCTCAAAGTTGTAGTCATCATTCATGTAGGAAATGATATATGTAAGTTTCCACTGCATGGAAGAGAGAAAACTCACTCATTGATTTAGGTATGCACAAATTATAGACATTAATAAGGGCAACTCACTGGTGGTTTAGGTAGAGACAGTTCACAATATTTATCAAATACTTCCATAACTGTCTGATGACAATATCTGAATTATCCTTCCCATTGCTGTACCCAATCACATCCAAACTATTAAAAGAGAAGACTTTCTCTAGTTTTTCAGGGTAACTTTATAAAACCAATTTAATTCATTGTGTTGGAATATCCTTTGCCAAATAAATATATTTAAGTATATATATATATATATATATATATATATATATATATATATATATATATATATAATAAATATGAAAAAATCAGGTGTTAAGTTTTAAAATGTGTGTCTTCATTTACACTCATGTTCCTAATTTTACAAAGTTCTCCTGGAATCCAAAAATTACATTCAGATCATTGCATTCAAAGTTCCCTTTGCCACTTTGTTACCTAGGTCACATTTAGCAATGCACTTTAATCTTTCTAAACCCTGTGTTTTTTTTATACTTATTAAAAAGAGAGGGTTGAATTACACAATCTCTGAGGTCTTCTTTTGTTCTAAATCAACGATCTTCCCATTCATTCTTGCCCTTGTCCTTTATAATTAAGCTTATTAGTTATTGAAGAAATTCTGTGCCTGGGTAAACTTGTGAATTGCTTCTTTTTTAATCACTGAATAACCTTGATTAGGATAACAGGTTTAGAACTCAAAGAGACCTTAAAGATCACCTCATCTAATACTCCTATTTTACAGATGAGAGAGACTGAATCTTTCATCAGATGTCACCCAGGTAGAAAGTATCAAAGATGAGATTTTAATCAAAATGCTCTACAGCCAAATCAAAGGGTTTTAGCTAAAATTGTGAGGATTGTTAACAAATAGTGTATTCTTATGTTAAAGTGTTAGAAATGTCACAGCAAAATATTAGAAAATTCTTTTTTTTACTGCAACATCTATTTTTTTTAAACAAGAGCAATGAATTGGAAACCTTAAAACAGGGTAACTTGACTGGACAGCCACAGCCATGTAGATTTCTGAGAATTCAGAAGTTATATGGAGGGGGAAAAAATTAGTCTTTATTATCACTCACTTTAACTGAAATTTGACATCTCCTTCAATAATGATTTTTAAAAAATATATATTCTGGTTTTAGATTGCCGAAGGAATCCATGGCACAAAAAATGATGAAGAGAGCTTTCAGTTTGTTTTCACTTTAAAACTCTAAATTTGTATGATCCCATAAATATTACTTCATATTAGAGTGTATGTTAAGTAAAGAGTTAGATGAGAGTAGGGTAGCAGGATAGTTACTAACTGTTGTCTTCAGAGACAAAAACCTCCCTTTTTCACCTTCTACACTCCCAACTCTTCATTCCTTAGTCCCTCTTTTTGGTCCATACCTTCCATAGTAGTGATAATTATAATAACTGCAGTATGTATAGAATGATTTTGCATAAATAATCATTTTTGCATCTGATGATAGCCATTTCTAACTTTGTAGACAAAAAAGGAAGAAAATATTGAATTATAATTTTATCATATATTTTAAAGGAATAGCAAGTTGTACATAATAGATTTGTGGTTTCAAGTGCAAGTATCTTTTTTAATTCTATGTTATGGAAATGCTCATTTTATTTCATAAATTAAAAATTAAGAAAATGATTTAAAGACTTATGAAATAAAGAAAATAAAAAGAAAACATGTTCAGTTTTGAAACAAACCCCCAAATCCTCACCCTGGGGTGGGAGAGTCAGACAAGACTTCTGAACTGGAAAACAACTACTACTCTGCCAGGTCTTACTCCCTAAGGGACACAGCTGGGCTGGGAAGGGGGGAAATTGCTTGGGTCCAAACTGGCATCCCAACCAGAAATGGGGTCATAACATCACCAGATATACTCTACTACATAGCAGCACAAATTGAAGGCTGTATTGAGAAACTACAGACCTTGAATAATTCGTCATTAGACTTACCGATGCTCTGCCTGGATTCATTTGCCAGTTGCTATCACACTGTTATCAAACCTTTTCCTTATCACATTCTCCAGGCTGCCAGACAGTTCCCATCTCCAACCTCAGCTAACTACTCATCTCTATCTGCTTCAATCCAACCACTCCTACCCATTTCCCATGTCAAATGTCCCTCATCTCCTCTACTGTGCCCTCTAGAACACTTGCTCCATAATTTATCATTTTTAATTCTCTTCTTTTCTCCTTCCATCTTTTTGATGCTATCATTTGACTTTTTCCTAAAGATATTGCTTTCCTTGTCATTCTTTCCAGTACTGGTGACATTTTCATTCATTCATACCCACTGGTTGACTTGGAATACTCCTTGCTCCCCATCACCACTTCTAGTCTCTCCCTTTATCTTCTTCACCCAACACCTCCTTTTAAATTCATTAAATTCCAATTGATCATCAAGTTTTTCTACTTTCTCTTCTCTGAATTTTCATGACTCTACACTTTCCCGGTTCTTCTGCCTGTCTGCCCACTCTTCAAGTCTCCTTTATTGGTTCTTTATTCATATCAGAACCACTAACTACAGGTCCTCCAAAGATTTGTCTTCCATCCTCTTCTCTTTTCCCTCTATATTCTCCTACTTTTGTGATCTCATCAACATAAATAAATATGATTACCATCTTTTTTTGTTTTGCAGATGCTTCTCAGATCTAAATATGTATCAACTGCATTTTTGATGTTTCTAACTGAATGTCCATAGGTATCTCCAATTTCACATTTCCAAACCAAAATTCAACATTTTTTCCTCAATTCTTCTTTGAATCCCCTATTATTAAGAGTACCACCATCCTCCCAATCATCCAAACTCACAATCTCAGTGTTATTCTCAAACCTTCAATCTTAAACTTCCCACATCCAAACTATTGCCACTTTTATAATTCCTACCTTTGCCACATGTATTCTTACGTGCTTCCTTTTTTCTTCTCACACTGTCCTAAATCAAATTCTCATCATCCTCCACCAAGCCTACTGCAATAGTCTTTCAATTGATCTCCTTGTCTCCAGATTCTCCTCAATCCAATATAATCCCCATTTAAGTTGCCAAAATGATTACCTGAAGTGTAGTTCCATATCATTCTCCTACCCAATAAAATCTACTTAATTCCACTACCTGTGGGATCAAAAACAAATTCTCTAGCTGACAGGAATTTTAAAAAATATAAGTTCATAATGTGACCTCTACCAAAATTCTAATATTTTTTACATCCTATACCCTTCTATTCATTCTGTGATCAAACTGCATGCACTGTTCTACTTGCTATCCTTCATAAAATAAACTCTTCCATTATCCTTGTTTTACTGTGATTGTTGGCCATGTCTAGGATGCATGTTTCTCTCTCTCTCTCTCCCTCTCTCTCTCTCTCTCTCTCTCTCTCTCTCTCTCAACTCTTAACTTAAAATCCTTTTCTTCCATTAAGACTCTCCCCACTGAAGGTACTAGTACCATCTCTTCTTATTTTGTATCTCTTCTTTATGTGATTTATAAATGTTGCATCCTCCATTGAAGTGTAAGTTCCTTAAGGTGGAGGAAAAGGTTGCTCTTTTAATTTTTAATTTTTTTTATTTCTATGGAAATTTCCCAGTTATATGTAAAAAAATTAACAATCAGCTGTAAAAATTTTGAGTACCAAATTCTCTTTAACCTTCCCTGAGATGTCATGCAATTTGATTTTGATTTTATATGTGAGATCATACAAAACTTCTACATATAAAAGTTGTCATATGTATTACATAATTTTGCTATTTCTTATGTTTTCTTTCTTCCTTATGGACCTGTTTCTTCTCTCCACACGTTCAATTTGCATATCATGAAAATAAATGTAAAGACTATTATCAGAGTTCCTTCTGTTGGAGGGAGGGGGGAGGGAAGGGAAGTGGGGGGGAAAACCAATTGTAAAATTCAAAACCTTGCAAAAAATGATTAGTAGAAACTACCATTGTATGTAATTGGAAAACAATTAAAATATTTATCTAATTTTAAAAAAATCTTTACATTCTAGCTATGTTGCAAAAAAAATAAATAAAATAAAACAATAAAGACATTAGAAAGTATGATTTAGTCTGCATACATACATCATCAATTCTTTCTCTGGAGGTGGATAACATTTTGCATTATGTGTTCTTTGGATCATTTTATTGATCAGAGTAACTAAATCTTTCACAGTTGATCATTCTTGCCATATTGCTATTACTGTATATAATGTTGTCTTAGTTCTATTTACTTCACTTTGCATCAGTTCATATAAATTTTCCAGCTTTTTCCAAATCATACCTTGATATTTCACGTAAAACAATAGTATTCCACCACTATCATATAACACAACTTGCTCAGACATTCTCCAATTTATCTCAGTTTCCTGTTGTTTATCACAACAAAAAAAGAGCTGCTCTAAATATTTTTGTTCAAATAGGTCTTTTTCCCATTTATCTCTTTGGGATACAGACCTAGTAATGGTACTATTGGGTCAAAGGGTTTGCACAGTTTTAAAGCCCTTTGGAAAGAGTTGCAAATTCTTTTTCCAGAAATGGTTGTTCTGGTTT
Source organism: Macrotis lagotis (assembly GCF_037893015.1). NCBI lineage: Eukaryota > Metazoa > Chordata > Mammalia > Peramelemorphia > Peramelidae > Macrotis > Macrotis lagotis. The sequence continues at coordinate 68,801,781 of NC_133665.1, forward strand.
CCAACTCCACACACCACAAACATCCCTTCCACATTTGTTACTCTCCTTTTCTCTCACCTTAGCCAATCTGATAGGTATCTCATAGTTTGTATTTCTTTGATCACTGATGATTTTTTCACATGCCTATTGATAACTGATTTCTTCTGAAAATTGTTATATAAACACATGATTTTGGTTGTATATAGAATCCTTCTAATTGCTCTAACAAATGATAACATTCTTAGAAGATATATGTATCATTTTCCCTATAAAGAGGCAAAAAGTTTGGCCTTGTTGAGTCCCTTAAGAATTCTTTCATACTTACATTTTTATGCTTCACTGGAATCTAATATTTGAAAGTCAAATTTTCTTTTTAGCTCTGCACTTTTTATCAGGAATATTTGAAAATTCTCTATTTAATTATATATATATATATATATATATAATACACACACACACACACACACACACACACACACACACACACACATTCTGTTCAAAAGATTATCCTTGATTTTGCTAGATTAATCATTCTTAGTTGTAATTCCAACTCTTTTTGTCTTCCAGAATTTCATTCAAATTCCAAATGCTCTTTAGAGAAGTAGCTGTTAAATCTTGTAATACTCTGACAGTAGCTCCATGGTACTTGAATGTTTCCTTTCTTGATGCCTGAAGCATTTTCTCTTTGTCTTAGCAGCTCTGGAATTTGACTATTAAATTTGACTATTAAAATGAGAGTTTTCATTTTGAGATTTCTTTCCCTTGGTAATTGAATACTTTTCATTCCTATTTTAGCCTCTAATTTTGAATATCAGGGCAGTTTTCCTTGTTTATTTCTTAAAATATGATGTTCAGGCTCTTTCTTTGTCCTTAAGTGGTCCAATAATTTTAAGTAGAGCTCTCTTCAATCTATTTTTCAGTTTTGTTTTTTTTTCTGATGAGTCATTTCTCATTTTCTCCAATTTTTTCATTCTTTTTTCACTTTTGAAATTGTTTCTTGATGTCTCATTGGATCATTCATTTCCATTTGCCCAATTCTAATTTTTCAGGAATTATTTTCTTCAGTAAGTCTTTGTACCTCATTTTCCATTTGGCCAATTCCACTTTTTAAGGAGTTGTTTTCATCAGTGAATTTTTGAGCCTCTTTTCTCAATGTTAATTTTCTTCCTTTGCTTTCATTTCCTAAATTTTTTCTTTACCACTCTTATTTGATTTTTGAAAATATTTTTAGTTCTTCCAGGAATTCTTGTTGGGTTTGGACCCAATTCATGTTTTTACTTTGAGCTTTTGCTTATAGTTATTTTAATTCATTGTTTTCTTTTGAGTTTATTTTGATCTTCCCTGCCACTAATAGTTCTTTTTTCTGGTCAGGTTATTTTGCTGTTGTATGTTGACTTTTCCACCCTATTTCTTTATTTGGAACTTTATATTAAAATTGGACTGTGTTCCTGGTTCTGTTTCAAGATTCATACTTTTTTTTTTTGCAGAGCTGTTTTCAGAACTAGTTCTAGAGGTTTGGAAGTCTTTAGTGTGATCTGGGGAAAGGTCTGGTCACTGCTCTCTTGGTCTGCTTTCTGGTGCAAGAGAGATATGTGATCTATTGGGTCTGCAATCAGTGCTGCTCCTCAGAACCCTTCCGCCCAGGGGACCAGAAACAATACTGTTCCTCACGATCCCTTGAGGCTGGAAATGATAGTACCCCCTTAGGGGCACTCCTTCTACTCCTTCTTGACCCAAAGTGCTCCTCTCTGCCCTAGAACAGGTAGAACCCAGGAGTGGATATAAGCAGTGGAGTAGCCAGGCAGCATCTGACCTGCTTCCAGTGCTAACACAGGAGTACCTTGTCATCTCTTTCTGATCAGTTGTCAGGTCACCTTACTATTTCTGACTTGAGAATTCCTGAAGCTATTTCTGCTACCAAGAAAGACCACCACCTGCTCCCATCACTGGTGATTGAGGAGTCTCATCACTTGGACTCCAGGTCAGCCTCTATCCCTGTATCATAGCCCTCTCTACCCTCCTAGGTTGTCTTGGACTGAAAAAATATCTCACTATCACCTTTTGTTGACTCTGCCACTCCAAAATTCAATTCAAGGCTTTATTTAAAGTTGTTTGGAGTGGTGGCTAGGTGGGTAGTGGATAAAGCACTGGCCCTGGAGTCAGGAGTACCTGAGTTCAAATTTGGTCTCAGACACTTAATAATTACCTAGCTGTGTGGCCTTGGGCAAGCCACTTAACCCCATTTGCCTTGCAAAAAAAAAACCTAAAAAAAATAATAAAGTTGTTTGGATGGGGCGGCTAGGTGACACAGTGGATAGAGCACCAGCCCTGCAGCCAGGAGTACCTGAGTTTAAATCCGGTCTCAGACACTTAATAATTACCTAGCTGTGTGGCCTTGGGCAAGCCACTCAACCCCATTTGCCTTGCAGATGATACTGAAAATACTGATAAAAAAAACCAAACAAAGATAAATAAATAAATAAAGTTGTTTGGAGAAGACTATTGGGAGAATTCAGCTGAATACTCCTCTACTCCACTTTGACTTGCTCCAACTAATTTTCTTTATAGCCTCACTTAGAAGAGGTCCTGGTACATAGTAAGGGCCTTAAAAATGTTGATGGAAGGACTGAGTATTACTAGTTTAATGACCAATGAGTGCTCCCTTACAGCCATATGCAGAGTGCTCCAAATTCCCAAATGAACTTTGAAACATAGACATTTTATAACTGGTTCCAATGAGCTAACCACATGGAGATTAGGGATTTCTGTTTGACTGCAGTTAGGTAGCTGAACCTCAAGTCACATTCAAAAGGCACTAATGAATGCCATCCTTGCTCCTGGTTTGACTTCCAGTCTGGCACTGTTCTAATAAGAGACCCTACTTGCTGCTGAGGAGAGAAGCAACCATGTGGTCTGTCAATACAAGCCTTGATTCTTTGCTTCAGTACATGCACTTTAGTTTTAGATGAAAAAAAGACTAAAACCTTCAACTTAGGAGAGAGAACCACTGTAAAGTCTAGGAGTAGCACTTATATTGGAATTTGTAGCCAACTCAGCTTTTGAAGGTCTTAAGGAGCATAGAGTACTTACAGGATCAAATCCAGTCTTAGTTGAGATCAGGGCTCATCAAATAGCAATGCTTCAGTTAGATGCAAACTTGAAGGGACCAATGATATGTTAAAACTGCAGTTGTAATTGGGGAGGGGAGAGTGTCTGGAGAGTGCACCCCTAAGATAAGGAGAGAACACATAACTCTTTTGTTACATCTATGAAGTAAATATCTCTAAAAGATAACCGATGTTCATTGGTTAAGTGGAAATGATATGTTAGTTACTGGTGGCTAACAATGGGAGGTACCACAATGGAATGAAGCCTTTTGCAGGGAAGAAACTCTCCAAAGCCTGAAGATTACCCACACAAACACCCAGAACCCTGAAAGGAGATATGGCTAATTGCTTCTGGAAAACTGAGAGAAGGTTTAATATACTATCAAATCTATTGGTGAGATCATAGATAATCCCCAATAGGAGATTAATTTGATTCTGATATTGTTTTATTTGTGACTAGAGTGTGCCCAAATCATCATAGAACAACCAGAGCCCTGACCTAAGAAATCAATTAATTTTTCATAAAGTAAACATATAGCTCAGAGGCAGCTAAGTGGCACAATAGATTAGAGTGATGGGCTTTTAGTCAAAAATTCTCAAGTTCAAATCCATGTATATTAGGTGTCGAGTCACTTAATTCTGTTTGTCAGCTTCCCCATCTGAAAAATGAACTGGAGAAGGAAATGGCAAACTACTCTAACATCTCTACCAGGAAAACCTCCAAACAGGGGTCCAATAAAAATGTTTATCCTCAGTGTAATACAAGGCTTTGCAACAAAAATTCTAAGTAGTATATTTGATTGGATGAACCCAGCAATCCTTAGAATAACTGAGTTTTGGTACAATTGAATGTGTAGATTTATTAAAAATTGAAATTCTACCTTCTTTTTGTGCTTTTTCCAGTTTTTATAAAAGGCTAAAATCATTTTTCCAATAATCATCAAGTATCCACAAGGTTATAACAACCTCCTCTCAAAAGAACACCAGTTATTCAATATAAAACATTTTAATGTTATGTAATATATTGTATATTTTTGTTGTTGGTCATCAAGATATAATAGGAAAATTCTTTTCAGTTTTCAAACCCTTTTTAAAGGTTTGAATTTAAAAATCATGTTGCTATACAATTTTAAAAAATCAGTCTCATTCAAACTGAATAAAAAAAAGTATTTAACTAGTAATGCCAATTGAAGGCTATTTTTGTTTCAATAATACTTGAAAAAGTCATGCTGTTTTTCCAGAATATTCAAACAAATCAAACAATTTTCAGTTGTTTAGCAAATGAAAATTTAATTTACTTCCAGGTAATTCAGTAATGTAGGGCCATAACAGAGGTCCATGTAGAGGAATTTCACTGTAGCATTTTTCCTACCTTCTGTTTATTAGTGAAAATACTGTAGACAAAACAAAAATCTAAAATTCATATTTCAAGGAAAGAGTGATTAAATTGTTTCTTCTAGTTTTTCCTTAATTAGGGGAAACATCATGAATTTTTTAAAAACTAATCACAGCATTAAGAGCTCAACTTTGAAACATACTATACTGAGCCATTAAAGTAATGCAATTTTTCAGCATTACTCTATTGTACTTCACCTAAGGAAAGGCAATTGACTCCCAATGACCAATGGCTTCTATTTCATCCTGATTCTTCTGATTGTCTTCATTTATACAGCCTTAAACCTTTTTATATAGAATCATATTCTTTTAAAAACTTCCTTTAATTTATTTACATATTGCTAAAATATTCTTGTTTTAAGAGTAAACATAATATCCCCTCCCCCACAACAATATAAAACCTCATGAAAAATAAAGTGAAAGAAAGAGAAAAAAATGTTTCAGTCTGTGTTCTGATACCATCAGCTCTGTCTCGGGTGTATCACATTCTTTATCATAAGTCCATCATAGAAGTTACTTCCATATTTTTTCCACAGTTGCTGTTGCTGATTGTTATGCCCTCCATCCATTCCTCCCCACTATCATCTATAATATTTTCTCTCTCCTTTCAGTCTGTCCCTCTTCCAAAATGTGCTGTGGGGCAGCCAAATGGCTCAATGGACAGAGCACTGACCCTGGGGCCAAGAGGCTCCAAGCCTACATCCCACCCCAGAGAACCAGCAACCACTCAGGCCCATGGTCTCTGACAGGCTGCCCACCTGTAAAAAGTAAGAAAGAAAATGTGTTATATCTGACTATCATCTCCCATGATCTACCCTCTCCTCTATTACCCACATCCCCCCCTTCCCCTTTTCCTCCTTCTCTCCCTTTTCTTCTAGATGTCTATACCCTCTTGAGTGTATATGCCGTTTCCTCTCTGAGACATTTCCAATGAGAATGAAGGCTCCCTCATTCCCCCTCGCCTTCCCCCCTTCCATACCATTGCAAAAGCTAGATGAAATATCTTTTACATGAAATATCTTAACCTATTCTACCTCTCCTTTCTCTTACTCCCAGTACATTTCCCCTTTCACCCATTGACTCCATTTTTACCATATGTTATATCTTCAAATTCAGCTCTCTCCTGTGCCTCATCTATAAAAACCCTTTCTACCTGTTCTATTAAATGAGAAGGTTCATATGAGTATTATCAGTATCATCTTCCCATGGAGGAATACATGCAGTTCATCACCATTAAGTCCCTAATAATTTGCCCTTCTCGTCCACCCTCTCTATGCTTCACCTGAGTCCTGTACTTGAAGATCAAACTTTCTGTTCAGCTCTAGTCATTTCAACAGGAACATTTGAAATTCCCCTGTTTCATTGAAAGTCCATCTTTTCCCCTGGAAGAGGATGTTCAATTTAGCTGGGTAGTTGATTCTCTGTTGCATTCCAAGCTCTTTTGCCTTCTGGAATATTATATTCCAAGTCCTATGAGCCCTTAATATAGATGCTGCTAAATCTTGTGTGATCCTGACTGTAGCTCCATGATATTTGAATTGTGTCCTTCTGGCTGCTTGTAATATTTTCTCTTTGACTTGGAAGTTCTGGAACTTGGCTATAATATTCCTGAGGGTTGGGGTTTTTTTGGATCTCCGTAAAGAAGATCAGTGGATTCTCTCAATTTCTATTTTACCCTCTGCTTCTAGAATATCAGGGCATTTTTTTTGTAGAAATCCTTTAAAAATGAAGTCAAGGCTTTTTTCCTGATCATGACTTTAAGGTACCCCAATAATTTTTTTTAGGTTTTTGCTTGGCAAATGGGGTTAAGTAGCTTGCCAAAGGCCACACAGCTAGGTACTCCTGACTCCAGGACCAGTGCTCTATCCACTGCACCACCTAGCTGCTCCTACCCCAATAATTTTTAAGTTATCTTTCCTGGATCTGTTTTCCAGATCAGTTGTTTTTTCAATGAGATATTTCACATTTTCTTCTAGGTTTTCATTCTTTTGGTGTTGAATTATTGTGTTTTGATTTCTTGCAGAGTCATCAGCTTCCTTTAGCTCCATTCTACACATCTGAAGGATTTTTTTTCCTCAGAGAGCTTTCTTATCTCCATTTCCATCTGACCAATTCTGCTTTTTAAAGCATTCTTCTTCTCAATAACTTTTTGAACTATTTTATCCATTTGACCTAAACTTCCTTTTAATATGTTATTTTCTTCAGCATTTTTTGGAACTCCTTGACTAAGCTGCTGACTTCATTTTCATGTTTTTCCTACATCTTTCTCATTTCTCTTCTCAATTTTTCCTCTACCTCCCTTACTTGATTTTCAAAATCTTTTTTGAGCCCTGTCATAGACTAAGCCCAACTTCTTTATTTATTGGAGTCTTTAGATGCTGAAGCTTGGACTTTCTCATCTTCAGATTGTGTATTTTGGTCTTCCATGGGACCAAAGTAATTGTCTGTGGTCAGGTTCTTTTTTTTTTTCCTGTTTACTCATTTCCCCAGCCTGTGCCTGGTTTGGGGGTGCTTTCTGATTTTTTGAGTATTATTGGGACACCCCTGCAAGGACCTCAGTATGTGAGGCTCTCACTGCTCTCCTGGTCTATTGAATGGCCACAAGTTCACTCCTCTAGGGCCCCAGACTGCGACCAGGGTCTGAATGTGGGCAAAGCCCCAGAGTCCTGTTCCTGGGACAGAGGTCTGTCGATCTTGGCAGTCTCCCTCCCCTCCCCTACCTTCCATGGGCAAGGCAAAGCTGCTGGGCAGCTCCATAGACCTGCTTCTGGGATCTGAGCTGCACTGAGGACTGTGGCAATGCTGAGGAGGGTCATGCTAGCCTGGGCTTTGTGCTCACTCTGGCAGAGGACTCCCTGAAGATCTTCCAAGTTGTGCTTGGTGCTCCCTGGGATGGCAGGTCAGGAAACTGCACCTGCTACCAGAAGCTGGGGTTTCTGAGGACCCAGGCACCCTGGAGCTGTTTCTGGAAGGTTGAAGCTCCTTTTTTCTGGCATGCTGCCACCTCTCCAACCCTGTGGAACAGAACCTTTCCACTATTTTCCAGGTTACCTTGGACTGGAGAATTGCCTCCCTGGATCTTTCTGTGGGTTCTTTCTCTCAAAAATTTAGTTAGGATCATAATTTTAAGGTTTTTGAAATATTTTGGAGAGGGCACTTAAGAGAGGCTGTTCTCCTGCTGCCATTTTGGCTCCTGGAATCATATTCTTCATAGTCATCATAGAGCTAAATAAATCCTTCAATGATTGAAGGAAAGCCCAAACCAGCTAGCTTTTATTCTTTTATTTATTTAAATTATTTTATCTTTTTAATTTTATTTCTATAATTTTATTTGTTTTATCTTTAATTCTCTTTCCTTCTGCCTCTGCCCCTCTTTTACACTGATGCCTTTCCACTGCAATCCCTCAGGTTCCTCACCTACTCCACATTCTTCCTACATTTTCATATTTTCCTTTTCCTATACTTTTCAACTCCTATATGTCACTCCCCTCCCCCCATTAGAATATAAGCTTCTTGAAGACAGGAACTATCTTTTTATTTCTATATGTGTCACCAATACTTCTACAATTCCAAGAATATAAACATTTAATAAATCCCTATTGATTGACTTACCAATTTTGCATAAGTGACATTTCCTTTGGTAATGATTCCAAATTGGAATCCAATTCTGATAGTAATTTTAAATTTTCTTCTTCTGGAGATTTGAAGAGCATTCATTAAGGGGAGTAAAAGGTTTTCATTTTGCAGAAATTTTGAGCAAAAATTGGCATAAGGCTAGGGAGGATTTATTTTTATATAGTACTTAAAATTATGTCACAGTTTTACATTCATTTTAACTTTGTCTTCCAAACTAAACTATAGTGATTGGGAGCAGGAACCAGGAATTTTTATCCTCCTTTTTCAGATAAGGTTCAGAGACACAAAGCAAGCAAATTTCAGGGGACTGGGATTTGAATCCAAAGAGCTCCTTATTCCAAGTTCAATGTTCTTTTTCACTCACTTCCATTTGGAGTTACATGATTGCATTCAGTCTACTTAGAAAGCCATTATCCTCAGCCCCTCTTACCTGAACCACTTAGCCTCCTAATTGACTACACCGTTTCACTCCATCCTTCTCAGAACTACCAAACTGATTTTTCATAAACACAACTCTAAACATATCAATCCACTACTTGGTCAACTCTAGTGCCTCCCTCCTATCTTTAGGATCAGATATCATTATCTCTGTAAACCATTCACAATCTAGCCCCCAAACTGCCTTTCTAGTGAAATGAATGAAAAGACCATGGGACAGTATTTCTAGTTAATTAATGATTAATTTATTAATTATACTAGTTGATAATCAATAAATTGTTGTGCTTTTTTTGATATCCAAATAAAACCTTGGAGGTCCCAGACTACTTAAATACTCATGGAAAAGTAGGTGCCTCTGAAAGATGAATGTCAACCCTGATTGTTGAACAATTAATGAAAGGTTGGACAAATTAATGAGGAGGTGGACTAAAAGTCTTCAACTCTTTCTTTTGTGAATGTAGCTTGAGTGTAGACTCAGCCACAGCCAGCAATCTGGACAAAGGAATTTCATCTCTACCCAGATCATTCTGCTTGGCTTTCTCCTTCATAATCCGAATTAACCTAAAGATTGGAGGGGTATAATTACATGGCTTTATTTCCTAAGGCCAAAAATTCACCTAGGTTAGTTTTTTTTTGGTAAGATCTACTAGTTGAGTGGGGTCCCACCTAAGCTTATGGAACATTATCTGGAGGATCTGGAGCAATCACAACTATCAGCAAGGTCCTTCACTGCTGATCTACAGGGGCTGGTCCCTAATTGAGGAAATAAGGGGAGGAATCTTAAATCTAATTTAATAATTGGCTATTAATATATAGAAAAGTAATCCATTCTCTCACCAGCTTTATTGCTCACTGATTCCCTTCACATGCTCTATACATATGTGCCCAGATTGTTCTTACTGTGCCTTAAATATAAAACTCTTTATCCTTATTTGGGTCATCCCTCTTGCTTGGACTGCACAGTCTCCTCATTTTCATCTAGAACCCCTACTTCCTTCAAACTCAACTCAGCTAGATTAGAAAATTCCAAATTATTTCCTGGAATAGTTTTTGTTTACTTGACTTTACAAGATATTTGTTTTTCTTTTCTCTTTTATATCATTGGGTAAGAGATAAGAGAGAGAGATTCATGCTCCTTTTAAACTCTAAAAAATAGAGAAATGAGAGATTACTGGGATAGGTTATTTAGTAATAGTAATAATATTTTAAAATATTAAAATATGTATATAAAGTAATAATATTTTAAAATAAATTCACTGTATTGTTAGTTGTGCTTAATTGCTTTCCTTTGCTACAATAGAGTTCTTTTGGGATGGTGGTAATCTGTAAATGTTTGTAATAAAATTCCTAGAAATAATCTAGAAATTCCTTGGTAGACCTTAGAAGAAGAATAAAGAAAAGGAGGTATTACAAGTCCATCTGGGAAAAAATAATTTTTTAAACAAAGGTGACAGTAAAAAGAGTGATGACAAACTAAAAGAAAGATTTTAAAAAATTAGAGAAATAATAATGATAATAGCTAACTTTTATATTACACATCCTAAATTCCAGATCCTGTGCAAAATGCTTTATAATTATTTTATCATTTGATACTCATGAAAATCATGGCAGATAGTGCTATTATTATATCCATTTTACAGATGGGGAAACCGAGGCAGACAGAATTAAGGGACACGCCCAAGATCATACAGTTAAGTGTTTGAAGCCAAATGTCTTTTTGACTCCAGGTTGGGCATTCTAGTCACATTCCTCTAACCTAGTCTCATGAATCTCCCTCAGAAGATAGGCCAAGGTGTATGAGCTTTCAAGTAGAGATAGCTAAGTATGCTGGAAAGTCTACTAGATATGGAGATAGAGACCCTGGGTTAGGTTCTGTTCCTGGTGACCTTAAGCAAGTCTCTTAACTTCTCTGTACTCTTAACTTTCTGTTTTCTCATCTGTAAAAAGAGGCAATTGGTTCTCTAATTCCTTTTGATTCAGTAGAGTGATATGGTACTTTATGACATAATGAAAGCAGGCTAGTGACTTTTTCTGGAGCAGAAACTGAGATAACATTGAGGGTGCTTATTTCTCTGAAAAGGAAAAAATAATTATTTATTCTTGTTATGTGAACTCTTGGCATATTTGGAAAGTAGTGGATTAAGAAGGGAAGAGGGTAGCAAAAGATAATTGAGTGAAGGGATAGTGAAGAAATGAATGATTTGGCACTAATTTGGAATAAGTTTTAAAGCATAATCTAATTAATTTTTAAAATAATTGTTTCTTTTTTGTTGTATGCTACAATGTGAATAGTTTGCATCTTTTTAATATGAGCTCAAACCCTTTTGTTTATATTACTGTCCCAATTGCAGCTATGTATAGTTGTTTCTAGGGATTTTTTTGTTCCTTTTTAAATTTTTTTCCAATTTTATGTAAAGATAATTTTCAGCATTCATTTTTGCAAAGTTTTCTTCTTCCCACCCTTTCCACTCCCCCCATCTTAGGAGAACAAATAATCTGATATAGGTTGTTAAAATAGAATTTGATTTTAAAAAATTAATGTAGAACTCCTAGGAAAATAGGAAAACAAAAGAAGCTGAGGAAAGTACCCGGGTCCTTCAATGTTCCTTTCAAAACTAGCAAGAAGCAACACTCCCAGAAAGTCACAAAAGAAACCGAATTTTCTGTAAAAGAACATTGACCAAACACAAGAAAGGTTCCAATAAAAGGTGAATAAATATGGTGATCTTGCCTCCAAGGTTGTGGATCATCTTGACCCCTCTCTGGTTGCCTGTCCTGCCAATTCTTGGTTACATCCTTACATACATTCCTCACAGGTATCCACTCAGTGTGATAGGGAGCTTTCTTGAGTTCTTTCAATCATCTCTCTATTATCTCTTTTTTTTTTTAGGCTTTTGCAAGGCAAATGGGGTTAAGTGGTTTGCCCAAGGCCACATAGCTAGGTAATTATTGAGTGTTTGAGACCAGATTTGAACCCAGGTACTCCTGACTCCAGGGCCCGTGCTTTATCCACTACATCACCTAGCCACCCCCTCTCTATTATCTCTTACCATGTAATTGCCATTCTTTCTTAAAGCATACATTTCTTTGACGGCATTCTATTCCCCAACCTTTTCTGTGGAATTTCTTATTTATAATGTGTTATATAACTACCAGGCCTCAATGACCTCTGAGTCCCAGGATTATTTTTTTATACCACTCTATCCTCTCTCATGTAGTTCAAATCTGCTCATCCCTACCTATTCATTTTAAGAGTTTCCTAGTTCAGTCATAGTCATCCATGCTATTTAGAGCCCTATGAAAAAAATGTTCTAAGTCGTTATTGATTAAAAATTGCAAGTTAAAATACTTCAGATTGGTTAAAATGACAGAGAAGAAAAATGAAAACTCTTAGACACGTGGGAAAATTAAGACTATTAAATTGTGATGGAGTTGTGAATTCAATCAACCATTCTGGAGAATAATTTGGAACTATGACTGAAGGGCATAAAGGCAAACCAATAAAACCCTTTGACTCAGCAATGCCTGAATCTGTATTCCAAAGAGATAAAGAAAAAAAAATATGTGTGGCAGCTCTCTTTTGGTGGCAAAAAATTGAAAACTGAGGGGATCCATCAATTAGGGATTGAGTGAACAAGATATGGAATATGACTGGGATGGAATACTATTGCACTCTAAGAAATGACAAACAGAATGCTCTCAGAACCTAGAAAGATTTACATGAACTGAGGCAAAGTGAAATGAGCAGAACCAGAACAATGTGCACAGCAAAAGCAATATGATCAACTCTGAAAGACATCTCTTCTCAGCAAAACAATGATCCAAGACAATTCTTAAGAACTTAGGATGGGGGGTGGCTAGGTGGTACAGTGAATACAGCATGAGCCTTGGATCAGGAGCACCTGGCTTCAAATCCAACCTCAGACACTTAATAATTACCTAGCTGTGTGGCCTTGGGCAAGCCACTTAACCCCATTGCCTTGAAAAATCTAAAAAAAAAAAGAATGGAAAAATGCCATCCATTCCCAGAGAAAGAACTGATGGAGTTGGAATTCAAATCAAAGAATTTTTTTAAACTTTATTATTTTTTTGGTCTGTATTTTCTTTCACAACATGACCAATAAAGAAATATAGTTTGCATAGCTGTACATTTATAATCTGTATCAAATTGCTTGCCTTCACAATGGGAGGGGAAGAGAAAGGAAGGAGAGAATATGGAACTCAATTTTTTGAACTTTAAAAAATAATATTTTATTAATTTCATTTACATATAGCATTCATTTTTATAAGATTTTGAGTTCCATTTTTTTCTCCCCTCTTCCTTCACCTGTCCTCTCCCAAAGACAGCAAACAATTTGATAAAAGTTATATGAGCACAATCATGGTAATATTTCCATATTAGTCATGTTATGAAGGAAGAAGAATCAGAATGATAGAGAAAAGCTGCAAGAAAGAAAAAACAAAAAGCAAATTTTAAAAAATGAAAATAGTGTGCTTCAAATTGCATTCAGGTTCTACAATTCTTTCTCTAGGATGGTGTTTTTTTCTAACACAAGTCTTTTGAAATTGTCTTACATCACTGTATTGCTGAGAAGAGATAAGTCTATCATAGTCAATCATCATACAATAGAACTCAAAATCTTTAAAAAATGTTAAAATTGCTTTTGCAAATAATTGGGGGAAAAATTGGAAAAGAATTTTTTAAAAAGAATTTCTCAGTTTAGAGTTAACATAAACTCTTGACAGTGATATGCAAATCTCTCTTTTACCTCCTATTACTTCCTAATCCCAGTAGGACATTTGACTTTATAAACAAAAGAACTTTGTTATGGGGAAAAATCAAAGAATTGACTTTACCATAGCTAACTTTCATTGCCTTATAAAACCAAATGCCTTGTAGGGATTAGGAAGCATTGCAGCATCCCCAAGAAAGCCACTCTGTTCTGATACTATTCCCTCTGGGCTTAGATTCTTATACTTCCCCTTTCCATGATAGGAAATGAGGCACCCACAACCACTCACTTAACTGCTAGGATCATTGAAACCAGAGATAAATTTTAAAACCAAAACTTTCTTTGATTTCATTTTTGAAAAGTTCTAAAGACACCATGTCATAAATTGAAATATGCCGCAGATCCGACTGAAATAGGAGTGTTGGTGTTTGGGGACAAATAATTTTACATTTTGTGAAACAATTATACTCAGAAAGTTTAACATAATTTCTCTGTGACACAAAACAGTAGAGAGAGCCCCGGACTTGAAGTATTAAAAAAAAAAAGCCTGTTTCACATTCTATATGTCTCTGGGGTGGCCAGGTGGTGCAGTGGATAGAACACCAACCCTGGAATCAGGAGTACCTGAGTTCAAATCTGGTCTCAAACACTTAATAATTACCTAGCTGTGTGGCCTTGGGCAAGTCACTTAACTCCATTTGCCTTGCAAAAACCTAAAAAAAATTACTAAAAGTACATATCACCAAAAAGTTAGCATCATTAGCAGTCACATTCTGTGTGTCTGACAGGGTCCAAATCAACTTCTCTGAGCTTCAATTTATTTCCTCATCTGAGAAGTGAGGATAATGATAACACCTCCCTCCCTTGTGGTTGTGAAGATAAAATGAGACAATGCATAAAAAGCACTTTGCAAACATTCAAGTGCTATTTGAAGATGAGCTCCTGATCTTATCTCTGTCTTAATAAGAATTTATTAAGTCCCTACTGTAGTTTCAGGTCCTGTGCTAAAGTCTGGGATATAAATAGGGACAAAAGATTATCACTGTTCTCTATCAGATCATAGTCTAAAGGAGATAACATATAAAGAATTCTGTATAAACAAACTGTAACCTGTATAAAGTGGAAATAATCAAAAGTCATAAAGCATCAGAATGAAGGGAGTCCTCTGGAGGGTTGAGTCTGATGGAAATATAACTTTGCTCCCCAGTCTTACTAGTAACAAAATTTTCACCATTCAGAATCATAGGACTTGAGTTTAAATTTCACTTTCACTGACACTGAAAAAGTTATCTCACCCTGTCTGAACATCATTTTTTTTTCATCTATAGAAAAAGGAGATTGGATGAGTTGAATTCTTTCACCCCCTAAATCTCATGATCCTATGACTGCTTTCCAGTGGTAAACTACTTCCTCTAGAGATGGGGCTGGGGGGATGATTCATCCCTACAAAGAGGGGAAACCTATAGTGTTAGAAGGAAAAGATTTCTTTCTCCATCATCATCATTTCTATTAACTAAGAACTGAGAGGTTATGATACATCAGAGAGGAAAAAACTCAACTCTGTAACTTTGTCACACTGTTAGTATGAATTTTAAAAAGTCTTTTAAAATATTTTTAATGCTTACTACAAGATAGCATAGTGTAGTGAAAAAAATCAGATTTGGAATTTGAGGAGTTTGATTTTAATTCCATCTGTGCTATTTATTACTATGATTTTTTTTTTGTAGAAGACCTTTATTAGCAGAATTGCTTCTTCAGAAAATTATGAAGCCGTTCACTAGTTCTTAACATAAAGGTTGGGCTTTCCCAAACACACAAATAACCGACAATTTTTAAGAAAGTTGCCAACACTTAATTTACCACCTCCCAACAAGGAACAAAGATAACTTAGTGTGTGAAATAAGCAGTAGTTCAACAGGTCCTTCTCTGACTGTAAGATAAATGAGCAGTCAACTGTACATAATCTGAGACAGATCCGGATTAGCATCCTGGAGGCTTCTGCTGAAGGCTTGCAAATCTTAGATTCCCACAACAACCCTGTGAGGTAGGTGCTGTCTTCTAATTTCTTAGAGCACAAAACAAAAAATGACAGGTTATTGTGAAGGCTTGTTTGAGGCAGGGCTTGAGTTTGATTCTTCTTGATAGGAATAACTTGTTTCATTATGATCTCTGCCTGTTAAGCATCACCTCAAACATAGAAATGCTAAACAGAGATGCAGATAACAGTAATTTAAACTATATCACAACAAACATTTTACCTGAACACATGGATGCAATAGATGAATACATTCAAGGGCAAGAAAAACTGAAAGTTTGCTGGGTTTTGTTTTCTTTTTTTTGATGTCTGCACTTTAGCAGACGGCTTCTAAATTGAAAGTGCCAGTAGTAGTACTCCCTTCTTAGTGGGGGCAATGAGGTGATTAAGATGTAGATGGGTGAGTGAATGGATGGATGGATGGATGAATGAATGGATGGATGGATGACATGGTAAGGAGGGGGCGTTGGTCTTGGTGTAGAATGTTTTTCATTTAGCTGGTCATTCTTTATAATCCAAGCTTGGTTCTTTTCCAGTGTCTCCTCTTTGAGAGATGGGGTTGGGTTGTACCTGATCTTTTTGCCAGTTTTCATTCTAATCTATTGAGGGATGGGATGATTCTGCTTCTGTTTCTTGGTCAAGAACCTCTTGATTCTGAATATTTTAGGAGAAGACATGATAATGAGATGACAGCTGAACTTCCATTATTATCTCTGCATGGGTAAAAAAGCTATGCTATTTATTATTAACTGAATGATCTTGGATAAATCATTTATCTCCAGATTTCATTTTTATCATCTGTAAGATAAAAATACTACAATTTGAGGATTCTTTTTCTTTTTTGGCTTTAAAATTTTTATTATATTGTTTAGCATCACTTTGATTTTGACTTTAATGTCACCTACTTAGTGAACCATCCCATTTAAATATTATTACAAAGAGAAGAAAAACAAGTTAGCTAAACTAATCAATACATCACCTATATCTGACAATATTTCCAATATTTAGATCTGCCCCCCCCAAATAAGAACTAACTATTTGATTTTTTTAAAAAACTGTTGGGGAAAACTGGAGAGAATGCAAGCTGGGAAAAATTAGGTATAAAACATACCATAAATAAACCAAAGAAACAGTGAAAGGACCATTTTTGTATAAAAATATATATATAGCATTTTTTTTTGCAGTGGCAAAGAAATAGAAATCGAGTGTGTGCCTGTATGAGTTGGGGAATGACTGGACAAGTTTTGGTAAATGAATGTGATAGAATACTTTTGTGCTGTAATAAATGATGGGGAAGATTTTAAAAGAAAACTGCAGAGATTCGTATTGAACTGATACAGAAAGAAGTAGGCAGAACCAGGAGAATAATTTATATAAAATTAGCATTATGAAAACAAAAACTTTGAAAGACTTAACAAATTCTAATCAATAAATGACCAACCATGATTCTATAGGACACTTAATAAAGCATTTTACTTACCTCTTGATAAAAAAGTGACAGAAACAGAATACAAGTCAAGACATGTATTTTTATATTTGTTTTTCTTTAATATATATATGAAAAGAGTAAGAGGCAAGGAAAATTTAGGAGGCAGAAAGATAAAAAATAATATTTATTTTAAAATAAAGTGCCATCATTCTTCTCAAATCTCTTTCTCTCTCTCTCTCTCTCTCTCTCTCTCTCTCTCTCTCTCTCTCTCTCTCCTCTCTCTCCTCTCTCTTCTTTCCTCTCATTCTCTCACTCTTGATCTGCCTCTGTCTCTGACTCTGTCAGGTTATCAATATTTGACAGGATATCAATACTTATAAAACTTTGTAAACGTCAAAAAAAATCCAAACCAGTCAAGTCACATGGTATTTCTTGCCCAAGGTCAGCCTGAAAGACTGACTCCTTCCATTATGCTGCTTATGCCTCTCTATATAGCAGGTACTTTTAATGCCAAGGCTCTCATTTCATAATTGAGACAAACAAATTTAAATAAATGATATTATTCCACAGGAGAATGATGGGTAATCAAGAGAGTAAGGGATTCCCTTTTACCAACTTAATAAATATGATACACTATACCATTCTGCCTCTAAGGCCTGATAGTTACCCAGTGTGCATTCCTTGTATTATCTCTTTTCAGACTGAAAAACAAAACGGGGAGGGGGGGGGGGTGATAGAGCCAAGATGGCTACAGGAGAGGATCGTCTATTAGGTGCTCTCTCTCCAAACTTATAAACTAATGACTCTAACTAAATTTTCAAGAGACAGAATTCACAGAGGGACCCAGTGAGGCAGTTCTCCAATCCAAGATAACCTGGAAAAGAGTGGAAAGGCTCCAATCCATGGGGCTAGAGGGGCGGCATACCAGAGCGCAGGAACTTCAGCCTCCCAGAGGCAGCCACAGGGTGCTGGGTGCTGCAGCTCACAGCAGCAGGGGCAGTTTCCTGATCTACATTCGGGTAACACCGGGCACAACTTGGGGGATCAACTGGGGGGGTACCTCTGCCAGAACAAGAACATGAAACCCATCCCTCAGGGGAACTGAAAGCAGGAGCCAGTAAGCAGGAGCCCCCAGGGTGTGAGTGCTGAACCTAGGGAGGGGAGTGGGGAGAGACTGCCTAGCTCTGTCCTCTGTCCCTGGAACAGAACTCTGGGGCTTTGACCACATTCAGATCCTGATCACAGCCTAAGCCCCCCACGGAACAGCAGGCCCCTCCACCTCAGTCCCGTGGCAGAGGGGTGCACTTATGGTCATTCACATACCTGGAGGGAAGATAGAGGCTCACAAACAGAGATCCTTGTGGGAGGTGCCTCAATAATACTCAAAAGCTCAGGAAGCACCCCAAAACCAGGCACAGACTGGAGAAATGAGTAAGCAGAGAAAAAAAGAGGAACACCATTGAGAAATACTTTTCCTGTGATGCCAAGAAGGATCAAAACACTCAATCTGAAGATGAGGAAGTACAAGCTCTTGTATCTAAAGACTCCAAGAAAAACAGAAGTTGGGCTCAGGCTATGATAGAGCTCAAAAAAGACTTTGAAAATCAAATGAGGGAGATAGAAGAAAACTTGGGGAAAAGAAATGAGAGAGATGCAGGAAAAACATGAAAAAGAAGTCAGCAGCTTAGTCAAGGAGATCCAAAAAAATGCTGAAGAAAATAACACGTTAAAAACCAGCATAGGACAAATGGATATAACGGTTCAAAAAGTTATTGAGGTGAAGAATGCTTTAAAAAGCAGAACTGGTCAGATGGAAAAAGAGATAAGAAAGCTCTCTGAGGAAAAAAAATCCTTCAGATGTAGAATGGAACTGAGGGAGGTGGCTGATTTTATGAGAAATCAGGACACAATACTTCAAAACCAAAAGAATGAAAAATTAGAAGAAAATGTGAAACATCTCATTGAAAAAAAACAACTGATATGGAAAACAGATTTAGGAAAGATAATTTAAAAATTATTGGAATACCTGAAAGTCATGATCAGGAAAAGAGCCTTGATATCATTTTCAAAGAATTACTACAGGAAAATTGCCCTGATATCCTAGAAGCAGAGGGCAAAATAGAAATGGAGAGAATCCACCAATTTCCCCTAGAAAGAGATCCAAAAAAACCCCAGTTATATTATAACCAAGTTTCAGAACTCTCAAGTCAAAAAGAAAATATTACAAGCAGCCAGAAGGACACAATTCAAATATCGTGGAGCTGCAGTCAGGATCACACAGGACTTAGAAGCAACTACATTAAAAGCTCATAGGGCTTGGAATATTTGAACCCAGGTACTCTGGACTCCAGGGCTGGTGCTTTATCCACTGCGCCACCTAGCTGTCCCAAAAGATGGACTTTCAATGAACCAGGGAATTTCAAATGTTCCTGTTGGGATGGCCAGAACTGAATAGAAGGTTTGATCTTCAAATACAGGACTCAGGTGAAGCATAGAGAATGGAGGAGAAGGGGAAAATATGAGGGACTTAATAATGATGAACTACATGTATTCCTGCATAGAAAAATGATACTGATAATACTCATATGAACCTTCTCATTTAACAGAGCAGGTAGAAGGAGCTTTTATAGATGAAGCACAGGAGAGAGCTGAATTTGAAGATATAATATGGTGCAAAAATGGAGTCAATAGCTAAAAGGGAAATGTAATGGGAGAAAGAAAAAGGAGAGGTGGAATAGGCTAAGATATTTCATATAGTAAGATTTTTTTATTACAATGAGTTATTGCAATGATATGGAAGGGAGGAAGGCAAGGGGGAATGAGGGAAACTTTGCTCTCATCAGAGGTGGCTAGGAAAGAAAACAGCATATATACCCAATGGGGTATAGACATCTGGAGTAAGAAGGAGAGAAGGGGGACAGGGGAAAGGGGGGTGATGTGAGTAATGGAGGAGAGGATGGACATGGGGGGAGAGTGGTCAGATATAACACATTTTCTTTTTTACTTCTTGCAAGGGGCTGGGATTGGATGGCCTGTCCAGGACCATAGGGCTGGGTGGATGCTGGGCCTAAGGGATGGTATGTGGGCAGAGCCAGGGATCTGTCTGCTGGTCCACTCAGCTACCCTACAGCAGAGATAGAGTGAAAGGAGAGAGAAAATATAGTATATAGTAGTGGAGAAGTACAAATGGTGCGAGTTGTGATCAGCAATAGCAATGGTGGAAAAATATGGAAGTAACTTTTATGATAGACTTATCATAAAGAATGTGATCTGGGGCAGCTAGGTGGTACAGTGGAAAGAGCACTGGTCTTGGAGTCAGGAGTACCTGAGTTCAAATCCAACCTCAAACACTTAATAATTACCTAGTTGTGTGGCCTTGGGCAAGCCACTTAACCCCATTGCCTTGCAAAAAATAAAATTAAAAAAAATGTGATCCACCCATGACAGAACTGGAAGTGTTGGAACACAGACTGAAGCACATTTATTATTATTATTATTATTATTATTATTATTATTATTATTATTGGGGGTTGCAGGACAAATGGGGCTGGGTGGCAAATGGGGCCACACAGCTGGGTGATTGTTGGGTGTCTGAGACTGGATTTGGACCTGAGTGCTCCTGGCTCCGAGGTCGGTGCTCTGTCTTTCATTCAGCTGACCCTACGATTATTAGTTTTTGTGGGGCAGTGGGGTTGGGGTGGCTTTCCTTGGGTCACACAGCTGGGTGATTGTTGGGTATCTGGGGCTGGATTTGGGCTCGGGTGCTCCTGGCTTCAGGACCTGTGCTCTGTCCACTGCGCCACCTGGCCACACCTATTATTATTATTTTTTTAATTTTAATTTTTTTCTCTCTCCTTTACTTTATCGCTCATGTGGGTCTATATTTTGGGGGGAGGGGTATTATGTTTATTATTAAACAAGAATATTTTAGCAATGTATAAAAAATTATTTGTACAAAATAAGAATAAATAACTAAATAAATAAGAACTTTATAAAAAAGAAAAAAGAGGAAAAAAAACCAACATAGGAGCAGCTAGATGACACAGTGAATAGAGCATGGGCCCTGGAGTTGGGAGGACTTGAGTTCAAATCCATCCTCAAACAATTAAAATTTTCTAGCTGTGTGACCTTGGGCAAGTCACTTAACCCATTGCCTTAAATAAATAAAATTTTAAAAAGAAAAACAAAATAACAGTA
Source organism: Macrotis lagotis (assembly GCF_037893015.1). Lineage (NCBI taxonomy): Eukaryota > Metazoa > Chordata > Mammalia > Peramelemorphia > Peramelidae > Macrotis > Macrotis lagotis. The sequence goes on from NC_133665.1 coordinate 68,822,730, forward strand.
AACCAATTCAATTTAATATTCAAAAATAAGGTCAAAAGTTTAAAACTGTTCAACTTTCATTCTAGAGATCTTCATGCTATTTGATAACCCTATACATTGTTTATGAACTTATCACTTCCTTGAGAGAATGAACTATTGCCAGCAAAGGAAATCAAGTTATTACTGTCAATAAATGAAGAGTTTTTCCTATTATAAATCCATAATGATAAAATAATACAGGGTAGCTAGGTGGCACAGTGGAAAGAATACTGACCCTGGAGTCAGGAGGACCTGAGTTCAAATACAGTCTCAGACACTTCATACTTACTGAGGTGAGTGACTTTGGGCAAGTCATAAAATTGCCCTGCAAAAAAATTTTTTAAAATAAAAAAAATTCAGAAAAATCTTACAAAGAATAATGATGGGTGGTTATGATCAGAGTTAAAATATACAAAAATTATTTGCTGAGATGTTTACTGGAACAAATGAGCAAAGCATAAGTGGGTAAGCACATGAAATTATTAATGTTTGAAGGAGGCACAATTTTTAAATTTTGACCAAAGGGCCCAAGTACCTTGTCTTATCCCATTCTTACCAACCTACACTTAAAGCCTTTGTTTGGATATAGAATTTTAATGTGGTATTTAGTCACTTAGTTACAGTTCAGTCTTCTGAATATTATTTAAGGACCTATCAAATGGAGGCAATAATCACAGTAGTGGGAAAGTTGACCTTATACTGTGAACCTGGGCAAGTAATTTAACTTTTTAGCACCCCCAGGTGGCTCTCTAAGACTATAAATTGTGCAATCACCATTGGAGAATGGTGACACCAATGAAATAGTGCATCTAGACCAAACAAAATAATGTGTTATCTCTGTTGAAGTTCCTAAGGGTATAAAAGACAGAATGAAAACCCAATTGCTCTCAAGAAAGCATTAACAATTAGAAGAATGAGGAAATCATAGACTTTTAGAGATGGACGGAACTTTAGAAGAACATTTAATCCAATGTCCTTGTTTTATAGATGCGGAAACTAAGGACAAAAGACACTAAGACTTACCTAAGGTCATACAAATAGGAGTTGTGGTTCGATTCTTCATGATCCCATAAACCATAGTAATCTGAAGTCTTTTATACTCCACTGATTCTCAAAATCTTTCCAGGTTCATGTTCACTGTTTCCATGACACTATTGATCTCATCCTTTGCCATTTCCTTCTCCTTTTGCCTTCAATATTTATTAACTGATTGATATCTGGAAAGGATAATGGGGAGGAATATGGAATTAGAATCTTAATTTTTCAGATTATTAACTAAACTGAACTATCAGTGTCAGACATTAAAATTTTCTCCCCCTAATACGAAGGGGGGACCCCAGAGAGCAGCACAAGGGGTGGAAATTGTAACGATACTAAATTTTGCTAGGCAAATGAAAACTTTCTTAAGCTGCTTGAATCGGACTGCTGCCTTTGAATATTGTAGAATTCCTGTGACTAGAGGATCTCATGCAAAAGTTGTGTGATCAGATGAATACTTGTAGATAATTTTAGAATTTGAAGAATTCTTGCTCAGGTTTGAGTTGGTTTAGCTGAGCTGATGCTGAAATCACTACTGGATCTACAATTCTATGGGAGTTGTCTTATCTCATAGGGTAGTTAGTTATAAGAATTAACTATAGTATGAAAGAGACAGTGAATAGAGAAATGGCTTTGCAGTCAGAAGGAGGAGGGGGTTGGAGTGTCATCTCAGATACATTTTGATTGCATGACCTGGACAAGTTCTTTAAGTTCTATGTGCCTAAGCAATTCCTTAAGACTCTAAGTTGCAATGGTATGGCTAGGTGGCGCAGTGGATAGAGCACCGACCCTGGAGTCAGGAGGACCTGAATTCAAATCAAGCCTCAAACACTTTAACAATTACCTAGGTGTATGGCCTTGGGCAAGTCACTTAACCCCACTGCCTTGCAAAAAACCTAAAAATAAAAAAAGACTCTAAGTTGCAGAGAAGATACTGGGCAAGATAGAGTTCCTTACAGTATCCACAAAAGGAATCACGGAAAAAGAAATCATATATCTAATTTTTAAAAAAATCTCATTTCACCTAATTGATGCTTTTGAGAAAAACTGACTGCAAATCATGCTTATATGAATCAATTAATCTTTAAGTTCAAATATCTTCCTATTTAAATTAATTCTGCACTGACAATTTGAAAAGCAAAAAAATATTTCTTAGCTATGCAATAACTTTTTTTTATTTTTGCTTTGGTTTTCTTATAGAGGAATACAACTATGTAATTCACAGAATCCCAGACTTTGAGGGTACCTCATTGACTGGCTGTCTAGTTTGACTCTTCCATCAGCAACATATCTGACATATTGTCATTCAGTCTTTATCTGTGATAGCAAATCTCCCAAAGCCATTTGGACAGCTCTGTCAGAAAGTTTTCTTCTATACCAAAGAGTAATTTGCTTCTTTCAGACTACTCTCAATCACTTCCAGGTCTGCCTGCCAAATATTTGAAAGATGGCTATCACACAGTTATTCTACTGGCTAAATTCTCTCCTCTCCATGCCAAATATATGCAGTCCCTTCATGGACTCATGAAGTACTCATGTGACATAAACTCAAAGCTCTGCACATGTTCATCACCCTCATCCAGATAAGTTATAGATTACCAATTTCCATCCTGTTATGTGTTGCTCAGAACCAAACTCATTACTCTAGAGTGGGACAAGATCAGAGGTCACCTCTCAAAGCTGACCACTGTGCTTCTCTTTTCTTACAACCAGCATATGCAAGACCTCTAGAGTACCAGTTGGAGGATACAAAAATGCACTCCAGACAAGGAGGAGATAACCTGGGGAAAGTAAGGAGAGGTAATACTGAATTTGGGGAGCAGAGTGATTGAAGAGGTGTAAAAGAAAAGAAGTGCTGGATCCAAAGTGTAACCAGTTTTCGTTTTTTTAAGGCAAAAGGGATTAAGTGGTTTGCCCAAGGCCACACAGCTCAGTAATTATTAAGTGTCTGAGGGCAGATTTGAACTCAAGTACTCCTGACTCCAAGGCCGGTGCTCTATCCACTGTGCCACCTAGCCGCCCCTATGTAATTAGTTTTAAATACCAAACCAAGCAGTTTCTATTTTCTCCTTGAGGTAATAAGGAACACCTGAAAGTTCTGGAACACATTCAGATTTGTGTTCTAGGAAGTTATTTTGGCACCTGTATGAAGAATAGGTGAGAGGGGAGTTCAGTTTGGAGGATACCATAATAATCCAAATGAAAGATCATGAAAGTCTGAGCAAAGATGATGACAAAATGATTGGGGGGGGGGAATGAGCACAAATAAGACAGGATCGAACAAAGAACACAGATAAGACATGGCTACTCATTAAACATGGACTGAGGGGTAGTGGAGGGAGAGAGGAAAAAATTGAGGTTGATCTAAAGTTGTGAACCAAAAGGAGTGGAAGAATGATGGTGACATGTATAAAAATAGAGAAAAATAGAGAAATAGATTAAGAGGGAAAGATAATGAGTTCTGGTTTGGTTATTTTAAATTCATATGCTTACACAGCTGTTAAGTTGCTAGTAACTGTTAATGCTTGGTCAGGTCTGTGAATGATGGTTCCCCTCCCCCCCATTTGTATACTCCTGGTTTTATAAGATGAAACCCATCAAGTACATGGGTTTGAAAAATTGCTGACCTAACAATGTGTTCCAATTTTTTTCACCCCCCCCAATTTCTGTAACTTTCTCTTTAAATTATTTTAGCCAATCATGGTCATTTTAATTTGCATCTTTCTAAATAATACTATTTAAAGCATGTTTTCATATGACTATAAATTATTTGATTTCTTCAATGGAAAACTTCCTGTTCATATCCTTTTCCCATTTATCATTTGGGGAAATGACTCAATTCTTACAGTTTTGACAAAGTTCTTCATGTATTTGAGATATGAGACCTTTATCTGAGAAACTGAATTTGTGCTTGGGACTAGCTAATGTTTAAAACTGGATTATTTCCATAACCAATCAGATGGACTGCCCATATAAAATAATTAGCTGGACTGCCCAGATATAATAATCAGATGAACTGCCTAGATATAATATTAATAAGAGTAGCCAAAATACTTAATGGACTGAAAAATATCTCAAGTTGACTTATTCTATCTAGATATGACCAAAGAGGATCATAAAATCAAAAACTGTTTTTATCAGTACAAGATTAGGTTTCATGTAGAATAAATTAGCAAACTTAGTTGAAGTGCTAAGTACTTTATTTTACTACAACAAAAAATTAGCCATAAAATGAAAAGGCAATTTATGTAGCTACATTGGTAGTAGAAGAAAGAGGATAGTTAAGAGATTAACAATTAACAATTAAAAAAAGATTTAGTCCCACCAACTACAGTATTCTTGCAAATTACAAGGGGGGGGGGGAATGAGCTAATTAAACTGGTTTTTCATGTTAATCCAACATGTTGTCCTTGCCTGGAGCACTGGAAAAACTGACATTGAGAATATATATCTAAAGTAGAGATATTCAGTTGTCTTCCTCTCAGCATAGTCGAGCAATTTCATTTTTGGTACAAGATACAGAGCAACAACGATCTGCTAGTCCTAAGACTGTTTCTCTCTTTTTCCGGGAATATGTCCCCATTATGAAATCATGTTGTTTCAAAGGATTGGTGGCTCTGATATCAATTCTCTTTTTCTCAATAGCTTCCTTCAATTCATCAAATACTCTCAGTAACTCTTCCTTTGTGAGGGATGAGTCTTTAGTTCCATCATGTGAAAGTAATATATTCTTTAGCAATTCCCAGTCCTGGTTCAACAGAGTAGACTGCTCTTTCTTCGAAGGAGGCAAGAGCTTTCTATCCAAATTTTCTTTTTCCTCATCTGTGTGAATAAAGAATGAGAAAGATTCTGTTAGGTTAGAGAGGAAAAAAGTCATGGAGTGGGAAATATTTTTATATTCACCTAAGTCAGTCAAAGGACAACGAGGAGTTACCGTGGATAGAGCTCTCACTGGGCTTGGAACCAGAAAGATTCATCTTTGTGAGTTCAAATCTGGCCTCAGATGCTTATTAGCTATGTGACTTTGGGCATGTCATTTAACCCTGTTTACCTCAGTTCCTCATCTGTAAAATGAGCTGGAGAAAGAAATGGCAAATCACTATATCTCTACCAAGAAAATTCCAAATGACAGTTGGACATGAGTGAAAAACAACTTTACAATAATAATTCAAAGTTTTAAAGACCTAGATGGGGTAAATTAGGCAGGCAAGTAGAAAGGGAGAGAAAAGTTTTTTGTTAGAATAACAAAACAATCTGAGCAACATTTTGTCTTATTGCAAGTTAGATACCTTAAGGTTATAAATAATACTACTTTGGTACAATTCATCTCCTTTTCCATTTCCTTTGCCCTTCTCCTTAACCCTCTCAGCTCACTTAGGCTACATTTCATTTGCCTTTCTAAATGAATGCTTTTTAAAAGTGAGGAACAGTCTGTACAAAATTGTCCTTTTTAAAAAAAAAAGCACAGACGATGCATCTTAGGAATTTGTACATAATTCCATTGTCTATGTTTATAGAGGGCATTGATGGTAAAGATCATGTATAATATTGCTCCAAAAATCTTTTTTTTTATTTTTGGAATGGATTATAAATTTTTCTATTTATTCAGTTCAATCATTTGACAAACATCTCCTATTCTTTAGACCAAAGTATCTTACAGTTTCTCTTTTCAAGGTGTACTTAGTATTTCAGCAATTTTTTTCATGCTCTCCTTTAAGTCAAAAGAAATACCTGTTTATAGTCTATTTATTAAGTAGATAGGATGAGAATTTTACATATCCAACAGTGCTCCTGGAAGGGCGTCATACCTCACAGTTTAGCAATCTCTGACTTGGACATTATATGAGGTACTGTGGAAGACACAGAAATCTGTAAGTAGTCTCTGTCTTCAAAGGACTCACATTTTCTTCCAGTTTGTCTTCATAAGTTATAATTTACATTTGCTGATCACAGTATCTAGGGAGCAATAGAAGGTCCCAAATTTGCTTGTCAGTCAGAGAAAAACTTCTAAGGGAGAAAAAATAATATGGATAAGAGTGGATCCATGCATTGAATAATGACCCAGTAGGGTAACTAAATTAGTGGCACTGGGTTTTCCTTCTAAAACATAATTTAGATTAATACAATCTCAGATTACTCGGACCTCATGCAGGAAGTTCATTCAGACAGGGATCGGTTCTAATTCCCTTAAATCTCTTCTCATGCAATTGCTACTATGTGTTTGTTGCTTCAAATTTTATATAATTACATGTAAATGCCCATACCATTAAATCTGAAACTCCTTGAGGGCAAGGATTGGTTTTGCCTTTTTTTGTATACACATTGTTTCAAGAATTAATAAATGCTTGATCAGCACTGACTTGAATCTAGAAGGCTTTCTGCTACACAGAGGAGCATAGTGACTGAGCTAGTTTCCAATGAGTTTTATTGGTCTGTCCTCTATGTTCACCTTCTTCTTCTCTAACCAAAATCCAAAGTGGTTAATGGTCAGGCATAGAAGAATAGGGTTTTTAGGATTGAGAGAGAAATGCCTTAGTTTGCTGCCCCTGACCATCCCTGACCAATGTGAATCTAGCCTGCTTTTAATTAGCCTTCTAAAGAAAAATTCCACAATTTTTCTCAGAAATCCATTTCAATTGTCATAAAATTATTCCTTGAATCTAACCTCAATCTGTCATGTTGTAGCTAAAGCTAATTATCTCTGGTTCCCATCAAACAAAGATGAAACATATCCATCTTCCAGCCTTCACAATATACTTAGAAGTAGTTGCATACAACTTTGCTCCAAGTCAAACAATTTTAATTCCTGAAGCTTTTAATTGTAGGGTTTCTTTTCCCACTCTTACACCACATTTGGTGTTTTCTTCTGAGCTCTCTCCAAGACCATCTCACAGAAATTCTGGTTTCTAGAAGAGAGCAAAATATTCTAGTGGGGTTCTATCTAGTCATAAATAAATTTTTATAAAAAATTTTAGAATATTTTTGCCACAATAAAACCTCATTAATTTGAGGTTCACTAATTTTGAATGTGCAAGACTCAGTAATTAACTAAAGTTCCCACCTCTTTGTTCAGTCATGTCCAACTCTTTATGATCCCATTTGGGGGTTTTCTTGCCATTTCCTTCTCCTGCTCATTTTTTACAGATGAAGAAACTGAGGCAAACAGGAAAAAGTCAGTTGCCCATTCTTGTCTATGCAAAAGGACTTGGGATTTTTTTGGATTTAAATCCTGATCATGGGTGTTCAGAAGGCTACAGGAGCAGCTCAAGCTCTGTCCATCATCTGGTGACTTTGGCAGAGATTGAAACTTCAGGAGCTATTCTAACCTTACCACTGTCTCTTCAGAGAAACCAATGAAGGATGGCTATAGCTCAACTGTACCTCCCCCCCATCCCTTGTATACATATACCATATATTTATACAATCAAATTCAACATGCTTATATCATCCTATAATATACAATCTCTCTGTTTTAACTAGTCTATCCTATTAGCACAGGGACACAAATCTTTGTATCTCCAGTCCTTAGCACAGTGTTAGACTATAGTCAATAAAATCTAATATATTGATTAAAAGAAAACAAATTCTCACACCTTCATTTTCTCAACATCATAAGCACCAATGATAAATATGAATTGAGTAATTATTGTGTTTAACAAATTATGTTAGGGATAGGAGGAGGATAAGACATACCTTCTTGGCTTCCATTATTTAAAGTCAAGTTGGGGAGACAGGACAGATGTGGAGGGCAAAGAAATTAGAATATGGGTAGCACATTACTAACCCCGAAATAAAAACTCTAAAAGAAAATGTGATAGGAGCTAGGAGAAATGAAGAATCATAGGGTTGGAGAATCTGGGAAAGGCATCATGAAGAAGACAGAATACAGGCCAGGCTTTAATTTAGTAATACAACTAGGAATTTGTTGTACTCTGTGTTGTTTTAGAAGCAAAGAAGAGGGTCCCCTCAAATGGCTAATGCAATAGCTTTGTAATAATTCAACATATATTACTGGTACTATCATGCCATGAGATCTTTGCCTTTTGCTATAGTTGAAGAATCAAGACCTCTGTCATCTCTCCTATCCCTCATTTAATAAAGACTTGATGGCAGCACACTCTCAGGTAAATTTTGTTGAGTGTAAAAATGTGCTTCCTTACAAATAATAAGGATTCATTAATGTATAAATAAACTATATGAGATGCAGAGTATTGTAGCTGCTATTTTCTCTCCTTTCAAGAAATCTTTTATAGCTCTATATGATAAATATTACTTATACAAATGTCTACTCATGTTATTCTTCTGGTAGAAAATCCTTTGTTTCCCTATTTGATCATGTTCAAATATCTGGGACCCTGAGAGGGAGGACAGTGCCTCACACTATCTATCTCTGTTTTAAGTATACTTCTCAGGGGCAGCTAGGTGGCGCAGTGGATAAAGCGCCAGCCCAGGAGTCAGAAGTACCTGGGTTCACATCTGGTCTCAGACACTTAATAATGACCTAGCTGTGTGGCCTTGGGCAAGCCACTTAACCCCATTTGCCTTGAAAAAAACTAAAAAAAAGTATAAAGTTAAGTATACTTCTCTGGGCATTGCACTGGTGATGTCACTACCTAGATTGCCCCCAATGGCTTCCTAGCTTGTACCCCCTCATAATAATCTTTTCTCCTTCTCCATTTTCATCAAGGTATTTCCCTTTTTTAGAATTTATAATTTGTCACCTATCATTTCAAACCATAAGCTGGTTGTCCAAAATTTAATGCTCTTCACTAACACATTTATCTATCTCATCCTCCAATTATGCAAATCTATTTGCAAGGTTGCTTATTACCTCTATGCCTTTACTCATACTATCCTCTCTACTGAAACAACTCTCACCCTTTTAGTTAATTCATACATCTTACCCTTTCAAAGTGGCAGGTCATCTCCATTTTCCCCCCTTACTCACTCAACCTTTTTGATCAGTTGACAAATCTTGTCAATTCTACCTCCATTAATTTCTCACATACTTGCCCAAGGTCACACAGCTAGGTTTTTTATTTCATTTTTATTTAAGGCAATGGGGTTAAGTGACTTACCCAAGGTCATGCTTTCCCTTCTTACAATCTACACTGTGACACTTCACATCACAAATCAAGTTCAGTTACTCATTTCCTCTGAACTAGACTACAGTCATAGCCAATCTCCCTACCTCAGGTCTCATCTGAATCCAATATATCTTCCACAAAGCCACCAAACAGAACTTCTGACAGTACAGATCTGACTATCACAAACCTCTCACTCAGTAAACTCCATTGACTCCCTATGTACTCATAGGACCAAAAAAATTTTTCTTTTTTAGCATTCAAATCTCTTTACAACCTGACCTCTTCCTACTACTGCAATTTAAAAAAAAAAATAATACTTCCCTCCACAGACTATGATTCAGCTCTACTGGCTTACATGCTGCTCTTTGCATATAATGCTCCATCTCCAACTTTCATGCCTTCACGTGAGACTATTTTGGAGAGTGAATCTAGGTGCATCACTCCCTAAAGCATTAAATCTGTGCCCTTGTGTCTTCCTTCCCCCTCCCACCCTGTAGAGGAGTTTAGAGTGATCCTGCTCATGAAGGAGAAAACCAACCAGAAAGGACTAAGTATAGACAGATTTCTTTGTCAGATTGTTGGAGGTGATCAAATCACGTTCTCATCAGGAGGGATTTTCAACCCATCTCCTCATTTGAAAATCCACCCTTTTATTAATTGTTCAGCAGAGTTGTTTTTCAACTTTTCTAAAGGTAAGGTATACAGTATTTCTAGTAAGGTATCCACTATCTCCATTCATAAGTGAAATCACTACCAATTTATTGATTATCAATTAACCTAATGAACAAATTGATTATTAATTACTCATACTCTGCCTCTCAGGTTTTTCATTCATCTCAAAAGTTAAGCAAAGGGTAACCTGGTAAGACTGATAAATGGAGGCAGAAAAACTGTACAGGTTTATCTGATTTGGAAAATCTCATCTTTTATCCACAAAGTTCTCCAGGTACAAATACCTAGCCATTCCTCAAGCTATTTCATTTATTGGGGGACTCTTCCTCAGATTAGAAAGGGATAGCTAGGGCTAAACATAACTGTAAGGGTCCCACTGTAGTGCATCTTGTCAGGTCCCTCTTCCTGTTCCTAGACAGTTGACACACCAGGAATGGGGGATGGGGAGATGGGGGGTGGAGGAGAGAGAGACAGACAGACAGACAGAGACTGAGAGACAGAGAGAAACAGAGAGACAGAGAGAGACAGAGAGACAGAGAGAGAGAGAGAGACAGGGAAAGAGACAAGACACAGAAATGGAGAGAGAGGGAGACAGAGAATAAGAGACAGAGACAGAGACAGGGAAATGTATAGCTCACACAAGTCCAATCTCTTTCTTTCTCACTGTCCCCTGATAATCCCTTGAATTCTAATTAAATTAATTGTGAATGGAAAATGTCATTTCCTCAATAATGGCCAGTTTTAAATAAAACACATTGTAGAAAAACCAAAATACACTCCCCATACCTTCTAATGGATATGAACCCTCCCCACCACCAACGTTTTTGTTTTTCAAATCATTAGTGCAGTTGTAGCATATTATTTTATATGTATGTATGTATATATATTTATATACACACTCATATAGCCATATATAACGGTTTCTTTTGTAATCCTGTTCAATAATATTTAAAACCATTAGTCTGAGAAGATGCCCTTTGGATTTGACACACAGAAAGTTGCCCCAAACACACACAAATAAAAGGTTAAGGATTCTGGTCTGGATGACCTCTATAGCTGTTTTTCGGCTCTAGAGTAAGAGTCTGGTCTGGAGTTTTGAGTCTCAGGTCCGTCAGATCGCTTTGAATGAGTTGAGGGAAGCGCGGTAGCCTCTAGCAGGTCACTGCCTGTACTCTAGTGGCGGCTCTGTCTACCAGCTTTGCAAGGTAGGAGGGAACTAGGGCAGGGGACTGAGTCCTTCCCACTCGGTGAATATTAAAGCACGGATTTAGCCGGAGAACAGGTGATAACGGTAACTGGATTCCATAGCCTGCTCACAGTATTTGGCCCGCCGAGCTATGTGGAGACAAAGCAGGGAGGCAGGCTGGGGAGAAGTTGTTACCATTTTCCCTTAGGGAGTCTCTTAGGTCAAAAGAAAATGATGGGAATCTCAACTAAAGTACTTACCTTTTGAACTTGGATGAGTCTCTCCCCAACATGTCATAGGGTATAAAGCGATGAATTTTAACTCAAAGGACCTGGGATCTAATCTCACCACCCCGGGTTGCTTTCTGCCTGTCACTTGCACATCCTGGGTCTTAGTTTCCCCATCTGTAAAACGCGGGATTTGGACTAAATGGGCCCCCTAGGTCAGTTCCAGTTCTAGATCTAGCGTGGGTAAAAGAGCAGGTTAGAGACCCCCCCCCCCCCCCCCCCCAGCTCTGAAGCCCCGGGTCCCTGACCTGGACACTCACCGCTCTCACCGGAGACATAAAACTGGCCCAGGGCCCGACCGGGCTGCCTCTGCGGCTTGCGATCCCTCCTCCAGCTCGGCGCTCCGCAGATGGAGAGCACTGCCCGCACGAATTCGCGGCCGCACACCTGGAGCGGGGCGTCATCGACCTCCTGGGGGCTGCCCGGGGCGGGGAGCAGGCTCAGCAGCAGCCAGGCCCCCAACAGGTGCAGCGGGAGCATCTCGGCGCCGGCCCGGGCCTCGGCTCGCTCCGGTGGGTGCCGCCGGCCGCTCGGCTCCGGCCGCCTGCCCCTGCCTCCCCCGCGGCCGGCGGCGGCCACTTTTATAGTCTGGCCGCTCTTCCCCAAGTCCATCACCCGCAGCTCCCTCTCCCCTCCCGCTGCCTCCCCGTCCCCTCCCCTCCCCTCCCGGTCCCCAGCCCAGATCTCAACTTCCCGTCTCTTTACTCATCTTTCTCTTGGTAGACGCTTGTGGTCCGAAAGGACACACACACACACACACACACACACACACACACACACACACACGGGTGGGGAGAGAGAGAGAGAGAGAGAAGGTTTAGAAGTAGAAGACAATTTCAAGATTGTCTAGTCTATCCTCAATCTTACAGAGGGGGGAAAATAAGGCCTTCCAGAATCAGCATTTTTGTTCTATACCAAGATGACTTCCCTGCTAAGCAACGTTTTGGGAGGGCTCAGTGACTTCTCTCTGAAAGAACAGGAAGGGAAAATTATGACTTTAGTCAAGTCTGCTGATGAATTATTTTCCTTGCACGCCTCATATTGTTTTTGCAGGGTTGGGGCAGTGGGGAGGGCACAAATATGGTGATTTCTTTAGCTCAGGAAACTTCTGGTGTGGATCACTCCACTCTTGTACATATACAACTTACCTGCACTTCAGTCTTAGAGAAGCTACTTTTTCCACCCCTGTGATGGGAAAGTCCCCACCACAACATCCCAGGGAGTTAAACTATTTTGTTTTATTGTTAAAACTCTTACTGGGGGGGGGGGGGGGGGCTAGGTAATACAATGGATAAAGCACCGTCCCTGGAGTCAGGAGTACTGAGTTCAAATGCGGTCTCAGACACTTAATAATTACCTAGCTGTGTGGCCTTGGGCAAGCCACTTAACCCCACTGCCTTGCAAACCCCTCACCCCCCCCAAAGCCTCTTAGTCAAACATTTTCACAGACTGGTGACATGGAAAATAGCCGGGATTTGGAGTCCAAGGACCCATGGGTTGGAATCCTAGCACTACTCTTAAAAAAAACCACAACTTTTCTATGTGTAATCTTGGGAAAGTCATTTCTCTTTTATAGTTCACAGATGGGGACATCTCTAAAGAGAGGAATCAGACAAGATGATTTCTAAGGTTCCTTTGAACTGCAAACTTTCAACAATTCTTTAAATATATATTATCTGAATTCCCACCAGAAGAGACCCTGAGAAAATTAGGTTAGAACAGAAAGAATGGGCAAACGACTATTATGGCATATATCAAACTGTGACCCAGAGTCCTGATATTCTTTTTTCATTCCATTATCCTGCACTTACTGTGTTAGACTTATAGGTGACATTCAGTAAATACTAACTGATTGCTGTTGGATATTCCTTTTCCAGAGCTTTCCCACACTCCTTTTGACATCAGGAAGTATTGGGGGAAGCTTTTGAAAATTCTGAAGTTTGAAGGATATTCAGATAAAAGATAATTGACTTCAAAACTTCTTTTTAAAGTGTGCTATTGCTATATAGTAAATGGCCTCACGTGAATAAAACTACAGATATATTGATATCTTTCTGTTTTATAATTAAAGAAATCAATATCCCATCTTCAACATGAAGAGAATAACTGAGAGAATGAGTTAATCTGAGTGAGAAAGATATGATTATTTGCAAGAGAGTATGAAAGTGAATTAAATCCTTCTTTTTTAAAAAAATGGTTCCAAACATCCTATGACCCCTAAATGTTTCTCATGTAACCCCTTAGACTGGTAGTAGTGGAACAGCTTGCCCATTTAACTTCATTAATTAACCAGAAAAGTAGTCTAATATCTGAGTTGTCCACTAAAAGGTGTACTCTTTGAAAAAACAGTGTTGTTCAGTTTTTCCAGCTTTTCAAGTTCCTATGGATCTTAGCAAGTCAGGTCTTTCTATTTCCATTATCTCTCAAAGTCTATTCAAGCTCATGCATGTTGCTTCCATGACACTATCTATCTATCCATTTCATCTTCAGCCATCCCTTTTGCCTTTTACCTTCAATCTTTCCCAATATCAGCGTCTATTCTAATGAATCCCAACTTTTCATTATGTGATCTAAGTATTTAAGCTTCAGCTTCAATATTTGTCTTTCCAATGGAGAGTCTAAGTTTTTAAGTATTGAATTATTTGACCTCCTTCCTGTCCAAAGGACTTTCAAAAGTTCTCTCCAGCATCACAATTCAAAAGCATTGATTCTGAGGTTAGTTCTCTTTAGTAGATGAAATTCCACCAAAGGCTTCATTGTCCTCTTTTTGTCACCAGAGGGTGCTCAGTCTACAATTATCTAGACTATCACCTTGCACTGCCTTGAGGCAGGACTTCAAGAAGTACTAAATAGTTTAAACACAAACTGGCTTCTTGACCTGTACTATGGCCCTTTTCTCTGCTCCAGAATCTTACTGTCTTTTCAGGTTGGTCTTCAACAGCTATTTAAGTCTTTGCTATAGGCCATGACTCTGTTATAACTCATGGAAGTCCTACACTCAGGGAGATAAAAATCTAACAAATATCTCATTCAGCAAGTCCTGTTCCAATAGAGCCTCTGAGTGTTCCAGTTCTCCATACTGCAAGCAGAATAGAAGGAAAAGGATCCCAATCCTGTATTCCAGGGGACATATAGTTCTATATCTCAGGTTCCTGCTCTTAGTGAGAGCTACTTTCCTAGGAGTTGTGGGGATGTATCTACATTTTCCATGCTCCTTCAGTAATTGCATCACCTTTGCCCTAGAGGTAAAAAAAAAAAAATTTAAAGATAAGATACCATGATCACCTTGCCAGCAAACTTTATATAGTCAAGGCTATAGTTTTCCTACTAGCAATATATACAAGCTGTTTGAGTTGACTATAAGGAAAACTGAGCCCCACAGAATTGTCTCTTTCGAATTATGGTGCAAGAGAAGACTAGAGAGACCCTTGGACAATAAGGAGATCAAATTCAAATGATACTTAAATTAATTCAGACTATTTGATGGAAAATTAAATACTGAAACTGAAGCTTAAATGTTTTGGCCACATTATGAGAATGTAGGACTTACTGGAAAAGAGCTTGATACTGGGAAAGATTGAAGGCAAAAGGAGGACAGAGCAGAAGATGAGATGGATAGATTTGTTTGTTATGGAAACAATAAACAGGAGTTTGGATAGACTTCAGAAGATAGTGGAGCATAGAAGGGTCCATGAGTTCATTTCATTATAAAACAAAACAATAATTCAGAAAATGAATTAAGGAAAGATAATTTTAGAATATCTGAACCTTGGGCAAGTCATTTAACCCAATTGCCTTGCAAAAACAAATAAAAAATCTCTGGACTACCTGAAAGCCATAACCCACACTCTATCATCTCTAAAAGACCCTGCATGTCATATTTCAAGAAATTATAAGGGCAAATGGTCTGTTTTGGTCAAAGAGTCAATGAAGCATTTTAAATACTGATTGATTTTCTTCTAGTGGGATATAACCAAAGTAAAATATTTATTTGGAGTCTTGTGAAATGTCTTTACAAGAGCACTGGGGTTTAATTTTATTGTCCTGCTGAGGACAATAGAAGTAATATACTTTACTGTCTTGGCTCTCTACAGTTATAAGACACAATTGTATGGAAGAATTATTTTGAGTTCCTTGTGGCCTGTCTATCCACTCAGTCCATTAAAAGGCAATGGCAAAAAATAAAAAAAAAATAATGAATAATTAATAATTAAAAAGGCAATGGCTGGGGGAGGGGGGCAGCTAGGTATTGTAGTGGATAGAGCACCAGCCCTGGAATCAGGAGGAGCTGAGTTCAAATTTGACCTAGACACTTAATAATTACTTAGCTGTGTGACATTGGCCAAGTCACTTAACCCCATTGCCTTGCAAACCCCCACCCCCAAGAAAGGCAATGGGGTTCAATGGATCACACAATGTTCTTTATATTAAAAAAAGGGTGTGTATATGAAAAAAATGAAGTACAAGCAGTTTTTCTTTCCATCATGTCTAAATCTGACTTTTTTGGAACTTCTAGTCACTGTTCTTAGTTCTGCACTGCAAGAAAAACCAATTATAATCTCTCTTTGATATAGTAACCATTTAAATACTTAAAATGCAATGATCACATTTTCTCTAAATCTCTAAGCTTAACAGCATCAACTTCTTTAACCAGTTCATCATTCAGATTGACTTTCTCTGACTACTCCAGAGATAATGTCCCTTCTGAAATGTGGCCCTTGGATGCCACACTCTCCAGCAGGCTTTTCCCCAATTTCCAAAGCCATTAGTACCTTCTTTCAAGGCAGTTAAATGGTGTAGTAGATGCAGCCCTGTGCCTGGATTCAGGAAGATTTGCATTCAAATTTGACCTTAGACGTGTCAGTTATGTGACTCTAGGCAAGTCACTTTGACTGCCTCAGTTTTCTCAACTGTAAATGATAATAGCATCTACTCCCTGAGGTTACTGGGAAGATCAAATGAGGTAATATTTATGAACACTTAGCCCAGTACCTGGAATATGTAAATGTTTGCTTCTTCCATCCCTTTTAAGCTTATCTTTCATCTCCTCAACATGTCTCTTGTATAGATCTCTTTATGGTCAAATTGTCTCCTTCATTAGAGAATTCCCAATCAACCTAACTTGCTGAAACTCAGAACTCCTAAATTTAAGAGATCTTCCAGTCTCAGTTTCTAGCAACAGCAGGGATTGTGCTACAATGCCCAGCTACACCTACATAAATTTGCTCTAACTCCCATATTAGAATGGCAGCAGATTTTAAATTTTGTTTGATGTAAGTACTACTAAAAAAGAAAATTAGGTACCTTGTGGATAGAGAGCTGACCTTGAAACCAGGAGGACTTGAGTAATCCCAGGCAAATCAACTCCTTAAGGAGCTAAGTCAATGGTGTCAAACTCCAATACAAAAGTGACCACTGTGAAGGAGCAGCTAGGTGGCCCAGTGGATAGGGCACCGGCCCTGGAGTCAGGAGTACCTGAGTTCAAATCAGACTTCAGACACTTAATTACCTAGCTGTAATAATAATAATAATAATAATAATAATAATAATAATAATAACCTGTAATAACCTACCACTTAACCCCATTGCCCTGCTAAACCTAAAAAAAAGAAAAAGAAAAGTGACCACTAATCCTCATGTAAGGATTCCTGTGGTCATATATTAATTTAGTCTTAAAATTGAATGTTATGTATGTTTCATTGTATTTTTATTTATTTTGTTAAATATTTCCCAATTACATTTTAATATGTTTGGGTAGCACATAGGAGTGTTGTGGGTTTGACGCCATTTTGTTATTTGGAATTTTCTATATTAATGAAATTATAGTTGTCTCCCTAGTCCTAATAGAAAAATTTGTAATAAATAGTCCATCAAAATATTATATGAGACTTAGAAGACATTAGAATCAAAGGATTAAGAGCTGGGTAGAATTTTAGTTTAGACTAGAGAATCATATAGGAAACAGCAATGAATTTAAAAAGATCAGATAAAAAAGTAGATTTTTTTAATGTTACAAAACTATAGTAGAATTGTAATTTGTTATAGGAAAAAACCTAACCCATTCAAAGCTTGACTGAAGAGCATATTCCCTTCAAATGCAAATATAAATATCTGAAAATTATAAATACATTTAAATATATGCAAATATAATAAAATATATACAGATATAAACATCCTAAAAGTAATTGAGGCAAAATCTTCTCAGAATGATTCTAAGATCGGGGTCTTCTCCTAGCCCCAAATTGTGTATGTAGTCTCAGTAAACTGATCAGAGACAACAGACAAAGGAATTTTGAAATTAAATTATTTATATTTGGGAAGAATCAGCAACCCTGTGAGGTTGACAGATATCCTTTCTCAGTGGATTGTATTAAAAAAATCCCAATACCCTTTTTTATTGCCCAGTACTTTGCTTCCTGTCACACTTTAATATTGTTACTTTTGCATCATCTCCAAAGTGTGTGGAAATAGAAGCATAGTGACTCTTTGAAGGCTGTATAATAAAGAAAATTGGTATATAAGTCAGATAACTTTTAAATCAACCTTTTATGTGCAAGTTTGTCAAATCATCTTTTAGTGACCCACTATTTATTTAGTCTGGGCTGACAGTTAAAATATTTCAAAAATGGCTAGGAGCTATTTACCACAACCAGAAAAGGGTGGGAAATTATTCTTCAATAAGGATAAAGAAAAATGGAAACAATTAAACTCGTAGTTTAAATGACCAAATTAAAGCAACCAATTGATATTACAAGCCTTTATGATTATTCATTAATTAAATAAAATGATGGCAGGTTTAATCTCAAGGAACATAGAATGTAATAGCTACAAGTTATGTGATATATGGAAAAGATGTTACTTCAAAGTTAACTTGTCAGAAATTTAAGTTTCCAATTAAATTTAATCCTCTTTTGGTTATGCATCAGAAACAGATTTTTGTAATCCTTTATACCATTCAATTTTGACCAGTTAGAAAAATGTTATCTGCTCCTATGATGTAAATTGACTCCTTTTGTTCCATTATTAAATGTGAATTCCTAATGTCTCCTCATTCCCACCCCCCAACTTCCAGTCTTTTACCTGGTTTCAGGTAAAAGGGGGGGAGGAATTTCCCCTTTGCCCATCCAAGGTGGGATTATGACATAATCCAAACATTCCAAGGAGCACCCCATCACTCAAAAGGAGAGTTAAGTGCCTTTTCCAGTGCTTTTTGTTGTTCACTCTTTTCAATAGTGTCTAATTCTTTGCTATTCCTTTTTGAGACTTCCTTGTCAAGGATATCTGAGTGGCTTGCCATTTCTGTCTCTATCTCATTTTACAGATAAGGAAACTAAAGCAAACAGAATGAAATGACTTGCACAGGATCACAGAGCTAGTAAATACTTAAAGCCAAATTTTAATTCAGAGATCTACTCTGTGATCTAGGGAAGTGCCCTTGAGGTGCCTGGACCTTTCACTGCCCTAGGTAACTCTCTAAAATTGTAAACCCCAGCCTGGTGACAGATCTATTTCTGCAGAGGAAGTTTTCCTGATAGAAATCCCCTTACACTAATAAAATACCAGTTCTGGAAAAAATGAAACAAAAAACCAGTTCAGCTCTGGTGTTACCTTCTTTGCTAAGGCTCTCTTGGTTTCCTCTAGTTGTTTATACTCACTTTCTTGAGAATTTTTTGCATGTATTTTATATATTTAATTTTTTAAGTGGCCACTGGGGTAGCTAGGTGGCACAGTGGATAAAACTTGTGATCTAGAGTCAGGAAGAGTCTTGAGTTCAAGTCTAAACTCAGAAACTTACTGGCTATGTGATTCTGGGTAGGTGACTTGACCCTGTCTCAGTTTCTTCATCTATAAAATGATCTGGAGAAAAGGGAAATGGCAAACACTTTAGTCTCTTTGCTATGAAAACCACAAAAGGGTCATGAAAAGTCAGATATGACTGAAAATAACTGAACAATAACAGATATTCCTCTACAAGTAGAATTTAAACTTCTTGAAATCAAGGACTGCTTCATTTTTGTCTCTGTATTCCTAGTATTGATGCATGGAGTTATGGGAATATGATTCAGGGAGTTATGAACACAGGATATTTGTAATAAGAAACAGATTTTATAATCCTTTATATTTTTCAATTTTGACCAGTTAGAAAAATGTTATCTGCTCCTGTGATGTAAATTGATTACATGTACATTGTTAAATGTAAATTCCTAATGTCTCCTCATTCCCACCCACCCCCCAAACTTTGAGCCTTTTACCTGGTTTCAGTCATGTTGAGGGGGAGGGATTTCCCCTTTGCCCATAGTCTCTTGACCCTTCTGTACACAGAGAGGGGGCAAAAAGAGCCTGTCCCAGACTTCCCTTGGGTCCAAGTCTCAGCCTAGTCAGTTCTCCTGGCTCTCTCTCTCTCTCTCTCTCTCTCTCTCTCTCTCTCTCTCTCTCTCTCTCTCTCTTTCTCTCCCCTCTTCTCTCTCTCTCTTCAAACTACTTGCTGCTTCTCCAGGAGGAGAAAATATTTTAATCTGTATCCTTTGCAGGTTTATACAATAAATCCTAAGCAGTTTTAAAAATTCCAGGGCTGTGTATGAATTCTTTCACCATTCAATCCCAGGCAACAGTATTGTGCCTGGAAGATGATAGTTAATTCATAAATGTATGGGGAATGATTTAATGAGAACTAGGTTTGAGTCCTGATATCTCTACTTTTTCCTTATCTATAAATGGAGATAATATTTGTACTTCTTACCATACATAGGATTTTAGTGAGAGAAGTGCTTTGAAAATCTTAAACTTCCATAAACAAGTGCACTCTTTTTATGGCCTTCATTGAGAATGCTGCCAAGGGAAGACTTGATAGCTGGCTCTTTTTGTTCTTTGCATGGTTCAGAGCCATGATTTTCCTGCCCAATGGGCAATGCTTATAAAACACAAAGACAATACCAGTGAGGGGGTGAACAGATGCAGGGAAGAAAGAATCAAGGAAGTTGTCATGGAGGGAGCCCCTGAGCTAAGCCTTGTAGGAAGAGAAGGTGACCATAAGGGAGAAGGGCATTGTAGGTGTGGGTGCTAGCTTAAACCAATGGAGAGAAGTTGGAAAAAGCATTTTCTTTTTTTTCCATCCAGAAGCTACTACCCTAGAAAGCTGTGACACTGTTAGACCTATCTTTGTAGATTTGATGGAGGGGAACTTCTCTAGATCAGTGAAGAGGTAAACCTCATCAGTAATAGAAGTATGAATGGATGCATCCTATGGCATTGTTGGGGTGTGCCCCTATGGTTGGAATGTGCTGCTTTCTCATGCCTCCCCTTAGAATCCCCAAGTCCCTTTAAGGATAGGGAAAGTGCTACCTCCTGCAAGAAGTCTTTTCTGTTTGCTTCTAGTTGTTAGTGTTTCATCTCTCCTGTATTTGTTTTGAATCTATTTTGCATATAATTATTTGTATACATGTCTGTCTCCCCCAAAAGATGGTAAATTCTTAAAAGCAAGGACTAATTTGTTTTTAGTCTTTGTATGTCCAGTGCCCAGCACATTTTTTTTATTATTATTGTTCCATCATTTCAATTGTGTTCAATGCTCCATTGGGTCAAAGATACTAGAGGATAACCATTTCCTTCTCCAGTTCATTTTCTAGATGAGAAAACTGAGGCAAACAGGGTTAAGAGACTTACCCAGGATCATTCAGCTAGTAAGTGTCTGAGACTGAATTTGAACTCAGGAAGATGAAGTCTTCTGTTTCCAGAGCCTGTTTTCTATCAACTGTGCCACAAAGTGCAAGAATTGAGGCAAAGTTGTGTGATGTTTGCTAAATTGATACTCTAGCGAAAGCAGAAAAGTCATTTGCCTATACTTCCTGAGGGATACAGTTTCAGCCTTATTGCCACTTCTTAAATCTTTAACACATTTTCAGATTCCCAGAAATCTCTGTTCTATATATTAAAGAAACCAAGCCCTGGAGGACTTAATATACTAGGAACTCTTGCTTTATCAATCCCTTCCCTTCCCCCCCCCTCCACCAAAGGATGAGAGGGTCCTTTTCTCCTACATACTTTCCAATTCTGGAACTAACTAAATTATGTCATTGCTTCTGAAAATGGTGTTCAGCATAATCCCCTAGTGTTCTCCTCAACATCCATGAGAATTTTCAACTCCTGAGGGAACAAACTTTGCTTTTGGTTTTGTATTTCTAGAACTTAACAGTGTTTGGTAGATAATAAGTGCTCAACAAATAAATAAACAAATAAATAAATACATTAATTAATTAATTAATTAATTGATTCAGTCATTCATTCAGATAGCCATGCTCTGATCATTCTATTTCTTCATGGAAGCTTGTAGTAAATGACCACAGTCCTTGATGGATGGCCCTCCTTAGACCATTGTTTTCCTACAGACGCACCCTGACCTTTGTTCTCATAACATCACACAAAATAACTGAGACAAACTGTGAAATTAGGGGCCAGTTTATCTGCTTTGCCCATGACTAGATTAAGTGGAATATGATCCCAGGCTATAGCAAACCACAAATGAAGGACTCTGAGTAAAACAACAGAGGAAATATTGGAATATAATATCACTGGACATCATGAACCTTGTGGTAAGAAATAACCTTGCTAATCAGTTTGTTTCCTAATAGAAACATAGTTAGAGGCAGCATTTCTAGAGTGTTGAACTTGGAGGTGTGGGTTCAAATCCCACCTGTGATGTTTCTTAGTCCTGTGACCCTGGGCACAGTCACTTAGCCTCTAATAATAAAAGCTAGCAGCATTTATATGGTACTTTAAAGTTCATGAAATGTCTTATAGATATTATCCTAAAATAAATCAAAAACCAAATACTATCCTCACAATAATCCTAAGAGGGAGGTACTACCATTATCCTCATTTTTCAGTTAAGGGAACTAAGGTAGGTGGAGGTTAAGTAACTGTTTTGTGTCACACAGATGATGTGTCTGAATCTGGATTTGAATTCAGGTCTTTTTGGTTCTAGAATCTGCTGGCCAGCTATTGTTGTCTCTAGGTACTCTTGTCTCTGGTACTTATTACTTAGATGATTTCGGACAAGTCACCTCAATTATAAATGAGGTTAAACTAGATCACTTCTGAGGTACCTCCCAACTCTAAATCTGTATATGATCCTATGAGATCCTAAGTCACATTGCTGCAGCAGTTGTTGGGTGTGAGGAATCACTTCTAGAAAATAGAGATTTATTATTGAGTAGTTACAATACAAAGAGAGTGATAAAGAAGTTAAAGAGAGATTAAAGAAAACCTTGTGAATTGCTAATTAATCCTGACAGTCCAACTGCTAGTTTAAGAAGTCTGAAAGTAAAAAGAGGCAGAGCCTCTACAAGCATCTCCTTAAATGCCCACTCAGGGTCCATGGGAAGAGGTGGGGACTTGGGAGTGGCCCAAGTCCTGCACTGGAGGGTTTGCCCTTTGCGGAAGAATCAAGGGTCTCTGATTCTGACCTGGGTGGTCTCAGGATGGTGTTTCAGCCCCTGTGCAATCTAACTTGCCTAACCAATGAAAAAGTGGCCAAGGTCAAACTGGAGGTCAAGATGGAGTGTTTTAACAGAAAGATAGAGAAAGAGTGAAGATTTTTTTTAACAGTGCAAACAAAAGATTTACAAAATTTGTTTCCAATCAATTTCAATATTCCCTGCATCAACATGGGCTACAGCCTGAGTTTCCCCTTGCTGATAAAAATCACAGATCCTTCACATATTTGAATGTATTTCCTAATAATGGAATCATAAACAAAAATTACCACACTAATGCTCTGCCCAGAATTATGATATGCCATAGTGTCTCATTAACATGGGAAAGACTCTACCCAAAGCAAACTGAAACCTAACAAATATGGAGAAATATTACATATTAATCTCACAATACATGCATCATAAGAATTTATTGCTCAGCATAGTAAATTCAATTCTAATACAATGTCTTCTTTATCTTCCCTTTCCTTCACCTTAGTTCCCTTAACTGAAAAATGAGGATAATGGTAGTACCTCCCTCTTAGGATTGTTGGAAGGGTAATAAAATAAAAATTTTTTAAAAAAGAAATGCCTAAAATTTCACATACTTAAATTCAACTCAGGGTACAGTTTAAGAGGTACACTAATGATCCTCAATTTTTTCATTTTTGGCTTTTTATAAATAAAAAAAATTGTAGCTCAATGATTTGTAATTGTTCTCTACTAAAAGTCCAATTCTAACATCTTGTCAGATCATGGAAGTGGGATGCCTGAGTTTTTCTAATCTACTTAAAAATAATTTAGCCTCCCCAATTATGCAGCATGCTGCATATTCCACCTCCTCTTTATTTAAAGGCACTTTATTGTTCACTGTTCATCAGACCCAAACCCTGGTCACCAGACAGACTGCCCTTGGATGGGGATTCACAGCCATTCAGAACAGCAGTGTCTGATGAACTTAACTCTTCTCTTTACCCTGGACAGCATCCTCCTGTCCCAGCTAACTCATTTCCTACCCAAAGACGTTGTCTTGGGTATTTGATGGGGGGGGGTCTCTTCCTCCCCTCCCTGAAGTGCCTTTTTCAACCCCTGGCCTCCCATCTAGGATTTCCTTTGTAAGACCCTGAGTTTCAAAACCTGTGAACTTTAGCCTGAACACCTGTAAGATCCTGAGTGTCGAAACCTATGAACTGTTGCCTAAATTCTTCCCCTAAGTCTCTGCTTGGTCGACTAGCTGAGTTTCTGCCAGATCAGCTTCTGAAGATTCTGCCTGGTCAGCCCTCGGACCATGCAGCAAGGGGGCTTCTCCGAGGCCCTGCATCCAATAAGAACACGCAGCACCATCTCAAGACAAGCTGCAGGCAGATGCTTGAAACTCCCCTACCAAACCATATATATGGTCTCTCCTCACTTTACGCGGGGTTTCAGGATCCTAGCCCTGACCTAGGACAGAACCTTAGCTTGAGCTAGTTTAATAAACCCTTGCTATTGCATCTCCATCATGTTGAGTGCCTCTGTTCTGTAATAGGGGACTTTTCTCCAACCTTAACATTTGGGGGCTCGTACGGGATCCCCAGCAGAGGCCACAAGAAGTACTTGGAGGGGTATCTAAAGTAACTAAGTCTGCGGCTTTGTATTTGGACTAAGCTGGCAAAGGGTCTACATGGACACACTGCTAACGGTTGCCGGCAGGGTTGTGGTGGAAGACGTTCCCCAATCCTTCGGGAGGTCACTACTGGAAGGACTGACATTTGGAAATGAGATAAGGGAACCCTTCTGCAGGTCAGGAATGACTGACATATGGAAATGAGACAAGGTTAACCTGATTTTTCTTTTAGGACTTGGCAAGTGATACTTAGTCCCACTGGAAGGGATGGATGCTGACTGGTTATCTATCACCTTTGCTTCTTTTGCTTTGCTTCTGCTTTGCTTATCACTCTTAATCATTTAATCTAAGTTCCAGCTGGGATGGGACGGACCCAGACCACTCCTCAGAGCCTGCTCCTAGACCACTTTAAGGAGGTCAAGGGACCATACTCCTTGATTCTGTGCTGCCAGAGTGTTTCCCCCTCCTTCCCCCTTACAGAAGAGAGAGCTACTTCAGGAAGAATTAGTAAGTATTAAAAGGGACCTTACTTTGAAGTTAAAGAAACAGCAAATATTACCAAATATGTTAAAGAAATCATAGAAAGAAATGCTATTTTAATTTGAAAATAGGGAAAATAAATTTCAGAAATACAAGAGAGTCAGGTTAATCCTAAAGTGTATAATGTGGTTACCAAGATGCCTGTATAGGGGAAACTAAATAGTATTTTTTTCCCGAATGATATGGCATCATTAGAGCTTTAGGAATTTTATCAATATAGATTCAGATATTGTTAGTTATTACAGAAAATTATGGGACATGTAAGGTTTGAAGAATAGAAGACCAACACCCCCCAGAAAGAATCTAGGATGGCCTCTCTCTCTCTCTATAATAGTTATTCAGTTTGCTCTATTTGAAGAAGGGGGGGCAGGGAATGTTCTATTTGGGCTAGGGGATTTTTGAATGACTGCCTTCTCCAGAATTTTAACAGTTGTATTCAAGAAATGTTACATATTAAAACCTTGGAATGGAAGGTGCATTGTGAAGAGTGGAATCATAGATGTAGTATGAACTATGTGACTCTAGTTTGGAATGGTGTGACTTGAAGTCAGGGGGAGCTAATGAAAAGGAATAGTGGAAAATGTGAGTTGTGTAGTTTGAGTAAGAGATTCTGAAAGTACTGGGAAAGAAAATCCAGACTTAGAGACAATTGGGGTTTCTTTTGAACCATTTGTTAAGTAAGAAAAGTGGTAAAAGTATGTAGACAGAAGGTCTGAGCAGGGTTGACTTTGTACACAAAGATGGATTTTGGGAACTTTGGAAAAAGGTGTACAAATCATTATGAGTAAAGAAGAAAGTATAGAACTGTAAGTCTATAGGGAGATATGTGTTTATCTGAGATTGGGGTGATTTAAAATTGCATTAAATTGGTACTTTTTGCAATGTTTGGCAATGAATTGATAAGAAAAGTAATAAGCCCCATAAAGTGAAAAGTTTGATATGAAAGTGATTGCTAAGTAAATGTTAATTTTATTAATGATCCTATAATGTGCTAATCTAAAGATACCTGTAAATTGAATTAAGGGGTTTGTAAAGAATATGTTTGAGTTTGGATTCTGATGTTTTATGGCCCCCTCCAGAGTCATAGGAGTCAGGACAGACTTGTGAGTCAGCTTTAGAATAACTAAACAAGAGGAAGTTAATATTTTACACTGATTGGAATGTGGATCATGTATTTGGGAAGAATCTGGAGTGAGTAAGTAATGATAAACAGTAAAGGTAAAGAATTAGTGCATATCACTTTGATATCTCAAATTGTGGGGAATCTCTCATTCCCAGAACATAGAATGTTCTAATATTAAGAAATGTTGGTCAGTGAAGACAGAAAGTTCTTATAAGTGAAAACATTGAGAAGTCAGAATTGCACTGATGAAGATAAGAAGAATTTGCAAACTTTTTAGGCTTTTGGAAAGAAAATGATTTAAAACTAATTTGAATGTAACTTTTGGAATTTAAGAGAAACATGAAGAAAATCTTGTAGTCATAAGAAAGGATTTTTTTTAGCAACAATTAGTCTTAAGAATTCTTTGTATTTTAAAGGTTTAGGGAATAAAGAGAACATACATGCAATTGAAATATGCTGTGTACAATTAGTAAGCTTTGCATAAGAACAATTTAAACTACACTTTTTGAGATTTTAAAATTGTTTTGTAATAACAAATGAATTGAAGTTTCACCTATCACATTTGTAAAGATTTTGTTATGGGAAAAAACAACTAGAGAATACCTTGCCAATGGGTTATAGTTCTCAAGGTTCTTCTGGCCAGAAAATTTGTGAAAGGCTTTGTTTTTAACCTCATGTTTATGAAAGGGAATATTGATATGTGAGATCAGTGTAGTTTATTATCTGTTGAAGAGGAAATTATACATATTACTGCATTGTTAAATTTAGAACCCTCAGCCCCTGAATTTCCACACCCCATCCCCCACCCCTGTCACCAGGTCCCTTCTGTTCCCCCTTGGAAGATTCCTTCACTAGATAAAAAGGGGGGAATGCAATAGCAGGGAAGGTAATGAAAATTCCTAGACCTGGCTCCTCTTCCCCCTGAAGCAATCTACTCCCCTCTGGGAAGGTTCCTTCGCTGGGAAAAAAAAAGGGGAAGAAGGTAGCAGGAGGATGGTGGGGAACTTGAAAATCCCTAGCTACTTAAGCAGGGAAAGAACCCTCCACAGGTGGGATGTGTGATTGGAAAAAAAATTATCTAAGATCCAGGGGTTAAGAGACTCCTTTATTGAAAGGAAATCACGTTTAATGACTATCTGCTGGCCATGTGGCTTGAGTGATAACTCGAATTGTTTCTAAAGTTTGTGAACTAGAGTTTTGGAAAGCATTCTGAGGGTTCTAAAAGAAGAATACTAGTGTTGTAATATTCTGACAAAATTTGTACAGAATGGGAGGAATTAAATAACTAGATTGTTAAATTAGTTTGGGATTAAACTGTTTTAACACTATTGTAACTTTTGCAAGGAGTTTGGGATTTTAAAACTCTATTGTAACACCTTTGGGTTAAGAAAACTGGTATTGGGTTACTAAGAAGAGAAACACCTATGTTATCAGGGATGTTTACTGATGTCTTTTTGGGGAAAAGCTCTAATTGGTTTTAATGTTGAGTTTAATAATGCTAACAGTGTTTTTATTTTGGATAGAGCTTTTGGAATGTGAGTGCTAGACTCTCTGTATAAGGTACTCTAAAGTTTTTTATCAAACTAAGCTGTTGGAAAGTTAGTTGAATTGTAATGACATTGGGGTTTAAATGTGTCTTATGCATGAGATTGGATTCTGAGAATTTCGCTTTTGTTTTAAGGGAAATGAGATGTCTAAGAATCTTAATGTTTAATGTATATTAACAATGTATGTTTAAAGAAGTCAAGAATGTGGACTTCTCTCTTGATAAATGCAGACAGCTGATGGGGGCTCTGAACAAGTTGCAATTGTGGGCCCTATTGTAAGGTAACTTATTGATGAATAAGATGTTTTTATCAGTTATGTGATGTTCTTTTGTAACTGCAAAGAGATAATATTTGCAATATTTAGCTATCTCTTATGAAAATTTTTTTTAAATACTGAATTGTTAAAGCCTGGGATTAATGTGATTGCTTTGAAGAGCAATAAGAAAAACATGAAAAAGTAAGACACTTTCTGGGATAGACCTGTGGGTTCATGAATAATGTGATAATGGAGGAATTACTTTGTACAGTATAGTAATTTGTGTGTTACTCTGTTACTCACAGAAATTAATAACACATGTTGGAAATTTAAAGCTACCTAAGATGTTTAGATGGTTTTAAAGAATTCTGAAAAGTAATTTGTATGTTAGGGGCAGCTAGGTGGCACAGTGGTTAGAGCGCTGGCCCTGGAGTCAGGAGACCTAGGTTCAGGTCAAGCCTCAGATACTTGGTGATTGTCTACCTGTGCAACCTTGGGTAAGTCACTTAACCCCAATTGCCTTGCATGATTTCAGACAAAGGGATGTCTGAATGTAAGAGGTAGGAGACAGGCCTGTAGGGCCAGTCATAGTTAGAATACCAGATGTTAGACAAAAACCCAGGAAAAATAATCCAAGCTTTAGGTAGGGGGGTTTCATTAATTGGGACTCCATTAAGATTATAATTGGAATTTAGTGAATTGTATTCACTGGAAGTTCTAACTAGGTAAAACAACCATTTTAGATCACGGGACTTTTAATTCATTTTCTCTTATGTCAGATACCAGGATGGTCAACAAAAAGGAAATGCCACTGGGTAAATGTCATGTTCTTGTAGCCAAGGAAGCCAAGATGTCAGGTGACTGGGATGGGTGGCCAAAGGGGCGACCTCAGTAAGGCTGAGGTTGGACCCCTTTGACTTGATTTCCCCAAAATGACATTTGGATAATAATCTCACCTGGAAGAATAAATCTGGCCTAAGACATTTGACTTACCCATGTGACCTCTGCCTGGACACTGACATTCAATACTTCTATCTATAAAGGAATTTTCCTTTAATGTCCTGGATCTTTATGGTTAATTACTAAACAAACTAGAAAAAGAAATTTTAGGTGAATTGGATCTAATAGCCAGAGATAGGTTAGGTGTGTGGCTCTGACACCTGCTAACAGCTACATGTTATGATAGGAATTAAGTTTCTTGAATTTTTAGAAGGGATATTTAGGTAAGAAGAATGGGAAATCCTTAGGATATAGTTCTAAGGTCTAGCTTAAGGAAAGGAATGTGAGTCAGATAAGTATATCAGGAAAAGGAAAATCAATGGTATATTTGAGAATATTTTGAAAAATTTCATTTTTGGTTAAGGATGTTTGAGCCATTATTGTAATAAGAGCAAAGTTAAGATTGTTTTATTTTTAAACCATATGCTGGGTACTCTGAACTAAGATGATTGTTGAATGTATGTTACAAGCTTAAGACAGTATGACAATTCTCATTGGGAGTTCGCTCATATAGTAAAAGTTTATTGTTTAAAATTAAGTATGTGCATCAATATGGCAATAAGGCAAAATGTAAATTGCAATAAACTCCAAAATCTCATTGTCTTGTGAAGAAAACATGTGTTTTGATCTAAGTAAAATGTTAAGCAAATCCTTTACCAGAAGACAAAGTTTCAACTAAGTCACCTGAGCTGGAGAGAACTTTTTGGAACCGATTCAGAAGATGCAGAAGGACATCAGAGGTCTCCAGGAGAGAAGAGAAGAGAGCAGAGACACTGGATCAGTTCATCTCTACCATTTCTCACCAATGTTTACATTGTATTGTCAAGGGATCTGTTTTTGTAACCTCCCCTTGATAATGAGAACACCCCTTGCCAGAATAAGAAGGGAGTCCCCTCACTGCTCTAACCATAGCCACCCTGTTTGGAATAGCTCTGGTAGGAGTGGGCAAAGGGATTTCCTCTCTCACCCTCCATCAGAAAGGTTTCAACTCCCTCAGAGCAGTGGTATATGAGGATATTAGCAGAATAGAGGAATCAATCTCACACCTGAAGAAATCCCTCACCTCCCTTTCAGAAGTAGTTTTACAGAACAGGAGAGGCTTAGACTTGATTTTCCTACAGCGGGGGGATTGTGCTGCACTGGGAGAAGAGTGTTGCTGACCATATGGGTAGTCAGAGAGTCAATGGCTAAAGTAAGGGAGGGGTTGGCTAAACGTAGGAAAGAAAGAGAACAGCAAGAAGGATGGTTTGAAGCATGGTTCAACCAATCCCCGTGGCTCACCACATTGGTCTCTACCCTGATTGGCCCCCTGATACTGCTTTTACTCCTCCTTACCTTTGGGTCCTGCATATTAAACCCAGTGCTTGCTTTCATTAGGAACAGGCTTAACGCTATCCAACTAATGGTACTCAGGCAGTCTTACAATGGTCTCCCTCGGGGTTCTATGCATCCCTTTGAGGAGCATGAGTGCTCCTAGATTGAACAAGAAGAGGAGGGAATGTAAGACCCTGAGTTTCGAAACCTGTGAACTTTAGCCCGAATACCTGTAAGATCCTGAGTGTCAAAACCTATGAACTGTTGCCTAAATTCTGCCCCTAAGTCTCTGCTTGGTCAGCTAGCTGAGTTTCTGCCAGATCAGCTTCTGAAGATTCTGCCTGGTCAGCCCTCGGACCATGCAGCAGGGGGGCTTCTCCGAGGACCTGCATCCAATAAGAACATGCAGCACCATCTCTAGACAAGCTGCAGGCAGATGCTTGAAACTCCCCTACCAAACCATATATAAGGCCTCTCCTCACTTTACTTGGGGTTCCAGGATCCTAGCCCTGACCTAGGACAGCACCCCAGCTCGAGCTAGTTTAATAAATCCTTGCTGTTGCATCTCCATCGTGTCAAGTGCCTCTGTTCTGTAATTGGGGACTTTTCTCGGACCTTAACACCTTTCCTGGAATTGTCTAGAATGAGTACTTCTCAGCCTTGAAAGATAAAAATCTGTTTCCCTACCATTCTGGGTTGTTTCCACAATTTTCCATCATTCTCCCTGTTAATGCCAAGGGTTTCAGGTCCATTCAGAGATCCACCCTAGGGAACCCTGGAAAAGAAACAGGGATCTGGCTAGAAATCAAGCTGTGAGTGCTCCTTCCCCTGGTCTCTTCTGGGGCTTCCTCAAGGGGTTCTGAAGATCCCAAATGATACTCCAAATTGTTATAAATGAATGAAAAGAAAAACCTGCTAGAGTGAGAGAAAATTGTACATTTTATTTATGAACCTTGCAAGATATGGGTACCTCACCAGGCATGAGGCACGAATTGGTCTTGGAACCTCAGGTAATTTATGGTCTCCAGAAACTCTGTCCCCTCAGAGTTTGAGTTGAGATCTAAGATATGCCCCTAATGATCAACCCCACATTATATGACACATAATATGCTAATGAACCCCAGTCGTCACAGGGGGTGTGTAGGTTAATATTCAAGTACCTAATTGCTCAAACTCAGTTGCCTTACGTCAAGATCTCTAGGTTACTCTTGACCAGGTGTAGAACCGGATTGGGGTTTGCTATCCCTGGAATGGGATTAGGAAAACTCCCAGTCATGAGATTGACTGGGCCATTCCCCCTTTGTAATGGATTCCGTAAGGGCTACCCTCCACACCCTGTGAAGACCAACACCCTACATTCCTCACATCCATATATTTGAAATTTGAAATGTTTGAAACATCACTTTTTTTCTGAGAAACCAGTAGTAAAAAAATTTTCTCCTCAATTTTTTGTTTCCTTCTAATCTTGGCTAAATTGATTTTATTTATATAAAATCTTTTTATTTAAGTAATCAAAATTATCCATTTTTACATCCCACAATATTCTTTATTTATAAATCCTTCTCTTATCGATAAATCTGATAGGTAATATGTTCCATGCACCTTTAATTTACTTATGACATCTGCCTTTATGTCTAGGTCAAGTATTCATTTTGACTTATCTTAGTAAATTGTATTTGTCTATACCTAGTTTCTGCCAGATTGCTTTCCAGTTTTCCTGAATTTTTTTCAAGAAAATAATAAGTTTTATCCCCCAAACTTAGATCTTTACATTGATCAAACACTATATTATTATAGTCATTTACTACTGTGTATTGTACACCTACTTTATTCTTACCCACTGTTCATTTTCTTGGCAAGTTTTGATAATTCCAATCTTATAATACAATTTAGGATCATGAAACTAGTAGATCTAATTCCTTTGCATTTTTTTCATTAAATTCCTTTGATATTATTGACCTTTTGTTCTTCCAAATGAATTAAGATATTTTTTCTGACTCAATAAAATAATTTTTGAAAATTTAACTGAGATTACACTGAATAAGTAAATTAGGTAGAATTGTCATTGCTATTATATTGACTTGACTGATAGATACATAAACAACTAATATTTCTCCAATGATTTAAGTCTGATTTTATTTCTATAAAAAGATTTTATAATTATGTTCACATAGTTCTTGAGTTTATCTTAGTAAGTATACTTCCAGGTACTTTATATTTTCTGTGGTTATTTCAAATAAAATATCTCTTCTAGAAGGACATTGTTGGTGATATAGAAATACTGATAATTTATATTTATTTTATATACTGCTATTTTGCCTAAATCATGAACTGTTTCAACTAATTTTTTTACTGTAATCCTAAGGATTTTCCAAGTTGCAAAAGAATAATTTTACAACACTGTATGATGATCAACCATGATAAACCTAGATCTTCTCAGCAATACAAGCAATCAGACAATTCTTTTTTTTTATTTTTTATTAAAGATTTTATTTATTTTGAGTTTTACAATTTTCCCCCTAATGTTATTTCTCTCCCCACCCCCCACAGAAAGCAATTTGTCAATCTTTACATTGTTTCCATGTTGTACATTGATCCAAATTGAGTGTGATGAGAGAGAAATCATATCCTTAAGGAAGAAACATAAAGTGTAAGAGATAACAAGATCAGACAATAAGATATCAGTTTTTTTTTTCCCTAAATTTAAGGTAATAGTCCTTGGTCTTTGTTCAAACTCCATGGATCTTTATCTGGATACAGATGGCACTCTCAATTGCAGACAGCCCCAAATTGTCCATGACTGTTGCACTGATGGAATGAGCAAATCCATCAAGGTTGAACATCACCCCCATGTTGCTGTTAGGGTATACAGTGTTTTTCTGGCTCTGCTCATCTCACTCAGCATTAGTTCATGCAAATCCCTCCAGGCTTCCCTGAATTCCCATTCTTCCTGGTTCAAAGACAATTCTAAAAGACCTGTAATGAAAAATGCCTTTCACATCCAAAGAACTATGGAATTTGAATACAAATCATTCTTTTTTTTAAGCTCTTGCATTTGTTTTAGTTTTTTCATTCTTGTCATTTTCCCCTTTTTGTTCTGATTTTTTTCACAGTGTGATTAATATGATAACATGTGTAACAAAATTGTACTATATAGCTTATATCAGATACTTGCTATCTAAGGATGGAGGAGGTAAGAATGGGAGGAGGTAAGGATGGGAGGGAGAATACTTTACAAAAATGAATGTTGAAATTTATCTTTACATATAATTGGAAAAATAAAATAGATACCTTTTTTCCTCATTACCCATTCTGACTCCTTCAATTTCTTTTTTCTTCTCTTATTGTTACTGCTAGCATTTCTAGTATAATATTAAAAAATACTGATTATATTGGATATCTTTGTTTTACTCCCAATCTTCTTTGGAAGACAGAAGTCTTCTTATCCTCATTACAGATAATACCTGCTAATGATTTTGGATAGATATTTCTTTTCATTTTGCTGGTATTTCTGAATATAGTATGACACTCGTTCCAAATTCTGAACAGCAAAAGAAATTGAAAAGATATAGATAGGCAATACTGAGAAAATACACAATTCACAACAAAAATAATCTGGATTCTGGATGCAAAGAGAATTAAAGCTAAAAGAATTGTGTGTGTGTGTGTGTGTGTGTGTGTGTGTGTGTGCGCGCACGTGTGTGTGTGTGTGTGTGTGTGTGTGTGTGTGTGTGTGTGTGTTTAAATCTGTTTCTGCCTCTACCCCTATCCTCTCCAAGATTTCCATCTGTTTAAGACTTTACCATTCCACCTCTGGTCCTGGTTTCTTCAAAGCTGTCTCTACATTATTGTTGAAATTGTTTGAATTATCTTGCTTATGTCTACTTCATTATGCATTTATCCATCCTGGAACTATCTCCTTTATGATTTTTTTATACCAAAATAATATTCAAACACATTTATCTGTATAACTTGTTCAACCATTCCCCAGACGATATGCATGTTCTAAGATTCTAATCCTTTGTCATTGCAAAAAAGATAAAAACATTTTTGTATACCTTTATTTAGAGTTTGCTTTACTTAAAATTAAAATTTCCTTAATTCTCCTCTTCTTTCCTTGTTTTTCTGTTGAATGAAATGTATTTCTGTATCTAACTTTATGTGTTTGTATGTTTTCTTCCCTTTTTTTGATCAATTCAGATGCAGAAGGCTTGGTTATCCACTCCTCTCCACCCCTAATTCCTTGTATGTAGAATTCTACTTGTCCAAATTATGTGTTAATTTCCCCTTTATTTTTCTCTCTTACCTTCCCTAGTGTATTTCTTTTTCCTCCCTTTCTATTCTTCTTTTAAGATCATTAGGCTGTAACAGAGCCTTTCCCCAACCCTCTGTCTAATTAAACTCCATTTATGACCTCTCATGATGATAGAGTTGTAAGGTGATACATGTATCATTTCCCAGGCCTCATTTATTCCTTTTGATTGTTCTCTCATATTTACCTGTTTATATTTCTTTTGATTACTATATTTAACACTTCTTTTCATAAGAATGCTTGAAGTCCCCTATTTCATCAGAGATATGATATTTTTCTCTTGTAGGATTATACTTTTTCAAGATAAATTATTCTGGATTGTAAGCCTATATCCTTTGCCTTGTGGAATATTGCATTCCAAGCTCTCAGCTCTTTCATAGTGATGGTTGCTAAATCTTATATAATCCTGACTATGGTTCCATGGTACTTGAATTCTTTCTTCCTACATGCATTGGTAGAGGGATTTTCCTTATTTGAGAATTTTGTACAGCAGTGAAATGATAGGTCTGGTCCCTCTCCATGAACAAGCAAGAGGATCAATTTATAGATCTAGATCTATAATATAGATTTATAGAACTAGATCTGTAGTTAGGAAGAATTAAGTTCAAATTCAGCCTCAAGTATGTCTAGCTGAATGACTGAATAAGTCACTTGACTGCCTCAATTTTCTCAATTGTAAAATGGGGAAAAAATTATCACCTATCTCTTAGGGTTGCTGTGAAGATCAAACAATATTTGTAAGGTATTTAGTAGAAGGCCTTGTACTTGGTAAATGCTGGATAGTAAACAAAGAGCTGACAGTTTGCTGCTCTTCCTGCACTCTTAACTCGTTCAGTACAAAAGGTGAATTAAGTCGACTGTAGGAATTGGGTATGGGAGGCAGTAATGTTGATCTCTAGGGATCTGGTGTTATAGCTGTGCTTACACTCTGACTGATAGAAGTTGACAATACTGCTCATAACCTCAATTATATTAAAATGATTATGTTTGCAATAGCATGTAGCATTATTTTTAGTGTACAGTTACATGCAGGCCAGCAACTAATTCTCTTCCAAATCAACTGACTGAACAGCATTTTTTCAGCATCATATATTAACAAGTCTTACAAACTTATGAGATATGTATTGTGAACCTTTAAAAGTAAAATAATCTTAAAACATAGGGTTAAAATAATATAACAGAAAAAATATGAATTAGACCTAAAGTTTTTTTCTTTGACCATTACCCTATAAATGGAGGCCATTCTTGTAATGATCTCACCAAGTAGAGGGATATCAGAAAATTTATACAGCAACAGAGGAGTGGACAGAGAATCATCCTTCTATAATGCTATTTTGCCTGTGGGAGGTATCATTCTGTGTGTGTGTGTGTGTGTGTGTGTGTGTGTGTGTGTGTGTTTAAGTACCCAAAGGGCAAGGTAAGTATCCATTTCAAATTATAAAGGACTCAATTTTTTTCCGGATTAAGGAGGCAGGACAAGTCATCCTTTCAGAGTTTAAGGAGGATACATTCCCTTCCTAGAAACAGCTAATAAAATCTAGGAATAGTCTTTAAAACTTATGGTAATTATTATACTTTGACAGTAGTAACAGAGCAAAACATGAGAGACCTCAATGCACCACATACTGTAAACAGTGTAATATACCAATGAATGCAAATACTTGTTTTGGACATTACCATAGACTTCAACAATATAAATTGTAACTCCAAAACATTGTTTAGAATGATTTCTGCCATTATTTCCAACAAAGCATGTTATGTTGAAAACAAATGTTTTCTGCAAGCTTTGTTATTTAGTTGTTTTAGGTTCATTTAAAGTTAGGAAGAAACTGCCACTATAATCAATACCTTGTGAAATTTGTATTCTGGCCCAAATTTGGCACAAAATATTCAGTACTGGGACAAAAGGGGAAAAAAATTCAGTACCATAAGAGCTATATATTTTTTTCACTACTGAAATCCAATACAAGACCTCATTTCAGTCAGGGCATATTTCTTATGTTGAAATGTTCTGTGGCCATTTATGACCAGCTCTCATCCCTAGATCTGTGGACCTTTCTGTCTCCCTATGATTATAAATTTAAAATCTCACTAATAAATCTCAATTATGAGATCTGTAGTATCACTATGTTTTTTTCTTTGGCTTGCCTAATCAAGATTCAGTCTAATTTGGAAGAGGAGTTGTGGGAGGTATCAGTTTTCACAAAGATAAAGCAGGAACAGAAGCTATATTTTCTCCAATACATGGGATACACTCTCCCATATACTACCTCAATCCCTGTGGAGAGTGGGTTCAGATATAGCATAGTTTCTATATAGCAGTCATTCCTTGCTTTCCACCTCCCATCTCAGCCAAAGTTTACTTCCTAGGACAGCATAAGCTCCCCTTTGCCTACTGTTGGAGCAAGTAGGTGTCTCTCTTTGATCCTCACTATTTGACCTCCAAATCCTGGGTCATCTCAGATGAGGAGGGTCTGAAGCTTATAGAATTATGTCTCTCATTTAAACAGGACATGGGGAAGAGTAAGACTCTTGATTTAATTGCTAAATACCTCTTAAATGAACCCCAATTTCAGCTAAGCAATCAACAATCTGTCTCCTCAACCCATGATTAACAAAGTAGAACCAGTTACAGCATATCTGCACAAAGTTCATCTTGGACAGTGGAATGCTTCCATTAAATTTTAAATTCTATTAAAATCCAATAGCAAATTAGAAATTCTAAAAATTAAAGGAGAAATTAATAAAATTGACAGCAAGAAAACTATTGAATTAATAAATAAAACCAAGAGCTAGTTTTATGAAAAAAATCCAATGCAATTGATAAACCTCTGGTCAATTTGATTAAAAAAAAGAAGAAACCAAATTGCTAGTATCATAAATGAAAAAGGTAAACTCACCACCAATGAGGAAGAAATTAAAGTACTAATTCTAAATTATTTTGCTCAACTCTATGCCAATAAATTTGACAATCTAAGTGAAATGGATGAATATTTAAAAAAATATAAGTTGCCCAGATTAAATGAAGAGGAAATTAAAAACCTAAATAACCTTATCTCAGAAAAAGAAATTCAACAAGCCATTATTGAACTCCCCAAGAAAAAATCTCCAGTATCAGATGGATTCAGAAGTGGATTTTATCAAACATTTAAGGAACAATTGGTTCCAATTCTATATAAACTCTTCGGAAAAACAGGTGAAGATGGAACTCTGTCTAACTCTTTCTATGACACCAATATGGTGCTGATACCTAAAACAGGAAGAGTTAAAACAGAGAAAGAAAATTATAGACCTATCTCCCTGATGAATATAGATGCAAAATTTTAAACAAAATCTTAGCAAAACAACTACAACATGTTATCACTAGGATAATACATTATGATCAAGTAGGATTTATCCTAGGAATGCAGGGTTAGGAAATATTAGGAATATTTAGGAAATTAGGAAATATTAGGAAAACTGTTAGTATAATTAATTATATCAATAACAAACTTATCAGAAATCATATGATCATAACAATAGATGCTGAAAAAACGTTTACAAAATACAGCACCCATTCCTACTAAAAACATGAGAGAGTGTAGGAATAAATGGATTGTTTCTCAGAATAATAAGCAGTATCTATCTAAGACCATTAACAAACATTATATGCAATGGGGTTTACCTGTCAGATCTATGGAAAGGGAAGCAGTTTATGACTAAGGAAGAGATGGAGAACATCACTAAAAACAAAGTAGATGATTTTGATTACATTAAATTAAGGTTAAAGGCATTCCCAATAAGATCAGGGGTGAAACAAGGATGCCCATTATCACGACTACTATTCAATATTGTATTAGAAAGGTTAGCTTCAGCAATAAGAGAAGAAAAAGAAATTGAAGGCATTAGATTTGGGAAGGAAGAGACAAAACTCTCACTCTTTGCAGATGACATGATGGTATAGCTAGAAAATTCCAAAAAATCATCTAAAAAAACTATTAGAAATAATTAGCAACTTTAGTAAAGTCGTAGGATATAAAATATGCTCTCATAAATCCTCAACATTTCTATATATGACTAGTAAGATACAGCAGAAAGAGCTAGAAATAAAAATCCCATTCAAAGTGACCTCAGACAAAATAAAATACCTGGGAGTCTACCTACCAAGGCAGACTCAAAAACTTTTTGAAAACAATTACAAAACACTTCTCACACAAATAAAATCAGATTTAAATAACTGGGCAAACATCAACTGCTCATGGCTAGGTTGAGCTAATATAATAAAAATGACAATTCTATCAGAACTAAACTACTTGTGTAGTGCCCTACCAATCAAAATTACAAAAAAAAATTACTTTAATGAGTTAGAAAAAGTTGTAAGTAAATTCATATGGAGAAATAAAAAGTCAAGAACCTCCAGGGATTCAATGAAAAAAAAGTACAAAAGAAGGTGGCTTAGCCTTACCAGATCTAAAATTATATTATAAAGCATCAGTCATCAAAACTATCTGTGGTGGATCAGTGGAATAGACTAGGTGAAATAGCAGAAAATGATTATAGTCATCTGCTGCTTGTTAAACCCAAAGAGTCCAGCTATTGGGATAAAAACTCTCTCTTCAATAAAAACTGTTGGAAAAATTGGAAGTTAGTATGGAAGAAACTTAGATTAGAACAACACCTCACACCTTATACCAAGATAAGATCAAAATGGATACAGGATTTAGACATAAAAAACAATACTATGAGCAAATTAGAAGATCAAGGACTAGTTTACCTGTCAGATCTATGGAAAGGGAAGCAGTTTATGACTAAGGAAGAGATGGAGAACATCACTAAAAACAAACTAGATGATTTAGATTACATTAAATTAAAAAGCTTTTGCACAGATAAAACCACTGTAACCAAGATCAAAAGAAATGTAGTAAACTGGGAAACAATCTTTACAACTATTGTTTCTGACAAAGGACTCATTTCTAAGATATACAGAGAACTGAGTCATATTTTTAATAACAGGTATTTCTGACAAAGAACTCATTTTCAAAATATACAGAGAACTGAGTCAAATTTTCAAAAAACAATTCCCCAATTCCCCAACTGACAAATGGTCAAAGGGTATGCAAAGACAATTTACAGCTGAGGAAATCAAAGCAATTCATAGTCATATGAAAAATTGTTCTAAATCATTACTTATTAGAGAAATGCAAATTAAAGCATATCTGAGATACCACCTCACACCTCAGACTGGCCAATAGAACTAGAAAGGACAATGATCAATGTTGGAAGGGTTGTAGGAAATCTGGGACACTAATACATTGTTGGTGGAGCTGTGAACTCATCCAACCTTTCTGGAGAGCAATTTGGAATTATGCCCAAAGGGCAACAAAAATGTACATACCCTTTGATCCAACAATACCACTACTGGGTCTATACCCTGAAGAGATGAGGGAAAAAGGGTAAAAACATCACTTATACAAAAATATTCATAGCAGCCTTGCTTGTGGAGGCAAAGAACTGGAAATTAAGTGAATGTCCTTTCAATTGGGGAATGGCTTAACAAACTGTGGTATATGTATGTCATGGAACATTATTGTTCTATTAGAAACCAGGAGAGATGGGAATTCAGGGAAGCCTGGAGGGATTTGCATGAACTGATGCTGAGCAAGATGAGCAGAACCAAAAAACACTGTATACCCTAACAGCAACATGGGGGTGATGATCAACTTTGATGGACTTGCTCATTCCTTCAGTGCAACAATCAGGGATAATTTTAGGCTATCTGAAATGGAAAATACCATCTGTAGCCAGAGAAAAACTGTGGAGTTTGAACAAAGACCAAAGATTGTTACCTTCAATTTAGAAAAAAAAAGTTATTTTATTATGTAATTTTGCTATCTCTTATACTTTATTTTTCTTCCTTAAGGATATGATTTCTCTCTCTTCACATTCAAATGAGATCAGTGTATACCATGGAAACAATGTAAAGACTAACAGAATGCCTTCTGTGGCGGGGGTGGGGAGGGAAGCAAGAATGGGGGGAAATTGTAAAACTCAAAATAAATAAAATCTTTCTAAAAAAATTCTATTAAAATCCAGAAATGTCTTTCTGGAATCACTCTCCCTGGCTTCTTCCATTTGGGCTGGGTTTAGGCAGAGACAATATATTCTATAAGAATTGAGTTTAATTAACTATACCACAATTACATATGGATAGAATAGCTTCATAATTCAGAGATTCAAGTATTGTGAAATAGCCTATTCCTTCATAAATTTCTGTTTCCTTGATCTAGCCAAGATTTAGCTATACTGAGAAAGAAGTGTCTTCAATCTATAAAACCCAACAAATGCTTGTTGAATAAATGGGAAAATGGTCAGATTATAAAGTATTGTAAAGGATGAATACATTGCTAAGAAGTCATCTTCGAAATGGGGATTATGCTTGCCTGCCTCCCAGGTTCATTGTAAGAGAGTGGGAACCTACAGGGAAGTAAAACAAGTAAACAAGTAAAACAAAATTTCTTTTTGAACCGCACGGCTGGGAGTCCATTGGAATTACAACCTCAGAATAAATCCTCTCATTTGCTAGTGTTTGCTGCTCCTTCTGGGATTTAGCAGGCATCCTAGGAGGAGCAACAAACATCAGAACTGTCTGAACCCTGAAAGGATAGGGTACTACCATAGTTCATCTATGGTACCTTATGAATCAAATAGGTTTCTGAGAGTTTGGGGAATTTGTCACTTGTAAATATATTTATTGCTAAGATACATTTTACTCTATGGACTACTGATTATATGTAGGTTATAAATTGCATGAATTTAAAATTCTAGGATTTCATCTTAGCAGGAATTATATTTACAAGGGACATAAACTCCTAAAGCCCTCAAAAACTTCTTTAATCTATTTTAAGATTATTCTAGAGGCAGATGAATTTAAATAAGTCTTCTCTTGGCAAAACTCTAAAGTTGGCAATTTGTCCTTGTTGTCTCCTGGCACCCTCATTCTCCTTCAGTTTTATAGTCCCACCCTCACCCCCCCTCCTAGCCCCATCTACTTGCTCAGTTCTACCAACCAAAACTGAAGAGGACCAGAGAGACATTAACTCACATAACTTTAATTAACATCCAGAAGGTCTTAATTTGGGATCTGCAAGTTTGTTTTTTAAAATATATTGATAACTGTATTTCAATAGATTTAATTTCCTTTGTAAAGTTATGAATTTTATTTTATTCATTAAAAAAGTTACTTGGAAGGGTTCACAGTTTTCAACAAAGGTATCCATAACACAAAAAGATGAAGAACATTAGTTTTGCACCAATGTTTACTCTCTCCTAGGTGTTTGCATTTGTAAGTTTTTTTTTCTAATTGTAAAATGAAAGGCTTTATTTCCCAGATATAGGGATTTCAGACAGTAATAGAGAAGGGTTAAGTTTCTCAGCTTACAACTTGAAGTTTACAAATGAATTTTTTTGGTGTTTTGTGCCTATGGGGTTAAGGCAATGGGGTTAAGCAACTTACCCAAGGTCACATAAACTAGTAAGTATTAGATATCTGAAGTCAAATTTGAACTCAGATCTTCTTGACTTTAGGGTTGGTGTTCTAGCCACTGTGCCAACTGGCTGCCCACAAATGAATTTTTGGAAGAAAAAATTTTTTGAAAATTTAGAAAGACTTTTGTTTTGGTCTAATTGTTGGCTGAAGTTTAGTCCCATTGGCTTAGATTTTGCAGACTACTTGCTAATAATTTATACAAAACTTAATGTTTGCAAATCATTTTTTCTCATCACAATCCTGTGATGTAGGTAGTACAAGTATCATAGTCATTTACAGATAAGGAAACTGAGGTTTAGAGGAATGAAGTAATTTGTTCAGGATCACACCACTTATGAGAATGAAAGCATAGATTCAAAACCAGGACTCTGTGTCCAGCACTCTTAACATCAGGGGTGGGAACATTTGGTCAACATCTGATTGTATAAGGCCTGCAAAATCATTTGGTTTGGTACTGCCACTGCAACCACAGGCAGGATTCAAATTTAATAAATCTAGGGGGTTTTTTTTAGTAGTGAATTAATCTTTTTTCACTGCTTAACATGACTAATAATGACTAATACTCAGTAAGTGCTTAATAAATTCTTGATTGGACCATTTTTATCCTTGTTTTTGCTCTTGACATCTTCATTACTATACTCAAGTACAGATGGATAGGAGATGGACCTGTGATCTCAATAATAGAGAGAATTCCCAAATATTCAGCAATTTCCTCTAGCAGTGCAGGTCAACACCTTCTCTGCAACTTATATTTTTATATTCTCTAGGTTAATTTTTAAGTTGATAATTTTGTATGGCCTGTAAATGATGTTATAAATATCCAAATGTTCCTTGGTTTAACTCTACCATATCGTTGGGGGTTTTTTAAGTTTTTTTTTTTTTTTTTTTTTTGCAAGGCAAATGGGGTTAAGTGGCTTGCCCAAGGCTACACAGCTAGGTAATTATTAAGTGTCTGAGGTCGAATTTGAACTCAGGTCCTCCTGAGTCCAGGGCTGGTGCTCTCTCCACTGTGCCACCTAGCCACCCCCATATTGTAAAGTTTTAAATCTCCACATTTGCCTGGACTTCTTGTCAAGCACAAATAATTAAAATTAAAATTGGACAGCAGCTAACAAATTACTTGAATTTGAAAGTCTCAAGTACCATGAAATAAGAGGCTGCTTTAATGGTCTAGCAACCAAGCATTTCTTCCATTGATATAATTCAGAACTCATTTACATCTTTTATTCTGGGTAATTCTTGCCCATATCTTTCCATAAGTCTGCTAAAGACATCCTTGGTTCTTTTAGTATTTTGTGTTTGAGAATGTCCCCTTAGTGGACTGTCTGCTCAATCTCATTCTCATTATATGATCAACTTTTCTCCTTTCATACAGTTGTACAATCTCCTTAAGCCTCCCATCCACCTGAAAATTTGATTCTTTTAAGATTATGATGTTCTGTATTCTCCTATATACACTGAAGAATTTAAAGATCTTTAAAAAAAATTATTCTGAATTGCTTTATAGTCTGGCTAGAAGCAATTACCAGGATTGCAATTATATATGTAATTTCATTTTCATAAGTTATACTAGGACTGGGATTCAGTCATGGTAGTAAATCGGGAAAATATCTCTATCTGTTCTGTGTGAGTATTCTTCCAGTAGTTTGTATTCTAGTAATAAACCCTT
This sequence comes from Macrotis lagotis, assembly GCF_037893015.1. Lineage (NCBI taxonomy): Eukaryota > Metazoa > Chordata > Mammalia > Peramelemorphia > Peramelidae > Macrotis > Macrotis lagotis. Next base: position 68,866,380 of record NC_133665.1, read on the forward strand.
TAGATAGACCAAGAGGGAACTGAATTCTATTCCTTGTGATCCAAAACTTTACTAACACATTCAAATTGCTTTTGGAATGAGTAAACAGAAGCATGGGTTGCACTGACAGTTTCAGTGTTTATTTTTATTTTTATTTTTTTAGGTTTTTTTGCAAGGCAAACAGGATTAAGTGGCTTGCCCAAGGCCACACAGCTAGGTAATTATTAAGTGTCTGAGACCGGATTTGAACCCAGGTACTCCTGACTCCAAGGCTGGTGCTTTATCCACTACGCCACCTAGCCGCCCTAGTCTTTAGTTTTTAAAGGGTGAGAATAACACATTAAATAAACAAAAGACAGTTTCTACTATAATTTTGCTGGGAGACAGATGAAGGAACCAATTATCCATATTTCTGTTTAAGTTTTTGGACAGTGGAGAAATTCTAATGAGAATTACCACTTTTCCATAATTTTTTATTTTTTCATTCTCATGAAGTAGAAAGGGCACTATTATTTTTAGATTCTAAACAGTAATTAGTCACCAGCTATTTAATGTGCACCTACTCTGTCCAATCAGTCAACAAATATTTATTAACCACTGACCATATGCCAAACTCTATGGTGAATGGTGGAGGTACAAGGAAAATGTTTTAAAACTTGTATGATTTTCTATTTAGAAAGACAACAAGTAAATAACTGTATACATGTGGGATATATTCCTCAGCAAAAGAAGATAAAGTCATCACTATTTGCAGACAATATGATGACTAAAACAGTAGTCTCCATATTGAAAAAAAAATGATTCATTAAGCTCCAGGAAGAAAATATTAGAAATATTTCTAATTCTTTTAAAAAAGAAATACAATAAGCTTAGTTAATATTTAACATAAAGATGAGCAACAGAGTCTGCATTTGTTTTCTATGCCAGTCACATATTTCATATGGTTCCCAAATTATTCAGGGAAAAGAGGAGATGCTCCCTATGCAGAAGAGGATCTTCTTTCCCTGTTCATTAATTTTAAGTGCATTGCAACAATTGTAGTTACATGTGCTCAACAGAACAAATTTCTAGATCATTTTTATTGAGTTTTAACTTAATGAATAAATGCTTTGAAAATATTACTGCAAAGAAACTACAGTTTAAAAATTATACTAAGGCAAAAAACTAGCACTGCTGAGCCTACTGCTTCTAGTAGGAGTTCTCTGTTGTACACATTCTGAGATTAAAAAGAGTGAGGATCTAATTAGGATAAAAAAAAAGTTGACCAAAAAAGAGAATTAAGAGTATTTGAGGGGTAGCTAGGTGGCGTAGTGGATAAAGCACCAGCCCTGGAGTCAGGAGTACCTGGGTTCAAATCCGGTCTCAGACACTTAATAATGACCTAACTGTGTGGCCTTGCATAAGCCACTTAACCCCATTTGCCTTGCAAAAACCTAAAAAAAAAAGTATTTGAAAAGTGTTCTTATATCTACTTTGATTATGAATCTCAACTTAAACATATAATTGTGCCTTGAAATATTGATGATATTATGACAGCATTATGATTAGTAAGACATTTAGAAACTAAGTTATTTTATCCAGTTTTTGTTGCTTAAAATGATGTGTGTCACCTATAAAATTCTCAGTGGAGAGAATGTTGAACCCTATCAGTTGGGAATACCTCAATTCAAATCCTGCCTCAGGTTTTTAATAGCTGGGTGATTCTGTGCATGTCACTTAAATGCTGCCTGCCTCAGTTTCCTCATCTGTAAAATGAGTATAATAAGAGCACCTACTTCCCAGGGTTTCATGAGGATGAAGTAAACTAATATTTGTAAAGAAATGTGGACTTCCGGCCAAGATGGCGGAGAGAAGACAGGCACATTTCTAAAGTCTCCTGATCTCTTCACCATCTATCACATGAAACAAACCTCTTAAAAGAAATCTGAACCAGGAAACCCAGAAAGAAAAGCCAGGAGAAAGAACATCTACCTCAGGGTTTCTCTCCCACAGCAGCTTTGGCCGGGTGAGTCTGGGCTCTGAGGGAAGATCAGCCCCGATCAGCCAGATTAACAGCTGAATTGGAACCGAGAGTCTGAGGGCTGGAGAGCCGGACTTGCTGGATCAGCGGTGGGGCTGGATGAAAGGGACTTGGGTCCACGGGGAAGTAAGAGGCACTGGTGTTGGTGCTGTCCCCATGGAGCTTGGGCACGGGGCTGGGAGGAGAGTTCATGTGCAGGAGAGCTGCGGACACCATCCCTGGGCTCCTCAGGTCTGAGAAACTCTTGAGTGCATGCCTCCATTGCACAGAGGCCTCCTCCCAAACAAACAAATGCAAACTACTTCTGCCTCAGGCCCAGGTGTGTGAGCAGAAGAACCAGCCCAGCTGAGGAATGACCTCAGGCCAGGGTAAAGCCCACCATTGATTGAAGGCAAAAGAATTCAATAGTTCCAACTCCTCCCTTCAGGCAAAGGGAGAAGGCCTCTCAACCAAGGTCACAGACACTCCAGAGAGGGCAACCAGCACCTCCTACTGGCTAGCCAGAGAAACTGCACTCAGTAAAGCCTTCAGCAATCTCAAGCCCAGGTGAACCAGCCCCCCCCAACTCAAAGTCTTAGCATAATGAAGAAGGGTCAGCGGAAAGGTGGATTCATAGAAAAATTCCTGGAAAGGAAAGAGTCCAACTCAGAGAGACCTAGAACCTCTGAGGAGAATACAATCTGGTCTCCAGCACAGAAAGACTTCCTTGAAGAAATAAGGAAGGAGCTTAAAAATTTGGGAGAGACAATTAATACCTTGCAACAAGAAAACAAAACCTTAGAAAGTACAATTGGACAAACACAAAAGGAGAATAAATCTCTCAGATCATCAATTGGACAATTACAAAATGAGAATAATTCTCTCAGATCCTTAAATGAGCAAATGCAAAAAGAAATTAATTCTCTCAAAACCTCAATTGGTCAAATGGAAAGCCCTTTCAAAAGTAGAATTGACCAATTGGAAAAGGAGTTGCAAAAGGGTTAATGAAGAAAACTCCTCCTCCCCCCAAAAATAATGGAGTCTACAAAAACTAATGACTCCATGTGATAGCAAGAATCAGTTAAACAAAATCAAAAAATAGAAAAAATAGAAGCAAATGTAAAATGCCTCATCAACAAAACCACTGACCATGAGAATAGATTGAGGAGGGGCAACCTGAAAATTATAGGACTTCCTAAAAACATTGAAGAGAAAAAAAGCCTGGACTTAATATTACAGGATCTAGTGATGGAAAACTGCCCTGATATCATGGAATCAGAGAGCAAAGTAGTTATTGAAAGAGTACATTGATCCCCACCCGAAAAATATCCTAAAATGAAAACACCAAGGAATGTTGTGGCCAAACTGCAGAACTATCAGATAAAAGAGAAAATCCTGCAAGCAGCCAGAAAGAACCAATTTAAATATCAAGGAACCACAGTAAGGATCAAGCAGTACCTGGTTGCATCAACTTTAAGGGAACGAAGGGCCTGGAACGAGATATTTCAAAGAGCATGGGAGGTTGGAATGAAGCCAAGAATCTACTTTCCTGCAAAGCTGAGCCTTCTCTTCCAGGGAAAAAGATAGACATTTAACGAAATGGAAGAATTCCAAAAATTTCTGATGAAAAGACCAGAGCTAAACAGAAAATTTGGACATCAAACAGGAGGTTCAAGAGACACATGAAAAGGTTAAAAGGGGGGGGGGGCGGTAAAAGGAAAAAAAATACAATCCAGTAAGTTGAAACTGGCTATATCCCAGCACAGGGGGAAAAAAAGATTCTCATAAACCTTGAAAAAATATAACTCTAACAGAGAGAATACACCTAGCCAGAAATGATGGACATTCATGACCTATCCATGAGACTACTCTCTAATGGGATGTAACTGGTTTTAACCCCACTTGGGAGAAAGACTCTAATAACTCTCAGGAATTTTGACTCTATTCAATAGAATATACAGAACTAGAAGGGGCAGACACTCAGAATTTTCTATGACTTAGATAGAATGATCTAAAAAAAAACATTACCTCCCGAAAAAGGGGGACAGGAAAGAGATGGGAGGAGGAAGGGGACTGAATGGGGTAAATCTCATTACAACAAGAGGTACAAAAAACTATGGTAATAGTGAGGAAGAAGGGAGCAGAGGAGAAACACCTGAATCTTCTTCTCATCAGATTTGGCTTAAAGTCAACCTACACATACGCAATTAACTTATAAAACATCTAACCTTTCAAGTATTAAAAGGGGAAAAGGGAAGGGGGGATGGAGAAAGGGAAGGGGAGTGGGGGAATAAGGGGAAATAACAAAAGAAAGGGGAAGGGAAAAGGGAAAAAGGGAAAGGGGAAAGAAAGAGGAGGGTGTGATATAGGAGGGCAAACACACTGAAGGGGCTGAAGGAGGTGGTATTCAAAAACAAAATACTAGGGAATATGGATAAAAGGGGGGAAGGGGGAAAAATACAAAAAGAGGGAAGATAGCACAGAGGGAAATAAAGAATTAGTAATCATAACCTTGAATGTGAATGGGATGAACTCTCCCTTAAAACGTAAGCAAATAGCAGAGTGGATTAAAAACCAGAATCCTACAATATGCTGCTTACAAGAAACTCATTTGAAGCAGAGAGATTCATATAGAGTAAAGGTAAAAGGTTGGAGCAAAATATATTTTGCTTCAGCTGAAGTAAAAAAAGCAGGGGTAGCAATCCTTATGTCAGACAAAGCGGCAGCAAAAACTGATAGCGTTAAAAGAGATAAGGAAGGAAACTTTATCCTCTTAAAAGGTACCATAGACAATAAAGTCATTTCAATATTGAATATATATGCACCCAGTGGGACAGCACCCAAATTCTTAGAGGAGAAGCTGAAAGAACTACAGGAAGCCATAGAGAGCATAACTCTACTAGTGGGAGACCTCAACCTCCTGCTATCAGATCTAGATAAATCAAATCATAAAACAAACAAGAAAGAAATTAGGGAGGTAAATAGATTGTTAGAAAAAAATTAGATATGGTAGACTTATGGAGGAAACTGAAGGGGGATAGAAAGGAATATACCTTTTTCTCTGCAGTACATGGAACTCATACAAAAATCGACCATGTACTAGGACATAAAAACCTAATGATCAACTGCAGAAAGGCAGAAATAGTGAATATATCTTTCTCAGATCACAATGCAATAAAAGTCACATGCAATACTGGGCCAAGGAGATACAGACCCAGAACAAACTGGAAACTGAATAACCTCATTTTAAAAAATGAGTGGACCAAAAAACAAATTATAGAAAGAATTAACCATTTTATCCTAGATAATGATAATAATGAAACAACATACCAAAACCTATGGGATTCATTCAAAGTGACTCTCAGGGGATATATTATAGCTCTAAATGCTTATATGAATAAATTGGAGAAAGAGGAAATCAATGAACTAAACATGCAACTAAAAAAATTAGAGAAAGAACAAATCAAAAATCCCCAATTAAATACCAAATTAGAAATTCTAAAAACTAAAGGAGAAATTAATAAAATTGAAAGCAAAAAAACTATTGAATTAATAAATAAAACCAAAAGTTGGTATTATGAAAAAACCAATAAAATTGATAAACCTCTGGTCAATTTGATTAAAAAAAAGAAAGAAGAAAACCAAATTGCTAGTATCATAAATGAAAAAGGTGAACTCACCACCAATGAGGAGGAAATTAAAGTAATAATTTGAAATTATTTTGCCCAACTCTGCCAATAAATTTGATAATCTAAGTGAAATAATGAATATTTACAAAAATATAAGTTGCCCAGGTTAAATGAAGAAGAGATTAAATACCTAAACAACCTTATCTCAGAAAAAGAAATTCAACAAGCCATTACTGAACTCCCTAAAAAAAAACCTCCAGGGCCTGATGGATTAACAAGTGAATTCTACCAAACGTTTAAGGAACAATTGGTTCCAATCCTATATAAACTCTTTGGAAAAATAGGGAAAGATGGAACTCTGCCTAATTCTTTCTATGAAACCAATATGGTACTGTTACCTAAACCAGGAAGAGTTAAAACAGAGAAAGAAAATTATAGACCTATCTCCCTGATGAATATAGATGCAAAAATCCTAAATAAAATCTTAGCAAAACGATTACAAGTCATCACTAGGATAATACATTATGATCAAGTAGGATTTATTCCAGGAATTCAGGGTTGGTTCAATGTTAGGAAAAATGTTAATATACTCAGTTATATCAACAACAAACCTATCAGAAATCATATGATCATATCAATAGATGCTGAAAAAGCTTTTGACAAAATACAACATCCATTCCTATTAAAAACACTAGAGAGTGTAGGAATAAATGGACTGTTCCTTAAAATAATTAGCAGTATCTATCTGAAGCCATCAACAAGCATTATATTCAATCGGGAGAGGCTAGAGGCATTCCCAATAAGATCAGGGGTGAAACAAGTGTGCCCATTATCACCACTACTATTCAATATTGTATTAGAAATGTTAGCATCAGCAATTAGAGAAGAAAAAGAAATTAAAGGAATTAGAATTGGGAAGGAAGAGACAAAACTCTCACTCTTTGCAGATGACATGATGGTCTATCTAGAGAATCCCAAGAAATCATCCAAAAAACTACTGGAAACAATTAGCAATTTTAGCAAAGTTGCAGGTTATAAAATAAACCCTCATAAATCCTCAACTTTTCTATATGTGTCTAGCAAGAAACAGCAGGAAGCGCTAGAAAGAGAAATTCTATTCAAAGTAACTTCAGACAATATAAAATATTTGGGAGTCTATTTGCCAAGACAGACTCAGAATCTTTTTGAAAACAATTATAAAACACTTCTCACACAAATCAAATCAGATTTAAACAACTGGGCAAATATTAACTGCTCATGGATAGATAGAGCTAATATAATAAAATTGACAATTCTACCAAAACTAAACTATCTGTTTAGTGCCCTACCAAAATTCCAAAAAAATTACCTTAACGAGTTAGAAAAAAATTATAAGTAAATTCATATGGAGAAATAAAAAGTCAAGAATTGCCAGGAGCTTAATGAAAAAAAGTGCAATAGAAGGTGGCTTAGCCCTACCCGATCTAAAATTATATTATAAAACATCAGTCATCAAAACTGTTTGGTATTGGCTAAGAAATAGAGTGGTGGACCAGTGGAATAGACTAGGTGTAAAAGCAGGAGATGATTATAGTAATCTGCTGTTTGATAAACCCAAAGAGTCTGGCCATTGGGATAAAAACTCCCTCTTTGATAAAAATTGCTGGGATAATTGGAAGTTAGTATGGAAGAAACTTAGATTAGACCAACACCTCACACCCTTTACCAAGATAAGATCCAAATGGTTACAGGACATAGACATAAAAAACAATACTATAAGCAAATTAGAAGATCAAGGACTAGTCTACCTGTCAGATCTATGGAAAGGGGAACAGTTTATGCCTAAGGAAGAGTTGGAGAACATCACCAAAAATCAATTAGATGATTTAGATTACATTAAATTAAAAAGCTTTTGCACAGATAAAACCAATGTAACCAAGATCAAAAGAAATGTAGTAAATTGGGAAACAATCTTTACAACTAATTATTCTGGCAAAGGATTCATTTCTAAAATATACAGAGAACTGAGTTATATTTTTAAAACAAAAAGCCATTCTCCAATTGACAAATGGTCAAAGGATATGCAAAGGCAATTTACAGATGAGATCAAAGTAATCCATAGCCATATGAAAAAATGCTCCAAATCATTAATTATTAGAGAAATACAAATTAAAGCTTCTCTGAGGTACCACCTCACACCTCTCAGATTGGCCAGTATGACCAGAAGGGATAATGATCATTGTTGGAAAGGATGTGGGAAATCTGGGACACTATTACACTGTTGGTGGAGCTGTGAACTCATCCAACCCTTCTGGAGAGCTATTTGGAGTTATGCCCAAAGGGCAACAAAAATGTGCATACCCTTTGACCCAGCAATACCATTACTGGGTCTATACCCTGAAGAGATGAGGAAAAAGGGTAAAAACATCACTTGTATAAAAATATTTATAGCAGCCCTGTTTGTGGTGGCAAAGAATTGGAAATCCAGTAAATGTCCTTCAATTGGGGAATGGCTTAGCAAACTGTGGTATATGTATGTCATGGAACACTATTGTTCTATTAGAAACCAGGAGGGGGGCAGCTAGGTGGCGCAGTGGATAGAGCACTGGCCTTGGAGTCAGGAGTACCTGAGTTCAAATCCGACCTCAGATACTTAATAATTACCTAGCTGTGTGGCCTTGGGCAAGCCACTTAACCCCATTGCCTTGCAAAAAAAAAACAAAAAACAAAAAACTAGAAACCAGGAGGGATGGGATTTCAGGGAAGCCTGGAGGAATTCGCATGAACTGATGCTGAGTGAGATGAGCAGAACCAGAAAAACACTGTACACCCTAACAGCAACATGGGAGTGATGTTCAACCTTGAATGACTTGCTCATTCCATCAAGTGTAACAATTGGGAACAATTTTGGGCTGTCTGCAAAGGACAGTACCATCTGTATCCAGATAAGGAGCTGTGGAGTTTGAACAAAGTGCAAGGACTATTACCTTTAATTTAGGGAAAAAAACCAGATAGCTTATTGTCTGATCTTGTTACCTCTTAGACTTCTCTTCTCTTTAAGGATATGATTTCTCTCTCATCACACCCAATTTGGATCAAGGTACAACATGGAAACAAAGTAAAGACTGACAGAGTGCTTTTGGGGGGGGGGGGAAGATTGGGGGAAAATTGCAAAACTCAAATAATATCTTTAATAAAAATAAATTTTTAAAAAAAGAAATTTGTAAACCTTAAAGCTCTACATAAATGCTAAATACTGCTATCATCATCATTATTTTATTTATGATCTTTGCACACTTTAAAAAACAACTTGGGAATACATTTTTCTAAACTATTTAAAAATCTTCTAAATGAGTTTCTGTGACTTTTGAAGTTATTGTTAAAAATATCTGTAACACTTTTCAATTCATTTGCAAGAACAATAGATTGACATCAGAGAAGATGAACATGTGCAAGCTAACAAAATGAGCATCATGATTTAATGAGTGGAACCAATGATATACTTTTTTCCATTTGAATCTCTGTATAATTACAAAGTATCTTTTTCAGTTATATCAAAACCAACTGTCAAAAGACCTAAGAACCAGATTTTCATTTAATCACATCACAAAGTGTTCAAGATTTAAAAATATAAGAAAACATTCAATCATACTATCATTAAAAACTTATTAATACTAATTCCCCCTGAATAATATTTTAGTGGGAGCAAAAAGTTTTGTCAGGGTTAATAAATAAAATAAATATTATTTTAAAAATATTTATTTCATCTTTTTTTACATTTCTACTTTAGATATGTTTTACAAGGCATATCATTATTGGTATAGGAATATATGTATAAGTTTACAAATGTATGTATATGTATTTATATTAAGAATGTATGGTCAAATTTTTTTAATGACAAGTACACAATCAAAACAATTTTGAAGTCAATAATTTATTAAGTTAGGAAAGTTAGGGATCCCATTGAGCATTACCATAGGTTTCAACATTTGTAACTGGAAAATGTGAAAAAAGAGATATTGTCCTTTAAAAGAAGTAAAATGTAGGATATATTTTAGACATGATAAGTTTTCATTTTTTTAACAAACCACATTATATCCAAAATATTGGTAACATTTAAAAAATTAAATAAAAAATCCTATGATTCAATCAAATTATTTTGTGCTTTTAGTATGGTCTAGCAAAACCATCTTTATTTTTCTATGAAGAATTTGCTCTGAGCTTTTCTGGACTTTTCCATGGTTTCAAAAGTGATCATTCCTTTTGGTAGCTGCAGCTTGCTATTCTCGGTATCCAATATATTCTCTGCCTCACCTAAAATAAAGCATGGGAAAGATTTCAATGACATTCTGGGAGAACAACTTGATGGCCAGCACTATTGAGTTTGAGCTATAGAAACAAAATGTCATCTCAATTCTCTGTGCCTCAATTTCCCTCATCTATAAAATGGACTAGACAAGATAATCTCCAAGATCAAATCAGCTATAAAGATAACTTGGTGATAGACCCAGTCTGAAGCCATTTCAGTTTAAACTGGGCCATCACTTTGAAAATCCATCCCCCAGAAGAATAGCCTTTGGCATATTAAGGGTCCTTGCCTCAAACAAAAAAATTGAAATGCTCTACAAGTATATGCTTTCTAAAAAAGGGAGTAACTTTTAGAAACTGCTTTTTTGGTCCCTTGAGCCTTGTACTAAAGGCTTAGGCCATTAGCTAAACTAAAATGAATTTATGTAATAGTCAAAAATTCCATATTTTCATTCTGTATCTCCCCAAAATCACTTTGAGGATAAAGGAAATATGTTACAGTAGGAGGATCACTGGATAAGAAATAAGGTTAACAGGTTTCTCACCTACAATTTTATCTCACTAGGGTGATCTGGAGTCACTTAGCTTAATTAAGATTTAGAATTGCAAAGACACTTAAAAGTCATTTAGTCTATCCTTCACTTTTTTGTTATTGTTGTTATTACTGTTGTTTAGTTGTTTCAAACATGTCCAATTCTTGCTGACCCCATTTCCCATTTGGAATTTTCTTGGCAAAGATACTGGAGTGGCTTGTTATATTCTTCTCCATCTCATTTTACAGATGGGCTGTAACAGAGTTAGATGACTTGCCCAGGTTCACACTGCTATTAAGTGTACAAGGCTAGATTTGAAGATGAGACTTCCTGACTTCAAGCCTGGTACTCCAACAACCATGCCATCTAGCTGCTTGGTCCTTCATTTTACAAATAAATAGAGTTTCAGGAGGGTTTGTAGTGATGTGCAATGACACAAAGTAATAAATGGCAAAGCTGGGCTCTGAGTCCAGGTTTTCTGATAGAGGGGTCTATTGCTTGGTTCTCTACTCCACTCATCTCTTTGGCTTCCAGCTTTCTTATCAGTAGAATGAAGGTGCTGGACTAGAAAGATCTCTAAGGTTCATATGAGCACTAAGACTATTGCTGCTTCTCAAGATAGCAGTTTGCTATCTTCCATTAAAAAACTCTACAGGATAATGTTATACTTTCCGTATAAAAAGACTGGTGTTGGAGTATTTTAAAAATGCATCATCCAAAATGTTATTTTTCTGATTTCAGATCAATTATTAATTGAGCTTAATTAATCAAAAAGGATTTTTAAATTATAATTTTAATGTACAACGAATAATTTTTAAAAACATAGTCATGACCACTAAAGATATGATTCAATGTAACTTATTACAGTATATGTACATATATATTTTTATATAGGCATATATGCCTATATAAATACTACTATATCCTTAATTTCCCCAACTAGTTTTTCTGATAGACCTTAATATACATAATCATATATACATATCCATATAAATATCCATATATATTGTCCTAAATTTCTCAGAAAACTAGCTTTCCTGATAGATCTTAATGTATATACACACACAAACTAATGCACACAAATATATATATGTATTACATACAAATATGCATACTACTATATCCTAAATTTTCCAGAAAACTAATTTTTCTGATAAACATTAATTTGGCAGATGCAAAATTCTATTTAATCTACTGTGAAATGCCAGGACTTTAGTTTTTCAAGGTTAAATATCTATGGCCAACCCTGTTCCTAGAAAAGAAACTTTTCCTACATTAGTCATAAAGCTCAATTAATGTGGTAAAATTAATTTGACATTTTTAGATAATGTATTATTTTTATGATTCAAAACTGGATTCCAAACTATATATAAATGAGACACTTTAATCTTAGACTCATGAGATCTCAGAAAGATGAGCAACATAAAACTGAGTCAGTAATGGAAATGGGATTTGACATGAGCCCAGTCATTTTAAAATCTATAACCCATTGTTCATACAGATAGTGCCCAAATTATTAACCAGTTGTTTTTTCATTGTCTGGAATTTGAATCTTTTCCCAAAGGCTCAGTGTCATAAAGGCTAGTTAGTTTCCTAGGCTAGCACACAAAAGCCTAATTAATGAATTCACTCTAAGCCTCTGACCATCCTCAGTTAAGTGAGCAGGTGATACAGCAGTTACTACATGCCAAAGGGCTAGGATAGAGGGAGGACATTATCATTTTGGGTAGCAATTCCAGCTCATGAAGTGGAGGTAGCATTCATGAGGGGAGGACAATCTGGTCTTCTTACAAATAGGGTGTTCCCAAATCATGGGTTCTTAAGTAGAGAACTACCTGTACTAAAACATAAATTGGGCTATATAAACATTCATAAAGGTACATACATACCTTTCATCCTCTGAAGAAGGGTTCCGTAGCCCATATCATATTGATAAGCAAGGATAAAACTTAATGGAATAACAGGGACAAAGAAGCCTGGCTGCTTTTTTTTAATTGCTCTGTTCAAAGAAAAACAAATAATAAAAATCATTCTTTTAAGAGAAATAATTATCTCAAGTCTCTCCCATAAGATTTATCTTGTTGTTAGGAAGAAAGCTCTCTATTTCAAATGAGACCATAGATCTTTTGAAAGACAAATGATTATTGCAATAATAAGAACTTTCAAATTCAGCCTTAACTTTTAACTAAATGGTTCCCTTTACCTCTGGCATCACTATCATCAAGAAAACTTTCACACTTAATATATGAGCAATGAGCCTTATCTTTGTGATATATATGTGTGTGTGTGTATTCTAAAGAGAAAAAAGTCTATTCCATTTCCCTTCCCAGAGAATCTCCTAAGGAAAAAGTGCTCTGTCTCTGTCCTGAAAACCAATATAATTTTTGCCTCACATTACTCCGTCTCTGAGAACTATGCAAAAGAATGATGGAGTGAATTCTGGAACGACCCAGTTGTCATAGCTCCTGCTGTGTGGCTCTTGCTACACAATGTATGGCAATAATGAAGCTGTCCAATAAAGACTCTTCCATTTCTGGATAGGAATAAGAGATAGTTTTCTCCCCTTGCCAGCATGTCTTCAGAGAATTTGCTTTCTTGATTTTAAGACAGCACTGTTTCTAACTTATGAGTTGTAGAATAATGTAGGATAACCCTAATAATGTGACTACCCTTTTTCTATAATGCTATTAATAAACTGACACTAATAAAGGAAAGGGAAAAGACAGGAAGAACCATAGATTTAGAGATAGAAGGATCCCAGGTTTCTTGTAGTGTAATTTTCTAATTTTTTAAGTAAGGAAACTGAGGCCTAGGGAGGTCAAGTGATTGACCAAGGTTTCATAGGTATCAAGTGTCATAAGCCCAATTTGTGCCCAAGTCTTCTGACTTTCTTTCCCCCTGATTATACTGCTTTCCATATAAATCACATACAAAGGAATGCCCTATAAGGAGCTACTTTGGTTCTGCATTCACTCTTTGCAATTAAATTCCACTTTAGCCAATTTTGTGACAATGTGATAGTAAGCTCCCATTTTGGTTTAATCACTAATTCATCTCTACTATGAAGAAGTGATTTTGAACTCTTAGGAAATTTCTACTAAGTCTAATATTGACCCTAAAATAGACAGTGTTTCTATCCTCCAAGAACCAATCTAGTTAAGTGTATCACTCAAATATTGGCCATCAAATGATTAATTTTTTGGCTAGTCAAACATGAAACTGTATACTAAAGTCATGGAAGGGTTGAAAAATGTATTAGTGGAAAGAGTACCTATAGTGTTAAAACTGGAGGTCTTCTGAAGAGCTGAAGCATGATAATAACAAAGGGGAGGGGGAAGAAAATATTGGATATCTGTTGACTTTTTCTGATCATAATATAAACATTTCTAAGTAAAGAACAAATCACATACCCAACTGTGAGACCAATGACAGCAACGCCAAAAAATGTCCCAAAATATTTGAGGAATTCCCTTGTCGAAGCAATCTGCATGGCCATCTGCCTCTCTCTCATTTCATTTTGTAAGGTTAATTGCCTTTCCATCTAAGGAGAAAAGAAAAGGTAATGCGGCTATTTAGTTTTTAAAATAAGACCAACTGTTAACTTTTTGTTTTTCAATTCTCTTTTTACTATATAGTTCCTTTCCTCATTCCCACCCCACCCCCCAAACTTCACTGCAAACTTCCTTAAATAATCCTATGAAATGCATTAAGTCTAATCTTAGTAAATTATACTCATGCCATAGGCTAGGAAACTAGGTGGCACAGTGGATGAAGTGCATAATAGCTCCTACAGGATAATATTTATAAAGTGCTTGGTACAGTATAAAGACATCTCCATTCCTTTAACTACTAATCTTGAAAGTGATATCTGCCTTGATCATGCAGATAAAAGAACTTTGAGAGTTTGCCCCCAAGCTCTTAGGTTCCAATTATAGAATATTGAACTCCAATCAAAAGCCATTTTTCCAAAGTCCAAGACATATCTCTGGAATCTAGAAGCAACATTATCTACAAAAGAAATTTTCTGGATGATTCAATTTATTAAAATAATGTATATATAATATCTTTATAGCCTGTCTTATAGAAAGTGGGGCAATTAGTGTTTTGAATCCTTGTTAAGAATCAGAGACTCAAAACTTTGGATTTTAACTCAGCTGTTGATCCAAGGTGTGACACTGCAAGGTGATAAATCCTTTCTAGGTAGTAATTTAGTAATATGGAGAAAGGAAATAAAAATGACAAGTAGTCAAGAATAATTAAATTGGGTATATTAACTTGGTTATAAATATACACCCAATAATGATTCTGTAGAACTTTGCACAAATTATATTTTCTGTGCTATTTCCCTCTTGGTAAGAGGGAGATCATTACACCTGTTATCTAATTTCCACAAAATCTGACATTTAATGTTTGTGATGAGAAGAAAATTGATATTGGAAAAGCAACTGACCTGGAAAATAGTTTAAGGAAATACACTTTTAAGAATTATTGACACCAGATGCCTGCACCCTGCGTACTGTGCAGCAGAGAAAGAAACTATTTTATTTCATCTAACCAAATGGAGAGAAGACCACTACCATGCCTCAGTTATACCCAGCCCTGGCGGCTGAGCAAAAGAAGGAACTGTCGGACATTGCTCTTTATCTTGTGGCTCTGGGCAAGGGCATCTTGGCAGCTGATGAGTCCATAGGTAGCATAGCCAAGTGGCTGAGCCAGATTGGGGTGGACTGCAGGCAGTATTGGCAGGTTCTGTTCAGTGCTGATGGATGGATCAAGAAATGCATTGGGGGTGTCATCTTCTTCCAAGGGACCCTCTACCAGAAGGGCGATGATGGGATGCCCTTCGTCCACACCATCCAGGACAAGGGCATTGTTGTGGGCATCGAGGTTGATAAAGGTGTGGTGACTCTGGCTGGAACTGATGGAGAAACCACCACACAAGGGCTGGATGGGCTCTCTGAACGCTGTGCTCAGTCCAAGAAGGATGGTGCTGATTTTGCCAAATGGCGCTGAATGCTGAAGATCAGTGATCATACTCCCTCTCCCCTGGCAATCATGGAAAATGCCAATGTGCTTGCCCACTATGCCACCATCTGCCAGCAGAATGGCATCATGCCTATTGTGGAGCCTGAGGTCTTGCCAGATGGAGACCATGATCTCAAACCATGACAGTATGTCACTGAGAAGATCCTGGCTGCTGTCTACAAGGCCCTGAGTGACCACCATGTGTACCTTGAAGGGACACTGCTCAAGCCCAACATGGTGACCCCTGGTCATGCCTGCCCCTTCAAGTATACCCCTGAGGAGATTGCCATGGCAACTGTCTCTGCCCTACATTGAACTGTGCCTCCTGCTGTCTCTGTCTGTTCCTGTCTGGAGGTCAGAGTGAGGAGGAGGCCTCTCTCAACCTCAACGTCATTAATCACTGTCCTCTTCCCCGGCCTTAGGCATTGACCTTCTCCTATGGGCATGCCCTCCAAGCTTCTGCTCTCAGTGCCTGGCGTGAGCTGAGAGACAATGAGAGCGCTGCCACTGAGGAGCTTGTCAAATGGGCAGAGGTAAATGGTCTTGCTGCCCAGGGCAAGTATGAAGGAGGTGGAGAAGATTCTGGTGCAGCTGGGTAGTCATTCTACATTGCTAATCATGCCTACTAAGGCTGTGCACACCTATACCCAGCTCACACCACCCATACTAAGCTTTATATAGCCACTGCCTTGAACCAAATAGCTATACAGAATAGAGGGAATAACACCCTTTCCACGCTCTAGTCAATCTCCCCCCCCCAGCCCCCAGCATCACTCCCTTTTGTACTGTTACACCTTGGGAAGGGAGGAAATGGAGAGCCCCTGTGGGCCAAGACAAAGAGAATCTGGGTGAGGGACTGTTGCTAGATCTGAGCAGGATATCTGGGTTATGACTCCCCACACTGTCTTTGTGTGGTATCCCCCTACTTGCTATACTTGTGATTCTTTAACTTCTCCCTGGACTCTCATCCCTTTCCAGGGTTATGGGGTTGGGCCCCAATTCATGCCACACCTTCCATGTGGCTATGCTGTGTAGTGCCTCAAACAAATGTCAGTGATGTATGGAAAGAAAAAAGAATTACTGACAACTTGAAGGCCACAATCAAAAAATGAATCAAAGGCCACAATCAAAAACATTATCCTTCAAGAAATTATCACAGAAAACTGCCCTCATATTCCAAAACCAGAGGATAAAATAGAAATTGAAAGAATCCACCACTCATTTCCTGAAAGAGATTCCAAAATGAAAACTCTCAGGAATATTATAGCCAAATTCCAAAGTTCCCAGGTCAAGAAGAAAACACTGCAATCATCTGGAAACAATTCAAATATCATAGAACCACAATCAGGATAGTACAAGATATAGTAACTTTTACATTAAAAGACTGTAGGGTTTAGAATATGATATTCCAGAAAGAAAAGGAGCTAGGATTACAACCAAGAATCACCTATTGAACAAAATTGAGTATTATCTATCAGAAGAAAAATGGATATTTAATGAAATAGAGGACTTTCTCTTATGAAAAGACTAAAGCTGAATAGAAAATTTGACTTTCAAATACAAGACTATAAACAGAATAAAAGTAAAAGGGAAAGAGAAATCATAAGGGATTCAAGAAAATTAAACTTATTTACATTCATACTTGTGAAGATGACATATTTAACTTAAAAATGTTATTGTTGGTGAAGTTAGAATGTGTGTGTGTGTGTGTGTGTGCATATATATATATATATATATATATCTCCACACACAAAGATAGAGGACATCAGTGTGAGTTGAATATGATAAGATGATATCTAAAAAATAAAATAAAGAGGTGAGAAAAAAGAATGAACTGGGATTGGGGAAAGGAAGAGTTAGAATGGGATAAATTATCTCACATAAAAGAGCTTTTATAGAGGAGAAGATGGGAAAGTGTGGGGGGGTAGGCACAGTGCTTAAACCTTAGTTTCATTATAATTGGTTGAAAGAGGGAATAACAAACACAAATTTGTTGGGTATAGAAATCTATCTTATTCCACAAGAAAGTAAGAGGAGAAGGGGATGAGAGAAAGGGTGGGCATATTGGGGAGGTAGCAGTCAGAAAAAAAACACTTTTGGACAGGGTGAAAGGAGAAAGAGAGTAGCCTGAAGGGGGGGGGGCGTAGGGGGGGAGATGAAGCAATGGGATGGAGGGAAATACAAAGTTAGCAATCTATTCACAGTAAACTGAAAATAATTTCCAACAAGTTTCTCCAATAAAGGTTTCATTTCTCAACTGTATAGATAACTGATTCAAATTTACAAAAGTAAGAAACATTCTCCATTTGATAAATGGTCAAGAGATATTAACAGTAGGGTTTTTTTTTTGTTGGTTGGTTAGTTTTTGCAAGGCAAATGGGGTTAAGTGTCTTGCCCAAGGCCACACAGCTAGGTAATTATTAAGTGTCTGAGGTCAGATTTGAACTCAGGTCCTCCTGACTCCAGGGCTGGTGCTCTATCCACTGCACCACCTAGCCACCCTAACAGGCAGTTTTTAAGATGACATAATTAGTTATCTTTAGTCATATAAAAAAATGTTCTGAATCACTATTGATTAGAGAATTACAAATTAAAACAACTTTGAGGTACCATTCCACACATAAAAGATTGGCTAATATGACAGAAAAGGAAAATGACAAACATCTTAGGGACTGTAGGAAAATTGAGACACATACATTATTGATGGAGTTGTGAACTCTTTCTGGAGAACAATTTAAAACTATGCCCAAAGGGCTATAAAATCATGTAAATACTCTTTGATCTAGAAATACCACTTATATGACTTTATCTCAAAGAGAAGAAAAAAAGGAAAAAGTTCTACATATACAAAAAATATTATAACTGCTCTTTTTCTAGTAGCAAATAATTGGAAATTCAAGGGATGCTCATCAATTGAGCAATGGCTAAGTAAATTGTGGTATATGATTGTGATGGAATACTATTGTATAAGAAATGATGAGCAGGATGCTCTCAGAAAAAAAATTGAATAGTGAAATGAGAAGATCCAAGAGAACACTGTGCATAGTGATAGCAATATTGTACAATGATCAATTGTGAATGATTTAGTTATTCCCAGGAATGCATTGATTCAAGACAGTTCCAAAGAACTAATCATGGAAGATGCTATTGCCAGAATAAGAAATGATAGTATCTGAATATAGAACAAGACATCCTTTTAAAATTTTTCTTTATTTTTCTTTTTGTCTGTTTTCTTTCAAAACATGACTAATATGGAAATGTGTTTTACATGATTGCACAAATATAATCTCTATGAAATTTCTTGTCTTCTTAATGATGGGAGAGTGAAGGGGAAGAAAGAATTTAGTACTCTAGATTTTAAAAAGCAAATGTTAAAAATTGTTTTTACATGTAATCGAGGCAAACTAAAATATTAAATTATATTATTACAAAATTTAAACATATTGTGAAAGTAGAAGTTCTCAAGATTAAAAGATGAAAGGACAGTCAAAGAAAGGACTGTCAACAAGCATTTATTAAAAGCCCTCACTATGTTCCAGGCATTGTGCCCTCATGGAGCTTTCATTCTAATGGGGAAAATTATATTAAAAAAAGAGCTGAAAATCTAGGAGAGGAAAAAGGACTCTTTGGCCTGAACTCCTTCTTAAAATGGAGGTTCTGGGATGAACTAGCTGATCAGAAGATGAGACCACAAGGGTAGAAAGTACTTCTAATGTAGAAGTTCTGTTGTATGTCCTTCTTTCTTCTTCTTTTTTTGTATGTCCTTTCAAAGAAGATCAATGACTTCATGAATTAGTGATTCCTGAATTGGCTCCCTGAATTGGATTTAAGTGAAGCAGCATTGCCCCAGTCATATAAGTCCAGTAACAAGATAAAATTTAAAATGCAATGTATGATCTTGGCATTTTCCAAGTCTAAGTTATAACAGTGCTTGCTTTAGCAACCTTCAGGATCATTGGAACAAATTGTTCTTGTCTACTTAGTCCACTGGGAGAAGTCTTCACATGCTTGGAGTAACCATCTCCCTAATTCACCAACAGGTTTAAAGTCTGTAGGCTATCCTCAACCTACCATCAGAAGTGGAGAAAGAGGCCAAAAAAATGAGCAAACAACAGCAGAAGAACTTGACCAAAGAAAGTTATTATGGAGCCTCTTCGCTGAAGTGGTTTTACCAGGGTGTGGTCACTTGCCTGCTACAGTTTCTTGGAGCCCAGATTAGAGTTAGGTGATAGATGGACACCATAGGTGGGTGAAACAGTCCTGAAAATGGATCAGTAAACCTTCTCACCAGAGGGGCTAATCCCCCATGAACATACCATACACTCCAGTATAAGAAGCAGTCCTGGGAAGGAATAAGCCTCTAAGATAGAGGTTTCCATGAAAAATGGTAGAGAAAATACTGTGGAGATAAATGGCCTGGAAAGGGATAAGGATGATTGATAAGGATTTCCCTAATAATCTCTTAAAAACAACAATAACCACAAAAATCTGCCTTTTAAATGCAAATTTTCCTATCTCAAGATTTCAACAAACAAAAGAATAAAAGATGCTTGCTTATAACCTGAGTTCATATGTTTTCTAGTAAGTAGGATATGTTCCCTTCATTTCTTCAATCCCAGAAGCATATGAGCCCAAGCCTCCCAATGGAGTCTAACCTGCAGGTAGAACAAAGACCAGAAGACTAAGATTCTTGAGATTCTAATCCCTAGACTCCATTAACTAGTTGTGATCCAGACTCTCAACCTTAATATTCTCATCTGCAAAATAAGAGGGTTTTATAACAGTCAGCCTGCAAACTTCTGATACACTAAATTTTTACTACTAAATGTTTTTACTTTTTAACCTTAAAAATTTAACAAAATGACCCCCTTTTTCTTGCTCCTGGTAACTTGAGCTTTTTTTCTTTTCTATAGCACAAGGTCCCTGTCTAGTAAGTGTCCAAGACTAGCTTTGAACTTGGATATTCATGATTCCAAGTCCAACAGTCCATCTACTGTGTCACCTAGCTACTTTTCTTAAAGATGTGGAATCTGTGACCATGGAAGTTTTCTAGTTATTCTAAACTTCCTTGGCAAAGTCTTAGCTTAGGTGGTCATACTGTGAAACACACTTTCCACTAATGCAAATGGATTTTGAAAGTAATAGACAAGATTATTAAAACACTGTTGGATCAGAAGAACCCATACAATCATGATTATTGTATTTATATATTTTTATATATGTATAGTTTTTAACCATAATTTACATCAAGCTGAGCTTTTACATCAGTGATTTCTTGCAGAAACCCATTTCCATTTTTTTAGACCTCTATCTTGGGAAGAACTTATTACATTGAATTAATCACTAAGTCATTTCTGAGAAAGGAAGTTCTTTCCATATTCATGATACCAAGCACATGTCAATGGAGAAATATTAATTCACTGTTATTAAATAGGCAACAAACTCAATTTCTTAAAATTGAAACATAATAATTTTTATACATTGCTGTGCTTTCATTTTCAAAGATATGATGTTTCTCCAGAAAGGTGAATCCAACCTAGGGCTGAGCAACATACTTTCCTTTTTAGTTTTTTTTTACTGTTTAATTTTTATAAGAAGAAACAAATCTTTGATGTTCAATTAAAAACAAGTCTGAATAGCTACCAAGAAGAAGAAAGATATGACCATAACAGATATTAAAACTTAAATTATGGTAGCTTTATCCAAAAATATTTTTGTTCTAAACTTCTTTGAATATTGTTTTTATAAAAGTTGCAATTATATTTTATACTATGGGTTATTCATACACACTGAATTCTTCTTATTGAGATTTAAATCCTAATTTGTTATTTAATAACCAAGTTTGAATAAGAAACTTTAGTTACTGAAAACAATAGTGTCTATGCTCACTATCATATCCCAAGATACAAGGAAGGAAGGGAAAAAAAAGAAAGGAAGGAAGGAAGGAAGGAAGGAAGGAAGGGGGGGAAAGGAAGGAGCTTCTATCTACCACCTTTATTAAACATCTATTATGTTCTAGATACTGTGCTAAGTACTTTGCAAATATCTCATTTAATTCTCATAACCATATGGGGGAGATACTATTTTTATTACAGTTCTACAATTGAAGAATTTAAGTATAAATACAACATCCTATCCACTACCCACCTAGCTATGTCTAGATTACATATATAAGCATAAGTATTTAATCTTTGGCAACAAAACAATTTTAAATAGATGATCTATGATCAACAAATATTTATTAAGTATCTCTTACATACAAGAGCTATGTGAGATACTATGAGGAATATTTCCTACTTCACCCTATTCTCTCTAAGTAGTTCTTCACTATTGAATTTTACAACTACTTGTTGGATTCTTGACAGAAACCAAATTAGCTTACTATATTATAGTGTGTACGTATGTGTGTGTGTGTATATATATATATATATATATATATATATATATATATATATATATATATATATATAGAGACAGAGAGAGAGACAGAGAGAGAGAAAGTCCCATGGAGATATTAAGGAGCAGGTGCATCAATTATGTCAATTATTGATGCAAGAATTTTAAAAATATTTTACTATAATTTCTCCTGTGAAGACGTACTTTAAATATAAATAATTACAAGCAAAGATAATTATTGCACTTTGAAATAAAAATCTTGCTATCTCTAGTATTTGAAAAATATAGGGGCATCTTGAGGGTACAGTGGATAGACTGCCAGACCTGGAGTCAGGAAGACTCTTTTTCTTGAGTTCAAAACCGGCCTCAGACACTTTCTGTGTGACCCTGGAAAGTCATTTAATCCTGTCTGCCTCAGATTCTTTATTGGTAAAAATAAACTGGAAGAGGAAATGGTAAACCACAAGAGTTCCTTTGCCAAGAAAACCCTAAATTGGGTTATAAAGAGTTGGACATGACTGAAAACAGCTAAATAACAGCATGTGTAAACGTATGATATCAAAGTGACAGCTTAGGCCTTTGAGGTAGTACTCTTACCTTTCAGTCCTTCTAGAATTAACAATCATAAGGTATTTCCTGTATCACAGCATCTATTTTATCCAATAATTCAAAGACCCTATAACTCTATCAAATTGCTTAAGAGTTTATTCACAGGGGCAGCTAGGTGGCGACGTGGACAAAGCAACGGCCCTGGAGTCAGGAGTACCTGGGTCCAAACCTGGCCTCAGACATTTAATAATTACCTAGCTATGTGGCCTTGGGCAAGCCACTTAACCCCATTGCCTTGAAAAAACCTAAAAAAAAAAGTTTATTCACATCCGGTTCATTTTTTAAAAAATGATTTAGAGGTTTTGATCATCTGTGTAGAAATGGTTACCTTTAAAGAGGAACGCTACTAGGTTTTTCTACTAGAATTAGATTCTAGGCAGGATGGCCCTAATTATCTGGAAACTTTTCCTTACTTTAAAACCAAATTTGTACTTTGTATTTTCTCCCCATTGTTCTCAGTTCTGCTCTCTAGGTCAGTAAAGACCAGTTCTAATAACTCTTTATCTGGTGACCCTTTAAACCCTTGAGGACTGCTATCACTTTCTCCCCTTAAGTATTTTCTTATCAGAGTTAAACAATCCTACTCTCTTTAATTGATCTGTCTATGGCATAAACTTGAGGGTCATCACCCTCCACCTTATTTATATCATTCTAAAAATGTAGTTCAATCAACTACACATAATACAGCCAATTCTCACTTAACATAATCCATTCTGCAGACCTTCCCCGTCCTCAGAATGTTGAGTACAGCACCTTCCAATTCCCTCTTTCTGGACAATATCCCTTTCTCATTACAGCCTAAGATCATCTTATCTTTCTTGAGTGCCATTCTACTTCCTGCTAACTAGATTAGTTAAAAACTCCTAAACTCTTTCTTCGTAAATTGCTTTCTAGCCATACCTCTTCTATCTTTCATTTATGAAGGTGAACTCTTAAATTCAAGCATAAGACTTTATAGTTATCCCTATTAAATTTCATCTTATTAGATTAGGTTCAATGTCTCTTCCCACTTGTCAGTATCTTCTTGAATTTTGAATGTGACATTTATCCCCTAATTTTTTGTCAGGGGCATCTCTGATAAGGCTTCTAGAGGTGTTATTCAATTCATTGATAAAATGTTAAACAAGAAAGGGTCAACTACAGAAACCTGTGGATATTCCAGTAAAGACTTGCTTTTCAAGTTTATGTCAAACTACTGTACATTTGGTCAAGCCATTTCAGTTCCAAATCCACAAGTGTATGATGATCCAGTCAACATCTCACCATCTTTTCCACAAGAAAATTATGAGAGGCTTTATTAACTACTTTGTGAAAATAAAGAGAAATTATTTTGAATTCATTTCCTGATCTGTCAGACTAGTTACTCAAGCTACAAAGGAAATCAGGTGAATTTGGCAATGACTTATGTTTGCTGAAATCACACTGTTTTTTTTATCACCATTTCCCTTTCTATTTATTCACAAACCAGTCCTTTAAAATTCTATAAATGTAAAAAAAAAATTCCAGAAATCAACATCAAATTCTTTGGCTTAGAGTTTACTCCTCAAATTCTTCAAAATAGAGTTCTAATTTCTCCTTTTCTCCCTCTAGTAAGTCTGAGAGCCAAAAAGAAAAGAATAACTTCAGAATCAAGCCTAAGATCAGAGCTAACTTCTGATTCCAGTGAGAAAGTCCTTAGAGTCCCAATAAATATATCCAAGATCTAAGTGACATAGATGATACAGTACAAGTTACTTAAAGTTCATATTCCTTGCTTACAACTAACAACATAGAGAGATTATTTCCTAGTAATAGTATGACTTGTCCCTCATTTTCAAAGAAGAC
This sequence comes from Macrotis lagotis, assembly GCF_037893015.1. Taxonomy (NCBI): domain Eukaryota; kingdom Metazoa; phylum Chordata; class Mammalia; order Peramelemorphia; family Peramelidae; genus Macrotis; species Macrotis lagotis. The sequence goes on from NC_133665.1 coordinate 68,890,661, forward strand.
CAGGACAACAGGGAGGTGATGCCATGACAAATATGTGAATTGTATTTGAGTGAGGTGGGGAGCTGTGGCTATGTCACCAGCTTCACTTTCTCCTCCAGAGCCATCTGAGTCCAGTGCCTAGATATGAATCAAGATGACTGGAGATGGAGCAATCAAGGCTAAGTGATTTGCCCAAGGTCACACTGCTAGTGAGTGACAGATGTCTAAGGCTGTATTCAAACTCCTGTCCCAAATCCAAGGCCAGTGCTCTATCCAATATGGTACTTGCTGCCCAAATGCAAAATAGACCTACAGACTGAACTTGTCTGTTTTCTTGTATTGCCAAACAGAAAAAAAAATATATGAGGGAGAGAAATAAGAAACCTATCAACTAAATTCTCACCAAACAAATCACTATTAATTCACATAAATGATATGAACATCAACTTACCTAGATCTGGTTGTAACTGAGGAGTTAAAAAAGAAGCCTATAATTATATGACATAAATGACTTGACACCTGCCTGATTCCTAATTACCAATACTCATACTTCTAAAAAATTGTAAAAAAAAATACTAACTAAATGAATATACCATAATTTGCCATGTATAAGACACACCTTAATTTGGGGGCCCAAAATTTGAAAAGAAATGTATTACATAAAATTAGTGAACTCAAGTTTTATTCATCATGGAATAAATATTCTGCTCATATGAATATTTTGCTCATAGCTTTTAGACATCTTTTAGGCAAATCTGGTACATGTATGCATGTCTAGTCCATTCTGTTTCATGAACCTGAAGGACCAATTGTGTCCTCCTTTGAAATCAGTCACTTCTTTTCCATCAGCAATTCTTCTTGCCTCCTGCTGAACAATCTTTCTCAGCACAGGAATTCCAATGACTCTTTGCTCTTCAATCCATCTCTTCAATTCCCTCTCTAACTCAGGGCATTTTTCTGACTTGCCTCTCATGGCCTTCTTCTGCCATGGTGTTTTCTGTCGGGTTTCTTCTTCCTGTAGCCAGTCTCGGATTGTTTTCTCAGTTGCAGGAGGACTAAACTGACGTTCAGCAGTACGATTTCCATTCACTTTTGAAAACTGGATCACTTTTAACTTGAATTCAGCACTGTTACCAAAATTTTTTCTGAGTCTTTTCAGGGCAGAATGAGGCAAAATGTAAGCTAATAATATACAGGTAACAAGTGTGAAACAATGAGCACAAAGACAAGTGTGAAAAAGCAGAAAATGTAAATAAAAAAATCTGCAGTCACTATATAAGATGCTCCCAGTTTTTAGACCCTCAAATTTCTGAAAAAAGGTGTGTCTTATACATGGGGAAATATGGTAACTGTTGATTGAAAATCCTCAAGTGTCTATAGATAAGCACAGAATTTTAATTGCCTTAAGTAATGCTCTGCTTTTAGAACTGACAGACAAATATGTCAAAACACAAAACCTGTCAACTACACTGTGTACTCCTTTGATACAATTAAAAGTAAATACAAATCTAATCAAAGTGCAAATACCTAAAAATCTAGTGCCAAAGATGTATGTTAAATGTTCCCTTAAAAGTAACACAGTGGAGATGGAAAAAGTCATGGCCATATAAATCTGGGGTCTCCCATCTGCTATTAGCCATGTTACCTTGAATAATTCAGTTTTTCTCTCTCTCAGTTTTATTATAAAAGAATAAAAATATTATTTAATTATATAAATAAATAAAAATATTCATTAATAATTTAATATAAAACAAGAATAAAAAATATTCTGTAAATAGGAAGCTACTGAGCAAATTATACCTTTCAATGACATGCATATAATTTTTTCCTAAAAGGCTTAAAAATGACAAGCATAGAACTAAATATTCTGATTTACCTAAAAAAAGGATATTTGAACAACTGTCCCTTTCAAAATGGTTTAGGAATAAACAGGGACACTGAGATATCAAGACTGGTTGTGGAACCACCTCTGTTACCTATTAAATAATCTACTGATGATCTCTCAATATAAAATTACTATGAAAATAAATTTAAGGAAAAAACTTGACAAATAAGTCTTTTGGAATTAATCTTTTAGAGCCTTATTTTCCTCATCTATAAAATGAGAAGGTTGAACTAGGTGATTTTTAAGGTTCTATAGAGTTCTAAATCTATGATCCTAGGATGTGCTTTATAAGATATAATACACTTATTAAAAGAATGAACTTTTTAAAAGCATGAACCAGCATGAATAAACTAGCTTCCAAGAAAAAAAGCAGTCATCTGCTGTTTATTCACACTGACTCAGAATCAAACCAAATCACTCCCACTCCTATGAAAAATTATATCTTGGAAATCAATGACAGTATCACATTAACCTCTCAAACTTACTTCCTTGCCCTTAAAGGCAGAGAGATTTACAGAGATTTGTCATTTGTAATATTTTTATGATTTGGTGGGAAATAAGCTTCTCTTTTCAGTGATAAACAATTTTAAAAGTCATGTGATAAAAAATGCCATCCACATCCAGAGAAAGAACTTTGGAATCTGAATGCAGATCAAAGCATAATATCTTCATCTTTCTAATTTTCTTTTTTGCTTTTTCCCTTCTAATTTTTTTTTTCATTTTGGTCTGATTCTTCTTTCACAATGTGACCTATATGGAAATATGTGTAACACAATTGAACATATATGATCTATATCAGATTACTTGCTATCCTTGGGTGGGAAGTGGGAGAAAACTTTATAAAAGTGAATTTTGAAAAATTATCTCTACATATAATTGGAAAAAATAAATAAATAAAATAAAGTTATAATATTTCTTAATATTTCATTAACAGAAAGGCAGCATGGAATGGTGAGTAGAGAGCTGATCTGAACTCAAGAAGACCTGGATCAAGTCCCATGTCTGACACATATAAGACTTTAAGTTGAATAGACATTGTTAATCTGCTTTGGTAGAGGGAGTTGCCTCATTGTCAAGTACCCTCTACCAATGAAATCACAGGATCAGTACCTATCCATATTCCACTAAAATAAATATCCAATGACAAACAGTTTCTATTTATTTCTTTTTTTAACATTTCTTTAAAAATGTGAGTCACAAATTCTCTCCATCCCTTCTTGATCTATTGAGAAGGCAAGTAATATAATAATTATATATGTGACCTCATACAAAATATATTTCCATATTAGCCATGTTTCAAATAAGAAACATAAAGAAAAGTAAAAATGTAATCTTCAATCTACACCTACAGTTCATCAGTTCTCTCTCTCCAAAGATAGATATTATTTTTCAGCATGTGTTTTTTGTATTTGTCTTAAATCATTATATTCTGATCTTGATCAGAGTACCTAAGTCTTTCATAGTTGGTCATCAGTACAATAAGGCTGGTATTGTGTACCATGTTCTTCTGCTCACTTCACTTTGCATAGTTCATATAAGTCTTCTCAGATTTTTTCTGAAACCAGACACTTCATTATTTTTCATGATACAATAGTATTCCATCCCAATCATAAACCACAAGTCATTCAGTTATTCCTTAATTAATAAGCATTCATCAAATTCCCAATTCTTTACCATAACCCAGAAAATTGTACAAATGTTTTCTTGTACAAATAGGTCCTTTCCCCCTTTTTTTTGAGCTTTTTTAGGATATAGACCTAGGAATGATATTGTTGGGTCAAAGAATATACACAATTTTATAGCCCTTTTGGGCATAGTTCCAAATTGTTCTCCAGGTTGATTTCAAATTTTTCATAATTTTATCAATAGTATTCTAGTAAACCTATTTTTCTACATCCCCTCCAACACTTATCATTTCCTTTTTCTGCCATGATGCCCTATCTGATAGGTGTGAGGTGGTGGCTCAAAGTTGTTTGAATTTGCATTGTATTAATCAACAGAAATTTAGAGCATTTTTATGTGACTATTGATAGTTTTGATTTCTTCTTCTGAAAACTGCCTGTTCATAATCCTTTGACCTTTCGTTAAGTAGAAGATTGCTCTTATGCAACTTTAGATCTAGTATGGTTAGCCCACTTTCCTTTCACATTTGTTTTTCATTGATTCTCTTAATATTATGAATCTTTTGCTCTTCCAAATGAATTTTATTATTTTGCTAGCTCTCTAAAATGTTTTTTGGTAATTTGATTGGTAAGACATTGAATAAGTAAATTGATTTATGTAGAATTGTAATTTTTAATATAGTGACTCAGACTACCCATAAGCAATTAATATTTCTCCAGTTGTTTAGATCTGTCTTTATTTGTGTTCTGCAATTATGTTTTATAAAGGCCCTGGTTTTGTCTTGGCAGGTAAACTTCCCAATATTTTATAATGTCTTTAGCTATTTTATTTTATTTTATTTTAGCTTAGTTTAATTTATTTTAGCTTAGTTTTTGCAAGGCAAATGGGGTTAAGTGACTTGCCCAAGGCCATACAGCTAGATAATTATTAAGTGTCTGAGACCGATTTGAACTCAGGTACTCCTGACTCCAGGGCTGATATTCTATCCACTGGCCACCTAGCTGACCCATCTTTAGTTATTTTAAATGGAAATTTCTCTTTTCATCTTTAATTGCTGGGTTTTTTTGGTTATATAGAAATGAAAATAGTTTGTGTAGATTTGTTTTAACTCCTACAACTAATATAAAGTTGCTAATTGTCTTGTGTGGGATAAAAATCCACTGTAAAAAAAATATAGACACTCCTCTGAGCAAAAAAGAAAATTTGTTTTGGCTTTTCTAGAGAAAAGGGCATACTCCAAGTCTCACAAAGGTAGTAAAGATCAAGTTGTTGCCCCAAGGTGACAGTCAAGCAAGATTATATGGCCCAGCATGTTTCCCCACTCCCTACCCCCCTCTCTTCCAACCTGATTGGTTAAGGTTTTCAGAGTTACAATCTTTACACAAAAATTCTACCCAGCAACAAAGAGGAAGAATAAAATGTTTTCATATAATATTACCTCACCATCGTGAGGGTATTAAAACATTTCTAATGTCCTTTTTGTTATCTATCTAAATAAATTACTGTCTGAGTATACAAGGTCTTCTAAGGAACTCTACTGTCTTCTTAGTTTAGTACTTATCAAACAAGAGAAGGCAGGCTACTGTTCTCACAGTCTATTATCAAATAGGTAGCTAACTAAGGCTGCAAGGTCTCTTCTCTGAAGTATTCCACTATTCCCCTCCACCCCAACAGAATCAAAGCAAGGTCTTTCTGGAAACAGTCAACTGTTTCACTCCCTAGCAAAATCGGGTGTCTGACTGAGAAAGCAAGGCCTCTCTTCCTCTTCTAAGAATAGTCTAAGAGTAATAGGCTATCTTTGTTTTAATGATTTTTAACCCTGAGAGGACTTCACCAGGAATGTTAACTCTTTTTTTCTTTTTTTAGGTTTTTGCAAGGCAAATGGGGTTAAGTGGCTTGCCCAAGGCCACACAGCTAGGTAATCATTAAGTGTCTGAGACCAGATTTGAACCCAGGTACTCCTGACTCCAAGGCCAGTGCTTTATCCACTATGCCACCTAGCCGCCGGAAGTTAACTCTTAAGAGGGAATATTCCACTCAGTCTCAATCAGCTTCTCAGTTGATTCTCTGGGGTTCCCTTTAAGTATACTATCGATAATATATAAAAAGTGTTAGTTTATTTCCTCATTGTCTTTTTTTATTCCTTTAATTTCTTTTTCTTCACTTATTTTTATAGATAGGTTTTCTAATACAATATTGAATAATTATGGTGACAATGGACCTCCTTGCTTCACCCTTGAGCTTACTAGGAAGGCTTGCTGCATATCTCTATTACAGATGATTCTTGTTCTTAGTTTCAGATAGATACTATATCATTTTAGGAAATGTTCCCTTTATTCTTGTGCTTTCCAGTATTTTTAATTAATGGTTTTTATTTAATAATTTTAATTAATTAATTTAATAAAAATAATTTAAATTGCATTCTGTGAAAAATTTTCTGCATTTACTAAAGTGATTATATTTTGTTCTCTTTGTTATTAATATATAATTATAGTTTTCCTAATATTGTACTAGTCCTAAAGTCCTGGTCTAAATACCTTCTAGTAACAGTATTTGACCTTTGTAATATATTGCTATAATCTCCTTGCTAGTATTTTATTTAAAATTTATGCATCAATATTCAATGGAAAATTGATGTATAATTTTTTTCTCTATTTTTACTCTCCTTAGTTTAAGCATCAAAAATCATATTTCTTTAACAAAAGGAATTTGATAGGACTTATTTATCTACTTTTTAAAAACAGCTTGTATAGTATTGGGATTAATTGTTCTTTAAATGGTTGGTAGAATTCACTTGTAAAGTCATGTGATCCTGGGGATTTTGATGAATTGTTCAATTTCTTTTTTCTAAAATAGATTTATTTTGGTATTCTATTTCTTCTTCTGTTAATCTGGACAATTCATACTTTTGTAAATACTCGTCTATTTAACTTAGATCATCAATTTTTGATTGAGAAAATAATTGAGAAAATAACTTTTAGTAATGTTTTAATTTCATCTTCATTGGCAGTTTATTCACTCCATTTTTACCCTAGCAATTTGATTTCCTTTCTTTATAAAAATCAAATTAATCAGTGGTTTAATCTATTTTATTGCTTTTAAAAAATAAAATCAACTTTGAGCTTTATTTATTCATTCATTTTTTATTTTCAATTTTGTTCATCTCTCCTTTAATTTTTCAGAATTTCCAATTTGTTGTTTAATTGGGGATTTTTAATTTGTTCTTTTCTAGTTTGTTTTTTTAGTTAAATACCCAGTTCAATGATCTACTTACTCTTTTTTCTCTTATATTGATGTTATATGTTGAGAGATTATAGTTTCCCCTAAGTACTGCTTATGGATCTTTTGTCTAATTATTATGATTCTTTTTAGTGAAATTTTTTTTTTAGATTTTTTTTTGCAAGGCAAATGGGGTTAAGTGGCTTGCCCAAGGCCCCACAGCTAGGTAATTATTAAGTGTCTGAGACTGGATTTGAACTCAGGTACTCCTGACTCCAGGGCCAGTGCTCTATCCACTGTACCACTTAGCTGCCCCTAATGAAATTATTGAATGTTTTTATGATTTGTTCTTTGACTCACTCATTCTTTAGAATTAGATTATTTACTTTTCAATTAATTTTTTTTTGGCTTTTGCAAGGCAATGGGGTTAAATGACTTGCCCAAGGTCACACAGCTAGGTAATTATTAAATTTTTGAGGCCAGATTTGAACTCAGGTTGTCCTGACTCCAGGGCTGGTGATCTACCCACTGTACCACCTAGCTGCTCCCTCAATTAATTTTTAATTTATTTTCTACAATCCTTTATTAAACATAATTTTCATTGTACTATGGTCTGAATAGGGTGCATTTAATATTTTTGCTTTTCTGAATTTGTTTCTGATGTTTTTATGCCCTAATATATGGTCAATTTTTGTGAAGGAACCATGTACAGTTGAGGAAAAAATGTATCCATTCAATTTTAATTTTCTCCATAGAGCTACTCTTCTAAAATTATATTCATCTCTTTAACTTCTTTCATTCTCATTTTATGGTTAGATTTATCTAGCTTTAAGAGAGTAAGGTTGAGGTCCCCCACTAGAATAACTTTACTATTTCCTTCTGGAATACATTTAACTTTCCCTTTAAGAATCCGAATACTCTGCCAGTTAGTGCATAATACGTATAATATTTTTTCTTTTATTAAAGATTTTATTTGAGTTTTACAATTTTTCCCCCAATTTTACTTCCCTCCCCCACCCCACCCCCATGGAAAGCAATCGGTCAGTCTTTACTTTGTTTCCATGTTGTACATTGATCCAAACTGAGTGTGATGAGAGAGAAATCATATCCTTAAGGAAGGAACAAAAAAGTATAAGAGATAACAAGATCAGACAATAAGATATGTTTTTTTTCCCCCTCTAAATTAAAGGGAATAGTCCTTCAACTTTGTTCAAAGTCCATGGCACTTTATCTGGATACAGATAGTATTCTGCACTGCAGACAACCCCAAATTGTCCCTGATTGTTGCATTGATGAGCAAGTCCATCAAGGTTGATCATCACCCCCATGTGGTTGTTAGGGTGTAATATGCATAATATTGATACTGATTCATGCTCCATGATGCATTTTTAACAAGATGTACTTTCCCTGCTTATCTGTTTTAATTAGTTCTATTTTTGCTCTGTCTAAGATCATAATTAATTACCATGACTTTTTTTTAACTCCAATTGAAGCATAATAGATTCTGTTCAGGTGTCTTTGTTTAATTCTGTGTGTCTTTCTGCTTAAAGTGTTTCTTGAAAACAGTATTCCTTGTTGTTGATTCAGCTGTCTACTTTCTTTTTATGGGAGAAATCATCCTATTCACATTTAAATTATGATTCGGTAGTGTATCTAACCTGAAGCAGAAGAAAAATCAGATATACCATGTGACCAAAAAATTTTAAAATGATTGATGATTACTTATGTATAGTGTTTATTACTAGTTAATTAAATATATAGGGTTGAGGTACAATGTATGGAAACTTCTTCATCTCAGGGATGAGCAGTCAGTACCAAAGCTATATTCTAGAAGTTATTTAAAAAAGGAAATACTCCCAGTAAAGTGAAACACTGATTAATTCAGCAAGAACAGAATAAAATTTTACTCACAGATTTTTACATCTGTCTACAACTTCATCTAAATTATTAAGATTGTCTATTGTGGTTAAATATTTGGCTTTGCTTTAATTTATTTTTATTTTTGCTACCAAGCTATTATTAACCCTCTATTAAGGTGAATTCCTTGTTAGAAATTCTTACAGAATATTGTACAGAAGCTGGGGGGGGGGGGGGAATAATTTAAATTAACACTTTCCATAATAGCAAAACATTTTACCAGTGTCACAGTATAGGGCAGCAAGAACACCAGTCTCTAAGGAATGGAAGACTAATTTCACTTAGAAGGCAATGGATACCTAGCTGTGTGGCCTTGGGCAAGCCACTTAACCCCATTTGCCTTGCAAAAACCTAAAAAACAAACAAACAAACAAAAAACAAAGAAGGCAATGGAAAAGTATTATGAGCAGGTTACATCAGTGAAAAACTCTTTAGAAAAATAGCAATTCAAGGTGTTATTCAGGAACAAAATGACAAAAAAAGAAAAGATGGATTGTTCATGTGCTGAGTGGTCTGTATCATAAGAAATGATAGCCTCTAGGATCAAATACAAAATATTCTGTTTGGTATTTAAAACCTTTCAGAATCTAATTGCCTCTTGCCTTTCCAGTTTCTTATACTTTACTCTCCATTATATACTCCTTGACCCAATGACAAGATCTCATGGTTATTCCAGGAACAAAAAACTCTTGACTCCAAGAATTTTCTCTTCCTATCTCCAACTCCAGTAATATCCCTCCTCAATTGTGCCTACTTTTTTAGCTTCCTTTAAGCCCCAACCAAAAATCTCATTTTAAGCAGAAGCCTTTGTAAAGGCTTTCTCTTTCCCAATCTCTCTTAATTCTAGTGCTTCATCTTCATGTATTATTTCCTATTTATCCGATATATAGTTAACTTTGCATACATTTGTTTGCAGGTTGTCTCCCTCATCAAATTGCAAACTCCATGGTGGGGGGGACTGTCTTTTGCCTTTTTTTGTATCCCCTGATAGTAACTGAGATATAGTAGGTGCATAATTAATGTTAACTGATTGATTATAAGGTACAGATAAATATGGGAAGACTTATGTGAACTGATAAAAAATGAAGTAGAAGCAGAGCAATTTATTCAATATCAACAATATCATAAAAATAAACAACTCTGAAGGATTTAAGATATTTCATCAATACAAGATCAACCACAATTCTAGAGAAGCAAGAACAAAGCATGCTACCCACTTCCTAATGGAAGTGATAGATTCAGTATACAGAATGTACAATTTTCTACAGTGTCTTTGTAGAAATGTGTTTATTCATGCATATTTGTTTACTAAGGTTTTTAAATGTTTTTAATGAAGGAGAAGAAAATAAAATAAATGCTTATTCATTTGAAAAAAAACTCAAGGAAGGTGTTAGTTAGACCCACTGTGGAGACCTTTCAGAAGGACAGAGAAGAGTTGCACAGACTAGGAAAAAGATGAATTGTCTCTGAATTGCATTGTTTAAATGGAACAACTCTTGAACTGAAGAAATTATAGCTTATTTTGAATATCTTCATTAAAATACGGTATCACTTATGATTAATAATTATTTATGCTCCCCACCCTCTATCTCTCAAGAAGAGAATTGTTTGAATTTTTTCAATATTAGATAATGTAGCCTCTATAGCTTTTTTCATTCATTTAAGGGTTAAGAAAGACAGAGTAACATCACAATTTAAAATCAAGCTTTCATTATGCCTAAATTGGCATGAATCAATGATACAATTTTGGTCAATCATATATGACCCAAATGTATGTAAATCTATTTTTAAAGGAACTGCAAATAAAAAAAAAACTTTAGGGATTAGGTCAGTTCTTCATAACATAATAAAATTTAAATGTCAAGATAATTTATATATATAATTTATATATTGTGTTAATGATAAAAACAATTGGTCATTAAGGCTGTGGAAATTAAATATGGACACTTTTTACTGAAAGCAGTTTGGAAGAGCTAGATAGTTAGTGAATATAGCGCCTCCCCCCCCTGCGTTCAGAAAGACTTACTGGTTGTGTGAGTCTGAATGAGTTACTTAATTTCTCAGCCTCACTTTCCTCATTTGTAAAATAACAACACCTAGCTCACTTGGTTGTTGTGCAGATCAACTGAATTGAAATATGTCAGATTTGCCAATAAGTGATTAGCTTTTGACACTCAGCAAGCCACCCAGCCTCTCTTGGACCCAATTTTCTCTTTATGTAAGAGGGAAGATTTTAGCATCCCCAAAATTTCAAGGCAATAATTGTATGTATCTAGAGTCTATGAATTATTTGATCAAGAAGAATGATGCTGTTCTTGATGTCCTCCCTCAATCAGGTAGCTGACTAGTCAAACATTCTTGTTATGTTGGCAAGAAGTGACCAGAATACTACAGAGAAACAGCTAGACAGGCTGGGATTGCAGATGAAGGGAAGACAAAGTTACAGATTAGTACAGACTGCCTAAAGCTACAATGATCAGATTAAAGGTTAAAGGTCGATTATTTTTTCTTTCTTTTCTTTACCTTCTCTCATTTTCTTGTGCTCTCTTTTCCTTTTACTGCTTATATTTTCAGTTCTGCTCTTTGCTTTCATTCCTCTCCTGGGATTAATTCTGACTCTTTGGACTTTGGACTCTTTGAACCCTACCCTGGAAGGGTCACTCAGACCCTGAATTTTTCACAGTGAAAAAACCCAACACCCCTGCAGTTCCTTACACTGATTGGCTGGTTTCTCCCAGAATTTTCATTTTAAGAAAATAAATGGTCCAAATCAGCTATGTCTTTACTCCTCAGGTTCTCCACTCTAGATTCTCCAGACTTTTGCTTTCTGTCTGCCTGAGTTCCTTCTTTCCCATCTTCTTTTCAGTTTCCTTTTATGCATGTCTTCCCCTTACAAGGTATGCAAGTTCCTTAAGGGCTAGCATAGGTTTTCTTTTTTAATTGTAATAGCAGCAGCAACAGTAGTAGTAGTAGTAATAGTAGTAGTAGTAGTAGTAATAGTAGTAGCAGCAGCAGCAGCAGCAGCAACAACAACAATAGCTAATAACTATTAGAAGTAAGGTTTACAAAGTGCTTCAGTAATACCATAACCATCATCCTGGGAAGTAGATGCTTTGGTTATTCATGCCATTTTACACACGAGGAAACTGAAGCAAGCAAAGATTGACTTAATCAAGGTTACACAGCTATTAAGCATCTAAGGCTGAATTTGAACTCAGATTTTCCCAAATCCCAGTCCAATATATTTTCACGGCTTAACATAATGACTAATAATGACTAATACTCAATAAGTGCTTAATAAATTCTTGATTGGACCATTTTTATCCTCGTTTTTGCTCTTGACATCTTCATTACTATACTCAAGTACAGATGGATAGGAGATGGACCTGTGATCTCAATAATAGAGAGAATTCCCAAGTATTCAGTAATTTCCTCTAGCAGTGCAGGTCAACACCTTCTCTGCAACTTATATTCTTATAATAATGCAACCTCTATAGATCAAAAGGTGAGGCTTGAACACAGATATTCCTGGATCCAAGACTAGCAATCTATTGTGCCTCACTGTCTAGTCAAGAATATATATACAAAAAAAAGTAATTTACCTATTACTAGCTATTAATGCTTACTTTAACAATATAATGTTATGCTATATGTATAACTATGTTATTATGTTATAAATGCCATATGTATTTATGTGTACCATTGTGCACATGTACCACAAAATAGTACCTTACTTTATGCTTTGGTAGAAAGTTTTAGGAATTGATATGGATGAAAAAATTCATATATGAGTAGCCAATTCTTTAGTGTTAAGACTTCCTGCATTTAACTAGGCTCTTCCTCCTCATAGCCATTTCTTGGTTTCCCGGGCTTCCTACAAATTACAGCTTCTGAAAGAGGTCTTTTCTGTCTATGTCCATATATTAAAATTACACTGCTAGTGCCTTGCTTCTGAGATTACCTCCAATTTATACTGTATAGATGTTGCATGTAATTCATTTGCACATTTTCCTTCCCACTGATGGTTGAGACATGTTTTTTGCCCTTTTTTTGTATCTCTTGTGCTTTAGCACAGTTCCTAGCAAATAATAAGTGCTTAATAAATGCTTGTGGCTGATGATAATGTCCTTTGTACAGCAGATATACATTCTATTTCTAAGTCCCTTTTCAATTCATTTCAATTTGGGTGGACTCTTAGGACTTAGTCTGGGAAAACCTACTGTTACTGGGGTGGCTAGGTGGCACAGTGGATAGAGCACTGGCCCTGGAGTCAGTTGTACCTGAGTTCAAATCCGGCCTCAGACACTTAATATTTACCTAGCTGTGTGGCTTGGGCAAGCCACTTAACCCCATTGCCTTGCTTAAAAAAAAAAAACCCTACTGTTACCTCTGAACAATAATACCTTTGAACAGTAATAAGTTAGGGAATACTTCAGTGGAGGAATTGTTCTGTAATCTTATTACATTATTTCATATCTAAGAGTTTAAGAAAAAACTCCTATTTTTGTCCCTAAAAGTCAAATGATGAACTCCCAAAGCAATGCAAGGTATGGTTTTTCAACTGATTAGAATGAAAATAAACAATTGTACACTGTACAATGACAATCAAATCTGATTGCATTCATATTTTTATTCATTCAAATTAATGTTTGAATTGGTGATTTGATCTGGATAAAATGGTGCACTTGAGATGATTTAAATGTTCTGGTTCAATATCTTTCAAATCTAATTTTATAGGTTTGATTATTGTTCAATTATTGACTTACATGGGACTTTTGAAAGTAACAATGCTTTTGATGCATGGTTCAATAGAAAAGAAATAAGATTTATGGTACTATTTGGTTTAAGTCCCTGCTTTAAGCATATTCACTGAAGATTTATTATAAATAAATGGATCATTACATTAAGAAATTTATTCAATTAGGATGATATGACTTGAATACAATTAGATGTTTAAATGTCATAACATTTTTGTTATGTACGCTATCATTGACATTGAGTTTTTAAATCATATCATTCATGGATTAGATGCCAAATTATAGCACAAAATCATAAATTATAACTGAGCACCAAAAATTGAAAATATTGATTTTTTTCAGAAGTTTAACTGGCTGAAATGAGCATCTTACTATCACCATCAGCAATCTCAAGGCTTTATCAATCTCTATTCTTTACATATTCCAGGAAAAAAATCTGAGACTATTATAGAAAAGCATTTTAAAAAAACTTATACTTAGCTATTATATTTAGCTACTTTAGGACAATTAAGATGGGGAAGGGAATAAGCATTTATTAAGCACCTACATATAAGAGGTAATGTGATAAGCATTGACTAATATTATCTCATTTGATGCTTATACCAACTTTGTGAGGTAGATGCTATTATTTTTAACTCCATTTTACAGTTGAGAAAACTAAGACTTAGCTGGGGTCACACAACTAAGTATCTGTGGCAGAATCTGAACTCAAACCTTCCTGACTCCAGGTCCAGAACTCTATGTAACATTAAAAGGGATAAGAAATTGAGAGGAAAATTCTATTTGAGCAACATCTTGCAAAGCATATTTTTAAAGGGTCTTCTTTATCTTTTGTAAATTTGGTATGGCTACCTTATCTTTATAATATGGATATAACATATGCTGCATGCTGAGCAAATATTTGAAACCCCAAACATGTAAACCAATGAGAGAAGTACACCGGTCTGCCCAAATGTCAAATGGTGACTTCAGGTGGGGCTAAGGAAGGAGTCGTGCAGAGGAAAATGGTGGTATTAAATTAGGCAGAATTAAATAACTACAAGTTATTTATTAAGTAACTTTTAAGTTACTAAGGTAAATTAAGAGGGCTTTTAGAGAAACGAAAATACAAAATGTAAAGTAAAACTAGGCAGTACCACTGTCTACTAGTATCTAGAGGGAACCATATAATGCTATAATCAGTCTAATTATTGAGGACTTTAACACAATATGGCCCTTATCCAAGGGAAATGTGTTGTATTAGAGGAAGCACTATTAAAAAGAGCTGGGTTAAAATCTTGACCCTACTACTTACTATTTGTGTGACATTGGGTGAGCTCTTTAACCTTCCCAAAGGCTTAATTTCCTCATCTATAAAATGAGAAGGATGGAATAGGTGATTGTTAAGGTCCTTTCTGTCTCCAAAGCCTCTGATCCTTTATAGATGGCTAGAGCCTACCTCTACATGGCTTCAGATCAAGGGCTTTCACTAGAATCTTTACCTCCCCAAATACCAACAACACAAACTCAGATACAAGGCTTTAGAAATTTCAGTTACAGACTTAACAAAGATATATCTGATTTATGTCTTATAAAAACTAATAGAGATGCAAATGTTAGAACTTTCTACAAATATTAATCATTATCCATGTTTGTGTACTTTATAAATGAGGGATTTTGTAGTAGTAATGTCATCAAAGGAATGTATGAACAAACAAGGAGATGGACCAGTCAATAGATGAAGATAAGTGATAACTGATGAAGATCCTATATGCTCCGTTAGCAGTCACACAATTCTCATAATATCAAAAAAATGTGAGGAAGACCCCAAGAACAGTGTATAGACATCCTCTGGCAAATTTATGAGAGAATATTGACAAAAATGCATAATCTGGCCAGGAATGGTTGGATTATGATTTGCATAGGTAGAAAGAATATTACAGCAATGAAATAACAAGTCCAATTGAGAATATGGATATGTTTACTACTTCAGAAAACTGAAAATATATAATTAAACATTTAACCCTCAGAAATAGAGCACAACAAAAGAAACATTTGCTAACAACAGACATCTGAGGTCCCTTCTAACTCTGCAACCTAAAGATCTGGTTCTTTTAGTATACATGAAAATCTGGGACTATGAGAAGAAGATGGCAAAAGTGCTCATATATCTACTTAAAATAAGGAAATTGGTTGAGATCACCTGACATCATTATGATGCTTTGTCAGTTCTATGCTCTTGCACCATTCCTTTGTTCTCTCTCTGGGCGACATCATTCTAACTATTTATCTCACATGCCTCTCATCCTTTTCCTATTTAGGCCTCTGCTAGTAAACCCTAGGTTTGTACTTACAGGCTCTGATATATTTTGGGTTTCCTTGAAAAAGTCCAAGATCATTCAGTCTATCACTTCCTTCACCTTGCCAAAAAAGAAACATGATGTAGTAAAAAAAAAAGTAGTTTTTTTTGATATTCTATTTATTTTTCCAACTACACGAAATAGTAGCTTTTCAACAATCATTTTTTTTGTATGTTTTGAATTTCACATTTTTCTCCCTCCCTCCTTTCTCTCTCCTCTCCCCTGACTGAAAGCAATCTAATATAGGCTATACACATATAGCTACATATACATGCTAAATATAGATCCATATTAATCATGTTGTGAAGAAAGAATCAAATCATAAAAGGAAAAAAATTAAAAGAGAAAAAAATAAAAAATACTCAAAACAAAAATTGAAGATAGTAAACTTTGGTCTGCATTTAAACTCCACAGTTTCTTCTCTGGATATAGTTGGTATTTTCCATCATAAGTCTTTGATTATTGTGCTGTTGAAATGAACAGGTCCATCATAGTTGATCATCACTTAGTGTTGCTATTATTAAGTATGTACCATGTTCTTCTGGTTCTACTCACTTCACTCAGCATCGGTTCATGCAAGCCTTTTCAAGTTATTCTGAAGTCCTGTCCTTTATGATTTCTTATAGAACAATAGTGTTAAATCACATTCATATACCACAATTTGTTCAGCCATTTCCCATTTCCATTTCTTTGCCACTATGAAAAGAGTTGCTATAAATATATTGTATATATATATGGAATTTTTACCCTTTTTTTTGCGATCTCTTTAGGATATAGACCTAGTGGTAGTATTGCTGGATCAGAGGGTAAGCACAGCTCTATTGCCCTTTGGGTGTAATTCCAAATTGCTTTCCAGAAAAGTTGGATCAGTTCACAGCTCCATCAACAATGCATTGGTGTCCCAGTTCTCCCACATCCCCTCCAATATTGATCATTTTCATTTTTAGTCATATTGGTCAATTTGATAGCTGTGAAGTAGTACACCTCAGAGTTGTTTTAATTTGCATTTCTTTAAGCAATAATGATTTTGAACATTTTTTGTAAGACTATAGATAGCTCTAATATCATTTGAGAATTACCTTTTCATATCTCCTTTTACCATTTATCAGTTTGGTAAATGACTTATATTCTTATAAATTTGACTCAGTTCTCTAAATAGTTTAGAAATAAGTACTTTGTCAGAAACAGTAGTTGTAAGATGGATGCAACTCTACTCAGCAGTTCAGAGCTCTAGGATAACCCTGGGAGACCTGTTAGGGACAACACCATCTACATTCAGAAAAAAACAAAACTAAACAAAAAACCCCACATAATCTGAATAGATACTATGCTCCCCTTTTAAAAAAACTTCTCTTATATTTTTCCTTCCTATTTCATGGTTTCCTTTCTTTATCCTTAGTTCTAATTCCTCATACACAAAATGACTAATATGTAAGTATGTTAAACACAAATGAACATGTACAACTTTTACTAGACTGCCACTAAGGGGAGGGAAGTGGGAAGGAATGGTGGTAGAGAAATGTGTAACTTATAAATATGCAAGTAGATGAATGCTCAAAATATTTCCTAACATGTACTAGGAAAAATAAAATAAAATAACAATAAGGTCCCTTATAGTTTTAACTGCTATGAAATTTGTGGAACTTACCCTAATGATGGGGTATATTTATTTCATCTCTGATGTGAGCTCATTGCTGATAAGACCACCATCATTTTGGGACATCTGTCCCTCATTCATACTGGTAGGATCATGATGCTTATTCCATTTTACTCAGTGAAGCAAATAAAAGTGGAATTAAATTTTTACGTTTGTAGGAAAAACTTGGCTTTATTTGTTTATTTTTATTTCATTTCAAAGAAATTTTCTTTTGTTTCTCTTCATGAAATATGAATCATTCCAACATTTACAACTTTAAAAACTTTGTCCAATTTTAAGATCCTCCAACTTGCCATATAAAAAATTGCCTTATTCTTGTGAGATATATTGTTTCAATCTTTGTTGTCCCTGTGGAACCATCCATGGCTAGGTTTCATTTATTATACTTAGACTGATAATGATATAAAATTGTGACAAAGTAATACTTTATTTCTATCATTTGAGCACAGCTCACCCAAAGGGCAAAACCATTTTTCTTATTTCATTGTCCTTTCTAAAGAACTTCCTTTAAAAAATCCATTGGAGAGAAACATGGTCATAAATGTGTAAATGACACTTGAGTAGGATCATGAGATCATAGATCTTTTGCTTGAAAAGGCCAATTAGTTGAATCTCTTTTTGTAGAAACTGAAGCTCAGGGAAATTAAGTGATTTACCCATAGTCATAGGTATACTGTCAGAGATAGTCATTAAGTCTCACTCTTCTGTGTCCAGAGACAGTCCACTGTACCATGCTGCCTCCCATTAGTACAAATAGTTTATATTTTATAAGTTCTATGTATATATGTAAATATATTTCACACACACACATATAAAGTAATTAAGGTACATGACAAAGTATTGATTATTTCACAGGGTAGTAATGTGTTTGCTCAAGAAATTATGGCAGAGAAAGTACCCTACTTTTATTACTAAGGATTGACAAAAATTTCTTATTTATGAAAACTCCCTGTTCAATCACAAAATTATGAAAAATTGTGCTGAGACACTCAAATAATTTCTAGTTCATTTCCCTGTCCCAGCAGAAAAGCATAGGAATGATCTAATAATGTAGATGATTGCTACCTGCTCTCAGAATCATCCTGTGAGGGACTGTCATTTCCTTCCTAAGAAGTTTATGGCTACATCTTTAACTGACTGTCAAATGTTAATTTAACAAATAAACATTCAGAAGGTAGAAAATATTATTCTCCATACTAATGAGGTATTTTATACATTTACTTTTCTAGTTTAAGATCTGAAATCCTTTTAAAATTCATTAGAAGTTATGATCTAGTCCAAGTAATACTAATTTTAGGAAAATTACTTAAGGATCTTGGGTAATGACTAAAATTTATTGTCATGTTCTCAGAAAAGGCATCGATATTAATATAAGCTAATAAAAAAGCTACCTGACAGATAATGGATATTGGACTAGTCCAACAATTTTAGAGTCTGACAAATGATAACAATAAACAGTACTATAAAATAATTCAAAAGCTTCTCGTCCAAGTCATTAAGATCCCGGATATGAATCATAATTCATTGAGTCTTATTCATGTCCTTGAATGCAAAAGTTTGTCACTGATTCATTTTTATTACTTCCATCTTTGTAACTCTTTAAAATAAATATTTATCTTATTGTAAATGCTGAAAAAACAAACTAGGTTTATCTCAATTCAATAAATCACTGAGGCAAGAAACTGTCTCATTCCTTGTAATTGTTGCTCCACAAAACTAGTTTAAGAGAATCCCCCCAAAATGTGCAGAAAATACAAACCATCTTCATGAAACAAAATGACAAGAGATAATAAAAAAATTTTTTAAAAGATCTATTAATCTTATTAATTTACTTTTCTCCTTGAGAGCTTTAACTTTATATAAACATTCCTAATCTAACAGCAAATTAAAGTTTAATTAGTGTTGGATAAGAAACTGCAGTGTAACATACAATTTTGAGAAAGAATCGTTAATGCTAAAATTGTTTATTGATTTTGCAGAGTTGACCTGGAGGTACCTGGAGGTCAAAGAGAGGGGGTGTGTGTGTGTGTGTGTGTGTGTGTGTGTGTGTGTGTGTGTGTGTGAAGATTTGACTTCTCCATAAAAAAAGACAGAACTGTGCTTCAGAAGGAATTAAGAGTATCACAAATAAACATGAAAAGAATTCAGGAAATACCTGAGCTCCAAGTACCTCCAGGTCAACTCTGCAAAATCAATAAACAAGTCCTGAGACTAGCTGGGATTTCATCTCTTTAACCTTACACTGTTGAAGGACACCAAGTACAGCTACTGTCCAGACTCAGTCCTGAACTTTGACTGTAGGGGAAAAGGTGCTAGCACACACCTGGGTGAGTATAGTAGCAGAAAGGAAAAGGTCTTGCTGACTGTGGGTACTTGCAGGAGAACAGAGATCTTGGTTTGCAGCCACTGGAAGGGCCATAAGGAACAAAATCATTTGTAGGTCAGTGTAGTAGGGGGTCCTAGCCATAGCTTAGGAATAGAGAGGAGAGCCCAAGGTTGAGCTCCAGGACAGAGCTCAGAAAATAATAGTAAGAAGGCCCTGAGACTTGGGGTATAATTCCCCACACCTTGGGACTAGAGCTTGATTACATTAAAAGCTACTTATAACGCAGAGCCAAGATGGCGAAAAGAGAGGAATGTCTCTTAGGCGCTCTCTCATAAGACTTATAAACTAAGGACTCTAACAAAATTTTCAAGAGACAGAACCCACAGAGGGACCCAGAGAGACAGTTCTCCTACTCAAGGTAACTTGGAAAAGAGCAGAAAGGCTCTGCTCCCCAGGGTCTGAGGGGCAGCCTGCCAGAGGGGTGGCCCTCCAAAGCAAAAGAACTTCAGCCTTCCAGAGGCAGCCCCAGGACAATGGGAGCCCCGGCTCACAGCAGTGGGGGAGTTTCCTGACCTGCGCCCCGGGGAGCACTTGGCACAAATTGGGGGAACAGTGGGGGAAGCTCTGCCAGAGTGAAGTCCAGCCCTCAGGGCACACAGCAAGAAGCTTGGCCACTGCATTCCAGATCCAGGAAACAGAGAAACAGGCGGAGGCAGTAAGCAGGAGCCCCCAGGACAAGAGCCCATTGAGCTGAGGGAGGGGAGTGAAGAGAGAGACTGCCGAGCTCTGTCCTCTGCCCCTGGAACAGGACTCTGGGGCTCTGACCACACTCAGATCCTGATAGCAGTCTAGCCCCCCCCCCAATAGAACAGCAGCCCCACCCCTCCACCTCAGCCCCATGGTAGGGGGGCGGCGCATATGGTCATTCACAGACCAAGAGGGAGGACAGAGCCTCACACACTGAGGCCCTTGTGGGAGTGTCCCAAAAGCTCAGGAAACACCCCCAAAACAGGCTTAGGCTGGGGAAATGAGCAAGCAGAGAAACAAGAGGAACACCTTTGAGAAATATTTTGCATATGAGCCCAAGAAGGATCAAAACACTTAGTCTGAAGATGAGGAAGCTCCTGCATCTAAAGACTCCAAGAAAAACAGAAATTGGGCTCAGGCTATGACAGAGCTCAAAAAAGACTGAAAATCAAATGAGGAAGTTAGAAGAAAAACTGGGAAAAGAAATGAGAGAGATGGAGGAAAAACATGATAATGAAGTCAACAGCTTAGTCAAGGAAATCCAAAAAAAATGCTGAAGAAAATAGCATGCTAAAAACCAGCTTAGGTCAAATGAATAAAACAGTTCAAAAAGTTATTGAGGAGAAGAATGCTTTAAAAAGCAAAATTGGCCAGATGGGAAAAGAGATTAGAAAACTCTCTGAGGAAAACAAATCCTTCAGATAAAGAATAGAACTCAGGGAGATTGATGAATTTACAAGAAATCAGGACTCAATACTTCAAAACCAAAAGAATGAAAAATTAGAAGAAAATGTGAAACATCTCATTGAAAAAACAACTGAAAAAAACAAAGAATAAAAGGGGGCAGCTAGGTGGCACAGTGGACAGAGCACCAGCCTTGGAGTCAGGAGTACCTGGGTTCAAATCCGACCTCAGACACTTAATAACTACCTAGCCGTGTGGCCTTGGGCAAGCCACTTAACCCCATTGCCTTGAAAAATCTAAACCAAAAAAAAAAAAACAACTGATATGGAAAACAGATTTAGAAAAGATAATTTAAAAATTATTGGAATACCTGAAAGTCATGATCAGGAAAAGAGCTTTGACATCATTTAAAAAGAATTACTACAGGAAAATTGCCCTGATATCCTAGAAGCAGAAGGCAAAATAGAAATGGAGAGAATCCACCGATCCCTCCAAGAAAGAGATCCCAAAAAACCAACCCCTAGGAATATTATAGCCAAGTTCCAGAACTCCCAAGTCAAAGAGAAAATATTACAAGCAGCCAGAATGATACAATTCAAATATCGTGGAACTGCAGTCAGGATCATACAGGACTTAGCAGCAACTACATTGGAAGCTCGTAGGGCTTGGAATATAATATACCGGAAGGCAAAAGAGCTTAGACTGCAACCAAGAATCAACTACCCAGCAAAATTGAATGTCCTCTTCCAGGGAAAAAGATGGACTTTCAATGAACCAGGGGAATTTCAAATGTTCCTGTTGGAATGGCCAGAGCTGAACAGAAGGTTTGATCTTCATATACAGGACTCAGGTGAAGGAGGAGAAGGGGAAAATATGAGGGACTTAATGATGATAAACTGCATGCATTCATATGAACCTTCTCAGTTAACAGAGCAGGTAGAAGGAGCTTTTATAGTTGAAGCACAGGAGAAAGCTGAATTTGAAGATAAAATATGGTGTAAAAATGGAGTCAATAGGAAAAAAAAGGGAAATGTAATGGGAGAAAGAAAAAGGAGAGGGGAAACAGGCCAAGATATTTCATATAATAAGATTTTTCTTTATTACACTGAGCTATTGCAATGATATGGAAGGGGGAAGGCAAGGGGGAATGAGGGAATCTTTTCTCTTATCACAGGTGGCTAGGAGAGGAAACAGCATATATACTCAATGGGGTATAGGCATCTAGAGTAAGAAGGAGGGGGGGGAGCAGGGGGAAGGGGTGGGGATGTGAATAAAGGAGGAGAGGATGGACTATGGGGGGAGAGTGGTCAGATGTAACACATTTTCTTTTTTACTTCTTGCAAGGGGCTGGGATTGGATGGCCTGTCTGGGACCATAGGGCCAGGTGGATGCTGAGCCTAATGGGTGGTATGGGGTTTGGGGCCTCGTGGACCCAGGGCCAGGGGATCTGTCTTCTGCACCACTCAGCTACCCTACAGCAGAGTCAGAGTGAAAGGAGAGAGAAAATATAGTACATGGTAGTGGAGAAATAAGAAAAGAGGGAGTTGTGATCAGCAATGGCAATGGTGAAAAATATGGAAGTAACTATTGTGATGGACTTATCATAAAGAATGTGATCCACCCATGACAGAGTTGTTGGTATTGGAAGAAAGACTGAAGCACATTTTTTATTATTATTATTATTTTGGGGGGGTGGTGTAGGGCAAATGGAGCTGGATGGCCTGCCTGGGGTCGCATAGCAGGGTGATTGTTGGGTGTCTGAGGCGGGATTTGGACCGGGGTGCTCCTGGCTCAAGGGCCAATGCTCTGTCTGCCACCCAGCCACCCCTACTATTATTACTATTTTATTTTATTTTGGGTCTTTTTTCTTCTTTTTTTGGTTTTTGCAGGGCAGTGGGGTTGGGGTGGCTTGCATCTCACACAGCTGGGTGACTGTTGGGTGTATGGGGCCGGATATGGGATCAGGTGCTCCTGGCTCCAGGGCTGGTGCTCCATCCTTTGTGCCACCTGGCTATACCTACAATTATTACTATTTTTTTATTTTAATTTTGTTCTCTCCCCTTTATCACTCAAGCGAGTCTATATTTTTTGGGGGAGGGGTATTTTGTTTACTCTTAAACAAGAATATTTTATTAATGTATATAAAAACATTATTTCTACAAAATGAGAATAAACATTAAATATGAAAAAAGCTACTTAAAATAAAACAAAAAATAATATAAATGAGTGAGGAGAGGAGAAGGAACTCAATATAGATAACTACTATAGGGATAGAGAAGATTTGGGTTCATATTCACCTTTTTTTTTCTTTTTTTAGGCTTTTTTGCAAGGCAATGTGGTTTGCCCAAGGTCACACAGCTAGGTGAATATTGTGTCTGAGGTCAGATTTGAACTCAGGGTCTCCTGACTCCAGGGCTGGTGCCACCTAGCTGACCCTGGATTCATATTCAGAATAAGAAAATAGAAGTAAAAAAAGCTACTTCATTTTCAATGAGAAATAGCAAATAGTCACAAGTACAAAACAAGAGTTCTTGGAGGAAGTTGGAGGAAAAGGACTTTAAAAATCAAATGAGAGGAAATATTAGGAAAAATAAGAATAATCCAAGAAAATCAAGAAAATTATGAAAATCGGGACAACTAGGTGGAGCAGTAAATAGAGCACCAGCCCTGGAGTCAGGAGCACTTGAGTTCAAATTCAACCTCAGACACCTAATAATTGCTTAGCTATATATCCTTGGGTAAGTCACTTAATCTCACTGTCTTAAATAAAAAAAAAGAAAAAAGAAAAAAAATTGTGAAAATAAAGTCAACCATCTTGAAAAAGAGAATCAAAAACTTAAGAAAATAATTCCTTGAAAATTAGAATTGGGCAAAGGAAATTAAGGATGTACTAAGACATTAAGGATATAAAAAGGATATAAAAAATCAAAAGGATATAAAGGATATAAAAAGGATATAAAAGGATATAAAAAGGATATAAAAAATCAAAGAGAAGGTAAAATATCTCATCAGAAAAACAACTCTTCTGGATCACAGACTAAAGAGAAATAATGTAAGAATAGCCCAACTAGCTGGAAATTATGATTTTATAAAACAATCTTGATAATATTTCAAGAAATTATCAGAGAAAATTGCCCTTAAGCAGAAATAGAAAAAAATACACCAATCACCACCTGAAAGTGATCCCAGGAGGAAAATTTACAGGAATATGATAACCAAATTCCAACACTCAGGCAAAGAAGAAGCAACAAGAAAAAAATAAATAACATGGAGCTACAGCTAGAATTTCAGAATACCTAGCAGTTACTATTACATTTGAAAGACCATAAGTCTTGGAATATTATATTTCATAAAGCAAGAGAGCTGGGGTTACAATCAAAAATATCTTACCCAGTAAAGTTAGTCATTATCCTGAATATATACATTTTTAAAAAGGACATTTAATGAACTGTAAGACTTCCAAGTATTTGTGACAAAAGCAGCAGAACTTAAGGGAAAATTCAACACATAACATCCAGGAGAAATATAAGATAAACATTAAAGACCAATTATAAGGGGCCCAATAGGGTCAAATTGTTCATTTCTTTCTTATAAAGGAAAATGTTGTTAGTACTGTTATGACTGTCATCATTATTGGGTAATTTGAAAGAAAGGCTGAGTATGACAGGATACTTCTAAAAAAATAAAACTGTAGGGAAAGATAAAAGGAGTAATTATCTCATACAAATGAAGCATAAAAGGAAAAACTGATGTTGAAAAAGATAGTAGAGGGAAGGGAAGTCTGAAACCTTGCTTTTGTCAGGAATGGATTAAAAAAGAAACAATATATATATATATATATATATATATATATATATATACACACACATAATACATGAACATATATCTACATGTATGTATATGTGTATATATGGAGAGAAAGAGAGGTATTAATCTTCTGAATTCAGAAAGAAATATGAGGGCAAGGGGATAGAGTTGGAAGAGAAGTTAAGGAGGACTTTCTAGAGAGTTGGTAGAGAGGTTAAGCAACAGGAGAGCAAGGTAGTAGGTAGAAGTAAAGCAGAGGAGTTGAGGAGGTAATTATAGAATTGTAGCTTAGAATATGAATGGGAAGAATTTACCCAAAAATAGAAACTGAAAGCAGATTTAAAATTTGAATTTAACAATATGCTATTAAAAATGCCCTAAAACTGAGAGATACAGAGGCAGTTAGGTGGTGTAATCAATAGATAGAGCACCAACCCTGGAGTCAGGGGGACCTGAGTTCAAAGTCAGCCTCAAACACTTTGATACTAACTGTGTGATCTTGGGCAAGTCATTTAATTCTATTGTTCCCCCCCCCAAACACATACACACGAACACACACATAGCACAAAACAAAAAAAAATGAGATACACAAAAAATAAAATAATTAGAATTTATTATGAAAAAAAGCAGGAATAGAAATCATATTCTCAAAGTTAAAGCTAAAATAAATATAATAAAAAAGGAATGCCATTGTATATAATTAACATTATTCAATATTGTTTTAGATTTAAAATAACTAGACAGTATAAAATATGTTAGAGGATATATGTCAAAAGAGCCACAAGAACTATATGAACATAATCATAAAACAGTTTTCATCCAAAGTCATATCTAAATAATTGAAGTAATATCTACTGTTAATGGTAAAGTCAATACAATAAAAAGGACAATTTACGCTAACTAATCTATTTATTTATTTAATGCCATTCTTATAAAAATAACTAAAAAAATATCTTATTTGTTTAAAATAATAATAGTAATGAAATTCATTTGAAAAAACAAAAGGTCAGGAATTTCAAAGAAACCAGGGGAAAAAGATGTAAAGGAAGTGAATTCAGTAGCATCAAACCTTAAACTAAATTATAAAGTGAGAGCATTACAGAAGTATAAAATGGATAATTTTGATTACTTTAAAAATAAAATTTTGTTATATGAATAAAATCTATGCAGTCAAGAATAGAAGGAATGAAAAACTGGGGAAAATTTTCATAGATAATGTCTAAGATAAGATGTGATTGTATTGGAATATTGCTTGAATGTAGGAAATGATGAGCTGATTGATTTAGAAAAATATGGAAAAGGATGCTATCTACCTTCAGACAAACCAGTGACAAGTGAAAATAAACATAGTCTTTTATATATGTGAATAAGTGCATATTATATATATGTTTATGGATATACATATATATATATACATATACATACATAGCTTTCTTTAGGATGGTGGAGAAGGGAAAAAATAAAGTAAAAAGTATACAAGAAAACATACAAGAAAGCAAAGAGGGGGCAGCTAGGTGGTGCAGAGATAGAGCATCAGCCCTGGAGTCAGGAGGATCTGAGTTCAGATTTGACCTCAGAAACTTAATAATGACTCAGCTGTTTGACCCTGGGTAAGTCACTTAACCCCATTGCCTTGCAAAAAAAAATCTAAAAAATAAAGAAAGCAAAGAAAAGCTGAGCAGCTTTGAAAAGAAAGTATTTACTATATAGATTTTCTTGAAATGGAAATTTTTTATTTTATATCAATTCCTCTCTCTCATGGTCTGCTTTTTATTTCTTTTCTTATTTTGTATTTAAGTTTCAAATACATTTTAAAGTTTACCAAATAAAAAAAAATCGGCATGGGCACATTCACTTAGAATATTTCCATTTCTAGAACTGTCGAATTTTTTTCCCAGACCATAGCCTCCCTATGAAGATGATGATCTTCATCAGGTTCTCAAACTTACTTATTCTCCAAATGTTCAAAGCCTCCAAAAGTTTCTGCCATTGTTCCTAAAGGGTGCCAAGAAAGAAACTTTAGATGGATCCTTACAAATCTACCATGAAAGTTGTTGTCCTGAAATTTGTGGATCAATGCTGTCATTTTTGTGCACAAAAGGACAGTATGTTTCTAAATAGCTTTGTGGGATTTTCTGATTTGAGAACAAGATGTATTATACTTTCAATAGTCACATGATAACTTGAAAGAATGTAAGCCTACAGTATAATGTTTTTCAAATAGTTCAGCCTTTATCTTCCAAGCAATGGCATTCAGATTGTTTTCTTTTTTTGTGAATCAATAAATGATTACATTTCATCTATTGTCAATAGTTTCAAAGATAAATGGTTTTGCTCAATTTGTATTATGCTCTATCAAATCCTAAACTGCAGCACCCAAAACATGTCAAGAATCAAGGATTCTGGATAAATCTGAGACATAAACACTTGAAAACAATGTATGATAGTCATATTTCAGAAATCTTTTTGGCTTCCACCATTAATTCATCAATGTAATTTGTAACAATTGGAACATACTATAGTTTTAAAAAATGCTTCTTAATATATTTTGTTGCTTTGCTACTTAGGATAGAAAGAATATTTTCAAATTATACTAAGAAGAATTTGACATCCCAATAGTTCAAGTGAAATTTCTTTTCTTTTACAATTGTCAATTTTCTGAATTTTCTTGACAAAGAAAAAATATCACACATTTAGTAATATTATAAATTTAGAAATTTTAAATTATTTCCCCTTTAGTGTTGAGGAAAAGATGATTTTCAGAGTTTCATTATTCAGAATATTTTTGATCATTTTAGTAAAAGTGAATTGAGATTCAGAGCATAAAATAAATTTATGAAACTCAGTGGATATAACAGTTTTAGGTATCCACTGCCCTCTTTAGTTTTCTAAACTATTACAGGGAAATTCATGGTACATTGGGAAAAACAATGGATTTGGAATCAGAAGAACTGGAATTCCAACTTTACTATTTGCCACCTGTAACTTGGAGTAAATTTTTAATCTTTATGTGTCAGTTTTTCCACCTAAAAAATGTAGTTTGTTGGACAAAATTATCTCCAGAATCTATTCTAGCTCTAAAGTTATGATCTCTATGTGCTTCAATCAACCTAAGGTTACAGTTATGAATGGATAAAATATTTATTAAGTGCTTATTGTAGGCAAGATATAGTACGAAGTTATAGAAATACAAATATTAAATGAACAGTCCCTACCTTCAAGGAGATTATACTATAAAGGGAGAAGGCAATAGGGGGCCTAAAAGGATGGGGAGAGAGTCATCAAACAGAAGTGGAGAGTCCCAGGTTGGAGTTTTCTCAGACAAAAATAAAAAGGAACCCAGAGAGAATCCAGATAAGAGTAAAACAAAACATGATTAGGATTTTTCTATAAAATCGTGATCCTTTGGAAGTTATTAATTTGTTCCCAAACTCTACTTTTCTGTCTTGTGTGGTTTTCTAACTGGGACATTCAACATTTTAATTAGTGTATTGTGAATCATTCAGTTAAAACAAAAAAATTTCTTTCAAGGACATGGTATTAATGGAATTGTATACGATCAATATTACAAATTAAGATAGATATCAATTGTTGGAAAGTCATAACTAGAAACGAGTATGAATTATAAAAATCATAAATTTCATCTACTTATTAAATTTAAAGCGCTGAAATTAACTCTGACAAAGAATATTAAGATTTGTAACATGCTGACAGGAAATAAGATAACTAAATAAAATTTAAAAAATTTAAAAAAACAGCTAAGTCATCTCATATGGCTCTCTGGTCACCAGATGTATAAGTACTCATGAGTATAAGTAATAATTACCTTTTTAGAGCACAACTTGTTTAAAACATCCCTATATAGTGTCATACTACACTAAAGTTAGATTTGCTAAGTAGTAGGTTGATCAAAAACTTATTAAACACCTACTATGTCCCACAATGGGAATATAAGTCGCACAAGCAAGATAATTTCTTTCCTTAAGTAACATACATATATATGTGCACATTTATACATATATACATAGCATATGGCATATCTATCTATGTATTTCTAAATCTAGATGGCATGATATAGAGAAGGCTGGGAAGTGATACAAGAGAAGAGGTGAAGTTTCCATTATGAGGTTCAAAGATCCTAGGAGGCAGAGTCTAAGGAGGAAGTTGAGGCATTATAGAACAATCCTATATGATGACCTCTGGTCAAACTGCATCAGAGTTCACAAGATGGGATTATTAATTCAACTCTCATTTTATTAATGAGCAAACCAGAAAGATTAGGTAACTAGCCCAAGTTTACACAAGTAATTAAATGTCTGAGCCAAGAAATAAAACTTTTCATTCTAAGCACAGTGCTCTTTTCTACTATACAATGTTGCCTTAGGAAAAAAGCATGTCATAGGGGAAAGAGCATTAGAATGAAGAAGAAATGGGTAAAAATCCCACTTGTTTCTGCCTGTATAATTTTAGGCAAGTCACTTAACCTCTATGGATCTGTTTCTGCATCTATAAAAGAAGAAATGTGACTAAAAGTTTCCTAGGATTCTACCAAGATTTTAAATCTGTGATCCTTTGTTCATAAGCATCCCTCAGAGCTCTGTCCTGACCTTTTCTTTTCTCCCTATATACTGCTTCACCTATATACTACTTCACCTGATGATCTCATCAGGTTCCATAGATTTAATGACCATCTTCATTCTGAAGATTCTTAAATCCAGCTATCCTGCCCCCACCTTTCTGTTGATCTCTAATCTCACATTTCTAATTCTTTCAGATGTCTCAAGTTGGATGTGCAATAGACATTTTAAAAAGTGAAATCATTATCTTTTCCTCTAAATACTTTCCTTTTCCCTCCTCAATCCCTGAAACATTCCCTATTAATGTAGAAATTTATCACCAGCCTCCTAATCCTCCAGATTCACAATTTAGCAGTCATTCTCAATGCCATACAATCTCTCACACACTGGCCCCATTCATATCCAATCTTTTGCCTAAACCTGTTGGTTTCAGCTCTATAACATCTTTTGCACACATAACCTCTTCTCTGATAGTCACCACTCTAGTGCAGGACCTCATCACCTCACACATGGATTACTAAACAGCCTATTGATGGGTCAGCCTGCCTCAAGTCTCTTACCATTCCAATCCATGATACCATCAGTCACTAAAATAAGTTTCCTAACTTTCAGGTCCAATCATATACATAACTCAAATTCCTAACCCCACTCAATTTATCCCAATGACTTCTTATAACCTCCAGGATCAATTACACAGTCTTTAGCTTAGGATTCAAAGCCCCTTTTAAGGTAGCCCCATCCAATTTTTTTTTAAAACTTTCTTATATCTAGCTCCATCCAGTATTCTTATATCTAGCTTCAATCCAGTAACACTGGCCTTCCTACAGTTCCACAACCAAAAACCTTCCATTTCTCAGCTCAGGGCAGATAGATTTGTTTTCTCTGGATGTACTTCCTTACTTGGAATACTCTACCTCATCATCACTGACTACTAGCTTCCCTCAATTTCTTTAAATCTCAATTATAATTCCAGTCTTATTCTCTCATATAGAGACATCAAAGTCCAGTGGCAAGCCAGAAGTCAAGACAACTGGAGAGGGTCAGGGATGCAGTGGAAGATCCTGGATTGTCTTTTGTCTCTCTTTGTATCCCTAGTACTTAACATCTAAGTATCTGGTCTGTAGTACTGATTAATTACCTTACAGTGGAAAATTTTCAACAAACTCTCACATGACACTGTCCTTATGTTGTGCCAAACTCAATGCTATGAGCAATTAAAAACCTAAATATTTAGTAGAAATGATTATTTTTGTGGATTTGGAAACTGCATAAAATTATTTTCTATATAACTTGACATCATGAGGGGGATATTATTTGAATTATTGAACAAACTGGTATTCACCAGAATTACTATTCTACATTCTTGATTTCAAATAATTTATGATCCTTATAATTATATATATATGCTGCCCCATTAAAGGATCTGTCTTTTGTTAACAAGAAACTTAATACTGCTAGAACCATAGAATTAAAAATTCTCAACAATACAATTTTAAAAAATATATATTTCTAGTATCTATCATCACAAGTATCTTAGTACAATAACTATAATATGTAAAAAAGTATTTCCTTCAGATTTTATATGGGACTTTTTCACAGGATTACACAGGAACAAGAATAGATCTGTTATATATAATTATGCTATTTCCTAAGTTTTGTGGGGTTTTTTAACAAGAAAAATTAAAATACCTGGAGTTTTTTAATAAGAGTTTAATTTATTATATAATGGAATATTCTCTACAAAATACTACTCACATACCTCATCATGGCACAGAGATGGCTATAGTATCCCAAAGGCTATGCCAGAAAAATATAGTCTCATTTTCTTGTCCTAGTTACACTGATTTTGTTCATTCAAAAACTTCTAATTTCCTATAGTCAAAATTATTGATTTTATTTTTCATAATTATCTCTTTCTGAGACAATAAATATTTGATTAAGAGCCTACCCCCTTGGGCAGCTAGGTGGCGTAGTGGATAAAGCACCAGCCTTGGAGTCAGAGTACCTGGGTTCAAATCCAACCTCAGACACTTAATAATTACCTAGCTGTGTGGCCTTGGTCAAGCCACTTAACCCCATTTGCCTTGCAAAAACCTAAAAAAAATAGTCTACCCCCAGGTTTATCTGAGAAAGTTACATTATCATTCCCTTTTAATTTTTTCTCATTTGATCTTTTATATTCAGACTTTAAAAAATCTTATTATGGTAAAAAAAAAAAGAAAGTTTGTCTAAATCTATTTTTTTGTCAAATTGGTTTTCAGTTTTCCCAGCAATTCCTGTCAAAATATTTCACTGAGGGGCAGCTAGGTGGCACTGGGGATAAAGCATCAGACTTGGAATCAGAAGAACCTGAGTTCAAGTACAGACTCAGACACTTGACACTAGCTGTGTGATTCTGGGCAAGTCACAACTCCCAATTGCCCATTAAAAAAAAAAAGAAAAAATATTTCCCTTAGTATTTTAAACTCTTAGTTTAACAAACATTGGGTTATTGAATGTTTCTGATGTTTGCTTACCTAATCTATTCCAGTGGTCTACTTTTCTGCCTTTTTGACAGTACAAAATAGTTTATAATATGTGAGGAATGGATATGTGTCTATTTACCTCCACTTGTAATTTTATGAAATTATTATTTGTTTTGAAATTTTTGACCTTTTTTCTCCAAATAAATTTTATTATTTTGTCTAGCTCTAAGAAGTACCCCTCTGAGTAATGAGTATTAGTCTAAATTAGGTAATTTAGACTAATATTAGTCTAATTAGAACAGAACTAAATCTATAAATTAATTTAGGTAATATCATCAGGAACAAGTAATGTCCCTCCAATTACTAAAGTCATTATTTCTTTAAAGAATGTTTTATAATCAAATTTATGAAAGTGTTAAATATATCTTGGCAGATTAACTCCCAGATATTTTCTACATATTGTAGCTATCTTGAATGTATGATCCCTATCATTTCCCCTTGATTTTTTCATTGCTATTTAGAAATGCTAATTGTTTTGTGAATTTATTTTGTATGTTTTTACTAAAACTATTGTCTCAGTCACTTTACTGATTCTTTGTAGTTTTCCAAATAAAAAAGTATATCATCTGCAAAGAAAATTTTGTTTCTTCTTTTCTAATATTTATGTTTCTAATTTCTTCTTTCTTTAAAAATAAATTTATAGATTTTTATATCACCTAAATTTCCTTATATCTCTTCCCCTTTTCCATTATAGTCAATCCTTTATAACAAAGCATTTTTTCTTTTTTTTTAAATTTAAGACAATGGGGTTAAGTAACTTGTTCAAGGTCACTCAGGCAATTATTAAGTGTCTGAGGCTAAATTTGAACTCAGGAACTCCGGTGTTCTATCCACTGTGCCACCTAGCTGCCCCCAAAGCATTTTTTTAAATGAAAAGGAGCAAAAGAGGAAAGAAAATTTACCATAGCTAACAAATACAATGAAAACGTTCTAACAATGACTGCAATGTTCCAAACCCATACATAGACTCCTAAATCTCTGCAAAACAGTAGAAAGAAGGGTCTTCTCTATCATTTCTGTTTGGCTAAGCTTGTTCTTTTATGATTTTGTAACATTAATTTTGATTATTTTTATGGTGATTCTTCTTTCTATTTACATAAAGTCATTGGGTATAATATTTTTTGGCTCCTTTTATGGCCCAGTAATGTTGCTTTAAAATGTATGTACTAAGGGGCAGCTAGGTGGCGCAGTGGATAGAGCACAGGCCCTGGAGTCAGGAGTACCTGAGTTCAAATCCGGTCTCAAGACACTTAACAATTACCTAGCTGTGTGGCCTTGGGTAAGTCACTTAACCCCACTGCCTTGCAAAAACTAAAAAAAAAATGCATGTACCAAAATTTATTTATCCATTCCCCCATCAAGTCATCATCTACTTGCTTTTCTAATTGTTTTACACCACAAAAAAATGCTACTATATGTTTTGGTATTAAGGGGGACTTCCCTTTTCATTGATGATCTCTCATTCTCCACTGGGACTTCTAAAACTACATCAAAGAACAGTGATGTATTCTTACATTTAAAAAAAATTATATTTACAAGAAAAATTTGTATAGCTTCTTCACTGGAAATAATGCCAGTCCATATAAATTGAAAAATGAAACAGACAAGACTTTATTTTCAGTGAGTAGTTTTTAAGTCTCAATAAATTTCTTTTTCTTTTCTTTTTTTTTTTAGGTTTTTGCAAGGCAAATGGGCTTAAGTGGCTTGCGCAAGGCCACACAGCTAGGTAATTATTAAGTGTCTGAGACTGGATTGGAACCCAGGTACTCCTGACTCCAGGGCCAGTGCTTTATCCACTGTGCTACCTAGCCGCCCCGTTAATAAATTTCTTATATCTCTTTGTAACTCATTCATCTTTTCTTCTTCCCCTATCATTACACAAGAAGAGCTCTTCCTTTTCTGGACTGAATCTTCACCTAACTAAGAGCTTGAGTCCATCATTTCCTTCCTCTATAAGGCTTTATTAATTTCCTTATCTTTCCCCTTCTTTCTATAATCACAGTGGAGTCTGAGTCTCTCAAACCAATAAATAAAACCTCTCCCCTAACTCTTCTGCTTTTTCCAGTTATCATCTTAATTTCCTCCCTTCCTTAAAAATAGAAGAGTGTATACACACACACACACACACACACACACACACACACACACACACACCACACACACATATATATGTATGTATATCTTACCTGCATTTCTTTACCACCAATCCAACCCTAAATTCCTTATATTCTGGGTTCTGCCCCTGCAATAATACTGAAACTACTCTCCCAGTCACCTTCTGATAAATGTTTTGCACTTATAAAAGTAGTGTATCACATCAAGATCTCATGGAACTTTTATCTTGCTTATTCCTTGTGCTTCACTTTCCTCTGCAAATTATTACAATCCAATTTTGATTCCATTTATAATAGCAAAATGAATTCTCAATCCATTTGTGTCACTTGACATCAAGATAATGAAGAAGGGGAAATAAGAAGATAGTTGTGCCATCTAGTGGCACTGGAAGAATACTAATTTTTAACAATGAAATCAAGCTTGATACTTAAAACCAATTAGTTATCCTTAGGTAACATCAGGGAGGTAGATAACATGAGAAACTGCCACTTCTGGATAATCAAATATTTCATTTTAGCAAAGTAATATGAATAGCTTCTCTCTTAAAATCTTTTACCAAAGATAGGTTTTTTTTCAATTTTTAAAATCTAAATTCATAGAATTAAAGAATTATAAAGTTGGTAGGGATCTCAGAGGATTGCTTGTCCAGCCCCTACCTGAATAGGTATATGACATCACTGGCACATATTTATACAAACTCTTCTTGAAAACTTCTAGTGAGATAGATCTTACAGTTACAGAAATTCTTCACATTTCTGGACAATTCTAATTATCAGGAGGGTATTTTTTTGCTGTTGGAACTGTAGTTCTGAGGAATGCCAGGGGCAGCTAAGTGGTGCAGTGGATAGAGCACTGACCTGGAGTCAAGAGGATAAGAGTTCGAATTCGATCTCAGACACTTGCTACTTACTAGCTATGTGACCTTGGGCAAGTCATTTAACCTTGATAGTCTCACATCCAAGGATATCTCCAGTCATCCTGATTTATATCTGGTCACTGGAGGAGAAAGTGAGGCTGGTGACTTAGCACAGCATCTCCCTCACTCAAATTCAATTCATGTGCTTGTCATGACATCACTTCCCTGATGTTATGGATCTTCTTAAAAAAATGAAGGAAGAACATTATTATTATTATTATTATTATTATTAATGCCTTTCTATGACTTCCATCTATTGATCCTAGTTTGAATAGTTTCAGATTTTCTTATATTAGTAAAGGCATAATTAATTGGAATGTTTAGATTAATTTGATTTTTTGTTGTTAAGTGAGGGTTAATTGAAAATTCTTTTTTAAGTTTCAAACATTACTGAGAATAGTTCTAAAAAGTATTGGTAAAGTATCTTGAATATAATTGAATCTTTGATTTAGAATCTTTGAGTATTCCAAAGTCATGATAACATAACAATAATTATAACTGGGTAGTGATGTAAATAAAAGTTTAGGAGACTGGACTGAAGTCATTCATCAAACAGCTATTTATGTGAAAATCTACTCTCTGTTTAGCACGTAGTACACTCCTGAAGTTGCTGACGTTTTAAAAGAAAAATTTTAGTGTGATAGTATATGTTGAGATTTGCCTAATATTGGAGCACAGAGAAAAAAATGGACCAAATGATTCAAATTAGTTAGGTCCCAATTATCTGGAGTTTTGTCACTGTATTTATTCTGTTTAATCTCCTGAAGAGCGAAACAGTGGTCCACATTCAAATGTGCTCCATCAAAATGGTTCATCACAAAGGTTCACATTCATAAGTCAAGAATGTGTAACCAAGTCTTTTTTTTTTTTTTAGGTTTTTGCAAGGCAAACGGGGTTAAGTGGCTTGACCAAGGCCACACAGCTAGGTAATTATTAAGTGTCTGAGACCGGATTTGAACCCAGGTAGTCTTGACTCCAGGGCCGGTGCTTTATCCATGCTTTATCCACTACGCCACCTAACTGCCCCATGTGTAACCAAGTCTTTATAACTTCTTTAATATTTTAAAGATCTGTTATTTCATCATTGTAGATAGTGACCCTTGATTGATAAAGAATAACATATCTAGGAAGTTAGCAATGAATGCTAGGAAAAGCATTAGCTCTTGAGTCAGAGGATATGGATTTAAATCCTACCTCTGATGTTTACAACTATGCAAATTACTGAACTTCCCTTTACCTAGATTGCCTTATCTACAAAATGAGGGGGATTAGACTGCCTTTAACTAAGGTCCTTTTCAACTCTAGATCTACGATCCTAATAATTTTTACAATTTAATAGATAATCTTCAGGAGTTAAAGGGGCCAACAAAAACAACCCTGGTCCCTTGGTCAATCTTCTGATTCAAATTCAGGCAAGGTTAAATCTAATCACTATCCATATGATTCCATCAACAGTCCTGTACACACAAAGTCTTCTAGCTCTTCTTGGTAGTTCCTGATAGGGATAACACTTGGTTGATATTCCTTTTAAATGTCCAGAGCCACATCCAAAGCATAATGAAGTAGGATTTAAGTGGATGTCAATTCTTTATTAAATCTGGAAATATAATATCAGAATAGAATAAGGAAAAGGGCAATTCATTTTATAAATCAATGGCTTATCCCTAAGGTCATTTACACTCAAAGTAAGATTCCCAATGTGAAGGGCCTCTGGATCATAGGAGTGGTTTCCATCCAACTAAAGCAGCTTAAATTTATTATCAGATGGGATATGATCCATTGAAACCTAGACCAAAATGAATTCATCTTACAAAAACATATCTAATCCCCGGAAAGGCCTAGAAATTTACCAAAACTTAACAGAGTCCTTAAGACAGAATGATGTAGAACTGGTCAAGAACTTAATAGACTACTGCAGATAAAATCTATTTTTTAAAATATTTCTTATATTGGTTTTAGTCCTGACCTACATTAAAATCAAGAACAAATCTGTTCTGGGGTTATGTTGTAGGCACAGTTTGTCTTTCTCATCCCTTATTGAGTATAAAGGTTGTCAGGTTGTTTAACATGGGTTGGCTGTAGAAAGATTATAAATTTAGATGAATAGCTCTCCAAATTGCTCACCAAATGCAATGCTTTTCATTTTTCATTTTCAGTTTTAAATCCTTCATTTATTTTGCCCTCTTGGTAAAATTGATCTATTTTTCTATTGTAAAAACAGCCTTCTCTTCTCCTTCAAAAATAAATATCTACACATATCCTCACCACTTGTTCTTCTCTTTAAAAAGTCTTCTCTTTTGAAGGCCCCATCTATTAATGCCAGAGGGCTAGCAGGAGTTACTGGGCTGGATTTTAGAAAGCTATGGAGCTAATCTTATTTTTAAATACTTGATTTTATTCTCCTTTGCATCTTGACAATGTTTATTATGGATGTTTTGCTTTAAAATATTTGATGTGGCTATGGCAGAAACATGATAAAAATTTCTGAAATTCCAACATAAACATTTTATAATTTATCTGGATCAGGTATCTAAAAAGTATCATAGTCACTAGATAACTATCCATTTCATCTCTGTAGAATAGATTGGCCTTGACAGATTGATAGAATAGATTGGCCTATTATATATTTTTCCAATCAGTACAGAATATAAAGCAATTCATTCATTTCCATTGCAACATTTTAAATTGTAATGATTCAATGAAGTTGAAACATGAAATCATACCTGAAGTCGAGCATTCATGAGCATAAATTCTTGTTGCTGTTTCATGTTTTCATTCATATGTTTTGAAAAAAGAAATCCCATTTTGATCTAAAATGTAGAAAAGATAAGATATTTATTAATGCTCAGTTATTCTAACACAATAAATATCTTATATTTAACCATAAACTTAGTTTCAAGTTTTTCCTCCATGTGCATAAGAACTTAAAAAATCTTTTGGATTTATTTCCTTCAATATAATTGGGTCTGGAACCAGGGAGATCCAAGTTAAAAATCCAACCTCAGACATTAGTCATGTCACAATAGATATGTCACTTAAACTCTTTCTACTTCACTTTCCTTAACTATAAAATAGAGAAGATAATAAAAGTACCTACCTCACAGAGGTAGGTGAGGAACAACTGAGATAATATTTGTAAAAAGCATTTAGTCTAATAACAAATTTAGTCTAGTAACAAATATTTGCTCCTTTCCCTCTCTCCCTATATCTTACCCATGAGTCTTCAAAAGATTTGAGTCCTAGCTCTGCCACTAACTGAATGACAATGGGCACATATATTAACCACTTTGGACCTCTGTTTTCTCATCTGTAATACCAAGGGGTTAGACTAGATAATCTCTAAGGTTCCTTCCAGCTCTAACATTCTAGGATTCTTTATATAGTATAGGGATGTGTTGTAAAAAGTGGAAAGAGGTCACACTCTACTCCATGGGAATCATACTTAAGTGGCTTTGATTGTAAATGTGAAAACACAACCTTAGATAAAACTAAGGAGTAAATTTTCAAACATTTTCCATTCAAGTCCTACTCTTTATGAGCCCATTGCTACTTTCTTGGCAAAGATATTGAAGTGGTTTGCCATTTTCTTCTCTAGTTTGTTTTACAGATGAAGAAACAGAGGCAAAGAGAGGTAAGTGAAAGTCTGAGGTCAGATTTGAGCTCATGAGGAAAGTGCCTTTGACATGGAATGTCAAAGCCACCTCCACTGTTTAAGATGGAAGAGTTAGAACAGCTTCCTTCTATGTAAGATAATCAGTATAGGTGCTTAGTGATTCTTTTTGAGAGCAAGAACAAGAACTGGGAGGATTCTGAACCTTTGACTGGGGCATTTTGGTCTTGACCAAATTGGATCCAGGAATGGAAGTGAAAAGATCATTGGTTGTGTGCCTACAGAAAGGGAGTAGAAAGGAAGGTAAATCTAGTTGGCTCAGTGGTTAGAGCAATGAGCCTTGAATGAAGAGGAGCTGAATTCAAAATAGACTTCAGACACTTGATAACTATGTGACCCTTGGCAAAACATTTAAGCTCTGCTTCAGTTTACTCAGTTCTAAAATAACAATATCTTCTACTTCCTAGGGTTGTAGTGAGGATTAAATGATATAATACTTGAAAAGTAGTTCAGTATCTAATACATAGACAACTTTATAAATACATGTTTCATTACTTTCTGCCTCTGACTGTAGACAGGACAGTTCATTTTGAAGGTGTAAGAATTGGGTACTACTATGGCCTGAGGCCATACCTACTGAGGCCATACTTCTGCCCACCTCTGGCCAGACAGAGCAAACAGTCCAGAGTCCAATTGCCACTCCCTAAAGGATTATCCCAGTAAATTGACTATTAAATAGTAAGTCACAGTCATTTGTCTAGATCCAATATTAGGAGTGTCTTCTTTCTTCTACCTCCTTCAATTCCTGCTTCCAGGAAATTTTCTCCAACCCCAGTTCATTCCATTCAGGAAATAGCTTTTATTCATTCATCAAATAGCTTTTTCTTAAATGATATCTGAAGGTAAAACACTACTGTTCTGTTAATAAAAAACAGCATGAAATGACTGAAATAACAAAGGATTTGGTCCTAGGTTTGAATCCCCTGTGAATTCAAGTCATTCCTCAACCTGTTTGCTTTTCTGTAAAAACAGAAATCAACGTACTTTTTATGAGGTTATGAGGATAAAAAAAATGAGAACATGCTTGGAAAGTGTTTTATAAGACCATAAAGTGGTTACATAAAGTTACCTATTGTTTCCTTTTTATAGTGAGCTATAGGAGGCAACTGTTGTCAAAAGACTGTTAAAAAGTATCCCTGCTGGGCCACTTAACCTTGAATATGACCCGGACTCTCAGGGTCAACCTGAGGGCTGTTAGTATAAGGCTGCAACAAAACTACCCCAAAGTATGACGTAATCTACATGTGATTAGGGATTTAGGGTCCACAGGACTGTAGAGGTCACCTACTCCGGTGCCCTTGCACCCCCTCTTTTGGAGGGGTGAGAGAACGGGAGCCCAGAAGGGCCGGGCGATTTCTTCGGGGTTCCACTGTGACTTTGGGGGAACAGTGCTCCAAGCCCACCGCCACGCGGGGACTTGGCCTCCCCGGCCCCTCGCGGGCGTGGCCAGGGTGGGCCGGACAGGCAGGAGCATGCGCACCCCACGCCGCCCCAGTCCCCGCTCTGGCTCCCAGCCACCCCCCCTCCCGCATGCCCACGTGCCCGGACCCTGGGGGTGCAGGGGACAGCCCCGGGGCCTGCCCGCTCCTCCCCTTCCCCGCCTCTCTGCAGGCCTGCTCACCGGTCCCGGGGGCTCCAGCCTCTGCTGTCCTGGCTCGGCCTGGAGTCGGGCGGCCCCGCCTGGCCAGGGTCCAGTGGGCGGCTCAAGCTTTCTGGGAGCCCGCGGCCAATCAGCGCGCAGCCTGGGATTCCTTAAAGGAGCAGCCTCCTTCTTGGACCCGGTTCTTGTCCTGGTGACTGCCCGCAGCCTTTATTCCCCTGGCGTCTGTTCATGCCACCTCCACCTGAGCACACCTGGATGGTGGTGCCTCTGGCGCGGGAGAAGGGGACACGTCTGGCACAGGAGCGCTAGGGAGACGGCACCAGAGGCTTGGCTTTTATAGGAACGTGGATGGGCACATTTCTGTTTTTGCAAACTTTTGGTTTCCTTTTGTAGTCTTAAGTCTTTTATTTTTTGCTTTTAAAATTCTCAGCTCTGAGAAGGGATGTATAGATTTAGCCAGACTGCCAAAATTAGGGAGATAGAGACAAACAGACAGATAGACTAGACGGACAGACAGGTTGATAGCTATTTGAGATCTGTAAGATTTTACAGTTGAGGAGCCCGAGCAGAAAGAAGATGTGGGCAGGGTAGGGGCAGCTAGATGGCTCTGGCCCTGAAGTCAGGAGGACCTGATCTTAGACACTTACTAGCAGGGTGACCTTGGACAAGTCGCTTATCCCTGATTGCCTGGCATCCAGTCCTGATACATATCTGGTTACTGGACCTAGATGACTCTGGAGAACAAAGTGCAGCTGGTGACTTAGCACAGAACTCCCTCACTCAAATACAATTCATATTCATGTCATGGCATCATCACCTCCCTGACTTCATAATCTTCTTTGAAAAATGGGAGGGAGAAAGATCAAGCAGCTAGTATATGTCTGGGGTGGAAGGCCAAGTCACACTTCCACCACTCTCTGACTGGAAATAACACAGGTTTCAACAAGCTGAGTCAAGATTCAAACCTAAGTCATTTGACTCCAAGTTTAGTGATCTTACTACTTTATGATGCTGATCTTTGACTCTACTGCTGTATTCATTATATCACATTACAGATAAAGAAACTGGAAACTCATTTACATGATCTGTTCAATATTTGTTAAAGGCCACAGATGATGCCAACTGAAGAGCAAACCTAGCTCCCCTGCCCTTCCAGTCCAACAAAACCTCACAGAGAAATCCAAATTTTGATCCAATTAGGGGCTTAATTTGAATTCTGCTCCAAATCTTATTACCTAGTAACATGAAATATGGTCTTCAGGAGCCCTCAAATAATCTTCCTGGGTTTTAGCCTAGGATTTTCCTCTCTACCATGCTGCCACACTATTCAGTCCTGACATACTGTGATAAAAGTACTTTAAAAAATTTTAACCTCCTATATTGTTACAAAATCTAGTGGTAAGCACTGGAACCATGAATACAATTCCTTTTCTCAAGAAGCTTACTTTCTAAGGGAGAAATACATCCAGAAGTATTTACAAGTACAAAGATGCAGTTATTTGTCCTTTATTTTTCAAAAAGGACTAATAGCATCATGGGTGGACATCTTGACTCATGTGTTGACTGAATTTAAGTGAGGCAGAGTTGGACAAAGTTACTCTCTTTTCCAAAGTCATCAGAGCCCAGTATGACATGACAAAAGTCAGAATACAATCTGCAACATTGGTGTCTTTGATACTTGACTAAGCTCTCTAAGCAGTCCACTGTGCCAGCTCACTTTTGTGAACCTTGGAGCAAATTGTTTTTATCTGCTAGGAAAAGTCTTCATATGCTTGGGTAGATGTCCCCCTAATTCACAGACTGGTTTGAGGCCTGTAGATTACCCTCAACTTGTTTTAATCCATCTGAGATGGTTTGCCAAGACTGTTAGCTGAGTTGGAGTGTAGTCACTACAGATGATAGCTTCTTGGAACTACAAGTGAGAGTTGAGTGTCCAAAGGTGGATGAGCAGCCCTGAAAAGGGGTTAGAAAGTCTCATGCTGGAGGAAATAGTCCTCCTTTAAAAACCCATACATCCATAATAATCCATTAATAAGTGTATATAAGTAAATATTAAGAGAATAAATTCAGGTAGTTAAGAGTGGGAGGCTGCTAACAGTTGAGGAAGATCAGGAATGTCTTCATATAAAAGGTAAGTAATTCCTAAGCCATATTTTGAAGCAATACCTAGCATTTGAAAGAAAAAAAGGGGAAATTATGAGGCAAAGGTGAGGGAGTCCATTCTAAGTAAAGGAAAATTGGTGTTTGAGCTTGGGAATTGAGGGACAGTATAAAGGCAAGGAGGTAAACTTTGCAGTGTCCTCTGTCAGTAATAAAGAGAAGGCTAGTTTGGCTAAACCACAGAAGGGGAAGTATGG
This sequence comes from Macrotis lagotis, assembly GCF_037893015.1. NCBI lineage: Eukaryota > Metazoa > Chordata > Mammalia > Peramelemorphia > Peramelidae > Macrotis > Macrotis lagotis. Next base: position 68,933,364 of record NC_133665.1, read on the forward strand.
TGCAACAAAGCTAAAAAAAAAAATAGGTAGGGAACAGACTGTGAAGCATTTAAAAAAGCTAAATGGAGAAGTTGGGGTTAAGAGCAAGAATAATTTACCCAGTAAAGTTAAATAATCCCAAATGGGAAAAAAAGGAAATATTTAATGAATTAAAGACTTTCTGGTATTTGTAATAAAAAGAACAGAACTTAATGGAAAATTCCACATCAGATTCAGGAGAAATATAAGATAAATATTAAAGACCAATCATAAGGGACTCCATAAGGTTAAACTGTTTGCTTCTTACATGGGAAAATGTTTATCAGTACTCTTATGACTGTCATCATTTTGGGGATAGTTTGAAAGAAAGGCTTAGACTGAGATATGTATGATGAATTAAAACTAAAAAAAAACAACTGGGTAGGGAGCAGATAGGTGGCCCAATGGATAAAGCACAGGTCCTGAAGTCCAGTGATGAAATAAATAATTTGGCATGTAAGAAAAATGATAAAGTAAATGATTTCAAGTTTGAGCTGAATGATGAATTCACAGAGACAATGACCCAGAATCATGAGGGTCAGATAGAGTTTATTACACTTTTCCAAGTGGGCTGAGGTTTTAAAAAAACAGGGAAAAACTTTTTAAGAAAAAGGCAAGAAAGGGAGAGTGACCTGAGAAACACTGAGGAAGGCTTGTGGGGGTGGGGGAGGGGAGATGTTTTCTGCACAAGTGTGGTCTATGAAATCACATCAGAAATAGTGAAGAATAGTTTGCTCATAACTGGATAACATTGTTATCTCAACATCGTTTGTGTGCCTCAGTGGGCCAGGTAGTTCTGATATACATCTGGAGCATGCAACTTTGACATAAGGTGTTTAGTGGACATAGTGTACATTATATGAGGATGATTTCCAAGCAAATACAAAGTTTGTGAGTTAGTTATTGATATAAGGATAGCACAAAAAGACACAAAATAACAAGTTTTTTTTCAGGGATGTTAGAAAAACATAACATAAAAGATGTGCTTTGTAGGGAGAAAGACAGATAAGTTAACTTATTGGTTTTCTGCCTGTATTTCATCACATCTAGAGGACCTGAGTTCAAATGCAGCCTCAGGCATTTAACTTTTACTAGCTGTCTGACCCTGGGCAAGTCATTTAAGCCCAATTGCTTAAAAGAAAACAAAAAAAAGGAAAAAGAAAACAAAAAATCTGTGTAAAGAAACAGAAAAAGGAACAATGATCTCATACAAAGAAGGCATGAAAGGAAGAACTGATAAGGAAGAAGCCAGGGGTTAGAGCTGGTAGTGCTGAAACCTTAACTCTCATCAGAAATGGGTTAAAGAGGTAACAACATATACTTCTAAAAGAATATAAAATTTATATAGTTAAAAAGAAATACAATATGAGGGCATAAGAAAAGGGAGGGACTTTTAGAAAGTTGTATAGATTAAGAATTAGAAAAGGGAAAGGATAAGGGAGAAATTCAAAGATATGTAGATTAAGGTGGAGAGTGGTGGGGGAGAGGATAAAGGAGGTGAGATGAGTAAATTAAGAAAAGGGAGGGCATAGTATTCAGAGTCAAATAGATGAATGAGGTTGTTGTAGTTGTCTTCCTTTTATGGAGGGGTAGGGTGGTTGTTTTTGCAAGGCAATGAAGTTAAGTGACTTGGCCAGCATCATTCATCTAGGTAATTATTAAGTGTCTAAGGCTGGATTTGAACTCCAGGGCCACCATTCTATCTACTGTATGGCCTAGCTGCCCTTGTCTTTCTTCTTAAGAACACTCTACTTTCTTGATATAAATTCTTCTAGTTCTTCTAATTCATTTAATTTGGGGCTGCCACTTTGGTTGAATATGAATATTTAGCTTAGAGAGCTGTGATCAGTCCAGCACTATGCACCACACATTGCCTTTGTCACTCCCACATTTTGTCTGTCTCTTTTCCTTATAATCACATAGTCTAATAGATACCAATGTTTGCTGTGAGGGTGCATCCAGAAAGTTTTATTGAGTTTAGGTAAATGGAAGACAGTGTTTGTAATGAGGTCATGACTCTTCAGTAGAAGATGACCATTACTGTTCCTGTTTCCAATTGTATTCCTCAGGGAATCAAGGATTCCCTGCCATACCTGGTAATCTGAGCCTATTCTAACATTTAAGTCACCCAGAATTATAAGCTTATCCTCTTTTGGTACACTGATGATAAGGGACTCCAGGTCTTCATAAAATTTTCTCCAACTTCATCAGAGTTCAACATGGTGGGAGCATAGGCACTGATGATGGTGGCATGATGCTTTCCTAGAAGTGACAATCTCATTGTCATGACCCTGTCATTCACTCCTTTTGGTAGGCATTCAAGAATGTTGACTAGATTAATTTTGATTGCAAAACTTACTCCAAGTTCACAGCATTCCCTTTCACTAGAACCATTCCAGAAAAATGTGTGTATCCAGCTCTGACTTCAGTAAGCTTTCCTTCATTTGCCAGCTTTGTTTCACCCAGGACTACTATTTAAATACCATACCTGCTGTGTTCTCTGACAACAAGAGTTGTTTATTTTTCAGGTCTATTGGATCCTATGTTATCTATGAATGTGTGCCCATTCCATGCACCAATGGTTAGTGGAATCTTCTTTGAAGAACATTTGTAGATTTTTTTGTATCTCTATGGGATTCCCTGCATGCCGCAGTAATCAGGCCATGGTTGGGTAAACAGACAATTTTTTTAGGGCACATTTTCTAGCCCTTATCACATCATGAGGCTGCTCAGTCACCCAGTGGGATGCTGAATCCCACTGCTTGTTTCAGTAGAGAAACAACCCTTTGGCCCTGGGCCAGCTGACCACAGCTCCCAGTGTATCCACACCTGCTGCTTCATCATTTGCCTATTGCCTGTCAACTTTGAGGAATGGTAATGAGTGATGTCTTTTGTTGCATGTATAAATTAGATTTAAATGAGGCAGAGCTGCACAAAGTCATTGACCTTACTCTGTCTTCCAAATTCATCATGATCCATCATAGCAAGACAGTCAAGACAACTGGAGATGGCCCTAGATACAGTGGATGACCTGGCGTCTTCAATGTCTAACCAAGTTCTAAGATCTCCACAGCACTTGCTTCAGCTGGCTTCATGGCCATTAGAACAAAATGTTCTCCTCCACCCATTCCACCAGTGGAAGACTTTACATGCATGGGATAGATACTGCCCCCCACCACCGATTCACCAATGAGTTTAAGACTCCTTTGGTTACCCTCTATCTGGTTTAGCCTGCCTGCCAAAATGGTTTACTGGGGTGTGTCCACTGTGCATGCTACAGCTTCTTGGAGACACAGTTGAGAGTTAGGTGGCTCAGGTGGGCATCAGTGGTGGAAAGCAGCCCTGAAGAGGGATTGGCAGCCTTCACACCAAGGTACTAGTCTTCCTTGAACACACCCTATACCCAGTTGGCAATAGTGGGCAGCTTTCAGAGATTTGGTATACAGCACTGCATTTGCTCTTCTGTGCCAGAAAACTTGCAAACACCAAGACTGATTTGATGAAAATGATAGGGGAAATACAGAAACTTCTAAATGAAAAATGAGAACTCCACAGGGTTTACCAGCAGGATAGTTCATCAATTTCTTGGCCCAGTAAGTAGGCAGATGAAATTCAATTTTATACAGACAATAGCAAACTAAAAAGCTTTAATGATGCCCTGAAAGCTATGTGCCAAAGACATATGCTGTATCTCAACTACTCAGTGCTGATGGATCCACATTGATTAATAATAATTAATTAATAATTGATCCCAGAGAAATGGGTCAAACACTTCCATAGTGTTCTTAACAGATCATCTTCAGTCAATGCAGAAGCCATTGACCACTTACCTCAAGTTGAAGTCAATCAGTCTCTAACTGAAATTCCAAATGAAGAAGAGCTTTTGAATGCCATTAGGCTCCTTTCAATTGGCAAAGCACCTGGTGCTAATTCTATTCCAGCTGAGATCTACAAGGTGGGGGGGTCCATTGCTCATCTAAAAACTGACTGAAATTTTCCAGGTTATATGGCACGAAGAGGTTATCCCCCAAGAAATCAAGGATGCTTCCACTGTCCATCTCTATAAACATAAAGGGAATAGATTGTCCTGTGATAATCACAGGAGTATTTCTTTTTTAGTCATTGCTGGTAAGTTTCTTGCTCAATAGATTGATCCTTCACCTGGAAGTTGGTCACCTTCCTAAGAGCCAACGTGGAACAATCCACATGGTGTTTCCTGCCCAACGACTCCAGGAAAAATTCCAGGAACAGCACAGAGGACTGTATACAACATTTGTAGATCTGACCAAGGCCTTTGATACCATCAGTCATGAGGGTTTATGGAAAATTATATCAAAATTTGGTTGCCCAGAGAAGTTCATCAATTTTGTATGTTAGTTCTATGACAGCATGCATGCCCCAGTTCTGAATAGTGGATGATGCTCTCAAGATTTCCCAATGGAGTAAAACAAGGATTTGTCCTTGCTCCCATACTTTTTAGCATGATGTTTTCAGCCATGTTATCAAATACCTTCAAGGAGGATGATCGTGGCCTCCAGGTCAGCTACTGCATTGTTGCAAATTCTTCGACTTGAAAAGGCTACAAGCCAAGACCAAAGTGGAGGGAGTGTTGGAGTATGATCTTCTGTTTGTGGATGATTGTGCACTCAAGGTAGCCTCTGAAGCTGAGATACAACAAAGTATGGATTGATTCTCTGCTGCTTGTACTAATTTTGTTCTAACAATGCCAAGAAAACACAGGTGCTCCATCAGCCAGCACCACACCATCCATATGTGGAACCATAGATTACACAGCAAATGGAGAAGTTTTGAGTACTGTGGACAAGTTCACTTACCTTAGAAGTGTCCTTTCCAAGGTGGTACACATTGACTATGAGATTAACACATGCACTTCCAGAGCTAGCTCAGTATCTGGGAGGCTCTGAAAGAAAGTATGGGAGAGGGGCAGCTAGGTGGTGCAGCGAATAGAACACCAGCCTTGGAGTCAGGAGTACCTGGGTTCAAATCCAACCTTAGACACTTAATAATTACCTAGCCGTGTGGTGTTGGGCAAGCCACTTAACCCTATTGCCTTGAGAAAAATCTGAAAAAAAAAAGAAGTATGGGAGAGAAAGGGTATTAGACTGACTACCAAACTGAAGGTCTACAGGGCCACTGTGTTGACCTCATTGCTATATGCCTGTGAAACCTGAACAGTCTACTAGTGTCATTTCAGGAAACGGAATTGCTTCCAATTAAATTGTCTTAGGAAGATTCTGAAGATCACCAGGCAGGAGAAGATACCAGACACTGAGGTCCTTTCTCAAGCTAAACTGCCTAACATTCCAACATTAGTACAGAAAGTGCAACTACAATGGTCTGGACACGTTGTTAGAATACCAGATGTAAGTTTGCCAAAAAAAAAAAACAATTTTATAGAGAACTCACACAGAGCAAGCACTCACAAGGAGGTCAGAAAAAGTGATATGGAGACACCCCAAAGGTCTCATTGAAGAACTTTAGAAATGATTGTACAGCATGGGACCACCCAGCATGCTGTGCCCTCATCAGAGAGGGGACTATACTCTATGAGGAAGGCAGAATTGAAGCAACCCAAAGGAAATGTGACATACCTAAGTTTAGAATACCCACCCAGGACTATTTGTGCCCAACCTGTGGTAGAGCATTCTGAGCTCATATTGGTCTGATCAGCCACAGTCAGACACACTGTAATTTGTCTCAAACACAGTGATTACATTTTGGTCTTCTTGGATAGGGAAGGACAAGGAAGGACAAGTACCAATCTTAAGAAGACCATGGGGTGATGTAGTGGATCGAGCACCAGCCCTGGGCTCAGGAGGACCTGAGTTCAAATCCTACTTAAGACACTTAATAATTACCTAGCTGTGTGGCCTTGGGCAACCCCATAGCTTTGCAAAAAAAAAAAAGACCATGACTTAAAAAACTTTTACCAGACTATTTTCCACCAAGAGAAAGGGGCAGAGGGATGGTAGAAAAATGTGTAATTTATAAATTTGCAAATGGATGAATGTTGAAAAAACTACCATAGCATGTAATTGTAAAAATAAAATAAAATATCAAAAAAAAGAAGGTCATGACTTCTGGAAGGTGATGAAATGACATGATAATAAACTGAATGGCTTGAGTGTCTGTTTTTGTGTGTCTGTGTGTGTGTGTGTGTGTGGCAGGGAGATGAGGAGGTGAAGGCTGGGCTAAGTCACCGGCTTTACTTTCTCTTCCAGAACCATCTGGATCTAATGATCAGGTGTGGATCATAGTGACTGGAGATGCAGACCAGATCAGGATGACTGCATGCAGTGGGAGACCTTGGCCTTTTTGAACTAAATCTTTTATAAGTCTCAGTTTGACTGAATGCCCTTTCAATGATTAAAGCTAGGTAAGGAAGAAATGCAGCAAGAGGCAAAGAAAAAACCTCAACCTAGTTAAAAAAAAAAAAGAAATAAAAGTAAATCAAACTGGGAGAACAAGATCCTCAAGGTTTCTCAGTGAGAAAGGCAGGTAAGAAAGAAAGAAATGAAACTTAGAATAGTCTCTTTTGCATAGTCAAAAAGAAATCAATCTGGGAGAGCTTCTGATCAAAACATCTGATCCAAACTGACAAATGGGGCCTGGGACCTATTGTTTACCAATCAATGAGAGCTAGAGTGATTTAGGGTCTGTAAACCCAAGATATCTTACTAGTTCTTAAAGTAGAACACCTAAAGAAAAGGAAGGGAAGAAGGAAGGAAGGAAGGAAGGAAGGAAGGAAGGAAGGAAGGAAGGAAGGAAGGGAGGGAGGGAGGGAGGGAGGAAGGAAGAAAAGGAGGGAAGGAAGGAAGGGAGGGAGGAGGGAAGGGATTCTGAACAGGATAATTTTTTTTTCAATAAGTCACAGTATCTCAATTTTGCAACCCAGAGGCATAGGAGGACTGAAATTAAAGTTGGCTTGTGGATTCTGTATCCAGGCTGGGAGCCTGAGTGGAAGAAATAGTACCAGCTGTGGGAGGTGGCAGGAGTAACAGTAGTAGTAGTAGTGGCTTCACCAAGAGCACTCTTGTTTAGAAAAATATAGAGGATTCATGTATTAGCACCCAGAACAGGATTAGGCACCATTTAGAAGTTCCTTTTAACCATTATCTGATTCTGGTTCATAGTTCCTGTGAGGAATGAAGGGCATTGTTGGTCATCACAGGGTGTGGAGGGGGGCCCCTTTGAAATCCATTACAAAGGGGGAAGGCCCCCAGTCAATCACAAAACTGGGAGAAATCCCATTCCAAAAATGACAAACTAGATTAGAATAACCTAGTCTTGACCTTCTCCTTTGCACATGCTCAAAGAAATCTATCTGTTCTTGCTCAGGGGAAACATAGGAACCAATGTACCAATTAGATTTGTGACCCCATCACACAGCTCAGTGATTGTTGGGTGTCTAGGGCCAATTGTTGGGTGTCTGGGGCCGGATTTGGGCCCGGGTGCTCCTGGCTCCAGGACCTGTGCTCCATCCACTGTGCCACCTGCGTGTACCTATTATTATTATTATTATTTTAATTTTTTCTCTTTCCTTTATCGCTCATGCGGGTCTATATTTTTTTGGGGGGGGGTGTATTATGTTTACTCTTAAAGAAGAATATTTTAGTAATGTATAAAAAACATCATTTGTACAAAATAAGAATAAATAAAATAAAAAAAAATTTGTGACCCCAGCTTATGATTGGCATGAATGGGGCAGAAACAAAGTCTTTCGAAGTGCATAAAAGAGCTTGTATGTTGGGATTTCCCCACCCCTCTCTCCCACCATGAGAGAGGTGTGCCATTTTGCTAAGATCTCTTAATAAAAACCATTTTAACCATTTTGGACTAAGTATTTTCAAGCCATTTATAACAGTTCTTAAGCAGAAAGGAGTATTAAAGTTTGCAGTCTTGAGGAAGCCGAAGCTCTACCTGGGTAAGGACCAGAATGCATACTAGAAGGATAGTGTCTAGAATTCTCTGGCTTACACCACAGCAGAAGCATCAAAAACCTACATGCCCCCAACTCTAACTACAGTAGTTCAGACTAGCCAGAGGGAAGCAGACATAGTTAGCAATCATAACTATGACTGTATATGGGATGAACTCATTCACAAAAGAGAAATGAATAGCAAAATAAATTCGAAATCAGAATCCAAAATAACTCCTTGCAATTGCTTAATTTCATATTTATTAGTGGTTTTTCTACCCCTTTCATTTTTGAAACTAATGATTTGATTTTCTTCTTTCTTTCTTTTAAAATCAAATTAACCAATCATTTATCTATTTTATGAGAATTATGCCCAAAGTGTTATTAAACTGTCTATGCCCCTTGGTACAGCAATATCACTACTAGGTCTGTATCCCCAAAAGAACAAATAAGAAGAAAAATGATGCATATGTGCAAAAATATGTATTGCTGCCTTTGTGTTAGTGGCAAAGAATTACAAATTGATACCCATCAATTGGGAATGACTGGACAAGTTGAGTCATATGATTATTATTGAGTTCTATTTTACCTCAAGAAATGATGAAGTGGATAGTTTCAGAAAAACCTGGCAAAACTTATGTGAATTGATACAAAGTAAAGTCAGCAGAACATTGTACATACAACAGTATTGTAATGATATCCAGCAGTGAAAGACTTAACTACTCTAATCAAGACAATGATCCAAAACAATCCTAAAGTACTCATTATTAAAAATAAAAAAATGCTATTTACCTCCAAAAAGATGAACTCTGAGGAAATATTGTAGCATATTTTCTTTCACCTTATTTTCCTTGCCTTTTTTTCTTTTATACTATATTTAATGTGTAAATATGTCTTATATGACCTCTTCTGTGTAATGGGTATCATATTTCTTGTGGGGGTGGAGAAGAGTGGGAGGGAGGGAGAAAATTTAGAACTGAAATAATTTTTTTAAAATAAAAATTTTTTAAGAACCTTTAGACTAGAAAATAACTTTCAATTAACATTTATATATCAAAGGATGACTAAGCTGCCAAACTCGTAAAACCATTGATAAATGTTAATACTACTTTTATTTCTCCATTATATATATGTGTATATATATACACATATATATGTGTGTGTGTGTGTGTGTGTGTGTGTGTGTGTGTGTGTGTGTGTGTGTGTAGTGAGAAATGTAGGGTGTTGGTCTTCACAAGGTGTGGAGGGCAGCCCTTAGGGAATCCATTACAAAGGGGGAATGGCCCAGCCAATCACAAGTCTGGAAGTTTTCCTAATTCCATTCCAGGGATAGCCAACCCCAAACAGGTTCTCAACAGGTCAAGAGTGACCTAGAGATCTTGACCTAAAGCTATTGAGTTTGCACAATTAGGTAATTGAAAATTAACCCACACACCCTCTGTGATGATTGGGGTTCATTAGCATATCATGCATCTGATGATGTAGGGGGGGAATCATTTTAGGGGCATGTCATGGAATGGGTAGACCTCTTAGATTGTAACTGAAACTCTGAGAGCCTATGAACATCCAAGAGGGAGGGGAAAGAGTTTCTGAAGATCATAAATTACCTGACTTTGAAGACTAATTCATGCTTCAATGCCTAGGTGTGAGGTACCTGTACCTTGTAAGGTGTATCTTGCAAGGTTCGTGAATAAAATGTACAATTTTCTCTCACTCTAACAGGTTTTCCTTTTCATTCATTTATAACATATATATATGTCTGTGTGTGTGTGTGTGTTTTGAAAATAACCATGATCATGAATATAGTGATTTAAACATATGAGTATAAAAGGAGCTATATAATAATTTTTAGGAACAGAAATTAGTAATATTATGTTATTTTAAATATTGAAATGAATATTTTATAATGAGTTATACTGGATTACCTAAGGGACAAAAATCATAGGTAGAATCATTACCAACTCCTTCTACAAGGTCACTAAAGGTGACTAATCACTCCTCCACCAAGATACTTTTCCAGGTCTATAAAATCTTCAAGAGAATATGTTGTATATGAGTTGCCACTTTTGATCAAAGAAAAGAACACATGTAAACTTTCACTGAAAATTTTCTATACACTATTATACAATGTAGATTCAAGATTTTTTTTTCTTTGCAAGGCAATGGGGTTAAGTGGCTTGCCCAAGGCCACACAGCTAGGTAATTATTAAGTGTCTGAGGCTGGATTTGAACTCAGGTCCTCCTGACTCCAGGGTCAGTGCTCTATCCACTGTGCCACCTAGCTGCCCTCAAGATTTTATTTTAATTGACTTGGTTGAATAGAAGTTAACCTTAAAAGTTCTACAAAAACATGTGCTTTCCAAACATATGCTAAAATCATACAGGATTCTTTAATAAGTATAAGCAAAGTAATAACTTTGTTCAACCATCCTCTGATTATTAGTATCAAGCATAACATAAAACAGGGAGATCCAAAGGAGAGTCCAAATGGGAGCAGGATTAGAATACAGAGGAATGTCTATTTCTTCTCTAAGTCATAAGAAGTTGGATTAGTTTCCCAATATTGAGCTATCATCTCTATAGCACTTTATTTTTTATTTTTATTTATTTTTAGGTTTTTGCGAGGCAGTGGGGTTAAGTGCCTTGCCCAAGGCCACAAAGCTAGGTAATTATTAAGTGTCTGAGACCGGATTTGAATCCAGGGACTCCTGACTCCAGGGCCAGTGCTTTATCCACTGTGCCACCTAGCCGCCTTCTATAGCACTTTACAAAACACTTTTCTCACCACTGTGGTAATATAAGAACAATTATTTATATTTTCCAGATGTCAAAACTGAACCTCAGAGAGTTGATTTGCCCATAGTTACAATGATAGGAAATATCCAAACTGGGACTCAAACTCATGTCTTTTGACTCTAATCATTCCTTCTGTAACTTCATGTTTCCTCTCTAGCAAAGATCTTATATGAACAAACTGAACAGGGCTTGAACATGTAGCTAAAACAAAACAAAACAAAACAAAAAACTCATTATCTCACTACAGTGATTCTCTATGAGGAATTTGAATTAGCAAACACAGAAATAAGCTTAGATCTATATTCCCCTAGATGGCGGCATTAGCTTTTTAGAAAGACTAATATATTCTTCCAGTAGGTTTATAACATTTAGAGTTGGAAGGGATTATAGAGATTATCTATTCCAACCCCAAAATTTTACAGAAGAGTAGCATAAACCCAGAGGTTTCTTCTTAAGCAAACCAGTCTTCTAAAACTTAAAAAAATTGCATATATTGAGATATGAATGAAAAAGGATGCTGTGCTTGGTAAAGGGTAATCAGGGAAGGTGACTGCAGCAAGGACAGAGGAACTATATTGTAAAAGTTGGGGAAATTTCCACTTCTTCCCAAGCAGAATCAACAAACACTCCCCAAGTATTATTCTTGCTTCATGCATAATTAGGCTATAGAGATAATGGAAGACTTAAGATGCTCTCTGGAACACAAAAAGCTCAGATCAGAAATCAAAGAACTCAATTCAATCCATTAAATATTTATTAGTTCAGACTAGACTATGCTAGACAATGGAGAAGCAAAGACAAAATTTTTAAATCCTCCCTGCCCTCAATCAATTTTCAGGTGGGTGGGTGGAGGATAATGCAAACTCAGATAATTACAAAATATGTGTAATGCAGATAAAACATCATTCCCATCATAAAGACAATAACAAATGAGGGGATGACAGCAAATTCCTGAAAGAAATGGCACTTGATCTGAAACTTAAAAGGAAACCAGAGTTTCCTCAGAGGGGAGAGAGTAGGTCTGGCATGGGAAATAGCCTGTGCAAAAAATATTGAGAGAACTGTAAATTTGGTTACATTTATAATCATCAAGGTCAGAAACAGAGTTGACCACAGAAGAGGAAAAAAAAGAAAGAAGTAACAAATAAACATTAGACTGAAAAAGAGCAATAATGCCTAGAAACTGTCTATATTTAGATTGCAGTTGGTGTCCATTATCTAAAATCTGTAACAGGATAGTGTAGTTGCAGTGGTGTCAAATTCAAACAGAAATAGGCTATTTATCGACTACATATTGATTTAGAAAACTATAAACTAATATTATCTATGTTGTATTCTATTTTTATTTATTCCGTTAAAGAAATTTTCCAATGATTCAGTGGCACTGGAATTTTCAAGCTGTGAATGTGATATCTTTGGCATACTGAATAAAATGCTTATCTCCTGGCCAGGAAGACCTGGGTAAAATCCCCCCCTCACCTAAGTTACTACTACTGAGTAACAGCAGTGAAATTACTTAAATGTTTTCACTTCCATGTAACTCAGGGATGGTTATGATATGAAGTGGAGGATAAAGTTCCCATACTGAAGATATCATAGGTGCTTAATATATTGATATATCTAAAATTTATTTTAAAGAAAGGGAAAAGGGAAGCAATATTAGCAAAAAGAAAGACTCCTTGCCCTTAAGAAATGTGCATTCTAATGGGGGAAAGCACACACTAGAAGGAACTGAAATGGAGTGTAGGAAGGAAGATGAAGCTGCCTGATATGGGACATGGTTCCAAAGTTCAGAAATTAGGAAAAGGACTGAGAGGGGAATGAAGGCCAGTTTGAGTTCTTCTACAGAATGAAAGCCTCAGAAGAAACTCCGGAGATTTTCAATGGGAGAAAGGGGGATTTGCAGGTTGAGTAGACCTCAGGGACTGTTACATATTGGACCAAAAAGTACCAAAATGGCATATTAACAAGGGGCCAAAAAAATCTGTTTGTTTCTCTACCCTTCTCTTTCCCCATAACTTATGCTATCTTTTATGAGACTTAGATAAATACTTACAGCATACAGTTTAAATAGAAGAATCACATGCAAGATAGATCAGTTTAAAATAGGATAAATCTTTTATAGATTGATGTCCTTTGTGGGTTGTTTTTTTCATCACAGTCATTCCCCAGTTACTCCACCCTTTCCATTAAATCCTCCATTGTAAGGAAGAATAATAGTAAAGTAAGTTAACTGTGTTGGATAATAAATTTGATACTTTGTACTTACAGTTTCTTATCTCTATGCTGAGAGGATGGATGTGGGTTCTCTTGAGGTAATATTTAATTTAAGCTAAACTGCCTTAAGGCAGTGAGGTGACACAGTAGATAGAGTACTGGACCGGAAGTCAGGAAGGCTTGGACACTTATTGGTTGTGTGACCCTGGGTAAGTCACTTGTCTCTGTTTCTCATCTTTAAAATGAACTACATAGAAGGAAATGACAAATTCTAATATCTTTGTCAAGAAAATCACAAATGGGGACAGGAAGAGTTAGCTACAACTGAAAAGATAGCACAACAACAAAAAAAAGAAACCGACTTTTTTGCATTGTTTTAATTTACATGACTGTAGTTGTATATCTTTTTTTCTTGGTTCTGCTAACTCTTGTTATCACTTTCCTGCTTTCCCTAGTCTTTTTCAAATACAGCTAAAATCCCGTCTTCTATAGAAAACCTTTCCTGATCTCCTTCTGTCCTACTGTCTTCTCTCTGAATATAGTGTATTTATACATAGTGGTTTGGATACTGTCTTTAGAGTCATTGAAATCCCTAGAGCTTAATAAAAGCATATAGTAGGTGCTTAATAAATGTATATTTACCAACTGAATTCTTCATATTATTTTTCTTATGATATTGTAATATTCCATTGCATTTATATACCACAGGGGCAACTAGATGTCTCATTGGAAAGAGTAGCAGTACTGTAGTCAGGAGGACCTGAGTTCAAATGAGAGTACTTGAGTTCAAACCTGGTCTCAGACATTTGATATTTACTGTGTGACCTTGGGCAAGTCAATTAACTCCATTGCCCACCCAAACAAAACCAAAAACTTTTTGCTATCACAAGGAGGGCTACTATGAATATTTTGGTATACATGTATGGGGCCTTTCTGACATTGATCTCCTTGGGATGCATGTCAAATAGTGGAATCACTGGAAATAGTTCAAAATTGTTTTGAACCAATCATTAGCTCGCAAAACATTACATTTGTGCTACTGTTTTCTGACTATACTGATTATTTCTAGTTTTTATCATTTTTGCAAATTTATCAGGTATGGGGTAAGCTTCAGAAGTTTTTAAAAATAAATTTTTATTGATATCTTTATATTCCCCTTTAAATCATCTACATTTACAAATTTACTGTAAGGGCCACTTTCTTGCCCTCTCAAAAAAGTCATCCTTTCTTCAGGCTTCTAATCTCGTATTTCATGGGCAGTTAGGTTTGTAATCTATAGAGCACCAGCCCTAGAGTCAGTAGGACCTGAGTTCAAATCCAGATTCACATACTTTACTGGCTATGTGACCTTGGGCAAGTCACTTAACCCTGATTTCCTCACATCTAGGACCATCTCCAGGTGTCCTGATCCATATCTGACCACTGGACCCAGATGACTTTTTTTTTTTAGGTTTTTGCAAGGCAAATGGTTATGTGGCTTGCCAAGGCCACACAGCTAGGTAATTATTAAGTGTCTGAGACCAGATTTGAACCCAGGTACTCCTGACTCCAGGGCCGCTGCTTTATCCACTGCACCACCTAGCAGCCCCCCCAAATGACTTTTGAGGAGAAAGAGAGGCTGATGACTTTTCACAGTACCCCCTACTCATGTCTAGTCATTGTATCACTTTCCTCATGTCATACTCTTCTTCCATAATAAAGGAAAAACAACAGCCAACTTTCATTCCTAACTACCTTTCAGACATCTCAAACTGGATTCCCTGTAAACATCTTAAAATGGTTATGTCAAAATCAAATTCATTATCTTTCCCCCCTAAATCCTCCCCTCCTCTTCCTATTATCGTAGAAGGCAACACCATATTCTCAGTTCTTCAGGCTCACAACCTGGGAGTCATCCTGAATTCTTCATTATCTTTTATTCCGTATATCCAATTTCACTTTTATAACATATCTGGAATACACCTCTTTCTTTCCTCTGACATTGCCACCATTGTGGTATAGATTCTAATTTCATGTCTGGATTATTGAACTAGTTTGCTGGTGAGTCTGACAGACTCTAGTCCCTCCCCACTCCAATCCATTCTCCCATGAGTTACTATTGTGATTTTCTTTTTTTTTTTTAGATATTTTTAAAAAATTTTATTTAAGGTAAGGGGATTAAGTGACTTGCCCAAGGTCACACAGTTAAGCAATAAGTGTTTTTTTAAATTTATTTTTAATTCTCATTTTGTACAAATTTTTTTTTACATTAATAAAACATTCTTGTTTACAAGTAAACCAAATACCCCTCCTCCCCCATTAATATAAATAGACTTGCTTGGGCGAAAAAAGTAAAAGGGAGAGAAAAAAATTAAAATTAAAAAAAAAAGAATAGTAATAATTGTAGGTATGGCCAGGTGGCGCAATGGACAAAGCACCAGCCCTGGAGCCATGAGCACCCAATCCCATATCCAGCTTTGTAAACCCAACAATCACCCAGCCATGTGACATGCAGGCCACCCGATCCCCACTGCCCTGCAAAAACCAAAAAGAAGAAAAAAAAAGACCCCAAATAAAATAAAATAGTAATAATAGTAGGGGTGGCTGGGTGGCAGACAGAGCATTGGCCCTTGAGCCAGGAGCACCTGGGTCCAAATCCGGCCCCAGACACCCAAAGATCACCCGGCTATGTGGCCCCAGGCAGGCCATCCAGCCCTACCTGCCCTGCACCCTCCCCCAAATAATCATAACAAAAAATGTGCTTGAGTCTTTGTTCCAACACCAACAACTCTGTCATGGGTGGATCTCATTCTTTATGATAAGTCCATCACAAAAGTTATTTCCATATTTTTCCACCCTTGCCATTGCTGATCGAAACTCCCTCCTTTCTTCTTTCTCCACTACCATGTACTCTATTTTCTCTCTCCTTTCACTATGACTCTGCTGTAGGGTAGCTGAGTGGTGCAGCAGACAGATCCCTGGTCCCGGGGCCAAGAAGCCCTGAGCCCCCCTACCACCCCTTAGGCCCAGAATCCACCTGGCCCTGTGGTCCTGGGCAGGCCTTCCATTCCCAGCCCCTTGCAAGAAGTAAGAAAGAAAATGTGTTATATCTGGCCATTCTCCTCCCATGTTCCATCCTCTCTTCCTTTATTCACATCCCCCCCCCCTTCCCCCTGCTCCCCCCCTCCTTCTTACTCCAGATGTCTATACCCCATTGAGTTCATATGCTGTTTCCTCTCCTAGCCATCTCTGATGAGAGCAAAGGTCCCCTCTTTCCCCCTTGCCTCCCCCCTTCCATATCATTGCAATAGCTCATTGTAATAAAAAAAAAATCTTATGTGAAATATCTTGGACTATTCCCCCTCTCCTTTTTCTTTCTCCCATTCCATTTCCCTTTTTTTTTCTATTGACTCTATTTTTACACCATATTTTATCTTCGAATTCAGCTTTCTCCTGTGCTTCAACTATAAAAGCTCTCTCTACCTGCTCTATTAACTGAGAAGGTTCATATGAGTATCATCAGTGTCATTTTTCTATGCAGGAATGCATGCAGTTCATCCTCATTAAGTCCCTCATATTTCCCCCCTCTCCTCCAATCTCCATGCTTCACCTGAATCCTGTATCTGAAGACCAAACCTTCTGTTCAGCTCTGGCCATTCCAAAAGGAACATTTGAAATTCCCCTGGTTCATTGAAAGCCCATCTTTTTCCCTGGAAGAGGACATTCAGCCTTGCTGGGTAGTTCATTCTTGGCTGCATTCTAAGCTCTTTTGCCTTCTGGTATATTGTATTCCAAGCCCTAGGAGCTTCCAATGTAGTTGCTGCTAAGTCCTGTGTGATCCTGACTGCAGCTCCATGATATTTGAACTGTGTCCTTCTGGCTGCTTGTAATATTTTCTCTTTGACTTGGGAGTTCTGGAACTTGGCTATAATATTCCTGGGGGTTGTTTTTTTTGGGGATCTCTTTCTTGGGGGATAGGTGGATTCTCTCCATTTCTATTTTGCCTTCTGCTTCTAGAATATCAGGGCAATTTTCCTGTAGTAATTCTTTGAAAATGATGTCAAGGCTCTTTTCCTGATCATTACTTTCAGGTATTCCAATAATTTTCAGATTATCTTTCCTAAGTCTGTTTTCCATATCAGTTGTTTTTTCAATGAGATAGTTCACATTTTCTTCTAATTTTTCATTTTTTTGGTTTTGAAGTATTGATTCCTGATTTCTGGTAAATTCATCAATCTCCCTGAATTCTATTCTTTGTCTGAAGGATTTGTTCTCCTCAGAGAGTTTTCTTATCTCTTTTTCCATCTGGCCAATTTTGCTTTTTAAAGCATTCTTCTCCTCAATAACTTTTTGAACTGTTTTATCCATTTGACCTAAGCTGGTTTTTAGCATGCTATTTTCTTCAGCATTTTTTTGGATTTCCTTGACTAAGCTGCTGACTTCATTTTCATGTTTTTTCCTGCATCTCTCTCCTTTCTTTTCCCAGTTTTTCTTCCAACTCCCTCATTTGATTTTCAAAGTCTTTTTTGAGCTCTGTCATAGCCTGAGCCTAATTTATGTTTTTCTTGGAGCCTTTAGGTACAGGAGCTTGTGCTTCCTCATCTTCAGACTGAGTATTTTGATCCTTCTTGGGCTCATTTGCAAAATATTTTTCAATAGTCTTCCTTTTTTTTCTCTGCTTGCTCATTTTCCCAGCCTGGGCCTGGTTTGGGGTGCTTCCTGAGCTTTTGGGACACTCCCACAAGGGTCTCAGTGTATGAGACTCTGTCTTCCCTCCTGGTCTGTGAATGACCATAAGCACCCCCCTCTGCCACAGGTCTGAGGTGGGGGGGCCCTGCTATTCTATGGGGGGGCCTAGACTGCTATCAGGATCTGAATGTGGTCAGAGCCCCAGAGTCCTGTTCCAGGGGCTGAGGACAGAGCTCTCTTCACTCCCCTCCCTCAGCTCAATGGGCTCATGCCCTGGAGGCTCCTGCTTACCAGCTCTGCCGGCTTCTGTTTCTGGCTTTGGGCTACAGTAAGACCAAGCTGCTGGCTGTGTGCCCTGAGGGCTGGGCTCCACATGCTCGCTCCGGCAGAGGTCCCCCGCTGTTCCCCCACTTTGTGCCCGGTGCTCCTCGGGGTGCAGCTCAGGAGACTCCCCCGCTGCTGTGAGCCTCACCTCCCAGCGCCCTGAGGCTGCCTCTGGGTGGCTGAAGTTCTTTGGCTCTGGTGGGCCACCCCTCTGGCAGGCCGCCCCTCTGACCCCGGGTAGCAGAGCCTTTCTGCTCTTTTCCAGGTTACCTTGAGTAGGAGAACTGCCTCCCTGGGTCCCTTTGTGGGTTCTGTCTCTCGAAAGTTTAGTTAAAGTCCTTAGCTGATGAGTTTTATAAGAGAGCTCCTAAGACTGGATCCCTTCTTGTCGCCATCTTGGCTCCGCCCCACTGTGATTTTCTTAAGGTTCAGATTCTACCATGTCATCCTTCTATTCAATAAATTCCAGTAGCTTCCCTATTACCTCCAGGACCAAATGCAAAATTCTATATTTGGCATTAGAAATCTTTCAGAACTTAGCTTTTTCCTACCTTTCCAATCTTGTTAGACTTCATTCTTCACCATCTACTCTATTTTTGGGGGTGGGGGGAGAGTTTGCAAGGCAATGGTCTTAAGTGACTTGCCCAAGGTCACACAACTAGTAAGTATCAAGTGTCTGAGGTCTCCTGACTCCAAGGTCAGTGCTCTATCTCCTATGCCACCTAACCGCCCCTACCATCTATCTTTTTTTTATTTTGGGTTTTTTGCTTATTTGTTTGGGTTTTTTTTGGCAAGGTAGTAGGGTTAAGTGATTTCCCCAAGGTCCCACAGTTAAGTAATTATTAAATGTCTGAGGCTAGATTTGAACTCAGGACTCCAGGGTTGGTGCTCTATTCACTGTGCCACTTAGCTGCCCCACCATCTATTCTTTAATTCAGTTGCTCCACAAACAAGATACTCCATATATTTGGAGGAGGGTTTTTCTTAAGACTTTTCTAAGCATTTATCTCATTGTTTTCCATGCCTAGAATGTTCTCCCTCGTCACCTTCATCTACTTCACCTACTAGCTTTCCTGACTTTCTTTAAGGTTTTCTACAGGAAGTCTTTTCCAACTCTTTTTAATACTTAGTGTCTTCCCTCTGTTAATTATTTCCTAATTTATCCTTCATAAAGCTTGTTTGCACTTTTTTGTTTGCTTCTCATCTACTCTAATAGATTGTGAGCTGCTTGTGGGCAGAACTCTTTCGTCTCTTTTTTTTATATCCCCCAACATTTAGATAGTGCTTCGTACAGATTTGTCATGTAACAAATGTTTATTGATGAATTCATCACCTCTTTAAAAAGAGAATAAAAGGGACTGAGAAACAATTTGAAAATGTCTGATATTATCTATAATGTTCCATACCCACAGTTTTTACCCCTGCAAATAAGAGTTGCAGTTTCTTTTATCACTTCTTTGGTGTGAAGTTTGGTCATAACATTTTCACAGAATTTGATTCCAATTGTTTTATTGTAGTTGTTCTTTCAATTTACATTATTGAAGTCTTTGAGAACCTTGTTTTCTTGGTTCTACTTATCTCATTTTATATCCATTCATGTGTTTTTTCTGTGTTCTGTGTTATCACCATCTAATTGATGGTTACTTAGTTTGCTTTCAGCTTTTTTGCTACCACAAGGAGTGCTGTTATGAATACTTTGGTATATATATATATATATATATATATATATATATATATATATATATATATATATTGTTTTTCTGACATCTTTCAGTGAATCTTTCCATGGAAATGTCATATTCTTTTATAAGATTACCATAAATATATGAAATAATAATTAGCATTTATATAGTGTTTTAAGTTGTATAAAGTATCTTATAAATATTATTTATCTTTATAGTCCTTCTGGGAGATAAGTGCTATTTTTATTCTTATTTTATAGATGAGGAAACTGAGGTTGATTTGACAGGCCATACTGAGCCACCTAGTTTTTAAACTTTGTTATACTTTATGTGACTAAAAATTGTGGGACTGATTTGAAAAAAAACAATCTTTAGAACTCACAACTATTGTCTCATTCTGAGTGTTCTCTGCTGGAAGTTATTCTAATAGTGTGGTCAAAACTTAGGGCATTTTTTTTCTCTGCATGTCACATTCTCTGAGATCTTTTATATTTGCTTTCAATATAAAAGACATATGAGGAAATCACTCCCATTGTTATAATCTAAGAAATTATATTAACTAACATGATCACCTCATTCAGCAGAGTTAGTTCTGAATGATTTTTGGTCCTTTCAAAAATCAAATCTACCACCAAAGGATAAAGATTTATCATTGTAAAGAATAGAGGGGAAAACTCATCAAATACTGCTAGTGATTTTGTGAAAAACATATTAGATGAAATGACATTAAAAGGAATGGTGAGTTTTGTAGAACCAGTATCTCTGTACTTGTCATAAAGGCAATTAGGTGACACAGTAGATACAGTGTTGGACCTGCAGTCTGGAAGTCTCAGCTTTCTAGTTTCAAATCTAGCCACAGACACCTACTAGTTGTATAACCCTGGTCAAATTTTTTCATCTGTAAAATGAACTGAAGGAAATGGCAAATCACTCTAGTATCTTTATCAAGAACACCCTAAATGGTATCACAGAGTTGAACATGACTGAAACAATCATGTCATGACAACAACATGCGTAAACAATATGGTGACATGAGATTAATGTCAGTAGGGCTCAAGTTCTGTATTGGATCATTACTAGTCACTTAAATTATCACTGTGGGGGCAGCTAGGTGGCATAGTGGATAAAGCACCAGCCCTGGAGTCAGGAGTACCTGGGTTCAAATCCTGTCTCAGACATTTAATAATTACCTAGCTGTGTGGCCTTGGGCAAGCCACTTAACCCCATTTGCCTTGCAAAAAAAAATAAATTATCACTTTGATGTTGGGTTTTCTGGGTTCTTATTAGTGAAGAACTCATAAACCACCTAAACCCAGAGTACAAGTATAAAAAGAAAAAAAAATGATTAGGAAAATTATAGTAATCAAATAAAACAAATGATAGAGAAAGCTAGTAATTTAAGCATCTTATAGAGGATTAAGAACACTTTAAGAGTACAGAGCTAGGCATCTAGGTGGCACATTGGATAAAGCATTGGAGTCAGGAGCACCTGAGTTCAAATCTGACCTCAGAGAGATGGAGAGAGAGAGAGAGAGACTTCCAAGGTTCTTCTTTTTAAGTGAGATATAGGAAGATTATACCTGGATTACAATGACATTTACCTCACATTTGGAACTAGCCTGCCTCTTCCCCCAGGTGAATATATAGCAGAGGTACATCATATACTACATATACAAATAGTGAATATGTGTGATCAAGGTCCATCACATACTACATGTATAACTAAGTGAACACAGTGACTTAGAATTCACAAGAGCACAAGGGGTGTCTGTTGCTAGAAATGGGGTTTTACAAAAACCAAAAAACAAACACTTTAACAGTATGGAAAAGATTATAAAAATTTGTTTTCAATATATAAGATTTTAATATTTTTCTGTGCCCATAGTTCCTTTGCATCAATTGAATCAAAGAATTAAACAGTATTTATAACCAGGTTACACACTGTTACAATAGGATTTGTTATAATAGTTTAGTAATAATATTTTGCAACATTGTATAGTACATACTTGGGTCAGCTACGTGGTACTGTGGATAGAATCTCTATCTAGAAAATAAAAATAAGAGAAGCTGTGAGGATAAACCAATATATGTAAGACAGTAAAATTTAAAACACTATATAAATGATAGTTATTATGTCATATATTTAAAGAAACCTATCATATAAAACAATGTCACTGATATGCACGTGGAAAGATCCATTGAGAGATGTCAGAAAGGCCTATGTATATATATTCCAAAATATTCATGACAGCACTCTTTGTGGTGGCAAAAAATTGATAGCAAAGGGAGTAACCATCAGATCATGGAAAAACAAATGAATGGATGCAAAATGAGATAATTAGAACCAAGAAAACAAGGTTCCCAATGACTGCAATAATGTAAATTGAAAAAACAACCACAGTAAGATTGTTATGACCAAGTTTCACACCAAAGAAGTGATATAAGAAACCACCTCTCTTCTTTGCAGAGGTGAGAAACCGTGGGTGTGGAACATTGTAGATAATATCAGATTTTTTCAAGGGGTTGGTTGGTTGTTTTCCCCAAATTAGGCCTAAAGTCAGAAAGACCTGAATTCAAATGAGGCCTTAGAAACTTATAAGCAGTGTGACCCTGGCTCAGTTTCCTAAATGGCAAACCACTCCAGTATCTTTGTCAAGAAAACCTCAAATGGGATTGGGCATAACTGAATAATAAAATGGTACATAAATCTATTCAGAAAGGCATTCTGCAGCCTTTGAATATTCTGTCTCATCTGGCAAGGCCAAAGTAGAACTCATGGGAACAGATCTCAGTTGGTCATAACAGGATCACAGAATTAGAACAGGAAGAGATGTTAAATTATCTAATCCAGTTCTCTCCAGTCTCCTCATTTTACAGATAAGGAAATTGAGGTGTACAGGTTTGAAATGAGTTGCCCCAGATCAGAAAGTTAGTAAATTGAAGCTAGGATTAGAACATAGTCCTCTGATTTGGTGGCAAGTGTTATTCTTGTCATGCATGAGAGGATAGATGAGGTGAAATGCTTCTCAGTAATTGGTGGATAATACAAAATCAACCATTGTCCTGAGAAATAGAAGAGGGTGTTGTCTGATCAGGAGTCGACAACCATCACTCAATAAAGGCTTAGTTCTAACTATTAGGGTCCAGATGTAATAGAACTGGTAGCCACAAGGAGTTAGGTAGAGCAAAGGATAAAATGACAATGATTGCTGACCTCCACTGCTTCAGGGACATTAAGCTTTCTTCATTATGTGCAAAAGACAAACACATTTTTTTTTAGGTTTTGGGGTTTTTTTTTGCAAGGCAAATGGGGTTAAGTGGCTTGCCCAAGGCCACACAGCTAGGTAATTATTAAGTGTCTGAGACAGGATTTGAACCCAGGTACTCCTGACTCCAGGGCTGGTGCTTTATCCACTGTGCCACCTAGCTGCCCCCAGGACAAGCACATTTTGATAATGAATGTGAGACTATACAGACTTTTCCATCCACTCTATGAACTCTAGCTATTATAAGTAGTGTTCTTATCACGTCATTGCTGAGTACTTTCTCTGGGGATGAGGGTACTGAGTTGAACCAATAAAGTTCAAATAAATACCTCTAGGAGGAATCTCCTAGGAAGGAATTGTTGACTTTCTTTTTTTTTAAATTCTATGTTTTTGAACAGTACAGGAATAAACTACTGATCAAGACACAAAAATCTAAAAAATGGAGACTGACATATTGGTTACTAATAGACTGTCTCAGGGATATTGGCAGCTAGATCAAGTCTTTTAAATTCAGATTCCAAAGTATTGAAGTACAGCTATTAGTCTGTACACCAGTGCTGAGCTTTAAAAATTACTCAAATTAAGAAACTCATATCTAGGTTAAAGTTCTCACTGAATTTCTCTATTCATCCAGTCATTGCTAGCAGGTAGATATCAAAGGGGAGGGATAACAAATAGCTTTTTTAAAAAAAAACTTTTCAACATTCATTTTTGTTTAATATTTTATTTATTTGTTTTTCCAATTACATTCAATGGTAAATTTTACCAATCTTTTTTTTTGGCAGTTTTGAGTTTTATATTTTCCCCCTCTCTCCTTTCCCTCACCACCCCCCAAGAGAAGGCAATCTGATATAGGTTAAACATTTAAAACCATGTTGAATAATAAATCCATATTGATCATGCCATTAGAGAAGAATCAAATCTACATGGAAGAAAGAAAACAATGAGAAAAAAATGATAATACATAAAACAACTTTTAAAAATTGAAGATAATATAGCTTTTGGTCCTCATTTAAACTTCACAGTTCCTTCTCTGGATATGTATGGTATTTTCCATCTATACCTATTTTCCATTTTAAAAGACTTTATCTTTTTATCAATTGTCTTTGATTATTGTTCTGCTGAAATGAAGAAGTCCATCATAGTTGCTTATCACCCCATGTTGTTGTTAGTATATATAACGATCTTCTGATTCAGCTCATTTCACTCTAAATCAATAATGCAAGTCTTTCCAGGTTTTTGTGAAATCTCACCCCTCATGATTTCTTATAGAACAATCAAGTTCCATCACATACATATACCATAATTTGTTCAATCATTCCCCAATTGATGGACATCCCTTCAATTTCCAGTTCTTTGCTACTACATAAAACTGCTATGATTATTTTTGTACATGTGGGATTTTTGCCCTTTTTCATGATCTCTTCAGGATATGGACCCAGGATTGGTATTGCTGGATCAAAGAATATGCACATTTTTGTTGCCCTGGGCAAAATTCCAAATTACTTTTCAGAAAGGTTGGATCAGTTCACAACTTCACCAGCAAAGCATTAGTGGGGGCGGCTAGGTGGTGCAGTGAATAGAGCACGGCCCAGAGTCAGCAGGACCTGAATTCAAATCCGACTTCAGGTTCTTAATAATTAGTTAATTAATTAGTTGTGGGGTGGCTAGGTGGCACAGTGTATAAAGCACCAGTCCTGGAGTCAGGAGTACCTGGGTTCAAATCCGTTCTCAGACACTTAATAATTACCTAGCTGTGTGGCCTTGGGCAAGCCACTTAACCCCATTTTGCCTTGCAAAAACCTAAAAACAAAATTAATTAGTTGCGTGATCTTGGGCAAGTCACTAACCTCACTACCTTGCAAAAAAAAAGAAAAACCAAAAAAAAAGATATTAACAATGCATTAGTGTTCCAATTTTCCCATATTTGCCCCAACAGTGATTATTTTCCTTTCTAGTGATATTGACCAATCTTATAGGTATGAGGTGGTACCTCAGAGATGTTTTCATTTCTATTTCTCTAAATTCATATGGATGAACAAAAGGTCAAGAATATCAAGGGAATTAATGAAAAAATGCAAAGATGGCCTTTGTCAGAAACACTAGTTATAAATATTGTTTCCAAATTTACTACATTTCTTTTTTTTTTAAGGTTTTTTTTGTAAGGCAAATGGGATTAAATGGCTTGCCCAAGGCCACACAGCTAGGTAATTATTAAGTGTCTGAGGTTGGATTTGAACCCAGGTACTCATGACTCCAGGGCCGGTGCTTTATCCACTACGCCACCTAGCCACCCCTACATTCCTTTTAATCTTGCTTGCAGTGGCTTTATTTGTGCAAAAACTTTTTAATATAAATAATGTAATCAAATTTATCCAGTTTGTTTTTTATAATGTTCTCTATCTCTTCTTTAGTCATAAATTGCTCCCCTTTCCATAGATCTGACAGATAAACTATTCTTTGATCTCCCATTTGGATTATAATATTACCTTTTTTTGGTCTAAATCCTATACCCATTTTAACCTTACCTTAGTATAGGGTGTGAGATGTTGATCTATACCTAGTTTCTGCCATACTATCTCCCACTTTCCCCAGCAGGTTTTATTGGAGTGAGTTCTTATTCCAGAAGTTGGAATCTTGCTGTTTCTCTTGTACTTAATTTATTCCATTGATTGACTACTCTATTTATTAGCCAGTACCAGTTTTTGATGACTGATGCAATATAAGATAATTTTAGAATTGGTATAACTTAGGCCATCTTCCTTTTCATTTTTTCATTAATTCCCTTGATATTCTTGACTTTTTGTTCCTCCATATGAACTATTTTTTTCTAGCTCATTAAAGTAATTATATGGAAGTTTGATTGGCATGGAACTGAATAAGTAATTTAATTTAGGTAGAATTGTCATTTTTATTATATTAGCTCATCATGCCCATGAGCAATTGACATTTTTCCAGTTATTTAGAATTGATTTTATTTGTGTGAAAAGTTTTTTATATTTATTTTCATATAGTTTATGAGTCTGCCTTGGCAGGTAAATTCCCAAGTATCTTATACTGTCTGCAGTTATTTTAATTGGGAATTCTCTTTCTGTCTCTTATTGCTGTATCTTGTTAGTAATATATGGAAATGCTGTAGATTTATGTGGGTTTATTTTATATCCTGTGACTTTGCTAAAGTTACTAATTGTTTCCAGTAGTCATTTTTTTGTAAGAGTTTTGAGTTCCACATTTTTCTCCCTCCCTCTCTTCCCTTTGCTCTGCCCCTTCCCCTTGAAAATCAGTAATATAGATTATACATGTATAACTACATTAAACATTTTCATATTCATCATGTTTTGAAAGAAGAATCAGAACCATGAAAAGGAGAGTAAAGTATAAAATAAATTTTCAAAATTTAATACTGCATACTTTGGTCTGTATTCAGACTCCATAGTTCTTTTTCTGAATGTGGATGGTATATTAAATTGAGTTCTTTAGAATTGTTTTAGATCTTTGTACTGCTGAGAAGAGCTAAACCTATCATAGTAGTTCATAACACAATGTTGCTGTTAATACGTACAATATTCTTCTGGTTCTGTGCACTTCACTCAGCATCAGTTTATATAAGGCTTTCCCACTTTTTATGAAATGCACCCATTCATGATTTCTGATAGAGCAATGGTACTCCATCATATTCACGTACCACAATTTGCTCAGCTATTCCCTAGTTAATGGGCATCCCCTCAATTTCCTATTCTTTTCCAATTCAAAAAGAGCCACTATAAATATTTTTTGGTCTTTTTTATGCTCTCCTTGGGATACAGACCACCTAGTAGTTGTATTACTGGATCAAAATGTATGCATAGTTTTTTTAATTGCCCTTTGGGCATAGATAACAAATAATTTTTCAGGAATTTCCACAGCAGTAGAATAAGTGTTTCTCAAGGTTGAAGTTTGAAGATGGCAATATCAGTGAAATAAGAGCAGTTTCCCAAATTTAAAGAAGACAGCCCTCAAATAGACATCTAAGGCTGCGTGTGTGTGTGTGTGTGTGTGTGTGTGTCTTTTTTTTTTAGGTTTTTGCAAGGCAAATGGGGTTAAGTGGCTTGCCCCAGGCCACACAGCTAGGTAATTATTAAGTGTTTGAGACCGGATTTGAACCCAGGTACTCCTGACTCCAGGGTCGGTGCTTTATCCACTGTGCCACCTAGCTGCCCCAACTCTAACATTTCTTTAGAATTCATCCATTCACTCTACAATCAGTAAGGACTGCCTCATGCAAAGCAATGGAGGAAATTCAGTTCCATTTTCTTCCAATAATATCTATAATCCACCAGCAGGAGGAGCTCCTAGATACATCAAATGTCAAAATGAGCAATCTTGAATTTTTAAGCGAATAATTGTTTGTAACAGATCCTTTTGGTTCCTGGTCATAAAAAAAATGGAGCATAGATAAAAAGATTATTAAGGGGCAGCTAGGTGGCGCTAGGTGGATAGAGCACTGGCCCTAGAGTCAGGAGAACCTGAGTTAAAATTTGACTTCAGACACTTAATTACCTAGCTGTGTGGCCTTGGGCAAATCACTGAACCCAATTGCCTTGCAAAAACCTAAAAAAAAAAATACAGAAAAGATTATTAAACAAGGTCTCCAAGAGGTAGAGTGGCAAAGTAAAAAGTAGGTTTGAAATGAGATCTTCTTTTGAATCTTGGCATTAACATTTAATGCCACTACGGACAAGTTAGTGAACTTCTTTGAACCTTGGCTTTCTCCCCTGCAAATTTTCATATTATCTGCTTCACAGTATTGGGAGGATTACTTTAGTGATGTGAATTAATAATAGATTTAGTGGAAAAGACAGGACATGCACACAAGAATTTAAAAAAATAGAATATGTTAGATGCATAAGAGAGGTTTGAATGTCATATTTACACCTCAAGAACATATACATCTTCATGAGTATAAATGAAGAAGAGATATTTTTACCATGGTAAACTATCCTTTCCCAAAGCATATATTTTAGTGAACCATATTTCCTTGGAAATAACATAACTGATAGCTTCTCTAACCTTCCAGTGAATGAAACTAAACTCCTTTGCTGACTTTGTACTTGTTTTTACATGCTAATATTTTGATAAAGGTACTGTTCTATGTAACAAGAGTAACAATAAAGGTTTGTATTCTTGGCATTATCCTTGACTCCTTATTCTCCCTTCAACTCACAAATCCATTCAGTTACCAAATCTTAGCAAGTCTACCTCTTCAACATCTCTCACATCTGCTCCAACTCTCAAAGTACACACTTTAGTTCATTTTAGACCTTTATCATCTCTTACCTGGCTTTTTGGAATGGCTTTCTAATTAGTATTTCTATCCAAAATTTCTCACCACAAATATGTTACCCAAAACCCTACTTCCAAAGTGATTTTCTTCTTCTTCTTTCTTCTTCTTCTTCGTCTTCTTCTTTTTCTTCTTCTTCCTTCTTCTTTTTCTTCTTTCTTCTTCATATTATTATTATATTATTATTTTAAATTAATGTACAATTTAAAAAAATTTATTTTCACAAACCATATATATGAATATATGCATATAAAATCATACAAAACTTATTTCCACTTTAACTATACCACTATTAACTATATCAAATAAGGAAAGCAAGAAAATTATATTACAATTTGCATTGAGTTTATCATTTCTTTCTGGAGGAAAATAGCTTTTTTTAAATGAATTCTTTGGAATGGTTTTGAATCATTGTCTTGATCAGAGTAGCTAAGTTTTATCACAGTTGCTTATCTTTGCATTATTGCTGTTAACCGTGTACAGTGTTCTTGCTTTGCCCCTTACTTTGCATTAATTCTCAGTTTTTTCTAAAATTAGTCTGCTTGTCATCTCTTATAGCACAATAGTACTGCATCATAATCACATGTCACAACTCATTTAGCCATTCCTCAATTTATAAGCATATCCTCAATTCTTTGCCATCAAAAAATGAACTGCTATATTTTTGTACTTTATAGGTTCTTTTTCTTTTCTCTCTTTCTCTCTCTCTCTCTCTAGGTTTTTGCAAGGCAATGGGGTTAAGTGGATTACCCAAGGCCACACAGCTAGGTAGTTATTAAGTGTCTGAGGCTCAATTTGAACTCAAGTACTCCTGACTCCAGGGCTGGTGCTCTATCCACTGTGCCCCCTAGTGGCCCCTCTTTCATCTCTTTAGGGTACAAACTTATAGTAATATTACTGTCAACAGGTTTGCATAGTTTTATAGTGCTTTGGGCATAATTCCATATGTTTTCCAGAATGGGTGAAATAATTCAAAACTGCCAAAATGTCCCTAATGTCCCTATTTCCTTCCAT
This sequence comes from Macrotis lagotis, assembly GCF_037893015.1. Taxonomy (NCBI): domain Eukaryota; kingdom Metazoa; phylum Chordata; class Mammalia; order Peramelemorphia; family Peramelidae; genus Macrotis; species Macrotis lagotis. The sequence goes on from NC_133665.1 coordinate 68,962,608, forward strand.
CCCTTCTAGCATTCATTATTTCTGATTGGTATGAGGTGATACCACTGGTGTTTTAATTTGCATTTCTCCAATCAATAGTGATTTAGAGCATTTTTTTCATATGACTAGACAGCTTCAATTTCTTCTGAAAACTAACTGTGTAGGTCTCTCTGTTTCAAGTGTGTCTCTTATAAACAAGATAATCTTGAATGATTGTTTCTAATCCATTCTGTTATTCATTTCTGTTTATCGGTAATCTCATGTAATTGAAATTTATGGTTAGGATTATAAATTATGTATTTCCATCTATCTTTTTTTTCTGCTTATCCTTCTCTCTTTCTTTTTATTCTGTCCCTCCTCAAAAATCTGTTTTGTTTCTGACCACTGCCTTCCTTAATCTCTTCTCCATTTTGTCACCACCACCACTCCCATATCTCTATTTTCCCTACATCCCCTATTTCCCTATTGGATATGACAGATTTGTATAACCACCTGAATGTGTAAATATATTTTTCTCTTTGAATCAATTCTGATGAGGTGATGTTCAATGATTTTTCACCCCACCCCCAATTTCCCCTCCCCATAAAAGCTCTTTCTTGCATGCCTCTTTTATGTGAAATAATGTCCCTTATTCTACTATTGCTTTCCCCTTCTCCCAGTGCATCTTTCATTCTCATCTTTTATCTTTTTTGGAGGGAGATCATCCCAACTTAGACTCACACCCTCTGTCTTTGTAGTCTCCTTCTAACTGCCCTAATAGTCTTAATGTTCTTGGTAGTTACATCTATCATCTTCCCATATAGGAATGTAAACAGTTTAACCTTATTGATTCTTTTATGATTTTCTTTCATATTTAACCTTTTTCTGTTTCTCTTGAGACTTATATTTGAAAGTCACATTATCTACTTGGTTCTGATTTTTCAACAGGAATGCTTGAAAGTTCTTTATTTCAGTAAATATTCATTTTCTCCCAGAAGGATTATGCTCAGTTTTTCTGTGTAAATTATTCTTGATTGTAATCCTTACTTGGAATATCATATACTAAACCCTCCAATCCTTTAATATAAAAGCTGCTAAACCTTGTATGATCCTAACTGTGACTCCATTATATTTGAACTGCTCCTTTCTGGATATTTATAGTATTTTCTACTTGGCTTGGGAGTCCTGGAATTTGGCTATAATATTTATGGGAGTTTTCATATTAGAATCTTTTTGTGGAGTAATTGGTAGTTCTTTCAATTTTTATTTTACCGTCTAGATCTAAGATGTCAGTCCAGCATGCAAGCCTCATTGTTTCCCACCACATAGGTAGGTGTAGCCTCTTTTGACTAGCTGTCTTTCACTTTAAAACTGGTGATATCATTTCTCTGATTCCCACATTCTTTTGCTATCTCTGCTTCCTCTTTTTTCCTCTGGTTCTGAAAGATAGGTCTGGTGATTTTTGTTTCTATATTGTATTATTTGTCCTCAGTTTCAGGTGGCCAGAGGGACCCTCATAGGACCCAGTGGTTCAAACCTTGATAACTGAAGACAGGATTGCAGCCAAGGTCGGTGAATCTAACCACGTCTAGCATGAAAACCCTGGAAACCAAGATCAAGGAGTTTTAGTCTTGGAACTGACCCTGCACTCTATTGGAACTAAACTAAATAATAAACCTAATTTTCTTCTTTTCCCCAGAGACTGAGGTGATGCAAAGGAGAAAGGGAATTATGCCTTCCACATATGGAGGAGTATTTTTGTATCATTGTTATTATACCTTTGAAATAAATATTTCTGTATGAAAGCTCAGTTGTGGGGTACTTCCAACATCAGTGGGGTGCTTCCAAAAGACAAGGATTATCCAAAAACAGTATAGTAAAAAGAAAATGCCAAAAAGAAAGTAGTGAGAAAAACCAAACAATTTGTGGTATATAAATGTAATAAAATATTGATAACTGATGTTTGTCCTTCATTCTCAAAGAAGACTATGACATCAGGGGTGGTGAAGCCCTGGCAACCATATGAATTGGATTTGAGTGATGGGGGAGCTGTGCTAAGTTACCAGTCTCACTTTCTGGGTCCAATGGTCAGATGTAAATCAGTATGACTGGAGACAGCCCTGGATGTGAGACAATCAGGGTTAAGTGACTTGCCCACAGTCATTCAACTGGTGTGTCAAGTGTCAAGTATCTGGGGCTGGATTTGAACTCCTGTCCTCCTGACTCCAAGGCCAGTGCTCTATTCACTGAGACACCTACCTGCAGTAATAATGAAATATTATTATACTATAATAATTAAACAGACTTAACTGGAAAGGCCCTGATGAACTGATGAAAAGTGAGGTGAGCAGAATTGGAGAATGATTTATGCAATGATAGCAACTTTAGAGAGAAAACCAATTTAGGAAGATGTTAGAACTCTCATCAACACAATGATAAACCATGAGTTCAAAAGATGAAAAGTGAAACATGACACTCATCTGACATGGCAATAATGAATACAGAATAAAGAAAGAGATATTTTTGGATATGGCTAGTGTGAGAAGGAATTTTGCTAAACTATGTAAGTGATGGTTATATTTTGAAGATTACTTTTTTATTTTCTCAATTAGGAATATTGGGGAAAATAGATCTTAAAAATACTTGCTAAACAAATAAAGCACTGCTGTTTATTGTTGTTTTGATTTGCATTTTTGGCAATTGAGTTTAAAGACCAAGAAAGCTTTGAGGATAGATGCTTTTACTAAATCACTTTGCAAAATGCTTCAAGAAATCATAAAATATTTAGTATTGTTCTTGTTCCTTGAATTTGGACTGATTAAAATTCTAATTTGATTGTTGACTCTTCATTGTAAAGTAACTTTAGTGATGCATGATTATTTTTTCTCCTTAAAAAGTTTTATGACAACTCCAAGTGGTTCATATGAAAAGAAAATGAGGAGCAATTAATTTTATTCTCATATATGTACTCATGTACTTTAGGGGACTTAGGTAATAGACTTGAACACATTTATGAGTTAATGGATTTTAAAAGTAATTCTGTATTCTGTAGCATTGTAAAGTATTTAATTTCTGTTGAACATAAATAAAGCAATACTTTTGGAGATAGAAAAGTTATTATATGAGCAAGTTAGAACTAGAGGGAAAACAAAATGGAAAAATATTTGCAGTAAATTTCTTTTAAATCAGTCTGATATCTAAAACTCAAAAGAAATTGATGCAAATATATGACAGGAGCAATTCTCCAATACATTTTGGTCAAAGGATATAAATAGGCAAGTCACAAAAGAAAAAAAGGCAAGCTATCCACAACTATACAAAAATGTTACAAATCATTTATCAAAGAAACACATGAACCTTAAAAAAAAGGGGGGGCAACTAGGGGGCACAGTGGATAAAGCACAGGCCCTGGAGTCAGGAGTACCTGGGTTCAAATCCAGTCTCAGACACTTAATAATTTCCTAGCTGTGTGGCCTTGGGTAAGCCACTTAACCCCATTTGCCTTGCAAAAACCTAAAAAAAAACCACATGAAAAACAATTCTAAGATTCTACCTTATACTGAAGTACAGTATCAATATTTGTGTAATCCCTGTATAGAAGGAGTCCTTGACACCTTTATGGGCTCCAAGAAACTCCTCAGAAATATAACTTTGTCTAAGCGCCTTTGGGTTTGAAAATAATCTGACAGGATCCAAATGCTTGACTCTGGGGGTCACAGATATACCATAAATTTGTCTAAGATTCACAAAGCACCCTTGTTAGCCTAATTATCTTGCTGTATCTGTAAAATTCCTGCTTCCTCCCAGTTACTGCCTCCCCTTCCCCAGATGTGGCTGGAACCATAAGAGAGTAAATTTCACCCTCAAACCTGTGGGAAGCCTGTGAATATGTGACTCCCTCTGTCTCAGGAAACATGTTCAGACATAAAACAAAGACCCTGACCCTTTCCTACTCTGTCTAGTCCCCATCTATACTGAACCATATGTTTACATATGTTTGTAGTAGTATGCCAAGACAATATATCTAACTGCTGTCTTTGCTTCTGTATCCTGTTTGCTCTCAGTACCCCTCCTCCTGAACACTATAAAAACCGTATCCCCTGAACACTCAGGTACTGTCTGATTTCATCCCCAGGCAGTCCCTGGGACATGAAAGCTCTCCAAACTTAGCAAATTTTGGTCTCCTTCTTGCTCTTTGGGTTCAGCAATACCAATCAGAGTGGCAATGATGACAAAATGAAAAACGAAAATTGTGAAAGAATCTAACAGGTGTACTGAGGCACTGTTGTTGGAGCTAGAAAGTGATTCAACCATTCTAGAAAGCATTTTAGAACTGGCTTGATAAAGTCACCAAATTGTGAATGATAGCATTTGATCAACCTACATGTGCAAACAACATTCATGTACAAAAATATATTAAAATGTTTATAGTTGGAATTTTGTTGTTGTTGCAAGCAACTGGAACTAGGGGGTTGCATATCAGTTAGAGAGTGAGTGAACAAATTATGGAGCATTTAGTGAAATATTATTGCATCATAAGAAATTACAAAAGTATTGCATTTAGAGATACAAGGAATAATAGCCAAACATATAAAACAGAAGTTTATAGTTTCATATATAATACTCATTTTTAGCTTTTTAAATAAAGTGAAATGTTCCTATCAATGATGTTTTAAATTCATAATAAAATATTTTAAAAGTCATGGATCATAGATGTCTATCTGTCATTTTTCACCAAAAATGAAATTCTTTCTTAGAATATGATTTTTAGAAATAATTCTCCTATATAGAAATATATAGGACAGACTCAAAATCTGACATTTTAAAGAAAATCTTTAATTCAAAGTTGCCTTCCTGCCAGTAAGACAGAAGAAAATAAGCACAAACACAAGTAGAATCTGCTTCTTCATGTAAAAAGCTAATTATGAAATGTACAAAAAGAACACTGCTTCATTTCTGTTTAGAGAGCAATTTTGTTTTTCTAAGTAAAATAAATATAAAGAAAAGTTTCCTTTAGCAAATATAAAAATTCTTTAATTAAAGGCAGTCAACTATTGGTTGACTGAAGCATCAATCAAAACTGTGGTAGCCTTTAAATAGTGAGCCAGCCAAGTCTGCAGACAGTTAAGATAGGAGGAACCCTATGGGATAGTAGTCATTCCATATGATTGGGAAGAATACCAGCTATGGAGGGGAAAATCTAACTCTTGAGAGTGAACTGTGTGCCTTTTCTCTTATGTTTCTCCTATATTCCAGTGGAATATAGAACCTTTCTTATACCTTTCTATTGACAATGGTGTTTTCAGCAACATAACTCATCCAAAAGGAAACAGCAGACACAGGCCTAGAGTACTCAGCTATAGTCAAGTTGAACTATAGAAAATGCTCAGGAATATCATGCAATATATTCTTTGATCTCCAGGTAACAGTGAAGGATTGCCTTAAGAAAAGAAAAGAGATAGAGGCCCCACAGTGCTGGAATGTGAGCTGCTTAGGCCTTATGTTCCTTTCACATGTACCTCTCTCTCTGTGTACTTTATTTGTGTGTTCACTGTTTCCAATGATATTGTTTATATTTGTGGGTGAATTGTTCCCTAGGCTTATTAGGGACATAGTATTTTGTTAATTACAGTTCTTACTATTCCAATTCATTAAATGTCTTTCTTTTAAACTAATTGTGTCAATTGCCCATTGTTAAAGGTGATAGTACTGGTAGTGGCTCCTTAGCTTTAGTTTTAGAGAGTGGGCTCACAGACTAAGTTGAACCTAGAGGTTCCCTCCTAGGAGTTTATTAAACATTTAAATTAAATACTCATTGCTTCAGAAGAAGTGGTACAATGAGATAGATTTGATGACTTGACCTTTCATCAGAAGTTTGGAAGTGTACAAGGGAAAAAATTGATCATTACTTATTCAATGTCTTCACTGATAGACTGCAGATACTATACATCTAGAGGCAGTATTATTTAAAAAAAAAATCTTGGGCGGCTAGATGGCGTAGTGGATAAAGCACCGACCCTGGAGTCAGGAGTACCTGGGTTCAAATCCGTTCTCAGACACTTAATAATTACTTAGCTGTGTGGCCTTGGGCAAGCCACTTAACCCCATTTGCCTTGCCTAAAAAAAAAAAAAATCTTGTGATATATATCCCAGAGAATACAAGAGAGAGGAAATCATGGAGAAGGAGACAGCAGGTCTACTGGTCTAATCTTAAGCATGTGTGTTTTTTTCTTTTTGCAAGGCAAATGAGGTTAAGTGGCTTACCCAAGGCCACACAGCTAGGTAATTATTAAGTGTCTGAGACCGGATTTGAACCCAGGTACTCCTGACTCCAGGGCCGGTGCTTTATCCACTGTGCCACCTAGCTGCCCCTAAGCCTGTGTGTTTTGAGGGATATAATGATCAGATGAAATTTCAAAGCAATACTAATATGTTCTTCCATTTCCCCTTCTGTATACCTCCTCTCCCAAAGCCTCTTAATATATTCAAGTTGCTCTCTGTCAAAAGCCTTCTATTTAAACAACCTACCCATTTCTTCTCTCCATTCCCTGGGTGCATGGACTTGGCTTCCTATTTCTTCTTGATTAAACTATTTCAAGTAAACACTTGAATAAAGATAACCATTATTCCAAAAGCATTTACATTTAAGAAGAGACCCACTTGTTTGTGCAAATTAATCTTTAGTAGTGAGTGGAATTAAATCTAACTATGGTATGATTATTGCTGATTTCAAGCAGGTGAAAAACTGTAATGAAAAAAGAATGTCAGTCATGGGGGAAGTATTTTTTTTTAGGTTTTTGCAAGACAAATGGGGTGAAGTGGCTTGCCCAAGGCCACACAGCTAGGTAATTATTAAGTGTCTGAGACTGGATTTGAACCCAGGTACTCCTGACTCCAGGGCCGGTGCTTTATCCACTGTGCCACCTAGCCACCCCTGGGGAAGTATTTTTGAATCAAGGAAGAGATGGTTTCCTAAAACATTCATTGTAGGTGATTACCTACTCTGCCTATGTATAAAACTGGTTTTGGAAAAGCAGGAGATGAAAAACTCATAGTATGTCAGGTATTCTAAAATTCTATTCTTCTTTATTAAGAATTAAAGTATAAAAATGGAGATATGGTTTAGAGGAACTGTTATAAATGGTCCATAATAATAAAACTTAGCCTGGAGCAACTGAATGACTTTTATTAATTAACAACCTTGCAGGAAGAGGCAATTTCCCCTAATGGGAAAAACCTCTGAATTGTAACACTGTCCAGTCTTATACACAGTTGAGAGGCTTTCTCATCCCCTCCAAGTCAGTCATTGGCCTGAATTGTCAGGGGTACAATCTAGTCAGTATGCCCACCTCATACCACTTCTTAATATGTTCCTCCACTCCATTCATATGACATATATTATGCTGATGAGCCTCAATGATTACAGAGGTGTGTGAGTTCTTATGCATGAACCTAATTACATTAAGCGGACTTGTATAAGCTCAGGGACCCTAGGTCAACCTGGACTAACTGGAACAGGTTTTGTTCTAATCACAGGTCTGGCATCTTTAGGTCAGTTTGGAAGACCTCACCCATATTCAAACACATAGGTTTTGTACCTTTCAGCCTAATCAATAGCCAGAGATAGACCCCACTCTTTGTAATGCATATCTTTAACTAACAACCTCCTCTTACACCCTGGGAAACCAAATACTCAGGGATTTCTCACATGAACTCTCATCTGAGAGAACATCATCTATTGATGGCAAACAAAATTCCTCTATTCTGCAATCAACTCTCTTATGAGTTGCTGTGATTAAAAAAATTTTTTTAACTTGGTGGTCTTTTCTCATGATTGACTTTCTGCTTTGATCTGGGTTGTCCTAAAATATCAATTTCCCACTGAGTAAATGCTATCCATACCCTGTGTTTTTTATGAGGACTGGAAAGATTCCAAGTGGGTAAACACATGCATACACATACATACAAATTTATTACATATACATATATGTACACATTTAAATACATTTACACATACATATTTTTACCATGAGACATATGTATATATACTAATTTTACCAGGCACACTGTTCTTGGCCATTCACTTTCTTCCCAAATTTTAAAGTGCCTATTATTTACCATGCTGGGGGAGGGGATACAGAGATGAAAATGGGATTTCCTATAACCCTGGTTACCTGGCCTCCAGCTGAAAATATTCCAAGATAGGAAAGTCATAACCTCTCTAGACAGCTCATTTCACTTTGGGGATGTAACATAATAGGAGGTTGAACAGAGTATGGGCAGTTATACTTCCTGATTCCAACTTCCTTCTATCAACCTTTGGTACATTGAAAAGGATGAATCTCCTGCTGCTTTTGGTGATTCAGTTCCAAAGAATACTTTGGGGATGAGGAAGTCACCTTCCTTAGTGTTCATCAACAGGAAATACCAATTACTCCATTTCCTGATATTTTCTTCCCTGGACTTTCCATGGAGCAAGTAACTCTATGGTGAAGGATGGGAAGCCAACCTTCTTTTGACCTCATGAAGATGATGCCATATCATGAAAGTGAATTAGATTTAAATGAGGGAGGGCTGAGCAAAGTCCCCAGCCTCACTTTTCCTCTGGAGTCATCTGGGTCTAGTGACCAGATGGATCAGGTTGACTGGAGATAGCCCTAGATGCAGACGGCTGAGGTCCTTAACAAGTCTTTGTTTGATTGAGGTAACTCCCAGTAAGTAGGTAAGAAAGAAATGAGGCAAAGAATGGTCTTTTTTGCCTAGTTAAAAAAATCAATCTGAGAAGACTGCTATTGAAGGTACATTAAGGGGTGGCTAGGTGTACAGCGGATAGAGCACCAGCCTTGGAGTCAGGAGTACCTGAGTTCAAATCTGGCCTCAGACACTTAATAATTATCTGGTTGTGTGGCCTTGGGCAAGCCATTTAACTACGTTTGCCTTGCAAAAACCTTAAATCTAAGGCATATGTCCTTTAAGCATGTTTATTCTATCTTCATCTTAAGTGAATGAATATCAGTTCTGAGATATACATGTCCAAAGTTGAAGTCTACCTCCTGATTTTGATGGTCCTGGGTCCTTTATTAAGAACTGACAAGGGTCAAGGGAAGGAATCTTTTTCAAATGCTCCTAGTGCTTTCAGAGCAGTTAATAAGAGGATGAGTCCAAATCTTGAACTGACATTTACAATAGAGAGGAACAGTGCAAAACCTAGGTGAAATAAAAATTCTTTTTTTAATTGAAATTTTATTTTATTTTTCCAATTAAATGCAAAAGATAGTTTTTCAACATTCATCCATTTGCAAATTTATGAGTTCCACATTTTTCTACCACCCTCCCTTCCCTCCCCCTCCCCATGACAGTGAACAGTCTGGTAAAAATTGTAATGTATATGCCTATTTAACATATTTACATATTGGTTCTTGTCCTTTGTTATGGAAGAAGACCAATAGTCATGTTGTGAAAAAGGAATTAGAATTAAGGGGAAAGAAAAAACCATGAAAGAGAAAAAGGAAAAACATAAAAGAAGTTTTTAAAGAAGTAAACATAGTTTGCGTTAGTCTGTTTTTTTCTCCTCTGGGTTTGGATGGTATTGTCCAAAGCAGTCCTTGATCAATCAAGGATTGTCCTTGATCTCTAAAATACTGAGAGGAGCTGGATCCATCATAACTGATCATCTCACAAAGTTGTAAATGTGTACATTATTCTCTTGGGTTTATTCAATTCACTGAAGATCAGTTCATGTGAGTCCATGCTCCTCTAAAGTCTGATTGCTCATGATTTCTTATATTTTTTTATAGTACTATATAACATTCATATGTCTTAACTTATTCAATCATCCCCCAATTGATGGGCATTCCTTCAATTTACAATTCTTTGCCACTGCAATGAAAACTACTATAAATGTTTTTGAAAGTGTGAGACTTTTCCCATTTTTTAAAAAAGATAGCCCTTTATTAAATGCATTGGTGGGGGGTGCTTCCCAAGGCAATGGGGTTAAGTGACTTGCCCAAGATCACACAGCTAGCTAATCATTTTTCTTGTTTTTTATGAGATTTGATATTCTTGGATCTAAAGGTATGATCAGGGGAGGCTAGGTGGGGCAGTGGATAAAGCACTGGCCCTGGAGTCAGGAGTACCTGGGCTCAAATCCAGTCTCAGACACTTAATAATTACCTAGCTGTGTGGCCTTGGGCAAGCCACTTAATGCCATTTGCCTTGCAAAAAAACCTAAAAACAAAAACAAAAACAAAAAACAAAAGGTATGATCAGCTGTACATTAAAACGGTCCCAATTTTCCCACATCCTCTCCAACATAAATCATTTTTTGTCATCTTAGGAGTGAAGTTGTACCTCATAGTTGTTTAAATTTTCATTTCTCTAATCAATAATGATTTGGAGCATTTTTTCATGTGACAATAGCTTTAATTTTTTCTTCTGAAATCTACCTGTTCATATGGTTTGACCTTTTATCAATTGGGGAATGACTTGTGATCTTATAAATTTGATTCAGTTCTCTCTCTCTCTCTCCACACACACACACACACACACACACACACACACACACACACACACACACACACAAACACTCTCTCTCTCTCTCTCTCTCTCTCTCTCTCTCTCTCTATATATATATATATATATATATATATATATATATATATATATATATTTATATACATTTGAGGGTGTTTGTGTAAGACAATGGAGTTAAGTGACTTGCCAAAGGTGCGGCAGCTAGGTAATTAGCTTTTTTTTCCAGGTTTTTGCAAGGCAAATGGGGTTAAGTGGCTTGCCCAAGGCCACACAGCTAGGTAATTATTAAGTGTCTGAGACTGGATTTGAACCCAGGTACTCCTGACTCCAGGGCCAGTGCTTTATCCACTACGCCACCTAGCCGCCCCCGGTAATTAGTTTTTAAGCTCGAATTTGAACTCAGGTCCTCCTGACTCCAGGGCCAATGCTCTATTCATAGGACTACTTAGCTGTCCCAGTTCTCTATATATTTTAGAAATGAGTCCTTTACCAGAAACACTAGCTATGAAAATTGTCTCCCAACTTTCTGCCTTCCTTCTAATCTTGGCTGCATTGGTTTTATTAGTGCAAACCCTTTTTAATTTAATAGAGTCAAACATCATTTATTTTGCAATTTATAATGTTCTCTATTTGTTATTTGGTTATAAATTTCTCCCTTTCTCCATAGATCTGACAGATAGAATATTGATCAATGGTCTTTATGTCTAAATCTTGTATTAAATTTGACCTTATTTTGGCATAAGGTATGAGATGTGGGTCCATGCATAGCTTTTGACACACAATTTTCCAGTTTTCAACATTCTTACTGAATAGTGAATTTTGCTGAATAGTGTCTTTGGGTTTATCAAGCAGTAGATTGCTGCAATTATTTGCTACTGGGTTTTTTTTGTACCTTCTGTAATCCATTGGTCCATTATCCTATTTCTTAACCAACTAGTATCAAACAGTTTGGAAGACTGCCACTTTATAATATAGTTTTAGATCTCATACTAGTCTTTGCATTTTTTTAAACAATTCCATTGAAAGTCTTGACCTTTTGTTGCTCTAGATGAATTTTGTTTCTATTTTTTCTGGCTCTGTGAAATAGTTTTTGGGATTTGCATGGACTAGTGCTGAGCAAAATGAGCAGAACCAGAAGAACATTGTACACCCTAATAGCAACATGGATGCGATGATCAACCTTAATTGCTCATTCCATCAGGCACAATTTTGGGGTATCTGTGATGGAAAATACCATCTGTATCCACAGAAAGGATTGTGGAGTTCAAACAAAGAACAAAGAACAAACCTTTAATTAAAAAAAACTATTATGTTATTAAGGAATTTTGCTATCTCTTATATTTTATTTTTTTTCCATCTTATAGATATGATTTCTCTCTCAACACATTCAGTTTACATCAATGTATAGCATGGAAACAATGTAAAAACTAACAGACTGCCTTCTGTGGGGGAAGGGAAGCAAGATTAAGGGAAAAATTGTAAAATTCAAGATAAATAAAATCTTAAAAAAAGATGAAGATGAGAAAAAATATTTTTTGGTAGTTTGGTATGGCATTAAATAAATAACTTAATTTAGGTAGAATTTTCATTTTTCTTATATTAACTCAGCCTAACCATGAGCAATTGATGTTTTTCCAATTTTTAAATTTGACTTTATTTGAAAAATATTTTGTGCTCATATAGTTTCTAAATTTGTTGTGGGAGGTAGATTCCCAAGCATTTTATGTTATCTACAGTTACTTTAAATTGAAAGAACTTGGAGGGTCAGAGCCAAGATGGCAGCGTGAAGGCAGGTTTTCCCAGGGACTCCTTCACCAAGGAAATTCAAAAGGCATCAAATTATGACTCTAGCCAAAATTTAGAGGGGCAGAACCCACAGAAAGTCTGAGTGACACATTTCCCAGTCCAAGATAATTTAGAAGTTCTGTGGGAAAGGTGTGTTTCACTAGGACTGGGAGTTGGAAAAATCACTGGTCATAGCACTCTGCTGTTTGCCCACACTCAGATCCAGGTTGCAGTTTGGGCTGCCATACTAAGATAGCCCAGCAGGGCTCCTCCTTACAGCTCCAGGAAAGAGGGTAGTGCTGTGGTCATCTACATATCAAAGCACAGAGAAGAGAACATAAAACCTTGGAGGAATAAAGGTCCCAGTGGGGTGTCCCAAAAAAAACCCTCTCAAAGCCTTGGAAGTGCTATAAATTAATCTTGGGCAGAGGAAATGAGTAAACAACAGAAAAAGAAGAATCTGATCATAGAGAATTACTTTAGTCCCATGGAAGATCAAAACACGTACTAAGATGATGAGAAAATCAAAGCTTCCTTATTTAAAACCTCTAAGAGAAATAGAAAATGGGCTCAGACTATGGATGAGCTCAAAAAAAAAGACTGAAAAGCAATTAAGGGAGGTGGAGAAAAAATTGGGAGGAGAAATGAGAGCAATGCAGATAAATCATGAAAACCAAATCAACAGTTTGGTGAAAGAAATAAAAAAAATACTGAAGAAAATAATATGTTAAAAACCAGTTTAGGTCTAATGGAAAAAGCAAAACAAAAGGCAAATGAGGAGAATGCCTTAAAAAGCAGAATTGGCCAGCTGGAAATGGAGATAAAAAACTCTCTGAAGAAAATAACTCCTTCAAATGCAGAATGGAACTAAAGGAAGCTGATGACTTTGCAAGAAGTCAGGAAGAAATAAAACTCTTCCAAAAAAGTAAAAAATTAGAAGAAAATGTGAAATATCTCATTGGAAAAATTACATCTCAAAAACAAATCCAGAAGAAATAATTTGAAAATTATTTGGCTAATTGAAAGTCATGACCAGGAAAAGAACCTAGACTTCATTTTTCAAGAAATAATACAGCAAAATTGCCCTGAGATCCTAGAAGCAGAGGGTAAAATAGAAATTGAGGGAATTCACTGATCACTTCCTGAAAGACATCCCAAAAGAAAAACTTCCAGGAATATTATAGTCAAATTCCAAAACTCCTAAATCAAAGAGAAAATTCTAAAAGCTGCCAGAAACAAATAATTCAACTACTGAGGTTCCATAGTCAGGATTACACAGGATCTGGCAGCATCTACATTAAAGGCTCATAGGGATTGGAATATGATATTCCAGAGGGCAAAAGATCTTGGTTTACAACCAAGAATCAACTACCCAGCAAAACTGAACATCCTTTTTCTGGGGAAAAGATGGACTTTCAGTGAACAGGGGACTTTCAAACTTTCCTATTGAAACAACCAGAGATGAACAGAAATTGATCTCAAGTACAGGACTCTGGTGAACCATAGAGGGGTGGAAGAGAAAGACTAACTATGAGGAACTTAATGATATTGAACTGTTTGTATTCCTGCATGGGAAAAAGGTATTGATAACTCAGATGAACTTTCTCATTTATAAGAGCTGTTAGAAGGAGCATATATAGATGGCGCAGGAAGGAGCAGAATATAATGGCATAATGTAATAAAAAGATGGACTCAATGGGTGATAAAGGAAAGTACTGGGAGGAAGGGAAATGAGATGAAGAAGAAGAAGCTAAGAAATTTCACATAAGAGTCAAGAAAAAGCTTTTTCAATGGAGTGGAATCGGGGAAGGCAAGGGGGAATGAGTAAGCCTTCATTCTCTTCAGAAATGGCTCAGAGAAGAAATAACATGCACACTTAATAGGGTATAGAAATCTATCTTATCCTAGAAAAAAATTGAGAAGAAAGGGATGGGATAAGGGGGAATGTGGGGGGAGGGAAGGGGGGAATAGGAAATAGAAGCAAGGGAAGATTGTGGGAGAGGGTATTCAGATACAACACACTTTTGGATAGGGCCAGGATGAAAGGAGAGAGAGAATAGAATAAATGAGAGTGGGGAGGAATAGAATGGAGGGAAATACAGCTAGTAATAGCAATTGTGGGGAAAATATTGAAGAAACTGCTCTGGTGGACTTAAGATAAAGGAAGCAACTCACCCCAGAGACAGAGCCATTGGAATCTGAACACAGACTGAAGTACATTTTTTTTCTCTCTCTCACTATTCTTGAGGTTTCTCATCTTCTTGGGGGGGGGGTTATGTATACTTTTATAACAAAATTAACAAAATTATTGTAATAATATAAAATAAATCATAAACAGAAAAAAGTAGTGAGAAGAATAATGGAAAACTAGACTTTAAATGAGAATTGTTGGCAGTTTATGGAAATTTAGCTATATACAATCAAATTATTTAAATAAAAGCAATTTTCCTTTCTTAGAAAAAAAGAATGCATCTCTTATAGTTGTGAGAAGTATGGTCTGTTTCTTTTTTATTTTTTTCTGTAGTATGAATTTTTTACATTAAGGTCACATATCTATTTTAAAATATATTGTGGGGTATGGTGTAAGATAGTATGGGCCTAATTTCTGCCAGATTTATAGTTTTTCTCGGAAGTTTTTGTCAAAGAAATTTTCCCCTCTGTAACAAGTTTTCCACTCTACAAATATAGGATTATTGAGTTCTATTGTTTCTTAATTTCCTTTGTCATCTGTTCCATTGCTTTATACCTCTTTTTTTTAACCAATACCATATGGTGACTACTACTTTATAATAAAGTTAGAAGTCTGGAAGTACTAAAAAAAAGAAAGAACTCAACATTCTTACAAAATTACATATATAGAAGCTTAAATATAAACTTCTTAGGAGAGTATACCAAAATCATGACAAGTCTTTCTTTCAATTCTCATCTAAAAATAACTAATTTTTCTTACTTTTTTATTCTTTGTAATAAGAAATAACTCACTGAGTAGGGAAGGAACAAGGCAATGTACTAGGAAATTAAAATGTTGCAAAAGCAAAACAACTCAAAAAATAAAAGGTTACAGCAAATATATTAAAGTTTTGACATCCAGTATTGATAATAAATTGATCCAACATTCTTAGTGCAATTCTTGGTTCTTTAGTCTTATTCTTACATCAAATCCAATTAGTTGCCAAATCTTCCTCTTCCTCCTCTTCTTCCTCCTCCTCCTCCTCCTCTTCCTCTTCTTCTTCTTCTTCTTCTTTCTCCTCTCTCTCTCTCTCATCTCTTTCTCTGTCTCTCTTTGTCTCTGTTTCTGTCTCTTTCCAATTTCTTTCACAAATGCACTCTTCTTCCTACATTGCCAATACACTGATTCATGTCAACACCTCTTACTTAGACTGCAATAATAGCCTCTTTTTTTTAGGGTTTTTTTTTTGCAAGGCAAATGGGGTTAAGTGGCTTGCCCAAGGCCACACAGCTAGGTAATTATTAAGTGTCTGAATAATAGCCTGTTAATTAGTCTACCTGTCTCAAGTCTCTCCTCACTCTGTTTTATTCTTTACACAGCTACCAAAGTAATTTTTCTAAACTACAGATCTGAACATGCCATCTCACTACTCAAAAACTTTCAGTGCTCCCTATTATGTCTAGGATCAAACATAAACTCCTCTGGTATCTGAACCTCATCATAACCTTCCTTTTTTTCCTCTATCCTCTTTCTATATTATTCTCCTTTGAATACCTATCAGGCTAGCCACCAACCTACTCACATACAACACTCCATGTCCTGTCTTTTTTTTTTTTTTTTGCAAGGCAAACGGGGTTAAATGGCTTGCCCAAGGCCACACAGCTAGGCAATTATTAAATGTCTGAGACCGGATTTGGACCCAGGTACTCCTGACTCCAGGGCCAGTGCTTTATCCACTACGCCACCTAGCCGCCCCCATGTCCTGTCTTAATACCTTTGCACTGGCAGTCCCCCTATGCCTAAGAATGTTATCCTTATTCACATTTGTCCCCATTGTACTTTGAATCTCATTCAGTTTAAAGGCCACCTTTATCAGGAGGCTTTTCCTGGTTGCCTTAGCAGCCAGTGTCTTCATATTCAAAGTTAGTTTGTGTTTGCTTTGTTTGTGTTTTACATATATTTACTTTTGTAAATGTTCTCTCCTTTGTTAGAGTGTAAATTCTGACTTACCAGCACCTAGCACTGTTTCTGGCACATTATAATTACTTACCAAATTCTTATTGATTTTTAAGAGAAATGATAGAATGGCATGAATAGATAATTTTGATGAAAATGAAAATAATTGATAGCTACATTGAAATGTTACCATCCCCTAATAATCAGAGAAATACAAACCAAAGTAACTATAAAATATTGCATTTGACCAGACCTGTGATTCAATGACATAGAAAACTCCCCTCCATCAAAATCAAAACTCCCAACTATATTCCTGGTCAAAGGATGATTTTCTTAGCTTTTAGGAGGAATGGAATATGTCCTCCTTTAGTCTTGGAAAGATGTATCTGGAAAAGTGCCCTCCTTGTACTTCAACTCATGAAATAATCTGATCCCCCAGAGACAAAAAATATCATTCTATAAGGATGATTCTCTTTGATGATATTTCCTACAAAATAATGGAATGGGAAGTTGTTACTACTCTAGTTAGTAAGTTCTGTTTACCCCCAACCCTTGCTGCTGTACAGGTATCCAGATCTTTCTCTGATCAGGGTAGTTATTACCATAATGATTTCCACTTACAGGTTAAAGGTAAACCCCAGAGAATAAAACTTCATGTCTAACCTTTATTTTCTGTCATTTTTTAAAAATTCATGATTTTTAAGGTTTATAGTTCTAGGGATAACAATTTTTGTGTTTTAACATATGGAAATGATTGGGATTTTGAGCAGGGACAGAATTTTATTCTCTACTCTGACATGCTACCTCAAAGGAAAGAGGTCTAAAATTTTTAAAATCCCTGTTCTATTCCAAACCTGTGTTTTAGTTGACAGATGTGGGATTAGACAGTTTTGACTTAGAAAAAATTTTAACAATACTGGGATCTCTAAAAAATAGGGCAAATTTTGAGTCTAGTCAAAAGTGGTTTTGAAATAAGGTGAATCTACCACTTTTTCAACTCCATTGCTATATTTTTGAATCTTTGTTTTTGACTTAAGTTGAAATATTCTCTGTATTGTACCTCAGGTTCTGAAATTCTTGGCCCTGGTGAGAATTTCCTACAGTTTAGGCCTTTAGTTACACTTTCTAGGGTACTGAAATTTTTGCCTCTTGTTGAGAATTTCCTCTGGCTTAGGTTCCAGGTTATAGTCTTGGTTTTTCAGCACCCAACAGTACAAGAGACTAGGATCAGGTGCCTTCTCATTGGTTGTATGATTTTGGGGACTGTGCCTTTAGCCCTCTAATATGTGAGACTTCTGTGTGAAAACATTATGTTTAATGAAATTTATATGTCATCCTACCTGGAAATCTGATTTTTCTTTCTTTTTTTGTGTGTGATTTTTTATTTCTTTAAAAGATTTTATTTATTTTGAGTTTTACAATTTTCCTCCTAATCTTACTTCCCTCCCCCACCCCCACAGAAGGCAATTTGCCAGTCTTTACATTGTTTCCATGGCATATATTGAACCAAATTGAATTGATGATACAGAAATCCTATCCTTAAGGAAGGAACATAAAGTAAAAGAGATAGCAAGATCAGCCAATAAGATATCAGGGTTTTTTTTCCCAAATTAAAGGTAATATGTTGCAGCTTGCTTCACCTTGGGGCCCTAACAGAAATGGCCTCCCTCCAGGAGGGGAGCTGAGAATAAGGAGTCAAGCCATACTGCCTTATGCCTCCAGCTCAATTTTATTACTGCTTAGTTTCTACATATATACTGTTAAGTCTTCCCTGATAGAACAAAGAAAATGAGGTAATGGGGGGATGTGGCAAGCGGGGTATGCAGCACTTGCATTACAGGATAAGGGGGTACATTAGGGGGCAAGTGATAAAACACAGCTGTGTCCTATGCCCTTGGGCTGTGGGGTGGAAAGACCAGCTCCCAAGGACTATGGCGCACCTTATCTCTCAGGGCGGCATGCTAGCTCCTGAGACTGTCCAGGTGGCGGGGCCGTTAGAATAGCCTGTGTTTCCACAGTGATAGTCCTTGGTTGGTCTTTGTTCAAGCTCCACAGTTCTTTCTCTGAATACAGATGGTATTCTCCATACCAGAGAGCCCCAAATTGTCCCTGATTGTTGCACTGATGGAATGATTGAGTCCATCAAGATTGATCATCAACCCCATGTTGCTGTTAGGTGTACAATATTTTTCTGGGTCTGCTCATCTTGCTCAGCATCAGTTCATGCAAATCCTTCCAGGCTTCCCTGAATTCCCATCCCTCCTAGTTTCTAATAGAACAATAGTGTTCCATGACATAGATATACCACAGTTTGCTAAGCCATACCCCAATTGAGGGACATTTACTTGGAAATCTGATTTTTCTTATGACTATTCAGTTATGTTTGAAATTATTAACACCTGTTGAATTTTTAAAGTCCCCTAAGATGTTCTAATTCTTTTTTTTTTATTTTTTGCAAGGCAACGGGGTTAAGTGGCTTGCCCAAGGCCACCCGGCTAAGTAATTGTTAAGTGTCTGAGGCTGGATTTGAACTCAGGTACTCCTGACTCCAAGGCCAGTGCTCTATCCACTGCACCACTTAGCTGCCCCAGATGTTCTAATTCTTTAACAGGATTCTAAAAGAAATGGTTTGTATTTAAGTCTATTTTTAAATACGGGTAATAACTGAATGTATTCTATTATAAAAATGTTCATTTTTATAAAGCTAGTTCTAGAGACAATTGGAACTATTGTGGTTTTTTTAATCCCAAGTTTATATTTCATTTTTAAGCATAATCCTTATGTGCAACAATAGAATGAATTGTGAGTATTTTTGTGATTATATTATTTTTGCTGCTTTAAAATTATAGTCACCATATGACTTATTCTGATTCTTTAGACTCTATAGTTTAGAGATAAATTTCTGTCTGATTGTGGAATTTGCTATTAAAGACCTCATGAGACTGACAATTGAGCTGAGTCTGAGTCTAGGTACTGAAATTTAGGTTGGATTCCAATGTCTATGAGACTGGAAACCCTATAGATATTGGACATAGATATTGGGGGTGATAGAGTCATTGAAAAAGGCTGGGAAAGCAATTGTTCAACAAGTTCTGAGGTTGGACTTTCCTAACTCAGTTTCTCAAACATTAAAATTTATGCCTTTTATTAATCTCCTGAGTCAAAGTTTTTCAATTTTGTCAATTAGAAAGAACCCTAATTGTCTCTAGGATCTCCCCCCCTCCCAGCTGACCTCTGGACATTGTGGAGATACAAGTGGGAGATGTAAATAGTAGAAGCTCTGAGATGACTAATATCTAAATGATTCAGTGGCAAGAACTATAATTTCCATTCTTAGTACCAATGTGAAGAGGTGGCAATTCTTGTCTTCTCTCCCCCCACTGGAAAAGAAAAGACAAGGAAAAAAAGACCAATGAGAGTTCAGTGGTATCATAGAACCATATATCTGAAAGATATCATCACAAGAAGAAATTATCAGAGGGAACTTAAGAAGGAACCTTAGAAATTGCCTTTTCTAATTTTTTCATTTTACTGATGAGGAAATGGAGTCTCAGAGAAACCAAGACTACCTAGGCTGAGTCTGTTTACAAGCTTGGTACTCTGATTCTATACCTATCAACAAGTTTCCATCTTTCAAGATCTTGAGGCATAGACTGCTTATAATAGATCATGAGTCAAAGAGTTATATGTAATGATATACCTCTTTAAGTAGAAGTAACATAAAAAGCAAAACCCATTTTAAAAAATTCTCCCACATTGAAAATATTTTGTGATTTTTAAAATATTTTTCTTTGTACTGAATTGTTATCTCTATTCCATGAGCTTCATGGAAACTTGTAGAAATTCCTTTGATGAGTTCCAAGTTGTGTGGGAGATGGTGAGTAGGAACAAAAATAAAATAGAATTCATTTTGTATGTTTTTTCCCTAGGCTTTCATTTTCCTTTGGAGTTTTACCCAACCTTAGGTTAGACTTCCTCTTTAATTAGTAATAGAGGGGGGAAAGAATTCTTCTAAAGATAATATTTTTAAAGCTTTCAAATTAAATAGATTTATCTATTAAATATGCATTGTTGATCAAAGCAACTACTATCACCTTGACCATAATGTCATATTTTTCTATGTGATGACTAATTTCATATGTGAGTTTATTCATTTCTTTTGGTTTTTATAATGCAGATGCAATTTATATGGGATCCTTGAGCTGGAAGGAGCCTAAGAGGTCATTTAGGCTAATGTACAGACTCACAGGATTTCAAAACTAGAAGAGATCTCAGCCTCCATTTATTACAGACCTTTCCTGAAAAAGGACTCTCTACTATTCCATTCTCAGACATTTCTGGTTCTCTTCTAGATATCCTTCAACTTATCAGTCTTTCATCTAAAAGGTGGATCTCAGAACTGAACAATATTCCAAATATCTTCTAATTGAGGTAGAATACAGTGGGTCAAGCATCTCCTTACTCCTGAGTATTCTGCCTTTTAAAGCAGCATTTCTGCCATATCTCTCAGTTGACTTTACATTGAGTTTATAATCCATTAGAACACTCACTTCTCTTTTAGACAAACAGCTGTCTAGTTAAGTCTCAAACCCAATTTTGTATTTGTGAAATTGATTTTTGAACCTAATTTTAAAATTTTATATCGACTTTTATTGAATTTCAAATTGTTCAATCTAATCCAGGGTCCCAGACTGCTGCTCACTTTAAATCCTGATTGTCTTGCATTATCAGCTTAATAGCTCTGTGTCATATGCAGACTCAATGAACATAATAACATCTATGAGTTTATCCAACTCTCATTCATATATCTAGATGTGGAAGCAATCACAGAGACCATCTAGTATAACCTTTTCATTGTACAAATGAGAAACTAGAAGTCCAAGGAAGTTAGAGGATTTGCCCAAGATCGCATAGGTAGTGATCTTGAAGAGAGAGGTTTTGAACCTTTGTGCTCTTACTCCCGAGCAGTGCCCTTCCCACTGTACCACACTGTATCTTCAATAAAAAAATTGGAAATTCAATTCAATTCAATTTTTAAAAATAACTGTATTGTTATACAGGGCCAAGCCCAAATTCACTGAATACTTCACTGAACCCTAATTTTAAGAATTATAAATATTAAAGGAAAATAGTGACAACTATGAAGAGTATTAAGAATCTTAAAATTTCAGATTTAGAAGAGACCTTAGATGGAAATTCTTTTAAATCCTACCCAAATACAAATTCACTCTCTAATATCTCCAATAAGAAGTCATCTAAACTTATATTTCAAGTTTCCAGTAAGGAGGAACCTACTACCTCCTCAGGCAGTTGATTCTACTTTTGAATCTCTCTAATTATCAAGACTGTTTCATAGTTTGTTGTTCAGTCATTTCCAATGTCTAACTCTTTGTGACCCCATTTGGGGTTTTGTTGGCAGCAATATTAGAGTAGCTTATCATTTCCTTCTCCAGCTCATTTTGGAGATGAGAAAATGGAGGTGAACTTGCCCAAGTAGCAACTAAGTGTCTAAGGCCAGATTTGACCCCAGGAAAGTGAGTCTTTCTGTTTTCAGGTCTGGTACTCTATCCACCCAGACACCTAGTTGCTTTGACAGACTAATTATAGCCAAGTTAATTATATTAGTAACAACATCAGTTTAAAAAAAATAAAAGAGAAATAGGTCAGAAAGATACAAATAGTGCTTAGAGGGAGATTTCTCCCACTAAAAATGATAGAAACCCATATCCCCAATTTCAATTAATTCATTGGTTTTATACAATCTCCTTAGAGTATCACCAAATCCCTCAACCAATCAAAACTTTCTATACAACAGCCTTCCAGTGCATCCAATGGCTTTTAAAAACATCTAAATTGATTGAAGATTCTTTTTTTTACATTTAGAACAAGACCTATGATTGATTCAACAAAGTTGAATTAAAATGTATTTTCAACAGGTTAATGTAGTACTGTAGCTACTATAAAGTAGTTCATTTTGTTACTTTTAAGTCTTGCCTGACCTCCACCCTCACACATAAAAAAATGAGACTTATTCTTTTGAAAGATTATTTATCACTATCATGGAAAAAGGGCTACTGCAGAGTACAAATCAAAGAATGATGGGATGATCCAGATGCACCTGTGCTGATTGTACCAAACCCCTGAATACTCGCCAAGGCTCTTCAGTGAGATGAAGTTGTGGGTTTCTGTTCAATCATTTTCCTTCTTTTTGTTTGTTTTTTGTTTGCAAGGCAATGGAGTTAAGCAACTTGATTAAGGTTACACAGCTAGTTAATTATTAAGTGTCTGAGACCGCATTTGAACTCAGGTCCTTTGGCCTTGTCCAATCATTTTTCAAAGGTGTTTGTTGATGGTTGTTAAATTAAAAAGAAAGATTTGTTTTATTAAAAAAAATTAAAGGTCTGGGCTTGATTGACTGAGGAAAGAGATAAGATTCGGAAAGACATCATTTTGAATATACTTCACCAAGTGAAACCATTTATACTAGTTGCTGTTTTGAACAGCATAATATATATACAACATTCTGCCTTGTATTCCTGTCATAAGGAGGGAGGTATGTTTATCTGTTCTTGAGACTCATTGGTTTTTAGGAAGAATTCAGCATCCTTTTATGATCTTTCCATTTTAATTGTTTTAAAAACTGAACATCTTAATACTTTCAATCAGCTCATTTGACTCTTTTTTTTAGTTTTTGCAAGGCAATGGGCTTAAGTGTCATTTGACTTTCAATTCATACAATCATTCTATGTTTGCCTGAGTTTTTCCATACTCATAATTTTCTTACTGAGAAATAACATCACATTAAAGTCAAAAACCATTTTTATAAACCATTAGTTCTCTGTTACCCAAAAAGATGTTACTAATCAATTATTTGATATGTTATTAGGCTTTTGTTTCCATTTGATTTCCTTGCCGTGTTTATTCTGGAAGTGGAGTTGCTGAATCACATTTCCTAGCATTGTTTCAAATTGAGATCCAGAATGTTTGAACTACTTCCCAATTCTACAAAGAAACTGATGGCTTTTCTTGTCACAGCCTCTCCAACACTGACTAATCTCATTTTTTTGTCATCCTTTCTAACTTGCAAAAAATGAGAAAAAACCCATTATCATCAGAGAAAAGGCCTGAACCCAGATCTTCTAAACTCTTCCTTTCTATCTCCTATGCAAGGAAAATCAAAGAGACTTTGATGGGCTTCATGGTGGCTCTGGTTTCCTGAGACCAGCTCAAACTAGATTAAAATATAATTGCAAAATATTTAACAATATAAATAAAAATACAATAAAATACCGATAGAGTTTAAAAATTGTAAATATATGTCAATATACAATTGGCAGGGGGGCGGCTAGGTGGCACAGTGGATAAAGCACTGGCCCTGGAGTCAGGAGTACCTGGGTCCAAATCCGGCCTCAGACACTTAATAATTACCTAGCTGTGTGGCCTTGGACAAGCCACTTAACCCCATTTGCCTTGCAAAAACCTAAAAATATATATATATACACAATTGGCAGGAGGCCTTACATTGTTTAATGAACTGTAGTTCTACTTGAGTTTGACATTACTATCCTACACTGCCAACAAAGCAATCTATCATGGGACATGATCTCATTGATCCAATTTTTTCCCCTCTCTAATTGTCCTATCATTTAGTCCATATATCCTCATTTTCTCCACAAGAACTACATTGGAGACCTAAAGTAGTCAAGCCTATTTTTTTTTTCAGTTCTCTGTAGAATGAAGTCTGTGATGACCTAGAGATATGAACTCCTTGGGCACAGTTAGATGACTGTGATCACCATCTCTTCATTTATATTGTTTCAATTTTTATTAACTATTTTTATTCTCTCCTTCCTGGTTCAAAGATTATTGGCCTCAGAAGAGAAAAGCAGAAGCAAAATTAAGAGGTAGGTCATTCATTCTTTCATGAAGGTATGTATTTATTTATTTTTGTAATCAGTCAACAAGCATTTTTTAAAATGTAAATATTTTTGTTTTTCCAGTTACATGCAATGATAGTTTTCAACAAGCATTTTTTTGAAAGGTTTTGAGTTTTACCTTTTTCTCCCTCTCTTCCTCCCCTTCCCCTCCCCCCAAAAGAAAGCCATTTAATATAGGTTATACATGTATAACTATACTAAACATAGATCCATATTAATCATCAACAAGCATTTATTAATTTATTAATGTGTCAAACACTTTGTGCTGTTGATAAAAAACAAATGTGAAAATTTCTATCCTGGAGAAGCTTATTCTTTCAGAGGCAATATATACTCTCTCTATTTCTCTCTCTCTCCAATATATATATATATATATATATATATATATATATATATATATATATATAACAAATAAATAAGAATAGAGACTAAACTTGTGATTTCTTTCTTTGATTTTTCTTTTTTCCTTTCTTTTTTCCTCCCTCTTCCTGTTTTCTTTCCCTCCCTTCTTTCTCCTCTTCTCCCTTTTCTTCTTCCTTTATCTTTCCTTCTCTCTTTTCTCTCTCTCCTCATCATTTCCCTCCCTTCCCCTTCTGTCTCCCCTCCCTCTCTCTCTCTCTCCTCATCCTCTTCCTCTCTCCCTCCCTCCCTCTCTTTCTTTCTCCCACTCCCTTTTTTCTTCTCATTTATCTTTTCCTCCCTCCTTCCTCTCTCTCCCCATCACTTCCCTTCCTTCCTTTCTCTCTCTCTCTCTCTCTCTCTCTCTCTCTCTCTCTCTCTTTCCTTCCTGCTTTCTCTCTTTCTCTTTCTCTTCCCATCCCCTCTCTCCAACCCTCCCTCCCTTCTTCTTCCTTCTCATTCTACTTCTCTCCTTTTTTCTCCTCTTCCTCCTCCTCCTCCTCCCCCCTGTTTTTAATGAGAGTGTTAGTAGGCAGGGGAATAGAAAGGGTGACATTTGCACTGAGTTTTGAAAAGAAAACCCAAGGGATTCTCAGAGGCAGACTGAAGAAGGAATGAATTCTAGATATATGCAAATATGTAAAGATAGGAGGTAGAGTATTATGTGAGCATCAGCAAGAAAGTAGTTAACTCCTCCAATTTCACTTCCTACTTACTATCTGACCATCAGCTTTAACTCTCTTTTGAATTTGTTCACTCCAAGGTCTCCAGTGGATTTTTTTTTAGGTTTTTTCAAGGCAAACAGGGTTAAGTGGCTTGCCTAAGGCCACACAGCCAGGTAATTATTAAGTGTCTGAGACTGGATTTGAACCCAGGTACTCCTGACTACAGGGCCAGTGCTTTATCCACTGTGCCACCTAGCCGCCCCTCCAGTGGATTCTTAAAAGGCATAACTCAAAATAAGAAATTCTTAAAGTGACAGAACAACTTTGGTTTCAACAGAGCTGCAGAATTATATGGGGAACTAGAAAAGAAGTGATTTAAAAATATATTTCCCAATGCCAGCACATGACATTCTAAATAAAAACCAGAAAACTTGAGTTTTTTTGCAAACCACTACAGTATCATTGCCAAGAAAACCCCAAATGGGGTCATGAAGAATTAGACACAACTAAGATGAATCAATAACTACAAATATATGTGTTTATATATATCTATCTATATGTATAATCATATAAGTATATATACACTATTATATTGTGTATATGATATATGTGTGCTTATGCATATACCAAATACATTTTATAAATGTGTATATCTATTAGTGTATATACACACACATATATATATATATGATTTTATTTTCTTTATAGTATATTTGACTTGCTAAAAATTTTTTTACTTTTCTTGAATCATTCTGTAAGGTTGAAAATCTATTTGCTAGGAAGAGAAAACGTAGAGTGCTTAAAATTTGTCATTTTTCATTTGGTTGTGCATGGCTTATGAATAGTGTAGGGTTAGTAAATAGAGAGCTGGTCTTAGGGTCAGCCTGCCCCGCCTGTGCCATATAGTCTGGGTTACCTTTTAATGCTCTAATGCAACTCCAACAGTATACATTTCAGGGAAAACAAAAGTTGGCAGAGGGAGTTTTCTCTACCAATGAAATCACAGGTCCAGGCCTAAACAAAAAGAAAAAAATATATAAGTTTGAATTAGTATCAAAGATTTAAAGCTAGAAGAGACTTCTGAGGTCACCTTTCTGGTTTAACTGATTTTACAGATTAGGAAACTGGTCTAGAAAGGGTAGGGTCCCCAAAACAATATGAAGCAAGAGTCAGGCAGTGAACCTGAGACCTGGGTCCACTGTGTCACACAGCTGATTTACATTAACCATCATTAAATGGGAAGAAAAAAGTCAATGAACTATTAAGTTATGTGGCTTTTTTTTCATAGAAGAGATATATCATATTTGAGTCATGGTAAAAATCCTTTATTTCCTAGAAGTAAAATGACCTGAGAGGAGATATTCTATCTCTACTTTATAATTATGTGGTTATATGTATGTACGTGTGTGTGTGTGTGTGTGTACATACACAAAGGCATATTAGCTGGGTGACACAGTGGATCAAGTGCTAGACCTGGAATCAGGGAGATTTTTCTTCCTAAATTCAGATCTGACCTCAGACACTTACTAATTAAGTGATCCTAGATAAGTCATTTAAGTGAGTTTGCCTCAGTTCCTCATTTGTAAAATGAGCTGGAAAAGAAAGAGGCAAACCAGTATCTTTGCCAAGAAAACCCCAAATGAAGTCACAAAGTGTCAGACAAAACTGAAATGACTGGACAGTAACAAATATGCATATGTGTATTATACACACACACACATACATTTATTTCAATATACATAATCACATTAGTATATATAAATATGTGTATGTGAACATAAAATATATATAAATACATGTCTAAAGCTAATTTAGGTATTGTATAATGTCAGTTCCAGTATATATATATATATATATATATGAAATGTATGTAATATATATAATATGGATATGAAAGTGATTTGTTGCTTTCTCCCCCTCCTCCCTTCTCTCCTCCATCCAACCCCCCACCCCTCCCACCCCCACTCCATCCGCAGACCCTTGACCTTCAGCCAATCAGTTAACTCTCTGGGCTTTAGTTTTTCTTGGGGTTAAAAAGAGGAGAGCTGAGTTGTAAATCACATGAATTAAACCATAAGCTTCCTATAAAAAAAAAGCTCTTAAATAAGCCACCTAACTTTTCTGAGCCTGGGTGAGCTATATTCTTTGCTCCATTTCTTCCTTACCTAGCTTAATCACAGAATGGATGCCTGTTGCCCAAGTTAAACTGAGACCTGGGAAAGATCAGTCTCCCACTACGTCCAAGGCATCTCCAGTCGTCCTGATCATAACTGACCACTGGACCCAGATGACTCTAGAAGGAGAAAATAAGGCTGGTGACTACCCAGCACCCCTCACGTAAAATCAGTTCACTTGCACGTCATGGCATCACATCCCTGATGTAGGGGGTCCTCTTCCAGAACAAAGGACAAAAACAACAACACTTCAAAAGATGCGTGCTTCTCAGCGAACTTTGGCTCAGTTCCTAATACTAGTTAGAATTTGATTTCCAGAGAAACAAAAGTGAAACTGGGAAAAATAGGATATTTATTTAGGGAATTACAAGAAACTAGAAAGAGATGAGATAATTTCCAGGGGAAGGGACGTAGTAGCTGAAAGACCTTTTGCTGAAAGTCATCTGGCTCCAGGAAGGAGGAACTTGGCAGAAATATGCTATTTCTGTGCCTGCTGGTGAGCAGCCACAGAATTGACTCTGAGCCAGTGAAAGCAAAGTTTACTGCTCTCCCGGATAGGAGGACCAGAATTGGAGTCAGACTATCTTTATCTGAATTCCCATCTTTGCTACTATTTGAGCTAACGCAGGTAAGTAGTTAAGCTTCTCTGGGTCTCAATTTTCTCATCAACAAAATGAAAAATTTAGACCATCTGATCTTTGAGGGTCCCTTTCAGTCTCTAACTTTATGATTCTTATGGAAAATAGTCCTCAGCTCAGAATGGGAGCAATGAGCCAATGGAAATGAACTTTAAGGTTGGTGAAGTCTTGGGGTTTCAGGAAACAAAAGATTTTGTCACACTTGCTTGCCTTTCTAACCTTTCTAACTAATAATTCTGCTGTTGAACTAGAGAATAGATAATGAAAGGACCATGAACTGGAAGACAGGTTCTTCTTTTAACAGTGTCATTTATTCTTTCTTTGCTTCATTTTCCCCAACTGGGAAAATAAGTGACCTCTGAGGTCATCTCCAAATCTAATCCTACTTGTGTTTCATAGGCTCTAGAGGTGGAAAGGACCTATACTCTAATTTTACATGTGGGGAAAATAAGGCTCCGAGGTGAAATGACATGTTCAATATTACCTAGGAAATATATATTGCAGAACAAAGATCCCATCCTCTGACTCCAAACACAGGATTGTTGAGTTGTTTTTTATTTTAATAACAGAATGCTGTCTCTGATCTTAGGTAAATTTGAGACCCAGAAGGGGTCTCAAATTCCTCCTCTGTGGAATGCAAGATTGGACTATCTGATCTCTTAGCTTTCTATTCACTTCTAGCATTCTATGGCATTCAGTGCATACGACCATACTAGAAAGAGATATGCTGGCATAAAAATAAAAAAGCTGTCACCATTCAGTAATATTTTTAGCAGTGCAGATAGGTGATGTCAAAAGAGAAACCAAAACTGAATCAGAACTAGAAGGAACCTTGAAGATCATCAATTCACCTAACACTCAGTCTTTTCTTTCTACTATGCCGCACTGTTTCCTTTTTATTTTTGAGGAAGGTTATAGACTCTATGACAAAAAAAAAAAGGGAAACAGAAATTCAATGTTTATTTTTATTTTTTGGTCATATTTAAAAGTAATTAAACCTTATTGTGGGCAGCTTAGTGGCACAGTGGATAGTAAGCAGGAAGACTTATCTTCCTGAATTCAAATCTGGCTTTAGACACTAACTCTGTGACCCTGGGCAAGTCACTTAACCCAGTATACCTCAGTTTCCTCATCTGAGCTAGAGAAAGAAATGGCAAGCCATTCCAGTATTTTTGCCAAGAAAATACCAAATAGGGTCATGAAGGAGAGACATGTTTGAAAAACGAATAAACAATAAGCACCTTTCTATAGAGCTTTAAGGCTTATAAATCACTCTTCACTTTAAGGCTTATAAAGCACTATTTTGGGAAGTAGTCCGTTTTAGAGATAAAAAAAAACCTGAAGTGAAGTGAATTGTTCTAAATCGCATAGTCAGATGAGTGTAGGATGTGAAATCTAGGTTTCTCTTGACTACAAGTCCAATACTCTATAACCTTCTAATAGGTCTCCTTGCTTCCATTCTGTCCCCTCAGTTCTAGACCTTTCACTACCCAGTGGTTAAAATATTCTCAAGGTACCATTCAAACCACGGCACTCCCCCAGGAAAAAACCTTTAGAACTTTATTCATGTCTTTAGGATAATTATTTATGTATTATTAACAATGTCTTTAGGATAAAATATAGACACATTGGTTCCACAGTCAGACATTTGGGACTCTCCACAGTTGGCTTCTCCAGTTTTTAGGTTTGTTTCAAATTATTCCCTTTCACACCTTGTATTCAAATTCCAGCTAAAGGCTCACCTTCTTCAAGGTTTTTCTCTGTCCGCTGTAATACTAGAGCCTTCTCTGTTGACTATCTCCAATGTATCCTGTATATCTCTTATCTATCCATAATTGTCTATACCCCTGAGTTCCTTGAGAGTGGAGATGGTTTTTGCCTTTTTCTTTGTATCCCAGAGCTTACCAAGCTGCCTGGCAAATAGTTGGTGCTTAATAAGCTTAATAAGTACTTGTTGATTGATTGGTTCAGACAAAATGAAATGCAAATTGTTCCTTATATTTAACATTTTTTTCTCCCTCCCTTGAGTATTCACAGCTCTTTTCCTTGCATAGAATGTTTTCTTTCCTCATCTAAATCTTTAAGAATCTTCATTTTCTTTCAATATTCATCTTGGTTCATCCCCCATAAAGTGAAAATTGATGTTTGAACCTCTCCTTCTTCAAATTACCTTAAATTTATTTTTGTAAATCATGTATTTCTCTAGGAAAATTTAAACTCTTCAAAGATGGATAATATTTTGTATTTTTCTTCATATCCCAGACATTGACCAGTGTAGAAGTTTATTAAATATTTATTAAATTGAATAATTGAATTTATTATATCCCTACCATTTGTAGAGCACTATGCCTTGCTAGGAGATAGCAAAATTTAGATAAAATATGGTACCTGCCTTCAAAAAGGTAATAGTTTAAAAGTCTTTCAAGGACTACATAAGTTTGAATTGACTGAATAATTATAAACATCAAATTTGCCTTTGAGAAGAGTTGAAAAAATGTACTTCCTTCCCATCTTGCAGAGATGGGGTCCAATGAATATAGAATAAGAATATCTAACACTTAAATAGCACATTATGGTTGGTAACGTGGCTTATGTATTTTATCCCATTTTATCCTCAGCAACCATAAATGCTATTTTTATCTTCATTTTACATATGAGAAAATAGATGCTACAAGAGGTCAATTGACTTACTGAGTGTCATAAGCTAGTAAATGTCTGAGATATATGTGAATACAGGTCTTCCTGAATCTGGTACTCTATCTACTGTGCTAAGTAGCTGCTTCTAATATTGTATATTAGAATATATATAATATCAGATATGGTAAATGTCAGAGCAGTTAGGTTGCGCAGTGGTTAGAGCACTACTAGCCCTGGAGTCAGGAGGACCTAAGTTCAAAACCAACCTCAGTTACTTAATACTTGCTTATCTGTATGCCCTCAGGCAAGTCACTTAACCCCCTTGCCTTGCAAAAATAAAATTAAAAAAAAGTTGGTAAATGTCTTAGTTTGAATTTTTTTTCTTTTTTTTCCTTCTAACTTGCTAGTAGAGGATAAGGAAAGGATATATTTGAAAATTAAGATGATGAAAGAAATATAATATGATCATAATTTAATATTATGATAAATTCTGTCAAAGGGATTATGATATGATTTCATGAAATTATGAATGAGGTAAAAGGGGAGAAACAGATTTCAGCTCAAGAATGAATTTTCTAACAATTTGAATTGTCCTGTGGTCTGCCTAGAGAGGTAATAGGTTCCTCATTTATGAAGATCTCATGCAAAGACTGTGTGGCCACTTGTCAATGCTATAGAGGAGAGTTTCTTTATTTTTTTATGTCCTCTCGTCCCCCTTTTCCCTGTCCGTGAAGCTTGGGGACACCTTCTTAGCATAATGTTTTAAAATGCATAAAATAAAATAGATAGGATTGCAAAATAAACAATTCTATTGAGATACAGTTATCAAACTATTTTTTTGAAAGTTTGGGCCCCAAGTTAAGGACCTCCAAATATAAAGGAAATCCTTTTTTCATCTTTGTAACCTCAGCACCTAGAATTTGTGCCCTTCAAATAGTGGACTTAATAAACATTTTTTGAATTGAAAATTCCTGATCAGGAACAGTGTCCCAGTTTAATTACAACTATAGATAAAACTACTGGGTGGAGATGCCAGTCACTGACCTAGGCTTAAGATTCTAAAAACCTTATCTCAAAAGATAGGGCAGGTAAGACAAGAAAGCTTCTCAATGGGAACTGATGATTTGGGGGTGGGAGGGGCAATCTAACTAAATTGTGTCAGCTACAAGAAGGTTTTACTACCAAGTGATGATTTTTTTTTATTCTACAGTGACTAGTGAAGACAGTTTACTAAAGAAAGGAGATGTGTTTTTTTTTCTTTAATCATCAGTGGAGGGTGTCCTCTCAGATGATACCTTTAAATATTAAAATTCTTGTCTTTTATGCTTTTTAAACACTTAGAAAGGAAGAACTGATTAGGATAGTAAATAATGATGTCTGAAATACACTGGATTTTTTTTAAAATGTCTTTAAACATAGATAAACCACAGTGTGATTTAAAGGACTGGGAAGGTAGCTGTCCTTGAGCCCAAAATACTTCCCCACAATGATTGAAATTATTCATTTCTTTTTTGTTGTTGCTGCTTGAAATTCAGTTAGTATTCAGCAGTAATCATGCCTCAGTTAAACCTGATTCCACACTCTGTACTATTAACTGGTTGAGGGAGAGAATTTAGGAAAGGGAGCAGGTGTGATAAATGTCTCATTTCCAAGATGTATAAGAAGCTTAAATTTATGTGAATTAGAGATATTCCTCAATTGATAGTTAAAGGATAGGAACGTGCACTTTTCAAAAGAAGAAATGAAAGCTATCAACAACCATATGAAAAAAATTCTCTAAACAAATAACAATTATAGAAATGCATATGAAAGCAATTCTGAGGTGCCATCTCACACCCTTTAGTTTGATTAAACTGAAAAAATAGGAAACTGACAAATCTTTGTTACTAGGATTTTTTCTTATTCATTTTTCAAAGAGGGGGAGAAAATAGACATTTGTTCATTGAAAAACTAATAGCTTGCTAAAAAAACTAATAGCTAGGACTTATATAATGGTTTTGAAAAGTAGATGGCATATGTCTTCTCACAACAACCTTGTGAGACAGGCATTACTATGATCCCCATTTTTCTTTTTTTTTTTTAAGATTTTATTTATTTTGAGTTTTACAATTTTCCCCCTAATTTTACTTCCCTTTCCCCACTCCCCTACAGAAGGCAATTTGCCAGTCTTTACATTGTTTCCATAGTATACATTGAACCAAACTGAATGTGATGAGAGAGAAATCACATCCTTAAGGAAGAAACATAAAGTAAAAGACATAGCAAGATCAGACAATAAGATGTCACTTTTTTCCTAAATTAAAGGTAATAGTCCTTGGTCTTTGTTCAAACTCCACAGTTCTTTCTCTGGCTACAGATGGTATTCTCCATTGCAGACAGTCCAAAATTGTCCCTGGTTGTTGCACTGATGGAATGAGCAAATCTATCAAGGTTGATCATCACTCTCATGTTGCTGTTAGGATGTACAATGTTTTTCTGGCTCTGCTCATCTCACTCAGCATCAGTTCATGCAAATCCCTCTAGGCTTCCCTGAATTCCCATCCCTCCTGGTTTCTAATTGAACAATAGTGTTCCATGACATACATATACCACAGTTTGCTAACTGACATTGAAGGGCATTTACTTGATTTCCAATTCTTTGCCACCACAAACAGGGCTGCTCTGAATACTTTTGTACAAGTGATGTTTCTACCCTTTTTCATCATCTCTTCAGGGTATAGGCCCAGCAGTAGTATTTCTGGATCAAAGGGTATGCACATTTTTGTTGCCCTTTGGGCATAGTTCCACACTGCTCTCCAGAAAGGTTGGAACAGTTCGCAGCTCCACCAACAATGTAATAGTGTCCCAGATTTCCCACAACCCTTCCAACAATGATCATTGTCCTTTCTGGTCATATTGACCAGTCTGAGAGGTGTGAGATGGTACCTCAGAGATGCTTTAATTTGCATTTCTCTAATAAGTAATGATGATCCCCATTTTCACAGGAGAAAACTGATACTAAGAAAGATTAAGTGATTTGCATAGTATCATACAGCTAAATAAATATCTGGGTCAGGATTTAAATTCAGGTCTTTTCAATTCCAAGGTCAGCATATGCACTGGGCCACCTAGCTGCCTCTATATAAGATAGATGGATGTATAGATAATTAGATAGCTAGATGATATGTAAATGCATACAAAGGAAGGGAAAAGGAAGACAAATTTTGTCTGACCTTTTATGTTTTCAAAATATACATACATAAATTACTTTTGCACCAATGAATTCATTGCTTTTTTTCCCCTTGACTTCTTTAGGATCACCAAGTTTTTTCATAATGTAATGTGTCTGCATGCAAGGTGGCACTGAACTTGGAATCATAAAGACTCATCTTCATGAGTTCAAATCCATTGTCAGGCTTTGTGACCCATTGGTCTCTTTAATCAAGTTACTCATCTGTAAAATGAACTGGAGAAGGAAATGACAAACCACTCTAGTATTTTTTGCCAAGAATCACAAAGAGTCATACATGACTAAAATGACTAATAATAATGTATCAATGAAAAGAATGAATAGTGAACAACAAATCTTTAGGCTTCCTTGTACCTTTCAAATTTCTGATAAAGGCCTTATCCTATTGATATATTTCAATTAGAAGAACCAACCAAGCAACAAGCATTTCTTAAGTACTTAGTTACTGAAAATAAAAATACAAATTAATCATCCACCTAGTTATGGCATTCCAGTTGGTGAAGCAATGTTCTTTTTGTTTGTTTCATAATTAGGTTGTTCCAGAAAGATGTGGATAGTACTTGTTTTTGTAGTCATGTTTTCCTGGCAATTGTTGACTGGTAAGTGACTAAATCTTTGCATTAAATACTGCCCTTAAGATGTCATACTTGGAACCTATATACAAGAATCATTGTTAAAATTCTGAAGATTTTTTCTGAAAAGTACATTCTCAAAAAGAATTTCATTGGTGTGAAAAATTAGAGATTGACCTTCAAAAATCATAGAATTTCAAGTAGGATGAGAACCCAGAGCTCATTTACTTATGCTGATTCAAGGGCTCTGAGAAAAGAACAGGTAAATACTTATTCTCAGCAAAAATGAAGGGATTTGATTATTTCAAAGGTCACTTCTTCCTTTTAAAAATATCCTTTGAGTTAGCTTAATGGCAGACTGAGTTTGAGATGAGAGGTATTAGAATTTAAATATGCAAATTGGTTGCATGCATAGAATCAGAGAACACCCTCTTCATTCATTCCAAGAACCAGATGAAGATGGTGGCTTCTAGGAAGTAAACAAGCTTGTAATAGAATGGAAAGTACCTTGGATTTGACATGAAAAAATCTGTTTTTATATCATTGACCTAGAAGGGATCCCAGATGCCAATTTATTATTTAGATATGGAAACTAAGGCCCAGAGAGACTTCATCTAATACCATTGCAATATGCACCCTCCTCCTGACTTTACTACTTGGCATGGTAATAATAATGCTGCATTTGGAGTCAAAGGACGGAAAGTTTCAATCTCAGTTCTGCCACATTCAACCTGTGTGGCCTTGGGCAAGCAATTTATCTAATCTGGGTTTTAGCTTCCTCATCTATAAAAAAGGGAGGGGGGTTTAGATGAGAGGGTCTCATAATCCCTTCTAGCTCTAAATCTATGATCTTTTAAGCACTAAATCATCATTTAATAAATGATGGCTTTTTATATTTACACAATGCTTGATAATCTTTTTGTGGGGGTGTTTTATGATTTTATTACTGTTGTATAGTAGAGGGCCTTGAAATATGGTAAAATTAACTGAATATGATACATTTAAAAAATTAGACTTTTAGAAATCATTTGGAGAGTTCTTTCCATTTCCCATACTTACTGATAGTATGATACTTTATAAATCACTTAATCTACCTAAGCTTCATCTCTTCATCTGTGTAAATCAGGGATTTTATGCATTTGCATAAGATTTTTTAAGAGTTGCTAAAATATCTCCTATTTCAATTTTGTTCCTACATATTCTTCCTGTTTGAAGGGCAATTACAATTTCACAAGATTTCCTTTCATACTTTCTGTTCTAGTCAAATTAACCTGGTAGCTATTCTGCTTATGTGACATTCTATTGCCTTCCTCCCTACTTTCACACACATATGAATGGTCCCCAATATATGGAATGCTCTTCTTCTTTGCCTCTACCTTATGGAATCCTTAGTTTCCTTCAAAGCTCAGGTGCCACCTCTTATATAAAATTTTCCAGGTGTTAGCACTCTTGTCCTCCTAAAATAACTTTGCACTTACTTATACTCTGTATAAATTGTATTTTTACTGTCTCTTTTCTCCTTACCAGAGAATGTAAGTTACTTGAAGTTATGAATGGTTTATTTTTGTTTTTGTATATAATGGGCACTTAATGTTTGTTGAATTGAATTAAAATTCTATAGAAGGGTGAGTTGTGAAATGTCAGTTAGGATTAATTACTCAAGTATATTATAAATACTATACATTTGCTGTATACTTTAAAAGAAATGTTTACCCTCTAAAGTCTGTGGTTTGCCTCTCCTCCCTCCAGCTTTTTATGTTTCTGTTCCCAAAGAGAAATATAAAGCACTTTATGGGAGCAATGTGACTATGGAATGCAATTTTCCAGTGGGAGAAAAATTCAACCTGAGTGCCCTGACAGTTTATTGGGACAAGGAAGAAGAGTTTCTTGTGAAATTTGTTCATGGTAAAGAAGTCCATAAAACCCCAAACAGCAATCCAAGATTAAGGCATTTGAATGACCAACTATTCAAGGGGAAATCTCTGCTTCATATCACCAATGTGAAAATAGAAGATGCTGGGGTTTACCGCTGCCTTATTGGCTATGGGGGAGCTGATTACAAGAGGATTTCTTTGTCCGTCAATGGTGAGAATGCTCCATAGCTAAAAGAAGAGGATGTGTGATTTTTTTCACCAAAAATAAACATAAAAACTCCACGATAATAGAGTTAGCTTCCACATTGAATTGTAATTGGGAAATGCATCTGGTACCTTTCAAGACAGCAGTTTCAGTAGAGTGATAGTGGGAAGGGAAACTAGATTGCCAAATACTGGGAAGTGAGTTATTGATAAAGTAGAGGCAATAAGTATAGGCTACTCTTACTAGAAGTTTAGCAGTAAAGAGGAGGAGAGGATTAATACTGTGTGTCTGGGTAGAAACTGGTGCAAGCAAAGGTTTTTGGGGGGATGGACGTGGAGGTGTGCTGGTAAATGTTTATGCAAGATATAGTTCTCTGTATATACAAGATATAGTTCAATTTTATTCTGCATCATTAACATTTTTCTCCATCACTTTCTAGGCAATCAAGAAACCAATAAATCAAATCAAGGCTTGATTTATAGCATTTCATAGCTTGAGCTGACCCCAGGATATCCCTGGATGAAGATTTGATAATTTTTATAAGCAGAGGGAATGGAGGAGGTACATCAGAGGGAAGGGATAACTAATAAAATAAGACCCACAAGGAAGCAGAATGGTATAGGATCAAAAAGTAACTTGAGGGGCAGCTAGGTGGCACAGTGGA
This sequence comes from Macrotis lagotis, assembly GCF_037893015.1. Taxonomy (NCBI): domain Eukaryota; kingdom Metazoa; phylum Chordata; class Mammalia; order Peramelemorphia; family Peramelidae; genus Macrotis; species Macrotis lagotis. Next base: position 69,000,004 of record NC_133665.1, read on the forward strand.
TAGAATACTGGTCCTGGAGTCAGGAGTACCTGAGTTCAAATCTGGCCTCAGACACTTAATAATTACCTAGCTGTGTGGCCTTGGGCAAACCACTTAACCCCATTGTCTTGCAAAAACTAAAAAAAAAAAGAAAGTAACTTGAAATAGAGGGAGGGAAATTGTACCTAGAATCAAGAAACCTGAGTTCAGGTATTAGTTCTGAAGTTTACTAGTCATGTGACTAGGCAAAACACTTAACTTTTTGCATTTCAGTTGTTTGATTCATCTGTGAAATGATTAATCTTTAAAGTTCCTTCTAGCTCTAGATTCTATGATCTTAGGACTTTATATTGAAACCAATCAGCATAATAAGGTGACTTTCTCCAATAGTCTTCAGCAACTAAGAAAGGAAGAGTAGATAAGGTGGGTAGTGGGGAAATTACCTAGAACTGAAAATTAATAGAATAAGAGCATCAAAAGGGCATAGAGTTGTGGGTTTGTAAAGTTCTTAGTATAATGTCTTGTAGGGGCTAAATAAATGCTTCTTTTCTTCCCTCCTCTCCTTCCCTCCCTTTATGCCTTCTTTTCTTTTACCAGAAAGTGAGCTTGGAGTACAAGAAGTACACTGATTCCTTCCCTTTTGACTTGTGGGATGAAGAGAATGAGAAAGTAGCCACCATTACAGAAGGTTTCTAAGAATGTCATGTCTTTAGAGCAGAGGTTCCTGACATTTTTTGTGACATGATCCTCATTGGGTAGAGTAAAGCTAGAATTTGAACTCGGGTTTTCTGATTTGTTCCTCTTAGGCAGGGTCTGTTTTATATTTTTCTTGTCTCTCTAGTTCCTAGCCTGGTACATAAAGTACAAATTCTCATTGATCAAGTGACTTTAAATTCATTGCTTTTTTTCACTACTCAATGCCTCCAATGTCAGTAATAGAAATCTACTTTCAGGCAGCTTTTCCCATTGTTGGACAATTCCAAATACTAGAAAGATATTTAGTTGAGCTAAAAATCTGATTTCTTTTTTTAGACCTACTTTCAAGAAACAATTACTCTTTCATGTGCTCAAACATTTGAACCGAACTGTCTTCTCTTTTCCCCCATTCATCAAGTTATATACAGCAACTTCTTTCTATCACTAATTTGAAAATATGTAATTCAAGAAAGAGGATAGTGCTAGGCCTGGAATCAGAAAGACTCATCTTTCTAAGTTCAAATATGGCCTCAGACACTTAACTAGTTCTGTAGCGTTGGATAAGTCATTTAATCATCTTTACCTCAGTTCATCATCTGAAAAATCAGTTGGAAAAGGAAATGGCAAAACCATTCTGTTATCTTTCCCCCCAAAAAACTCAAGTGGGGTCATGACGAGTCAAATATAACTGAAATATGACTAAATAACAACAAACAATTCAAAAATAGAGATATTTTTGAAATAAAAATATAATTGCCTTAAAGAAATTCCCCAATTCCTAAAACAAAATGATCCTAGAGTTAGTGGAAGTGAATTCTTTTCACATCATCATGAACCAGGTTATGTTCATGAATTGACACAACTGTCTGTTGAACAAATGACATCACTTGACCTCTGAAAGAGCAGTTTTATCACTGCTTATGAGGGACTTCTTTATGGTCATGCTATAATTCCTTCAAGAAATTTAAGAGGTGATGGATAACAGATGTACTAAAATTTCATTTCTAACTGTTGTAAAAAAAAGTTTTTAAGTGTAGGGTTTTATATTTAATCATATAAAATTCATTTTGTTATCATCAATTTCACCCTTACATGTGCCCAACACTGTATTAGGGGCCCCATAACTTCAGTTGTGAGAATAGATTCCCTTAAGATATTTACTATATGTATTTACATAAATACATAGACAATACAGTTAAAAGATAGGAAGAAGGGGAGATGACCAAGGGAGAATCCCAGGACCAGTTAAGAAAAGATCCTCATTGTCTGACAGGAAAAAATAAATGATATTTATCCAATATTTTAATAAATTACTTGCTCCACTACCTTTTTTGGTTGGTTCTTCCATAGGTTAGATAGCCCTATTCCCTCTTCTTCTTGATATAGGTTCTTGTCACTTTTGATCAACAGTGTGGGCATGGTGCCAAGACCACCAGACATGGGATCAGTTCCTTAGCATTGCCACTTATTATCTGTGTGACCTCAGGACAGTCACTTAAGTTCTTTAGGTTCCTGTTCCTACATCTGAAAGGGAGAATCTTGAACTATAGGACCTCTACAATTCTTCCAATTCTATATCTATGATCTTTTGATCTTGACTCTATGAGAGGAAGAAAAATAAGGTTAACACTTTCATAGTAACTTCATTTGCTTCTGCCATTATTTTTCCTTTTTCATGGGTGAAGGAAGGCAATTTTTCAATTTATTCACCTCTATTATTTTTGTGACAGAATTATTAGAATAATAGAATAGGGAAACATAGTAAAAGTAATTTACCTAGATTTTAGCTAAGCATTTGCAGTTTCTGTGGACAAGATGAAGAGATATAGGCCAGGCAAAGGTACTTATGAATTGGAAACTGAATAAATAATCAGACCAAAGAGTCATTTTGATTTTTTAATTTTTTGCGTTCTGCAGTTTATTTATTTTTATATTATTACCATAAGCTGGTTGTGAAAGTAAACATAAACCCTCCCCCCCCACCAAAAGATAGAGAAACGTCAAGAGAAATGAAGTGAGGAAAAGAGGAAAAAAGTATACTTCAGTTTGTGTTCAGATTCCATCAGCTCTGTCTTTGTGATGAGTTGCCTTCCTGATCATAAGTCCATCAGAGAAGTTGCTTCAATATTTTTCCCACAGTTGCTATTACTAGCTAATATTTCCTTTCCCTACATTCTATTCCTCCCCACTCCCATTTATTCTATTCTTTCTCCTTTCACCCTGTCCCTGCTCAGAAGCGGGAGAGGGTAATCAGATACAACACACTTCTCTTGTATCACCTACTCTCCCTCTCCCTTCCTCCCATCCCCTTTATCCCATCCCTTTCCTCTCATTTTTCTCTAGAGTAAGATAGATTTCTATACCCTGTTGAATGCGTATGGTATTTCTTCACTGAGTCATTTCTGATAAGAATGAAGGTTCACTCATTCCCCCTCGACTTCTTCACTTCCACTCCACTGCAAAAGTTTTTTTCTTGACTCTTTTATATGAAACATCTTAACCCATTCTTCCTCTCCTTTCCCTTTCTCCCAGTAGTTTCCTTTATCACCCATTGACTCCATCTTTACACCATACTATACTATTACATTCAACTCCCTCCTGTGCCTTGTCCATATATGCTCCTTCTACACTAAGGTCTACTAACTCTTTTTAAATTTTTATTTATTTAAGGCAATGGGATTAAGAGTGACTTGCCCAAGGTCACACAGCTAGACAATTATTAAGAGTCTGAGGTCACATTTGAACTCAGGTCTTCCTGATTCTAGGGCCAGTGATCTATCCACAGCACCACCTAGCTGCCCCATATATGTTCCTTCTATCTGCTCTTATAGATGAGAAAATTCATATGAGTTATCAGTGTCATCTTTCCATGCAGGAATACACACAGTTCAACATCATTAAGTTCCTCATATGGAGTGGCTAGGTAGCATAGTGAATAGAGCACCAGCCTTGGAGTCAGGAGTACCTGGGTTCAAATCCGGTCTCAGACACTTAATAATTACCTAGGTGTGTGGCCTTGGGCAAGCCACTTAACCCCATTGCCTTGAAAAATCTAAAAAAAAAAGTTCCTCATAATTAGTCTTTCTCAACAACCTTCTCTATGCTTCACCTGAATTCTGTACTTGGAGATCAAATTTTGTGTTAAGCTCTGGTTGTTTCAGTTGGAAAGTTTGAAAGTCCTATTTCATTGAAAATCCATCTTATCCCTGAAAGAAGATGTTTGGTTTTGCTGGGTAGTTGATTCTTGGTTGTAAACCAAGCTCTTTTGTCTTCCAAAATATCATATTCCAAGCTCTATGAGCCCTTAATGTAGATGCTGCCAGATCATAGGTAGTCCTGACTATAGAGCCAAGATAGTTGAATTGTTTGTTTCTGGCAGCTTCTTGTATTTTCTCTTTGACTTGGAAGTTTTGGAATTTGGCTATAATATTCCTGAGAGTTTTTCTTTGGGGATCTCTTTCAGGAAGTGATTGGTGGATTCCCCCAATTTCCTTTTTTTTCTTTTTTTTTCTTTTTTTAGGTTTTTGCAAGGCAAATGGGGTTAAGTGGCTTGTCCAAGGCCACACAGCTAGGTAATTATTAAGTGTCTGAGACCGGATTTGAACCCAGGTACTTCTGACTCCAAGGCTAGTGCTTTATCCACTACGCCACCTAGCCGCCCCAAGATTCCCCCAATTTCTATTTTACCTTCTGTTTCTAAGATCTCGGGGCAATTTTGCTGGATTATTTCTTGAAAGATGAAGCCTAGGCTCTTTTCTTGGACATAATTTTCAGTTAGCCCAATAATTTTTGAATTTAATTTTGAGGTCAGTTGTTTTTCCAATGAGATATTTCACATTTTCTTTTAATTTTTAATTTATTTTATTTTATTGTCTCTTAATTTTTTGCAAAATCATCCACTTCCTTTAGCTCCATCATACATTTGAAGGAATTATTTTCTTCAGAAGACATTTTGTCTCCTTTTTCAGCTAGCCAATTCTGCTTGTGTACGGCATTTTTCTTATTTGTCTTTTGGGTTGCTTTTTCCCAATTGACATAAACTGATTTTTAATATGTTATTTTCTTCAGTTTTTTTTGTATTTCTTTCACCAAGCTGCTGACTTGGTTTTCATTATTTATCTGTATCACTCTCATTTCTCTTTCCAATTTTCCATCTATCTCCCTTACTTGCTTTTCAAAGTCTTTTCTGAGTTTGTCCATAGCCTGAGCCCAATTTCTATTTCTCTTAGAGGCTTTGGATAGAGAAGCTTTGATTTTCTCATCTTTTGAGTGTGTATTTTGATCCTCCATGGACCACAGTAATTTTTTATGATCAGGTTCTTCTTTTTCTGCTGTTTACTCAGTTTCTCAGCCTCTGACTGATTTACCACAGTTCCAAGGCTTTGGGGGGGGGGGGGGTTGGGATACCCCACGGGAACCTTAATTCCTCCAAGATCTTATAAAAGCCTCTGGGCTCTCTGGCCTGTGCTCTGGTCTGTGTGTGACTACAAGTCCTCCCCTCTTCCCTAGAGCTGTGAGAAGGGTCCCTGCCCCTCTATGGTAGTAGGGGCACCAGACTGGAACCAGGATCTGAGTGTGGGGCAAACACCAGAGCCCTGCCCCAGGGAGAGCAGAGAGACCTCTCCACCCATTTACTATCTGTGAGTTGAGCACTCTGGAAGTGCAGGGTGGCTCCACAGGTTCCCACAGCAAAGCTGTTCTGAGGCCAGCACTGACCTGGACCCGCTCTGGTGCAGCAGAATTCTCTCACTGCCCTTTCAAGCCATCCCCATGATCTCTGGACCAAGAAGTCTGGAGCCCTCCCCCACAAACCCAATTGTTCTCAGGGACCCAGGTGCCCTGCGGGCTATTCCTGGAAGGCTGGAACTAGTTTTCCCTGTGGTGGTCTGACTGCACTGTGGTTCTTTTCAACCCCGCTCCCCATGAAACAGACCTTTCCTGCTGATCTTGTAAGTTGTCTTATACTGGGAAATTGTATTGCTCAGTCTTTCTGTGGGTTCTGCCCCTCTAAATTTTGGCCAGAGTCATAATTTGATAACTTTTAGAGTTCTGGGGGAATGAGTTTCTGGGAAATTCCTGCCCTCACGCCACCATCTTGACCCAAAGAGTAGTTTTTAATGACTTGATAACATCTTGAAGAGAGGTCTCTGGTGAAGTTGAACATTTGCTCCAATGATTGAATAAAGGTCACAATGGCCTGATCATCAAGTTGACAGATGATATAAAGTTAGGAAGAATAACTATCTCATTGGATGACTGAAGAAGGATCCAAAAATAATCTCAATGTGTTCAAAGTTGGGTTGAATCTAATAACAGGAAATTTAATCAGTATATATCTACACATATATTCAGTCTTCCATTTGAGTTCCAAAAATCAACTTCAAAAGAATGAAATGGGAGAATGGTCAATTAATAATAACTCATCTTGGGGCGGCTAGGTGGCATAGTGGATAAAGCACCGGCCCTGGAGTCAGGAGTACCTGGGTTCAAATCCAGTCTCAGACACTTAATAATTACCTAGCTGTGTGGCCTTGGGCAAGCCACTTAACCCCATTTGCCTTGCAAAAACCTAAAGAAAAAATAATAATTCATCTCAAAAAGAGCTGAGAGTTTTAGTGGTCTGCAAGGTCAAGAAGAGGTAAAAGCAGAATGGTAGCTAACAAAGTTAGGCCTCTTTAAGAAAAGCATAATAGTTTCTAGAATTGGTGTAGCACTCTCCCCCTGTCAGAACACATCTAAAATATTATGGTCTGAACAATAATGTCACATCTTATTATGAAGATTGATAAGTTGAAGTGTTCAGAGAATGGGAGTTGGAATGGGAAGAGGTGTCCAAATCATGTTATTTGAGGGATTGAAGGAATTGAGGATGTTTGACCTGGGAAAAAAACTTGAGATTGGAGCATAGTTTTCTTCAACTATTGAAAGGATTGTTCTTTTGTTTTGTATTGTTTCATTTTGATCTTTCTTTGATTTGCTAGCACCTAGTACACTATCTGGCAAGCAGTAATGGCCAGTAAGTAATCCACTAGGTAATAAATACTTATTAACTAACTGCAGAAAAAATAAGATTGTTTAGCTTGGTTCCAAAGGACAGAACTAGGAGTGTTGAAGTTTTGGAGGCAGACCCATTATATATATAATTATATATAAATATATATATTATATATAAACTTCTAGATAAGGAAACTTTTTTTTACACATGCAGGTAAAAATCTTTTCAGCAATTTATCATCTAAGAGAACTGCCTAGAGCACAAAGAACTGCAGAGCTTAGAATTACACAGCAGTGTCAGAGTCTGAACAACTTAAATCCATGGCCTCCTGTCACTGAGGATAGCTCTCTACTGTACAATTCAGTGCCTTTCAGTTGCTATAGATATATAAAAGTTGCTGCCTCAGGAGAAGACAGCTAGGTGAATTGAGTATAAATCCAACTCCAGAAATTTACTAACCCAATGACCCTGAGCAAGTTTTCCTTAGTTTCCTCATCTGTAAAATGAGTTGGAGAAGAGAATGGGAAGCCACTCCAGCATCTTTGCCAAGAAAATCCCAGATGGGGTTATTAAGAATTGGACATGACAAACAAATGAACTATAACAACACCAACAAAGCCTTGGGAGGAGCAAAAGGGCTTCCTTCAGTGGGCCTCTTCAAGAAAAGGCTAAATTACTACCTGTTGGCTAGATCATAAAGGATTCTCATTCAGGTAGGGGTTAGGCTAGATGCTTTCTGAGATCCTGTCTAATTAGTAATTGCGAGGGATTCATGAATCCATTTGCTCATCAAGAATTGCCATTTTGATCTTTATTCAATTCTGATAAAATAAAATACCTTCATTTGATTGCCTAAACAACTTTTTGAAATTCAAAAAAGGTCCTTTTACTTAAAAAGATTAGAAGCAAGTGAGGTCTAAGTAAAAAATCAAGATAATATTGTAGAATTCTTACTTTATCATGAGCTGAAAATTTAGTTCATATTGGCAGTGATGAAAATGGTATCACGATGGCTAGGAAAGATAAGGAACACAAATGGGGAAGATGGATAATTTTCAAAGAATTTCTTGGAATCATAGACTTTATTGCAAACTCCCTTGAGGATGTCATTCAATCTTTTCCCAATCGTTAATTATAACAACAACAATACCTGTTTATTGATTGATAAACCCTGCCTTTTACAACTATAACAAATAATCATCAATTTCTACTTGAAGATTTTCAGTTGTTGGAAGTCGTCTCCTGGCAAGCCTTCCCATTTCCATTTTGGAGGTCATTTCTAATTATTAAGACATTTTTTCCTTATTGAAAATATCTGCCTTTTTGCAAATTCCACCTTTTGGTATTATCTGTGATTTGGAGTCAAACTAAACAATCAGATCTTTTCCCTTTGACAACCCTTCACATATTTGAGGATGATTATCCTATTCTTCTTCATCCTTTCTTCTCCAGACTAAATATCCTTGGTTACTTCCACTACTCCTTCTTTGATGTGGTTGCAAATCCTTATCCTTTTTAGACCATGTCCCAACTTGTCAAATAATTTTTTTAAATAAAAAAAAAATTAGGGAATTTTTTTTAGGGAAATTCCAGTTAGGAATCTCCATCCACCAAAGCAGATAAGTATTTTGCAACTTGTTGACTTTGAGAATTGTCTAGGGAGTAGAAAAACAAAAGAATCATGCAGTTTTTAGTATATCGATAAACTTTGCCTTGTGGTCAGGAGCTTCACAAGAGAGACAGGCATGGATAGGTTATGATCTGCATCATTAGAGAGAAATGGTACATAGTAGGTTTCAGTTGCTATTCAGTTGCTAATAGGCAACATAATTGCCTATTAACTTAGCTTGACTTGCTTGAGATCACATCTCAGCTCCCAGTTTGCCAGTATCTCTTTTGAGTAATTACTACCAACCTATAAATGTTTGTATATACATTTAGGTATACCGGTCCATTAACTATGCATTTCAGCATGTATTAGCACATATATTGATTTCCTCCAGTATAATATATAAATTCCTTGAAAGCTGGGACTTTTTTTATTTTTGAAATCTAGTACCTGATACAAAATAGTAGTTTCTTCATAAAAACTTGCTGAATAAATGAATGAATAAAATCACGTTCATCATTTAAAATAATTAATATTTCTATGTTATACTACAGATTTGAACTGAATTTATAGTCTACTAGAGACTGAAGATCTTAATTTTTAATATGAAGCACTTTCTAGTCCCATCATCTCCAACCTATATTAATATAGGCTTTGGTTTTTTTGTTTGTTTTAAACCAAGAGAAGTATAAGATAAATCTGCCATATTGTTATGGGGTTGTGCCAGGTTAAGAAATTAGAACTTTGGGGCGGCTAGGTGGATAAAGCACTGGCCTTGGAGTCAGGGGTACCTGGGTTCAAATCCGGTCTCAGACACTTAATAATTACCTAGCTGTGTGGCCTTGGGCAAGCCACTTAACCCCATTTGCCTTGCAAAAACCTTAAAAAAAAAGAAATGAGAACTTTGTGGAAAGTAATAATAGTTGATATTTATGTAGCACTATGTCCCAGACACTTTGATAAGAGCTTTATAATTTTTACCTCATTTGATCTTTACAACCACCCTAGGAGGGAAGTGAGCATATTATTATGCTCATTTTACAGGTGGGAAGCAACAAGGGTTTGTTTTGAGCAGAAAAGTGTCAGGATGAGATGACCATGCATCTAGTGTGCTAAATTGGAAGGCTCTGTGTTCTTTTAAGCTTTATGATTTAGTTTTACTACTCAAGGAAGTGGAGTCATAGCCATTATGCAAATAATCTTATGGTAATACAGTCACCATTCCCATCACTACAAATACCTGGTGACATACCTATTCATAAGGGGAAGTTTGAATTACCACGGAATTTTAAAAGTAGCTATCTTGAAAGTGATAATGAAACTGGCCATAATCTAGTTCTGTATTAACACAATTGTGGTAATTTCTTTGGTTGCTGCCTCCAAGTTCCCCTTACCTGCTTCCTGTACTTGATATTGAGGGTAATAGAAAGGGATGAAATTAGGAGAGCTGAGTTTAAATATCAGCCAATACTCACTAGCTGTTTAACCATGAACACCTCATGACCTGAGAAGATCTAGGACCCTTTTCAAGTGCTAAATCCTATGCTTCTCTGAGATTTTAAAGTAAGACTGGGTGCCTTTGGAATGTATCCAAAGTTGCTTCTTAATCAGAGACCTTGGAGAAGCTTTTCTTTGTATTCATAAACACTGAAGTACTCTGTTTGACTATTAATATCTGAGCTATCTATACCACAGGGTTGTGATGAACTAAATGCTTTACAAACCCTGAAGTGACATATAAAAGCAAGTTATTTACACAAAACCAAGGGCATAATTATTCCTAATAAATGGATTCCTTGCAATTTATAAAAAAAATGATGAACAAATCAAGAAATATTTTAAGATGCCAGGTGAGGTGTATGTGCCTTCAAATAGCTAATTATTTCTTTATTATCCTGAATAAGGAAGCTTATCCTGAATAATTTAACAAAGTAGATTATCACTTGATTCTCAAAGAAGTATTCCTTCCTGAGAGTTAGGCTTCATAAAAAAAAATGAAGCTTATTTTCATAGTATTTAGAGCTGGGTGTGATTTTATAGATTGCTTTGTTCAAATCCACATTTTATAGCAGAGAAAACTGAGGTCTAAAGACAGGAAGTGACTGACCTGAGGTTACCCAAATTACTTGTAAATACCACAGCTGAGACTAATCAACTTGGGTTATGATGATGTGTGACTGTGAAGATGCTTTTCAGGGCAGGGGCTGTGAATGGCTATGAAGTCACTCCCCATCTTTGAAATGGGATAGACCTGAGAAGATCTAGGACCCTTTTCAAGTGCTAAATCCTATGCTTCTCTGAGATTTTAACCTAAGACTAGGTGCCTTTGGAATGTATCCAAAGTTGCTTCTTAATCAGAGACCTTGGAGAAGCTTTTCTTTGCATTCATAAATCAATATTATTACTACATTGCTATGCACACAGTATGCACTTACAAAACATTTACATTTCTGTGGATCACAGAATAACAGGAATATGAGAGTAGGAAAGGACCTTAGTGTCCATATTGTCCAAACCAGATGTATAAAGTGGCCGTTCAATTTTTGTTAATGTTTTGTGTCCATTTTGTGTCTACTAATACAGTTCACACAAACTTTCCAGAATTTCCAGAATGACCATTCTTAGCTCTATTAGGAGGACATTAGCATGTCTGTCTTTCCACCAACCTGGCTAAGTGATGCACTGACTTGGAATCAGGAAGACATGGATTCAAATTCTATCTCAGGCATTTATCAGCTCTGTAACTCATGGCTAATCACTTGACTTTTGTCAGCTTCAGTTTCCTCATCTGTAAAATGGGAATAATAATAACACCTATCTCATAGGTTCTTGAAGACCATATAAGAAGATATATGTAAACTGCTTTGCAAACTAAAATGATATAAAAATGCTAATTGTCATTATTCCACTTTTGGCTATCTCTAAGTGTTAGGAAATCTTTCAAGTCTAAATTTGGAATCTGCCTGAGGTCTCGGCATCTAAAAATTATGACACTCCTTCCTTTAGGAATATAATCATTTTATTAACTTACTAAAAATTACTAGTCATCAATCCTGATCTCATAAGTGTATTCTCTTCAGTGATAGAGTGTAGCCCATAGATGTTTGCATATCTCATATGATTCAAGACAAGGACCTTCCAGATTTTCATCTTAGGGGTGAATTGGGGGGTGGAATTATGAGGATACCAGTGGAGTATAGATAGAGTCTGACCATTTGGTTTAGCCCTTATTCTTGTTTTATGACTCCATGGAGCATGTCTATTATCTACCCGGCACTGTGATAGGCACTCTGACTACAAAGATAAAAATAAAAAAGTGGCTGCCTTCAAAGATTTTATATTTTATTGAATGAAAATGTCTAATCTTTTTTTTTTTTTTACTTTTTCATTCCTTAGCTCTGTACAGCCAGATAAATCAATGGATCAAAGTGGATCCGGTCACCTCTGAACATGAACTCACATGTCAGTCAGAAGGTTATCCTAAAGCAAAGATCTTCTGGAAAAGTAGGGATCAGGATCTAAGTAGCAAAGCTACTGTGACATATTCAATTGGACAGGAAAAGTTATTCAACATGACAAGCACTCTCAGGATCAACACAACAGCCAATGAAGTTTTCCAGTGCCTGTTTCAGGAAAACCACACTGGGAAAAATACAACAGCTGAGATTGTCATCCCAGGTATGCTTCATTATTCATCTGACCATCACTCAAGATTGACGATCACCTTTTGTTGCAATGGGCAGGGCAAAGGTCTCTACAGTAGACAACTCTCTATAAATCATGGAAGTCAATTAGCTAATCAATTATCAAACATTTATTAAGTACCTACTATATGTTAGAAAGTATTCTAGGTGCTAGAATTCAGAGATAAAAGCAAAACAGTCACTGTCCTCGGGATGTTAAAGTTTAGCTATGGTAAATAACACATACCTATGGGACATCTTTAGCATGTATCATAGTTTTCCAAGGAATGTTAACACCATCCTTTTCAAAATCCTGAGCAACTTCCTTTGTACTATGGGATAAAATAAAATCTTCTTAGATATTTAATGAGCTCCATGTATGACTTCAATAATAACTTTCAATCTTTATTTCTCATTATTTTCTTTCAAGCACTTTACCTCCCATTTCCTAGTAACTTTGTAGCTCCCTTATATCCTTTTTTTAAGTTTTTTTTTTTGCAAGGCAATGGGGTTAAGTGACTTGTCCAATTAAAATGCTAATTCCATTAGGACAGAGGATGTCTGATTGTTTATTTTTGTGTCCCCAGAGCCTTATATACAATAGGCATTTTGTTGTGGCTTGCTTCACCTTGGGGCCCACAGTCACCACCTCCCTGCCGGAGGGGAGCTGAGAATTAAGAGTCAAGCCACCACTGCCTTATGCCTCCAGCTCAATTTTATTACTGCTTAGCTATTACATATATACTGGTAGATCTTCCTGGGTAGAACAAAGAATAATTGAGGGAATTGGGGGGGTGGTACACAAGCGGGGTGTAGGTACAGCATCTTGCATTACAGGATAAGGAGGTATGTTAGGGAGGAGGTGATAAAACACAGCTGTGTCCTGTGCCCTTGGTCTGTGGGGCAGAATGTCCAGCTCCCATGGACTCTGGCGCACCTTATCTCTAAGGGCAGCTAGCCAGCTCCTGAGACTGTCCAGGTGGTGGTCCATTAGAAATAGCCTGTGTTCCCACAGCATTTAATTAATTTTCTGGGACTGAATAAAAGACCATATGAAGGTAATTTTACAAAACTACTTTCCCTGACTACAGAATATAAAGATAATTCTTGAACAATAATTATTTTCATGATCCTTTCAGAATTGTATTCATTTCTAGTCGCTACATTTTAAGAAAGACATTGCTACTTGGAATGTTCAGATGATGTTCTCTGAGTTCATAACAAATGAGGATATGTTGTCAGAACTGGGGATATTTAACTTGCACCTGAGACTTGACAAGAGGGAAGGGGATGAAAGGTTATTATATTCAAGAAGTATTGGAATTGTTTTTTCTTGGTCCTTGAGGACAGAACTAAAAGCAGTAAAATTTGCAAAGAGGATCATTTCTATGTTGTGGAAGGAAAAACTCCTAACAATTAGAGACATCCAAAAGCACCTTCCAGAGGTGTTGATTCACATTCCCTGAAAGCTTCAGGTAAAACCTTGTTCTGATGCAGATTGGACTCAGTTGCCTCTGAGATCCTTTCCAAGTCTGGGATGCTATGATAACTCTAATCTTACTGGGCTTGTTTTTCATTGATTTTCAGGGAAAATTGAATCATCCAAGATAGGCCTGAGAACTTACTTTGGGACCCTAGGAGCTATCATTTTCCTTGGATTGATTCTGATGTTTCTCTGCATTAGAAAAAAGAATGGTAATATATTTTTTTAATTTTCCTTATTCCCCTCCCTTTTTTTAGTTTGTCTTTGTGGGGTTCAGTGTCTTCTCCTTCTCACTCTAATTTTGCCAAGTTTTGTTCATTTCATTTTTCAAGAGTCACTCCATTGGAGAGTGAGGAGTTATTGAATGCCAGCTTGTGTAACATATGATGAAAATGAACAGACATATACCCAATCCCTGCCTTCTGGCAGCTTACAATTCAAGATAATATGGCATATTTGTTAGACACAAGATCAAATCTTTGTGTAGGTAGAACAGGTATGATTTTTAGAAATAAAATGCATTCAGTATTTCATAGGTTACAGGAGATGAAGAGACCCTTTTTTTTTTTTTTTTTGCAAGGTAAATGGGGTTAAGTGGTTTGCCCAAGGCCACACAGCTAGGTAATTATTAAGTGTCTGAGATGGGATTTGAACCCAGGTACTCCTGACTCCAGGGCTGGTGCTTTATCCACTGTGCCACCTAGCCGCCCCAAGACCCTTAATTATAAATGAGTCTAAACTTTATTTCACACAGAGATAAACTAGATAAGGTAATAAGTAACAATGGAGAAATGTGAGCCCAGGACCAATGACTCTAAAGCCAACATTCCTTTCAGCACTTAACATTCCCAGGACACTATTATTCTTACCAAACTGCTTTGTTCCTTGGTTGGAATTCTTCTCATCAACCTTACTAATAGAGGAAAGAGGAATGAGTCATCTATCTTCAGATGATCTTAGATTAAATGTATCTATCTTACTTGGAGTCCTTTGTCCATTATTGTATTGACTACTAGATAAAGATTATTAGCTAGTTGATGGGTCCTGAAGAGATATTAAACAGGTAAATTTTAATGATGAGAGAAACAGACTTTGAATAGAGCAGCATGAGTGTGTTTAACTTTTCTGAGGTGTCCACAGGATTTAAATCTGAAAGAGACCCTAGAAGTAATCTAATCCAATCTCTTCATTTTTTTTTTCAATCTCTTCATTTGTTGAAGAGACAATTGAGATCAGCAGAGACTGAGAAGGGGCGGCTAGGTGTCAGTGGATAAAGCACCAGCCCTGGAGTCAGGAGTACCTGGGTTCAAATCCCATCTCAGACATTTAATAATTACCTATCTGTGTGGCCTTGGGCAAGCCACTTAACCCCATTTGCCTTGCAAAAACCTTAAAAAAAAGAGACTGGGACTTGACCAAGGTCACCTTGGAAGTAAAAAAGCAGAGAGAAGACTTGAACTCATACTATCTGTCTCCAAATCTAGTATTCTATGCTAGATAAGACTAAAGTTTGAGACTGAATAAAAGGCAGGCTTGTAGTGGTGGGTCTCTAGAGGATCTGAGAAAAGGAACCAGGAGAGACAAACTTTGCCAGCTTCTCAGTTTTGCCCAGGGTTAACCTAGATCATACAAAATTTATTTGCCAGTTCATAATATTGAACAAATGGGAGATTCAAAATGCTAATTGATTTCTAGTTCTATATTTTGCTTATACAATCCATCCTCATGCTGAGTTTTTGGAACAATGTAGAGTGATCTAACTTCACAATTAATAAAATTATTGATTTTCTGGAGAAGATAACAGATAGTTTTAAGTTTTATTTACCTCAATATTCAGTTTAATTCTTCCTAATTTCCATAATTTAAACTCAATAAATGAATAGAGGTAAAAGCTATAGACCAGATTTTTTTCCAACACTCTGAAAATTGAGGTACTCTACAAGGCAGTGTGCTTATAAAATAATCATGACACAAATATAGGGAAGTAGAAAGCAAGAGAAAAGTTTGGTGGTTTTGTGAGAAATTCCCCTACCTTCCCTTTTGGCTCTCTGGGCAATATGGCAGAAGAGAAGGAGAAGGAAAATCAAATATTTTCAAACTGGGTCTTATCAGATTTCCCATCAGATTACTTCACAAAGGGAAATGTGAAAAGACCTAGAAGATGTTGTAACTGATTAGATTTACATATAGGTTTTGTTAGAAATATGCATAATTAGAGCCAGGACTTGTGGAGTTTTTAATTTGTAAAGTACTTTTGGGAAGGATATAAGTGTATTATCCATTATTCCAGAACATGATACTGGGTGAAAAAAAATTATAAGCTTAAAGATGCCCCTTAAGAAAATCCAGGGCATTTGCTCAAGGTAACAAATATACACAACACCCAAGTAACCTATGAAAACTTGGAAAGAGGCCATCTTCAGGAACACATCCTCCTCCCCTCCCATAGTTCCTTCCCAAACTTACCTTGGGGACACACAATTTAAACCCAGGCTACTGCCTGAGATTTTTAGTTGTACTGTATCAGAGGAGAAAAATAACTAAAATGTTAATCTTTTTTAAAGTGAGAATGACAGACATAGAGAAAAATTATGCTTCCAGACAACAACTTTCCAGATAGCCAACTTCAATATGTAAGTATAACTCAAATATCAGTGGATTGGGGGAAGAATACTGCCCCCCCAAATGTAAAATCTAGATGATTAATAATTATAAATGATGATGATGATGATGATGATGATAGCATCAATAGTAATAATAAAAATGGAAATTTCTGTGAACCAAGATTTTTCCTTTGTGTATTTGGTTGGGAGTAGTTAGGGAGTAAAAAAGGATTTCTAAATTTCAATAAACTATTGGAGAATATATACATCATTAAAGCTTAGTGACCCTTAAGGTACTACCTCTTTCTGCCTCTTATACAGTATGAGAAATAAAAAATGGTTCTTTAGTTGGGGGATAGTAAAAAAGGGCTATTGAAGATGGGTTTCTCATTATTGAATCTTTGTTGTTCTAGAGACTGTTCTGTTTTAAAAGTCTGCTACTGAAATCTTGCCTCAGTATAGTTTGAGTTATGAGTTGAAAGATATTTCTTTTTCCTCTGGAATTTATCCATTTGTAAAGAGAGGGGGAAAGAACTCATTTGAACAAACCAAGAAAAAAAAATGTGGCTATAGATAAAGAACTGATGATGATGTTTGTTCTTCATCCTCTAAGACTATGACATCAGGGAACGCTAACAATTTCATTACAGACACCTTCCAAGTAAAATTGACAGAAACCTTATTGTATTTAGCCAACATATTGGATGATCAAGTGAGATGGGGGGGAAATGCTGAATGGAACTGTATTCTTGAGCCCTGCATTTCAATCCTGCCTCTTAAAAGTTTTGTGAAATGGAAAGACAGGGTATTTCTATAAGTCTCAGTTTCCTGATCTATAAAAATGATGATATTACTTGCCCTAACTTGTGGGGGGAAATGTATTTTGCTATCCTTAAAGTACTATAGAAATGTGAATTATTATTCTAATTTTTTATAAATTTAAGATTAAGAAAGAAATTCATATATACTCCTGATCCCAATCCTTTTTGTTTGTTCCTCTACAGATACAAATACCAAGAAGCATGAACTCAGCATTTTGGCCTCTGATTTAAGCTTCTGAGGTTCTCAAATCCAGCCCCTTTGGAATTCCTTCAGAGTTTTAACAGTGTCATAGAAATGTGCTGTAAACAACCTCAGCTCCTGGGGAAGAAAACAAAGGGAGAAAATGGAGTGAGAGGGGAAAAAGAGAAGGAAGACATCAAGAATGAAAGGGAAAGAATTCTTACAGGCTTCAGAGGATAGTTGAATAGATTTTGAGACAGTATTCAAGAAATATTTCCAGTTTACTTTGAGGAAAACAGACTGAATGGCAAATTGGCATGATGATTCTTCCAGTCTTTCATCTACACAAATCTGTTATTTGTTCTTCAGAAAGAATTGAGAGAGACTCTGATTTTGAAGTTGTTCATTGCTCCATATTGATCCTTCTACTACCTGTTGCACTTAGCCTCTAGCACCTATGAATCAAAGCTCAAGCTCATTTATTATAAGATTTTCCTTTTTGATGAACAATGATTATCAAAGAATCATTTTCCATCAACAAGAAGAGTCTTAGGCAAATGGAATTGGCTCCTGGGTTATACACAGTGAGGAATGTCTTTCTGCTTTGTCTTTAACTCTGGGAAACCTGGTTATATGGTCTTATTTAAGTAGAAAATGTCACTGTGTATTTAAATTTAGGGGAGTCTTCTTGTCATTTGAATGTTATGTTCAATACTTTCACCCTAAGAATGATTGAGTGAGGTGGTTGGTTTTTTCCCCCTTGTTTAAACTTGCTATTTAAATGGAGATTTGCCTCTAAAAAGGAAGTATCATTTTAGGATGTTGGTGAAAATGGGAAGGATGTGGGGAAATTTGTAGGTTTAGAATATGATTTTTTATAACATTTTGGACTTATTAGTTTCACTCTTCCTCTTAGGATCTTGAACTCTCTTTAAAACTTAGCTCAAGAGCGCTATATATATATATATATATATATATATATATATATATACACACACACACACACACACATACTTATATATGTATATGTATGAGTGAGTGTGTGTTGTGTGAGAGAGAGAGAGAGAGGAGAGAGAGAGAGACATAGAGAGAGGAGAGAGAGAGACAGAAGAGAGAGGGAGAGAGAGAGAGAGGAGAGAGGGAGAGAGAGAGAGGGGAGAGAGAGAGAGAGAGAGAGAGGAGAGAGAGAGAGAGAGGAGAGAGAGAGAGAGAGAGAGAGAGAGAGAGAGAGGGAGAGAGAGAGAGAGAGAGAGAGAGAGAGAGAGAGAGAGAGAGAGAGAGAGAGAGAGAGAGAGAGAGAGAGAGAGAGAGAGAGAGAGAGAGAGAGAGAGAGAGAGAGAGAGAGAGAGAGAGAGAGAGAGAGAGAGAGAGAGAGATCTAGTCTCAGACATTTACTAGCTATGTAGCTATGGGCAAGTTATTTAACCTCTGTCTGCCTCATTTTTTTCCAACTGTAAAATAGGGATAATCATCAGTTACCCCAAAATTGTACTGTGGTTCAAGTGACATAATATTTGGAAAGCACTTTACAAATCTAAAAGCACTATATAAATGCTAGCTATTGTTATTTTTTGTTGAATAATGATGGTGGTGATGATAGTGATTAGCTCTTACTAGGATTGTTGCAATAACTTCCTAATTGTTTTTCCTGCCTCATGTCTTTCCTTACTCCAATTCATCCTTTATATAATGCAGTTATCACCCCTATTTATCTTGTTGCTCCCCCCAAATTTAGAACTTACACAATGAAACAGCACTTACTGACAAATTTATCCTTTTTGCCTTTCCTCCTTCCACAGTATTTTTCTCTACGCAGTAGCTTGCAAAAGGTATTATAGATACTTTTTTCTGTATAAAATGGGTCAATGGATCACTTTTCAATGCTGACCTGAACTTCTCCGGATCTACCTCTTCTGGCCATCCTCTCTCATGCACTGAAAGCACTATTTGTCAGTCAGGAAGTATCTTTAAACACATTCATGATGTTTTAGAAGCACTTTAAAATTATGTATGTATTATATATAGAAACTTAAATCCTGTGTTTTTTTGGTATGATATTTATTAAAAATCATTTTATTTCTTGAAATGAATCTGTGTTTGTTATCTGGTTTCTAGTAATCTTAGCATACCATTGGCACTTCAAAAATACAATAAGCAATATGTTATTAACTAACTTTATGTTATTAACTAACTTTATGGAAGCTTATTCAAAGCTTTCATTTTCTTGTTGGACAAGTCAGTTTTTTTAGAAGTACAGTAGAAGAAAACTTCTAATAATAAATTCAATAGATATTTATTTCAACTATAAGAGACTTTTTCTTTCTTTTCTTCTCTCTCTCTCCTTTCTTCTTTCTCTCTTTCTTTCTCTCTCTCTTTCTCTCTCTCTTTCTTTCTTCTTTCTTTCTTTCTTTCTTTCTTTCTTTCTTTCTTTCTTTCTTTCTTTCTTTCTTTCTTTCCTTCTTTCTTTCTTTCATCTCTTTCTTTTTTTTTCACCAGGTCTCCCAGTCTTATCCAGGCTATGAGAGAAGAGATCACTCACTCATGAGTCTAATCTCACTGATCAACACCAAAGCTTTGACTTGCTCTATTTCTGAATGAGAACATCTGATTGATTTTAGCCCTACTACAACTCAGAACTTCTGAACTCTAACAATCCATATCCCATCCACTTCCCATCAGCAGGAACTATGAACATGCTACAAAATGTCTGGTTATAAGGAACTTTATAAAGAAGAGGAGTATATAAACTTTAAGGTTCAAAGAATGTTAGTACCCCCATAATTTTCATATGAAAATGCAATTCAATATCTGTACAGTTGTGAACATATTTAATCTTCATATTCTTATAAAGGAGGATCCTAGAATTAAGATGGAAGCATATGGAACTGAAAAAGAACGGTGAAAATATTTGGTCCAACTCTTTCATTTTACAAAAGTATCTAAGGTGATGGAGGGCAAGTGACTTATTAACTCAAGTTGTATAATACATACCAAGTCCTTTGTTCAGAAATTCAGAACACATTTTGCTACCACACACTGTCTCTCAAGTTGAACATCAGTTGTATGTGGCTATATTATAATCAAATTTTTTAAAAAAACCCTCCAGAACCAACTGCACCAGAACCTACCTATCTCAGTGAATTTTATTCAATGTAGCTACCTTGAAAGACTATGCAAAAATTCCAGGACTCATTGGCCATTGCTCAAAATAATTTTTGACTCCAGTGAATTGACTTTAAAGCTAGTTTCAATGCCATATAACAAACTACATCTCATTAATTTGTAGTCACAACTACAATCTTTAATTGCAAACCTACAATGACAGTTGACATCATTGATATGGAGCAAGAATCATACACTTAATTTATTCACCAGGTGTTACTTCAAATGACTTTTGACTATTTCTCAGAATCAAGTCTTATTTCAAGGAATGAAAAATTGCCCCCTATTGAGAATTGAATCTAAACCTCAAGTGCACCATGGTTGTACAATTGGGATAGGTCTAAGAGAGTGGGTCTATGAGGGCCAGGGGCACTGGTGGCCTGGTTTTATCTTGGTTTTGGGGATAAAAAGTCTTCTCTAGCATTTTTATGTTGCTAGAGTTGGGATTGAGAAATATGGACATTAAGGAAGAGCTCTAAAAATTAAACAGGAAGGCTCAGTGAGGAGGAGGAAGGTGGATTTTTAACTGCTTTATCAGAAAGCTTGCTGGAGAATGTTAGCCGTCAGTTCTAACTAAAAATCTAAACCTCAAGTGCACCATAGTTGTACAATGGGGACAGGTCTAAGAGAGTGGGTCTATGGATTCCTTAGGCTTTTTAAAGTATGTTTTACGAAAATGACTTCATCAATAGAAAAATGTTCATTTGTATCCTTTTTAAAAAATGTAAATAATCTTTTTTTAAACATTACCTACATCCCTTCCCCCTTCCTTCTCAGAGAGCTATCCCATTTAATAAGGAATAAAAAAAGAAAGAGAAAAGAAATTCAATAAAACAAACCAACATATCAAAAAAGTTCATTGTTCATTGTTAAAAACAATGTACCTGCATTTCTCCTTCTCTGCAAGAAATCTGTTACTAACCTTTCTTCGGATCTATCTTGTAGATCCAAAAGAAGATAAGAGGTCAAATGCATATCACAAGGTAAATAGCTAGTAAAACGTGGGAGACAGGATTCTGCTAACTCCAGGTTTTCTTTAAACCACAGTGTTGGTCACTATGACTCATACCAATAAAAGTGAAGTTAAAGCTTAGGGAATACTAAATCACTTGAAGGATTTACAAAAACATGGGCTATTAATATTGTCTTAAGTTTCTTTTTCCCATTTGTACAAATATATAACCAGTGTACAATGAGTCACTGATGTTTTTATGTAAGCAGAAAGTAAGCTCCAATAACTAACCAGGTCTGTATTGATGACATAGACATTGTCAGCTTTAGGTCAAGTAGTCTTTGGTGCCAGACAATGTGACTTTCAAAACCTTTTTCATCCTGCTCATTTGGAAGGTCTGTATATTCATACTATCCTGGTCCCCTCTGACTGGTAGGAAATAGGTTTTGCCAAGTAATTTAAGTACTTACAGGGTATGAAAGTAGGGTATTAATAAATTAATGTGTCATTGCCCCACTTTGAAAATTTCCAGGAGTTCTTATATTTAAAATAAATAAACATTGGGTGGAGCCAAGATGTTGGAGTGAAGCTAGCATGCTCCTGGAGCTTTTCCCTACACAGCTTTAAATGAAACTTCTACACAGACATTAAAGCTACAAATTCCACCCCCCATCCCCCTTGCAAAAAAACAAAAAGATTGAAACAAGTTTTCAATTGTAAAAAGTGGGGAAGGGAAGGGGAGAAGGGAAGTAAATCCCAGCTAGGTGGGACAGCAGGAAAGTTAGTGGGAGACTTTTAGCCACAGTGCAGTCCAGGTCCTGGCAATTAGACAACAGCACAGGTCAAATGTGCCATAGTTGTACACTGAGGACAGGTCTAGAATATCCATAGACTCCTCAGGCTTTTTAGGATTTAGAATACATATTTTAAAGGGCAAAGGATATTGAATTACAACCAAGAATTTACTACTCTGCACATTTCAGCATATTCTGTCAGGGGAAAGGATGGATGTTCAATGAAATAGAGGACTTCCAAAATTTCCTGATAAAAAGACTAGAACTGAAGAGAGAATTTCAAATACAAGACTCAAGGGATGCATTCAAAAGTTAAACAGAAAGGGGGGAAAAATGTTAGTCAAGAATATTAAATTGTATACCCCCCTACAAGGGTCTTTTTTTTTAGATTGATATTGAATACATTGTAAGAGAAGAATCAGATCCAAATAGAAGAAAACAATAGAGAGAAAAAAGTTGACATAATACATAAGACAACTTTTAAAAATTGAAGAAAGTAAGCTTTGGTCTTCATTTAAACTCCACAGTTCCTTCTCTAGATATGGATGGTATTTTCCATTACAAGTCTTTTAAAATTGTCTTTGATTATTGTGCTGCTGAAATGAACAGTCCATCATGGTTGATCATCACTGCATGTTGTTAGAGTATATAATGTTCTTCAGGCTCTGCTCATTTCACTCCACTAATAATGCATTAGTATCCCAGTTTTCCCATATCTCCTCCCACATTGATGATTTTCTTTTCTAGATGTATTGACCAATCTGAGAGGTGTGAGGTGATACCTCACAAATCTTTTAATTTTCATTTTCTAATCAATAATGATTTAGATCAATTTTTCATATGACTGTAGATAGCTTTGATTTCTTTGTCTGAGAATTACCTTTCAATATCTTTTGACTATCATTTGGGAATGACTTGTGTGTGTTTTTTTTTAATAAATTTGACTCAATACTTGTAACTTTTGAGAATTGTATTTTTCTTAGGATAGTTAAAGGGTTGATTATAGTTGGAGACATTGTACTGAGAGGCTATGAGTATGATTGTTTCTTGTCCTTCATTATTGAAGAAGACCAAAAAGACATCACTATGTTTGAGACAAATTACAATACATTTGACCATGGCTGATCCAACCAACATGAGCGCAGAATGCTCTACTACAGGCCAGGTACAAAATTGTCCAGGTAAACCCCTGGGGTATTTATTCTAAACTTAGATTTCTCATGTCTCCTTTGAACTACTTTAATTCAGCCTTGCTCATAGAGCTCAGCACTATCTTTGATGAGAGCTTCTATATTGAGGGGTCCTGTGCTAGTGTCTCCCAAGCCTTATAATCAATTATAAAGTTCTTTAAAGAGACCTCCAGAGTGTCTCAGTTCTTAAAATATCTAGAGGCTCTGTACATAATTAAATCAGAAATAACTTTACTAAAGTAGATAACTAGAGATTTGTAGTACAATAGGGGCACAGGATGGGATTGTATTTAGAAGGGTTGGATATAAAGAGATTAAAAAGTGATCTTATTTTAATCCATACTTTAGTTTAAGTACTATGGTTGGGATACTAAAGAGACAGTGGAAGAGAGTACATGATTTTGTTGAGGAAGGTTGTAGGTCTATGATTGGAGTATAGAGTTGAAGAGAGAGTATAATTAGAGAGACTGGACATGAAAACAGCATGAAGAAATTTTGCTTTGTTTGACACTTTGGTTCACTTGGAGGGACTATGCTTGGGAGGATTATAAATGGTTCATGAAATGGTTTGCCTTAGCCTGATGCTTTGGCTCATGAGGATTGTGTGTCCAAGGAGGGTACTTGAAAAGGGGGTAAGGGTATTAAAATGATTATAATTTGATGTGATTCATGATTCTTAAGAAATATATTTCTAATGAGATGAAAGAGGGAGAGTACTTAGTGATGTGAGACAATGCTGCTTATCAATCAATCAAGTAATCAATACTACAATCAAGTACTAGTACTTCTTTCAGGTCAGATGAAAGGAGAATATTTTGACAAAGAGGATGTAAGTATAAGACAGGGTTAAACAATAAAAACATAAACTAGGAGAAGGCTAGGCATTAGTAGAAAAATACCAGCTGAAGAGGCACAAAGATCTCTTATAGTAGAGGGAAAGAAGGGAGGGGGTGACTACTGAATAATCTCACTCCATAGATTTGATTTAGAGAGAGAACAACATATATTCCCAATTGAATTTAAAAATCTATCCTACCGGGGCAGCTAGATGGCCTAGTGGATAGAGCACCGGCCCTGGAGTCAGGAGTACCTGAATTCAAATCCGGCCTCAGACACTTAATAATTACCTAGCTGTGTGGCCTTGGGCAAGCCACTTAACCCCATTTGCCTTGCAAAAACTAAAAAAAAAAAAAAAATCTATCCTACCCTACAGGGAAATTGGAGCAGGGTGGTTGGTGGGGGGAGGGAAAGGGAAAGAAAAGGGAAGAAGGGACTGATGAAAGGGAAAATGAAGGTATAAGTGAAAATAATCTTAAACTTAATTTTTTTTTAGATTTTTGCAAGGCAATGGAAAAATTAACAAATTCAGCAAAGTGGCAGGATATAAAATAAACTCATATGAATCATCAGCATTTCTTTCTTTTAAAAAAATTTATTTATTTAAGGCAATGGGGTTAAGAGTGACTTGCCCAAGGTCACACAGCTAGGCAATTATTAAGTGTCTGAGGTTGATTTGAACTCAGGTCCTCCTGACTCCAGTGCCAGTGTTCAATCCACTTCACCACCTGGCTGCCCCAATTATCAGTATTTCTGCAGATGAACAAGAAAGTTCAAGGGCAAGGGATAGAAAGAGAAATTCCATTTAAAGTAGCATAAAATACTTGGGAATCTACTTCCCAAGACAAACTCAGAAACTGTATGGATACAATTACAAAACACTTTTCACACAAATAAAGGCAGATCTAAACTATTGGAAGAATGTCAATTGCTCATGGTTAAGTTGAGCTAATATAATAAAAATGACAATTCTACCCAAATTAGATTATTTATTTAGTGCTATACCAATCAAACTACCAAATAATTATTTTACCAAGCTAGAAAAAATAGTATCAAAATTCAACTGGAGCAAAAAAAGGTCAAGAATATCAAGGGAAATGATGAAAACAAATGTAAAGAAAGGTGACCTAGCTCTACCAGATCTAAACTACACTTTAAAGTGGCAGTCATTAAAACTGCCTGGTAATGGTTAAGAAATAAAATAATATACCAGTAGATTTGGGTAAGTTCAAAAGAAACAATAGTAAGTGACTATAGTAATCTAGTGTTTGACAAATCTAAAGACATTAGCTTCTGGGATAAGAATTCACTATTTGTCAAAAATTGTTGAGACAACTGGAAATTAGTATGGCAAAAACTAGGCATAGATCCACCTCTCCTCCTTATACCAAAATAAGGTTAAAATGGGTATAGCATTTAGACAAAAAGGGTGATACTACAGGCCAATTAACAAACCAAGAAATACTCTATCAGTCATAGACATACCTGTCAGATTTATGGATTGGGGAGAAATTTATGACCAGTACATTATAAATTGCAAAATGGATAATTTTGGCTATATTATATTTAAAAGTTTTTGCCCTAATAAAACCAAAGCTGCCAAGATTGGAAGGAAAACAGACTGCTAGGAAGTAATTTTCATGCTAGGGGTTCTGATAAAGGTCTCATTTCTAAAAGAGAATTGAATCAAATTTATAAGGTTACAAGTAATTCTCCATTCGATAAATGATGAAAGAATATGAATAAGCAGTTTTCAAATGAAGAAATTGAAGCAATATATAATCATATGATTCAAGCTATATATAATCACATGATCTCTAATCATATTACTGATTAGAGAAATGCAAATTAAAACAACTACGAGCTACCATCTCACACTTCAGATTGGCTAAGATGACAAAAAAGGAAAAGTGCCGGAGTAGTGAACTAATCTAACTATTCTGGAGAGCAATATGAAATCAGGCCCAATGAACAATAAAATTGATCATACCCTTTAACCCCACAATATCAATACTAAGTCTATAATCAGAAAAAATAATAAAAAATGGGAAAGTATCCACATGTTCAAAACTATTCACAGCAGCTCTTTTTGTAGGGCAAAGATTTGGAAATTGAGGGGATCCCCATAAATTGAAGAATGCCTCAACAAATTATGATACTTGAATGGTATAGAATACTATTGTTTTATAAGAAACCATGAATGGTCCAAATGGTCAGACTCTAGAGAAGCAAGGAAAGAATTGCAGAAACTGATGCTGAGTAAAGGAAGCAGAACCAAGAGAACATTGTACACATTAGCAACAACACTGTGAGTTGATCAACTTTGATGGATACAGCTCCTCTCAGTAGTTTAGAAAGCTAGAAAAACCCTGGGAGACCTGTAATGGATAACCCCATCCACATCCAGACAAAGGAAAAATTCCAACAAAATGCAGAATCTGAACACTATGTCTATTTTTAAAAAATTTCTCTTATGATTTTCCTTGCTATCCCATGATTTTTTTTTTCTCTTAGGCCTAATTCTTCATACAGAAAATGACTACTCTGCTGAAGGAAAGGGGTGGTGGAAGAAAATTCTGTAACTCATAAATATGCATGTGGATGAATGCTGAAAAATTTTCATAACATGTAATTGGAAATATAAAATAAAATATCAATAAATAAATATTTATAAATTTTTATCACCATTAACAATAATTAACAATCATTTATTAGCCATTCAAATAAGCAAAATAAGAAATATAATTCTATATAAAGTCATACATTTTAAGCTATTTGCAATTTATGAAAACATGTGTATATGTATTTATGTTTCTGTGTAGTCTTCATATTTGTCATTTTTGTGATACAATAATATTTCATTGCATTGATGAGGTAATTAAACTTTAAAAGTTAACAATGATCATAGGGAAATTCTTTTATAGAATTTCATTTATCAAAAAATTCTAATGGGTGCCCTGTGGGTCATCTTAAAAGACTTCCAAAGTAGGAAGGGATAGAGAATTACCTAATTAGAGACAATAAAAGTGACCAAAATGACTAAAATGCTGACATCATCTATAAACTTTTTGGATGTCTTTATTGATTTTGAATTTTTTCCCTTAAGAATCAAATGTATTGGAGCAGTTAGGTGGCACAGTACGGGGGGGCAGCTAGGTGGTCCAATGGATAGAGTACTAGTCCTGGAGTCAGGAGGACCTGAGTTCAAATCTGACCTCAGACACTTCATAATTGCCTAGCTATGTGACCTCGGGTAAGTCACTTAACCCTATTTCCTTGCCAAAAAACAAACAAACAGAAAGACCCAAATGTATTTTAAAATTGTAGAATGATGTCTTATTTAAGAATGTATTATTTGCCAAAATAATTGGCACTAGAGGTAGGCTGAGGATAATCTGGAACTGGAGTAAATGGAAAAAGAGTCATGTACCTGAGGCTATGAGTATACGTTTTCACCAGCCTCATTGAAGGGCATCATTTGTTGAGAGACACTAGCCTGGGTATGACTAAGGAAGAAATAGGAATGAAGAACTTAGGGTTCCTGGGAAGGGAGTCTTCAAGTACTTGTATAATGTAATTCAAATTGATTGAATTGGTATTGAATTGAGGATGTGAAGAGAGTAACTGAAATGAGAAAATGATTTTTGTATCATAAGAGAGAAAGCTAGTTCCTACTGCCTCTCCAATCTTAATCCCTTTACAAGAAGTACGACAATAATATACATATTCACATCAAATCTTGGTTAACTAATCTGAATTAGGCATTTTTGAATTCTATTTCTGAGAAAAGATTGTTCAATTGGAATGAAGAGGCAGAATAGATATGGTTGAACATGACTTAGGCTTGTCATAAGCCCTCAGATACACAAACATGTCCTCTTCACAGTTTTTTAACTCGCTGGGCAGCTATCAAATATCTATCTATTCTTACATAACCTACTTATATATCATGTTACTGATTTGTATTTTAAAACTACAATGTCAGGTGGGAAATTCCCAGTCTTACTTTTATGGGAAATGCCCTTAGACTTCTATTGAAATGGAGTGATTTTTTTGACACTTTCCCAGACTCCTCATTTAATTCAGATTCATCTCTATAGTAAATATTTTCCTTTTTAGAATATCTTGGGTAACAGCATACCTATAATAATTATAGTAATTCAAATTTATATGGTACCTTAAGATTTATAAAACACTCACAACTGCTCAGTGAGTTCAGAAGTGCAAAGATCATCATTTCAATTTTATGGATGAGGAAAGTGAAGCCCAGAAAAGTTACACCAATGTGCTAAGGATTTGTTGTTGGTACAGGATCTTCCTCTACCAGCACAGAGAAAAACCTATTTGTACAAAGTAAATAAATCTTAGAGAGTATAAGTGATTTTCCTAGAATTGCCCAATAGGTAAGCAATAGAGTTGAAAGTTGAACCGGGGTATTTCTGACTTAAGATCCAGTATTTTTTCTATTACACCATCTTTATTTCTCCTTTTAGACAATATTCACTTTACCCACAATTCAATAATCATTAGATACTCATCTCTAAATAAAACAAGCACTTTCTGTGTGTAAGAAGATTATAGCATATAATCAATTATTCAATCAACAAACATTTTAAAAGTGCCTACTATCTCCCAGTCACTATGGTAAGTATTATCATATATGATGACATGTATGATGGCTTTTTTATAAAAGAAATATATAAGTGATAAAAAATAGGTTCCTTGGGTATAATAATAGTGGGATGAGGTGGCAAGGCAGGGAGACTTCGCCATTCTTAATCCATCCCACCCTACTATTGACACATTGTTTAGATAGATTTCCCACTATAAACCTGTCTTTGCTGTTCTGAGAAGTTGTAACAAAAAGAATCTCTAATTCTCTGTCTTTTTGCTCTGAGTCACCAGCCAAAGATAATCCTTTGATAAAACACCTGTGTTTTACCTCTTCTCACAGGGTCTCCCCGTTTTTCCTGCAATCCCAATAAGTAAATTTTCTGTCACTTTTCAATTATGTCTGACCTTCATGACCCCATTTGGGGTTTTCTTGGCAAAGTTACTGGACTGGTTTATCATTTCCTTCTATAGCTGAGGCAAACAGGGTTATGTGACTTGCTCAAGGTACATGGCTACTAAGTGTTTGAGGTCAGATTTGAACTCAAGAGAATAAGACTTCCTGACTGAAGGCCCAGCATTCTATCCACCTTCAATAGCCAATCCTAAATTCCTTTCCAATTCAATCAGAGAAACTTTTTTATACTTCAGAAGTAAACAAGCTATTTACAAAATTTTATAATCACTTTAGTAATGTGTGAAATATTCTTATATCCTTAAATTTCTCTAACTACATCAACTATGAGAGGAAAAAAATTAGATCAAAGACAAATTATCTAGATCTACAATCACCCACAAACACCCCTCACTCCTTCTACACACATACAAGACTGAAGAATATAGCAAAAGAACTGTGGGAGGGTGGCACTGATACTAAATAAATGCTTAAAAGACAAAGAGGAAGGCTCCAGCATCACCCATAATATATGGAGGATTTATTGGAGGACATGGACAGAATGGGAAGGTATATATGGGTTATGGTCTGAAAAAATACAACAGATACTTGCACCAGAGAAAAAATGACTCCATTCAAGTATGAAAGTATACTTACCTTATGCATAGTGGAACATCAAAGAAAATACTAGATACAGTTCTGGTATTCTAATAGTTTTCAATCCAGTTATAAAGACAAGGCAACAAGATGTAAAAGCAGCAAAATGGCACAACACCTAGGGCATGGGACCTTGAGTCAGAAAGACCTGAGTTCAAATCCATCCTCAGACACTAGCTCTGGGACTCTGGACAAGTTACTTTAAACCTTAATTACCTCATTTTTAAAATGGGGTGGGAGTAACAATTGCATACTAGTTGTGAGAATGAAATAAGAGAATATTTGTAAAGTTCTTTGTAAACCTTACACTTAATGATAATACTAGCTGTTATAATTATGTGAACAGATAATAAAAGTCAAATAGTAGTACAACAGGACTATTTGAAAAAAATCACAAGTACCTAGTTAACTGTCAAGTTATTATGTGTTAAATGTGTTTGTTCAGTACATGATCCAGATCTAAAGTAATCTGGGAAGACTTCGTGTTATAGTGATGCAGGCAAACTCTTGGCAGAGAGAGAAATATTGTAATCTTTTTCTTTTTTTTGTGAGACAAATTTTGTTAACCAGACAAATATTATAATCCTTTTCTTTTTTGTATTGTTATAATACTTTCCTTTCTGTATTGGCATTAGCAAGGAATGTAGCTAACAAAGATCCATTCCCAATTAACAAGCCCTGTACTGATAACACACTATGTCAAAAGAGTTACTCTTTAAAATAGTTAATCTTTCTATAGTATGTACTGGCACACACCTCAGTGGATTTCCAGCCCATACATTTTGTTATCTAGGCAAAAGTCATCTGTGCTAGTGTCTTAAAGTTCAAACTGACCTATCAAAGGAAAGGATGTCAAGGCACAATGACATTCCTTGGGACACCTGGAAGCCAATTAAACTGTACTCCTAAATTATGACCATTATCTAGAGTTAATCCCTCTAGACATAAACAATAGGCACTGTCTTTTGCCACTCCTTAATCTCTCCCTAACTCTTCCTCAGTTCTATCCTAACTCCAACCTTACCCCTCTCTTAAGAGTTCTTTGAAAAAGTCCATCTTTCCCTTTTTTTCTTGCTTTATGAGACTGATGATACAGTCAGTAGCTTTCGCCCAGATCATTTACCATGAGCAACTGTCTTGCCTCTTGCCTGGTTAGTTTTTCTTAGGATCCCTTAAAGCTCAATGGGGAAACTTCGCTTCATTACTTAATAACTTTCAGTAACTTAATAAAATTCATATTCTTACATTCCTGGGTCAAAGGATAATGTGAATTTTTTACTATCTGACAAATCCTCAGCAGTCTTTTGCAAGCCCACACCTCCAGCTGACTTCCAGACCCACCATCTGTAGGTGGCACTTATGGGAGGCCTTGAAGGATGGGTAAAATTCATATTTCTCCTTTATCTATAAAGGGCAAAGTTAACAAATAAAATTCCAAAAGTTACTGGTCTGCTTGGGACTTTCATAGATTTTTGAGGAAATGATAGTTCTCATCTTCTTTTCTTTGGCCACAACAAAGACCAGATCTAAAGTCCAAAGTTATAAAATCATAGTCATAGAATACTTTTTTTTTTGTTCAGCCAGATTTTTCATAATTTATCCATATGTATATGTACATTTTTAAGTTACAAAATTTCCTTTCACCCTCCCTTCCCACCCCCTTCCCTCAGTGGTGGACAGTCAACATTGTACACACACACACACACACACACACATATTTAATAAACACATTTACAGTTTAATCATTTTTATATGAGGAATTAGAATTAAGGGAAAGAGATACATAAAAGATAATTTTTATAAAGTGTTCATCACATTCTTTTTTTTTTTGAGTCATAGAATGTTGAACTAGAAAAACCTAATGCCCTTAATTAAAAAAAAAGAGGAAATGCAACTACAGAGGCTAGGAACTTGCCCAAGGTCACAAAGCTAGTAAGTGACAGAGCCAGGCCTAGACCCTAGGCCTCAATGACTCCCAGGTCCTTTTCACTATACTATGGGACAGATCGGCTGGCCTTGAAATATTTCAGAAATTGAAGGGAATCCATAATTTGATTTTTAACTTTCACTCAAAATGGAGCTCTTCACTTCAACTGATAGAATTTTGTCTTGTAGTTTAATTTAGGACTTTGCTGTTAAGATGACTAGCAAATAAACTTCTTTTTACTTCCTTTTTTTAAACCTTCTGTCCACTACTTTCCTCTCTTTCCTCCTCTCATCCTCTAAATTTTAGTACCCTACAAAAGTCTATCTTCAGCCTTATTTTCTTTTTCCATTCTAAACATGAGGATCATATCTGATGTCTTATTTGGATTTAGGCGGGGACGTTAGAGATCAGTGTGATATTTGGATTTGGAAGTAGTCATTAGAAATCCATAGATCCAAACCCTTCACTTTACAGACGAGAACCCTGAGTCCAAATAGATGAAGTGATTTTCTCAAAGTCATAAGGCAATATGTAAAATAACCAGTATTTGTTAATAATTTTGTGAAATCTTTGTGAAAATTATAGATCATGCATTTTATACTTTATTTCTCTCTGTAATTGATTCTATTCTATAATCATGTTCTGTATTTTATGTAAGACACCTAAGCCTCTTTTCTGTTTTCGAATGCATAAGTCCTTGAATTTAAAAGTTTAGTCTCCTCTCAAATTAGATGCAAAGGTTTAAGCTTTCTGATAATCATAGTCAGTTAAAGAAAAACTCTGAGTTAAGTTTAGAAGTTCAATAACCTCATGAAACATTTTAACTAAAAGGGAACTATTATCCTAGCATCATCAGCAAATCACTTTGTGCTGTTCCTTATAACTCCAGTTCCTGAGAAACTACGTGATAACTGTCTTCTATCTCTGAGAGTGAAAAAGCTGACCTTGTTCCATCTAGCCTCATCTTTAACAATTGGTCTAATTTTATTCCCGGGTGCCTGGGAGTCTACTGCTTCCTGTCCACTATCAATGACCTAGAGTTGAAGCTAGGCCTAGTAAATTCACAGTGTTCCTTCAAGACAGAAGTTCAGGTGTGACTGTGAACATATGTGTGATGCCCATTTTCCTTAATGTAACCAGTCTTAATTCCTCACCCTAATGATGTTGTCAGTCCCATAACCAATGGTATGATTTCCTCACCTACCTCTGTTCTTTGTTCTGTGCTTACAAAAAGGATTATATCTCCAATCCTTTGTCTTTTGGACAAGAGGCAGTCATTAGATAAGCTAATAACATACTTTCTGCTGGGAGAAATGTGCCTCAGTTTATCTTTTTGCTAAAGTTGATTCATAACATCTAGAACTTTTCCCACTGTGATATGCATTCCCTTCACTATGTTAACCCTTCCCATGGCTTCAGTTATTATTTGTTTGTAGGTAACTCCCAACCATACCTCTAGAACTGATCCTTTCTCTGAATTCCACATTAACATTTCTAGTTGTCTATTGAATACTTCTATCTGGATATCCTGCTGCCATTTCAAATGCAATATAACTAAAATTAAATTCATAACCTGCCCCTTATCTTATCCCTTATCCCTTATCCCTAATTCTATTTTGCTGAGTACTCAAGCCTGAATCAGTTCTGATTTTTTCCTTTTCCCTCATCTCCCATATCCAATAAATTACCAAGCTCTGTCAGTTCTTCCTCTGCACAAATCTATTCCATCTCCTCTCTCCTTTCAACCCCCACTATTGCCTCTATCATTGGGATATCCATTTCTGCTCTCTATACACCATGCTATCTGCTCTCTGGCCATCAATTCTCATCTGCCTCCCAAGAGAGCTCACATTTTAATAGGAACCTTCTTCTTTGTTCTCTGGATCTTCTGGCTCTGATGGCTAATTGTGTCAGATCCTGGGCTTCCATATCACTTATCTGTCTTCTCCTCACTTTGACACATTCCCCACAGTCCTCTAGGCTTTACAATGTCCTTTTATGCATACTTTACCCTGTAAGAAGATAAACACCTTGAGGGCAGGAACCAGCTTGCATGTATTTGTATTCTTAGAGTTTAACACTGCACCTAGTTCCTATTAAATAGGAGCTTAATAAAAGCTTTATCTTCTATAATAGGCACTTAATAAAAGTGAGTGGGAGAAATAATGGATTTGGAGACAGAGGGACTGAATGTAAGTTCTGATTCTTCTATAAGGCAATAACCTGTTCAAAAGCAAGTAAGCCATTTAACCTTGTTATCCTTCAGTTTCTTTGACTATAAAATAATATAATCAGACTAAATGATGTCTAAGGTCTATACCAGTTCAAAAATCCTAAGATACTTTTCTTCTTTAAGATAGTATTGGGGGGGGGCGGCTAGGTGGTGTAGTGGATAAAGCACTGGCCCTGGTGTCAGGAGTACCTGGGTTCAAATCCGTTCTCAGACACTTAATAATTACTTAGCTGTGTGGCTTTGGGCAAGCCATTTAATGCAATTTGCCTTGCAAAAACCTAAAAAAAAAAAAGATAGTATGGGGGGGGAGTCAAGATGGTGGAGTGAAGGCAGGAATTCAGGGAAACTGTTCCCCCAGAATCTCTAAAGTCAAATTATGACTCTAGCCACAGAAAGACTGAGTGATACAATTTCCTAGTCTAAGATAACTTAGAAGTTCTGCAGGAAAGGTCTGTTTCATTAGGACGGGGGCTGGAAAAAGCTGCTGCAAGCACAGCTACAGTACAACGCAGCTGGGCTGGGTGCCTAGATCCTGGGGGCACCTGGGTCGTGGCAGAGGGGGTAGTTTCCAGACCTCTTGGCCCAGGGATCACCAGGAACAGCTTGAAGGGGTGGTATGAGTACTCTGTTGCACCAGAGTGAGTGCGGAGTGAAGGCCAGCTTTAGAGCAGCCCTGCAGTGAGAACTGCAGAGGGAATTGGGGAAGCCAGCCTGCATGTCCAGAGCATAGCCTACAGATGGTAAGGGGGCCAGGGAGACTACAGAGATCTCTCTGCTCTCTCTGGGGCAGGACTCAGCTCTTTGCTCATACTCAAATCCAGGTTGCAGTTTGGGCTCCCATACTACCATAGCTGAGGAGAGACCCTCCTCACAGCTCTAGGGCAGAAGGGAGGGCCTATGGTCATTCACAGACCACAGAGAGCAGTCAAAGCCTCTCATAAGACCTTGGAGGAATTAAAATACCAGTGGGGTGTCCCCCAAAATCCCCAAAGCCTTGGAAGTGCAGTAAATCAGTCATAGGCTGAGGAAATGAGCAAACAAAAGAAGAATCTGACCAAAGATAGTTTACCCATGTCATCTTCTCATCTTCATGTATCAAGAAAAAGGAAATGAGGTCACTCAAGCATGACTTGCCCTCTCAAATGCTCACCATCTTTTTCTAGAATATTATTTTCAAGAATTTTATCAAAAATAGAAATCAAACTCATGAATCTGAAAGGTAGCATTGCCTAGTTGATACAGAGTTGACCTTGAAGACAGGAAGGCCTGGCTCAAGGCCTGCATATCCTGACTGGGTGACGACAAATCACTTAAACTCTTGGTGCTCTAAGGCTGGGCAATTCTAAGAAGTTACCAAACAGCATTGTTAGAGGGAGTTTCCTCTTTCAGTGGTTCTCTTTAACAATAAAATTGCAGGTCCAGTTCCTACCCTGAATCATCATCTTGATCAATATAAAAAAAAATAGGTCAGTCTAGACCTCTAGGAATTGAAATCAAACTCATTAAGCCATGGTCTGAAGAGATCACACATTCATTCCTCTTTTAAAAACTAAAGCAGTATCTGCTCTTCCCCAGTTCTGAAGCATATCTTCTGTACTTCCTAGATTTCTTCAAAGATCATTGTCAAGAACCATGGGCACCCTGGTTAGTCCTTTCTAATCTATAGGTGAAATTATTTGTCTTGACCTATTGACTTGAGGGCATCAGTTGCTTCAAAACCAAACCAAACCACAAGTCCTCTCTCTCTTCCTTCCAAAAAAACAAACATCTTCTATCTTCAGCATTATTCACATTTATCTATACTGATTTTTCAGGTTTAGAAAATCCCAGTGAGTATTATGGTATTTTTCTGTCTGTATTTTTTTTCAAATACCTAAATCTGAGTGGGATTCCAGGTTCATTTGAAATACTTAATAATAATAATAATAATAATAATAATAATAATAATAATAATAATAATATTTATATAGTGACTTAAGGTTTGCAAAACATTTTGAATATATTATTGCATTTGCTTCTCACAACAACCCATTTTTATCTCTATTTTACAGATAAGGAAACTGAGCTTAATTAGCTTGTCCAAAATTTAGGGGCTAGTAAACATCTGATACTAGATTTGAACTTACATCTTTTTGATTTCAGACCTAGCGCTCAATCCACTGTTTCACTAGTTGCTTTGTGTCCTTGAGAAAAAAAAAATATTTTCTCCCTTTTCATACTCAAGTCACTGTTGGTAATATCAATCCATAAATTAATCAACAAACATTTATAAGGCACCCACTATATGGCAGATGCTAAACTAACTTCTAAAAATGAAATAGTTGCTGCTTTTGAGAAGTTTTCATTCTATCAGAGGAAATGCTGTAGTATATGTATTGGGAAATATAAAATGATTTCAAAGTAAATATAGAATAATTCTGGATGGAGAAGGTAGGAGCTGGGGTAGAGTGGGAAGGGTTAGAAAGGGTCTCATATAGAAGATGACTTGAGCTGAACTTTGGAGGGAGAAAAGAATTCTACAAGGAAGAAGTGAGAGGAGAGAGATTTCTGAACAAGGGAATCACATAGACCAGTGCTTTAAGTAATAACACCTTAATCACTGTGCAGTAATACACGGTTACCCACTTACCTCCAACAAAAATGCTTTCTGTTATCATTTATAATATACATATGATTTTCCTGTGATAAATAAGTGCAATGATAGGGGTTGGACAAGAAAGCCCTTTACTATAATCCTGTATCTATCTTCAGTGAGAAGACTGGGATTACTTGCTATCACTGAGTTATTTTACATTCAGAACAATCTTAGACTCAAATTCACCTTGGGTAAAGCTTCTAGGTGATTTCCATTTCCCCTGTTCTCACACAAACCAATATGGAAATGGTGGGGGATTGTTTCAATTCACAACAGGTTACCTTAAAATTTCTAGATTTAGGAAGTTTTATTTGGCCTTCTCAGATCAGTTGAGTTAACAATCTTTTCAAGAAATTTGTTTGTTTGGAGAGCATTGAAAGGAAGTTAATGATTTCAAAGAAGACAGCTACAGGGAAAGAAAGATAAAAGTTCATATGGAAAGTGTTGCTTTTTAACATTTCTCTAGGGAATAGGAAAGGGTAATAACGGAGTGCCAAGAATGACCTATGATTTCTTTACCTTAATATATCTATGATCTCATCAGTGTGGCATTTTCCTTTTTTTTTTTGCAAGGCAATGGGGTTAAGTGAATTGCCCAAGGTCACACAGCTAGGCAATTATTAAATGCCTGAGACCTGATTTGAACTCAGGCACTCCTGACTTCAGGGCTGGTGCTCTATCCACTATGCCACCAGCTGCTCCTAGTGTGGCATTTTCTTCAGCCATGCAGATTGCAACTAACCCATCTACTTGGTTTTTTTTTTAATTTACAGGATCTTGAGTGTCAGTAACCTTTACTTTGTTGCTTTTTTTAAAAAAGGATACCCTCACTTGTTCTAAGATTCAATGGGCATTTTAGACGAGTGAAAAAATAATTTTACTCTAGAATTCCAATCTTTATGAACTATGGATTAAAAGTTACACACATTTCAGTGGATCTAGATAAGACCAGATGATTTACATTGGAACTCTTTATTCTTTATATCTGTCATTTCCTGATACATGCTCTGTCCCAGAATTTATTACTACAGAATCCGTTACTCTAATAAAAATAGTTCAGCAAAGTCACTGAAGCAATAACCACAGCTACCAGAATTGGTAACACTGAGCTTCCTCTGCTGCCTTCATCCTAGAAGGAAAATAATATTTATCACTGCCTGATCTTTTTTCTTTATTGTAAATTCACCTGCCTTTAGTATTGCCTTCATAGACATTACTGTAGCCCTCATAAATATTTTTCTCTGGTTCTGCTTTCTTTTCCTGCAAATGATTATGCAAGTCTCCCCACATTTCTCTGAATTCCTCATATTCTTATGACACAATTATATTCCACCACATTCATATTGTGATGGCATGATCAGACATTCCCCCACCAGTGGGAACCTGTTTTGTTCTCAATTTTTTTTTACTTCTTCAAGAAATGCTGCTATGAATAATCAATTGCTTTTTAACTCATCTTTCACATCCATGGTCTCAGCCACCTAAAGTCATATTTAAATTTGCACTTTGCTTATTGTACATAGAATGCTGAGGGGAAACAGCTGGTTCATTTATTCTTAGATATAGATTTGCCAGAATCAGAGGGAGTAGAGGCCTTATTTATTTCCCGCTTTCTGTTACTGAGAACACAACTCTCCCAGTCAGTTATTCATTGCCCTCCCTCACTTTCTAGTTCCCCTTTTTGTGTTGTCTCTCCCTATTTGAATACCCCTCGAAGACAGGGACTATCTGACTTACTTTTGCATTGTTTTCATTGGAGTTTATCCAGTTCTGACCCCTAGTAACTGTGTAATTACGCTGTCTTGTTGTTGTTTTTGTTGTTCTTCATTATCATCATCTTTTTTTCTTGTTCTTTTTTTGTTCTTGTTCTCCTCCTCCTCCTTTTTAATTCTTCCTTGTTCTCCTCCTCTTGCTTCATTTCTTCCTTTTCCTTCTCCTTTTCCTTCTCCCCCTTCCTTCTCTGTCTCTATTTGTCTGTCTGTCTGTCTGTCTGTCTGTCTGTCTGTCTGTCTCTCTCTCTCTCTCTCTCTCTCTGAGGCCTAGGCAATGGAAGCACCCCAAAACAATTAGTCAGACTTACAGGAGGAAATGCTTAAAAGTTGCACAATGATTTACTACTGGCGTGTGTGTGTGTGTGTGTGTGTGTGTGTGTGTGTGTGTGTGTGAAGATAATGTAGATATAATATCTACATTAAAAGGAAATTATTATTCCTGCTTTCTGAGTCAAAACTAAAATCATAGAATTATATATTTAGAACTAGAAGGGAACTCACAGGTCATCTAGTCCAACCAACTCCCCTAGTCTTCCTTGATTTACAAATGAGGAAACTGAGCCCCAATGGGTTCAAAATGTTTTTAGTTAGCTGACCAACAAGTTGAGCATACTTCCCTAAAAAGAAAACAAAAGTTATTTATTCTAATTAAGTCTCTTAGAACAGGTTTCTAAACTAGAGTTCATGTCTTTTTTTTTGGTAAATGTTGCTAATTATTTCTCTATAATTGTTTTCCTTTGTAATCCAGTGTTTTTTATTTATGTATTTAAAAACATTATTTGATGAAGGGTTCAGTAAACTCCATCAGATTAACAAAGGGGTCCATCATATGAAAAGAGGCTAAGAGTTGGG
This sequence comes from Macrotis lagotis, assembly GCF_037893015.1. Lineage (NCBI taxonomy): Eukaryota > Metazoa > Chordata > Mammalia > Peramelemorphia > Peramelidae > Macrotis > Macrotis lagotis. The sequence continues at coordinate 69,039,070 of NC_133665.1, forward strand.
TATTGGGTGAAGCCAAAGATGGCAGAACTGAAGAACTGTCTCATTAATCAATCTCCATGGGATTGTCACCTTCTTCCTGTGATTTGGGGGCAATTTACATTGGTTCTAGAGATTTGCCATTCCTTAGGTGTAGATTGTAGATTCACTAGCCACTAAGACATCTTTGCCTGACATCATCTGGCTATGAGGAGATAGACTCATTGGTTCTTAAATTTTCTGAACCATCTATGGCTACCTTTGAATGCCAAAACTTTCACATTGTCATCCCTTTCTGGACTTTCCTTTCCATGTATATGTGTGTGATGCCCACTATACTGAATTATTTTACTATAAGGGTACCAACTAAATTATATGATGAAAAATAGATATCAACTTGGTGTTACCTGTTAAAGCAAAGGTTTATGATATACGTATCCCTTGTTAAAGCAAAGGATGGACTTATTTCACCCATAGTTTCTTTTCTTTTATCTCATCTTTAACTTTCTCAACTATAAAAATAATAGGTTCAAATATGATAACTTCTGAAATCCCTCAGATTTTGAAATCTTCTGTTCTCCTTGGGGAAATACTGATGCTTTACAAAATTACTAAAAGCGATAAGAAAACAATATGCTAGTTTCCTTATTGGGATGAGAAATAAGGAACCATATATAAGGAACAATATATGGGTAAGCCATGAGGCCAAACCATAATTGTGTTTTTACGTAATTTGGGCTCAATATTGCAAGTATCTTACAGATCATTCTCTTTGGTTTGTGCCCATGTCTGGAGTTTCTGAGAGCATAAAGGGATTTAACTTATGTATAAAGAAAAAAGGATGAAAGAACCCTTAACATCCATGAAAACATTCGGGCTAACAATGTATATAATTTGGACATTTTATTTAACTTGACAAAAATACAATACCACAGACCATAAACAAGTCTAGAGAATTATCCTTCCAGTAAGTTCATCCCCAGGGAACTTTGTAATTCACTAGACTTATATTTCCCTAAGGGCTGAGGAACCCCTTTGAGAGAGAAATTCTCAGGGTCACTAGAGAGTGACCTTCCCAAGGACATATACAAGGAAGGAAATGGAATATGCATTTTAAAGTGCAAAAGGTTCTATGCTAAGCTCTTATAAATATTAGATCTTTTGATTCTCACAACAGCCTTGAGAGGTAATTGCCATTATGAAATCATTTTATAGTTGAGAAAACTGAAACAAACAGAAGTTAAGTGACATGCCCAGGGTCACACAGATAGCAAATGTCTGAGGATTGCACACTTGATATCTATCTAGTCACCCAGCCTTGTAGAACTAACCTGATTGTCTATACACCCAAAGAAGAAATCAAATGGAGCTGATAAAACATTCGTCCCGCCCCCCCATATATATATATGTATATATATATATACAGAACTGTATCACAGTATTAGTGATTTGCTTCTTTTGCATTATGGTTCTATTCTTTGCTGTCTCTTGGCTTTGGTCATTCACTGGGTCTGGAAATTTAGTATTATCAAGGAAATATTCTTCCTTTTTCCAAGAGTTTTGGGCTGGTGTGGACATACCCTCAAATTTCTCAACTTTTCCAGGAACTTGTCTGTTCTTATTGCTTGCTGGGTCCTCACACACTGGATTTTTGACCCAATAATACTCATGGTTCTGTTGTTAACTTCGACTGCTACCATCTCCTAAACCCTCTTACTCTGAGGCCAGAGGACCTTGTGGATGCTCAGATTTCTCTTCTAGAACAGTGAGCACAAGTCTTTGCTCAAAATTCACCTCCTATGAGCATTTCACTTTATTAGTTCGCTTTTGGTCTCTGTATTTGCTCACCTTTTAAAAGGCCAAATCTAAGGGTAGGAGTCAGGTGTCTTGATAGTCATCTTTAAATTGGCATTAATGAGGAGGCCTCTACCTAGTACAGACAAACATTTTTAAAGTTTAATCCTTCAGTGGCAATGAGAACCCAGTATAATACCTGAGTGAATACATCACAACATGTTAAATTCTTTTTTTGGCATTTTCTTCTACCCTAGAACCCTATGCCCTGCTCAAAAGAACTATGATCATCAGAAAATTCACTTGATATAATTAAATTAAAGAGAAGCTATCCTAAATGATAATAATAATAGCTGCACTAGCATTTATACAGACCTTTAGGAATGCAAAGCGCTTTACAAATATCTCATTATAGACTCACCATAATCTTGAGAGGTGGTTATTATTATTATTATTGTTATTATTATTATCATTATTATTATTTGCCTCTATCTTTCAGATGATGAAACTGAGCCTGAAAGAGATCAAATGACTTATCCAGGGTCATACAACGAGTAAGTGTTTGAAGTAGAATCTGAACTCAAGTCTTCCTGAAACTAAGTTCAGAACTCTATCCATTGCTCCCTCTAGCTGACTATATTCTGATTTCTAACATCTAATTACTAGTGCTTTAAGATTTATACAGTAATTTCCTTAAAACAAACCAGTGAGGTAGGTAGCATTAGCATTACTATATCCCTTTCATTGGTCTAAGTAGGAACAAAGAACTTTTACAATGTCATTCATGCTATACTTGTGGAAAAGATGGAAAGACATAGGTTAGATGATAGTGCAGTTAGGTGAATTTAGTACTGATTGAATAACTAGAACAAAGAGTAGCCACTAATGGCTTGATATCATCTTGGAGGAAGACCTAGTGATTTGTCTTTGGCCCAGTATTTGACTACCTTTTAAATCTAAGACTTGGATGAAGGAATAGATAGCTTAATTCTGAATTTGCAAATGACATGAATCTAGAAGGAATAGCTAACATGCTTATTAACAGAGACATGATCCAAAAAAGATCTGAGCAGATTAGAATGATAGACCTAATTAAATAACACAATTTAACTGAAATAAATATCAAGTTTCCATTTGGTTTTAAAGAATCAGCTTTACAAATATAGGATGTGGGAGATGTGAATAGATAACATATCATGAGAAAAATATCTAAAAGTCTTGGTTGACTGTAAGTTGAATATTCTCCAAGAAGTCTCTCTTTTATCTTCCTCTTCATCTCACACTACTCAGACTGCCCCCCCCACCCCCATCTCTTCCTTCACTTTTTACACATATAAAGAAGTGGCCCATTTTCCTTGCCAAGGCCAAACCTTTGCACTCTTTATTTCAATCCCTATTGAGTCCCTGTTCAGACACCATACGTTGAGTCTCTTTCTGGACTCCTTCAATCTTCCCTAGGCGAGCATCAAAGGGGCAGGGACAAGGATGACAAGTTCTCCAAGATTCCCAAGTATTCCAAGGTCTCCATTTATTTACCAAAATACTAATGCTTAAATACCTCCCCAGTCTCTAATCCACTCCCACTCCCATGGCACTTAGTAAAATAAGACTCTTGTGCTTAAGGACACCAGTTGATGATAGTTTACAATGCTCCCACACACAACTGTCCCTAATAAATACCTTCCATTTTCTCTAGCCATTTGCCCCCCTACCATCTTGCCTCCTTTTCTCTAATCTTCAAATTCTCACTGTCTACTAACTTCTTTCCTGCTAGCTCCAAAAATGCCCATTTCCCCTTCATCCTTAAAAAAAAATCATCACTTAATCAGATCATCTCTTCCAGCTATCATACCGTATTTCTCCCTACCTTTTTTTTTTGCAAGGCAATGGGGTTAAGTGATTTGCCCAAGGTCACACAGCTAGGTAATTATTAATGTCTGAGGCCAAATTTGAACTCAGGTCCTCCTGACTCCAGGGCCAGTGCTCTATCCACTTTACTGCCAACCTGCCCCTCTCCTTACCCTCTCAGATAATCTCCTTAAGAAAGTCATGTATGCTCACCATGTCTATTTCCTTCTTTTACTTGTCTCTTTGAAATTCTCAGTAATCTAGCATCTGACCTCATGATTCAACAGAAAAATCTTCTGTATCATTTTTCTCATGAATACTCTTTCCTTGCTAAGTTTTCATACTTCCCTTTTCTAGTCCTCCTATCTGTCTCCCATTCACTTTCAGTTTCTTTTGCTGTAACTTCATCTATGTCATGCCCAATTACCATGTTTGTCATTAAGGCTGTGTTCTAGGCCTCCTTTCCTTTTCTGTTTTTGCTATCTTACTTGGTGATCTCATCAGCTCCCATGAGTCAGTTATTATCTTTACATAACTGATTTCCAATACACAAACACACACTCACACAAATACATGAAGACTTCTCCCAGTGGAATGAGCAGATGAAAAACAATTTGTCTTAATACCCATGAAGCAGCTATAGCAAGTGCTGTGGAGTGTTGAGAGCTTGACCAGACATCAAAGATGCCTAGTTTATCCACTGCATCCTGGACCATTGCCAGTTGTCTCAGCTTTTCCTGCCACTGAACTTCAAAGACTCTGGAAGCAAGAGTGAGGTTAATGACTTTGAGTAACTCTGTCTCACTTAAACACAATTCATGTCCAAGTCAAGCTACCCCATGATGTCATCAGACTTCTTCAAAAACTGAGGACAAGTCACAACAACACTGGGAGGGATAATATAGATACAATGACTCAGGTAATGTGAGTGGGAGCTATGAAACAAGAAAGCAAGAAAATCCCCCCCCCCCCAAATGTACCTGAGCCATGATATCATATCTTAGAATTAGAAATGGAAGGGACTTTAAAGATTTTCTAAACAAAGACTCCATTTTACAGATGTGGTAATTGTGAAGAAAAATAATGAAGTGACTTGGTCATTGTCATTCATAATAAATAGCATATCAGGGATTCAAACACAAGTCTTCTCTCTGTCTCCCTGTTTCTGTCTCTGTCTTTGTCTGGCTTTATCTATCTAGGGCTCTGTCTTCAATGAATGTGCCTCTTCAAAGGGGGAGGAGTGAGGCAAAAATGGAAGGAAACACAAGCTTGAGAGAAGAGAAAGGGAATGGATATATAAGTAGAATTTGTGGAAGAAAGAGTTTGCAAAGAGGAAACTGAAGAGGATGGAGGGAAGATGAAGGGTAATTGGATTGATGAAATGAAGCATACTTGCTTCTTTGGGATCCTACTCATATTCTACCCCATCAGGAAAGTGAAGAGAATATAAACTACAATATGAGATACAATGTGGTGCTGGATTTGAAGTCAGAGGATCTGAGTTCAAATCTTGAATTCATTGCCTATTGTCTGTTGGACCTGCACCTGCTGCAAGAAGTCTTTCCTCTGCTGATTATCTACAATTTATCTTGTATATATTTTATTTATTCATGGCTGTCTTTGTGTCATCTCCTGCATTTGACAGTGAGTCTTGAGGACAAGGGCTGTGATAATTATAAACTTTGTATTGTTTGATGTTATAATTATATCTGATGTCTTATTGTAATGATAGATCTTCAAAATGGAGTGACTTAGGCTCAGTGGTCCTAATGCCCATAAAGACACAATAGTCAGTTTGTACTTTTCCTCTGTTATCTCTGTTGGGCAGATTCTTTTTCTGTTGCAGGTGTCTTGAATCATTCTCTTTCATCTGTCTTGGTTAATGTTAGAGACTCCCACTGGTTTGTGATCTAGATAAAGAAATTTTCCCTGTGCTGGGTTCACTCAAACCTGATAGTAAAAAGAGACCTCAAGAAATTTCCCACCACATTTGTGTATGATTGGGAAGACCCTCTCCTATATTTGATATTCTTAAGGTATATGAACCCCAGCTCTGAGTGCGTTGCCTCCCCCATCTGGCTATGGAAAATTTCTTGTTTGTGGGGGGAAAACGTCTGCTTATATGGCTAAAGGAAGTATAGGTAACATAAAAATAAAGTTCATGATTGTATCATTTTCCTGAGTTGTCCATATTGTAGAAGTCTTGAACCCAGGTATCAACCCAGGCTAAGTAAAGCAAAGATTGTCTTTTACTGTGCTTAACAGCATCTGGCAAACAGCAGACTTTTGATAAGAGCTTATTAATTTACTAACTGTAGGTAAGTTAACTTCTGAGCTAAGTTTCCTCATCTTCTGAGAAGCAAAATGAAAAGAATATCCTGGATTTAGAATCAGAGAGCTTGGAGACAAATCCCAGCATCTAGTAAGCATGACTTAGTCTTTCTGAACCTCAGTTTTCTCAACTGTAAAATGAGAGGGTTGGTGTTAGATAACTTCTAAGGTTCCTCCCAACTTGATTCACCTCCAAAAGGTTTGACCAACTTTAAATCTCATGGTCCACAGTCCTACCTTGTTTTACCACCTGATTGCAATCAGACATAACCATCAAGGGAAAAACAAAGATTCCCTAGAAGTGGACAAGCACTCAAGGGTCTTTGTTGATTAAATTCCCCAGTTCCTGTTCCTGTGATGATGGAATGTGTGCTCCTTATGCTTTCTCTCTCTCTCTCTCTCTCTCTCTCTCTCTCTCTCTCTCTCTCTCTCTCTCTCTCTCTCTCTCTCTCTCCTCCCCTCCTTCCACTCTTTCCTCCCTTCCTTCCTTCTTTCTTCTGTTCTTTCTTTCCTCCTTTCTTCCTTCTTTCTTTCCTCCCTTCCCTCCTTCTTTATTTTTTCTTCCTCCCTCTTTCTTCTTTCTCTCTTTCTTCTTTCTTTCTTTCTTTCTTTCTTTCTTTCTTTCTTTCTTTCTTTCTTGCCAGCATCCTCAACACTTACTTTCAATATGAAAGTGAAATTTAAAAAAAGAAGGTTGGGTCTGGTGGGAAAAGGACAGTACTGAGTTTTCAATTTTTTTAGTAGATTCTTTTCTGAAGCCTCCTGGCTTAAATGTGATGTGAAAGACTTTAAGTTTCAAATTTATAAAGTTTTCCACCCTTTCCCTTGCTGCCTGCGTTGTCTACAAGCCTTTGAAGAAACTGCATGGAAGCCAGAGGAGCATCTGATGCATAGACCTAGGTGGTGTTTTTCTTTTCAGAGGATGCTTGCTGGACTCTGATGTGAATATTATGTTGTTTGTGGTACTTGGTCTTTGGAACAGTGCAAATGACAACCAGTGGAGATGATGGGAAAGAGGATACTCTAGAGTCTCATCCTGGGGAGATTGTGGGAGCTAAGATAAGTTCCAATCATTTGGGATGATTTAAGTGGAGTCTGACGGATGACACTGGAACTGAAATTTCTTTCTGCCTCTGGGTTGCTAAGATTATTGCATTTATTTGGCAATTACAGCTGAAACAATTCAACAGCAACAAAAAAATACATGCAGGAAATGTTGTCTGGGAAACTTGAGCCACTTTCTAGAGTTCTTGTCAGAGAATTTTCTGAAGTCTAACAGTCACAGAAGTGTTTTTTCTTCAGTGATATCTGCTTTTAATTATATTCTCTTTGGCATGCAGTATTGCTATTCCTCTTTTAAAAAAAGGTGTTATCTTTTGGTTTTTGCATTATCTCCTCCGTATAAATCTCTCCCTCTTTACTCTCCCAGTGATTCTATACCAAAGAACTCTTCAGTAAAACTAACCACCACATCAACTAAGTTCAATAGTCTATATATAGCATTCCACTTTTATAATGAAAGGGGAGAGATATATTTGAATATTTCTTCTTCAGAGTCAACTTTGATCACTGTAATTAGATGGCAATCAGTTTCTTTTTGGTATTACTTTTTTCCATTTGCATTGTTATTATCATTGTGTGTACTTGGTTCTGGGACCAGTTCCTCTTTTCCTCTTTATAGAGCATTTGAACAGTTAAGTATTAGAGGAAAGTATTATTTTATGGGAGTCAAAGCTATCAAATGACAACAGCATTAACTAAATGGAGAAACGAGTCTTTTCCTTATAGTTTAAATACACAAAGTTAGTGGGATTAAAAGAAAGCTAAAAAAAAATGAATCAACATTTGTTGAGCATCTGCTCTGTGCCCAGCAATTCCCTAGGGTACTGTGATGAAAACAGAAATTAATTAGGCAACACCATCCCTCTTATGGGACAATTTGCATTCTGCTTAGGGAACATGAAACATTCCTCACCCCTTCCCACCCCATTTTATTTTCAAGAAAATTAAAAAGCAATATACTTCTGTGAATGGGGTGTTATAATGGATAGAGAGATGACCTTGTAGTCAAAATGACTCTTTGACACTTACTGTGTGACCCTAGGCAAGTCACTTAACCTCTTAGTGTCCTCAGGTACCTCTCTAAAATTCTAGGTCACAGAGGTGGTGTTGATCTGCATTGGTAGAGGCAACTTCTCACCAGGAGTTCTCTAGTTTAAGAAAGAAAGAGGGAAAGAAAGGAAGAAAGAAAAGAGAGAGGGGAAAATGAAAAGACAAAAAATAAAGAGGAAAGAGAGAGAGAGAAAGAGAAATGAATGAAGGAAAGAGAGGAAAAGAGGTAAGGAAAGAGAAGGAAGGAAGGAAGGAAGGAAGGAAGGAAGGAAGGAAGGAAGGAAGGAAGGAAGAGAAAAATAAGAAAGACTTTTTAAAAATCTGTGACTTTGCCAGTCTGACCACTACACATTAGGAGATGGTTTCAGCAGTTGCCATAGAGACAAACAACAGTAGCCAAAGCATTTCATGACTTGGTGGACCTCTCTAATCTTGCCTAGTCTGATCTTCAAACTAGAAACAATATTATGGAAAGGCCTAAAGCCAAAGTCTTTCCAGTTTGTTAGGACTTTCCAGAAATTGCATTCCATAGAAAACTTTGAGAACCCAATCACTCCTACTATATGCTGACTTTTTCATATACAAAACAATAGAATCCAAACAAATAGAATCCAAAATAAATAGGAGCAACATAGTGTAGAGAAAAAAGCACTGAATTTGCAATCAGATGATCTGGTTTAAATCTCTTTATACCACTTTTGGGTAAATTGTTTCTCTGAGATCTCAGTTCTTCCTTTTTAAGATAAAAAGTGAAATTTACTTATTTTAAAAGAAAGATAAATATTGGAAGTTGGACTCAGTAACTTCTAATTTTCCTTCTAGTTCTAAAGCCTGTTATCTCTTGAGCATTAAATGTTGAATCAGAAGGTCTGGGTTCAAATCTTGATTGTGATGTTTACTGTCTGTATGACAAGCTAAGCTAATCTGAAACTCAATTTACTCATTTGTAAAATGAGTACAGAATATTACATTATTGTTGTTGTTCAGTAGTGTTTGACACTTTGTGATACCAGTTGTGGCTCTCTTGACAAAGATATTGGAGTGGTCTTACCATTTCCTCCTCTAGCTCATTTTATAGATGAGGAAAATGAGGCAAACAAGGTTAAGTGACTTGCTCAGAGTCATACAGATAGAAAGGGTCTGAGGCCAGATTGAATCACAAGATGAGTCTTTCTGACTCCAGGCCCAGCATTCTATTTTGTACATTAGGTTAGATAGTCTCTAAATTGCCTCCCAACTCTAAATTCTATGATTATATAAATGTTGAAGTATTACAGTATAAAAGGCAGATCAATCAAAAGCAAGATTAATCTGAATATGCTTCCTTGAAGAGAGAAATCTTCAAGAACTAATGGGCACAGATTGTAAAAGAGCATTTGATGGATGAGGAACAAGAATTAGGAAGTCATATTTTGGGGAAAGTAGTAACTTTTCTCATGTATTTTGATGAACCAATAGTGTTGCATAAAAATAGAATGTTTTCTATGGAACATGCAGCATCTATGGTGATTTCAGAAGAGAAGAACATTTAGAATGCCTCAAGAATACCTTTAATGTTAATGATCTAGACACTTTCCTGGGAACATTTGAATGGGGCATAGGATGTTGTGTCTTACATCCAACTTCCATTGAAAAAAAAAGCAGGATATAAGGGAAAGTGTTGGATTTAGAGTCAGAAGACTGGAATTCCTATTTCCCCATGATGATTTGTATGAAGTGGTAAAAGTCATTTATCCTCTATGAACCACAATTTTCTTCTTTTGTAAAATGGAGATAATACTTGCATTGCATTTTCTCCAGAATCAATAAAGAAAAGCACTTTGCCAAACTTAAAAACTCTCTATATAGATGAACTATTACTAGTATTATTAATATTTCTCATCTTCAAAAATACTGGTGCACAGCCTCATTTATATAACTTCTAACTGAATTGGCTCCATGCTTCCAGTTTCTTCTTGTCTCAAACCATTTTTTATCTTGACAGCAGACTCATCTTCCTGAAAATCTACCAAGAGGTAGATTAGTGTGGTGGAATGTTTCTTGGATCTGGGCCTCAGTTCCCTCTTCCATAGAATTACTTGATTGAACTGGGTGATCTCTAAATTCCCTTCTATCTCTTAATCTGTGATCATGTCCCTGCCCCATCAGAGTCTTCAATAGCATTTCCTATGGGATAGAGTCCAAAGTTAAACACCCTGTCATTCAAAGAAATAATGTGAAATTGTGGAAAGGATGTTGAACTTAGCATTAAACCTAAATCTCTTGCCCCAATGGTTCTTGTCCTTTGCTATCAAAGGAGATCAAAATGACATCACTATGTTAAAGACAAGAGTGTCCAACTGTAGCTGATAAGACCAATATGAGCTCAGAATGCTGTCACAGATTGGGCACAAATAGACCATATGAATACCTAAGTGGTTACCCATCTCACGTTTCCTTTGAGCTGCTTCAATTCTGTCTAGTTGAATGACCCTGGACATATCTCTTAACTTTTCTAAATCCTATTTTTTTCATATCTAAAAAGATATATAATATTTGAACTTAATTGACTTTAATTTCAGAAATCATTTTATAAAATTTAAAGTACCATGTTAAAAGAAATTATTATTCAAAATCCCCAGAAATCCCAACTTATATTGGTTTTTACTATTATTTGTGAATACTGTTATAAAAGTTTTCCATTCTAGTCAAGCTGTGCTTGTGCTTAACCAAACATATAAGTGCCTTTTCTTAAACTAGATTAATTGATCAAGGAAAAAGCATTATTAAGTAACTGCCATAGGCCAAGCAATGTGCTAGTCACAAGGGATATGAATACAAAGAATAGAATGAACTCTATTCTTCCAGAGACCTTACAGTCTAATGGGAGAGACAAGTATGTAGCCAGAGTATTCCCAAATTCTAAGATTTAGAAGCTTAAAATCAATGAATAAATAATCAATATGTACTGAGCAGTTACTATATGTCAATGTGCTAAGTGCTAGGGATACAAAGAGAGGCAAAAAAAAAAAAGTCCTGCCCTCAAGGAGTTTACAAACTAATCAGGGAAGCAATCTGCAAACAAATATAGATAAAACTAGCTAAATATAGCATAAATAGGAAATAATTAAAAAAAGGAAAACCCTGGAATTAAAAGGGGTTGAGGAAAGTTTCCTGTAGAAAGTAGGATTATAATTGGAATCTAAAGGAAACCAGGGAGGTCAGTAGTTGGAGCATTTTAGACCTGAAATGGAATGTCTTGTTTGTAGGCCAGTAACACTTTATCAGAGGGCATGTTAGGGAGTAAGGTGTAAGAAGATTGGAAAGATTACAGCCAGACTACAAGGACTTTGAAAGCCAAAAAGAGGGTTTTGTATTTGATCCTAAAGGCTAAAGGAAATCAGTGGAGTTTATTGTGTGCTGGAGTTAACATGATTGGACCAGCTTACAAGTTTATTTTTTATAAGTATGTTCATAAAAGTTATAAAAAGAATAATTATAAATAAATATAAAGCAATTAATTACAAGGTAGTTTGGGATGGAGGGCACTAATAGGGGGAATCAACAACAGCTTCATGTAGAAGGTACGATGTAAATTGAGTTTTAAAAGAGATTTTGGGGGGGGGGAATCAAATCAATTAGGAGTGCAATTCAAGCAAAAGGAATGGCCAATGCAAAGGCAAGAAGGTAGGATATGCAATAATCTTTGTAAAGAACAAAGAGAAGACCAGTTTGGCTGACTTTCAGGGCAGGGAAGAGAGTAATTTATAAAGGAGCTACAAAGATAAGTTGGAGCCAGGTTGTAAAGTGGTTTCTAGAAGCAAGAGGAAGTCACTGGAGTTTACTCACTGGGGGGTGGGGTTAGATCTGTGTTTATTTAAAATTACTTTGGCGACTATGTAAAGGATGTTATGGGAAGAGATTTGAGACAAGGAAACCAATTAAAACAGGAGTGGGGAGCCTTTTCTCTGCCAAGAATCATTTGGATATTTATAGCATCATTTGAGGACCACATAAAATCATCAACTTAAAAATCTTAACCCTTAAAAGCTCCTAGATTTTTTGAATTTCAAGTCTTGCCTGAGGTTGTCTTGGCAGCACCAGACCAAATGAAGACCTGGGGGTCCAGACATTCCTTCCCCTGAATTAAGAGGTTAGTAAAAAAATCTAGACAAAGAAACAATGATAACCTAAACTAGGAGAGTAGGTTTTATGAACAGAAAGAAAAGATTGGGGAAAAGAGATGGGAAGATAGAATGACAGATTTAGTAATTGATTGACATGGGGTTAGGAAGAGTGAAGCACTGAAGTTAATGCAGAAGTTACAAACCTGGAAGATTGGAAAAATGTTGGTACCTTTAATAGAAATAAGGAAGTCTAAAAGAGGGTAAGGTTTTATGGATAAAAGTCATAAGTTCAGATTTTGAACAGTTGAGTTCACAAGGTTTCTGGAACCTCTAGTTCAAAATGTGCAAGAGGTAATTGGTGACAAGCCTAGGGAAGAGACTGGACCTGGAGTTATAATCATATGAGTGAATGATAATTAAACAATGAAAGTCAAAAGGTCATAGGACCTGAATCTCAGCACTGTCACTTGCTACCACTATGACTTTAAAACCCTCTGAACCTCAGTTCCCTCATCGGTAAAATGGGCAACTTGGACTGGATGGTTTCTAATGTCCCTTGTAACGTATAGCTTTAAATCTGTTATGGATAGTATAATCTGTCCTCAGCCCTGTTCATTCAATATTTTTATCAATGATTTGAATGAAGCCTAGAAGGCATACTTGGCAAATTCAAGGATCCATAGCATCTATTCATGGTTTAAAGCCTGATTCTTGGTGACATGAATTTGGGAGAAAATGATAAACTTTTGGACAATAGAGTTGGTATCCAGAAAGATATCAAAAGGCTGGAATGATGGGTTGACTCTAAAATGGCACTCTCCAACCTTCTATGAAATGAGTGGGCTTCATGGCCCTTATTCATTTCAACTCTAAATCTTTTATACCATGACTGCATTCCACTCTTTATAAAACTCGGTACTCTGGGCCCTGTGGTCCAAATTAGTGAAAGTTCATGTTATTTTGGCTCCCCCAACCTATCATGATGCACTCTGGCCATATTCATACACTACACACATACTCCTTCCTCCCCTTTCTACCTCTTATTCTGAGAATAGTAATCAAACTAAAACTATTATTCCTGGTATTATTTGTTGTTCAGTCATGTCTGATTCTTCAAAATCCCATTTAGGGTTTTCTTGTCAGAGATACTCAGTTTGCCATTTATGTCTCCATCTCTGACACTTGAGGAAACTGAGACAAACAAGGTTAAGTGACTTGCCTAGGATCACACAACTAGTAGGTGTCTAAGTCAGATTTGAACTCAAGAAAGTGAGTCTTCCTGATTCTAAGTCTGGCATTCTATGCACTGTACCACCTGATTACTATAGAGAGGTTTGTTAATTTATTCCCCATCCATGTGTTTACCCAGAAGAGGGTTTCTAAGGTCATTATTACCTTATATGCATTTTCTTCCCTTTTATATTATAATATAAATGCCTTGGGAGCAGGGATCTATCTTATTTTCTGTGATTAAATTCCCAAAGGTGAAATGCTTGCCACATAGTAAATGCCTAGTTAATGTTTTTTCATTTATTCATTGTTCATTCATGATATTTTTTATTTAAAAATATTTTATTTATATTTCCAACTACATACAATGATAGTTTTTGTCAATCTTTTTGCAAGACTTTGAATTTTACAATTTTTCTCCTTTCCTCCCTCCCTCCCTTCCCTTCTCCTACCCCCAAAAGCAATCTGATATAGGTATTTGTAATCATGCTAAACACAGATTGAAATTGAAAATGTTGTGAGAAAAGAATCAGGTCCAAACAGAAGAAAGAAAACATTAGAAATAACAAAATTACATAATGTATAATACATTAGACAACTTTTAAAAAGTGAAAGTAATAAGCTTTGGTCTTCATTTAAACTCCATAGTTCCTTCTCTGGATATGGATGGTATTCTTCCATCACAAGTCTTTTAAAATTATCTTTTTGCTGATGAAATGAACAAGTCTGTCATGGTTGATCGTCATCCCATGTTGTCATTAGTATGTATAATGGCCTTCTGATTCTGTTCATTTCACTCAGTACATAATAAAATTTTTAAAATTAAAAAAAATTTTTTATTTATTTAAGGTAATGGGATTAAAACTTGCCCAAGGTCACACAGCTAGGTAATTATTAAGTGTCTGAGGCTGGATTTGAACTCTGGTCCTCCTGACTCACATTTTAAATAAAATAAATGTAAAATTTTGCACTTAAAAAAATCAACTATAGAATTTCAGAAAAGCCTGGAAAGACTCACGTGAACTGATGATGAATGAAGTGAACAGATGCAGGATAACATTGTACTCAATACCATCAGCATTGTGAGATGATCATTTATGACTGATTTAGTTCTTCTCAGCAATATAAAGGTCCAAGACAATTCTAAAAAACTCATGATGGAAAATGCTATCTACATCCAGAGAAAGAACTAGGGAGTGAATGCAGATCAAAGCATACTATTTTCACTTTTTTGCTTTTTTGTGTGATTTTTTCCTTTTGCTCTTTTACAACATGACCAGTGGGGAAATATGTTTCATGATTGCACAGGTATAACCTATATCAAATTACTTCCTATCTTGGGAAGGGAGAGGAGAGGGAGAAGAAAATTGAAACAAATCTTATAAAAATGAATGTTGAAACCGTCTTTACATGTAATTGGAAAAAATATACTAGGTACTAAAACAAATAAATACAATTTTAGAATCACTGTACAACCACCTTTTTATGACTTGATAACAATTCATTTAAAAGAAGAGCTCTAAAGTACAGGGTGGCCTTCACAGAGAAGAAGTAGAAAAATGGCAAAGTAGTAAAGCAGTTAGGTGGCATAGTGAATAGAACCTCAAACCTGGAGTCAGGAAGACTCACCTCCTTTGAGTTTAAATCTGATCTCAGATATTTACTCACTGTGTGACCTTGGGTAAGTCACTTAACCCTGTTTGCATTTCCTTATGGGCAAAATTAACTGAAGAAGGAAATGACAAAGCACCCCAATAGCTTTGCCAAGAAAAATCCAAATAAGGTCATTCTGTCCCTGGTGGTTGAAGCATTTGTTTCCCTTGGCCTGGAAATGCAATATTGTATCAGAAGCAAAGACAGGAGTCAATTAGGATTTCTAATAATATTTCTTCTCTGATTAGTCAGATCTTTATGTATCTGTACAATCTACCCATCAAAATAATTTAAGGAGCAAAAATGTAGGATGCAGTTTTCCATTTGGTAAAGAATCTTTAATTCATGAGGGAAATAGAGTACATCAGAATTTGGTCTAATAGTTCAGTTCATAAAAGTCAATGTTTTTTTTGAAATTTTTTTTTTTTTAGTTTTTGCTAGGCAATGGGGTTAAGTGGCTTGCCCAAGGTCACACAGCTAGGTAATTATTAAGTGTCTGAGGCCGGATTTGAACTCAGGGACTCCTGACTCCAGGAATCTATCCATTGCTCTATCTATTGTGCCACTTAGCCGCCCCCCAAAGGTTTTTTATAATGGGAAAGTAAGCACAAATAAAATCAGTCAATAATAAGTCATTGTGATGTAATGAAGCTAACAAACTAAGAAAACTTTCAGATCAGGTATGGGTTGCTTCATAATTAGAATTTTTTTTGATATAAACTATTTATCAATAGATGAGGCCAGTGAAGATGTTTACTTCTTCTTGGACACACCCACAGTTTGAACCCTGCGGCCTGTAGTCTTGATGTGCTGGCCTCGGACCCAGAGACCCCAGAAGTGCCGAAGCCCACAATGTGCCTAAATCTTTTTCAGTCGCTCCAGATCTTCACGCAACTTATTGTACAGATTGTTGGCCAGAACCTGGCTATATTTTCCATCCTTTACATCTTTCTGCCTGTTGAGGAACCAATCTGGAATCTTGTATTGCTGTGGATTCTGCATGATGGTGATCACACTCTCCACCTCATCTTCAGTGAGCTCACCAGCCCTCTTGGTGAGGTCAATGTCTGCTTTCCTCAGTAGTACATAAGCATATCTTTGACCCACACCCTTGATGGCTGTGATGGCAAAAGCTATTTTCTGTCATCCATCAAAGTTGGTGTTGAGCACTCTCAAAATGTGCTGGAACTTCTCGGGGATTACAAGAGACATGGCTGCAATGGTGGCATGAGAGCCTTCTCTGGAAGAGCCATAATTAGAATTTGAAAGACATTTTGGCCTACCAAAAATAATGGGGGATGGGGCACAGAGTCAAGATGGTGGAGTTAAGGCAGGAGTTCCCACAAGCTCTCCCCCAGATCACTGCAATAATAATAATAAATAACTATAACCAAATTCTAGAGTTCTGTCACTCTGTCACAAAAAGACTGAGTGAAACAATTTTCCAGTCTAAGACAACTTGAAGTCTGTTACACCAGGGTTAGAAAGGACCTGCAGTGCAAGCAAGCCATACCAGAGTGAATAGCTCTAACCACCCAGGAACAGCCCATGGATCCATGGCAGCAGTTTCCAGACTTCTCAGCCCAAGGATTACTAAGGACAATTGGGAAGTGCAGTGGGAAAACTCTGCCATACCAGGTAAGCATGGAGCCCAGTTCAGTGCAGGCCTCAGTGCAGCCTTGGCCCTAGAACCAGAAGCAGGCCTGGAGAGCCACCCAGCAGAGAACCATCAGGAAGCTGCTTCTAGAGTGTCAGCCTATGGACAGTAAGGAGGTAAGGGAGGGGGAGATTGCAGAAGTCCCTTTGATATTTCTGAGGCTGCACTCTCTTGCTTTGTCCATACTCAGATACAGATCACAGTCTGGGCATCAGTCTCAGGAAAAGTTGCTTTACTGCCACAGCAGTGCAGGGATTCTTCTCATGGCTTCAGGGCAGTGGACCATGCTTGTGATCATCCACAGACCAGAGTACAGGCCAGGAGAGCAGTCAGAGCCTCTCATAAGACCTTGGAGGAATTAAGATTCCTGGGGGTATCCCCTCAAAACAGCTGCAGAAACCCTCAAAAGCTTGGGACAGTGTGCCCTCCACCCTGGAAGTAGAACCCCACATTAACAAAGCGTTAAAAGCAAGTCATAAGCTGGGGAAATGAGCAAACAATAGAAAAAAATCCAATCATAGATAATTATTTTGGAACAGGCTTATCCAAAATGCAGCCAGCAGGTTGCAGAGATCTACAATGCGATTGTATGTGGCCAGCCTGTGGTTTACTAAATGCTTTAGTAAATGAAGCCAAGCTACCACAGAACTCCCACTAAAATGGCAAATCAAAACATATTGTTTATTGTTTCAATAAAAACTTTTAAAAGGTTGGAAAGCTCTGCTGTGGAAGATCAAAATACATACTCAGAAGATAACAAAGTCAAAGTTTCTGTATCCAAAATCTCTAAGAAAAATATGAATTGGTTTCAGGCTATGGAACAATTCAGAAAAGATTGTGAAAATCATACAAGGGAGGTAAAGGAAAAATTGGGAAGAGAAATGAGAGCAATACAGGAAAATCATGAAAAGCAAGTCAACAGTTTGATGAAAGAATTACAAAAAATATTGGAGAAAAAAAATCTTAATAACAAGCTTGGGTCAAATGGAAAATAGTAATCCATAAGGCCAATGAAGAAAAGACTGTCTTAAATAGCAGAACTGAACAGCTGGAAAAGGAGATATAAAAACTCTCTGAAGAAAATAATTCCTTCAAATGAAGAATGGAGCTAAGAGAAGATAATGTCTATGTGAGAAATCAAGAAACAATAAAACAAAACCAAAATAATGAAAAACTATAAAAAAAATGTGAAATGTCTCATTGGAAAAGCAATTGACCTGGAAAATAGGTCCGAGAGAAATAATTTAAAATTATTGGGCTACCTGAAAGTCATGACCAAAATAAAAAAGACACTAGACTTCATTTTTTTTTTTTTTAGTTTTTGCAAGGCAATGGGGTTGTGGCTTGCCCAGGGTCATAGAGCTAGGTAATTATTAAGTGTGTCTGAGACCGGATTTGAACTCAGGTACTCCTGACTCCAGGGCCAGTGCTCTGTCCACTGTGACACCTAGCCACCCCCCCCACTTCATTTTTCAAGAAATTCTCCAGGAAAATTGCCCTGATATCCCAGAAGCAGAGGGGGGAAATCGAAACTGAAAGATTCTACTGATCACCTCCTGAAAGAGATTCCAAAATGAAAACTGCCAGGAATATTATAGTCAAATTTCAGAACTCCCAAGTCAAGGAGAAAATATTGCAAGCAGACAGAAAGAACAATTCAAATATTACAAAACTAGTTAGGATAACACAAGATTTAGCAACTTCTTTGAGGTCCTTTCCAACTCTAGAACCACGATCCAAGTTCTCCCTATTAACAATATTAACAATATTTAGAATTGAAAACATCTTTCAATCTGACATAGGTCAACCATTTTATTTAATAGTTCAGGAAACTGAGGTCCAAGGACTTGTGGGTGACAATGGCAGTAAGTATCAGAAAGGATATTTTAAGATGGACGCAAGCTTCCTCTGATAAGAGAGGCTGAGATTGGATCCCTTTGGTTCCTTACATTTCTGGCATCGTACAAGTTGAAGAATTATAATAAATTCAAAATGACTACCTCTCAATTCCCAAGGGCAAGAGTATGCAAATGATGAGTTGTGATGTCTGATCCCATCTCTCATGGGAGAGGGATTATACTTCTTCTTTTTTGGGGAGGACAAAAATGGAACCAATAGGTAGTGAGTTCTTCATTAGTGGAGGTCTCCAAGCAAAGGTTGTAGTAAAGATTTAACTTTAAGGGAGAAGGTGGAGAGGAGGAGAAGTTTTGGAGTTTTTTTAGGGTTTTTCAAGGCAAATGGGGTTAAGTGGCTTGCCCAAGGCCATACAGCTAAGTAATTATTAAGTGTCTGAGGCCGGATTTGAACCCAGGTACTCCTGACTCCAGGGCCGTTGCTTTATTCACTGCGCCACCTAGCTGCTCCATCTATATATTTTAGAAATGAATCCTTTGTCAGAAATACTAGTAGTAAAAATTGTTTCCTAATTTACTACATTTCTTTTGATGTTGGTTACAGTGGGTTTTTTTGTGCAAAAGCTTTTTAATGTAATCAAAATTATCAAATTTGACACACTTAATAATTACCTAGCTGCATGGCCTTGGGCAAGCCACTTAACCCCATTTGCCTTGCAAAAACGTAAAAAAAAAAAAAACCAAAAAAAAAAAATAAAATATATAGAGAACTGAGTCTATTACCTTCATTTTTTAAAATAGTGTCTTATGTATTACATAAGTTTGTTATCTCTAATATTTTATTTTCTCCTAAAGGATATGATATCTCTCTCAATACATTCAATTTTGATCAATATATAGCATGGAAACAGTGTAAGATTATCAGACTGCCTTCTGTGGGGAAGATGGGGGGGGGGGACTGTAAAATTCAAAACCTTACCAAAAATGATAGATAGAAACTACTATTGTATATAATTGGAAAACAAATAAAATATTAATTTAAAAAAGAAAATTTCTGATATCTCTTCTGAATTTTAAGTTTCTGTGTTTTCACATCCCACAGGCCAGACTGAAACTGAAAAAACAAAACAAGTCAATTAGAGAGCTAGATTTAGTTAATTTGTAGGCCAAAGAATAGTCCCAAATATTCCTGGGTATCAACATTTACCTCAATGTTTTCTGATAAAGACACAGGTTCTTCCTTGCTTTCCTATAATTATCTGTACTCAAATTCTTTGAAATCTTCATAGAAGGTTGTTTTTATACTTCAAAGACATGGAAGCATTTGGAAACCTATGTCCCTTTCTTTGACTCACAGAATCACAGAATCACAGACTCTCAGAATTTCAGAGTTCAAATTGACCATAGAGTTGAATTGTTTTAACTCACATCTGAGCAGAAAATAACATAACTGACAAGTGACTGTACAACATCTACTCAAAGTTTCCAGTGCTGGAGAACTTGCTATCTCTCAAGGCACCCCTTTCCACTCTTGGACAGCTTGAATTATTAAAAAAAAGTTTCCTTATGTGAAGTTTAAATTTGCCATTTCACAAATTTCACTGCCAGTGGATCCTACTTCTGACCTCTAGAATAAAAAAAGAAACACATCTTACCATTTTACCACATGGCATTCTTTCAAAAATTTGAAGACAGTGTATGAGCTGTACTTAATATAATTCACTCAATGAATGCATATTGATAAATGGGTTGGATAATTTGTCATACTCTTTAGAACTTATGAATAAATACAAGTTTTTATTGTATATCTACTTATATATGGATATTTTGTACATGTTCCCCCTACCCATAGAATATAAATTCCTTGAGAGGAAGAATTGTTTAATTTTTATTTTCATTTCCAGTGTCCAGCACAATGTCTGGTAGTGAATAGATATTGTTGACTGATGACCATATCATGCCAAAAATTGGAATGATTTGTCTTGTCATCCATTCTATTATACAGAATAAACTCATGGAACTTATCTTTATGTCCCTGGAAGTGCCTACCACAAGGGCTTGCCTACAATAAGTGCTCAACAGCTATTTGTTTCATTAAATAGATTTGAAGTTAGAAAATTATATCTTTCCAGACAAATCAGGAAAACTTCTGAAATTTCTGAATACAGGTTGTGAGCAAAATAAAACTTCCAAAAATAAAAACCACAATAACAAAAAAGAAGAAAACTTTTCCAGGTAAAAGTTTACAAGAGAGTCAGAAACCACAGGTTCCAAAATGATTCACATATCAGCAAAATCTACAGAATTTCACTTCTTTCTCTTGGCTTTCTAATTTCCCTTCTTTTCAACTGTTGTGTCTGTGAGCAAATGATGTAATCAGTGTCTTCAACTGACCATTTCTTGCCATTTATATCATCTGTTCCTTTGCAATCTGGTAATTCCTCAGGTGCACAGTCTACATGAGGCATGAAATAAATGCTGGGGAGAAGGTACAGAGGTGCACAAGACAACCAGTATACAATTTCATGCAAGTAGGGTCCAAAAAGTGTCTGAGAGAAAAACAAACTGATTAAAATAACTCAGTATATTAATGGTGAATGAAGATTGACAAAATAGTTTCTCTCCCAATTGTGAATGTTATTTCCATTTTACAGATAAGGAAACTGAGGCTCAGAAGATGAAGGGACTTGCATAGGGTTCACCTAGTAAGTATTAGGGCCAGAGTTTCTTTTCAAGTCTCTTTATTCTGGGTTTAAAGTTCTTACTAAGAGAGAAAATAGTAAGTGCTTTCTATGAGCCAGTTAACTGGGTTAAGTACTGGCAACTACAAAAAAAGACAGTCTTTACCCTCAAGGAGTTCACATATCAGAGAAGAGAACATGTAAATATGGAGGTACATACAAGATATGTGGAGTAGATGGAAAGAAATGGAACTGGGACTCATTGGGGATCACTTTTTTCTGAGATTATTATTTCTATTTATTTATAAATTTATTAATAATTCTCATTAATTAATTAGATAATTGAATATTATTAAAATCTGAGATTATTGTGTTTAAGGGGAAGAAAATTGGAATGTGTTCCCTTGGCCTCCCCAAATTTCTGAAATTTGTCATGTTTATCTTTTCAAGTCTAGAATTAAGAATATAAAGAAAATAATTAAGATCAATATTCAGTCTCTGATAATGGCAGCAAGATATATATGTATGTATATTTTTTGTGTATATGTGTTCATAAATGCATAATCTTGGGATATATATTTACTCTGAACTTTGATTTCCCCATCCATAAAATGGGGATAATGAATATTACCCTGCTTATGGGGTTGTTGGAACAAATTAAATAAAAATATATAAATCACTTTACAAACTCTAAAGGTCTATAGAAATATTTCTTATTATTATTCAGACTACACAGAACAGTAGAAGTTATTTCTCTAGCTAGCTAGCTAGCTATTTGTGATCCCAATTGGAATTTTCTTGGCAGAGATACTGGAGTGCTTTGCCATTTCCTTCTCCTGCTCATTTTACAGATTAGGAAACTCTTGCAAACAGGGTTAACTGACTTGCCCAGGATCATACAGCTAACAAATGCCTGAGCCTGGAAGGGGCAGCTAGGTGGTTCAGTAGATAGAGTGAGTACTAGCCTTGGAATTAGGAGGACCTGTGTTCAAATAGCCCTCAGCCACTTGACACTAGCTGGGCAAGTCACTTAACCCTTGATTGCCTCGAATCCAGGGCCATCTTCAGTCATCCTGATGCATATCTGGCCACTGGTACAGATTGCTCTGGAGGAGAAAGTGAAGCTGGTAACTTAGCAAAGTACCCCCTCACTCAAATCCAATTCACTTGATTATCATGGCATCACCTCCCTGAGGTCATGGTCTTCTTCAGGAATGAAGGACAAGGGGTACCTAAGTGATGCAGTGGATAGAGAATTGACCCTGCAGTCAGAGAACCTGAGTTCAAATATGACCTCAGACAATTACTCAGCTGGAATGGTCCACTAAACACTGTAGGAGAAGGTCTTACACTCAGGCTAAAGATTTCGCTAGATGAAATCCTAGGAAGTGTATTGAATGCAGGCTCTGTCTTGTGAAGGCTGTATGACCTTAAGCAAGTCTCTTTCCCTGTTCAAGTTTCAGTTTTCTCATGTGTATTATAAAATGAGGGGGTTGAGTTAGATGAGCTTTAAGGGCCTACCCAGCTCAACATATATCTGTTTCTGAGTATGGACTAAACAGATATCTAATTATGGCAAATCTCTTACTGAATGACAATAATTAGAATTTATATAGGACTTTAAGATTTTCAAAGTATTTTACAAATTTTATCTCATTTGACTTCACAATAAGCTTAGGAAGAAGGTTTTATTATTATCCCATTTTTACAGATGAGGAAACTGAAGCAGAGGTTATATGTCCAGTATCATTTAAACTTACAAGTGTCTGAGACTAATTAATAACATTTATTGAGCTATTGTGCATAGAACACTGAGTTATGGATGGGGTGGTTATGGAAAGTTTAGACTGAAAAATACAGAGAAGGGCTAAGACTTGAACATGGACAATAATATTGCATGTTATAGTCAAAGGTACAAAACAAAATGTGTGTGTGTGTGTGTGTGTGTGTGTGTGTTTGCATGTGTGCGTGTGTGTGTGTGTGTGTGTGTGTGTGTGTGTGTGTATGGGGAACTATCTACTGATGAAGACTGCTAAAAAGTGGGAAGGAAAGGAGACTGGATCACCAACAACTACATTGCTTCCTATACTTGCTGGTCCTGAGTCAATGAAGCCTTGGCATCAATAATGGTGGGCATGGGAGTGGAAGAAAGACACTAGAGTGTTCATGAATTCAGTCTCAGTAAGAAATTAGGAAGAGCAAAGCAGCAATAGCAAGCAATTAAGGTGGAAAGTCCCTGCTTGACCAGTTGATGAGGAAGAAAGGGAAGTCTCAGGAGGTAGTGAAATAAGCTACCAGACTTGTGTTTGCATGCAGAGTAGCTGCAGCATTGCAACTTAGTCTATAAGGGGAAGGTTACCAAACTCTGGAAAGATAAAACTGGTATGGCCTGCTTTAGAGCCTGTTTTGAGAACCCTGCCTGCCTGCCTGCCTGCCTGCCTGCCTGCCTACCTACTTGCTTTTCCACTTAGACTCTAGTATCTATCTTTTTAGAGCTGGCCCTAGGCAAATTTTGTGAAACACATTGAAGTCTGTTCTCTAAGGTCCGTTTGCCTTTCCCTTTCTTTTTATTTCCTTTTCCACTCCCTCTACCCAAAGTTCTTTGATAAAATTACAAAATGGGAAAGTTGCACTAGAATCAATAGTTTTTAACCTGGTTTCCATGAACTTTTTGTGGAGGTAATCAGGTCAAATTGGAGGTCAAATTTAAACTCAGATCCCCTGACTCCAGAGCTGGTACTCTATCCACTGTGACACCTATCACCCTGGTTCCATGAACTTTAAAAATTTTTTTTATTATTATATTTCAATGTAATTGATTTCCTTTGTAATCCTATGTATTTTATTTAATGAATTTAAAAACTTTATTCTGAGAAGGGTTCACCAGACTGCCAAAGAGGTCCAGAATGCCAAAAATGGTTAAGAATCCCTAGATGACTAAATAACCTTAATACTCTAAATCTTCTCATCTTCTGTCTCAACTTGTCTCCAGGTACCTAGTATCTTAAAGTGCTGTATAAATAAATGTAAGCTCTTATTAAGATGACTAAAATCTACTCTTTGGAAAGGATTTAATGAATTGATTCAAATTTAGCTGAAAAAAGGTTTTTGACACCCAGTGTCAGTTGACTTTTAATGGAACAGAATTCCTATTGCTTTTTAGCCAAACAATGAAACCCTAGCTGCAAAATTAAAGGCATCAGTAAATAGGATGAAAGAGCTGCTTTCTAGAGGTCAGGATGCCTTCCTTGTGTCCTGGAATCATAAAATGTGGAGGTTGGTTCTGATCCTTAATTTTTTTCTCTAAGTTTATTCAAAGCAATTATATTTTTAAAATTAAGAGAGTCAGGAGAAGGAGAAGAAAATATAATTCTTATGAGGAGGAGAAATAACTAATTTCCCTTTTCATAGTTGGAAGGGATGTTAAAGGTGATCTAATTTAATCACCTCACTTGACTACTAAAAAAACAGATTCAGAGAGCTTAAGTGACCTACCTTAGGTCACATTGCTATTGTTAGTGTTTGTCCTTCATAAGCTGTCAAAGCTGAAATCATAAATGAATTTTTTCAAATTTTGTCTTTCATTTTAGAGCTTTTTCTCAGAATCACAATTAGCATCTGTTCCACAAAACACATCCCAGAGCAAGCAACATGGCAAGCACTTTCTGTTTATTTCTCCTTTCCTTATTCTTGGTTACATTTTGAGTTTCATGTTGTCTCCCTCCCTCTTTTCCAACCCTGAATTAAAGAGAGCCAACAGTTGATACATATATATACATATATATATATATATATATGTATATATGAAGCCATACAATACATTGTTCCATATATCAGTTCTTTTCCTGGAGGAGGATAGCATCTTCCTTCTTAAGTCCTTCGTAGTTCATATGAATGATCATGTTGCTCATATAAGTTTTAGCCACAGTTAGAGAAAGACATGAACAGAAAAATTATATTAGTGGGAGACAACAATCTCTCTCAGAATCAGATAAATCTAAGCATAAAGTAAACAAAAAGCAAATTAAGGAATATAGAAATATAGAATAGAATAGAATATAGAAATGTTAGATATGAAAGACCTTTGGAGAAAATTGAATTGGGAAAGAAACTGGTCTCTATGGTACATGGCACCTATGTAAAAATCAATCATGTTTTAGGGTATAAAATCTTACATTCAAATGCAGAAAGGCAGAAATATTAAATGTATCCTTTTCAGATCATGATGCAATAAAAGGTAAATGTAAATATAACCTGAAAATTAATTGGAAAGTAAATAATCTAATATTAAAGAATGAGAGGATCAAATAACAAATAGTAGAAATAATCAACAATTTCATCCAAGACAATGGCAATGATGAGACATCATTGAATAGTTTGGACACTCAGTTACTCTTTGAACTATATTGTTGTTATTGTGTACAATATCATCTTGGTTCTGCCATTTTACTGTACAACATTTCATGCAAATATTTTGATGGGTTTTTTTTTAGGTTTTTGCAAGGCAAATGGGGTTAAGTGGCTTGCCCAAGGCCACACAGCTAGGTAATTATTAAGTGACTGAGGCCGGATTTGAACCCAGGTACTCCTGACTCCAGGGCCAGTGCTTTACCCACTGTGCCACCTAGCCACCCCTTGATGTTTTTCTAAAACCAGCCTCCTTTGTCATTTTTTACTGCACAGTAGTATTCCAGCACAATCATATTACCACAACTTATTCAGTCACTTCCCAATTAATGAGCACCCTCTTAGTTTCTAATTCTTTCCTACCACAAACAGAATTGCTTTAAATATTTTAGAACATATAGGTGCTTGCTTTTTCCCTGAGAACCATAAGAAACAGACTTCATAGTAGTACTGATAGATCATTTTTTTTAAACTCCTTTCAGTCATATAATTAGAATCACAGAATCTTGATTTCAAAGCTGGAGAGGACCTCAGAAACCATCAAGTCCAATACCCTAACTTTATAGAGGAGGAAACTGTGATTCAGAGAGTTTAAATAATTTGCCCAGGGTCACATAGTTAGGAAAGTATTTTAATCAGGATTCAAACTCAAATCTTTCTGATTCTGTCCAGTGCTCTACCTATCATGTCAGGAGAAGGAAAGACAATCACTACATTGACAAATAATGCATATTTCTATAGTGCATTAAAGTTTATAAAGATTTGAAAGAACTTTCCTTATACCAACCCTATGAGGGTGGAATTATAAGTCTCCATTTTATTTAAGGTTATTTTCTTAATTAATTAATTAGTCTTTTTATTTATTTATTTATTACAAGTCTCCGTTTTATTTAAGGTTCAAAGAGAAGTCATTTGTGTGGGATTGCAGAATTAAAGTGTCAGATCTGGGACAGCCAGGTGGCACAGCGAATAGAATACTGACCCTGGAGTCAGGAGAACCTGAGTTCAAATTCAGCTTCAAGACACTTAAAAATTACCTAGCTATGTGACTTTGGGCAAGTCACTTAACCCCATTGCCTTACCTAAACTAAAAAAAAAGTGTCAGAATCCTAAGGTTGCCTTAAAGAAGATTTTGCTTTGTCTATTGATTATTGGAAAAACAATAATAATTTGACTGAAACTGAAGCTTAAATGCTTTTGTTACATAATGAGAAAGATAGTTCTCATTGGAAAAGACCCTAATGTAGATAAAGACTGGAGACAAAAAGAAAAGGGAACAGCAGAGACTGAGATGGAAAGATTGTAACAGAAATAATAAAAATGAATTTGGACAGACTTTGAGAAATAGTGAAGGATAGAAAGGCCTGGCACACTCTGGCCATGAAGGGTTGGGAAAGACTGAATGACCGAACAATAAGAAAAGAATAAAAATTCAATTTTAAAGGCTCTCCTCCCAATGATAGACCTCCAATATACATGCTAAGATCATCCAAGATTCTTTGGTAAGTACAACCCTAGAGACAACTGTGGTCAATGATTCTCCAAGTACCATGTCAAATAAACCAGGTGAAAAGCACGCTTGTCAAAAATGTCCATTACTGGGGCAGCTAGGTGGTGCAGTGGATAAAGCACTGGCCCTGGAGTCAGGAGTACCTGAGTTCAAATCCAGCCTCAGACACTTAATAATAACCTAGCTGTGTGACCTTGGGCAAGCCAGTTAACCCCATTGCCTTGCAAAAAAAAATGTCCATCACCAAGAGTTCAAATTGAAGCAAAAAAAAAAATTTCCTTTATACATAGAAATGTTCCTTTTTGTGAATGATATTGCACTGACTACACTGAGTTCCAAAGCCTTATATAGAGGCTACCTCAGTGTTTTACTGAAATGGAAGAGAATTCAGTGATCCATGAATGAAAGGAACCTTCACTATAACATATCTGACAATAGTCATTCAGCATCTTTTCAAAGAGCTCTGAGGAGAGGAAACCCACTACCCCTCAATTAGAAGTCCATTCCACTTTTGG
Source organism: Macrotis lagotis (assembly GCF_037893015.1). Lineage (NCBI taxonomy): Eukaryota > Metazoa > Chordata > Mammalia > Peramelemorphia > Peramelidae > Macrotis > Macrotis lagotis. The sequence continues at coordinate 69,066,743 of NC_133665.1, forward strand.
AGTCCTTTGTTAGGAACTTTTTCCTGACATAAACCCCAAATTTCTTTTTTGTATTTTCTCTGCCCAAGCAGAGTAATTTCTCCTCTAAATAGCCCAAATACTTAAAGATAACTAATGTGCCCCACTTGAACTTTCTTTTCTCCAGACTAAACATGCCAAGTTCTTTCAACCACACTCTATGACATGGACTCAAAGTCTTTTATCTTCGTGACTGTATTCCTCCTATGATGCTCAGATTTAAATCTGACAAAAGCAGAGTAGTATGAGAGAGGACTATAGCTTCCCCATTCCTAAGAGTTAGGTCTCTGAATATAGTCCCAAATCACATTAATGCTTTTGACAGCCTCATTACATCAGCACTTAGTTTTGGGGGGGGGTTGGCAAGGCAATGGGGTTAAATGACTTGTCCAAGGTCACACAACTAGGTAATTATTAAATGTCTGAGGTCGCATTTGAACTCAGGTCCTCCTGACGCCAGGGCCAGTACTACATTCACTGCACCATCTAGCCGCCCCACCATTCACTTATTTTGAGCTTGCAGTCCACTAAGACCCTCAGATTTTTTTCAGAATAACTGATCTCAGACTATGCCTCCCCAGTCTTGTACTGGTGAAGTTGATTTTTTTTTTACTTTTATCCCTATTGCCTTTCATTTTATGAGGTTCAGACCAATGCTCTGATATGATAAAAAACCTTTTTTGGATTCCAACTCTGCTTCCCACCGAAAAACATTTCAGCTTAGTCATTCTTTTTTGTTTGTTTGTTTATTTGTTTTTTATTTGGGGTTTTTTTTTAGTTTTTTTTGCAAGGCAATGGGGTTAAGCCCAAGGCCACACAACTAGGTAATTATTAAGTGTCTGAGGCTGGATATGTACTCAAGTACTCCTGACTCCAGGGCTGGTACTCTGCATCATCTAGCCTCCCCCAGCTTGGTCATTCTTGCCAGAAAAAATTGAGTGGATAAAGACAACCTCCTGCCAAGACAATGATATGCAGTTGAGTTTATTTCTTGGAATTGTACCTGTTAGTTTTGTTTTGACAGAACTTTGTGTGCTTCCATTCCATTAGCAGAAAAGAACTGTAGTGTATATTTTATAGTACTGTATATTATACCCTCCTACATCCTTCATTACTCAGAACAGTCTTTTCCCATGAATGGAAGGTGTAGAGAAAGTTTGCTGACTCATCTTTGCCAGTTTCACTAGATTAAGGGGCAGAAAGAGAGAATTAATAGCACTTCCCTCCAACCTCAACCTTTTCTGGTCCTCTTGACAATAATATCTAAATTTTTCTTACCATGTAACCTTTCAACAACAAAAATTTATTTGAACATACATGCTGGATATTCAATTATAGATGTGAACTACTATATTAGCATATTGTTTGCATTACAAAACACAACTGAAAAGAAGTTTTAAAAGGATGGGATAAAGCTGAAACAAATGATATAAGATAATTTTGTTTTATTTATTAGCAATATAAAAGCTTTATGCTGTCAATAAAATGTATAATGTCTTTCAGGGAGAGCAATTTGATTGAATATACTGTTTCATGCAATCATTGTTTAATATTTAGTGATATAATGATTCAATAATCTGGTTCTAAGTTCCATTTATTTCAATGCTTGGTTTCAATGACTGTCATAGATGAAAAAGATGCATAGATACAAATGAATAAAGTATAGTATTAGTAAATTGAGATCTTCCCTTTTTTTCAACTCCATCCATCAATTGTGCAAAGGTTTGAAATTTTGCTAGTATATTTCAACATTCTTGATGCTGGAGGATGAGGACATGGAAAAGAGTCCAGGCGGGCATCTAGAAACTTTCTAGGGGAAATGAGGGCTTGAGACACAAGAGATATGCATTGTTGCTTCAGAGAGGAGAGGGAGGGGAGGTTAACTTTCCAATAACAGGCCAGGGAGGGAATGACTACCTCTCCCCCTATGTACCTTGGAGGGAGAATGTACAGCTGACTGTCATGAACAACTCAAACTGTCCTAAGAAGGAAGAAAGGAAACCCTAAAGGCAGGCAATATTTGACCTGTTTACTATTCTCTCCAGTTGCAATATATTTACCCAATGGTATGCATGACCCCCCACTTTGGACAAAACAGAAAAAAAACTTGAGGTCGCTGTATGTAAGTTTGGAAATCTGATTCATCCCTCTTTTCTGATACTTTAGTAGTTGTTTCCATTTAAAAAATGTTTTATAGATGCACTTTTTTTCCCCTTTTTGGTCATCTATATCACTATGTACTATCATCTCTGCCCAACAAATTGAAGTTTTACCTTATATCAAAAAAGAATAGTCAAGGAAAAGAAATTAAAATAAATTAAAAATGTCTGAAAAATTTCAGTGTCCTCATTTGTAAAATGAGTTGTAATATTTGCACCATCTATTTCTCAAGGATATTGTCAGGATATACCTTAAAACTAGAGAAATATGAGTTTTTATTTGATTATGATTATTATTCACAATCTCTCTGCTTAAGTAAAATATCTCCAAGCTTTATTCTCTAATTCTTCCTTCTTCCAAAAATACTGTTATTAGCTCCACATTAAGATTGCCTACTATTCTCTCTCTTGGATAGGTAGGAAGGGGGTGATTTTAACATGAAATTAAAATGTTAAATTAAAGTTTTAACAGATTTCAGGTGAGTATTTCATGTTTAGTTTAAGATATTGTATAAATAGTCTGGTGCTGGAAGTCTAGTTCATTCCTGATTTTGTTTTAAGCTCTGAGAAATTTCCTTTAGTCAGATCTCTGATTCAGTTGATAAGTAGATGTATGCTTATTTAACCCTACACTGCTTTGAATAACAGATTGAAGGGGATAAAGGGCTACATATATCACCTAGTTCCTATTTTAGAGACTGGGGAAACTGAGACTCAAAGATTGTAACTAATTTACCTAAGGTGACATAGCTACTAAGAAGTAGAGCCAAAGTTAAATCTAGGTCCTCTGATTTCAGATTTCTTTCTAGCAGATACCCATTTTCAATTTTCAAAGGCAGGTTTGTTCCCTGAGTTCATTCCTGTGTTTCCAAACAATATTGCCTTGGTGATTCAAGTTACCTTGATTAAATTCAACCCCACCCCAATCACTAGGCAAAACATTATTATTGAACATTTTCTAAAAACAGGCTTAGTTTACCAAAAACAAGTTTACCGAAAACATCATAGTAGTAGTAGTAGTAGTAGTAGAAGTAGTAGTAGTAGTAGTAGTAGTAGTAGTAGTAGTAGCAATAATAATAATAATAATAACAATAATAATAATAGAAGCTAGTATTTATTGTTGTTCAGTCATTTAGTCATTTTCAATTCTTTGTGACCTCATGGGCCATGGCATACCAGGCCCACTGTCTTTCACTATCTCCCAAAGTCTGTCCAACATCTGTTTGTGGCTTTCTTGACTTTCTTATTCTCTGTCATCCCCTTCTCCTTTTACCTTCAATATTTCCTAACATCAGGCCCCGAGACCAGGACCATCTCCAGTTGTCCTGATTCATATTTGGCCACTAGGGGCAGCTAGGTGGCGCAGTAGATAGAGCACTGGCCCTAGAGTCAGAAGTACTTGAATTCAAATCTGACCTCAGACACTTAATAATTACTGAACTGTATGGCCTTGGGCAAGCCACTTAACCCCATTGCCTTGTAAAAAAAAAAAATACCATATCTGGTCACTAGAACCGAATGACTCTGGAGGAGAAAGTGAGGTTGGTGACTTAGCACAGCACCCTTTCATTCAAATCCACTTCATATGCTTGTCATGGCATAACTAAGGACAAACACAATCAACATCATCAACCCCATTTTACAGATGAGAAAATGGAGGTAGATAGAAGTGACTTGCCTATGGTCACATAGCAGCTGTGTCTAAGACTGGATTTGAATTCAGGTCTTCTTGAGATCTGACATATCCCTAACCCTTTGTTAAGTAATATCAAGAAAAAAAGAATATCTCACTTAGAAGACACTCTGGATTTAGAGTAGAAGGAAGAAAGGTTTGAATTCTATTACTTGTGGGATCTTGGGCAAGTCATTTAAACTAAGAACTCTGTTTTCTCACCTATAAATTGAGGGGTTTGGACTATATGATCCATAATGTGACTTACAACTCTTGAAGTTCCTGACTTCAAGAGTGTATAATCTACTTGGGGAAACATATATGCATATATATATATACACATGCATACATATCTACTAGGTGGCACACATTGACTTAGAATGATGAAATCACGACACTGTTTTTGTTCAGTCATTTCAGTCATGTTCAACTCTTCATAACCTCATTTGGGGTTTTCTTGTCAGAAATACTGGAGTAGTTTGCCATTTCCTTTTCTAGCTCTTTTTAAAGATGAGGAAATTGAGACAAACAGGGTTAAGTGAGTTGCCCAAGATCTGAGTAAATGTCTGAGGCTGAATTTGAACTCAGAAATCATATCCTTCTGACTCAAGGTCTGGCACTCTATCCACTGTGCCACCTATTCAGGTTCAAATCTAGCCTGAGATATTTCTAGTTATAAGACTCTAGGCAAATGAAAAACCTCTGTCTTCCTCAGTGTCCTCTTCTGTAAAATGGGATTAATAATAGCAGTTACCCCCTAGGGTTGTTGTGATGATCAAATAACATTTATAAAGTACTTTGATAATCATAAAGAATTATATAGGGGGGAGGAAAAGGAAGGCTATTGACTTTAGAATCAATAAAACATGGGTTCAAATCCCAGGTCTAGCATTTTAGATCATGTGTGAACTTGGGCATGTAATTTCTTTTCTCATCTGTTAAATGATGGGTAATTTATAAAGTGTTTACTCAATTTAATAAATTGTTTTGACTCAGATGTGAAAGATGTTATGCCATGGAGATAGGGGAATGGGGGAGGGGGAAGAAGTATAACCATAAGGGTATGTTATAGGGAAATTACATTGTTTCTACTTCATATTTGTCTGTGTCCTCTTGCAAGCTTATACAAGAGAGGCAATTACTGAAAATGTCCCTATCTTGAGAGTTAGGAATACCTGCGTTTATATTTTACCTCTGTCAAATATTTACTAGTTGTGTTACCTGGAGCAAGTCACTTTAATCTTCTAGTTCTCTAGAAAAGTCTTTAAATTCATAAATTGCAAAGCATTGATAAATGAACTTCCCTTTAACTCTGTTATTTGGTCTTCCTCCAAAATCTGTGATTATTTTCTTTGTCTTCCACCTAATTTAGATATTTTAATGGAAGGGACTGATTTATTTTAATCTTTCTATCTTGAGTATCTAATACAATATCTTATGAATATTGTGGTTTGATTCCATCAGTATAAGGAGTTACCCACAATGATACAAATCAACAACCTCATCATAATTTAGCAATTGTCTGAAGGCATACAGGATTACTAACTCAGCATATTCATTTTTGTATGACTTGCCCAATGTCACACAACCAGAATGTTCAGAGGCAGAATTTCTGTCTCCCAGACTGATCCTCAATTCCCAATATCATACTGCCTCTGGCTTCACTCATAGTGGGTGTTTAATAAATGCTTCCTAGATAGAATTGAATTACTCTACTTTGACAAAGGATTCTGGGAAATAGCATTAATTTGTTTGGATAGGAAATTTTCAGAATCATTTCCCCCTCTCTTTTTTCCACTCTTCCCCTGGTTAATCAGAAAGGAAACTTTCATCTGTCTTCCATTTCCGTCCCCAAGTGATCTGCTTGAGTCACTCCTCTGCTTCTGAAGCTGGGGAAACATTGACACCCAAAGCACAATGAATCATAGTCAGAGCAAGCAGGATGGGGAAAAACTAGAGACTGATAGTGATTTTTCTGTGTTTGTCTCTCTTAGAGGCAGAGGAAGCAAAATGTTCTTCCTTCTCTCATCTCTGATTGTGGGAATGAAGCTCTCTCTGATAACAGATAAGGATAATAATAATAAAAACAACAGCCACCCTGTGAAGCAGATAGCATGTGTTATTATCCAGTTTAGCTGGGGCACTTGGTCAAGAGTCCCAAACCATAGGTGGACGCATTATCTTTGCTTGATGAAGTTACACTAAAGGATAGCATCTCTTTTTTAAAAAATTTTATTTATTTTATGGCAATGGGGTTAAGAGACTTGCCCAAGGTCACATAGCTAGGCAATTATTAAGTGTCTGAGGCCAAATTTGAACTCAGGTACTTCTGACTCCAGGGCTCATGCTCTATCCACTGCACCACCTAGCTGCCCCTAAGGATATAATCTCTTGTGGGATACTTCTACTGTTCAGTCATGTGGGGCCATCAAGGAATATATGAATGAATCAGAGATTCTTCCATTCAACAGAGATCCTGAAGTCCTCCATAGAGAGTTGCTTTCTCACCTTCTCCTTCCATCAAGGGCCTCACATTTAGGATTAGATTCTGTGGTTCAAGTGAAATTTTTTCCATCAAAGGGATTTTTAAAATATCCAAATATTAATGTATTTCATTGTTATTTGCATTTCATATCATGATTGATTTATTAGTGAGGCAACTGGGTGACATAATAGAGTGCTGGTCCTGCAATCAGAAAGACCTAAATTCAAATCCAGTCTTAGATACTAAAGAACTTACACTTTCTGACTCAATTTCCCCATCTATAAAATGGGAATAATAATAGCACTTACCTCCAAGGATTATTATGATGATCAAATATGGTATTGTATACAGATCACTTTGTACACCTTAAAGTGATGCTCACTATTATGATTATGATTGTGATTGTTAATTCCTCTCCCTCAAACTTTCTTCAAAAAAGTCATAGAATGATAGAGTTGCAAAATACTTTGGAGATTCTAGTCCATTTTGCAGATGAAAAAACTGAGATCCAGAAAAGAGAAATGAGTTGCTAAAGGGTTTGTTGTCTCTTCTGTCTTTCTAAGAGAAGATAGGATTTCCAGGCAGTGTTCTGTTGGATTGAGATGCATACTTTGAATCTTCTTGTTTAATATGAAGATTCCAATCCTTCCCTCCACAACCATTAGCCTCTTCTTTCTTTAAAGTCAATTTGATTGTGTGTTGATTTATCTGACATGATTCTTGGGGAGCCCAAAGCAAGTCAAGGAAGGCATTGCTGCCAAGGGATCACAGCAGGCTGAATATTAGGCAATGAATAGAAAATAATAATAATTATTATGATGATAATATACTGCTAATATTATATAAAATGCTGTTAATATCACATTTTACAAATATCTAATTTTATTCTCACAGCACTGAGAGGTTAGAGCTATTATTATTATCCCTATTTCATAGATGAGAAAACTGAGGCAGGCAGAGGTAAAGTTATGTTCAATTACATAGAGGGTGTCCTCTTGACTCCAGGTTCAGCATTCTATTCACTGTACCATCCAGCTGTCCCTATATGCAGGAATATATGTTTCATCTACCATGAAGACATTCCCAAGTCACAGAACTCCTGAACTATGTTGATCAGAATTTTCATTAATCTTGGAGTTCTTAGCTGAGATGATCCAAGGAATTGTCACTGTAGACTTTTTATTCCATAAATTGCATGATTCAGTGATTTGTTTATAATTTTCCAAAGTTGTCGTAGCTTCTGAGAGCTACAAAAATACAAAAAGACTTTTTCCAGAAAACTTTTGTATTACTCAAGCCCCTGGTTCTGCTAGCAACAGAACACCTGCAGATAAGCTTTCTTTGCACAAAAAAAAAAAAAAATCAAGGAAAGAATCTGAGGTGAGAGAAAAATCCACATTAAATCTGAATGAAGAGAGTCTGGATTTTCTCATTTCTACTCTGTAACAGAGCAATATGGTTGTTTTCATCAATGGGCATTTTATATGAGTCTGGGCATTACTATTATTGGAAGGGAATATTTGGATAAAACTTCTAGCTGGCACTCAGAATGAGATCAAAATACCTAGCTCCTCTCTTAGCAAAGCATTTATTTAGTGCCTACTAATTGCCAGGGACCATGTTAAGAGCTAGGGATTCAAAGAATATATGTGTATATGTACCTAAGTTATTTCTTTTTTTTCCTTTTTAAAAATTAATTAATTTATTTTTATTTTTTTTATTAAAGATATTATTTGAGTTTTACAATTTTCTCCCAATCTTGCTTCCCTCCCCCCACCCCCACCCCACAGATAGCACTCCGTCAGTCTTTACTTTGTTTCCATGTTGTACCTTGCTCCAAATTGGGTGTGATGAGAGAGAAATCATATCCTTAAAGAGAACAGAATTCTCAGAGGTAACCAGATCAGACAATAAGATATCTGGTTTTTTCCCAAATTAAAGGGAATAGTCATTGTACTTTGTTCAAACTCCACAGCAACTTATCTGGATACAGATGGCACTCTCCTTTGCAGACAGCCCAAACTTGTTCCCAATTGTTGCACTGATGGAATGAGCAAGTCCTTCAAGGTTGAACATCACTCCCATGTTGCTGTTAGGGTGTACAGTGTTTTTCTGGTTCTGCTCATCTCACTCAGCATCAGTTCATGCAAATCCCTCCAGGTTTCCATGAAATCCCATCCCTCCTGGTTTCTAATAGAACAATAGTGTTCCATGACATACATATACCACAGTTTGCTAAGCCATTCCCCAATTGAAGGAATTTTACTGGATTTCCAATTCTTTGCCACCACAAACAGGGCTGCTATAAATATTTTTGTACAAGTAATGTTTTTACCCTTTTTCCTCATCTCTTCAGGGTATAGACCCAGTAGTGGTATTGCTGGGTCAAAGGGTATGCACATTTTTGTTGCCCTTTGGGCATAGTTCCAAATAGCTCTCCAGAAGGGTTGGATGAGTTCACAGCTCCACCAACAGTGCAATAGTGTCCCAGATTTCCCACATCCCTTCCAACAATGGTCATTATCCTTCCTGGTCATACTGGCCAATCTGAGAGGTGTGAGGTGGTACCTCAGAGAAGCTTTAATTTGCATTTCTCTAACAATTAATGATTTAGGGCATTTTTTCATATGGCTATGGATTACTTTGATCTCATCTGTAAATTGCCTTTGCATATCCTTTGACCATTTGTCAATTGGAGAATGGCTTTTTGTTTTAAAAATATGACTCAGTTCTCTGTATATTTTAGAAATGAGTCCTTTGGCAGAATCATTATTTGTAAGGATTGTTTCCCAATTTACTACTTTTCTTTTGATCTTGATTACATTGGTTTTATCTGTGCAAAAGCTTTTTTAATTTAATGTAATCGAAATCATCTAATTGATTTTTAGTGATGTTCTCCAACTCTTCCTTAGTCATAAACTGTTCCCCTTTCCATAGATCTGACAGGTAGACTAGTCCTTGATCTTCTAATTTGCTTATAGTATTGTTTTTTATGTCTATGTCCTGTAACCATTTGGATCTTATCTTGGTAAAGGGTGTGAGGTGTTGGTCTAATCTAAGTTTCTTCCATATTAACTTCCAATTATCCCAGCAGTTTTTATCAAAGAGGAAGTTTTTATCCCAATGGCAGGACTCTTTGGGTTTATCAAACAGCAGATTACTATAATCATCTCCTGCTTTTACACCTAGTCTATTCCACTGGTCCACCACTCTATTTCTTAGCCAATACCAAACAGTTTTCATGACTGATGCTTTATAATATAATTTTAGATCGGGTAGGGCTAAGCCACCTTCTTTTGACTGTTTTTCATTAAGCTCCTGGCAATTCTTGACTTTTTATTACTCCATATGAATTTACTTAAAATTTTTTCCAACTCATTAAAGTAATTTTTTGGAATTTTGATTGGTAGGGCACAAAACAGATAGTTTAGTTTTGGTAGAATTGTCATTTTTATTATATTAGCTCTACCTATCCATGAGCTATTTGCCCAGTTATTTAAATCTGATTTAATTTGTGTGAGAAGTGTTTTATAAGTGTTTTCAAAAAGATTCTGAGTCTGTCTTGGCAAATAGACTCCCAAATATTTTACACTGTCTGAGGTTACTTTGAACGGGATTTCTCTTTTTAGCTCTTCCTGCTGTTTCTTGCTAGACATATATAGAAAAGTTGAGGATTTATGGGGGTTTATTTTGTAACCTGCAACTTTGCTAAAATTGCTAATTGTTTCCAGTAGTTTTTTAGATGATTTCTTGAGATTCTTATGTCATCTGTGAAGAGTGAGAGTTTTGTCTCTTCCTTCCCAATTCTAATTCCTTCAATTTCTTTTTCTTCTCTAATTGCTGATGCTAACATTTCTAATACAATATTGAATAGTAGTGGTGATAATGGGCAACCTTGTTTCACCCCTGATCTTATTGGGTATGCCTCTAGCCTCTCCCCATTGAGTATAATGCTTGTTGATGGTTTCAGATAGATACTGCTAATTATTTTAAGGAACAGTCCATTTATTCCTACACTCTCTAGTGTTTTTAATAGGAATGGATGCTGTATTTTGTCAAAAGCTTTTTCAGCATCTATTGATATGATCATATGATTTCTGATAGGTTTGTTATTGATATAATTGAGTATACTAACAGTTTTCCTAATATTGAACCAACCCTGCATTCCTGAAATAAATCCTAGTGATGACTTGTTGTAGTAGTTTTGCTAAGATTTTTATTTAGGATTTTTGCATCTATATTCATTAGGGAGATAGGTCTATAATTTTCTTTCTCTGTTTTAACTCTTCCTGGTTTAGGTAACAGTACCATATTGGTTTCATAGAAAGAGTTAGGCAGAGTTCTATCTTTCCCTATTTTTCCAAAGAGTTTATATAGGATTGGAACCAATTGTTCCTTAAATGTTTGGTAGAATTCACTTGTGAATCCATCAGGCCCTGGAGATTTTTTTTTAGGGAGTTCAATAATGGCTTGTTGAATTTCTTTTTCTGAGATAGGGTTGTTTAGGTATTTAATCTCTTCTTCATTTAACCTGGGCAACTTATATTTTTGTGAATATTCATCCATTTCACTTAAATTATCAAATTTATTAGAGAGTTGGGCAAAATAATTTCGAATTATTACTTTAATTTCCTCCTCATTGGTGGTGAGTTCACCTTTTTCATTTAGAATACTAGCTATTTGGTTTTCTTCTTTCTTTTTTTTAATCAAATTGACCAGAGGTTTATCAATTTTATTGGTTTTTTCATAATACCAACTTTTGGTTTTATTTATTAATTCAATAGTTTTTTTGCTTTCAATTTTATTAATTTCTCCTTTAATTTTTAAAATTTCTAATTTGGTATTTGATTGGGGATTTTTGATTTGTTCTTTCTCTAATTTTTTTAGTTGCATGTTTAGTTCATTGATTTCCTCTTTCTCCAATTTATTCATATAAGCATTTAGAGCTATAATATATCCCCTGAGAGTTGCTTTGAATGAATCCCATAGGTTTTGGTATGTTGTTTCATTATTATCATTATCTAGGATAAAATGGTTAATTCTTTCTCTAATTTGTTTTTTGGCCCACTCATTTTTTAAAATGAGGTTATTCAGTTTCCAATTTGCTCTGGGTCTATATCTCCTTGGCCCAGTATTGCATATGACTTTTATTGCATTGTGATCTGAGAAAGATGTATTCACTATTTCTGCCTTTCTGCAGTTGATCATTAGGTTTTTATATCCTAGTACATGGTCAATTTTTGTATAAGTTCCATGTACTGCAGAGAAAAAGGTATATTCCTTTCTATCCCCATTCAGTTTCCTCCATAAGTCTACCATATCTAATTTTTCTAACAATCTATTTACCTCCCTAATTTCTTTCTTGTTTCTTTTATGATTTGATTTATCTGATAGCGGGAGGTTGAGGTCTCCTACTAATAGAGTTTTGCTGTCTATGTCTTCCTGTAATTCTTTCAGCTTCTCCTCTAAGAATTTGGGTGCTGTCCCACTGGGTGCATATACATTCAATATTGAAATGACTTTATTGTCTATGGTACCTTTTAGGAGGATAAAGTTTCCTTCCTTATCTCTTTTAACACTATCTATTTTTGCTGCTGCTTTATCTGAGATAAGGATTGCTACCCCTTCTTTTTTTACTTCAGCTGAAGCAAATATATTTTGCTCCAACCTTTTACCTTTACTCTATATGTATCTGTCTGCTTCAAATGAGTTTCTTGTAAGCAGCATATTGTAGGATTCTGGTTTTTAATCCACTCTGCTATTTGCTTACGTTTTATGGGAGAGTTCATCCCATTCATATTCAAGGTTATGATTACTAATTCTTTATTTTCCTCTGTGCTATCTTCCCTCTGTTTGTATTTTTCCCCCTTTCCCCCCTTTTATCCATATTCCCCAGTATTTTGTTTTTGAATACCACCCCTTCAGTATGTTTGTCCTCCTATATCACACCCTCCCCTTTCTTTCCCTTTCCCTTTTTCCCTTTTCCCCTTCCTTTTGTTATTTCCCCCTTATTTCCCCCACTCCCCTTCCCTTTCTTTGTCCCCCCCTCTCCTTTTCCCCTTTTAATACTTGAAAGGTTAGATGTTTTATGAGTTAACTGAGTATGTGTAGGTTGACTTTAAGCCAAGTCTGATGAGAAGAAGATTCAGGTGTTTCTCCTCTGCTCCCTTCTTCCCCATTATTACCATAGGTTTTTTGTACCTCTTAGTGTAATGCATTTACCCCATTCAATCCCCTCCCTCCTCCCATCTCTTTCCTGTCCCCCTTTTTTAGGGTGGTAGTGTTTTTTTTTAGATCATTCTATCTAAGTCATAGAAAATTCTGAGTGTCTGACCCTTCTAGTTCTGTATATTCTATCGAATAGAATCTAAATTCCTGAGAGTTATTAGAGTCTTTCTCCCAAGTGGGATTAAATCCAGTTACATCCAATTAGATAGCAGTCTCAATGGATAGGTCATGGATGTCCATCATTTCTGGCTAGGTGTATTCTCTCTGTTAGAGTTACATTTCTCAGGATTTATGAGAGTCTCTCCCCCCACTCCCCACATGCTGGAATATAGCCAGTTTCAACTTACTGGATTGCATTTTTTTCCTTTCACTGCCCCCCCCCCCTTTTTTTTACCTTTTTTATGTGTCTCTTGAACCTCCTGTTCGTCTCAGTTCTTTATACATATAGTGAATTGGAGAAGGAAATGGCAAACCTTTATAGTATCTCAGTCAAGAAAACCTCAAATAGGGTCAGGGAGAGTCGGACACAACTGAAAATTACTGGATAACAACAACATTCACATAATGCATATTAATATATTTGTGTATTTATCTGTAATAGTATAATCCTAATATTTAAAAAAAAGATTATAGTTCCACCCTAATAATACATATAATATGTAACATATTCATAAAGATAATGATATATAATTTTATATTTATAATTTATATTATACTTATGATTAATAAAGTTTATTATAAAGATATTAATTATATTATTAAATATTATAAATTTATGAATATAACCCTATAATAAATGTATAAATATAAATAATAATAGATATAACACAATATTCTAATATAATATTATACTGTAATATAATAATAATATAAGGTAGTTGCACACTTACCTTATAATACAAAGTTGTGAGAAAAATGGTTTGTAGGCTACAAAGTGCTAGAGAAATAGGAGTTATTAAGTTTCTGATGAACAAATTCATATATTTAAATTCTACTTAGTCTTCTATAACCCAGATTAATTGTTTGCATGAGGCTCTTTGCTTTAATGCATAACTAGGAGTAAATTTATCTTTGTAATTTCCTTGTATATTTTTGGGTCAAATCAGGGAGCTAAGTTCACAAATCATTTTTATTTGTAGCAGCTTTTATCAGTTCAACAATTCAATTCATCAAACATAAAGAAGTACCAACAATGTTAAGATAAATATTGGGTAATTTGAGAAGGAAGAGAATTCTAACAAATGGAGAGAATTAGGGGAGGTTTAAATGAGGAAATTGCACCTGAGCTGAGACTAAAGGGAAAGAATTCTGTTTCAGATCTTTGCAAATAGTGTATTCCAGATATAATGGATATTTGCGAAAATGTATTGCAGGGAGAGATGACATGTCAAGTTTGAAACTGGTAGCCTAGCTTGATTATTCCATTGTGGGGGAAGGGAAGGGGAGCAGTGAAGGGCCATAATATGAAATAAGACAGGAGAAGTAGGACAGCCACATTTTGATGTACTTTTTAATGTCAAATTGTAAGTTTGAATTTTATCTTAAAGGTAATAGTGGGCCAATGAAAGTGCTGGAGAAGTGGAATTTGAGAACGAATCCCTAATCACTCCAATAATCTTTTAGCCTTCATCAATTTATTCAATTACTTTGTATTCAATCCAAAAACTTAATGAACATTTACTAAGGACATTCTTCTAGGCAGTAAGGTTAGCAATATAGGTGTTGTTTATAATTCTTCACTCTTTCTCTCACATTCACTTCAGGAAGGGGGTGATATCTTGTGAAGATTATTTTGGCAGGATGCATTTGGAAGCAGAGAGCTCTGTTATTGCTATTGTGCAAGAAAGAGATGAAAACTTGAAATAATTATTGGTTCTGAGAATGGAGAAAAGGGGATATTAGCAAAAAAATATGTTTAATAGGAAATTGCATATGGGAAGTAAAGACGATAGAAGTATTAAGGATAAGCCCGAGGTTATGAAATGGGGTAAGTGGGAGGATTGTGGTGCCTGAAACAAGAAGTAGGGAAGTTTAGAGAAGGTTCAGGTTTATGGAAGATGATAATGACAAGAGTTTGGATATACAGAGTTTTACATGATGATGAATCTAGAAGTTCACCAAAACAGGGTGGAGAGAACAAGACTGAGTATAATAGGAGTTGGAAATCATATGCTTTGAAATAATGATTGAATCCATGGACAACATGAGATCACTAATGGAAGAAACCAGCATAGAATAAAAAGAGAAGAGAGTCTAGGGCAGAGCTTTGGGAAACACTCATATTTTTTTTTAAGGCTTTTTTTTTGAAAGGCAGATGGGCTTAAGTGGCTTGCCCAAGGCCACACAACTAGGTAATTATTAAGTGTCTGAGACCGGATTTGAACCCAGGTACTCTGGTCTCCAAGGCCGGTGCTTTATCCACTACGCCACCTAGCTGCCCCTAAATACTCATATTTAAAAAGGGGAAGGATTCAGTTAAAAACTTTTTTTTCCCTAGACTTGGAGCTCAACATCTGATAAGTTTGTCAGTCAGCTTTTATTAAACACTTGCCAAGGATTGTGCTGAATAACAGGGATAAAAAGAAAGAAGAGACAGTCCTTGCTTATAGTCTAATGAGGGAAACAAGATCCAAACAACTAAGTACAAATTATATATATGTGTGTGTGTGTGTGTGTGTGTGTGTGTGTGTGTGTGTGTAAATATGTAAATGTCTATAACAAATTAGAGATAATCAACAGGGGGAAAGCACTAGAATTAAGGGGTTCTCAGAAAGGGCTAATTGCAGAATGTGGGAATTTATCTAAGCCTCAAAAAAAGCCAGAAAAGCTAGGAGTGGAGGTGAAGGGGACTTGGAGAACAGCCAGTACAAAGTCTCAGTCAGGCGATGAAGTGTCACATTTGAGGAATAGCAAGGAGATCAAGGAGACCAATGACATGGATCGCAGTTTACCTGTTGGGGTATAAGGTAGAAGGCTGGAAAGGTAGGAAGGTGACAGATTATAGAGGACTTTATAAACAGAGGACTTCATGTTTGATGAGAAATAAGACACAGGAGTTGATTTAATGGAATGGGTATGGGGTAGGGATTGTGGCAAAGTCAATCCTTGTTGGAGGGTAAATTTGACAGCTGAATGGAAGATGGGTTGAAGTAAGTGGAAATTAGGCAGGGGAATCAACCAACAGGATATTACAATAAACCAGGTGTGAAGAGATGAGGGGTCTATACTAGAGTTAGCACCATCCTGATGCCAGTGTGAATAATGTGAGATATTAGGAAGATAAAAATGATAGGACTTGACAAATGATTGGATATGGGGGGTAAGAGAGAAAGAGGAGTTCAGAAAGACACCAACATTACTATCCTGGATGCCTAGGAGAAGGCTACACTTTGCCCTTAGTAGGTGTTTACAGAGTGAACAGAGTAAATAAATGATTGGAACAATGGATAAAAACTAAGGATTGCTGAAGTTATTAGGCCTCAGTTAATAAAGCATCATGGGTTCATGCATATAAAGCTATAAGGGATATTGGGAGCCATCTAGTACAAACCCCTCATTTTATAAATGAAGAAACTTAAAGGTTAAATAATTTGCCCAAAGTCCCACAGGTAGGAAATAAATGAGCTAAGACTTTAACCTAGATCCTCTTATTTCAGAATCAGTATTTTCCCCACTATATTTTAGGAGTTTTAATTTGACATGAGACATAAATAGGAAGCAGTCCCAAAGTAGGCGCTTAAAAAGGAGGTACTTTGATAAACAGTGTTTGATGAGGATGATTTTAATTGGCTCTATTGAAAAGGAAGCAGAGAGACCAGAGGAGTAGTGTTAGTTCAGGTGAAGGAATATAAGGTAAGGGCCATTACAGTGTATCCAATAAATAATGCAAAAGGAGTCTCTGATGTACTGAATGAAGGGAGGCCCAAGAAAGAGGAGCCCCAGATGAAGTTAGGAGGTTGCAGATTATAGAAGGGTAAAACTATGCCCAAAGTGCAATAAAACTGTGTATATTCCCTTTGACCCAGCAATACCATTACTAGCCTATATACCAAAGAAATCATAAAAAGGGGAAGAGACTCACACGAACAAAAATATTTATAGCTGTTCTTTTTGTAATAGCAAAGTCCTGGAAATTAAGGAGATACCCATCAATTGGGTATGAATGTGAATGTGAAGCCTGGAAAGACTTAAATGAGCTGGTCTTGAGTGAAGTGAGCAGAAGCAGGACAACACTTTATACATTAACAGCAACATTGCAAGATGTTCAGCTATGATTGGATGCAGCTAATCTCAGCAGTTCAGAGATCAAGGAGAATCCTGAGAGACTTGTTATGGAAAATGTCATCCATATTCAGAGGGGAAAAAAAACTATGCAATCTGAATGAAGAACAAAATATATTATATTCACTTTGTTTTTAGGTTTTTGCAAGGCAGTGGGGTTAAGTGGCTTGCCCAAGGCCACACAGCTAGGTAATTATTAAGTGTCTGAGGCCGGATTTGAACTCAGGTACTCCTGACTCCAGGGCCAGTACTCTATCCACTGTGCCACCTGGATGTCCCCTATATTCACTTTTTAAAACTTGTTTTGTTTTTTCTTCTTTTTCTCATGTTTTCCCCTTGGTTCTAATTTTTCTTTCACAACAAGACTAATATGAAAATATATTAAACATGATTGTACATATCAGATTGTTCACTGCCATGGGAAGAGGGAAGGGGAGAGGATGATGGAAAACTGTGGAACTCAAAAGCTTGCAAAAGAATGAATGTAGAAAACCATGATTGCATATAATTGGAGGAAAAAATAAATTTTTTTTTAAAAAACCAAGCAATCGAGAAGAAAATTTTAAAAAGTATCCTCAGAGACTATTTAGTCCCAACCTTTCATTTTATAGAAAAACCTGAGATCTAGATTATGGGAAATGACACACATTCAAGTTGCACCAAAAATGACAGAGGCTCTTTACTTCTCTGTTCAAATGATTTATTCACTGTACCAGGTAATCCATGGGGAAGATACAGGGCTGATTTTTTTGTCCCAAATAAGAAAATTGGGGTCTGTGAGCAGATAATGTCATGGTATTTTTGTTTTTTTTTTCCCTCAACAGGTTTATTCACAGTAACTGTTACCAAGGAGTTTTATATGGCAGACTATGGAAGCAATGTGACGATGGAGCGCAACTTTGACACTGATGGACAAGTGGATGTTAAAGCATTAAGAGTCACTTGGGCATGGGCGGCTAGGTGGCGCAGTGGATAAAGCACTGGCCCTGGAGTCAGGAGTACCTGGGTTCAAATCCGGTCTCAGACACTTAATAATTACCTAGCTGTGTGGCCTTGGGCAAGCCACTTAACCCCATTGCCTTGCAAAAACCTTAAAAAAAAAGAGTCACTTGGGCAAAGGATGTAAAGAAAATTGTGAATTTTCCTAGTAAGCAGAAAGACCTGGAAATTCAAAGTGAGCATAATGGAAGAATGGCATTGTTAGAGGACCAGCTGTCCCTCAGGAAGGCCCTACTTCATATTAGAGATGTTCAAATAATGGATGCTGGCCAGTACAACTGTATACTTTTCTATGGGGATGTCTCTGTATGTCACTCTGTGAGTAAAAGTTTGGTTATCTTAAAAGCATGGACAAAAGTTCATGATGATATCTGAAGGTGGGTAAAGATATGTAAGGATAAAAGTGTGGATGTAGATATGTTCAAGAATATATGAGATCCCTTGAATCTTAGGCACAAAGGGCTCTAATTCTGGGCTTGAACAGATTTGGTTCCATTCCTGAGGAGGTCTGATCCAAAAATGAGACAGTCATTTTCTTATATTTTTTGGTTCATTATGTTCCTTACCTGAACTACAGGAATAAGCATGGTATGGTGGAAAGAATGACAGATTTCATGACTAATGACCTGCATTAAAATCCTGCCACTATCATTTATTAGCTGTGTGATATTGTGCAAATCACCAAACTTCTCTGGGCCTCAATTCCTCACCCATAAAATGAGGGGGATCAAACCAGATGACTGTTAGGATTCCTTCCAACTGTAAATCTATTTTTCTGTAATCTCTACAACAAAGCTTAGGTATGACTCATGTCTACAAACTCCCTTAAAAGGGATTATCATTCACCTTTCCAGAAAAGGGGGCACTCAATGTATAAAACAGCACATATAGGTTTGGGACAGAGAGTTGCTTCACAACAAAAGAAATGTTTAACATGCAAAAGGTTCAGAAGGGCTCATTAATACATATTTAAGAAATAAATTCTAACCCATTTCCTCAAATACACTCCAGGGTGTTGAACATATATATTATATTTACCTCAGATATGTATATTCCAAACAGAAACTCAATGTTCATATATTCTGGACAGTCCAGAATAAATGTCTCATCCTCCTAGAAGAGGTAAGTAATCTTTTTCTCCATAAAGGTTATAGTCACAGGGAACATCTCCTGCTGTTAAGCTAGTAGTTTCCAAATCATTGAAAGCACAAAATCTGAAAGTAGTAATCTCTTGGGACTGTTATTTGATCATTTGTGCTCAAGGAAAGAAGCACAAAGCAAAAGAGGAAGTCAAGAATTTGAGATCCCATCTCAGGTTCATCAAGGCAAGTGCCTGCTCTCATTGTCATGTTTATGGCTGCCATAGCTATTGCTAGGGGCAAGTGAGAGGTAGAAAAATATATTTTCCCTATCTCTGCCATGATATCTTTCCTGATTCTATCAATTATTAGTGCCCTTTCCCCCAAATGACACTGAATTTACCTGATATATGTATCAATGCAAACATTGATTTATCTCTATTTATTTTGTTTCCCCTTAGTTTAGGTAGACCCTAAACTTCTTAATAGAAAGAACTCTTTAGTCTTTGTATCTTTATTATTTAACACAATGACCATACCTACTAGGTCTTTGATAAATTCTGAATTCACTTAAGCTGTCCAACAGTGAAAGAGGATACTCCCAAAGAGTCTCTCATTCTTTCAGAATCCCATATTAGTAAAGGCTGAGTGGTCATCTTTGCTATGACTGATTCCTCCCTAAATACAATGGCTCCTAAACATCCTACCGCTAAGATTCTATGATAATACCATGAAAATTGCTTATCTTTTCTTAAGAAACTTGTCCTTAGCTCTACTCCCACGTTTTGTGGAAGGTGGTGAGAAACACTTCCATCTCATTTCTCAAACAAGTTGTGATTTTTGACAAGACTATGTATACATAGATACTGTTTTCCTGGATAGAACGTAAACTTTTCAAGGGCAGGAATTGCTTCATTTTTATTTTTGTAAACCCTGGCACATAATAGGTCCTTAACCTTATAATGAGACATAGGAGGTCCTTATTAAATGCTAGTTGATTGCTTTCCAAATCCTGATGTTATTTTCCTAACAAAGTGCATTCCTTTGTATTCTGTCCTCTCGGACTCCAATTCCTATCTCTAATCCACCCACTAGTCATTTTCTGACTAGTTTTGTTGCCTAGTTATTTCTATCATATCCAACATTTAGTGACTTCAGTTAGGGTTTATTGGCAAAGTTAATGGATTAAGTTTGCCATTTCCTTTCCCAGCTCATTTTATAGATGAGGAGACCCAACCAGGGTCTGAGTCTGGATTTGAATTCAGAACTTCCTAAATCCAAGTCCAATGCTCTATCTACTGCTCTACCTAACTGCCCTTCTGATTATTTTATTCAGTTAATAAAACTTTTATGGCAGCCTTCTTGGATCTGGCTTTTCTACTTTTATCCTTTTTTCTAAAAATGTATAGCAAGTCATCAATTCATATTGTACTATGTATACAGCGAACAATTTCTGTGGATGAAGTTGAGAATGATGATGGCTATGTTTGCCTAATGCTTTATTCGTAGGTTTGTAGTAATTCTACAGTCTAAGTGAGTGGTGTGAGTAGTCTAAGAATTAAATAAACTAAGACACTTTTCAGTCCTACCCAGCCAGCTAAATAAAACCAGCAATCCTATTATTTATTGCTTCCATTTCCAACTTTCCACTTTCTCTGTTCATTCCTATGCCTGAATAGGCTTCTACAAAAAGTATTCATTTAATCATACATTGATTAATTCAATAATCACAGCATATCTGTTGTGTGCAGAGCACTATTGTAGATGCTAGAAACAACAGATTTAGATAAAATTAGAGCCCCCAGCCTTTGTGAAGTTTACTCAATAGTAGTATCCATAATATTAATAGTAGGGAAAAAATACACAAACAATGACAGTCATAATACACAATATTATATGATTTAGAATATTAGAGAGTTACAAATCTCTTAATATGCTACTTCCTTAGAAAAAAAAGCCTTTTCTGTCTACCTGGAAGTCTGGAAATGATTTTCTCCACTTCTCACCCAATGACAACAAGAAAATCATGTTTACCACAATTTGCTAATGTACACAAATTAGGATGATATTTAATGAATTATTTTTAGCTTGATCCCTTGCTATATCATTGTCTCTGTATTGTATAATTTATCTTTGTATAAAATAGCTAACATTTATCTACTGTTTTATGATTTGTACAGAACTATATATTCTCTAATTTTATCCTCACAGGAACTCTGGGAGATAAGTAGTAACGTATTATCCTCATTTACAAATGAGGAAAATGGAGGTAAGGTAGAAGTTAAGTGACTTGCACAAGGTCATATAGTTAGTAAGTATTTGAGGCAAGATTTGTAATTGGATTTTCCTGACTCTAGGTACAGCACTCTATTTACTGAGTAACCAACAATACCAATAACTGTTTTTTAGGTCTTTAGTATCTAACTTTTTTGGTAACAATGCATCGAGTGGGGTAGTTAGGTGGTATGGTAGATGGAGCACCAGCCCTGGAGTCAGGAAGACCTGAATTCAAATGTAACCTCAGACACTTGATAATTACCTAGCTGTGTGACCCTGGGCAAGCCACTTAACCCCATTACCTTGTCAAAAAAACAAACAAACAACAATACATAAAGAATAATATGTTTTCTTATTAATTTCCCCCAGAAAAAAACTTTAGGTGAAACAGTTAAAAAGGGTGTTCTGAGGGTTTTAATTAATTTTTCAATTCAAAAACTACTTACTAGTCACCTATTATGTACAGAGATGGATTAAGTAGAAATATAATAATACATAAACATGAAAAATGATACAGTTCTTGCTCTCAAAGAACTTATGGTCTATGGGGAGGGAGGAAGGTCCATCACACATAATTTGGTATTAATACAGGGTAGTGTATGCAAAGGGAAAAGGAAAAATGCAGCTAAAGTGCTCTAGGAACCTTAATGTAATTATATTTGCTCTCCTGGCCATAGTGTCATTTGAAATCTAGGGTGATTACTATAGTTTCCTGACCATAAGCTCCTTATAGGGAAGAAACTGCTTCATTTCTGTCTAGCATACAGTAGGTGACTAATAAGTGTTTATTGAATTGAATTGAAAATTAATTAAAATCCTCAGGAAACCTTTTCAATTGTTTCAACTAAAGCTTTTCCTAGGAGCAACTAGAAAGCTCTATGAGGGCAAGGAAGCAAGAAATAAATGAAGTAGAAAAGGAAAACTTACTCCATTTTCATTTTTCCTTTGCCTAACTTCTTACAAGAAAATAAATACCCAAGTCATCAGAGTCCCAGGAAGCAATGAAATAGAGATTACCTGTCAGTCTAAAGGCTATCCTCTGGCAGTGATATCCTGGCTAAACATCAGTGAACCCTCAAATACCACCTACTAGAAGACCCCTGAGGGTCTCTATAACATCACCAGTGTCCTGAGACT
This sequence comes from Macrotis lagotis, assembly GCF_037893015.1. Classification (NCBI taxonomy): domain Eukaryota; kingdom Metazoa; phylum Chordata; class Mammalia; order Peramelemorphia; family Peramelidae; genus Macrotis; species Macrotis lagotis. The sequence continues at coordinate 69,089,078 of NC_133665.1, forward strand.
AAAGGCAAACACCCATAGAAATGTCAGCTGTGAGTTCTGAAATCAAATTACCCAAGAAAGGACATCTGCTATTGTGGACACTGTTATAGGTAATCATTGAGTCCCCTCCCAAACATTGGCTGCCAGTGGAAAGGGGGTGTTGAGTAAATGCTTTTTGGCAACAATATGCAATCCTGGCAAGTTCAGTAACTTATTTCCAGAGACTTTAATTTCATCAGTTTCTTCCTTTTTCCTTGGGAAACCTAGACTCTTCCTGGTGATAACCCATATTCTGATGTCTCTTAGGCATTCCAGATCTGTTCTGACAATAATCCTGTGAGTGTTTTTATTCCTTTTTTACAGATGAGGAACCTGAAGCAAGGTGGCTGACTCATAATTGCACAGCTAGTAAATGTCAAAGTTGGCACACTCAAACTCAGGTTTCCTGAGTCTGAGTCCACAGCTCCTCTTTCCATAATACTTCTCAGGCTCTTAAAAAAAAATTTCACTGACTTTCCTTACAAGAGCCCTTGGCTCCAGGCAAAATGGTTTATTGCCCTCCAAACACTTCTTTATTTTTTTCTCAATCTCTCCTCTCTATTTACCTCATTTCTCTGCCTCTTTCAGCAAAGTTTTCCAGATGACTCAATCTTCCCTCCTCTACTGCCCAAGCTGGCAGATGTTTCCTTTTGTCTCTTCCTCAGGGTACCTTGTTTTGCTTGTTGGTATCTTCCTAAAATCTCAGCTCTGATATTTACCACCTATGTCATTTTGGGCAAATAACTTAAACCTTTTGTACTTTAGTTTCCTGATCTGCAAATTCAACTTGTAGGCTAGTTGATCTCTAAGGTCCTATCTAGTTTTAAATGCTTTGTATTAAAGGGACTTCCTCAGTACTTTTCCTGTCATATGGAGTCAGTCTTTCTAAGCCTCTGTTTTTTTTCATCTGTAAATTGGGATCATTAGATGCTACAGTGGATAGAGTTCTGAGTCTAGAATCAAGAGGATTGGAGATCAAATACAGCCTCAGATACTTACTAGCTGTGAGACTCTAGGCAAGTCACTTAACCTTTGTTTGTCTTAGTTTCCTCAACTGTAAAATGGAGATCCTGGAGAAGAAAATGGCAAACCACTCCTGTATGTTTGCTAGGAAAACCCCTTTTTATGATCCACTGGGGTCACAAAGAGTCAGACCTAACTAAAAAAATGGGTTAACAGCAAAAATGGGAATAGTAATGGATACAGAAAGCTATAGAAATGGAAGTAATAATAGTTACTATCATTATCCTTATTTCTACCCAACAAACTTACTCCAGACACCTAAAGTCCTTAAAAAAAAAACCCTAATCCCTCTTCTAGATGACATCCCTCATATATATATACATATATATATATGAAGGCTTATCCTTCCTTAAGTGTTCTTTTCTCCAGAATAAAACTTTCCAGTTCCTTCAACCATTCTTATGTGATATGTCAGAAATTGATATGACTCTTTCCTAGAGTACCCTTGATTATTTCTCTCTCTTCATACCTTCAAGGTTGCATCAGTGACTTTGATAATGTGTTCAGTATTTTCCTCTTTGACTATTGTGAACTCTAAAATCACTTGGTCATTTTCTCCCAAAGTTCCCAACACTTCCATGTCACCCACCAATTCCTCCTAGTTGGTGAGAATTAGATCTAGAATAGCAACTTTCCTCATCGCTTCCTCTTTTTTCTGGACAATGAAACTATTAACAGGTGAAACACTTGTTAGATACTCTGCTTGTCAGCAGAATGAAACCTCTAGAAGATATACAAATCATTATTATAATGTCTTGTTTCTGTACTAATTTTTTTTAATTTTCACTTTTTTTTGTTATTCTTAATTTAGAAAACATTTCAACAAACCTTTTCATTTACAAAGGAAGAAAATGTAGTGTTTTAAATAGAACCATGAATCTATCATGTACTGATTAGTTTTTTTAAATGTTTAATAAGGGGCGGCTAGGTGGCACAGTGGATAAAGCACCGGCCCCAGATTTGCCTTGCAAAAAAAAAAACCTAAAAAAATAAAATGTTTAATAAATACAATGTAATTTTAAAGCTGCCATGTTTGATTATGCTCTCTTTGTGCATTTGAATATATATTTTACAAGCACTTCTTTATTTCTTTTCTTCTATTTTTGGTATCTCTATAACAACCCTCTTTCTCCTCCCTCCCAAAATTTACCCTCCACCATCCCCAACCCTGGACAAAAAAAGGACTTTTTTAAACTTTACCTTGTAACAAATGAGCACAATCAAACAAAGCAAATCCACAAACATTGACTATGTCCAAAAACATATGTCTCATTCTGCATCTCTAGACCACCACTCCTCTGTCAGAAGGTAGGAAACGTTACTGATCACAGTTCTTAAGTTTTTCAAAGTTGTTTTTCAGTGACTAAACTGATCTAATGAATCTATTCATTTTGCTTAGCATTAGGTCATATAAGTTTTCCTGGACTTCTCTGACTTCATTCCTTTTGTTGTTTTTTACAGAACAAAGATATGATTCCTTTTACATTCCATGATTTGCTTAGCCATTCTCCAGTTGATGGGCACTCCCTTATTTTCCAGGTCTTTGGAGCAATACACACACACACACACACACACACACACACACACACACACACACACAAACACAATGCTGTTAGTGCTGTTCTAGATACTTATGTGCTTATGGGTCCATTCTTTCTTTGATCTCTGAATTTTTGTAATCTCTCTCAAGAGAATAACCAGGCTAGGTGGCACAGTGGATAGAGTACCGTCCCTGGAGTCAGGAGAAGCTGAGTTCAAATCTGACCTCAGACACTTAATAATTGCCTAGCTGTGTGGCCTTGGGCAAGCCACTTAACCCCATTGCCTGGCAAAAACCGAGAGAGAGAGAGAGAGAGAGAGAGAGAGAGAGAGAGAGAGAGAAAGAGAGAGAGAGAAACCAAGTGTATAGACCCACAATATTTCCCTCTCTGTTTATGTGGATATTCTGCCTTGTGTATACATACTACCTCAGGATAATGAGTTTTCATATCTTTTCTGACATAATGTTAGTACTATACCTCTTCTATCTGATCTTTTTTTTTTGGACTAAGGCAAAAACATCAATGATTCAATTAAATCCAGGAAGCTTTGTTAAGTACCTGCTCCATGCCTAACTTGTGCTGGGATACAAAGACAAAACTTAAATACTCTTTTCCCTCAAGAATTTTACTTTCTGTGAACATCATAGATGCTCAAAGAAAAATCTAGTGAATGTGACTGGTGCTGGTTCATTCCAATTCCAACACCCTTCTTTGATGAATTGTTTTGACATCTGTGCAAGGACAGGAAAACTCTATAGTGGTTGATAATGATTCTGTGGTTCTATGAATTTCCTGGTGTGATACTATCAATGTCTTCCCTGAAGTCATATCACCTAAACACTTCTTAATTTCTGTTTCCTAAAATGCCTCATGTGTTTCCACTTCATTGCACCAAGACTTGTTTGCCTCTTCTCTTCCCTTGCAAATCACCATCAGACATCTGCTCTTCACTTTTTAGGGTGACCACACTTCTCAAAATTGGAGTGGTTGACAGTTCTTCTCAGTGTATCACTAAGGAAAACAAAAATGGAAATTATGAACAAGTGTACCTCAACAGCTAATGGAATGACAAGATATATCCAAATTCTTGCAGTCATTATGTTACCATTAGCTATTTAGTGATATTTGGTGCCTTGGGTCATTATCTGTTTGTTTAAAACAGAATTTCTTCCTTGCAAATTAATTTTTAATTAATTAATTAACTTTTATTTTTTTTAATTTTTGTTTATTTTAAACTTAAATACAAAGCAAGCAAAGAAAAAATTCCCATGTACACAGCAGAACATAAGAAAGTTTTCAATATAAAATAATAAATTTCTATTTCAGGAAAGCTTATATAATAAAAAACACATTGTTTTCAATGCTGCTCAGCTTTTTTTAATCTTTGCAGATTTTTTATTGTTTTCTACTGTACACTTTTTTTAAAGAAATAAGTAAATGACTTATTCTCATTCACAAAGTATGATTGAGAATTGAGAAGTGAATCTGAATAAAGCCTGAATATGCACATTATATTTTTTGACTACATAAAACCACATATTAAAGTGCATTTGAACCCCCCCCCCCCAAGATTAAAAATTTGTAGTTTCCCCACTCTCATTCTTCAGGCCTACAAAGCAAGTCAAAACTCATATATTACTGTACACTTTTTACCTTATTTTTCCCCTCCTTGTCCCCCCCTCAAGAAGGCTACAATTAAGGTTGGGGATCTATGTATCTATCTACATATGTAGATAGATATATTTATAGTCAACATGTAGTAAATGCACATATACATATTATTATAAACACATATATACAATATATACTCTTACACACACATATATGTTTGTACTATGCTTATTTCTACTTGTCATCTATTTCTTTGAAGACAAATAGCCTCTTTCTTCATAAATCTAAGTCTTTTGTTTTTCTAAAGCAAACATCATTTTCTATATTACAGCAGTATTCCATTGTCTATGAAAGCTTTCCCTCAATTTTCTGTATTTCTTCTATTCTTGACTGCATTGATTTTATTTATATAAGAAAATTTTAATTTAAAATGATCAAAATTAACTATTTTATACTTCAACAATTCTCTCATCTTATAATAAAGTTTAAGTTCTGACATTCTTGAATCTGTTCCTTTTATATCTTTTTTTTCCCTTGGTTTCTTTTAAGTTTCTGAACTTTTGTTCTTCTAAATGAATTTTATTATATTTTCTAACTCAGTAAGATAATTTTTTTAGTAATTTAATTGGGATGGCAAAGAAAAATTATATTGGCTTTACCTAACCATGAATAAAAAAATTACTTCAACTATTTAGGTCTGAGTTTATTTGTATAAAAAACATTTTATGTTTATGTTCATAGAGTTCCTGTGTATGTTTCAGCAAGTATTCTCTCAAGCATTTCCTACCATCTAATTATTTTAATAGGCTAAAACAATATTAAATAATATTGATGACACATACTGTAGTTTCCTCATTTTTCCTTTTGATTAAATCTATTTTGCAAAAGTCCCTCCTTTATGCTCTCCTTCCTACCCTATTCCCTTGCCCTCTTATTTCTTTCTGAATTTATAAGATTTTTGTGCTTTTAGCTACATAGAGACAGAGATGAGAGAGAGAGAGAGAGAGAGAGAGAGAGAGAGAGAGAAAGGGGAGAAGGAGGGGGAGGGGGAGAGGTAATCATTTCTGATGAAAGTAAGGTTCCAGCACTAGCTTTCCTCCCTCCTACTGACTTCTTCAGTATCAATTTCTTTCATACCTCATTTGTATAGTTACTCCTTTTTATCTCTCCCTATACAGTTTTTTCAAAGCACCTCAACCTACTCTCAGTCCAAGTTTTCTTTCAAACTACCCAGATAATAATGACAGTCATAAAAATACTGATATTTTCATATATAAGAAATAAATAATTTTACCTAATTGAGTCCCTTATAATTAGTCTTTAATGTTCACCTTATGTTTCTCCTGGATGTTATATGTTGAATTCCCCTAAATTCTGTTCTTTTTGTCACAAATACCTAAAAATCTTTAACTTTTTTTCCCTTTTTTTTCAGGATTATCCATAACTCTTCTGGCATAGTTACCCTGGGTCATAACCCCAGCTTTTCTGCTCTATAAAATATAGTATTCCAAGACCTAAGGTCCTTCAATATGGTAATTGCTAGATCTTGTGTAATCCTTATTCTAGTTCTATGATATTTAAGTTTTTTTCTTGTTACTTTCAGTATTTTCTTCTTAACATGGTCATTTTGGATATGGCTAGGATAATCCTGTAAATTTTCCTCCTGGGATCTGTTTCAGGTGGTGATCAGTGGACTTTTTTTTATTTCTGCTTTAACTTCTTGTTCTAGAACTTCAGGGAAATTTTTCTTGATAATTTCTTCCAATATTGTTTCAAGAATATTTTTATTATAATTTTCTTTTTTTTTTTTTTTTTTTTTTTTGCAAGGCAAACGGGGTTAAGTGGCTTTCCCAACGCCACACAGCCAGGTAATTATTAAGTGTCCGAGGCCAGATTTGAACCCAGGTACTCCTGACTCCAGGGCCGGTGCTTTATCCACTATGCCACCTAGCCACGCCCACTGCGCCACCTAGCCGCGCCCTATAATTTTCAAGTAGTCTGATTATTCTTCTATTATTTCTTCTTGATCTCCAGATAAATTATTTTTCTGATGAGATGTTTTATATTCTCTCATTCCTTTGATTGTGTTTTATTATTTCTTAGTGTCTTAGAATGTTATTCTTTCCTTTGCCTGATTCTAGTTTTTGAAGAATTCTCTATTGCTAGTTGACTTTTCAAAATTTTTTTTTAGGTTTTTTTTTTGCAAGGCAATGGGGTTAAGCAGCTTGCCCAAAGCCACACAGCTAGGTAATTATTAAGTGTCTGAGATGGGATTTGAACTCAGGTACTCCTGACTCCCGGGCCGGTGCTCTATCCACTGTGCCACCTAGCTGCCCCCATAATTTTCTTGATCTTCTTGATTTACTCTTATTTTTCCCTTATTTTTCCTCGATCTACCTTATTTGATTTTTAAAGTCCTTTTTAAGTTCCTCCAAGAAGTCTTTTTTTTTTATTTGGGATCACTTGACATTTTATATTGAAAAAAGAATGGCTTTTTTTAGCTTCATTATCATCCTCTGAATATGAACCCAGATCTTCTCTGTCCCCATGGTAGCTATCTTTGGTTGGGTTCTTTCTCCTTTGCTTACTCATTTTATTTATTTATTTTTGTTATATTTTGTTTTAGCAGCTACTTATGATATTAAGTCCTAGTCCTGAGCTATGGGAATTATGTCCCAAGACTCAGAAGTTTCTTAATGTTATTTTCTGAGGTCTATCCTTGGGCTCCCTCTTGGAGTATAATCACCCCTAAGCCATGGTTAGGGTTCCCAACCATGCTGTCACACAAATGATCTTATTCCCAGTGGTTGCTCTGGTGGCTGCAAACTATAGCTCTCTTCGCTAACCTGGGAAGAAATAGGGACTGCTCAACCACAAGTATCCACAACCAAAAGAGTCCCTGCCCCTCACCACTGACTTCCCCAAGTGTGTGTCAGGTCCTAGTCCCTGAAGCCACAGTTCAGGACTGAGACTGATCAGTAACAGCAGAGATTGGTGTCTCTCAGTAGTGAAAGGTCCTTCAATCTTCTACTCATCTGTCAGATCCCCTTACACTATCAGTGACATAAAAGTTTCTAAGGCTGAGGCTGCAAACAAACCCCAAGTTGCCTCTAGGGCTTATTTGTTAATTCCGCAGAGTCAACCAGGAGGTGTTTGTACTTCACTCAATCCTAACCTTCATCCTGGGGTCTTTTCTAATAGTTAAGAGAACCTCTACTTTACTCTGACTTTTATTTGCTTCTGCTGTTCCACATTCCCTCTGAGGGGATGTTCTGTCTTTTCATGTTGAGAAATTTGGAGAGCTGAAAGTTTTCTGGTACACTCAGCCATCTTCCCAGAATTCTCCCCCCCCAAATACTATTACACCCGAGTCTTAAAAATCTTTATAGATGATAAACTCCTAGAGGTCCAAAACCAACTTTGTTTAACCCAGTTCAATTCAAATGGTATCTGATAAGAATTTAGCAGCACAGGTAGGTGACTTGAGATAAGTAGCCCAGGGTAGTTATTGATAGTGTATATCAGAATTCATATTGACATTGGCCAACTATTAACAATGTTCTCGTGTAACTTATTTCAGCAGATGAAAAGAAATCATCCCCAACTTACATTTTCATACTCACCTGCATCATCATCATCATCGTGATTTTTGTGATAGCCCTGATACTGCTTAGAAGATGGCAGAGTCCAAAGGTCTCTCACAGAACCAGTAAGCACCATTGCCTCTATGACTTGCTTTGATTCATAGTTTTAAAAAGGGCTAGACTTTGCTGGAGTCAGGAAATCAGGGGTTAAAATTTTGGCTCTGGTCCTTAATAGCTGAGTAAGTCACTTCATCTCCTTAGGCTCAGCATCTTCAATAAACCCTATTCATTAAGTTTGAACAATAGTTCAAGTATCTGTGATACTTAAACCCCACTCTGATCTGCTGTTTTCATTTGATGTTCTCAAAGTCTTTTCCCCAAACTAATTGGTGTTGATCTTTGGAAAGCAGATATGTGTTTTCCTTTTTAAAAAAATTTTTATTTGGGGCAGGGTGGGGGAGAAATGATCTATTCCCTTTAGACATGACTCATATGTTCTGCTCATTCTCTGATCCAAAGCTACGTTAGTGTTCTTGAGAGCAAGATGTTAGTGATCCCCCCATATTGGTCAGGGTTAGCCTTTCAGAATACATGGAAGGGACCTCAGCTGCTATCTCCACTAATCCTTACTACCTTTGACAATAACAAAGAACTCATTATTTTCTATTTCTATTTCTATTTATTCTATTTCTATTTATAGACAACTCTGATTCTTGGAAATTTTTCCTTATTCTGAGGCAAAAATCTATTCATGCAATGGTCACACATTTTCCCCAGTTCTGCTGCTCTAAGGTCAAGGTAAAAAAAGTCAAATACTTTTTTCAAGTGTCAGAGTTCAGGTTGCACAACTTCCAGTCCAATGTTCATTATAATAGAGATTATGTACCGAGCACCCTCAGGTGTTCCCTACCAGGAAAGCTCAGATTATTTGATTTGAATTTCCCTGCAGAGTTCATCTCTGTCACCACTGTTAGATTTCCTAGAAAATCCTTGTAGGGATTCCCCCCCCCCCATAATTTGAGTTAGATAGTTATACATGAATAGAAATAAAAACCAAAGAGACACCCTGCATGGTCTTTCTTTTCTTTCATCCTGCAGCCCCCCCCCCACCTTAAACCTGTCCTGAACTCATGGACCAAGTAGGAAAAGCAAGTTCCTTTGACTGCAAAATGGAAAACCAATCATAATGTCAGTAGTGCTCAATGCCAGAATTAGAGCCAGAGAACCTAGTGTCTTGTTCCAGATCTTCCATGACCCACCTTTGTGATACTTAGAGTCACTTGCCCCTTCCCGAGTATTCATCACTGTCATCTCTAAGACTAAGTGGGGGGGGGGGGGCAGCTAGGTGGCTCAGTGGATAGAGCACCAGCCCCAGAGTCAGGATTACCTGAGTTCAAATCCGGTCTCAGACATTTAATAATTACCTAGCTGTGTGGCCTTGGGCAAGCCACTTAACCCCATTGCCTTGCAAAAACCTTAACAAAAAAAAAAAGACTAAGTGGGTAGCTTAAAGGTTCTTTCTGGCTCTAGATCTTAAGATATCTTTAGTTCTAGCTAGTAGATTTGGGTCCTGTATGTTTGCCACTGGTTTTTATGGGAGGCCTCTGTCTGAAAAACCAACAGGAGAGTTGGGAGGGTATGTCTGGTACTTTCCTAAACAATCTGTTTATCAAAACCAAGATGATCCCTCTAAAGGACCAAAGCCCTAGTTCCCTATTCCAAAATAAAGAGGAAAACAATATGTACTATCATGTGAAACTCCAACTGGGGAAATTATCTTGATTCGATTTTGTTGTTTCTGTTTGTTTTATTAGCTTACTCATTATTTCTATATTCAAGTTTATCAAGAGATAGAACTCCATCTTTGTCCATTAGTTTGCTAATGACTGTAGTCACAAGGGTTTAGGGCAATATACCATAAATCCATAGAAATGAGGACTGGAAGAGACCTTGAGTCCCCACTACTTCCTCTGTGAAGTACATAGAACTGGAAGGGGCAAAAGGAGGATGGAAAAAAAAGGAGGGGGTCAAGAGAAATCTTTGTATTAAAGAGAAAGAATTCTAGGACAGCCCTGTTTGGCAGAAACCATACAGAATTTGTTTCCTAGTGGAGTTACTGCCAGACTTAGCATTATCACTAGCTCTCCTTGTTCCCCATATTCTACCTTCCACTGACAAAAAATGATTTCAAAAACTCTACCTTATAATAAACAAGCACAGTCAAACAAAACAAATCCACACATTGATCGTGTCCAGAAATATATATTGACCTTTTGTCAATTCTGTCCATGATGACCTCTAGTCCATCATCTCTGACTGAAGGCCATAATAATTGCTCCTCATTTTAGGAAGAAGCAACACAGCCTTATGTCCCTGCAGTATTTGAGAAATATAATAATAATAATGATAGCAATGATTTTTACTGTAGTAACTCACGTGTAGATAGCACTATTAAGTTTTGCAAAAGCGCTTTCTATTTACCCAGAATGGTCATGCAGTTAAATAACTTTCCTCTCACCTATTCCCCAATAATCCATCATATATATATATATATATATATATATATATATATATATATATATATATATGTGTGTGTGTGTGTGTGTGTGTATATATATATATATATATATGCTAAACATAAAATATCATATAAGGTATCCATGTCTTCATGAATTGTTTAAATATAGAGATGCAGTTCATTGGAGACATGGATAAATATCTCTAGAATCTGGCCTATCCCTCACCAAGGGAGACTGATTTCTTTCTCAAGAGAATCATGTTTGTTCCTCTTCTTACTTATCTTCTACAGTGGAATCAGATTGGAATTATATCTCTCCCTCTTCCCCCTCCCCAAATATCTCTAGTGGTACAATATTTAGGGGTTTGACAATATTACATAGGGCTAACTTTGAGAGTTGGATCCAGTCTGTGATCTCAAATCAATGTGAATATTTCAAATTTGATTAATAAGCACTTTTTTTGGTTCTGTCACAGGTTCACAGGAAATAGAACTGGGAGGGACCTTAACAGTTATTATTTCAACTCCTTAATTTTTTAGACAAGGAAACTGAAGCCCCCAAAATTCTTGCTTCGGATTTCAGGGTAATCATTAGCAAAGTCAGGATTGGACCCTGAGAATCCAAATCCAATATTCTTTCCACTACAAATTACTATGTAATCGTTTAATTTCCTTTCCTGAAATTAAAATACTTTTTCTTCTTAGTGCTAATAAAACCTTGATTTATTTCTCTCTCCCAGTAACAACAGACCACTCTACTGCCATGCTAAAAAGGGAAGTGAACTTAACTATATAAGTGAACAGTCTTTTTCTTTTTTTCACAACTTATTCTCTTATCAATACAAATCAGGAAATATGTCACTGTTCTAAAAATAAACAATGAGAAACTGAACAGTTTTATACCATAAATTGGATCTTCCTGCTATATATATATATATATAGCTGTTTGTTGGCCAAGATACTTTTTGTCATGGAAGATCAGTTGTGGTTTAGTAGAATCAACAGTGGATTTGGAGTCAGGATACTGTCCCTGGCCCAGTCCAGTCATTTACTAGCTATGTGTCCTTAGACAAGTTAACTTTTCTATTGCTGGATTGGCTAGTGGAGGTCATAATACCCTCTCTACCTTCCTACCTTTTAGGGTTGTATGTGTATGCATGCGACTCAAATGAGAAAATGTGCAAACTATTTGCTATAGAAATATCATGTCAGTTCTTGTTATCATTACATAATTGCTATGAGAACAATAAGCATTTATTATTCAGTTCTAGGGGATTCATAGAATTCCCTGGGGAGCAAGGATGGTTTCTGTAACATAGTAGCATCAATGTCAGTCAATTGTTAGAATCTCTAGTTCACAATCCCGAGTCCTAGCACAAGAAGATATAACAGTCAGATTTTGCATCTTGAATGCTAGAATTGGTTGGGAATATATAGTTTAATCAATAGACTGAGACATTACGTTATATATTTTTTATTTTAAAGTGCTCTAATACATTTTCTCATTTGATCTTCACCTCAATCCTCAGAAGTACATGCAAGTATAACTTTCATGGTAGAAATACAACTTCATTTTCAAGGAAGGAATTCAACATCGTCTTCTTGGGCTACCTTCAAACCTCAGGATGTGAGGTTCATCCATCACGGCCTCTAAATTGTGTCATTTACCAAAAGGCATTTTTTATTGCCCTTCCAAGATATTTCATATTGGTTTTTACAAAAGTTGGTGCTCACATTCTGGTTGGTCTCCTCTCCTCAAATCCCTTTTCTTTCCATTCCATCCTTCACTAAGCTGCCAGTGACCTTTCTTAAAGAAAATCTGAGGGGCAGCTAGGTGGCACAATGGATAAAGCACTGACCCTGGATTCAGGAGGACCTGAGTTCAAATTCAGCCTCAGACACTTAATAATTACCTACCTGTGTGACCTTGGGCAAGTCACTTAACCCCATTTGCCTTGTAAAAACAAACAAACAAACAAAAGGCAAAAAAGAAAATCTGACTCAATCCCAAACGACTCATGATGAAAAATACTATCTGCCTTCAGAGAAAGAATGCTGTTGTCTAAAACCAGACTGTAGCATACCATTTTTCATTTTCTCTCTCACTTTCCCTTTCTTTCTTTCTGTCTTTCCATTTCTTTTTCAAATCTTTTTGCACAAAATGACTAATATGGAAGTGACTGAGCACATCTAGCCTATATCAGATTCTTAGGGAGGAGGGAGGTCAGAGGTAGGGATAGAATCTGGAATTTAAAAGTTCAAAAAACCCCCAAAATTGGAGCAGCTAGGTGGTGCAGTGGATAGAGCACCAGCCCTGGAGTCAGGAGTACCTGAGTTCAAATCCAGCCTTAGACACTTAATAATTACCTAGCTGTTTGGCCTTGGGCAAGCCATTTAACCCTATTTGCCTTGCAAAAAAAAAATTTAAAAAAACCCAAAATGTTAAAAGAAAGGAGATAAATAAATAAATAAATAAATAAATAAAATAAAAATAAAAGAGAGGAAAATAAAATATTATTTCTTTTAAAAAGTCTGACCATTTCACTCCCTCCCATTATTCAATAAATTCCAGAGGCTCCTGTTTCCAATAGAATTAAAGATAAAACCCTCTATTTGATTTTTAATGTCCTTTATAATCTGACCCATTCCCTAACCTTTCCAGTTTTCTTATGTCTTACTCTAATCCATGAATTTAACTTTCCAATGACTCCTTCCCCACTCCAACACTTTTTCTGACTAATATCCCTTGCCTGTAATCCCCTCCCTCTTAGCCTTGCCCTCCTGACTTCTTTGACTTTAAAATTTAGCTCAAGTTCCACCCTCTTCAAGACACTTCCTCTTCTAGCTGCTAGCACTTTTCTCTTTGAGATCAGTTCCCTTTTAGATTGTATATAATTTGCATTTACATAATTATTTCCATGTTATCTTTCCTTAAAACTGTGAGCACCTTGAGAGAAGGACATATGTTTGCTTTCCTTTATATTTGATCCACTTAGTGTGAAGCCTGATACATAATAAATGCTTAATAGATGTTTATTGGTTGACTAACTATGGAAGTTAAGGGACCTGCCCAGAAGCATTCAGGTAGTATGTAAGAAAAGAATGACTCAAATCCAAGTCCTTTGAATATTGAACTAATGCTCTTTCCACTAGTTTTTTTGGAATTGGAGAGCCTGGCAAATGGCCAAGAATATTGGAGAGGACGTGAATATGACTCTCCCCCTCATTGTGAAACAAGCAGCTCTTGTCTTCCTGAGAAAGTGGTGTTTCCTTTACCAGTCATTTCTACCAGTCATTTGATCCTATATGTGAGTTCAGAATTAAATCAATATTCATTTTAAAAGTCATACGTAATTTCCACATAATTTGAAATCACATTAGAATTAGGACTGGAAAGGACCTAATCTAACCATGTCCATCATCCCTACAAATATCTCCACTGAACAGACAAAGGAATTAATTCAGGGATTAAGCAACAGACCAGGATTTCAATCCAAATCTCATATGCTCCAATCCAGTAAGGATTTATTAAACACCTCCTTCTGTGTAATGACTGTGTTCACTGCTGGGGACACAAAGGCAAAACAAAAGCTAATTTCTGTCCCTTCAAGGAGCTAGGAAGATGCAAGTAGCAAAAAAGAGAGGCAGAGTGGATGGCTCTGTATTCAGAGTGATAGGCTTGGAATCTGGAAGATCTGAATTTCAATACTGCCCATGTGATCATGGACAAGTCCTATAACATGCCTTAGTTTTCTTGTCTGTAAAAAGGGGGTGAAAATACTAAACCTCACCAGATTTGTGTGACAAAACTTCATGTAAATTTCTTTGTATAACTAAAAGTACCATAAAAATGCTGGCTATTATTATTCAACATATATGGAGATGTAATTGAGGTGGGAAAGAACCTCCAAAAAGGTGGGGGAGGTGCAGTTGTGGAATTCAGAACCTTTTCTCCTAAACCCTTTCACCCTGAACTTGGTGACTCCAGGTTTGCATGCAAGGTTGATTTGGGGCTTTTTATTTATTTCTGTAGATTCCTTTCTCACCTCATTGCCTTCTCCCTTTTCAAGCTGTATGTAAAACATCTGCGCCCCTGAAAGAATGTAGGAGCCAGAGACCAAAGAGCATGTGTAGCCTGATAACCACTTTGCTAGACATAGATTAAAAACATGAGATTTTAAGTAAAACTGGAAAGAACCAGCAGTCAGAATGACTAGAAACTTGAAAGGATCAAAACTTTTTATCCAAATACTGAAATGGAAGTGACTTCTCAAGAGACTTATAAGAATCATGAGATTAATTCCCAGCCTGGTGAATTCTGATATAATGCACTATTTTCTTGGTCACTGACTAATAAGGAATTGAAATATTTTACCAGTGAGCTTGACCTTCAGAATTAGATAGATGTGGAAATGCCCCCAAAGTATTATATGCATCTCATTGGAAATAAATTTACCGAATCCTGTTTGCATAACATTCTCAGATTTATTTATCTTTCTTCACTCATTAGATGTAATTGTATAATAAACATAAAAATAGTACTTACTTCTCATTGATAGCCCCAGCCCCAACTTTGGAATAATCTTTAAGACTACAAAAGTCAATGATTCTCTCCAGCTCTGTGACCCTGACATTGAGTTGTCTCAGGGCTTATGAATAATGTCTAGAGCTCACTCTTTTTTAAAAAAATTATTTATTTTTCCAACAAAATGTTAAGATAGTTTTTGACAATCATCTTTTTGATAAGGTTTTGATTTCCACATTTTTCTTCCTTTCTTCCCCCCTTCCCCTAGATAGAGAGTACTCTAATGTAGGTAATAGATGTATAACTTTATTAAACATATTTCCATATCAATCATATTATTTATTTTTAGGTTTTTGCAAGGCAAATGGGGTCAAGTGGCTTGCCCAAGGCCACACAGCTAGGCAATTATTAAGTGTCTGAGACTGGATTTGAACCCAGGTATTCCTGACTCCAGTGCCGGTGCTTTATCCACTATGCCACCTAGCCTCCCCTCAATCATATTATTAAAGAAGAATCAGAACAAAAGAAAAAACCATGAGAGGAAAAAATCATAAAACATAAAACAAATTTTAAAAATTGAAAATAATATGTGGTTTGTATTCAGACTCCATAGTTCCTTCTCTTGATGTGGAGGATATTTTCCATCACAAGTTCATTATTATTGTCTTTGATTATTGTACTGCTGAGAAGAACAAGTCCATCATAGTTGATCATCATATAATGTTGCTGTTAATGTGTACAATGTTCTTCTGGTTCTTTTCAATTTCCTAAGGCTCCTCTGAATCCTCATGCAAGTCTTTCCAGACTTTTCTGAAGTTCATCAGCTCATGATTTCTTACAAAACAATATTACTCCATCACATTCATATACCACATTTTGTTAAACCATTCCCCACTTGATAAGCATCCCCTCAATTCTTTGCCACTAGACAAAGAGCTGCTATAAATATATGGAGATCACTCTTATGCAAGACTTTCACATCCTAGATCAGATGGACTCCATTCTGTGGAGTTCATATTTTATCTCCTCTTTTGTAGGGGGTAGTTGTTTGCCCTTCAAAACAGATCCCACTGTACAATAAGCTATAGTGGTCCCATATTGCCTATGGAATAAATTACAAACTCCTTAAACTATAATTTAAAGCCCTCCACACTCAGCTCAAATGTACCTTTCCTGCTTTATTTTATGAACTCTCTTCCAGGAAGTCTATGTTTAACAAACATTCAACAATTTTTAAGCCCTTCATTTTGCCAACCATTATGTTAGACACTGGCAATACTGGCAATACAATGATAGAGATGATACAAACCATCCCTTAGGAACCATTGGGCCCTTTCTTTTCCTCTTTCTTTGAAGAACAAATATTCCTGGGAATAATCACACTTTTGTGATCAGTTAAAGACAGCCCAGCAAGACGATAGAATGAGATGGACTGGATGAGGAAAGTTGGAAATACCTATTTCACAGTTTTGTCTGGGTGGGGGGCTGAAAGGGATTAGGAAAACAAGGTTTGCAAAAGGTCCTTTCTGTGGCTCTTTTTGCACCAACTGTCCTGTACACTCAGAACATTCAGTGCTTATCCAGTTCCTCATTCTTCATCTCAAAAGTGATATTCCTAATGTTGTCAGGAAGTTGAGTTATTCATTCTGTTCCTAATATAGTCTAGGAAAGGCAATACCATAATTCCCTTTCAGAACACATTCCAGTTTGTTAAGAATATATCTATTTGAAAAGTTTTCCTTGTGTCCTTTTGGATGTTGCTATTCCCTCTTATATTTATGTAATTAGTTATGAAGTCAATCAGTTGATCAGTCAAGTATTTAAGTGTTGATTATGTCCTAGGAACTGTGCTAAGAATTGGGAATACAAAATAAAGGTAAAGCCTGTCCCTGCCCTCAAGTGCAGGCACTGGCTACTTGAGTTCTTATCTGTCTATGAGGAATCATTATTCAGACTCGGGAAAGCAAGGGTGAAAAGAAAATAAAAAATGTATTAAAAGAAGTTACAACAAATAAGAAAATGGTAGGTAAAGAAAGACAAAGACAAAAGAACAGATTGGGCCAACAAGTCAGAGAAGACTGGCCAACCCTGAGCGGGTGTCCAACCCAGGTTTTTATGTCTTGCCTCTCATCCAGAGGGCAGAAGGTGAACTCCCTTTCCCTTACTGGACCTGGAATTAGGTAGAAGGTGAAGCCTAAGGAGATCAGGATACAAATTTTACATTAAACAGTGAATCAACAGTAGTCAATTTACATCAAGATTGGGGATCTCCACCTAATTTGATAAGATTAGCAGCCTTTAAGATTACAAATTTTGTTTCTGTTACAATCATAATTTTTCTATATCTTTTCCATGGTAGTCAATATACATCTCCACCCAATTTCTACATTCACAATTCTCTTCATCTTTCCCAAGCATCACAAGGAGCTTACATTCAAATAGGTAAGACAACATGTAGAATAAC
This sequence comes from Macrotis lagotis, assembly GCF_037893015.1. Taxonomy (NCBI): domain Eukaryota; kingdom Metazoa; phylum Chordata; class Mammalia; order Peramelemorphia; family Peramelidae; genus Macrotis; species Macrotis lagotis. The sequence continues at coordinate 69,106,362 of NC_133665.1, forward strand.
TAGGTAGATATAATAGAGTATATAGAAGATAATCTTAGAGGGAAAGGCATTGTTAATTGAGAAGATCAAGAAAATCTTTGAAAGTGGAATCTGAGCTGAATCTAAAAAGAAATCAGGAAAGCTAAGAGACATAGATGAGGGCTAGCAGATTTTAGGTATATATAGGACAGTCAGTGAAAAGTAAGTAAGATGTCTTTGATCTCAAAGAAGACCATGACATCAGGGAAGAGATATCATGACATGCTCAATGAAAAGGCGGGGAGAATGGAATGGAGTGTTGTGTATGAGGAACAAATTGACAAGTATAGTCAAGTATAAGATATCAGGCTATGAAAAAGCTTTAAGTGAAAAACAGAGGACTCCATATTTGATTCTAGCAGTAATAGGGAACCACAGAGGTTTTTTTTTATATATAGGGGAATTAATATGATCAACATTTCTCTTTAGGAAAAAAATCACTTTGGCAGTTAAGTGGAGAGTAGATTGGAGTGGGGAGAAATTTGAAGTAGGGAAATATAGTACAATATATATATCTATTGCACTGAGGGCCTAAATTAGAGTGTTGACTGTGAGAGAGGAGAAAAATGAATATACATACAAGAAACATTGTAAAGGTAGAAATTACAAGATTTGATTGAGTGAGAGAGAGAGAAAGCCAAAGATGACTCTGAAGTTGCCATCTTGGATATCTGGAAGGATTTCGGTACTTTCACCAGTAATGAGGAAGATCAAAAGAGGGAAGAATTTGGAGGAAAAAATAATTAATTCTGTTTTGGACATTTGAATTTGAGATGCTTACATTATATCCAATTTGCAATGACCAAAAATTGGTGATGTGAGACCATAGCTGATGAGAGACTATAGTCTGATAGATAGACCTAGAAATCATCTGAACCCATAGAAGCCATTGAGATCACCTTCTAAGAAAGGATAGAGGAAAAAGAAAAGAGGATCCAGGATAATGTCTTGGGGGATTACTCATCATTAGTAAATGATAGGGATGGAGAAATCACATGGGTATTCCACCAAAGCAATTGTGGATCATTTTTTCTTTTTCCTTTATCTTATCTCAGAATGGAGAAGTAGAAAGGAGAGAGCATATCCAGGAAGAAGTACTCAACAGTGTGAAATGCTGCAGAAAGGTCAAGAAGTATGAAACTGAAGAAGATTTGACAAGTATGAGGTCATTGGCAACTTAAGAAAGTCTAAATTTTGGTACCATTTTTATTCATCATCTTCCATTCTTCCTATTAAAGGAAAATAAAACTTCTAAGACCGGCTATTTTCTAGAATCACATATGTCAGAGAAGAAGGGGACCTTAGAGATCATTTTTTCCAGTGAAGAAACAGGTTTAGAGATGTGAGGTGACTTGCCCAAGTGAATTAGAAATTAAATGAAATTCCAAACATCTAAAATACTAGACTAGTTGCTAATAAAATCAGAAGGGGCAGATGAATTGTATATGGATGTAGAAAGGGAGTAGCAATGGCCCCAGGGACACAAACTTCTCTGACAGTGAGGCTACCTTTAGAGAGAGAGAATAAAAGCAGTGAAAGCCAAGCTCTTGGCTATCCTTCATAAACTGGTCCTTATAAAGTGACTCTGAACTTAATTGTGTTAATAGGAGGGAAAGCAAGAGAATCAGTTCATTTGGTAGAACAGTTTAGCTTTCAGGGAGTCTGGTTAGAATGGCTGTCTGGATGACTTTCCCTGGTCTCAGTGTTGCATATCCTTCTGGAAAAGTTGAATATATTGAATATATTGCCCACACAATTGGGCAATGATGACTCTGTTTCACAAAGTTAGAAATAGCTGTGTCCTTAACAATATATTCTGTGACCTTTTCTGTTCTCTCAGGAGTTTCTTTGTCACAAATTTCAGGACTCTTAAAGTCAGATTTCAAAGGATCCCTGACATTAGTGTGCTTTCTATTATACTATGTTGTACCCAAATACTAAAATGTATGGGGTTTATTTTTTATTTCTGCCAGTTTTTAAAATTTTGCTACGATTCAAATAAATGAATAAATAAACATTATGGTTTTTTTTTTCAGGAATGAACCTGTGATCTCAAGAGCCGATAATTTTCTGATTTGATAGATTCAAGAAACATGAATTAAGGACTAAGGAGTAAATCAGTTCACTATACCTGCAGTTTGCACTTTTCAAAACACTTTTGAACAGCACAGAACTTTAGATTTAAATGCACAAAAAGTTAGCTGAACTCTGGAAAATGGCAAGAGGCTATCACAAACCTCTCTAAATTCTTGTGATACATAGCCTGGTCATGATGTTTAATAATATCAACTATCACAAAGCAAGGTGCTCAATATTGCTGGATAGTTAATATTGATGATATCCTGGGTATTGCTCTATTTGTTCAGTTAATGTTTATTTGGGTTTCCGTACTTTGAATGAAAACCCTACTGGAGGCATGTTTTGATTACTGGTTGACTTCTATTCTGGAAAAGATTAGGACCTGGTGGTCCCTAGTCCCATTTTAATGTTTTCAGGCTCTTTTACAACACTACTGGATAGAAAGAAGAGTTTCTCTAAATTTATTAGAAAGGAGATATTTCAAGAATAAAAGAATGAAATTCCCTCTATTGAATAATGGGTGAAATTTGGTCTCTCTCCCATAATCTAAGAGTTACTTGAACTGTCTAATTCAGGTTATGAGCTCAGGATCAGGGAACTAATAAGCACAAGAATGCAAAGTACAACTAGTAACTACAAATCTTCTGGGAACCCTCTAAGGGTTTTCTATTTTTTTTTTGCAAGGCAAACGGGGTTAAATGGCTTGCCCAAGGCCACACGGCTAGGTAATTATTAAGTGTCTGAGACTGGATTTGAACCCAGGTACTCCTGACTCCAGGGCCGGTGCTTTATCCACTGCCACCTAGCCACCCCTCAAGGGTTTTCTATTAAAGAGAAAAATATATCAATTTGCAATTGTCCTCTAAACAATATAATAGAATTGACAAATTCAAAAACATCTTACAGTTCTGTCATTACTCAGTATTGAAATCATATAATTTCTCCAAGGGTAATTCTCATTTTCTAATGCTGCATTGACTGAAAATATGGCAACCATGTCTAATTTGATCTCAGGGATGGGTTTGGATGAAAAGTGAATTCTATTGCATTCATTTTGAGTTTGAGATGTTTATGCTATAACTCATTCAAAATATCTAATTGATAATTGGTAACTTCTGGTCTGGAATTCAAGAGCAGACTGGGGCAGTATCTGGAGGTCTGGGAATCACCTCCCAGCTAACATTTGAACCCATGGTGTTGAAGATATCACCAAGTAGTAAAATGTTGAGAGATAAGAGAATGGAGCCTTGGGTAGAATTTTGATGCATATGTTTATGAGTGAGGGGTGGAGTTGGATGATGACCCAGCAAAGAAGACTAAGGAAAAATGATCGGGCAAGTCAGAAGAGAGTCAGGAGAAAGCAGAGTCACAAAAGCTCAGTGAGGAGAAAGCATCCATCTAGGAGTAATGGGGGTCAGCAACATCAAATGGGGAAGAAAGGTAAAGCAGGAGGAGGACTGAGAAAACACCTTTGAATTTAGATACTAATAACTTTGGATGGAATAATGATAAGATTGAAGGCCAGATTGCAAAGGATTAAGAAGTAAGAGGAAATAGAAATGGTGGTTATTAGAGATCTCTAGGAGTTTGAGTAGGAAAAGGAGAGAAGATATAAGATAATATTTTGAAGACATGATAGGATCTAGTAACAGTTGTTTGTTATTGTTTTGAGGTCGAAGATACACATATACATGTTTGAGAGTCATGTTTGTGAGGAGTAAAAGAAACCAATTAGAAAGGAGAAATTAAAAACTGAAAGAGAAAATCATTGTGGGGACAATCTATTGAAGATGACATAAGAGTTTGGGATCAATGAAGCATTTAGAGGAATCAGTGTTTGTGAGATGAGGGGTCACATCCTCATCAAAGACTGGATTAAAGAAACAACGAAGAGAGAATTAAGACACAGGGATGTGGGATATAGAGATCAGAGACCTCACTATAAGGGTGTTTAGAGACTATCCTTTCAGGGAATTGCCACAAACCCAACTGGGACAATAATACTACACAAGTATTTATCACATTTTACAAATGTGTAAAATGAAATGCACAGTGTTTAAATGACTTGGCTTCTATTACACAGCTAGTAAATATTAAAAGGCTACATATAAACCTAGGTCCTCCATTGGTAAAAAGCCTATTATATATTTACTGGGGGAGGTGGTCAATACCCATGGGAGAAATAAATTAAAAATAGTCCTCCTATTTTATATATGTGTGTATTCCCAGATCTACAACTAGTGTATCAAGTGCCCATCTTTCTTTGGCCTTCAACAATGACTATTTCAATTTGGTAGAAATAAGTTGAAACCTCAGAATTTATTTAATTTACATTTCTATTCACAGTCTATTAAACTATATAATCTATTTACATTAATGACTTGCATTATTTTTCATGTAGTTGTTGATTGTTTGAATTTCTTCTTCTGAAAAAATATTTATGTAGGGGCGGGTAGGTGATGCAGTGGATAGAGCACTGGCTCTGGAGTCAGGAATACCTGAGTTCAAATCCAGTCTCAGACACTTAATAATTACCTAGCTATGTGGCCTTGGGCAAGCCACTTAACCCCATTGCCTTGCAAGAACTAAAAAAAAATATTATGTGGAACCAAGAGGATGGAGTAGGGAAAGCATCCCAACTGAACTTGTTCAGTGTTCCCTTCCTAACAACTTTAAACTAAGGTCTCAAATTGAATTCTAGAGTGGCAAAATCAACTAAAAGTCAAGTTTAAATATTTTTTTCAGCCTAAGATAACTTAGGGGATCAGTGAAAGAAATTTGTGAAACTGGAACAGGTGTCTGCCTGGAGTGCATGCAGCAGTAATACTAGTGATGGGTCTTGAAGGAACCTGAAATAATAGTAGCAGCAGCCTCAGGAACTCTTAGCCCAGGAAATAGGACAACTAGTCAGAAAGAGATTAAAAGGGGACATTAAGATGGTAGTAGGACAGAGCTAAATACTGTTTGGAAACTCTATTACCAATATATAGTTTTAGGTCCCAACTCCATAACAGAGAGCAGCATTTGTGGTTGTTCAAAAAGATCAAGAACTGTGGTCACAGTTCCAAGGCCAAGAGGAGTACTAACACTTGGAGTTTCAGGGACTGGGGCCCTTCATAGGTAAGATCAGAATACAGATCAGGTAAAGACCAGGAGAGCAATGACCACACCTTTCCCAGAATCATACCACTTTAGAAACATGAAAAATGTATAGACTGACAGAACTAGCTCTGAAAGGAGCAGCCTTAAAAAATCTGAAGCTTTGGGACATGTATTTCTGCCCCCAGATGAGCAGAGCACATTTTTTAACATGAAGTTCAAAGTTAAGAAATAGGCTACAAAAATAAGCAAACGTGGGGCGGCTAGGTGGCGCAGTGGATAAAGCACCAACCCTGGAGTCAGGAGTACCTGGGTTCAAATCCAGTCTCAGACACTTGACAATTACCTAGCTGTGTGGCTTTGGGCAAGCCACTTAACCCTGTTTGCCTTGCAAAAAAAAAACAAACCTAAAACAAAATAAGCAAGCAAAAATATATATGTGCAATATTCACCACTGTTTGATGCTGAGGGGAGGAGGGGATAGGAAGGGAGAGGGGAAGAAATTATATAAATTATAAATATGCATATATATGTGGATGAATGTTGAAAAACTTTCTTAACATGTAATTGGAAAAATAAACTAAAATATCAATTGGGAGAAAAAAAATGAGCAAACAACAGCAACAAAACACTATTGGCACAAGGAAGATCAAAATGTGAATTCAGAAGACAACATGAAAACAGCTGAAAATAAAGTTTCAAAGAAAAATACAAATTGGACACAAGGCCAAAAAGAATTCCTGGAAGAATTAAAGAAAGAGAGAAAAGTAGTAGAGAGAAAAAAATGGGGAAAGAAATGAGAGTAATGCAAGAAAATTATGAAAAGAGAATTAACAATCTGGTAAAAGAGGCACCAAAAAATACTGAAGAGAAGTCCTTAAGAAGCAAAATTGGTGAAATGAGAAAGGATGTACAAAAATACACCGACTAAAAGAACTTCTTAAAAATTGGAATTGGGCTAGTGGAATCTAGTGACTTTATAAGTCATCAAGAAACAACATAACAAAGTCAAAAAGAATGGATAAAATAGAAGACTGTGAAATGTCTCATCAGAAAAACAAATGACCTGGAAGAATTGTTGCCATGAATCAAGGAAGAGGCTAAACATCATATTTCAAAAAATTATCAAGACGAGGTCAATATCTTGCATCCAGAAGGTAAAATAGAAATTGAAGGAATTCATCAATCACCTCCTGAAAGAGATCCCAATATGAAAACTCCTAGGAATATTATAGCCAAATTCCAGAGCTCTCAGGTCAAGGAGAAAATATCATAAGCAGTCAGAAAGAAACAATTCAAATAGCATCTTCCACATTAAAAGAGCAGAGGGTTTGGAATATGATATTCAAGAAATAAAATGAGCTAGGACTACACCAAGAATAATCTACCCAGTTAAAACTGAGCATAATCATTCAGAGGAAAAAAATAGATATTTATTGAAAATAGAGGACTTTCCAGAATTACTGATGAAAAGATCAGAGAAAACTCAAGAGAAGCACAAAAAGGTCAAGAAAAGAAAAATCATAAAGGACTCAATAAAATTAAATTGTTTACATTCCTATAAGGGAAAATGATATCTATAGCTCCTTAAAATTTTATCATCATTAGGTCAATTAGAAGTCTATATAAAAAATAAAAAAGAAGTCTATATAGACAGAGAACATGGGTGTGAATGAATTATGTTGAATGACCTCAAAAATAAAAGAAGACCTGAGAAAGAGGGATGGAATGGAAGAAGGAAGGGAGAGAAGAATGGGAGAAATTATCTTGCATAAAATAGGAAGAGATTTTATAGTGGAAGAGGAAATGGGGGAAAATCCTTTAACTTCACTATTATTGGAATTGTTTCAAAGAAAAAGAATATACATATACATATGCATACATGTATATATATATATGTATATATATATATGTATATATACACACACATGGTCATTGAATATAGAAATCTAGCTTATCCAACAGAAAAGTAGAAAGGGATGGGGATATGGAGAAGTAAGGTGAGGGGGCAGTGATAAGAATAGAGTGAATTAAGAGAGGCAGTGGTCAGAAACAAAACAGAGGGAAGGAGAGGGAGGCTAAAAAAAGAAGGAAGAATATGCACAAGAAAATAGCATAAAGGAAAATATACAATTAGTAATCATAAATGTGAATATGAATGGAATGAATTCACCCTTAAAATAGAAGTGGATAGCAGAATGAATTAGGAATCAGAATCCAACAGGATGTCATTTATGAGGTACAAGTGAAAACTGAAAGATACATGCAGAGTTAAAATAAAGGACTGAAGCTGAATCTATTAACTTCATCTGAAGTAAAAAAAGGCATGGGTGTCATGATCTCAGACAAAGCAAAAGCAAAAAGAGACTAATTAAAAAAGATTATCAGGGAATTTAGATTTTACTAAAAAGGTACCATAGATGATGATGATGTGATATAAAAAAAGTTTGCAGTAAATTTTTCTGACAAAGTCCTCATTTCTCAAATAAATAAGGAAATGAATCAAATTTATAAAAATAAGAATCATCTCTCAATTGACGTATGGTCAAAAGATATGAACAGGCTGTTTTCAGAAGAAGAAATCAAAGTTATCTATAGTTGTGAAAAACTACTCTAAACCATTGATTAGAAAATGCATATTAAAACAAATATGAAGTACCATTTCACATCTAACATATTGGCTATTATGATAGAAAGTGAAAATGACAAATGCTAGAGGGGTGCTGAAAAATAGGGACCCTAATGCATTGTTGGTGGAGTTATGAACTGGCTCAACCATCCTGAAGAATAATTTGGAACTATGTCCAAAGAGCTATAAAACTATAATATCTTTTGATCAGCAAGATCAATTCTAGGTCTATATTCCAAAGAGATCAAAGAAAAAAGAAAAGGACCTATATGTACAAGAATATTTGAGGTAATTCTTTTTGTGGTGGCAAAGAAATGGAAATTGAGAAGATGTTCATCAATTGGGAATAGCTGAAGAAGCTGTGATATAGGGTTATGAAGGGATCCTATTGTGTTATAAGAAAACCTGGAAAGTCCTAAATAAACTGATATAGAGTGAAATGAATAGAATCAGTGAATCAATGTTCACAGTAAAAACAATATTGTAAGATGATCAACTCTGAAAGATTTAGCTCCTCTGAACAATGCAGTGATCCAAGATAATTTCCAAAGACTCCTGATGATAAAAGCTATCCACTTCTAGAGAGAGAACTGATGAATTCAGTGCAGACTGAAGTATAATTTTTCACATTTTTTTGCAAAATGACTAATATAGAAATATGTTTAGAATGATTTTTCATATATATACTTGATATCATATTGCTTGCCCTCTCAGTGGGTAAGGGAAGGAAAGGAGGGAATTGAAACTCAAACCTTTTTAAATGTTAAAAATAAATAATAATTTTAAAAAATTTTTTGAGTGAGAACAGGAAATGCTTTTTATGTCTTCAGCAGCCTAGCACAAGCCTGGCATATAATAGGGCCTTATTAAATATTTGTTAAATGAATGAATGAAACAATAGATGTAAAGTGTTTTGAGTATCTTTAGAGCTGTAAATTAAATGCCAAGCCATTCTAAAAAGAAGGAAGAGAAGGAGAAAAGAAAAGAAAAATATTTGTTCATATCCTTTGACCATTTATCTATTTGGGAATTTCTCTTGATCCACAAATACTCCATTACATTCATATAGTCTAATTCATTCAGCCAACCCATCATTTTTGACTTTGTTCTAAAGGCTAGTATACAGAATCTTCTCTCTGGAATTGCATAATGAAAGATCAAAGATTTATATACTTCACCACCTCACAAAAATATAAAACTTTGACACTCTGCCTGGATCCCGGTTTAGTTTTTTAAAACGATAAAAGTTGTCTCAGTTTGCTTTTGGATTCACATAGAAAATCATTCCCATTCAGTAAGTGTACTATGGTGAGAACATATAGCTCAAGAAAAATCATTAATCCTGCTGTGTCTAACTCTTCAAAAATTGACATTTTTCAATGAAAACAATTAGTTCTGAATGGGTTTTGGTTTCTTTATGCATAGAATGAGGGTATTGGACTAGGTGATCTTTAATTACTCTTTCAGTTCTACATGCCATTCCTTTAAAGTCAACAAAATTTATTAATATCTCCTATGTGTAAGATGCCACATTAGGCACAACTGATGATACAAAGATGAAAAAAATGACAGTATCTTTTATTAAGGAAATCAGTGTAAGAGAAGGATATGAAATATACACAAATTTCTTTCTTCAAAGAAATTTGAAAGACCTGGAGTAATCCACTAGGGGTGGGAAAACTAAAGCTGCTAAGTGGGTAGGTAGATATTTTGGGTATAACAAATATATGAATTTGTTTTGCTTGATTGTGTTTATTTGTTACAAATACTGTATTTTTCTTTTTTATTTATGGTGGTAGGACTTGGGACAAAAGAGGACATTTGCTAGTGCAAATGTATAAATTTGTAATAAAAGAAAAAATATTTTTAAATGTTTTATTTTTCCAAAAAAAAAAAAAACCTCAGCAGAATCCCTTTAGTAAGTTAGCATATTCTAGCTGAGCCTTATTTAACTTTGCCTTTACTTTCTTAAAGCCAGACCTACACAGATTATCAAATTCTCAAAGGATTTGCATGCTTGGCAGCTTCTTTAATCTTCCTACCCTCTGTTTCCCCCTTATTTTAGGTTGTAGTTACTCTCCAATTAGTGTTTTAAAAGGGAGCTGAAGAGAAACCAAAAATATGAGCTCTATACTATCATCCTCTCTGGAATTCCTTGTCATTTCATCATATCACTGATTATGCCCAGGCAAGCCTCAGCCTTGCATCACTCCCACCATTTGTCACCTACACTTCTACACACAGACTTCTAAACAAAGATTAAGAAAATCACACAATCATTACTACTGGATCTATAATTAATGCTACACAACCTCAACTGAGACCTTATTGTTGCCAGGCAATCCTTTTATACCTCCCTTATCAACTTACTATCCCTCTCACCATAGCAGCTTTTCCAAATCTTTTTATCTCTTCAAATCTCTCATGGCTCAGGCTTCAGTAAGTGAAAGTTTGCAAAAGAAGAAGAGTTGATCCATCAGCAAGTATTGAATTTGCCTGTGTACTCCATGCATGACTTAGTTGTGCCAGAGTGTATGAAAAGCATATGACCTTGAGCAGCTGCTAGTCAGGTTCTAGTCATCATCTCTGTAAGCTGGTCTTGTGAGCTCTTGGCCTTCACCAGTTTCAATTAAAATATTTTCACATGTGCAAATTTCCCAAGAGCAAGAAATTTTAGAGGGTTTGATGTTTTTTTTTTTAACTTAGCAAAAACACTTTTGTGGAATCTACAAACGAAAACAGAAAAAAAAGATTTTGAGTGACAAGAATAGAACAGTTTGTTGTACAAGGAGTGGTAAGCATTGGAGTGTAACTTGAAACAATTTTTTGGTACTCCAGCCACTCTGTGTCTCTCAAGATGTAGTAGTGATGAAAATATTCTGTAAATCTGTAGAGCAAGCAGAGAAGAGTTTAGCAATTCCTTTCTCTTCAATACTGGAATGTATGAGATAAAAGAAAAAGAGAAAGAAGTAAAAGCAATTCCTTTCACTATTTCAATGCAATCTCTTTTGCATCATATACGGACAGTTCAAATTGCTCTTTGTATTTGACAACTATGTAGATGATACTCCAAGGAGCTACTTCATCAAGTGATTTCCTTTTTTTCTTTAGAGAATATCATCCTTAGGTTCTCAAAACTGGCATCTCATACATTGGTTTAGTTATGAATCAGTCCCCTACCCTTCCAAAACTGGAATGCCATCTTAGTCCAAGTGAGCAATCCTACTATACTTCCCTTATAAACTCACTATCCCTCTCCAAATCTTTTCATCTTTCTTTTAATCTCCTATGACTCAGGCTTCAGTAAGCAAAGATTTACAAAAGGATCCAAGGTTGATTTGTCAGCAAGTATTGAATGTATCTGTGTACTCTAAGCATGGCTTAGCTGTGACAGAGTGTATGTGGGAATAAATGACAGCAACATCTCCATGTGTCCTCTTTTAGGCCAAGATAGAGTACAACTACACGGAATTGTATGGAATACGTAGGCAAATTCAATATTGAAGAAACTCAAGTATGCAGATCCATTGAGAATTTGATACAGATTATCAAAATTTGCATACTTGAGTTTCTTCAATACTGAATTTGCCTGTGTATTCCATACAATTCCATGGAACTGTACTCTTTCTTGGCCTAAAAGAGGACACATGGAGATGTTTCTGTCATTTATTCCCACAAGAACTGTCTCGGTATCCTAATTGCTACTTTCTTTTAAATTGGGGGCAAGGAGAGGAAAGTCTACTCCTAGGATTTCTCCTTTCTGGCTATTTCAGAACCAGGCTGCTCCATCTCCTCCTCCTCAAGATGTTAGAGGTAACTCTGAGGGTGGAGGTATCTTTCTCTAATGATATCAACTTGAGCCCCCCTTCCTGGTGTATCTCTTTCCTAATCCAACCCTCCACCCTACCCCTGGGACTAAGGTTCCAGGTCCATTTAATCAAATTAATATCAATTAGCCTTTACAAAAGGGATATTTATATTAAAGATATAGTAAGGACAGAAGCATAATTGTTTCCCCCAAATATCTCAGAGGTGCACTGTTCCCTATATCATCTTCAGAATATTGATCACAAAAATCCTTGTCTAAGTTTGGCATCATTTCAGTTATCAATGATATTGGTCCCAAAGATCATTTCCTTGTTCCACAGGCTGATGATAATCCTAGGCTGGTTGCAAATCCTATCATAGATACACTTGACTTCCAAATTTCTGGCCTCAGGGAAGACAAGATGAATCATTCTCTTGATCTTTCAAATCTCACAAGGTTTTAGCCTACAACTTTCTTCACTGAATTTTTTTTAAAGTAATAAATAAAAATAAAGACTGAGACAAGTTCTATTTTTAGGAATCAACATATTGGCCTCAGATGGGGAAAGGGGTCAGGCCCTTTACCCTTACAGCACTGTCTCTCACCTGATACTATCTAGCAAGAAGAGATCAGCTATTTGGGCTGATCTCCATCCTTTCAGTCTCTTAGTTTGTAATCTCCACATTATCCTATACTTGTCACTCCCCTTTGAGTCAGAACTTGCCATTTTTATTTTGATTGATTGAAGACAAAAGGATGACAGGAGGAAACTCAACTATTAAGTTAAAATACGCTGAGAAAGGCTTTAGGATAATGAGTGGGCCTTTTTTGGAAGAACATGAATAAGAGCCATTATAGAACCAGAAGGTTCAGACTGGTTAAGATCTGAATTCTTGGAGGAAGGATCTTCATCAATAAACTCAGAGATACATTGAAATAGTTAAGTGATTAATAATCCAGATTTCTATTGGTACTTGAAAGTGGGGTTAATGTTGTGATGGTATAAACCTGCCAAGGTTGTATGCCTGGGTTTTCTCATCTGCAAGTTCTCTATATTGATAATTACAATCTAATCCCATTGTTGGCTCCTTAAGGACAGGAACTGTCTTTTGTCTCTTTTTGTATCCCCCCCCCAACTATTTCCTTCTCCTTGCTTCATGCTTAGTATACTGCCTGACACATAGTAAGGACTTAATACAAGCTTACTGATCAATGAAATCATAATGTAATGTAAAATTACTATATACATTTAGCATCTATATAAGTAATGTATAATAAGTTGTTTTCAGTTCTGTACAATTCTTCATGACCCCATTTGAAATTTTCTTAGCAAAGAACCTGAAACAGTTTGCTATTTCCTTTTCCAGTTCATTTTACAGATGAAGAAATTGAGGCGAACAGGGTTAAGTGACTTGCCTGGGGTCACATAGTTAGTACATGCCTGAGGCTGAATTTGAATTCAGATCTTTCTGACTCCAGACCTGGGGCTCTATCCACTGTGCTAGCTGCCCTAATGTAAAACAAAGGAAAAACTAAAAGTCAGCCAAACCCAAGTGAAAAGGAATGGTTACCCTACAACCAAATTTACTAAAGTTAAAGCACTCTTCATGCTTTTCTATCAAGAAATGTTAAGTGGGGGGCACTAGGTGGTGCAGTGGATAGAGCACTGGCCCTGGAGTCAGTAGTATCTGAGTTCAAATCCGGTCTCAGACACTTAATAATTACCTAGCTGTGTGGCCTTAGGCAAGCCACTTAACCCCATTTACCTTGCAAAAAGCCTAAAAAAAATTTTAAGTGGAAAGTGACAAGTATTAGCAATAATAATTACTCTATCAGATGGTTTCACTTCACCGTTTAAAGGAGATGTTCTTTGTGGGAGACTTTTCACAGAAACATAGAATCAAAGACTCAGAAGGGATTCAAGAAATTATAGAGTCAATATCTTCATTTTAGAGATGAAGAAACTGAGCCACAGAGTGGTTTACCCAGGGTCCTGGAGAACTAGTATGTTGCATGTGTTGTACCTCAGCCGAGATTTAAACCTAGGTCTTCAGGAGTTCAAGTTCAGTGCTCTATCCTATATGCCACACTGTATTTACTCTTCCAAAACAATAGTAATGATAGTCTGACCTAAGGAAATAGCAGTGAGAATGAAAAAGAAAGCAGAGATTTGAAAAACCTTACATGACTAAGCTGATTTTAGTGTGTGAAAACAATGACTCTGAAGTTTCGATCCTGGTTGTGACTGGAAGCATGATGACATTGTTGACAGAAATAGGGAAGTCAGAACTGGGAATTGGTTTTGGAGGGGGTAGTTCAGTTTTGAATACTAATTTGAGATGATACTGGAAAATCCAAATGTTAATGTCCAGTAGAGAATTGGAGATATATGACTTGACCTTGAGAAAAAGAAAGCTTTGCTAAACCCAGTTGAGTTTAGGTTAGGAAGAAAGCTATTAAATGTCAACTATTTGTAAGTCATAAATAGCTAAAATAAAGGATAAGATAATCAATCCTTCCCCTCTAAAAACTTTTAATATAATTTGAAGGATAAAAACAATGACACAAATCAAAATAAAACAAATCATAATTGTACAAAATAATCAGATTGCTAAGTGGTTCAGTAGATGGAATACTGTGCCTTAAGTTAGGAAGATAATTTGTAAATACAAATCTGGTCTCAATCACTTACTATGTGACCCTGGGCAAGTCACTTAACCCTCTTTGCCTCAGTTCCTTACTGTAAAATTGGGTGGAGAAGAAATGGCAAAGCACTCCAGTGTCTCTGCCACAAAAACCCCAAATAGGGTCACAAAGCACTGGACGTGACTGAACAACAAAAAATGTTTAGAAGAGTTCCAAAGTTTTATTACAGATTTTAAATTGGAAAGATTCCTTTGAAATGAGTTGATCAGGGAAAGCTTCTTAAAGAAAGGTAGTATCTGAGTGGAATCTGGAAGTTGGAAAGAACTTCAGTAAGAAAGTACTGACGAAAAAGGCAAAGGGTATATAATCCAGGTCCCAGAACATTTTAACAAATAGTATATGAGGAGCATACATTAAGTGAAAATTAAGTAGGACAGTTTGGTTAAAGCAGAGACTATGTGAGAAATAAGGTTAACACTAGATTATGGAGTTCCCTGAATGCCAAGTGAAAGAGTTTGGGTTTTATTTGATAGATTGTAGGGGGCAACCTTCGAAGTCTTTTTCAGCAAAGAAGTCACATGGTCAGACCTTCATAATGGAAAGATTAATCTAGCAGTGATGTATGAGACTGGAAGCAGGAAGACCGGTTAGACGACTCTAATCATGGTTTAGGTGAGAATCAATAAGGATCAAAATTAAGATGATAACAGTCAAAATAGAAAGGAAGCAATAAATTTGATTAATATTCCAGATGAGATGACAGGACTTCAGCATTGATTAGCTATGGGAGGTAAAGCAGAAGGAGGTTTCAGTAAGGGTTCCTATTTGTACTACTGTCCTGCTTGGGAAATGACCTTAGAAGTCAATGAGTCCAACCCTATCTGACCAAGAATCCCTTCAATTGTTTCCCCAACAAGTTTTCTTGAAGACCTCAAGTGAGGGAGAATTCACTACTTCCTAAAGTAATCCATTCCATTTTAGGGTAACTAAAAAGTTTTCTTACATTAAACTTGCATTTGCATCTCTATACCTTGCACCTATTGCTTCTAGTTTTGTCCTTAGTTAAAGTAAAATAAGTCTAATATCGCTCCAATATAAAATTGATGCCAAAGAATGAATCAGAAAAGGAGTGATTAGAAGGTCTATAGTACCTCCCTCATGTGGTGGTTTTGAGGATAAATTGAAATGAAAGACTTTAGATCTATCAATGCAAAGACAAACCACAAGTCCAGAAGCCTGAAATTGAAACACTCCAATCACTTGCTGCCAGAAAGAGATTAAATTCAGACAGAGAGGGGGCACGATAAGCACGATAAGAAGACCTTGAGATTTAAAGGCAGTTAGGTGGCACAGTCGATAGAGCCCTAGCTCTGGAGTCAGGAGTACCTGAGTTCAAATTCAGCCTCAGACACTTAATAATTACCTAGCTGTGTGGCCTTGGGCAATCCACTTAACCCCATTACCCTGAAAAAGCTTAAAAAAAACAAAACAAAGTCAGACAGAGATATTTTGGTACATGGTCAATGTGGAAATTAATTTTTCTGTACTAAGCATTTATGATCAGGGTTTAATTTTCTTGTTCATTGGAAGGGGGCAGTGGAAGAGACAGATTATAAATGCAGTGGATATATTTTAAAATA
The DNA here is from genome assembly GCF_037893015.1 of Macrotis lagotis. Taxonomy (NCBI): domain Eukaryota; kingdom Metazoa; phylum Chordata; class Mammalia; order Peramelemorphia; family Peramelidae; genus Macrotis; species Macrotis lagotis. The sequence continues at coordinate 69,122,281 of NC_133665.1, forward strand.
AAATTTAAAAATAGTTGAGGTGATATATGTGAAACTTTGTACATCTTAAAACACTATTATTTTCAACTTTTATATTTATCAATATATGGTAGGGGAGCAGAAGTTCATGTAAAAGTTCCAAGAAATAGGCTCCACCAAATGCAGCAAAGGAACTGCAGATTGAAGTCTGAGAAAAGAAAGTCTGAAAAAAAAAGTCTGGATTGGCTGATCAGAAAATCATGGATAACCTTTGAGAGAGCAGCAAAATTTGGGACAGTGAACTAAGGAAGTCCAAGTAAGATCTATAGTCTTGAAAGTTGAAACATGGTTAACTTAAGGGGCAAGCCTTACTAAAATTATCATTTAAAGAGAGATTACTTAGTAGAAGAATAAAGCGAGTCAAAGGCTTAGTGCCTTGGTAGGGAAACTTGGTATGATTATATGCTAATACTAGAGGCAGGCTTTCATTAGTATTTAAATTTGTTTTCTATGATCTTAATGATTTTAAAATTTTAAAACCAAAAAGGCATTGTTGTCACTATCCTCAGCACAGATATTTTCAGATCGTTCATTGTTAATCTGGAAGATATTTGTCACTGGGTAGTTTAACATCACAGGAAGAATTAATTGGTTGCTTTTCTGAAGCTTTAAATCTCAAGGTCTTCTTATCATGCTTCTTACCCAAATCAACAGTTTGGGGAACAATATATTTCACTTTTGCTCTTCACTTCCATGCTCTTCATACATCTATTCAGAAATAATTTCTGGATATTCCCTTTTTTTTTAGTGCCAATTAAGAGTACATTGCTTAGCATTACTTCCCAAAACTATCTGGACTACCTTCTTCTCACCCCCACTCTATTAATCAGCTTGTCTATAAATAAGTGGGGAGAGTAAGAATCAAGAGATACTGTAAAAAAAAAATTATACAATTTACGCAGTGACTTTCTCTAATGAGTGTTTCACCATAAAATGTGGAACTGTTGCCTGGATCTGGGGATCAAAGGAGAGAATAAGATATTCTTAGCCAAACGAAAAAACAAAAGCAGAGGCTATGCTGTGTGTGTGTGGGGAAGAGATGAGAAAGAATGGCCCAGTACCATAGTTCTGTTATTGCGGTTCTCTCTCTCTCTCTCTCTCTCTCTCTCTCTCTCTCTCTCTCTCTCTCTCTCTCTCTCTCTCTCTCCATATATATATATACATATATATATATATATATATATATATATATATGTATGTATATATGTATGTATGTACATCTGTCTCTTTTTCTGTTTCTCTGTTGCTCTCCCCATCTCTGTCCCTCTGTTTCTCTGTCTCTCTCTGTTTCTTCCGTCTCTCAATCTCTCTCCATCTCTCTGACTCTCTGTCTCTCATCCTGTCTCTCTCTGTTTCTCTGTCTCTCTCTCTCTCTTGGTCTCTCTGTTGCTGTGTGTCTCTGTGTCTCTCTCCCCCTCCCTCTTCCATTCCAATATGCAATATCTTCCTGCCCATCTATGTTCTTCACCAGTTATTCCTACTCACAGGAGAAAGTACCCATTCTCAAGTGTCCAGATGGAGAGGAGAGTCCTGCTAATATTCCAATTCCTTAAAAATGACATATCTAGAGTCAATCTGCCTCTGAACAATTGATATTCTTGAGCTTTTTTATATATCTGGGGCCAGAATGCTACTAAGCTAACTTTTTCACTGTTCCCACAATATTCACCTTTCTACATTAGGGGGCACTTTAAATAGCTGCGGGAATCTCATTAAATCTTCATTTTTCAGTCCTTTCTGAATTATAGTGAGTCTTTCCCTATATGACTTCTGTCTCTTTCATATTCATATCAGGTCCAAACAGCTTACCTTACAGTATTATTGTTTCAACTTAACTATCAGTTCTTCAATGGTAAGGGAGAAAAACATCTATTTCATTTGAAGCCTTCAGTTTAATTTCTCTCTCCTTATACTCTGTGTTTAACAAAAAAAATAAAATTAGTTATCTCTCTTCTATAGTGTTTTTAAATGAACAAAATACTCTCTTTACAACAGTATTATTGAGAAAGAGGAAGTTCTGTGTTATCTTCATTTAATATATGTGAAAGCTGAGACTTAGTCATGTGAAGTGACTTACCTAGGGACACCCAGGCATTAGGTAAGTCTTAAACCCAGTATTCTGACTCCAAGTCTGTCTATCATCTCTTTAATTAACATCATGCTGTTTTTTCTGGATGACATGATCCAATGCACAACTGCAGAATATTTCTGACTAATACAGAATAAAAACAAAAATATCAAGAAATGCAGAATAAACTTAACCAGGCCCTCCAAGATTTTCACCTTGGAACTATAACAGTTACGAAACATATGGTTAAACAAATCCCAATAAGATAGGGGGCAGCTAGATGGCACAGTGGATAGAGTACTGGCCCTGGAGTCAGAGGACCTGAGTTCAAATTTGACCTCAGACACTTAATAATTGCTGACCTTGGGAAAGTCATTCAACCCCATTGCCTCAAATAAATAAAAAAAATTTTAAATCCTAATAAGATAAACATAGAGGACTTCCAAATACTTAACCCAACATATAGTACTGTATTCGGTACTGATGATTCCTTTGAGCCTTTCAGTGTTCATAGTTCTGCAATTGAAGGAATGGAGAATCTTGGTCTATTGTTATATATTATCATATACCTGGAGGATAAAGTGTTATTAAAAAATTTAACCAGGGGAAATGGCTATTGGTGATGCAGGCTTTAGAGCATGCCCTACATGATATCAGTCATTTGGGGAGGCACAGTAAGCCTGCTTCCAGAAGTCCAAGCCTGAGGAACAGCCTTTACCTCCTTTCACAAGGTACCATTATTGCTTCTGATCCCTAAAGTGCTTATTTTTTTTCCTTATCTTAGGTGATGAATACATCAAGTTTGTTTGTGGGTTTTTTTTTTTTGGCAAGGCAATGTGACTTGCCCTAGGTCACATAGCTAGGGAATTAGTAAGTGTCTGAGGCTACATTTGAACTCAGGTCCTCCTGACTCTAGGGCCAGTGCTCAATACACTATGCCACCTAGCTACCCCCAACACATCAGGTTTTGACCTTATGATTAAACCATCAAATAAAAGTCAAATTAAAAAGCATTTATTACTGTTGATGGAGTTGAAATTGATCCAACCAATATGAAGAGCAAATTGGAATTATACCCAAAGGGCTGTAAAACTGTGCATACCCTTTGATCCAGCAATACCCTTACTAGATCTATATCCTAAAAAGATCATTAAAAAAGGAAAGATCCACATATACAAAAATATTCATAGCAGCTCTTTTTATGGTGGCAAATAATTGGAAATTGAGGAGATGTTCATCAGTGAGGATATGGCTGAAAAAGTTATGGTATATGAAAGTAATGGAATTATTATTATATATGAAATGATGATCAGGCAGATTTCAAAAAAATCTAGAAAGACTTACATGAACTGATGCTTAGTGAAGTGAGCAGAACAAGGAGAACACTGTACACCTTGATACCAACATTGTGTCAACTATGATAGACTTAGCTCTACTCAACAATACAATGGCCAAAGACAACTCTAAAAGAATTATATGGAAAATGTCATCCACATTCAGAAAAAGGACTAGGGATTCTGAATGCAGATCAAAGCATACTATTTCCACTTTTTTCTTTTTCTTTTTTCTTTCTTTTTTTCTTTTATTTATTTTGAGTTTTACAATTTCCCCCCTAATCTTCCTTCCTTCCCCTCCCCCACCACAGAAGGCAGTTTGTTAGTCTTCACAATGTTTCCATGCTATACACTGATCTAAGCTGAATATGATGAGAGAGAAACCATATCCTTAAGGAAGAAAAATAAAGTATAAGAGATAGCAGAATTACATAGTAAGATAGTGGATCCCCCCCGCCACTAAATTAAAGGTAATAATAGTCTTTGGTCTTTTTTTTTCAAACTCCATGATTCTTTCTCTGGATCCAGGAATAAGCAAGTCCATCAAGGTTGGTCATCATCCCCATGTTGCTGTTAGGGTGTTTTTCTGGTTCTGCTCATTTCACTTAGCATTAGTTCATGCAAATCCTTTCAGGCTTCCCTGAATTCCCATCCCTCTTGGTTTCTTTTTTTTACATGTGAACTTTAATTTATTATTACTATTATTACAATAATTTTGTTATAAGAGTAAACATAAACCTCCCTCCCCCCAAAGAAAATGAGAGACCTCAAGAATAGTGAGAGAGAGAGAAAAAAAATGTACTTCAGTCTGTGTTCAGATTCCAATGGCTCTGACTCTGGGGTGAATTTCTTTCCCTATCATAAGTCCAGCAGAGAAGTTGCTTCAATATTTTTCCCACAGTTGCTATTACTAGCTGTATTTCCACTCTATTCTTCCACACTTTCATTTATTCTATTCTCTTTTTCCTTTCATCCTGGCCCTGTCCAAAAGTGTATTGTATCTGAGTACCCTCTTCCTCAATATTCCCTCTTTTCTATCACCTATTCCCCTCTTCCCTTCCCCCCATTGCCCCTTATCCCATCCCTTTCTTCTCATTTTTCTCTAGGGTAAGACAGATTTCCTCACCCTATTATGTATGTTATTTCCTCTCTGAGCCATTTCTGATGAGAATGAAGGCTCACTCATTCCCCCTTGCCTTCCCCCTTTTCACTACATTGAAAAAAAAAGCTTTTTCTTGACTCTTATGTGAAATTTCTTAGCTTCTTCTTCATCTCCTTTCCCTTCCTCCCAGTACTTTCCTTTATCACTCATTGACTCCATCTTTTTACAATATTATACCATTCTATTCTGCTCTTTCCTGTGCTCTATCTATATATGCTCCTTCTAACAGCTCTTATAAATGAGAAAAGTTCACCTGAGTTATCAATATCTTCTTCCCATGCAGGAATACAAACAGTGCAATATCATTAAGTTCCTCATAGTTAGTCCTTCTCTTCCACCTCCTCTATGGTTCACCAGAGTCCTATACTTGGAGATCAAAATTTCTGTTCAGCTCTGGTTGTTTCAATAGCAAAGTTTGAAAGTCCCCGTTTCATTGAAAGTCCATCTTTTCCCCTGAAAGAGGATGCTCAGTTTTGTGGGGTAGTTGATTCTCGGTTGCAAACCTAGATCTTTTGCCTTCCAGAATATCATATTCCAATCCCTATGAGCCCTTAATGTAGATGCTGCCAGATCCTGTGTAATCCTGACTATGGAGCCTCAGTAGTTGAATTGTTTGCTTCTGGCAGCTTTTAGAATTTTCTTTGATTTTGTAGTTTTGGAATTTGGCTATAATATTCCTGGAAGTTTTCCTTTTGGTATCTCTTTCAGGAGGTGACCAGTGAATTCTCTCGATTTCTATTTTACCCTCTGCTTCTAGGATCTAACGGCAATTTTACTGTATTATTTCTTGAAAAATGAAATCTAGGCTCTTCTCCTGATCATGGCTTTCATATAGTCCAATATTTTTTAAATTATTTCTTCTGGATCTGTTTTTTAGGTTGGTTGTTTTTCCAATGAGATATTTCACATTTTCTTCTAATTTTTGGCTTTTTTGGAAGAGTTTTACTTTTTCCTGATTTCTTGCAAAGTCATCAGCTTTCTTTAGTTCCATTCTGCATTTGAAGGAATTATTTTCTTCAGAGAGCTTTTTTATCTCCTTTTCCAGCTGGCCAATTCTGCTTTTTAAGGTGTTCTTCTCCTCATTTGCCTTTTGTTTTACTTTTTTCCATTAGGCCTAAAATGATTTTTAACATATTATTTTCTTCAGTATTTTTTTGTATTTCTTTCACCAAACTGTTGATTTGGTTTTCATGATTTATCTGCATCGCTCTCATTTCTCCTCCAAATTTTTCCTCCACCTCCCTTAATTGCTTTTCAAAGTCTTTTTTGAGCTCATCCATAGTCTGAGCCCATTTTCTATTTCTCTTGGAGGTTTTGGATATGGAAGTTTAGATTTTGTCATCATCTGAGTATGTGTTTTGATCTTCCATGGGACTAAAGTAATTCCCTATGGTCAGATTGTTCTTTTTCTGTTGTTTACTCATTTCCTCAGCCCAAGACTAACTTGAAGCACTTCCAGGGCTTCAGGGTTTTTTTGGGGGGATACCCCACTTCCTCCAAGGTCTTATGCTCTCTTGCCTGTGCTTTGATATGTAGATGACCCCCACACCTCTCTCTGCCCTGGAGCTGTAAGGAGGATTCCTGCTTGGCTACTTAGTATAGAAGCCCAAACTGCAACCTGGATCTGAGTGTGGGCTAGCAGCAGAGTCCTATTCTGAGGGAGGGCAGAGAAATTTTTGCAGTCTTCCTTGACCCCTTTACTGTCTGTGGGCTTTGCTCAGGGGGTGCAGGCTAGTTTCTCCAGATTCTCACTGCAGATTCTATGGCCATTGCTCCTCACTCCACATTCATTCTGGTGTAGCAGAGTTCTCTCCCTGCCCCTTCAAGTTGTTCTGGGGATGTGCAGCAACTGGGTTTTTTCCAACTCTCAGTCCTGATGAAACACACCTTTCTGGAGGAACTTCTAAGTTATCTTGGACTAGGAAAATGTATCACTCAGTCTTTCTGTGGGTTCTGCCCCTCTAAATTTTGGCTAGAGTCATAATTTGTTAGCTTTTGGAGTTTTGGGGAGAAGGAGTTCCTGGGAAATGATCCTTCATGCTGCCATCTTGGCCCCTATTTTCACTTTTTTAAATTTGTTTTTTGTTTCTCAGGGTTTTTTTTCCCTTTTGTTAAGATTGTGTGTTCTGCCTAAAGGTCTAGTAAGATTTCTTGGGATCTACAAGCCCTAAATCCTCTGGCTTTCCTAGATTGGCCCAAAATGGGTCCCAGGTTAGCCTTGGCTTTATTGATTCAGAGTGAATTCAAACAAAAATTGTTTCTGTTTTGTCCATAAACCCCGATGATCTTCCTTTCCTGGACTGACTTTTTGCAGTGAGAGGGGACAGTGACTCCAGGACAATGCAAAAAGAGGGTCCTTGCTTATTTCCTTTATCACCTGCCTTAATCACTAAGATATCCTGAAAGCCTTACCCTCCCAACAATTTTTTTTTACTTTTTTCCTTCCCCTTTTTTTTGAAATAGTCATTCTTGTCCTCTTTGGTTTACGCCTCTCTTACCTAATTTTAGTGCATGAATGGATGTTGCTTCAGTCAAACTGTAACCTGGAGAAGACCAACCTTGAAAAGTTTTAAAACTCCAGGGCTATGGCAGTCAACCTGATCCAAATCTGACCACTGGACTCAGATGGCCCTGGAAGAGAAAATGAAGCTGATAACTTTGCACAGTACCTTTTCACTTAAATCCAACTCACTTACATGTCATATCTCTTCTCTGATGTCATGGTCTTTGAGAACAAAGTACAAAACAACTAGATTTTTCTTTCATAGTATGACTAATATAGAAATATGAGTAACATGAATGTGCATATATAATCTATATCCAATTACTTGATTTCTTAGGGTGGGAAGAGGGAAGGGTGAGAGGAAAAAAACTTTACAAAAATGAATGCTGAAGATTATTTTTTGCATATAATAAGAAAAATAAACAAAATAACTTTATCACACAAAAATGCCCTTATTAAACACTTACTATGTACCAGGCACTGATTTTTATTGACCTTTGAGAAGTTAGAAGAGTGAACAGAAGGTTCAATAAGAGGTATCTGTAGAAAAGTCTGCTGGTAGTCATAGTACCAAACCTTGCTGAGTAGACAGTCCCCAAGAGTAACCTGAATAACCAACTAGGAATTAAAGTAGCTAAGACGCCTTATCCAAGATACCTTATGAAAAGGCAACTCATTTGCCAATTATGATACACCCAGAAGTACATTTGAGGAAGAATATTGGAGCAAAACAAAACATACACAAAAAAACCCAATTCTTCAGAATGATGAACACTTTTATAAAAATTATCTCACATGTTTCTCTTTCCCTTAATCCTAATTCCTCATACCAAAAACAACTAATCTATAAATATGTTTACCAAAATATGTATGCACAATGTGAACTTGACTGTTCACTGTGGAGGGGAGGGGGATGGGAAGGGAGGGTAGAAGGAAATTTTGTAACTTAAAAATATACACATGCACATGAATGAAAATAAACAAATAAATAAACAAAAACAAACAAATGAATGAATGAATGAATAAATAAATAGAAAAAAATAATATTGGAGAAGTCACTACTTTAAGTTTGACTTCACTCTCCCCAGGGACCATGGTGTTAGAAAAGAGTAGGTTCTTGGTTTGGATGGGTTTGTTTGTTTTATTTTTTTTTTACTACTTTGCACATCAGGTTTATTTTTTTCTACAAACAATCTGTCATAGAGTTCTTAATAAATACTTGTTGACTTAATTGTTTTTAAAAGTTAGTTGTCTAGCTAGCTAATTAATATGAACAGATAATCAATGTTAGAAGTAGCCTTGCTTCTTTGACTCAACTTGCTAGTCCAGGAGTGAGTTGGAAGAGTAGCTCCAAAGTGTATTCGTACCACAAAAATAATGTTTGTCCTTCATTTTTGAAGAAGACCACAATATCACAAAGGTGATGCCATGAATTGGGTTTGAGTGAGGGGGTTCCTATGCTAAGTCATCAGTCTCACTTTCGCCTCCAGAGTCATTTGTATCCAGTGGCCAGATATGGATCAGGATGACTGAAGATGGTTCTGGATGTGAAGCAATCAGGTGTTGTGTGCCAGCTAACCTACCCTCCTTGACTCAGTCCAGCTGAGGTGGAGTGGAAAATAGCAATTTCTTTGTTTATTTAGCAGTAAGCAAGAGTTCAAATACACTTTTTAGTTCCTAGTTTCCTCCCATACATATGACATTCTCCAAACAGCCAATCAAATGATGTTTCCATGCTTGTGGACAGTAGATGATCAGTGAACTCAGAAAGTATACTTTCTCAGGCTTAGGCTTAGTGCTCTCATACAATGTTCCACGAGTTGCCAAACAGGAGGAACAGATAAGAAGATCCAGAGAGCTGACCCAGAAAATTAGGCCAAGGGTGTACCTGGGCAAGAGGACTACTAGACCATTCTCAGTCATGTAATGACCTCTCTGTGACCTTCAACAGTCCCTTACAATCAGGATTAAGTGAATTGTCCAAGGTTACACGGTTAGTAAGAGTCAAGTGTCTGAGGACTGAATTTGAACTCCTGCCCTCCTGACTCAAAAGCCAGTGCTTTATCTACTTACGCTTTACAAGGAATTAGGGTGAGCAAATTGTCAAATGTGATTATATAGGAATATTATACTACTATGGGAAATGATAAGCGGAGTGGAGTGGGGGGGGGTAGTAGTCCTGAAAGAAGCTGCAAAAATCCTCAAAAAGCTTGGGAAAGTATGTCTTCCACCCTGATAGCAGAGCCCACCTTAAGAATGAGTAAAATCAAGTCATAGACTTGGAAAATGAGCAAACAACAGAAGAAAAAGAATCTGACCCTTGATAATTACTTTGGTCCCAATGACAGATCAAAATACACACTAAGAAGATAACAAAGTCAAAGCTTATGTATCCAAAGTCTCCAAGAAAAATATGAATTTGTCTCATGCTAATGGAAGAGCTCAAAAAAGATTTTGAAAATCAATTAAGGGAAGCAGAGGAAAAATTGGAAAGAGAGATGAAAGCGATGTAGGAAAATCATGAAAACCAAGTCAGCAGCTTGGTAAAGGAGAAAACAAAAAATACTGAAGAAAATAGCATCTTAAAAACAGTTTAGGTAAAATTGGAAAATACAGTTCAAAAGGTCAATGAGGAGAAAAAGGTCTTGAAAAGTAGAATTGGCCAGATGGAAAAGGAGATTCAAAAGCTCTCAGAAGAAAATAATTCCTTCCAATGTAGAATGGTTTTGTGAAAAAATCAAGAAACAATAAAACAAAGCCAAAAGAAAAAAAATTAGAAGAAAATGTGAAATATCTCATTGGAAAAACAACTGACCTGCAAAACAGATCCAGGAGAGATAATTATTTAAATTTAAATTTCAATATTGAATTTAAAATTATTGGGCTACCTGACAGTCATGACCAGGAAAAGAACCTAACTTCATTTTTCAAGAAATTCTCCAGGAAAATTGCCCTGATATTCTAGAAGCAGAGGGTAAAATAGAAATTGAGGGAATTCAATCCTGAAAGAGGATCCAAAATAAAAACTCCCAGGAATATTATAGTCAAATTTCAGAACTCCTAAGCCAAGGAGAAATTATTACAAGCAGCCAGAAAGAAACAATTCAAATATCATGAAGTTACAGTCAGGGCTACACAGGATTTAGCAGTGTCTACATTAAAGGCTTGCAGGGCTTAAAATAGGATGGTCTGGAAGGCAAAAGAGCTTGGATTACAACCTAGAATCAACTACCCACCAAAACTGAATGTTCTCTTTCAGGGGAAACTTTCCTGTTGAAACTACCAGAGCTGAATAGAGAGTTTGGTTTTCATGTGTAGAATTCATGAAACATAGAGAGGGTAGAAAGGAAGGGCAAATCAGGGATTTAATGATGTTGGACTGCTTGTATTCCTGCATGGGAAAATGATACCAATAACTTATATGAACTTTCTCATTTGGGGCAGTTATAAGTAGCATAGGCAAGGCATATGTGGAAGCTGAATATGACAGTATAATATATTATAAAGAAGGAATTAATGGGTGAGAAAGGAATGTTCTGGGAGAAAGGGAAAGGAAGGGTATAATGGGCTAAGATATTTCATGTAAAAGAGGCAAGAAAAAGTTTTTGCAATGGAGTGGAAGGGAGGAAGGTGAGGGGGAATGAGTGAGTCTTTATTCCCATTGGAAGTGGCTCAGAAAGGAAATAACATATACACTCAATAAGGTATATAAATCTATCTTGCCCTAGAGGGAAAAAGGAGAGGAAATGATGGGAGAAAAGGGACAGGGGGGAAGGGGGGGTGGTATGGGTGACAGAAGAGAGGGAAGATTGTGGAAGAAGGTAGTCAGATACAACATACTTTTGAAGAGGGACAGGATGAAAGGAGAGAATAGAATAAATGGGGGTGGGGTGGGGAGGACTAGGATGGAGGAAAATATAGCTAGCAATAGAAACTGTTGGAAAAAAATATTGTAGCAACTTCTCTGATGGATTTATGATAATGCAATCCATCCCCAAGACAGAGCTGATGGTATCTGAATACAGACTAAAGCACATTTTTTTCTTTCACTTTATTTTTCTTGAGATGTTTCTATCTTTATGGGCTATTATGTTTACTTTTACAACAAGACTATTATGGTAAAGTGAAAAAATGAATAAATGATTTTTTTAAAAAGGAGAGATTATAAAAACAGTATTCTATTTGCAATATTGCAGTATTCTACTTAGCCTTAGAATTTAGCTTGGTGACAAAGTCTCAGTGCAAGTAGGCAACATTTCAAAATTAACATTCTGAAACTTCCCCTCACCCAAATAAAACATCAATTACAAGATTTCAGCCTGTGCTCACTAGAACCCAAATAGTTGTGAGTATCCTAACCCATTAGTCATATTTCACATTCCTTACTTAAAAGCATAGAAAGTCTTTCTCAAAACTACCTAAGAAGAACAAGTATTTCCATTTTACAGATGAGAACACTAAGGCTGAGAGAAGTTTCAATTTACCTATAGATGTACAGTTTATTAATATTAGAGTTAGGAATTGAACCCATATTTTTCTAACTAGTAGTCTAGTGATCTTTCTCCAACAATATCCCAACTCTATCATGACAAATTAAAAACAGGAAAGAAGCTGTTAGGTCATTTTGAAGTTCCTCAGTTGCTAAGTAAGAGAAATTCAAGAACTAGAAATGCTTATATCATATATTTCAGTACCTGTGTAATTCCTAGAAAGTGGGTAAATATGTTAATCCCCACATTTCCAACACTCCTCCCCTTTTGAAAAAAGAGGAAGTAAGCCAAAGGTGACAACATATGAAAAGAACTGTTGATTTGATGCAAAAAAAAAAATCAACTTTCTGCAATAAGAAAACAGGTCATTACCAGATCGGTACCTAAAGCTTAGTAGATCCATGCTTGACTGACATATTTAAGGATCACCACTGTGCCACTATGATACATGAGTAGATAATTTTATTGGAGGATTAAAACTGTAGGGAGTTTCTCCCTTTATTCTCCCTCCTGAAAGGGGAGTATGCAGCTTCTTCTCCTAATCTCTTTATCCTAGATATGGTTAGCTGACTTGAATAATTCTGCCAAGCTGCATCTAAAGAAATTCTGGGGTCTTGAGAAATAATTGAGAAGGGAAGGAAGAACTGGTATGTTTTGTTAAATATATGGACTTAAAGATGGCAACATGAAGGGATCGAGTCTTAGGAACTCTCTGATAAAAACTCATAAACTAAGGACTCTAACTAAACTTTCGAGAGACAGAACCCACAAAGGGACCCAGTGAAGCAGTTCTCCTACTCAAGGTAACCTGGAAAAGAGCAGAAAGGCTCTGCTCCCTGGGGTCAGAGGGGCGGCCTGCCAGAGGGGTGGCCTGCCAGAGCCAAAGAACTTCAGCCACCCAGAGCACTGGGAGCTGTGGCTCACAGCAGCGGGGAAAGTCTACTGAGCTGCACCCCGGGGAGCACTGGCACAAATTGGGGGAACAGCGGGGGACCTCTGCCAGAGCGAGCACGTGAAGCCAAGCCCTCAGGGTACACAGCAAGCAGCTTGGTCTTTCCACAGCCTAGACCCAGAAACAGAAGCAGGTGGAGCTGGTAAGCAGGAGCTCCCAGGACAAGAGCCCATTGAGCTGAGGGAGGGGAGTGAAGAGAGAGAGAGACTGCCGAGCTCTGTCCTCTGCCCCTGGAACAGGACTCTGGGGCTCTGACCACATTCAGATCCTGATCCCAGTCTAGGCCCCCCCCCAGAACAACAAGGGCCCCCCCACCTCTGCCCCGTGGCAGAGGAGGGCGCTCATGGTCATTCACAGTCCAGGAGGGAGGACAGAGCCTCACACACTGAGACCCTTGTGGGAGTGTCCCAAAAGCTCAGGAATCACCCCAAAAAACAGGCTTAGGCTGGGAAAATGAACAGGCAAAGAAACAAGAGGAAGACCATTGATAAATATTTTGCAAATGAGCCCAAGAAGGATCAAAATACTCAGTCTGAACAAGCTCCTGCATCTAAAGACTCCAAGAAAAACAGAAATTGGGCTCAGGCTATGATAGAGCTCAAAAAAGACTTTGAAAATCAAATGAGGGAGTTGGAAGAAAAACTGGGAAAAGAAAGGAGAGAGATGCAGGAAAAACATGAAAATGAAGTCAGCAGCTTAGTCAAGGAAATCCAAAAAAATGCTGAAGAAAATAGCATGCTAAAAACCAGCTTAGGTCAAATGGATAAAACAGTTCAAAAAGTTATTGAGGAGAAGAATGCTTTAAAAAGCAAAATTGGCCAGATGGAAAAAGAGATAAGAAAACTCTCTGAGGAGAACAAATCCTTCAGACAAAGAATAGAATTCAGGGAGATTGATGAATTTACCAGAAATCAGGAATCAATGCTTCAAAACCAAAAAAAAGAAAAATTAGAAGAAAATGTGAAATATCTCATTGAAAAAACAACTGATATGGAAAACAGACTTAGGAAAGATAATTTGAAAATTATTGGAATACCTGAAAGTAATGATCAGGAAAAGAGCCTTGACATCATTTTCAAAGAATTACTACAGGAAAATTGCCCTGATATTCTAGAAGCAGAAGGCAAAATAGAAATGGAGAGAATCCACCTATCCCCCAAGAAAGAGATCCCAAAAAAAACAACCCCCAGGAATATTATAGCCAAGTTCCAGAACTCCCAAGTCAAAGAGAAAATATTACAAGCAGCCAGAAGGACACAGTTCAAATATCATGGAGCTGCAGTCAGGATCACACAGGACTTAGCAGCAACTACATTGGAAGCTCCTAGGGCTTGGAATACAATATACCAGAAGGCAAAAGAGCTTAGAATGCAGCCAAGAATGAACTACCCAGCAAGGCTGAATGTCCTCTTCCAGGGAAAAAGATGGACTTTCAATGAACCAGGGGAATTTCAAAGGTTCCTTTTGGAATGGCCAGAGCTGAACAGAAGGTTTGGTCTTCAGATACAGGACTCAGGTGAAGCACGGAGATTGGAGGAGAGGGGGGAAATATGAGGGACTTAATGAGGATGAACTGATAAATGATACTGATAATATTCATATGAACCATCTCAGTTAATAGAGCAGGTAGAGGGAGCTTTTATAGTTGAAGCACAGGAGAAAGCTGAATTTGAAGATAAAATATGGTGTAAAAATGGAGTCAATAGGAAAAAAAGGGAAATGGAATGGGAGAAAGAAAAAGGAGAGGGGGAATAGTCCAAGATATTTCACATAATAAGATTTTTTTTTATTAGCATGAGCTATTGCAATGATGTGGAAGGGGGGGAGGCAAGGGGAAATGAGGGAACCTTTGCTCTCATCAGAGATAGCTAGGAGAGGAAACAGCAAATATACTCAATGGGATATAGACATCTGGAATAAGAAGGAGGGGAGAGCAGGGGGAAGGGGTGGGGATGTGAATAAAGGAGGAGAGGATGGACCATGGGGGGAGAGTGGTCAGATATAACACATTTTCTTTCTTACTTCTTGCAAGGGGCTGGGATTGGAAGGCCTGCCCAGGACCATAGGGCCAGGTGGATTCTGGGCCTAAGGGGTGGTATGGGGGCTCAGGGCTTCTTGGCCCCAGGACAAGGGATCTGTCTGCTGCGCCACTCAGCGACCCTACAGCAGAGTGAGAGTGAAAGGAGAGAGAAAATATAGTTCGTGGTAGTGGAGAAATAAGAAAGGAGGGAGTTGCGATCAGCAATGGCAATGTTGGAAAAATATGGAAGTAACTTTTGTGATGGACTTATCATAAAGAATGTGATCCACCCATGACAGAGTTGTTGGTGTTGGAACATAGACTGAAGCACGTTTTTTGTTATTATTATTTGGGGGAGGGTGCAGGGCAAGTGGGGCTGGGTGGCCTGCCTGGGGCCACATAGCAGGGTGATCTTTGGGTGCCTGGGGCCGGATTCAGACCCAGGTTCTCCTGGCTCAAGGGCCAATGCTCTGTCTGCCACCCAGCCACCCCTACTATTATTACTATTTTATTTTATTTTGGGTCTTTTTTTTTCTTCTTTTTGGTTTTTGCAGGGCAGTGGGGATCAGGTGGCCTGCATGTCACATGGCTGGGTGATTGTTGGGTTTACAAGGCTGGATATGGACTCGGGTGCTCGTGGCTCCAGGGCTGGTGCTTTGTCCATTGCACCACCTGGCCATACCTACAATTATTATTATTATTTTTTTAATTTTAATTTTTTTTCTCTCCCCTTTACTTTTTCGCCCAAGCAAGTCTATCTATATTCAAGGGTGGAGGGGTATTTTGTTTACTTGTAAAAAAGTATATTTTATTAATGTAAAAAAAAACCATTTGTACAAAATGAGAATAAAAAATAAATTAAAAATAAATAAAAATAAATAAATGTATGGACTTAGGGGCAGCTAGGTGGCGCAGTGGATAGAGCACCAGCCCTGGAGGCAGGAGTACCTGAGTTCAAATCCGGCCTCAAACACAATAATTACCTAGCTGTGTGGCCTTGGGCAAGCCACTTACCCCATTTGCTTTGCAAAAAAAAAAAACCTTAAAAAAAAATGAAGGATAAACAATCCATAACCACACTATATCCTGTAGTTAAAAGAACTGAAATGGGCCATAAATAAATAGGCACAGATAACTAAGGGTTTTGACACAGAATATCCACAAGGGGGAAGAGGGCACACAGGCATCCTCATCATGGGCATCCTTTGGTTTCCCAGAACAGAATTTCATTGTATCTCTACCTCTGTCTCTGCTGGATTGGGGGAATTAGCAGAATCACTATCTACAAGGCAGGTGATAGAGCTGAACTCTGGGGGAATAAGCTACCTTCCAGTATGACTCTATTCAACCAGGATGGGCTTGCTCCCCTTGACTGAATTTGCCCAAAGTGACAAAATTCCTAGAAATGATTCTGGGGAAGAATGCCATTGCCATCTGCTGGAATCAATGAAAAATTGAGGAAGAAACAATCTGCTGAAGTACTTTGAGAAGTAATGCCTCCTTGGACCCTGCTTTGTGCATAACTGTTATTATAAACAATCCTATAAGGAACAATTACCAATTGGTGTAGATATTTTGCATTGATTCTGTTATGCATTATATTGTTTTCTTCATCCTATAAGTAAAACTTTTTCTTTGAGTTTTATAAACTGTATATTTTGGAGGGGAATTGGTAACAACATATTATTGGGTGATGGCCATATGGTGAGTTTCTCAGATTTCCTGGGTGGAACACAGTCTTAAAGAATTGAGAAATTCCCCAATATATTCCTTTGTATTTTATGTATTTTCTACTGAAAATATTACATAAATGTGAAACTTTAAATATGATCATTTGGCAAAACCTTAGAAAATGTGCTAGGTATGAATGTTACTAATAGGCAACCATTCCAGTTTCATGATTTGTAACCTTATTCCAACTTTTCAAAAAGGTAGTATATCCCTTTAAGGTGCTTTCTTATTTCAATATATTTGTGACATTAAACAGTTTAAATTTCATGTTAGATGCTTATAGAAACAAAATTTATTTATAAATTCAAATTCATGCTGAGTAGAATATTCCCTCTTAAAGAGTTAACATTCCTAGTGAAGTCCTCTCAGGATTAAAAATCATTAAATCAAAGACAGACTATTACTCTTAGACTATTCTTAGAAAAGGGAAAGAGACCTTGCATTCTCAGTCAGACACCCTCTCTATTTTGCTAGGGAGTGAAACAGTGGACTATTTCCAGAAAGAACTTGCATTGATTCTGTTAGGAAGGGAAATAGTAGAATACTTCCAGAGAAGAGACCTTGCAGTCTTAGTTAGCCACCTATTTTGATAATAGACTGTGAGAACAGTAGCCTGCCTTCTCTTGTTTGATAAGTACTAAACTCAGAAGATAGTAGAGTTCCTTAGAAGAACTTGCATACTTAGACATTAATTCATTTAAGAGAAGGTCATTAGAAATTTTCTTCTGATACCCTCACCATCTGGATAGTAAGGTAATATTTTATGAAAACCTTTTATTCTTCTCTTTGTTGCTGGGTAGATTTTTCGTGTAAAGATTGTAACTCTGAAAACCTTAACCAATCAGGTTGGAAGAGAGGGGGTTGGGGGGATATTGTGCTAGGCCATATAATCTTGTTTGACTGTCACCTCGGAGCAGTATCTTGATCTTCACTACCTTTGTAAGACTTAGGGGTGCCCTTTTCTTGAGAAAAGCCAAAATAAACTTTACTTTTTGCTCGGAGGAGTCTCTATATTTTTTTAAGTGGAGTCTTATCCCACACAATGCTTCTTGATAATGCTGGTCTAAGACAAAATTGTGAAATATGCCAAGTTTATCTTAAATGCCTCAATAACCATATATCTTCATCCTCTCACTCTATCAAATTCCCCCCATAAAGAAAGACCTTGCAATTTTTGAACTTTGAACGTGAGTATCAAATTGAAATTTGATCTTTCTGAGATGACAGAAGCATTGGTTATATTCTATAAATAGGTACCTCAACTTTCTTGCAAAAAATGACAAAATATGAGAATAGTCAGTGTTGAATGGATTGTAGAGGAGTTGTGGATCAGCACAACTGTTTTGGAAGGCAATTTGAAATTAGGCAAATAAAGTGAGCAACTGATGCAAAGAGTCCTTGGAGTATATATTTATCCCAAAAAGTCATTGAGAGGTAGGGAGCATCCATAAACAATAAAATAATTAAATTAGCATTTTTTTGGTATCAAAGAACATGCACAAAATAGATAATCATTAACTGAGAAGTGGCTAAAAATTATGGTACGTAAGTGAGATGCAAAACTGCTATAAGAAACAATGAATATGAAAACAGAGAACAGAAAATGAAGAAAACAATATATATGATGATTATAATAATGTAAATGTAAAGAACAACTCAAAAAATCAAAAGTGAATGTTGCAAAATTGCAAAGAATGATTGGGGTCACATAAGTATGTATCTGAGACAAGATTTGAATCCAGATTTTCCTGATTCCAATTCCATCACTCTATCCACTGCTCCATTCCCATTAGTGTGTATCAAAATCCCTCCACATTTCATTTTATATTTTTCTTGTGAATATCACTTTCCACAAAGGAGCTACCAAGGATCTATTGAATATGTTGGAAACTTTCTATGGTTATCTCAGGGATAACATTACTGTGCTCAAAAACTAATTTTTTTTCTTTCATTCTCATTACATAATAGGATCACTTTCTTTTCTGGTAGCACATGCCTTTGATAATGTCTTTTATGCCATTTATATTGCAGCTTATATCCACAATATGTCTGTTCATTGCTCTCTATAAATGTATTATGCTAATATTTTATTATAGTTAATATCAATAATATTTTATTTTAAATTTCTTAAGATTTCCTTTAAAGTACCTCCAAATGGTACTTAGTGAAGATTCTTTTCATGCTCTAAATAATGTCTTTTCCTTGACTTCCTTGAGAATTTGCAATACAAAGTATCTATTTCTGGAAACTCCAAAGTATGCTTTTGAGAATGTTACTATTAGTTAGTTTTTCTAACAAATTCCTGAAGTAAGGGATATTGTAAGGAATAGTTTCAATTCAGCACTGAAAGGATATATCTGGACCTGTTTGACTTAGATCTGGTCAGTTTTAGTTTCCCCAGATGCAAAATGAGGATAATTTCTTCTGCTTCTGGTACCTCCTATTTCTCCATGTCAGCCAAATGGGCCAATAATGATGCTTTCCACAAGGTAGTGACTATACTGCAGTCCTGAGAGTAATTTACTGAATGTTCCCTGAATGTCAGAATTGGAAGAGATCACCAAGGCCTTCTAATCCAGTCCATACTGACTAAGTCTCCATTTTGTAACATCATTGATAAGTGACCATCCATTGTGTCTTGCCTAGACTTCCAGTGAGAGGGTTCTTACCACTTATCCAGTTTAAAAAAGGCATTGTTAAGAAACAAAATCTAGAGTATATAAATTTCAGAGAAACTTAAAAAGGAATCTAGCAAATAGATTTTTGGTTCTGTTCTGTCTTTTAATTTATTTGGTTCTAATTTATTAAATGCTAAGGATCTCCCCCATTTGAAAGAGAGAGAAAAAAAGGGTTCTGTCATTGTTGAGTAAGTGAATTCTGGGGCTTTCACAGTAGTTTACGGGGTCTAGTCCCTTCCTGGCAGGTGTTTCCTCATGCAGAAAATTTTTAGCTCAAAGAAATAGCTGAGAACTCTCAGAGGCATCACCCGTGCCCTGTGAATTGACGTGCTCTAATACATCTACATCTACGTGCCTGTTTTCTCATGATTAAAATTTCAGGGATACATGTTCAGTGACCCTCTCAGCAGTTCAGTGACCAAGGACAATTCTGAGAGACCTATTATGGACCTATTACATCCACATTCAGGAAAAAACAAACAAACAAACAAACAAATTATGGAGTCTGAATGAAGAGCACCACTTTAAAAATTTTCTAAGTTTTTTTCATTCTTTGTTATGGTTTTCTTTCCCCTTAGTTCTAATTCCTCTTTCATAACGTGACTAATATGAAAATATGCTAAACATGATTGTACATATACAATTTATACCAGATTGTTCCCTGCCATGGAGGGGGGGGGAATAGAGAAGGTGATAGAATCATGTGGAACTCATGAGCTTACAAATGGATGAATGTTGAACACTATCTTTGCATGTAATTGGGGGAGGGATAAAAAAAGAAAGGAAAAAAATACAATGTACACAAATTGAAAAAAAAAGATTAAAATTTCAGATTAACCTCTGTGAGATTAGATAATTTGTACTTTTTTCTGAGTGCTGACTCAGCACAATCTAAGAACTTTCAGCAAAAGAATAGAGAATGCTTTCCTTGACACAAGAAAATTTTCATAGAATTCAAAATTGGAAAGGGGCTTAGAAACCATCCCATATAACCTCTTTGTTTTACAGTTGAGAAAACTGAGTTTTGGAAAAGTTTAAGATTTGTCCAAAATCACACAGGAATCCTAGAGCCAGGATTCAAAACCAGATCCTTTAGCTTAAAATTCAGTGGTGGAGGTGGCAAGGGAAGGGGTTTCCTATAAAAATAATTTGTCAGGTGGCTAGATGGCACAGTGGATAGAGCACCAGCCTTGGAGTCAGGAGTACCTGAGTTCAAATCTGACCTCAGACACTTAATAATTACCTATCCATGTGGCCTTGGGCAAGCCACTTAACCCCATTGCCTTGCAAAAACTAAAAGAAAAATTGTCTACTATTTGGGGGACAAAATTCTATTGTTGTTTGTCCTTTATTTTTTGAAGAGGATCACTGACATCTTGGTGATGACTCCTCTGTGAACTAGATTTAAGTAAGTCAGTTGCACAGTTGTCTGCCTCACTTTCTTCTCCAGAGTCATAAAATTCTAGGAGCAAGATAAAAGTCAAGAGGACTGTCAATGGCCTGGGGTGCAGTGGATGCTCTTTCTGTCTTCCTTATCTGCCCAAGCTCTAAGTGCTCCACAATACCTGTTTTAGCCACCTTTGTGGGCATTAGAACAAATTCTTCTCATGCCCATTGTGTGGGGGAAATCTTCATATGCTTGGGGTACACTTACCCCTAATTCACAAATGGGTTTGAGCAGAATGTTATGAGTTAAAAGATCAACTTATCCAATACCCTCATCATATAGATGAGAAAACAAAAGGCCCAGAGAAGTTAAATAATTTATTCAAAGTCACAGAGTCAGATAGAGTAGTGTTATAGACCCAGGTCTCTTGATTACTAATCCAATATTGCTTAATGTAGTAAGCAATTTAGTGAGGAGACAGCCAGGGGGCATGTTGGAGTCTGCTTAAACAAGCTTCCGAAAACTAGCCACAAAATTTCCAGCGAGAACATTTGTGCCTTGGAAAACAGCAAATGGCATGGATCTGGGCTTAGTTTATTGTTCTGCGGATAAGACTTAAGAAAATGATGGAGAAAAATGTTAGAAATGCAGATTAGACATAAAAAAAAGGATGTGCTACAGCCCTCCCTACACTTCCCTTCCCCCACCCTCAGCCAGTTGTTAAATATTTACCAGCACAGGAAAAAAAAATGATGAGATCGAGGATTTCGGGAAGGGATCTTCAAATCACAAGATCCCTCATTCTGCAGATGAGGAAACTGAACTACTGAAGAAGGAAGTAGTTTTCCCAGGACATATAAGAAGAAAGAGGAACTGGCAGTCATCTTGATTCATATCTGGCCACTGGATCCAGATGATTCTGGAGGGGAAAGGTGACTTGGCAAAGCACCCCCTCACACAAATTCATTTCATGTGTTTGTGTCATGACATTACCTCTCTGATGTCATGGTCTTCTTCAAGAACAAAGGAAAAAAAACAACATCATCATGCTCTTTCTGGAAGTGTAATTATGAATCCCAGTCTAGTCATCTTAGCCTTACACAGAAAATAATGCCAGACATCTTTGATTCCCATTGGAAGACTATTTCCTTAACCCAAACCAGCCATCTTGCAAATGTCTTGACTGAAAAACAGAAACAGGTGAGAGAGCAATTTTAATCTGCCACAGTTATGCATCAGGCAAGCATTCATTACCAGGTTGGTCAAAGGACAATTAATTTCCAAAAAAATCTTCAACCATCCTGTCTAACCCCTTAATTTTACAGTTAAGGAAACTAAACTCTGGAGACATTTGACACAAATATCTCAAAGAATATTTCTATTAGTGGAGTGGGTATACAGTTATTAAATCATAGTTCATTTAAGTGCTGAAAGAAGCATTTATTAAATACCTACTCTGTGTAAGACATAGGGCAGTTCGGTGACACAGTAGATAGAGTGCCCAGACTGAAAACAGGAGGATTCATTTTGAGTTCAAATCTGACTTTAGACTCTTAACTATCTGGTGACCCTGGGCAAGTCACTTAACCCTGTTGACCTCAGTTCCTCATCTATTAAAAAAAAAAGCAAATGGCAAACTACTGTAGCATCTTTGCCAAGAAAACTCTGAATGGGTCAAAGAACACTGGACATGACTGAAACAACTGAACAACAGCAAAAAGTCCAAGATAACAGCAGGTTGAACTTGGAGATAGGAAGACCTGTGTTTAAAGCTTGCAAGAAACACTTAATAACTGTGTGACCCTAAATAAGTCATTTAATCTCTCTTAGACTTGACTTATTAGCCTGAATTTTCCAGGCAACTTTTCTATTAGGAGCTCTCTTTGGCTTCTACACCACAGAATAACATCTCTCTCACATAATATAAACTGATCATTTGAAATCGCATCACTATGTAGATTGATTCAGTTTTTGATACCTAACACCTGTTCAATTACCTTATTTGCCCCTCCTTTCTAATTGGAGGGCTGGAGGCTTCTAAGTTTATCCCCATTAGAGACAATGCTTGCTGGTGGTTTTTAGCAGAGACAACATTTTAAGGAAATTTCCATTTCTTCCTATGCTCTCTAGTATTTTTTTAAGAGGAATGGATGTTGTATTTTGTCAAAAGCTTTTTTTCTGCATCTATCGAGATAATAAAATGATTTTTGTTAGTTTTGTTATTGAAATGGTCAATTATGTTAATAGTTTCCCTAATATTGAATCAGCCCCTCCCTCCCCCACTCCTGTAATAGTATATGATCCTTGGAATATATTGCAGTAATCTCCTTGCTAATATTTTATTTAAAATTTTTGCTTCAATATTCATTAAGGAAATTATTCCTTATTTTTCTTTCTCTGTTGCTCTTCTTGGTTTTGTTATCAGTACTAAATCTGTGTTGTATAAGGGATTTGTTAGGACTCCTTTGCCTGTTTTTTTTTCAAATATTTATCTAGTATTGGAATTAATTGTTTTCTAAATGTTTAGTAGAATTTACTTTTGAATTCGTCTAGTCTTGGTGGCTATTTTCTTAGAGATTTCATTGATGGTTTATTCAATTTCTTTTTCTAAAATGGGGTTATTTGAATGTTCTATTTCCTTGTCTGTTAATCTGGGCAATTTATATTTTCAAAAGAATTTATCCATTTCACTTAGAGTGTTAGGTTTAAAGGCATATAATTGGGCAGAATAGCTAATAAACAATTTCTTTAATTTCATCTTTAGAGTTGATGAATTCACCCTTTTCATTTTTGCTACTGATAATTTGATTTTCTTCTTTCTTTTTATTCAAATTAACCCAATGGTTTACCTATTTTATTTTTTTTTCACAAAATCAACTCTAGTTCAATTTTTCTTTATCTTTCAATTTTATTAATCTCTCCTTTGATTTTCAGGATTTCCAATTTGGTGTTTAATTGGAGATTTAAAAAACCATTCTTTTTCTAGTTTTTTGTTTAGTTTCACTCCCAATTCATTGTTCTGCTTTTTTCCCCCCATTTTATTGATATAAGCATTTAGCAATATAAATATCCCCCCTAACTACTACTTTGGCTACATCACAAAGTTGTTGATTTGTTGTCTCATTGTTACTATTCTTTTTAATGAAATAATTTGATTATTTTTAAGATTTGTTCTTTGACTTACTCATCCTTTAGGATTAGATTATTAGATTTCTAATTAATTAATTTTTAATCTGTGTTCCATGATATTATTACCATGGAATTACTGAATAATGTTTTTATTAGATTTAGCCTAAAAATTTGTGAGGGTTATATACCCTAATAAAATTTTTGTGAATGTGTCAAATAGAACTGAGAAAAAGATATATTCCTTGCAGGGGTGGCTAGGTGTCATAGTGGATAAAGCACTGGCCCTGGAGTCAGGAGTACCTGGGTTCAACTCCAGTCTCAGACACTTAATAATTACCTAGCTGTGTGGCCTTGGGCAAGCCACTTAACCCCCTTTGCCTTGCAAAAACCAAAAAAAAAGATATACTCCTTTCTATTCCCATTCAGTTTTTTTAGAGGTCTATCATATCTAACTTTTCTAAAATTTTATTCACCTCCTTAATTTCTTTCTTATTTTATTGCTGAATTTACCTAATTCTAAGAGAGGAAAGCTGTCTCATATACATACCAGTAATGTTTTATTTTCTGATTCTTTTCTGATTACTCTTTATAGGGAGATTTTTATTTGGTCAAGCTTTCAGGCAACTTATTGAATTTGAACTTTATATTAGAATTGGACTCTACACACTTTGGGGAGGGACCTGATCTTCTGTCCTCTTACATCTTTCTACTGCCTTCACAACTCAAACTGAACATCTCAATGGTTTCAGTGATCTGAAAGTAGAGTGGTCTGGGAGGTGTTCTATTCATTGCCCTTCTTATCTGAGCTCTACAAGCCCCTGACCTAGGTTTGAGTCTTTCAGGTTGTTCCTGGTTGAGAATTTTAGCAATCTACTGCTGTATTCAGCTACTATTAGCCCACTGGGAGGTTCTGCAAGATTCAGAGCAACTGAACTGTCCCTTCTCTTTGGTCTATCTCACTAAACTTTCTACAACTACAATTCATTTCTGGAACCTGTTCCTTGCTCAGTATACAAAATTCATGAAAAATCCTCCTCCTCTGTGACTTGGAACTGTGTAGTGAGCAACAGAATTTCCAAATGGCTATTACTACACCATCGGCTAGTTCAGGGATGTCCCCAAATCCCATTCTGGTTTAGTGCTTCCTGCCTTGGTGTCCAGTCTTGGCTTCTTTTCAGTCCGCACTCGGCCAGACTCATTCTGTAGATCTCAATATCCACAGACCTCTTGGTCAGTTCCCTAAGGTGCCCTCAGCTGGAAAATTGGACACATCAACTTTTCCTTGGCATTCCTCATGAAAATTCAGTCTATTGTCAAAGAGGTAAGGCAGGAAAACAAAGGCTTTGACGCTTTCATCTTGACTCTGTTCCACTAGACTTAGAATCAGGAGACAGATTTGAATTCTCAAATTTACTAAATGTTCTCATCTGGAAAATGGGGATAATAATGCCTTTTGTTTCTATCTCAAAGGATTGTTTAAGGATCAAATTTATTAATATATGCAAAGCACTTTAATAATAGCTGATAAAAGCTTATACTTTTATAATAACTACTATTTCCAGGTACTTTTCCACATGGTTGTGAAGTACCTGGAAATATTGACCAATATTATCTCATTTTATCCTCACAATAACCATAGGAGAGAGTACTAATATCATCTTCATTTTACAGATGATGAAACTGAGGCATATACAGGTTAAATCACTTGGCTAAGGTCATAGGTAATAAGTGTCTGACACTGGATTTGAACTTAGATCTTCCTTACTGCCCTCTATCAACTGTTTCACCAAGTTGCCCCTATAAAACTTAAAATATATGTCAACTATTATTATTAACTAACCAAGTGACTTTGGCAAGTCTAAATCCTCTGAATTTAAGACTTCTCTGAACATCCGTTTTCTTATCTTTAAATAAGGAAATTACATGTTTAAAAAGCTACCTAATAGCTCACAATTTTATATACAATTCTCTTTTTTTCTGTTCTTTACATATTGAAATGTTCATTTTTATTGATGTCTGTTAAATTCCTAATAAAAAAATAGAAAAATAAGGAGATTAGACAAAATTACCTCAGTTTCCTTCCAGTTCTAACATTCTATAATTCTTATTGAGAGGACATCATAGTTCTATTTAGTACAACTCCTTATAATATCATAATACATAGCTCCACCTAGTGTCTAGATGCATAATTGAAAATCCCATTTTAGAGTAACATTTAAAGCCAGTGTGAAGTACTTAGCTGTGAAGTACTCTAACCTAGATAATTGTAATTATGAATTACATGATTTGAAATATATACACCACTGTGAATTCACTACCTCAAATGAGGAAAATCATTATTTTCAATTCTAATCAACTGGCATTGATTAAATTTCTCCTATGTACAAGGTACTAGGCAGGGGGTTCACAAATATATATCTCTCAATGAGCTTACATTCTTTTGGGGGAGAATAAAATGTAAACATAGAAGAAGATGCAAAACATTTGAGAAGAAAAGAACACTAATAACAGGAGAAATCAGGACAGACTTCTTATAAGAGGTGACAATATAGGAGTTCTTTAAGAGAGTTAGAAATTTTCAGAAATAGAGACAAGAATGGAGAGCAGTTCCATGATAGGGAATAGGAATAGGGATAACGATTATGTTTATAGTCAGATGTGTTTTAATCAAAGTGGAAGCAAATTGTCACAAGGCTTGGGGCCTTAAGTTCATTTTGTCTTCAGTTTCACTGAAAATTCTTCCACAGATATAGAGTTTAGGGGTAGATGACAGGGTCCTAAATCTACTAGTGGATAGAATTAGCAGGTTTCAATATCTAGTGACTTGTAGGTAACCTTTTTTGTCATTTTTGCTAAAAATATTTATTATTATCTTTTGTTTTTATTTAATCACCAAAATTTCTCCCAGTATTCCTCATTTCCCCTCCCAGAGAGCTACCTCATGTAAAATTTTTAAAATTTTTTTTTTAGATCAGCAATATATTTTTAAAAATCTGAAAAGTGGACCTCCGGCATCTTGCAAAAAAATAATTTCAACCAGTCTGTTTCATTTACCTCTTCTTTGAAATATCATCTGTTTTCCATATAACAGGTAGCAAAATAGGTGAAGTAGAAAAATTTAAATCATAAGATATAGATTTGATTCTCAGCTCTGCCAACAAGAAGAGGTCATAGAGTGGGCATGGACAAGTCCCCACTTTGAGACTGGGTATATACATACATACATACATACATATGTATATACATATATATATGCATATATATACATATTTAATGTATAAAATGAGGGGGTTGGTCTAGATGACTTCTGTCTTTTCCTACTCCAACAACTGGATCCTAAAACCAGTGCAACCAAGATTAGAAAGAATACAGAACACTGGGAAACAATTTTCATAGCTAGTATTTTCTGTAAGAAATAATGAGTAGATAGACTTTGGAAAAGTCTGGAAAGATATGCATGAATTGATGCTGCATGAAGTGAGGAGAACCAGGAGAACACTGTACACATTAACAGCAACATTGAGAGTTGATCAACTACGATGGCAACAGCTCCTCTCAGTAGTTCAGTGATCAGGGACAAATCTTGGAAACTTGTTATGGAAGATGCCATCTAAATCCAGAGAAAGAGCAAACAATGAAGAACATATGTTCATTTCTTAAAATTTATTTTATGTTGTTTTTTCTCTCTCTTGATCTCCCCCCCTCAATTCTAAATCTTCTTTCACATCATGCCTAATAGGGAAATATGTTAAACAAAATTGTACATAAACAATCTATATCAGATTGTTCACTGCCGTGGAGAGGATGGGGGGGTAGGAATAGGGTGGTAGAAAAATGTGGAACTCAAAAGCTTGCAAAAGGATGACTGTTGAAAGTTATCTTTTCATGTAATTGGAAAAAAATAAAGGAGAAAAAAAAACAAACCAAAAAAATTGAGTCCTAAATTAAACAAATCTGTCAAGAATTTCTGTTCAAAGAAAAACCTAATGGAAAACTTCATAGTTCACAAAATATACATGCTAATATAATCATCTCAAATACTTAAAACCATGAGAACTCCAACTTAAATCCATTTTTTATTTTTTCATGATAAATATTTATTACCTCGGCTTTATTTTTAAAATCAAATATGTGACTCCATCAGTGTTGAGAGGTTCTGTAAGAACTTGTTCAGTCAATACAGATGATAATGCTGCAATTTTTGACCTACAAAAGTTGCCAGGGGTCACATACCCAATGTGGTCCACAAAATCTCAGAGGTGAACTGTCTGTCCCTAAGGGACTTTTACATTTTCCTGACTGGTTTCTAAGACTGGTTTATGACAGGCTGCCATTGTCTTATGTCCCCTACTAGACTGTTCTAGTCTAACAGACATAAAACAAGAGCAGCCTGGCACCTTCAAAGTCCCTTTTTTCATCTTTGCATTCTCTAGAACACTGGCTCAGGAACTTGCACCTACTAGGTGCTCAATAAATTTTTATTGTGTGAAAACGGTTCACAGGGGAGATTCACGTAATTCTTTGGAAATCAGATGAATCCAGAATTTACTTTCCAGGCTGATCAATATGATAATCAAACTTTAAACAAACTCACAAGATCAGCTCCCCATATTCATCTGGAATGTTCCCCTGACCCTGAGCAATTGTAATAGTCTCTTGTTTCAAACTGTTTCTTTCTCCATTCTAAGCACCACGTTACGTGACACTATATTGGATCTTTGAAATGAGATTAGATCCAGTAAAATGAGACTTTAACTCATACAGCTGATTATGGAAAATTTTTTCTCTTAGCCTCTAGATTAAAGGTCTCATTCATTCCTGCCCTCAAATTTCAGATTATTTCAAACCCTGATTTAGGCAAACATAGGAAGCTGGGGTCCAAATTGGTCATATAAAAGATTTTAGCCTTAATGGGACCTCAGAGATCATTTGCCAACTTTTTGTTTTACAGAAGAGAAAACTGAGTCACAAGGAGATTAAATGACTTCCACAGGTATTAAATTAATAAGGAAAACATGGAGTAGAACTAGAGTTCAAGTACTGATTTTCTCACCCCTTAATCTAATGCTATTTCTATTATGCCACATTAGAATTTGGGTTTATTTTTTGTGTAATATGGAATATTCCCCTCCAGGGACATTCCTGATCCCTGAAGTGAATGCTTAGTTCCCCTATTTCCTTACCAGAATTCATTTATTTTGACAGCTAAGTAAGAATGGTTCTGCTTTTTATTCTGAGCTACAATAGGGAAATATGTGATTTATATTCTGAAGGAAAAAAAAATCATCAGAATGTGGCCATATAACTGGATCTGAACTCTGCAAACAACGGGTCATTTCTTCAATTTTATAATCTTTTTATTCTATGTATTTTGAATTTGGGGAAATAACCGAAGATTATCAAAAACAACAAAGGTCAGTCCAAAATTATTACTGGTTGAACTTTCAAATATAATAGAGGGAGGGGAATTACATTTTAAAGACAAGTGGTGGTTGGTTCTTAGCTTGCTATGCAATTTTCTTGGGTCTCTTTACAATTACAGATATCAAAACATTCTTTTCAAAATCAAACATTCAAAGTCTAACTTCTTTAGGATAAAAATCTCCATCAAAACCAATGATCTTTAACTTCAAATGATAATTCACTGAGTGGCCATTCAGCATAAAAAGCCGGAATATTGAGTTTGGAGGCAGGAGATCAGAGTTCAGATCCTTGATCTGATCCTTTCTAGCTATGTAGGCGCATATCCTGGTCTATACAATGGGGATAACATATTACCTATTACACAGCATTGATGTGAAGAAAGTACTTGGTAAACCTTGAAGTACCATATGTGAAAGATGCATTCATTTGAGAAGCAGCATGTATAATATAATAAAAAGAAAGTCAACCAGGGTTCAGACCTAGCCTCTGACACATATTGGTCAAGTGATCCTGGGAGAGTCAGTTGACTTCTAAATTCTTTAGGTACCTCTTTAATACTATAAGTTGTAAAGCAGGTGCCAATCTGCACTGGTAGATTAAGTTCCTTCCCCAGAATTCCCTACACAGAATAGTCAAACAAAGAATTATTCAACAACCATGTTGTTGTTGTGCCTGCTTATTAAGCTTTATGGGAGATACAATGGTAATTAAGGCACAAGCCCTACTTAATAGAACTTGGAGAAGAAGAAAAGGGTACAACATATGGACAAATATACTATAGCTATTTTGAAGAATAGCGTATAAAAGAGGTATGGAGTGCTCAACAAAATTGGAAGAAGTAAAGATTATAACCTTCTGAAGGTTTAGTAAAGGTTTCATGGAGGATTGCCCTGAAAGTATTAATAAAACTTCAAAAAGCAGTAAGAGAAATGATCATTAATATCAGAGTTCCCTCCTTTTTCTAAATTCCTAATTAAAAAGTTCAGTCTCTAGAAAGACATTACTGAGAATGAGATTAGATGTGATCCTACCCATGGGAAGTCATTGTGGTCTATCCAGATTTGGGTAAGGGATAAATTATTTGAATAGATTGCCCAAGCCCCTCATTGTAATAGTCATTCTCCATTCTAAACACCATGTTACATGACACCATATTGGATCTTTGAAATGAGATTAGATTAGAGACACTCAATTAAAGTGTCAAGCAATCTGAGTTGATGGCCACCTCCAGGAACCCTCTTCTGAAGAACATATAAGCCTTGATCCTACCATCATGATTGTCTTTGGTCCAAGAAACAGACTGTCACATGACCATCCTCTTATAAATAAATATGCTAGCAATAATAATAAAATCAAAAAATTACCCAGATATTGTTTCTCTAACTTTTTTAAACAACACAAGGATAGTAAGGGAAGTCACAGGGGGTGGCATGATATGAGCAAAGGCATAGCAGCAGGAAAGTACTTTATGTCTGTAAGCAGTTTCACTTTGCTGGCATATATAGAGCACCTATAATGGAGAATAATGTGTTTCACAACTATTTAAAAAAATTTAGGGCAATAGGGGCAGGACAAACAAGTTCTTTGGATCAGAAATGTTGCTAAAGAGACATAGTCAAGATGGCAGCAGGAGAACAGGTTTTCCTAGGCGCTCTCTCCAAAATATTTCAAAAAACCTTAAAATTATGGCTCTAGCTAAATTTTCAAGAGACAGAAACCACAGAAAGATCCAGTGAGGCAATTCTCCAGCCCAAGGTAACCTGGAAAATAGTGGTAAGGCTCTGTTCCATGTGGTTGGAGGGGCTGGCAGTCCAGCAGAGCAAAGGAGCTCCAACCTTCTAGGAACATCCCCAGTGTACCTAGG
Source organism: Macrotis lagotis (assembly GCF_037893015.1). Classification (NCBI taxonomy): domain Eukaryota; kingdom Metazoa; phylum Chordata; class Mammalia; order Peramelemorphia; family Peramelidae; genus Macrotis; species Macrotis lagotis. Next base: position 69,153,041 of record NC_133665.1, read on the forward strand.
TCCCTGGGATCACCAGCTCCCAGCAGCAGAAGCAGTTTCCTGACCTGCCACCCCAGGAAGCACCAAACACAACTTGGAAGATCAGCAAAGAAACCTCTGTCAGAGTGAGTGCAAAGCCCAGGTCAGCGTGGCCCATTGTGGTCCTCAGTACAGTCTAGGAAATAGGAGCAGACCTGTGGGTCCACCCAGCAAGGGGCCACCCTGCCACTGCTTCCAGAGAGCTCAGTCCACGGAAGATAAGGGGGTGGGGGGGGGAGACTGTCGAGATCTCTCCTCTGTCCCTGGGACAGGACTCTTGGGCTTTGTCCACATTCAGACCCTGGTCACAGTCTGGGCCCCCATACTGTCATAGAGCAGGGACCTTCCTCACAGCCCCAGGGTGAAGGGATGTGCTTTTGGTCATCCACACACCAGAGCACAGGCAGGAGAGCAGTCAGAGCCTCTCATAGGACCTTAAAGGAACTGAGGTCCTTGCAGGGGGAATCCCAATAATATTCAAATGCTCAAGAAGCACCCCAAAACCAGGGCACAGGCTGGGGAAATGAATAAACAGGAAAAAAAGAAATCTGAACATAGACAATTACTTTGGTCCCATAGAGGATCAAAATGCACACTCAGAAGAAGAAAAAGTCCAAGTTTCTGCATCTAAAGACTCAGGTTATTACAGAGCTCAAAAAAGATTTTGAAAATCAAGTAAGGGAGATAGAAGAAAAATTGGGAAAAGAAATGAGAGAGCTGCAGGAAAAAAACATAAAAACCAAGTTTGCAGCTTAGTCAAGGAAAACCAAAAAAAATGCTGAAGAAAACATGTTAAAAACCAGTGTAGGTCAAAGGGATAAAACAATCCAAAAAGTTAATGGGAGAAGAATGCCTTAGAAAGCAGAATTGACCAAATGGATGAGGAAAACAAATCATTCAAATGTAGAATGGAGCTAAAGGAAGCTGAAGACTTTGTGAGGAATCAAGACACAATAATTCAACACAAAAGAATGAAAAATTAGAAGAAAATGTAAAATATCTCATTAAAAAATGACTCATCTAGGAAACAGATCCAGAAGAGAAAATTTTAAATTATTGGGCTACCTGAAAATCATGATCAGGAAAAGAGTCTTGATTTTGACCTCATTTTTAAAGAATTCCTACAGGAAAGTTGCCCTGATATCCTAGAAGCAGAAAGCAAAATAGAAATTGAGAGAATCCATCAATCTCTTCCTGAAAGAGATCCAAAAAAAATAATAACCCCCAGGAATATTATAGCCAAGTTCCAGAACTCCCAAGTCAAAGAGAAAATATTTCAAGTACTCATAAGGAAACAATTCAAATATCATGGAGCTGCAATCAGGATCACACAGAATTTAGCAGCATTCACATTAAGGGCTTGTAGGGCTTGGAATATAATAATCTGGAAGGCAAAAGAGCTTAGAATGCAACAGAGAATCAGCCACCCCAGCAAAACTGAACATCCTCTTCTAGGGAAAAAGATGAACTTTCAATGAAACACAGGAATTTCAAGTGTTCCTGTTGAAACAACCAGAGCTGAACAGAAAGTTTGATCTTCAAGTATAGGACTCAGGTGGACGAGAAGGGTAAATTATGAGGGATTTAATGATGAACTGTGTGTATCCCTGCATGGGAAGATGATACTGATAATATTCATGTGAACCTTCTCATTTAATAGAGCAGTTAGAAGGAGTATATGTAGACAAGGCACAGGAGAGAGCTAAATCTGAAGGTATAATATATTGTAAAAATGGAGCCAACAGGTGAAAAGGAAATGTACTGGGAGAAAGAGAAAAGAGAGGTAGAATAGGTTAAGATATTTCAGGCAAAAAATGCCAAGAAATAGCTTTTGCAATGGTATGGAAGTGGGGAAGGTGAGGGGGAATGAGGGAGCCTTTATTTTCATTGTAGATGGCTTAAAGAGGAAACAGTATACATATTCAATAGGGTGTAGAAATCTAGAAGAAAAAGGAGAGAAAGGGGACAGGGGGAGGGGAGGAGGGATTATGGGAGAGGATAGTTAGATATAACACATTTTCTTTTTTTTACTTTTTTGCAGGATGCTGGGATTGGGTGGTCTATTCAGGCTACGGGGCTGCATGATTGCTGGGTCTCTGGGGTGGGATATAGGCTTGGTGCCTCCTGGCCCCAGGACTGGTGCTCTGTCTACTGTGTCACTCAGCTGCCCCATAGCACATTTTTGAAAATGGACAGAGCGAAAGGAGAGAGAAAATATAATAAATGGTAGTGGGAGGGAATGAATGTGGGTAATTACAAACAGAAACAGCAACTGTGGAAAAATATAGAAGTAACTTCTCTGATGGACTTATGATAAAGAATGTGATCCACCCCAGAGACAGAGCTGATGGTATCAGAACACAGACTGAAGCACATATTTTTCTCTTTCTTTCATTTTATTTCTCTTGAGGTTTTATATTTTTGTGGGGAGTGGGGGGAATTATTTGTACTCTTACAACAAGAATATTTCAGTAATGTGTAGCGAAATAAAAAAAGAATAAAGTCAAAAAAAAAAAAGAAATGCTGCTAAATTATTCCTGAAAGGTCCTCTTATCATAATGGAATACTGATCCTTGGCAATGGTGAGATTGAAATATGATCCTCGATCATATGGGCAAATGGTAGTATTCAAATAAATTAACAATTGATTCACTGAATTTAACTTAAAATTAGGTATCAGTTCTGCCAAACCACTGTGAACCAGCTGAATACCACCACTGCAAATAGGGATGGAATCAAATGCTGCCATAAGACAGCAACATAAAAATGTATACATTTTCCCTTGAGCACCACCTTGTTGGATTGATCAGTGGGGAAGAGAGTAACCCTTGACAAAGAAGTTTTCCTTCCATTAACCCAAACAATGGCATAGGACCCTTCTTAGAAACTTTGGCCCCTTATCTGTATTAAAAAATCCAATCTATTCAAAGTCCTAAATATTAGTCAAACTAAAACTACTACAGTATCACCAGAATCAGCTTTTTTCATCTTAGAAATCCTCATTAATATGGGTTTCCCATACACCATAGCAGTCGACACAAAACAGTATAGCTACAGGATTTTGCTGCTATTTTACACCCCAATAGTAAACCAGCAAGATGCTCTCAGGTTCGGTGTTGATCACTTATCTGGTAATTTTTAGAAGTAGGAGATAAGACTTATATAAATAAACAGGTATCAGTTTGTAGGAGAGCTTGAAAGCCAAGACAAGATGTCTGTACTCTATTTGGAGTCTCAAGATTTTGAGTAGAGTAGGATGATGAAATCTATATATACCGCAACAAATTTATGACTGTCATAAATCCCTCATGGTCCCTCTCTACTTTAATGAGTTTCTATAATCTGAGAATTTCCGAGAATTTCATTACTTGATGGTTAATCATTGTTTGATGAGTCACTCCAAACTTAACTGGTTCGGTCCTTGGATGAGCTCATCATTGAAGTCATACTCAAAGCTTAGTAATACATGCTAAAGCTCAAATTCCACAGGCAAAGACTTACAACAGTCCAAGATAATTTCCATTCCATGTTGGAACATCAGAGGAAGACTAGTGGAAGAGATCTGTGTATCTGGAATATTAATTCAGTAGCAAAGTCTGAATTGTAGGATACAGAAACTGAAAGCAAGAAAATACAATAAAATTCCAGCATAGTTAAAGAAACCAGACATTGCCTTATAGTGGGGTTCATTATATCAAAATTTGATCAGGAGTAGAATTTTTTTTTAAATTGGACCAAGGCCACAATTTCTAGCCCAGTTGTAGAATCAAAAAGACTATTACAGGATGTTGCCTTTAAATATAACCTTAGGGATCCTCACAGATGTATCTTACTTCAAACAACACTAATAATTGAAGAGTCCACATTAACAGAAAAGATAACTGAGAAGGATTATTCACTTTACAAAAGGGTAATTTTTTTATACAAAATAATTTTCAGAAGGATTATAATCCCAGGAAAGTGAATCACTTGAGTTCAGGAATTCTGAGTTGAAGTAGAGATAAAACCAATCAGGTTCTTCACTAAGCTAGGTCCAATGTATTAGGCCCTAGGAGGAGGGGTCACTAGGCCGCTAAATGAGGAGCAAATTGGTTCAGGTTAAAACTTCTGTGCTAATCAGTAATGAGATCAGTCCATGTATGGTCAATGAATTTCTTTTTGAAATGGTCTCAAAAAAAGTCATTCTTATAATATGTATATAATATATATATTATATGTATAATTCTTATTTATAACATAAAATCATGATTCAAGGAGGACACACAGTCAATTCAGTTTGTTTCAGGGAAAAATACAACCACTGAGAAGCAAAGTGGAGAAAATGCTGACTGGTAGCTATATCTGAATTTTACTCAATGTTCTTTTATTAAATAGTCATATTGCCTTGGGTGAGAGTCATTTTCCTTCACTATACCTGTTTCTTCATTTACCAAAAAGAAACTGATTGGATTAACCTCTAAGATCTCTTCTATTCCAGAATTCTAGGAGTTACCTGCTGAATTGAAGACTGCATCTTTACTTACAAAGATTCATTTTTTATTTGTTATCAAGGCAAACTCCTTCGCAATTTGTTTGTTTTTACTTTCAACTCGTTCATTCTATTTTCATAAGACTAGTGGCAAATTCTCAGCTAAAAGAGATGGTATTTATTTGGAGATTGGCTTCAATTATTTCATCTTTATAACGAAGGGTATGGAGTAGATGATCTTCATAGTTACGTTTTACTCCATCATTGTATGACTTTATGGCTCTTATAATTCAGCCTTCTTAATTACTGATGAATTGAGGAGAAAAACCATCATATAATACAAGAAGTCTAATCCACACCCTCCATAGGGCATACACATGAACTGGAGACAATTAACTAGCCCAGAGAAAAGAACCCTACCCATTGAGAAATAGGCCATAACTTAAAAGTCATGGACAAAGAGACACAAGATACCCTGTGGAGTCAAGTCAAAGCTCAAAAGGTAAACAAATCTAAGGTCTGGGAAGAGGACAGTTTGTAGTCTTGGCCCCAAGCTGGTAACTTTAAAAAGGAAAGTAGTAGGCATAAGTAAAATGCTTATTTGTCTTATGAATTTCTCTTACCCATTTTTAAAAATAATATTTTATTTTCCCCCAATTACATATAAAACAATGTTTTTCTTTTTAATTTTATGCTTCCCTTTCTTCCTTTCTCCCCTTTGAGATGCTAATCAACTGAATAGAGGTTATACACATTCTTTAAAACAAATGTCATTAAAGGGGCGGCTAGGTGTCCTAGTGGATAAAGCACCGGCCTTGGAGTCAGGAGTACCTGGGTTCAAATCTGGTCTCAGACACTTAATAATTACCTAGCTGTGTGGCCTTGGGCAAGCTACTTAACCCCGTTTGCCTTGCAAAAACCTAAAAAAAAAATGTCATTAGCATTCTAGTCAAACCTGTTCTGTGATCTATTATAATGTCATTACCATGGTTTGGAATATGACATAAATACTCCCAAAACATGGGATGAAAAGCACATACAATTTCAAATGTATTTTGAGCTAGAAAAATGTTTTCTGTTTTAAAGGTCAGATATTATTTCACAGTATCATCCCAGAGGGTAAAGAGATTTTTTTAGTGACACAGGAAAAGCTGAGCAGGATCCACCCAGTGTTTACATACTATATGTTGGGTTTTAATGACCTCTTGAGATTTTCCAAGTCATAATCCAAACCAGGAATCTCCTTTGGTTAATTCTGAAAAAGAGAAAGAAAATCTAGAAAAATAAGAAAATCTGCCTGAGAACATATGAACCATATAATTTTACTAGATTTGGGAATTCCAAAAATACTTACTGATGTTAAGGAAGCTCAAGTAATAGGATTTTCTTTTGATTACCTGCAAGTCCCCTTTCTCTACCAACTTTTTCTTTGAGCCCAAAAGATAAAATGAAAGGTTAGGAAGGGAGATTAGGAGACTATATAAGCATTCTTAAAGTTCTTTCCTTCTATCTTTTATCAAATTGCTAAAGCAGAAAGCATATTGGATTTGGAGTCAAGGGTGGGGGAGGGACAGTTCTAATCTCAGTCTAGGGATTTATTACCTGTGTGACTTTGATCAAGTCATCTCCCCTATACAGGTTTCCTGTGTAAACTTTCTACATATTTTCATCCCATATTCTGAGCCTTTTAGACTATAAATAATAGAAGATTTAACACAAAGTAGGAGGAAATCTACAGGTTTTAGTAACCTTCCACTTGGCCTTTTTGCATACATGTCTATATAAAACCTAGGAGTTCATTCTGATAAGACAATGAACATAGACATTTGCTTTTTTCCCCCTAGGATTTTCTGATTAGATTTCCTTTATAATCACAGTAGTAGTTATAATGCAGTTGCACAAAACTCAGGAAAATTGCTTCACTATTTAAAATGGATCTCATGCAAAGAAGAACCTTGGTGTATAAATTAACATTTTATGCATGACCTGAATAAAAGAAATGCACACATATACCCAGATGGATTATAGGGTTTTAAATGATCCCTTGAGATTTTCTAAAAATCTAATCCTTATCAAAAATTGTCTTTAGATAAATTCTGGGAAAGAGAGAGAGAGAAAAGCTAGAAAATATACCTGGGAGCACATGAATGGTAAAATTTCACTAGGTTAAGGGTTCCAAAAATATTTATTATTCTCAAAGTAGTACTAGTTCTAGCATCTTCTAGTAAATTCCTGAAAGTTCCTTTCTCTAAGGACCAGGAAGACCAACTGAGGGTGAAGTTAACAGCGGGGGGGGGGGGGGGGGGTGATCCTGGTTTTAGTCTCTTCAATTACACTTGCTTCTTCATTATTAAAAAGTTATTATATTAGTGGTAGCTAGGTGGTGTGGTGGATAGAGCACCAGCCCTGGGGTCAAGAGGACCTGAGTTCAAATGTGACCTGACAATTGATACTTACTTGGGCAAGTCACTTAACACCATTGCCTCACAAAAACAAACAAAAACAATTATAGTAAACATGAAGAAATATAATAAGTTTTCTGTGAACTTTTTAAATATATACCATGTGAAAAATACAATCTTTTTTAACTTTGGACATATATTCCTAGTCCAAACATGGGTTTCTTTTTTTTTTTTTGCCTTATCAGGTTTGTATAAAGCTTAAGTTTGGTCTATTATTAATATTATTTTTCAATATATATTAATAATTTTTCCTTTTTATAAAAGAGAACTCACTTTAAAGATATGGTCTGAATATCCATGTACAGTTCTGAACATGTCACTCTACTCAATAAATTGTAGTTTAAGTCTTACATGATCTAGATCTTACTGAACTGCTTTTAACATCACCCCCTTATTCACGCTACATTCTAAGGAAATTGGTCCCTTTGATGTCTATGCTATATGGCATTACAAATCCCTTTGTATAGCAGTATATCCACCATATCAGAAATATTTCCATTCCTTACTTTTTTTCAAAATCCCTAGATCCCTTTAAGGTTCAGCTCAAGACCCAACTCCTACAAAAGAACTTATTCATTCCCCTAGTTGTTAGTGTTCAGTTCCATTCTCCTTTACTATAAAAATTACATCATATCTATTTTCTTTATATTTTGTATTTGCATATCTGTATATATGTTGTTTTGCAAAGTATCGAAGATTTTGAGCTAGAACAGACCTTAGAGGTCATCTAGTCTAATTTTCTTGATTTACAGATGAAGAAACTAAGTACAGAAGAAGGAAAATGACTTTCTCATGGGCATACAAATTAGTAGAAAAGCTAGGATTTGAATTTAGATCCAGTACTACCAAGTTCAGGACTCTTCATTGTACCATGTTATAATGTAAACTTTTTAGGGACAGTATTTATTTTGCTTTTATCTTATCTTATTCCTTTGGAATAAAATATGTCCTTGTAGCCCCTATAGAGCACCTTATACATAACTATTAAATGGAACTGAATTGACTTTAATCTAGTCTGTGGGTGATGAAATCTCTGTGGATCAACATTAGTTATACTAATAAAAAAAAGTTTCTCATGTTTATTAAGTCTGACCTATTCACTGTATAAACTGCAAGACTAGGACATTTAGCTATCTGTTGGGTAACCTGGCTATAAAATTTCTTTGATATAATAGAACTTGCTTATAGTCATAGTATCAGTACATATTTCTATAGTACTCTCACCCTCTGAGTCATGCCTGAAGCATTAATAACCTGTTTATAAAGGAAGAAACTAAGCATTAGCTGACGATGACAACAGAGAAGTTGTCAAGAGGATAATGATAAAAAAAATTTCAAGACTTGTCAGACCTGATGGTGACTACTCATTTCCAGTAATTCACAAGAAAACTAATAATATGGCTAGGAGAAATCTGAAAAAGCATTGTTAACATAGTAGTGGTTATAATGCAATTGCACAAAATTCAAGAAAAATATTTTACCGTTTAAATTGCAATGAAGTCCACTCCCCAGTTGACAAATGGTCAAAGGTTATGCAAAGGCAATTTACAGATGAGAAAATCAAAGCTATCCATGGTCATATGAAAAATTACTCCAAATCATTACTGATTAGAGAAATGCAAATTAAAGCATCTCTGAAGTACCACCTCACACCTCCCAGATTAGTCAATATGACCAGAAAGGACAATGATCAATGTTGGAAGGGATGTGGGAAATCTGGGACATGAATGCATTGTTGGTGGAGCTATGGGCTGATCCAATCTTTCTGGAGAGCAATTTGGAATTTCAAAGGACAATAAAAATGTTCATCTCTTTGATCCAGCCATACCACTACTGAGTCTATACCCTGAAGAGATCATGAAAAAGGGTTAAAACATCACTTGTACAAAAATATTCATAGCAGCTCTGTTTGTAGTGGCAAAGAATTGGAAATTGAGTGAATGTCCATCAACTGGGGAATGACTGAACAAATTGTGGTATACGTACGTTACAGAACAATATTTTTCTATTAGAAACCAGGAGGGATGGAATTTCAGAGAAACCTGGAAAGACTTGCAGAAACTGATACTGAGTGACATGAGCAGAACCAGAAGAACATTGTACACCCTAATAGCAACATGGGGGTTATGATCCACCTTAACGGACTGGCTCATTCCATTAGTGCAATAATCAGGGACAATCTTAGGGTATCAGTAATGGAGAATACCATCAGTATCCAGAGAAGAACTGTGGTGTTAAAGACCAATGACTATTACCTTCATTTTAAAAAAAAAATTTCTTATGCACTACCTAATTTCGCTATCTCTAATATTTTATTTTTTTCCCAAGCATTTATTTTTCTCTCAACACGTTCAATTTTGATCAATGTATAGCATGGAAACAATGTGAAGATTATTAGACTGCCTTCTGTGAGGGGGCAGGGGAGGAATTGTAAAATTCAAAACATTACAAAAAAAAGATAGAAATTACTATTGTATATAATTGAAAACAAATAAAATATTTTTAAAAATTGCGATGAAGTGTCGTGGTGTGACTTTTTAATTCTTGAGGTTAAAAACTGAAGACCTGGGGGTTGGGTTTCATTTCTACTTCAGGTTGCTAGTTGAAAGCAAAGACTTCAGAAGGCAAGTAAAGTTTTGGGAAATAAAATACGAATTACTATATTGTAAGTACTGAACTAAGAATTGGGGCTATAAATAAAGGCAAAAACCCAGGACTTATCAATTTATCAATCAATTAACGTTTATTAGGTAACCTCTGTTTGCCAAATACTGTGCTAATCTCTGGAATATATAAATGGTTTTTTTTGTCCTTCATTTTCAAAGAAGACCAAGACATCAGGGAGGTGATGCCCTGACAAGTATGTGAATTGGATTTGAGTAAGGGGGGCTGTGCTAGGTCACAAGCATTGCTTCTTCCATCTGGGTCCAGTGGTCAGATATGAATCAGGACAATTGGAGATGGCCCTGGACATGAGGCAGTCAGAGTTAAGTACTTGCCCAAGATCACACAGCTAGTAAAAGTCGAATGTCTGTGGCTAGATTCAAACTCCTGTCCTCTTAGTTCCAAGATCAGTGCTCTACCCACTGTGGCACTTAGCTGTTCCTTATAGAAGCAAAGGACCATACCTGTATTCAAGGAATTCACATTGTCAAGAGTGAGACAATATGGAAACAATTACATACATATAAGATACATACAGCTTTATTTTCAACATAATTGGTTTCCTTTGCAATCATATACTTTATCTTATAAATGTTAAGGCAGAGGCAATTGAAAGTAAGTGACTTATGCAAGGTCACAAAGCTAACAAGTTTCTGAGGCAACATTTGAACTCAGGGTCCTCCTGACCTCAGAGTCTGTACTCTATCCACTGTTGTCCCTGTTTTATGCATTTAAAAACACTTTTGAGAAGGGATCCAGAGGCTTCACGAGATTGCCAAAAGAATCTATAACATGGACTTCTGGCCAAGATGGTGGAGAGAAGACAGGCACCATTCTAGAGTCTCCTGATCTCTTCCCCGTTTATCACATGAAGCAAACCTCTTAGAGGAAATCCGACTCATGGAACCCAGAGAGAAAAGCCAGGAGAAAGAGCATCTACCTCAGGATTTGTCTCCCGCTGCAGCTCTGGTAGAATTCGGGTGGGTGAGTATCAGACCCAGATCAGCCAGAGTAACAACTGAATTGGGTCCAGGAGTCTGAGGGCCAGAGAGTGGGACCTGCTGGATCAGCGGTGGGGCTGGACGAAGGGGGCTTGGGTCCGTGGGGAAGCAGAGGTGCTGGTGTTGGTGCTGTCCCCCTGGAGCTTGGGGAAGGGGCTGTGGGGAGAGGTCTGGTGCAGGAGAGCTGCGGACACCATCCCTGGGCTCCTCAGGTCTGAGAAACTCTGAGCCCATGCCTCCATTGCACAGAGGCCTCCTCCAAAACAAACAATTGCAAACGACTTCTGCCTCAGGCCCAGGTGTGTGAGTAGAAGAACCAGCCCAGCTGAGGAATGACCTCAGGCCAGGGTAAAGCCCACCATTGATTGAAGGCAAAAGAATTCAATAGTTCCAACTCCTCCCTTCAGGCAAAGGGAGAAGACCTCCCAACCCAGGTCACAGACACTCCAGAGAGGGCAACCAGAATCTCCTACTGGCCAACCAGAGACACTGCACTCAGTAAAGCCTTTAGCGATCCCAAGCCAAGGTGAACCAGCCCCCCCCCAACGACAAAGTCTTAGCATAATGAAGAAGGGTCAGCAGAAAGGTGGATCCACAGAAAAATTCCTGGAAGGGAAAGACCCCAACTCAGAGAGACCTGGAACCTCTGAGGAGAATACAATCTGGTCTCCAGCACAGAAAGACTTCCTCGAAGAAATAAGGAAGGAGCTTAAAAATTTGGGAGAGACAATTAATACCTTGCAACAAGAAAACAAAACCTTAGAAAGTTCAATTGGACAAACACAAAAGGAGAAGAAATCTCTCAGATCATCAACTGGACAATTACAAAATGAGAACAACTCTCTCAGATCCTCAAATGAGCAAATGCAAAAAGAAATTAATTCTCTCAAAACCTCAATTGGTCAAATGGAAAGCTCTTTCAAAAGTAGAATTGACCAATTGGAAAAGGAGTTGCAAAAGGTTAATGAAGAAAACTCCTCCCCCACAAAAAGAATGGAGTCTACAGAAGCTAATGACTCCATGAGACAGCAAGTGTCAGTTAAACAAAATCAAAAAATAGAAAAAATAGAAGCAAATGTAAAATACCTCATCAACAAAACCACTGACCTTGAGAATAGATCAAGGAGGGGCAACCTGAAAATTATAGGACTTCCTGAAAACATTGAAGAGAAAAAAAGCCTGGACTTAATATTACAGGATCTAGTGACGGAAAACTGCCTTGATATCATGGAATCGGAGGCCAAAGTAGTTATTGAAAGAGTACATCGATCCCCACCAGAAAAAGATCCTAAAATGAAAACACCAAGGAATGTTGTGGCCAAACTGCAGAACTATCAGATAAAAGAGAAAATCCTGCAAGCAGCCAGAAAGAAACAATTTAAATATCAAGGAGCCACAGTAAGGACCATGCAGGACCTGGCTGCATCAACATTAAGGGATCAAAGGGCCTGGAACAAGATATTTCGAAGAGCATTGGAGCTTGGAATGCAGCCAAGAATCTACTTTCCTGCAAAGCTGAGCCTACTCTTCCAGGGAAAAAGATGGATATTTAACGATATGGAAAAATTCCAAAAATTTCTGATGAAAAGACCAGAGCTAAACAGAAAATTTGGACATCAAACAGGAGGTTCAAGAGACACATGAAAAGGTAAAAAAAAAGGGGGGGGCAGAAAAAGAAAAAAATGCAATAAATGTAACTCTAACAGAGAGAATACACCTTCCCAGAAATGATGGACATTCATGACCGATCCATGAGACTGCTATCTAATGGGATGTAACTGGCTTTAACCCCATTTGGGAGAAAGACTCTAATAACTCTCAGGAATTTAGACTCTATTCAATAGAATATACAGAACTAGAAGGGTCAGACACTCAGAATTTTCTATGACTTAGAATGATCTAAAAAAAAAATACTACCACCCTAGAAAAGGGAGACAGGAAAGAGACTGGAGGAGGGAAGGGATTGAATGGGGTAAATTGCATTACACTAAGAGGTACAAAAAACCTATGGTAATACTGGGGAAGAAGGGAGCAGAGGAGAAACACCTGAATCTTCTTCTCACCAGACTTGGCTTAAAGTCAACCTACACATACTCAGTTAACCTATAAAACATCTAACCTTTCAAGTATTAAAAGGGGAAAAAGGGGAGGGGGGACTGAGAAAGGGAAGGGGAGTGGGGGGGAAATAAGGGGAAATAATAAAAGGAAGGGAAAAGGGAAAAAGGGAAAGAGGAAAGAAAGGGGAGGGTGTGATATAGGAGAGCAAACACACTGAAGGGTGGTTTTCAGAAACAAAAGACTGGGGAATATGGATAAAGGGGGGGAAGGGGGGAAAATACAAACAGAGGGAAGATAGCACGGAGGGCAATAAAGAATTAGTAATCATAACCTTAAATATGAATGGGATGAACTCTCCCTTAAAACGTAAGCAAATAGCAGAGTGGATTAAAAACCAGAATCCTACAATATGCTGCTTACAAGAAACTCATTTGAAGCAGCGAGATACATGTAGAGCAAAGGTAAAAGGTTGGAGCAAAATATATTTTCCTTCAGCTGAAGTAAAAAAAGCAGGGGTAGCAATCCTTATCTCAGACAAAGCAGCAGCAAAAATAGATAGTGTTAAGAGATAAGGAAGGAAACTATATCCTCCTAAAAGGTACCATAGACAATAAAGTCATTTCAATATTGAATATATATGCGCCCAGTGGGACAACATCCAAATTCTTAGAGGAGAAGTGGAAAGAATTACAGGAAGACATAGATAGCAAAACTCTACTAGTGGGAGACCTCAACCTCCCACTATCAGATCTAGATAAATTGAACCATAAAAAAAAAAAACAAGAAAGAAATTAGGGAGGTAAATAGATTGTTAGAAAAATTAGATATGGTAGATTTATGGAGGAAACTGAATGGGGATAGAAAGGAATATACCTTTTCCTCTGCAGTACATGGAACTTATACAAAAATTGACCATGTACTAGGACATAAAAACCTAACGATCAACTGCAGAAAGGCAGAAATAGTGAATACATCTTTCTCAGGTCACAATGCAATAAAAATCATATGCAATACTGGGCCAAGGAGATATAGACCCAGAACAAATTGGAAACTGAATAACCTCATTTTAAAAAATGAGTGGACCAAAAAACAAATTATAGAAAGAATTAACCATTTTATCCTAGATAATGATAATAATGAAACAACATACCAAAACCTATGGGATTCATTCAAAGCAACTCTCAGGGGATATATTATAGCTCTAAATGCTTATATGAATAAATTGGAGAAAGAGGAAATCAATGAACTAAGCATGCAACTAAAAAAATTAGAGAAAGAACAAATCAAAAATCCCCAATTAAGTACCAAATTAGAAATTCTAAAAATTAAAGGAGAAATTAATAAAATTGAAAGCAAAAAAAAAACTATTGAGTTAATAAATAAAACCAAAAGTTGGTATTATGAAAAAACCAATAAAATTGATAAACTTCTGTTCAATTTGATTAAAAAAAGAAAGAAGAAAATCAAATAGCTAGTATCATAAATGAAAAAGGTGAACTCACCACCAATGAGGAGGAAATTAAAGTAATAATTCGAAATTATTTTGCCCAACTCTGCCAATAAATTTGATAATCTAAGTGAAATGGATGAATATTTACAAAAGTATAAGTTGCCCAGGTTGAATGAAGAAGAGATTAAATATCTAAACAACCCTATTTCAGAAAAAGAAATTCAATAAGCCATCACTGAACTCCCTAAAAAAAATCTGCAGGGCCTAATGGATTCACAAGTGAATTCTACCAAACATTTAAGGAACAATTGGTTCCAATCCTATATAAACTCTTTGGAAAAATAGGGAAAGATGGAACTCTGCCTAACTCTTTCTATGAAACCAATATGGTACTATTACCTAAACCAGGAAGAGTTAAAACAGAGAAAGAAAATTATAGACCTATCTCCCTGATGAATATAGATGCAAAAATCCTAAATAAAATCTTAGCAAAACGATTACAACAAGTCATCACTAGGATAATACATTATGATCAAGTAGGATTTATTCCAGGAATGCAGGGTTGGTTCAATATTAGGAAAACTGTTAGTGTACTTAATTATATCAACAACAAACCTATCAGAAATCAAATGATCACATCAATAGATGCTGAAGCAGCTTTTGACAAAATACAGCATCCATTCCTATTAAAAACACTAGAGAGTGTAGGAATAAATGGACTGTTCCTTAAAATAATTAGCAGTATCTATCTGAAACCATCAACAAGCATTATACTCAATGGGGAGAGGCTAGAGGCATTCCCAATAAGATCAGGGGTGAAACAAGGGTGCCCATTATCACCACTACTATTCAATTTTGTATTAGAAATGTTAGCATCAGCAATTAGAGAAGAAAAAGAAATTGAAGGAATTAGAATTGGGAAGGAAGAGACAAAACTCTCACTCTTCGCAGATGACATAATGGTCTACCTAGAGAATCCCAAGAAATCATCTAAAAAACTACTGGAAACAATTAGCAATTTTAGCAAAGTTGCAGGTTATAAAATAAACCCTCATAAATCCTCAACTTTTCTATGTATGTCTAGCAAGAAACAGTAGGAAGAGCTAGAAAGAGAAATCCCATTCAAAGTAACCTCAGACAGTGTAAAATATTTGGGAGTCTATTTGCCAAGACAGACTCAGAATCTTTTTGAAAACAATTATAAAACACATCTCACACAAATTAAATTAGATTTAAATAACTGGGCAAATATCAACTGCTCATCGATAGGTAGAGCTAATATAATTAAAATGACAATTCTACCAAAACTAAACTATCTGTTTCGTGCCCTACCAATCAAAATTCCAAAAAATTACTTTAATGAGTTGGAAAAAATTTTAAGTAAATTCATATGGAGTAATAAAAAGTCAAGAATTGCCAGGAGCTTAATCAAAAACAGTCAAAAGAAGGTGGCTTAGCCCTACCCGATCTAAAATTATATTATAAAGCATCAGTCATGAAAACTGTTTGGTATTGGCTAAGAAATAGAGTGGTAGACCAGTGGAATAGACTAGGTGTAAAAGCAGGAGATGATTATAGTAATCTGCTATTTGATAAACCCAAAGAGTCCTGCCATTGGGATAAAAACTCCCTCTTTGATAAAAACTGCTGGGATAATTGGAAGTTAGTATGGAAGAAACTTAGATTAGACTAGCACCTCACACCCTTTACCTAGATAAGATCCAAATGGTTACAGGACATAGACATAAAAAACAATAGTATAAGCAAATTAGAAGATCAAGGACTAGTCTACCTGTCAGATCTATGGAAAGGGGAACAGTTTATGACTAAGGAAGAGTTGGAGAACATCACTAAAAATCAATTAGATGATTTCGATTACATTAAATTAAAAAAGCTTTTGCACAGATAAAACCAATGTAACCAAGATCAAAAGAAATGTAGTTAATTGGGAAACAATCCTTACAAATAATGATTATGACAAAGGACTCATTTCTAAAATATACAGAGAACTGAGACATATTTTTAAAACAAAAAGCCATTCCCCAAATGATAAATGGTCAAAGGATATGCAAAGGTAATTTACAGATGAGGAGATCAAAGTAATCCATAGCCATATGAAAAAATGTTCTAAATCATTAATTATTAGAGAAATGCAAATTAAAGTATCTCTGAGGTACCATCTCACACCTCTCAGATTGGCCAGTATGACCAGGAAGGATAATGATCATTGTTGGAAGGGATGTGGGAAATTTGGGACACTATTACACTGTTGGTGGAGCTGTGAATTCATCCAACCCTTCTGGAGAGCTATTTGGAACTATGCCCAAAGGGCAACAAAAATGTGCATACCCTTTGACCCAGCAATACCACTACTGGGTCTATACCCTGAAGAGATGAGGAAAAAGGGTAAAAACATTACTTGTACAAAAATATTTATAGCAGCCCTGTTTGTGGTGGCAAAGAATTGGAAATCCAGTAAATGTTCTTCAATTGGGGAATGGCTTAGCAAACTGTAGTATATGTATGTCATGGAACACTATTGTTCTATTAGAAACCAGGAGGGATGGGATTTCAGAGGAAACCTGGAGGGATTTGCATGAACTGATGCTGAGTGAGATGAGCAGAACCAGAAAAACACTGTACACCCTAACAGCAACATGGGAGTGATGTTCAACCTTAAAGGACTTGCTCATTCCATCAGTGCAACAACCGGGAACAATTTTGGGCTGTCTGCAAAGGAGAGTAACATCTGTATCCAGATAAGGAGCTGTGGAGTTTGAACAAAGTGCAAGGACTATTCCCTTTAATTTAGGGGGAAAAAAAACAGATAGCTTATTGTCTGATCTTGTTACCTCTTAGACTTCTCCCAATTTGGAACAAGGTACAACATGGAAACAAAGTAAAGACTGACAGAGTGCTTTCTGTGGTGAGGAGGGGGGAGGAAAGCAAGATTGGGGAAAAAATGTTAATATCTTTAATAAAAATAAATTACAAAAAAGAAAAAAGAAAAAAAGAATCTATAACATACAAAAAAAAAAGAATCCTTGCCATAATGAAGCATCAGATGAGATTTTAGGGGCAAAACATTGCATATCCTAAAATCTAAGTATTCAGCATGTCCTTTCTTCCCTCTCCCCCTTTGAATAATCTGTAAATTTGGAGAAGCTTTCTTAACTTATTTAGATTACAGTTAGCTCAATGAAGCAGTAATTTACCAAATGGCACCCTAAAATCTTGAGAGGACTTATTAGTCTTCCAAGAGTACCTGATTTTTATTGATAATCTATGTTAACAAGTCAATGGGATAATGTTACATTATTACATGATATACGATTATACACAGGATTAAGGTATACAATGGAGATAAAGCAGCATGGCAAATTAGAGAGACTACTGGACTTACAACACAGAGGACTTTCTTTTTAATACCGTTCTGACACTTAGCAGCCATATGACTCTGGGCAAGTTAGAGGACCTCTTGTAACTTCTACTTCTTTATCTGTAATAATGATAACATTATTATCGATATGTAATAATCATGGTATTTGGATAACAACCATAATTAATATATCTTATGGGATTGTTGTATCAAATGAGATAATTACATCTGATACTTTACAAACTTTAAAGTTCTCTGTCAGTTTTCATTGTGAATTAATATTATGACTTCCTAAATTGCCATGAAATTTGTAATTCCTTGTTTTTTAAAAATCTTTATAAGCAACGCAAATCATCATATTGGTAACTAATATCCTTACTGCTAAAATAATATTAATAATAGCTTATATTTATCAATTTTTATAGTTATAAAGGACTATACAATATATCATTTTATTTGGAGTTCACCATAAAACTATGAGATGGATAACTTAAATTATATCATCTCCATTTTAAAGATGTAGAAAATAAAGCTTAGAAAGATTAAGTGACTTGCCTGAGTTCACATAATCAGATAAAAGTTGAGCTCAGACTTGAATCCTGATCTTCTATTTCTAAATCCAGTGGCACTTCTATAATCTACATGTTTCAAAGAACAAGGCTACAATTTTTCTTTTTTTTTCTTTCCTTCCTTTTCTTCCTTCCTTCCTCTCTCTTCTCTCTTCTCTCTTCTCTCTTCTCTCTTCTCTCTCTCTCTCTCTCTCTCTCTCTCCTTCTCTTTCTTGCCTTGGCTGGAAGTCTATTCATACAAAATCAGTTCCCACTAATGATTAAAAGAGTGCTTTGACATTCTTCTGAAATGAGCTGCTTTGTCTCTCCTTAGAAATCCTAGTGGTCTCACACTTTGGGGATTTACTGAATAGGTGCTGAGCTAACACTGACTCTTGATTCAGTTTAGAGCTCCAAATTCCAGTGATCCACCAGGCCCGGAATCTCTAGGAGCTGAGGATTACAGGTCTGTAACCATGCCCAGGCTTCAATTTCCTATGTGTGTTATGATGAGCTACATGTAAAATGTTGCTAATTAAAAATATACTTCAAAGAATTCTCATTAAAGAGAAATTTAAGAGAAAAAAACTTCTCATTTTCTACTTCCATAATGGAAAAAACTGTAAAAGCAAATTATTTCAATAAATTCTTAGAAACCATGTTTAAACAGCTAATTCTGCCACTAAATGGCTTGGCCACCAGAGGGAAGTATTTGAACAGAGGTAGAAAATTCAGAAAAAGGTACTATTTAATCCCTTAAATGTTGGAAGCATCCTAAATATTTGCTGTCTCTTGATCAAATTATACCTATGATCTACATATACCTTAGTATTTATACCTATACTTTGTGTCAGAAAAGGGAGATCTGCAACCTTGCTGCTTTGTAACAAGCAACCAGAAGGTTTATTGACAAAGTATATTTAATAATTAGCTCTACCAATAATGTTTGGCATCTAAGATAATAAGAATCTGTTTATTTTCTTTTCTCTTTTTATTTATTTATTTTTTTAACATTTTGTTTTCCAATTATATACAATAGTAATATATATCCATCATTTTTTTTTTGCAAGGCTCTGAATTCTTCAATTCCCCCTTCCCTCCCCCCCCAGAAGGCTGTCTTATAGTCTCTACATTGTTTCCATGCCATACGTTGATGTAAACTGAATGTGTTATAAGAGTAAACATAACCCCCCCCCCAAGAAGATGAGAAAGCTCAAGAATAGAGAGAGAGAGAGGGAGAGAGAGAGAAAATTACTTCAGTCTGCGTTCAGATTTCAATGGCTCTGTCTCTGGGGTGAGTTGCTTTCTTTATCATAAGTCCACCAGAGAAGTTGCTTCAATATTTTTCCCACAGTTGCTATTACTAGTTGTACCTCCACTCTATTTCTCCCCACTCTCATTTATTCTATTCTCTTTCTCTTCTTTCATCCTGGCTGTGTCCAAAAGTGTGTTGTATCTGAATACCCTCTTCCTCAATCTTCCCTCTCTTCTATCACCTATTTCCCCCCTTCCCTCCCCCCATTCCCCCTTATCCCGTCCCTTTCTTCTCATTTTTCTCTAGGGTAAGATAGATTTCCTCACCCTATTAAGTGTGTATGTTATTTCCTCTCTGAGCCATTTCTGATGAGAATGAAGTCTCACTCATTCCCTCTTGCCTTCCCCCCCTTTCCATTCCATTGAAAAAGCTTTTTCCTAACTCATGTGAAATTTCTTAGCTTCTTCTTTATCTCCCTTTCCTTCCTCCTAAATCTGTTTATTTTCAAAGTTCACGTGAATATTTTGGGGCCTTAACTATTTACCTGCTATTTTTCTCAAATATAAATTAAAGTGCTTGATTCAGTTAAAAATTTCATAATTTACTTTATCTATCATTTTATCAATCATTTGTAATACCTATTTTGGTCAGATACTGTCCTAGGCACTGGGCATAAAAATACAAAAAAACACAAAAGTCTTTGACCACAAGAGATTTACATTCTACTAGGAGACGTTACATTTTCAAAAGGAAAAATACATAACCAATACAAAATAAATATATAAATTACTATGCCCAAAAATGCAGAGTAATTGGGCAAGGGAAAGGAGGGAAAGCCAAAGAACTAACAACTGATAGAAATCAGGAGATGGAACTTGAGTTAAAGGAAGATAGGTGCTCATAGAGACAGAGATAAAAGAGAAAGAAATTTTCAGGCATTGAAAATAACATGCAAAGGGACAGTGATGAGAGCAGATTAGTTTGATAGGTGCATAGAGTAAGTGAGGAAGAATAATGAGCCTGGAAAAAGTCTGGACCCAAAATATGAAGGACTTTAATGTTAAACAATGGGAGTTTGTATTTTGTCCTTAAGGTAATAAATATTGAAGTTTCTTGAGCAGGGAATGACTTGTTGAAACTTGTCCTTTAATGATATCCATTTAGAATCTGAGTGGAGGGTAGGCTGGAGAGAGGAGCTGATGAAGGCAAGAGGACCAATTAGGATGATATTAGAATAGTCTCTTTTAATTTTTTTTTTTTTTAGGTTTTTGCAAGGCAACCAGGGTTAAGTGGCTTGCCCAAGGCCACACAACTAGGTAATTATTAAGTGTCTGAGACCGGATTTGAATCCAGGTACTCCTGACTCCAGGGCCGGTGCTTTATCCACTATGCCACCTAGCCGCCCCTTCTTTTAATTTTTTTTTGGGGGGGGTAGGGGTAGGCAATTGAAGTTAGGTAATTTGCCCAGGGGTCACCCAACTAGTAAGTAGCTGAGGTCACATTTGAACCCAGGTTCTTCTGACTCCAAGGTTGGTAATCTATCCATCTTATGATTTGGCTACCCCTTAGAATAGTCTCTATTGAGATGATGAGGTCCTGGACTACAGTGGTTTTCGGTAAATAGAAAGTAACAGATGCAAGAAAAGTTAAGGTGAAGGAATAGGAAAGAACTGGCAACTGATTGGATATGGGAAGTGAAATGTGATGGATTTTGTTGAGGAAGAAGTCAAAAGGGCTCAGAGAGAAGCTTGAAAGATCCTCATGCAAAGGAGGAAGAGCAAGGGAGACAATCCTGTAAGGGAGACACAGAAAGATATATCAGACTGTAAGAGAAAGAAAGCTAAACAAAAATCCCATCTCCAAGTGAATGATTCACTTAATAACCCAAACCATTCTGTCCAGTAGGGATCTGAAGTATAAAGAATCAGATGGTTAGGCATTTAAATCTCAGCCATACTCTTACTAGATGCTGTCGGTAAGCAAACATTTATTGAGTAGCTTCTTTGTGCAAGGCACTGCCTGCTAAGTACTGTGATCATATGATTTATTTTTATTTTTATTTTTTTTGCAAGGCAAGTGGGGTTAAGTGGCTTGCCCAAGGCCACACAGCTAGGTAGTCATTAAGTGTCTGAGACTGGATTTGAACCCAGGTACTCCTGACTCCAGGGCTGGTGCTTTATCCACTGCTCCACCTAGCTGCCCCAATCATATGATTTATATTCTAAAACAGAGGTGTCAAAAATGTGACTTTGCCCACAATGCCCCTAAAGACCCAAACTATATTAAAATGTAATTAGGAAAGTGGTACCTCAATATCATTTGTTAATTCATTTTGTAACTTTTGACAAATGATGAAACCAATGAGTAGGGAACTAATTTTTTCCATAAGAAATAATGTAATTAGAAATAATTTGTTAAAGGTCCCCAGAAACGGGTCAGTTAGGTGGTGTGGTGGATAGAGCACCAGCCCTGAATTCAGAAGGACTTGAGTTCAAATCTAACCTCAGTTACTTAATAATTACCTAGTTGGGTGACCTTGGGAAAGTCACTTACCATATTTCCTCATGTATAAGACACACTCCTTTTTTTGAAAAATTTGGGGTCTAACCTCTGGGAGCATATTATACAGTGGTTGTAGATTTTTTTTAAAATTTGCTTTTCTGTCTTTTTTTTTGTTCTTGTTATCTTTGTGCTCATTGTTCGTATTTGTTATATTAGGTTATGTTTTGCCATATTTTGCTCAGAAATGGCTTGGAAAAGATTTTCATACAGTGCTGAATTCAAGTTAAAGTGATCTAGTTTAGAGCAGCTAGGTGGGTGCACTGACCCTGGTGTCAAGAGGACCTAATTTCAAATCTGGACACTTAATTGCCTAGCTGTGTGATCTTGGGCAAGTTACTTAACCTCTTTTCCTTAAATAATTTTTTTTTAAAAAGTGAACTGCAAAAGTGAATGGAAATTGTGCTGCTGACTGTCAGTTTGGTTCTCCTCCAACTGAGAAAACAATCTGAGACTGGTTATGGGAAGAGGAAACCCAACTGAAAATGTCATGGCAGAAGAAGGCCATGAGAGGCAAGTCAGCCAAAAGGCCTGATTTAAAGAGGGAATTGAAGAGATGGATTGAAGAGCCATTGGAATTCCTGTGACTGCAAAGAGGGTTAGCAGGAGGCAAGAAGAATTGGTAATGAAAAAGAAGTGACTGATTTCAAAGGAGAACACAATTGGTGCTTCAGGCTCATGAAATGGAATGGACTAGGCATGCATATATGCACCAGACTTGCCCAGGGAGTGCTTGTGGTCAACCACAGACCAGAGCGCAGGCAGAGACTCGCCTGAGACGGTGATTTGTCATCAAACACAGATGAGGACAAGTTAATATATGGGAGTTTTGGCATGATGAGGAGTTGCATGAATTTTATGATGAACAAAACTTGAGTTCAATAACTTTATGTAATACATTTTTTTCAAATTTCAGGCCCCAAAATTAAGGTGTGTCTTATACATGTGAAATATGGTGACCCCACTGCCTTGCAAAAAAAAAAAAAAGTTCCTCAGAACTTTCATTCCCCAGAATTTACCTGGGCTAATCTTAAATAATGAAGCTGTTTTGTAATACAGAACCTTAAAACTAAATAGGTAAGAATATAAAAAAGCAATTAATTACATGAAAATAAAATAAAATTTAACTTTATTTTAACTGTACTGAGAGGAGTTCCTGGAACAATGAGCTGCTATTTGCCCATCATTCTTCACCAGGGAGGTAATACTATAACATGCAAATGAATTGGATTTAAATGAGGGAACTCCCTTATGCAAAAGTCAGCCATATGGGTCCAGTGGCCAGATCTGTATCAGGGCAACTGGAGATGGCCTTGGATACAGTGGGAGATCCTGACCTTTTAAAGCAAAGGTCTTTCCCAGTTCCCAGTTTGATGGAGTTAAAGCCCATTTGGGTGATTGAGGCTAGGTAAGAAAGAGATGAAGCAAAAAAGGCCCAAAATGGTCACTTTTGCTTAACCTGGGAGGGCAAGACCCCGAGGGACTTTCAGTGATTAAGGTAATAAAGAATGAAGCAAAGATTAGCATTTTTTTCAACCCCCCCCCCCATCAACATGGAATGGGGGGGAGGTTCCTCAGGATTTTTGGCCAAAACAGAGTGAATTAACTCTAAGGCCCCCCCAAAATAAGTAAGTGGGCCTAGCCTGGAGTTCTACACTATTTATGACCCAAGGAGAGCCTGACAGTTGATCGTTTTCACCTAGAAGGGGCAAGGGGCCAGCAAGCTACAAATGAAGAAGCATTTTTTTCTTCCTGGGGCTGCATTGTGATTCATACAAGTTTCAAATAATCTCAGAGAGCTAAAACATTTTTTTAACTCATCAAAATGCTACCAGTAAGGGTTTGACAGAGCTATGAAGTCCATAAGTATCAAGCTACTACTGTACTTAAAAAATTAAATGAAAATTCAATAGCTCATAGATAATATTAATATGTGGTTTTCCTAAGTCAATATGGGATCTGGAGGGAACCTTATATAGTGTTCTGTTTCTATTTGAGTTTAACCAAAACTATCCTTCATGATAATAGTAAATGATATATAACTTCCTTCTGCAATTCATTCTTAGGTCTTATAATAAAGAAATCTGCTCTCATAGCTTCAGTTATCACTGCTACACATGTAAATGAACTCCAAATTTAAATTTCTTATGAGTTCCCATATTTCCAACTGTTTGTTGGGTAGTAACATGATAGGACTAGCTGTGCTATTTCTCCTGCAACATGTAGCCTCTCATTCTTTTTTTCTTTCTAGGTTCTCCCTTAACCAAATTTCAAGCACATTCAAGAGGATTAGAGGGTAGGACTGGGTAATATTAGGAGTAACTAGGAGAATAGAGTATGATTTGTACTATGCAATGAACTTTAAATCATTCTTTGTAGAATGCAATGTATAATTATTTATATATTAACAGTGTTTGGCAACAGACTTGAATGAAGCACATTCCATAAAGCAAATATAAAGTGAGCTGGGCTTCCTTTAGGGACATCAATGCTATAGCTCAGTGCTGAAGGACTTTCATTTTGTAATCAGTCTCCTTATTGGTATCAAGTTTCTCATTATGGAAGCGGAGGAGGGAGGCTATGTCAAAGATGATTTTTCATGGAGCAGCTGTGTAACCTTGGGCAAGTCAGTTAACCTCTTTTTTTTCCTTAGTTTCACCAACTGTATCTAATAGTTTCTCTGGCTCCTTGTGGCTTCTTTGTACTCAGATGGCCAGGAAGTAAGGTCAACAATGTGAGCCCTCAGACCTCTGAAACAACCAAGTCTAGAGGAAAGTCTCAATATTTCTAAAGGGAAAAATTCATCTAACCTGCATGGAAGTAAGGGTTAGATATTAATTTTGCAACTAAATAATATAGGGGAAATAAAACAGTTTTTACATAATTAATGGAAAGGTGAATTAACTGGGAAGAAAGGGGATCTGTTGACTGACTTGGGAGCAATCTATAGTCCCAGTATTCAGAGAGCAATCCTTTAGCAGAAGTGAGTGTATAGCAAAAAAAAAAAACAAAAAAAAAAACTTGGTATTATCTCTTTTCTGAAATTCTCAAGGAGAGTGAAGTTTTTGGGAAGGATAAATGAGAATCAATTTAGATCCCAGGACAAGTTGTAAAGAAAAGGTTTATGAACTTTTAGTTAACTTGCTATAAGTGACCCTGACCCTGTCATGAGATTTGGAGATAGTGTTAGAGAAGTTGTCATTAAAACTGTGGCCTCTGATATTTCTGATACTGCTCCATATTGTCATTTTATATGAGAACTTTTAAGAATCAGATTTTACCTCTATTTCATGAATTATACTTTTTAAAGGGACCTTTTGGAATACTTCGTATTTTTATTGTTTGTATTCTACTCTGTTATTGCTTATGCTAGACTTCTTCATGAGGTCAGAATTGCTTTAAAATCATTTTAGTGGTGGAAGGTTCCTTAGAAAATATTTGAACATTGCCACCAAGGGTGGAGTATATGGTAGGAGAAGTACTAATTTTATGTAGACTGAGCTGGTTTTCCTTAAATGGTATAGGGAGAGTATTCTTGGAGTTTGGGTGAACCAAGGGATTAAGGTTTGAATCACTGGTTTGGTTTCTTGCTACTTGGAAGGATAAAAGACCCAGTCAATAAGGACCTGATGCTAATGAAGTTTGGTGGAATTTGCACTGCCCAGAGAGCACATCTTTCTGGCCAAGCTTTGCCATTGCTTTGGGGAATACAGAGGCAAAGGAGAGTAACATTTTATTTTTGATTATTAACCAGAAATTGAAAAGGTAGCCTGAAATGATGAAAAGTGCCTTGAGTTAAGAATCACAGGATATGCCTTTGAATTCTTGGCTCTACCACTTAGCTGGTTGTTGTCAAAGAAGATCAAAATGACCTCACTATGTTTGAGATGAATTATATACACTATGTCCAATTGTGGCTGATCCAACTAATATGAGCTCAGAATCTACTATAGGTTGGGCTCAAATAGTCCATGTGAATACCTGGGGTAGTTACACTAAATTTATAGATCTTATGTTTCCTTTGAGCTGCTCCTATTTTGCGTTGCTCATAGAATATAGCATTCTCTCTGATAAGGGTACACCATGCTAGGCAATCCTGTACCAGTGTCTCCCAAGCTGCACAATTAATTCCAAAGTTCTTAAGAGAGATCTTCAGGATATTCCTGTTCTCCATAAAATAAATCTTTTTGGCAAGTGTAAACCTGGCATTCAAACAACATGGCCAGCCCATTGTAGCTGCACTCTCTGAAGTAAGATTTGAATGCTTGGCAGTTTATCTCAAGAAAGGACCTCAATGTCTGGTATCTTATCCTTCTAGGTGATCTTCAAAATTTTCCTAAGACAATTTAAATAGAAGCGACTCAGTTTCCTGACATGGCACTGGTAGACTGTCCAGGTTTCGAGACTTATAGCTACAAGGTCAGTACAATGACTCTGTAGACATTCAATATGGTAGTCAATTCAACACCTCTTCTCTCCCACACTTTCTTTTGGAGCCTCCTAAATACTGAGATAGCTCTGACAATGCAAGTGCCAACCTCATTGTCAGCATGTACCTCCTCAGAAAAGACACTGCCAAGGTAAAGTGAACTTGTCTATAGTAATTCATTTGCTGTAATCAATGGTTCCACAATTGATGGTGTGGTGCTGGTTGATGGAGCACCTGCATTTTCTTGATGTTAATTCTTAGGCCAAAGTTGGCATAAGCAGCAGAAAATCAATTCATACTTTGCATCTCAGCTTCAGAGGCATCTTCAGCATTGAGTGCACAATCATCTGTAAACAGAAAATCATGTCCCAACACCCATTCTACTTTGGTCTCTGCTTATAGCTTTTTCAAGTTAACTGACCTTCTTCCTCAGTGAAGGCTTTGATAACATATCTGAAAACAACATGCTGAAAAGCCTTGTTTCACT
The DNA here is from genome assembly GCF_037893015.1 of Macrotis lagotis. Taxonomy (NCBI): domain Eukaryota; kingdom Metazoa; phylum Chordata; class Mammalia; order Peramelemorphia; family Peramelidae; genus Macrotis; species Macrotis lagotis. The sequence goes on from NC_133665.1 coordinate 69,179,819, forward strand.
CCACTGGAGACTGGAAAATCATGAATGGATGGTCCAGTATCCAGAACCTGGACAGGCATGCCTTATGAAAATGACATATAATACTGATAAATTTTTCCAGGCAACCAATTTTTGTCATAATTTTCTACAAACTCTCACAACTGATGGTAATCAAAGGTCTTGATCAGCTGTATAAACATTGTATTATAAACCTCTGTTCTGCTCTTGACATTTTCCTGGAGTTGCTGGCAGCAAATCCCAAATCGACTATTCCTTGACCCTTGACCAACTTCCAGGCAAAGGATTCTGGCAAGGATTTTAGCAGCAAAGACTAAAATAGAAACACCCATGTGAATGTCAGAGGCCAGTGGAGGTATCCTTGAATTCCTGGGGATAGTCTCTTCATGCCACATAATCTGGAAAATTTCAATCAGCTTTTGTACGAGCATTGGACACCGCCCCCCCCCCCCCCCTTGTAAATCTCAGTCGGAAGAGAATCAGCACCATGTGCTTTGTCACATGAAAGAAGCCTAATGGCAATGTTCTTCAGTTGGAGTTTCAATTAGGGGCTGATTGACTTCAACTTAAGGTAAATGATCATTGGCTTCTGCATTGATTGATGGTAGTCTATTAAGTATATTATGGAAGTGTTCAGCCCATTGCTCTAGGACCTTGTCCCTATTACTAATCAATCTGTCCCAATCACTACTCAACACTAAGTAGTTGAGATGTACTATATGTCTTTGGTCCATAAATAGGCTTCAGGGCATCATAAAAGCACTTTGGATTGTTATTATCTGCATAAAACTGAATTTCTTCTGCCTTTTTATTTTTTTATTATTATTTTTTAGGTTTCTGCAAGGCAAATGGGGTTAAGTGGTTTGCCCAAGGCCACACAGCTAGGTAATTATTAAGTGTCTGAGACCGGATTTGAACCCAGGTACTCCTGACTCCAGGGCCAGTGCTTTATCCATTACGCCACCTAGCTGCTCCGATTGCCTTTTTATTGAGCCAAGAATCCTGCATCTCTCTAAGCTTCATTTATTTTTGATGGAATTAAATGCTGCCTTCTTAAAAATGGATGAACTCTCCCATGGAGTTCTCAGTTTTCACTTAGCAGCTTCTGTATTTCCCCATTATTTTTATCAAGCCAGTCCTGGTGTTTTCCAATGTTCTGACCCAGATGAGCAATTATAGTGCTGTACACCAAATCTCTGAAAGCTGCCCATTCCCTTATGCTCTACTGTAGTCAACTATGTATTGGCTCAACTTTTCTTCTAAGTTAACAAAAAACTGTTCCCATTTATCAAAGCACAGCAGCATCCTCTCTGATCAGGGCCAATTTACTCTCAACATTAAGTCATTTTGCCTTGGGATCACTGCTTCAATTGAATGTGAGTATTTAGCTTTGGAGAGGTTGGGTCTGTGGTCAGTCCAGCATTCTCTACCACATATTCTTTTTGTTACTCTCTCATCCTGTTTGTCTCTTGTCCTTATATTCACATAGCCTATTAGATGCCAATGCCTGCTATGAGGATGCATTCAAAAAGTTTAATTGCATTTAGGTAAACAGAAGACAGTGTTTGAAAAGCTCATAAGATGCAACCAACTCCATCCCTCCCAAGGACTCCCTGAGCCTACTCTAGCATTAAAGTCATCTAGAATTATAAGCTTGTCCTATTTTGGTACATTGATGATAAGGTCTTCATAAAATTTTTCTTTGACTTCATCAGGGTTTATTATGGTAGGAGCATAGGCACTGAGGATGGTGGCATGGTGTTTTCCTTTAAGTAGCAAGCTCGCTGTCATGAGCCTGTTGTTCACAGCTTTTGGTAGACATTCAAACTTGTTGACTAGGTTAGTTTTAATTTCAAAACCTACCCCAGTTTCAGAATGCTCTCCTATACTTTGGCCCCTCCAGAAAAGCATGTATCCTGCTCTGACTTCAGTAAGTTGACCTTCATTTGCCAGTTTAGTCTGACTCAGGGCTGCTGTTTGGATATGATACCTGCAGAGTTCTCTTACAAGAGCTGTTGGTCTTTCAGGTTTGTTAGATCTTATGTTATCTATGAGTGAGCACACATTCTATGCATGGATGGTGAGTGAAATCTTCTTTGAAGAAGTTTTTATACTTTTTTTGTATTTTGACTGCAAGGTGGGATTCCCACCTGCTGTGGTAATCAGGCCAGGATTGGGTAAGCAATTTTTAGGAAACCTTTTCTATCCCCTTCCTCATACCAGGAGGTATGTCAGTCATCCAGGGGGCTGCTGAATTCCATTGCTGCTTCCAGTAAGGACACAGCCTATGGCCTGGGCTGCCTATATGTAGGATTGTGACTACAGCTCTCAGTGTATCTGCATCTGCTGCTTTCACTTGTCTGTCACCACAGGACTTTGAGATAGAAATTATACAATGGAATGAGTGGTGTCTTTTGATTTGTGTGTAAATTGGATTTAATAAGGCAGAGTTGCATGGAAATCATTGACCTCACTCTTTCTTCCAAAGTCATTATTGCCAAGTGGCAAGACAGAGTCAAGACTACTGGTAATGGTTCTGGATGCAGGGGGATAACCTTGATGTCTTTGATGTCTAACCAAGCTCTGAGCTCTCCATAGTGCATAATTTCCATTTCACCAGTGGAAGATTTCACATGCTTGGGATAGATACCTCCTCTAACTTATCAATGATTTTGATACCATTCAGTTCCCCTCAAGCTGGTTTAGCCCAACTAAACAGTTTATCAGGATGTGGCTGCTATTCATGATACAGCCTTAGAGCCAGAGGTGAGAGTTGGATGGCTCAGGTGGATATCAAAGATGGAAATCAGCCCTGAAAAGAACTTGGCAATCCTCACACCAGAAGTACAAATCTTCCTTGAAAACAGCCTACACCTAACTTCTTTCTTGTGGGTCTCAATTTTTTAAAGGGATTGTCCTAGGTAGTTGCTCGTGTGCCTTTCAAATCCAATTCTTATGATTATGGCTTTTCCATGGTTACCCTTCTCTCTCTCTCTCTCCCTTTTTTTTTTGTCTTTTTTCCCCCCAAGGCAACAGCATTAAATAATTTGCCCAAGGTCACACAGCTAGGTAATTATTAAGTATCTGAGGGCAGATTTGAACTCTGGTCCTCCTGACTCCAGGGCTGGTGTTTCATTCACCTCACCACCTAGTTACCCTTTCCTGCTCTCTTAATCACAAATCTAAAGCTATTCTCTATAGGACATTGTGTCTAATAGGACTGTTGCAGTTCTAACATTGTGTTTCTTTGAATAAAGCACTTGTGAATGTTTCTGTAAATGCTAATACCTGCAAATCCTCTCCTTGGGATATTGTCGCTTAATTTCTCTCCTTTGCTTGTCTGTAAAATGGGCATAATAGTATAGCCTTACCTCATTGTTCTAGGATCATATGTAAACTCCCATGATAATCTTAAAGAGTAATTCAAATGTCATTATTAATATACATTACCCCTACCAGTTATTTCTAAGCTTGAATTAATCCATTGACTTGATACTCATTTCTCTTCTTACTTTATTCTCATCTCTTTAGATCATAGTTACCATTTCTATACTGATCAAGATTTGAGAGGAAAAGCTGTACCAAAGGTTGGTTTATTGAGTGAAAAGTTGGAATGTATGAGGATGTAGCTACATCCAGAGGAATACTGCCCAGTGTTAGTAGTTCTTCACTGATACAGGAGGAAGGGAAAATGAGGAAGGTTTGTAAGGAAAGTCAAACTGCCAGTCTATGGAGGGAGACAGGTTAGGATATGCTTAATTGTTGAATTCTGTGGGACACATTAGTGCATGCCCAGCACTTGGGTGCCTTCCTGATACAGGAGGAACTGAAACCAATTTAAGACCAAGCGATTCCCATCTCATTGCTCTTAGAATCCCCATTTCCCTTCAAGTTCCATGTGCTACAGATCTTCTTTGAATTCCCTTTCCTTCTCCCCCCCTCAATCACCCTGCGTTTACTTTGGATAGACCTACTACAAGTTCTTTCTCTAAATAATCATAAATTCCACGAAATCAAAGGACTCTTTTCTATTTTTTTTTTCAGTTTTTGCAAGGTGATGGGGTAAAGTGGCTTTCCCAAGGCCACACAGCTAGGTAATTAGTAAGTGTGTGACATCGGATTTGAACCCGGGGTCTCCTGACTCCAGGGCCGGGGCTCTATCGGCTGCGCCACCCAGCCCGCCCTGCTTTGGGGCCCATGAGGATGGAACCCGATTAAGAGGCCTGGTTGGATGCGGCTCCCACGTCCGGCCCCCAGGACTCTCAGCTCAGCTGGGGGCGCGGGGGATTTCGTGCGAGAGACGAACCACCAATGAGAGACAAGCCCAGGCGGGCCCGCCCCCTCTTTCCGGTCCCCGAGGATACCACCCATGGGAAGGAGGCCACGCCCACTCCGGGCCCCCGCAGCGCCCTCCATTCTCTTCCGAGTCGCGGGGGGGGGGGCGGTCCGAGGTTCATTCCCCAATTAAAGAGATTAGAAATCATATACGTATTAAGCGCCTACTACCGCACTGAGCGCCGAGGGAATAAAAAGAATAAAAGAAACGTGAGCGCCCGAAGGTCCGGGGCACCGAGGCATGCGCCCTAAGGCGGCCGGGTCGGGCGGGGGAGGGGACGGCCCTCGCGAGACGAGCCGGCGTACTCGCCAGGGGCGGGCCTCGGGGCGCGCACGCACGCACGCGCACGCACTCCCCCACGCCGCCGCTCCTTCCTCGCCTCTACGCCGCGCGCGGCGTGCTGACGCAGCGTGCGGCCGAAGGAAGGGGCGGGCCGGGGCGGGGCTCCGGCGCCCCCGTCCCCCTCGGCCCGCCCCCCGCTCCCCGGCCCCTTCCCTCTCCCCCTCCCTCCCTCAGTCGGCCCCGTCGGCTCCGGGGAGCGAGCGTCGCGTCGCGTCGCGTCGGCCCGGCCCGGCCCGGCCAGCGGGCAGATGTCCCGAGCCGCCGGCGTCGCCGGGGCCGCTAGCGGGGCGGGGGGCGGGGGGCCGGCCCGGAAGGGCTGCGTGTGAGCGGGCGGGGGGGCGGGCGGGGGTGGGGAAGGGTCCGGCGGCGCCCGAGCAGCGGGGCCGGCCGGGGCGGGGGGGGGGGGGGGACCATGTATTTCCTGAGCGGCTGGCCCAAGCGGCTGCGCTGCCCCGCGGGCGGCGCGGCGGAGCCCCCCGTCCACATCCAGGCCGACTCCCAGCGAGCCCTGTTCGCCGTGCTGGCCCCGGCCCGCCTCAGCATCTGGTACAGCCGAGTAAGTCCGGCGGGCCCCTGCGCCCCTCCCCCGCCTCCCCTCCCCCTGCCGGGGGCGGCCCGCGCGCCTGCGCCCCCGGCCCGGCCCGGCATGCCGGCCCCCGGCCCGGCCCGGCATGCCGGCCCCAAGTCCGGCCCAACTTTTTGGAAACAGTTTAAAATAAATGCCTGGGGGGCCCCGGAATGTCCGGGAGCGGGCATTTTCACTTTAGCGTCGGAAAACTGTAGTCGGACCCCCCCCCCCGTTTGTTTAAAGAACTGGTTGAAAATTTGCGAATATTCAATTGAGCCCCCTTTTCCCATCTATTTTTCGACCATTACCCCGCTTGATTCTTTTTTCTAGAGGAGAGACAGCAGGTTGAGACCGTCTTCCAGTCATTGGGGGGGAAAAAACTTTTAAAAGGAAGGCGATGTTGAAGGCTTTCCCCCCCCATTTAATTATTCATACTCTCCTTATAGTTTTTCATAAACAAATTAAGGTTGACAATAAATGGTGCATATTTCCCTCCCTTCACTTTCCAAGGTGCTAGAAGCCTATTTTTTTTTAATGGACAGAATACAGAGTTCTAAATGTGCCACCCTTTTGTTTCACTTGTAGTGTTTCGATGACAAACATTTTTTTTCTTTTTGAAGATATGTGGACTCTGAGGAGATAGGCTGTGAGCTCATGTCATGTGATCATGTGAACCAAGTGGCCCAATTAATATCAGTAATTGCTCAATGTTTCCCACCAAGTGCCTGTAGTGCCCTTGACCGTCCTCGCTGGCTGTGGAGGAGCGCTTAATTTAGGGTCTTGGGGATGGTGATACATTTCACGATTTGTTCTATTCATTCTTATGCTGATTCGTTTTTCAGTCTTATGCCAGAAATAACAGAATAAGAGGTGTGTTGTGAGCTGTGAGCTTGATTGTGTTTATTCTAAACCACTGGTTATTGATTGAAGGATGACTAGCCAGAGTTTACATTGTAAACATCAGTTTAAGGAGTTCTATCCAGCTGATAGCGCTTTGATAAACAGTAATCTTTTCAGCCTAGATTTAAGGCCAGAAGGGAATTTAGAGTTTATCCATTTCAATATTTTCTTTATGCTCATGAGGAAACCAAGGCTGAGAGACCTTTGCCACAGTGACAGAAAAGATAGTTGAAGTACATTTTTCAACTCTTAGGTGGCGCAGTGGATAGAGCACCAGCCCTGGAGTCCAGAGGACCTGAGTTCAAATTCTGGCTTCAGACACTTCAGACACCTAGCTGTGTGGCCTTGGGCAAGCCACTTAACCCTATTTGCCTTGCAAAAAAAAAAAAAGAAATTGAACCCAGCCTCAGTCTATAGCAAGCATAGGCTGAAATAAAACTTTGGACTCAATTTAAAAGACACTTTTTTTGTTTAGAATTTTGCCAGAATATGATAAATTGTAATATCCAAACTATTTTTATTCTTTCTGTTAAAATACATGTCCAGTATAGTATTAGATGAAAGTAATATGAGGAGAGTACTGAATTGAAAGTCACTATCACAAAACAAAATGGTAACATTATAGGACTGTGGTCAAGATAATTTGTTCCAGTGATGCTTTTCATTAAACTTTTCATAGTAAGGCATAAGTTAGTTTGGAGGAGAGGTGCAATATAAACTAAATATTATAATACAGACAGGGAATTATTTCCTTGTCAACAAATCTTTGCCTCCCTTTTGTGGAGCCCCCAGATTGCTACCATGGGAGTTGCTGTGAAAAATTTGGAAAGTTTGTAGATTTTGGAGGTTTAAAGTGGAGGAAAAAAGATGAAACCAAAAAGTTAGAAAAGGCGACATAAAACTCAGAACTTCCAGATGGCACAGGACAGACTTGCCTGCATGTTTGCCAAAACTTGTTTTCTTATCCTGTGTTATATTACTTGAAATCATAAAGTAGGGCTTTATTTGGTTTATATTTTAGCTTAACATGGTGACTTATAAATAATGATTTTTTTTGACATTTAAATGTTTTTTCATTATGAATTTGTGCATTGTGCTTCATTTAGGAAATAGGATCTTTGATTGAAAGGGAAAAGGAGATAATTATGGAACCAAAAAAAAAAACCCAGGTGAGATAGTGAGTGGAAGATATGAAGGGCAGGATAGATATACTTAAATTAACCTCACCATGAGGAAAGGAGATGGGAGGATACTAAAGACAAATACGAAGTTTTGAAAACTCAGATCTAGAACTTGGGCTAATACTATATATAGTTCAGTTGCATCTGCTTTTGTGACCAATCTTTAAAGCTAACCATAATTTGTATCATTGTTTCTATGGGAAGAATTTGTTCTGCTTCAAACATAACCTCATATGGTCCCTCCTTGCTGTTTGGAAATTCTATTCTACTTTTACTGACTACTTATCTCATTCCCAGTAGCAACTGTTTCAGAGCTTTTCCTCTGTCAGTCTCACAACCTTTAGATTTATGACAGATGATTTAACTTCCTAAATTAATCCATCAGCTCCTCAAATTATCTCAGTACCATTATTTCTTACATGCACTGGGGAATACCTATCCTCATTTTTTTTTTTTTTTTGCAGACTAATCTCTCAACCTGTGTTCTTGATTCCAATTCCTTCCTGCTACTTCCTATATTTGTTCTAGGAATCATCTTTATTATGATGTTCTCCACTGGCTTTTTTTCCCCATTGTTTATAAAAACAGATGTCCCCAAAACTTAAACCTTAAGAACTCCATCTATCTTTATTGTTTCTCCTGTTAATTCTTCATTATTAGTAGCATCAGATTAATTTTACCTCTGTAGGCTTGTTATTCTTTGCTGGAAACCCTTTAATGGTTCCCTGTTGCTTACTGAGTACTTTTAATTCCTTATCCTGACTTGACATTCAAGACTTTCCACATTCTTGGATCATTCTATCTAGCTCTTCTTGTTCTCCCTTATATATACTTTATGATCTAACCAAAGTAGACTATTCATTGCCATTGCTAAATACTCTTATTTTACAAGCCTCTGTGTCCTTGTTCATGTTGTTCCTTATGCATTTTTCCTATCCAGTCTTTAAAGTCTAGCAATAAAGTTGTTTATTCTGTGTTCCCTTAAGTCACTAATGACTGTTCTCCCTTCAGATCTCTTTATTTATACTCCTTTGGGATTTACCTATTATGGTGCATGCAAATGTCTTTTCCTTAACTTTTAAGTTCTATTAGGCTAGAAATCATTCAAATCAATTCAGGTATTTATTGAAAGCCTACTACTATAAATTCTGTGCTTGTCTCACCATATCACTTAAAAAAGTTTTTTTGGATATCTTTTGTTTCTTCTATAATTATAATTATCCCAAGTATCCCTCCCTGACACAGTTTCAGAGAGTCCTCCGATGTAATAAATAATTTTGGTTTTTTTTTTAAGAGGGAAATTAAGCGCAACTGATCAGTGCATTGAATAAGTCAGAAAACATGTGCATTGATTGTGTAACAATCACCTCCACAAAGGGCATACCCTCTCCTTTCTTTTCTGAGGAGTCCTGCTTGATCTTCAAATTTGTTAACATTATTTTGACTTTTTGGTACATGGTTTTTTAATTTACGTTATTGCATTTACTATGTTATTTAATTGATTTTGCCTAATTCTGCATTAATTCATATGAATCTGTGCTTCTCTGTATTCATCATACACATAATTTTTTACAGTACAGGAATATTCCATTATTTTTGATACTATGATTTGTTTAGTTGTTTCCAATTGGTGGGTGTTTACTTTGTTTCTAATTCCAAGTCACAAAGAGTTGCTATAAATATTTCTATGTTTATGAGAACTTTCTTAACAATGACTTTCATGGAGTAATGGAATATGCACATTTTAGTTATTTTGTTTGCATTATCCCAAATTGCTTTCCAAAATGATTGTTCTATTCCAGAGCTTCACCAAAAGTGAATTTTTGCCTATTATTCCACAAACCCTCCAACATTGACTATTGCCATTTTTATAATTTTTGACAGTTCAAGAGTTTTTTTATTTGCATTTCACTTAATATTAGTGATTTGGACCTTTCCTTCATGCAATTATGAATACTTTGCAAGTCTTTTGAAAACTGTTCATATCCTTTGCCCACTTATAAATGGCTATTTGTCATTTATCTATATGTTTATTAATTATTTATATATCTTGTATACCAAACCCTTCTCAGAAATTTGATAAATAGTTTTTTTGTTCAACCACTTTCCTTATTAATGTGCATTAATTTTGCCTGTATAGAATCTTTTCAGTTTCGTGTAATTTGAGTTATTTTTTATAATTGCTTCTATCTCTTGTTAAGAATATATTCCCTATCAACAGCTGTGAGAAGTACATTATCTGTTTCTCTGATAATTTTTTTTGCAGTATGATCTTAAATATTAAGATCACACATCCCATTTGGAATGTGTTTCAGAATGTTGTAAGTTATTGGTTTGAGACTTAACTTCTGCCAGTTTGCTTTCAAAATTTCCATCAGTTTTTATCAAATAAGGAATCTTTTCTCTAGGTAATTTATGTTTTCCACTTTATCAAACACTGGATTATTAGTTACTATTATTACTAATTCTCCCTTGCCTTGTCTGTTTCACTGATCTATCTCTATTTTTAAACTAGTACCAGTTAGTTTTGATGACTGCTTGCTTTTTAAGAGTTTTGAAGTCTAGGAGTGCTGAGAAATATGTGTATTCTTTTGCTGTTCCATTTAGATCTCTTTTAAATTCTCCAGGAATTTAATTACATATATTTCCTTTTGTTTTTCATTCTATTAGATAGACTTATCTAAAACTGAGAAGAATTGCTATCTCCTGTTACTATTATGTTACTGGCTGTCTTCTTGTAGTTAATATTGTTTCCATTATGAATGCTAAAGTTTTTGGAGTGTATAAGTTCATTACTGATATTGTCTGTGGTTCCTTTTAGCATAATAGTTTCCTTGTTTGTTCCTTTTAATTTTTGAATATTTGTTTTTGCTTTAACTTACACGTTTTTGGATTCACTTGATGAATAGTAAATTTTTCCTACCCCCTCAGTTTTATTTTGTGCGTCTTTTTTAGTGAATTTTTTTGTAAGCAACAGATAGTATGGTTTTGTTTTCTTATCCAATTTGTCACTTTCATTTTATTAGATTGTTTAATCTATTCACATTAAAAATTACGAGAATTAGATTTGTATTTTCCTTCATTTGTCTCTAATATGTTTTTTCCTGTTATAATTTTCTCTCTTTTCTGTAAACACAGTACTGTTTCTTCAGTTACTATATACTTTAATCTTTTTTTTTAGGTCTCCATGTTCCCACTGGTTTTCTTCCTTACACCCCTAATTTCTTTCTCTCATTTGTTACTCCTTTCCTTTTGGGATTTTGCTTAGTTTTTTTTTCTCTCCTGCTTTTAGCTAGTTAAATAATTCCTTCTCCCTTTCTTTTGGTTGATTTCTTCATCTTCTCCTCCCCTTAGACTAGACCTGTTGATTGGGGTTTGGTTTTTTTTTTTTTGGTGGGGTAATGGGGTTATGTGATTTACCCAGGATCATACAGCTAGTAAGTATCAAGTCTTTGAATTCTGATTTGAACTCAGGTCCTCCTGACTTCAGGGTCCATGCTCTATCCATTGAGCTACCTAGCTACCCCTATAAGTTTTTAAATTTAAAATTATTTTGTTTGATAAAAATCTTTTCTCATTCTTTTCATTACCATTTCTTCCTGTCTCCTCCAGATCCTTATGCTCTGATTCCTGTATTTTCTTAATGGAATCAGAACCTCCAAGGTATTCTTTCCTCTTTTTGGTTTCTGCCTCTCTCTTATAGAGCTTGTCCCATGAATTCTCCTTTTTTATTGTCTCTCTCCCAGAACAATGCTAATTATTGCAAATGTTAGAGAAAATGGTAGAGCCCCTTCTTCTACAACACCCCTGATTATGTAGTGAACTACTGATCTTTGTGCTTCCCTGGTTATCCCCCCACCTCCGTTTGTTCCAAAATCATCTTCTTGAGTTCATACTCTCCCACTCTTTCAATTGACACCAAGACTTCTAAATCCTCCCCTTCGGAGTTTGAACTGTTAGGATGTACTGGACACATTCATCATGGATTTCCCCCTTTCTCTTCAAAGATCACACTTTACCCATAGGAACACTCTTTGGTGGAACCCCTTCCCACCACCAAAGCAAGGTCTCTTCCCTCTCTTTTTTCCCCAATCTCCCCCACACACCCTCATTCCTCCGTAGGTGCTTCGTTTTCTGAGATCACAAGGTTCATATCCCTCTCATTGTTAGCCCTCTGTTTATCCTGGACATATCATTCAGTCCTATTTCATGTTCCCTTCCCTCTCCAGTTGTATACTCTTATTGTAATTTAGTCTCTCTCACACAAACACCCCCGAACATTAACTTACCTCTAGATAAGAGTGTTGCTAAGTTTTGTCCATTGTGCCCCAGACCTGTCTCTTCTCTTATTATATCTTCACCTGTTTCCTTATAATATCTTTAGGGATTTATTTTTTTTAACTGGTCTCTCCATTGTCACTATTGCTGCCCTTGATTGTGGCATTTATTAACACTGGCATTTCTGTGGTTTGAAGCCTTTGATTAGAAGGTAATCTCTTCAGTACTGATTTTCTTTCTTTAAAGTGTTTCAGAATTACATCTTTTTTTCATGTATGTTTATTTTTTTTAAGTTTTTTTTTTTTAAGTTTTTGCAAGGCAATGGGGTTAAGTGGCTTGCCCAAGGCCACACAGCTAGGTAATTATTAAGTGTCTGAGGCCGGATTTGAACTCAGGTATTCCTGACTCCAAGGCCAGTGCTCTATCCACTGCACCACCTAGCCTCCCTTCATGTATGTTTAAACTCAGATTTGTAAGGTAGGTCATCCTGGCTGTATTCTGACATCCATTGCTCTTTGGAATGCATTATTTCATTCCCTCTTGAGTTTTTAGGTGGGTGTCGAATAATCAGTTATCTGTGAATTTCATTTTTTAATATTTCATTTTCTTTGTCCAGAAGTTCTGAGAATTTCTCTTCTAATGTTTTCTGCAAAACAGTATTAAATTTTTTTTGTTATGTTCTCCTGGGAGACCTATGATCTTTCCATTGTTTTTCTATGTATCTTGTCTTCAAGATCAGTATGTTTTGTTTGCACAGTGGGAATATTTTCTTTTAATGTTTTCTTCTCTTTTAGATTGTTTAGATTTTAGATTCACTTCTGTATATTTGCATTCTCAAACTATTGATTTCTTTTTATTTCTTTGGTGGGACTTGCCTTTTTCAGAGTCCAGTTTTTCTATTCTGCCCTTTATTTTATTTTTATTTTTGCAAGGCAAGTGGAGTTAAGTGGCTTGCCTAAGGCCACACACCTAGGTCATTATTAAGTGTCTGAGACCAGATTTGAACCCAGGTACTCCTGACTCCAGGGCTGGTGCTTTATCCACTACGCCATCTAGCAGCCCCTCTGCCCTTTATTTTTACTGTGAAGATTATAAATTTTGCTCTAATGGTTCCCATTTCTTTTTTAAACCTCTCAGATAATGTTTTGTGGTTCCATGTTTTCCTTAAATTACACTGAATCTCCCATCTCATCAAGTACTAGATAATTTTTCTCTATTTTGATGTGTTTATTTATAGATACCTGAACTCTTTACCAGCCCTGGAGACTATATTTCCTTCTGTTATTGTTTTCCCTGTTGATTTTATCTGCTTATGTCCAAGGTCATCTTTCTGAGATTTTTGATTGTCCTTGATCTCAAAGTATCTCATCCTCCTCCTATGCTTCACTATTCTTTGTTCACTAGCTCAGATCTCTGCTACACATGGACTTTTGGGTGGTTAGAATTGGCGCCATTTGGAAGCTCAGTATTAATGGAATGTGGCACAACACCTTCCCCTCCTACCCACCTGTCCTATTTCCTCTGGGAAGATCTAAAAGCTACTGTGCTAGTACAACAGGGTTGTCTGCCCAAGCATGGGCATTTCAGACTTCAAGTGGTATTACTACTGAGTTTTGGGGTTTTTCTCTTAACTTAAGGACTATTAACAGCTCCACTGGTTGACTGTCTCTGCCTTAGCAAACTTCTGCACCTTTGAGCCCAGTTCACACTATAAGGAAGGAGGGGAGATTCATTGGAGTTTGTTTTTGTTGTAAGCCTTGTCCTATATGTGAAGTTCTGGGTCTGCTTAGTCATTCTGGCTGTCTTTTAGTGTCAGAGGTAGGAAGAGGGGTCACATGAAGGTCATTTTGTTTTATTTTTGTTTTTTGTTTTTAAAACTTTTTGTATTCTCAATTCTAGTCCATGGAGTTAGTTGAAGTTGTTTTATCTTTAGCACTTAATTTATGTTTTGGGAGGTTTGAGAAGTGGTGGGGAATCAAAGAAAATGTCTAAACCTACATTGTGTTTGTCATTTGTCCCTATATCACCTTTATTATTTGCTTGTTATAGATGAAGTATAAGATATACTCTTTTTGCTTAGGAATATTTATATTCTTTTGCGAGGACAAGATTTACACAGAATATTACTTAAAGTTAGTGCTATAGAAAGTTTTATGCAATAGAAATATATAATGTTTACTTATTTATAGATTATATACATTAATTTTTTAAAATTACAGTTACATGACTACTTAAATATTTCTAAAACTTACATAAAGGATGTTAGAAAGATAAAATAATATTTAAAATATTATTTAATTATCAATGAAAATATTTAATTATCAATGGCACAAAACCTTTTTGTTCTTACTAAAAATTTTTTTTAATGAGAGAATTTTTATTTGCTTGAATATTTTTGAAAGGCATAGTTTAACATTTTGTGGTATAGATTCAAAGGTCTGATTCTAAGTTTATTCGGTGTTTTTTTAATTGAAAGTTTATTTTAATGTTTGGTTTTAATGATTGATTGCCATAGCTAATTTCAAAAAAAAATTTTAGAGCCACAATTTCCTGTACCAATTATGTCAAAGTTATTGTTGGTATTTGGCAAATATAGTTTCACCTTTGCTGATAACAATCTTGCAGTTATTTTTCATTAGTTTTTGCAGGCTAATGGGAAGATTTAGCGTTTTTCTCATTTTAACGAATTAATTCAAATCCACTGAAATTTCATTTGGAAATCTTTATTTTTTGTTTCTTTTTAAATTTTATTTTATTTAAGACAATGGGGTTAAGTGACTTGCCCAAGGTCACACAGCTAGGCAATTATTAAGTGTCTGAGGCCACGTTTGAACTTGGGTCCTCCTGACTCCAGGGCCAGTGCTCTATCCACTATGCCACCTAGCTGCCGTATTTGGAAATTTTTAAACAGGTGATTTTTGTTTCCAAGTTTTTAAACTTCTCATATATGAGAGTTTTATATAAGTGACACATCATTTTCAACAAGAGATGAAAATGTCCAGGAGGAAAGTATAATTAACAGTGTTGAAATGCTACAAAAAAAGACAAGAAAGATGAAGATTGAGAAGAGAATACCAATTTTGACATTCAGGAGTCACTGGTCACTTTGAAGAGAAAAGTTTTGGTTAAGTGAAGGCTTAGAAGAAGATGTAAAGGAATAGCATGGTGTCCTTGATAGAATTAAGGAAGTTAGAAGAGAGATGGATCTGTGGAAGAGATCAGATAATGTAATCATCAAGTAGAGAATAACTCATCCATATTCATTCATCCAGATTAGTTTATTCTGCCCCACAGTGAAACAACAACCACAAAACAAAATATGAAAAGCAAATGGGAATATGGCACTCATTTACACACTGGCTGCCTCAGAGCAACCCTGACCCACTGAGGACTGACTGTAACAGCCAAAAATAATTTGGGTATAGGATAAGAGTACATTGGGGAATGGAGATTTTTCAAATGGGTCCTTGCCTACATTGCACAGAAAGGGAGAGGCTGAGAGTTTGCATGGCTATTAGAAGAGCAGACCAGATGTAGGGAGAAGCTAAGTGGGGAATGTTGTCCTATTATGAGTAAATGTGGTAGTTTAACTGTGTAAGAGGAAAACCCCATGAATGACAAATGCTAGGAGAGTAGACTGAGACCCATCTTGCCACTCTTGATTGATTACCCCTTGTCATTATACCAGTCTACTGAGATATGCAGTCCACCCTTATTAAAGTCTACTTCTACAGTCTTCAATAATTCAGGTATAGGAGTGTTTGTTTTGGTTGTCAGGAAAGATTCTTTTGAAGGAAAGCCTTATTCTGAGCTTTCAGTGATAGGATTTAAATAGAGAAAAGCAGAGAGGACATTCCAGGGAGTAAAAAGTTCATGAATAGAAAACAGTGAGATGTTGGGCATGAGTGTGGCAGAGGGTCTGTATTGAGGAGTTGTGATATAAGATTGGATAGATAGGGTAGGGCTAAAAGTTAAGCATTGTCTAGACGATATAGATATTAATAAGGCACTAAAAGATTTTTGATTCTAGAAGTGACATGTTGAAAATTTTGATTTGAACAATGTGATTTTGTTAAAAGTTTACTCTGGTATTCATATGTAGAATAAGTTTACAGAAAGGACCTGGTATTTAAGATACATCCCAGTCAGCTTCAGTGTACCTTTCCACTCTTAGTTCACATTGCTACCTCTCATGCATTCTGTATTTCAGCCAGAATGAACTGCTAAATGTTTCCCAAATTTGATATGTCATCTTTTATAATTACAATTTTCTTAGGCCATTTTTCCATGTTTGGAATTCATTCCATTCCCATTTCTACATTTCAGAATCCTTTTCTTCCTTCAAAGCTCAAATTACGTTACCTCCTGTCTGGAAAGCATCTCCAGATTATTTTGAACGAAAGTGTTTTTCTCCTCGAATTTTTAGAATCTGGCTTAAACTTTTCCTTTGCTTCACTCATACCCTAAGTCATATGATCCTCATTTCTATAAATGCATATCTTCTCTCTTTTTCCAAGTATATTAAAACCTACTTGAAGGCAAGGATTGTCATTGTTTTTAGTGTTGTAGTTAATACTTAATCATTTAGTAAAATATTTTGTTGAATTGAATTAAATTGTAGCCAGAGGAAAAAAAAAAACTATTGCAGTAGTTATATGTAGCTGACTTGGACATGTTTATTAGCAGTTAGAATAGGGGAGAGGGGAGTGAAAGTATTTTTAAGGATAACAGATTGGGTACATGGGATGAATAAGAGGAAAGAATCATACAACTCTAGAATTCTTAGAAGACAGTCAAAAGAAAAGCGTAGCATTACTGAGAAAAATGGGGGAAATGCTAAAACAGATCAGTCATTTGTCCTGCAGAGACCACTGTAAGTAAACTATAGCTAACTATAGGTTTAACAGCATTTCAACAGATTTAAAACTGAGTGATAATTCAGCCTATTCACTTATGACAAGCAGCTCTTTGGAACCCTCTACTTTCAATTGAGATTATCTAAGAGTGCTCTTTTATTATATTTATGAATAGAAAAGTGAGAAACATTCATTTTTGCCTTTGGGAGAATGGATTCTTAAAATGGATACCATGAGATTTTTTTTTTTTTTTTTAGTTTTTGCAAGGCAATGGGGTTAAGTGGCTTGCCCAAGGCCACACAGCTAGGTCATTATTAAGTGTCCAAGGCTGGATTTGAACTCGGGTACTCCTGACTCCAGGGCTGGTGCTCTATCCACTGCGCCACCTAGCTGCCCTTTTTTTACCTTTTTCAAAAGTGGTATATTTGGATACAATGGAAAACTTGTTTCTTTATCTACCTTTACTCTCACTTTTCTTAGTTCTCCAAAAGAATTATATGATTCAGGAAACACTTTGATTCTTTGTCAAGAAAAACAGAAATATTAACTTATTAAACCATCATTCATCTAGTAAATATTTATTAAGTTCTTACAGTGTGTCAAGCACATGGTCTGTATTGGTGTGCTTGAAACTCTTAGATATTGTGAAATAACTAGTTTCAGCTCAGAGGGTTAAGTCTGGAGTTGCTATGCCAAGATACTCAGACTGGTTTATAATTGACAGTGGTGTTGGGTGGAGTGGCTTTTGAGTTCTCTGCTCTGTTATGGATGCCAGGGACTCTTTAAGTTGAAAACATAAAACTTTTAATTAAAAGACGTATATTTAAGGCCCGAGAGTAATCATTTTGAATGTCACGTATCCATAGAATTAAGTATACATTGTTTTATAATTTTTTTCAGCTCCTGAAAAGGTCCATAGAACGATACAGTGAAATGATACTGTAGCTCAAAAAAGAACTGACTCTGCCATTTACTTCTTTTGTGACTAAGACTTTACTACTTCAAGTCCAAATATCTTTATCTTTTAAAATAGTCAAATTACTATTGTCACTGTGCCTGATTCCATAGGATTGTGGTGAGGATCAGATGTGATAAACTGCATGTAAAAGTTCTATATGCTATAAAGGGATATTACTATATTAGTTGTTAGTCTTGCATGGTGTATGAGAATCTCCTGTAATATCTTCAGGACGTACTGGAACACTAACAGTGATGGAGAGCTGTCTTGTTTGCAGAGAAGGTCATTTCAGCTTTAGAAGTTCCTATATTGAGGTTATAACATTTATAACATGTCTGTTCCCTCTAGAAGTAATTAAATTCAATCTAATATAACAGCTTGCATTTGAATATTAAGAATACCCTTGGTCTACTCATCCATTTTTTTCAAGTTAAAAAATGAATAGTTCAGTAAGAATCTATATGTATAGAAATATTTATAGGAACTCTTTTCTGGTGGTGGGGAACTGGCGATTGAGGGAATGCCTAGTGGTTGGGGAATGACTGATCAAATTGTAGTATGTGATTGAGATAAAATACTGTCCTATTATAGGAAATGATGAACAGCATGCTCTCATTAAAAAAAGCAATTTAAAAAGAGCAGATGCAATGGGAAATGTACCTTGTATAGAATAACAGCAATATTGCAGGATGGTCAGCTGTGACTGACCTACCTTTTCTCAGCAATGCTGTGTAACCCATGAGAACTCTGAAGAACTTATGGTAAAGAATGCTATGCAGCCCCAAGACAGAACTGATGGTGTCTGAATACAGACTAAAGCATTTTTTTCCCCACTTTATTTTTCTTGTGGTTTCTATTTTTGTTTTGTGTGTGTGTGTGGGGGGGTTGTTATGTTTACTTTTACAATATGACTATTGCAGTAATGTTAAAAATAAATAAATAAAAGTTTAAAAAATTGAATAGTTACTTAAACTATCATGGAGCATAGTCTCCTCAGTATTCCTCATCACCCTGGTCACTCATTTCTGGATTTATTTTAGTTTGTGAATATTCCTCTTAAAATGTCATTCAGAAGTGAACATTGCTTTTGAGATGTTGTCTGACCAGGTCAAAAAGTACAGTAGTAATATTATACTTTGTTTCAGGTACTATGTTTCTGTTAATGCAGACTAAGTTTATATTAACTTTTTTGGTAGCCACTTCACATTCTTGATATAGTTCTGAGCCTCTACATATTGACCCAAATGTCACAATGAGAAGGAAAGGGAGGAAGTAATATGAAGGGTGAAATAAAACAAGGAAAACAAAGATTTGAGCATCTGAGCATATTGATTTATTAAGCAATGCAAGCCAGTTGTTCAAGAAACAGGGACCAGTTCCCCTCAGCTTTGGCACTGGACCCCAAACACGGGAAGACAAATTTTAGGCACCAAAAGCAATTAAATAAGGCCAATTAATTAAAAGAAAACAGTTAACCAGGATATGAAATTAGATAATCTCATTTTCATTTGGAAGAAAGATGAAGGGCTTTCCGAAGAGTGAATAAGTACAATTCCCTAAAATCAGAAAAAGAGGTGACTCACTCCCTCTAAGTGACTATTAAGTCAAAGGAACATGGAAACAATAATTGATCAACTAATCCCGGGCCAGTTTTCAGATAAGAAATTTGAGTTGCTTGAGATGGATGATTATGAGAAAACTCCTAGCATCAATCTTTAGATCAGATTGAGCTTTTGATCTGCATAACCTATATCCTCAGTTAAAGGTTTCTTTTGATTTTTGCAAGGCAGTGGGTTAAGTGGTTTGCCCAATGTCACACAGCTAGATAATTTATTAAGTGTCTGAGGCTGAACTCAGGTCCCCTTGACTCCAGGACTGGTGCTCTATCCATTGTACCACCTAGCTGCCTCTTAGTTAAGAGCTTCTAAACAGCAAGTAAAGGTGGTCCAGTTTCCCAGCCACATAGGTTCAGACAATGTGATAAGATTTTCACACAATTCTCACAGTTGAATAGTTTTCTCACAAGACAAATTGGTTTAGGCTCATAATTGAACAGAAAGGGAACTGAGTTAACTCTAGACCTGAGGCACTCAATTCTCCCTACCATTAATCCCCTCCGCTTCTTCAGTAAGCATTTCTAAAGCACCTACTATGTGCTGGGTACTGTGTTAAACATTTTTACCAATATGATCTCAATTTGGTCCTCACAACAGCCCTGAAAGGGGTTATTATTACCACTATTTTATAGTCAAGAAAAGCTAAACAAAGAGAGGTTAAGTGACTGGCACAGAGTCAGACGTGTTTAGTGCCTCCTTGGCCCACTGAGCTGCTTTTGATAGGAATCTCTGAAAAGTGAAATTGACTTGTGATGCCAGTGTGGACTTAGAGAGAGAGAGGCATCTCAAGAAACCATGGTAGCCAAGCCCTGAAGTAAACTCAGACCTTAAAGAACTTGCCCTGCCCAAAAGTTGGAAGGAATAACAAAAGAAAAATGCAAAAGAATTACTTGACATAGGAGTAGAGCCAAAAATTCAATAATTATTGAATAACTGCCAGGAGTTCAATAGTATGCTAGATACCATATGTATGAAGACATAAGGTAGCTTCAATATATTTTTCAAAATTAAATTTATTGAAACATTTTAAAGATAAGATAGTTTCCACTAAACAATTGTTCACCCCACACAAATACGTTCTATGAAAACAATTTGTCGTTAAAAGAAAAAAAGATATAATCTGATGTCTGAGTTGAGTTTTGTGGTTTGTCACGTTTGACTATTCATTTTGGCATAGGCATTAGCTGTATTTGTATAGTTTTCGAAAATTCATTCTACTTTCTTTACACTTTATTACTTCAATTCCATTACTAATGACTAGGGTACTAGTAATTATATTACTAGTCTTCCTGTGGTTCTCTGAATTTTTTATATTTTTCCATTTTGCACATTGCCTTTCCTAATCATCTCATGCATGTTTTACTTTCATCTTTTTATTATAAAAATTAATGCCATTATATATTGATATATATTGATCTTTCTCTTTGTCAGAATTTAATAACTAATTTGAGATTGCTTTTCAGAAGTTACCTTGATATACACTTTAATTTTTGCTAAGCCTCAACTCATTGTGAGCATTAGTCCTCTTGGCACTAATTGGCATCCTTGAGTGTTCATTGCCACTCTTTTTTTTTTTTTTTTTTTTTTTTTTTTTTGGTTTTTACAAGGCAATGGGGTTAAGTGGCTTGCCCAAGACCATACAACTAGGTAATTATTAAGTGTCTGAGGTAGGTACTCCTGACTCCAGGGCCGGTGCTTTATCCACTGCACCCCCTAGCTGCTCTATCATTTCCACGCTTTTAATATGTTAGCTTGATTTTAGACATACTCTCAGCTTTTGTGAGTGTCTTTAAAATCTGCGTCATATGAAGAACTCTCTCCTCAGAGAACAATTCCTCACAGGGGCTCTAGAATAGGGAGTTTCCCATTACTGCTCTGGCTTACTCCTTAACTTACTGCTATTTTTGTATGTATGCTCAGGAAATATGTCTGATTTTTTTTTTTAGCTAGTTAGAAGTTATTCTTTTGGGGCTCCATTTACCTTCATTTAGTGGTCCAAATCCTAAGCCCTTCAAAATTGATTGACATGTTCACATGGTGGCTTGGATTGAATTGTTTTAGTTAACTAAGCCTCTTGTGATTACTTTAATTGAGATGAGGAAGGATCATCCACTCATGAAAAGTAACTGTCTTACACCATCTTCCCTTTTAGATGTCTTTGAGATATTCCTCTCAGAGATGACCTTGAGTTATCAGAAACTGCTGCCCCAGGGCAAGATCTGGTAAATTCTTCCCAGATAGGAAAGGCTGGAGTTGGGGCCCAATGTTTAACTGGTGCTCAGATGATAGTCTAAGCTCTAAGAGCTTAGCTGGTTTTGGAGAGAAATCATTAGTGGGTTATCTACCAGATGATGTTAGATTTTGGCCTCAACTCAGAAAACCATAATTCTCACAAAACCACAATTTGTTTTATTCTGTTCCAACAGCTGTGTTTTATACTATTTCTTTACACTATTTGAGATGATCCTTTTTTTGAAATTTCATTAATCCTTTATGACTCAATTTTTCATAAAGCATTCCATGAATAACTCAATGAAAAGTATTATTTAAAAAAAATTAAAATTTTTTTTAAAAAAAGTTATTTTCCTTTTCTGACTTTTTGTACATTCTTGTTTATATACCTTATCTGGCACTTTATTTCAGGAGTTAAGGGAGCTGTGATTTTATCAGCTTAAGAAAACCCTAACCCTTTTATCAGCTTTTTATGTCTATATTAGATAGCTAACCCTCTAGAGTAATTAGATGTTATTGTGAATTTGTTGTGGTCAAGCAAAAGGCTATGAGAAATTTGAGGAGATTGGGAGTTGGAGGAGGAGTGTTGAGAATAGGGACCAGGCTTCATATTTTATTTGGCAAGTTATGAGGAATCATTAAATGTATTGGGGTTTGTTTGATGGTTGAATAGAAAAATATATTAGGAAGATTACTCAAGTAAAGGATAGATTGATAAAAGGATTGATGGTTATAAGAAGCTTTTGTGTGAGTGTGTTCTCACCTAATTACTGTAGCAATAATATGAGGCAGATGCTACAATTAGTATGATATACATTATAGGAGAAATATTTCTCATTCTCAGTTCTTTGGAGGAAAATGAGACTTAGAGAGTCTTGTCTAGAGTCAAATACCTACTGAATGGCAGAGGTGGGGAATAGTTTGTTATATTCTGATATGGAGATTCTATACCTAAGTGATTGTGAGAAAGGTAAATAGAAATAGGGAAATTAGGAGGGAAACTTTTCTTTTTTGGAATGATCTTTCTCCTCAAATTTCTTATTGTGCTTTTTAATCTGAATTTCTACTTTATCTTTATTATATTTCAACTTGTACTTATAATGTTCCTTATCTCCCTCCCTCCAGGCCTCCCTGGGACCTTTTTTTCTGTATAGTAAATATTTGATAAATGTTTCAACATTATGATTTATCTAAGTTGAGCCTGAGGTAACAAACATCAGTGCTTGGCAAGTAAGAGATAGCTCAGGTCTAGAGAGAAAGATTTGAGAATAGTCTTTGTAGAAATGATAGTTGAACCTTTTGGAGTAGATAGGATTTCTGAAGGAAAGAATATAGGAATTTAGCAAAATACTACATATTCAGATTGTTTAATTCTTTCCCTAGTCACCATTTGATCTTTAAACCTTAACTTAGTTTCATATATAGTAAACATTAATTAGGGAACTTATTAATTCCAAATTTGTGAGCTTAGACAGGGGCTTAGTAGAAGTTTACATTAACAATGTTTGAAGAGCAGTAATTTAATAAATATGATTTCAGGCAGTGTTTCATATTACATAAGAAAATACTTCTAAAACATCTTCATTTTTTCAGAAATATTTACTTGAGCCACTGATTAGTATAAAATAATTACAAGTGGGGTGGCTAGGTGGTGTAGTGGATAAAGCACCGGCCCTGGAGTCAGGAGTACCTGGGTTCAAATCTGGTCTCAGACACTTAATAATTACCTAGCTGTGTGGCCTTGGGCAAGCCACTTAACTCCGTTTGCCTTGCAGAAACCTTAAAAAAAAATAATAATAATTACAAGTAATTGTCATAAAATTAAGGCCTTCAATTTACTATATTTACTATATTAGTAGGTTTCCAATTACTGTATGTACTTTGCAGTAATAAAATTGTCCAGTGGATTCATTGTCTCATTGGTATAGTTACACCTTTACTAGTCTAGATCATAACCCATCTAACCTTCTCATTCTATGCTGTTCTTCTCCATGTATCTTCTGTAGTAGATCCACAAATACCTGATGTACTTGAGGTCTGCCTGTTTCTTTTGTTAGTTTATGAATGCCAATTTAATTGTTGGACCATCCACTCCTTTTTTCTTACTCTTGCTTTCTGACTGTACAGCTCATTCTCCTCCCCATCCCATGTTCCTTAATCATACATAGCCTGAATGTTGTTTTTTGTAAATCTTTTCTTTTGTGCAAGTCATCTAGATAATCTACCATGAATTACTTCTTGTTGTTCAGTCTGTCTGTGTTTTCTCAGCAAAGATGCTGAACTCAGCTCATTTTATAGATGAGGAAACATCTATAAATGGGGAGGCAAATAGGGATGAATCATTTGCCCAGGTTCACATAGTTAATAAGTGTCTGAGGCTGAATTTGAACTCAGGTCTTTACTCTTAAGACTGAATCTCTATCCACAGTGCCATTTAGCCACTCTACTGTCCATTTTGCAAGAGTTTGTATTCAAAATTCATGTTGCTATGACTCAATGTTGGGCAAATATATCAAGTTATGACAATTGTTTACCTGTTTTCAATTTTTAGCTTTGATATTTGCAATATCTAATTTTGTGTTCAGTTGGTTTTTTGATTTGTTACTATTTAAGATTTTTTTAAGCTATAGCTTCTATCCACTAATCTGTTCTTGTCCTCTTTTATTGATAGAATTTTTTAGAAAGTAAATTTTTTTAATAAGATTAGCTTTTTCTTTAATCCCTAAAGTTTCAATATGTTCTCTGATTTTCATTTTCCTTCTCATAATTTTTTACTGTTTCACTAATTTATTCTTTGGTCCATATAGTTTTTTGGATTCCATTTTATTATTCTTTAGCATCTAATATGCCCTGCTACCTCTGACCTTCTGAATGGAAGGTTGAGCCATGAATTCCAAAGGCTCCATTTTAGGAGAGAACTCAGGATATAACATCTCCTTATTTTCCATATGATGGCACTATTTTTGAGTCTTTTCTGATATCATTATCATTGAGAAAACCTCATTATTGTGAAAGATGCACCAAGATTGATCTCATCTTTCAGAATAATGAGGTTTTCTCAATCTTGGTGCTCTACCTCTTTCTTCACTATTCTCTGCCCTTCTGATTAGAAAAGGTGGACCATGAACTGCAAGACCTCCAAGCCTAAGGAAAATAAGATAAAGATCTCATTTCTCAATTGGCTCTATTTGTCTGAGACTTTTTTGACTTCTTCACCATGTTTTTCTTTGCTTGTTGAAAGCTTGAGTTTTTTCCCTTTAAAAAACTGATTATATCCTTTGGCTACTTATCTATGGGGAGATGGCTCTCATTCTTTTAAATTTGAATGAGTTCCTTACATCTTGAAAATGAGACTTTTTTCCTCCCAAAATACTTGCTGCAAAGATTTTTTTCTCCTGTGAGATTCCTATCTCCTTTCTATTTCTAATGTATTGGTCTTATTTGTGCAAAAACATGTAAATTTTATATAATGAAAATTGTCCATTTTCTCATATATAATCCTCTCAATTCCTTGTTTCTTCATAAATTTATGATATGAATTCAGAGATATGAAAAATAATTTCATTATCCCCCTCAAATTTATGTAATCTTTTATATGTGAATCATATATCCATTGGAGCCTTATCTTAGTATATGATGAGATATTTGTCTAAAAACTAATTTATGTGTTTTTTTCACAGTTTTTGTCCATTATTGAGTCTTTAACCATTCATTTGTCCATTATTGAATCTTTGAATTTATTGAACACTAAAGTATTAGGTTAGTTTGCTTTTGTGCCTTTAAAAAGTTTTGAGAGACATTATTTCTGGGCAATTTGATAATTTCATTAATAATCCATTATTTTAATAAAAAGGATGACCTAAGACTGTCATGACAGTAGGCTCAGGGTTTTTAAGCTCAGCAGAAGAGTTCACTGGTGCCAATCAACCATGAGGGACTGGACATGAACTTTGATGTTATCTTATAGAATCCCCCTTTGGGCATTATATTATAACAAACATTTATCCCCATCCAAATCTCTCTGTCTCATCTGGTTGGAAGTTGACTTAACTTTCAGAGATTAAGGTCCTAAAAGTAAAAGGGGGAATTGAAAATCTTCAAATCATTAATTATTAATAATTATTTCTCTCACTTTCATATTTTGTATACCACTAAATAACCTCTTTTAGCCTGTACCAATTCATTCTGATGTCTGTTGCTTTGAAGTATAGTTTGAGATCTGATTCTTTCCCCAAATTAGTATTAAAGCAGCTTAGGTGACATAATGGATAGAACACTAACCCTGGAGTCAGGAGGATCTGAGTTCAAATATAGCCTCAGTTCCTTGACACTTAAGGTTAGCTGTGTAACTTTGGGCAAGTCACTTAACCCTGATTATCTCCCATCCAGGTCCATCTCCAATAATCCTGATTCATATCTGGTCACTGTATCTAGATGATTCCAGAGGAGAAAGTGAGGCTGATGATTTAGGACAGTATTCCCTACTCAAATTCAATTTATATGTTTGTCATGGTATCACCTCCCTGTTGCCAAAGTCTTATTCAAGAATAAAGGACAAACTTCATCATTTTTTTTCCTCAGATTTTTCAGACTTGGCCAAACAAGTTTGTCTTTTAACATAAAGCATTCTTAATTTATGTATGCTATTTTGATTAGAGTGGTGTGGGTAAGAAAATTCTTCAATCTTAATTGTCTATTGGACAAATTTTTTCCCCTCTAAAACTACATTGTATTTTCTCATAATATATAACTTTGATCATCATTACTGACTAGTTTTAGATTGAATTATGGGCATATGTTTTTTAGCCTGCTATATTAAATTGTTCATGGTTATTACTGTCCTATTCTTTGGTAAGCTTAATTGAAGGGGGAATTCAATAAATATTTGACCATTAGTATGATGTGATCACTGCCATGTTCGTAATTGTTATACCATTTAGAGATAAAAAAGATAATACATGTAAGTGGGGTCACTGCTTCAAAAAAACTTGTTTATAAATTTGTCTGCTCTGGAGTCAGGAGAACCTGAGTTCAAATCCAGCCTCAGACACTTAATAATTGCCTAGCTATGTGACCTTGGGCAAGTCACTTAACCCCATTGCCTTAAATTAAAAAAAAATTAAAATTATAAATTTGGCTGCAAGGATACTTCTAAGTGGCAGCTTAAAAAAAATCACACCCAAACTTGATTTGAATAAAAGGCTACTGTAAAATGGAAGTGGAAAGATAAATTGCAGGAAGAAATGAGGTCATAAATATGAATGGAGAATCTTTTTTTCTTCATGTTAAGTATTTTTATACAATATTTCTAGATGAAGTAGCATCTCATTTACCTTTACAATGTTGGTAAATAAAAAAAATTTCATGTAAATTAATTTTCTATATAACTTAAACTTAGTTTTTTAAGCAACATTTTTTTCCCCTAACCATCTTTTTGGAAATATTTTGAAGTATGAATTACATACTTGTGCCTTTTTGAATAGAATATTTGTTTTGGTTTTAATCTGTGACTTCATCATTGTGGAAATTTGACAGTTCTCCTGTAACTTCTGGATAGTTTTCTTGGAGAGTGATGTTGTTATTTGATCATAACTTCATACATAGTTAGTATATGTAGAGGCAGGTCTTAAACCCAGATCTTAACACCAAGTCCAAATCTAACTGCTACATCATACTGCCTTTCTTCATTAGCTTTTCACAGCTTTCTACTTCCTTATTCATTTTCAGTTGTGTGGGTGAGAATCTGAAGATGATGGGACTCTTAGAGAGTAGATACATTTTGTGAATTGTTTATAATTGAACTGTCATTTGAACTGATTTTTATTCAGTTTTCTATTGATCTGAAAACATTCCAGAGAAGAAATCTTAGGTCTTTTTGTGTTTGAGAATAAACTCTTCCCCTGGCCACTGAGGAGCTCAAGTTTTTAATATTTATGCCACTGAAGAATTGAGGTTTGGATTTTGTTTCATCCAATTTAAGTCACAATGAAAAAGAAAATGAAAAGAGCAAAAGATGCAAATAGAAATGTGGGAAAAGTATTAACAAAAATGATCCTCTATGGGTGATGAAAGTTTGACACCATAGACAAAAAAATAGATTTTATTTATAGGTTATCTGACAGGTGTTCTATATTTAGAAAGTTTCTGTTGCATTAGGTTTTTTTTTTTTGGCGGGGGGGGGGGGGGGGGGCAAGGCAATGGGGTTAAGTGATTTGCCCAAGGTCACACAATTAGGCAACTATTATTAAGTATCTGAGGCCAGAGCTGGTGCTGTATCTACCGCACCACCTAGCTGCCCCCCCCCCCCCCATTAGTTCTTTTAAGTTTGGTCCCATTTTGTTTAGCTCTTGTTTGATCTGTACTTTTAACATACCTGCTTTACAAACAAACAACCCCAAACTATGGAACTTTAAACAAGTCAGAAGGCAAGGTTATAGTAGTGCTACCAGAGCAGTGAGAAAATTACACATTAATGCACTTAGTCACTAGCAGAAACATACTATCTTGAAATGATGTAATCTCTGCATTTCTGTTGTTTTGCCTAGGTAGATAAAATGTAAAATTTTAATGTATATCACAGATTTTAAAAAACATCAGATGGTACTTTGAGTTTGAATGCATTTTTGACTGTCTTAAAATGACTATAGTATATTTTAAATTGTTTATATCGAATATCCAGACTCTTGTGTTCTGTTTTGTTTTAGTATTCTTCAGTTGTACTTTTTAAAAGTTAAATTATAAGAGCAAGCATTTAACACTGATTGAAAACACAGTAATATAACAGTGCAGATTGTTAATTGTTGGATAAAATATTTAAATTGGTAAATAAGTAGACATCATTTATTAAAGATATTAAGTTCCCATTCTGTCTACAGGTTTTATTGACTGTGTGCTTTTCTTCTTAGTGTCAATATCTAGGCTCTTTTTAGGAAGCTATTCAAATTTTATATATTTAAACTTTTTTTTTCAAATTAAGATTCACTTCTATCCCCCTTTTCTTTTCCCCACTGAAAAAGCAAGAATAAAATCCCTGTTACAAGCATATATAATAAAGCAAAATAAAATCCTGAATTGACTATATCTTTAAAAATCTGCACTTTTGAATCCATCACTCATATCAGGAAGTTGTTAGCCTGTTTCATATGAGTCCTCTGAAATTGTGGTTGGTCATTGTGTTGTGTTACGGTTTCTAAGGCTTTCAAAGTTTACTGTTATTATCATATTAGCATTACTGTATAAATTGTTCTGGTGGTTCTGCATATTTAACTCTGGGGGATACATATTA
The DNA here is from genome assembly GCF_037893015.1 of Macrotis lagotis. Lineage (NCBI taxonomy): Eukaryota > Metazoa > Chordata > Mammalia > Peramelemorphia > Peramelidae > Macrotis > Macrotis lagotis. The sequence goes on from NC_133665.1 coordinate 69,208,368, forward strand.
GTCTATCCAGGTTTATTGTTTGTTGGTTTTTAAAATTCCGTTTTATTTTCAGTTCTGAATTTTTCTTTTTCTTTCCCCAGTTTTCCACACAAGAAAAACAAAATCCATTAACAATAAGTATAGTTCAAAACAAACTTCTGTATGGGGGGGATGTGGAGGGAGAAATGAGAAGAAAAAGTAACAAAACATGCTTCAGTCTATACTCTTGAATCTATCTGCTACCTGGAGGTGGATAACATGTTTCATCATTTATCCTTTGGAATTATGACTGGTCATTGTTGTTAATCAGAGTTTGTTAAATCTTTGAACAGGTAATTTATTTTTTATAACAATTTTGTGGTTATTATATAAGTTCTTTGGTTCTGTTCATTTCCCTTTGCATCAGTTTATATAAGTGCTCTCAGGTTTTTCTTGAAGGCATTTTTTCTTCATCATTTCTTTTTTTTAGTACTCTTTTTTTGTTTTTTGTTTTTTTATTTTTATCAGGCAATGGGGTTAAGTGACTTGCCCAGGGTCACACAGCTAGGTAATTATTAAGTGTCTTGAGACCGGATTTGAACTCAGGACCTCCTGACTCCAGGGCCAGTGCTCTATTCCACTGCACTACCTAGCTGCTCCTTCCTTCATCATTTCTTATAGCACAATAGTATTATATCACATTCATATACCATAACTTGTTCAGCTTTTCCCCAATTGATAGGTACCCCCAATGCAACACTTCTTTGCCATTACAAAAAGAGATACTATTAATATTTTTGTACATATGCTTTCTTTTCCTCTTTCTTTCATCTCTTTGTCTTATACACATAATAATGTCTCACTAGGTAAAAGGATATGCTCATTTTAATAACTCTGGAAACTGAGAGGCAGATTGCTTTAGAGAATGGTGGCAAAAGTTCATAGTTCACCATCAATGCATTAAGGTGCCTATTGTCATTTTTTTTTTTAGGTTTTTGCAAGGCAAATAAGGTTAAGTGGCTTGCCCAAGGCCACACAGCTAGGTAATTATTAAGTGTCTGAGACTGGATTTGAACCCAGGTACTCCTGACTCCAGGGCCAGTGCTTTATCCACTGCGTCACTTAGCCACCCCAGGTGCCTATCGTCTTACAACCCTCTTCAGAATTTGTCATTTTCTGTTTTTGTCATCTTAGTCTGCTGGATATGAAGTAAAACTTCAGCATTGTTTTAGTTTAGATTTCTCAAATTATTTGTGATTTAGAGCTTTTTATCTTATGTCAACTGATAACTTTAATTTCTTCCTCTGACAACAATTCATATACTCTAACTATTTGTCAATTGAGGAATGACTCATTATAAATTTGATGCAGTTCCATATATACATATGTGTATATATATATATATATATATATATTAGATATGATACCAAACTTAGAAGTTTCAGCTTACTACAATGATGCTTCAATTTTTAGCTGCAAATTTTATGTAATCAAAATTGTCCATTTTGCATCCTTTGAAGCTCTCCATCTTTTTTTTTTGTTATGAATTCTTCCTCTATGCTCCCAATTTATTTATGATGGCACTCTTTATGTCTAAATCATTTGAAAGTTGAGTTCCATATGATGTTGATTTATACTAGTTTCTGCCAGCCTGCTTTCCAGTTTTCCCAACAGGTTTTGTTGAACAGTGATAGGCCAGGTACTGTGGTAAATTCTGGGAATGCAAAGAAATGTAAAAACATGGTCCTCTAGTACTTGAACTTTTGGCTTTTGCAGTATTTTTTCTTTGACCTTGAAGCTTTGGAGTTTGCAAATGACTATATGTACATAGAAGAGTACGTGTCTAGGCAAGGATAGTGTCTGAAACAGCAAGAAAAACTGGTTTAGAGTATGTGGAGAGTAGAATAAGATATAAGAAGCTGAAAAGGTAGAAAAGATTCAGGTTGTGAAGTTTTAAAAGCCAAAGGGAGGATTTTATATTTGATCCAGAAGATAATGGGGAGTTACTGAGTTTCTTTGAATTGGTAGGTGTTATGGCTAGATTTGGGCTTTAAGATAACTTTGACTGATGAGTGCTATTAGACTGGAGTGGGGAGAGACTTGAAGCAGGGGGCCAAGATGAAGTCAGGGTCAGGTGCAGTAATCCTGGGAATGGCAGCACCTGTCAGACCACTGGTCCTGCATCCAGCTCAGGCATTATCCAGGAAACAATTGCCTTAGAAAAGGGATCAACCATCACCATCAGCTACCAACCAACTATCTATTATGCAGAAAACCAGCAAGAGAAACTATAATTACCATCTTGACCCCTATCTTCCTTTGAATACTGATGAAGCTTTCTCATTACTCTGAGCCCCAAGGCTTTGAGACTAGGCCAGCTTCCAGCTTAGTGCCCTTAGCCATCATCTTGGAAGTAGTCCCTTTAGGGATCTACTCTGATGCAACTGCAGCCCCTGAAGACCCAGAAAAGAATCTTTGCAAATGGTTCAATGTCAGAAACTATCATTTTTATCAGTGGAAATGTTATTACAGTTTTGCTTGTAAACCCTAAGGACTGTGGGACCTTTCTAGCTAACTTGAAGCCAAAACCCTCCATATGTATTGTCTCTTGCAATAAAATATGAGCTCTTTAATGGCAAGGACTGTCTTCTCTATTTTTAGTGCCAGCACAGTGTTTTATAAAGAATTAGTAAATAATAAAATGCTTCATTCATTCATTTTTTTTGTTAAGAAACCAGTGTTTATTTTCCATAAGCATTTTTCCAACACTAGAGCATTTGGGTAAAACTTAGGACCACTCTGTGGTAATTCCTACCCATTCAGTGGCCTGAGCAGTAGGAGCTGCAAACCAATCCTCAGTAGCTAGCTGAGCACTCCAGTCTTCAGTAGGGAACTGCTGAATGGGCACAGATGGCACCTGGATGCCCTCAGACCAATCAGCCACCTCTGGCTGAGAGCAGCAGTGAATTCTGGAGGTGTGGTCCATTCACCCTGAAATTCTTCCTTTTGTCACTGCCTTCTCAGCTGCGGCCTGCTCTTCCTTTTCAATCATCTCTGGATCTCTGTAGAAGTAAAGATCAGGCATGACCTCCCACAGGTTTTCATGAGAGATGGTACCACGCATCTGCAGGACTTCTCGGGCCAGCATCCATCACATCAGACCCACTGAATGAGCTCCCTTGTTGTTACTTGGAATGGCAAGGTCCACATAGTGAAGTGGGGAGTCTGTGTTGCACAGTGCAATAAGATGCTTCAGTCAAAGTCTGATGATCTGCACGAGGATCAGTAACCACCAAGAGGCGAGGCTCCCTGAAAGCTGCCTGGATCTGGTTAGCGAAGGTGCCTGGTATGAAGCGTCCAGCAATAGGTGTGGCGCCAGTGGCAGCAGCAAATTTCAGAACTGCTCTCTGGCCAGTGTTCCTGGATGAGATGACACTAACATCAGCTGGATTTTCAATAGCAACAATGGCACGAGCTGCCAGCAGAAGCTTTTCCCAAGTTCTCTTCAAATTAATGATACAGATGCCGTCTCTCTTCCTTTTGTAGATATACTGTTCCATCTGGAAGTCCAAATTGGTGCCACTCAAATGAGTCCCAGCAGCGAGGAATTTGAGGACATCCTCCTCCTTCATCTGCAAGACATTGCTCTGGGCATTGTGAAAGTTTCCCTTTAAAGTTATGATGGAAACCTCTTCTGGGCAGCTGGGAAAGCCATTCTTTTTCAAAAGATTTATAAAATTCGGTGGAGAGAGTGGGTGGCATAAAGACCTGAGTTTATATTCTACCTCTCTACTGCTTCTGTGACCTTAGCCATTTAATCTCTTGGTCTTCCTGGTAACTCACAGAGAAAGGTGTGGACTTGCTTGTAATATTAGGAGTTTGTTCATTTATTCTCTCACCTAATAAATTCAGCATGAGTCAGCTGGATGGCACACTTGTTAGAGTACTGAATTTGGAGACAAGATGACTTGAATTCAAATCCTGCTTCAGATACTTCATAGACTCTGGACTCTAGAAGGTTTTAGTGAGCTAAGTCACTGTTGTTTTCTTAGTAATGCTAGGCATAGAGTAGTGGTTTCTCCAAGGACCAAGGAGTAAAAGACATGTAGCAGAAAGTTCCATTGTGCCTTAGCACAATCTAGTCTCTAAGAGAACCCTAGGACCTAAGTCCTTCTTTTAGGATCCAGTGATGGAGTAGGTACTTGGTGTCTTGAAGTCTACTCCTACCTATGAGTTTCCTACTAATGGAGCGCTGTATTATTTTTGTGGTGGTGGTGGTGGTGATGGTTATTAAACACCTTGGTGATTTGGGGCAGGCTAGGTAGTATATTAGCATTGTAGGTCATGGTGCTAAAATGTTAGGAAACCTAGGTAAAGTTGCATAATCAGTTTTGAGCTAGAGATTTAGAATTTATATGTTTAGAGATGATAATAGAAGCCATGGAAAGGTGAATGAAGTCACCAGTTGAGAGTAGAAACCAAAGAAAAGAAGGTATGGATGGAAATGGGGGGGGGGGGGGAAGAAGGGCAGTCAGTGATTAAGACAGTAAGAGAGCTATGGGAGAAACTCAAGGTATAACAGAAGTCAAGAAAAGAATTGCAAGGCAGAGAAGCTAATTGTTACAGTTATGTTTCAGAGGGGTCAAAGAGAATGAATGCCTGAGAGAATAACATTTGAATTGAATAGGAGATCCCTAAAGATTTTGTAACATTTTTAACTGATAGGTGGGGAACCAAGTGAAAACCAAGGGTTTGAGAATTAAATGAGTGAACATGTAGTGGTATCATTGACCTAAAAGTTCATAGATTTAAACTTGGGTTTTTTTACTAGTTGTTTCAAACATATGAAAACTTTACTGTTTTCTGAAAGTTCTAAAGTTATTTTTCAAAATTTCATTTATTTATTTTTCCTATTGTTTTCTCCCTTCTCTTTCTGTTCCCCCAAGATAGCAAGTAATCTGATAGGTTATACATGTACAACTATGTTACACATATTTCCATAGTAGTCATGCTGTGAAAGAAGAATCAGAACAAAAAGAAAAATCGAGAGAAGCAAAAGACATTTGAAAAAAGTGAAAATAGTGTGCTTTGATCTGCATTCAGGCTCCATAGTTATTTCTTTGCATGTGGATGGCATTTTCCATCACAAATTTTTTAGAATTGTCTTTGATCACTATTTTGCAGAGAAAAGTTAGTCAGTCAAAGTTGATCATCATCCAGTGTTGCTATTATTGTGTATAATATTCTCCTGGTTCTGCTCACTTCATTCAGCATCAGTTCATGTCTTTCCAGGTTTTTCTGAAATTCTAAATTAACCTGCTCATCATTCTTACAAAATGGTAATATTCCATCACATTGTTATAGCTCAACTTGTTTAGCCATTCCACAGTTGAAGGGTGGATCTTTTCCCCCTTTTTATGATCTCTTTGGGGTACAGATCTATAGCCCTTTGGGTATAATTCCAAATTACTCTCCAGAATGGTTGGATCAGTTCACAACTCTACCAGTAGTTTTTTAGTTTTCCAGATTTCCCACATCCCCTCAATCTGAGAGGGGTAAGGTGGTACCTCAGGGTTGTTTTAATTTGAATTTCTCTAATTAACACTGTCTAGAGCATTTTTTTTTCATATATAGCTTTAATTTCTTCATCTGAAAACTCTCAGTTCGTATTCTTTGACTATCAGTTGGGGAATGATATGTATTCTTATAAATTTGATTCAGTTCTCTAAATATTTGAGAAATGAGACTTTTACCAGATACATTGGTTATAAAAAAATGGTTTCCCAGCTTTCTGCTTTCCTTCCAATTTTGTTTGCTTTGGTTTTGTTTCTGCAAAAACTTGAAATTGTTTTTAAGCTGTAATTTCAAAATTTCTGAAAATTTATTACTCAGGGTACCAAGTTTGTACTGATGCTGACATTCTGATCCTGCTATATTTCAGTCATTGTCAGTCACACAACAAACATTTATTCAGAGCTTGTTTTCTGGGTAGTATGGATATAGAGGAACTACGATTACCATGTCATAAATCTCCAGTCCCCTCAATAAAGTTTGTTTTCTTATTGTCCTCTATACATTCAAATTCAAACCTGCCTCTCTGTTATTACTTTTGTCAAAATGTCCTCCCCTTTCCTCTTCTCTTATTCATAATTTTTCCAAGACACAAATCACATTTCTTGTGAAGAATTCCAACTGATCTCACCATGATCTTTGAACTCCTACTTTTTAGTGCTATTATATTATACTACATTCTGTCTAAGGGTATATTTTTTTCTCTCTGTTCAAATTATAAACCCATTGGGAACAATTCTTATCAGAGTAAGAACTTGATTGAGTATTGACTAGCTTGCCTTCTCAAAATCTTTTAGATTATTTAATGTCAATTGTGTGAGATTACTTGTCTGGTTGAAATTATGCTGTCCATTATTTTGATGTCAATAAAAATGAAACTTTTTTTTTTCTTGGCCAGCCTAGCGTGTTAATCGTAACCTACAAGGAACTGACAAAATCATCTACTCAGTTTGGATCCTACAAGCAAGTTGAATGGAGGCCAGATAGTACCATGATAGCTGTATCAGTAAGTAGGGGATTTTCTAGCTTTGATAGTACCTTCTTACAAATAATTGTTTTGTGGTGTTAAAAAAATTATCTTTGATAAATGACCTTTCCATAGCATTGCACATTGCATTGAATCCATTTCTTCTTGAAAAAAAATCTCTTTTAAAAACTTTCCTGGGCTTTTGTGGTACTATGTTTTCTAGGTTCTTTTTTTTAACCTGTCCAGTCATTTCTTTCTTTCTTTCACTAATTTAACTTTTTATTCCCTTTCTGTACTCTTTTCATTGAAAATCCAACCGTAGAGTTGACAGAAATCTGCATTTCTAACCGTAATTGCTTCTCTTAGCTTTTAACCATACATCATCAGTCTCCTGAACATCTTCACTTAAATATCTTGTCATCATCTATATGCCCACATGAAGTCCATTTCTAGACTTCTCCATTTTTATCATTGGCACCATATCCTACTAGTTACTCAGATTTAGGAATCTTAGATCTGGAAAGGAACTCAGTGATCATCTAATCTTAACTGAAGCTGAATGTATATCCATCGAATGGTTGTTTGGCAGTCATTTGACAATCTCTACTGTAGATGAACTCACTTCCTCCTGAAACAACATATTTTACTTTTATATAGTTCTAATTGCAAGGAAGTTTTTCATTTAAAATTTTAACTCTCTATAACATCAACCCATTGCTCCTGGTTCTTTCCTTAGGAGCCAAATGGCACAAATTGAATTCTTCTATGCTTCTTCAGATACTTGAAGACACCTACCTTATCTCCCCCTGAGTATTCTATGTATATAGTTTCTTCAGTTGATCCTTAGAAAATATACCCTGAGGGTCTTTCACTTCCTTTGGATATTCATCAGCTTAAAAATCATTTCTATAATGGGCTTTTTCTTTTCTCAAAAGAGTTTAGAACCAGGGACTCATAGTCTTCTCAACCATCACAATTCTTGCATATATGCTTAGGGATTTGATTGTACCTGATAACATCCCGTTGAATATCCTGATCTCCCAAATCATAATCCTTATTAATTCCCATGACCTAAATATTTACTTCATTGACATGAACAAGAGGTTTAGATCACTGACATTTTTAACTGTGCCAACTGCATAATCGTCATCTTTGAAATCCCTTTTTTTATCACAATTTTCTGTCCTTTTATTTCTCTTATCTTCCATTGTCCTAAATATCTTTTTTCTCTTTCTGATCTCTTGTCTTTCCATCTTTATCTGTTCCCTGAGTCTTTCCCTGCTGTTGTAATTACCTCTCTTTCCTTCCCAGTTCAGCTCTGCAATCTTGCTCATCCTGATGCTATCCCTCCAGCTCGATACAATCCCTACCACCCTCAAAACAGCTAGTGAACTAAGTGATGCAGCTGTGCTCATTGGCCCCCATGACATTCCTGCTATTTAATCTTAGTTGGACTTAACTGCCACATTGCAAATCAATTATTCTTCCTTAATTAACTTTTCCAAGCCCTTTACTCAAGCTTTTATGCCTGCCTTCTGTCTCTCATAGATTGATTGACTTTTCATCCTAGTCTATTTTAGCAGTTCTTTAATTTCTCCTACTTCACATTTTCATCTCTTTTTTTTCTGTCTCTGAGTCAAAGGAAACAAACATTTTTTTTGAGGGGCCTTCAGTGTGCCAGGCACTGTGCAAAGTGCTTTATAAATTTTAATCTCATTTGAGCCTCTCAACCTCCCTGTGACATAAGTGCTATTGTTACCCCTATTTTGAGGAACTAGATTCTCAAAGAGTTTAAGTGACTTGCCTAAGGTCACATAAGCAGCAAATGTTTGAAGCAGGATTTGAAGTCAGCACTTCCTGACTCCAAGGCCAGCATACTATCTTCTATCTATCCTTTATCTTTTCAGTAGGAATCCTTCAATCTAGTTAAACTCATCAATTCACTATTCCCTTAACTTGATGATTGTTCTTATTCTCTTCACTGAACTCTTTATTCCTCTACTTGTTGAAATCTCTCTATCCTGTCTCCTTTTAAATTCCCTTTTCACTTTCCTTACCACCCTGCTCTTAATAATCACTTCCTTCTACAAATGTCAGTAACTTGTATTCTCTGTACCACTCATTTTGGTCAGTCAATAAACATGTATTAGTGATTATACCGTACTAGTCCCTGCAGTACCTAAATTCTGGGATAAAAAGAAGGCAAAAACTGCTTTCAAGCATTTTCTATTGAGGGAAGCAATATGTTAATGACTGGGTACATAGAAGATAAATACAGACCAGAAGGAAGAAAATATAAGAGCAGAATGTCCTGCTGGATAGGGGAGACTGAGAAAAGCCTTCTGTTGAAGGTGGTACTAGCTGAATCTTGAAGGAAGGGAGCAGATCATTTTAATGATTAGCATATGCTGTCTAGTGCTATTTTTTATGTCTCTATTTATCTATACACATATTACATTTATACATATATATGTGTGTGTGTGTTGTATACACACACACACACACACACACACACACACACACATATGTATATAGTCTCTCACAAGATAATTAGCTTCTTGAGACCAGAGGCTATGTTTTACTCCTTTCGTTATCCATTGGTCTTAGCATAATGTTCCCCTTACACATGGTAGTTTTTAAATAATATTTGCTACTAATGAATTGACTTTTTGTAATTGAGTGAACACTAAATCTCTTTTATACATTATAAGTAAAAATGACAGATGTTTCCTGAGATAACCCCATGGTTCTAATAGAACTCTAAAGATAACTGACAAACCTCCTAAAGGAGAAAATGTTTGCCATTATCATTTAATAATAAATATATTATAATTTAAGTATTAAATAACCCAAAATGAATAATGAAACTTTATCAGAATTTCTTGGCTACTGTAGTCTTCTACTCCTTTAAATAAATTAGTGATTATTAGTAAGAACTACTAAAGTTTACCCATTATGAAGTGACTTAAATAAAAAGTTATACAAAACTAAAAATGAATTAATCACAATATAATTTTTCTTTCTTTTGCTTTAATTTTAATGAGGAAGTAATATGAACCTCTTCAGGGATTAATCTTGTAACCCTCTTAATTTGTCATTTTTCTTAATTGTCTCTGATCTGTGGTAGTATGTAATTGCATTTTCTCTTAAAGTTATGAATTCCTCAAGTTTCTTTTTTTCCCCTAGACAAATTTTTGTTTTATGCAGATTCGATGAATCCTACTTCTCTTTACTTTTGCAACTTTAAAACTGTTGCTCTTTTTTTTTTTTTGGCAAGACAGTGGGGTTAAGTGACTTGCCCAAGATCACACAGCTAGTAACCAGTGTGTGAGGCTGTATTTGATTTCAGGTTCTTCTGACTCCAGGGTGAGTGCTTTATCCACTGAACCACCCAGCTGCCCCAAAACTTTAAATCTTAGAAATAGTTACCTTATAAGTACAAAAATAAATTCATTGTGAATTGCCTGCCCATTCTAATAGCACATAGTTCTATTGTCTCAGTAGCTCTAATAGCAAAGAAATGTCTTTGTGCAGGGAAATAATATAAAGTGAAGATTTTTTTTAATTTGAATCCAGATTCAGTATACCTTCTGGTATAAAGAAGGTACAAAATTTCTTTTAGAAAACTTTGCAGAATATTTTAAAGTAGTTTTGATAAAGGTTTTAAAAGGAGCTATTTTAAAAGCTTTTTACAAATTTTTGCTTAGGTACATTGAGAAAGTTGGGGCTAATTAAGATGAGACAAAATGGTCTATTGTTAGTTTCATAGTTGAAGCACTAAAGAGATAATCATATAAGGTAAAAGAGCTTCTTATTGGCTGGGATTTTTATAACTGAAAAATAAAAGTTTATATGAACCAGTAGAGTACATTTGATTTGAATTGTTCTATAAAATTAAGCAAAACTGGAAGATTGTTATAGTTTGAAGCTTCAGAGAATTCTCAAGACTTTGATTTCTCCATTTCTAATTAGTACCTCTGACTTTTGCTGTTTAGTCATTTCAGTTGTGTCTCCATTTGGGGAAGTGATTTGCCATTTTCTTTACAGATGAAGAAACTGAGGCAAACAGTTAAATGACTTTTCCAGGCTCACATAGCTACTAAATATCAGGCCAGATTTGAACTTGGGAAGACTCATCTTCCTGACTTCATACATGCACAGCACTCTATCTACTGCACCTCTTGTCTCTCCCTCTGTTATTAGAAGTATCATTTGTAGGGGGCAGAGCCAAGATGGAAGCATGAAGGCAGGAATTCCTGGAAGCTCATTCCCAAAATATTCCAAAAGCCATCAAATTATGACTAGCCAAAATTTAGAGGGACAGAACCCACAGAAAAACTGAGTGATACAATTAACTAGTCCAAGACAGCTTAGAAGTTCCACAGTAAAGGTCTGTTTTACTGGAACCAGGGATTAGAAAAAATCCATAGCCACAGCATAGCACTGCCCAGGGATCACTAGGAACAGCTTGAAGGGGTGGTGAGAGAACTCTGCCACACCAGAGTGAGTGTGGAGTGCCAACCTCAGAGTAGCCCTGTGGTGAGAACCTGTTGTGGGAATCGGGGAAGCCAGCCCTCCAGAGTGCAACCTACAGACAGTAAGAGGGTCAGGGGAGACTGGAGAAATCTCTCTTCTCTTCCTGGGGCAGGATTATGCTGTTTGCCTACATTCAAATCCAGGTTGCAGTTAGGGCTCCCATACCACCATAGCTGAGCAGGGACCCTCCTCACAGTTCCAGAGCAAAGAGGAGAGCATGTGATCATGTACATATTGAAGCATAGACAAGAAAGCAGTCAGAACTTCTCATAAGACCTTGGAGGAATTAAGGTCCCGGTGAGGTGTCCCAAAAACCCCCCAAATCCAGTCAAATGCTGAGGAGATGAACAAACAACAGAAAAAGAAGACCTGACCATAGAAAATTACTTTGGTCCCATGGAAGATTCAGAAAAAGACAGATTCAAAGCTTTTGTATCCAAAGCTTCTAAGAGAAACAGAAAATGGGCTCAGACTATGGATGAGCTCAAAAAAGACTTTGAAAAGCAATTAAGGGAGGTGGAGGAAAAATTGGGAGGAGAAATAAGAGTGATGCAGATAAATAATGAAAACCAAATCAGCAGTTGGTGAAAGAAACATAAAAAATACTGAAGAAAATAATATGTTAAAAACCAGTTTAGGCTAAATGGAAAAAGCAACCAAAAAGGCAAATGAGGAAAAGAATGCCTTAAAAATCAGAATTGACCAGCTGGAAAAGGAGTTTAGAAAAACTCTGAAAAATATAACTCTGTCATGCAGAATGGAACTAAAAGAAGCTGATGACTTCGTGAGAAATCAGGAAGAAGTAAAACTATTCCAAAAAAAAGCCAAAAATTAGAAGAAAATGTGACATCTCATTGGAAAAATAACCAACCCTGAAAAAAAGAAGAGAGATAATTCAAAAATTATTGTGTTACCTGTAAGTCATGACCAGGAAAAGAGCCTAGACTCCATTTTTCAAGAAATAATACAGCAAAATTGCTCGGAGATCCTAGAAGTCGAGAGTAAAATAGAAATTGAGGGAATTCACTGGTCACCTCCCAAAAGAGATCCCAATAGAAGAACTTCCAGGAATATTATAGTCAAATTCCAAAACTCCCAAGTCAAAGAGAAAATACTAGAAGCTGCCAGAAACAACCAATTCAACTACTGTAGCTCTCTAATCAGGATTACACAGGATCTGGTAGCATCTACATTAAGGGCTCATAGGGCTTGGAATATGATATTTCGGAAGGCAAAATATCTTGCTTTACAATTGAGAATCAACTATCCAGAAAAACGGAACATCCTCATTCAGGGGAGAAAATGGGCTTTCAATAAAGCAGGGGACTTTTAAACTTTCCTATTGAAATAACCAGAGCTGAACAAAAAGTTTGATCTTCAAGTACAGGACTCTGGTGAACCATAGACGGGGTGGAAGAGAAGGACTAACTATGAGGAACTTAATGATGTTGAACTGTTTGTATTCCTGCATGGGAAGAAGATATTGATAATTCATATGAACTTTCTCATTTATAAGAGCTGTTAGAAGGAGCTGGAAGACGGTACAGGAAGGAGCTGAATATAATGGCATAAAATAGTAAAAAAGATGGATTCAATGGGTGATAGAGGAAAGCACTAGGAGGAAGAGAAAGGAGAGAGGAAGAAGAAGCTAAGAAATTTCTCATAAGAGACCAGAAAAAGCTTTTTCAATGGAGTGGAATGGGTGAAGGCAAGGGGGAATAAATGAGCCTTCATTCTCATCAGAAATGGCTCAGAAAGGAAATAACATACACACTTAATATGGTATAGATATCTTTCTTATCCTAGAGAAATGAGAAAAAGGGATGGAATAAGGGGGAAATGGGAGGGAAGAGGGGGAATAGGTGATAGAAGAGAGGGAAGATGGAAGGAGAGGGTACTCAGATACAACACACTTTTAAACAGGGACAAGGTGAAAGGAGAAAGAATAGAATAAATGAGAGAGGGAAGGCATAGAGTGGAAGGAAATACAGCTAATAATAGCAATTGTGGGAAAAATAATGTGAAGCAACTTCTTTGGTGGACTTAAGATAAAGAAGGCAACTTATCCCAGACACAGAGTCATTGGAATCTGAACACAGGCTGAAGTACATTTTTTTCTCTCACTATTCTTGAGGTTTTTCATATTCTTGGGGGGAGGGGGGTTTATGTTTACTCTTATAACAAGATTATTGTAATAATATAAAAATAAATAAACTAGAGGGGAATGAGAATGGATCTTAGAGATCACCTAAACTTCCCCCTTCAAATGCTTTATGAAAAGACAAAGAAAAAAGTAGTATCATGTGTATTGGGTCTATTTCCTTCGATGAGAGGAAAGGAGAAAGATGAGATGGAATTTAGATAGATGTGAATAAGTACAAAATGTTTCTTTAAAGTTTTTTTTTGTTAAAAGGAACCAAATACTTGATAAAAACATATTTGTTACATAAAAATGTTAACTTAAGAAGGTCATTAGAAAAGTTGGTAACTTACTGTAACCAAGATCAAAAGAAATGTAGTAAACTGGGAAACAGTCTTTACAACTAATGTTTCTGACAAAGGACTCATTTCTAAAATATACAGAGAACTGAATCATATTTTTTTTAAAAGAAAAGCCATTCCCCAGTTGACAAATGGTCAAAGGATATGCAAAGGCAATTTATAGATGAGGTCAAAACAATCCATAGTCATGAAAAATTGCTCTAAATCATTACTTATTAGAGAAATTCAAATTAAAGCTTCTCTGAGGTACTACCTCACACCTCTTAGACTGGACAATATGACCAGAAAGGATAATGACCATTGTTGGAAAAGTTGTGGGAAATCTGTGACACTATTACTTTGTTGGTGGAGCTGTGAACTCACCCAGCCTTTCTGTAGAGCAATTTGGAACTATGCCCAAAGGACAACAAAAATGTGTATACCCTTTGATCCAGCAATACCATTACTGGGTCTATACCCTGAAGAGATGATGAAAAAGTGTTACAAACATCACTTGTACAAAAATTTTCATAGCAGCCCTGTTGGTGGTGGCAAAGAATTGGAAATCAAGTAAATGTCCTTCAATTGGGGAATGGCTTAGCAAACTGTGGTATATGTATGTCATGGAACACTATTGTTTTATTAGAAACTAGGAGGGACGGGATTTCAGGGAAGCCTGGAGGGATTTGCATGAACTGATGCTGAGCGAGATGAGCAGAACCAGAAAAACACTGTACACCCTAACAGCAACATGGGGGCAATGATCAACCTTGATGGACTCGCTCATTCCATCAGTGCAACAATCAGGGACAATTTGGGGCTGTCTGCAATGGAGAATACCATCTGTATCCAGATAAAGAACCGTGGAGTTTGAACAAAGTTCAAGGATTATTCCCTTTAATTTAGGAAAAAAACTTACATCTTATTTTCTGATTTTGTTATTTCTTATACTTTATGTTTCTTCCTTAAGGATATAATTTCTTTCTCATCACACTCAATTTGGATCAGTGTACAACATGGAAATAAAGTAAGGACTGACAAATTGCTTTCTGTGGGGGTAGGGGGAGGGAAGTAAGATTGGGGGGATAATTGTAAAACTCAAAATAAATAAAATCTTTAATAAAAAAAGAATACCTTTTAAAAATAGATTAGTAAAAACTAGCATTGTATGTGGTTAGAAAAACAAAATATTTATTAAAAAAAAGAAAAGTTGGTAACTGAATTCAAATTCAAATCACATCCCCTTTAAATTGTTTTGTTGCTTTTTATATATTGTAGTCCATGGGTATTTTGTTTGGTTCTGCTTTCTCTGTAACAATTCCTCCACATCATCCCATGTTTGTTTTGATGTTCTACTGTACCCATTACATGAAAGTGTTCCAGGTGGTTCAGTTGAACTCCTGTTTGTTTTTAACTTCTTGCTATAATAATTAATGCTTATAGGAATAATCAAAAACTCTTCATAACCTGGCCCCTTTTATACCATACTCATCTCCATACCTTCTGGTCTCCTTGCACTTCCTCAGTGTTCTTTCACTGTGCTCTTGCACTGGCTGGTTTCCTTGTCCTCAATGCTCTTCCCTCTTCTGTCTACCTCTTGGTGTCTTGGACTTTCTAGAATGACGATAATAGTAGATAGAATTTTGATGGTACTTTAAGGTTTGCAAGGTGCATTGCTGCAAGTATTATCTTCTTTTATTCTCACAGAAACCCTGCAAGGTAGGTGCTATCTTTACCCCTATTTTGCATGTCAGGAAATTGAGGCAGATAGGATAAATGGCTTCAGGTCACACAGCTGATGAGTGTCTCACGTCATATTTTTTCTCAGCTTTTCCAGAATCAAGGTCACGTTCTGTTCACTCAAGTAACTCAGGTCCTCTTTATCAGCGCACATTATGAGTCTTTCCCATCTCAAAATGACTTCTCAGATTACATTCTATCTATTCTACATATTTCTTATTTATATCTTGTTATTTACACATCATTTCTTTCATTAAAATGGTATGCTTTTTGAAGACATGGATTGTTTTTGCCACCTTTTTTTATCCCTAGCATTTAGTATAGTTTCAGATATATTGATAAGCATTTATAAAATGCTTACTAACTGGCATATATTAGCCCCAGTTGTAGTATTAGCGAATGCGAACAGTTCAGTAACTTTTCTCAGACAATTTCATATTTTTTCCAGAATAATTAGACTAGTTTTGATCTCTTGGCATATTTTCCCTTACCTACAAGAACATTAACTTTTTTATCTTTGTCAGTTTGATAAGTGTGAGATGTTATTTTTTTTGGTGATTTTATATTAGTTATATTGTTATTGATAACCAGCATTTTTCATAAGTGATTTAAATGTCTTAAATGAACGTCTGCTAGCTTGATTTTATTTTTGGAGTGAAATTTTCATGATTTTTGAATATTTTAGATTTAGCACATTCAACAAATTAAACTATGCATTATTCTGAAAAATGCATTTCTTTAATGACTTTAGTTATTTTTAAATGACATAAGCATAACCTTTAACTATTAAATTAATTTTTAAAATTATTAGGCATTTTTGTCTTCCTTTCATCTCCCCCCCCCACCGAAAGGAAAAGCCTTTGTAAAAAAATAAGTATAGTGAAGTAAAACTCCTTCATTAGTCATGGCCAGAACTACATGTCTCATTCTGCATATGAGTCCATCCTCTCTTACAGGAGGTAGTTATATTCTTCAGCATTAGTTTTCAAAGTCATGGTTGTTCATTATGTTGATCAGCATTCTTAAGTCTTTTCAAAATGGCTCATTTAAGCTAAAATACTTAAACTTTTCCTGCACTGGAAGAAGTATCTTCTATCTTGTGAATGTTCTTTATTTTTAACTTGCTAGTTTGAAACTATTCCCTTTTGGTTTGTATTTTTTTAAATTTATTTTTGTTTTTTCCTACATTCATTCATTTGCAAATTCGTAAGTTACACGTTTTTGTACCACCCTCCCTCCCTTCCGCTCTCCCCATGGCAGTGAACAGTCTGGTAAATGTTAAATATATTTACACTTATGTTTAACATATTTACATATTAGTCATTTTATAGAAGAGGAATTAGACTTAGAAGAAAGAAAGAAAACTAGGAAGGGAAAAATAAGAGATTTTTTTTATTTGGGTTTTTTTTTTTTTTTTAGGTTTTTGCAAGGCAAGTGAGGTTAAGTGGCTTGCCTAAGGCCACACAGCTAGGTAATTATTAAGTGTCGGAGACCAGATTTGAACCTAGGTACTCTTGACTCCAGGGCCGGTGCTTTATCCACTGTGCCACCTAGCCTCCCCGAGAAGTTTTTTAAAAAAAATGAACATTGTATGGATTCAGATTCCCAGGTGGTTTTCTTTTTTTTCCCTTTGAATAAATGGCTTTGTTCATAACAGGTCTTTCAGTGTTGTCCTTAATCTCTGAATGCCGAGAGGAGCTACACCATCAACTATTCCATTTTGTGATTATTGTATAGCAAAATAGTAAAAGACAATAAATTCCTATATATTAATGTGTCCTTTCCCTTCCAAAATGAAGTCATTTTTTAAATTGTTTCCTCCTATCTGACTTCTCTATTTTTTATTTATTTATTTGGTTTTTTGCAAGGCAAATGGGGTTAAGTGGCTTGCCCAAGGCCACACAGCTAGGTAATTATTAAGTGTCTGAGACCAGATTTGAACCCAGGTACTCCTGACTCCAGGGCTGGTGCTTTATCCACTGCGCCACCTAGCCGCCCCATCTATTTTTTTATTTTTGAATCTTTTGTTCTCCCTTCTTTTTCATCCCCTTCCTTTATGTTATCAAATGTTTTTGTTGAGCATCTTTGCTATTATAATTATTGTTATCCCCAAATAATAATAATAATACTCTTTTCTTTCATTTTACTTCAGAAAGCACTTAAGAATGACCAATATGACCTAGGTGCTGGATGTCTAGAAGTCTCCACTTAGTATAGGTATGAGATATATGCAATTGACATGCATTTAAAATGATTGAATACAAAGAAGCAGCAAATTGTAACCTAAGGTATTCAAGAAGGAATTGTTCATTTCTACCTGGATGTGGTAAGGGAAAGGGTCAAAGAAGAGGTAACTTTTGAACTGAGCCTTGCAGGAAAACAAATGTTTTACTAGGAAGAGGCAGACTGAGTAGACAGGTTACTGGCCCTTGGGTTCATCTCACCTGAGTTCAAATCCTATCTATGACTTGTTACTTTTGTGACCTTTGACAATTCACTTAGCATTCCTGAGCTGCGGTTTCTTCATCAGTAAAATGAGATTGTTTGACTAGATAACCTCAGGTTTAATTTAGAATCTTTTAAGTTTTAGATTTATGATCCCACTATCTTAATTTATAGAAACATGTATTAGATAGATCACTGGAATTGGATGGAGAATGTATAGTGCTGAGAAATAAGGCTGGAGAGTTGAGTTGAACCTGGACTACTGAGTGCATTGGATTCCAGTCTGAAAAACTAGTACTTTATTTGACAGCCAGTTGGCTGTCACTGTCAGTTATGGAACTGAGTGATATAATGTCATTAGTCTTGGGAATTATTAGGAAGATGGGTTTTGGAAACTGTGTAAAAGGATGGGCTACAGAAAGAAACTAGAGTTAAGGAGTAGTTAGATGATCCATTATAGTTAGTCATAGGTGTAAAGAATGTAATAAATTTGAGGACTCACTTAGTGGAGAGCAATGACTAACCAAGCATACTTTGTGCATAAAATTTATTTTCTTCTTTTTTTTTCCCCTTTGGCCTGGAGGGGGGTGGACAAGAAAATAGGTCATTTGAGTGCCTGCTGGACAAGGGCAGTTACTTCCCTGCCCAAAAAGTTAGTTTGTTTTTAAAATTATCTGAGAATTTGAAAAGAAGTATCACTTTCATTTTTAGCCAACTAACTTGCTGTTTAGAATAGGTTTAACATAATGTGGTGTTTTTGTCTAGGCATATAATATCTAAGATGTGACATTAGTAACTATAATGTAGGAAGTAGACAAGTGATTTATGGATCATGAAGATATTTGCATGAATAGTAGAACCTTTCATTTATAAGCAGCAGAATATTTTAGTAATGCCACAGGATTTATGTTATTTGTCGTTTGCAGGTGATTTGCATTAACAGTGTTGCCAGAGTCTGTCATGCAAAAGATAAATCTTCTTTCTAAAAATAATTTTAAAAGTTATAAAGATCTTTATTTGTAATATGTATGGTTATCATTTTTAAGATTCATTTTTACCTTTTGTGGATTATGTATCTGAAATAATTGAACTAACAAGATGTAACAATTGAGTTCCATTATGTAGACTTATGGATGAAATTGAAAAGTTTGTGTATTTAAATATAGACTTGCTCAATGTCATGTTGATAGCATTTCATGTTGGCATATTTTTGTTATTTTAGTCAAGTACTATCATATAGTTGAAGGAATTGGTTTTGAATCTTGATTTTTAGCATTTTGTAGTCAGAGTGGATAGCCTATTTAAGCACAGATTTTAAATTTTGTTGTTGTTTTTTTTTCCCCAAGACAAATGGGGTTAAGTGGCTTGCCTAAGGCCACACAGCTAGGTAATTATTAAATGTCTGAGGCTGGATTTGAACTCAGGTACTCCTGACTCCAGGGCCAGTGCTCTATCCACTGCACCACCTAGCTGCCCCTAGCTGTGTGATTTTGAGCAAGCTGCTTAATCCTGCTTGCCTCCCACCCAGAGCCATCTCCTAATCCATATTTGGTCACTGGACCCAGATGGCTCTGAAGGAGAAAGGGAGGCTGGTGACTTAGCACAGCAACCCCTCACTCAATTCCAATTTCTGTGC
Organism: Macrotis lagotis; assembly: GCF_037893015.1. Taxonomy (NCBI): domain Eukaryota; kingdom Metazoa; phylum Chordata; class Mammalia; order Peramelemorphia; family Peramelidae; genus Macrotis; species Macrotis lagotis. Next base: position 69,227,702 of record NC_133665.1, read on the forward strand.
TTATCATGTCATGGCATCACCTCCCTGATGTCTCAGTCTTCTTTGGAAATGAAGGATATTACTTGCTGTCATTGGAAAAGGAGAGAGAGGTGAGGAAGGTAGAAAAATGTGGAACCGCAAAGTTTATAAAAAGATGAATGCCGAAAACTATCTTTCATTATAATTAAAGAAATAAAATAACATTCAAAAAAGACAGTGCTTTTACAAAACTTAAAATGTAGATTTTAAGTGTTATATATTATAAAGTCTATATTATCTAGTTCCCATTTTTTTAATTATAAAGATTTTATTTATTTTGAGTTTTACAATTTTTCCCCTGATCTTCCCCTCCCCCCCCCCCAACAGAAGGCTGCCAGTCTTTACATTGTTTCCATGGTATACCTTGATCCAAATTGAATGTGATGAGAGAGAAATCATATCCTTAAGGAAGAAACAAAGTGTAAGGGATAACAAGATCAGACAATAAGATATCAGGTTTTTTTTCCTAAATTAAAGGGAATAGTCCTTGAACTTTGTTCAAACTCCACAGTTCTTTCTCTGGATACAGATGGCATTCTCCATTGCAGACAGCCCCAAATTGCCCCTGATTGTTGCACTGATGGAATGAGCCAGTCCATCAAGGTTGATCATTGCCCCTGTGTTGCTGTTAGGGTGTACAGTGTTTTTCTGGTTCTGCTCATTTCACTCTGGGCTCCCTTTTTTATTTTTATTTTTATATTTTTTTAAAAATTTTATATTTATTCTCATTTTGTACAAATGTTTTTTATACATTAATAAAATATTCTTGTTTAAGAGTAAACGAAATACCCCCTCCCCCCCATAAATATAGACTCGCTTGAGCGATAAAGTAAAGGGGAGAGAAAAAAATTAATATTTAAAAAAATAATAGTAATAATTGTAGGTATGGCCAGGTGGCGCGATGGATGGAGCACCAGACCTGGAGCCATGAGCACCTGAGACCACATCTGGCCCCATACACCCAAACAATCACCCAGCCGTGTGACACCGAACCCCACTGCCCTGCAAAAACCAAAATAAGAAAGGGAAAAAAAAGACCTAAAATAAAATAATAATAATAGTGGGGATGGCTGGGTGGCAGACGGAGCATTGGCACTTGAGCCAGGAGCACCCGAGTCCAAATCTGGCCTCAAACACCCAATGATTACCCTGCTATGTGGCCTCAGGCAGGCCACCCAGCCCCATTTGCCCTGCACCCCCCCCCATAATAATAATAATAATAAAAAGATGTGCTTGAGTCTTTGTTCCAACACCACCAGCTCTGTCACAGGTGGATCACATTATTTATGTTAAGTCCATCACAAAAGTTACTTTCATATTTTTCCAACATTGCCATTGCTGATCGTAACTACCTCCTTTCGTATTTCTCTACTACCATGTACTATATTTTCTCTCTCCTTTCACTCTGACTCTGTTGTAGGGTAGCTGAGTGGTGCAGCAGACAGATCCATGGTCCTGGGTCCAAAGAGGCCCTGAGCCCCCATACCACCCCTTAGGCCCAGCATCCACCTGGCCCTGTGGTCCTAGCCAGGCCTTCCAATCTCAGCCCCTTGCAAGAAGTGAAAAAGTAAATGTGTTACACCTGACCACTCTCCTCCCATGGTCCATTCTCTCTTCCATCACTCACATCACCCCCCTTCCCCTATCCCCCCCTTCTTACTCCAGATGCCTATACCCCATTGAGTATATATGCTGTTTCCTCTCCTAGCCACCTCTGATGAGAACGAAGATTCCTTCATTCCCCCTTGCCTTCCCCCTTCCATATCATTGCAATAGCTCATTGTAATAAAGAAAAATCTTATTATATGAAATACTTTGGCCTATTCCCCTCTCCTTTTTCTTTCTCTCATTACATTCCCCCTTTTTTTCTATTGACTACATTATTACACCATATTTTATCTTCAAATTCAACTTTCTCCTGTGCTTCAACTATAAAAGCTCCCTCTACCTGCTCTACTAACTGAGAAGGTTCATATGAGTATTATCAGTGTCATTTTTCTATACAGGAATATATGCAGTTCATCATCATCATCATCATCATCATCAAGTCCCTCATATGTTCCCCCTCTCCTCCAATCTCCATGCTTCACCCAAGTCCTGTATCTGAAGATCAAACCTTCTGTTCAGCTCTAGCCATTCCAACAGGAACATTTGAAATTCCCCTGGTTCATTGAAAGTCTATCTTTTTCCTTGGAAGAGGATGTTCAGTTTTGCTGGGTAGTTGATTCTCAGTTGCATTCTAAGTTCTTTTGCCTTCCGGTATATTATATTCCAAGCCTTACGAGCTTCCAGTGTAGTTGCTGCTAAGTCCTGTGTGATCCTGACTGCAGCTTCATGATATTTGAACTGTTTCATTCTGGCTGCTTGTAATATTTTCTCTTTGACTTGGGAGTTCTGGAATTTGGCTATAATATTCCTAGGGGTTGGTTTTTTGGGATCTCTTTCTCTTGGGGATTGGTGGATTTTCTCCATTTCCATTTTGCCCTCTGCTTCTAGAATATCAGGACAGTTTTCCTGTAGTAATTCTTTGAAAATGATGTCAAAGCTGTTTTCCTGATCATGACTTGCAGGTATTCCAATAATTTTTAAATTATCTTTCCTAAGTCTGTTTTCCATATCAGTTGTTTTTTTAATGAGGTGTTTCACATTTTCTTCTAATTTTTTTTTGGTTTTGAAGTATTGAGTCCTGGTTTCTCGTAAATTCATCAATTTCCCTGAATTCTGTTCTTTGTCTGAAGGATTTGTTCTCCTCGGAGAGTTTTCTTATCTCTTTTTCCATCTGGCCAATTTTGCTTTTTAAAGCATTCTTCTCCTCAATAACTTTTTGAACTGTTTTATCCATTTGACCTAAGCTGTTTTTCTAGCGTGCTATTTTCTTCAGCCTTTTTTTGGATTTCCTTGACTAAGCTGCTGACTTCATTTTTGTGTTTTTCCTGCATCTCTCTCCTTTCTTTTCCCAGTTTTTCTTCTAACTCCCTCATTTGATTTTCAAAGTCCTTTTTGAGCTCTGCCATAGCCTGATCCCAATTTCTGTTTTTCTTGGAGTCTTTAGATGCAGCAGCTTGTGCTTCCTCATCTTAAGACTGAGTGTTTTGATCCTTCTTGGGCTCATAGGCAAAATATTTCTCAATGGTGTGCCTTTTTTTTCTTTGCTTGCTCATTTTCCCAGCCTGAGCCTATTTTGGGGTGCTTTCTGAGCTTTTGGGACACTCCCACAAGGGTCTCATTGTGTGAGGCTCTGTGCGCACCCCCCCCCCCCCCATGGGGCTGAGGTGGGGGGGGGCTAGACTTAGATCAGGATCTGAATGTGTTTAGAGCCCCAGAGTCCTGTTCCAGAGGCAGAGGACAGAGCTAGCAGTCTCTCTTCACTCCCCTCCCTCAGCTCAATGGGCTCATGCCCTGGGGGCTCCTGCTTACCAGCTCAGCTGGCTTCCGTTTCCTGGAACTGGGGTGCAACTGCTGCTTCCTGTGTGCCCTGAGGGCTGGGCTTCACATGCTCCCTCTGGCAGAGGTGCCCCTGCTGTTTCCCCAGTTTGTGCCCGGTGCTCCCCGGGTCATGGGGCCTGGCTCAGGAGACTTCCCCGCTGCCACGGCTCCCAACACCCTGGGGCTGCCTTCTGGAGGCTGAAGTTCTTTCGCTCTGGCGGGCCGGCCCTCCAACCCTGGGGAGCAGAGCCTTTCTGCTCTTTTCCAGGTTACCTTCAGTAGAACTGCATCACTGAGACCCTCTGTGGGTTCTCTCTCTCGCAAATTTAGTTAGAGTCCTTAGTTTATAAGTTTTATGAGAGAATGCCTAAGATGGGATCCGTTCTTGTGCCATGTTGGCTTCGACCCTAGTTCCCCATTTCTAATATATTTCTATTTTCTGTCTAAATTGGATAGGCTGCTGGTGATGCTGTGTCAGAATTGGAAGTCAGAAAGATCTCAGTTATAATCCTACCTCAATTCTTACTTGTTGTGTAACCTTGGACAAGTTATTTAACCTCTCTCACCCTCAGTTTCCTCATCCATAAACTGGAGATAATAATAATAGAACCTGCTTCACAGGAATGTTTTGAGGATCACATGAGTTAATATATATAAAATGTTTTGCAAACCTTGATGTGCTAATAATTTCACCTATTATTATTGTCATCATCATTATTAAACTTTTCCTCTTTCCCTTCATTTTTGTCAGTTTTTAATGTCCATATCTGGTACTGTATCCAGAATTTCAGTATTTCTGTTCCACTTCCTGTTCCTTCTCCATTTTTGACAGCATTGTCCCTTAGTTCCTGTCCTCTTTTTTATTATCATTATTATATATTCTTTTAGGTTTTTGCAAGGCAAATGGGAGTTAAGTGGCTTGCCCACGGCCACACAGTTAGGTAATTATTAAGTGTTTGAGGCCAGATTTGAACTCAGGTACTCTTGACTCCCAGGCCGGTGTTAACTGCCATCTAGCTGCCCCGCTGTCTTTCTGATTTTACGTACATCATCTAGGGGCTGATTTGGTCCTCCATTTACGTTTTCTGTTCTAACCCTGTCCTTTTTGCTCCTCAGAATGAGTTGATAGCAACACTGGCCTTTTAAGTACCATTGCAAGTATAAACATCCCCTGATGATGAGGCACACACATCACAGAATTTTTTTTTTTTATTTTTGCAAGGCAAATGGGGTTAAGTCAGCTAGGTCATTATTAAGTGCCTGAGACCGGATTTGAACCCAGGTACTCCTGACTCCAGGCCTGGTGCTTTATCCACTACACCACCTAGCTGCCCCCACCATGTCACAGAATCTTAAAGTTAAGAGGGACCCCAGTGTCTGTCTAGTTACACCATGCCTGTATACAAGTCCCCTCTCCAGCATTTTGACAAGTGCTTTTTCAGCCTTTGCTTACAGACTTCCAGTGATAGAGAACTTACTGTTTTAAAGAAGTGGTTGATATTCCATTCATCACCTAAGATAATTGACCATATCACTTTAGGACAGCTTTAATTGTAAAGATGTGTTTTCTTATAAGCTGAAAATCTTTCTCTGTGCTTTTCCCTCCAGGTTCCTGACTCTACCCAAACCAGACAGAATAATCCAATCCCTCTCCATATACTGGCTCTTTAAATAATTAAAGACTATGTTTATTCCCCTTACACCCCCTTCTCTAGCCAATTTATCCCTAGTTTCAGTCCCAAGTAGCTTGATATCCTTTGAGTATATGTTAGTTTCATTATACTACTACTCCCAGCATTTATATAGTACTTTTTAAAGTTTTCAGAATGATTTACAAATATCTCATTTTATCCACACAGCAACCTGGAAGGTAAGTTATATTATTATTATTATTTCTATTTTCAATGAAAGAACTGAGGCAGACAGATTAAGCAACTTGTCCAGGGGTCATGTAGCTGATAAGTGTCTGGGGCCAGTTTTGAATTCAGGTCTTCTACTTTCCTTCATTTTACTTTTACATTTAATTTACATTGGTAATATTTTCTCCATCACTTTCTCAGATTTAAACAGTAAGCAAAACAATAAATCAATCCCTAATTGTTGATTTCCTTGGTGGAATATTTTTTTTCTTTCTTGCATTTAATATTATTTTAATTTTTATCTTAATTGTTTTCAATTACATTTTCAGCATTCACATTTCTAAGATTGGAGTTCGAGATTTTTCTCTCCTTTACCTATCACCCTTCCTTAGACAACAAGCATCCTGTTATAGGTTATACATGTATGTTAAGTATATTTCTGTATTAGTCATGTTGTGAAAGAAGAATCAGAACTAAAGGGGGAAACCACAAGAAAGAAAAAAAAGCAAAAAACATTTTTTAAAAGTGATAATAGTACTAGTTTCAGTCTGCATTCAGACTCCATAGTTCTTTTTCTGGATGTGAATGGTATTTTCCATCACAGGTCTTTTGGCATTGTTTTGGATCACTTTGTTTCTGAGAAGAGCTAAGTCTGTCATAGTTGAACATCACATGTATTGCTGTTACTGTTTACAGTGTTTTTCGGGTTTCACTCCTTTTATCCAGCATCAGTTCATGAAAGTCTTTTCAGGTTTTTCTGAAATTTATTGCTTAACATTTCTTGTAGTACAATAGTATTCCCTTACATTCTTATACTACAACTTGTTCAACCAATTCCCCAATTAATGGATCTCTCCAGTTTCCAATTCTTTGCCATTACAAAAAAAAAATGGTGATAAACGTTTTTGTACATGTGGAGTCCTTTCCCTTTTTTTTTTTTTATTTCTTTGGGATACAGACCTAGCAGTGCTATTACTGGATCAAAATTATAATTTTATAGCCCTTGGGACATAGTTCCAAATTGCTCTCCAATATGATTGGATCAGTTCACAGTTAGTGAATATTAGTTTCCCAAGTATCCTTCATCTCCTCCACCTTTTATCATTTTCCTTTTCTATCATATTAGCCAGTCTGATAGGTGTGAGGTGGTATTTCAGAGTTGTTTTAATTTGTATTTCTCTAATAGTAATTTAGAGCATCTTTTCATATTACTATAGATGACTTTAATTTATTCATCTGAAAACTACCTGTTCACATCCTTTGACCATTTATCAATTGGGGAATGACTTGTAGACTTATAAATTTGTCTCAGTTCTTCTAAATATTTGAGAAAAGATGTCCTTAACCAAAATACCAGCTGTAAAAAATTGTTTCCCTGCTTTCTGCTTTACTTTTAATCTTGGTTGCATAGATTTTGTTTGTGAAAAAAAATTCTTTAATTTAATGTAATCAAAATTGTCCATTTTGCATTTTATAATGTTCTCTAATTTCTTGTTTGGTCATAATTTCTTCCCTTCTCCATAGATCTGACAGATAAAGTATTCTGTGCTCAATCATGTACTCATTTCCACCTTATCTTGATATAGAGTATGAGATATTGGTCTTTGCCTAGTATCTTCTGCCCTACTATTTTCCAATTTTCCCTACAGTTTTTGTCAAATAGTAAGTTCTTACACCAGAAGCCAGTAGTTATTTACTACTGTACCTTGTATACCCAACTCATCCACTGATCCATCACACTTTTATGATTGCTGCTTTAAAATATAGTTTTAGATGTGTTATGTTTAGGCCACTTTCCTTTGAATTTTTTTCCATTAAATTCTCTTGATATTATTGACCTTTTGTTCTTCCAGATGGATTTTTTTCTATTTCTTTGAGCCTTGAAAATATGTTTTTAATAGTCTTGATTAGTCTGGCACTGAATTAAATTGATTAATTTAGGTAGGATGGTAATTTTTTTTATATTAATTTGGTCTATCCATGAGCAATTGATATTTTTCCAGTTGTTTAGATCTGGCTATATTTGATGAAAAGTGTTTTTTAATTATGTTTATATAGTTCCTGGATTTGTCTTGACAGGTAAACTCCCAAATATTTCATATTGTCCATAGTTATTTTAAATGAAATTTTTCTTTCTATCTCTTACTGCTGGGCTTTGTTGGTAATATGTGGAAATGCTGATGATTTATATACTGCAACTTTTGCTAAAGTTAATTATTTCAACTAGTTTTTTTTAGTTGATGCGCTAGGATTCTCTAATTTTTACTATCAAATCATCTTCAAAGAGTGAGAGTTTTGTATTTTCATTGCCTAATATATTTCCTTCACTTTTTTCTCTCCGTAATATTGAATAATAGTGATGATAATGGTGATCTTATTGGAAAGCTTCTAGTATATCTCCATTTCTTATAATGATACCTGATTTTAGATAAGGAGTGATTATAATTTTTTTGTTTTTGTTTTTTTTTTAGTTTTTGCAAGGCAGTGGGGTTCAGTGGCTTGCTCAAGGCCACACATCTAGGTAATTATTAAGTGTCTGAAGCTGAATGTGAACTCAGGTACTCCTGACCCCAGGGTCGATGCTCTATCCACTCCACCACCTAGCCGCCCCTGATATTGCTTATAATTTTAAGGAAAATTCTGTTTTCTCCTATTCACTGTAGTGTTTTTAGTAGGAGTGGGAATTGTACAATCAAAAGTTTTTTCTATATTCAGATAATTATATATTTTCTATTAGTTTTGTTATTGATTTGATCAATTTTGCTGATAATTTCCTTAATATTGAACTAGTCCTAAATTTCTGGTATAATCACACACACACATAATTTGTCATAAATAATTCTTACAATAAATTGCTGTAATCTTTTTTCTAATATTTTATTTAAATATCTTGCATCAATATTAATTAGGAAATTTGATCTATAATTTTCTTTAAGTTTTTCCTGATTTAGCTATGAGCACCATACTAATATCATAAAAGGAATTTGGCGGGACTTCTTTGCCTATTTTTCAAAATAGTTTATGTAGTATTGCAGTTTGTTCTTTAAATGTTTAGTAGAATTAATTCACTTGCAAATCTATCTGGTCCTGGAAGTTTTTTCCTTAGGGAATCCTTGATGGATTTCTTTTTCTCAAATGGAGTTATTTAATTATTTTATTTCTTCTTCTGTCAGTCTTGGCAGTTCATTTTTTTCTTTTTTACAAATTCTTCCATTTCACTCATATTGTCAGGTATTTTAGCATACAGCTGGGCAAAAATAGCTTCCAAGTATTTTCCTTAATTTCATTTTCATTGGTGATGAATTCACTCTTTTTATTTTTGAACTAATAATTTTGAATTAAATTAACCTAAAGCTTTATTTTTTTTGTGGTTCCCCCCCCCCCCCCCCCCCACAGAACAGCTCTTAGTTTTATGTATTAGTTCAATAGTTTTCTTGCTTTGGGGGTTTCTGAAACTTTTTTAAGGTATCATTAATGTCAGAATTTTTCTCAATAATATTAAAAAATTTTTGCCTCTTAAAATATTCCTCCTTTTTTTAAGTACATATCTTTGTGAAACCAGATTTTCTTCATATCTATATTTATATAAATCAGAATATCAGTTTGAAACACATTCTGTACAGAGGAAAGTGTGAGAATCCAGCTATTTATTGAGCTAGATGTAGCATTATTTCTCATAACTAGTCATTTTCATTAAAATATTATTTATGTCAATATATAATGGGTTTATTTTTAGAGAAACAATTTTTAAAAATTAGATATTTGTTTATAATTTGGTAAATACCAACAGATACAAACAAAAAGCTCCGTGTGGTTCCTAGTAATTTTTTTAATGTAAAAAGATTCTGAGATCAAAAGTGTTTGAAATTTGCTAATCTACGTGTGTATATATATATATATATATATATATATATATATATATAGAGAGAGAGAGAGAGAGAGAGAGAGAGAACATGTTTGATGGTATTCAGAAAGAAGTAAGACAAATGATTTTCCATAATATACAACGTCCTTAGCATTAAACAACTGTTTGAAAGATCTTGGGAATATAGGAAAGATCTCACTGTTAATTGTCAGTTGTATCAGAATACCTTCTAAAAAGGATGGTGGACTCCAAAAAAATAACTTGACAATAGAACAGACAGATACATGAATAGGGACAAATTATAAGTTCAAAAAGTCATCTTCACAAGTACAGAACAGAGGAATCATAGATAGAAGTTTGAAAAAGATTGGGGAGTTTGAATAGACTGTAAGTTTAATTTGAATCGACAGTAAGAACAGTAAAAAATGATGATGCAATCTTGAACTGAATTAAAAGTCAGATTCTAGAAATAAGGAGGCAGTTAGTTTTACTTGGCATAATACATTTAGTTTTGAACATCATAGTTTTATAAAAGACATGGATTAGCTGGAGTGTTTCTAGAAATGGGTATCCAGTTTAGGGATTTTAGGAGGATGAACTGAAGGAACTGAGAATATTTAGCTTGGAGAAGATTCAGTTGTGGTTATGAACTTGTTCAAGTATTTCAAGAGCTAATCCATGGAAAAAGGATTTATTCTTTTTTACTTCAAAAAACAGATCAAAAAGCAACAGGTACAAGTTTCAAGAATGCAAATTTGGGTTTAATATCAGAGAAAATGTCCTAATAATTAGAGCTATCCTTAGGTAGAGAAGGTTGTGTTGGGAGTTTCCCTTCATTGTAGATCTTCTGGCAGAAGCTGGATGTCTCTTCTGTAAATGTGAATTCCTTTTAATTAAATAACAGCGTCTTTTGATCACCGAAGTCCCTTTCAACACTAAAATTATGTGGTTCTGTGGTTCTCTACCTTTTCTTCCTCTATACCAGATGTTGGTATGTAAGCAGTAATTATTTTCATCATGATCTTTCTGTAAATGTTTATCATGAGTGTTAGAATTTAAGATGAAATAATATTCCACAAACTTTAGATGCATAAAACCAAATCCATCAATTCTTTTATTTGCCTTTTCAATTTGTCTATGTGAACCATCTTTCCATTTAAATGCAACTTTCTTTTGAAAGTTAGAATGTCAGATTTGATGTGATTTAAGCCCTTAGTACTCTTTTAACTTAATCTCTAGGGAACGATCTTACATTTGGAATACTAGCAGTTAAGTTACTATTTATTGACAGTCTATAAATTGTGTACTTCGTAGTACCTCTGCTTTTTTTTGTCATTGCCCCATCTCCACACTTCTGAATCAGAATGGTACCTCACTGATCTGAAGACTTTTTTTTCCCCATTGTTTTGTGAGTTGTCAAGAATTCATCACTAAATGACCTAGTGAACTAAACAACCTAGTGAAAAGTTAAACTGGGGTTCAGTAGTTCCTGACTGGGCCACTATTCAAATAATTTACAAGTTACTTAGTAGAACATTCCACACAGCTTGCTCTTTGCTGGCATAGCCTATGAGAATCTAGGGTTCTCTCATTGCCGTGAGGCATTATTTGCATGTGTGTGTTTCTGAAGTTTCCTATCTATAAAGTATATTCTTAATTACAAACATCAAACTTTTATTTAGAATGAGAAATAGGAAAATATTATTAAGCCCTTCCTTAGTTGAATAAACCAGTATTTTCTATTTTAATTTTATTTACTTTAAAATTTATTGCCACAAACACTAGTGCCTTCCCACTGTTGATTATTTCTACTTTATCCCATATATAACTTATTTCTCTATAGTTTTAGCTATTTGGTTATTATCTCTACCACTAGATTGCTGTCTCTCCAGAGATTAGTACAGTACTTGGTACAGGAGCTTTTATGGGGTTTTTTGCAAGGCAGTGGGGTTAAGTGACTTGCCCAGGGTCACAGAGCCAGGTAATTATTAAGTGACTGAGGACAGATTTGAACTCGGGTCCTCCTGACTTCAGGGATGGTGCTCCGTTATTCATTGTACCACTAGCTGCTCCTACATAAATTTTTAATTGACTGATACTCCACAAAACAGTCTTACAGCATATATTCTCTGAATTGCCATTTGGCTAGCTATTAATATTAAGTGAAAAGAGGGATGTGTCCTTCCCTTTAAATTTTTTTATTGCTATATTTTATTTTTATATCACTTTCATCTCCAAATATCCTTTCCACCCTTTTGTTGTAACTCTTCTCTCTCTCTCTCTCTCTCTCTCTCTCTCTCTCTCTCTCTCTCTCTCTTTTTCTCAAGGCAGATGGGGTTAAGTGGCTTCCCCAAGGCCACACAGCTAGGTAATTATTAAGTGTCCGAAGCTGGATTTGAACTCAGGTACTCCTGACTCCAGGGCCTTTTTTTCACAAGGCAAATGGAGTTAAGTGGCTTGCTCAAGGCTACACAGCTAGGTAATTATTAAGTGTCTGAGGCTGGATTTGAACTCAGGTACTCCTGACTCCAGGGCCAGTGCTCTATCCACTGTGCCACCTAGCTGCCCCTCTTCCTTCCTTCCTTCCTTCCTTCCTTCCTTTCTTCCTTCCTCTTTCTTGTTATAGTGATGGAGATGAAAAATGAGTTCAGTAAAACAACCAAAACATCAAAAAAGATTGATATTAACATGTAAAATTTCATTCCTGTAATCCCCTATCTCTGCAAAGGTGAGGAAGTAGCTCTTCATTATCTCTTAGAGCCAAGTTTGATCATTATAACTTCACATTATTAAATTTCAGTTGTTTTGTGGTTGTTTTTTATATTGTTCACTGCCATATTTGAGAATTTACATCTTATTTATACTAACTTATTTTGACTTTAATATATGCTTTACACACACACACACACACACACACACACACATATACATTTTGTATATTTTAGTATATTATTGGGTTCTGTTTTCTTTCTTCTGTATCATATACCTGTTATTCCACGTTTCTTTGAATTCTTTGTTGATTCCTTAACCTGTGGTGATATTCCATTACATTTATGCACTATCATTTGCTCAGTAACAAATAATTAGATAGTATTTTGTTTCCAGCTTTTGGTTATTAATGCTCTATTAACAATTTTGTACTTAGCTTTTTCTTCTAGAATCTTATTGGATGACGTAGTGGGATTTCTGGATGAAAAAGTATTAATTTAGGTACTTCTTGCTACATTTAATTATTTAATTTAGATGTTTAAATGAACATTCATTCTTTTTGCACAAATCATTTTTCAATATTGTTCCACTTTCTCCCTGATTCAAAAAAACAAACAAACCTGTCAACTAAACCCAAAAGCTAAATTTTTAAAAAGAGAGATGATAGTTATTCTTAGTGAAAAATCTTTATAAAGATAAGTTGCATAGGCTATAATACTTTTATATGGAATGTAGAATTTATATTATGTGATGCTCTTTCAGAATTTGAGTTCATTCTATGCATAGAATGTGGTAAACACAAAAATTTATTTATTTAAAACTTAATTTGTTTTAAGAATGGTCCATTGTCTGTTCCTTAGGAAAAATAAGCAGTATCTATCTGAAACCATCAGCAAGCATTATATTCACTGGGGAGAGGCTAGAGACATTCCCAGTAAGATCAGGGGTGAAACAAGGATGCCCATTATCACCACTACTATTCAATATTGTATTATAAAGGTTAGCTTCATCAATTAGAGAAGAAAAAAGAAATTGAAGGAATTAGAATTGGGAAGGAAGACACAAAACTCATTCTTTGCAGATGACATAATGGTACACCTAGAGAATCCCAAGAAATCATCCAAAAAAACTACTGGAAACAATTAGCAATTAGCAATTTTAGCAAAGTTGCAGGATATAAAATAAACCCTTGTAAACCCTCACCTTTTCTATATATGACTAGCCAGTTACAGCAGGAAGAACTAGAAAGAGAAATCTCATTCAAAGTAACTTCAGACAATATAAAATACCTGGGAGTCTATTTGCCAAGGCAGACTCAGAAAGTTTTTGGAAATATTTACAAAACACTTCTCACACAAATTAAATCAGTGTTAAATAACTGGGCAAACATCAACTGCTCATGGATAGTTCAAGCAAATATAATAAAAATGACAATTCTACCAAAACTAAACTATCTGTTTAGTGCACTACCAATCAAAATTCCAAAAAATTACTTTAAAGAGTTAGAAAAAGTTGTAAGTAAATTCATGTGGAGAAATAAGAAGGCAAGAATTTCCAGGGATTCAGTGAAAAAAAGTGCAAAAGAAGGTGGCTTAGCTGTACCAGATCTAAAATTATATTATAAAGCATCAGTCCTCAAAACTCTATAGTATTGGTTAAGAAATAGAGTGGTGGACCAGTGGAATAGACTAGGTGCAATAGCAGGAAACTCTCTGTCCCATAAAAACTGCTGGGAAAATTGGAAGTTGGTATGGAAGAAACTTAGATCAACATCTCACACCCTATACAAGATTAGATCCAAATGGATACAGGATTTAGGCATAAAAAACTATGATAAACAAACTAGAAGATCAAGGAGTAGTTTACCTGTCAGATCTATGGAAAGGGAAGCAGTTTGTGACTAAGGAAGAGAGGGAGAACACTAAAAACAAGCTAGATGATCTTGATTACATTACATTAAATTAAAAAGCTTTTGCACAGACAAAACCACTTTAGCCAAGATCAAAAGAAATATAGTAATTTGGGAAACAGTCTTTACATCTAATGTTTCTGACAAAGGACTCATTTCTAAAATATACAGAGAACTGAGTCATTAAAAAAAAGCCTTTCCCAAATTGACAAATGGTCAAAGGATATACAAAGGCAATTTGCAGATGAGATCAAAGCAATCCATAGTCATATGAAAAATTGCTCTAAAACATTACTTATTAGAGAAATGCAAATTAAAGCTTCTCTGAGGTACCACCTCACACCTCTCAGACTGGCCAAGTATGACTAGAAAGGACAGTGATCATTGTTAGAAAGGTTGTTGGGAAATCTGGGACACTATTACATTGTTGGTGGAGCTGTGAACTCATCCAACCTTTCTGGAGAGCTATTTGGGATTATGCTGAAAGGGCAACAAAAATGTGCATATCCTTTGATCCAGCAGTACCACTACTGGGTCTATACTCTGAGAGAGGATGAAAAAGGGTAAAAACATCACTTGTACAAAAAATATTTATAGCAGCCCTGTTTGTGGTGGCAAAGAATTGGAAATCAAGTAAATTTCCTTCAATTGGGGAATGGCTTTGCAAACTGTGGTATATGTATGCCATGGAACACTATTCTATTAGAAACCAGTAGGGATGGGAATTCAGAGAAGCCAGGAAGGATTTGCATGAACTGATGCTGAGTGAGATGAACAGAACCAGAAGAACATTGTACACCGGTTAACAGCAACATGGGGGTGCTGATCAACCTTAATGGACTTGCTCATTTCATCAGTGCAACAATCAAGGACAATTTTAGGGTATCTGCAATGGAGAATACCATCTGCATCCAAAGAAAGAATTGTGGAGTTTAAACAAAGACCAAAGACCTTTAATTTAAATGTAATTATAAAAAAAGTGTCTTGTTATGTAATTTGTGGAGTTTGAACAAAGACCAAGGACTATTACCTTTAATTTAGAAAAAAAGTGATATTGCTGTCTTGATATCTCTCATACTTTGTTTCTTCCTTAACGATATAATTTCTCTCATCACATTCAATTTGGATCATTGTATACCATGGAAACAATGTAAAGACTGGCAAATTGCCTTCTGTGGAGGGTGAAGAGAGGGAAGTAAGATTGGGAGGGGGAAATTGTAAAACTCTAAATAAAATCTTTATATTTAAGAACTGTAGCAAAAAAACTTCAAATAGCAAAAAAAATTTGTGGATTACTTCTAAGTATATTTATAGTGTAGCTCAAAGTAAGCATTATAGAGGGATGTCTACTCCAACCATGAAGACTTCCCCAGTTGGGATGAGCAGATGTGAACAGTTTGTTCTGATGAACATGAAGGCAGCTGAAGCAGGCACTATGATGCGCTTAGAGCTTGGTCAGAAATCAGACTCTAAGGTCATCTACTGCATCCCAGACCCTTGCTAGCTACCCTAAGTTTTTTTTATGTATTGGAAGGTCCCCATGGCCAGTCTTTGATCCAGTGTAGGAGTCCTTTATTAATAGTCTTTGGTACTCTGGGTTTTTATTAATGGGTACAACTTATTTACTGATGTCAGTTGTTCACTTGTTTTGAGTCATGTCTGATTCTTTGTGACCCTATTTGAGGTTTTCTTGGCACTGATACAGGAGTGGTTTGCCATTTCCATCTTCAGCTCATTTTGCACATGAGGAAATTGAGGCAAACAGAGTAAAGTGATTTGACCAGTCACACAAATAACAAATATTTGAAGTCAGATATGAACTAAAGATGAGTCTTCCTGATTTCAGACCTGACACTCTTAATCTACTGCACCATCTAGCTGTTCCTAATTACAGATAAACTTTACAATGCTTATTTAATTAGTAATTAATGTAATTAGTATGAAAATTGAGGCTAGTGTTGGATGCTTTATAGACATCTCAAACTCCACTTGTCCAAAACAAGAACTCATCATACTTCATCCTAAAACTCAACTCTTCTAAATTTATCTTTCTCTTGAGAACATTGCTATGCTCACAATCACTTAGGTTTGCGACTTAGTCCTCCTGACTGCCTCATTTGCCCATGTATACTATCAGTGCCGGATCTTGTTTTACCTCTTCAATATTTTTGATTACTGTTTCCTTCTGTCCCCTTACTGCCTACTATCTTAGTGAAGACCCTTATCATTTCTTTCCTGACTGTGGTCTGTTTTCTCCTGATTGGTATCCCTACCTTATGTCTTTCCACATTACACTTCATTCTCCATACAAGTGCCAAAATTGTTTTTTCAAAGCACAGGTCTGACCATGTCACTCTCATTCTAAATAAACTTCAGTGGTTCCCTGATATTGTTAGAATTAAGTAGAAACTCCTATTTGACATTTAATAACCTGGCTGAAATTCATCTTTTTAACCTTTATTACATATATTATTCTTTTCTGGTGTGTTTTTATTAATCTCCTTATTATTCCTTTTACCTGACATGTCATCTCCTTTCATCATGCTTTTACATTGTCTCTTTCCCAAGTATGCCATATATTAGAATTCCTATTTTTCTTCAAAGCTCAGCTTAAATGCCACTTTCTAAAGGAACTCTTTACTGATCCCCTCAGCTTCTGGTGCCCTCATCCTAAAATTATCTTGGGCCTATTTTGTGTGAATATGTGTTTGTATGTAAGCATATACATATGCTGTGGTGTGTGTGTGTGTTTGATTGTTGTTGATGTTTGGAAATTTTATGAAAATAATGTTTTTTATTTTCCATTTGGCTTTTTAATCTTTATTTTAAATGGACATAGTCACACATTTTCAGCTTATTTCTTATTTGTAAGATAGGTTTCTTTTTTTCCCCTTTCATTTTCCTGCCTTTTTACTGTGATATTAATGTAAGTCCTCCTCTTGTCCTTTTTGTCTTTAAACACTTCCTTAAGGTTTCTTGTACCTATTTCTCTCTAATATCCAATGTTTAGATGATCAAGAACCATTATATTTAAAATGTGGTTGAGCCTTAGGATTTAAAACCATTGAGTTGGAACATAGTTTATTATCAAAAGTTACCAATGATATTAAATAATTTGATGTATCTAGAATAAGCTGGAAGAGATTTTTGAGATCGCTTATGTTCTTATGATTCTGTACAGCTAGTAAATGAAGCAATTTATTTCACTTTCATCTAGCTTGCTAGATATAAAACTGGTTATTTGGATCCTGAAAGATCACCTAGGCTTGTTCTCTTTTCTTTATTCCTTTTAAAAATTAAATTCTCAGTACATTGTTGGCATTTGATACCCTTTTAAGTAGTGAACATTTGACCTGAGTGAATGGAATTCAGGAAAGCCTTTGTATGTTAATGTCATCACTGTAGATACTTTACAGTATTGTTTTACTTTTCCTTTTCAAATAAAATTAAAGAAGAGTTCTAAAAATTTAAATAGCTGCCAAACAGCATATTAGCAACTAGTATGTGTGTTCTGAATGACTTTGATAAGTAACTTCATGATATTTTTATAAAGAGAATAATATCATATAAACAATGTTAAATTAGAAAGGAGCCTTTTTCCCTAGAGTGATATTACCCATTTTTTGTTTTGTTTTTATATTCCTGCTTTCAATATAAGTGATGCTTTAAAAAGAAATGAGGCTCCTGACACTTCCCTTTCCCCCTTCCAAAAAAAATAGACTGCTTTTGCTGAGAAGTTAAGTATGCGTCCTGTCCTTCCTTAAGTGAAAAACAGGAAGCTAATACTGGAAAAGAATTTGGAGCCCTGGATTGCTTAGCATTTTGCTTTTTTTGTAATGCCCGTTTAACAGTAAAATGATAGAAATTTTGAATTGGTATATATCTTAATAAATTTATACTTTTCATTTAAAAACTTAAAATTTAGGAAGATCTTGATATTTATTTCATGTTTGTGCAGATATTGAATAGTTTGTTCAAGGCTATATAATCATGATATATTTCATAACCAGTTAACTAGAATATGTTATTTTGAATTTAAACCTGCTGATTTAATATTCAAAAAAGTCTTTCAAATATTTTGGTAAGTCGGGAAAATCAGCTACATTTTGCCTTAATCTTGAGGTTTCAAACTTGATTCTTTCATCTCGGGAGATAGTGTTACGTCAGTTCCTTTCAGTGGTAGAAATTTGTATATATAAAATTTGTATATATTCAGGACTTACTCTGTTTAACACCACAAAGTGAAAAAAAAGAACCTAAAATTTCTTTTCATATTGCTTTTTTTGCATATCAGTGATTATTCATATCATTCTTGATTTGAAAATAATACTTTTTTTGGTCAATAGATTATTATTTAGTTAGGTGGTATTTAAAAGGCAACATGGCATAGTACACAGATTGAGATTTGACTTGCGAGTCTGTGAGTTTGATCTTTTGAAGATTTTAATAACCATTTAAATAGAATAGTTTCCTTTGTAATCCTGCATATTTAAAAGCATTGTTCTGAGAAAGAGTCCATAAACTTCCTAAAACTGCCAAAGGAATCCGTGATTCAGAACAGTTAAAAACTTTTAGAATAGCAGATTGGAGTTAGAACTGGAAGAGTGGGTTCCCTCTCAGTGGACCTGAACAAGGAACCATCCATTAGGAGCTGTTAAAAACCTCTTTTCCAGTCTGGTAAAAGTTGTGGATACTTGGGGCGGCTAGGTGGCGTAGTGGATAAAGCACCGGCCTTGGAGTCAGGAGTACCTGGGTTCAAATCTGGTCTTAGACACTTAATAATTACCTAGCTGTGTGGTCTTGGGGCAAGCAAGTTAACCTCATCTGCCTTGCAAAAAAAAAAAAAGTTGTGGATACTTCAGAATACAGTGTTTAAATAATTAAAGAAAATGCTATATTTCAGTTTGAAGTCAATAGAAATAAAGGTTTTTTTTTTTTATCCAAGTTTATGGAACCTCTGAAATGGGCTCCAGATTAAGAACTTCTGCTTTAGATTATAGGCTACAAATGAGCTTTATATCTGCATGTATAAAGGTAGTTTGCGTGAGAATTCCCTAACCAATAGATCAGGATAATAAAGTGTTCATAAAAAGTGTTCAGAGTATAAGATATAATTATTTTGAACATTTTAGCTTGTTAAATGTATCCACAATCATCTTTTGTTTTAGAATGTTTAAAAAAGAACATATTACTTTTTAAAGTACAGATTGTACTATATGTTTATAAAATCTCTTTTTAATTGTTAACTTCAAAAAAAAAAGCAAAAGGTATGCTTCCTTGGGCAAAAATATATCACCATTTAGCATTTTGGGCAAAAATTTCATTACTTAAGTTTTGATAAGATGATGACTTTTTAAAAAATAAATTTTATTGCTGCTTTTTGTTTTTATGTAACTTTATCCCTTCCCTTTTCCCCCTTCCTGAGAGCCATCTCTTACAGGGGGTAATCCTTATAACAAAAAATAAAACAAAGACAAGTAGTCACATCCATCTTTTCAAAGAGAGAAAGGTCTTAGCTTCATCATTATAATTTCACAGCATTTAGTTTCTGTTGCTTTTTTGTTGTTAGCATAGTGATAATTTATATTATTTTCTTGGTTCTGCTTAATTCACCTTGTATCCATATAATTTTAGCAATATAATTCTTCCCAAATTTCTCTGTGTTCATCACATGCATCACTTCTCAGCAGTACTATAATATTATATTATATTCATTTACAACAGCTTGTTTAACCATTTCCGCAGTTGTTGATCAATTTACATTATTTCTAGTTATTTATTATTTTAAAAATTTTGGTCAACATATGCTCTTTCTTTTTATAACTAACTTCCTTGGACTTTGTTCCTAGTAATGAAATTTTAGTCATGGGTCAGCGTTATAGACATTTCGTCACTTTCTTAACATAATTCTAAATTGCTTTCCCAAATTATTGAACAGCTCCACTAACAGCACATTAATATGCAAAATCTCTGAGATACTGTGTGTGTGTGTGTGTGTGTGTGTGTGTGTGTGTTATATTTTGCTGTTTCATTGATTGTGAGATGGAACCTCAGAGTTGGTTTGGAGCTAGTGATTTGGAGCTGACTTTCATATAGTTGCTTATAGTTTGCATTTCTTTTGAAAATTGTTCATCCAGATGGTATCTTTCAAAAGGCTTGTTAATCATTTATATCAATGATTAGTAAATGTGAAGATACTATTCAGAAAAATAATAGAGAATTTAATTAAGGTGACAGTGGAAAAGAATTTTTAATCTATAATTAATGAAATTTATCTCTTTCAGACAGCAAATGGCTACATCTTGTTTTTTCATATTACATCAACAAGAGGTGAAAAGTACCTTTATGAGCCTATATATCCCAAGTAAGTTTTTGTTTTTCACCTTTTATTTTTAATTTGTATATTATACTCTTGAAAAAACATTCCAGTTTTGTGATTTTAAAAGATTCAAACAAGGATAGGTTATTTTGAATATATATATATGTTTGTATGTGTGTGTGTATGTGTGTGTGTGTGTGTTTATCAGAAACCTTTGCCTAGAGACCATCCAAATTATTTTATTAGTCCTGTCATTTGTGTGTGTGTGTGTATGAATGAAATATAAGGTTAAAATAAATTAGTTATTAGTTGAGTCTTGGAAGTAATTTAAATATTGTAGAGATTGTTATGATCTGCTTTGTGCTCTTGGGTTTTTTTTTTTCAGTAAAGTTTAGACAGAAGTCTGTTGAAATATAAATGACTATTGAATTAGGAGAGAATAGAATATTCTAATATTTACAGGAAATCATGCTAAATATACACTTTAAATTTTATGCATATACTATGACTCATGATATTTTAATAAGTTTATAGTTACTGTCTTTTTATGGAAACTGAGGTTACTATTTTTGAGATTATTCACTGTAGATTTACTACTGGAGCTCCTGAAATGGAGGCTAGATGATCACTTGTCAAGGATGTTATAGAGGGGTTTTGTGTTTTATTTAGGGGTTGGAGCAGCCTTTGCAATTGTATTCAATAAAATGTACCTTTTTGTTCATAGGATTCTAGTCTTAGAGCTGAAAGGACATCAAATCTAGCTCCCTCACTTATTTTACAAATGAGGAAATTGAGGCTGAGAGACTTGGACAAGATCACATAGCTACTAAGTATTTGAAGAAGAATCAAAACTTAAGTTTTCCTGACCCTAGGTCCAGCTTATTTATTATTATTATTATTATGCTCTTATTCAACATATATTAATGTCATAGAAATTTAGAGTTTAAAGAGACCTAAGAGATTATCAAGTCTGAACCTCCATTTTAAAGGTGAAAAAAATAAAGCTGAAAGAGTTTGTGACTTCCATGTATTCTAAATTAGGCTCTTCTGGCAACAAAAAGAAGGAAAGTAATTTCAGTTGGGCTTTTATGTCAGGGTTTTTAGTGTAAGGAAAGAAATTAATTGAGTTGAGCCATAGATCTTTCAACCCTGATTGTGTCTCCTGTCTATTACTTTGGATCCTGTTGAGGGAAAAAAAAAGATAAGGGAGAAAATGCAAAGAAGAAAGGAAATAAGAATTAGCCTATAAATTCTCAAAATGGAAGAGACCTCTTTAGTTGCAGAGTGGCTGCACAAATAGTCATAACTGAATATAGTAGACTATTATTAGTGTGCTAAAAGAAATTTTAGTTATGAATATAGGAAAACATGGAAACAGATTATATGAATTGAAGCACAGTTAAGTAGGCAGAACCGGGAAAACCGCTTATCATGGAAAAAATACAACCAAAAAACCCCATAGAAACTAAATGTCACAAAACTGTGGTCCCAAAGAAGTATTATAGGAAGCTACTTATATTATGGATGTGGAACATCATATATATTGTCAGGTGGTTTTTTTAATCACTTATTTATAAGGAATAGTTTTCTTGGAAAGAAGGAATAAATGAAAAATTTACAAATTTATAGTTTTTAAAATGGAGAGGCAGAATTAAAATGTCTCAAACAAGGAATAGATAACTCTTTCCCAACTCATGTATGGAGCAGTTTTCCCTTGAGTCTCATTTCTAAATCTTGTCTCAAACAAGAAATAGATAACTCCCAACTCACGTATGGAGCAGTTTTCCCTTGAGTCTCATTTCTAAATCTTAAGAGTACATCAACTTTTATTTTGTTACTTTATCAGATAACCCTATATTGTGTGGCGGCAGACTTCACATTAGAAGGACATATCTTTTTCCTTTTATATCACATCTGAGATAACAGGCCAGATGACCATGTTCATTAATAGTTTCCAACAAGATGTCATTTCAGACGTGCTTTTAATTAAGCTTTGTATGGCTTATATTCCTTCCTTTCCTTTCTCCCTCTCCCTAATTCTTTAAGTTTTATATTTCTCGAATGACCTTTTAAAACCCCTTTTGGATCATTTTTTAAAACACATCTGATGATGGGAAAGTAATAGGATAATAGAATTTAAAGCTAGGAGGCATTTGAGGAATCATCATTAAAAGTGTCTTTCTGTCAGAATTTTTTTTTTTAACAATTACACTCCCTGAAAATTTGAGTTTTTCCTTTTTTGTTTTTTAAGAAGCTGGACTACAAGGGGCAGCTAGGTGGTGCTCTGGAGTCAATAGGACCTGCAAAGCTGAACTCAGACACTTAATAATTACTGTGACCCTGAGCATGTCACTTAACCCCATGTTCTTAATAAATTTTTTTTAAAAAAAAAAGAAGCTGGGCTACATATAATCTAGAAATAATTTCTATTTAACTTTAGAATGTATTTTTGCATTTATACTTGAATGTATTTATCTTCCTTAGAATTTTAATTAAATATTTAGTCCCTTAACAACAAAGCATTTGAACAAAAGCTTTTATAATAATTTCTACCTTTATATTGTATGATAAGGTTTCCAAAGCTCTTTTGTCACATCGGTCTTGTGAAATAGTATAGGTAAGGGGCGGCTAGGTGGCGCAGTGGATAAAGCACCGGCCCTGGAGTCAGGAGTACCTGGGTTCAAATCTGGTCTCAGACACTTAACAATTACCTAGCTGTGTGACCTTGGGCAAGCCACTTAACTCCATTTGCCTTGCAAAAAAAAAACACCTAAAAAAAAAAGAAATAGTATAGGTAATATATTATCCCTGATTTATAGATGATGAAATAGAGGAACAGAATGGTAGATAGACTTGTCTAGAGTTGCCCAAATTATAAATGTCAGTCTAAATTTGAATTCTGATCTTCTGACTGCAGGATTAATATTCTTTTTGCTATCCTATGTTGCCCATACTAATCTAAACAGTCAATTCTCAACAAAGTCTAAAGTGCCATTAGTTTACTGAACAAATTATAATAAAACATCCCATAGTTAATAATAAAATATTATATGCATTATTATTCCATGTCTCTGTTATACATATATTATACCAACAAGATAAAAATTACTTGATTTAAAT
The DNA here is from genome assembly GCF_037893015.1 of Macrotis lagotis. NCBI lineage: Eukaryota > Metazoa > Chordata > Mammalia > Peramelemorphia > Peramelidae > Macrotis > Macrotis lagotis. The sequence goes on from NC_133665.1 coordinate 69,250,927, forward strand.
GTCTTTGTAACTTTGTTGTAAGCACTCTTATCTGTTTATGAGATACTTCTAATTAGCTAATTCATTATGGAAGAAAAATTGAGAAGAAAAGGAAGAACTAAGATTTTCCTAGCTTTTAAATTTGTATTTGAACAGTGAATAGCATTTGCCATTTAATCTGACAGTTTTATTTCATGTTAACCACCCATCAGAAATAAGGGGATAATTTAATTACCAATATCATACAATGACAGGAAGAATTGACTAGAATTTATTTTGGATTTATACCACATTTATACTGAACCTCAGACTTTTGACTAAGAAAGACTTGGGGATACAAAGGAAGGCAAAAACAATCCATGCTCTTAAGTTTAGTCATGTTAAACAAGATTATCTTAGAAAAAAAGGCACTGGTATTAAGGGGGACCACCTTATTTATGGTGACATCTTAGCTGAGACTTAAAGGAGTCAGGAAACAGAAATGAGGAGAAAGAACATTCCAAGTAGATGGAACAGACAATATTTGGAGTAGGGATTTGGAATGTCTTGAGAAAGGAATAATAGCAAGGAGGTCTTTGTCATTGGATCATAGACTATATGTAAGAAAGGTAGGAAGAGACCAGATTATGAAGGACTTTAAAAAACAGGGGAATTTATATTTGTTACTGAAATTAATTGAAAGCCACTGAAGTTTATTGAATACAAGGGATGATATGGTTGCAATTGACTGTGAAGATAGGAAAAGTTCAAGTCCTGCCTCTGACAGAGTAGATATGTGACATGGATGGGTAAATCAGTTAATCTTGGCACACTCCAAACCTTGGAACTCTTTTACAGAGGATTTGTTAGTCTACTACAATTAAATCACATGACTGGGACTCTCAAAATATTGTATTCAGATATAAAGAAGTAAATTATGGGTCATATAAATATGTTGGTGTGTGGTATGAACTGAAATTTGAAGAATGGAAGATAACAATGACATAGATAACTGCCAAAAATTATGAATAACTTGTGTCAGAAGTAAATATTGCCACAAACTTCTTACTATTGCTGAGGAGTTTTGACATCAATGTTAAGTTGTAATAGCACTTGAACATTCTGAGTAATCACAAAATAACTTCTTAGGGATCACAGCAAATTGGATAGAGCACTAGCCTTCGAGTCAGGAGGACAGGCGTTCGAATTCAGCCTCAGACCCTTAACTCTAGCTGTGTGACCTTGGGTAAATCACTTAATCCTGATGGCCTCACATCCAGGGCCTTCTCCAGTTGTCCTAATTCATATCTGACCACTGCATCCAGATGGCTCTGGAGGAGAAAGTGAGACTGGTGATTTAGCACAGCACCTCCTCACTCAAGTTCAATTCACATACTTGTAGTATTACCTCCCTGATGTTATGGTCTTCTGCAAAAATGAAATAAAACATTATTATTATTATTATTATTATTATTATTATTATTATTATTATTACTGATATTTTTACTAAATATAGAAACATTTACTGTGTATAGCAATTAAAATATACATATATGTTTCAAAAGAGAATATAAAAAATGAAAAACAAAGATATAATATGCTAGTAGTTTCAGGGATATCTATTCTAAAACTTTTGTTTCATATTTAAAAGTAAACCATATATAAATAAAGACAGATGACTTTGCTTTTCTTATCTTGACTTTTACAATTATATTAGGTTTTAAGCTGTTTCTATTATTTGCTCTTTCCAATTCCTTCAGGATCTGAAATCATACTCTATTACTATAATCTCTGTACTTAAATTGATATAATAATTTAATTAAGGTGAGTTAAAGACATTTTTATGAAATTTTAAATCAGTTTATCAGTGAACGGAACCATGTACAGAAATATTTCCAAGAGAGTTTATTTTAAGACACCCATATTATAAAGTTTCTTTCAGAAAATAATCATAGCATACTTACTATCTTCCCCCTGTACCTCAGGATACTTTTCTCTGATAGATATTGACTGCTTTCTACTTGTTACCTGCTTTACAAACCTAAAGAAGAAACTCATAACTATTTATAATTTTCAAGTATAATATGAATAAGAAAGTTTTAGCCTTCAAATTTTTTTGTTACCATTCCTTTCCACCTTCATGTTTCTTTTAGGGAAATTTTACCAAAGGAAAAAATAGGTCTTTTTAATAAGAACTGAATAATGATGGATTATTTACCCTCTATTCAGCTGATGAAGCAAAGGATAGAAATTTTATGCTCTTGGCTGGAAGTAGTAATAGTAAGGCTTGTATTTAAAATATAAATAACTGGGTCTTTTAAAGAAAATACTTTGATTTTCATTATGAATGCTTTCATGAATCTCCTTGACTTAGATACACATAAAGGAGATGAAGAGATTCATTCATTCAACAACCATTATTCATTGAATCTTTATTAAGTGCCTATTTAGTGTAATTTATAACACTAAACAATGGGAGAGGTATAAATGATACATTCTCAGACTTTAAAGTTGGAGTTTATTAAGGGTGTAAAAGATGATGCATATAATTAGTATACATTTTAGAATGTGATAGAACATAGACCACTGACAGAGGAGGCAATGTGAAAAGTACCAGTCAAAGCCAGTTACTCTGAGAATCACCTCAGCAATGATAGAGAAAAGTTGGATTCAAGAGAAGGGCTGGAGAGACTCTGCTTTGCCAGAGAATTGAACCTGACCAATATGATTCCCCAGTCCGGGACTGCTAGGAGATGGGTAAAGAAATCGTGTATTTTGGTAATGGGTGGGCCCCCATGCAGTTTTCCAATCAAGCCACTCCACCAAGAAGTTTGGTGGGGCAGCAGCTTCTGGATTGCTTGGGAGAGGGGTCATCCTGCTTCAGGCTATATGCACAGATAGGATTTGGTCCTTTCCACCTATCCAGTTCAAATGAAGGGACAAAATTTACCTCTTGACTCAAAGAAACAATCCAGAAGCTGAGGCAGAAAACATAGGTAAACAGAAAAAAAAATCACCTGAAAGGAGAATAACCAATTTAGATGTCATGGACCCTTTCTCAGAGTAATGGTTTTTAAATGCATAAAAGTAAAATAAATAGAATTGTAATGGAAGTAAATGATATATAATCATAATTATCAAAATATTAAATTAAAAAAACCAGTTTACAAACGCTGAAGGGGGTGGAGTGGGAGGGGTTGCAGCATGTCTTTTTGAACTCTGGATAAGAAGACTTGGATTAGATTATGGAAAACATTACCAAGAAGCAGATACTTTAAAAAATAAAATATTGCAAATATCTTCCAAAGTTTTTAAAATGAGGGGGCAGCTAGGTGGCGCAGTGGATAGAGCACCGGACTTGGAGTCAGGAATACCTGAGTTCAAATCCGACCTCCGACACTTAATAATTACCTTGCCTTGGGCAAGCCACTTGACCTCATTGCCTTGCAAAAACTAAAAATAAAAAAAAGTTTTTAAAATGAGAAATGTTAGAATAAAATCAAAATACTGAAAATTTCCAAAAACGTGTGAAGTAACTGCTATTGAAAATAGTCAGGAAAATAGAATACAGAGACTTAAAAGAATTATTGGACTCTGTGATTGGAAAAAATATCCCTGGACACCATATTACTAATAATTATAAAAGAAAGTTATCCAGAGAGTATTGTAACCAAAGGGCAAAGTGAAAATTTCAAGAAACCCTGAGTTGATCACACCCAGAAATATCATAGCCAAAATTCAGAGCCTCCAGGTGAAACAGAAATACTTCATACAGTAAGAAAGCAAATTCAGTTCAGATCACACACACAAAAAGGACTTAATAGATTAAGACCAATGTTTTTCATTATGTGCCACAATCATAACAGGTTATATGAGAAAAATAATTAGAACATCAATGCTATCTTTCATAAGTAGGGCCAAGAGGAGAATTCTTAACTAAATAAGGAATAGAGATAATCATAAAGGGCAAAATAGACAGTTTTAATTATATAAAATTGTTTTTTTTTGGCACAAAATCAGTGCAGTTACAATTAGAAGTGAAGTCATTAACTAGAGAAAAAAATCTTAAGTCTGATATCCAAGAAAGTCAATCACGGTTTTAGCAAACTGATGAAGCATCCCTCTTATCTCTTGACAGAGAAATACTTAACCAGAAGTATAAAATAAGTTTTGTATTTTCAGACATTATCAGTATTCTAGGAGAGGATTTCTTGGATAGGTAGGAAGAGGGAGTGGTGAAATATTAAGTAATTATCAAAATGCCCACTGCATAAAGAGCACCAATAAAACCTTTAAAAGACAGAATTGAGCAAACAATTTCACAAAGGAACATAAACAAGGGCAATTTTGTTACTGTTTTATTTAAATTCAGTGTATACATTTAAAAAAAACCCTCTAATAATAGCAGTTCAACTACAGTCCTCTTTTTTTTGTTGGTTTTTTTTTTTTTTGCGAGCCAATGAGAACTGATTCAACTGGTAAACCCCAGTGCTGATGTATGCATGTTAAAGTTCATCCTTAAAAGGGGGACATTGTCCCCCTCCTAACCACTTCCCTTGCTGTGGCCAAGTTAAAAGTTAAGTTTCCTGCTTTCATTTCTCATTCCTTCTCCCATTGATAGATAAATTCCTATTATGGGAAGAGGCTCAGTCTACCAGGCTCCAGTCCTCTTTAGGCTCTAGACTGAATGTACTTCAACATCATACTTCAAATGTGGTATCCCTTTGGAACCTATTTCACTTTCTGGGACTTCTTCACTCTTGAAAAATCCATCTATCTGCAGATTTTCCATACTTCAACACCATTCTCCCCCCCTCCCCCCATGTGAATACCTTCCTTTCACTTCCAGCTTCTATTCAGTTCCCTTTTATGTGTTGTCTTTCTCCATCTGAAAGCCTTTGGGTGTAGGGACTGACTTTAAACTTGTCTTTGGAAATTGTTGGAAAGTGACATGTTAGGACTTAAGGCTGGAAAGATCGAAATCTCATAATCACAGAGCTGGGAGACAAAATTCAAGGAAGAGGCTAATGCTGCAGGAAGTATGACTGGTTCAGAATTAGAAGGGATGGTTAATGCAATGAATGACAATCAGGATATGTATGGTTCTTGGCAGGCATAAAAGGTGTTGGGCTGAGTCACATCAGATTGAATTCAGTAGGGATACATGTCAAGTCTGGGGCATAGATGTAAAAAAACAGCCCCACCAATATAAGATCATGCTCTCCAAATGTGGGGATTTTAGTAGACTGCAAACTCCCTGAGTTAACAGTGTAAGGAAGTTTGTTCTCAATGAGGACCATGACATTAGGGAAGTGATGCCATGACAAGCAAGAGAGTTGGATTTGAGTGAGGGGGTGCTGAGTTAAGTTGAGGTGCTGGCCTCACTTTCTCCTCTTGAGGCATCTGGGTCCAGTGATCAGATAGGATTCAGACCCAGGATTCAAGGCAATAAGTGACTTGTCCAAGGTCACACAATTAGAAATAAGTGCCTGTGTCTGGATTTGAACTCAGGTCCTCCTGACTCCAGGGCTGGTATTCTATCCACTGTGCCACCTAGTTACCCAGATGTACGTTATGACATGAACACCCATTTGATACCCACTTCACTCAGGTCCTGGAGAAGGCCTACCTTGTTAGCAGAGACTGGAGTAAATGAGTATATAATGGAAGATGTCAAAAAGTTCTGAAAAATGGAGTCAGGGAGAAGGATCCCACCATCAGTGATTGTAAATTTGTCAATAATAAATGAAACATGGGCCTCAGCTAAAAGGGTGTCAAGTTGCAGGAAGGTTTAGAACATCTGCAGGGAGAGATAAAGAATTACTATTACCCTGTATTCTTGATTTAGGCATGATATAGCATGTGTTAAAAAGCTTACTATACATTTCTAAACTAAAAATTGAGCAACCATCTAATTGTCTATCATTTCTGTTCCTCATTTGGTACAAGACTATCTGAAACTTTTACTTTCTAATTCAACCATCTCTAAAGTTTACTAGCAGTTTGTTTGTTTTTTGGTTTTTGTGCAAGACAGTGGGGTTAAGTGACTTGCCCATGGTCACACAACTAGGTAGTTTTTAAGTATCTCAGGTCAGATTTGAATTCAGGTCCTCCTGACTCTATGCCTGACACTCCTCCTGACACTGTGCCACCTAGCTTGCACCCTCACTATCAGTTTTAAGATCTCATCAGTTTGATTTCAGGTTTTATTGAATGGTTGATTACTTTCAATTTTATATGGTGCAAATATAATGTACTTGTATTCATGCTTAAGAATTGTTATTAGATGATCTGGTATTGTTTTATGATAATCTGTCAAACCATTTAATGCTGACATTTACATAGTATTGTTATTTGTAAAGTGTTTCTTATTATTTATTTTTGTGTTTCATGTTTATTATCTTAATTTGATCCTCATAATTTTGTGAGGTAGATAGTACCAATGATATGTATATTGCCCCATTTTGCAGGCAGGAACTAGCTACTTATAGCTAGTAAGTGGCAGAACCTGTATTAAAATCTAGATTTTTGTAATTAAGACTGTCTTAAATGAGGATGGAAGTAAAAAGTAATAATGCAGTTTCAGTGAAATGCAGATTTTTTTTGTAATACTTCTACACAATAAAAATGTTCATAGGAACTCTGAAATCCTTGAAGATGAAATTTAGTCTGCTAATTATTTTAAATAATAATTTGATTTTTATCTTAGCCTATCTCAATACATTATATATATATTATATATATATATATATATATATATATATGTATATATAAAACTCATGGAACCACCCCTCTGAATTTGCCTCACAATTATTTATCCCCTCAAATCACTGTAGTTTCTTGTTTTTGGTATTCCAGTATTGAACAAGCACTGTAGGGATAATCGAATAGCAGCAGTATTGATTATCTCCATAGTTTTTTGTTATGATTCCTGAAACATGCCCAAAGCATTTTATTTATTGAAGTAGCAAAAATATAAGGTTGTTGTAAGGTATGGCCCATAAATATAATGTGTTACAGCAGAATTGAACATAGTCCTAATGATAACATAGGAACTGAATTACTTGGAAAATAGTCAGAGGCTTAATTGATTAGACATTGATTCTAAAACTAAAGATTATTGAGGGAAGATAAGCCAAAATGTAGTAAGAAAAAGCAGTAGAATTATTTTTTTTTTCTTTTTCTTTTTTAGCAAGGCAATGGGGTTAAGTGGCTTGCCCAAGGCCGCACAGCTAAGTAATTATTAAGTGTCTGAGGCCGGATTTGAACTCAGGTACTCCTGACTCCAGGACCGGTGCTCTATCCACTGTGCCACCTAGCCACCCCTGAATTATTTTTTTAAAGAAAGATTTTATATATTTTGAGTTTTACAATTTTTCCCTCATTCTTGCTTCCCTCCCCCACCCCCCACAGAAGGCATTCTGTTAGTCTTTACATTGGTTCCATGTTGTACATTGATCCAGATTGACTGATGAGAGAGAAATCATATTCTTAAGGAAGAAACATAAAGTATAAGAGATAACAAAATCAGACAATAAGATGAGTTTTTTTTCCCCTAAATTAAAGGGATTAGTCCTTGAACTTTGTTCAAACTCCATGGTTCTTTCTCTAGATACAGATGGTATTCTCCATTGCAGATACCCCCAAATTGTCCCTGATTGTTGCACTGATGAAATGAGCAAGTCCATCAAGATTGCTCATCACCCCCATGTTGCTGTTAGGGTGTACAGTGATTTTCTGGTTCTGCTCATCTCACTCAGCATCAGTTCATGCAAATCCCTCTAGGCTTCCCTGAATTCCCATCCCTCCTGGTTTTTAATAGAACAGTAGTGTTCCATGACATACATATACCATAGTTTGTTAAGCCATTCCCCAGTTGAAGGACATTCACTAAATTTCCAATTTTTTTGCTACCTCAAACAGGGCTGCTATAAATTATTTTGTACAAGTGATGTTTTAAAAGTGGTATAATTATTAAAACAGTGTCTTTCTACTTAAGGAAATAGAGATTGACCAATAGAAGAGATTTATTATGCAATATATAGATTACATGCAGAAGCAGAAGATAGAATGCCAGGCCTGGAGTCAGAAAATCATTTTCCTAAGTTCAAATCTGACCTCATTTAACTAGCTGTAAAACTGGGTGCAAGTCAACCCTGTTTCCTTTAGTTTGCTCATCTGTAAAATGTGTTGAAGAAGGACATGACAAACCACTCTAGTATCTTTGCCAAGAAAACCCCAAATAGGTTCAACAAAGACTCAGACACAACTGAAAAACAACTGAACATCACAGTTATACTCATTGTTTGACAAAATCTACTGCGAATATTAGAAAGTAATATGGAAAAAATTGATTTAGACCAACACTTCCCATCTTTTATAAAGATAAGTTATAAATAGGTTCTTGATATAGACCTCTTGATCTCTTCATAAACAAATTGGAAAAACATGGGGAGAAATCATGAATCCTATCTATAGTTAGGAGAATTTTATGAAGTAAATATTACAGGAGATAAAATGGATAATTTTGAATAGTTAACAAAGCTAATATTAAAAGGGAAACAATTGACGGGGGGATCTCTATAGCAAATTTCTTTGATAAAGTTTGTTTTCTCAGAAATATAAAGAACTTATTCAAATTCAGAGGAAAAATGACAATTTCCCTATTTGATATATAGTTTAAGATTGTGAACAGAAAGTTCCCAAGGAAAGAAACCCAAGTTATCTATTGCAACTTAAAAAAAATAACTTTCCAGATCACTAATAATGAGAGAAATCCAAATTAAAGCCATTTGTCATTCTATTTCATACCCTTCAAAGTGGCAAAGATGGCCAAAAAAGAATTATAAACGTTGGAAGGCCTTTGGGAAAGCAGGCATTTTGAAGTACTGTTGGTTGTCTATGAAGAACAACAATTCTGGAAAACAATTTAGAATTAAACAAAAAAAAATTGCCAAATAGTATGTGCCCTTTGACCCAAAGGAATGAACCATATAACTTGGCTTGTTCCCAAAAGAGCTCCAAGAAAGAAGAAATAAATCTCTGTGTGCTGCTGTATCTTGGAAGTAGGGGAAATATTTTTGATCTTTTGACCAAAAAAAATTTGCATGCAGTGACAAAAAACTGGCAACTAACGAGATGTCTGTAATTGAGGATTGACTAAACAAGTTGTGATGTGAATTTGACAGAATAATATTGTGGTGTAAGAAATGAGTAAATGTATGATTTCAAAAAGATGTGGAAAGACAAATTAATTTCAAATGAAATAAGCAGAACCAAAAAAGTAATTTTATATGATAACTTCAATATAAAAATGTACAATTTTGAGGAATTAAAACTGATGAAAAATGAATGAGCAGAACCAGAAGAGTTTATACCATTATAACAACAGTAATTTAAAAATCAATAAACATTGTGTTAAGCACATACTAAATGTGTCCATGGTCACACAACTAGGTAGTTTTTAAGTATCTGAGGTCAGATTTGAATTCAGGTCCTCCTGACTCTATGCCTGACACTCCTCCTGACACTGTGCCACCTAGCTTGCACCCTCACTATCAGTTTTAAGATCTCATCAGTTTGATTTCAGGTTTTATTGAATGGTTGATTACTTTCAATTTTATATGGTGCAAATATAATGTACTTGTATTCATGCAGGGGACACAAAAAAAGTCAGATAGTCTCTGTCCTCAAGAAACAGTCTAATGGGGAGAATACATGCAAGGAAATCCATACAAACAAGGTCTCAATATAGGGTAAATAGGAAATAATTAGAGTGAAGGCTATAGAAGTAAGAGTTCATATTATAAGATACTAGCTTTGTGACATGGGCAAGTCACTTAATCCTGTTTGTCTCAATTTCCTCATCTGTAAAATGAGCTGGAGAAGGACATGGCAAAACCACTTTAGTATCACTGCCAAGAAAACCCCAAATGGGATCACAAAGACTTAGATATGACTGAAGACAACTAGACAGCAACAATAGAAGGGAAGCCTGGAAAACCAGTGGGTTGGAGTTGAAGAAAGAGGTTTTTACGCATAGGTGCTAGCCAGAGCTGAGAGGTATGGTGTTTTGCTAATGGAACTGCAAAAAGGCAAGTGTCACTGGATCAAAAAGAATGTGCTGAGGAGAGTAAAGTATAAGAAGACTAGAAAGGAAGGGAAAGGGATGTTAAGATTCTAAGGGACTTGGTACGGCCAGAGGATTTTGTATCTGATTGTGGAGGTATTAGGAAGCCACTGGAGTAAGAGGAATGATATGCTTAGAGCTGTGCTTTAGGAAAATCATTGAAGTGATTGCCTGGGGAGATATCTGAGGCAGGCAGACCTCCCATAGGGCCTTCCAGTAGTCTAGGACTGAGGTCTTGGATTGCAAAAGTGTCAGAGGAGAAAAGGAAATATGTTACAAAGGAAAATCAATTGGTTCCGGTGACAGATTGGCTATGGGAGGTGAAAGATAGTGAGCTAGGCTCTGGGAGGAAGGCGGAGGAACTCTCTATGATCAATGCAAAGACTGTTTATGATTCAGGAGTTCTAGTGATGCAACCTGTTTGCACATTTCAGTGGGGATAAATTTCAGGTGCAAAATAAAGTATATATTTTGTGCCCATCACTTGGGGAATGGCTAAACAAGTTATGGTACATGAATACTATGGAATATTTTTGTTCTGTAAGAAATCATAAATGATCCAACTCTAGAGAAACATGGAATGATTATCAGAATCTGATGCTGAGTGAAGGGAGCAGAACTAAGAGAATAATGTACATATTAATAGTATCATTGTGAGATAATCAACCCTGAAGGAAGCAGCTCCTCTCAGCAATTTAGAGAGCTAGGAGAATGACTATGGGCAATGTTATCTCCATCCAGAGAAAGAAGAACAAAAAAAATATTTTAAAAAAACCTTCAGAATCTGATGAACACTTTATAAAAATTATCCTTATATATCTCCTTCCCTTAATCCTAAGTGCCCCTACTGAAAATGACTAATCTGTAAACATGTTTATCAAAAATATGTGTTTACAGTGCTAACCTGACTGTTCACCCCTGAGGAGAGGGGGGTGGGAAGGGAGGTTGGAAGGAAGTTTTGTAACTTAGAAATATGTATGTTCATATAGATGAAAAAAACAAATAAATTAAAAAATATATATATTTTGTATACAACTATTGAAGGAGTTTGTATTACTTAACCATGGTAAAGCAGATAGAGAACTGAACCTGGAATTAGGAAAACATGTGTTCATTTTGGCTTCAAACACTGGTTAAGTCATTTAACTTGAATTTGCCTCTGTTTCCTTAACTGTACAATGGCAATATTAATAGTCCCTACTTTGCAGGGTTTTTGTGAGGATCAAATGAGAGAATATGTGTTTTTGTTTAAAAAAAGAAATGTTGGGGGTGGCTAGGTGGTGCAGTGGATAGAGCACCCACCCTGGAGTCAGGAGTACCTGAGTTCAAATGTGACTTCAGACACTTAATAATTACCTAGCTGCGTGGCCTTGGGCAAACCACTTAACCCCATCTGCCTTGCAAAAACCTTTAAAAAAAAAAAGAAATGCTTAGCCCAATGTTACGAACACGGTAGGTGTTATATAAATTCTTACTCTTTCCCTCTTCCCCTATGTGTACTCATTATAAGCAACTTATTTTTCTTTTGTTTTCAAAGGAAGGGGAGAAGATCAAATAGTTTCTCCTAATTTTTTAAAGATAGAAAAGGTTACAAGAAAAGTTAACAACCATTTACTAAGGTTTATTATGTTCCAGATCCTGAGAAAAAGAAAAAAAGAAACATGGAGCTTATTTTCTGTTGCAGGATAATACTTAAAAAGGAGGAGTGAAGAAGTTAACTGTCAGGGAGGCATGGTAGTGAAGACTAGAGAGTGAGGAGTTGCAACCTGCAGAATGAAGACATGACATGGGCATTCTCTTTAAAATGGAGGTCTGGAGGGACCATCCAGTTAAATGGAGAGGCCCCAAATGTATATGATACTTCTAATGCATGAAGTCCAGGAGGAGAGTGAGCTTCCAGAGTGAGGAGGTTTCTGTGACATAGTGAGGAAGGTCCAGAGAGGCAGGACTGTAGCCTGCATGAATGAAGGCACCAGTCTGTGTGTCTTCCTTAAAATGGATGTTCTTGAAGGAACCACCCAATCAGAGGGAGAGGGAGAGGCCATTTCCCAGCGTGTGGGAAAGTTGGAGTAAACTTCAGTGGAGTAAACTTCCAGGGTGAAGAGGTTTCATGGTGCTGAAAGTCCTATGGAGATGAATCAGTAATGTAGCCTACAGCGGAATGAAGACAAATGTGGAAAGTAGTATACATTTTCAGATGAGTTCACAGTACTAATATTATTTAACTGTTTTATTAATTGTATGAGAATTTTCATAAAGGGGCAGAAATTGGTAAATATTATGTAAAAACCAAATACCAATAAACTTTCTAAAAAAACATTTAATATTAATAAAATTTTGATGAGATTTATTAATATCAGTCGCAAAGTTATGACCCTTGTTACTACTATTAGCTATAACCATAAGAAAAAAATTGAAAGACTACTCATAGGCAGGGAAGCAAAATTATCATTTTGACAAATAGCGGGATGGTTTGCTTAGAAAACTTTAGTGAGTCAACTAAAGATTATCAACTTTCATATATTATTAACCATCAAATCTAACATGAACTGGTAGAAAGACAAATTCCACTTAAAATAATTAAAGAATGTTTAAAATGTTTGAGAACCTACCTACAATGATACAGGTCTAATTGGAGAAATATTAATTGGAACTGGGTAGACCTATTTAGCCAATATTATAAAAATTACAATACTTTTATAATTTTGTTCATTCAATTTTACATCAAACAACCAAGAAGTAATTTTTTGAGCTGGGGAAAAAAATCATAGTGATGTAAATTATAGTGGAACAAAAGATCAAGAATTTCAGAAGAAATAATTTTTAAAAAATGGGAAGGAGGGAGAATGGCACTACCAAATCTCAAACTGTATATACTATGAAACAGTAATTATCAAAATGATTTGGTACTAGGTAGGAAATAGGTTAATCAGTGAAACGAATTAGATGCACAGCATACTAAAACAAAAGAACACAGACTAGTGTTTGTTCAACCTCAAAATGCCAAGAATCCAGTTAAGCACTCACTATTGGATGAAAACTGCTGGGAAAAACTAGATATAAATTTGGCAGAAATTAGCTTTAGACCAATACTTCATATTGTACATCAAGATAACCTCCAGATTTTACATGGAGATTAACAGTCACATCATAAACAAATTAGAGAAGGAAGAAAGAAGTTACTCTTTGGATAGGAAAAGATTTCATGACCCAACAAAGGCTAGAGAGGATTGTGTAAGATATAATTGTTCAGTTTAAAGCCAATGCAGCTAAAATTTAGATGACAGTTAACTTGGAAAAAGTCTTTCTGTCTTTTCTGTTAAGGGTCTCATATCCAACCCTATATAAGAAATCGGGTTGACCCAATGATAATAATACAAGGCCTGTATCCTTGAAGCAATCAGACAAAAAAGGAAAAAGACTCATGTACAGTAATATCTACAGTAGCTCTTTGTTTAAAAAAAACCTGAGGGATTTCAATCAACTAGGGAACTGACTAAATAAATTAATGGTATAAACTGAGGTACTGTTGTGGCTTGAGAATTATAAGGGGGAAAGGTTTCAAGAGATCTGGAAAGATTTGTTTGGATTACTACAGAGTGAAGTGAATCAGAACCAGAATGAGGAAAAATTTATACAATCACAATCCTGTAAAAAAAAAAACTTGGGGGCAGCTTGGTGGTGTAGTGGACAGAGCACTGACCTTGGAGTCAGGAGTACCTGAGTTCAAATCCAGCCTCAGACACATAATAATTACCTAGCTGTGTGGCCTTGGGCAAGCCATTTAACCCCATTGCCTTGCAAAAACCAAAAAGATCCAAAACTTTGATAGACTTTTAAAATCAATAAAATGACCAATCACAGTTCTAGAGAATCTATGATGAAGTAGGCTATACCCACCTAGTAAAAAAAAAACACACAACAGACTGAGAGTATATATCAGAGACTATTTTTTGAACATGAACAATGAAAACATTTGTTCTTATTGACTGAATTTTTTAAAATGAATTTTAGGGTTAATTTTTCTTTTTCAAATAGAGGGAGATAGATTTTTTGTTCATTGAAAATAAATTTAAATATTAGAAACAAATATTTTAATATACTCACAAGATTGGGTAAATATTTGGAATATACAAATTCCAAACTCATCAATATTTTAAATTTAAGCGCTTATTGAATAATTACAATTTTAATTTTATGAATGCTGCTTTCAGATTTAAAGTATTTCAGGATCATTTGTCATTATGTTCTCACTTTAACAATTTTTGGTTACTTTGCACTGTTTTGACATGGTAGCAGTACCTGAATAAAAATATCAGTTAAATTGATTTACCGTATCAACACTGGCGCAGTCTATATATTGTCAGTATAAATTAACCTAAAGACAATTAGTTCTCCAGTTCAATGGATGCACAAGGGTACTCTTAACAGTCAAAAGATATTTGGGAAGAGCAAAGTAGATGGAAAAAATGTGTTTTTTTAAAAAAATCTAGTAAAAATGTCATGAATGCCAAAGTGTTTTGTGGGTACAAAAAAAATTAGTCAAATGAGTAAGACTTTAGGGGATCTTTAATGGAATCAGTATGAGGAACAGAAATTGATCATTCAGAATTTTTGGTCCTATGCCATATTTTTATTCCTTTTACCTATAACTAGTAAATATTAAAATTTGAATTTGAATTTTATATCAGAAAGTAAACACATTTCTACAAACTCATTACCTATGTACTCTGTCAAGGGACCTAAACTCCTGAGTGAAATCTATCTCTAGATTTTGTATTGAAAGTTATTGGGAAATGATGACTCATTTAACAGAAATTTGCTCCATAGTATTTACATAATGCATCAAGTTCATTAAGATGGGTACCAATTTTGAGGAGACTTTAAGGAAAAATTTATAATTCTTGTGATTGGATCTTGGAATCTTAAAAATTACCAATTGATTATTTATTGTTAGGAATTTGGAACTATTTAATTACATGATATATATTTTTACACACATTTCTCATTACTTCTCTTCTTATTCCATAGTCTAGCCAAACTGACCCTCAAATTATCCATCCTTACCTAGGCCATTTCATCTCACTTCAATATTTATTATTTGTAGGTAAAAGGAATAAAAATATGGCCTAGGATCAAAAATTCTGAATGAATGATCAATTTCTGTTCCACTTACTGTTTCCAATAAAAAAGCCCTAAAGTTTTGTTCATTTGTCTAATTTTTTTTCGTACCCACAAAGCACTTTGGCATTCACGTTTTTTTCCCCATCTACTTTGCTCTTTCTAAATATTTTTTGAGTTAAGAGTATCCTTAAGATAGAAGAGATAAGTTAAGTACTCTAACATCCAATTCTGATGGTACTGGTTATCCCACAGTCCCTAAACTACATTTCCTCTTTTTCTCCACCTCTTAGAATCCCTTATTTTCTTCACAGTGTCACCTTCCACACAGTGCTCCATGTACTCCCATTTCCCCCAAGTTATTAGTGCTTTCCACTTAAAAAAACTTAATTATTTGTGTGTGTGTGTGTGTGTGTGTGTGTATATATATATATATATATATATATATATATATATATAGGCATAAACTTAGTCATGTGTGTTTAATCTCTTCTGATGCAATGTTGTTTTCTTGAGGGTAAAGACTTTCTTTTTTTTTTTTTGGTATTCTTTACACTTAGAAGAGTGCCTGACTCATCATAATATTTCCTAAAAAAACTGTTAAAATAGTTTTTTTAACTTTTGCATTTTTAAATCACAAGAATTTTATATTGATCCATATTTCCCCACTATTGTATCTCAAATTGAGCAAATTTTTAAAAGGCAAAACTAAATTCTCCTTTTCACATCTGCATAGCCTAGCAAAATAAATTCCCACATCTTCCATGTCTGAAAATGTCAAGAGGTGAATGACACATTTCATCTTTATTCTTTTGGATTTAATGATTTATCGTTGCTTTGATCAGCTAATACTACCAAATTAATATAGCTGGTATTCTAAAGTCTTTCAAAATTATTCTCTATAATGCTATTATTATCCAATTGCTATTTGAGTTCTGCTTACTTCAGTTTATATCACTTTATAGAATTCTTCCTTTTCCTCTGAAATTATCCATTTCATCATTTTTAATGGCATATTTAGTTTTTCTCTAGTGGGTTGCACCCTCTTATTTCTAATTTTTGACCAGCAGGAAAAAGCTATAAATATTTTTATAGTGTAGATTCCTTCCCCTGCCCCCCCTTTTTCTTTCATATCTGAGGTATAGGCCTAGTAGTTAAGTTTCTGGGTCAAAGAGTTTATTCAGTTATATAACTTAATAAAAATCATTCCAAGTTGCATTCCAAAATGGCCAGACCAGTTCATAACTCTACCAATAGGGAACTGTTGTTCCTGTTTTGCTGCAGTGCAGTTTCTCTTAATGTTATTGATAGTGTGGATTTGTTCTTTTGAAAGTCTTTGATCATTTATCTGTTGGGAAATTGTACTTAATCTCTTAAGTTTGAGTCAGTTTCTTATATATCTTAGAAATCAGATTTTTATAGATACTCGCTGAAAGATTTTTCTTCCCTGATTACTTGTTTCTCTTCTCATGTTTACTGTCTTAGATTTGTGCAAAAGTTCTTCATTTTATGTAATTAAAAAAGTTTGTTTCAATTTATATGATCCTATTATCATGAACTTGCCCTCATCTGTACATCTATCATTACTTACCAGTGAGGTTCTTGTTCCTCCATATAAATGTTATTTTTTCTAGATTTATAAAATATTTGGGAGTTTGTTTATAGAATTGAATAAATGAATATAGATAGTATTGTTATTTTTATAGTTCTTGCATAAATCTCAGAAGTTATACTCCTAAATGTTTTATACCTTCTATTTTTTTTTGGTATTTTTTTTAAAGTTTTTGAAGGCAATGGGGTTAAGTAGCTTGCCCAAGGCCACACAGCTAGGTAATTTGAACTCAGATACTCCTGACTCCAGGGCTGGTACTCTATCCACTGCACCACCTAGTGGCCCCTGTGTTTTGTTTTGTTTTGCAAGGCAATGGGGGTTAAATGACTTGCCCAAGGTCACACAACTAGGTAATTAAGTTTCTGAGGCTGGATTTGAATTGAGGTCCTCCTGACTCCAAGGTCAGTGTTCTAATTGCTATGCCACCTATCTGTCTCCTTCTTTGGTTATTTTGAAAGGAATTTCTCTTTCTTTGTTAAATAGTAGTGGTACTAAAGGTCAACAAAAACAAATATTGAATATAAAGGTCTTTGCACTATATAATGTTTAAAGTAGGACTCAATATTATTGCTCATTATTATAAATTTAAATTGTTTTAACCTTTTGATAAACTCGTAGGATTTAAAGCTCAAAGGAACTTTAGAGCTTTGTGGTCTAACTTGCTCCATGACGCTACAAAAGTGATTATGGAATATATTATTTGGAGTGTTAATAGGACATCCAGGTGATAATGTTCTGTAGAAAGTGTGAAATGTGTATCTAGAGACAAGGAGAGAAATTAGAACAAAAGTCTAATTTCTATAGTTTTCTATGCCATGATGATATGGGAGTGAAGAAAATTGACAAGGGAGAGGAAGGAGGGTATAAGGAGGAAAGATGGCCAGGGACAAAACTCTTTGCTAAGCTCATATTTTTACTGTATTGTATTAAAATGTATGAAATTTAAATTCTGAGGGGGGAGTGTGTGTGTGTGGGGGGGGAGAGATAGAGTAAAATTAATTTCATCATATCTTTTTTCTTTTAGAGGAAGTCCACAAGTAAAGGGAACACCTCATTTTAAGGAAGAACAATATGCTCCATCGTTGCATTTGGAGATGAAAAAAGTCCTGGATTTACAAGCGCCTATCATTAGGTACACTATATTTCTGTTAGTTTCAACAGCATGGAGTGGTTGTCTACTCACAAACATAGAATGTACATAAAAGGACATAGAATTAAACCAATAAAACTTGTATTTACTATTTTTGGTGGGAATACACTTGAATCCACAGTTTTCTGTCTTTGAATAGGCTAAAATCTCACAGTCATACACACTTGATTAAAAGCTTTTGTGTTTCAGCAATAGTGTCTTTGTACAATGTAAATTATTTGAAGAAAGTCTTTTGAATTAATCTTAGAATCCACATTGAGTCAATCCTATTCACATGATTTCCATCAAATCCTTTAATAAGTGAGTAGTCATTTTCATTTAGGTATTTAAAGATATTAAGTTTTTCTTATAATTTGGCCAATTATGAGATTTTGGTTTGAGAGGTATTACTGATTGTATCTGACAGACCATCAACTGACAGTTTCTCTCATTTTTGTCAAGTTAGTGCTGTTGTGGAGGATGAAATGGACAAAAGCCAGAACTTCCACATGTTCCATCTACATAATGAAACTATAATATCAGTGTGGGGTATCACTATCTGCTGCTTTTGTATATTCAAACAAAAAAGTGGGGAATCGAGGAGAAAATTTGGTGGTTATTTGATTCTATCCTTTTCTCAGGGGAAAAAAATTAAAAAGGAATGGAAACCAAGAGGAATGAGATTACTTCTATCTTAGTGGGGGAGGACAGAAGTGAACCTTTATTAATCAGGAATATGGAAAGGAAGGAATGGATAAGGCAACAAAAGCATGTTGCTTCCAGAAAAACAAAGATCTTCCTATTAAAGGGCTAATAGAATTTCTCTATGAAAGAATACTTGCATTAGAATGAATTTCAGGTGAACTTAAGGTAAAACTCACTTTTGTTGAGCTTGGAAAGGAAAAGATCTAAGTTTTGATACCTTTATAGCACTTTACCTACATACATACCTACACAATGATTGAGCTGTAAATGTTTCACTCAGATGTCTATGCACTCTTAAATTCTTTTATCTGATTATACTCTTCTGTCACATCTTTCCCTATGCCTCCTAGCTTGCTTCATCATACTCAATGAGATCCTCATGTGCTCATTCAGGACCTTAGACCTGGTCTTCACACCTGTACTAGCTATGCTCGCTTTGATGAACCAGTTCAGATGCACATATGGTCAATGTTCCAAATCCTTCTTTTTTTTTTTTTTTTTTTTTAGATTTTTCAAGGCAATTGGAGGCTTGCCCAAGGCCACACAATCTAGGTAATTATTAAGTGTCTGAGGTTGGATTTGAACCCAGGTACTCCTGACTCCAAGGCCGGTGTGCTATCCACTGTGCCACCTAGCCGCCCCAATGTTCCGAATTCTTATCTGCTTGTCCATTCATTGATTGTGCTTTGCCTAATCTGAGTGCTGGATTACTCAGCCATCAGCCTCCTTCATTTTTACTTTCTGCTGAATGGAACTGGAGAAAGTCATAAAACTGATGACTGTTAGAGCTCTGTTATCTAGTTTCAATTGGGCCTCCCGAAGCAAGGTAGTCTTCTGTTTCTCTCTAATTTATTTTCTGTCCTACTCTCCTATAACCTCTGACCACATTTCCATCCAGTTGCCTAAACTTGTTTCTATCTTTACAGTATTTGTCATATATGTCCCTTTCTCTCTACTAAAACACCCACCACTCCACTTTCAGGTTTTCATTATCTTTTGCCTGAACTATTTTATTACACTAGTCATCTAATTGGTCTCCTGGTCTCATCTCGCCCCACTTTGGTATATTTTCCATCCTGCTGCCAAAGTGCTTTTCCCAAAGCTTAGGTCTGATTCTCCTACTAAGTAAACTTCAAAAACTCTCTGTTATCTTCAGAATCAAATAAAAAGTCCTTTGTTTGACATCTAGGCCCCTTTGTTCCTTTCCTGTCTTATTCCACTTCTCCCATGCACACACTGTAGGATCTAGCCCATATTGGACTGCTTGCTGATCCTCAGACTCAGCATTCCATCTCCCATCTGTACTGGACCATCCCCTACACCTGTAATATTATCTTTTTTTTACCTCTGACTTCCTTCAAGACTTAGTTCAATTTGCCATTCAATTAAACATTTATTAAATGCTTACTGTATGCTTCATTGTGGAGGCTATACCTATTTATATATACATATATTTATGTATGTATGTATCTCTTCCATTAGAATGTAAATTCTTTGATGAATGGCAGAGTACACTTTTGCTTTTCCCTTTTGTCCCTATGGCTTAGCACAGTGCTGGCTAGAGAGCTAATAAATTAATACTTAATAAATGCTTATTTTTATTCTATATCTATTTATTCATTCATTCATTCATTCATCCATTTATTTATTTATTTATTGGTTTTTGCAAAGCAGTGGGGTTAAGTGACTTCTCCATGGTCATGCAGCTAGGCAATTATTAAGTGTCTGAGGCTGAATTTGAAATCAGTTCTTCCTTACTCCAGGGCCAGTGCTCTAAGCCCTGTGCCACCTATCTGTCCCAGTGCTTATTGTTTTGATTGATTGTTGAGTGAAATATGATAGAGATGTACCTTAATGGTATTTGTAGTTATTTTTTCCTCTGCATATATTATTTTTATGATATTGGTTTGTTTTATATATTTATATAATGTATATCTTTGTAAGTTTTTTAAGCTGCTAACAGATTTTTTAAAAAAAATTCCTTTAAGGGGCGGCCAGGTGGCATAGTGGATAGAGCACCAGCCCTGGAGTCAGGAGTACCTGGGTTCAAATCCAGTCTCAGACACTTAATAATTGCCTAGCTGTGTGACCTTTGACAAGCCACTTAACCCCATTTGCCTTGAAAAACCTAAAAAAAAAATTTCTTTAAGAAATAACATTCATTTTTGGTTTTTTGGGTTTTTTTTTACTATTTTTATATTTTCTTTCTCCTCTATAGACTTATCATAATATGGATCCACAATACTTGCCACAGTACCTTATTTCATGCTCTTCCTCTTCTCATACATTTAGCTACTTTCTATTACCCATTTTTCCCTCAGTCCTCATTACTTTGATGAGCATGAGTAGACTTCCCTCTGTTTCCATCTGTGAAGTCTCTCCCATCTTACAAAATGCTGGCTTTTGTGCCCCTTCTTAAAACCTTCCCTGATCATTCCATATAACAGTTATCTCTAACTCTTCAAATTTCTCAAAACATTGTCTGCTTCTTTTCAACTGTCATTCTCTTATTTATTTTTCTTTTTTTCTTTTATGGTTTATATATTTTATATTATTACAGTAATCTTGTTGTGAAAGTAAACATGAGCCCCCCCCCCCAAATGGTAGAGAAACCTCAAGAATAGAGAGGGAAAAAAAAGTGCACTTTAGTCAGTGTTTAGATTTCAGTGGCTCCATCTCTGGGATGAGTTGCTTTTATCATAAGTCCACCAGAGAAGTTGCTTTGATATCTTTTGCCACAGTCACTATTAGTAGCTATATTTCCCTATGTTTCTTCCCACTCCCATTTATTCTTTTCTTTCTCTCTATTCACCTTGTCCCTGCCCTAGAAGTGTGTTGTATCTGATTACCCTCTCCCAAGATCTTCCCTATCTTCTATCACCTACTCCCCCATCCCCCTTGTCTCAATCTGTTCCTTTCATTTTTCTCTAGGGTGAGTTAGATTTCTATACCCTATTAAGTGTGTATGTTATTTCCTCTCTGAGCCATTTCTGATGAGAAGGAAGGCTCACTCATTCTCCCTTGCCTTCCCCACTTCCACTCTGTTCCAAAAGCTTTTTCTTGACTTTTATGTGAAATATCTTAGCCCATTCCACCTCTCTTTTCCCTTCCTCCCAGTACTTTCCTTTATCACCCATTGACTCCATCTTTTTTTTTTTAGGTTTTTGCAAGGCAAATGGGGTTAAGTGGCTTGCCCAAGGCCACACAGCTAGGTAATTATTAAGTGTCTGAGACCGGATTTGAACCCCGGTACTCCTGACTCCAAGGCCAGTGCTTTATCTACTACGCCAAACTAGCTGCCCCATTGACTCCATCTTTATACTATATTATGCCATTATATTCAATTCCCTCCTGGGCCTTGTATATGCTCCTTCTAACAGCTCTTATAAATGAGAAGGTTCATATGAGGTATCAGGATCTTCTTCCCCTGCAGAAATACAAACAGCTCAACATCATAAAGTTGCTAATAATTAGTCTTTCTTCTCCACTCTCTATTCTTCACCTGAGTCTTGTACTTGGAGATCAAATTTTCTGTTCATTTCTGTTCATCAAATTTTCTGTTCATTTCTGGACATTTCAACAGGAAAAATTGAAAGACTTATCTTTTCCCCTGAAAGAGAATGTTCAGTTTTGCTGGGTAGTTGATTCTCAGTTAAGCTCTTTGGCCTTCTGGAATATCATACTCTGAGCCCTATGAGTCCTACATTTAGATGCTGCCAAAACCTGTTTAATCCTGACTATAGAGCCACAGTAATTGAGTTCTTTCTTTCTGGCAGCTTATAGTTTGTTTTTTTTGTTGGGTTTTTTTTTAGTTTTTTTTTTTAGTTTTTGCAAGACAATGGGGTTAAGTGGCTTGCCCAAGGCCACACAGCTAGGTAATTATTAAGTGTCTGAGGCCAGATTTGAACTCAGGTACTCTTGACTCCAGGGCCGGTGCTCTACAATGCACCACCTAGCTGCCTCCAGCTTATAGTATTTTCTCTTTGACTTGGGAGTTTTGGAATTTATCTATAATATTCCTGGGAGTTTTTCTTTTGGGATCTTTTTCAGGAGATGACCAGTCCTCAATTTCTATTTTACCCTCTGCTTCTAGGATATCAGGGCAATTTTGCTACATTATTTCTTGAAAGATGAAGTCTAGGCTCTTTTCCTGGTCATGATTTTCAGGTAGCCCAATAATTTTTTTTTTTAGGTTTTTTTTGCAAGGCAAACAGAGTTAAGTGGCTTGCCCAAGGCCACACAGCTAGGTAATTATTAAGTGTCTGAGACCGGATTTGAACCCAGGTACTCCTGACTCCAGGGCCAGTGCTTCATCCACTACACCACCTAGCTGCCCTGACAGCCCAATAATTTTTAAATCATCTCTCCTGGATCTGTTTTCTAGGTCAATTGTTTTTCCAATGAGATATTTCACATTTTCTTCTAATTTTTTGTTTTTTGGTATTGTTTTGTTTCTTGATTTCTCATAAAGCCATCAGCTTCCTTTAGTTCCATTCTACATTTGAAGGAGATATTTTCTTCAGAGAGCTGTTATTTAATCTCCCTTTCCAGCTGACCAATTCTGCTTTTTAAGGCATTCTTCTCCTCATTTGCCTTTTGGGTTGTTTTTTTCCATTTGGCCTAATCTGGTTTTTAACATGTTCTTTTCTTCAGTATTTTTTTTATATTTATTTCCAAGCTGCTGACTTAGTTTTCATGATTTTCCTGCATCGTTTTCATTTCTCCTCCCAACTTTTCCTCTAGCCCCCTGACTTGTTTTGAGCTATTCTATTGCTTGAGCCCATTTCCCATTTCTCTTGGAGGTTTTGGATACAGAAGCTTTGATTTTGTCATCTTCTGAGTGTGTATTTTTGATCCTTCGTGGGACTAAAGTAATTTTCTGTGGTCAGATTCTTCTTTTTCTGTTGTTGGTTCATTTCCGCAGCCTATTACTGATTTACTACACTTCCAAAGCTTTGGGGCGTTTTTGGAACACCCCACAGGAACTTTATTTCCTCCAAGGTCTTACGAGAATCTCTGACTGCTCTCTTGCCTGTGCTCTATCTGTGGATGACCACAGGCCCTCCCCTCTGCCCCAGAGCTGTGAGGAGGATCCCTGCTTGGTTATGGTGTTTTGGGAGCCCAAACTGCAACCTGGATTTGGGTGTAGGCAAACAGCAGAGTTCTGCCCCAGGGAGTGCAGAGAGACTTCTGAAGTCTCACTCAACCCCCCATACAGTCTTCGGGCTGGGAGCTCTGGAAGTGATAGTTGGCTTGCTGATTCCTGCTGCAGTTTTTCACTGCAGGGTTGTTCTGAGGCCATTGCTCTGCACCATGCTCACTCTGGTGTGGCAGAGTTCTCTCACCAGCCCTTTAAGCTGTCCCTGGTGAACCCTGGAC
Source organism: Macrotis lagotis (assembly GCF_037893015.1). Taxonomy (NCBI): domain Eukaryota; kingdom Metazoa; phylum Chordata; class Mammalia; order Peramelemorphia; family Peramelidae; genus Macrotis; species Macrotis lagotis. The sequence continues at coordinate 69,274,960 of NC_133665.1, forward strand.
CAAGAGATCTAGAAACAGCCCCCTCTGCACCCCCAGGGACCCAGGCCTCCCATGGGCTTTTCCTTGAAGACTGGAGCAGGTTTGCTGCAGTGTAGCTGCTTTTGCAGCTGTTCTGTGGCTCTTTCAAACCCCAGTGAAACAGACCTTCCCTGTGGATCTTCTAAGTTATCTTGGACTGGGAAATTGTATCATTCAGTCTTTCTGTGGGTTCTGCCCCTGTAAATTTTGGCTAGAATCATTATTGGATGGGTTTTGGAATTTTTTGGGAACAAGTTTCCCAGAATTCCTGGCCTCATGCTGCCTTCTTGTCTCTACCCCCCATTCTATTCTTCATTATGTATATTTGTATATGTGTCCAGTTCTCTCTTTTAGAAGGTATGCTTCTCATGGACTGAAATTCTCCCTTTTTGTCCTTGCATTTTTAGCTCTTAGTAACATTCTGGGCATTTAAGTGGATGTTGAATTTGTTAGCCTCATACTTAACTGCTACTTGGTGGTAGCACAATATGTTGTTGAGGAAAGGAGAAATAGAGTTCTAGAATTCACCCTTCCCAGTTCACTAAAACAGCAATCCAGTGTTACAGCAGGTTGGGGGACTGGGGTGAAAAATTGCATGAGTTCTTTACTTGCCACTGACGTACTGAGAATATTAGAAATAATAGTGATAGGGACTAGAGTTAGGATAGAGAACTCTAGGAAAAGCACCTTTGTAATTTCAGTATTTGAAAAATTGTTTAGATCACTGAACAGTTCAGTGCCTTCCCCAGAGTACTAGAGCCAACCTGGGGTGGATTGGAAAGTCAAGTCTTCTTAGATTCAAGACTGGCTTTCTGTCCATTCTAATGCTGCCTTTGTTAGAAATAAATTATGTTAGTAATGTGGATTACTGCTCATTTTGTTGCTTAATTATCCTTGGAAGATTTTTTCATTTTTTGTTTTCCTTCAGTTATTAGTATTATGACATTAAATAACTGATAATATGCATTATAGATAAATAGTCCCTTGACAGGGAGTTCACATCATATGCTGGCTCTGTTACCCTGAGTCAGTCTCTTATTCTTTCAGTGTCCCTATCAACTCTCAAACTATAGACTACATCCCAATTTCTGATATTAGTTTCCTTTCCAGGACTTGACTGGAATAATATTATACAATTCAGGACTTGACTCTCTACTCCTCCCTTCCCTGAGCCCACCTTCCATAATCAGTGGTGCTGCTTTGAAAAACAAAAAACAAAAATAAAAACAAGGCTGCAATCACATGGGAACAAAATGTAGAATGAAAGTAAAGGGAGGGGCGGCTAGGTGGCATAGTGGATAAAGCACTGGCTCTGGAGTCAGGAGTACCTGTTTCAAATCCCATCTCAGACACTTAATAATTACCTAGCTGTGTGGCTTTGGGCAAGCCACTTAACCTTGTTTGCCTTGCAAAAACCTAAAAAAAAAAAAAAACCCCAAAACCCCCCAAAAAAGAAAGTAAAGGGAATAATGATTATCTCAAAATGTAGTGACAGTATAAATAATCTATCACAAACATTTGAGAGAATCATTTTTTTTTGGCTTGTATTTCATACTTTGTTGAAAACTAGTGCTTAATTGTAGTAAGTCTTTGTGTAATTTTAAAGAAACCATACTAGCAATTAACCATTACCCATGTGTACTACTAAAATAGAAACTGGATTGAAAAATTATATAGTATACTGATATGACTATAATTTCCCAGTTTGGCAACAGAAACATTTATTCTGTGCACAATTTATTCCTACTATTTTCCTAAGAAAGCAAGATCTGCATTTGTGCTATTTAATTTGCTGACATTTTTAAAAACATGATTAAGTAAAATGAATTGTCCATTTCCCACAGTCCTTAAGTAACTTTCATGGAAACATTACTTGCTTCTTAACATCTTATATGACCTTTTTTAGGAGAAAAAAAATCCAGTTTAATAAATCCATAGTATATGGAGATTCTCTAAACTGTTAAAAGTGATAGCACTGATTGGGAAAATGTTTAGCTTTATACCATAGCCAATTTTAGCCATATAAATATAAATAATATAAATATATATATATATATATATATATATATATATATATATATATATCCACATTATAGAAGGAAAATAAATTCAGTAATGTAAGCTTTGTTCTGCAAATAGCACCAACTGCACTCTATTATAGAGACCACAAAAAAAGTATTTCTCTCAGTCAATTTTATTTATATAACTTGTCTTGAGCTTCCACCAGAAACACCAGACTAGAACTGATTTTGCTGTTTGCCCAGTGTAAAAGGCCTGTCTTATATAAACAAATGTCTTGGCTAATGAGTTAACCGTGTATCTGTTTGTGTGTGTGTGTGTGTGCGCGCGCGTGTGTGTGTGTATGTATGTATATATGTTTAGTAGCCCTAACCTTGCCCTATTTCAAAGACCTTCTCATTTTTCTTCCTAACAGTTTGCTTTTCTTTTGAGATTTTATCCAAAAAAAATCCTTATAGTCTTATTTCCACAACTATTTCAGACGTTTTCCTCTTCTCACCTTCAAACAGACCCTGACCTCCATTTTTGATATAATAGACACTTAATAATGCTTATTGATTGGCACACATATACACTAACCCAGTGCTTTTCTGAAAGTTGAATCATAAAACAAAGACAATTGTCCCAGCTAAGTTTTCTTTTAAGAAAATTGGCAGTTGATTCAGACAACTCTGTAAAAAATAAAGTAAGTTTAGCTGGTAGATTTATGAACTACTCTTCCATACTACAAAGAAGAAGTAATAATAAGAAAAAATAAAATAATGAGCTCTAATCTAAGTGATTCAAAATGAGGGAGCATAGTTCTCATTCAACTGGGAAGGTTCACTGATGTTCTCTTTTAAGTTAAGATAATAAACATTGCTTCATTCAACAAGTATTTAGTTTTTTCTTTGTCATTGACTGTGCCAAATACTAGGAATGCAGGAGACAAAAACTTCTGTAGTCAGTTTTTCCAATTAGCTCACATTCCACTGAGAAAAACAGCATGTATACATATGAATGAAAATCTTTTCAAAACAAATAGAAAATCTGGTTAGACTCTTTTTTTCTTTATAAACACCTGGGTTCAAATCCTGATTAGTTATGACCTATGTGACTTCCATCCCTCTTCTCAGTTTCCTCTAATGTAGAATGAGGGGTTTTAACTTTTTTATGTGTTATGGAATACTTTGGTAATCTGGAAATGCCTATCTCTTCTCAATATTATGTTTTTAAAAACTTAAACTATATAGAGCTACAAAGCAAATCAAATATTAGTGAGATAAAAATATAGTTTGTTCTTTTCCAATCTAAGCTCATAGACTGTGGATCCTGGGTTAAGAATACCTGATTAAAATCTGTGAGACCACTAAGTCATTTAAGTAGCCATTTTTAGATGCCAGTCTTCTTAAAATATACTGCATACTTCTTTGATCAGAGAACACTGGAAAAAAATTCACTTTTTTATTAAACGATTCAAACATCATTATGAATAACATTTATACAGTGATGCTATCAGTAATTATTTGAAGTTAATAAGAATTGTATTTAAAAAGATCAGATTTCTGCTATTTTCCTAAATTTTATTACTTGTTCAAACCATGTTTGAAGTGTGTGTTTGAATGTATATACAGAGATAGAGAAATCCATATTAAGAAAGCAAAGGGCCACCATTTAAAATAATGCATTAAAAAGAAACAATCATCATTGTCTTTGTTAGCCTGATAACTAGTTAGAGTCAGTGGCTTGTTATCATGAGGGGATTTTTAAATTCAGATGCACAAATTTTTCTTTACCAACATGAACTGCAATAGTTTGTTCCAGCAATCATGACTTTTAAATTACACATTAAAAATCTGAAGATTTCGTATTTTCTTTTTAAGCTGTGACTTTTCCTCTTCTTAAATTGTGCAGTAATTAAGTTGTCATCATCTTTACTGTTGAAACTCCCCTTATACTTGTAAGTTCTGGGCAGAATGAGGAAAAGCAACTAGATGGAATGTTAACAGTTGAGCCTGAAGTCATAGGACTTGAATTTGAATCCCAGCTTTGTCATTTACTATCTATCACTTTAGGCAGGCTACTTACATTTTTGGACTTGTTTCTTTGTCTTTAAAAAATGAAAAAGTTGGACCAGGTCTATACCCTGAAGAGATGATTTCTTTCTCCTCACAGTCAGTTTGGATCAATGTGCAACATGGAAGCAATGTAAAGACTGACAAATTGCCTTCTGTGAGGGTGGTGGGGAGGGAAGTAAGATTAGGGGGAAAATTGTAAAACTCTAAATAAAATCTTTTGTTTAAAAAAAATGAAAAAGTTGGGCTAAATGACCTTTCAGGATCCTTTTTTTCCCCCTCTAGATCTCAATCTGTTAATAAATTTTATTAACTATTTAGATCATGCCAGAGATTGTGCTAAGTGATACAAAAAAAGGCAAAAGACAGTCCTAGAAGAGCTCACCCTCTAATAGGGGAGATCTGTGTTCATATTCTGAGTCTAACCTCATCATTTTATAGATGGGGAAATGGAGGAGAAAGATGGGCCCAATCCAGTCATAAGAAGAGCTGGAGAACCCTGCTCTCTCTCTCTCTTTCTGTTACACTGAAGTATGATTGTGTGCCTTTTATGCTAGACTACAGTATTATTTTAGGGTTTTTTTGGTTTTTGTTTTTTTTTTTTTGCAAGGCAATGGGGTTAAGTGGTTTTCCCAAAGCCACACAGCTAGGTAATTAAGTGTCTGAGACTGGATTTGAACCCAGGTACTCCTGACTCCAAGGCCAGTGCTTTATCCACTATGCCACCTAGCTGCCCCACCCTACAGTACTTTTAAAGTACTTTTTTTTACTATTTTTTCTTATGGTCCCTTTATTTTCTTTTATGTAACTTGTTCTCATTATTGCCTGTGTACTTGCTTCTAGCATATCCTTATTTGCTGTGTCTAAATTTGCATTAGACTTGGAAAGCAACTAAACTTGTTAGAACCATAGTTGTGAATGGGTATCATATTTGTTAATCTTAATGGGTGGGGAGGGGAGTAGAGGGGGAGAATTTGTAACTAAAAATAAGAATTAAATTAAAAAAAAATTTTAAACTCATATCTATCATAATAAATGAGCTTTAGTATTTGAACTGAGTAACATTTATTTTGGCTAATCTGGTTCCAGATAGGTGTGATATGACTGTAAATTTTCTCATGAACTTGAAAACTTACAAAAAAAAATTTTAAGGCCTATAAATTAACGCCATGACTTTACAATTTTTTAAAGCATTGATTCTGTTAAAGATTTTATTTATTTTGAGTTTTACAATTTTCCCCCCAATATTACTTCCCTCCCCCCCACCCCCTCACAGAAAGCAATTTTTCAGTCTTTACATTGCTTCCGTGTTGTACATTGATCCAAATTGACTGTGATGAGAGAGAAATCATATCCTTAAGGAAGAAACAAAAAGCATAAGAGATAACAAAATCAGAGAATAAGATCAGTTTTTTTTCTAAATTAAAGGGATTAGTCCTTGAATTTTGTGCAAACTCCATGGTTCTTTCTCTAGATACAGATGGTATTCTCCATTGCAGACAGCCCCAAATTGTCCCTGATTGTTGCACTGATGGAATGAGCCAGTCCATCAAGGTTGAACATCACCCCCATGTTGCTGTTAGGATGTACAGTGTTTTTCTGGTTTTGCTCATGTCGCTCAGCATCAGTTCATGCAAATCCCTCCAGGCTTCCCTGAATTCCCGTCCCTCCTGGTTTCTGATAGAATAATAGTGTTCCATGACATACACATACCAGTTTGCTAAGCCATTCCCCAATTGAAGGACATTTACTTGATTGCCTTCTTTGCCACTACAAACAGGGCTGCTATGAATATTTTTGTACAAGTGATGTTTTTACCTTTTTCCATCATCTCTTCAGGGTATAGACCCAGTAGTGGTATTGCTGGACCAAAGGGTATTCACATTAGTTCCAAATTTCTCTCCAGAAAGGTTGAATGAGTTCACAGCTCCACCAACAATGTAATAGTGTCCCAGATTTCCCACAACCCTTCCAACAATGATCATTATCCTTTCTGGTCATATTGGCCAGTCTGAGAGGTGTGAGGTGGTACCTCAGAGAAGCTTTAATTTGCATTTCTCTAATAATTAATGATTTAGAGCAATTTTTCATATGACTATGGATTGCTTTGATCTCCTCATCTGTAAATTGACTTTGCATATCCTTTGACCATTTGTCAACTGGGGAATGGCTTTTTTTTTTTTTTAATATGACTCAGTTTTCTGTATATTTTAGAAATGAGTCCTTTGTCAGAATCATTAATTGTAAAGATTGTTTCCCAGTTAACTACATTTCTTTTGATCTTGGTTACAGTGGTTTTATCTGTGCAAAAGCTTTTTAATTTAATGTAATTGAAATCATCTAGTTTGTTTTTGGTGATATTCTCCATGTCTTCCTTAGTCATAAACTGCTCCCATTTTCCATAGATCTGACAGGTAAACTAGTTCTTGATCTTCTAATTTGTTTGTGGTATTGTTTTTTATGTCTAAATCCTGTATCCATTTGGATCTTATCTTGGTAAAGGGTGTGAGGTGTTGGTCTAATCTAAGTTTCTTCCATACTAACTTCCAATTTACCCAGCAGTTTCTATCAAAGAGAGAGTTTTTATCCCAATAGCAGGTTTATCATACAGCAGATTACTATAATTTCCTGCTATTGCACCTAGTCTATTCCACTGGTCCACCATTTCTTAGCCAATACCAGTTTTGATAACTGATGCTTTATAATATAATTTTAGATCATCTAAGGCTAAACCCCCTTCTTTTTTTACTTTTTTCCATTAAATCCCTGGAAATGCTTGACTTTTTTATTTCTCCATATGAATTTACTTACAATGTTTTCTAACTCATTAAAGTCATTTTTTGGAATTTTGATTGGTAGGGCACTGATCAGGTAGTTGAGTTTTGGTAGAATTGTCATTTTTATTATATTAGCTCTACCTATCTATGAGCAGTTGATATTTGCCCAGTTATTTAAATCTGATTTCATTTGTGTGAGAGGTGTTTTATAATTGTTTTCAAAAAGTTTCTAAGTCTGCCTTGGCAGACTTTTATATTGTCTGAGGTTACTTTTTTAAAATTTATTTTTATTAAAGATATTTGAGTTTTATAATTCCCCCATCTTACTTCCCTCCCCCCACCCCATCCCCCACAGAAAGCAATCTGTCAGTGTTACTTTGTTTCCATGTTGTACCTTGATCCAAATTGGGTGTGATGAGAGAGAAATCTTATCCTTAAAGAAGAGACAAGAAGTCTAAGAGGTAAGAAGGTCAGACAATAAGATATGTTTTTTCCTAAATTAAAGGGAATAGTCCTTGATCTTTGTTCAAACTCCACAGTTGTTTCTCTGGAGACAGATGGTATTTTCCACTGCAGACAGCCCCAAATTGTCCCTGATTTTTGCACTTTGGAATGAGCGAGTCCTTCAAGGTTGATCATAGCCCCCAGTTGCTGTTAGGGGATACAGTGTTTTTCTGGTTCTGTTCATCTCACTCAGCATCAGTTCATGCAAATCCTGAGGTTACTTTGAATGGGATTTCTAAAGCATTGATTCTGAATTATTGTTTTCTTTACAGTTTGCAATCAATGCTGGAGGATCTTCTGGTTGCTACCTCTGATGGGCTGCTTCATCTTATTCATTGGGAAGGGATGACAAATGGAAGAAAAGCCATCAATCTCTGTACAGTACCATTTTCAGTAGATTTGCAGTCATCACGAGGTAGTTATACCTTTATATCTGAAATAGAAGAACCTGCTTCTAAAAATTGTTGATTTTAAGATATATTTAAGTAATTACAGTAAAAACAATGAGCACAAATTACAGATTGTAAAATGTTTTCATTATGATTCCATAAATATTTTCATATAAGTAATCAGATGTTTCAAGTGAGGGGGATTTTTAATTCTTTTTTTTCATAGATCTTTCTGTTTCTACACAGACCACATTTATCACTCTAATGCAAGAGGCTGTATAGCCAGTCCCTGGGTGATGGACATTTATGTTGTTTCCAGTTTTCTTCCTTCCTTCCTGCCTCCCTATCTTCTTATCTACTGCCTGCCTGCCTGCCTTCCTTCCTTCCTTCCTTCCTTCCTTCCTTCCTTCCTTCCTTCCTGCCTTCCTGCCTTCCTTTCTTCCTGCCCTCCTGCCTTCCTTCCTTCGTGTCTTTTTTTGCCATTATTTATGGAACAGTTAAAAAATTCTTAAACAAGTACATTGATTATTTATTTTGTATAATTTCATTAAGATATATTTCCAGTTTTTTTATTCCTCAAGCTATTCCCAGTGTGTGTCAAGGGGTACGGACTTGTCTTATAATGCAGTCACATTACTTTCCAAAAATATCATATTCTTAGTCTTGTAGATTTCATACTGTTTATACTCCCAGCTTTCATCTACCCCCTCCTCCATTACCTCTGGCTCTGTTACTGAGCATTCATTATTTTGATCAGTCTTCTGCCTTCTTCTTTCCCCGCTTTCTTTCCATCTCCATGCCACATTATCATTTGTGCATCACCATCTCAACTAATTGCTTATTTAATGCATGTGAACTATTATTTCATATAATTTAAAAAGCAAAAGCATTATCCTTACCAAATCACTGCCAAATACTGATTTCTTTTCAGTAACGAAATGTTTGAGATCTGGGACATTTGCTTTGCTTTTTTCTTAAAAGTAAATTTTTTAAAATTGATTTTTATTGCTTATTACCTTCATTTCCTGCCTCTTCTCTATCTATTTTGTCTTCTTTTGTAGCAAATAATTAAAAAAGAGGCATAAAAAGCAGTACAGCAAAAAGGACACTGCAGTAGATTTATAATGATCCATACTCATAGTCTTCAATTTCTGCAAAGAAGGGAGATGTATTTTTCTCTTTTTTCTTTAGGGCAGGGCTGTCCAAAATGTGGCCTGCAGGAAGATTTTATGCAGCCACCCATGGATTTACTAAATACTTTACTGCAGAGTTCTCACTGAAATGGCAAATCATAACATATTGTCTGTTGTTTCAGTAAAAACTTTTAAAAGAAGATTGGACAGTCTTGCATTTGATGATTATAATTACAAAATACTCAATTTCTTTTTTGTTCTTTCTACTAAAATGGTTGAAGTTACTATTTATACTGTTTTCCCATTGCTACTACTTTTTATATTAGTTAATATAAATTTTCCTAGGTTTATCTGAACTATTCTGTTCATCATTTCTTAGGGCACAGTCATATTTCATTATGACCAATATCACAATTTGTTTAGCCATTTCTTATCATTTGGTTCTTTAAAATGAAGTTATTCAATTTGACTTGATTATTCAATATGCAATTACATATAAGAAACTAATGGTCTTCCAAGTAATACTATGAGAGCCTTATTTAAACTCTTACAAATACTCATTTCCATATTTTTTCATCAGCAGGTTCATTCTTGGGCTTTGAAGATGTGCACATCAAAGATATGGAATATTGTGCTACACTTGATGGGTTTGCTGTTGTGTTTAATGATGGTAGAGTTGGATTCATCACACCAATGTCAAGTAGATTTACTGCTGAGGTATTGCTTAATTATTGCATGTAGATCAAACTTCATTTTCTTTTATTAATTTTTCTCTTTAATATGAAATGTCTAATCATTCTCTTTCCCCTAATCTTTACAGGAATGTTTTGTTTCATTGGGTATAATTTTAGGCTCAATAATCTTAGAAGCATTTTAAGCTATAATAATATAATTCTACAAATAGGTAAGATATTAAATGTGCTAGTAGAGGATATTGACTCTTTTTAGAGCTATTCTGGGGCCTTTCTAAAAAGGAAGAGTAATAGTCAAAAAGGAAACAGGACTATATTTGAGCTGGAAATCTAGCAAGGGAAATATTGCAATAATTCCTGTGAGAGAAAGGTCTTAACTTAAAAATGAACGAAGGTCATTCAGAAGGTAAAATGAAAAGAGAAAGGAGGCAAAATATAGTTGATTGGCTGTGCAAACAAGGAATATTCCAATTTGAATATTACTCTGAAATACCCTGTTTAAGATATCACTGGCTGGCACTGACCCTGATAGAGGCTCACTGATTAGCTAATTCTCTTGTGCAACTATAGTTAATTGCTTAGAAGGGCCCTTTAGACATTTTTGAGTTTTAACCCCTTATTTTACAATATATGATTGTAAGAAAGGTTAGATGACTTATTCAAGATAATAGTTTATTAAAAAAACTCTCCTAACTTCTAGCCTCTTGCCATCATAGCGCAGTGTATGTGAACTGTCTTCTTTAAAATGCTTTATATACAAGGGTTATACAGAACTAAATTAGGAGAAATTTTAAAATGTAATTATTTTTATCATTTGCACACAATTGAACTTATACAATTCAACAAACATTTATTGGATGTTTTATCATGTGCGAGGTATTGTGCTCCAATATGGTGAACAAAGAGGAAAAATGAAAGTTCCCTCAAATATGTAAAAATTGCCTGTCCCTGAGGTTTTGTTTTTGTTTTTTTTTTAGGATTTTGCGAGGCAAATAGGGTTAAGTGGCTTGCCCAAGGCCACACAGCTAGGTAATTATTAAGTGTCTGAGCCTGGATTTGAACCCAGGTACTCCTAACTCCAAGGCCAGTGCTTTATCCACTGCACCACCTAGCCACCCTGTGTCCCTAAGTTCTTTAGACAGATCAGAAATTTATTTAATAACATTATTTTCTAAATGTAAAATAATTATTTATTTGAATATAAACATTTTTTTTTTTTAGTTTTAGTGTTAGTTTTTTTTCAAGGCAATGGGGTTAAGTGGCATGCCCAAGGCCACACAGCTAGGTAATTATTTAAATGTCTGAGGCCAATAATAATTTATTATGGCTTTATTTTATATTCAGCTTCTAACTATTATTTGCCAAGGCCCTTTTCAGTCTCTATTAATATGGTTTTTAAATTATATTATTGTGGTTTAGTATACTTATATTATTCCTTATTGAATAAAACTTGCATTACTGGCATAAGTCCAGCTTAGTATACTTGCTAATGTTTTATATTAAAATTTAAACTATAGGTCTGTATTTTTCTTTTTCTGCGTTGTCTCTTCCTGTTTTAGTTATTGAGACCATATTTGTATCTTTAAAGAGACTGGAAGTGTGTCTTCTTTTCATATTTTTGTAAATAGCTTATATGGTATTGGAATTTTTCTTAGAATATTTGATAGAGGTTGCAAGTACATCCTAGGCAGGGATCTCTCCTTAAACTAGTATTAGTTGTGTTCAATATAGATTATTTCCCCTATCAAGCAAACAAACCATACTTTTTAAAAATTGTCAACATGTCTGACTTTATTTGTTTAGTAATTTTCTGATAAAGAAATTCCTCTGACAGTGCAGATCAGTACATTTAACAAGACTTGTAATCTTAATAGAGTTAAGTATGGCATCAAGATGGAAGAGGTTAAGTCCTTTTCCAAAGTTTTTACAGCCACAATGCAAAGGATTTAAACCTAGGAAGGAAGTCATAGATACAGGATAAAATGAGATAGTTCTAACATTCTCTGCAAACCTTAATTTGTTTTTTAACTGCATGATATTGGCTTAAATTATATGCATACTATGAACAAGTTTTGCTTCTTGAACCAGATTTTACTTCACCCTTTAAAAGAAAAGTCAGGTTCAAAATTTATGATAATTCATTCTGAAGATAGAATCCTTTCAAGAATGATTAGAGGTATAAAAGTGCTGAGAAGAGTTGTTCTTCTTTAAGATATTCACTTTTTTCCCTTTCTTAATAAAGTCTAGTTATTGTCATTTAAGCAATGAATTATATCCCTTCTATAAACAAAACTTTTTATTTCCCAATCTTAAGTAACATTGTAAGATGACCTGATTATACTAGTCACTCAAAATGGTATTGTATAAACCAAAGGAAGCAATTTTTTGAATTCTTGGCAGCAAAAACACCTTAAAATGAAAATTGTTCTCTTTCTGGTTTCTTTTAGACTACTTTCCAGTTTTCCTAGGAGTTTTTGTAGAATATTGAATTCTTACACTCAAAAGGAAATAAGTAAAGTCATTTCTGCTAAAGGTGATATTTTTAGGTTTAAGAGACATTTAGGTTACAGTGTCCATTTGCTTTTGTATTTTTGTGTACCTAATTTGTTTGAATGATTGACCTATTTGTTTTTGTTGTTGTTTTTTGATCGACTATTTCTTAATCAGTACCAAATTATTTTGATGGTTATAGCTTGAGATCTAGTACTGCTAGACCCCTCCCTGTCCACTTTTTTTGGTTATTTCCTTTAATATTCTCGACCTTTTTTGTCCTTCCATATGAATTTCATTTTCATTTTTTCCTAGCTCCATAAAGTAGTCCTTTGCTAGTTTAATATGGGACTATGTAAACTAATGTAGGTAGAACTGTTATTACTTTTATCATTTTATAATATGAGCTTGGTCTATTTGTGAGCAAGAAATATTTCTCCACTTATTTTGGGTTGTCTTATTTCTGCCAAAATGTTTGGGTTTTTTTTAGGTTTTTGCAAGGCAAACAGGGTTAAGTGGCTTGCCCAAGGCCACACAGCTAGGTAATTATTAAGTGTCTGAGACCAGATTTGAACCCAGGTACTCCTGACTCCAGGGCCAGTGCTTTATCCACTACGCCACCTAGCTGCCCCGGCTACACCACCTAGCCGCCCTGTCTACACCACCTAGCCGCCCCGGCTACACCACCTAGCCGCCCCCAAAATGTTTTGTAATCGTTTTTATATAGTACCAAAGTGTGTCTTGGTGGATAGACTCCCAAGTATTTTATATATTTTGTTGTTGTTTCAAATGAAATTTCTATTTCTAACTCTTCCTCCTTGGTTTATTGCTAATATACAGTTTGATGTTTATAATATACAGATGATGTTTATAGAGTTGTTTTATAGTCTTCTGCTCTGCTGAAGTTTATTGTTTAAATTTTAATTGTCTCTTTTAGGATTCTTTAGTCTAAGTCATTGGCAAAAAAAAGTGTTTATTTTGTTTCCTCTTTGTCTGTTTACATGTTTGCATCCCTTTTTATAGTTTTATTAATATAGCTAGATAGTGTTGATAACCTTCATTCTTACTATGCCCTGGATCTTACTGGCCTTGTTTTATCTCCAATATGTATGATTCTCGTTTTTAGTTTTAGGTAGATACAACTCCACTTTTTAATTGAGAATCCCGGTCTTTTGGTCTCACCACGGTCTTCAGTTGCTCTCTATGTCAATTCTTTCTTTATTATGCGGTTTATACTCTGCTCCTTTTCCTATCTTGACCCTTGGAAGACCTGTTCAACTCTACAATTTCTCTTCTGTTTTCTTTTTGAGTTGCATGTATTTCTGCTCCACTGTTTTTGTGTATATGTCTTTCTAATTATGGGTGTATTTGTATTCTGCCTTCCTTTGATCAGTTCACATAAAAGAAGTGTTTAAACACTGCCTTCTTCACTACCCCTCCCTCTTTATTTGTATAAATACCCCTGCTATATGAAGTAACTAACCTCTTACTCTTTTTCTCTCTCTCTCTCTCTCTCTCATTTTCTTTAGTGTATTACTTTCCTTTCCCTTTCATATTCTTCTTTCTTAAAAAAAAGAAAGAAAAAGAGCATCATAAAAACATAATAAAAGTACTCCCAAGCCTTTTGACTTATTTAACTGTCCGAACCCTAATGACAGTAGGGGGTTCCGATTGGATATTTGTATCATGTCTCTCTCTTATAAACCCTCTTGGATTTATTTTTCAAAATTTTCAGCTCTGGTGGACTTTCCATCAGGAATACATAGTCATTTTTCATTGAAGGTCTATTTTTATCCTTGTAGAATTATACTCATTTTCTTGGGAAAGTTATTCTTAGATTTGGATATATTTATTGATAGAAAAGCCTATATATTTGCCTTTTGGAATATTATGTTCAAAGCTAAATCCTCCTTTATGGTGGAAGCTCTTGTACAATCTATTCTGTAAATCCTTAATAAATTGAATTCTTTCTTTCTTCCCACTTATTTTTTTCTTTGAACTAGAAGCTGTGGATTTGGTCTATGATTTTGTAAGTTCACATTTTAGAGTTTCAGGAGGTAATAAATCAATATTTTCACTTTGCCTTCTAGTTCTAAATGATCTGGACAGTTTTTTTTTAATAATCTAGGTTTCTTTTTTTTGTCATTGTTTTCAGACAGTCCAAAAGACAATGTTTCTGTTACTAAATGATTTGTTTTTGGTATATTTCTTATTATTTTTTCAATCTTTTGTCTTTTTTGTTTTATGGAGTCATTAACTTCTGTTTGATCCTAATTTTCAAAGTGTTTACTGCTTGAATAAAGTTTTGTACCTCTTATGCTATGCTATGCTATTATTTTTTCTGTTTTTTTTTCCTCTATAGCTCTCATTTCTTTTTGTTTTTTTTTTAATTTTTTTTAGATTTTCTTATTTGCAAGGCAAATGGGGTTAAGTGACTTGCCCAAGGCTACACAGTTAGGTAATTACTAAGTGTCTGAGGCCAGGTTTGAACTTAGGTACTCCTGACTCCAGAGCCAGTGCTCTATCTACTGCACCATTTAGCTGTCCCTCTCATTTCTTTTTAATTTTTTTTCTTTAGAGCTTTCATTTCATTTACAAAATTACTTTAGCTTTTTTTTTTAAACTCTTGCTTCATAATGGTTAGGCCCTGTATACTTTTGGAAGAAATGTTGGAATTTTGTTGGACATGATTTGTTTTCTCTGGCATCTTGCTGCTGCTTTTTTCATTTATGGAGTTCTTTTTAATTCAGGAATCTCAGTGGCAGCTCAGGTTGGGGAGCTGCAGATTTTCACATTAACCTAAGTGAGTCACAGCTCTTGTGGTCTAAGCTTTGCAAGTCCATGACTCTAGTTTGACCTTAGGTGTTACAGCTGCATATTTGCTCCTTGATGCTCCTCCAGTAGCTTACCACTGGCCCCAAGTACCTTTTTATCTAGCAGGAAGGCACTCTAGGTTCAGAGACAGACTACAGGCTTCTTTTTGGTCTGAACTCTCTGCCCTGGCCACTCTGCCACAAACAACAACCTGAATTTGTTGGCTCACTCCATGTCCTCAATCTGAGGTCAGTGCCACATAGCTGCTTCCCACTAATGTTCTTGCACCTTTCCTAGTATATATATCCTCAAGCTAAGTCTGAGCTGATTCATGCCCCTCATTGCCATTGTGTTTTTGTACACAGTCACAGGTTGTATACAGCTAACTGTACTAAGCTACTACTTAGCTGTAACCACTTGCCTCAGTTCATTTAGCTCTGGGGTCTGAGTGGCAAAGCTGTTATTTGTGTCCTGTTCCTACTCCCAAACAATACACAGCATCAAACCTAGTCCCTGATGGATCTGTGACTGCTCTTTGATACACAACCTCAGACCTGAGGTTAATCCCTGTTCTTGCGCCCTTTTCTTTGGCTGTACTACATTAAAACCCATGGATTTAATTACAGTCTCTGTGCAAATAATTTGGTCCATCTGCCCTGCTCCAGTCTCTCTGTTGATTTCCACACTCAAGTTTCTGACTACCTTTTAAAAACATCCCAACTTGATGCCTAGTAGACTTTTTAAACAACATGTCCAAACAAAACTCATTATCCTTCTCCTTAAACGCTTCTCTCTTGACTTCCCTATAACTATGGGGACAACACTGTTCTCTCAGTCCCTCTGACTCACAGTCTTTCACACATACATCCTTTCCCTTGCTGGTGTTCAGTTTGTTGTCAAGTTCTGATGACTTCAGCATCTCATGAATAAGCTGCCTTCCCTTCTCTGACACTGTCACCTGTCCTGTGCTGATCCTCATCACATTACACCTTGATTATTGCAGTGCTACTGGTATCAGATCTCCCAATCCATTCAGCCACAAAACTGATCTTCTTCAAGGGCAGTTCTAACCATATCACTTTGCTCCTCAAGAAGTTGAAGTTGCTCCCTATTTCCTTCAAGAGCTAATGCAAAAATGCTGTTTGGCATTCAGAACTCCTTCATAACCTAGTTTCCTTCTCCCTTTTCAGGTGTGTAATACTTTACTACCAATCCTATTCTCTATTCCAGGGACACTGATCTCCAAGCTATTCTATGAAAAAGAAACTCCATCTCTTGGTTCTGGGCATTTACTCTGGCTGTCCCTCATGCTGTAATGCTCTCCTTCCTAGTTCCACTTATCTCTTTCCTGACTTACTTTAAATTCCATCTAATCCCCTCTTTCACAGGAAACTTTTCTTAATTTTTATGCCTTTCCTTTGTTAATTTATTTCCTATTTATCCTGGATGTAGTTTGTTTTGTATAGATTTATTTGTGGTTTTTTCCCTCATTAGATCACCAGTTCATTGAGGGCAGAGATTTCAGTTTTTTGCTGATTTTTTTTGTATCCCCCAGCACTTAGCACAGTGTCTGACACCTGGTAGCCACGCTTAAACTATCGACTGATTATTCTGAAAGGTTCTTTTGGGGTCATCTTTACTGAACCACCTCCTTATCTTCCTGATGACCTCTGGCTTTCTCTTCTGACTTAGACTGGGAACATAATTTATTATGGTTTCTCCTTCCCTACTCAGTCTTGGTCCTCTTCTTAGGACTGGATCTTTGTTGGGGCTTAGTGTGACATTCTGTTGCTCTTTATTTACTCTGCCATCTTTGCCATCAGGATTCTGATCTTTCCAGTCTCCTTGTTTTTGCTTACATTACTTGTCATGTCTAGAATTATCTCTTCCCTTCCTCTAACAGCTCCATTTTTTGGAAGTCTTCAACCTTCATTTTGAAGTTCTAATTCAGATGTAACCTCCTTCATGTAGTTTTTGCTGACAATCTTTTCAAAACTTTCCCCACCCACTCAAATAAAAAATTATCTCACTCTCCTCAAATTTCTCATAGTATTTTGGCTGAATTTTTCCATTTCTACCTTATATTTATTTGTGGGTATAGGTCTTTTTTCCTTTTAGATTTTCTTGAGAGTAGATTTTCAATTTAATTCACCAAAATTTAAATACCTATTATGTATTAGATATAATGTATTGAGTCATAGGAGTTCGAAGACAAAAACTGAATCATTCCTTTCCTCAAGGAACTTAAATTTCATTGAATGGATGAAGGGGGGAGGGAGGATGTTGAGATATACAGCATGTTCTCAGGTGAGTATTTATAGAAAGTAATTTGAAGAGAGGGAAAGTACACTTATGACTTGGAGGAAAACACAGAAGGCAGCATCTAGCCTGAACTTTGAGGAGAACCTAAGTATTCTAAGAAACATGAGAAAGAAGCATTTTTTATGAACATGAGTTAGACTGCTACCCATTTTGGAGAACGGAAATGGAATGCCAAGTTTAGTTGGAATATAGGATATATGAAAAACTGAATCTTGAAAGGTACATAGAAAGGCTGATTGTGGCAGTTTAAAATGAGGAGCTTCTGCTTTATCCTATAGAGAATACTGAAAGTTTTTGAGCCAGGTCAGTAATATGGCCAGAGCTTTACTTTAGGTATGTTATTTGGGAACTTTGTAAAAGATGGATTAGAAAAAAGAGAGACTGAAGGATGGGAGACCAATTAGGAGGCTTCTATAATAATCCAGATAAAAAGTAATGAGGACTTGAAACTCTCTCTCTCTCTCTCTCTCTCTCTCTCTCTCTCTCTCTCTCTCTCACACACACACACACACACACACACACACACACACATGTGTAGGCACACAGGGCTTCTGTGTCATTTATTATTCCCACACTATTACCCTTTCAAATATATCTCTTACCCTTGCCTGGCTCACCCAGACAGTCATCTCCAGCTGCTCCATGTACTCGATGACCTGCTTGGCCCCTTTATGAAGAAGATGGTTGAATTCTTTGATCTTTGCTTCTGGAACTTGAAACGTTAGTAATTAATAGGTCCTAGCACCCCCCATTCTCTCTTCTAGGATGTATGCACATTTATATAGAGAGTACTTTTCATAAAATAGATACTTATTCACTGTTTGCTGAATAAATATATGTGAGGTTGATTTAAATCCCTCATATCTTAGAACACCTTGGGAAGTCACATCGATGTGATTACTCCTTTCAACAGTATAGATTATTACTCCTCTGGTGTCTTGTCAGCCTATGTGATTTTTATGCCCTGCAATAAGCCATAGCATTTATTCAAATCAAATGTGATTTGAAAACATTGAATACTTAGTGAGATAGAATCATTGTTAATGTGAAATCTTTGAGAAAACATTTTAATTCCAAATGATTTCTCTATTGTAGCAACTCCGTGGTGTTTGGGCACAAGATGTGGTGGATGGAACTTGTGTAGCAGTAAATAACAAATATAGGCTCATGGCATTTGGTTGTGCTAGGTAAGTACTATGCTTGTTTTAAGAACCATTGCCAAAATTCTTACCTCATTAGTTGAATGAATATGCTGTATACAAAGCTGTATTTAGTGCAGTTTTTTTATTGATTAAGTTTTCTCTTAAAATAATTATTTTAAAAGTTAAATTGTTTTTGCTGTTTTAAAATACCAGAATTTTATTATATTATATTAATATTTTATTGATACTGTAGTTAAGTTTAATTTTAAATTATAAATGTAAGCTTTTTTCTACAACCTAAAGGTATCATATTGATAGAAGAGTTAGCTTTATAGATAAACTCAAACGTATCTATGTATACATCAAATATATTAAACTACTTGGATTTTTAAATCCCGTAGTGCTCTTCCACATTTTATCTTGATTTGAACCACTAAAAAAGTTATTCCAGTGATCTCTGATTAGTTCTGTCATGCTTGAAAGGGAAAAACATCACAGGGTTGTGAGCTGGTGGATATCACTTTTTATTGGAGTGCCTTTTCCAGAAGGCATGTTGGTACTGATTTTATTACATTATCCAGAGTAAGAGAAAATAAGGAAAGAGAGATTGGGAATGGATAGAAGTCCGGGTAGTAAGCAGGTGAAGGTGACACAGACTGAGTCACATCTAGGGAGGGAGCGACATCGTAGGAGTTCAAATCCATTGAAGTATTTGGTCACTACTTGACTTTTGTCACTCACTTTACCTCTTTGGGCATCTGTTTACTTATGTATAAAAGAAGAATCTGAGATGGATTTTATTCATCAGTAGCATAGAAATCAATCGAAGGAAACCTACAAAAGAAGAAAGCATTAACATCCCTAGGAAGTAGCACCTAGAGCTAACCTTAAAGGAAACTAATGATGTCAGGAGACAAGGTTATGGGAGGCATTTCAGGCACCTGACATAACCTGAGCTTTGGAATGAAACCAAGAGATAGAATGAGGATAGCAAATAAGCCACTTTAGCTTTATCATAGAGTATGTGGAAAGAACTGTGTGGAAAGACTTATGTGAAATAAGTCTTAATAAGTAGACTAGCGTCAGTGAGAAACTTAAAATGTCAAAATGAGTAGTTTCTATTTTATTCTATAAGGTAATAGGGAATTTTATACCCTGAAAGATGCAATTATCTTCATTTTAGTCTTTTTCTTTTACTCATCCTTAGTACTGTAAGTCAAGATGATCAGTATTCCATGAAACTGAAGTGTTTTTTTGCCTTTGAGTGCATTTTTAAAAGTCTACCAAATCCTTTATTTTCCCCTCTAATGAGAATTTGTGATCCATCCTTCCATGTTTCTGCAACTTATTGTCTTCTCATTTCATTTATAATGATAATGCCAATATAATAGCCTAGCTACTATATAATAAGAAAATAAAAATAATAATAATTCAGAATCCTATGATAAATTTCATTTTTTGTTGGTCTTTAAAAATTAAGCAAGAAAATGACTAAAATTAAAGACTTTATTTTTAAAGTATACATGTTTTTTATGTGCCAGAAAATTACTTTTGTGATCAGTGATATCACTTATTATATTTGAGTTTGTGTAGTTTTTCAGTTGTAGTTTCCCCCTCAAAGGTTGTGTGATTTACTTTTCAGTGGATCTGTGCAAGTTTACACAATAGATAACACCACTGGAGCCATGCAACTGTCTCACAAATTGGAATTAACACCCAAACAATATCCTGGTGAGTTATTTTTTATGCTATTTGTAAAGTTTATTGGTGTTGATTTTTGTATGTACTGAATTTGTGACATAAATTGAAGTTATATACTAGAAGTAAAGTGTTTGATAATTTAATAGATATGAGATCTCATTAATATTCCTAGTTTCTAAGTGGAAGTGGTTTCAACCCCTCCATGGTTTCCCATGATGTCCAATTTTTACCCATATCCACAGATAATTCATCCAATGGCAAATGGACTTCTCTTGGTTCGTTTATTGTATTGTGGCTTCCACTGTGGCAACTAACTACCTGCCTATAATCCCTCATTCTCATTATATGGATAACCCACTTTCTTTTCCAGTCATAATGTTGATGAAGTCCATTAAAACTATCACAACAAATCTGTAATAAAAGAAAGAATTCTCTCATCTCTCACTGATGATGTCATGCTCAAAATAATATTTGATATTCCGTAAAACACTATAACATAGTTTTGTGGGTTTGAACATCACATCTGTAAGTCATAAAAGCCTAACCTTAAGCTGAGTGTTAAGCCTATTACTGCATTACAAAGAGATGCTAAAGTAACCAAATTGCAGCTTAAAAAATTTTATTAGCCCTGTAATTTGTTGAAATAAAATTTTTCCCATGTAATAGTATGTATATATAATGACTTTGGGGAAGTATATTTTTAAATTGGATATATAACTTAGAGATATTGATAATTTGATAAGTCTCTATTTGATGTTTGATGCTCCATTTGTTTATATGATCCTAAATGAATGTTTATTTGTGATATTTAGGTAATTTTTATCTGCTGGCTGATTGTGAAGTAGCATTTGTTGGGAGCTATATCATAAAGTGAAAGGCTTAATTTAGGTGATCTTGAAGAATGCTTTCTACTTTTAATTCACTTGAAACCTATGAAATAGATATTTTGTGAATTATTAAAAATACATAAACCATATACATCTCTTTGCTACCTTAGTATTATTGCTTGAATTAATTACACAATAAACTTAGTCTTATTCAGCAGGTTTGTTTCTTTATTGATTCAGTTTAAATTGTGTGCCAGACAAATAGAACAAAAGCTCTAGGGTTTTGAACTTGGAATTTATCTAGGTTTTTCCTATGCCCACGTGGATCTTATCTGCAGAGGTCCTGGATATTTATTTAAATGTCAGTATTGTGGGAAAGATGTGCTTTATAGTGAAACATTGAATATTAGCAGAATTGAAAATATTTTTTTCTCCCTAACTGTAGTACTTCTATTATGTGCATATTAACTGAGGTAATGTATCTTTAAGTGGTAAGAAAATTACAATTACCATCATAATTAATAAGAGGAAACCTCACTTTTAGGAACAAAACCAATTTTAGCTAAAATGTCTAGAAATAAAAATTAAAGAGGGGAATTTTTAGGCAATTATGATACTAAAAATCCTTTCCTTTTTTGGCTGAAGAGGCTAGTATTTTAAAATCTGAATTTATTATAGGAATAATTTGATGTTAATATTGCTAGAATTTTTTCCCCTCAAAGTAGCCATAGGAATTACAGGGGTACTACTGGTACTAGTGGACAGTCATTTAGGAAAAAACAAGGCAACCCTCAAGAAACGGGGCAATTAATTATATCTTGCTGAAGATTACATTGATAGTAAACTCAGAACCAGAACTGAAACCCAGGCCTTTTGACTCTAATTCCAGTATTTGTTTTATTCTATTCAACCCTTCTAGAGATGGAATATAGCATGTAACTTGTAAAATATATTTATAAACTTTTCTTTTTCCTTCCTCTAACATTTTTAATAGATATCTGGAACAAAACAGGAGCTGTTAAATTGATCAAGTGGTCTCCTGATAACAGTGTTGTGATGGTGACCTGGGAATGTGGAGGCCTTTCTTTGTGGAGTGTATTTGGTGCCCAGCTGATTTGTACTCTTGGGGGTGATTTTGCGTGAGTGAATGAATTATAACTAGCATTAGAGAAAACACCTTTTTTAGAAAAAAAAAATGCTATCTTATATCCTGTTTTAGAACTTTCATTGCTTTATGATCCAAAAAGGCATTTTTAATGAGTCTCTGGAAACCTGTCTTCTAATAAGCAAGATATTCTATTTTTTTTGCCACCAGAGTATAATTAATGTTACTGTTCTTCTTTCCAAATTAAGCCCTGACAGAGAATGTCTACCCTAAAGTTGCCTAACTTAGTGTTCCTTATGGCTTCTGTAAAGAATGGATTAGAAGGGAGAGAAACTAGAGGGAAGGAAAACAATTGGAAAACCCAAAATAATACAGGCAAGTGGTGATGAGACCTTTAACTAGGAAGGTGACTGAGTAAAAAGGATATTTGCAAGAGATGTAAAGCAGTATGAGTTAAAAAGCCTTGGCAGCTGATTAATATGAAGGATGAGGATGAATGAAGAGTTGAAGAAAACTGTAAGATTCTGAAGCCTATATGATTTAGATAGATTGAAATAAGGAATTTAAAATAACAGTGGGTTTGGGAATTAAGAAGATGAATTTTTTTTGGACATAGGTGTTTGACATGTTTTCTTCTTGTTCAGTCATTTTTCAATTTTGTCCCATTCTTTATTATTCCATTTGGGGCTTTCTTGGCAAAGATAATGGAGTAGTTTGCCTTTTCTTTCTCAAGCTTATTTTTTACAAATGAGGAAATAAAGCAAATAGAATGAAGTGACTTTCTCAGGATCCCACACAATAAGTGTTTAAGACCAGATTTGAACTCATTAGGATACGTTGCACCACCTGGATTTCTTCTCTCTGATATATCTATAGAACATTTGTTGTTGATAATCATTAGTCAGTTGAGGTAGTCCTGGAGCAGTCATTATAAAGATAATAATTTAATGCATAGGAATTGATACTGTCACCAAGAGAATATAGGAGAGAATAAGAGGATCCATAATTGAGCTTTAGAATTTTCCACATTTTGAAGATAGAATCTGGATAATGATTGAGAAGGAATTGTTAAATAGGAAGAGGGTTGAGGAAAGAATATCTCCGGAGGAAATGTGGTCAGCTTCAGAGATGTCAAGAAGGTAATAACTTTGGAGAAAGTAGTCTTTCAGGGGAGTGAGTGAAGAATATAGTCAAAACAAAGTATAGTCATCTTTTACTAAGAGTTTAGTTGTGAAAGGGAGATATACAAAAATATACAAAGGGATGAAATAAAGAATTTTTTTTATTAGGTTTTTACAAGGCAAATGGGGTTAAGTGGTTTGCCCAAGGCCACACAGTAGGTAATTATTAAGTGTCTGAGACCGGATTTGAACCCAGGTACTCCTGACTCCAGGGCCAGTGCTTTATCCACTGTGCCACCTAGCCACCCCTCAAATAAAAAATTTTAAAAGATGGGGAGACTTGGTTGTATTTTCAGGTGACAGAATGAATTGATTGATAGGGAGAGAGGAAAATTTAGGGATGGGGTGGATAATTCAAGTAAACAATCTGATGGAGGAAGTTGGACTAGGGTATGGAATCAAGTATACTATATAATTTAGTATTGATATTTTGTATAGTGTATACTTTAGTATAGATACTTTGTGTAGCATATTTTTATTATAAATATTTTGTATGGGATACTATAGTATACAATGGTATACTATGCTATTCATTAACAAAGGGAACTTGATTTTTTTCCTACCTGCAGTATGCTTGGAAATATTCCCATGTTCCTTCTACTTGCCATTCCTAGAATCTCTTGACAAGAATCCCATCCTGCTGTGCACTAGATAGCACAATCAGGATTGGTATCATTGAGGAATTCTTTGTTCTTCTGTTGTACAGAGCAGAAATTAAGATAATGGTGGGGGGCGGCTAGGTGGCACAGTGAAAAGAGCAATGGCCCTGGAGTCAGGAGTACCTGGGTTCAAATCCGACCTCAGACACTTAATAATTACTGTGTGGCCTTGGGCAAGCCACTTAACCCCATTGCCTTGCAAAAAAAAAAAATCTAAAAAAAATTATGTTGGTGGATTTTCTTCTCAAGTCTTTTTTAAAACTTTTATTTATTTAAGGCAGTGGGGTTAAGTGACTTGCCCAAGGTCACACAGCTAGGCAATCATTAAGTGTCTGAGGTCAAATTTGAACTCAAGTACTCCTGACTCCAGGGCCAGTGCTCTATCCACTGCACCACCCAATGGTGACTTTTCTTCCTTTTTTATTGATATTTTGCTTTTTTTGAGATTGGCAAAAAAATTGTGCAATTTAAAAATAGTTAAAATAATTTAATCTTACTTAAAATATTCTTAAAAACGTGAATTGTATAAATTCTTACAGACAGAGCCAACTTCCCATCAGAGACTGGAGGGAAAAAGAATGAGACAGGAAAAAGATGTAAGGGGCTTTTGAGATGAAAAGTAGGGTTAAGGGAGTTCATGGTAAATGGTCTCTATTTTCTCCATAAGTTCAAATCCTATACTTAGAATTTCTTTTTTCTTTCAGTTACCGGTCAGATGGTACTAAGAAAGAACCTCTAAAGATAAGCTCCATGGTAAGTCTTCCTATAAAAACTAGCACTGTGAGAATTCTATTTTGTGTTTTGCTTTGTGAGGTTTCTTATTTATATGATTTAATGTTCTGCCAGAATATGAATAAATTCTTCAATATGTGATTTTTGGTTGACTAAAACAATTTTTAAAGGAAAAAGGGAAAACCTTATTGGATCTCATTTAATTTTTTATTCTTTTTGGTGACAATAACTGTCATGTATGGCAGAGTTTGTTATAAAGAAGGTATGATTTTGTTTTTGTTCTTTTTTTGAGAATACCTGCATTTCTTTTATGATTCCTTTACAGCTATTTTTTTTAGTTTGTTTTGAATGAAAGCAGGCACAAAGTTAAATATGCTGAATGCCTTTAAGATCTTGCTTACAATTTATCCTGAATGTCTCCAGAATTACTGTTATTCACTTATTTTAAATATTTTGAATGTCTCTGGGTTTTACAGAAATCAATGGGATAAATCTTTCTGTATATAGGTCAAACATAATTTTACACAGTCCCACTAATTGCAAGTATGTTTGTGACTAATCCCATAAGAATTATGGAAACACTTTTTCTAGGAATAAAGAGGAAGGCTTTTCCCTGTCACCTTTTTCCTAATTATGAACCTTTCTAGACAGTACTTCCATAGTTGCATTTCATTTATCATTGAGTGAGGTGGGGAAAGTGGCAAAAGAAAACATGTTTTGATATTTCTTTATGCCTTTTGTTTTACAAATCTAGACTAATTTTCTAGGTTAGAAATGGTTATTTTATATTCACTAATTCCCATTTCCTATAATTCAATTAAATTAATTTAGATAATAAAGTAGGGAGAAAATTTTCCTGAGAATAAAGACCTGAGTTTGGTGATACAAGTGTTACCTTTATTTTGTTCCACTATCCCAGATGTAGAGCAAGGCATTTTGTAATATTCCAAAAGTCATGAACAGTTCTGGCATGCAACTAATATTGAGGGAATATATATGCAGTTAAGATGAAATATTAGGGGCGGCTAGGTGGCACAGTGGATAGAGCACTGGCCCTGGAGTCAGGAGTACCTGAGTTCAAATCCAGCCTCAGACAATAATTACTTAGCTGTGTGGCCTTGAGCAAGTCACTTAACCCCATTGCCTAGCAAAAAAAAAAATAAACCAAAAAAAGATGAGATATTTTGTTCAGGAATAATTTTTGTTTTCTTTTTCACACAAGAGTTGGGGTGCAGAAGGTTATCACCTGTGGGTAATTAGTGGATTTGGTTCTCAAAATGCTGATGTTGAGTCTGACATCAAGAGTTCAGCTAATCAGCCTGGCATTCTACAATTTCAGTTCATCAAGAGTGCACTCACTGTTAATCCTTGCATGGTAAGTAGATATTTATGACCTTTAGAATTTTAAAGAGATTATACTTTTCAATTATCTTTTGGGGCTCATATTGTTTTAATAAGAAGTCATTTTATACTGTTAAAATCCAGAACCGCACTCATTTTATTCTGGTTTTATTTTCTATCTTCATTTAATGTATGTCAGAAGTTTTCTTTCTGGATCCATTATGTCCTTTTAGATATTTATATGTTCAATTAAAACAAGATGGGTTCAGTAAGGACAAAATAGAAGAGGAAGAAGTCTCAAAAAAAATTGAGGTAGTACTCTGTTCTGTTTGTATTTTTGCTTCTATAGGCTGCAGCCCTGTTTTAACTGTACTAAACTATGCAAGAAACTTCTTATGATATTTTGTTCATCCTGGTCATGCCTAAGCATTTATTACTTATGAATTTGTACCTGAAAATAATTTCCTTTCTATTTCTCAAATTTTAAAGTTTCTATTAAAACCATTCCTTTCCCTCAAAAACAAACAAAATTATTTGCTGTAGTTCAGATTGAGGTAGAGCCTTTCCCACAGTTTCAGCTAGGTGGTCCCCAGAAAAATAGCATTACCTTTTTTGGTAAATGAAACATTCATATCAAAGTGATGTAAGTGCAATTTTCCTCTTATGGTAAAAAGAATAACTAGTTTTGACAGACTAGGTTTTAACTAGATGATTTAATATATCTCTAAACTTGAAAAATGTAGATAGCCTTGAAAAATTGTTCTTTTTAAGATTAGTTTCAATTAATTTTTTTTAATTAGCAAGTATTTTCCACTCCTATGTTCCTTCCCCTCCCTTTCTGCAAAAAAGAAAATCATAACTCCTAGAATAAATTGTATAGACAAGGAAAAGAAACATGGGGAAAATAATGTCAACAAAGGGATATGAGTAGATCATTTATCTTTCTTTTAATTAACCATTTAATTTTCTTTCATTGAATTTTTTATTTTAAAAAGTTGTATTTATACTTTTTGTTTTTATATCACATATATTTCTTGATAAGCTCTTCCCCTTGTTAAATAAAATTAATCAATCAAAAATAATTTATTAAATGTAAACTGTATACTAAGAATGTTATGCAAAACAAATTAGCACAGTGGAACTCATTGGATAAGCATATGCAAAATTAAAAATCCCTAGGCTTTTCATCTCCCACTTGAGAGGAGGGAACTATGTTGCATCATCTATTCTACAATGGCTAAGATTGTTCATTACACTTTATCAAGATTCAGCTGCCTTATAATAGTGTTCTTTATCTTCACAGTATTGAGATCATTGTATATATTTTTCCTCTAACACAGCTCTCTTCACTTGACTTGGTTCACTTTGTTTACACTGGTCCCCTTTTTTTATTTTAATGAAATTTTCTGTTTGGCTTTTATAACCTGACCTGTTCCTATTTTTCCAGTCTTCTTATATCTTACTCCCCTCTACATAATCTGTAATCCAGAACACTGGTCCCTTTCACAAAGACATTCTGACTCCATACATTTTTACTGGGTGTCCCTCCTGTTTAGAATGCCCTCCATCCTTGTTTTCACTTCCTTCTTCCTAGACTTTCTTCATGTCTCAACTAACATCTTACATTTTACAAACAGCTCTTCTCAGCCCCTTTTTGTGCTCCTGCTCCTCATCTGGGACACCTGTGGTTTATTGCATGCACATGAGTGTGTATGTGTGTACATACAGATATTTATAATTGTACCTAGCTATTTGCATGTCATGCCCTCCTTTAGGTTGTGAAGTCCTTGAAGGAAGAAACCATTCTTAGTTTTATTTGTATCTCTTACAATAGTGTCTGTCACCTGTTGTCATTAAGTCAGTGCAGTCATGTGTGACTCTAAATGACCTGTTTTGGAGTTTTCTCAGCAAGGGTAGTAGTGGTTTGCATTTCCTTCTCCTGCCTATTTTCCAGATGAAGAACTTAGACAGTGAAATGACTTTCCCGGGGTCACACAGTTAGAAAGTGTCTGAGACCAAATGTGAACTGAGACTCATGTTCTTGACTTTAAGCCCCGCACTCTCACCACTGCTCTATCTTGCTTCCTAACCTGACACAGAATAGGCATGTTTGTTGAACTATGATGGAGTATTATCTCTTCACATTAATAGACCACAATTTATTCAGGATCATTTTACAGTGGATAGACATCACTCTCATTCCGCAAAAAAAGTACTACTGTTCTTGAGCTCCTTGGGATATATACCTAGTAATGGCATTATTAGTTCAAATTTCAGTTGAGTGATTTTGCTTGTATAATTCCAAGTTGGTATTCAGAATGGTTGTAATAATTCACAGCTTTTCCAATAAAACCACTCTTTGATCTTTTCAAGACAGTAAATGAGGATCATAGAGGCAGTGAGATGTACTCCATGTTGTCCATGTTTCAGCCCAGGAAAATTCCTTTGGTTCTCTTATACTTGAGCTGGAGGTATTACTGCTCATCCCCAAACTGCATTTCTCTGATCTTATTATTCCACCAACAGTAGTCTATACCCTTGCCAATATTTCCAGTTCCTAAGAAATCATTACCCTTCACTGCAAATACTAAAGCTTCTTATCATCACACTTGGAAATTTGGTTCTTACATGAAGTTACATTGCCATCTCTTGGCAGTTGTCAAACAAAATCAGTCTGAATCCCTCTTTCAAATACTCTTAAGACAGATATCATGCTCTTCCTGCACACCTTCAGAGTCATCCCTTCTCTAGGTCTTTTAGATTCTCCTCATATAATATATTTGCCAATATTCTGACTGTCCTCCTCACTCTCTTCTAGACATATCATATCATTGATAGAGTTCCTAAAATGAGAAGTCCAGAACTGAATATAGTAATCCAAGACATGGACTTAGCAGAGCAGAGTAAAATATATAAATGTACTTCACTTGTCCCACATTTTTCTCTAATTATAACCTAGATTAGCATTAGCATTTTTCCAGTTGTCTTCTCACACTGTTGATTCATACTAAACTTGAAATCCACTAATGCTCTACATCTTTTTCACAAGAATGGTTGTTTAGCCATGTGTTTGTTTCTCTTTTCTGGTTTTATGAAGCTGGTTTTTTAACCCAAGTGTCTTTTTAAAATTTTATCACATTTGATTGGACCCATTCTTTTTATTTATTTTTAAGTTATATTTAATGATAATTTTCAACATTGATTTTTGTAAAACCCACCTTTCCCCTCCCATCCTAGGTTAGCAAATAATCTGATAGAGGTTATACATATGCAATTGTGTTACATATATTTCTGTATTATTCACACTATAAAGAAGAATCAGATCAGAAAGGGAAAACTATGAAAAGGAAAAAGCAAAAAACACATTTTAAAAAGGTGAAAAAAATGTGCTTTGATCTGCATTCAGATTCCATAATTCTTTCTCTGGATGTGGATGACATTTTCCATGGCAAATGCTTTAGAATTCTCTTTCATCAGAGGGGCGGCTAGGTGGCGCAGTGGATAAAGCACCGGCCCTCGAGTCAGGAGTAGCTGGGTTCAAATCCGGTCTCAGACACTTAATAATTACCTAGCTGTGTGGCCTTGGGCAAGCCACTTAACCCCGTTTGCCTTGAAAAAACCTTAAAAAAAAAAGAATTCTCTTTCATCAAGAAGGGCCAAGTCTATCATAGTTGATCATCACATAATGTTTCTGTTAATGTCCTGCTTACTTCACTTATCATCAGTTCAAGTAAGTTTTTCCAAGTTTTTCCTGAAATCTGACTGCTTTTCATTTCTATAGGGAAACAATATTCAACAGTATTAAATATTCCATCCCATAGCACAATTGTTCAGCCATTCCTCAATTGATGGGCATCCCTACAATTACCCTTTTTTTGCCACCCCCCCAAATAACTACTATGAAGATTTTTGTATGTGTGGGTTTTTCTCCTTCTTTAATGATTTCTTTGGGATACAGACCTAGTAGTGGTATTGTTGGATCAAAGGGTATGCAGAGTTTTATCTCCCTTTGGACATAGTTTCATAATGCTCTCCAGAAAGATCTGATCAGTTTATGACTCCACCAACAGTGCATTAGTGACCCAGTTTTCCCTTATCTCCTTAAATATTGATCATTTCCATTTTCTGTTATATTACTCCATCTGTTAGGTGTGAGGTAGTACTTCCAAGTTATTTTAATTTTCTATTTCTCTGATCAATACTGATTTGTGACATTTTTTTCATATGACTATAGATAGCTTTAATTTCTTCATCTGAAAACTGCCTATTCATATCCTTTGACCATTTATCAATTGGGAAAAGACTTTTATTCTTATAAATCTTACTTAGTTTTCTATACATTTTAGAAATGGTGGGTTGGGCCTATTCTTTTGGCCTTTTCAAATTTTTTTGAATCTAGACTACCATCCATCCTATCACGTGTCCACTTTTATGTCATATGTAAATTTCATAAGCACGCCAGGATAAATGCTGAGTTAATTTATGGACATCATTAATTCAGCGAGGATTTGATAAGCCCCTGCAAGGTACAGTGCCTATGCTAGGTGCTTGGGATATACCTGTAGACAGCTGACCCTCATAGGAAGGAGAGTGAGACTAGTAACAAGAGGAGTCCAGGCAGTATGCCCTGAGAGATTGGAGAGAAGGGGTCACTTTGACAGGTTCATGTGTTCTTGAGTTAGCAAATACCCTGCACCTTGAAGGAAGGCCTTTAGCAGAGAGCAGTGGCATGGAGATGGAGGGTGAGCATGCTGTCCTGCTCTGAGAGATAGCAGGAGCAGAAGGTGATGGGGCAAAGGGTCCACGTTATCTCTAATGTGAAATGTGTTTAGGGGGAACAGTAAAAGTTAAGAATGGAAAGATTGTGAGGGCTATCAAGAGTTAATTTGGTAGGTAGTTCAGAGGAAAAATTGTGTGATCAGAGTAGTTATCAAGATTACTTGTGGGACAGCTGGGTGGTGCAGTGGATAGATCACTGGCCCTGGAGGCAGGAGGACCTGAGTTCAAATTCAGCCTCAGACACTTAATAATTACCTAGCTGTGTGACCTTGGGCAAGTCACTTAACCCCACTGCCTTGCCTCCCCCTCCCAAAAGATTATTTGCAAAGTTCTGTGAAGGATGGATTGAAGGATAAAGACAAGGAGGCAAGAAAAGCTAAGAGGCTATCATAATTAAGTCCAAGAAGAAATAAGTAACTGAAAAAGTGTGGTTATATACAAACTTTATTGAGGAGGTTACACCTTAGACCACTGGGAGCTTGATAATTCCATCAACATGCAGTTGAACTGTTTGGTATGGGTGGGAAAATTGATTCATTTTTGAGCGTGAGGTACTGATAGGGCATTGGTGGAGATAAATAGTTGGCAGTTAAAATAATTTAACTTTGGGGAGAACAGGAAGTGTGAAGTATAGAGGTGATAATGGAAGATACCTAAGTATGAGATTGCCAAAGAAAGAGTAGGAAGAAGAATAAAGAGGCTATGGACAGATTCTTGAGCATAAGGAGTAGAAGAGGGGTAAGGAGCTAGAAAAAGAGAAGAAATGATGAATGAGGTAGGAGAATCATAAGTAATCATCAGAGGAAAAAAATATGAAAATACCCTTGTTAGGTACTGCAGAGAAGTCAGGAAAGCTTTAAGAACAGAAAAAGAAAATGAACATTATATCTAGTGATAAGGTCTTTAGTGATTTTAGAGAGTTGTTTGATTGAATGGTTGAGTTTCAATCCAACTTGCTACTGACTGAGGAGAGTGAATGGTGATAAAGTGAAGATAGCACCTAAAATCTATTCTTAAAGTTTTGCAATGAAGTTGAGGAGAGAAGAAAATGCCTCTTACCTGATCCCTCTAATTGAAAATGATCTCCCATTCTTCTAGTTTGACTAAATTTCTCCTTTGTCTACATTATTCCGTATTCTAAACTTAATTTAAGTGCCTGTCACATTCTTCCTCTCTTAGGTGAATATAAGTCTCTTCAGGGCAGGGACTGCACTTTTTTATGTTTTTGGGGGGCTTTTTTGCAAGGCACCTGGGGTTAAGTGGCCCAAGGTCACAGAGCTAGGTAATTATTAAGTGTCAGAGGTCAAATTTGAACTCAGGTCCTCTTGACTCCAGGGCCGGTGCTCTATCTACTGCGCCACCTAGCTGCCCCCGGGGACTGCACACTTTAAAACATTTGTGTATTGTGACTCTGGAGCAGGATCCTGCACATAGTAGGTATTAATGTGTTGATTAAATGTTTGAATGCTATGTTAAGGGGTGATAGTGAAGGAGAGGATGATTTTTATTTTGTTTTTGAATGTAGAACCAGGAAACAGGGAAAGATTGAATTGTAAGAGAGACAAGATTTTGGGAGGCAATTAGAGTAGAAATGAGGATAAATATGGAATGGTAGATTTAGTTTCATTCTGTGACCTAGAATAAGGAAGAAAGGATGTGTGATAGTATTGAAAGATTTACAAGAGTGAAAAAGAGAAATTAAGAGAAGACAGGTGGGGCAGGAGGCAGAAGGAAGTAGAATTGCAAGTTTAAGAAATTTGGAATTGTCATTCCAAATAATGCAGGGCAGTCATTAAGGGACAAATAAAAGGATTGCTGTGTGTAGTGAGAGACTTGCAAAAATTAGCTGGAACATACTACTTTTTATTTAGGTTCCATTTTATCTTGCTTTTAATAGCTGGAGTATTAATTTTTTAAATTGTTTGTTCCTTCTTTGTCCCCTCTTTGCAGAGTAACCAGGAGCAGGTGCTACTTCAGGGAGAGGATCGCTTGTATTTGAACTGTGGAGATGCCTCACAAGCTCAGAATCCTAGAAAATCATCAGCACACTCTGAACATAAGCCCATTCGGGAAAAGAGTCCATTTTCAGATGGAAGTTTAGATTCTCAGGGTTTAAGCACTTTACTTGGACACCGACATTGGCACGTTGTGCAGGTAAACTTCATTTAAGGCTGAGCTGCCACCTCTTATACTCAGTGAAATTTCTTATGAGACTAATTTTCAAAATATTTTTCTATTATTGCAAACAGTGGAGTGGCAGGGCACCTTTCTTGTGTAATATCTTTTCTCCATCTTTTTATGTTCTGCCTCTTTGGTTTCTTCTTTGTTCTTACCATTTAATGCAGAATGTATTGTTCTCTCCTTTAAATCTTTTATCATTGTGCAGTGTCTTCAAGAGCAGCAAGTTTTGCCTGTCACTTTTCAATCACAACTATGTGAAATGCTTATTTACTCTTTCATCTTTTTTCAAGAAATATAAATCTAGCTGTGTTGTAAGCAAAGCTGAGATAGCATGAAAATATCCCCAGAATTTTACCTAGCCATATTCTGTGCAGCTGGCATTAACTCAAATGGAAGAACTGAGCCTACTGTGTAGGCTTAACAGTCTCTGTCACATACTCTTGTGTCCATTCTAGAATCTCTGCCATCAGTTCTGCTTATAACAAAATATTTAGCTCTTCTTACATTAAAAAAAGACCCCAAAACTTTTCAGTAATATCAGTGTAATGGCATTCAGAAAGGAAAGAATTACCATAGTTTGGTGCAAAACAGTCATTTCAGAAATTCACTTTATGGAGGAAAATGAAATTAAAATGAATTAAGAAAATTAACAGTCCACTTGTAGCTTCACCTCCCTAAACATTTTCCAATAGAACACCAAACTCTGTACCTCTTCTTGATAAATAAATATATTTGGTCAGAAACTTTTTTCACAGTGAAAGGAGATGTGTTTTTCAACTCCTGATCCTCACTGATCTCTATACATACATCTACACTTCACTACTCCCTCAGTTCCTACTTTTCCTATGGCCAATGACCAAAATCCAAAAAGAATTAGACAAGAATATGATTATCTTTGTGTTTTAAAACCTAATATGTACAAATATACTATTAAAATTATGTTGATATTGCCATAAAATTGGCCAGTTTTCATTAATTCATTATATAATTTATAATTATAAAACTGAATCAAGAATATTTCCTTTGCTAAAATAATCCACTGTTCCTTCTCTCTTATAGTCATTTCTCTACTTAATTTCCATTTCCCCACACTAGGAACTATACATTCTACACTGACTAGCATCAATGCCAGTTCTACTTAACCAGGTCTGTGTTACTAGAGAGACAAGTAGAGCCAGGTAGGTCCTGAATTCAAAAGACAATCGGGAAATAAAACAAAATGAATTCCCCTCTGATTCTAAAAATACATTGAATTACCCAGAGAAGCATTTGATAGCATAGATTTAGGATAATAAAGATATTCGTTTACTGATTACCAGCAATAACATTCTATATGAGATTCTTTTTTTTAAATAATATTTATTGAAACAATTTTTGTGTGTGCATGAGATGCTAATATTTTTCTGTGACATCATTTTCTAACTTTTCAGTTTTTCCCAGAGTTCATAAGATTATGTCAAATTTAGTGACCAGTGACAATTGTATTAGAATAGGAAAAACGGAATTTTTAGAACAGGAAAGGCCCATACAGATTATTTAGTATTAGTCTAGAAATAAAAACTGGAATTACTAATTCAGGCCTTTAATTCCAGTTATCCTTTGTTTCCTTTACTTATAATTCTACCTAAATAATGAATGAAGAAACAAAGTATATTTCTATCATACAAAGTGTTCCCCACTACTCTATAAAAGCAAATTTTAAAAGCTCCTAGCGAGGAAAAAAAAGCCAGCCACAGATTCAAACCAGCTTAACAAACATTTATTAAGCTTATATTTGAATAAGATACTTTTAGGGGCTGGGGATAAAAAACAAAACAGAATAGGTCCTTTTCTCATGGTATTTATTACTTGGACAACAAATTATCTGCATTTGAAGATAGTTTTCTCAATGCTAGACACATTCTGAATAGAATTTTATATTTACTTTAGTGTTTATTGATGTTTAGAAAATTTTATTGTTAAGACTATGTTAAGCATGGTTTGTTTTTTTCTCACCAGATCTAATAAAAATTTTAGAATTGACCTGTGTTTTAGATTATAAATAATCTCTTCTTTTCCACAGTAATAACTATTGACATTTCTATAACACTTTAAAGTTTACAAAGCCCTTTCTTTATAATATACTTGTTAGGTAGATTCTATAATTATCATCCTCATCCCCATTTGACAAATGAGGAAATGGAATCTCATAGGCTAGAATTTATTTGACAGAAGTCACATAACTGACAAATATCAGAGCTAGATCAGAAAACTAAGTCTTTTGATTCCAAGTTCAGTATTTTTGTTCTTGCTTCATCCTTCCTTTCCAAGACAAAGAGAAGCTGACTGTATTAAATATCAGTTTAGTTAAAGTTCTTATATTTTTTAATCCTGTATCCTGGAAGAGCTAGGTGATTGAGTAGCTAGAGAGCTAGAGCTGTTGTCAAGAAGACCTGAATTCAGATGTGATATCACCTTAGACCTTGTGTGACCCTGGGCAAGTTACTTTACCCCTGTTCCTTCAGTTTCCTAATCTGTAAAATGAGACTAATAATTAGTACCTACTTCCCAGAGCTAAGTGATTTGCCCAAGGTCACACAGCTAGATAATTAAGTGTCTGAGGCTGGATTTGAACTCAGGTCCTCCTGACTCCAGGGCCCCACTATCCACTGGGCCATCTAGTTGCCCCTCCCTGCCTCAGTCCTCTCATCATTCCAGTCCATTCAGCAATTACTGTCAAAGTAATTTTCCTCAAACACAGATATAATCATTTGATTCTTCCTCTTTGCTGAATTTTTTTAGAGCATGTCAAATTCAGGCTTCATCCTATCTTTCAAGCTTTATATTCATTATTCTCCCTCTTGCAATCTTCAGTCCAGTCAAAGTGATTTTCTCTCTTCACTCTTATTTCTCTGTCTCCCAAGTCCCTGTCTTTGTCCTGGCCACACTCATGCCTGGAATGTTATTGCCTCCTTCCCTCTGCTCTGTAAACAGTCTTCTTTCTTTAAGACATAAGTCAAGCACCATCATCTACACAGTTTTTCCTAACTGTTCCCCCCAACTCTCAAATTGCCTTATGTTTAATTTCTTTGTATATATTTGTATTTATTTTCTTTGCATATTATTGTGTGCATTTGTAGATGTTCTTTTCTTTTCCATCACAATATAAACTTGCAATTATAGAATATTCCTTTTTTGTTCTTGTGTTCCATTGTATTTATATCCCTGGAACATTGAAGGTGCCTTAACAGATATTTACTTGATTAATTGATTAGTTTGTGTTGTATATTCAGAAACCCAATTAGGAAGATAAGAAATAAACAGATTCTGCTCTCTGGAAACATAATAAATTAGAGTAGATAGAATACATTTGATGAAACCCACAAAAATAACTGCAACAAACCAATCTATTACTGAGCTGTTACTATAATGATAGAAATGAGTATACAGAAAAAGGATTAGTCTTAAATGCAAGTGGTCAATTAAAAGATCTCTGCCAATATATAAATAAGAAATTTAGATTTCTCTGAGATTTGCCCACTTAATAGAGAAAATGTTAAATGTTGTCTATGGTATGGTTTTGACAATTGCACAGGAAAATGAATACCATTGTATTAATAGTACTGAGTCATGATTTGGCTCCTAGTTTCATTTGACAGTTCTGTTGTTTTCTCTAGATTTCCAGCACTTATCTAGAAAGCAATTGGCCTATAAGGGTGAGTTACTTCATTTTTGAGTTCATTTATTTTTAAACGTTTCTTTTTATAACTTTATTTCTTTATGCAAGTGACATTTAACAAAGTATTTTAGTTTCTAGAGAATTCTTTTTATTTTATTTTATTCAAACAGTTTTCGGCTATTGACAAGCTGGGACAAAATGTTGCTGTCGTTGGAAAGTTTGGTTTTGCACATTACTCATTACTCACCAAAAAATGGAAGCTCTTTGGAAACATTACCCAGGTTGGTTCTTTTACAAAGTAGAGAGAGAGAGATCTGAACAATCATATACAAAATCACACTCCCGTAAAAAATTTTAAAATTAAGCATGAGCGATAGAAAATAATCCAAAAGAATGTTATAGTTAAGTAGCCTGAATTTTCTTTTTTGCTAAAAGTTATGTTATGAGAAAAATTCCATAACATTTCAAGTATTTCTTATCAGTAATCCTGTTATTGAAAACTAGAGAGAGGTGTTTTATAATAAACACTTAGAGAATCATTTCTCCCCTAGGTTAAATGCATCAAAGACATTCCCTTGAACTGTTTGTTATAAAGTAGGAGATTCTCCTTTCCCTAGAAAAGCTTGGGCTACTGCCAACTTTTGAGGTCCCTAGCCATAATTTTTTTTTTTTATTTAGATGGAGATACAAAAAAAGGAACTAAAAACAAGGATTTTTTTCCATATTTTTATCCTGCATAACCACACTAATTATTCAAGGAAAACCTAACTTGTTACTGTTGAGCTCAAACAGGGAAGGAGTATCCAAATAATCATTTCATAGTTATCTGCTACATTTGAAGTCCTACTTGTGCTCAAGGTCCAATCTTTTCCTGTATAGGAAGAAGAGTTGTACAGTTGGTTGAAGAGTGTACAGCAGGAATTCTGGGATGGCTTTCTTTGGCCTTAGAAGTGTTTCACAATTATATTAGCTTGATAAAGATCTGGCTTTAAGAGTTAGGGAACTCTAGGTTCAGGTCTTGCCTCTCAAGTCCTCAGGGCAATTACCTTTATCCTTCACTGCTCCAGGCATCTCAGAAACTATAAATTACAAAAGAATGAGTTAATCTGTGTTGCTAGAGGAAGTGTTCCAGTGGGTGGTCCCTATTCTGATGAATTTACAGGTCTAGTCAGAAACAAATATTAGGGTCTTATAGTTTGGGGTGTCCCCTTTAACTGGATAATGAAACTAATGTATTGTTTTTTTTCTCTTTTGTTTTAAGGAGCAAAATATGATTGTGACAGGTGGCTTAGCCTGGTGGAATGACTTTATTGTCCTGGCATGTTATAATTTAAATGACCACCAAGAAGAGGTAAAAAGAAATTCTAGTAACAGTTTTCCATATTTTAATCATAAGCAGTTTTACTTTTTTGTTGTTTGAAAACAACAAATCCAAAAATAGTTTCCCAGAGCACTTTGCCTAGATTCCCCGCCCCCATCTTTTGGTTTTACATCTCCATAATTTCCAAATATATTCCTTGCCTTTTCCCTTCAAAGAACCAAATTTTGTAACAAAATAAAGGGAGTGGGGAAGCATTTCAGCAAAATTAACAAATATATCAACCAAGACTATAAATATGCAGGATTTCACACTTCTAATCCTTAACTTTTGCAAAAAAGAAAGCAAAGTACATTCTCATATTTCTTTGGAATTGAATTTGGTCATTATCATTTTAGAGCATACAGGTTTAATTTTTTGGTGGTTGAAAAGACAGTGTGGAAAAAGTGCAAGCAAGGTTTATTGAACTCTCAATACTTAGAACCCTCAAAGACTTGAGTTGTGCAAAGAAGGTGTCAACCTACATTGGTGAAGAGAAATGTTCTTCATTATGGAATTCCCTATACTAATGAAATCTCTAATCTAATTCCTCTTTATTTATTTGGTATATAATTGTAGGATCTTGTCCCTATTCCTAGTCCTTTTCGATGGTGGGGCTTCCCCCACCCCGTTTATACTGCTGTAGTCATGAATATAATTATCATAATTCTTTATTTAATTTTTAATCAGTTTCTATAAATCTTCCCATGAGTGTCTATATTATTCATTTTTTTTGTTTCTTACAGTAAATGGAATATTCTGTTTTATCCAAATTGTATTACAATTTGTATAACAATTTGTTGTGGGTATTTACTTAGTTCTAGTTTTTGCTACTACCATGAGTGCTAATAAATATATTTTGGTATATTATGGGACTTTCTCTCTTTGACCTCCTTGGATTATATACCTGGTAGTCAAATGGTTCAGATATTTAATCTCTTAGCATAATTCTATTGCAGAATGAGTGGCCAAATTCAGTTTCACCATTGGTGATTTAGTGTGCCTGTCTTTCCATTTTATTCAAAACTTACACTATTTTTATCTTTAGTCATATTTTCTGTGTGTGAAAACCATCTTCTTGAAGGAAACCTTTCTGAATCCCCTTTGATGCCAATGCATCATATATATGCACTTCTGATATCATCTCCAATTTATTTTTATGTATGTGCATATATATGTGTGTGTGTGTGTGTGTGTATGTATATCATAAAGTCTCATTTATACATAATTTTACCAGTTTACATTTCTTCTTTTGAGAACAGTTGATCATATCCTTTTACCACTTACCCATGGAAAATGAATTAAGTTTTTGGCCATATATTTCTGTTGCATTGGAAGAGGGAGTATCCTGTCCTGGTAATTCCCTGTACCACTGAAATTCCAGGCATGCCTAGAATATATTCCTAGATTCCCTATATGTCTTAAGTGTCAGACCCTTATCAAAGATACTTGATGCAAGAATTTGTTATTTTTTCTTTTACTAGTTGCATTGATTTTTTTTATAATGCTTCTTTAGCACCACCACTCCCGACTCTACTTTTTATCATATTTATGTATGTGCACTTTTAGATTCAGAATTTTGTACAAAAAAATCTTTGCATCAAATCAAACATGTGGATCGAACATAACCAATAAATATTTTGATGAATTGAATTAAAAATTTAAACAAAATATTTCATTCCTTGACAGAAGTATTTTGAACAGATTTCAGTTAGTTCGTTTTACTGAGTCTAAATTCTACAGTGTGTCTTACTGAACACTTGTTACTTTTCATGTTTTAAATAATATAAAATCTAGTCATAGATGAGTTCTATAAAGATTGGAATAGGTATAAAGTTTGAATGATTCATTACACAAACTTTTAAAGCACCAACTATGTGCAAAGTATTGGACACTTTGACAGATATGAAGGTGAATTAGTTCCTGCCTTTACAGCTTATAATATAGTAGGAGGAAATAAACATCTGTCTATTACTGTAATATCAAATAGATTGTGACAAATGGACAGGGGATATATAAACATATGAGAGGCAATATATATGTTCATTTTAAGAGAATGGGCCTACTCTTATCTGAAGATAAGCCTAGTTCAACAGAACAGCTGAAAGCAAATATTCCTATAGATTGCAGCTCAGATTTTTATACCTTATTTTTTTTTGTATATATGATGAGCATAGCCTTCAGAATATCATTATAATGTCTTTGTTAACCAATCACAGATATATTTTTAATTGCCTATTATTTGAACAAGATCAAAGAGAATTCATTAATGAAATAGTCATTGTCTTTGATCAAAAGACTAAATTGCTTCCTTTTTATTTTCTTTTTTTTTGTGGGGTCTGCAGCTAAGAGTTTACTTGCGAACATCTAACCTGGACAATGCTTTTGCTCATGTCACCAAAGTTCAAGCAGAAACCTTACTGCTTAGTGTTTTTCGGGACATGGTAATATTATTTAGAGCTGACTGTTCTATATGCCTTTACAGTATTGAAAGAAAAACGGATGGGTGAGTATAACATAAAAGAAGTTGATGTAAGTTATTATTTATTATGTGCCTTCAGTTTAGCTTTTCTTTTCTCATAAAGTGATTTGATATTCTCCATGTAAGAGCATTAAAGATTTAATCAATAGAATTAAAATTATAATCACCTTTTTAAGCCATAAATATTAGGAATTAAAATGAACTTCTCCATTAAACTTGTTTAGCTAATCAGCTTACTTGAGTCTATTTGGAAGATGATATGATGTCATGGAAAGAGGGCTACATTTGGAGCCAGAGGATCCAAGTTTGAATCCTAGCCATTTCCTGTTTGACCTTCAGCAATTCATTCAGTTTCTTCTCTAGTCTTCAGTGCCTGTACCTCTGAAATGAGGGGGTCATACTTGAGGATTTCTAAAATGCAGGATTTCCCATCAAATCAACAAACCTGGATTAAGCAAGCACCTTTTTAAGTTCCAGACATTGTACTCATCTTTATACTTTCACCAAAAAAAATATATGAAATGCATGGCCATGAAATAAATATTGAGTTGAATTAAAAATTTAAACAAAATATTTAATTTCTTGAGGCAAAGCTGAAGCAAGTTTCAGTTAGTTTGACTTATAGAATCTAAATTCTACAGTTTTTTTTTTTACTGAACACTAGTAACTTTTCATGTTAAATGCTATAAAATCTAGACTTGGATGAGTTCACTTAAGATTGGAAGGTATAGGTGTGAAGACTGAATGATTCATTCCACAAACTTTTGAAGCACCAACTGTGTGCTTGAAACTTAACAGATATAAAGGTGAATTATATGATAAGTTCCTACTCTCACAGAGAAGAAAGAGGAAAATAGACATATATATACAAGGGAATGATCTATTTGGAAGGGAACTTCAAGACAAGTAATCTAATTAGTTTGATATTCAAGATGGTTGATAATGTTTGTTTGAGTGATAATGCTTTAGGTAGCACGTACATTAGTAACTGCTACATTATCTCATACCTTAAAACACAGGGCTATCACAGGATCCTTCTGTTCATATGATGAAAAGTTGATAGAGTGACTGAACGGCATTGAGAAGATACTTCTTGACCAAAAATTCATAGAATTTTACTTTGTTAATGTTTCCTTGAATAACAGTTGGGAACTATTCATGTTTAAGATTTTAGAAAAAATAAAGGTTGGAGAAATAAGTGAGACTTTACCCAGTGAAGTCCATCTTCTTGCTAAGATAAAATCGGAGAGCCTATCTTGCTCTTAATATTAAACTTCATTCCTCTCAGCCATCTAATACCTTCTGATTTCCACAATTTTCCCTCTTTTTTGCTATTAGCCTCCCTAAGGATGGGAAGTGAGGGAAAAGATATTGGGAGGTCCTTTTCAGGTCCTTTTTTTCTGTAGTTGATAGATGGAATAGATAATGTATATGACCCACAGGAAGGGAGGACTATAATCATGAAATTATAATAAATGATACTGTTGAATAAGTGGGGAAAAAACTTTGGAATAATGTTTTTGAAATGTGTGTTTGTTTTTATAGTCCAAATACTACTGCCAGTATTCAGGTTCTCCAGGAAGTCTCCATGTCTCGCTACATCCCTCATCCTTTCCTAGTAGTATCTGTGACTCTGACATCAGTGAGAACAGAAACTGGGATCACTTTGAAAATGCCACATCAGGTACTATTCATGTTTGAGCTTGTCTCAACTGAAGTGATTTAAATGAGCATTTTTAAAGGAATTAATAAGTTTGTCAGGTGATTAAGAGGGCACAGTGATTACAGAGAAAATACATTTTAACACTGAATTTAAATTGGAAAATGTTGTCTTGAATAGGTTAGGCACATTTTTTCTGATCTTACATTCTAGAATATTCTGATTGCATTCATCTGCACAAATTGAAAATATTACAAAAAATCTTATTATGAGTCTGGATTTGTATCAAAATAAACTTTAAAAAACATTTATGAAGAATTTTAATTAAAGGCAGAAAGGAAACTAATGGTAAGAGTTTAAAATTTTTACTCTTTTTCCCAGTTCTAGCCAGAAAAACTCGATGTAATGTGTTAGAATTCTGATTAAAGTAGAAACACTATATTTGCATAGTAGTTTTTGTCTTTTCAAAATGCTTTCATATATATCATCTGAGTTGACCTTTAAGCCAAACAGATGAGGTATATTATGCAGGTATTGTTGTCTCTACTTATCACATGAGGAAAACTTAGGCATAGGTTACTTACCCAAGATCAGACAGAGCTAATGTATCAGAGTACCTTTGCAAACAAATAGGATTCTGGCTGAACAAGAGTGAGAAAGATAGTGCTTTCTCTTTTATTGTCATTATGATTATTATTATCTGTTTTTATAATGTGTTTACTAACATTTTTAATTGGTAAAAGTTTACTGAATGCCACTGCTTACCTTAAAGATCCTCAAAATTCGTTTCCAACCTACTCTTCAACACATACCTTCACTACCCTCACCCTTAAGTTCCCTTCCAGATAGATCATTACTTTCCTACTTTCCATGTAGTTCATTCCCTAAATTTATTCTATACCTTCCTACCTTTGTACTTTATAATACTTTTTCTCTATATCTTTGGCACTTGAAATCTTAACCATCTCTCTAAGGCCTGGCCAAAATGACAAAACTGTCCATATTGCTTTCCCTGTTCCTCCCATTCCTGTGAGATATTATCCCCTCCTATTTGTGAACTCTTAGCACTTTGTAGTTCCTTCTGTGCATTTTTTTTTCAAGGCAGTGCAATTAAAATTACTTGCCCAAGGTCACACAGCTAGGCAATTATTAAGTGTCTGAGCCTGCATTTGAACTCAAGTCCCCCTGACTCCAGGGCCAATATTCTACCCACTGCCCCATCTCACTACCCCCTACTCCCTTTGCATTTATAATTTCATTTTATTACATTTTGTTTACATGGCCCTGTCCTAGCCTTTTAAGTGCAGTGCCTTCCTGATGTTTAATGAAAAGTCTTGGACAGTTTAGAATATATCTCCCAGAAGTAAGTAGTGAGTTCTTTTATTTGAAGCAGTAATAAGATGGAGTTTAGGAATTTGGCAGGCATGATCTTGTTTTACTCATGTAATCTACATTTCTAAGTTCATGTGAAAAAAACTAATTCAGGATAAATATTTTGGACTGAAAGTAACTGGACTGGAATTTTTCAACAAGTGTTTTTATTAAGTTCCTCCAAGAGGATGGATTGGAGCGGGAATTGCCTGAGTGAGAGAGATCATTTAGGAGACTATTGTGACACAGGCAAGAGGTTAGCAGTGTCATAAAAATCCAGAGGGGGCAGCAAGGTGGTGCAGTGGATAGAGCACTGGCCCTGGAGTCAGGAGTACCTGAGTTCAAATCCAGCCTCAGATACTTAATAATTACCTAGCTGTGTGGCCTTGGGCAAGCCACTTAACCCCATTGCCTAGCAAAAACCTTTAAAAAAGAAGAGAAAATCCAGTGAGAAGTAGCTGGTCAGTTGTGTCAGATGGCGCAGAGGTCAGAAGGATGAAGATTTAGTAAAAGCTATCAGATTTAGTTAATAAGAAGCCTCCTGATAACCTGAAAGCAGCAATGAGTCAGAAGTCAGATTGAGGTGTTGAAAAGTAGGGGAAAAAACGTAGTCAACTTTTTCTAGGAGTTTGGCTGTGAAAGGGAGCAAAGATATAGTTTGGGTGAATTGTAGAGTCAAATATTTTTTCAGGAAGAGAAAGTCTTTTTAAGAATAAATTTTTAAAATTATTAAACATTGATTTTTCTCTCCTTCCTCACTCCCTATTGAAAAATTTAA
The DNA here is from genome assembly GCF_037893015.1 of Macrotis lagotis. NCBI lineage: Eukaryota > Metazoa > Chordata > Mammalia > Peramelemorphia > Peramelidae > Macrotis > Macrotis lagotis. Next base: position 69,319,126 of record NC_133665.1, read on the forward strand.
TATGCATAGAGTTGCTAAAATATATCTATGTCCTAGGGTATAATCTCCTTTAACAAAATTTAAGTCTATCTTGATGTTGGCAAGTAGAAACAATCTACCTAATGATTATAAAAAAAAAGCTTCTAGCCTGAGTAGAGAAAAATTTTAAAATCGACTTTTGTGTTGTTTTTCATCTATTTGGATAATAGAATCCTTGAAACATTCTTTTCCTTTCTTCAGAAATATATATTAAAAAATGTTATTGTATTATATGGGTAAATTATGGAAAGCTCAAGTTTACATAGCCAAGAACCACAGTGGAATGGTACTCAGTTTTAGAAAAGATTTAATTGGGAAATGAGTTGTTTCAACTAAATTAATTTTCCATATTATTGAAACTTATTTTAAGCACAAAATCTTTGTAAAATATAGTTTATACTTCCCTATCTTTCCATTCATATTATTTAGATAAAATAGAGAAAACTTCATAATCGAATTTTTAGATTGATGAAGTAGAGAGAAAAAACTATTTTGATAGATTATAGATTGAAATACTGGTCCAAGACTAACAACAATTTAATAGGACCAAATGTAAAAGTGTAAGTTGAGGCTTAGCTCATATAAATCCTGCCATCATTTATTATTTTAAAAAATGTTTAACCCTATAATAAATCAGAATCTGACCTTAGATACTTACCAGCTGTGTGACCCGTGACTCATTTCATCTATCTGTTAAGTGGGAATAATAACTACACCTCCTTTCCAGGCTTATTGGGAACATCAAATGAGAAAATGTTTGTAAATTGCTTAGCATAGTGCCTGTCACAATAGTGGAGCTTTATAAAAGCTCCTTCTGTTTCCCTTCCTTTTCCCTTGTTAGAAAGGTCTTCTTCCTCTTCCAGATGACACTTGACACATATTTGAGAACATGGATCATATTCTCCCCATTGGATTTTCAAGCTTCAGGTTAAGCATCTCCAACTCGCCATATAACCAGAACCATCTTGACGTGTGATCCTCCTAAAGGACTTGGCCAACTTCAGATATCTTGAATTTTGTATTGTATTTTTATTAATAGAGACTATATTTGCATAAACTTTTTTAATAGACTTTTCTCAAGCTTATAGGATCCAGTGTAGTATGATATAGCTGCTTTAAAAAAACAGACAATGTCATTAGATTAATAGAATTAATAGTGTCAGGATCACATTAATTTTCATTTACTTTTGCTGGTTAAATATCTGGGGTGTTGCATTCAGTTCTGAGGGGCACTGCTAACTAGCATAGTGAGGAGTGGTTTGGAATCATCTCTTCAAAGAAATGATTAGGGGTAGCCAGGTGATGCAGTGGATAGAGTTAGGAGGACTTGAGTTCAAATCCTATGTCAGATAAATAATTACCTAGCTGTGTGACCTTGGGCAAGTCATTTAACCCCAATACCTTACAAAAGTTAAAAAAAAAGGAATGGTTAAAAGTATTTCCAGTGTTTAACCCAGAGAAGAAAAACTTGACAGCTTTCTTCAGATGCTTTGAAAGCAGTTATAAAAGACAGATGAGTAGAACAGCTAAAAGCAAGATTTGTTTATCATGGATATACTGTATTTCCCCATGTATAAGATGCACCTTAATTTTGGAGCCCCAAATTTGAAAAAAAATGTATTACATAAAGTTATTGAACTCAAGTTTTATTCATCATAAAATTCATACAACTCCTCATCACTGTCAAAACTATTAGCTCGTCCTCATCTGTGTTTAATGACAAATCACTGTCTTAGGAGAGGCTCTGACCATTCTCCTGCCTGTGCTGTGATCTGTGGTTGATCCCAAGCACTCCTTGGGCAAGTCTGGTACATGGACGCATGCCTAATCCACTCCATTTTATGAACCTGAAGCACAAATTATGTTCTCTATTGAAACCAGTCACATCTTTTTCTTCAGCATTTCTTCTTGCCTCCTGCTGAACCATCTTTGTGGAAACAGGAATTCCAATGGCCCTTTGCTCTTCAGTCCATCTCTTCAATTCCTTCTCTGAGGCCATTTGGCTGACTTGCCTCTCATGGCCTTCTTCTGCCATGGCGTTTTCAGTTGGATTTCTTCTTCCCATAACTAGTCTCAGATTGTTTTCTCAGTTGGAGGACGACCAAACTGATGTTCAGCAGCATGATTTCCATTCACTTTGGCAAACTGGATCACTTTGAACTTGAATTCAGCACTGGATGAAAATCTTTTTTGAGCCATTTCTGGGCAGAATGTGGCAAAATGTAACATAATATACCACTTAGAAATGTGAAAATTTAGCACAAAGACAGCAAGCTTGAAAAAAGCAAGAAATGCAAGTAAAAAATCTGCAACTACTCTATAAGATGCTCCCAGTTTATGCCTCAAATTTTTCAAAAAAAAAAGGGAAATATAGTAAATGCAACTTTTTATTGATGAATTGCAGTCATTGTCATTATTTTATGATTTTATTCATTTATTTTTTTAAGTTTCCATATTATATTGTCCTATATTACTACTACAGTGATGCTTTCAGGAGCTTTTGAGATGTATGCTGCTATTTGCTCCTATCTTAAGAGCCTTCTAATTGCTCTGCTCTTGTGGTTCATGTGTTTGAATTTTGTAGGTTTTCTTCTCTCCTATACTGGCTGGGTATTAACTGTCACTTCTTATTTAATCTAATATAAATAGTCAGATGATCAGATTTGTTAGGATTGTGTTTTTAGGATTTATGGATAGTTCATCAAACACCCTGTCCCCTCCTGGTTCATTAACCTATACAATTCACATGACCCACGATTTTATTTAACATCAGCTACCCATAGGGTTGGTAATTTCTTAGATCCCACTAAAATAATACTTTCATTATGCACTAGTACTATATCATAACAAAAATACAAGTATCTTACTAGTTATGAGCAAGGATTCATATTGGTTTTGGTCAATAATACCCTCAGGTAAAAGTCTCACAACAGTGTACTGCTGACCAAAGCAAGACAATCATAAAAAAAAAATTACTCCATAAATCAGCATTGAACAGAATCTACCACAATCCGAAAAGGGGGGGAAAATCCAAAGTAATTGAAATTTTTCATTTATTGTAAACTCTGGAAGTTATAGCTAATAACAAAATGGATGACAATAACAATGTTTATTCTCAGATGAGTTTGAAAAATAGGTGGGCATACTTAGACTACATTCTGAAAAACCTTTTTGAGTTTGACAGGATGACCAATTATATCAGGAAATATAACTACTGTAACTATCATGAATGAAACTCATTCTCCCACAATACTTGAGAGAAAATATAAAAACATTTCTGGAATAGGATACATGGGAAATGGCCAGTGCTATGCTGGAAATGGTAGGGGGGAAAAGGGGAACTATCAAGGAATTTTCCCAAGGACTGGAGTCAGAGACAACCTTGGAAGAAACGGCAAGAGAGAGCTGTTAAATGTCTTATAGAAAGGTGTTGAAAGATTACTTCACTCTCTGACATGTGCACTGGACAGCTTGCAAGCCTAATTAAAGGCAAAAAAAGAAGAAATATGTAGGAAGGAAAAAACCATCAGAAATTCTAGATAACTCCTCCTTAACCAGCAAATGAAAGTAAAAATCAAAAGGTGAAGTGAAATAAGGCTTGAAAAGTAGCACGAAGAACAAAGTAAAAATTCAACATCTACTTCAGGTGAGAGAGAGAATCCAAAAAAAAAAAAACGATGTGCAGAAGTTGTGGACATCCACTTTGGTAAGAAGTTCATCAGACAGAAGCTTAGTCTCTTGATAAACATTCTTAGAGTATGTAACAAACAGTTCAAAAAAAGGACAGAAATATTTTTGGGACAGGTAGATAGCACTTATGTAGTTATAGTTATATAGTTATATATTTATATATATATATATTTATATATTTATATAGTTATATAGTTATATATTTGTGAAAATGGAGGAGTTTTTAAATGGTAATTTAGGACTAGGTCATTGCCACCAGTTACAGAAGGAATTATAGGGGCAACAAGGTGGTGCAGTGGATAGAATACCAGCCCTGGAGTCAGGAGAACAGACCTGAGTTCAAATCTGGCCTCAGTCATTTAATAATTACCTAGCTGTGTGGCCTTGGGCAAGCCACTTCACCCCATTGCCTTGCCACAAAAGAAAGGAGTTTTCTTTAAGGGGCCCAGACAATGAAGAGTACTGGATCTAATAAATAATGAGTAACACATGACCTGGTAGATTTATACATCCAAAATATGCTGCCTGAGAATGCAAGCCTATAGACAATAATATCTTAAGAGTTTTATTCAACTGCAAGAAATAGTTATTTCATCCACTAGTATTATAGCCTATATAATATTAAATATAAATGAATATAAAATAGGAGCTTCTCCCAGGAAGTCTTTTTGAAACCCAGCAACATGATAAGAATCAGGGATAGAAATAATAATAGTAATTCAAATTTATATAGTATTGAGGGATTTGTAAATGCTTTGTATACATTATCTAATTTGACATTCAAAACTACCTTTTGAAGCAGGAGGTTTATTATCCCCCATTTATAGAAGAGAAAAACTGAGGTCTTGGCTCATACAACAATTAATTGTTAGAGAAAGGATTTAAACTTAGATTTGTCTGACCCCAGATCCAGCATATTATCACCTACACAATACATCTTAACTATAATTATGTCATGATCTTGACCTTGAACATTTTTTGCTCTCATAAACTGCTGACCTTCCATCTCTCCCAAAACCAGTTCATCATTCTCACCACTTTGTTCACATTCTCCTGTAATCTCTGTTCATCACCCATGCTGTGATCTTACTATCTCAGTTTTATCTCCATGGTTTGACCAGTACAACTTCAGATTAATATCTCTGTAAGCTTTTTTGCCTGCTACACTACACTGTAATCTCTTTGAGGATCATGTTAAGTTAACATATATATATATATATATATATAAAGCATGTTGTAAACCTTATAGCATTGCTAGCTATTACTCATTATTAGTAGCTTTCAATCTACTAAAAAATCCTTAAGCATTTTGAACAACAAATAATATCTCAGAGCTCTCATTTATATTTTTTAAGATTGTAAAGTGCTTTCCATTTGTTAACTTATTTGATCTTCACAACAACCCTGTGGGGAAAGTGCTCTTATCTCCATTTTACAGATGGGGAAACTGAGTCTGAGAAAGAGTAAATGATTTGCCCAGGTCTCCTTGACTCCAAGTCCTTTTATCTATCCAGCGTTCCTATTGTATCTATGTAGTTCATTTATCTTTATTAAAGTTCATTTTACCAGAATCAGTCTATCATTCCAGTCTTTGAAGATCTTTTTTTTGGTGACAGAAAAACAAATAGTACAAATCCTGTAGGTCACTGGAATAGTCCCTGGAGTTTTTATACTCCCTATTACTATAATCCCTATTATCTACCTTCAAACTGTATAATCATGTGGGCTCCTTTAAAAAAAAAAACACCAGTCTTTTCATACCCTTCCACCAGGAAATCACCAAGTATGCCTGACTCTTCAGGTAGAAATGATTTGTAACTCACACAAGGATGATAGCTACTGTTTGGTCATCTGCCCAGCTTCCTTAAGTAGTCACTAGATAATCAGCAGAGAGGGACTGTATTGAGATGAAAACAATGCTTTCATCTCTTCCTTTGTCTTCTGGTTGTTTTGTTTTGTTTTTTTGTTTGCTATGCCTAATCAAGATTAAGTACCTACTGAGCCCCCAAAATAAAGGTATGACATAGGAAAACTTTATAATCTAATGAAAAGGACAAGGATGAAAATAACCGGTATGATTGGAAAATCCAGGTAGAAATACACAATACATTTCAAGAGAGAACATGAGCAAGTAGAGTATCTGAGTTAGACCTTAAACATAAGTTCTTTAACAGAACTAATTAAGTGGGAATAGATAGACGAATGACTTCAGCAAAGTCCCAGATGGAGGAAGGGGTAGAAAAGAGCTTTGGAGTCATGTAAAAATTGAGGTAAAACTGGTCAAGTAGGCCTGTGGATCACATGCAGTCCACAACAACCCTAAGTGCAGCTTGAACCAGATTTAAATAATTGGGAAATATTTGACAAAATAAAAATGCAATAAAACATAATGTTAATATGTGTGGTTTTCTATGTCAATATACAGCTCACAGGGATCCTAATATACAATTGAATGGTTCCCATTTCTATTTGAATTTGATACCATTGGACTAGAGAATAAATGGATAACTTGACAGAGACTGGAGGCAATCGTCTCATTCAGAAAGATGCTACAGTACTCCAAGTGAAAAGGCCTAAGCAAGACTGGTAGTACTAGAAATGGAAAAAAGAAACTTGTTAAGAATATTTACTGAGACACTGAAATGAATGATAGGCTTGTCAACTGATGAGATCTTTGCGGTGGGGAACGAGTCAAAGATAGCTCCAAACTTTTGAGGCTGGAAGGATGGTGATATTTTTAATAGGAATAGGGAAGCTTAGAGGAGGAACAGATTTTTCAGGGAAAATGAAATCCTGATTTCAGAACCATATGTATATGCAGGAGGAGCTTTTTAGCAGACAACTGGAAAGAGGACCTCAACTTTGGGGAGAATTTGGGAGGAAAAGAAATGGAAGCTCAGCAGTATGGGTAGAGATAATTGAATCATGAGAAAATATCACTATGCAACAAAAGAGAATTCCTAACGTGTACATTTAAGCAGAGTAAGTCAAGTAGAAAGCAGGAAAAAGAAACACAAGTTCAAAGGTAGGAGAAAATACCAGGGAGAGCAGTGTCACAGAAACCAACGAAAGAACATCAAGCAAAGGAAAGAGTTCTTTATCCATTTTATCAGAAGATACAGAGAAACAAATAGGGTAATAATGAAGAGATTCACAACACATTCAGTTATGACTTGGATTGGCTTGTTAATTTGTTATATCATGAGCATTAGTTTTATATCCTTGATAAATTAATAAGGCTCCTCAAGGGCAGATGTCCAACAGAATATGAAAATTTGAACCTTTGGTTATGACATGTATTGTGCACTAGAATGAATGGTGAACTTGAGAAAACTTCTAAAACTTAATGACAAAATAGATTGATTTCTTTTCCTCAGGCTTGTGACGCAGAAAGCATCATGCTAAATTTGGCCGGGCAGCTCATCATGATGCAGAGGGATCGATCTGGCCCTCAAATCCGGGAGAAGGACAATAGCCCTAACCAAAGGAAACTTGTGAGTAAAGTAGAGAGTTCTTCCTAAGAGTTGAAGGAGATAAACTTAAAAGAATCAAGGAACCACAGAGGAGAGTGGTATAGTAAAAAGAAACCAAAAAACCCCACTGTATTTGGGATCAGAATCTGCTCCAGTCCCTTATTTCCTATGTGATTTTGAGCAAGTTATTTATTTAACTTGTATGTATCGCAGTGCTCTCCTCTGGATAAGATGCTCTCCATAGTCATCTCTGACCCCCCCCCCCTCCTCCAATATCTGTAATTCTTAGGTTCCTTGAATTCATCTTTTTTACTACCATTTTCACTATAATGTAAAGTCTGAGAAAATGAACAAAGTTATCCTTATTCTTCCAGCTAAGAGAGTGAGTTTTTGAGTGGTAGAAGATGGTGAGTTTATGTAATTCCTTAATCCACATCCTGAGCTTCCAGATCATTGATGGTTCAGGGCGTTTCAAGTGGAAAAGTCTTGATTGCCTAGGAAGAGAAAATTGACAGTCAACCGATACAGCAGGTGTCAGTTGAGAATCGTTTTAAGTGTCTTTAAAAGTAGTTTTCCAAATATTCTTCCTACCTGAAAAGTATTTTCAAATATTGGAATTAATTTGCCAGTTTATCAGAAACTTAATCAGAATAGAAGAAGCAAAGAGACCTTTTTGAGATTTGAACTATGAAAAAAATGCTAGTCTGGGACTGTACTATATTCTTTAGTAAATCCACTTAGCAGTTTGCTGTGTGGCACGAGAGAACACCAGATGTTTATTAGTGGTAAAAACTGAAAGATACATTTCTCTCAGTTAACATTTTTTTAAAAAGTATTTTTATAAAAGCTGATATTTTATATCTCTTATCCTCCAGCTGCCATTCTGTCCTCCTATTGTACTAGCCCAGTCTGTTGAAAATGTCTGGACGACCTGTCGAGCCAATAAACAAAAACGCCATCTCCTGGAGGCACTCTGGCTGAGCTGTGGTGGGGCAGGAATGAAAGTATGGCTTCCTCTTTTTCCTCGAGATCATCGAAAACCACATTCCTTTCTGTCCCGAAGAATCATGCTGCCTTTCCACATCAACATTTACCCCCTGGCTGTACTGTTTGAAGATGCGTTGGTTCTTGGTGCTGTCAATGACACTCTGCTCTATGACTGTTTGTATACCCGTGGCAATGCTAAGGAACAGCTGGAGGGACTTTTTCCTTTCTGTGTTGTGGAGAGGACCTCCCAGATCTACCTCCATCACATTCTGCGCCAGCTTTTGGTGAGGAACCTTGGTGAACAAGCCTTGCTTTTGGCCCAGTCTTGTGCCGCATTACCTTACTTCCCTCATGTGTTGGAATTGATGCTTCATGAAGTGTTGGAAGAAGAAGCTACCTCACGGGAGCCTATTCCCGACCCTTTGCTTCCCACTGTAGCAAAGTTCATCACGGAGTTCCCCCTCTTCCTGCAGACAGTTGTTCATTGTGCCAGGAAGACTGAGTATGCCCTGTGGAATTACCTTTTTGCAGCTGTTGGGAACCCTAAGGATTTGTTTGAGGAATGTTTGATGGCGCAGGATTTGGACACAGCTGCCTCATATCTAATTATCCTACAGGTAACCGTAGTTTCTGAAGTCATTGCAAGAATCAGCATGCACAAAGTTTTGACCCTCTTTGCATTGAATACAGTCAGTCTAGTCTGTTACCTTGACAATGGTGCCTTTCCTGAAAAGAACCCCACTGTCACTTGAAGGTATGAACAGTGTGTTTGAGTATTGTAAAGCAAACCATTGAGTCTTTTAACCCCTTTAAATAGCACTACTGCCATAAATTAATGGGCATAGAGAATACCATTTAGCAAAATAGCATTGAATGAAACTGACCTTCCCCAATGAGATACATCATTATTCAAACTAAAATTGTCTATTAGAAGAGAGGTTAGGTGACCTTGAAAGTCCTTTAAAGCTCCAAGACTCTAAGATGGTTTTTGTCTTTTGCACTGATTAGAAGTACATAATTTAACTGGCTGCCTTTAACAAACAAGGTCCTGTGATACACCTGCATGATAGACCATGGAACTGCAAACTTGTGATTTTAGTTAAATACAGTGACAATGAAAACAATTTCTGGTAAATGCTTATGTTGGTTGACAAGTTTCACCTCTTAACAGCACAGTATGACTGTTCCAGCCATCCCTCTTAACCAGGGTCCTATTCCATTATTACTTGCTAGAATAGCTTACTGACTCAGACAGTTTTAAAGTAAAGATGAACTTCGACTTTTCCAAAGTAAAATCTTGGGATCTGTGAAACACTAAGTTAAGAACATCAATAGGGGATTGGAAAATACCTGGGGAAAGTGGTAGTTCACCTGGCTGAAGGCCATTCCTTCAATCCTAGTCCTCAGCTACAGCTTTTTAACTGCAGCACCTTGAATACTATATGGGCTTAAAGCAAGAATTACTATTATCTGACGCCAGGCTTGTTTTCCAGTGAAAAGCCTCATGGTGGAGTGGACAAAAAACCAGCCTTGGAGTTAGGAAGGTGAGGGTTCTAGCCTGACTTTGCCACATACTGGTTTTGGGAGCCCCCCTCTCAGTTCCCCACAGACTCCTTCAGCCTGAAAGCTGCCAGAGGCTCTCATCTGCACTAGGCTCCTCACCAGATCTGTATAGGAGATACAGGCCCGGGGATAAAAATTAGTTTTACATATCAAAGAATTTTCCATATAGTGAGGTCAGTAAGTTCTTGTGATGCTTACTTTAGAGAAAGACAAAATGGAAGTGTTTTGAAAAGGCAAATCATTTTTCCTCAGTCAGAGATCAGTCCAGGTACAAGGCCTGTGATCCTTTCACTTCACTGTAAGGTCCTATATAATTGCCCTTATTAGCATGATCCTTCCATCATTTCATTGCCCTTCCCAACTAAAAAATGATAGGACTTTTTATGTTACTGAAAAGGTTTAATTCTGTTTGACAGAAGATTCTACTTAAAAGTTCTGTCTTGAAACCTATTCTCCGGATATCTACGTGAGTGAAAAATGTGGTCTCTTCAAGATATGGTTAGCAGTGAAATTTCACATTATTCTACTAATACTTCAAGATAAAAATGCCAGAAGCAGAATCCCAGAAAGAATGCTAACCTTGGGGCAGCTAGGTGGCAAAGTGGATAGAGCTCCGGCCCTGAAGTCAGGCGTACCTGAATTCAAATCCAGCCTCAGACACTTAATAATTACCTAGCTGTGTGGCCTTGGGCAAGCCACTTAACCCCATTGCCTTGCCAAAAAAAAAAAAGAATGCTAACCTTTCTAAACTGTTGGTGTATTCAGAGAAGGATAGTCTGAAAACAGAAAAGAGATTAAAATAAAAGCACATGTATAGTGAAGAGAAGGCTGAATTGGAATTGGAGGAACCGAGCCACAGATCTGTCTTCATTACTTGCTTAGTCACTTAACTACTCTGGGTCTCACTTTAATCATGTATAAGTGAAAGAATTGATTGGGCCCAGGACCCCCTTTCTACTTGTGAAAATTGAGGACCCCCCAAAAAAGGACTTTGATGTGGGGTTTTGTCCATCAATATTTTCTGCATTCAAAATTAAAAGTCTTAATATATTCTAAAAATAGCTTTGACTTCACTGACTCTTTTAGTCTCAGGGTCTTCTGGGCATCTCCTCTAGACACATTATGGGAAGAATTGATGTCTGTGATCCCTCTTAACCATGATAAATTTGTCATTTACTACAAATTCTTCAGCCACTAATCAGAAACTAGGTTGTTGTTTAGCAGACCTGGTAACATAGATGAGCATTTATTGAACAGTTTACTATGCACCAGCCAGTGTGCTAGATGTCAGTGAAAGACAAATACCCTCGAAGAGCTCACGTTCTCAGTATGTAAATAACTGTGTGTGTGTATACACACACACACACACACACACACACACACACACACCATGCATCCTCCAGTGGGAGGCAATCTCAGAAGGAAGACCAGACCAAGAAAGGCCTTCAGCCTTCTGCAGGTGGTATTGGAGCCAAGTCTTGAAGTGAGCTAAGGAAACTAGGATGTGGAAGTGAGAAGGGATCTCATTTGATATGGCTGGCATGGAAGCATAAGGGCAGATGAAGCATCAGATGCAAGGAACAGAACAAGGCCACTGAAAAATGCTTCCAAGGAGTAAAGTGGAAAAATAAAGTGAAGTTAGGAAGGGTTTTAAATGGCCGAAGACTTTGTATTTGAATCTGGAGGTAGTAGGAAGCCAATATAATTTGAGTAGGTTGATGACAGCATCAGATTATGCTTTAGAAAAATGACTTTGGGGGCAACTAGGTGGCACAGTGGATAGAACCCTGGAGTCAGGAGGACCTGAGTTCAAATGTGGCCTCAGACACTTCATAATTACCTAGCTGTGTGACCTTGGGCAAGCCACTTAACCCCATTGCCTTGCCAAAAAAAAATGACTTTGGTACCAGAGTGGAGGATGTATTGGAGTGAAGGGAAGATGATTTAGAAGATGATTGCACTAGACATACTGGGAGGGGATTAGGGTGATGGTGTGGGAATGGAAGTATACTCAAATGAATTCACTCCATTTCTAAGTGCAAATTATTTCAGAGAAACTATGAAAACTTAGTAGATTATCTTATGCTAATAGAGTAATTCCCTCACTTGTCCTTGGGATTAAGTAGTTTTTACTCAATAGTATTTACTATTAAGTAGTTATTTGCAAATTATTTTTTAAAACACCCTCTAGAATTCTTTATTCTAGAAAGTCATGGGAAGAATTGATCCATCATACTGGATATTCCTCCAGTGGTCCATATGATATGGCAACCTTAACTTGACTTCCTGAGACCTTTACTTCCATAAATCTTATACAGTAGATGTACTTGGCACCCTAGAAATTTTCCTCTGAGTCTTTTAATATTCTCTTGGAATCAGTTTAGCATTCAGGCTTTTCCTTATCTTTATCTACATACCCAACCTTCCCCCTTTCCTGATCTCAAGATTCTCTGAAGATCACTTCTGGTATATGTCATCATTTATAATTTGGGTTTCCATTGCTCTTTTTGTTATCCACCATTATGACTGGCAATAGGGAAAATAATTTTCAAAGTAGTGGTATCTGAGTGATGCTGTTTTTTCTCGTCTTTATTTTTGGCCACCATGGTTGTTTCCAGAATATGGAAGTTCCAGCAGTGAGCAGGCAGCATGCTACTCTTCTCTTCAACACTGCTTTAGAGCAAGGAAAATGGGACCTTTGTCGACATATGATTCGATTCCTTAAAGCCATTGGCTCTGGAGAATCTGAGACCCCTCCACCAACACCTACTACTCAGGTTGGGAATAAGAATGTGGTAGCATTTCACCTCTCAGCACTTGTCTTCTGTTCATTGGCATTGCTCCTTACAAGCTCCCTTTTCTTTGTCTTGTGGGCATTTGCATTTAGGAACCCAGTTCAAGTGGTGGATTTGAGTTCTTCAGGAACCGAAGCATTAGTTTGTCACAGTCAGCCGAAACCTTGCCTGCTAGCAAACTGAATTTGCAGAAAACTCTCAGTATGCCTTCTGGTCCTTCAGGGAAAAGGTAAGTTGAAGGCAAGTCAACAGAAGTGAAGAATTGGAAAGGAGAATGAAGAAACTAAGCATCTATTAAGGGCCATTTTTGTGTCAGTCTCTATGCTAAGCACTTTACAAATATTATTTGATCCTCACTGGAAGCTGTGATCCTCATTTTGTAGTCAAAGAAACTGAGGCAGAAAGAAGTGATCTCACAGTTAGTCATTAACGGAGGCCAGATTTAAACTCAGGTCTTCCTGACTCCTGCCCCACTGCTCCATCCACTGTGACTCCTAGTACTCCAGGATTTATATTACCCAGTAGTCCTCTGTAGATACTTTCATGTATGGCAGGCAGGTAGTTAGGAGGATTTGAGTAACTGAGTGTCATTTGAGGAAATGTTTTGACTCTAAATTTTAATTTTCTTCTTCTCGACCCACCCTAAACCATACATAGTTAGGATTCCTTTCTCTTTCCCACTTTCTTCCTCACCTAATAGCTTTGCCTCTTAGCACTCATGAGTACTGTTGACTGAAGGATGAGAATAGCAGGTGAAGAAACAGAAGAAAGAAAAAGGGTGCTGGTGATAGTGATTATTTTCCTTTGGAATGGGAGAGTTTGGACAGAGATAAAATGAATAATAATAATTAAAACCGACAGTTTCCAAACTATTTTTTGGCCAGTAGTTTCACAATTTTTTTCCTCCAAAGCTTCTTTACATACTATGCCTTGACTGCCCTCTGGTGGAGCAGTGAGGAGGAGGAGGAGGAGGAGGAAGAGGAAACCATCCCCTCCCATCACTACCTCAAAGGTCAGCCACAGAACAGAGAAGCACCACACTGCTCCAGAAGGGCTGGGATGGCCCTTGCTAGCACTCAACTGTCATTTCTGTATCCTTCTTTTCCGCCCTAATCTTGTCATGATACTCACTCCTCCTCAGCATCTACATTCTTAGTATTTATTGTAGCACCTTACTGATACTTATACACGTAGGAAACACTCTGGATTTGGGGTTTGGGTCTTTTTCCTAAATAGTAAGAAGTGATTTAGTGAAAAGAGAGCTGGACTCAGGACAGAAGACCTGCATTTGAATTTCAGGTTTGCCCCTGACCTTGGATCCTGTGCAGGTCTGGTGTATTTGGACTCCAGTGATGTCTCAGGCCCTCTCCAGCCTTATATACAGTGTATTTAAAAAGACTTTAGAAAAATAACGAATGCTAGCCCCCTAATGATCTCAGGCCCTTTGGCTATACTTGGACTCCCCAGTATAGCCACATCTTTTGGCAACTTTCTCTTTTTCATTTATAAAGGCTTTATGAACTTTATTTTGGCAGTTATTCTGAATAATTGCCAAAATAATTGCCAGCATATGTTGGTAAAGCTACCTTCAAACTCCAAATAACATCAGGGGCCAAAGTGTTGTTCAACCTCATTATTTAATATTTGTAAACAGTGTGTGAAATCAGGAAATACCCAGCAAAATCAGTACTGTGGACAGTATGTGGTACATAGTGGTAAGCCCAGCTGCCAGGGAAGCCCAATGAGCCCCCTATGGTAGGAGGCTGCCAGAGCTGGAGAGAACTAGGGCACAAACTGGAGTCACCCCCCCACCCCCCTGTAAACAGTGGGATGAGACCTGGGAGCAGCACACTGGCATCATAGCCTCTGGATAGACAAGGAGAGATTCATTACCTCTGACTAGTTCCCAATGCTGAGCACTGAAGAAATCATTGAGTTTGGGTCTTCTCTTTCCACTTCTGCAGGCTCAATGCTTTGTCCTATGTTGTTTCCCCAGATGGTGCTAATAGCATCTCATCGCTGTTACATACATTCTTTAGAATTGTGCCCTACCTTCCTCCTTTACTCATTCTCAGGTGGAGCAAAGACAGTGACTCAGCTGAAAATATGTACATTGATATGATGCTCTGGAGACATGCTCGGCGCCTCTTGGAAGAAGTTCGACTAAAAGACCTCGGATGCTTTGCTGCCCAGTTAGGCTTTGAACTGATTGGCTGGCTGTGTAAGGAGCGCACCAGAGCCGCCAGAGTGGAAGATTTTGTAATTGCTCTGAAGAGACTCCACAAGGATTTCCTGTGGCCATTCCCAGTCATTCCCATTTCTTCCATCAGTTCACCATTCAAGAATGGAAAATACCGAATAGGTAACAATCTGGCTTCTGCACCCACAGAGCTGCTGCTGATGGATATTGGGGAAAATTTGCTCATTCTTAAGTCCTTGGCCATATTCTTATAAAAGCTACACTACTTGCATCCACATCACAGGGCAACCACACTTAGAAGCCAAGACCAACCATCGGTTTCTGCCATCCTCCCCTCCTCGACCATCTGCCCAGAACCACGAGTCAATAGTAGAGATGGCTAAATGTCCCTGACCAATAGACTAACACTCAACACCCAGTGCCCTCTGCTGGGGACATTTACCCCTTGAACTAGACTACTGGACATGAGAGAGCTAAAATAATGGGAGAATTTTGAGGAGGAATTACTTTACATTACAACTTTTAAACTATTTAAGATTTCTTAATCAGAAGAATTATTCTGAGGGAACAGTGTTTGGTAGTCAGCCTTGCAATTTAATAAATTTGTGTTGACTGATGAAGAAACAAAGGGCTAAAACATTTTAATTACAACTGGTTTTTATAAAGTCTATTCATAATTACCTTTTATGAAAACGTAATTGATATTCCTGCCAAATAACATTAAGGAAATCTTTTTATGATCTCCACATTATCTCAAAAATCATTGATATCATTTATTCCAGTGCTTCCAGTATATGACCAGAAGAGAGTTGTTCCTTATATAAAATTACTACTATAGCCAGTTCAAACCACCCCCCATCTCTTGGGGCCAAGGGAGTTGAATTTGCATAATATGAATTTACATCATATTCTTTTGCTTATTTTGTTGACATGTGGTCTGATATTTTGGCCACATAGTCACTGTTTTGTTTTTTTAGTTTTTTGCAAGGCAGTGGGATTAAGTGGCTTGCCCAAGGCCACACAACTAGGCAATTATTAAGTGTCTGAGGTCAAATTTGAAGTCAGGTCCTCCTGACTCCAGGGCCAGCTACCTAGCTGCCCTCACATAGTCATTGTTAATATTCCCTGGTGTTGCCTTAATATAACAACTGATTTGAGTGTGAAGCATTGGGTTGTTCTTGGGGATAAATAAGGCATTTTATATTGACCTTACATATCACACATAAATGCATATATACTCACATAAAAGTTTGCTGTGGACTTTTTGAGGGTTTTCAATTCAACAAAACATGGGTGTGTAATTATGAGGTACTGGGATGAAATGGAAAGTAATAAAGTTATGGTGCAACACGATATAAGCATTTGTTCTGGATGAAAGCAATGTGAATCCTACAATTTTTGTTTCTACCCAGGTGGGGGAGAACAGTTATTAAAGTCTCAGTCAGCTGACCCTTTTTTAAACCTTGAAACGGATACTGCAGTGCCTAGTGCCCCAAGAAGTCAGAGTTGGCTTGGAAGCATTGGTTCCACCCACCAGGAGATAGATACAACCTCATCCCATGGACCACAAACACATGATGCCTTCCTTTCACCTTTATTAAATAAAGGTATATGCCATTTTACATCAAATCTTTCTTTGGAGATAGAATAAACCTTTTTGCCATCATTGGCAAAGGATAAAAAAAGATTTTGAGGAAAATTGAAAATTGGTTTATAATACAAAATTTTGATAGGAATGACTTACCTAAAAGCTTGTTGTAATATATTTAAGCTGCATTTCCAAATGAGCAGTCTTTATCGAACTGGTTCAGGCTCTAATCTCTCATGTTTCCAACAGAAAATGTTGTGATACAGCCCTAAAAATGGGCATTGGACACATTAAAGAGGAAAACTAGAAATCGTAGTTACCATTAAGCTGGAAATATAAACAGTGCATACCAGTCTCTTCACTTTGACTAATATTTTTGTCAGTGTTACTTGAGTTATACAAAGGTAAATGAATTTCAGCCTAAAGCTGTTTCAAAAGCTTATTAACTAGCTATAAAAGGTATATATTTGTACTACCAACTTTACAGTATTGTGTAGAAAGTAAACCTGAAAAGTTCCGTAGAAACATGAATTATTGTTTTTGATGTCCTGGGTTTTTATTTAATTAGTGTTTGATAAATCTTCCATTAATGTTTTAATGTCAGCCTCAAAATCCTTAAGGTATCATCTTAGTGGGGCCATTGATAACTGTTGTAAATTCTTTCATAGGGGATGAATGCAGTATTGGTTCAGCCACAGACCTCACTGAAACCAGCTCAATGGTAGATGGTGACTGGATGATGGTGGATGAAAATTTCTCTACTCTAAGCTTAACACAATCAGAGCTAGAACACATCTCTATGGAGCTGGCCAGTAAAGGGCCACATAAATCCCAGGTCCAGCTCCGGTGAGTCTCATTGTCTTGCTTGAGAGTAGAGGAAAAATTTTTTAGCTATATATGGATAACAACAGAAGGAAGGAATAGCTCTTTTCTGCATCATTTGTTTTTCATTGTGAAAAACACAGTGTTCTAGCACACTGATTCTGTTCTTTTGTACAGGTATTTGCTGCATATCTTCATGGAGGCAGGATGTCTGGACTGGTGCATTGTTATAGGCCTTATCCTTCGAGAACCTTCTATAATTAATCAGGTGTTTGGTCTGACACAATCTTCAGAGGTAGATGGAGAGATATTGCAGAATATAAAAACTGGGCTACATGCTATAGACAGATGGGCTTCTACAGATTGGTAAGTTGACAACCTCCACTGAGTTTTCCCTTTTGATGAACTGTCTTGCACATTAAATGCTAAAAACAGCTTCATTTTATGAGTTAATATAGCATTTCCATAGAGAAATTTACAGAATACTATTTAATGGGAAAATGTTATGTAAAACCAAGCTCAACTCAAGTTCTGTTCATGTCTTTTTTTTGGCTTTTGTTATTTTAATGGAGAATGTCAAAAAAGCTGTAATTATTCCATGGAAAGGGATTAAAAAACTAAAAATTTTAAAATAGGGGGGAAAAAAGTACACCAACACAGCATTTTCATAGCAATTGCATGTTCAGCATTACATTGCCACTATAGTGTGGTGTGCAGAACTAGGCTAGGAGAGAAATAAGTTACTTTTTAAAAAATAGGATTTTTTTATTTTTAGTTACAAATTCTCTTCCTGTTCTGCACCTTCCCTTTTTAAAGTATTTAAAAAGTATGTTCTGCTCTCAGAATTTTATCAATACTCTCTAGGAGTGAACAGCATTTTCCATAATGGGTCCTTTGGAATTGTCTTGCATCACTGTACTAGTGCCAAGTTTTTCCATAGTTAATCGTCCTTATGTCAGTCTATGCAGTTTTTTTCTGAAACCACCTCCCCTTCATTTCCACAACTTGTTCAGCTATTCCCTAATTGATGTCCAATTCTTGCCACCACACAAAGAGCTACTATAAATATTTTTGTACAAAGAAGTCATTTTTCTCTTTTCTTTGTTCTTTGTGATAGAGATCTAGTAATGGCATTGTGGGGTCAAAAGTTTTGTGGTCCCTTGTTCTCTAGAATGAGTGGACTGTGTAAACCCCACCAACAGTGCATTCTTGTACCTATTTTTTGACACTCCCTCCAGCATTTGTCAGTGTTAGCCACTGATTGCTAGGTTCTTGTTCTTGTTTATGTTTGCATTTCTCTAAGAAACAATAGTGATTTAGAATATTGTTCAAGTGACATTCCTTGCTGCTTGGATTTCTTTTTCTGAAAACTACCTGGTCACTTTGACTGTTTATAAATAACTAGTGATTCTAAGATGATAAAATGCAGCATCAAATTTTGCAGCAAACATTTTCTAAAAGTCTCTATTTTGAAGTCACTATCTTAGAAATATGACAATAGGTCTTTCTCTGAAGGAGTTTACAGTTTAATGCAGGGAAGGAAGCACAAGCACAGAAATAATATGGAGAGAGAGAGAGAGAGAGAGAGAGAGAGAGAGAGAGAGAGAGAGAGAATGTGTGTGTAGTGTGTGTGTGTGTGTGTGTGTGTGTGTCTGGAAGCAAAGTTGTATTTATTTGGTTTGTTCATTGAATTCCTTTGTCTCTGTAGCCCTGGATACAAGCCATTTTTAAATATCATTAAGCCACAACTCCAGAGACTAAGTGATATCACAGAAGAACAGATTCAGCCCGAAGCCTTTCAACCTGCAAGCAAGGTTCCTGAACAGACTGCCAGCCCCAGGGCTGAGGAGAGCAGGAGCTCCGTGGGCCACGGCAGCAGCCCTCCAGGGGAGGCTGGCAACACCAGTGCTGCCAACTGGAACGAAGGCACTATGGCTGGGACCCAGGATGAAGAACCTTTTCAGGATGGGACTTATGACTGTCTAATCTCCTAATGGGAGAGGAGCTTCTGTCACCAAGGGCAGTATTAACAGAGTGTGACTAAGGACACCGTGAATCAGATGATTTTTAAAGGGGAGAAATCTGTTCCAACTACTTTTTAAACTCAAAGAAATTTGTTTGAATCCATGAATAATGTGATTTCAAATAAATGTTCTTTCATAAAAAAATGTTTTTTAGGCTGCAAAGTAATAAAGATTATTGTACAGATGTACATGAGAATATCTGGTTTTATTTTTAAGGGTTTAGAACTATTAATAACAAACTATAGGGTTGGTTCTCCATTAGCCTAAATGTGTTGTCTATTCTTGCAGCAGGTGGTTTGTTTCCAAAACCACTCAGTGTCATCATTACATCAGCTGTCTGTGAATTTGACTTCCTGATACACTTTGGAGAGGACCACGCTCATAAGTGAATTATGTGCCAGAGCTCATGGAGACACCACAAATGGCTTGAAACTAATCTATTCAACCCAGGAACTGGAACTTTTTAAAGGTTTCACACCTATTTTACCCAGTTGAGGGCTGACAAGCCAGGGTCTAAAGAATCCTCATGAATTATGCTGTTGGATACTACAAAAATATTTTGTACTAAAAAAGTGTATCTTTTTTGTAAATAGTCTTATTTGTAAATACTTTCAAAGGAGCTGCTTCTCTACTTGAAGTTTTGTATCATAGTTTGTAAGGTTTTCATTACTCTGTACTCATGACATGCTTTGAATTAAGTCTCTCCCCCAATGGACCTGGTAATAAGAGACAGAGCCTGATACTTTAATCATGAAGACAGACAGTGAGGAAAGGCTTGATGCAAATTGGTGGAGGTTCTTATTTATTGCTTTTGTAAATGGATTAAAAATGGATTTTTTTTTTGTAAATACAATTGCTTATCCTGTATCATTGCTACTAAGCATCAGTAATGTAAACAATGCTTGCTTCACTGTCACTTTACAAGCATTTTATAATGTATTTCTGGGTAAGGAAACCATTTTTCTTTTCATATAATGCAATGGAAACATGACTATATTAATCCTTAGTTGCTTTATGGTACTTTCATCGCAGCCTATATTATACCACAATGTAATACTAAATATCTTACAACAGTATTAATTTAGATAGCTTGTTTGTACTGTGCAATTTGAACAAAGGAATGCAACATTATTTTATAAAAAAAAAATTTATTTTTGTAATGACAATGTATTTGATTGATGTGGACCAAATTCCTTCCACCCAGTTAAGACACTATTCTTGTAGTGTGGTTATAAGCATACATCAGAAAAATAGAGCTGTCCTGTCTTTGCTTGCTCTTAGAGCAAACACAAACTATCAAGGTTTATCGTAGTTTTCTATTGTAAGAAAGACTTAAGACCATTTTAGCTCAAATCATCAAATAGATATGAAATTATTTTAGTTTGATAATTTGCTGTTACTTTTTATATATCACAAGTGCAATAATATCAAATAATAAAATTCCTGGCTGGGTGGAATTTAAGTGATTATTGGTACTTGGGTCCTGTGGTGCTAGTTTTGAGTTTCAAACACCATTCATATTTTGCTCTATGCTCATAAGCAGACAGAACCTTGCACATGAGTGACAAAGTAAATATTTAAAACATTTTGAGAAAATTCTTCAGTTTTGCTACTACAAAGGGCAACTTACTGTCTGGGGTGGAAGAGCTAGGAGTCACAACACAGACTTGAAAGCAATTACAATCTTAATTCCATGAAATGATCTTTCTTAATGCCCTAGGAAAAGAAGAGCTTGATAGTTGTGTTCTTTTGGAATGTGCAATAATATTAAATCCCACATCTCTATATAATAAAAGATGCAAATTTATTTCTGATGAATTAAAATTAGGAGGCCTTGAAAGATAAGATTCTGCAAAGTTTACAGGTTTATTTTCTCTCTCCAGTAATAAATTTGTTATATATACTTTAATAAAAAATTTCAAATTATTATTTTGACTGACTTATTGTACAGAAAACATATCCACTTGTTTAAGCCATATCTTAAATATAAATATGTATGTTGTAATTTCTCTACTCCTAAACTGACTGCTCTACAACCATTATATAAACATAAGAAAATATTTGGGATAGATTCGATCTTTATTACAATTTCTTTAATATGCCTATTTTTTAATTGTATACTTAAGAGCAAAATAAAACCATTCTAGGGACCTGATCTTATCTGACAATTGATAGTGGAAATTATACTCTCTCTATTCATGTACTACATGTGTTTTTAGAAGTAGCTACTAAGCAATATATTCTGCTGATGCCCTCAAGCAGTTATGTGCTACAGATGAAGTTTGCCTGAAAATCTAGATTCAAATCCTCCCTATGATAATATGCAACTTTGTGGGAGTTACTTAAGTCTGTTCTAAAAAGATGCATGGGGGCAGATAGGTGTTGCAGTAGATAGAGCACCAGCGCTAGAGTCAGGACGACCAGGGTTCAAATTCAGCTTCACAATAACTGCATGACCCCGGGCAAGTCACTTAACTCTGACTATCTTGTGCATCTCCCCCCTCCCCCAGACACATGGAAGAAAACATCACTGCCAGGAATTTAGTGTGTTCCCTCAGGAAATCTTAGCAAACTAAACTAAAAAGCGAAATCAATTCTCTATGCTAAACTTAAAATGCACTTAAATAAATGACAAACATCTATGCAAGCACTTCTAAAGAATGGAAAGACTTTTTTAAGGGGAGAAATCAAAAAAGCCTACAATCTATAATGAGCTATTTACATGATACAGGTACTCTTTACTGCAAATGTACCTTTTAGAGCTACTAGGGACTAAAACAATCCAAGCAATAATAATCCATGCAGTAGGCTAAAACTTGAAAAATGACCAAATTTGAAGATTTCTCTGGAGCAGTTATTAGCATTTGCTTCTCAAAAATGGTGCGAATTTTTAATCATATAATTGTGAACTAAAAAAATTCAAAAAACATGTTTTTAAAGTACATGTTATCCAAATGCTCATAAATACTAAGGCCTTTAAGAATATCCTAACCTCTGGTCTTCCCATATTTTTTACAACACTGCCAATACAGACTAGCTACGAGAGAAATTAGATGAAATTGCTATTTTGAACTTTTTAAGGCTTTCTGTTGCTCTTAAAGTAAAAAAGACACCTTCCCACATACTACACCCTCCCCCAGGTCCATTCAAAAGTGGCAACTAATTTGTGCTTTAATTAATGACTAGGAACTAATATAGCCCAAACATACAGAATATTTAATATTTAGAAAAGCCTACCTTGATTTGCGGGGGTCATAAAACTTACCAATAGATGCAAAGTGCTACAGCATATCTCCAGCTAAATCTGTTACCCATAATTAAATCTTAGAAAATGTAATATATTGGTACCACTAAATGACCTCCAAAGCCCCTATCTTTTCTAAATCTAGGGAAACTGAACTGGGGACATTTAACAAAATACGAAAAACTTAGGAATGAAAATGGTTAGTTTTCAAATTCTCAGAGATGTCATGTAAAAGAGATGGATACTGAAGACAATAAAACTTAAGACCTAAGGATGAAAGTTAGAGAAGCAAAAGGAAAATAGAATAATGTCTAATTTAAGAGGTATTGAATTTCCAGATATTGGAAGTCTGCAAGCAAGGAAGCTGGTGATTGAGCACTTCTGGAATATGACTATTGCTGAGTTCCTTTCTATCAATTCAAAATTCTTAATGAGAATTCACTCAAAATATTTAGTTTAAAGAGAAAGGAGAAATAATGACAAGTCCTCAGCTGAGTGACACATGAACTCTGTTCCTAATTGATCTACTGACCTCATCTCTTCAAAGACATGACTGTCCAAATAATCTTTCTATATGTCCAACCATAACATTAGAACACCCAGCCTGCCCAGCATTTAAGGCCTTTCACAACAGGGTTTTGGCCTAACCTCCCAGCCTTATTTCATGCTACTCCTTCTCGTGCTCACCATGTTCCAGATGACTCAGAATACTCTTCTCTTATTCAGTACTTAGCCTGTTCCATACACTCGTAAGTTTAGCCCTTTCCCTTCCCTACAGAAATTCTTCAAGGCTCAGACGACCTATCCAATAGACTTATCAATATTGCTTACTACATGCCAAACAGAAACAGAATGGCAAACACTGCTGCCTCTTCAGTGGGACCTTCCCCATAGTGAGGACACTGAATTTAACAATTAAAAGGCCTAAGTACAAATCCATACCTACCTGCATGACCTTGAACCATGGTGTCATTTCACCTATAAAAAGAGTGGACTCAACAGGTGGTCTTTACTCTATAGCCTATCAGAAAATATAAACAAAAATGAACACTCCCATGCTTCAAATTTTTCTAGGGATCTTGAAATTTATATTTCTAATATACTCCACTACCCACAACTGCCAAATAGTATTTATTTGCATTAACTGTCCCTTTTACATTTTCATGTGAAGACAGTTGCAGAAAAGATGAAGGATTGGATTTGGGAGTCAAGAAGACTTGGAATCAAATTCTATCTTAGGTATCAGCTGAGTGAATCAGGGTAAAACATTACACTTCTCTCAGCTCGGGTTTCCCACCTATAAAATAAGGATAACAGCTCCTATCTCATGGGATTGCTATAAGTATCAAATGAGATAGGTAAAGTATTTTGCAAACCTTAAAGTGATCATATAAATACTATTATCATCTATCAAGCACCATATTGTGTAAACAGTAGGAATTTCATCTTATACCATTGCTTTTAAAATCTTACCCCATCCTTACTGTCTCTTAGAAAATATGATCAAATAGCCACCCATTATCTGAACTTACACAATTTCTATGAAGAATGAAAAGAAATTTCTAGTGAGCACAAAATCTCTGATTCTTTTTCCCAGAGATCCTGGTTCTCTACCAAGTTCAGCTCTTGAAAGCCCCCACTGAACAGAAATATATTTTGCATTCTGCATCGAAAGAAAAACTAAATATTATTTTGAGTTTTTATGTGATTTTTAAAGGCAGATTTGGAAGAAAAATTATTATAGATGATAACAATTTTGTCCTCTGTGAAGCACAAATAGTCAAAATCTAGAATATCAACCTGATGGCCTTTCCAAAGATAATAAAGGTTTAACAATCCCCCCCCCCAAATACAGACAAAACCAAGCAACATATATGTGTATGAATCTGTACTTTGCTATTGTTTCCTAGGGTGAAGATGTATAATTAATACAGGACCTTAATTGCTTTAACTTTTAATGACAAGTTGAGAACTTGCAGGGAGGGTTTCCAGAACAAACATGAATGGCAGAAGGTAGGATGGTAAGAGAAAAGGAATAAAACATGGTTAACTAGTTGAGCCTCAACTCATTTTTACTATCCCTTTATTTAAAAAAAAATTAACACTTCGAATATTGATTTAACAGTAGCAATGCCCTCCAATTCACTGCAGCTAAGCAACTAGTAATTCTCAAATACTTGACTTTAACTTCTATGAAGTTGAGATATACAGTTGCAATCAAAGGTAAAAAGTCCTACCATAATACACATTCCAGTTAAAATGTCATGTTCTTTGGTCACATCATTCACCTTAAAGAGCAACCATAATTATATTTTAATTGCAATTTTATGAACAAAACAGGTTTTAAAAAACTTATACAACCCTAGAATGGAGGGGAAAAGGAGTGGGTAGAAGATGGGAGAAGAATTTCAGAGGTTAAACAATGTTTTCCTATAAAAAGAAAGCAGGTTGTTAAAAAGTATAAGTAACATAAGGCAGCAAGTAAATCTTCAACCAGACGACTCAAATCAACAATCATGTGTGTCGTGTGTTTGTTTATATGTGTGTATATATGTGTGTGTGCATGTGCACATACCACAATTTGTATATTTATTTTTATAAAGAAGGCTTCCTGAGTCAGCAAGCTGGCTATCTATTCCTCAAACGTGCACACAATTATTGCTTCAGTGGTAACATTTTAAGGGTTTCAAAACATGCTTATTTACATTTGTTAAACTGTGACAACAGGAAACTGCATGTGACAATCATTCAGAGGCACAATGTAAAATTCAGAAATAACTAAGCCACCCTTCTTCACACTTTCCTCAGACATTGTGCTACTTACAGCTAAAATGCTGAGTAAAATAGAGAATTTTTTTGTGATTTTAAAAGATCTTTTTCAAAAATAGTCACTGAAATGATCTTTATCAGAGGCTCTAAAAAATATGAATGAGTTCATTTATTCCAGATGCTACTGATCTGACAAGAACAGCTCAATGTGCTTACAGCTGAGTGTTTTATTTATTTGAACATTTCTGGCATATAATGCATAAATGGAATCTTTGCAATAACATTCTAATAAACTAGTGGGTATCTCTACTAACCACCTGAAAAGCCCAACTCCTATGACAGCCAAATTTCATAATGATCAACACAATGAAATGAAAACTAATTTTTTAAAAGGACAAATATTCCAAAAAGTAAAGAAGAAAATCATGATTACCACCAAAAGTGAGTAGCAGCATCCTTCCTTATTCAGGACAAACTCATAGGGGGGAATATTATTTTGCTTTCTAGGATAGTTATATCTATTTCTTTTTTTTTTTAGGGTTTTGGGTTTTTTTGCAAGGCAAATGGGGTTAAGTGGCTTGCCCAAGGCCACACAGCTAGGTGATTATTAAGTGTCTGAGACTGGATTTGAACCCAGGTACTCCTGATTCCAGGGCTGGTGCTTTATCCACTGCACCACCTAGCCACCCTATATCTATTTCTAATAATAAATCTAATCATTTATTTTGGATTTCAGATTAAGCACAAGAACAGAATATCTGTACCTATTTAACAATTTCTAGAGAATCTTTGTTCTATCCATCTCATTTTCCTGACAGTGGAATAGAATTATCTACAACAGCTATTTCCCAAATACCGCAAACAGCAACACAAAATCAGAAATGAATTATCATCAAAAGATCTGGTGGAAGCCAGATACAGATTCTGCAGCCTTTTGAAGTGGGTTATGAAAGGAAGTGTGGTGTCTCAGAAGAAGTCAAGCCTCCAAAAAGTATTCAGGTAGTCATACTGTCTGCTTTAGTTGGAATGAGCCACATATTGAGTGAGTTGAGGCAACCTCCAGAGAAGGCTTAAGCAATCTATCCTCTTCTGTGGTCCCCAGCTTGTGAAAACAAACTGCTCTTTCTTTCCCATGTACTTCCACTACAATGGGATGTACAGACTATGCTCCTGTCAGAAGGGTAGACACATCTCTTTTTCACCTTTAATCAAGGGGCCTCATCCACTTACCTCAATAAAACAAATAAATTTTTAGTCTGTAGTCCTGTGTGCTTAAAACTCAAGTATGTTTGTGCCCTCTTTTTTATTTTTACTTAGGGAAAATCTAGTACAATTTACAATCAATCGGCTTAAATCTGTCTGCTACAGGGACTCAATACATACCAAGACATTTATACTGCTGGAGAACTATATAAATTTTTTTTTTGCAAAATGAAAAAGCACTTCACAAATCAAATATCAAATTCCTGGGCACTATCACCTTTTCACAGTATGTCCAATCTCACCAAAAACAAGTTCAAACTTAAGAAAAACTAGTCATGCTAGACAATAAAGGAATGGGTTTACAGAACTAATCACACAATAGAATGCAACATGAACCCAGTGCAGTATCTTTTGCATAAATAAACATCTAAAAGATGCAGAATAACCCAGAAAAATTAATCCTACATAATAAAGAAATCAGAATAAATATTTATAAAATATTCAACCACATTAAAAAAAAAAGTTCAACAGGGTAGCTCAGTGCTTAGATGAAGGCAGTCAGGGTCACCGTGCATCAATCTCAGTCTGGACCCAGTACTAATAGTACTCTGAAAAGAACCCAAAGGAAAACTTGGCTTCTCCATTCCCTAAAAAATGGTATATTCAAGAGCAGGTACACAGATTTCTAAGAGAATATAAGGCATTGAAAACACCAAGGCCAATATACGCAATGGTGATCCAAGACACTGGCATGCAATTCCCAATAAAGGTGAATATTCCAAGTGCAGTAATGCATGGACACTCTTCAGTTCATTAGAACTGGAAAGCAACTTGGAGAGATCATCTGTTCAACTTCAGCCACTCACACAGGCATAGCATCCCCTATGCAGCTCAGTTCTAATGAGAATCACCACTTTATGTTGTTCCACCCACTGAACAATACAAAAATGCTCTATGGCTTTAAATCAGAAATGCTATGTCTCTCCATAACATTAATTCAACATCACCTAATTTCTACATGATCCTGAGGGCAATAATTTATACTAGAATAGTGTTTTTTCCCTTTTTTTTTAAAAAAAGGTCCCATAAAATGAGACACCCTTGCACTGGCAATATCACATAGACCTCACTCCCTGGCAATTTCAAGAATCAAAAAAAAGGCCACAGCCCCACATGCCCTCAAGGGTTCTGCTGCTTGAAGCTCTTCTCAGCTTCTCTTCTAACTGAGCAAGTAAGAGTAAAACTGAGTTTGTCAAGTGGGGGTTCCCCCCCAAGTTGAAGTTCTGTTTCCATACCACATTTGAAAGCCACAGAGCGCACCTAACAGTAACTGTGGAATCAGGCCCCCTCCCTTCCTCAGGTCACACTCCATGTCCCGCAGAAATGAAGGATGGCACCAGCCGTATTCCAACAACCTGACAGAGGAGATTAAAACACATACAGGTCATAGGTGCAAACCCAACCAGAAGGAAATGTCCAGTTTGGGAACCTGCCCTTCAAGACATCCAGCTGGGGAGACCTCTTGTCCTCTCCAGAAAAGTAATGGGCAGCTATGGCCACAGTGACCATTCCTTCAGGATGTTCTTCTGAGACCTGTAAGAGAGAAAGGGGCAGATTTCATTTAGCGTTTGGTCCCCCTGAATCTGACCTAAGCATTTCACGTCAAATAAATTTAAATTTACCTAAATGGGAAGCAGTGGGGAGAATTAAATGTCTATATATCTGCACTCTGAGCTACTTACTGGTCAAAGAGCCTCAGTGAGCCAGAAAGATGAGGGAATTTAACATTAAATGTGTAGTTTACATATTAGAATGGAAAGAAAAATAGCATTTTGTTATCAAGCATGTGCCAGTAGCTAACTCTTCTGCTGGAGGAGTACTTTCAATGATGTCCTGTTGCAAGAATTTTTTAAATAATTTATCTTTAAATAAATTTTTTAGCCAAATAAGGTAAAGTTTACAACCAAACTGCTCTGTCTTGTGCTAGTCATGCTCTCCATGAGGATGAGGGAAATCCACCATCATGAAGCTCTTCAACTTGAATTGAAACACAATTAAACAAAAAAAGTAAATCACCCCAGGCATCTCACATGGATGGAACCTACACAAAGTTAAGTATTGGGTGATTTCATTCTGTTTTAAATTAATTCCAACTCAGGCAGACCATTTCACAGGTCTGTAAACATCATTCTTAAGCACAAAGAGATGCCACTTTCCTTCTGGAACCCCCAGTCACTTGAAACATCATTTTATCTCCATTGTGATAATTTTAACCCATATGGCCTAATTAAGTTCAATGAAAACAAATTCAATGCCAGAAAAATTTCTGAAGATAAAAAGTACTGGGAAATTTAAAGCAAAATCAATTTTCTTCTTCCCACCTGCACATCAATCCAGAATTGCCAGGGAGAAGCCTGTAGTCCATGAGAATAAAATACAAAATAATCCCCTCCTTTACTAGTAATTGGTGTACCATTGCCAAGAGACCATCTGAAAAGGGTTGATCCTTCATGTGTTCGAACATAGAATGACATGTGACTAGGACCTATAAAATGAAAAGTGGAATAATTTAGATTGACTAAGGAAAATTATAGTGGTAAAAAAAGACAGCATTCTCCTACCCAAACCAAACTACAAGTGTTCAATATGTTTTGACTCACCCTAAAAAATCATTTTTATAGCATTCAGAAGGAATAGTCAGTGAAAATGAGTTTAAGAAGACTGATATAATATATATATATATAAATATATATTTATACGCACACATACACACACACACACACACACATACACACACACACACACACAAACACACAATACTCAACACAAACCCCCAACCATAAGGAGAGGCATCAACTATGATTTGGAGTTTGTACCCATTTTCAAAGAACAAATCCACATTACAGAAATGACAAATATTCCCACATTAGGCAGTGTCCTGAAATAAAGCTATAAAAGGAAAGTATTCTGGGAAGATGGCGGAGAAGGTCATAAAATTCTAAACTCTCCAGATTTCCTCCACAAACAACTCAAAAAAAGCAGCTCAGGATGAATACAGAGAGAGGCAAAAATAAAGAGATGAGGCAGAAAGGTGGCCCTCCTGGGGCAACCAGAGAAGATCTGAAGAAAAATGACTGGACCAAGGTTCAGATGGACTAAATTATAAACACCTCCAGGCTAGCAAGGCCTCCAGAGGTGGCTGGGGTGGGAGGCAGACTCTGCCTCAGCCACAGGATTCTCACTTCCAGAGGAATTGGGTGTCTGAGCAGGGGAAAGAGGGAACCTGTGCTAATAAGGGATGCCAAGTCCAGCTCTGCAGATAAGATACGGCCCCGGGCAAGAAGAACCAGCACACACCCAAGGAGAGCAGAGGCAGAGGTATAGGGACAATGTTGGCTGTTGACTGTTAGAGCACGGAGTTCTCCATTTTGGTTCCAGGCCAGAGGGGAGAACTGAAGTTATATCTCCTGGAGGGTTTATCAGAGACTAAGATTATTTCCAGTACAGTGAGCAGAGGAGGGAACAGTGGCTTTGAGGGGCAGGTGAGTGCAGAGTTTGGAGCTAGGACACAGATCCAGAGGCCAGAAGAACCATCCCCCACATGCCAGAACTAAAGGTGAATATATCAATAAGATGCTAAAAATTAAAAAAAAATTAAATTAAAAATGAGCAGGCAGGCAAAGAAGAAAGAACACGACCACAGACAATTACTATGAGACTAGAGAAGACCTTCAGAGGAAGATACAGAAGCTAAAAAAAAAAAAAGCTCTCCTACCTCAAAGAGCAATGCCAAATTACTCAAAAAGAATTCATAGAGGATCTCAAAAAAAAGACTTTAAAAACCAAATAAGAGAGACTGAAAAAAAAGCCTAAAAAAAAATCTAAGAAAAACAAAAAAATTATGAAAAGTCAAGTAGAAAAAGAGATCCAGAATCTTAATAAAGCAAAATATAAAGAATGAAAAAATAGAAGAAAATGTGAACTACTCCATAAGAAAAACAACCCAGGATAAAGCACCAGCCTTGGAGTCAGGAGTACCTGGGTTCAAATCTGGTCTCAGATACTTAATAATTATCTAGCTGTGTGGCCTTGGGCAAGCCACTTAACCCCATTTGCCTTGCAAAAAAAAAAACCATCTGGAGAATAAATCAAGAAGAAAAAAATTTAAGAATAATCAGATCATATGAAAGCTACAATCAAAAAAATAATCTTGACACAATAATACAATAATTTTTTAATTGTCCTGAAGTGTTAATGAGAGAGGAAAGTAGAAATAGAAAAAAATACACTGATTACCAGTTGAAAGGGATTCTAGGAGTAAAACTGACAGGAATATTATAACCAAATTCCAAAACCCTTATGCTAAGGAGAGCAACAAGAAAAAAATAAGAGTGACGACTGGAATTATACAAGACCTAGCACAGCCTATATTAGTGCCCAGGTCACCAAAGAAACAATGTAAAGACTAACAGACTGTCTTCTGTG
This sequence comes from Macrotis lagotis, assembly GCF_037893015.1. Classification (NCBI taxonomy): domain Eukaryota; kingdom Metazoa; phylum Chordata; class Mammalia; order Peramelemorphia; family Peramelidae; genus Macrotis; species Macrotis lagotis. The sequence continues at coordinate 69,349,987 of NC_133665.1, forward strand.
GGAGGTGGGGGGAGGGAAGAGAGATTAGGGGGAAAATTGCAAAACCCAAAATAAATAAATAAATAATTGGGGGGAAAAAAAGGAAGACCACAGGTCTTGGAACACTACATATAAAAGAGCAAAAGAACTAGGGCTGTGGTCAAAAATATCTTACCTAGCAAAGTTAAGCATAATTCTGAAACTAAAATAATGAACATTCAATGAATTGGCAGACTTTTAGAATTTTGTTGCAAACTGAACTTATTAGAAAAATTGGCAAACAATATTCAAGAATTATAAGGTAACCATTAAAGGTTAATTTCAAGAGAATCAATAAAAACAAATTGTTTACTTTCTGTATGTGGAAATGTAAGCCATATGTCCAAGACTGTTGTTAGGAATTGGGTAGTTGGAAGGAAAGATTGGAGTAGAGCTGAGTAGGATGGGATTCTTAAAAGTAAAATGGTATAGGAAAAGATTAAAAAGAATTATCAGTTTATACAAAAAAAGATGTGAAAGTAAGAATTGATACAGAGGAATTAGATGGGAAAAAAGAGATGGTACATCTAGAAACTTACTCTCATTGGAATGGGTTAAATAGGGAACAATATATTCATGCAGATACATACAAAGGGGTATATAAGCTCTTTAAATTCAGAAAGAATTAAGAGGAAGGGATAGAGAAGGTACTGAGTTAGAGGGTAAGGAAACAGGATAAAGGTATAGATCAATGGGGAGTGGGTGTATAGGGTATGTAGATCAATGGAAGGGAATGGTTAGAGAGCGATTCTTAGAAGTAGGTTAAGGAATAGGAGGTCAAAGTAGCTAGCAGAAGCAAAGTGGAGTGAGGAGGGGTTGTTGCTTTCAGAAAATGTTATAAAAATGAAGGAAACACAAATCAAATATATAGATGTCAATGAATATGGATATCTATACATATATCTAAGTATATATGTGGATGAACGTGTGTATGGGTGTAAATATGGATATATATATATATAAATGATAAATATATATTGTATGTATGTGTATTGAATGTGTCTGTGTATGTGTGTGTGTGTATTATGTGTGGATGTAGATGTATATACATTAGTAACTTGGGGGGGGGAGAGTAAACAGGGCACAGCAGAGAACAGAAGAAAAATCCACAAAGCAGCAAAGAAAGATGGACAATTTTAAATGCAATGTGTAGTATTTATTATATAGGCTTGAAATGGAAATTTATTGCTTTATGTTATGAATTTTCTCTTATGTTTTGCTGCACACATGACAATTTTTTTCTTATTTTGCATTTAAGTTTAAAAAATAAAAATAGGGGCAGCTAAGTGGTGCAGTGGAGAGAATACCAGTCCTGGAATCAGGAGTACCCGAGTTCAAATCTGACCTCAGACACTTAATAATTGCCAAGCTATGTGACTTTTGCTAAGTCACTTAACTCCATTGCCTTAAATAAAATGTTAAAAAAATAAAATAAAACAAAAAATAATTAAAACTACCAAAGGAAATAAAGAAACCTAAATTGGCTTTAAGCCACAGAAGGCAGCAAAAGGGGATGAGATCAAGAAAATAATTCTGCTGTGACAAATGAAAGGCTGAATTTAAGCCTGCTCATCAAATGAAGGTAGCAAATTTTAACCTGAAAAATGATGATCCTAACCAGGTTCAATTATTTTTAGAAAAACCAGAAACCTTTCCAAACTTACATGCTGTAAGACTAGATTAAAAAAACAACAAGTAAAAGAAAGAGTTAAAAGAAGGAAAATTAATTTTATTTACCTGTTACTTCAAAAGTCAACTTCATAGACTCCCAGGGTGTTGGTTCTTTGGATATAAGTCTAAACTGACTAGGGTTTCTGGGAGAAACTCCTGGTGCAGGAAGATACCAGTTTTTCCTTATTTGGAAAAAAAAAAGCATATTTAGACTTTAATAAATGCTTTTCATTTATTATGGAATCTTAAGTTCATAATGTTCATTTTTTTCAGCACAGCATCTATAGAACTGAAGATGTCTAGCACATTTATGAAGTAAGTTCTATGGCAATAAACTATGATTTCAAAAATCAACTGTTTAATTCTCTCTGTGGGGAGAGAATTCTAAGCAGCAGTCCTGAAAGACCCAAAGGAATTAGTCAACAGTAAAAATATATTGCTTGAAATCAGGTTAATACAAAAGGCTTCAATCCCTGTAACTGCTCTCTCTTTTTTGACTTGGGCCAGGACTTCCCTTCCTTCCCAATCATAATGGCTTCCTAGAGAACTGTTCTTATTTTTCTAAAATAACATGCTATTTTAGAACATGTTAAATGAGATTCAAGGTTCCTGATCAATTGCTATCTCATGAGAGAAGCACCTTTTCCAAGTTCCCAAAGAGAATTCCTGAGGTTGACAAAGCTCAACCACCACAGTGAGAAACTTTATCCCACAAAACAAGCAGAATTCTGAATGACAAAAATACAGTAAAAATGGTTTATGATTCTCCATTGCATAAATATTTAATAATGGATCAATGAGTCACTAATAGATATAAGAAAATCTTCATACAAAAAGGGACCTAAAAATAACAATGTTCCTACCAACCTGATTAAAAAATGTACTGGAAGATACCAAGGGAAACCACAAAGCGGAGCTGACTCCTCACAGGGGGCTCTGATGGTGTCATTGATCTCAGGAATGTGAGGAGTGATATGAGACATTCCAGTGTAATCAAATCCATTAATCCATATTCCAGAGTCTTTCTTCACAACATTTCCATCCAAGTCATGAAATGTTCTAGTTAAATGCTTTAAAAAAAATTTAAGAACATTAATTAATAAAAAATAAATAATTTATGAAAATCTGGAAAAGGATAAAGAATCACACCAAAAGGTAACTTTAAAAATAAAAATGTAGTTCTCTTAAACAATGATACAAACTTTAAAGTTGGTTAAGTACCAAGATAACTTGAGTCTCTGAAACCAAACTGAACTTCCCATAAATGGTTCTTTAATATGATAATAATAAAACAAAAGGTTTCTCCCTATGATACATATTCATTTGTTTCCCAAGCTGATTTCCAAAGACAATTTATCTCTAATTCAATTTTCCAAATTCCTAATTCCCTTCTATTTTTTCATTCTTTTAAATATTTCATATCACTTCAAACAAAAAAATCAGGGCAAGAGGGGGACAGGAAGGTCCTCTTCAAGTACTATAGCAGCTCTCTAATCACAGCAGCACAGAGCAGTGGATTCCAACTATCCAAAAGAATATGTAAGGATTACGCTATTCATCAGTTTCTATTATCATATCATGGGATACTACAGAAGGCAATTCTTTCTTCAATTTCAACAGCATTCTTCTGAGCAAAGCAGTCTATATTTTGTCAAAGCTTAGGGGAATTCAGATTTGTTGTCAGTCTAGAAAAATACAACTTTAAATTTATCATAAGACAATTTATAAATATATTGATAGCAATTATGTATTAAAACTTAATATCTATTCCTTACACACTTTCCCAATATAACGATTTTGAAAATATATTATTTTGGTAATTCTTTTTCTGATTTGGCTGAGTAAATATGTATCTCTGGGAAATTAACATTTTGAACTGATGCTGAGCAAGATGAGCAAAACCAGAAAAACACTGTACACCCTAACAGCAACAAGGGGGCAATGATCAACCTTGATGGACTTGCTCATTCCATCAGTGTAACAATCAGGCACAATTTTGGGCTATCTGCGATGGAGAATACCATCTGTATCCAGAGAAAGAATTGTGGAGTTTGAACAAAGACCAAAGACTATTACTTTCAATTTAGGGGGAAAAAAAACCATTATCCTATTATGTAATCTTGCTATCTCTTATACTTTATTTTTCTTCCTTCAGGATATGATTTCTCTCAGATCACATTCAATTTGGATCAATGTATATCATGGAAACAATGTAAAGTCTGGCAAATTGCTTTCTGTGGGAAGTGGGGAAAGGGAAACAAGATTAGGGGGAAAAATTGTAAAACTCAAAATAAATAAAATCTTAAAAAGGAAATTAATATTTTCTTTCATGTACAGCTGATAAGTATAATGAACATATTACTGCTCAGTGTTTTCCTCACTTTAATACACCCAAAAGGCCAATGATCAGCAAGGTCAGACCAAGAAGGGGAGGTCTGGTTTCCTGACAACTAATGCAGCTCAAAATCTTCCTAAAAATCTTAAAATAAAAAAAAAAGGTTGGGGTTTTTCAATAGTTTTGTTTTTACCTGAAGAAAGACTCTCTTGGGTTTTGGATTAGTAGGATCAGCACTATAGGGAAAGAAAATGCCACTGCAAACCAGAAGGAATGTAACTGCACATACTGAAGCCAAAGCAAGTATCGTCACCTTTGTATTTTTGGCAAGATAGATGAAGGTAATCTGAAGTACAAAACACAAAAATAGTTATCAATAACATATCACTGGTTAAAAGTCACCACTAAAAGCATTCATATTGACTTTATCCTCCATATGCCAAAAATATGTCAGGAGGTGGAGTTTCTAAACCATCACTATCCACTACCCCTTTGACACAGACCACAGAGGAGACAGTGTGAGGGGATCCAACAGAGGGATGCTAGCCCCAGAAAGTGCACAGGACCACAACAGCCATAAGTGCCTCAGCTAGTCAGAAAAGGGGTGTGCACTCACTGTGTGAAGCCTCTGGGATTGTCAAATGAAATGGTCAACTTCTCTCAAAGAGTTTATTTTTTACATACGATTTCTAGATTCAGGACTGCCTGTAGGACACAGCTTCAGGGCATGTCAATGATTGACAGAGAACTGGCATTTGGAAGATCATCCTGGACGGACTTGGAGTCAAGAAGACCAAGGGTACAAATCCCACCTCAGACATGTACTAGCTGGGTAACCATGAACAAGTCCCTTAACCTCGCTCAGTCTCAGTTTCTATATAAAACAGTGAAAATAATTCCTGTAACTCACATATTTCACTATGTTGTTGGGAGAATAAAAGCATATATATAAAGACCTTGCAAAATTTAAAGCTTTATAAAAATGTCAGCTATCACCATTACCATCAGAATAAAAACTAAAGGGCCTTTAGAGAACAATCAGAAGAAGCCTAGAGAAGTAAATCACTTAAGATCAGGTAACCATTATGTATCAACATCCAATCAATAAGGAAGAGAAACAAAAATAAACAAAATAAAAAGTAGGACACTTGGTTCTGAAACTCATGAGTGTCAAGGAAAGTAATGGGGAAGAAGACTAGAGCATTAAGGCTTTAAATGACCAACACAAGGGTCTGTCTTTGCCCTAACAGCCTGGCTGCTGCTGGTGGGCTTGTGGCAAGCAGAAGGTTCATTCTTGGAATCTGACCCAGAGTCTCCTGAACTATATAAAACCCAGGGAACATCAATGCTGGCAGGTCGATTCCACATGATTCAGTGGAGAGGCGTTTAATAATTGCTTGCTGACTGATGATAGATCTGTATCCTCAGTCTGGAAGGGGCCTGAGAGATGTTTAGTCTAACTCCCTCATGTCACAAATGATAAGTGACCCCCCAAAGCCCCATAGGGAAGTACAGGTTGAAGGTAAAAGTATCAGAAGACTTAATTTCCAAAACAATCTAAGCAACCCCAAGTAGACCAGGTTTTAGCAATTCTGTCCAGTCTTAAACCATATAAATAACATGCAAAGAAAACCTATCTCTTATCTAACTTCTATTCATAATTGTTAAAATCTAAACTGTTATCCCCAGATATAATACTCCTAGCAAGGTGCTGAATTTTTTCTCTTTAAGTTCGAGGGTGGTAAATATGGATAGAGTAGCCTAGCACTATCCTATCCTTGATGGTTCACCATTCTGTAATCATGATTGTCACACTTCAGACATCTCAATTATACAGAATCCAAGGAAGAAAAGAATGAAAAAAACAATTAAGACAAGTTAGTCAAGTTGAAGCAGTAGTTTCAACTTTCAGTTTTCTAAAATATTATACAGGTTCATGGTTGGTTTTCTTTTTTTTTCTTTTTTAGGTTTTTGCAAGGCAATGGGGTTAAGTGAGTTGCCCAAGGTCACACAGCTAGGTAATTATTAAGTGTCTGAGGCTGGATTTGAACTCAGGTCCTCCTGACTCCAGGGCCAGTGCTCTATTCACTACACCACCTAGCTGCCCTCATCGTTGGTTTTCAAGGCCCACCTCCTTTGGAAAATCCAACAAACACTGACATAACAGAGTAAAGGGAGAAAGCAATAAATTAATTATTTAAGAGGTGAAGATATTCATATTTTCCCAATATTAATATTATTGCAAAATAGTTCATTACATAAAATTTACATCTAATATAACCCGAAACTCAGTAAATAAGAACAATTTAAACCAGGTCTGGGAGGGAGGAAGTATGGGAGAAGCAGGTTAGTACAGCTCATATCTTATAACACTTTTAGGTTTTCAAAGCACATAGCTGACCACCATCCCTACAAGGACATAACACAAATAGTATTCCCACTTTATAGATAACGAATCTATGACTCAAGCAGTTAAATGACTTGGCCCATGGTCACTCTGCTCCAGAATATTGGATTACCTTCTTATTCTTTCTGGTATTCTCTCAATCTTCCTACCAGCATCTTTGTGTAATTACACTTTAGAAATGGCAGAAGTCCTACCAGGATGAGGGTTACTCTACCTCCATCTCCTACTCCTAGTCTGGACAGTTAATTGTCCCCCTTTATCCCTTCCACTAGTCTTGGATGGTTTGGGTAACTGGAGACACCAACTCCATTCCTAATTGTGAGATAGAGGAGGGACCAGACCTCACCTTCTACTCCGATACTGTCCTGGCACTATCAGCTTACCTACTGATATAAGTTCAGGATTCTAGGACCTTATTCTCATCGTATAATTTTACTCTTAGGAAATCTGGACCTTCCCATCATCTATGTAATTCAACTTTATATATTGCCTCTGCCAATAGAATGTGAATGCCTTCAGAGCAGGGGTTGTCTCTATTTTCCTATTTGTACGCCCAACACAGACAATTCTTAGAACATAAGAAGAGCTTTATTATGTGTGTTCATTCATTCATTTTGATCATAACAGTCAGAGATAAAAGCAAGTATTAACTTCCCTATTTTTTTTAGGTTTTTGCAAGGCAAATGGGGTTAAGTAGCTTGCCCAAAGCCACACAGCTAGGTAATTATTAAGTGTTTGAGACCGGATTTGAACCCAGGTACTCCTGACTCCAGGGCCGGTGCTTTATCCACTGCACCACTACCTGCCCCGTAACCTCCCTATTTTACAGAGAGAGAAAAGAGACCTAGGGACATTGGAGTGGCAGAATAAGGATTCAAACATAAATTTTTTTTGTATCTGTGGTAACCCTAAAGTCTTAATATGTTCCTTAAATAGATTTTAATTGAGTTCAAGAAAATAATTTGAATAAATCCACCAGGATTACAAGAAAAATTCACCAAAGGAGATAGAAGACTTCATTATTCAGAAATGCCTTGTTAACCAGAAGCTAACTTTTATATTGCTTGAATAGATAAAAGTAATCAAAATATTTTTAATCCATAACATCAAGAAGTTAGTTATTTCATTATAAGAAATCTTCCAAGAAGTACTTTTCTTTCTTAAAAAATTAAATGGATCATGGAATGTTCAACTTCTCTCCTCCAGCAATAAAAGCAGAACAGTTCCTTGACATATCAATATGTTTAAAGGATCATAGATTTGGAAGTAGAAGGAATCTTAGAGGTCATATAATACAACCCCTTCATTTTAGGAATGAGTACACTGAGATATAGGTTAAGTCTTAGCCATAGTCATATGTCCTGGGAGTTGGCAGAAACAGGATTTGAAACTAGATCTTTTGACTCCAAATTTAGCATTTTTCCTCTGTATCATGGCCCTCTCCTGCTCAATAAATGCTACTCTATTATCTTGAAGATTAAATAAATGCTCCTCTGTGTGTTAAAGTCTTTCACAAACTAGCTCTAAATTTATTGTACATTACATCCCCCCACACAATATTTGGCCCAACCCAAGTATCCTTCTTTGAACAGGCTCTTTGCTGTGCTTAAAATATTCATTCAGTTCCTCAGAATCCCTAAATTACTGTAAAGTTCAGCTTAAAAATCACTTTTTTATGCCCCAGCTGTGGGAGCCTTACCTCAAAACTGCTGCCTATTTTATTTTGAATATATCACCTATTACATGTATGTGTTTGTGTGTATAAAAAATGTATACTTGCATATATGCTCCCATCTTTGTTTTTGTATCCCCCACAACTAGCACAGTACCTATCTACTATGTAGATGCTTAATAAATGCTTACTATTACTTATATCAATAATTCATTTCAGAAATATATTACTACTGAATTATTCCTCTGCCCCTCACTGTGATATCTGATCTGATTGTTATGTATTTACTCCCAAGGGTTCCTTGAAACATCAATAACCATTCTGAGGTTCTATATCAAGTAAACTCCACTAACAGACTGCAATTATCATCTGCAATAGCCTCCATAATCTCAAAACAGAACATAACAAAGACGATTTTGAATCCTTAAGTAGAGTCTAGAATCAAAATTTAAATATTTGCTTTTAGATCATAACTCATAGATGTTTCAATTATATTTATGTTATCACTTTAATATATTTTCTCAGTTATTAAGTTATAAGCATGACCTAGTACTACTATTACATCTACCACAAACAGGCACTTGAAAAGATTTGCTATTAAAAAAAAAAGGAAAATTTTTCTTACGAAATAGGAAGACAAAATCATTGCACAGAAAGCCAGAATGGAAGCCAATACAACATCAGGTGGAATTTCTGAACCACTTCTTCCTAAGATAGGTGTAAACATTTCAAACACTGCCCAAATGAGATACAGCGCATATAGATATGGAATAAACATGCCCATAAGGTAAATCATGATAAATCTTCCTTTGGCACCTGTAAGATAGAAGGGGGAAAAAAGTTTGCAATCTATTCTTAGATCTAAATTTTATATCATCATCATCATCATATATTTGAAGAGCAATCATAGTATATCTACTAAATACATGAACATGTAGAAACAGAATGTTCAAAACTGTTGTCATCTTTGTGAAACGTTAAATTCAGAGTGAGAAGGCAGGCTGATTCAGATAAAGTAGCCTATTAAAAATACGCACACACACACACACACACACACACACACATATATATATACATATATATATATACAATATATGAATACACTTATTGAAGAGAAAAGAAATGGTCCCTGATCCTGAGAACTTACATTTCTACTTAGGGGGAGAGGGGGAGCAGGGAGGAGAGCATGGCTAAAACATGTACACAAATAAGCATGGGACAATGAAAACTGAGGAGGTAGGGATTATTTACAATATGGGGGATACAGGAAAGGGATGATATTAATGAAGGCTTAATAGGAAAGTTGGCATAAATTCTGAATTCAGAATTCAGAATAAATTCTGAAGAAAGACAAGGAACTGAAATGTAAAGAAAATAAAGTTTTGATTTATATGAGAATGGTAACAGATGGTAACAGATTTCAGATCTAAAAATACAGAAATGACCCAGGTAAGCAGGAAGGAAAAAATCCAAGCAATAGTCAACATTAATACGATCCTAGAGGTACAACAGGAGCATGGGTGGATAAAGGCAAGATTCATCTAGTCAGAATCAAAGGGTATAGTAGATAAGTTCCTTCTAACTTTCTCCTCTGTCTTTAAATTATCATGGATAGACAGTATTTGTTCATATGTTGTACCTCCCTAAAAGAATCTAAGCACCCTAAGGACAGGTACTATTCAAACTTTCATCAACTAGTTCAATCCCGTGTACACAGCAGCTTATTCACTAAATGTTTACTGGATTAAGTTGGACGAGAGCATAGGAACACATTTTAGTAGGATAACAGAGGCCTCTGAACTCACACATAATCAACAGTTTCAAATCATTCTTTAGATATTTTTTTGTCTTGTGTTCTATTTTGAGGAGGCTGAGAAAAATAGCATAGGAAATTTTCAAAGGGTGCTTTTCTCCTCACTGTCTAATTATAAACTTCAAATTTAGGCAGGGGATCCTGCCTACTCATAAGATGTCATCTGACTGTGGTGGTTCTCTGGAATCTGGAGGCAGAGTTGCAAGGTTTTTAAAATTTAAATATTTTTACCATTTTGGAAAAATTCAAGTGAAGGCAAAAATCAGGTGACGAAAATTAATGAAGAGACAACTACCTGATAGACTAACTAGAATCCAAAAGCAACAGCCCAAATGGGGAGACCTGGAGGCAATTCCTGAAAATACCAACTGAACTCCTAACTGAACAGAACCAAGGAGACTACTGTAGTCTCTGAGAGGGTAAATAATTTATTCACCAGGTCCTAACAGTATATTATTGCCCCATATTGAACCTCTTCTTTTTTTTAGGGGTTTTTTTTTGCAAGGCAAATGGGGTTAAGTGGCTTGTCCAAGGCCACACAGCAAGGTAATTATTAAGTGTCTGAGGCTGGTTATTAAGTGTCTGAGGCCGGGAACCTTTTCTTTTTGAAGGGAAAAGTAGAGGGGAAGAGAACTAACTAGCAGTGGCTACCATGTCCTTAGCTAAAGAAAAAAACAAAGACCATGTATTAGTCTGTGGGAGGCTAACAAGACACCATTCTTAAAAGTTCATCCTCAAACCAAGACAAGCCTCAGTTCTGAGCCTAGATACTGCCATTTTTAAAGTTAGAAATCACTTACCTACATCTGCTTGAACATCAGGTATATTTTTATCATTTTTTGACTTAAGATTATTTTAAGTCTAACTAAATAAGGAATAGCAAAAATCTAATTGTCTCCTATTTTAGATAAAGATTCCTATCAATACTGATCTAGAGAACAAAAAAGGAAAGAGAACTACTATAATAAAGTGACCTGGAACTTAAAAAAGAAACAAAACTCTACACAGCATAGATCAAGGTGAAAAAACATGCCCAAGAAATATTATCTAGAGTATAATTAGGGGAAATACCCCCCCCAGTTGTATGAAAAAAAATTTCCTACCATTTTGCTTGAATTCCTTATTGACAAGCAGTTTTGTGAGCAATGGAAACACCACCCAGATAGCACTAATAAATGCAGAACAGAGTCCTTGAGTAGTGAGCAGAAGAAGAGAGCTACAATGCACAAAGAGCGAGATGTCAAAAAACACCTCTCCCAGGTATTGTTCACTTGTGTGCTGAAAAAAAAAAAAATTTCATGGAACACTTTTTTTCAACTTAATATAATCACTTCAGTATTCTTTTATATTAATAATGACAAAGCAATCTCCTCCTATACAGGCATACCTTAGTAAAGGAATCCTCATTATTAATGTTTTACAGTATCATTTAACACCTTACAATCAAACCAAAGTTATGAAACCCTATTAAAAAAAACTGTTGAGTTGATAGTTTACAATATTGTTCCTTGAGGTACCGTGCCTTAAAACATTATTCCACCTAACTGCATATTGTTTTGCAGAACTATTTAATTACTCTAAATAGTTCATATTTATAAAATGCTTTATGTTTTACAAAATATTTCCACTACTTCCCTATGTAAAATAGATTAGAATATCCACTTAATAGATAAGTTAACTGAGGCAGGGGCAGCTAGGTGCTGCAGTGGATAGAGCACTGGCCCCGGAGTCAGGAGCAACTGAGTTTAAATCCGGCCTCAGACACTTAGTAATTACCTAGCTGTGTGGCTTTGGGCAAGCCACTTAACTCCTTGCCAAAAAAAAAAAAAAAAAAAAAAAAAAGTTAACTGAGGCAGAGAGATTAAATGAGTTGCCGAAGGACACACAGCTAATAAATTATCAGAAACAAGGACTGAAATTGGGTCTCAACTCTGAACCTACCAGACCACAATACCTCAATGCTAATCTGTTTTTTAATGCCTTTTTAAAAAATAACTATAATACCTAGATATGCCTTCTCACTGCCTTCATCACCTTGGAACCGAATCTTTTATTAAAAAAAATTTAAAACAAACATGTAGACAACATCTAACAATGTAGTCTATGTGTCTTACTCCATCTGTCTTCATAGCATCCTCCCCTCTGCTAAAATGGGAATTATATTTCATTATCTGTTCTTCAGGAGCATCACTCTCATTGTTCAGAGAAGTTAATACCAACAGCACTAGGAGTAGAACAATAATAATCTACATTTAAAATGGGTTCCCAAGTCTTAATTTTCAAAAAAAATAACACTTTAATTCCTCTTTTCATCAAGCTTTCCTGAATAAAGCACCATGGTCACATGGGCCCTGCCTACAACACACCATACCAGGCTCCTCCTACACCCCAAAATCCCTGTTCTTATTCTGGCTCCACATTGCTACCCTGGTTTACTAGTTTGAGACATTTAAACAATGGGAAGACAAGAGGAGGTAGAAAGGAGTAGGAGAGCACAATTCTTCTAGACATGAAGACAACTCAGCTAAAAGTACTGTTCCAACCATTACTACAATATGTAATATTTGTCCATTTATGAAGAAGACCAGGACAACAGTGGAGGTGATACCATGACAAGTACATGAATTGGGATTTGTGTGAGGGGGTGCTGTGCTAAGTCACCAGCCTCTCTTTCTCCTCCAGAGTCATCTGGGTCCAGTGGCCAGATATGAATCAGAATGACTGGATATGGCCCAGGCTGGGAGGCAATGAGTTAGGTGACTTGTCCAAGGTCACACAGCTAGTATGAGTCAAGTGTATGAGCCTGGATTAGAAGTCCAGTCCTCCTGACTCCAAAGAGTGCTTTATCCACTGTGCCACTAAACACTTAGTGCAATATGTATCTTAGGTTCAGAGAATCCTGTTCCCCAAAACAGATCTTTCTGACACCAACTGAAAATAATGATTACTAACACCAAAGGCATTCTGCTCCCCCAGTAATTTCAATTAGTCTTCCCTTTCTTTATTCAAATGTTTTGTCTAAAGGTTGGCAATCAATTCAATAATTCAATTCAACAAGTACTTATTAGGCATCTAATATATACAAAGCAATGTTTCTCATCCTCTATCATTTATAATGTATTGGTAGATGGTTAAGTGTGTGAGAACACACACACACACACACACACACACACACACACACACACAACTGAGGAAATTCACAAAGGAGAAAATAAGCTAAGCCAAATTCCCATTCAAGAAGTTCAAAGAACATGGATCTGTACTTAACTATAAATTGCTTCCATTCATTTTGCATATTGACTGCTAATTTCATCTGTATCAGTCTAATTCACACATGTGAAACTAAATAGTAAAGGAATTATTATCTAAACTGTGACCAAAGAACAAGCACTTCTGAAGCCCTTAGCATCCCCCTTCACCCCCTCCTTAACTATGTGGCTGCATCTGTCAACCATTCCTGACTAGGGAATAAAAATACCAATAAAAAAAAGATAGGAAAAAATAAACAGAAAAAAAGTCAAGAAATATTTGTAAGAAACAAAATAAAATCTCAGCTGGAAACTTCCTGGAATGAACTGTGCACAGTCTGTATAGGTATATTTTGAAAACTAATGAAGGGTCCCCCACCGGGGCCCTTCTATCCCTATCATAAAGTTGAATACATTTCTTGAGAAAACTCTTATTCTGTACATGTCTTCAAAATGATAGCCAAAGAAGTACCACTTTAGCAAACTAAAGAAGAAGAGAGATATGAGTGATCACCAATCACAACCTCAGTACTTTATGTCCCTATGTATGAAGACTTGGTTGCAAATTCTAGATCTCCTAATTTACTTCTTGGGTGAGCTTAGATGAGTTTCATCACTGATAAAATGTTGGGGCTAGATAAGATAGCTTTTTTAAAGTCCCACTCAGTTTTAAGTTCTTTGAGAATATGCATATAGCCAAAATTAGGTAGAACTTTTGAAAATTCTTCAAATTTAAAATCTGGCTAAAGTTAGAATTAACTTCCATATTCTTTTTGTTTAAAGAATTAAGCTATATTTAAGAATTTTCAAGGTAATATTAATTCTATTAGTGTGCAAAGACTAAAAGAGGATTTTCTTACAGGAAATTGTTTAAATGAGAGACAGTGGGACATTCTGTTGCCTCTAATAACTAAAGACAGTGTCCTGCAAAGACCCAGAATTTACAATGTTCTCTCTTACAAATTCACAGCATGATAAAAGCTTATAAAAGGAAAATTCAAACACATTAATGAAATTAGCACAAAGAAAAAAAGGAAAAAAAAATAGGAAGCAAAACAGACTAGCAAACACCCAGAATTCAGTTTGTTGAGTTCTTTATCATCCATTAACTGATGTTTTCAATACCAAACAAGTATCTTTACAAATTGGTCAATGGAGAAAAGTATCATGGCATAAAAAAACAGAAAAAAGTCACAGATATAATTTAAAATTCATTTGTTTAGTTTTTTTTTCTTTTAAAAACCATCTCTAGGGGTGGCTAGGTGGCGCAGTGGATAAAGCACCGGCCCTGGAGTCAGGAGTACCTGGGTTCAAATTCGGTCTCAGACACTTAATAATTACCTAGCTGTGTGGCCTGGGGCAAGCAACTTAACCCCATTTGCCTTGCAAAAATAAAAAAAACCCCAAAACCTAAAAAATAAAATAAAATAAATAAAAACCATCTCTGAGATATAGGAGTTCCTATGAAAGCTGATTTACTTAGAATTTTAACTAACTACAATTGAAAAAAACTTCAAAAGTCTCACTAACTTACTAAAGAACTTAGAAACAGCAACATAAACACCATGACAAGAAAAGACATAAAAACCTCTCTGAAGTTGTCTTGGGTGGAGAGCTGAATGGATTGAATAAACAAAGCTACATAACTTGAATTTTTGAACCATTCTCTTCTAAGGTACAATCTTAACCCAGTTTTTTTGAAGCATCCATGAAAAATATTGTAAAGCAGTCTGCCCAATTTTATCTAAAAAAGTAAACTCAATTAAAATCTACCCCAAATAAAAAATAAGATTAAAAAAATCCAACTAAAAATAATGCCAATTTTTGGAATCTAATTAAAGTTAAATGTTTCATCAACTCATTGAATCTATAAAGAGAATAAATAGACATGAAATTGTGCATATGTCAAATACTTGACTCCAGTTTTTCAACCAGTACTTTTCTGGCTAAGTGGCTAAGTTCACCTCTCTCAGGACAATGATTTTTTTCACTATAGTGTTGGTTTTTAAAAATTGATGCACAAAAAAAAACTTAATGCAGAACTGTAATTAAAACCTTCTTCTAAGATAATTGTTCTAAAAATGTTTCACTGTGTACTTCTAACTAAATATTAAAAAAAAAACCTTGGCAGTATTTCTGTTCTACTGATAGTAATGAGATAAAGAAAACATCTTTTCTTAGTTACACAAAGAAGACTAAAAGGAAAGGGCTGGTGGGGAATGAATTATGTGTACAAACAGGAGGAAATAAGTAAGAGATGGGAAGAGTATGCGCTAACAAGTCTTACAGATGAGAATATCAAATATCATAATGCAGTTCAGCATATTACAGGCTCCCTGACCTAATTCAAAATTAGCCCCAATTTGGGAAACAATTCCACAAACAAAAAGACATCTAAGACAGTATTCATCGCATGAAATTCTTATGTGTTTAATCCTTCTCCATGATCACAGTTTTGATCTTAGTTTTCCTTACTTCTAGGGAAAAGCAACAAGCAATCATTAAATATCTACAACACTTACCAAATAATAGAATCGTTTTGCAAGTGTATGAACAAGTGTGATCTTAGCCACAGCTGCAGTCCCATATAGACAGACTGAGACATAAAAGTGGTTATACCATGAAAGAGACTGTCCAATAAGAGAAATGAACACTGCTATAATAAGAACAGCAACCAAGCTGGTAAACCAACTTATCAGGGTGATGCCAAGCCCACAGAAGAAATCCTTTGTGTAGTTAGCAGCTAAAAAAAAAAAAAAGGAAAAATAAAGTTTATAGTACAGACTTTAACAAACTCACCATATAAACAACTGGTAAAATCATTGCAGTAAAAGTTAAGAATAAAGTCTTAAGCATCATAAATAATAAAATGATTTACTGAAAATAACATTTGTTAGGACACTAATACAGGTAATTTGAGTTATTAAAACATCCCCTAAGGATACTTAAAAATAATTAATCAACTAATGTTCATTGGGTATCTATGAAATCATGACACTATGCTAAGTATTCAAATGACTCAGCCCTGAATTGCTTACATACAATTCTGTGTATGTGGAATGAGTCTAGATAATCTCTGTAGTGTCTCCTAGTATTATCTGATTCTATAGTAAGAGACATAATCTACATGAACACCTGAGTCAAGATATATATATATATATATATATATCTTTTAAAATATATATATATATATATGAATATACGTGTATATGTATTTGCATATATGTAAAGTATGAAACACACACAGATATGAGGCTCAGTAAAACTCACACAGATGAGCCTAGAATCAGCAAGACCTGAGTTCAAATATGAATTCAGACATTTACTAGCTGTAGGATTCTGGTCAAGTCACATCATCTCCCTTTGTCTCAGATTCTTCAACTGTGAAATAAGAATAGCTGCAAGGCATTGTTGTGAGAATCAAGAAGCCATTAGCTACAGGACCAAGCATAGAGCAGGCTACATACATACAAATAATTATTCCCTCCCCACCAAATAAATATAGACATGTGTATGATATATGCTTAATGTACTATTATATGTTACATGATTTATATTATCTGAATATTAAAATAAATTAAATATCAAATGTATCATATACTATCTATCTAATAATACATATTAGATATAAAAAATAAACACATCCACTCATCTATCTATCTATCTATCTATCTATCTATCCCTTCATCCATCCATCAGGAGAGGGGAAAAGGAATAAGCATTAGTATCTAGTCTACAATGTGCATTTTACAATAAACACTTTTTAAATATTGTCTCACTGATCCTCACAGCAACCTTCCGAGGAATGCATTTATTATATTTAACAGTGTAGGAAACTTCAGGTAAAGGGAGGCTAAATGACTTGCCTAGGTCATACAACCAGTAAATATCTAAGGCCTCATTTGAACTAAGAACTCACTAACTTCAGGCCCAGCTCTCTATCCACTTTTCTCATAACTGCCTTTGTTATGTATGAGCATAAAAGTTTCTAAATACATCTATATGCATGGGAAAGTATCTGAGCATAAAAGTTTCTAAATACATCTATATGCATGGGAAAGTATCTGTGTATGTATCTACATACAAACACACATATCATCCTATACATACACGTATATATACATATATATACATATATATATATACATACATATATATATATATATATATATACACATATATATATATAGGGTACATACAGGAATACATGAAGCTGTGATTTTATCAATTTAGAATATTTCCACTGATGATGCAGATCACATTGATCTACATATCTCCCTCCCTTCCTCCATCCACCCATCCATCCAACCCATCTCAAATCTTGAGAATCACCAGTCATAAAGAAGCTAAATGACTTCCATAGGAGGACATATTTGATCACAGTATTTTAAATCCTAGGATCAGAGGCAAGAATTAAACCCAAGTCTCCTTAATTTCATGGTGCAACTATATGCAATGCCTACTTCTTGATCTTGTGCATAAATTTCTATTTCATTCAGATTAAAAGACAAGACTTTGAGAACTATGAGATGCTCTAATGAATTAATATAGTTATGTAGACTAATAGATTACTTGTTGGAATCTTTCTCAGTACCATATGCAATATGGAGTTTTCCCATAGCTTAATGCAAAGATTTGCCTCATAAAAATTCTACTGTCCTGAATTTATAGTGAAGATATAGACTTACCTTTCTGTTTTGGCTTCAAGAATTTTCTGCCCAAGTATAGGGCAACAGCTACTACAACCATGTAGTTAATTATTGAGCCAACACGAGCGGGATAGGCTACGACGAACAAGCCAAGTACATCAAAAAAGACCATGTTTCCATGTCGGTACTCAAAGGAAGAAGCCAGTCTATCAGCTGTAGCTAAATATTTAAGCACAGCTAAAATGTTGTCACCTACAGAAAAAAAACAGACATAAATAGTGCATCACTTTAATGCATCATATACAATTATTCTCTTCATATTTTAAAATAGAAATAACTAAATTATGAGTTGTGATCTTCAATTATGCTTTAAGTAAAGAAATACATTCTTCCTAGTTATTTTTCTTTTTCCTTTCATAATCATATTTCCTAAAATAAATTGTCTAGTACATTGCTTCCATTTCCTGTCTATTCCATCATTGATTTCATTCCTGCCAGTCTCCTAGACTACAACTTTAAAAAGTTATCATGGGAACAGAGCAAAGATGGAGGCATAAGAACAGCCTTTCCTAGAAGCTCCTCCAAAATATACCAAAAAACTTAAAATTATGGCTCTAACTAAATTTTTGAGAGACAAAACCCACAGAAAGATCCAGTAAGGCAATTCTCCAGCCCAAGGCAACCTGCAAGATCATGGGAAAGCTCTGTTCCACAGGAGTGGAGGAGGCAACAGCACAGCCAGGAATACAGCACCAGAGCAAAGGAGCTCCACTCTTCTAGGAATAGCCCACTGGGCACCTTGGGTCCCAGGAAGCGCCAGATGCCCTGACCTGCCAACCCAGGAAACACTAAGCACAACTTGGAAGATCAGCAAGGAAACATCTGCCAAAGTGGGAGTGGGAGCCGGCATGGCTCTCAGTGCAGCTGCAAACCCTCAGCACAGTCAAGATCCCAGGAAACAGAAGCAGGCCTGCAGAGCCGCCCGGTAGCTGTTTCCAGAGCATTCAGCCCACAGAAGGTAAGGGGGTAGAAAGAGACTGTCGAGGTCTCTCCTCTGGCCCTGAGACAGGACTCTTGTGCTTTGTCCATATTCATACCCATATTCATACTGATCACAGTCTGGGACTCCCCATTGTCATAGAGCAGATACCCTCCTCCAGAGCAAAGGGGTATGCTTGTGGTCATCCACAGACCAGAGCACAGAGCCTCCCATAAGACCTTGAACAAACTGAGGTCCTGGTGGGGGCGCCCCAATAATACTCAAAAGCTCAGAAATCAACCCCAAACCAGGGCACAGGCTGGGGAAATGATTAAACAGAAAAAAAGGAACCTGACCATACACAATTACTTTGGTCCCATGGAGGATCAAAACACACACACTCAAAAGATGAGAAAGTTCCAGCTTCTGCAACTAAAGATTCCAAGAAATATAGAAGCTGGTCTCAGGTTATTTCAGAGCTCAAAAAAAAAAATTGAAAATCAAGTAAGGAAGGTAGAGGAAAAATTGGGAGGAGAAATGAGGGAGATGCAGGAAAAACATGAAAACCAAGTCAACAGCTTAGTCAAGGAGATTCAAAAAAAATGCTGATGAAAACAACATTTAAAAACAGTTTAGATCAAATGGATAAAAAAGTTCAAAAAATTAATGAGGAGAAAAATACCTTTAAAAGCAGAACTGGACAAATGGAAAAGGAGGTAAGAAATCTCCCTGAAGAAAACAAATCCTTCAAATGTAGAATGGAGCTAAAGGAAGCTGATAACTTTGTGAGGAATCAAGACAGAATAAAACAATATCAAAAGAATGAAAAACTAGAAGAAAATGTGAAATATCTTATTAAAAAAGCAATGGATCCGGAAAACAGATCTAGGAAAGACAATGTTAAAATTATTGGGCTAATTAAGTCATGATCAGGAAAACAGCCTTGACTTCATTTCTAAAGAATTTCTACAGGAAAATTGCCCTGATATCCTACAAGTAGAGGGCAAAATAGAAATTGAGAGAATCCACCGATCTCCTGAGATACAAAAAAAATAACCCCCAGGAATATTACAGCCAAGTTCCAGAACTCCCAAGTCAAAGAGAAAATACTACAAGCTGCCAGAATAAAACAATTTGAATATTGTGGTGCTACAGTCAGGATTACACAGGACTTAGCAGCATCCACATCAAGGGCTCGTAGGGCTTGAAATATGATATTCCAGAAGGCAAAAGAGCTTGGAATGCAACGGAGAATCAACTACTCAGCAAAACTGAACATCCTCTTCCAGGGAAAAAGATGAACTTTCAATGAAACGGGAATTTCAAATGTTCCTGCTGAAATGACCAGAGCTGAACTTTCTGTTCAGGAACTCCAAGAACTTTAAGTTCAGGACAGGATTCAAGTGGGGGGGCACGGACAAGAAGGGTAAATTTTGAGAGATTTAATGATGAGGAACTGCATGTATTCCTGCATGGGAAGATGATACAGATAATACTCATATGAACCTTCTCATTTATTAGAGCAGTTAGAAAGTGCTTTTATAGTCGAGACATAGGAGAGAGCTGAATTTGAAGGTATAATATACTTTTAAATGGTGTCATAGGGTGAAAAGGAAATGTACTGGGAGAAATGAAAGGAGAGGTAGAATAGAGTAAGATATTTCATGTAAAAGAGTCAAGAAATAGCTTTTGTAATAATATGGAAGGGGGAGAAGGTGAGGGTAAATGAGGGAGCCTTCATTTTCATTGGAAATGGCTCAAAAAGGAAACATATATACTTAATAGGGCATAGAAATCCGGGGCAGGGGGACAAAGGGGATGGGAGAAAAGGGCCAGGGGAAGGGGGGCAGTATAGGTGATAGAGGAGGGGGTAGATCATGGGAGGGGATAGTCAGATATAACACATTATCTTTTTTTTTACTTTTTGCAAGGTGGTGGGATTGGATGGCCTGTCTAGGACCACGGGGCTGAGTGGTTGCTGGGTCTCTGGGGTGGGATGTAGGCTTGGGGCCTCCTGGCCCCAGGGCTAGTGCTCTGCACACTGCATCACTTTGTTGCTCCACAGCACACTTTTGAAGAGGGACAGAGTGAAAGGATAGAAAAAATATAACTGGTAGTGGGGAGAAATGGATGGAGGGAATTACAAGCAGCAACAGCAACTGTGGAAAAACATGGAAGTAACTTCTCTGATGGACATATGATAAAGAATGGGATCCACCCCAGAGACAGAGCTGATGGTATCAGAACACAGACTGAAGCACAATTTTTTCTAGTCTGTGTTCCTTCTTTTACTTTATTTCCTTGTGAGGTTTTTTTTTATTTAAGTGGGGGGAGGGGTATTATGTTCACTCTTTTTTTTTTTAAGGTTTTTGCAAGGCAAATGGGGTTAAATGGCTTACCCAAGACCACACAGCTAGGTAATTATTAAGTGTCTGAGACCAGATTTGAACCCAGGTACTCCTGACTCCAGGGCCGGTGCTTTATCCACTGCGCCACCTAGCTGCCCATTGTTCACTCTTACAAGACTATTTTAGTAATGTGTAAATAAAAAAAATGTAAAAAAAAATTTACCATGACCATCATCTATCTAAGTCATATTATCATTTAAAGCTAGGAAGTAATAGTTTACCAGTCATCAATTTTATGGATTACTCTTTGCTGGGGTTCAGAAATGAGATGAACAGCACATCAAGTGTTTTTCCATGTTCATCATCCTTGTCTTCTCAATTTCATTTCATCCCTTCCCTCCAAAGTCACACCTCTCACCATCCCACTTTAGTCAAAGTGGATACAATAAAAAACATACACTGACTATGTCCACCTCACTTGGGTTCATCAAGTAGAGGGATTACTCATTCCTGACTCTATCTATAATAACCAATTTTCCAATGACTATTACCAGAAATAAATCCCGAGTACATCTGGATGGCCTCATAACTCTTAGGCAAGCATATGGCTCTTCCCTTACAGTATCTAGTATAATCTAGCTAGAACTTGCACCTCATCACTGGAGCATTCAGTCTTATACTAGAAGAGCCTGATTCCTGATCCACAAGGAAATCAACTTCCCTAATTTTGGACAATAGTTACATCTGCTATCATCCTACACCAGCAGAACTACCTAAATTATTATAAAGTTCATACTAAGGTGGGCAGTCATGTGGCAACTTAGATAGAAGAGTAGAAGAGTCTGCTGCAAACACTTTAACTGTGTGACCCTGAGCATATCAGTAATCCTCATTTATAAAATGGGGATAGTGACAGCACTTGCTTCAGAGATGTTGTGTATAATGTACAATATATTAAAGTGCTGTGCAAATACTGGATATCATCATCATTATTCCTAACAGCTATTGACAGCATCTATCTCTAGTAAAGATCAAATCAATTAATAACCTAAAAGGGTCTCTCATCTCCTTTGTTATGGCACTATGGAATAAAACTATTTTACAGAATCTTAAGATTTTTAATTGTTAGGAAACAAAAGCAAAATATATAAGGAATAAAAAGAAGTTCCCTTTTATTTCCATTGAAACAGACTGCTCTTTATTTACTACTTCAGAAAAACAAAGGGACTGATGATTTAATTCTTCTTGGGCAAATGAAGTTCTTTATTTCAAGAGAAGTTCCTACAAACCCTATCAGAAGACTCCACTGCCAAAATCATAAAAGTATCTGTGGCTCCTGTGTGAAAAGGGTATTCTTATACTTATCACCAACAACTCAGTATTTTTATTTAAAAAAAAAAGTTTCGGGGAGGCTAGGTGGCGCAGTATAAAGAGCACCACCCTGGAGTCAGGAGTACCTGAGTTCAAATCTGGCCTTAGACACTTAATAATTAATTACCTGGTTGTGTGGCTTTGGGCAAGTCACTTAACCTCATTTGCCTTGCAAAAAAAAAAACTAAAAAAAATTTCTCAATCATGATTATGCAGTTGAAGTACTATCACTTGTATTATCTTTAGCTACATTATGAGGTTAGGCTTTTCTAGGCTAGCCTAAAGCACTAATAAAGTTCTTTCCAAAAGATTCTGCATTCCAAAAGGCTAAAAATCAACTTACAAAAGTGAAACATGTCTAATTAGTGAGTAGAGAAAATTCCCCCATGTAAAAAAAAATGCATACTTCAAAATACTGTTCTATTTGTTTTACCTGGCATGATTCTTGCTTAATCAGTCCCTAAACATGGTATACCCTGATAATTTATGCACAAGACATTACTGCTAACATAAAAAATAAATATTTTTAGTATGATAATTTTAACTAAAAGCTAAAAAAGTTAGAAAAGTTCTAAGTCTTAGAAATTATAGTTCCTTAAAAATATATTGGGCACTACTAATCCAGAACCTAAAAGATAAAGTTTTTTGAATAGAGATTAGCATTAACAATGACCTTATAAGCATATGATTAGATACACTAGAGTTCAAGAAGTACTTAAATAGCTGACTCCAGAAAAATTACTCTGATGTTAAAAGGTAGATGAGTAGGAAATAATTATATCTAGAAATACTTCTTGTGAAAATCTAATACCAACCTGCTCTTTGAATAGAATCGGTGAGAATTCTGTCTGGTGTATCATACCTGGTATGATAAATGTAGCCATTCTCAATAAAAGCCAAGTCTATTCCTAAAAAATGAAAAGGAAAACATAAAATAAACAAAGCAATTCATAGGTTTATATTAATTTTATTAAATGAATAAAAATTAAACTTCTAAAGAACAGTCTCACATTTGTTCATTTCGCATATGCCCTTTTTGGTCCCCCAAAATTGTACCTTCTCAATTACTACCTGCCCAGAATCAAAAATCAAGTTTCAAACAATTTGTATAAGGGGGCTACTAATTTAGCACAGAGGAAATAAACAAACAAAATTTCAAAGATATTTGCATAACTATCTATCATCCATATCATGACAATAGATTTGTCATTTAAAGTAAATGGAAATTATCTAAAGTAATTTAAGCAAAAGATAAAATTAAAAAAATTTTTTCACATATTTTGAGACTGATTTACTTTTCCTCATTTGAATTGCAAAACTATTGAAAGGATAAAGCCTTCACCTCAGTTTAAATTATTTTAATTATTACATCATAAAATTGTCCTTCTTCTAACAACAAGCTGATGATTATTTCCAAAATTAAAATAAGTCTCTAAATGAACATGCCAATTATAAAGCAATGCTTGAAAATGGTGGTTTCTTTTCAACATCATCTATCTCGGTTCTCCCTCTGACTATTTTAACTACTGGCTGTCTTGTTGTTCCTAACATGATACTCCAGCTCCCATCTCTAGAACTTTGTTTAGATTGTCTGTCCTGAAATTCACTCCCTTTCTATCTCAGCTTCTAAGAAGTTTTATTTTACTTTAAAACTCAGCTCAAGGGCCATCTCCTCCCAGTTTCCTCATGTTTAAAAATTACTTAATTTTTCCTATATTTAAGTGTGTTAGATGCAGTGAATAGTATTGGACCATTTATCATAAATATTTATCATATTTATTTACTAGCCATGTAACCCTGGGCAATTCATATATAATCTACTTGCTTCAGTTTCCTCAAATGTAAAATGGAGATAATAATAGAAGTTGTCTCCTAGGATTGATGTGAGGATCAAATCAGATAACAGTTGTTGTTTGTAAAGCATTCTACAAAACTTAAAGTGCTTCATAAATTTGGTACCTCTCATTGTTCACATATTGTAACACCCTCCCGCCCAGCAGTCATTTTTGACCATGCATCCCTCACACTCAGCACAGTGCCCCACACACACCGTGGGCCACAATGCTTGAATAGCTAATGATGACCAAAGAGTATTTCATAATGATTAATGGAATCTCAACAATTCAGTTCATCAGGAGTGATTGGCCTCCCTATCCTATTTTAGCACATGAAGGGAATCTGAAGAGTCTGGGCTCTAACCACAAGAGAGAGGCAAGGACTTCAGTTCATATGCTGAGGGTCCAGAACCTCTCAGGAGTAGCAGAACAAAGTCTAAACATGCCCATTTCTATGATTTTACACAAGTAGCCACCCCCTGGGTCTGGAGTACCCATCCATCCACCCTCCCTCTTCACCCAAACCCAGAAGGAGCTCTCTAACAAGTCACAGCCCAGGACAGGAGAAAGGCCAGAGGACCCAGGTTCTGCATCTGGGATCCATCAACAAACAACAACATTTATAAAGTGCTGACTGTGGGCCATGTTCTGCACCAAGTGCTTCACAAGCATTTTGCTCTTTTTCTCCTCTGAGAGGCCGGGGCTCTTTTTTGCAAATGAAGGAAATAAAAAAAAAAAAAGAATGTGAAATGACTACTGTACGAGCTGGGCCTGGAGTTCAGACCTTGCGGATTCCAGCCCAGAACTACTCTCACTGGGCCTCTAGCTGCCTCAAGGGGCTATCTGGGCATCCTTGGGCAAATAGCTTCACTTGCAAAGATCTATTCATTTCTCTTTATTATCTTCTTCTGACTTTGAATCCTATGACCTCATGATCCCAATCTCATTTCTTGACAGTAATCTATGAAGACTGCCTAACTTCCCAGTATTTTGTTATAGATCTAAAATGACAAGAAAGTAAGCAATACATTTTCACTGGGAACAACTTTTTTTATCCTTAAACCATCCTCTAAAAAAGAATAAATGTTAATGGAAGAATACAATTCACTTAAAATAACTGATTTTACAAATAGCTTTGAGGAAATTATTTTTCACCAAGGTATAGTTAGACAAACCATTATCATTTAATATATGCAAAATATGCAAATTTTAAAGGCCAGATGATCTCAAACTGTTTGAGGGAAACTCAAAATCCTTCCAAACTGTTTCTTAGAGACTAAAAATGGAAGAAAATACTGCAGTTTTAATTAAAGCTGAAAACTAAAAATAAATTAGCGCCTTCTATTTAAGCTAAGATTATTTTGCCCTCCCAAGACATAAAGAGATAAACACTAGGATAAGGTGAGATACGAAGTTCAATGATGGGTACCAATGTTACTTGGAGTTTTGAGGCCCTTATAGAACAAGAAATAAACACTAAGGGTTGAATGCCTAATCTTAACTGTGATTAGATTCAATGTGGCAACTCTCACAGTCTTAAATCATAGAAATCTAACAAAAAAATTTACTATCACAGGTTTCAAGACCTAAGTTCAAATTCTGATGTTATTTCCTCAGTTACAAAATGAAGACAACAATAGCACCTAATAAGGATAAAATGAAGTAATATTTATAAAGCACTTTGCAAATCTTAAATCCTATTATAAAAAGCTTGCATATTTTCATGCAGATGATTGCCACACATCAAAAAACATAAATTATTAAGAGGCTATGAGAAGGAAAACTTTACAGCATGGCAGAAACTAGATTAAGATGTGCATCTCACACTCTTTACCAAGATAAGATAGAAATGGGTACAGGATTTAGACATAAAAGATGAAACCATAAGTAGAGAAGAACAAGGAACAGTTTCTCTCTGGAGAGAAAGAGTTTATGATCAAATAAGAAACAGAGAACATTATAAAATACAAAATGGATAATTTTGATAGTAAATTTAAAAAGTCGTGCACAAATAAAACCAATGGAAACAAGATTACAAGGAAACAAAGTTGGGAAACAATTTTCACAATTAGTGTTTCAGATAAAGGACTAATTTCTAAAATACATAGAGAATTGAGTTAAATTTTTAAGAATATAAGTTATTCTCCAATTGATACATGGTCAAAGGATATGAACAGGAAGTTTTCAGATGAAGAAATTAAAGCTATCTATAGTCATATGAGCAAATGCTCCAAATCATTATTGATTAGAGAAATACAATTAAAACAACTATGAGGTACTACCTCATACCTAGCAGATTGGCTAAGATGACAAAAAAAGAAAAATTATAAAGGTTGGAGGGTATGTGGGAAAACTAGGACACTGACGTATTGTTGGTGGAGTTGTGAGCTGATCCAACCTTGCTGGAGAGTAATTTGCAACTATTTCCAAAGGACTATAATATTGTGCATATCCTTTGATCCAGCAATATACCACTACTAGGTCTGCATACCAAAGAGCTCACAAAACGGGGGAAAGATTCACATGAACAAAAATATTTATAGCAGTTCTTTTTTGGCAAAGAATTGGAAAATGAAGGGATGCTCATCAACTAGGAAATGTTTGCACAAATTGTGATATATATGAATGTTATTGAGTACCATTATTCTATTAAAAAAAGTCACAAGCAGGCAGACTTTGGAAAAGTCTGGAAAGATCTGCATAAACTAATGCTGAAATGGTGTATGTGTCATGGAACACTATTCTTCTATTAGAAACCAAGAGGGACGGGAATTCAGGGAAGCCTGGAGGGATTTGCATGAACTGATGCTGAGTGAGATGAGCAGAACCAGAAAAACACTAACAGCAACATGGGGGGTGATGATCAACCTTGATGGACTTGATCACTTGATCTTTTCATCAGTGCAACAATCAGGAACAATTTTGGGCTGTCTGCGATGGAGAATACCAAATGTACCAAGAGAAAGAGCCGTGGGAGTCTGAACAAAGTTCAAGGACTATTCCCTTTAATTTAGAAAAAAAAAACAGACATCTTATTGTCTGATCTTGTTATCTCTTATACTTTTTGTTTCTTCTTTAAGGATATGATTTCTCTCTCATCACACTCAATTTGGATCAATGTACAACATGGAAACAAATTAAAGACTGACAGATTGCTTTCCATGGGGGGGGATAAGATTGGGGGAAAATTGTAAAACTCAAATAAAATCTTTAATAAAAGAAAAAAATAAACTAATGCTGAGTGAAATGAGAAAAACCAGGAGAACATTGTACACATTAATAGAAACATTGTGAAATGATCAACTAAAATGGAAGCAGCTCCACTCAACAATTCAGTGATCAAGGATAATTCTAAAAGACTTAGGATGGAAAATGCCATCCACATCCAGAGAAAAAACTAGGCAGAACAAATCATACTATCTTCCACTTTTTAAAACGTGACTTGGGGCTTTTTCTTTTTTTTTCTCATGGGATTTTCCCCCCCTTTAGTTCTGATTCCTCTTTCACAAAATGACTAATATGGAAATATGCCAAATATGACTGTACATGTATAACCTCTACCAGGTTACTCGCTGTCATGGGGAGGAAAGATGGAAGAAAAGGAGGTAGAAAAATGTGAAACCCAAAGGTTTGAAAACTATCTTTGCAGGTAATTTAAAAAATAAAATAAATTAACATTAAAAAAAGAGTTTACGAAGAAATACTGAATTTTTTTATTCCTACAACAAAATATTCATACCAAACTGTTGATAACATACCTGGAATGCTGCCAAAATCCCTGTAGATACGAAAGTCTGTATCTGAAGGAATAATTCCACTTTGAAAAACCTCCTGAGCTACCACTGAAGCAAAAGGGTGCTTTGCTGCTAAAACATATGCTTGAACCAACCAAGGATTTTCAGGACCTTCAAGAGAAACATTGAATAAAATTAACAAGATCCAGTCAGCATATCTTCCACAAAACAAGACATATGACTACTGAACTTGATAAAGAACAAAAAACTTGATCAAGAAAAGAAAAAATGAGCTTAGTAGAGCCAACTTAAAGAAGTATATTATTCCTTCAATTGGGGAATGGCTTAGCAAACTGTGGTATATGTATGTTATGGAATACTATTGTTCTATTAGAAACCAGGAGGGACAGGATTTCAGGGAAGCCTGGGGGGATTTGCATGAACTGATGCTGAATGAGATGAGCAGAACCAGAAAAACACTGTACACCCTAACAGCAACATGGGAGTGATGATCAACCTTGAGGGACTTGCTCATTCCATCAGTGCAACAATTGGGAGCAATTTTGGGCTGTCTGCAAAGGAGAGTGCCATCTGTATCCAGATAAGGAGCTGTGGAGTTTGAACAAAGTTCAAGGACTATTCCCTTTAATTTAGAAAAAAACAGATATCTTATTGTCTGATCTTGTTACCTCTTAGAATTCTTGTCTCTTCTCTAAGGATATGATTTCTCTCTCATCACACCCAATTTGGATCAAGGTACAACATGGAAACAAAGTAAAGACTGACAGATTGCTTTCCGTGGGGGGGTGGGGGGTGGGGGTAGGGAAGTAAGATGGGAGGGATTGCAAAACTCAAATAATATCTTTAATAAAAATTAATTAAAAAAAGAAGTATAAAAAAAGAAGTATATTATTCAGTTGTGTAATGCTTATGGAGCTTCTTTTAAACACCAATCTCCATGGCTAATACTTGGCTTTGGTAAGATAACATTAGAACTAGAGTGCTGGTTTGGTACAGAATTACTACAGGTAATCCCCAGTGGACA
The DNA here is from genome assembly GCF_037893015.1 of Macrotis lagotis. NCBI lineage: Eukaryota > Metazoa > Chordata > Mammalia > Peramelemorphia > Peramelidae > Macrotis > Macrotis lagotis. The sequence continues at coordinate 69,379,112 of NC_133665.1, forward strand.
AATACAACTTGTGAATGACATATACATAAAAATGGAGTGCCAAGGAGTCCCAACATCCCAGATCCCCATGGGGGACAGCTATCTTTTTATGTCCAAATCAAAATGAAAAAAAATCATCTACAGAGACACTTTCTCTTATACAAAAGTAGAATATCAAGCTGAGATGTCCAGGCTCACCTACTTCTTCCCCCTTAGGTTACTCTCAATAAACCACCACTAAGATGATAGGGGGGAAGAGAAAGGTATAGAAAGGGGAAAGTAATTTCCAACATGCTAAGCAGCATTTCTAAGTGCATTTTCCTAGAAAAACAATGCTAAATAAATGACAGGTATAAGTGACGCAATACCATAAGTATTATGCTTCTTCCTCAAGAAGGCTTAACAGATTTTTATGCCTTATACTTGGAATTCTAACCATCATTAAAAAAAAAAGACTGTCTCTCTCTCTCTATTCTAACCCAGGCTAAAAATTCAGAGGCTTCACATAAGCCAGAGTTCATAATCTGATTTACGAGTACTTTTTAAAATTTTTATTTTAATGCAATGGGGTTAAGTGACTTGTCCAAGGTCATACAGCTAAGCGATTATTAAGTGTCTGAGGCCAAATTTGAACTCAGGTCCTCCTAACTTCAGGGCCAGTGCTCTATCCACTGCACCACCTAGCTTGCCCCAGGGGAGTTTCAACCTATTACATTTCTGACTCTTTTAGGAAAAGTTACTACTTTGAAATCTGGTGGTCCCTGGTTCCAGAGGGATTCTTCATATTAATGCCAAACTAAGTGTAAACCCCAATTGGCTTAGCTCACTAAAATCATATTTCTCAAGCTCAAGTGATCCACCAGCCTTGCCTTCTTGATAGCAAAGATTTCAGGAATGCATCACCACACTAGCTCTGTAATCAGCATTCATAACAATATTTTTAAAATGTGTTCCAAATTACAATTTCAAAAAAATTTATAAAATACAACTTATTAAGTATAAGATGACACAAATGTTAATAGTCTCTCTTATCTGTTATGGTGCTTTGCAAATTATTTGAAATATAGAGTATTAAAAGTAAGTTAAACAATCATTCTTGACAGTTAAATTTAAACTAATACTGAGTCAAGAAACTTAAAAAGTCAAGTTCCTAATTTTATAGTATCATTTCCAGGCTAATTTAAAGGAAAACAAATGCACCATGTAAGATTCACTATACGAGAAAAAGAGGTAAATAAAATCCTGAACTGGGGAAAGGAAAGAACAGATAAACAAAGTAGCAAAATGCTGACACTCCTCTCCTTTTTAGCTTTACAAAGATATAAAAACAGTCTAATAAAAAAGCACCAGACATATGCATTGCTCTGTTCTCCATTGTATTACCAAGCAATTTTTCCAATGGCATAGCAGAATGCCCTCTGTATATGTTCCAACATACACCTAATTATTTTTTAAGTAATAGAGAAAAAAAAAGCCTACAATTGCATACATCTCAGACTAGAGTTCAGCATTTCTTTGCATGAAAAGGAATAGGAATAACTGACATTTATAATTTATACAGGTTTAACTCAAGATATCTCATTTAATGTAAAATGTTGAAGGCATTATCTCCATTTTACAGATGAGGAAACTAAAGTTCAGGAAGGCCAACTGCAGCTCCCATTTATAGAAATTTCAAAGATTAAATACAATCCACTCTCCTCCCCATCCCATGAGGTAGAATAAGGATGGGGACAAGCTGTGATTCCCATGTACAAGAAACTCTCATCAAAAAAAAAAAAAAGATCAGGGCAGCTAGGTGGTGCAATGGATAGAGCACCAGTCCTAGAGTCAGAAGGACCTGAGTTCAAATCTAGCCTCAGACACTTAATAATTACCTAGCTAAATAACCTTGGGCAGGTCACTTAACCCCACTGCCTTAGAAAGAAAGAAAGAAAGAAAGAAAGAAAGAAAGAAAGAAAGAAAGAAAGAAAGAAAGAAAGAAAGGAAGAAAGGAAGAAAGGAAGGAAGGAAGGAAGGAAGGAAAGAAAGAAAGAAGAAAGAAGGAAGGAGAGGAAAGAAAGAAACTCTCCCAATGCATATTTTTCAAGCCATTCAGCTCTTAGGCAGTTGTCTAGGTCTGGAAATAGGAAGGTCTGTTTTGAGACCAGCTCTCTACCCACAGCGCCATAGTCCTTCCCCACCCCACAGCATGGACATAAACAAGTTCAGAGAGGTAAACCATAACTTGGATAGGGTAAGAGGATTGTAGATGTAGAGCTGTCATCTAATCAAAACTCTCCTGATTTTACAGATCAGGAAATTTAATCTCAAGATTTACAACCTATGCTAATATCTCGCTGAAAATAAGCCACAGTGAAGAAGCAAAGAGGGCAGGAGCTGAACTCAGGCTTATTTGGGTTTTTACTCTGTGATGCTGTTTTCACCAGTGCAGCCTTGAGGGAAGGAGCCAAAAGGGAATAAGTGGTCAAGGGAAAGGAAAAACTCCCCCCTTCTTCCTCTTCTCTATGCTTTGGAACTTGATACTTGTCTTACAAATAATTTTGATCATCTAATCAATTATTAATTCACTTATTTCTGACTCTTTTCTGTATTTCAAATAATACTTAATTATTTTTGCTTTTAAAATATAGGATAACATGAGAAAAATAATATTTAATTTTAATAATCTTAACTTTAATAATATGAAAAATATTCCTCCTTTCCTCAATGCAGATTACAAATCCTTTTATTCAATATTAGACTGTTTCCCAAAGCCTACCTGGTGATAAGATTTTCTGAAATCAGCCAGGATGGATCTTAAACCATAGACAGCTTGCAATCAGACTTATATTCCAGCTTTCACTGTGAGAAATGATATACCACTTATATAGTCTTTTGACAACCCCAAATCACCTCCACACAAATACAACATTTGAGGAAAGCTCCAGTAGAAAAAGATTTAAAAAACAAAATTCTTTGGACTCCCAAAATTAAGACGCAAGATAAAAATAATGTATAAGCATCACAACTTTTTTTTGAGTAATGCTGTTATATATTTACAGCAATACTATAATGTATTGACAGCCAAGGAATCTTTCTAGCCCAAATAGACATTAATTCTCATACAAAACCTATTGACTAAAACCCTCTGGGTATAACATATATTCAAATACTTGTCAGGGGAAACCTACATCCAGTCATGCAATCTTGAATACATGACTATTGTTTTTAGATATCAGTATATCACTATTGTTTTAGGTATCAAGATATCAGTAAGACAAGAGGGCTGGAATAGATCACTGCTAAGGTTCTACTTATCTCTAATATATAATGATCTCTGATTCATCATGAGACGTTTTAAACTATCTGCCCTAAAACAACTTTTCAGAATTCCCTAGTACACCCATCACAGGAAGAAGTCAAGGCACAGCTCCTTGTGAAAGGCAAGAATAGTGTTAACACTTTCCCCCAAGTAAAACTAAAAGACTACTTAAAAAAAAGGAAAATATTTGGAGAGATTAGAACAGTCTTTAAATGTTTTGTGTAGAAAACAATACATGGATATTTTTACATTTAAGAGCACCTCTAAAAATCAATTCCCTGTGAATGCTAATGGAGGTATCCTACTGATAAGTTATTTCAACCATAGGAATATTTCTATTTCATAGTGCTTCCCTTCCCATTCTACTCATCACCTAATATAATTGCTTTTACTTCTTGGTTTTCCACTTCTTACCTTCTCTAATAATGTGTCTTTTTTTTCAACATCATCAATAATACTTTTAAAGAAGTTAAGAGAGGGTAATGTGATCAAAAAACCTTATTATTGGAAGCTATGTGGCAGGTTGAAAGAACTGAAATGTTGGTGATATCTTCCTCAATACTAAGTTACAGATATATTTCTCTGAGAAGCAGCACTACTTTTTAACCACTGAAAAAAGGTAACTGATAGCAGCCATCTGAACAAAAGGAGGCACCTAAGGAACTAGCTTTCCACTTTCTATTTCAGCAAACACACTATATAGGGCAACAACACCTGGGAAAAGTTCTTGTTTTTATATAGTCAGAAGGCTTGTACTTTGGTCACCAAATTCTATAAGAACTTTAACCTGACAAATGCTTATTTAAGTCAGTACAATAAAAGACTATCACACCATTTCTATTTTATTAAAAATCTAAATTAGAGATTTTCTAATACTAATGGTTTTTAAAGAATAAAATCAAATGTTTTTAAGGCTTGTTTGGTTTCTCTGGCTACTAGACTATACAGTGTGTTAATAAAAGTACTCAATGACAAATTGTGGGAATTACCATAGATAATTTGAAAAGTTTATTATTTAAAGTGTATTTAAAACACCTGTGTATGATCCTCTCTAATCTGGCTACTGTTTCAAAAGTCTATGAAAAATTATTTGGCAGGTCCATCCACAATCATTATTTTAATTAGGAATGCCTACAGAACTTTACTTTGTATAAGACCTCACGAGGCATCATATACAAAATAGCTTTAAAAAACCAGATACAAGATTTTTATCAGATTTTAAGAGTCAAAATGCTATGTTTTAATGTTAAACTTTTAAGATTACAGTTTAAATTTAAGATTCTAATGCTCTAACATCTTCATAGAATAAAAAACTATATAATCTTTTTAGAAAAAAGATTTACAAATAGGACTAAATAAAAAATGACAAAGATCAAATTTTAAGGAGATCCTAAGAGCTCCAAGATTAAAATTATAGAGCAAGATTTTTTAAATCAAGCTATCTGGGGACATTATGATCTATAAGACTACCAGATGCTATTAAGCATCTATTAACTTCACTTCTTTAAGTACAGAATTATGTCTCTAGAGACAAACATTATCAGAAATGAAAATGAAATGTGTCCAGCACTGTACGATATTTCCCCATGTATAAGATGCACTTTAATTTGGGGGCCCAAAATTTGAAAAAAAAATTGAACTCAGGTTTTATTCATCAAAAAATTGCAACTCATCACTGTCAAAAAGCCCATCCATTAGCTTGTCCTCATCTGTGTTTGATGACAAATCAGTCTTCATATATTGCTTCATCCTCAGTTCCATCCATAGTATTTGAAATGCCACACTTCTTAAATGACTTGACAATGATCTCAACCTTGATTTCATCCTAGGATCTTTTCATCCAGGTACAAACTTCTCCTATAGTTGCTTTCTTCACTCTTCCTGCTGGTGTCAAATGACTTCATCCATTGGTTCCATTCATCAAATATTCATTTCAAGGGTTTGTTAATGCTGACATCAAGTGGTTGGAGCTGGGATGTCAAGCCTCCAGGCATGATAGCCAAGTTTTGTCTTTTGCTCTGCAGTAATCTTCCTTCTATTTGCTGTGATGTGTGCCCTGAACTGATCAAGCACCAACAGGGCAGGTTAGCATAAGAGCCATGCTGGTCTCCTGCTCCAAACTTTCTGAAGCCAGATCTTCATTCCATCCTAATCCATCTAACCCTTGTCATGAATGTGGAAATCACTCCTTGATTTTTTGGCATTGTTTTCCATTTGAAAATCAGCATAGGAGGCATTTTGGTTCTTTTGGCACAAGCTAGAACAACTGCAAAACGGCTCTTTTCAAGTCCACTTGTCTTCATAATTACAGTTTTCACTTCCCTCTTATCAACAATCTGAAATTCAAGGATCTCCTATCCCTAGCTTTCAGGCATCTTTTGGGTGAGTCTGGCGCATGTACCATTCCATTTCATGAACCTGAAGCACCAATTGTGTCCTTTGAAATCAGTCACTTCTTTTTCATCAGCAGTTCTTGCCTCCTACTGAACCATCTTTGTGGACACAGGAGTTCCAATGGCCCTTTGCTCTTTAATGCATCCCTTCAATTCCATCTCTGAGGCCATTTGGCTGACTCGCCTCTCATGCCCTTCTGTTGTGGCATTTTCAGTAGGGTTTCTTCTTCCTGTAGCCAGTCTCGGATTGTTTTCTCAGGTGGAGAAGGACCAAATTGACATTCAGCAGCACTGAGTTCCATTCACTTTTTGCAACCTGGTTCACTTTTAACTTGAATTCAATACTGTATGAAAATCTTTTCTAAATCAATTCTGAGTAGAACATAGCAAAATAACCTTTTATACCAGGAACAAATGCAAAACAATGAGCGCAAAGAACAAGTGAGAAAAGGCAGGAAATGCAAGTAAAAAATCTATAACAATGAGCACAAAAACAAGTGCACCCAAGCAGGAAATGAAAGTAAAAAGAAATCTATAACCACTCTCTAAGACACTCCCAGTTTTTAGACCCCAAATTTTTCAAAAAAGGGTGCATCTTATGCTTAGGATTAATATGGTAGTCTCCCTGCAAAAGACTAATTAATTCTCTCCAAAATTGCAGTTTCAAGAATTAAATGAATAGAGGATTGTTAAAAATGGAGATGTGAGCAAGAATTTTCCACATGAACTTTTCTTTATGAAAGAATAATGCAATGAAGAATATAACAGGAGACATGGAATAATTGCTACAAATACAGAGATTTTCAATAGCAGCTAAAAGGAGAGACACAAAGGACTTATCCATGCCCACTCCTCACTCTCCATTTACTTCTTTCATTGAAGATGAAAGCTGCTCTTTTTTTTTCAATCTTTTTTTTAAGGTTTTTGCAAGGCAATAGGGTTAAGTGGCTTGCCCAAGGCCACACAGCTAGGTAATTATTAAATGTCTGAAGCCGGAATTGAACTCAGGTCCTCCTGATTCCAGGGCCAATACTCTATCCACTGCATCACCTAGCCACCCCAAAAGTTGCTCTTTAAGACCAAAGGTATAAAGACAAATAGGAGGTGACTAGGTGGTGCAGTGGATAAGCACACCCTGGAGTCAGGAGTACCTGAGTTCAAATCCGGTCTCAGACACTTAATAATTATCTAGCTGTGTGACCTGGGGCAAACTACTTAACCCCATTTGCCTTGCAAAAACCTAAAAAAAATAAAAAGACAAAATAACAAGCTGATAGGAAAGCAGTGTTACTAGATCTCAAATTGTGTTAGGAAGCAGTAATCATCAAAATTATTTGATAATGGCTAAAAAAATACAAGGAGTAGAATGGTGGGATAGATTTGATAGACAAATGTCAAAGTTTAAAAATTCAAAGAATATAAATTATTGGGGAAAGCAGTTGTTAGATAAACTAGAAAGTAGTTGGATAGAAATTAGGTTTGGACCATTGGCTTATACTTCATACTACATTCAGCTCAAACTGAAGATACAACCTAAATTAAAAGTCACATTATAGGGGCAGCTAGGTGGCACAGTGGATAAAGCACCGACCCTGGAGTCAGGAGTACCTGGGTTCAAATCCGGTCTCAGACACTTAATAATTACCTAGCTGTGTGGCCTTGGGCAAGCCACTTAACCCCATTGCCTAGCAAAAACCTAAAAAAAAAAAAGTCACATTATAAAAAAAATCAGAAGACCAGAAGATCAAGTCTCTTTCATAATTGTGGGTAGGAGGAAAGAAATCTTTTTTAAAATTTTAAAATTATTTTTAAATTTTTCTTCATTAATCTTTTATTTTATTTATTTTATATTATTACAATAATCTTGTTTTGAGAGTAAACATAAATACCCCTCACCCCCCCCCCAAAAAAAGATGAGAAACCTCAATAACAGTGAGAGAGAAAAAAATTGTACTTCAGTCTGTGTTAAGATTCCAATGGCTCTGTCTCTGGGATGAGTTGCCTTCTTGTCCATCAAAGAAGTTGCTTCAATATTTTTCCTACAGTTGCTATTACTAGATGTATTTCCCTCCACTCTATTCCTTCCCACTCTCATTTATTCTATTCTCTCTTTCCTTTCACTCTGTCCCTGTTCAGAAGTGTATTGTATCTGAGGGCCCTCTCCCACAATCTTCCCTCTCCTCCATCACCTATTCATTCCTTCCCTCCCCCCATTCCCCTTATTCCATCCTTTTCCTTTCATTTTTCTCTAGAGTTAAGACAGATTTCTGTACCCTAATAAGTAAGATATATTTCTATACCCCATTCTATAGCTCTGAGCCATTCTGATGAGAATGAAGGCTCACTCATTCCCTCACCTCCCCCCATTCTACTCCATTGAAAAAGTTTTTTTCTTGACTTATGTGAAATATCTTAGCCCCTTCTTTCTCTCCTTTCTCTTCCTCCCAGCACTTTCCTTTATCACCCACTGTCTCCATCTTTTACTGTATTATTACATTATATTCAGCTCCTTCCTGTGCCTTGTCTAGATATGCTCCTTCTAACTGCTCTTATACATGATAAAGTTCATATCAGTATCTTCTTCCCATGCAGGAATACAAACAGTTCAATATCACTAAGGTCCTCATAGCTAGTCCTTCTCATCCAACTCCTCTATGGTTCACCAGAGTCCTGTACTTGGAGATCAAACTTTCTGTTCAGCTCTGGTTGTTTCAATAGGAAAGTTTGAAAGTCCCCTGTTTCACTGAAAATCCATCTTTTCCCCTGAAAGAGGATGTTCAGTTTTGCAGGGTAGTTGTCTCAGTTGTAAACCAAGATCTTTTGACTTCTGGAATATCATATTCCAAGTCTTATAACCCCTTAATGTAGATGCTGCCAGATCCTGTGTAATCCTGACTATAGAGCCTCAGTAATTTAACTTGGGAGTTTTGGAATTTGGCTATAATATTCCTGGAAGTTTTTCTTTTGGGATCTCTTTCAGGAAGTGATCAATGAATTCCCTCAATTTCTATTTTACCATCTGCTTCTAGGATCTCAGGGTAATTTTGCTATATTATTTCTTGAAAAATGAAGTCTATCATGATCTTCAGGTAGACCAATAATTTTAAAATTATCTCTCCTGAATCTGTTTTCAAGGTCAGTTGTTTTTCCAATGAGATATTTCACATTTTATTCTAATTTTTAGTTTTCTTGGAATAGTTTTATTTCCTCCTGATTTCTCGCAAAGTCAGCAGCTTCCTTTAGTTCCATTCTACATTTGAAGGAGTTATTTTCTAGAGAGAGTTTTTTAATCTCCTTTTCCAGCTGGCCAATTCTGCATTTTAAGGCATTCTTCTCCTCATTTGCCTTTTGTGTTGCTTTTTCCATTTGGCCTAAACTGGTTCTTAACATATTATTTTCTTCATTATTTTTCTGTATTTTTTTTCACCAAGCTACTAATTTGGTTTTCATGATTTATCTGCATGGCTCTCATTTCTCCTTCCAATTTTTCCTCTACCTCCCTTAATTGCTTTTCAAAGTCTTTTTTGAGCTCATCCATAGCCTGAGCCCATTTGTTATTTCTCTTGGAGGTTTGAGTACAAAAGCTTCAATTCTGTCATCTTCTGAATCTTCCATAGGATCAAAGAAATTTTCTATGGTCAGATTCTTCTTTTTCTTTTGTTTGCTCATTTCCTCAGCCTATGACTAATTTTGCAGCACTTTCAAGGCTTCTGGGGACAACCCATGGGGATCTTAATTCCTCTAAGGTCTTATGAAAGGCTCTGAGCCCAAACTGCAACCTGGATTTGAGTGTGGGCAAGAAAATGAGTACCCCCAAACCCCTTACCATCTGTGGGCTGAGAGCTCTGGATGTTCTGGGTGGCTCTGCTGATTCTTGCTGCAGGTTGTCACCACAGGACTGTGAGGAAGAGTTCTCTCATCACTTCTTCAAGCTGTTCTTGGTGATACCAGCCAGGAGGTCTGGAAACCGCCCCTCTGCCATGGACCCATGCACCCCAGGGATCTAGGCACTTGGCGCAACTGCAGCTGTGCTCGCAGTTGGTTTTTCCAACCCCCGGGTCCCGGTGAAACAGACCTTTCCCATGGAACTTCTAAGTTATCTTGAATTGGGAAATTGTGTCACTCAGTCTTTCTGTGCCCCTCTAAATTTTGACTAGAGTCATAATTTGTCGGCTTTTCAGGTTTTGGGGGGAATGAGTTTCTGGGAATTCCTGCCTTCATGTTGCCATCTTTGCTCTGCCCCCTCAAGGAAAGAAATCTTAACCACACAAACAATATGGGTTACAAAAGATAAAAGCAAACCACTTTAATGCTATAAAATTAAAGTTATTTTGCAGGAATAATATTTTTGCAGAAATAATAAATGACAGAATTAGGAAAGAAAGTGTTATGTGAAAAAATAGTTTTTACAAATATCACTGATAAAAGCCTGATACTCAAAACATACAGAAAATGGACACAAATATGTAACAAAAGCCAATCCCCAATAAATGATCAAAGAACAGTAATGAACAATTTTCAAAAGAATCACAAACTATAAATGACTACATGAAACCACTCTAAATCTCTCAATAAAAAAAATGCTAATTAAAATAACTCAGTGAATTTTCACCTCATCTCACACCAAAAATTGGCAAGGATGAAAACAAAAGTGCAAAATTAGTACTCAAGAACCTAGCTGAAGGCAAGATAAGAAGAGTGACTGTTGGTCCTTTGTCCAACCATTCTGAATTTCAAATTGTATGCATGTACATACAACAAAATAAGCCTTAATTAAAAAAAATTTTTTTTAGGTTTTTGCAGGCAAATGGGGTTAAGTGGCTTACCCCAGGCCACACAGCTGGGTAATTATTAAATGCCTGAGGCCAGATTTGAATTCAGGTACTCCTGACTCCAGGGCTGGTGCCCTAACCACTGTGCCACCTAGCCACCCCATAAATTTTTTTTCAGGTTTTTTTCTGCAAGGCAAACAGGGTTAAGTGGCTTGCCCAAGGCCACACAGCTAGGTAATTATTAAGTGTCTGAGACCAGATTTGAACCCAAGGTCCTCCTGACTCCAGGGCTGGTGTTTTATCTACTACGCCACCTAGCCGCCCCCTTTATAAATTTTTTTTTAAAAAGGTATTGCAAATGACGATCCAGGGGATACTACTTACTTACAGTCACACAAATGAGTGAATCAAACAAAAAGTCCCACTGTGCTTATTTCGAGCTAGAAAGGTTCTTCTCTTAAGTCATCAAATTGAAACCCTTCATTTTACAGATATTATCTAGAGTCCAGAGGGGGAAGAAAGGAGTTAAGTATAAGTACTCTACTAAGCATTTTAGAAATATTATGTCATTTGATCCTTACAACAACCCAGAGCTAACTGCTCTTATTAGACTATTTTATAGTGAGGAAATTGAGGCACTGCCTAAGATAGTGAATTCACGGTAATCACCTAAGTGAATTCACATGGCATTTTTGCAACTAGGTAGTATAGTGGAGAGTATACAGGTATTGAATCAGTGAAGATTTATGGAAAGACAAAGCACAGTGTTATCTTCCACTATGTCATCTATCTGCCAAAATAATGTGTGATGGGGCAGCTAGTTGGCACAGTGGATAAAGCACCAGCCCTGGAGTCAGGAGGACCTGAGTTCAAATCCGACCTCAGACACTTACTAATTACCTAGATATGTGGCCTTGGGCAAGTCACAACCCCACTGCCTTGAAAAAACCTAAAAAACAAAAACAAAAACAAAAAAAATGTGTGATAGAGCTGCCATTCTTCTCTAAAGAATTAAAACTGCAGGTTTCCAATGGAGAGATAAAGGATGAGCAAAACTAAGTCAAAGAAAAATCTCTTGTACACAAACAGTGACATAAAAGTTGTCATCAATGAGATTTATGAGTCAAAAAGACTGCCAATTTCCAATTTCCAGGAAAAAAATTGAAAAAATATATTAATCAAATCCCAAAGGAAAAAATTCCAGGCTCAGAGAGACAATTAATTCTATCAAACATTCAAATAATAATTGATTCAAATGTTAAATAAATTACAAAAAACAGAAAGGATGGTATCTTCCCAAACTCATAAAATATGGTCCTTCTATTCAAACCCAGAAAAGGTAACCCGGAAAAAGAAACAATAGAGCAAAATACAAAAATATTAAGTATTAGAAGAATGGTTACAATAACATATTCAAAAGATTATCCACCACAATTAGGAAAATGAAGTAGAATGGTCAAACAGCAAAAACAAGAGATAACAGTTTTATCCTCAATCTACTTCACTGGTATCCACATAATATTCAAACAAGCAATAGAAGGATCTCAGAATCCTCATTATAGAAGAATTAGGGAAGACACTGACAAAGTGAGATGGCATAGATCACTATCACTAGAGTACCTAACTTCAGTGAGATAGCGGCCCCACTGAAGTATTAAAATGTGATTTTAATCAATGGTGCTTTTTAAAGTACACATTTCCAAGTTTTTGCAAAATCAAATAATCAGGGCAGCTAAGTGGCGCAGTGGATAAAGCACCAGCCCTGGAGTCAGGAGTACCTGGGTTCAAATCCGGTCTCAGACACTAAAATAATTACCTAGCTGTGTGGCCTTGGGCAAGCCACTTAACCCCATTTGCCTTGTCAAAATCTAAAAAAAAAACAAAAAACAAAAACAAAAAAACAAAAACAAAAAACAAAATCAAATAATTCTCAGTTCACCTAAGTTACCCCAAGTCATTCTTTCCTTTGTCAAAATTTCCAGAAATATTAAATCTCTAGTCATAAGCCATTATGGAAATTGGTAATAAAGGACAAACTATGAAAAGACTGCAATGTCTGCAAATTTGTAAGCTGGAACTGCACTAAGTATGTTGGCATCCATCATGTAATACTTACATAGTTTTATAATGTAAATTGAATAGAAATATGAAATAATGTATTTCAAGCCAATGTTATTGGTTTTATACACTTCTTAAAAATATACCAAGCCAAATAAATTAAACTATACATATCTAGGTACCCAATTTTTAAAATTCATAACATTTTTTATAATTTAAATCTTATACACATGAGTTTCTTAATCTATTTACAGCAGTTATATACTTTCAGTAATTATCCTCCACATAATTTTCAAACTCTAAAGAAAAGCATTCATTTCAGTAAGAAGATTTAAGTTCAAAAGAAAAAATAAATTTACAATGAAAATGCAAAATGCCTAATCACATACCTGTCTGGAAAACAAGCTCTTTTCCTCCAACACCTGCTGCTTCCAGGTTAATAAATGCACGAATCAAGTTAGCCCAGGGATGCTGAGTAATGAAGCCATGACTGGCCTTAATGTAAAATATAGAAAAAAAATTAATTAAGTTGTGTTCTAAGATACCATCACATTTTATTCACTATATGGAAAGAATTTTCCCTTTCCTAATAAAGAAAAGAAAATATAGAATACATTTTCTCAAAAGTAATTACTAAGAAATAAACAAATATAGCTGGGATTCAGTGTGCTGCAGTAGAAAAAAAAAGAGTAAATTTGAGTCTTTAGTTCAAGGCTCTAATCCAGGTTCTATCATTTATCAGACAGTGAGAAAATTAACATGTCATGTTAAATTGAGAGCCTCAATTTTCTCATCTATGAAATGAGAATACTATTCTGCTTGTCTGCCTCATATTAATTACTGTAAGGATATGTGATTCTGACCCTTAAACTCTGGGAAAGATAAACTGAATGAAAGTTTATCAGCACAATTCATTTTAGGCCTCAGTACCCCAATAAAGCTAGGGAGATACCTCTCCCAGTTTCCCACTCCTATCTTAAGGAGAAAGAACAATGGGAGATAAAAATAAATAGATATCAAAATAAAGTACAGAAAGAAAGAAGAAATAGAAAGGTACACAGTTAAGAAGTATCATCAATTTTTGGAGGGCAATACTATCACAAATTGTCCACAACCAGATCTGTTTACCTAAAAAATAGAAAAATCGGCTACCAGAATAACTATTACTAGTGAAAATGACAAAAAGAGTAAGCAATTCTTCATTAGAGTAACTATTTTGTCATGAACTTTCACCACATTTAATAGTGAAAATTAAGATGTAAGAAGTTTTTAAAAATCAATCATAAAATCCTAAGAGTAGAACAGAACCCTAGTTATTTAATCCAACCACCCCTCTGTGACAGAGAGGGAAACTGGAGCTGAGAAAATATTCTATTTTAAAATAACCATTTAAAGAAATATTGCAGTGATTTGTTTTTTAAATGAAATCTTCATGAGTAACCCTCATCCTTACTGCTTTAAAAGTTTCTATTTTCATGAATTCCTTTTGTTAAAAGAAGCAAACATTTTATTTTTAAACCTTTTACCATCAGTTCCCCTACACATGTCTACCTACTCGAGGGCAAAAACTTCTCTTTTGTGCTCATATTCACATTTTAGCACAAGACCTGGCATAGTAACCACTTGTCAAATGCTATTTCATTTACCTAGTCATTCATTAATAGTGCTGTCAGAAAAAAAGGTATAAACATTCCATCTACCATTTGCACACAATACAACTTTTTCCTCTCTCAAATAACAGACATTTAATTAAGCCTAGTATTCAAAACAGTTGATATCTACTTGCAAGACATTTTCTTCAGCTCCATTAAAGAGGAATATAACAGCATGCTGTAAGGCTTCTGATGATGATGACAAAACTCGTAAGATTTCGAGCATCACTGAACAGCTAACTGCATCATCACTGGCACCTTTGGAAAAGAAATGATAGATCTGCAACATGAAATGTGTTTTTAAAGTGCTGTTTTTACAAAGCCTTCAGAACCTGATCCTAACATGTCTACAAATGAAGTTTAACTAGTGAATTCTTTTACTGTTTATACTCCTGGCTACATCACATTTAAAACACATTTTTAATTTCTTTCCATTCCCAAAGCTACCACCTGGTTCAGTATCTCATGACCTGATCTCATAGTTTCTAACCCATCTCCCCAACTTATCTAATATTGCTTGACTTTACTTTTCTTACATATATTCCATATAAATTTAACTATTTGATATTTCCCTAATCTTAGAACATTATTCATCCCCCTCCCTCCATCCCTATTTCTACCAGTTATAATTCTTATCCTTCAAGGCCAATTAAAAAAATAAAGCATAACATATTAAAATTCCTGCTCCTGCTCCTATCCCTAACCCAGTCTGAAATGATCACTCCCTCCTCTAATCACCTATCAAATCATTTTGGTATATCTTATACACACTTCTCCTGTATGTAATTAATATGGCATCTTCTCTCCCCCAATAGACTATAAGTTCCCTGAGAGTACAGACTCCTCTTATTTCAAATATTCTTATGTATAAAAGTACTTTATACATTTGCTTTGTAAATTTGTAGGTACTACATATTTTCCTATTAGATAACCTATAAAGACAGAGATTGTATTATAAGATTTAGAGTTGGCAGGGAGAAATCATTCAAGTGTAATGGTTCCCAACCTGTGAATCATAGCATTATTGTCAGAAATTCAATAATTCACATATGCACCAAGCACTGTCAATTTAATTTCCACCACTTAGCACCCACAAAATACAATTTTAAAATGTCAGATTTATAGTAGCTTTTGGTCATTGCATATTTTCTCCATCAACAAATGCTAATGTTAAACCAATCATCTTACACATGGGAAAGAAGAGGCCAGAGAAGTAACAAAGGCAAAAAAGCAGACCTTAGGGATTTGAGCAAAGTTTATTTTCTGGCTTTGAATCCAGTGCTTTCAAGTAACTTTACCACACTGAAAACGAGAAGCAACGAAATGCAGATAAAAAAAGAACTAAGCAAGAAGGAACCCTCCTTCAAGGTTCCAATACTGGCATCAAAAAAACTCCCCCACAACAACAACAAAAAAAGCCCTAGAGTTTCATAACCTGGGGGGGGGGGGTCTATGGATTCATTTTCTTTGTTATTGTTGTTGCTTTAATTTAAATTTAATTTAAATAACTACATTTTCATATATTTTCCTTTGTAATCCCTGGTAAATTTTATCCTTAAAAATGTCATTCTGAACAATCCAGACTTCATCAGACAGTCAGTGGGGTTCACGACACCTAAAAGGTGAAGAATTCCTGACCACACACAAATTAAAATCGCTTCTCTTGGACTGAGTATAATCTCAGGCAAAAAAGTGTTCTCACAGACTCTGATTTTTGAGCTAGAAAAGAATTTTAATCATCTAAACCAATTCCCTCCTTTTTTTTTTTTTTACAAATGAGCAAAGTGAAGCACATACATATGAATAGATATAGTCAAGGTAATAAAAAGTAAACAGCAGAGATGGGACTTAAAATCAGATTTGAGCACCTAATAAAACAGGCTCATTAATGCCATTATTTTTGTTGTTCAGTTGTATCTGACTCTTAAGTGACCCATTTGGAGTTTTCTTGGCAAAGATACTGGAGTGGCTTGCCATTTCTACTTCCAGTTCATTTTAAAGATGAGGAATCTGAGGAAAACCAGGTTAAGTGACTTGCCCAGGGTCACACAGCTAAAACAACTGGTCAACCAGATTTGAACGCAGAAAAGTGAATCTTCTTAACTTCAGGCCCAACTCTCTATAAAATTGTGCCACTTAGCTGCCTAAATGCATTGATTAGTAGACTGAAAAAAAAAAGAACAAGATTTCTTAGAAAGAAAATACAATTTCTAGATATGATAAAAAAATAAAAGGCATCAATATAACCTTTTTTTAAAAAATGAATTGAAAAGTCCAAGAAAACTTTAATCATCAGAATCATATTGTTTCACATGATCAAAATTTTCCTTTATTTTTCTTGAGGTTTTGTCTGTTTTTCTTTTGCTTACATGGCTAATAGGGAAATGTTTTAATGACTGCATATGTATGGTCTATAACAAATTACTCATCTTCTCAAGGAGGGGAAAGGTATGAGAGGGAATAAGACAATCTTGAACTCAAAATTTTTCTAAGATGTTAAAAATTTATAGAAAAAAAGCTAAGCTCTAATTCAACATTTCTAAAACTCTGAATCATGACACAAATGGGTTGTAGGGAAAAGACAGTAAATATTTAGAATGACTACTCCAACTTGGGAGGCCAAGATCCTAAAGAGAAGGACCATAAAACTATCCAAGGAGTAGCAAAGAATGAATTATTAAAGGTCCTATGTACAGGAGTGCATATATCTAAAGTTAGAAGGGACCTCAGAGATCATCTAGTCTAAGACCACCAACTGTCCTTCCCCAGCTGACTTTTTAAAGATAAGAGACAGCTCTAGATAAGAAATGATTTAACCCAGGAAAACTTAAATCTGTAAATAAGAAGAAAATTTCAGATCCAAACCTAGGTTATCTAGTGAAAATACAAGGCTCTTTTCAGTCTACCCATGTTAGTTAAATGAGCAAACCTGCATCCAATGGATGTTTCCAAACAGGATAACCCTCTCTTTGGATCCAATCTCTTGTGAGAGTTGATCTTACTTCAACCATCCTACTTCAACCACCTGTCCTGCCACTATAAATCTAACAATACCACCCCTGAAGCTCACCCTTCCCCAATTTTTTGGTATTCATTATTATGGTGCTAATTTTGATAGTAATGGAAAATTATCATCTTCTTATGGGAATGTTTTTGAAGGTTTACCTCCCAAAAAGTGATGAAATGAAAATATTTTAGTAGCACAGAATATTGATTATATAGTTAACTACAAGAATAGAATGGTATGAGGCAGCTAGGTGGCACAGTGGATAAAGCACCGGCCCTGGAGTCAGGGGCACCTGGGTTCAAATCTGGCCTCAAACACTTAATAATTACCTAGCTGTGTGGCCTTGGGTAAGCCACTTAACCCCATTTGCCTTGCAAAAACCTAAGAAGAAAAAAACAAGAATAGAATGGTATATTAGCATTCAGAATCAGTCATTCAATTTAATATTTTCAAGAAATTGAAAAAGGATCCTCTCTTCTCAACCCCAAACATAAGTGGAGAGGGCATTAAAGGATAAAATGTATCAATTTTTAAGTTAAAAATGTTAAATTAAGTCAGGAGGCTCAGAATATCTTCTCCTATCCTGCCACTGATAATCTAACTTCACTTCATCATCAAGAGTATAAAATGAGCCTAACTATAAGATTTAAATGAATCTTTAGTCTTTTAAATACTATAAAAGTAGTAATATTAATAACTACATTAATACTGACAGAGCAGAATTTTACACACATCCCAAATTAGTAAAATTCTTAACATCTGTCTAAGCTACCAATTTTAGTTGTTAAAATCTGTGCTACAGTTTCAGAGTCAACAGCAACCTAGTTATGGCTCAAGAAAAAAGTTTAATAAAATATATTCGCTTCAGTAATAATGGTACACTATGGCAACAAAGTCCAGGGAGACAGTTCTGGACTGGATTATAACTAAATTAAGTATATGTAGCTCTCATAAAAATCTGAAACCATCAATTACCAGATCAAGTTGTACCAAACCCTTACCTTAAACTTTATAAAAGTTGTTCTAAGCAATATTTTACAATTTCAAAAACAAAAAACAAATTCTTTAAAAGAATGAGAGAAAAGTAAATTTTAGAAAACATATTGTGAAGGAATATTCAAAAATAAAACTGATTTTTCTAACAAAGCTTCAATTGAATCCTTCTTATACTAACAATTCCAGTGTCTTAGAGATAGCACAAATACTTGTTTAAGACTCAAGAATAAAGGCAGATGGCATAATGGACAGAAGTCCAGTCTTGGAGTCAATAAAAGCAGGTTTTGATTTCTACCTGAAATACACTGGCTTTTGGAATTATGGCAAGTTACCATAGTACCCCAGGCAACTCTCTAGGGCTTAAAATTATAGTTGATTTGCTAAGAGAGTTTCCATACTTGGATTTACTCTATAGAGAAAAAAAATCAAAGGACAATGATGGACTAAAAAATAATCATCTAATCTTTAAGACTGGTCAAACAACAAATCATAGAATCAACTTCTACTATTTTATCAAAGAGAATGACAATAATGAGACAACATTCAGAACTTATGGAATATAGTCAAAGTGGTTCTTAGGGGATATTTTATATCTCTAAATGTATACATGATTAAATTAGAGAAAGAGATCAATGGGGCTGCTGGGTGGTTTAGTGGATTGAGCACTGGACCTGGAGTCAAGAGGACCTGAGTTCAAATGTGACCCGAGACACTTAATTACCTAGCTGTGTGACCTTGAGCAAGTCACTTAATCCCACTGCCTTGAAAAAAAAAAGAAGAAAAAGAGATCAATGCATGCAACTAAAAAAGTTACAAAAAAGAACAAATTAAAAATCCCTAATTAAATAGCAAATTAAGAATCCTGAAAAATCAAAGGAAAAATTAGTAAAACTGAAAGAAAACTACTGAATTAGTAAATAAAATTAAGAGTTGGTTTCATGAAAAAACCAACAAAATAAACTTTTGATTAGATTAAAAAAAATGAAAGTAAACCAAATTCCTATATCAAAAATGAAAAGGGTGAATTCACCACCAATGAAGGAAATTAAAACAATAATTCAGAGATATTTTGTTCAAACTGTATGCCAATAAATCTGACAATCTAAGTGAAATAGCTGAATAATTATGAAAATATAAATTACTCACACTAACAGAAGAGGAAATCAAATACTTAAATAACTCCCAAGTTAGAAAGATAAATTGAACTCCCAAGAAAAAAATCTCGAAGTTCAGATGGATTTACAAGTGAATTCTACTCAACATTTAAAGAATAATTAATTTCAAAATTATATCAACTCTCTGGAAAAATGGCGAGGAACCCTGACAAATTTATTGTATGACAAATACAATGCTGATACCTAAACCAGGAAGAAATAAAACAAAGAAAATCATAGACTAATTTCCCTAATGAAACTGATTCAAGAATTTTTTAAAATATTAGCAAAGAGATTACAGCAATTTATGACAAGGATAATACACTATGACCAGATGGGATCTATACCAGGTATGTAGGGCTAGTTCAATATTGGGAACACTATCAGCATAAGTGACCGAATCAATAACAAAACTAATAGAAATCATATGATTAAGAAAAAGATTTTAACAAAATAAAATACCTATTCCCATTAAAAATACTAAAGAACATAGATATATATAAAAAATTTTCCTTAAATGATAATCAGTATCTATCTAAAAACCATCAGCAAACAATATACTGGGAAAGCTCAAATCTTTCCCAATAAGATCAGAGTGAAACAAGGATGCCTGTTATCATCACTTCTATTCACTATTGTAAAAGAAATGTTAGCTTTAGCAATAAGAAGAAAAAGAAATTGAAGGAATTAGATTAGGTAATGAGGAACAACAAAATCATCACTCCATGCATACAATATGATGGTATGCTTAAGAGAATCCTAGGAAATCAACTAAAAAATTACTTGAAACAATTAACAACTTTAGCAAAGTTGCAGGATACAAAATAAAGCCACATAAATCATCAATATTTCTACACATTACCAACAAAGCCCAGTAACAAGATATAAAGAGAAATTACATTTAAAATAACTGTAGACAATGCCAAATATTTGGGAAGTGTACCTGCCAAGACAAACTTGGGAACTATATGAACACAATTACAAAACACGTTTCACACACATCAAGTTTAAATAACTGGACAAGTATCAATTGTTTAAGCCGATATAATAAAAATCACAATTCTGTCTAAATTAATCTACATATTTAGTTCTACCTATTACATATTTAGCTCTACCTACATATTCTATTCAGTTCTATCTAAATATTCAAACTACCAAAAATTATTTTGTACAGCTAAAATAAGAACAAAATTCATCTGGAAAAACAAAAGGTCAAGAATATCAAGATAATTAACAAAGAAAAAATATAAAGGCAGGTAGCCTAGTCATACCAGATCTAAAACTATGTTATAAAGAAGGAATCATTAAATTATTTGGTTAAGAAACAAAAGTGATAGATCAATGGAATAGGTTAGGTACATAAGACATAGTAAATAACTAAAGTAATCTTCTGCTTGATAAATCCAAAGTTTACAGCTTCTGGAAGAAGAAACTCATTTTTTGATAAAAACTGCTAGGAAAACTAGAAAATAGTTTGGCTGAAACTGGATATAGGTCAATATCTCATACTGTATACCAACATAAGATTAGAATGGGTATAAGATTTAAACATAAAGGATAAAAACAAATTAAGAGAACAAGGAATAATTTGCCTCTATGGAGAGGGGAAGATTTTATGACTAAACAAGAGGTAGAAAACATAATGAAATACAAAATGGATAATTATTATTACATTAAATTAAAAAGGTTTTGCACAAACTAAACCAATGCAACCAAGATTAGAAGGAAAGCAGAAGGCTAGGAAATAATCTTTTCAACCAGTGTTTCTGATAAAGTCCTCATTTCTTAACCATATAGAGAAGTGAATCAAATTTATAAGAATACAAATCATTTAGAAATTGATAAATGGTCACAAGTTATGAACAGACGAAGAAATTAAAGCTATCCAAAGTTATATGAAAAATGCTCTAAATCACTATCGATTAAAGAGATGCAAATTAAAACAATTCTGAGGTACATCTATCTGATTGGCTAATATGACAGACAAGGAAAATGACAACTATTGGAGGGACTGCAGGAAAACTGGGACAACAATGCATTGTTGGTAGATTGTGAACTAATCTAGTATCTTTGCCAAGGAAATTCCATGGATTTTGAGTCATGTAGAGTTCAACAAGACTGAACATCAGAAAGGTTTTGTCTACCTAAAGTAGATCAAATTCAATATTGGCAGGGTTGCAGGGAACTAGTATGCTATTAAATTGCTAGTAGAGCTGTAAAATGATGCAATCTTTTTAGAAAAAATCAACAATACACATTGAAAGTTACAAAACTGATCACACCTTCTAACCAAGTAATCTGACTTGTAGGGATATTACTAAAGATTTGAAAAAAAAAAAGCCTATCTGCACAAAAATACTCAGACCTGTTTTATTTGCTATAACAAAAAATCAGAAATAATCTATGAATACAGTAATTAAGAAATGGCTAGGAAAAAAAGTAAAGAGACATTGAACCATAAAAGTGACAATTAACTTGATGTCATGATTTAGTAACACAACAAAATAAAGGATAGTGGGAACAAAACTTTTTAAGGACTCAAAGGGAAAAACAGAAAGGAATACAAAGAAATTTATGAATTAATAGTTCATGAATTTTAAAATCAATATAAAATCTGGAGATTTAAGATTTTATCAGACATTTTATTCTTCTTTCTTGACTGAAGATACTTTCTCAGTTTTTTTAAGCGTCTAACTTTTCAATATACACAAATGAGTGGGCTATCAGTATAGAACAGCAAAGTATACCTAAGCAGAACTAAAATCTCAAAGTAGAGCTCCATCAACAAAGCATATTTCTGGAACAAAAATGACATTCAATGTCTGATGGCACCAATAGACATGGGCCTGCAATATCTAGCACATTGAAATTAAGGGTTATCATAACATGTCTGGTGTAGGGAGAGCAAATCTTTAGTTAATTCACAACTTTCTAATTCTCATATTCTCTAAAACAGCAAACACAAAAAACAGAGAAATCTAAATTGATGTCACAGGATAATAGCAAGACAATTTATTGTTCAATACATTGCTAATATTATTAAAATAAGATTATGGCCAGAAGGGGCAGAATAAGCCTATAATCTAGGCTACTGGTTGTTGTATGTCACTAGAGATTGGGAGTTCTAAATTACAATAAGCTTTTAAAACAGGACAGGTGAATATGGTGAGTCCCTAAGAATCTCTTAGGCAGTCCCATATTGCCTAAGAATGAGCAGAAATCCAGGTGTGGTACCTTGAGATAAGCAGACTTTCTCAGAGTCACCTCCAGCAAAAAAAAGAAATTAAGACCCACTAAATCATGAAAAGATCAGTCATTACCACACAAGTTAGTTTTAGACCAGATATTCTTTACCTTTTTGAGTAACCATCCATGTTAGCAGTCTAGTGAAAGCTATAGAACCCTTTTCTCAAAGTTAATTGCTAAAGAAAATGATAAATGTCAGATAGATATTAGAGAAAATGAATATGCATCTTCTTGTCCAAGTTCATGGATCGCTGAAATCTATCCACAGACTCCAGGTTGGGAACCCCTGGTTTAGACAAATATTATTCTCTAGGTATTTTAAAATGATTAAATAGCAGCATGAGCATACCTGGAGAATTTGCTACTGAGTCAAAATGACAATTGGACAGTACTGCATGCTGTGCTCCATTTCTAGGTTCCAGCTTTACTACAACATTGGTTATGTTATCATAATAGCTAGTAAATCCTCCTAAGAAGTCAATGCTGAAGGACCCTGTTGGTCGTTGCACATCTACTGAAATCTTGTGAATGCTGCTGCTTTCAGCTTTGATCAGTTTAATCTGCTCCAAGAGGTAGTTAACTGTGAGAACTTCATTTTCTAGGCTTCCTGTAGTTCTGGGACCAATAGAAGTTATATGTTCAAGATAATTCCTACAAGAAACCAAAAAGAGTAAAAATGATAAAAAGATTTGCTAAGCTAAAAGCACCACAGTACTATAGAATAAGCCACACCTACCTATACAACTTAAAATATTTTTCAGTATTAAGAGGTCATTGTTATATTAAGTATATTCTGAAATAATCTATAAATTCCTACTAACTTTTCATTTTTGGTCCTCATCACCTGACATAATACCCAAGTCACCAATGAATGAATGAATGGCTAAAGATATGGACAATCCTTTTCATGCAAAAATTTTTAATATAATAAAACAAATTCCCTAATCATCTAAGAAGCAAAAAAAACAACTATCTAAAAAAATTCTTTTCACAAACTTCAATCTAATTAAATGTTTGTGTACATGTGTGTAGGCAGTCCGGTTAAGTGACCTGCCCAGGATCATACAGCTTGAGGCTGGGGTTTGACTCTGGGTCTGGGGTTTCTTTCCACCGCCACACCGAGCCGCCTCAAACTGACTGCAAACTACCGGAAAGCAATAAAAAGTGTGTCCAAAAGTCATGCCTACTAAGAACTAGATAGTGGCACAAGGCAACTTCTTCCACACAGGGTGACTGATTCACACTAAGGCAGAATGACCTCCTCCCAGAGCAAACAAATTAGCACCCAACTGATAAAGTTGTCTTTGGGCCAAAACTTAACTTATTCGAAAAAGATAACTAGCTAAAGTATGCAGTTCCAACCACTTCCAAAAGATTGTCATAAAGCCCTTCAGAAAACAAGCTCTCTGCTTGTGGTCCAAAGCTATTTTTTTTTACTATTTTGTGACATATTTTTCACCTCTAACTTCTGACCTTTGTCATACACAGATTATCTTAGTTTCAGTTTACAACAGGCTGCATGAAGAACTTTTCAAAGAGAACCACCGAGCCTGCCTTGACCCACTACCCCCTTTTTCATCTCAAAATTAGCAAAAAGAGTGATTTTTTTTAATTAAGTGTACACAAAAATGATCCTTCTTCAATTCTCTCTATGAGTTGTTTTTTTTTAAGTAGCAGCGACTCCAAAAGGAGAGAGAATTAGACATAAAGGGCATCGGGGGCCGGATGGGCGCTGCACCATCATCTAGCCGGGGGCCCAGACGATCAGAGCGGGACTAGAACTCGGGGCCCGGAGTTCGGACGCTCCGGAGCAGGCACGGCCCCCCACACGCGTGCTGGCGGTCGCCCCAGCGGCGGGCTGGGCGCGCAGGGGGCGCCGGGCTTGGCGGGGAGCCGGGGCCGGGGCCGGGGGAGGGGCGGGAGGGGCTCGCCCAAGGTCAGCCGGCCGGGCGGCACGGCGGGGCGCCGGGGCGCCGGGGCGCGGGGCAGGGGAGGCGGGCGGGCGGCACCTACCGGGCTCGCCGGGCGTCGAACTCCGGGAGGGGCCCCGAGGCGGCGGGCAGCACGAGCTGCCGCAGGGAGAGCTGCACCAGGAGCCGCAGCGCCAGCAGGTACAGGGCCAGCGCCAGCGCGGCGCGCGCCTCCGACAGCCCGGGCCCCGCCGCCCCGCCGCCCTCGCGCCCCTTTCCGGGCCCGTCCCGCGGGGCGGCCTCCCGCGCCTCCGGCCCCGGGGCGGCCGGGCCCCCTCGGCGCTCCCCGCCCCCGCGGAGCCGCCTCACGGCCGCCGACTGCGAGCCCCGCTCCATGGCCGCGAGCCGCCGGCCCCGAGCCCCCGCCGCGGCCGCCGGCCCAACCGCCACTGGCCGCCCGCGCCCCGGCAGCCGGGCCAGCGCCTCCCGAGGAGCCGACGGAAACTGCGCGGGGACAAACCGCCGCTGATTGGGCCCGGCCCCGCGGGCCGCCCTGGGCCCGCCCCCTGGGGCGGGGCGAGCGGCCGGGCCGGGGCCTCCGGGGCGGGGCGAGCGGCCGGGGGCGGGGCCGCTCAGGTGCGCCGCACCGATCTCCGCCCGGACCCCGCAGGGGGCGCCGCGCACGGTGACGCGGGAAGTCGGACCGGCTCGTCCCGGCCCCAGCCCGCCCCGGGCTGCTGTGAGGAACTGGTTCCGGGGGCGCCGGCGGCCAGGCCAAGTGCGGCTTAAAGCCTCGCCCCGCGCGGGCCCTTCCCGCCTCGGGCTCGGGGCCCAGGGCGGCGCCTCCCTGCCCGGCCGGGCAAACACAAGCCCCGCCCCGGCCCCGCTTCCCCTAAGACCAAACCTGCCTCCCGCCGCCGGCTTCCCTCGGACCGCGGCTCCCGCCCCGGGGCCCCCTTGTCAGTGGCGGCGGCCGCCATGCCCATCCCAGCGCGTCTGCAGCAGCCGGAGACAGGGCGCCACGACTCGGCCGGGGTCCCAGAGCCAGTGCCTGGGCTGGACTGCAGCCGGACCAGCCGCGGCCCTTGCCAGCCAGCCAGCCATCTGTTCATCCATCCGTCCACCCATCCGTCCGTCCATCCGTCCATCCATCCACCCATCCATCATCCATCCATCCACCCATCCGTCCATCCATCCAATCACCCATCCATCCATCCGTCCATCCATCCATCCGTCCATCCATCCATCCATCCGTCCATCCATCCGTCCGTCCATCCATCCATCCGTCCATCCGTCCGTCCATCCATCCATCCGTCCGTCCATCCATCCATCCATCCATCCATCCATCCATCCATCCATCCATCCGTTCATTCATCCATCCATCCTTTCTTCCGTCCATTCATCCACCCATGTCTAACCATTTAGCTCTCTACATCTAGATTTATATATTTATGTAGATGTGTGTTTAGATGTCTGTGTGTTTATATCTATCTGGATATGGGCGTGTGTATAGGAGCTGATCTATCCAGCTATGTGTGAATATTTTATATCTAGATAGGTATATTTGTGTGTATGTGTTTATATCTATTTAGATATGTCTGTATGTGTATGTACATGTTATATCTAGTTATGTCTGTGTATGTGTATTTATGTGCATATGTTTACATCGAGTAGATATGTACATGTATATATGTGTTTCTCTAGCTATGTCTGTTTATATCTAGATATGTATATTTATGTGCATGGGTTTATATCTAGATATGTCAGTGTGTATATGTATATGTGTATTTATGTATATCAAGTAGATATGTGCATGTGCATATGTGTTTAGCTGTGTGTGAATATGTTTATGTCTAGATAGGTATATTTATGTGTATGTGTTTATATCTATTTAATATGTCTGTGTGCATATGTGTTTAGATATGTCTATATGTATGTATTTGTATATGTTTAAATCAAGTAGATATGTGCATGTGTATATGTGTTTGTATCTAGATATGTCTGTGTATATGTAGTTATGTGTATATGTTTAGATTGAGTAGATATGTGCATGTCTATATGTGTTTAGCTATGTGTGAACATGTTTATGTCTAGATATGTATATTTATGTGTATGGGTTTATTTCTATTTAATATGTCTGTATATGTGTTTAGATATGTCTATGTATATGTGTATGCATGTGTATACATTTATATCGAGTAGATATGTGCATTTGTATGTGTTTATATCTAGATATGTCTGTGTATGTATATGTTTAGATTGAGTACATATGTGCATGTCTATGTGTTTAGCTATATGTAAATATGTTTATATTTAGATATGTATATTTATGTGTATGTGTTTACATCTATTTAATATATCTGTATGTGTGTTTATATCTAGATATGTGTATGTATGTGTATATTTTTATATCAAGTAGATATGTGCATGTGTATATGTGTTTAGCTATGTGTATGTTTATACCTAGATAGGTATATTTATGTATATGTGTTTATATCTAGCTAGATAGTTGTATTTATGTGTGTTTATATTTCTCTAGATGAGTATTTCTGTGTGTTTATAGATAATATGTATTAATGTATATTGTATAAACACACCTCTAACAGCATGAGAAGTTGGCATGTATATGTACATAGTCATACATGCCTCTATCTAAAAGCAAGAAAAGACAGCACATTATCCAACAGGGATATCGCAAACACTATAAATATGCTAGGCAGCACATAAATAGTCCGTCCCCACTTATATCTATGTATTCTCTATATACATACACACACACACACACACACACACAAAGATAGAGAAATAGCTTGTTTTTAATGTGAATAATCAGAATGTGAATTCTGTGAAGTCAAGGACTGTTTTTCTGCCTTTTTAGCTCTGTTCACACCTGTGTCTCCAAGAAGGGGTTGTGTATAGATGGCCACACCCCAATGAACTTGCTAGAGCAGACTAAAGCAGTCCAGGGTAATCTATAGATCTCAAACCTGTTGGTTAGGTGACTGTCTACCTCAAGCACACGAAGACTTTCCCTGGTAGAAGGGAGAAAAGCATTTGTTCTAAGGGCCATGAAGGCAGCTGAAGAAGCAGGAGAACTTAGAGAGTGTCATTCACTGTGGGCCAGGCTATTGCCAGTCATGTTTCATCCTGCCACTCACATCAGTTTTGGACTCGGGAGGAGAGAGTGAGGCTGACAAACTTGTGCAACTCTACCTCACTTTAATTCCAATTCAAGCATAAGTCAAAACATCTGTTGTGATAATCACTGGTCCTCTTGAAGAAGGACAAGCAATAATAGAATGTGAATTTCTTGAGGTTAGAGAGTTATTTTTACCCTTCTCCATAAACCCCAGGGCATAGTATTGCTTGGTATGTGGGAGGGCACTTAATATATATTTATTGACTGATTGACTTTTAGATTGACTTACTTGCTTTTAGATAAAAATAGAGATTTTGTGATGTGTTGGCTATTTTATTTGGTCAGATGCTAATATCTTAGAGCACTTGTTAGTTTCCAAAGCACTTTTTTAGTTGAGCCTTCTAACAACCTTATGAGGCAAGTGGGATGGATGGTCATTTTTCTGCCCATTTTAGATATGAGAAAAAAAGAGAGGTCAGAGGCAGGTCTTAGAGGGGAAAATTCTAATCCCTTTATTTTCCCTTCCTCTTGGCTGCTTGGATTCCCATCCCATCTTTTAAAACCCAACTCAAATACCATTTTCATAAAGCTTACTCTTGGTCCCCTAAGGCTCCCTCATCCAGAATATTTTGGTTTGTAAAATTTGATGGACTTATCCAGTGATTTGTGTATTAATTACTTGTATTTGTTTCCTGTCTTTCTATAGGACTGTGAACTGGGTTAGAGGAAGGACGATGTCTTGTCTAAACTTTGAATCTACCCTGATTTAATTTTATAAGTTTAATAAATTAAGCATTTAATAAATGGTAGTTGAATTTATGGTTTGCCTTTTCTATGTGTCCATAGCTACTTTGTATAGCCTTGCTAATAGAACTGAATAATGCTCTGATTCTTTTCATATGGAAAAGCATAGGTTCCTCTAGTCTAGACAGAGGTGGGGGGAAGTCTCCCAAATCTGTTCTGATGGGCCACATGTCAGTCAATAACCATTCTCAAGGAGAATCTAATACACTTAATATACGTTAGTTGAATTTATGGTTTGCCTTTCCTATGGATCCATAGCTATTTTGAGCACCCTTGCTATAGAACTGATTCACTTTTTACATCTTACACCACCACTAACACAAATGCCACTTTCAATCTAGTGACACTGGTCTCCTTGCTGTTGCCAAAATAAGATACTCCAACCCCAAACTCCCAGAATTTTCTCTAACTGGCCCCCATTCCTAGTATGATTTCTCTGATCTCTGCCCTGGCTTCCCTGGCTTTCCTCAAGTCTTACTAAAATCTCACTGCACAGGAAGCTGTCCCAATCCTTAATTTTAGTACCTTTTGCTTTTATTATTTGTCCTCTACCCTTTTGTACATATTTGCTTGTGGTCCCCCCCGCCACTAGGTTGTTCTTCTTAAGGTGAAGGTCTATCTTTTGCTTTTATTTATGACTAAATTCGAGATAGGTTTTAAGATGTGTTGAACGAAGGAGTTCTTATGCCAACAAAATCACAAATAACCCCACTTTTTTTTCTCTAAACATGTATTCTATCTAGCACAGCCTCATTCTGACATACCCAGGAAACATCCCCAAAAATTAACACATAGTACATGTGGGTGCTTAACAAATGGTTATTGACTGACATGTGGCTCATTAGAACAGATTTAGGAGACTTCCCCCTTACCCACCTCTGTCTAGACTAGAGGAACCTCTATGCTTTTCCATATGAAAAGAACCAGAGCATTATGTATTAATCTTCTCTTTTCAATTAATCACACTTTTATGTGTGGATATTAAAACCTTCGAAAGCATCTCCAAGTATAATTGGATACCAATAGATATCGACCACTTGCATTCCTTTAAACTTCATCTATTTGCATTTGAGGGAGGAAGTAGGAAACTAAAAATGTACATTGACAAGGACTAAGGTTCTCAGATTTTTTTTTTGGTGGAGATACACATAACTTGGAGACAATTTCATCTCTGTTAACATCTTATTTCTTTATGCTACTGTTTTGTTATTTCACAATAACTATAGCTAGTTATAGATCTATAATACCTTCAAGAATTTGTTAAGCACTTTAAATATATTACCTCATTTCATCCTCACAATTCTGTGAGGTAAATTATCCCCAGTTTTAGAACTTGAGGAAACTGAGGCTGGAAGAGTTTAAGTGGCTTGCCCAGGGTCACACAGCTAGTTCATGTAATTTTGTGCCTGTATTGTGGCTTAAAAAGCTTCCTCTGGTGATTCATCTGGCATGGAGGTGACCATAGTCTTGAAGATTATACCAGTTCTTCCAATCACCTAGCAAGCTGGAAAAACCATGAGTATTGAGAAGAGACTGGCTGTGTATCAGCAGGCCACTATACAATGTGTATTGTTTAGTTCTAGATCATCTATTAAGACCCATGGTTAATATCTACATTGTGGAGCACTCACCACAGTAGAATCTGTTGCCACTTACTTTTTCCTTCTGACTTTAGAAGTAGGGTTCTCAACCTGGAGTAAGTGAATTTTTTAAACAAAATTTTTTTGATAGCTATGTATATGGATTGTTTATTTTTTGATTACTTGCATCTTATTTTATGTATTTAAAAACATTTTTCTCAGGTCTCTCTCTCTCTCTCTCTCTCACACACACACACACACACACACACACACACACACACACACACACAATGAAGAATTCCTTTTAAAGTAATAACCCTACTATAAAAAGACCACTGTAGAAGTAGTAAGCATAATGCATGATGTTCTAGGGTCCCATCTCTCCTCTGATACTAATTACATGAACAAAGACAGATCCATCTTGTAGCTCCAATCATTTTCTCTGGCTGTCTTCCATGTCTGGAACTTTTTCCCTTCTAGGAGCCTCTACTGGTTTCCAGAACTTCCTTTTATTCTGAACTAAAATTCCTCCTTTTACTGGAAGCCTTCCCCACCCCCTCTGAATTCTAGGGCCTTCTCTCTGTTAATTGTTGTTTTTGTTGTTCAGTCATGGTCAATTTGGGGCAAAGGTACTACAGTAGTTTGCTATTTCCTTCTCTAGCTAATTTAACAGATTGGTAAACTGAGGCAACAGGGTTAAGTGACTTGCCCAGGGACACCCAGCTAGTATCTATGGCCAAATCTGCATTCACAAAGAGGAGTATTCTTGATTCCAGGTTCAGTGCTCCATCCACTTACACCACCTCTGTAAATAGTTCCTATTTATCCTGTATATAGCTTGCTTTGTTTATATTTGTTTACATATTTTCTCTCCCATTAGATTGTAACCATCTTTAGCCTTGGTATCACCAGTGGTTAGCACAGTGCTTGGAGCTTACTAAGTGCTTAACAAATGTTTATTGATTAATTGATTCAAGTCACAACCTCTCTGAGACTCAGGCAGCATTCATTCTAAATTATAGATTTCAACATATATTGAAGGAGGGAGCTTTCACCAAGAAAACCACAGATAACCTATTTTCTTTTCTAAATAGGTATTCTTCATAGCACAGTCTCACACCCACACACCCAGTAAGCAATCATTAAGCAAATTGGACAGTGATGATGAATATGGTATTTAGAAATTGCTTTGCTAATAATTTTACTTGTGAGAACCTAAACCACTGTGGATAGAAATGATATGCCTGAGATCCAATGCAAATTAGTGATGAAGATGAGATTAAAGCCTAAAGTCCTTTCAAAGAGTATTTGCCAACTCTTCAGGGTTGCCAGAATAAGCACAGGGTTCCACCTCCCATGAGGTGTCTGCTTTGTAAATGGAAGTGAATTGATTACCTCTGCTAACTATTCAAGCTACTGCCAAAGACCTCAGGAGTGGCCCCAAAACCATAGAGAAGTGAAGTCTAACTGGGCTTTCTTATTTATGTTTTAGCCCCTAACCATTTTTAGCTTTAGAGCAATGTACCTAATTATACCCTCAGATTTGTGATTATAGGTGTTTGCCCTGTGGCATAGACCATCACCAATTGTTCAATTAGAGAAGGTACCAAAAGACATAGGTCAGAATAGCTACATATAGCCAAGGATTCTTAACCTTTTTGTGTCTTCACCCCTTTGTCAAGGCTGGTAAAGCCTGTGGACCCCATCTCAGAATACTGGTTTTAAATACATAAAATAAAATACACTGAATTACAAAGGAAGTCAACTGTATTGAAATACAGTCACTTTTTAAAAAGTAGATTCATAGAACCATATTAAGAACCCCTGAGAGGACAATTTTAGGGTATCTGCAATGGAGAATACCATTCTATATCCAAAGAAAGAATTGTGGAATTTAAACAAAGAGCAAAGACTATTACCTTTAATTTTTTAAAAAAGTTATCTTCTTATGTAATTTTGCTATCTCTTATAATTTATGGATATGATTTCTCTCTCAACACATTCAATTTTGATCAATGTATAGCATGGAAACAATGTAAGACTGCCTTCTCTGGGGGGTGGGGGGGAGTGAGATTAGGGGGAAAATTGTAAAATTCAAAAAACATATAAAAAAGAACCCCTGAGAGAAGCACATAAATTTGAGTTGAGTCACTGCTTTTTCTCCAAAACACTTTTGTATTCAGAGGCCCTTCTTATTAAAAATTTGGTGGAACAAATGAGCAATATACCATTCTCACAACCCGTGGTGCAATTATATGCCATGCTCCCCCATTCTTTAACCACCTCTCTACACCTAGACTGATGACTAAACAAACAGGTCTATCTGGATGGCTAGAATTCTCCCAGTGAGAGACACCTTTCTACACAGTTCTTTGGAATGGAATGTTTACATCTTATTTCTCACCAATTCTTAAGATTTAGACATAACTATTTGACTTGTGATCTTGTAAAGTAGTGACTGCAGAACCTGAGGCACTAGTGTACAGGTTACATATTTCTATTCCTCTATTTCAAATGGGCTGCCCAATTTAGAAATTCAGGGATGTAAAGACAGGTAGAAAGATGATAAATGGGTAAAGGTGGGGGGGAGAAGGACAAGGCAGTAAACTTAAATTTAATTAGCAAGAACTCTGTTGAACCCTATAATTTTAATCCTTGGGAGAACATTTTACAAAGGTGATTCCAGCATGGAAATGTGCCAACAGAAACTTAATGTCAGAGAGTCCTTGATCTAAGTTTCTAAAGGAGATAATTAAAGAGCACTAGAATAGGAACAAATTCCAGTTAGGAATAATCTCAATTAATTCAACAATCATTTATTACATACCTATTATGTGCAAAGTATTATCCTAGAAACTGATACAAAATTAAAACCAAAAGAACTCTAAAGATCTTACCATGGGGATGGGAGCACACAACATGTAAACAAGAGCAAAGGTGATAACGATTGTCCTTCATTCTCAAAGAAGACCACATCAGAGAAGTGATGACAAGCACATGAATTGGATTTGAGTGAAGGGGATGCTGTGCTAAGTCATCAACCTCACTTTCTCCTCCAGAGTCATCTGGGTCCAGTGGCCAGATATGGATCAAAGAGGACAAAGAATTACTTTAAAGAAGACAAACCACAGAAAAGATCAGGGAAGATTTCACAGAGGAGGAAACCCCTGAACTGAGTCTAGAAGGAAACTGAAGATTCAGAGGCAGAGGCAGAAATGAATGCACACCATGGGAAGGTACAGACTAGAAAATGGAATAATGAATTTGGGGAATGCAGAACAAAGAACATAGCTTCCAATCCTGACTGTGTGACCTCGACTGCTGTTCAGTCGTTCAGTCTTGTCTGTCTCTTTGTTACCCTATGGACCATCACACACCAGATCCTTTTATGCTCTAACTCCTGAAGTCTGGTCAAGTGCATATTCACTGCTTCCATGACAGTCTCATCTTCTGCCTTCTTTTTTTCTTGGGAGGGAAATGGGGTTAAGAGACTAACCCGAGGTCACCTAGCTAAGTAGTTATTAAGTATGGATTTGAACTCAGGTCCTCCTGACTTCAGGGCTGGTGCACTACCTAGCTGCCTTTCCCCCATTTCTTTTTGTCTTCAATCTTTCCCAACATTGGGGTCTTTTCAAATGAGTCCTGTCTTCTCATTATATGGCCAAAGTATTTAAATTTTAGCTTCAGTATTTGACCTTCCTAATCTAATTTCTTGACTGATTTGATCTCCTTGTCATCCAAGGGACCCTCAAAAGTCTTCACTGGTACCACAGTTTGAAAGCATTGATTCTGCAGCACCAGAGTCCAACTCTCATAGCTATCCATTGCTACTGGAAAAATCATATTATTGACTTTGTCAACAAGGTGATGCCTCTCCTTTTTAGTATATTGTCCAGATTTGCATAGTTTTCCTATGCAAAGGAGCAAACAGCCTTTAATTTCATGACTGCAGTCACCATCCGCAGTGATCTTTGAGCACCAAAATATAAAGACTGCTTCCATTTCCACTCCCTTTATTTGACAAGAAGTGATGGAACCAGTAGCCAAGATATTAGTTTTTTTTAAGATTCTTGATAATTTTCTCAGTCACCTTAATTCCAATTTTTGTTTCTTCCACCCTTGCATTTAATATGATGTACTCTGCATATGAGTCAAATAAATAAGGTGATGATATACAGCCTAATTTATCCCTTTCCCAATCTTAAACTAATTGTTTCTTGTCCTGGTCTAACTGTGGCTTTTTAGTCTGTATACACATTGCTCAGGGGAAAAGTAAGATAACCTGCTACTGCCATCTCTGAGGACTTGCCACATTTTGTTGTGACCCACACAGTCGAAGCTTTTAGTGTGGTCAATGAAGCATAAGTAAATATTTTTCTGGAACTTTCTTTTGGAACTTCTGGAACTTTTCATCATACTCCAGTGAATATTGGCAAGTTGGTCTTTCAGTCCTCTGCCTCTTCAAAAACCAGCCTGCTTTTCTGGTAATTCTTGGTTCATATATTGAAGCCTAGCTTGCAGAATCTTAAGCATAACCTAGCTGGCTTGTGAAATGAGCACAATTGGTTGGGAATTTGAGCATTCCTTGGAATTGCCCTTCTTTAGAATTGGGACATAAACTGAGCTTTTCCAATTCAGTGACTGCTGATGAGTTTTCCAAATTTATTAGCTATTGAATGCAGCAATTTCACAGCATCATCTTTTAAGATTTGAAATAGTTCAGCTGGAATCCCATCACCTTATTGTTAGCAATGTCTCCTAAGGTCCACTGGACTCCCTTCTACAGGATGTTTGACTCTAGATCAGTAACTGGTGGTTACTGATGATGTTAAGATCTTTCTTGTATAGTCCTTTTGTTCATTCTTGCCACATCTTCTTACTCTTTTTTGCTTCTCTTGAGTCCCTACCAATCTTTTATCATGCTTATTTTTACATGAAATATTTCCTTTATATTTTTTATTAACTCTAAGAGATCTCTTGTCTTTCTATTCTATTCTTTTATTCCTTTGCTTAATTCATTTAAGAAAAACCCTATCTATCCTTGCTATTCTCTGGAATTTTGCATCCAGTTGGGTATATCTTTCTCCTTCTCCTATACTTTTGCTTTCTTTCTTTCCTCAGCTATTTGGAAAGCCTCTTCATTTTGCTTTCTTGTGCTTTTCTTTGGTATATTTTCTGTTGTTCCCTATGGTATTGCAAACCTTTGTCCATAGTTCTTCTGCAGTCTAGCTACCAGATCTAATCTATTAATCTATTCATCACCTGCACTTCATATTCTTTTTTTTTTTTTTAGGTTTTTTGCAAAGCAATGGGATTAAGTGGCTTGCCCAAGGCAACACAGCTAGGTAATTATTAAGTGTCTGAGGTCAGATTTGAACTCAGGTACTCCTGACTCCAGGGTCAGTGCTCTATCCACTGTGCCACCTAGCTGCCCCTGCACTTCATATTTTTAAGGGATGTTGTTTAGGCCATACTTAAGTGTTGTGATATGTCTCCCTACTTTATTCAATTTAAGTCTGAATTTTGCAATAACAGACTCATGATCTGAGTTAGTCAGTTGAAGGTCTTATTTTAACTGACTATATAGAGCTTTTCCTCCTTTGGCTGCAATTGATTTGATTCTAGTAATTTTTAATCCTTTTTTAAAGTTTATTGAATTTAGAAAGCAAAAAAAACAGTATTACCTAAACTGCTGACTCACTCTCTCTGAATACTGCTTTGTTACCTGAACCAGTTTATAAGTAAAAATA
This sequence comes from Macrotis lagotis, assembly GCF_037893015.1. Classification (NCBI taxonomy): domain Eukaryota; kingdom Metazoa; phylum Chordata; class Mammalia; order Peramelemorphia; family Peramelidae; genus Macrotis; species Macrotis lagotis. The sequence goes on from NC_133665.1 coordinate 69,414,856, forward strand.
AATTATACTGCAGGAACAGAATGTCTGATCCTCAAACAAGTCCCTTAAGATTGGCAATCTCTTGCATTCTTTTCTTAAGTAGTAGAATTTTCTTTCAAGAAAAAAAATAGGTAATGAAAGTTCAGATCAATGTTAAGGCCAAGGAAGAGAGTATTGAGTCATTCTTTTCTTTTTTTGAGTATTCTTTTATTTTTTTCAAATACATGCAAAGATAGTTTTCAGCATTCATCTTTTTGTAAGCTTTTGAGTTCCACATTTTTCTACCTTCCTCCCTTTCCTAACTAGTCTGATACAGATTATATATATGTATAATCACATTTAACATATTTCCATATCAGTCATGTTGTGAAAGAAGAATCAGAATTAAAGGTAAAAACATGAGAAAAACAAAAAAAAAACATAAAACAACTTTTAAAAAAGTCTATATAGCATGCTTTGGTCTACCTTAAAGACTATACTTTTTTCTCTGAATGTGGATGGCATTTTACTTCACAAGTCTTTTAGAATTGTCCTTGATCACTGAACTGCTTAGAGCAACTAAGTACATCATAGTTGATCATCACTCAGTGTTGTCATTAATGTGTACAATGTTCTCCTGGTTCTGTTCATTTTGCTTAACATCAGTTCATGCAAGTCTTTCCAGCCTTTTCTGAAGTACACCTGCTCATGATTTCTTATAGAACAATAGTACTGAGTCTTTCTTTTCTTGGATAATAGGGTGTATTTTTTTAAACAGGATTGTTTAAAAACAATTTAATTATTTGACTTTGATATACAGAATCTATAAGAAACTTCTACAAACTTATAAGTGCAACCAATGTCTAGAAGTATCAAAGTAAAACATATTTTACCAAGAAAAGAAAAGAAAAAAATAAAATTTTAAACTGTGAAATAGTTAACATCATCATTGATCAGAATATCATCATATACCCATTTTGGACCTCTTCCCCAACTTATTGCTGATTTTTTTCTACCTTTATCAAATGCTTAAGATTTTTCATAAATGAAAAGAGGTATTTGTTTCATAAATTATTGGAAGGGTCGGGGAGCCATAAGCCAGACAACATGAAAAATCAATGAAAAAGCATTTCTTGAACTCATATTCCTATTAAGTTCCAAAGGTTATGTTCAGTACTGGGGATAACAACTAGAGAAAGATAGTCTGTGGACAAGTTCACATGTGGGGGTCAGAGAGAGAGGGAGAAGAAAGATAATATATTAAGAGAGTTCACCTGCTAGTAAATGAAAACTTTAAAAGTTCTAAGTTCTGGGTGGTGGGGACAGCTAGGTGGCAAAATGGATAGAGCATTGGCTCTGGAGTAAGGAGGATCTGAGTTCAAATCCAACCTCAGACATTTAATAATTACCTAGCTGTGTGAACTTGGGCAAGTCACTTAACCCCATTGCCTTGCAAAAACAAAAAAATAGAGTTTTAACTTCTAAAAGTCCTATGAATGCACTAAAGAGGAAGATTGCATGGCCCAACAGGCATCTTTAGATTGTCAGTAGGTCAGATGATAGTGGGAAACTGTAGAGCATACAAGCAGGGTAAGTATAAAGCCAAGTATTATCAGGACAAGGTTTGTTTCACAGTCCATATTACATCAAGCAAAAGTTGGTGACTCCCATTAACCCAAGACATGGGAGCAATCAAGCAGTTTGAATTGGTTTCTAGATGATCTGGAGCAAGAGCTGAGCAAGTCAGTGTCCAGTTGGATCTGAAAGAGATGGGATATCTGCCTCCCTCTTATTTATTAGTAGTATATGTGAACAATTTAAGAGATGCATTTCCTTTTGGTTTATATATGGCCAGATAGCCATGGAATACAGCTCCAACATGGGGGGTGGGGTGGGGGGGGATGGGGGGCACGCTGGTAGGGAAGGAAAAAGAAAATGATCCAGAGATTAATTGCAAAGTTAAACAGAGTGAAACTTCAGACTAAATTTCAACATCTTCAAATATTCATTGATCCTCCTCACTTCTTCCTAGTTGCTTCTCTGGTTAATCTTTGAGCTTCAGCATTGCCTTCAACTTTTGAATGAGTAAGTTCATATTTCCATTCAACATTCATGTCCTAAGTCATATTATCCAGTTTAAGGAATTGATTTCTGTAGAGAACAGCTTTATTTTTTAGCCATTTTCTTTCCAGTTGTTGATCCAGTTAGTAATACCTTTAGTGATAAGTTGGATTGTTGTTTTTTTCAAGGCAATGGGGTTAAGTGACTTGCCTAAGGTCACACAGCTAGGTAAGTATTAAGTGTTGGAGTTCAGATTTGAACTCAGATCCTCCTGACTCCAAGACTAGTGCTCTAACCGCTGTGCCACCTAACCGCCCCCTGTACCACCTAGCTGCCCAGTAAATGGAGAAGTTTTAAGTACTGTGGGCAAGTTCACTTATCTTGGCAGTGTTCTTTCCAAGGAGGTACACATTGGCAATGTGGTTGATATACACATTGCCAGAGCTAACTCAGTATTTGGAAGACTCAGAAAGAAAGTATGGGAGAGAAGAGGTATTAGACTGACTACCAAACTGAAGTTCTATGGAGTCGTTGTGCTGACCTCATTGCTATATGCCTGTGAAACCTGGACAGTCTACCAGTGCCTTTTCCAGTTGTCAGGAAATTGAATTGCTTCCATTTAAATTGTCTTAGGAAGATTCTGGAGATTACCTGGCAGGAGAAGATCCCAGACACTGAGGTCCTTTCTAGAGCTAAACTGCCTAGCATTCCAACATTACTACAGAGAGGGCAACTACAATGGACTGGATGCTTGCCAAAACAGCTATTTTATGGAGAACTCTCACAGGGCAAGTGCTCGCAAGGGGGTGAGAAGAAGCAATACCAAGACACTCTGAAGGCTTAATTGGAGAATTTTAGAATTGATTGTACAGCATGGTAGACACTGGCACAGAACCACCCAGCATGGTGTGCTCTCATCAGATCGGGGGCTGTGCTCCATGGGGAATGTATTCACATGGACTATTTGTGCCCAACCTGTGGTAGAGCATTCAGAGCTCATATTGATCTGAACAGCCACAGTTGGACACACTGTAATTTGTCTCAAGCATAGTGATGCCGTTTTGTTCTTCTTCGATAACAAAGGCCAAGAACCACCAATCAATCAACCAACCAACCAACCAATAAGTTGGGTATCTGTACATACAACAAGGTTGTCTTTATTTTGGGTCTTTGCTTGCTCAATCCCTATTTTTAGATCTTGATTTGGTCCCCAGTAAATACCATTACCTCCTTGTGTCCCTTCTCCATTATTTTTGTAGGCACCTTTGACATACACACTCTTAGGGTCCAATCCTTGTTATGGATGCCTGTACTGACTTCCAGAGCACTTAGCATGACAACCATAGTCACAGCTCCTGGGATTGTGTTTCCAACTCATCTCTAGTCTCTCTAAAGGTTTGGTGGAAAAAGAAACTCTGACCTTCAGAAAGTGTGAACTCCCAATAATAGTATGTGCTTTAAAAGATGGTACTATGTATAAGAACAAATTCATTTGGCAGAAGTTAAATTGATGTTTTTTAATTTATTCAGTTATATAGAATCATGACATTTTGACTTAGAGATTATCTAGTCCAACCTTTTACAGAAGGAACTAAAACCCAGAAGAGAACCTAAATAACTATAAATAGCCATAAATTTAAGTAATTACAAATTACTTAACTTTGGGCTCATCTATAAAAGGATGTCATTGATCTAGATGACCTTTAAATTTAAATTTTATGATTCTATATGACTAAATTTAAAAAACATCAGTTTGACTTATGTGAAATAAATTTGTTCTCATGCACAGTACCATCTTTTAAAATAGACTTTATTATCTAAGAAAAAAATGGTTCAGGGGCAGCTAGGTAGCACAGTGGATAGAGTACTGGCCCTGGAGTCAGGAGTACCTGAGTTCAAATCTGACCTCAGACACTTAATAATTACCTAGCTGTGTGGCCTTGGGCAAGCCACTTAACCCCATTTGCCTTGCAAAAACTAAAAACAAAACAACCCCCCCCCAAAAAAAACAAGAAAAGAATGGTTCAATATATTCTTCCTTGGTCTTAACATTGATTTGGACTTTCATTATTTTTTTTCTTGAAAGGAAATTCTCCCACTAAAGGAAAAGAATGCAAAAGTTTGTCAAATTCAAGGGACTTGTTTGAGGATCAGATATTCTGTTCCTGCAATATAATTTATTTTTATTTATAAGCTGGGTTCCAGGTTCAGATAACAAAGCAGAATAGAGAGTGAGTCAGCAGTTTAGATAATACTAAGTTTTCTGTATTTTTAAGTCCAAACTGTAAAAATAAAAGGATTAAAAATAAATTACTACAGTGTGATCAGTGAGTGTAGATTCATGTAATATTATCAATGATAAATCAATCTCCCCCAGACCAAGTTTTAAATCAGTAAACTTTGCCTGTGACATCCTTGAATAAGTCTGTAAGGATTTCATTTATTGAATCAGTAGACCTTCTTCTGACTATAAAGTTCCTTATAATCTAAAACAGCTTCTGCAGCTACTAGTTTTCCTTAATACCCCAAGGGAAAAAGCAATCTATTTAATCCCTATGAAATAGACTAGAATTGGCGATCTAGATTATTGCCAAGAGGGGAGCATTGATTTTGCCATCAAAAGTCCCATCTTTAAATCAGTCTTCCATTGTTTACTACCTGCATGACCTGGGGCTAGTCATATCTCTTCATAACTTATTTTTATCACCTGTAAAATGAGAATTTGGACCAAATAGTTACTTATAACTTTTATTCCTATGTGGCTTCTTGTCAGTGTTATGTGGATTGGCCAACACCTTATCAGAGGAGCAGGGGTCAGCAAGTTAACACATTTGAAAAATGTCTGAAGGCAAAGGGCTGGAAAGATGTCTTGTGGACCCTTTTAGTGCAATAATTCTAAAAGTCTCCCTTCCAGGGGACTAGATGACCTCTGAAATCCCTCACCGATTGAAATCTGATTCTATGTATTCACACTGTGAAAACACTGTGGAAACGTCCTTCCACAGTCCTGAACCCTGGGGTCACAATAGACTTTCCTGTGGCAAACTAGTTTGGAAAACAACATTTAGGGACCCAAGTGTACTAAGGTAGCAACAGGAGAGATGTTTAATCTCAGAAGCTGAATGATGGATTTAAAGAAACCTGGGAAGACTTAAATGAACAGATACAGAAAGAAGAAGAACCAGGAGAACAATTATTACACAGATTATCATAAGGTAAAAGAAAACAATTTTGAAAGACTTAAAAACTCTGGTCAATGCAATAACTAATCAATCTCTAAAAGACTGATGATGAAACATGCTTCCCATACCTTAATAGAGAAGTGATTGACTAGAGGGATAGAATCAGAAGTATATTTTCAGATATGCCAATATTTAGATTTGTTTTGCTTATCCATGCTTATTCTAAGAGAGAACTTTTAAAAGAAATGGGAGGAATTATGAGGGGAGGAGTTGGTGGATAATTTTATTTTCTATTCATGATCTTTGATTGTCTTGATACAGGGAACTTCAGAAGAGGAAGTCCTTCTACTTATAGGTTATCTTCTCTGTAATTTGCAACCAAAGAGAGTTTGCCTGGGATACTGGTTGTCACTTGCTTCATGGTCCTACCATGAAGGCAGCATGTATTGGAGCCTTAACTTGAACCCAAGAGGAAAAAAAGAAAGGATAGGCAAAAAAAACCCATCTAAATAAGCACAAGAGAGCAGAAGAAAATTCAGAAAGGGGCAAAGACAGGATAATTAAATTTTGCTATTATCATGTTCTACAATATACGCTTTGTAAAAATTGTCTCCACTAGAGTTTGAGGGGATATGGTGGTTAAGTTGGTGGTGATAAAGTGATTTGTTGCCTCCTAGATCTCCCTCAGGACTTAACCTTGGTTTAACTGCCTTGTATGAGGCAGTTAGTTGGTAGCTGGAGGGCATTATTGGTCCATTCTCCACATGAGTTGCTTCTAGAATAACTTGGATAAAAATTTAAATGGCAAGCTTATCAGATTTACAGATCGTACAGGGCTAGGAGGCATAGCTAAGAGGTTGTCAAGATCAAAGTTAGGATCTAAAAAGATCTTATCAAGCTAGAACATTCATCTGCCTACTGAGATACAATTAAGTATAAAATTTTAAGATTTGAACATGAATTTAAAAAAATAGCTCCATAGAATGCTTCTAATTAAAGGAAAAATATGGCTATCCAGCAATCTGCCTATGAAAGATCTGGAAGGTTTTAATGACTTTATTAAGAGAAGGACAATGTTCAGAAATGAAAAGCTTTTAGTCTGAGACTCTGTCAAATTAGCGCAACTCTGGAGCTCATCCAGCTTGTTAATGTGGATGGAAGGATGAGCTGGCTGGAAGAACTTTGAAATTGTGTCATTTGAAGATAAGATATGCTGTATAAATTGTAGATGCTTAGGCTAGAACAGATGAGACTTAGCATGGGACTTCCTATGCTTAGCTATCTTCGAACAATTAAAGAACTGTCTTTTGGAAACAGGATTGGCACTGTTCTGTTGGATTCCAGAGGTCAGAATACATAAAACTTCCTAATAATTGAAGCTATCCATAAGTAGAATGGGCTACCTCCGATGATAATAGGTTGTGCTAGAAGGCCTTTAAGCAAAGACTGAATGACCAATTTATCCAATAAGTATAAAAAGAATTGCTGTTTAGGTGTGTATTTGTGATGTTACTTTAATTATTTTCGGAGCTCTCATGATAGAGATAGATGCTAAGAACCCCAACTTCATGATTATAAGAAATTTACAAATATCTCTAGAAATCGCAGTTTCCTTATGATAATTAAATTTAAGTACAAGGAACCATAAATCATCTACTCTAACCCCTTTATTTTATAAATGGAAAAACTCAGACCAAGAGAGAGGGATTGACTTGCCCAAGATTAGGGATAGAACAAAAAGGATAGCTGAGATGTGGATCTATCTAAATTCTCAGCTCTTTCCATTATATCAGATTATATTATTAATTTTGTATACAGAGTAGATATATTAAAAATTGATTAGTAACAAGAAATACCCAAAAGAGATACTATTGCCCAAAAATCACATTTCATTACTTATGGGAGAGTGTGACAATAATACAAGAGTTAAGAGACTGCTTGGCTCTAGAGAATAACACTATAGAAAGTTTAAAATTTTGATAAAGCTGAGGCAATCTATTTCTCTATATTGTTACTACCTACTAACAGAACAAGGAAACAAAATAATCATAGCACTTAGAGCTATAATCATAGCACTTAGAGATCTTCTAGTCAACAATAAAAAACTGAAGTCTATAGAAATTGTGTGCCTATGATCACACAGGTAATAAGTAGCAGAATTGAACTTAAGTTCCCTCACTGCTATGGATTCACTTTTTATTGGTTAATTCCCCCATTACATGGTTTCTTAATTATGCACATGTATACACATGCATATATGGATGTATGTTTATACATATTTCTGTATATCTGTATATATCTATATCTACATCTATTTATTCTAGACTGCTATTTGTGCTCAACTATAAAACTCCCAAATAGACTGGAAACCATAGAAGCTGTGTGACTGTGCCTTATAAGATAATGTTGCCCTTTGCAAGAGGCAGGATGTGTATAAGAGTATCAGGTAAGCTAGAACACCCTAGGTGAGAGTTTTGAAGAGACTGCAGAGGTAATGGGATGAGAATAGAAAATAGTTTTTGAATAGCCATTGGGGCCCAGCCACAGTCTCCATGTCCCATGGCCAAGAGAGCACTTGAGACCAAGAAAAGGAAAGAAAACATGGAGTAGACAGATCATTCAAAGAAAAAAAAACTACTTTTTTTAATATTCCTAAGACTTAGCACATAAGTAAGCACTTCATAAATGCTGATTGATTAATTAACTCTAAGATGAACTCCAAGGAGGTTTCCAGCTCTAAATCTTATAATTCATATGCAAAAGGGAACAAAGGGTTACCCAAATAGCACAATGCCCAATTATAGGTGTGGCACTAAATAATGGGGTTTTTTATAATTCAAAATAACTCTAAGTTTTCACCTTGTACCAAGATCTTGACAAAACATTGAAATAAGCAGTGTTGTAGGACTACAAAAAGATGGGCTTACTAATCCATTATTGGCAGTCATGAATTTGTCTAGGCATTCTAGAATTTGCTAAAAAGAATAAAAAGGAATAAAATGTTTATGCCTTTTGATCATGAGATCACTATAAGGCCAAAATCCAGAGGATGTTAAAGGTAGATAGGTTCTAAATATGCCAAAATATTCATAAGGCATTTTTTTATGGTAGCAAAGAAATAGAAACAAAGTAGATGCCTATTTATTGGGGAATAGCTAAACAAATTATGGTGCAAGGAAAGTAATGAATGTTACTATGTTTTAAGAAAGAATGAATATAAAGAATTTCAGAAAAGTGTGCAAGATTTATATGATGTGAAGTAAGCAGTACTAGAAAAAATATATATGCTATAACTGTAACAATATAAATAAAAAATGATTGCTGAGCAATTATAATGACCAAGCTTCAAGAAAAAGAAATTTTAAAATGCACCTTCCTCCCTCTCCCTGTTCTGTTGAGGTGGGGGAATAGGTGTGGAATAGGCTGTCAGACTCAAGTTAACGTGTTGGTTAATTTTGTTGAACCTTCTTTCCTATCACCCCACTTTTTTCTTATTTTTAATTCTTTGGTAAAAGGGAAGGCATTCTGGGAAAGAGAGGTGGGAGGTATATATTCAGAAATGAGGGTGATTATAAAAACAAAGTATGTCAATAATTCCATTTCTATAGAGTTGTGGTTTACAAAGCTAAGTGGAAAGATTCTTGTAGGTATATTCAAAATATCTGAGTTCAAATTCCAGTTCTGTCACTTATTATGTGACTCTGGACAAGTCAGTTAATATGTCTGGTCCTCAATTTTCTTATCCATTAAATGAAGAGAATGGACTAAATGACTTTTGAGTAACAGCCAGTTATCAATTTATGTCACCTGTGAGATTAAGGAAAGATAAAGTCATCTAGATATTGAAAATAGTTATCTTAGAAAAACAAACAATAAATTCCATTCTAGGGGAGTTCTTCCAAGTAGGCTTCCAACTCTATCTGCCCAATGTTCTAAGGGTAGTAACTCTAGACTAAAGATATATTAAAGTTTTAACTACTCCTCTAAAGTAACAGGGAAACCTTAACAAACAACTTCTTTTAGGTCTACTGTTGGCTCTTGCTAATAACAGATAAAATAGAATCTAAGTAGTTCAGTCTAGAAGGGTCTTCTAAAGAGGATATCTATTAATAGAAAACCTGTTTGCCTAAGTTTGTTTAAAAATGAAGTTTCTATTGTTTGCTCAAGTTCATCAGACTTGTAGGAAAACTTTTAAAGATATTCCCAACCCCAAATCTGTTCCTAATTATTCCAGTTTCCCTACTCTAACCACTCTTACACAAGCCACTTAATTGATTTATATTGTAATAAAATAAACAAACTATCCGTTCTTCAAAATGTTGGATGCAATCCAGTTTTTTTCCTGCCCTAATCATGTAGGTCTCCTTCTTCTTAAAAATATTCAAAAAGGAAACAGACCCACCCACTATTTCTTCTAGCATCTCCCTTGGAATGGGGTGGTGCCTCTGAAAGTTGAAAAGATTATTGTTTATTATATCTAGGAGCCTGGATTTAGCTGTTAGTCTTTGTTTTCTTTTAATCAAACAGGATCATCATTTGTTTTTAGGCTTTTAAAAAATTTTTATATTTCTAGTGGAGACTAAACCGAAAGAAATGAAAGAAAATTCATGCTTAATGATATTAAATATTTTTCAATTAAATATATTAATCGATCAATAAACATTTATTAAGTGCCTTCTAAGTATCAAGCACTGTATTAAGTGCTGGGAATACAAAGAGAAGCAAAAGACAATCCCTGTCTTCTAATTGAGACAATGTGCAAATAAATATATACAAAGCAAGCTACATATAGAATAAATAGGAAACAATTGATAGAATAGAAAAGGAATAGGGAAGACATTCTGTGGAAGACAGGATTTTAGTTGAGACTTAAAGGAAGTCAGAGAAGTCAGTCATAAGAACAGAGGAGGTAAAACATTCCAGACATCGGGGATAACCAGAGAAAATGTCTTAGGGTAGAGAGATGGAGGGTCTTGTTTTTATATTAGTGAATAAACAAAAACAGAGTCAAACTACTGAATTCAAATCTCTTATGTTGCTTGATACCTTGGTGTTTATATAACTAGGAGGGAGCCTTGTGGGGAAAGAATTTTGTTAAATTTAAAACAATCCATAAATATGAATTATTACTGATTGCTTAAAAGTTAATTATCAGAGGCGGCTAGGTGGTGTAGTGGATAAAGCACTGGCCCTGGAGTCAGGAGTACCTGGGTTCAAATCCAGTCTCAGACACTTAATAATTACCTAGCTGTGTGGCCTTGAGCAAGCTACTTAACCTAACCCCATTTGCCTTGCAAAAAAAAAAAAAACCTAAAAAAAAGTTAATTATCAGGTCTATGCTCTCAAGAAGGAAGAGATATTGGACATGTTCTACTTTGCTTCAAATTTCAAATTTCAGAGAAGTTGATGTAAAAATAAAAACTTCCAACTAGATCTATCTGAGTGAAATTTGCTGCCCCAATAGGCAACATATTCCTCCTCATCAGAAGTTTTCCAGTAAAGGCTGAATAACCTCTTGTGTTTTTTAAAGAAGACATTCATGCTCATGTATAGATTAGACTAAATGATTTCCCTATCAACTCTTACATTCTATCATCTTGTCTTCTTTCCTTTCTCCCTGCCTAAAAAAGACATTTTGCTCTTTATTGACCTCTAGAGCTGTGAAAGGAATGGAAGAAGAGGAAAACTGAATTTGGCTCAGATTTTGTCACAGTTAGCAGCAGTAAAAAGAAAAGGTTCGGTGGAGCAATGTTAAGAATATCTAAAATAAGATTCAGCGATTTATATATAAATTTCATTTTTTATTGCTTTCTTAGACCTTCTAGACAATGTGATCCATAATTTGGAATTACAGCTCGAGGCTATTATGAACTAAGTTCAGTCTTGACAGTATCTCAATATTAACTCAGTAATTTTGGGAGTCCAGGAAAGATATGCATTTGACTTGTTTCTATCCCTCTATTGCTACTTTCACTTCTCTGGAAAGAATTTATCTAACAATTAGCATTAAAAACATGTAAAGAACAGAAAAAAGAAATAATGTCCAAAAACAGGAATGGTTATAGCCTACCAAGGTGATGACCATTTCTCTTTTCCTCCAACTCCAGGGGTTCATTCATAATTCCTACATAGCAATATATCTGTAAGGGATTTTTGAATGATGCAGAGAAATCTCCTTTTAAGCTATTATAGGGAGGAGAAAATAGAAAACTCATTCCTTTTCCTCTGGCTCCCACCCTTGGAATAAGGGTACCACCAATCTTTTCTAGTCATTCTTCCCTGTCTTACAGTTGTGACCTATTTTTTAGTGGCTTCTGTCTGCTCCACTTTTAGACAAGGACTTCTCTGAGCATACATGGAGGGAATAATGGAGAAAAAAACCAGAATCCACCACACAGCCCAAAAACTTATTTTTCATCTCATTTTTCAAAAGGAAAAGAAGAAAAGATACATTTCTTTTTTAAAGTTATTTTATTTTTCCAGTTATTTGCACAAACAGTTTAAACATTCATTTTTTAAAGTATTTTTTAATTTTATTTTAGGCAATGGGGTTAAGCGACTTGCCCAAGGTCACACAGCTAGGTAATTTTTCACCTAGCTGCCCCTTAACATTCATTCTTAAAACTTTGAGTTCCAAACCTTTTCCCTTCTTCCCACCCCACCACCCTTCAATGGGAGAGGAAATAATTTAATATAGATTAAAAAATGTATAGTCATAAAAATTTTAAAAATTAATAAAATGTGTAGTCATGCAAAACATTTCCATAATAGTCATGTTGTTAAAGAAAACAGCACTCCCCCAAAAAATGAAATCACAAGAAAAATAAAGTTAAAAAAAAACATTCTTCTCAGACACTTAATAATTACCTAGCTGTGTGGCCTTGGGCAAGCCACTTAACCCCATTGCCTTGCAAAAAAACTAAAAAAAAGCAAGAAAACACACACACACACACACACACACACACACACACACACACACACACACAAACACACAAAAAGCATGCTTCATTCTGTATGAAGTTCTTTCTCTGAGGTTGGATAGCATCTTTCATCATAAGTCCTTCAGAGTTGTCTTGGATCATTGCATTACTAGGAAAAGCTAAGTCATTCATAGCTGATCATCCTACAATATTGCTGTTACTTTGTATGTAGTACATTTCACATTGCATCTGCACATGTAAGTCTTTTCAGGCTTTACTGAGAACATCCTGCACATCATTTCTTATAGCAGAATAGCATTCCATAATATTCACACACCACAATTTGTCTAACCCTTCCTCAACTGATAGGTATCCCCTCAATTTCCAGTTCCTTGTCATCAGAACAGAGCTGCTATAAATATCCTTATACATATAGATCCTTTTTTCCCCTCCATTCTTCATTTCTTCATCTCACCAATAAGTGAGTGGCATTGCTAAGTCAAAACATATGCATGGTTTTATAGCCCTTTTGGCATGCTTTCAAATTGATCCACAGAATTATTGACTCATTTCATAACTCCTCCTATAATGTATTGATGTCTGATATTTCTACATGTCTTCCAACATTTGTCAACCTCCCTTTCTGTCCTATTAGCCAATCTAATTGGTACAAGATAGTACCTCAGAATTGTTCAACTTGCATTTCTCAATCAATAGTGAGCAGATTTTTTAAAAAAATTATGATAAATGCATCCAAAAACTATTCATATCCCTTGACCATCTATCAACTGGGTAATTGTTCCTACTTTTTACAAATTTGACTCAGTTCTCAATGTCTGAGAAATGAAGTCCCATCAGAAAAACTTGTTTTGATATTTTTACTAACAATTACTATTATTAACTTTATTTCCCTTCATCATATTCTCATCTCACTCTTATTCTCTCTCTCCTTACATCCTGTCCCTCCTCACAAGTGTTTAGCTTCTGACTACCTCCTCCCATAATCTACCTTTCCTTCTATCACCCCCAATCCCTTTCTACCACTCCCTTCCCCTTCTACTTTCCTGTAGGGCAAGATATATTTCTGCACCCAATTGAGTGTGCATGTCCCTTTCTGAACCAATTCTGATGAGAGTAAGCCTCACTCATTCTTCCTCTCTTTTTCACTTCCACTCTACTGTAAAAGCGTTTTCTTGCTTCTTTTATGTGAAATAACATACCCCATTCTATCTCCCTCTTTCCCTTTCTCCCAGGAATTCCTATCTCATCTCTTAATTCCATATTTTAATATACCTTCATATTCAATATATATGCTCTTTTAAACTGTCCTAATAAATGAAAAAGTTAATCTTAATTATCAGTATCTTCTTCCCATGCAGAAATATAAGCAGTTCAACATCATTAGCTCCCTTATGATTTCTCTTTCCTGTTTTCCTTTTTATGTTTCATTTGAGTCTCATATTTAAAGATCAAATTTTCTGCTCAGCTCTGGTCTTTTCATCAAGAAAATTTAAAAGCCCCTATTTCATTAGATATCCGTCTTTTACACTGAAAGAGTAAGCTCAGTTTTGCTGGGTCATTGATTTTTTCATTGTAATCCAAATTCTTTTGCCTTCTGGAATATCATATTCTCTATAATTGTTTAATGCAGAAGCAGTTAAATCCTATATTATCCTGATTGTGACTCCAAGATAGTTGAATTGTGTCTTTCTGGTTGTTTGCAATATTTTTCTTTGTGACCTGAGAGCTCTGGAATTCAGTTATAGTACTTATGGCAGTTTTCATTTTGAGATCTCTTTCAATGAAGTAATTGGTGGATTCTTTCAATTTCTATTTTACCTTCTGGTTCTAGACTATAAGGGCAGTTTTCCTTAATAATTTCTTGAAAGATGATGTCTAGACTCTTTCTTTGATCATGACTTTCAGGTATTCCGATTTTTTATTCTTTTGCTTTTGTTTTATTATTTCTTGATTTGTCACAAAATCATCAGCTTTCTTTGCTCAATTCTATATTTTAAAGAATAATTTTCTTCAGTAAGCTTTTGTACCTCCTTTACCATTTAGCCAATTCTGCTTTTTAAGACATTCTTTTCCTCATTGGCTTTTTTGTACCTCTTTTTTCCATTTGGCTCAGTGTGGATTTTAAAATGTTATTTCTTCAGTATTTTTTTTGAGTCTTCAGCAAGCTGCTGACTCATTTTTCATGACTTTCCCACATCACTCTTATTTCTCTTTCCAATTTTTCCTTTATCTCTCTTTCTTGATTTTCAAAATCTTTTTTGAGCTCTTCTATGGCTTGAGACCACTTCATATTTTTCTTGGAAACTTTGGATATAGGAGCTTTGATTTTGTTATCTCCTGAGTTTATATTGTAATTTTCTTTGTCACCATAATAACTTTCAGATTTTTTTCTGTTGTTTGCTCATTTTTCCAACCTATGACTTGATTTTAACTCTTTGTTAAGATAGGGCTCTGCTTCCAAGGTAGAGGGCATACTGTCTCAAGCCTTTGGGTGTTTTTTGCAATTGTTTAAAGAAATTCTTCTAGGGATCTGTAAGTTTTCAGTTCTTTCAAAGTAGTATGATCTAAGGAGAGGTTTTTGCTACTGTCCTGGCCTATACTCTGCTCTCTGGGTGACCATAAACATTTTCTGCTCTGGAACTGTGAGGAGAGTCCCTACTCTCCTATACAGCAAGCTCTGTTTTTCTCCTTCTGTTCCTCTTATTCCTTGTTCACCTAGACTGTGACCCAGAATTATGATCCAAATGTGAGTATAGTCAAAGCAACAGAGTCCTGCTTCAGTGATAGCAAAGAGACCCCTGTAATCTCCTTCTGACCCCCTTGCTGCCATTGTGGATTTGATGGCTCCTCAGGACTTCTCCTCAAATCCATTTCTTCATTCACTTATTATTTAAGGCAATGGGGTTAAGTGCCCAAGGTCACACAGCTAGGTAATTATTAAGTGTTTGATGCCGGATTTGTACTTAGGTCCTCCTGACTCCAGGGCCAGTGCTATATCCACTGCGCCACCTGGCTGACCCCAAATCCATTTCTTTATCTCACTTTGGAAAGTGATAAATTGTTCTAAAATACTAAAAATGTAATGGGATCAAGGTGGTGCAATATATGGAGCATGAGGCTTTAAATCAGAAAGACTTATTTTTCATAAGTTTCAAATCCAACCTTGGACACTGATTAACTGTGTGACCCTGAGCAAATTACTTAACCCTGTTTCTTAAGTTTTTTACCTATAAAGTGAGTTGTAGAAAGAAATGGAAAATTACTCCAGTATCTTTGCCAAAAAAAGCCCAAATAGGGTCATAAAGAGTTGGACATAACCAAACAACCACAAAAATGTAACAATCAATAAGATTTTTTCACTTGGGTCAGGAACCCCAGCTGAGGTTAAATTCTGATAATTCAGACTTTGGCTTTTGTCTGTGTACTTTGCCTTCACTTCCTTCCTTTTCTTTTATGGCTCCCTATTCATAAAGAATGAAATACACACACATCAAAAAAAGCCATGATTGGTCAAATTTTAATCTAGCTAACATTAACACTAATTAGAAATCATTAAAATAACTTTAAAGATAAGATAAGTTTTGGAACAATATCTTATATTCCCTGAAACCTGAAAGAGAGACAGAGACACAGAGAAAAAGAGAACATCAGCATTATCCTCATATAATGGAGTAGATATTCTTTCTCTTTTGAGCCACATGTGGTTTCAGCATGGATTTAGCCTTCTGATCAAGTAGTGGCAGAGGCTAGGACAGCAGCAACCACTTCCTTCTGTTCTCTTTCTCCTCATCTGAATTACTCACACAACAACTTGGCTTATTCTTATATTCTTCTGCATTTTGTCTTTTTTCCAGAGTCTCTCCTTCAGGATGAGACAGAAACTTTTAAGCCACACCCCTCTTTAGTCTATGAACATACAGATTGATGAAATTCTAGTTTGGTCATGTAATTTTATTCCTACCTATATAAGTCCCTGGTAGAGTAAGGATAGAGGAGATAATAGGTGTTCATCTCCATAAAAAAAAATAGCACCCACTAGCAATTGCCTCATACAATGCTATCGTGGGACCTGGGACTAGTCCAAAAATAAAAGGTTCAGAGGAAAAATAGATAGGTGCCTGAGGTGTAAGGTGCATTCAAAGAAGACAAATACATCTGGTGTAAGAGCTGCCAAGTCCTTTTCATGGATGCTTTTTGCCTTTGCTTTCTTACTGAGCCACCTAACTTTCACCTATGGCTCCAAGAAACTGAAGCATGCACAGAAGCCCCACCCTGGTAAATCGTTTCAACAGACAGGCTAAGCTAGGTTGAGGGCAACCTAGGAATCTCAAACTCCTCAGTGATTTAGAAGTCTGTCTGGTGGAATGAGTAGATAAGAACAATTTGTTTCAGTGATCATGAAGGCAACTGAAGAAGGTACTGTGCAGAGTTTAGAGTTTGGATAATGAAGATGTCAAGGTCATCCACTGCATCTAGGACCATCATCAGTTGTCTTGACTCTGTCTTGCCACTGGACTCTGTTGACTCTGGAAAATAGATTAAGGCTGACTATTTCATGCAACTTTGCCTAACTTAAATCCAGTTGATATGATATGAGAGTGAGGAAGGCAATGTATGGTGCAGAGTGTTGGACTGATCATAGATTTATGCTCTCTAACCTAAATATTCTCATTCAATAGAAGCAGTGGTCTCAAGGAAAAATGAATACCAGAATAATTAATGTCAACAGATTAGAGTGCTTCTCTTAGCAGAAACAATTTTTTTTCTAACTTAGAGGGAAAGTTGAACCAATACAGATTTGGCAACAGTCAAGTAGAAAAAAGAGTGGACAACTACCTTTGCCCATCTAGGTCAGAACATTTACAAATATCAAGTCTGGTTTGATGAAAATTATGGTGAAATTCATAAGCTGTTACAGGAAAAATGAGAACAACCACAGGATTTACCTTCAGGACAGTTTAATCATCCCTAAGAAGGTGACATTTAATTTCATCAAAAGTAAAGTACAAGTGAAGCTTAGAGAGATGTAGTATTTCTTGTAAGAAGGCAAATGAAATTGTTTTATGCCGACAGTAATCCAAAGCACTTTTATGATGTCCTGAAGGCTATTTATGGTCCAAAGACCTATGATGCATCTCAACTATTCAATGCTTATGGAGTCACAGTCATTAGTGATAAGGATATGATCCTAGAGAGATGAGTTGAACACTTCCATAGTGTTCTCAACAGACTGTTGATTGATGACAGTCTGACAGATGACAGATGACAATGGTTAAATCCATTGATCATTTACCTCAGGTTGACCTCCCCAACTGAAGTTCCAACTGAAAAAGAGGTTTTTAATGCTATTAGGTATTTCATGTGGTAAAGCTGGTGCTGATTCTATTCAGCTGAGATTTACAAGGTAGTGTGTCCAATTTTTCATAATTAAACAGACTGGAATTTTCTGGTTTATATGGCCAGAGGAAGTTATTCCCTAGGAGTTCAAAGACACCTTCATTGTCTATCTCTATAAAGGCAAAGGGAATTGATTGGGAAAATCACATAAGGAGTGTGATTAGTCTTTTAGGCATTGCTAACAAGATTCTTGCCAGAATTTTTTAATAGTACACTGGAAGATGGTCATCCACCTGAGAGCCAGTGTGACTTCAGAAAGAAGTGATGAACAGTTGATATGGTATTTGTTTCCTGATTAACTCCAGGAGAACTTCCAGGAGCAGTAGAGAGATTTGTATACAATATTTGTAGATCTGATAAAGACCTTTGAAATTGTCAGTTGTGGGAGTTTATTGAAAATCATGTCATTTGTACTGCCCATAGAAGTTCATCAGTACTGTACTTTGAGTATCCAAAGTAAGAAAGCTTTGAATTAATAGACTGATGCTAATAAATAGGCTAAGCTCATTCAAAGGATCTCTTTGTCATAGGGAAAGAAGATCAAAGAAGAGATAGGACCATAGCTCAGAATAAATAGAATGTTGATACCTGTGAAACTATAGAAGAGCTTCTCAAATCTTGTTTTGCTTTTATTTTCTTTGCCTGATATAACATTTTTAGGACAGGAAAAATATTTAAGTTGGTAGTTGATACTCAAGATAAATAAGGAGATGGCAGGAGATCATCTAGCCATTCATGATAAAATTCAAGTTTCCTGGGCCAGGTGAACTGTATTCACGGGTACTGAAAAAAAAATGCAGATGCATTTACTGAGCTATCATCAATGATATCTGAAAGATGATGTAGACTAGAAAAGCTACAGGACTGGGAAAGGGCACATGTTACAGAATCATCTACAATTATAAAGCAGTTAGCTTGATTTGAGTTACTAGTATAATTCTAAAATATATTATTAAAGAGATGATTAATCAACATCTAGTCAAGGAAGTGGTAATCACAGAGAGCCAGATTGGCTTCATAAAGAATAGTTTATAGCACACTAATCTTATTTCCCTTTTTCCACCTAAAAGAATCTCACACTGTTCATTCTTTACATGGGGTTGGCAAGACCTAATACACTCTCTAAGTTACCTCTTACTCCAGTATAAAATCAGCCCAAGCAGGAAAGCATCTAGTGAATCTTGGAAAGTGCTGTCGTCTTATGCCAAGAATACTCAGTTGGAGGTCAGAGGATCTGGTTTCAATACCTGGTCCTAACCTTTACTAATTTGTGGCCTTGGATATCATTCAGTGTTTCAGTCTGAGTTTTTTTATCTGTCAAATGGGCATGACACTTGTTCTGTCTTGCTCAAGGAAAGCATAGAGTAATATAGAATTTAAAATAGTATTAGAACCTGTGATATAGTCTTTCTTCATGATCCTTTTTTCAAAGTAAACATCCCATTTCCTAACCTTGGCTTTATCTTTTTTTCTCCTGTTTCTATGCCCTGTTAGGTATCCTTGGTAACATTTGAAGGGGAGAGCTATGTGTGGTATGTTGAATCTTTGGTCACTGGGCAAGAGAACAAGGTTTTTTTAAAATAATATTTAATTTTTTTCCCCTAGCTACATGTAAAGACAATTTTTAAAATTTATTTTTAAAAATTTTGAGTTCCAATTTTCTTCTCTCCCTCCTTCAACTCTCTCCTTCTCCTTACCTTCACCTTTGATATTTTATACTAATTCAATCATGATACACATGCTATAATATTAATCACATTGTGAAGGAAGACAGACCCAAAGAAAAAAAATACACATGAAAAATAGTATGCTTTGATCTGCATTCAGATTCCAAGAGTTTTTCCTCTGGAGATGAAGAGTGTTTTTTATAGTAGTACTTTGAAATTATTTTGGGCCATTGTATTGCTCAGAATAGCTAAGTCATTCATAGGTGATTATCATATAATATTGCTGTTACTGTGTACAATGTTCTCTTGATTCTGCTTCACTTTCTATCAGTTTGTGTAAATCTTTCCAGGTTTTTCTGAAACAAGCCTGCTAATCATTTCTTATAGCATAGTAATATGCTTTTGCAATTATATTCCACAACTTGTTCAACTATTTCCCAATTTTTGGCAATTTATCAATTTCCCAGTCTTTGCCATCTTGACAAGAGCTGCTAAGACATAAATTTGATATAGATTTTACATGTGTAATCATGTTTTACATATTTCCATATTAGCCATTTTGTGAAAAAAAGAATTAGGACTTAAGGAGGAGGGGGAATAATCAGGAAAAAGAAAGAAAGAAAAAAACCCAAAAGTTTTAAAAGTGAACATGGCATGCTTTGTTCTGCATAGATTCCATAGTTTTTTCCTCCAGATGTGGATGGCATTTTCCATAACAGGTCACTCAAGATTGTCCATGATCACTGAATTGCTGAGAGGAACTGTGTCCATCATAGTCAATTATTAACAATGTTGCTGTTAATGTATGCAGTTTTTCTCCTGAATCTGTTCGTTTAACCCACCATTAGTTCATGCAAGTCTTTTCATACTTCTCTAAAGTCCAACCGCTCATGATTTCTTACAGAATGATAGGACTCCATAACATTCATATACTATAACTTGTTCAGTCATTCCCCCGTTGATGGACTTCCATTGAATTTCCAATTCTTTGCCACAACAAAAAGAGTTGTTACAGATATTTTTATACATGTAGGCCTTCCCTTTTTTATGATTCTTTGGGATAGAGACCTAGTAGTGGTATTCCTGGATCAAAAGGTATGCACAGTTTTATTGTCTTTTGGGCATAATTCCCAATGCCCAATGGCATCTAGAATGGTTGGAGTAGTTCACAACTCCACTAACAATGCATTAGTGTTCCAGTTTTCTCACAATCTCTCCAACATTGATCATTTTCCTTTTGGTCATTTTAGCTTATTTGATATCTGTGAGGTGGTACCTCAGAGTTGTTTTAATTTGCATTTCTCTTATCAATAATGATTTGTAGCATTTTTCATATGACTATAGATAGTTTTAATTTCTTCATCTAAAATCTGCCTGTTCATACATATCCTTTGACCATTTATCAATTGAAGAATGTTTTTTCTTATAAATTTGACTCAATTCTCTATATATTTTATACTTAGGTCCTTTATTAGAAATTCTAGCTGTGAAAATTGTTTTCCAGTTCAAAATATTACTTCTAATCTTAGTTGCATTGCTTTTATTTCTGCAAAAATCTTTTAATTTAATGTAGTAGAAATCCATTTTGTTATTTATAATGTTCTCTTGTTTGATCATAAACTCTCTCTCCATAGATCTCCCAATTGCCTTAAGGTATCATCCTTTATGTCTAAATCTGTAACTATTTCAGCCTTATCTTAATATGGGTATAGCAGGGGTTTTTAATCCAGAGTCCATAAATTTAGATGGGGAAAAATTACATCCTTATTTCATTAGTTATTTTAGTAATTAACTAATTTTAAATTATATGTAAAGATAGTTTTCAATATTCATTTTTGTAAAGTTTTCTTCTGCCAATCTTTCCTCCACTGCCCTAAGATAGCAAGTAATATGATATGGGTTAAACATGCACAGTCATTCTACACATATTTCTATATTAGTCATGATGGAAGAAGAATTAGAACAAAAGGGAAAAACCACAAGAAATAAAAAAAAAAAACCAGGGGCAGCTAGGCAGCGTAGTGGATAAAGTACCAGCCTTGGACCCAGTACCTGGGTTCAAATCCAGTCTCAGACACTTAATAATTACTTAGCCGTGTGGCCTTGGGCAAGCCACTTAACCCCATTTGCCTTGCAAAAACCTAAAAAAAAAGTAAAAAAAACAAATAAAAAAAAAAAAACAAATTTTTAAAAATAAAAATAGTATGCTTTGATCTGCATTCAGACTCCACAGTCCTTTCTTTGGATGTGGATGACATTTTTCATCACAATCTTTTAGAATTGTCTTGGATCACTGTATTGCTGAGAAGAGCTAAGTCTGTCTTAGTTGATCATCACGCAATGTTGCTGTTATTGATTTTTCCAACTTCTAACTGAAATTTATTATTTCCTTCAGTTATCCTTGTCCTAAGGAAAAATCTATAGACTTTACCATATTGCCCCAGGGACCCTTGTCACAACAAATGCTAATAGTCTCTAACTTAGCAAACTAACACTGTAATTCTTGGTATTTACTCTTCCCTTTTCACCACTCTTTTAGTCATTGTGATAGTTAGCATTTATATAGCTCACTAAGCTTTGCATAATTCTTTAGGCTATCTTATCCATTTCTCACAACTCAGGAAGGTATTATTATTGTCCCCTTTTTACCCAAGGTCACAAAACTAGTAAGTGGCAGAAACAAGATTCAAAGTCAGATCTTCTTGAGTTCAAATCTAGTATTCTTTCCATTGTGCTACAGAAAAGAGGGTCACAGAGCTTAAAGGACATTTTTCTATTTTTCTTTGTTTTCCCAGTTGTCATACCCAACTAATTCATCACTTCATGTTCAGCGCAGGCTACTCCTAAGAGAGCAAGCATAGTTTATTGCCATGGATGTATATACAATCTTTCTAGCATTATATAATCTTCCAGAGTTTGTAGTATAGTCTTCAAAAACCAAGGGGTCACTTCCCCATTGTTATGATAAAGCATTAGAAGAAAGTCTTCCATGGAATGAAATTCCTTAATATTAGGAAAAAGTTAACATAAGTAACATAAAAACTCAGGAAATCTCACCATATTTGAAGAACCAAAAAACAAAAAAAAAAGTTGTATGTGAGGAAAGGTAAGTTCCAATACATAAGTATATAAATTACAACAAATTGAATCCGTGGTTTTGTACAAGAATGGATTTGCCAGATTACAAATCACTAATGATGAAAGGGTTTACAACTGGTCTCTCTAGTCTACCTTTTGGTACCACCCATCACCCATTAAAAATGAGATAAAATCTGTTAGATACAGCAAAATGTCATCAGAAGAACATGTTATGGCATCTACTATATATGGCATCTCTCCAGCTTGGCAGAACCTGCCAGAGCCTGTCCTCTGTTGTCACAACCCAGGATCACCACCATACCAAGATAAGGCACTACAGCAGGACTTTTGTCAATCAATCAATGCACAAGCATTTATTATTAGTACTTTGAGATTATTTTGAATCATATTGCTCAGAATAGCTAAGTCATTTATCATATAATATTTCTGTTACTGTGTACAATGTTCTCTTGATTCTGCTTACTTCATTTCCTATCAGTTTATATAAACCTTTTTTATATATATTTTAGGTATTTTGCTAGATACTGAAGATATTAAACAAACTCAAAAGCAGTCCTTGCATTCCAGTAGCTTTTGTGCTCATGGAAGAGACAATATGTTCTTAAATAAGAAGAGACAAGAATAATTATGTAGAGGAGATGGATAATCACCTCAAAGGGGAATGAACACCTTCTTTGTCACCTAGTTACCCTTACTACAAATATTAGTTACCCCGATTACATATGAGAGAATAGACGCTTGTTGAGGGCCAGCTCCTGGGAGTGATTTACACATATCCTTGGTGACCTTTTCCATTAGAGATATGTACGTATTCTTGCTCATTATATGGATTTGTTGGCTCTCCAGTGAACCTTGACCTGGGACAATCTGTGGCTCTGGAGGTGGTTGTAAAAGGTTTTTCTGATAAAGAAGTATGCAGATTTTTAAGAATAAAAATTTATCCAGGAAATTGTGAAACTGGGTCTCCTGTAGCCAGTCATTCCTGAGATAAGTTTTTATTATAAAAAGTCTCAGTTTCCGAAAATAAATCAGTAGATTTTGTATCATGACCTCGCATGTGTACATTTCTACTTAACCCGACTCTTGTTCAATGTTTGGACTCACACCGGAGCTATTGTGGGCAATAGAGGCTCAAAACAATTGTGTGGTTTACTTAAATTTCTGAAGTAGAATTTGAACTCCACATTTAGCCCTCTTTTGCCATAATTGTCATTTCATTCTTTGTACAAAATTAAATGAGAACACTGACAAAGTCCAGGGGGAAAATGAATAAAACAAATCATATCATATGAGAATAATTGAAGGAAATGGAAATATTTAGCTCGACAAAGATAAAGCACAGGGACACAGAGATTGGGGAATTTTTAAATAGTGGAAAGACTGAAGAGAAATTACATTTTTCTATATGCCTCAAAAATGGGGAATTACAAGAGAAGTCAGTCCTTCGATGGAAGGTGGGAATTGGAGGGGAGGACTATGAGTTTCCTGTGACTAGAAGTGTTCAAGCAGAGACCTAATGACTGTTGTAGATTCCACTATCCCACTCTCTTGGAAAGTCTCTTCTTATACTAAGCTACTCTAGAATACACATTCTGTAGAAATTCAGAGGAAATAGAGTTCCACTCTACCTTTTCTTATCATGTTGTGTTAAATTATTTTGTACTCCTGCACCAGTTGAAATTATTGCCTGATTTTACCCACTTCCCTTAATTAATGAATCCAAGTATAAATAAGGCAAAGTCTCTACCCTTGTTAAAAGTAATTTGGTTCAGGTTCTGCCATGATCACTAAGGCAAACTCTGGAAATAAGACCAAGAAATTTATTAACACAGCAAAGCAGTATTAAAGTACAAGAGGCCCAGAATTCAAATTACTCACTGCTTTTATAGCTAGGAGAAAGCATCCATATAAAAGGAAAGACAATATTCATTGGTACATGCTTTCACTGAGGAGTCAATGAAGAAATTGGGTTAGTGTTGCCTCAGCTTCTCCCCCCACTTATAGCATCAGAAAATTGGAATTACTGTGTCTTCCTGGGGATATTTCTAGATGACCATCTCATTCAGGCTGGTTGTCCATGGGCCAAAGTCTGAAAGGTCATGAAGTCACTCAGACTCACTGCAACAGTGATTGACTTTGCACACCCTCATGGAGCATATAATCTAGTAATGTGATAACTACATTCACTAATAACTACACATATCATTTTACTTGATAAATAGTTTAGAAAAGCAATGTAAGATTCTTTCTAACAGAGGTATCAAACAACTTGTCCCATGTGTAGCCCGCCACACTCCCTGGTGTGGCTTAAATCAGATTAAAATGTAAATGAGAAATATTTAACAAAATAAAAAGACAATAAAACAAAGAAATTATATTTTAAAATTAATATTCAGCAGCAGGGATTCTTATGCACCAATCAGTGATCTCCTTTTCATCACCATTTTGGGAGACAGTCATTACCAGTAGTAGTGGGAGAACAGGGGCATCTTCTTGGAGGAGGCAGCATTTGAATTAGATTTTAAAGATGAGATAGGAATTCAATAGTTCTTTTGTTTTTGTTTTTGCAAGGCAATGGGGTTAAGTGATTTAATGACTTGGACAAGGTCATACAGCTAGATAATTATTAAGCATCTGAGATCAGATTTGACCTCAGGTCCTCCTGACTGCAGGACCAGTGCTCTATCCACTGTGCCACCCAGCTGCCCCAATTCAAGAGGTTTTAAAGGATATTTCATGTAAGGAAAAGCACCAAAGGCAAAGAGCTTGAGGATAGAGGGGATCAAGTGTGTGTCTCTGTGTGTGTGTGTGTGTGTGTGTGTGTGTAGAGAGACAGAGAGAGACACACAGAGAGAGAGAGAGAGAGAGAGAGACAGACAGACAGACAGACAGACAGACAGACACAGAAACACAGAGAGGCAGAGAGAGAGAAAAGAGTGATTGTTAAATGTTCAGTGCAAGCATTTATATACAAGGCTGATTTATTGTTTTGTTAGATTGACTTAAGTTTAAGGAAGTGATGGAGAAAATATTACTCATGCAGATTAAATTTAAAAGCATGTCACGGGTATTTTTCCCTCCAGAAGGCCAGTTAAACATTTGCCAGCATACCCCCGGGGAGCAGAGTGGAGGGTAAACCTGTCTGTTTTGACCTGAAGGATTCTAACCAGATGAC
Organism: Macrotis lagotis; assembly: GCF_037893015.1. Taxonomy (NCBI): domain Eukaryota; kingdom Metazoa; phylum Chordata; class Mammalia; order Peramelemorphia; family Peramelidae; genus Macrotis; species Macrotis lagotis. The sequence continues at coordinate 69,440,336 of NC_133665.1, forward strand.
CTCTAAGGCTTCTCCTAGCTCTAAATCTATGACCCTTTGATCTTCAAAGTTCCTGATTTCAGCCTGAAATCTGATAATCTTAAATGAAAAAAGATGGTGGCATGTTACATGACTTCCCTCTAGTGGCCATGAAAGTTCTTAGGAAACTTGGTACTCTTTTGATCTACAAATTAATAAAAACTTTTATCATATCCCAAAAATACCTTCAAAAACTGTCCTTGGTAATGTAAGGTAGCATCACTGGCATGTATTACTACTCCTCCTGACTTGTTATCTGAGACCACTGGGTGTTCAAACCTAAGGTAACAGGCACTTGGCAGGTACTAAATGTTCAATTAGTCATTAGCTATTCTAGTTAAAGCAAGATGGACTGTGTTATCAGGGCCTCACCTGAACTGTGTGAGAAAAGTAATGTCTAACCTGAGGAAAGGGAGTATCTGATAATGTGGCTGTGGAGTCATAGATGATTAGAAATGACAGGACCATTATACTTCTCTAAGTTAACTTCCTCATTTTTATTTTTATAGAAATAATCTCAGAAGGAGAAAGTGACTTTCCATTTGGTGATAGTGGAAACAGCTCTACCCTCAGAGTTAGATAAATGTAGAATTGAATCTTGACTTTAACCCTAGTGTGAAAAGTCACCAATGGTCAACTACTGGACCTCAGTGACCGTTTCTGTAATTGTGCTATCTCTCAGGGTTATTGGGAGGGAAGAACATGAAAAGGCAGATGGGTAATGAATGGAAAACCTGCCTGGGTTTAAGTCTGTATTGCTAGGGGGATTTTCCTTATATGGCTGTTACTTATATCTGTAGGGTCAAAGAGAGAAGGGGTAAGAGAAGTACCAAACTATACATAAGTTTGATGAATTTGAAAATGTGATATCATCTACATTCTATTGTATTTTTATTTAATTTGTTAAATATTTCCCAATTACATTTTAATCTGGTTCATTCTGGTAGTTCAGTGTTGTGAACTACATATAGCCCTCAGTCTGTCTTTGATACCTCTGCCCTTCACCAATGAAATCATAGGTCTGGTGCCTCTTTCAATGAGTTATTATGATATGATATAACATGACTGCCCAGAAGTTGAGTTTGTTTTCACACCATCCTTTAGATCCATATGCATCCATCAAACTCAATGTATCCAAAACAAAACTTAATATCCCCACTCTAAAATTGCCTTTGCATTGTTTCTGTGTAAGGGATAATATCTTACTATATGTCCAGGTTTGGAACTTCAGAGTCATATCTGACTTTTTCTTCTTCATTTCACACTTCTCCATCAGTCAAGTCTTATCAATTCTACATTCATAATATCTCCTGCCTCCATCCCCTTCTCTTTCCTCTCACTGCTGCATTATTTAGGACCTTGCCACTTCCCATTTGGATTATTAAAATAGCCTCTTCATTGGCCTTCATGACTCCAGTCTATCCTTTCCAATCCATACTTCTCATAGGTATGGACAAAATTATCTTATTATGTCATTCCTCAACCCTGAAGTCTTCAATGACTCTTCATTGTTTCAAGGGAAAAAAAAATGAAAAACCCATAAGCCCAGTATTTAAGATTCTTTGCAGCTTGATTCCAATCTATCTTTCCAACCTTACATCATATTATTCCTATTCATGTATACTGCATTCTAGTTAAATGAGAGTTATTGACTCTTGACTCCTTCTCACCCGTCATATCCAATCTTTTGTCAAGTTTTATGTGCTAGTTTTACCTTCACACCATCACTCCTATTTGCCCCTCTTCTCTGACACTGCTATTAACCTATACAGGCCCTCATCACCTCATGCCTATATTATTACAATAGTCTTTTCCCCTCTCTAATCCCTCCTCCTTTCAGTTATCGATCTTCTTAAAGTGTAGGTCTGGTTGTGTAACCCCTCCCTCTATTTCAGTAGCTCCCTATCACCCCCAAGATCAAATGCAAAACTTTCTCTTTGGCCTTTCATAGCCTGGCCCCTTTCTATCTTTACAATCCTCTCATTTATTCTTTCTCTCCACATACACTACAATCCCAGAGACACTGGCTTCCATGTTATTCCTCAAACAAAATCCTTTATTTTCTGAGCATTTTCACCAGCTGCCTCCTGTGTCTGAAATGTTCTCACTTCTCACTTCCACCTTCTGGTGTCTTTGGTGACCTCCAAGTCTCAGTTCAAACTCCACATTCTGCAAGATGATTCTACTGGTTCACCTTTATCCTAGAACCTTCACTGTGAGATAACCTTTCATCTTTCTGTATATAGCTTATCTATAGGTACAGTTGTTTATTATTTTTTCCACCATCTACCAACAAGCTGCCAGACTGCCTTTTACCTTCCACTCCTATGACTTAGTATAGCCTGGCATTTAATACATAATGAATGTGCTTAATATGTTTTTTGATTGACTGCAGATCACTATAAGAGAAATACAAATCAAAACAACTCCTGTGTTTTATCTCATACAAATTTACAAAGATGAAAATAATCACTGTGTAAAGAAAGGTACACCACATACACTAATTGTATTGCTTTGATTTAATCTAACCACTCTAGAAAAAAATTGAATCATGATTTTTTTAAAAGTGACTAAAATAGGGGTGGCTAGGTGGCACAGTGGATAGAGCACCAGCCCTGGAGTCAGGAGTACCTGAGTTCAAATCCAGCCTCAGACACTTAATAATTGCCTAGCTGTGTGGCCTGGGGCAAGCCACTTAACCCCATTGCCTTGCAAAAAAAAAAAACTAAAAAAAAGTGACTAAAATATCCATGCAACTCAGTGCCAGCCTACTCAGCACCAGCCTGGAGTCTGGAAGAATTCAAATCTGGTCTCAGACACTTACCAATTGTATTACCTTGGACATGTCACTTAACTCTGCTTCCCTTAGTTTCTTCATCTGGAACATGACTTGGAGAAGGAAATGGCAAACCACTCTTAAATCCTGCCAAGAAAACTCCAAATGGAGTCATGAAAAAATGACTGAACAACAAAAAATAAAATTTAAACAAATCATGCTGCATAAATATAATGAAATTTTACTACGCTACAGGAAATCATGAATTAGAAGAATTCAGAGAAATATGGGAAGAAGCAGCTTGGTGGAGGGGATAGAAAGTTGACCCTCAAGTCAAAGAAAACTGGCTTCATATCTTGCAGTATTATTCTGAAGAAGTCAACTTATTAGCTCTCAGGGTAATTCCTTAAATATGTGGAAGTTGCAATTTACATTGAGAGAAGTATAAAATCCCTGATTCAATTTTCTTTTAAAGGGGGAAAACAAAGTGAAATAGAATCAGGGAAACAAGGAAACATAGATAAATGGTCTATATATAGTGGATATATAAATGAGTTTTATATATATGTATATTATTTGGATATAAAACAAATGAATATGTGTGTATGTGTGTGTATACAATATAAATAGATAAAAATTTAAAAAACCAAAACTGAACATCTAAGTGGCAAATCTGGATAACTAGAAGGATGATGGTGCCCTTGACTATAGAAGGGAAATTTGGAAAGGGGAAAAGTTTGGGTTGAACAAAAATTAGTTCAATTTTGGACATGTTGAGTTTAAGATACTTGTAAATAAGATGTAATCTTTTATGCTTATTAGTATTTTGTAATTCTTTCTTTAAATGTTAATATCTATATCTATATCTATATCTATATCTATATCTATCTATCTATCTATATATATACATATATATGTGTATATATATATATATACACATATATATGTATATATATACTTGTAACCTGTCTCATCTACTTCCCCCTTCCAAGTTCTATTTATGGCATATGCCTCATGACAAACTTGATTCAGTTTCTGCCTCCAGTGAGCTTCATGGAAATGCTCTTCACCATGGATTTCCTTAGATGCAAATGTCTAAACATACAATGCTATTCCATTCTTCTTTTATTGAATCTGTTGCCTTTGAATAAAATATTCCTTCTACTCCTGGGTTTTATCCCATCGAGTCTCAGTTTGAGGTCATAAATAAATCCTAGAATTAGGTTCTCTAGGTCACTTTGCTAATTACCCTTATTTTATAGGTTTTTTGGTGCTATTTTCCCTGCACTGTTTCTACTCTCTAGATCTTTGTTGTTACTGTTATTTCAGTCATATCCAACTCTTTGTGACCTCATTGGGGTTTTCTTGGCAGATACTGGAGTGGTTTGCCATTTCTTTCACCAGCTCATTTTACAGATGAGGAAACTGGAGTAAACATGGTTAAACGACTTGCCCAGGGAGTGTCAGTCTGATCCTCAATTTTAATCATGAAAATGAGTCTTCCTGAGTCCAGACCCAGCACTCTATCCACAATACCACCTAGCTGTCCCACTCTCTAGATTTAATCATCATCCAATTCATATCTCTCTTTCTTTTATATATAAGAATAAATATAACCTTATCAAAAACTTTGCTAAAATCTACAAAATCTCTATTCATGTCAGAGCCCTCATCTACTATTTTAGTAGTCAATCCTGCCAAAAAAAAAGAAAATGAAATGAGATGTCCTTGATGAAACCATGATGGCTTTTTCACTATTTTCCTTCCTAGGTGATCATTTTCCAGCACTTTAAGGATCTGTTTTGGTATGTTGCCAGGAAATTGAGGTCAAGCTCACCGTACATAATTTGCCTTGTTCTCTTGGGAAGACATTTGCCTTTCTCTAATTATTCTATTTTTCTATGATCTTTTCAGTTTCACTGATAATGGTTCAGCAATCCTACTTGCCAGTTTTTTGACTGGGTAGAGAGGTGGCGCTCATCTGGGACAGGTGACTTGAATTTCACAAGAGAAGTTAGGTTACCTTTTACTGACTTCTTACTTATCTCAGATATCAATCCCCTGTTAATCATTTTTGTTTTTCAGATTTAGGATAAAAGTCATTCTTCTGTGTAGAGAAAACTCAGAAACAAAAAGCATCAGACCAGGAATCAGAAATTCATATCCTGGTTCTGTATTTACCTTGTGATCTTGGAGTGAAAGTACTTGTGCAACTTGTACTAATAATGATAAAAGTAGCTAACATTTATATGAAAAGTTAGGTGGTACAATGCATAGAGTTCCAGACCAGGGAAAACTCATCTTCCTTGATTCTTCATTTACAAAATGAGCTGTAAAACAAAATGGCAACCCTTCTAGTATCTTTGCCAAGAAAACCCCAATGAGGTCACAGAGTTGGACATAACTGAAAACACTGAACAACAGTAATAACATTTACAGAGCTCTTTGTTTGCAAAAAGCTTTATATAGTTGTCTCATTTGTTTCTCAAAACCACCCTGTCAATGAAGCATTACTAGTCCCATTTTTATGGATGAGGAAACTGAGGCTGGTAGAGGGTGTCAATTATTCAGGACCACACAGAGCTAGTCTATGTCAAATTTGAACTCAAGACTCCCTGACTCCAAACCTGATACTTTATTACATCTAGCTGCCTTATTTCTTTTAAAAGATAAAACATTAGGGGAAGCGAGGTGGCACAGTGAAGTCAGGAGGACCTGAGTTCAAATTTGGTCTCAGACATGTAAAAATTGCCTAACTATATGACCTTGGTCAAGTCACTTAACCCCTTTACTTTGCAAAAATAAGTAAATAAATAAATAAAACATTATACAAAGGTAGAATGGTATCAGCCCAATTTGGCCTTACTACATGTCTAAAACAATATTTTCTCAAATAGAAAGGTTCTTCACCAAAATCAGACTGCAGTGATTTTTAAAAAAATTATAATCAGGAACCTAAGGGAGATTATTTCTGTGGTAGCAGTGCATTCCAAAAAAACCAAATTCTGTCACACTCTTCCAACGCAAAAAATACAAACTCTCAGAAAACAATTCTGTAATTTTTGCTCCATTTATAAAACATGAAAGCCAGTCAGACAGTGGCTGTTCTCATTCATTCAATTCTAAGGAAAAGGCTTCAAATCAAAGAGTAATCCCCCAATTTGAAAGCTGGACTGGATGCTGAAACCTTGCTTGGCTCTGAATGGAATTGAACTCTCTTGCCAGGAGTGTCTGGGTGAGCTGCTTGGCTTATCTGCTAGTCTCCCCACTTCCCACACCACTATGTGTGTGGTAACTGAGGTTGAACTGTCTAGGGGGTGAGTACTTTGCTTTTTCAAATAGCTGTTCTAGGGCCCTTTTTGAGTCATCACAAATCTCTTTCCCACACCTTCAGTATCTGTCCATTCTAATGTTTATATAGCATCTTTTTCTAAATCAGGTCAGAGTTAGAATTGTCCTAGGCAAAATTTTGAAATAATGCAGGTTTCTGTTGTCTCTTCAGTCACTTTCTGATCCCAATGTTCTCATGGTTAAATCTCTAGAAAATAGATTTTAGAGCTAGAAAAGATGATAAAGCCCACATCTGGCCTCTCATTTTAGAAAATAGATAAAGGAGGCTTAACTAAGGCAAATAATTTGCTCAAATCCACATGGGCAATAGTAGCAGAATAGGGTGCCTCTGATCAGTTCTTCTGACTCCGAATTCAGTAATCTTTCTATTATATTACTCTGCCTCATTCCTAGTCTGATTTTAGGAAGGGATGTCAAAAAGAATTAAGGAATCAAACTTTAAGGTTGAATTTCAAAAATCAATCCTTAGAGCCTTCCCTGAAATCAAACTATTGTGAGTCTATATTTCCTATATAAGCATATGACATTTGACTAAACTTAGGATGCGATTCAGCTTCTCATTTTGGAATTAGAATTCCTACTTTTTTGCATTTTCTCTCTGGTTTATTCACTATGTTAAAGTTCTATTTTCTGAGCAGACTTCTATTTTAGGTGCTACAGGAAATACAAAGTTTAGATAATATATAGACCCTGTCCACATGGAATTAATAGTAAAGGTATATGGCCCATACCCAAGTAAATATAATACATGATGTTCTGTAAGGCAATTATAAAAGAAGAGATTAGGTGAATGTTGACTAGAGGATCAGGGAAGACTCCCAGGAGAAGGAAGAATTTGAGTCGGACTTCAAAAGAGGATCTTCTCCTCCCAGATTGAATTTTTTTGACTAGGTAAAAGAAACCTTCTTTACTCCATTTTTTTTACACAGGAAATGAAAACTTTTTATTTAACTTAAATTTGCTTAGTTTTATATTTAGGGTAAGTATAAAGGCCCAGTTAATCAATTCATTAGACTGGTCAAGGCAAGACACTTGAGCTAGACATAGGATTTAAAAAGCAATTGGTCTTTTAGTAGTTCTCTTGTAATCACAAAAATGGTATTGTACTCAGGATATATATTTCCCATAATCTTAGTATAATGCACTGTTCACAATTTGCAATATTTGGAAAACCATACAAACAGGACATAGCCAAATTAGAGATGTTTGACAGACTTTTGTAAAGTACTTAGGAATGTCAGCTATTTTCCCAAATATTCATTTTAAACTACAAAAAGAACATAAATTCATATAAAATCACAGCAGATGCTAACAGACATCTTTTAAGAAAAAAAATCAGATATTAATTCAATTTGCCACCCCCCCAATGTGACTAAGAAATAAAGTTACAAGTAGTAATGCCTGAATTTTAGAACAATTAACTAGCTGAATTAACCCTTTAAAAAAATATAACTATACAGTATTATTGCACTCCATGAATGTGCAGTATTCTAAAACATGCCAACACTGAAAGACTGTCTTGCACTGAGGTTTTCCAAGAAGTTCAACGAGGCTGCCAATAAAGCATCTGGTCTGTACTAACAGTGTGCTGTCTTCAGTACAGGCCTTCATCGGCATGAACCACGCTGCTCTTGCAAAAATCCATTCATGTAAAAGATGGGGCTATGATCAGTGATGTGGGATTGGATCCATATGCACATTGAGTTTCGTTTCGTTGTTAAGAATTTGAACAAGCTGCTGCATGGATGGAAGGTGCCCAGATTCCAGCTTTGACCATACTGGTACATCATTTAGCATTATTTCAAATGCACCTGTTGACATACATTGGTTCTCAGTCATGTTACTTAGGAAGAAAACCATCATACCCGCATAGACCTTATTTTCTTGGCCCCATTGCCAGATGCTAAGGAGCCTGCATGCCAAAGAAAGCAAAAGGATCCTTGCCAACAATTATGAAGCCTGGTAATACTAGTTTGAAGACTGGCAGGAAAGATGCTATGTGCCTCTGTATTGGCTGAGGGAGGCAATTCCCTCCCTGTATGCGGATGTCTGGGTACCGCTGGCTAACAACCCGATGCACTCCTCCAGCACCCGCCGAGGGCCTCAGCGGACACGGACCTGGACCCGGAGCGGCGGCCCCGCGGCGCCCTGCGTCCTGAGCCGCCTGCCCGGCCCGCCGCCCGCGTTGGCCGAGGCATCGCCCCGGAGCCGCCGCGGCGCCGCCCGGCCCGACATTTCCATTTCTTTCCTACCTAGTCTTCATCATGGAATGGGCATTGGTTCAGCCAGACTGAGACCTGTTAAAGATCTTTGTCTTCCATTGCATCCGCAGACATTTCCAGTTATTCTCATCTGTATCTGTGAAAAGGTGAGGCTGGTGACTTGACACAGCCTCCCCCCTCTTAGATTCAATTCCCTTGCATATCGCGGCATACTTCCCTGATGCCATGGTCCTCTTCCAGAAGAAAGGAAAACAATAACCAACATAAGATACAATTAATACGATTCCAGGAATGGGAAATATCATGAACAAATACATTGAGAGGAGAGATACTACTGGACAATCCTTTTGGGGGGGTGCAGGAGATAGTGGAGGGAAAGGGGGAAGGAAAAGAGGAGGTAGAGAAAAGCGCAGTTTGGCTAGATCCTGTGGCTATGGAACACCAGGCAAATGGATCAAGCATCCTTCTTTTCTTCCATAACTAAAGAAGAGGAAGCAGAAGGAGTAGTTGCGCTTCAGCGGCTCAGGGGGTGATAAAAGCAGAATAGAAAAGGCAAAGAAAATTATGTAAGATATGGTAGATTGGGCTTTTCCTAAGGCACGGGTCTAATAATGTCATTTCTCTGATCAAGAAGATTCAATAGCTCCTTATTACCTTATGGATTAAAAAGTAACTTGTGTGTCTGACATTTAAAACTTTTCATAATCTTGCTCCAGGTAATTTTTCCAGGCTGATTACAAATTAATTTCCTTGTTCATTCTGTGTTCTAGCCAAACTTGATTTTGATTACACATAATATGATCCCTTCAGGCTCAATTGAAGTTGAGCAACCTCCTCTAAGAAATATTTTTTCATCTCCCTTTATCAGAGATCCTCCACACACAGTACTTTGCATTTATTTTAAACTCTACTTTGAATTTATATCTATGTGCAAGTCTTTCTTTAGCACAAGAACAATCCTGTATTTTTTCCTCACATCCCCAGCAGCTAGATATAATAAGAGTTTAATAATGGCTTATTAAATTGAATTCAAGATCATAGGAAGGGGAAGTAGGCCATGATGGCTGCCAGAGTTTCTATCTACATCTGTCCCATTTTTGGTAATACTGTCACTAAAAATGAACCATCAACAAAGAGAAAGGCTGATAAAACCCAGTAGATAAGCAATAGTTCCAAGAAATAATGAAAAAGTAAGATTGCAGGTTACTACCAGTGAAAGAATTGTTAATGAAGCACAGCTTTAGATGCCATCTGGTTGCCCAAATGACTTGACGGAGATCTTTTGGGAGGACAGACAGGGTGTGATGGGAAAGTGTAGAGGACTTTCATTAAACCAGCATAGGAAAGATTTGTATCTTTGGTGAGTCTAGACTCTCAGACTATACGCTTTTGGGTTATGCCTAAACACGGTTATGAGGAGCCTAATTGGAGAAGCATTGTTTTGGTATATTTTGATCCTATTCCCATTTTACTTTTTTAGTTCTGAAGTTAGAGGGTCTGGTGCCAAATCTTGCCTCTGTTCCTTACTACCTATGTCACTATGGGCAAGCAACTTGTCCTCTCTGGTCCTCATCTTTAAAATGAGGTAGCTTGGACAAGTTGACCTCTCCAGGCCCTTCCAGACCCTAATCTATGATATTTTGAGCCTAGTGTATCATAGTATTTGGGGAACTGTTCTTGAAGCCAGGAAAACCTGAGTTCAATACAGTCTGTCACATACTGACTTTGTAAACTTGGACAAGTGTTTGAACCTCTCAACAATTCTCAAAGACAATAATTTATAATGATGTTGCCAGCCTTCATTAGGAGGAATTTTATTCTCCTGAGATTTTCCTATAGCAGCGAACTCAGAGATCTAGCTCCACTGCAAAACAAAATTAGGAAGGGATCACCAAGGAGAAAGTGCAGTGAATTAATTTACTGTCAATCAGCTTTTCATCCTTCAGAGACATGAATACTTCCTTTTTCTATAACTCTCTTCAGTTTATAAAGTACAGTTTCATTTTAACCACACTATAGCCTTGTTTATGGAGGGCAGGTACTTTTATATTCTCATTTTAAAGGTGAATAAACTGAAGCTAAGAGAACTAGTAGTAATAGGCTACGGAGTTAATGATATCAATCAGATCTTAAACCAAGACTGTACTCTTTTTGTCAAACTGATCAGCTAGAAATGGTCTGTGGGGCTGGTGTAGGCAGCTAGTGGTTCCTGTTTATTGTTGAGGTCACAGTTAAAGGGGTACATAGATATTCAGGCTTCTATATTCTATGAGAGGAGAGGTAGACAGAAGGAGGAAGACTGAACAACTGCCTCAAGCTCATCTCATGATGTGTCTGAGGAATGCAAAGCCATGTGTTTAGTTGGAGGCAAGTCATGACCAGTGCAAGACTGGTTGCTTATAGTTGGTAGGAAAAAAATTATTCAGAGAGGAAATGAAGACCAAACAAAAAACTTACCAACAACATTACAAAACCATTCAGAATCCTAACAGTTCCTATCTTTTAGACAGGCAGGCAGGCCTGGTCTTTCTTTTTTTTTTTCCCATCTATTTTAAGGCAATGGAATTACATGACTTGCCCAAGGTCACACAGATAGGTTAAGTATTAAGTGTCTGAGGTCACATTTGAACTCAGGTATTTATCTATTTTGCCACCTAGCTGCCCCTAGACTGGTCTTTCAAAATTTCAATTAGCCTGTTAATTGTCCCTTTTGTAGGGAAAGTGGTATTGGCAGAACCTGATGATGATAATAATTGGGAAAATATTAAGAAGATGTGGATTTTAACCTGGTCTCTTTTAACTCAGTCAGGTTTAGAAAAATCTGGTTTTGTGTTATCATGGACCGCTTTGGCAGTCTGTTAAAATCAATGGATCCTTTCCCAGAATATTTTCAAATGCATAAAATAAAACATAAGATGATGAAGGAAACCAAATACAGTGAAATATAGTTATCAGATTTTAAAAAATTCATAGGCCTCAGATTATTAAGACTATCTTAAGGGAATTGTTTATTTCCTTCATTAATTGAGACAGTCTATTCCTTCTGTAAATTTTGACTAGCTTAAAGTGTTATTAATATTAATTTGTTAATTAATATGAACTTCACCTGACCAAAATAGATCACATGGAATGTCAAAATTTACTTAGAGTCTTTTTTATTTATTTATTTTTTTTGGCAAGGCATTGGGGTTAAATGACTTGTCCAAGGTCACACAGCTAGATAAGTATTAAGGCTCTGAGGTCAGATTTGAACTCAGGTACTTAGAGTCTTAAACATTTGTTAGCTAAGTCAGAGTTAGAATCTCGGCTATCCCTGATTCCTTAGTGACATGTAAATGATCCTCCTCAATTCACTTATTTTTGAATTTGTGAGGTTTCTGTCCTTAGGACATTTATGAAATTTTGACTTTGCTTAACTAAGTTCAATTTTAATGACATTGAAAGAAGTATGGGATTATGCACCCATCTTCTCTTTAACCTTTATGGTCAAAGAGGAATGTACAAGATTGCAAGATGTAAAAGAATTATTTTTCTGTCACTCAATGTAACTTTGTCCTCAAGAGAGTTTGTAAGACTCCTAAAAAGAGTTCAGGTTTTTTCTGAGGTCTTAACATAAGTTTGAGCATAATAAAAATATCTAGATTTTAAAACCTCTATAATTTCTGTGTTTTGGTAAATATATTTATTTGGCAGCAATTACCCACCACATGAATCAAAAAGGAAATATTTCTTTAATAACAAATTCTTGGCCTAAATCTCTCCTAGGTCTAACTGTGTCAGCTTGGGCAGATGATATAAAACTCCTTGAGCCTCAGCTTTCTTTGGATAATAAACACAGTAGTTAACATATATAAATTGAAGACAGGGATTTTTAACATAAAAGTCTGGCAAACATTTTATGAAAAAAAAATTTGATAGTTGTATTTCAATTTAATTTGTCCCTCTTTTGTAATCCTATGGATTTTATGTATTTGAGGGCATTATTCTGAGAAGGAATGTATCACCAGACTGTCAAAGATGTCATGACACGTGAAAGGTTATGAACTTTTTTTTTTAGATTTTTCAAGGCAATGGGGTTAAGTGGCTTGACCAAGGCCACACGGCTAGGTAATTATTAAGTGTCTGAGGCCGGATTTGAACTCTGGTACTCCTGACTCCAAGGCCAGTGCTCTATCCACTGTGCCACCTAGCCGCCCCTGGTTATGAACTTCTGTTTTAATTTTTGAACATTATTTTATGTGCATTATATCAAATGATTATCTTTAATAATGTTTGTCACATTTCACAAAGTTATCATGAGAATCACATATCAGCATATGTAAAAAATTCCAGTCATTTATAAATTGCTATACAAAGTTACAGTATTATTATTATCATTATCATTATCATTATTATGACTAATGATATTAATAATAATCAGATATCCATTTATGGTATGGCTAAAGACCTAGTCAGCAAAGAAAAAAAAAGAGGATTAGCTAATTGTATGTGCAGAATCAAGAGGCTTGGGTTCAAAATCTAACTCTTTCCAATTTATCCTTTATGCATCTTATTTGCAATAGTTGCTGATGTGTTTTTCTCCCCTCATTTTTCTCCCTTGAGGACAAAGACTGACTATTGCCTTTCTTTGTATCCCCAGGGTCTGTTACATAGTAGGAGAGTAATAAATTTTTCTGATTGACTATGGACCTTGGAGAAATCTCTCAACTTCTCTAGGCCATTGGTTTCTTCATCTGTAAAATATCAGAGTAGAGTAGATAATCTCTAAATTCCTTTATAGTTCTAATAAATTGTCATTCTAGCATGAAAAAGAGTTGTTAGTTGAAGTAGGAACTTGTGCTTTGATGAGAATGAATGGTCATTGTGTCCAATATTCAAAGATATGTTAAAAATAATCAGTAAAACAGAGGTTATTCTTAAGGACAAGGGCATTTCAGAAATTCAAGTATATTATCTTTTGGTGACAAGCAGTGAGGGCAGAGCAGGCCTAAGTTCAAATAAGTGATAACAGCTAACAATTGAAGAGTAAACATGAAAATGAGAAAGCATTTTGTTGATAATGGTTCTTTGGTCATGGACTTTGGTCAGAAGTTATATTTTTCTTATTTAAGTCAATTGAACTCTTTAGAAGAAATATATAGAGCCTAAAAATATCACTTTTGAAATTGGGTCAAAATCAAACTTGGGCCTTGCCCCTTCTGGTAAGTGACAGAGAGCAAATCACTTAGCCTTCATTTCTTCATCTGAAAAACAATTGGGTGGTGGTGGTGGTGGAGAAAGTCTCTTAGATCCCTTCTGTAAATCTATGACTGTATCATTTCTTTTTAAAAAATGTTTTCTCTTGTTTCTTTTTTACCTTTTTTCTCTGTTATTTATTTTTTCCAATGGCATACAAAGATAGCATCCAACATTTATCCTTTTGCAAGGTTTTGAGTTCTATAATTTTTTATCACCCTCTGTTCCCTCCCTCATCCCCATGGCAGTGAATAATCTGATTTAAGTTGTATATGTACAATTGTATTTAACAGACCATATCATTTCTAATTTGCCCAAAAGAAACAGAGGTAGACTTGGGAAGAGGCTTATACCCCTATAAGGTTTATCATTCTACTTTTTATGGATATCATTAGCTAGTTTTGACTGCCCTACAGCCAGGGCTATGCAGCAACTAGCTCTGACTGGCTTTCCAAAGGCCATTATTAATTTTTCAGTATGAGCATTTGTTATTGTTGTTCTGTTGTTCATCCTTCATTTTCATAGAGGATTAATGACATCAGATGATATCTTGAATTGGCATAAGTGAGGCAGAATTGGACAAAGCTGCCAGCCTCACTCTATCCTCCAGAGTCATCAAACTCCAGTGATGAGACTTAAGTTCAGATGACTAGTTTTGTCCCAGGAGTGCAGTGGATACCTTGGCATCTTCAGTGTCTGACCAAGCTCTAACTGGTAATCATCAAAATAATCAGGTTACTGGCTAATAAAAAAAGAGTTGTGGATTAGTGGAATAGATTAGGCACACAAGTAAACGACCATAATAATCTTGTGTTTGATAAATCCAGAGACCCAAATTTCTGGGACAAGAACTCCTCACTAATTGATCAAAGCACCTGAGAAAACTGGAAAACAGTTTGGCAGAAACTAGGTATAGACAAACATCAAACACTATGTTCTTAGATAAGGTGCAAATGAATACATAATTTAAACATAAAAGGTTCTACCATATGCTAATTAGGAAATCATGGAATAGCTTACCTATCAGATCTTTGGATAAGGGAAGAATTTAGGACCTAACAAGAGACAGAATGCATTACAATATGTAAAATAGATGATTTTGAGTTTATTAGATTTAAAAGTTTTTTGCATAAACAAAACCAATGCAATCAACATTAGAAGAAAAGCAGACAACTGGAAAAATTTTTACAGCAAAGTGTCTCAGATAAAGTCCTCCTTTCTCAAATATATAGAAAATTGAATAAAATTCGTGACTATAAGTCATTTATTAATTAAGTGGTCTATTAATTAAGTGATCTATAATTTTATGAAAAAATATTCTATATTACTATTGATTAGATGAAGACAAATTAAAACAACTCTGAAGTATCACCTTACTCTTATCAGATTGACTTATTTTTCAAAAAAGTAAAATGATAAATGTTGGAGAGGAAGTGAGAAAATTGGGACACTAATGCATTGTTGGTAGTGTTGTGAATGATCCAACCATTCTGGGGAGTAATTTGAAATTCTTTGACTCAGAAATACCACTACTAGGTCTGTATCCTAAAGAGAATTTTTTAAAAAAGGAAAAGGACCTATTTATGCAAAATATTTATAGCAAGGAATTGGAAACTGAGGGGATGTCCAACAGCTGAAGAATGGCTGAACAAGTTATAGTATATAATTGTGATGGAATACTTTTGTACTATAAGAAATGATGAGCAGGACTTACCTGAACCAATGCTTATTGAAATGAGCAGAACCAGAAGAATATTGTACACAGTAGCAGCAATGATCAATATGGAAATGTTTTCCATGATTGCACATGTATTTGTTGCTAATTGTTGTTGAAACATTTCAGTTGTATCTTATTCTTCATGACTCCATTTGGGGTTTTCTTGGTAGAGAAACTGAAGTGGTTTGTCATTTCCTTCTCCAGTTTCTTTTACAGAGGAAGACCTGAGGCAAACAAAGTTAAGTAATTTGCTCAGGGTCACAGGATAGAAAGTGTCTGAGGTTAGATTTGAATTCATGGAAATGAGTCTTCTTGATTCCAAGCCCAGGGCATCATTGCACCACCTAGCTGCCTTGCATATATATAACCTATATTAAATTACTTGCTATTACAGGGAGGGATAAGGGCAGAGTAGGAAGAAGAGAATTTATAATGCAAAATTTTAAAAACAAAATGTTAAAAATTGTTTTTATATAAGCATCAAATAATGGAAGATGTTGAATGATAAGAGGAGTATAAATTTTACTCAGGAAGCAATAAGATTATAAAGATTTTTGAGCAGATACATGACATCAAAAATTATTCTTGTTTGTAGGAAGAATGAAGTGGGAGGAGGAAAGGGAAATAGTAGAGAAGAATATGTAGCCTTGTGCCCACTGGTGAATTTTGGTGATTATTTTTTAAAGGCTATGTCCTAATTGGGAAACAGGATAACTAGTGCTCTACAATAGCCATTCACAGAATATCTTTGGTTTCTATTGCTATTCTTTTCAAAAGACCCTAAACTCTGTAGATATCCTTTTCAGAAGGTCCTGAAAAGTAAAATGATAAATGTTGGAGAGGAAGTGAGAAAACTGGGACACTAATGCATTGTTGGTAGTGTTGTGAATGATCCAACCATTCTGGGGAGTGATTTGAAATTCTTTGACTCAGAAATACCACTACTAGGTCTGTATCCTAAAGAGAATTTTTTTAAACAGGTATTAAGACAACCTTTTATTCTTGGTTCCAACACTGACTTAGACTATAATAACCTTGGGCAAATCATTTCATTTATTTATTATTCAAGTTTATTTGCTTTACAAAGTTCCAAGGCTGTAATTTCTTTTCCTCCTACATCATTTCTAGGCATCTGGGGTAACTTAAAGAAATGCTTGCACAAAATATGCCAAATGCCCCAGATGCTAGACCTTGTGGGATCTAAATTCTGCAAATGATATTTTTTCTCTCTGTGTGCTTTTAAATTTATTGCAGGCAGAAGGTACTCTCTTAAGCACAAGACATTATGTGAGTCCATTTCTCATTAAATCCAAACAAACATGACTCTGCACATGGTATGCTGTCTTGGAGACCTTTTGTATGAAAGAATGCTGTTCTCCAAGGACATTTATGCAGGCCCAGACTGTAGGTTTACATGTAGCCACATTCCATTTTTCATTAGAGTGTAGCAGACCTTGAACTTGGAAAAACAAAATCCTTTGAAGCCTCTCCAGCCATAAAAATAGACTCCCACTTTTTTATGAGCCTTTAATGTTTCCAAATAAAAGGAATTATATTCTTTCTTAAACCTTATACTGGTCAGGAGGGTATTGTGGGAGGGAGGTTATTTCCTTGACCTTCTCCCTACTTTAACCTCCATCCATGTAAAAAAATTTATTCCAGATCTGCTGATTCTATGATATTGCGTTAATACTACAAGGATTCATGATTTCATCACTGTAGCCAATCCCTCCATCATTTCTGATTGCAGCCCTTCCCATGCCCCAGGAGAGATGATGTGCTTGAGTCTTTGCAGCAGAAATATTTATCATTTCATGCCCAATCATCAGATGCTGATCTTGGTCACACTTGACAAGGCTGGCATTTCCCTGTGTGAATCTGAAATCATTCTAGCATGGTAAACCTATTAATTTGTATTCCCATGGGCATAGCCTTTGAAAACCCAGGCCACCATCATCTCCAAACCACAGAGAACAGCTTTCAGAGATGAAGTTATTTAAAGACTATTTTTTAAAAAAGACTGAAGTCTGAATTTGCCCACCAAAATGCATTCCCCTCTGCTTTTTTATTGCAGTACCAGTCAATTAGATTGGGACCTTAATAACCTTGAATCTTAAGTTCTCACTGAGAATTCAAAAAGTTCAATTTTGTGAGTGATGAAATTCCTTCAAAACAACAAATTGCATTTTGGTGGGCAAATTCAGACTTCAAAGTATAACCATAAATGTGTAGCTGTATTCTAGCTGGAGAAAAAATTCAATTAAATAATTACATTTAAGTACTTACATATGCCAAGCACATGTT
This sequence comes from Macrotis lagotis, assembly GCF_037893015.1. Taxonomy (NCBI): domain Eukaryota; kingdom Metazoa; phylum Chordata; class Mammalia; order Peramelemorphia; family Peramelidae; genus Macrotis; species Macrotis lagotis. The sequence continues at coordinate 69,457,959 of NC_133665.1, forward strand.
ATTCACTGAAGATAATGATACAAAGATGAAGACAGTCCTCACTCTTAAGAACTTAGGTTTTAATGGGAAAGATGGCAAATAAAGGGGAGTGGTTGTCAGAGAAAAGTATTTTGCTTTGGAAAATTTGAGCAGTAAACTGACATACCCTTCCCCATAGTAATTCATATTCTGAGTTCTAATCTTGTCTTGGACACAAGCTGTCTGAGCCTAACCAAGTCACCTTAACCTCTCTCAGTCTCAATTTCCAACTATGAATATAGTAATAACACCTACCTCACTGGGGCTGTTGTGAGGATGAAATGAGTTATTATATGTAAAGCATTTTGTATAGTGTAAAGCACTGTATAAATGTTAATTATTCTTGTTGTTATTACCATTATTATAAGCAATGACAATATTGATTTTACTATGATTCCAGAACAGGAAAGGGAAGAGGGTTATCACTAGCAGGAAGAAGTCTGGGGGTAAAGTGAGGATTCGCTAGAAATTATCTAGAGATAATAGGTCATATGAAGAATTCACTAATCAGGCATTCAAGAAACATTAATTATTGATTCTTATTATCTTACTCTGGTCTTTGTTCAATGAGTTTAGATAAAAATAGTCCTGGGACAAATTACCATCCTGCTACCATTTAAGACATTTGAGGACTTATACAATAAAATGTGATCAAGACGAAGGACAAATCTATTTAGAAGAAAGGTTCTTTAACGCGGGGCCCATGTACTTATTTTTAACAAATAGATTGTTTTATATCAATATAATTGGTTTGATTTTTGATGCTTTAATTTTATTTTGTGCATTCAAAAAATCATTCTCAGAAGGAGGTCTGCCTGCTTCACCAAAATGCAAAAGGAATCTATGACATACAAAAAGTTAAGAACTCCTGACCTAGACAAAGTGTTTGGAGAAAAAAATTCTGAGGAAGGATGTGATCCTCAGCAAATCACTTGACTGGTCTCAGCCTCAATTATCTCATTTGTAAAATGGAAATAATAATAACACCTGACTCACAGGGTTATTGTGAGACTTTAATATGCTAATATATATATAAAGCACTTTGCAAAGTTTAATGTAGTATCTTAATCTTAGTGATTGTTATTATTAAGAACTTTAATGTTTGCAAACTATATCTCTACAATAATGTTATGAACTAGCTATTATAAGCATTATTATCCCCATTTTATAGATTAGGGAACTAAAACCAAGAAATTAAATTATTTGTTCAACTAATAAATGATAGCGTGGAGATTTGAATCCAGATCTCTTTGACTCCACTGTGTAATGTTGTTGCCTTCTCTGGTCTACCAGACTATGAAATGATATCCTCAAAGCTAATATGACCTCTCTTCTCCATTCCTACTTAATTTAAACCAATTATCTCTCCAAACAAATAAGATTTTTAAAAAAGCAGGAGTTTAGTCAATGCATTTCTCAACAGTTGAGTTGCTAGGATACACCTATTAGGTTTCCACAACAAAAGCAGTAATTCTCAGGATGTATTGCACTGGCAGGAAGGAATTGTACATATGCTCCCTCTTCCCTTTATATCCAGCTGTCTTTCCAACTTCCTTATTTCTCTGGATGATACAACTGTCATTCAGTCAACAGACTCAAAACCTTCAAGTCATTTTCCCTAACGAAGGGAAGGTATCCCACACCTTCCAAATTTAATGAACTGTTAACAGACTTTGAATTCTTGACAATAGTTCCCAAATTCATTTTGCTGTCATTCTAATCCTGAGTCAAAATTGCAGATGATTCTTCTGTCTATAGAAAGTTCCATAAAAGAATAAGTAGGCTGTCCCATTTTAACAATGATGAGTTGTACAAGGCAAGTAGCATAAACTATCATTAAAGAGTTTTATGAGCTAATAAATGAGCAGGCTGGTAAGATATTGAGAATAAGAGTAATTTGATTGACTATGTTGGGATCTCTGAGATAGTAATATATAAAGGCAAACCTCTAGGATAATAGAGTCTAGGATAATAGAAACACACACATATACCTATACTGTATATATAGGATTTTACAGGAAGGCTCGGATGAAAATATATGGAGCTGATAAGGTATAAGTCAATGGAAAGAACACCCACATGATCAATCAGTCACAAGTTAAGTGCCTGACCTTGTGTTAGGTACTATGCTAAGCACTGGGGAAAGGCAAAAACAGTATGGGGTAGAAGATACTTAAGGAGCTCAGAGCTCAGTCAAAGTAAGGGTTAGTATAGTTCTATAGTATAGTATGTAATTTGTAATTGGGATATCCATATTAGAATACAAATCAGATGTGTAATAAAAATTGCAAATGAAATTAAAATTGCATATTAGTTTCTTTAAAAAAAGATAGAAATTAATTTCTTAACTATAGAAAAGTCTGGACACAGGCACCAAACCTTATTTGTTTGCTATATCATCTGGTATAGATTCCCTTATGCCACACAAATGTTGAGAAAGAATATTATGTAATTTGGCTATTTCTTGCCTTGGCCACTACTAATTGCAACCCTGACTTCCTTTTCTTCAACTTCATCCTTGAAATCACAAGATCTCGCTCCAGATAGATGAAGTAACCTATGCATCCAATGTAGAAACAATGAGTTCTCTGTTAAAAGGTCGGTCATGTTCTTTCCAAACACATAGAAACCTTTCATTTTCTGTCTAGAGATAGTTGGCATTTTATCTGTTAGACTCCAGAGAGCCAGTTAGTTACCAGGGGCTACAGGGTACCAGCAAGATTTCTGAATGTTCCTTTGTGTTTTTACTGAATCATGGTCAAAAGCCAAATATATAAATGCCCATTCCTTTCCATCCTGAAGACAGAAGCTGTTAAGATATTATTCCTTCAAAAGAAGGCTTACAATAGTTCTTAGGAGAGCTCAGATTTGATAGGCACAAGTTGAGCTGGGTGGAATTCTACACTGAAAGAGAGTTGGAAGAGGAGGAGGAACTTAAAAAATGAGCTTTCATTTTTATTTTATTTTATTTTTTACACAATTTTATTTATTACACAATCTTCTATAGCCTCTACTATTTTGTTGTTTAAAGGGCAGGTAATGCTAGAAGACTGTAGACAAATAACAACCAGTTGGTGTATGGAAAGAATGGTGAATCTTAAAGCTTGTAATAAATCAGCAAGCATTTATTGAATACCTACTATGTGTATATGAAGACAATGAAAGAGTGCTTGTCTTCAAGAAGTTTGCAGCCATATAAAAATACATTTGCTCTATATCACTAAGAAAAAGAGAAATGCAAATCAAAATTGTCCTGAGGCTTTACCTTACATCCCTCAAACTGGGAAAGATGCCAAAAAAAAAAATGGAAGTATTGTGGAAAAGTAGGCATGTTAGTACATTGTTGGTGGAACTATTAATCAGTGATATAATTTTGGAAAGCATTTGGAATTATGCAAAGAGTAAAATATCCATTCCCTGCGATCTAGACTACTTAGTCTAGACTAAAAAGTGAGTAGGCTGGTAAGATATTGAGAATAAGAGTAAACAGATTGACTATGTTGGGATCTCTGTGATAGTAATATATAAAGGCAAACCTCTAGGATAATAAATACTCACATATGTACATATATATATATATATATATATATATATATATATATATACATACATGCAGAGGATTTTACAGGAAGGCTTGGATGAAAATATATGGAACCAATATGGTGTAAGTCAATGGGAAGAACGCACACTATCAATCAATCCACAAGTTAAGTGCTGTTGATAAAAAGAAAGTCTCTCTATATAGTTTTCCTTGTTAAATATTCTATTTTCCCCAATTACATATAAAATAATTTTAAACATTATTTTTAGGAACAATTTTTTTAGGTTTTTGCAAGGCAAATGGAGTTAAGTGGCTTGCCCAAGGCCACACAGCTAGGTAATTATTAAGTGTCTGAGGCCAGATTTGAACCCAGGTACTCCTGACTCCAAGGCCGGTGCTTTATAGCCACCCCTAAATATTTATTTTTGAAAGTGTTGAGCTACAAATTCTCTCCCTTATTCCCTTCCTCTCTCATTGAGAAGGTAAGCAATTATTTTCATATTAGTCATGTTGTAAAAGAAAACATGGATGAGGAAAAAATGCCTATGTATTCAGATTCCATCAATTTTTTACTCGAGATGGATAGTATTTTTTTACCATGTGTCCTTCTGAATTATCTTAGATCATTGTATTGCTGAAAGTAGCTCAGACATTCATACTTGATTATCATATTATATTGCTGTTATTATAAACAATATTCTATTGGTTCTATTTCACTTTGCATCAGATCTTATAAATCTCTCCAGGTTTTTTTGAAAGCATCCTGATTGTCATTTCTTATAGCAACATAGTATTCCATTACAATCATAAACTACAACTTGCTCAGCCTTTCCCCAGTTTATGGGCTTAACTGCTAATTCTTCGCCACAGCTAAAAAGAACTGCAATAAATATTTTTGAACATATAGGTCCTCTTTCTTTTGTTTTAATCTCTTTTCAAGAACTAGTAGTGGTATTGCTGGATCAAAGGGTGCACATAGTTTTAATGATTTGGGCAGTTTTCTAAATTGCTCTCCAGAATGAATACCAACATACTTAAAGCAGCACTTTTTTGTAGAAGAATAAAGTAGATGTTCATCAAGTGAGGAATGCCTAAACAATTTGTTCTACATGATTATAATGGAATATTACTATGCTGCAAGAAACTATGACTATGATGAGTACAGTTTTACACAGTCTGATGCTGAGTAAAGTAAGCAGAGCCAAAAACTCAAAATAAAATTGACTACCGACAATATAAACAGAAACAACAACTATGAAAAAGTCAAAAGGGAATGCTGTAAAATGAAAAGAACTAGATAACTCCAAAGAAGAGATATGAAAAGACAATCCTACCCCACTCCTTTGAAAAGGTGGGAGGGCCATAAGTATAGAACATTCAGATTTTTTTCAATGTATTGGTTTATTTTTTGGTTCTTTCTCTCTCCGCCCCCCCTTTAAAAATATTGTTATAGGCTTTCTGAGAAGGGAAGGGAAGGGAGAGGGGAAAGGAAAATGGGAGACATTCTGGTGAAATAAAAAACAAAAAAATCAATAAAATGTATTGAAGAATAGAAGAATTTCTGTTTGATTCTAGAGGTGATAATTCCATGATAAGTGTCCTTCTGGCAGCACAGTTGAGAAAGGATAGCAGAAGGGAGATCATTTAGGAGGCTGGCACAATAGATAAGAGGTAGTAAAGGACTCTGGTGATAGTTAGATGAATAGAGCTTAGGAGAAGCATTCAAGAGATATTTTGCAAGTAAAAATAACACACTTTAGAAATTTATATTTCATTTAATATGGGGAGAGGGAGAGTAATGAAAAAAGGATCAAGATGAAGTTGTATAATTGGGTGAATGGATAGATGGAGTTAGCCTTGATTGAAAGAGGAAAGTTTGTGAGATTTTAAGAATAGGGTGGGTTTGGAGGGGAGAAGAAAGAGATCAGTTTTGGAAATGTTGAATTTGAGACATTGTGCTTGAAATATTCAATATGAACTAGTCTAGAGAGACTAGGGCTGACTATATAAATTTGGGAGATATTCTCAGTGATGATAATTAAATTCATGGGAGCTATAGTGGGAGAAAGTGGGAGAAAGATCTGCTCCTGTGCAAGAGAATTTAATTTTTCCTTGAAATGTATTGAAATTGTCTTCAAGATTATCGATCAAGAGCACTAAAGAATCAGGTTATTGCTATCATTTCCTAGTTGCCAGAGTATGAACTAGGCAGGAAAAGTTTAGGTGAACTAGGTTCCTATCTGACAAGGTCACTGTGGGCATCTCAGGTAAGGGAGCTTGTTATAACTGAATCAACTTGGAATTGCACAACCCTGCTGAATATCTTTCTGCTGATGTTTATTATTAGGGACTGTTGTGTATGGGAGCATTGTAAACTATCATCACCTGGTGTCCTTGAGCACCAGAATACTATCTTACTAAGTGCCATGGGAGTGGGAGTGGATTAGAGACTGGAAAGGTATTTAAGCCCTGGTATTTTGCTAAATGGAGTACTTGGAGATCTCCATGGAGTGCTTGTCTCCTTTGTCATCCCTGTCTCCCACCCATCCAACATTGCCTGGGGAAGATTGAGGGAGTCCAGAAGTGGGACTCAACATATGTTGTCCAACAGGGGCTAAACATGATATCAGGTAAAGAGACTCAACAGTTTTTATTAACTGTTGGAATGACCTATGAGTGTCTCATTTCATTCTAATTTGAAACATAAATACCAAGGACCAGACCTAAGTCAGGGCTAGCCCAGAAATCTCTGATGTTACCAAGTGAGAGAGTATATAAAAGAGAGCCCACGTTTAAGATGCATCATCTATAATAATGAATCTTCAAAAAAGACCTAGACAAATTAGTCAGACCAGCAGATGAATGGCACAGTCAATAAAATATTAGACTTGGAATGAGGAAGATTTCAGGTATCACTCTGACATGTTGTGTGGCCTGTGTAAAATGCTAAACTTCTCATACTTTTCTCATCTATAAAATAGGGATAAATATTTTCAAAACCTTAAAGCACTACATAAATGTTGTCTTCCATAGAAATATTAGTCATTAGTTATCATTATTTATTATTATCTGAGTGCCTTAGGACAAATAACTATCTCTAAGCCCAAATTGCTTAATCTGTAAAATGAAGCTAATAACACTTGTGTGAGGATCAAAAAAAAATAATATATAGAAGGTGCTTTGTTCAGGTTTATATAAAAGCATAAATTATCATTTAAATATTTTTTGGAGAACTTACCATCATAACCAATAAGAAGAATTACTTAAACTTATGTGGCACTACAAGGTTTTAAAATAATTTCCCCTACAACTTTGATGATTAAAGGTAAATAAAGCACCTATTAGGTGCAAATGCTGCCCAACAGCTCTAATATTCCTCTGAAGATGGAACAGTATAGAAAGAAAGGGGCTGCCTAGAAAGGTATTCAACTCCTTCCTCAGACACTCAGCTATGTGATCCAGGGGAAATCAATTCCCTTCTCTCAGCTTCCTTATTATAAAATAGGGGTTATAATAGTACCTGTCTGAGAGGGTTGTATGGGGATCAAATGAGATAACGTGGAATCATGTAGAGTAATTCCACAATTTGAAAGTGGAACTGGATGCTGCTGAGGCTGGCTCTGGCTGGAACTGAGCTTTTTGGCCAGGAGCATCTGGGTGAGCTGCTTGGCTTATCTGTTGGGCTCCCCACTCCCCACTATGTATGGTAACTGAGGTTGACCTGCCTTTCTCACAGGCTGTTCTTGGGTCCTTTTTTAATCATCACCAATCTCTTTTCCCACACTTTTAGGCCCTATCTGCTCTAATAGCATCACTTTCCAAATCAGAGCAGAGTCAGATTTGTCCATAGGCAAAACTTTCAAATAGTGCAGGTTTCTATCTCTTCAGCCACCTTCTGACCCCAGTGTCCTCTCTTCAGCCACCTTCTGACCCCAGTGTCCTCATGGCTAATTCATTGGAAAATAGACTTTAGAACTAGAGGAGATGGTAGAGTCTTTATCTAGCCTCTCATTTTAGAAAATAGATAAAGGAAGCTTAGCAAGGACAAATGTACAACTCCACATGGACAGTAGTAGCAGAAGTGGGTTCCTCTGACCAGGTCTTCTGATTCGAAACTCAGTAATCTTTCCATTATATTTCTCTACCTCAATTCAAGTCTGATTTTAGGAAGGGATGCCACAAATCATTAAAGAATCAAATTTTAAGCTTGAATTTCAAATATCAGTCCTTAGGACCTTCCCTGAAATCAAACTATTGTGAGTCTGTAATCCTACATAAGAATATGACATCTGACTAAAGGGTGAGATTCTCATTTTGGAGTTAGAGTTCCTATTTTTTTGTATATTCATTCTCTGGTTTATCAATTATGTTAAAGTTCCTATTCTCTGTGTAGACTTCTATTTTAAGTGCTACAGAAATACAAAGTTAGGATAATATACAGACCCTGTTCTTATGGAAGTAATGGAATATGACCCATACCCAAGTAAATACATGATGTTCTATAAGGCAATTATAAAACAAAGGATTGAGTAAGTATTGACTAGAGGATCTGGAAGACTCCCTCAAAGTGGTAAAATTTGAGTTGGCCTTCAAAAGATCAGTGAGGGTCTTCCCCTCCCCGATTGATTTGCTTTTTGACTAGGTAAAATAAATCATTCTTTACTCCTTTTTTCTTTTATATTTTATTTATTTAAGGCAATAGGGTTAAGTGACTTGCCCAATGTCACACAGCAAGGCTACTATTAAGTGCCTGAGGCTTGATTTGAACTCAGATCCTCCTGACTCCAGGGTCAGTGCTCTTGTACCATCCAGGAGCTGCCCCATCCTTTACTCCTTTTCTTTCTTACCTAGCCTTAAACGTGGAATGGGCATTGGTTCAGTCATAGTGAGACCTGTTAAAGACCTTAACTTATAAAACCAGTCTCCCACTGCATCTAGAGCCATCTCCAATTGTCCTGATTCATATATATCCATTGAAGCCAGATGATTCCAGAGGAGAAAGTGAGGTTGGTGACTTTACACAGTCCCTCCTCACTTAAAACCAATTCACTTGCATGTCACAGATGATGCCTCTCTGAAGTCAAGGTCCTCTTCCAGAACAAAGGACAAACAATAACTTAAACAGCTAGGTAAATGATAGCTATAATAATAGCAGTCAATACTTGCATTATACTTTAAGGTTTGCAGAGCACTTAACATACTATCTTGGATCCTGACAACAACTTAGAAAGCAGATCCTATTATTGACTCCATTTTAGAGATGAGGAAACTGAATTGGAGAGAAATTAAGTGACTTGTCTACGGCCACCCTGAAAATGAGCAGCTGAGGCAGGAGACTTGAACTCAGATCTTCCTGTCTTTGAGTCCTATACTCCCTCTACTTGGTTGCCTCAGATTTGAGATTTCTTGGAGGGGTTTTTTGTTTTTTTTTTATTTGTTACATTAGACAATGAGAATTTGTTATTGTTTGTTTATGGGAATCAAGAATGACTTCTACTGGATGGTTTCCTCCTGTTATTTTATAAAATGTTTTGCTTAAATGCATTGCCTTTTGATTCATAGTTCTTCCCTGTCCTGTGTGAAGAAAGTCAAAATTGGATTGGGACTGGAGTTTTCCCACTGATGTTAAAACTAAATAACATGGTAACCAAGAATGGGAAATGAATTTCATCTCCATCTCTATATCCAGCTCCAATGGATCTGTGATGTCAAGGTAGGCACTGCCTTCAATATGCCTGCTTTAGGGTCATATATTCTCTGGTAACTTAAAAAAATCTGACAAAATGAGGGTTGACCCATTCTTTTCACCAAGAACACCAACTTCTGAAATTTTCTTATTTTGGTTCCCATATATCATTTTTTTCATAGAGATTTTCCAAGGGCATATGGGTACAAACTATTAGCTACATAGTGTGATTAAAAGAACACTAGATTTGGAGTTGGAGGAACTTGGTTTAAATTTTCCTCTGCTATTTTAATACCTAAATGATATTGGACAAGTCACTTCCCTTTTACTGAATCCCAATTTCCTCATTTATAAAGTGAATGGGTTAGCAGAGATCTATCAAGTCCTGACCAGCTCTAAATTTCATGATTTATTCTTTTCTTTCCCAATCCTTTCTTTGTCAACCTTGTCCCAGTAACTGAAAGGCTCTTTTTTTTCACACAATACTTTCCCTTCCCTCCCATCCCCCCTTATTATTGCTTCTTCTTTGCTTGTTTTCTATCATTCTTACCCAATACAAAGTTATATTTACAAAGCAAACAAATTCACATGAATCATTCTTGCCTGCAGAAAGAATTATTAGGTGGCCTGATCATGACATTCCCCTGCTCGAAAAGCTTCAGTGGCTTCTATTGCCCCTAGTAGAAATTCCTTAACCTGACCTTTAAAACCCTCCACAATAAGGCTCTCATCTACTTTTTGAAATTTATATCATATTATTCCCCTTCACAGACTCCATTCTAGCCAGACAGTACTGATTGTTCCCAAACTTGGCATTTGAAATCGTGTCTACATGCTTCATAGGCAGAGACTGTTTGCTATGCCGGCTATGTACTTCCTCATCACCTTTCACCTATTTGAATCTGTAGCTTTCCCTTTTAGGTGTAGTTTAAGTGTTTTCACTCTATCTTCACCTTTTCTCTCTGTTTCTCTCCCCCCCCACACACACACATTTCTAAATTACCTTGCAATTCTTTATTTTTGTACAAACTTGATCTCCCCAATAGAATTAGCATTTTTAATGACTGGGATGGTTTCATTTTTTTTTTCTATAACTCTCCAGTGCCAAACTTGTCTTCCATATAAATTTTTGTTGGGTTGAGTTGGAAAGGAAGAGAGGGAGATTCTAAATAGACAATAGAAACAAAAGATCAGAGATAATAATGAACATAGTTGAGTCTATTAACATTTATTGTGTGCCAAAGGACTGTGCTAGGTACTGCCAGAACAAAGAAGGGTATAAGATTGTACTATTCTTAAGGAATTCACATTCTAATGCAGGTGACAACATGTAGATAACAATGTCTAAGCGAATTATATACAGGATAAATTGTAGGTAATCCTCCGAGGGAAGACACTAGAAATAAAATACATAAAATATTTTGTAAACTTTAAGTCATAATATTAATGTATTTTATTATTATTTTTTATTGATCCTATAACTATGATTGATTAGATGAAAGGGATGAAGGATAGGGAGGGAAATAAGAGAGAACTCCAGGGATTCTAGTTTAAACAGTCTTTATTGTAAAGTGAGTACTGTTGTAACCTATGTGTTGTAACCTATGTGTTGTAGCATACTATTAATATATATCGTATTTTTGGTAAAAGTGGATCAGATTGACTGGTCAATTAGATCCTACAGTCTTACCAAAGTCCTTGAATCAAGCCTTATATGAGAAGATGCAAGAAAAATTCAAATGGCGTTCTCTGTGGTGAGCAACCCCACCTGGTGGTCACATGCACTAATTGTTTTTACTGTTCCTTTGAATGGAAAGAACCTCTTTACATACTGATTGCAAATCCAAGATGCCTGTAGATATCACCAGTCATAATGACCAATTGCAAATTGATTGAAAAACCCAGGATTCCTCCAGATATCACTAGTTACAATGCCCACCTTTGTAACTTCAATACTCAGATGGATCAGTGACCTCAACCATGTGGGTATTTCTAACAGATTAGGACTCACCTACTTTTTCTCTTTTTATGCATGATTTCTCAGAATTTCTTCTTAGGAATTCTACCCAACTTTCCTCTATATAGTTTGAAATTACATTTGATACCAACAAAGCACAAGGACTTTGAAAAATAATGCCCACTGATTATTTTTTCATTGATTATATTTGAGGTTAGCTGCTTCCTGATGACCTATAAGAGGCACTTAAATCTAATTAATAGCAGTTTCAGTTTTTATTTCCCTGTACAATTTTTACCACTCTTTCCCACAATCCTATCAACTAGATAAGGCATCTATTATTTCTCCGATTTGACTAATGTGTGTCCAGAAGGACACACAGCTACTCAATGGCAGGATCAAAACTCAAACTCAAGTCTTCTCAGTAATAGCATGCATGATGGAATGAATTTGGAACCACAGGAGGTCAGTTAAAACCCTGCTTTTGTTAGTTACTACTTATGTGACATTGGACAAGTAGTTTAATTTTCCTGGACCTCAGTTTCCTCATCTGTAAAATAAGGAGACTGTACTAAGTGATCTCTGAGATACTATGATTCTAAGTCTACTTACTCTCAATCTCCCACACCCGAGTGCTAGTAGCTATCAATGAACTATCTCCAAATAACATAATGAAGAGACATACTTCTGGGAAGCCTTCGGGTGACAGTTAATCCAAACAAAAAACAAAACCAATAGGATATAGACAGGGGAGCAATTTGTATTGTCAATATTTACCTTCACTAAGGAAGGAAAAGAATTCATTTCTAATACTAATACTTTCTGATCTTGTCCCTAAACTCAGCTTTTCTTTCTTTATTCAAGCACTATTACCTTTTTCTCAGGGTGCCAATGATTGAAGTGTGGAAAATATGAAAGGATGAGAGTGGGTAATGAGAGTTCTTTCTGGACCAGGAAAAATACATTATGAGTAACTGTGCTTCCATTTTCACAGCAAAGGAGGGGGAGGGGATACATTTAAGGAATAAGGACTTTTCCTGAAAACTGGTAGACTATCAGGATGCTTATTATTTTGATAACTTTAGGAAGTTTGCATTATTTTCAGAATGAGAGGTAGAACAAAGGAAGCCTCTAGGACTTTGCTGAAATATCTAGGACTCTTGGGAGTTGTTTTTTGTTTTTTTTATTTTAGGTTTTTGCAAGGCAAATCGGGTTAAGTGGCTTGCCCAAGGCCACACAGCTAGGTAATTATTAAGTGTCTGAGACTGGATTTGAAGCCAGGTACTCCTGACTCCGGGGCTGGTGTTTTATCCACTGTGCCACCTAGCCGCCCCAGGGAGTTTTCTTGATAAGGATTGTGGACATATCTCTGTATTCCTTCCACAATCTGATGATGTAATAGGAAGTCTGAGAGTCTCCTTTTCTCCATGTCACAATTGAGATTCCTTTCCATATCCCCTAATCTGATTTTTGCAGTTTTGCAGTCTGCGCTTGGACAATGTTAAGACTTTTCAGAGGCAGACCAGGCTAAGACTGCTTCATTACTCTAAGGATATGCTTGAGAAATCCTAAACCAAATATTTGTGTCACAAGGAATTCACAAAGGTCGAATTTCTCAGAGCATCCATGTTTATAACAAAATTATTATTTCTGTCATAAACAATTGACTCATGTTATTTAATCCAAAATCAAAACAGATAATATCCCACTGGTGTTTTATCAAAAACTGCTTCAGTCTTTTACATTATTTTTTTCTCCTCAACCTATAATAATAGCACATGCATCCAATATACTTAGCATGCATTATTCTGTAACTTTTTTTAGGTTTCTTTTTTTTTTTCCAAGACAATGGGGTTAAGTGGCTTGCCCAAAGTCACACAGGTAATTATTAAGTGTCTGAGGCCAGATTTGAACTCAGGTACTCCTGACTCCAGGGTCAGTGCTCTATCCACTGTGCCACCTAGATGCCCCATATTCTGTAACTTTTAAATAAAATCTTATTATCTGCATTTACATATATATGTATATACATATATAAAATAGCTTCCCTTCTAAACTATAAGTTCCATGAGAGAAGGGACCATGTCTGTCTATATTTTGTATCACTTAGTCTTTTTTTGGGTTTTTTTTGGTGAGGTAATGGGTTAAGTGACTTGTCCAAGGTCACACAGCTAGTAAGTATCAAGTGTCTGAAGCCGAATTTGAACTTAGGTCCTCCTGATTTGAGGGTGGGTGCTCTATCCACTGTGTCACCTAACTGCCCCCACACTTAGTAAGTCTTAATAAATGCCCCCTCTTTTTCTGTCTGTCATTGAAGTCTTTTTTGTCCCACTGAATTGTCCTTAGGCTAAAGAAGTATAAGGGTGATTGATTTTAATCATGATCTAAGTGAGGCTAAAGTCTCTTCATGCATTTATTTCTCATGTTTGATGGAGAAAAAAGCTATTTCTCTCAATTCAACAAGGCTTTATTAAGTACCTACCTACTATATAATGCAGCTGTACTGCATTGGAAAGACACAGTTAATACAGTCTGTGTCCTCTTATCTTTCTTTGTATCATCAGCACTTAGCACAGTCTGGCAAACAGTATGTACTTAAAAAATGCTTAACAAATGAGTTGGCCCATGAAAACTATTCAAAAGGTCAATTTGGTCCCCTACACAGGGTTAGCGAATTCTGATGGACCTGAGATACAGCCAGTGGGAATAATCTCTCTGGCGAGACAGTTAGCAATCCAATTGTGCTTGTCCATATTTTTGTGCAATCAATGCATCACAGCATGTCTAGGATTGTTAGTGGACTTCTAGAAGTGGTACAGTGGTGGCTAAGACTCATCTCTCCTCTTGCTACTTTCTATGAGGTTTTTGACAGTCATATAATGTCATAAAGGTATTTGTTTCCGAGTTAATTGATCAGCACTCCATTTAAAGGCTGGGGTTATAGAAATAGAAAAAGGCAACAGACCCCAGAACAGACTCAAAATGAGTAATCCTGTGTTCCTAGCTATCTATGTAATTATTATGAGAATCACTGAAGTTTCTATGGTGTTCTCTCCAATCCAGTTGTGATTTAACTCTTCATATTCATATCTGGTTTCCCAGGGAGAAGAAAGTTCTACAATAAAACATTTCTGTTGTGACAGGAAGACTGAAGGGGTTTAACCTAAAAGGGGTTTCTGCTTTGGAAGAGACATGATTCAAGGAATGAGAAGCATGTATAGTCTGTTTCATATGATTGATGCTTCTGCTTTTCCTATACATTTATTAATCTAATTAAATAGTGTGTTTAAATGATGACCCTAAGAGAAGGTCAATAAATGAAGTCATTTGAAGGGGAGACAAAGGAAAGGATATGGTCAAACAGATAGGAATTGAGTCAGAAGCTTAATGGGTCATATTCCTAGCTAAGACTCTGTGACAAAATAGTGAAGTGGCTGAAGTGATGGAGTGGTAGTTGATTGACAGATTTATAGACCTACTATTGCAGCTTCTAGACTGTTTACAGATGTGGATGCCAATGGCACATTGGGATGTCATTGGTTACCTTTCACTTTGGCTACGTGACTAGATCATCTTTTTTCCCCCAGTCACATATTACTCCTCTTTTCTTTGTTTATAATGTATTAATATTTTATTAAGGTTGCTATGTATATCTCCATTATCTTTTTAGGTAACCTTGAATTTTAATTTTCAGAGACTGTGGTACACAGTTATTATATAATAAATATATTACATATCATAAACTTATTATATTAAAGTACATTATATATACAAATAGCTTATAAATACATTAGAGAGCAACAAACCAAAGTGGTACATGAGATATGAAGGACAGACTTGTTGCTGACTGGGGGGACAAGGAAAGGATTTTTTTCTATTTTTGGAGATATTATTTGGGTTGGGCTTTAAAAATGGATTAAAATTTGACAGAAAAAAAGAGGGGAAAGGAAGGCAATCAGGACTTGGGGAATAGCCAAAGCAAAAACATAGAGGTGGGAGAACATAGGACATGTTCAAAGAGAAAGAGATGAATTTAATTTTGTATCTGGAAGGGAGTACTCTGAGGATAGATTGGATTGCTATTATTCATTCTTGAAAAGGACCAATGTCATCAGGAAGGCTGGTGTTTTGACTTGCAAATGAACTGGATTTGATTAAGGCAGGGCTATGAAAAGTCATTAGCCTCATTCTCTCCTCCAGAGGCATCAGAATCCAATGGCAAGATATAGGTCAGGACAACTGGTAGTGGTTTCCAGTAATGACTACAATATAGTGTAGGACTCCAGCAAAAGTTCTTCCAGGAACTGTGATTTGCTCTTATCTCCTGTGCTCTCTAGATATGAGCCCCTGTTCTCCAAGACTCTGTATGTACTTGTGAGTGAATGTGTCACAGGATTTTAGGGAAAATGTTTTGTACCATCTATTCTTACTATATTGTCTAAGTAAATATTCCTTTCTAAAAGCTGATAAAGTCTGGTTGATTAATTGATATAAACGATAGAGTGTGTGGGAAGCACACTGCTGAGGGCTTGTTAGTTATAGCATTAGAAAAATCCTGTTCCAACTACTCAGGGTTAACCTTAGAACCCAGAGTGGTAGATAAAGTCACTTTGCTATGGGAATCTCACAAGTCAGTTCAAATGTGGGCTTATAGCTCCAGAATTTGTGCTGCAATAGGATCAAAGAAGGTAAGCTGAAAGATGTTATGATTAGATATCAAGCTTTGAAATTATTGGGTCTAATGTCCCCATTCTTCTTTTTTGTTTTTTTTTTCAGGAAATAATATTTTATTTATCTATTTTTCCAACCACATACAACGATAGTTTTCAATACTAATTTTTTTGCTAGGTTTTGCGTTTTATATTTTTCTCCTGCCCTTTCCTCCCCCCTCCCCTGACAGAATACAATTTAAAATAGGCTATTCAGTATAACCATGCTATAAAGACTCATATTAATCATGTTGTGAAAGAAGAATCAAATTAAAATAAAAAACCATTAGAGAGAAAAAAATAATATTAAGATAACTTTTAAAAATTGAAGATAGTACGCTTTGGTCAGCATTTAAATTTCATAGTTCCTTCTCTGCATATGGATAGTATTTTCCATCACAAGTGTTTTAGAATTGTCTATTATTGTGCTGCTGAAATGAACAAGTCCATCATAGTTAATCATCACCTAATGTTGCTGATAGTATGTATAATGCTTTTCTGGTTCTACTCACTTCACTCAGAATCAGTTCATACACGTCTTTCCAGGCTATACTGATGTGCCATCAGTCATGATTTCTTATGGAACAGTAGTGTTCCATCACATTCATATACCACAGTTTGTTCAATTATTCCCCAAATGATAGGAAACTGCTCAATTTCCATTTCTTTGCCACAAAGAAAAGAGCTGCTTTAAATATTTTTGTACATGTGAGGTTTTTTTAACCCTTTTTGTGATTTCTTTGGGATACAGACCTAATAGTAATATTGTTGGATCAAAGGGTATGCACAGTTTTATTGCCATTTGGAAGTAATTCTAAATTGCTCTCCAGAAAGGTTTATACCCATTCTTCTGGTGGAAAAACTGATGCCAGAAAGGTTAAATGATTTGCACACAGTTGCATGACTAATAAATGGCTGAGATAAAATTCAAACCCAGACTTTCCTGATTCCTTGTCCAATGTCCCACTCTACCACTTTATTTAGTGGTTCATTCTAGAAATAAACAAGATTAACATTTTTTAGCCTCTTCTATAGTTTTTATCTTTTTTTTATTATGGAGATGAAGAAGTAGTGGCCAATGTTCCAATTGAGTTTTCCTATCTTTGGGAATTAGAGAACCATCTAAGTTCTCTGGAATCCAGAGAACATCTTTATTTATGAGTCATAAGGTAAAGTCAAAAAGGGGAATGGGGTGGAATTAATATGGTGTAGAAAATAGGAAGCACCAAATTTCACCCTTGGGGCAGTTGTCAAGATGAGGAATGAGGTTTAGAAGAAATCCCTCTTAGTTTGCTTCTTTTGTGTCAATTAAATAAGTTCCATAGGCTACAGGCTCAGGAATCCTAACCCGTGATCATCATGGGAGTAAAACTCAAACCAAAAGATTAAGAAAAAGAGGACTAATCATCACATGTCTCACCAGTTACAGAGAAGAAGGTCGTCTTGCAAAGAAGGTAAGGGTTCAACTTTGCCAGGATTTTCTTCCTTAAATTTTGATAAATGTTTTGGAAAGTCCTATGGGGCTCTGTTGATCATTCACCTTTTTTCACACAGGCTTTGACTTCCAATCTGGTTTCTCTTCTGAATTTACTTTTCAGAAAATTGTGGACATTGAAAATAGTTTTCATTAGGTCCACCATTGTGGAAATGTTTCTTTCTCCTCTCTTTTTCCTCCTAGGCTTTTTCTTTCTTGACTCTTCTTGAAAAGGAGATCAGAGAACTAAGAGAATTATTTAGGTTCCTTCTTGAAACCTTAGATGTTTTGCCCAGTTTGAACTGCTGTTGTGCCACACCCTACAAAATATATGTATTTAAATAATATTGATTAATATAATTAAAAATAAATATTAATTGATGATTATATTTAAAAGTTCTTTGAAAAATCTTAAAATGTATCTTTATCAAGTCTCCATGGCCAAGGCAGTCTCCTATCTGTTGTTATTTCTTCCTGGTAGTATCTTTCTTTCCTTAAACCTTTATTATATATACATGCTAATAATTATCATTTTTACAGTATTGTTATTGTCAATATCACTATTATTAAACATTTAGTTGATCATTAGCATAATATAGATAGTCTCAGACAAAAAAAGATTCACTTTCTGTGGGTTCCTCATCAGTCTGTAGGGGGTTAAACCAGGTGATATCTAAGGTCCTGCATTAACAGTTTTAAGAGCTTTTCATAGGGTAAGCATGTCCTCCACAGGGACAGCATAAGACTCTGATTTCTCATATTGTCTATGACCTTCTATAAAATTCCCCATAGCACACAATTCTTATTTAAGCTTGAAATCTTTTTAAGTTTGGTTTTAATATTATCTGAGTGGAAGATATGGGTTTACAAGTATAAATTGATTTGAGTAATTAATTTGGTATTATACAATTTGGAACAATGATACATAAGGCCTGTCAATACAATATTCAGCTGAGATATGGGAGCTTGGCTGTTTTTTGGGGGGATGGGGAACTAAAAATAGGCAAATTAATTCATATACTCCCCAGGATTGATCATTTATACAGCTAAGCCTATTCCTTTTCTAGTCCATCAACTTTCTACTTGATGGCCATTAATAAACCTCCCCATGGGAAATGAATAATAGAAAATCACTAGAATTAGTAACCTGTCAAAAGGGAAGACAAGGAAATACTGGAGGAGAAAAAATTCCATCTATAATTCTGCTTTGACTTTTGGTTTTAAAAAAGACTATTAAAAGGCATAACCCCTTAAAGTAGTCAGGAAAATCCACTCGTGGATCTGACTTGTGCATAAGAACATTGTATCTGCAGTCAGGAAGACCTGAGTTTGAATTCTTTCTCATACAGGTACCTAGGAATGTTGTTTAATGTTTCTCATTCTCAATTTTCTCATCTATAAAATGGTGATAATAATAGCACCTATCTTCCAGGGTCATTGTGAGGATCAGTTAAGATAAGATTGATAAAGTGCTTTGCAAACCTTAAAACCACCTAAGTGTTTGCTATTATTATTTTTAATTATAGAAATTCTCCCCTCTCCTCTGTTACTATTTTAAAATACTTATTAAAAATCCTATCTACTCTTTTACTTTTTCCTCCTCTCTTCTCTTTCCCTCTTCCTTTCTTTCCTTACCTCCTTCCATTTACAAAATGTTTCCTCACAATGTTCCAGGAAAGTTGAATACAAAATCCCACTCCCACCCCCACCCCCCTTTTATTTTTAACAGTGGACAAATTTTGTTTTGTTACAGAAGATTCCTAACAGCTAACCAAATAAACCTTCCTAAAACTACATTTCTCAAAAACCCAGTTAAGCAAAACCCCTATTAGAAAATCATTTATATGATATAAATGAGGAAATATAGACTCAGGGAGGTGATGAAAAGATTTGTCAAGAGTTGTACAGCAGTGAAATGTTGGGGCTACCACTTGAACAAAGGTTTCTGATACTAAGATCATAGGGACTGATTCTCAAGTTAGCTCTGTTTTTAGTAAATGATCTCAGTGTCATTCTTCCTATTAGGTGACTTTTACTCTGCCTTCACAAGATGCCAAAAGAAAATGCTCACTTTATACATGCCTACCTCAAGAAAAAGAAGTCTCCTTCTCACATTACAGCAGAAGAGTAAGTCAAAAACCCAACTCAGATCTCCAAATTGAAGTTTGTGGCTAGAAGATAGTCCATCCCAGATTATGGAGATCTGTCTATAAATGTGCTTTGTGCTTATTCCCACAGAATGTATGACACAAAGGGGCAGAAACTTTCTGCTTAATTGAGACAGGCAGATAGGGGTTCAGGATTATTTGAGGTTAGATGTTGTCATCTAGGGTGAAAAAAAGGTAAGTGTTAAATTTTGGTCTGAAATCTGTTTTTACTGGAACCATGTCCAAAGTTCCCAATTTTGACCAGTTCTGTCTTTTTTGACTTTTGCCCACAGTACAAGGTCTGAAAATAATTCTGCTCAATCTAATTGTATTTAGGGTATTAAAACTGGTTTGGAGATGGAAGATAGGTAGTTTGGTACAATGGAAAGGGCCTAGAATTGGAGTCAGAAGTCCTAGTTCAGTACTTATCACTTGCATGTCCTTGAGTAAATTATTCAATCTCTCTTTGCCTTAATTTCCTCATCTATAAAATGAGGGAGTTGGGTTTGAGTACCTCTAAAAATCTCTTCAAATGCAACATATCATGAACTGTCCAAACCTAGAAGTTATAGGAACAGACTTATTTTGTGGTGGAATGGGGCAATGGTAAAGGTAAAATATGGTGCCCATGAGAACCAAAGGGCAGATAGACTTTCCTTAGATGTATGTGTTGGACATGGGTTGGAACTAATGCATTAATTCAGGATGAATAAAACAAATGTAATCATCATATGAACAGTAAACCTACAGTAAGGGAAGAGCATCTCATGATAAGGAGAAATATATGGGATGAGGGTAGGTGAGAAGTAAGCTAGAGGGACAAAACAATGTAGTACAATGAAGTCAACACTTTATTCAAGGCCTGATATGTATTAACTTTTCTCTGCCTCTCTGATTGGAGGACTGGTAGACAGAGAAAAAAAAAACTTCTCCCACACCCCCATTTAAAGAAGGTTCAGAAGCCCAGCCAACTCTTCATTTCCTATGGATATATTTCATTTCTCCACCATCTTTATCCCCTTCCAGGGTAGATCTGGCCCCCATCCCATCAGCTTTTCAGCTTCCTTTTGTGGGTTCTTTCCATATTGGATAGCAAGCTCTTTGAGGGGAGGGATTATTTTTCTTTTTCTTATTTGTGTCTAAGCACCCAGTAGGAGCTTAAATGTTTGTTGTATTGAATTATAAAGCACAATATTAGACATTGGGAGAGTTTATATTAAGACTCAGTCCCTGCCTTCCTAGAATTCCTTATCTAGTAAGGTATAAGATATAATATTACCTTATAGGGGATGCTTATCAACTGGGGAATGACTGAACAAATTGAGGTATGTGAATGTGATGGAACATTACTGTTCTATAAGAAATCATGAGGGATGGGAATTCAGAAAAGCCTGTTAAAACTTGCATGAATTGATGTGGAGTGAAATGAGCAGAACCAGAAGAACATTATGCACATTAACAGCTACATTAGGTGATGTTCCACCATGATGGACTTCATTTCAGCAGGACAATAGTCAAAGACAATTGTAAAAGACTTGTGATGGAAAATATGATCCAAATCCAATGAATGATCTGTGGAATTTAAATGCAGACCAAGGCTTACTAGCTTCAATTTTTAAAAGCTGTCCTTGGTTTTATGTTTTTTTCCCTCTCTTTTTTTCCATTTCCATTTGATTCTTCTTTCACAACATGATTAATATGGATCTATGTTTAGCATGGTTATACTTGTATAGCCTATATCTGATTGCTTTCTATTGGGGCAGCGGGAGAGAAGTGAGGAAAGGAGAAAAATGTAAAACTGAAAACCTAGCCAAAAATGGTTGTTGAAGGAAAATAAATAAATAAAATATTTTTAAAAATATTACCTTATAAGCATTTTAGAGAATTAGAAGAGAACCGATTCTGTTAGTTTAAAACCACCTAAGTGTTAGCTATTATTATTTTTAATTATAGAAATAATCCCCTCTACTCTGTTATTTTAAAATACTTATTAAAAATCCTGTCTACTCTCTTACTTTTTCCAGTTTAACAGACTAACAACCATACAAGATTAGCCAAGGTGGAGGAGAAGGCATCTGAAAGATTAACCACATAGCTTCAATGAGATTTCACTTCATGGAAAATTCTTTTATCCCACATTATGTAGGACTTTTCTTTTGGTCTGCTTTGACAGTAGTTTGACTCCAAGTGGGTTTTGATTGAGGATGTAGCAGGGCCCTTCCTATGAAAACCTCTTCTTTTGTAGCAGGACGGAAATCAGATGCCTAAAAGATTAAGGGAAGAATTGAATGAGGGTAATTCTAGGCTTTGAGAAGAGGGTGACAAAAATATTCAATGTGAGAAGACAAGACATGGATTATATCTTGGAGTGTTGATGCAGAGGATAATACATTTGGAAGAATCATAAAGCATATGGTGGGATTTGAGATAAGGTAAGAAAGGTCAGATGGCATCTGACTGTGGAAGGTTTTGAACTCTACTAGGTAAGTGATAAGCAGTCACTGAAGATTTTTGAACAGAGAAATGACATGCACTAATCCAAGTTTTTATATAAGATATTCCAGAAATCTGAGAGCAGTTTAAACTATTGAAAGTTAGAACTGTCCCAAGACTTTTAAAATAATCTCAATATTTAATTCTTTTGGCAGATGGCCAACTCAAGCTCCCAGGCCAGTCCAGCCTCCCTTATGAGTTGAAAAGTGGAGTTTGTAATACAGACTGGTTTGGGGAGTCACTTAATGAAAAATCCTTAGAATAGAACATGTCCAGAAATAGGCTGGCTGTGAAACTTGCTAATGTACAATAACCAGATGGAATTCACTCCCTTCATCTGGTTTTTAGAAATAGGTGGGTACATTTTTCTAAATGAAACTGAAGATAAAATTTTCTCATTCATGACATGCCTTTCTGTAATTCCATGATGGGAGATATTGGTCATTTGAAGAGGTAACTAATTTTTAATAATACTTAAGGGGATTAAATTATAAAGGCAAATATTTGTTATAAAGGCTTAGATCAGGAGTTTCCAGTCTTTTCCTAATGAGAAGTTATTTCTGATTATCTTCAAAACCTGATGATCATTATAGTGACAGATGGACTACTGAGCAGTGAAGCAGTTAACAAGGAGAGACTCCCTCCCCTTTATGCTGAGAATCCCAGCCAACTGGGTCAAGGGTTAAGGTGTGTAAACATACATACAGGGACATATTTTTTCTACTCCTGATCTATGAAAATGCATGTTTTTTGGCCCTGGAATTGAAGTAATTCATCTAATTTTTAGATTAACCACATAGCTCCGAGTGAGATTTCACTTCATGGTAGAGTTCTTTTATTTTATATTATGTAGGACTTTTCTTTTGGTCTGCCTTGACAGTAGTTTGGCTCCAAGTGGGTTTTGATTAAGGATGTAGCAGAATCCCTCCTATGAGAACCTTTTGTATCAGGACAGTTAGGTACCCTAGAAATTGTATTAGATCAGAACTATACTGATCTGGGTCCAATTGCCAGCTGTACACTCTAGGCCCTTAGGCAAATAATTTAACTCATCCATGTCAAAGGTCCAAAGTTTTCGTGTTCTATGATTTATGAAAAAGAGTAACAGCCCACTGAGAGAACAATTAGAAAAGAACTCAAATCTTCTGGAAGATCACAATTTGGGGGCCAATGAGCTAAAAGATGGAATTGCCACTATTTTGATACCAGGAGAATTTTGTGTGGGTGATAATATTAAGGTTAGAGCACTTTAAATATAAGAAGTAGTTATATCTTAGTATATAATTCTTGTGTTAGAAATTCTCTTATAATCTGATGGACTTGGGTCACTTTGGGAACCTCTACTTCTCATACTTGTTTATATCTACTAAGGTAGTATCTGTGAATATCACTGACTAGCTGAGACAAGTCAACAACTTCCTCCAAAATATTTCAGATTTACAAAACATGAGAATAGTTTTTATTTATAGAGTAAAAAAACCATAGAAAGGACTCACCCTAGAATCCAGAGATGATCCTTTTCATTTCACCCCAGTAGAGACTTGGCCATCTGTGTGACCCACAGTCCTGCCCTGGCTAGTGATTCATCAGGGAGTAGGGATTTACCACTCCTGTTTTGTGTCCCAGTCGCTCCTTATTATTTGACTTTCTGTCTATAGTTGCAATTGTTCTTTCTCCCAGGAGATGGTGCAAGCTGTCCAACATCTGGATCAGGAGAGCCTAAATGTTACAAGATCTTAATCCCAAGAGTCAAGATGGCTCTGGGTATTAACTATCCACTACTGAACTTACCAAGTAGTTGTTCTTTCTCAAAAAGTTCCTTAGGGTGTCCTGAACTAGGGGAGGTACCGACAATGCCATAATTCTGTATGGTCAGGGCTGGAATGAGGCCAAAATGCTTCATCTTTCTGTTCTTTAGTGTTTTCCATAGAAGACCCCTTTTCCCATCACCACCCCCTCCACCCCCTGAAAAAAGAAAAGAATCACTTTCCCTTGTCATTGATTTACATAATCAGAGTGTGTATCCTTTCCTTCTTCCCCACATTACAAAGAACTTCCTCAGATTCTGTGGGAACCATCTTTTCATTACCCCACTCAAATGAGTCTGCACTTTCCACTCCTGAATACATTTGGGTAAATTTTTATATGTTTCCCTTTCCCACTCGTAAGTTAATTCCCACCTGCTCAGTTTTTCTCACTGCATTTTGAAATTTAGAGACATCTTCCTATATTCCTACTGCCTCCTTGTCTTTCCATTTCCTGTCTTCCCTAGTGGTAATTGAGCCTGGACCTGCAAATTACTCTGGAGCAGCAATAAACCTTGAGAAATCACTGAAGACAAAACAAGGTCAGGAGGGCCAAATAGATAACTTGTATGATGTAGGAATTGGGGTAGGAGGCAAAGAGGGTTAAACAATTACCTGGGCACAGAGGCCCAAATCCAAGGTGATGACTGATTTGCAAATTCCAATCTCAAGGCCAGAGTTATCTAGGCATCCCCATCCACCTCTTGCTAATCTTTGCCCTCAGTTTAGGAGATGCTTTCCTATTTCTCTGGAAGCCTCTATTTTGGATTGTGATTTTAAAGAGCTCTCACTGAGATACTTTTTTGCTGTAATTTTGCCTCTTCCCCCCCAAAAAAATGACATAGTGATGAAACACACTAATATGGAATTGCTACCAATGCTTAGACAAAGTTCTACTTTTTGTTGTACCTATGTTGGCAAACTGAAGGATCTGGAAGAAAGATTTCCATCTCTGGCTATCTTCTGACCTAGGATTCTCCAACCAACATTTGTCAGCAGATTTCAGAGCCTTCTTAGAAAGGAGGCGTTATTACTTATGTCAGTAATTTGCACTCTCAATTCCTCCATCTTTTTCCTTCTTCCCTATCTGTGCCTAGAAAACAAGTTGTCAGTAAGCATTTCGTGCCTTCTCTTTTCTCTTTGTCTCTCTTTCTCTTGGTCAGATTTTGAGGAAACCAAAAATAATTCCTCTTTAGGAAAAAGCTAGGGAACTCAATTATAGTCCTTCCTAATCATTTACAGAGAGACAGTCTTCAACTCAACATCTATTAAGTGCAACTGAGTAACACAAAATTGGAGTGGGCTACTTCAGAAAATAGCACTAAGTTCTTCATTCATGGAAATTTTTCAGCAGAAGTTAAATGACCAGTTGGGAATGTTGTCAACAGTACTTTGGACCTTCCTAGCCTCTGAATTACTACTACAAATGTCAAAGAAATGAGTATAGATAGAATTTTAATCAATGTTTTATAAGATTTAGCAATATTTCAAAAATTCAACAGACATATGCCTACTAAGAGCAAGGCACTATGGTGGGCCCTAGAAATCAAATGACAGAAATGAAGGACAATGCTTATCATTTAACGATATTCAATGGGGGGATGAGGAAGTGAAGAGAATGAGGAGGGATATGACATATACACAGAAAAATAAATTCAAGTAATTTGAGGAGAGAGAACAGCAACAACTTGGAGCTAATGAACTTTGAAGAAAGCTAAGAATTCTAAGAAGTGGAGGTAAGGAAAAAGTAGATTTCAGACATTGAAGTACACAGCCTATTCAAAGCATGAAGGTAGGAGATGGAAAATCGCATGTGAAGAGGAAAGTCAATTTGGATGGACTAAGGAGGACTTGTAAAGACAAGTATGGTAGAATAAGCTTGGAAAAGTAAGGAGGAAAAGTGAGGGGGAATAAAAGGAACCCACAAGAAAGGTACAAATATTGTTCTAGAACCCTGGAAATAGTCCCCACATATAGCTTAGAGCTGACTGGCCAGAGGACTGTGTGAAGAAAGAATACTCTCTGGGATGCTGAACCTCAGAAAAAGGCTCCACTCATCCCATTCTAGTTACAGTTCTGTCAGAATGCTGAATGTATTTGGTGAAAGCCATCCATTTGCTAGTACCTTGTATATCAGTTTGAAGGAATTGTCTTTCTTCAGTCATATTTTCTTTGGGGGAGAATCCAGTGCTTAGTGCTTTGTTCACTTAAAAGCTGGGAGAGGGAATAATTACATTATTTAATAGCAGAATTTAGAGCAGCAAGGCTGATTTAGGACATCTTATCCAACTGACTTATTTTTAAAATATCATATTTTTTGTCTTTAATCACTTTCATTGTTGAATACAATTCTCCCTCTTTCTCTACCAAAGGGTTACTCAGTAAGCCAGATGTGGGAAACAATGAGTCAGTCAAAAAAATATGTACTAAGCACTGTGCTAAATGCTGGGATGCAAAGAAAGACAAAAGATAATTCCTGCCCTCAAGGAGTTTTCAGTCTAATGGGAGAAACTACATACAAGCAGCTATAAAAAAAATAAGCTATGCACAAGATAGACTGGAAATAAATTAGCAAAGGGAAGGCACTAGAATTAAGATGGATTGAAAAAGGCTTCCTATGGAGGTGAGATTTTAGCTGAGACTTGATGGAAGTCAGGAAATAGAGATAAGGAGGGAGAGTAAGGTAGGCATGGGGGAAAAGTCAATGAAAAATGCCTAGAGTCAGGACATGAAGTATCTTGTTTGAGGAAGACCAAGGAGGCCACTGTCATTGGATTAAACAATAAATGGTAAGGTATAAGGCATAAGAGGAGGCAGATTATGAAGAGCCTTGAAGGCCAAACAGAGGATTTTTAAATATAAATACAACGTACTCAAATGAGAGATTAAGTATTTTATACGAGAAACAATATGATGGCAGGTATGGCTAGACCAGGGCCATATATATAAAAACCTGAAAATGTGGATTAGGGGCCAGAAAAGAGAAGCATGTATTTGACCTTAGCAGTAATAGAAAGGTATCAGAACTGGAACAGGAGAATGACGTGATTATATTTGCACCTTATCTAAATCAGTTTGATGGCTTGTGTGTCTTGGACTGGGGAGAACAGAGTGGCAGGGAAACCAATGAGGAGATTATTGCATGGCAACCATGGTGATCATCTCTGTTTATTTGGACCTGAACTAAGATGATGCCCATGTGACTGGGGAGAAGGGAATGACTTCTAGAAGAAAGAATTTTGGATGTGGAGATAAGATAAATGTGAAGTGAAAGTCAGTGACAATTCAAAGTTACCATCAGGATTGGGAAGCTGTGTGAATCTGTGACTAAAATGGGGCTGGGGAGATATTCAGTGGAAATAGAAGAGGAACGGACTCTTGGGGAAAAGGAATGGACTTTTGAATTTAGTTATGGCCATGTTGACTTTGAAATGCTATCTTTTGTAACAATGAAAAAAAAAAAATAGGAGGAGGGGGAAAAAACCAATTGGGCAAGACCAGCCAGTACATCAGTGGAGTCTACAAACAAAACAACCAATCAAAATAAACCCCCCCAGGCCCTGTTCTTGAGGAGCTCATAAGCTAAAATACCATAGAAAACATACAAGGGGAAGAGATGATGAGCTTTGCCCTTGGTTTCAAATAACTGCTTTACCCCTTAAAAATAAATTTAGGACTACCCCCTCCCCGGCTGAGAGACAGAACTCCAAAGGTGACTGAATCTGTGTTCTTTGTTTCTCTAGCCAGAATCTTCTATCATTAGTGATGTCAGTGGCTCATCGTATAGCTATTGTTCTTCTCCAGGCCAAGTTATAATACTTGATTTTATTTCCTGCTCTATTTATCCTCAGGGTGATGTCTGTGGGCATTACTCTGGGATCCTATAAATATTGATTAAATATAAGCTATGTGCTAAACACTTTGTTGGAAGAGATACAAAAATGTAACTGAGATGTGGTCCTAGTCTACAAGGAATTTGTAGCTTATCAGCAGCATATGACACACATAAATAATTGCAATACATACTACCAATATATCTATCAAACAATTATTAAGAATCTTCTGTGACTCAGTGGGCAAAAGACTGAGCCTAGAGTCATAAAACCTCAGTTTAAATCTGACCTCAGTTGTGAGACCCTGGGAAAGTCATTTAACATCTTTTGTCTCAAGTTTCCTCATCTGTAAGATGAGGATAACAATAATGCTAACAAAAGACACTCAGGTCCATAAAGTGACCTGAAATGAAAAAGAGTTCAATCATATATCGCAAAACATTTTTATTTTCTGAGAAAAAACTTGCAGGGAAAGATCTTGCAAAGGAACACAGAGTTCTTAGCTGATCAAAGGGGAATGGAAAAATACAAGATATTTATGGTTTCTAGAGGTTTCTAGGCAAGAAGCAAACCTATTTTCCAGATTTGTTGTAAGGATCAAATGGGATAATTGTAAAGTGCTTGGTTTAATATCTAGAACATAGTGCTATGTAAATATTATTCTGTGGAGTTAAACATTATGATAGATACTAGGGCTATACAAAGTTTAAATAAGGTATAGTCTCTGCCTTCAAAGAGGCTACAATCTTGTAAAGATAATAAGATATGAAAATAAGTATAATATAAAACATTTTATATATTATGTTATTATGTTATATATTATATATTCTATATATTACACAATATATGTTATACTATTACATATATACTATTTTATAATATCTTGCATATATCACTTATTACATATACACTATAATACATGTTGCTTATTGCATATATATTTCATATTATATATACTACATGTATTACTTATTATATACATACTACATATTAAACATATTTTTATTTCTTTTATACTATGTATATTACAATATATTATATAGTAGAATGTTATCTGAAGGTCACTATCATGCCCTGGACCTGAAAGAAAGAGGAACAGTGAGACAAAGGGAATAAATAGCATGACTAAAAGTAGACTTTGGTGTTATTGTTAGAGGTTTTATTTGGGAGCAAGAAGAAAGTAGAGAAAAAGTCCAATGTAGAAAATGCATGGAGAGAAATGAGATTAGATTGGAAAAAAGTGTAGAGGTACTAGATTGTAGAGAGTGTTGAATACCAACCAGCCAAGAAAATCATAGCATTTGAAATTTGGACTTGACCTCAGTGGCCATCTGCTCCAACCCGTTATCCCAAAAGGATCTTCACTACAACAAATGTAATAAGTGATGATCTGAGCTTTTACTTGAAGATATCTAACTAGATTCTACTTTTTTTGGATAGCTTAGTTTTCTCTTACATGAAGTCTACATTTCTTGGTACTGAGTTTTGCCGTTAAACTGAATAAATGTAATCTCTCTTCCCCATGACTGCCCTTCAAATACTTGAAGACGGCTATTATGTCTTCCATCCTTGCCTTTCCTCCCCCAAGTCTTCTCCAGCTTAAATATTCCTAGTTCCTTTATCCAATACTCATAATGTAGTACAGACTCAAGGACCTTCATCATTTTGACTGCCCCTTTTGCAAATTTATCAATGTTTTTCCTAATCTGTGTGAGCTTGGCTTAATTAGAGATAGTGAAGTAGTTTCTGTCAATGTTATGCCTGGCCCCAGTGTGTATGTCCTCGTGTCCTTCTGTAGCTGTATGTTTTGTATTTCCACTAAATGTGTGACACAGAAAATTTTATGTTTCCATTAACAAATATCCATATGGCCTATGGACTTGAATCAGAACTCTGAAATTCCTCCAACTGAACACAATTTCTCTTTCCAGCTCTCCCTGTGCTATACTTCCTCTAAGCTTGTCCTTTGACTTTGAACCTTAACTGCCTCCTTTCTCCTACTTTATCACTCCTGCTTCTAGTTCACTTCCCCTCTATCATAATTTTAACCCTATATTGACTCAGCTATATTCATTTACCTTTCCTCTCGAATCCCTTGTCCATAGTTCTGTTGCCTCTGGTGCCTTAATGAAAAGCAACTCTAGCTTATATTTACTACATGCTTTCTCTAAGTCCTCTGAAGGAGGAAGAAGTCACTCAACCAGTTAAACTGGATTCACTATAAATTTCATGCCTAATATTAACAAGTGTTCAGTCTGTTCTTCCCTCTTTGGTTTAATTATTGCACTCATCACAGTGATTGTTTCAAATATTCTCTTCTCAAGTTTCCAATACCAACAGGGTATATCTTGTACTCACTACGTAAGTTGTGAATAGAAAGGAAAAGATTCATTCATTGAGGTTGGCAAAAAGGTGGCAGGTCTGCTATATATTTTGACAGACAGTAAATCGATGTGATAACCTCAGTGACATGGAGTTCTGGACACCTATCAGGAAAGCATGAAAAGTTGTCTTTATGATTCAGAATTATAGAACAATACCTTACATTCACTTAGACAGTTTTGTTGATTGTTGAATTAAGGGACATGTCTATATTTTTCAACCACGCAAAAGTAAGTTAACATATAGTTACTTGAAACTAAATCATCAAATAGAAAGAAAATGGTCAATTTGAAAAAGCAGCATAAAATACTACCAGAATCTCCCAAATATCAGGATCAACCTAATTTACTAACAACCTAGTTCAGAAGAACTTACAGAATGATAAAATTTTCACCTCCTCTTATCCTAAAAAGTAACATCTTTGCTAGAGATTTTGTGTTCCCTAACAATTTATCTTTTAAAGTTGACAAAAAGCCATTCTCTTCATGCTATAAATGAGATTAATAAAATGAAAAAATAATGAATATACATTGTAGGCATTAACTCACTTGCTTCAGAATATCAGAGGTTGTCTCTTCATGTCCTTCAATGTGTAGTATGTTTCTACATGACCCATGATTTCTATTTATGTTTATCATAAAATGTTTTTGATGTCATTGCCCTTATCCCAGAGAAACTGTGTACTGAGGGGAAAAGGGTTGCTAGAGATACTTGTTTTCCAGTGATCCTATATCTGATTTAATTTATTTGTTGATTTATTTAATTAATGTTTATTTTGATAGAATGATTCCCTAACAATACTGCTCTGCAACCAAAGTTCTTTTCTCTAAAAAAACTTCAGTTAAACAAAATGTCCTCTGGCATATGGTTTATTCTTTTTCCTTTGGTATAATTGGCATAATTTATTAACAGAAAAGATATATAGAGTAGAAACAACATCTTTTTCATAGTATTTAAGCACAAGTTTGTCCATATACTTTTTTATATTCATTGAGTTTATTGTTCTGAAATAACTACTTCTTTGACTCTACATTAGTTCATATAAGTCTTCCCATGTTTCTCTGAATTCCTTGTATTTGCCATTTCCAATTTGATCAAACAAAAACATTCATTAAAAGCAAGATGTTAGGGTCAGTGCTGGGAATAAAATAATAGATAAAAGATACAATAGTTGATAGGTTCTATTCTCAATGTGCTTACAATTTCATTTAATTGTATAAATAACTATGATGAGAGAGAGAGAGAGAGGAGTACAAAACAGAGAGAATATATGCAAAGAATCATGAAAAATTTGAGGAGAAAGAGATCACTTTCATCAATGGGAGGAGGAAAGGAAATGGGGAAAAGTTCACAAAGGAGAGAACCCTTAAGTCAGACCTTGAAAGAAAGGTGTTCAACAAAGGAAGATGGTTGGGATGTAGAGAGTCCATTACAGCCACAAAAGATGATAAGCTAAGGAACATAGATGGAAAGAAGTACAATGAGAATGGGAGACAGAAAGTAGTCCTGTTTGGATAGGACATGGAATAGATGAAGGAGAGACATGCTAAACCTGAAAAGGTAAAGGGACCTATATTATGTGAAAGATCTTTAGTACTAAAGTAAGGAGTCTATGTGTTATTCCCAAAACCCAGAGACACTGACCCACAGCACTCTGGGAGTGCTGCCAAACAAGATCACAATGTAAATGAAATATTTAACAAATTAATTATAAATACAATACAAATAGGTAACATCACATTTTTAAACAAAATCAATATGTTACTAGCAAGGATCCTTATTATGGATTTGTGGTGCTGGTTGCTATCTGATTTTTGACATATTAACCCAGGCAGTGGAAAACCACTGATGAATCTTTGTATAGATTTTACTCAGTTTCCTAGTTCTCTGAGAAATAATCTATTTCCTATTTAACCTCTTTTTGGGTAATTGGTTAGGATTATTAATAGATAAGTAAAAAAATAGAATCAGTTAAGAGCATATGCTTTTCAATGCCTTTGATTTTTGCCAGATTGCAAAATCTAAAACCAGGCAACCAACTATTAACAAATTGAATAAAATTTGTAGAGGAAAGCTTAGATTTATTGACTATTACCAGAAGATTGTGTAATTAATCTTCATAACCACAGTTCTTTGAAAGAGTTATTACTGATGGCAAAGAATTGGAAATTGAATGAATGTCCATCAATTGGGGAATGGCTGAACAAATTGTGGTATATGTATGTTATGGAACACTATTGTTCTATGAGAAACCAGGAGGGATGGGAATTCAGAGAAGCCTGGAAGGATTTGCATGAACTGATGCTGAGCAAGATGAGTAGAACCAGAACAACAATCAGGGACAATTTTAGAGTATCTGTAATGGAGAATACCATCCCTATCCAGAGAAAGAATTATGGAGTTTGAACAAAGACCAAAGATTATTACCTTTAATTAAAAAAAAAACACATTATGTATTATGTAATTTTGATAGCTCTTATATTTTATTTTTTTCCCCCTTGATATGATTTCTCTCTCAACACATTCAACTTAGATCATTGTATAGTATGGAAACAATGTAAAGACTAACAGAATGCCTTCTGTGAGGGGTGGGGGAGGGAAGCAGGATTAGGGAAAATTGTAAAATTCAAAAATAAATAATAATAATTTGTATTTATATAAGTTATAAATAATAAAAATAATTTAAAAAAGTTTTTACCCCAAAACTATTTGGTTTATATAACAAAACAACTTATATTTATATAGTACTTAATATGTTTTATACAGCACTTTTCTATGAACAGTAGAACATAAATTCACTTAAAGGCTGAGAGTATTTTCATGTTTCCCTTTATAT
This sequence comes from Macrotis lagotis, assembly GCF_037893015.1. Classification (NCBI taxonomy): domain Eukaryota; kingdom Metazoa; phylum Chordata; class Mammalia; order Peramelemorphia; family Peramelidae; genus Macrotis; species Macrotis lagotis. The sequence continues at coordinate 69,490,840 of NC_133665.1, forward strand.
CCTCAGAGCCTATACAGTATTGCATTGTGGATGGCGAACTTGAAAACTTGCATTCCAGTCCAATCTTTGACATGTAGTAATTTTGTGACTTCTTAGGCCATGTTAGAGGGACTTTCTTTAACTGGGATTTTCCTGGATTAATGAAATTTTAGCTCTAATTCCTAATGTCTTGGTCTAGCATGCAGCTTCTATATAGGGAGGCACTTAATAGATATTTGCCTGAATTAATCAACTGACCATACTGAAAACTATTTTTCTCCTTCCTTCTCTCTCATTTTATAGAACCCAGGCTTTTTGTCTCCAGAACTCTTTCTAGTACACCAGGCTAGTCCTATATTCCCATATATCTCATAAGGCAGAGAATTTGGGATTAGCATTTTTTAACTTAACTTGCAAAATTGTATCTCCCTCAAGAATTATTAGATTATATGTTATTTAGGGGGAAAGTCATTTGTTATGCTAGAGTCAGTTCTTATGGGTTCCTGCAAATTGTTAAATTTTCAGTGCGAGCATTTATATCTAGCATATACACTAAAAATCAGGATTTGATTGTTTTATTGATTGTCTAGGTTTAAGAAAATGTTAATAGCATAGGACAAATTTAAGAGAATATACTATTTAAAAAGATATACTGTGTGTTTTGGGGATTGTTAAACATTTATCCTGGTTATACCTGTCTAATATTTTTTAATATAAACCATCAAGCAATAAGCATTTAATAGGTTTAAACTTTGTGCTAGACATGAGTGAATTCAAATCTTTCATGCATCTTAATGTCCTTGAAAACTTTTGCAAGAGAAATGCAGTCTCTTGGTCTCAGATTGACAACAGAGTTTGTCAACAACACTCCAAGATGATGTCAGCATTAACACTCACTCTTATCTTAGTTCCGACATCAACCTGTGTTTGCACATTACAAGGCTATACTTGAGAAGAGATACAAGCTGAACTGTGACTTCTGTTAGCAGGGTCTTCCTTTACATTCACCTTCATGACTGTGCTATTGATTCAGAAGCAAAGACATCAAAAGCAGAGGAGACATTTGGAAGAAAGGGGAGAAATATTGCACAGTAGGATTGACTAGGAGGTAGATGGGTGCTGCAGTGGATGAAGGATAGGTCAGGGGACTTGGATTAGGAAGACCTGAATTTGAGTTCTATCCCAGACACTTGCAAAATGTAGGACCTTGAATAAATTAACATACCTCAACCTTAGTTTTTTCATACCAGGATTGGTGTAAGGATCAAATGATTTAACCTATGTAAAACTTTTTGTAAACCTTAAAGTGCTATTTATCAGTATTACATGGTGATATAAATAGTATAGTAGCAACAAAAGTAGTTATAGTGGTGGTGAGGGTAGTAGTAGTAGTAGTAGTAGTAGTAAAAATTGTTCTGGGCTTATAATCATTATTATTAGTTATAAAATTACTAAGGCTAGAATGACTTTTCTTTGCATATACCAATTTGCATAGTTCCTCTAAGATACTTGATAGATTTAGAAAATATCATTCTCTTTGCAAGGAGGGCTAGAAGATTTGAGAATGGACTCTATAGTAGAAAATGGAATGAAAGGGGAGGATGGAAAATTGTTTGGGGATGTATGTGGAGAGAAAGTTCCCATGAATAGATGCTAGCATTTCATTCTAATAAGTAATAATAATGTTCATATGTGGCAAGATGGATTTATCTATTTTCTGGGACAGGGCAGCAGGAATTGGCATCCTGGCTGTGATTCTGGGGATTTTGCTGCTCTTTAGCTGCTGGTATTGCAAGAGACGCAGTGGCTACAAAAATCTCAAGGTTAGTATTGCTCACACACTCCCTTTGGGTAAGTCAGGACATTTTTACCTGGTACCATAATAGAAGTTTCTGAAGGATTGGAAAACAATAAAATGTCTTTTCAGTAATCCTGTTCCACATTCCAGGTAGTAGCTATTAAAGAGATGAAGATGTCTACACAGCTGGTCTATTAGTATATTTATTGTAGACAGATAGTAAAAGTGAACAGTAAATTAGGCACAAATCTGAAACAGAGAAAATAAACAAGTTGGGTGGAATTTAAGGAATTTGACCCTATTTTCAATGCTCTCAAGTCTCTCTTAGAAACAAAAACCCATCTTTTAAGTAATATTGTTCTTCTGATGATTATTTAGAACCATATCTTGGAATACCATAATCTCTGAAAACTAAAAAAAAAGAGTCATGTAAAGGATATTGAAATACATGATAGGCATAAATCTGCTGACATAGATTATCAACAATGAATTATGCACCAAAAAAAATGCTATCAAAAGTAGCAAAGAGATGTGTTTCTGACCATTAAAGAAAAGGGATTATAGGTGGAGAGTTGAAAGAACACCAGGCCTGGAGTTAGGAAGACCTGAGTTCAAATGTAGCCTCAGACATTTACCAGCTGTATGATCCTGTTTGCCTTAATTTCTTCATCTGTAAAATGAGCTGGAGAAGGAAAGCCAAACCATTCCAAGAAAACTCCAAATGGGGTCACAGAGTGACACAAATCAAATGAAAAACAATAGCAAATGGAGTATGCTGCTTGGACCCCATGGAGGGTTTCTTCAAGGACATGGACAAAGAACTCTCCAAGATGAGGAGAAATGGAATGGAATGTAGCCCATACCATTGGAAGGAATATTTTTGAGGACAAAAACAGATATTCATTGAAGTATTTGATGTAATTATGGGCCACCATTTGTTCAAAGCATTCAATGTAATTCATATCATATTTATTTTGATAAAAATAGTGACTTAAAAATACCCTCATTTTTTGGTCCAACGAAACTTACCACAAAGGGATTAAATTACAAAGTCATTTGGGGAAAGAAATGGGCATATAGCCTCCATTTTAAGTCCAGTCTGCTATACCATATGGTCTCTTTGATAAAGAAGTTACCACTGGGTCCAGAGATTGGGGGTGGGGGTATAGCACATCTTTTTCATTTCTATATATTGCTCTCCATTTTCTTCTTGCTTCTTTTCCCACTAACTCCTACTGAATTTGTATTTCAGAACAAAAACCTTTATTCTGGCCCTAGGACCATCCTGATGGGGAATTACTATAGGGATGAGACTGTTCTCCCTCTCAGCAAAGGGTCCTTTCTGGAGAACAGCAACATCAGCTCTGTGGTATGTCAAGCCCCTGAAATCATGCTTATTTGTTTGTTTCTTGTTTAGCCAAACTAAATTCAAATATGTGAAAACACTCACAGTGAAGAACCAAGGAAAACTATCAGTACAGTTATCATTATAATTGTTTTTTAATAATCCTGAGTATTTTATTTTATGCATTATAAGATATTATTCTGAGAAGGGGTTCATGCCACATACACAAAAGGACTAGGAACTTGTTCTAAAGCATTGGTGACTTTCTCAAGTTACTCCAGTGGTTTCCTAGACTCTCCAGGGTCAAATAGAAAGAACTGGCATTTCAAGTTCTTTGTAACCTGACTGCTTCCCACTTTTCCAGACATCTTACACTGTATTCCCCTCCATGTATTAGTGTACAGTCCAATGAGATTGACCTGAATTTTTCCCATGTAGTTTGTTTGTACTTGTTTATGTAGGCTGCTTATTCATTTATGAGCATAGCACCATCTTCAAAGAATTGAGGCAATTCTTTGCATATTTGGGATAATAAATTTTTTTACCAGTTATATTCTCACAGGTGTATCCTATTCCATTTTTAAAGCATGATATTTCTAACTTAAAATCAGAGCTAATGTCCTTGAAGCTAATTAAGTAAAGGAACACCAGAAGGATCTTGAAGTAAACATTCATCCCCCTATTTCTCATTGTCAAGTAAACAAGTATCTTTTAGATGTCAGGATTATGGATACAAAGAGGGGCAAAAACAGTTAAGTCCTCAGAGAGCTTACTTTCTAGTGTGGTAGAGATGGAGAAGACTAACCACTATATATATATATATATATATATACATATATATATGTATATATAATATCATATAATCATGGTGGATCAATATTCAAGGAAAACTATGCTATTATATCTCAAGTTCAGGATATAGTTATCTTTAATGAGTATTATAGACATCAGCTGAAAATAGAAAAGGTAGTTTTGCTTTGTTACTGTTCAGCCATGTCTGACTCTTTGTGACCCTATTTGGGGTTTTCTTGACAAAGACACTGAAGTGGTTTGCCATTTCCTTCTCCAGCTCATTTTACAAATGAGAAAACTGAGACAAACTTAAATAACTTGCCCAAGCTCACACAGTAAGTATAAGAGACTGGATTTGAACTTTGGTCTTCTAGACTCCAGAAATGGTGTTCTATCCATTGGGTCACCTAGCTAGAATATATACAAATTCTATTGGGGAAGATAATTAGCTACAATTAATAATTATTAAGATAAAGAAGTAGATATAAGGTATAAGCATATATATATATATATATATATATATACATACATATATATATATACCAGTGGAAGAGACCAAATGAAAATAATAAAGTATATACAAGATACAGAATAGATGAAAATAATCTGAAAGATGAAGGCATTGATAGATATATGTCCAGGGAGTCTAGGAAAGGATTCCTATAAAAGGTGAGATTTGAAATGAGTCGAAGGAAGTCAAAGCAATGAAGTGAGGGACTGACCATTCCAGGCATAGGGGTCAGGCTAAACAAAAGCACTGAGACAGAAGATGGGGTTGCTGTGTTTGAACAACTACAAATAGACTTGTGTACTTGGATTTTAGAACTATGGAGAAGAATAAGGTTTAAGAAGGCTAAAGAGGCAGGAAGGACTAGGTTATGATGAGCTTTACATGCTGCACAGGGCTTTTTTATCTTGTCCTAGAGGAGGCATGTTAAGCATATAAAATAAAATACAAAGTATTATAAAGGAAACCAACTACACTGAAATGCATATATTAATATTTTTAAAAAGCAAGTTCATGAAAATATGCAAAGACTTACATGAACTGATGTAAAGTAAAATGAGCAGAACCAGGAGGACATTGAGTATAGTAACAGCAATGTTGTATGATGATCAAGTGTGAATGACTTAGATTTAACAATACAATGATCTGAGACAATTCCAAAGGACTCATGATGATAAATGCTATCCACCTGCCAAGGAAAAAACTGATGGAACATGAATGTAGATTAAAGCATACTCTTTTCTTAACTTTCCTTATTTTTCTTGTTTTTTGGGGGGGGCTCTGTGTTTTCTTTCACAATATGACTGATATGAAATATGTTTTGCATGACTGCATATAGATAGGAATATTTTATATGTGTGCATGTATAACCTATCTCTCTTCTCCCTTTCTTGACCAAAGGGACTTTCCTTTAGAAATCAGTGTCTCCATTTCCTCTCCTTTCACTTCTAAAACATTTGCAGTCTGACTTCTGATCACATCATACATTTGAAACTGCTCTTTCCAAAGTTACCAATGATCTTTTAATTGACAGTTTTTTCCATGCAAAACATCTTTCTATATTAGCTATATTACATAAGAAAATGTTCACAGAAACACTTAAGAAAAATAGAGTACCAAAAGAAGTATGCTTCAGTTTGCACTCAAGGTGCATCAGAACACTAACTAGAAGTAGAAAGCATTTTTCATCATGAGTCCTTTGGAATTGTCTTGGGTCATTGTCTTGAGTAGATCAGACAAGTCTTTCACAGTTGATCATTGTACAACATAGCTATTAATATATGTACAATGTTCTCCTTATTCTGCTTTTCTTCACTTTACATGAATCCATATGTCTTCCAGATTTTTTTGAAACTTCCACTCATCAATTTTAGTAGCACAAAAGCATTCTATCACATTCTTACACAATAACTTTAGTCATTCCCCAATTGGGAATTCCTTCCATTCCCAAGTCTTTGTCACCACAAACAGAACTGTCACAAACTTAATTGATGAAGCTAATGGCCTTTCCTCAATTCTAATTCTTCTTGAACTTTCTGCAACCTTTGAATTGATATTCACCCTCTTCTCATGGATGTTTTCTCCTCTTTAGGTTTTAAAGACTCTGCTTTCTTCCTTCTTTATTTGTCTGACCACCTCTTTTTCCAGCCTTCTTTGCTGGACATGCCCATTATCCATAGGTGTACCTCAAGGGTCTGTCCTGGACTCTCTTCTATTTTCTCACTACCCCATCTCACTTGGTGATCTCAGCAGCTCTCCTTTGTTTAATCATCATCTCTAAGCAGATGATGGGGCAGTTTTATGGTGCAGTGGATAGGGTGCCAATACTAGAGTCATGAAGACTCATCTTTCTAGTCTCAAACACTTACATACTGTGTAATCCTGGACAAGGCACTTAACCCTGCTTGCTTCAATTTTCTCATCTGTAAAATGAGCTGGAGAGGGAAATGGCAATTCACTAGAGTGTCTTTGCTTCTCCCCAAATGGGGTCACAAAGAGTCAGACATCATGGAAATGGCTGAACAACAAAAAGAAGGTAAGTCCTAGATCAAATTATCTAAATCTAAGCTTTCTTCTAACCTGCAATCTCATATTAACAACTATTAGACATCTTAAAACTGGTTTCCCATGGACATCTCGAACTCACTATGTCCAAAACTGAACTTTGGGGAACACCCCCTTTTAGAGGCTGTGTATGGATAATGAATCATCAAATTTGAATGAGGAATTGAAGAGATGGAAGGATAACTTGGAGAGAGGAGAAAGTCTCCAGAGATCTTTTTTACCCTTCTCTTTCTTCATCTGTGAAACAAAATCAGATCAAATGACCATTTAAAAAATTCCTTCTAGCTCTAAATCTGATAATTCATTCAACTCTTACTCTCAAGAAATAATATGTCATGAAGATCTTGGTTTTCAATAACAAGTATAAGTTGAATTTTTTCTATATATTTCTATATATAAATATTATAATTAGAGTGGTCTTCTAAAGCAATCTATTTTTAACAGATGAGGAAATAATAACTAGCTAGCATATGTACTGGAGTGTATATATTTATGTTGTACACACATATATAGATAAATGTGTGTATATATGTAAACAAACTTTAAGGTTTGAAGAGTACTTTACAAAAATTAGCTCATCTTAGTATCACAACAACCCTTAGAGGTAGGTACTATTATTATTCTTATTTTATAGTTGAGGAAACTGAGGCAGTCAGAGATTAAATGACTTGCCTATGATCATACAGCTAAGTAAGGGCCTGAAGCTGGATTTAAACTCAGATCTTTCTGACTCCAGACCCAATACATCTTTAATGAGGTTACATAGGAGCTAATTAACCTGTTTACCATGATACAGCTTGTTAAGGTGAAGAGCCAGAAGTAGAACTCAGATCTCTTCCCAGTTCAATGATGCATTCATTAGAAACCAAGATAAATTTGAACATGGTCTAAATGGATGAATTTGTAAATATTTATTTCATTGCATAGAAGTTCATAGGTCTGATAAACACATTATCTTTTTTTATTCCTACAGGTGCCTGATGCTCCCCCAGCTTATGAGTTCTCTGCAGAACAATCCCTACCACCCTATACTCCTTAATGTTCAGCAAGAAATTTTAGAGGCCTTGAAAAGATTCTCTTTATGCTTTTGCTTCAAATTCATGTGAAAGTCTAATGTTCCATAGCAATACACTGCAGGAATAAAACTAATTTTCAAATTATTTATAGCACAGCTACTTTTACTAACTAAATAGCAAAATTAAATACGTTACAAAGAATAATATTTTACACATCAATAAACTGCTGATTCTGGTTGATTTCTGCTTCAACTTAATATGACTACACTACATTAATATTGCTTCAGGGGGTTCACAAGAAGCTTTTGACTTTTCATTCTTTCTATTCAATTGCATTTTGGCTAAAATGTACTTGAAAATATAGAAGCTTAACTTCTAATCAGCATAAAATTTGCACAAAATTATTAGTTATAAATTTTCATTATGCAAATATCACAAAAGATTTATTTAGGTATGAAAAAACCATCTAATTCATCCTATTGATTTCCCTGCTAATTACTATAGCCCTTCCCAAAATTAAGTGACAATTAAATTGACCTAAAGAGGAAGATTAAACTCTGAAGTCCTTATCTAGTATCGAAATTCTGTACCTGATCTATACTAATAAACATAGGATTATAGGTTTAGAGTTAGAAGGGATCATTAGATGTAGGGGTAAGCTATATCTATTTCGAATTGGCTCATAAGAGCTGATTGCTAATTTTCCATATGAACATTTATACCTCAGCAAATGCTACCCATTGGTTGTTTTGTTGATTACCTAGACTTAAAATTATAGAGAAAATATTAATGAAGATTAAACTTAAAATGTGTCTTGCATATAGGGTCCACCCATCAGGTTGTTAAACATTTATTAATTTAGCTGTTGTCTGGAGGACCTGAGTTTAAATTTGACCTCAGACACTTAATAATTGCCTAGCTGTGTGACCTTGGGCAAATCACTTAACCCCATTTCCTTAAATAAAATAAAATAAGAATCTAAAAAAATTACTTAAAACACCAGATTCACATAGTCACTTATCACATGAGAGTTCAACTTCATAACTGACTGCTTCAACAAAACTTAGAAAAGAAATAGATAAACAACTTCAAAAATATAAAATAGTGAAACTATTAGAATATCAAATAGAGATATTCAATAATCTAATTTCAGAAAAGGAAATTGAACTAGCTGTAAATGCAGGCACTACCAAAGTAGGAGGGCAAGGGAGAGAACTTTTTCCTCCAGACTTACAGGAGAATTCTACCAAACTTTAAAGAATAATGAATACTTATGCTATAGAAATTATTCTTAAAAATTGAGAAAGCACTCTATCAAACAAAACTATAAGACAAAATAGCCCTAATATCTAAAATCATGGAAGGATAAGGTCAGGATAGATAAGGCCAATATCATTAGAGTATTGTTTTTTAAAAAAAGGCAAAAGACAACACTACTCTCAAAGAGTTCACAGTTTAATAGGAAAGATAGCATTCAAACTACTATGCACAAATAAGAAAAATATAGGATAAATTGGAGATAATCAAAGGAGTGGAGGCACAGGTATTAAAGAAAATCAGGAGATGCTTCTTGTAGAAGGTGGGATTTCTGATGATTATTATCCTTCATTCTAGAAGACTAACATTAGGGAGGTGATGTCCAGATAAGCAAGTGAATTAGATTTGAGTGAGGTGGGGTTGTGCTAAGCTACTAACCTCACTGTTCTCTGGAGTCATTTGGGTCTGTTAAGCAGATATGAATCAGGATGACTGGAGATGGCTCTAGATGTGAGACACTCAGGGTTAAGTGACTTGTCCAAGATCACACAGCTAGTCAGTGTCAAGTGTCTGAGGCCAGATTTGAACTCGGATCCCCCTGCCTCCAGGGTACTCTAACTGCTGCAACCTTAGGTTGAATTTTTAACTGGACCTTGAAGGAAGCCAGGGAAGCCAGATGACAGAGTATGGAGAGGGAGAAAATTCCAGGTCTAGAAGAGAATCAATTAATATGAAGAGAAAAACAAAGAGAAACAAAGAAAATGAAGCATACTATTCCAAGAAGAACAGGGAGATCAGTGTCATGAGACTGGAGTGTAACTGGGGATAATTAAGGTTTAAGAAGACTGGAAAGGCAGGAGGAAACCAGGTTATGAGGGAATTTTAAAATTTATATTTGATCCTGGAGATGATAGAGTGCCACTAGAGTTTGTAGAATAGAGGGCTGGCATGGTCAGACATCTGCTTCAGGAAGATTCATTTGAAAGCTCCATCCAGTGGAGGAATAGTCTGAAATAGAATAGAGGTAGGCATGAAATGATGAGAACCTGCACTAAGGTGGTGGCAGCATCAGAGGAAAGAAGCGACAATATTTGAGAGAGGTTATGAAGGTAGAAATCATAGTGCTTGACCACTGAGGGGATATGGGGCATGACAGTAAGGAGCTGAGGATAAGAGCTAGGTTGTGAGTTTGGGTAACATGGATCCGCTATGCAATAAAGTCTCATTGGATTGCAGTAGAGGTTGAACTTGGAGTCAGGAACACCTAGATTTAAATCTTATCTCTGACAATGTATACCTTTGGCAAATCACATGTGTTTTGAACCTCAGCAGTTCTACTGTGACTTTATTACAATTAATGAGAACATGTAGTTAAGTGCATATATTCTGTGGTTCATTCTCAACTATGTTAAAAAAAAACTTGGTTTTTCTTTCTGATATTTTAAGCATGGGAAAAAATATAATCTAGAACAGTGGTTTTGCTTCAGTTTTCTTCTATCTAGAACCAAATGCAATGACTTGAGTATTAAATCTTTTTTTTTTTTTTGGAGTCTATCCTTCAGATTGTCCTGATATGGTTGCATTAATTCCTTGTTTTAAGAACAGTAATCTTATTTACTTTTTTCCTATTTTGTTCCTCAAACTGATGTTGGAACTGATTAACTGCACTTGCTTCTCTCTATGGTCTGAACTAAAACAATGTCCTTCTGCATTGATACTTCTTCTCAAACAGTTGGAATGTCTTGATGACTGGCTAGATGAGGGATGTCCTGGAACTCTTCACTATTGAATTCTTCACATCACAGCTCCAATGGCCTTCTGACCTTTAAGAGAAATGAATCATTCAAAAAGACCTGGGATGTAATAAAGTTGGTATAAACAGTCTAAAATTAATTATTGTACCACGAGTGGAAGGTCTAATCCTATAAGTCTGAATTCTGCTGCTGCAGACATTATGCATAGGATACTTCTTGTATCTTTGCTGCCACCAGCCTCAAAACCAATTCTGTAAAATGAGCATAGTCATAAAGGTAGTGTGTATCTTATGGAACCATTGTGAGGGCCAAATGAATAAAGTGATTTACAAACTTTTAATGGCTATATTTCATCTATTATTATCCTTTGGTTTGGGGGTTGTTTTTTTTTTTGGTTTGGCAGTGGGGTTAAGTGACTTGCCCAAGGCCACATAGCTAGGTAATTATTATGTGTCTGAGGCCAATTTGAACTCAGGTCCTCCTGACTCCAGGGCCGGTACTTTATCCACTGCACTACCCAGCTGCCCCTATTATTATCCCTAGAAAATTTTTTGCTTCTAAATATTGTTTCTACACAATATAATGTAGACATAATTCAATATCACAACATCTTCAAAAATCTTACAACCTTAACTAGATCTACTTTCCCAGGACCTGATGAAAAATGAAGCTATTATCATTGTCTAATCTGTCCCCTGACCTATCGGTGGCTCAGGTAAAGAATGGGGCAGGTTTGTAATGGCTATGTTTCCTTTTTTTCCTAAGACAACTTTTCAGACTAGCTTCATTCTTTTCTGATCCCTTCTATCCTGCATACATCCCTGTAATAAGTTCTTTGTGAACAGGGACTATTTCATCATTATTATGTGTTTGTACATGTGTTTATGTATAATATATACATATATATATTATACAAAAACACACACGTTTGTATATATGTGTATACAGTGTGTCCTATAAGTCTTGGGACAGTTTTAAGCCTTAGTTTATCTGTACATAGATGTGTGTGTGTGTGTGTATGTGTGTGTATGTTTTGTATTTTTAATATCTAATTTATTTTTTGTTTTTTATTTTATTGTATTTCTTTTTTATGAGTATATATATATATATATATATATATATATATATATATATATATATATATACAAACATATGTATTTCAGTACCTCAAGGTTGTATTTCACTAATATGGGTGTTTGCTCTACTGAGACAAAATAAAACCCCACTAGAAGTTAATAGGTTGCCTTCCAGAGTTGCTGCAGCCAAAAAAAAATCCATCAACCTGTGGCCAACTTTGTAACAGACCTTTCTGAATTTAACCAGACTTATCAATAAGAAATTATTTAAGCACTATTTATCAAGCACTATGCTAAATGCTAAATCATCTCTACCTTTTACCCTGTGTGCATCAATAACTATTTTATAGATGAAGTGATATACTCAAATATTTGATTTTTCAAATCATGCGAAATTTTGTCTTGAAATAGTCATTACATGCCACTTATCAATTTTAAATTTTAGGCTAGCTTCCCTTTAACTTTTGGACACATCTCAGGCTATCTTTCAGGTAGGAAAAATGCAAACTTATTTTAGTTATTAGCCCCAGGAAAACATAATTAAGAAAAATGTTATAAATATTTTATGTATGAAAAGCTAAGCAGTTTTAAAATTCCCTATTTTTTGAACTTTACACGGCATTTTTTTCTCCTTTAATCAGGCTCTTACTTCCTACTAAACAGAAATTAAAGAACTGCCTGAAAAGCAATTGTGAAAATAAATCTTCAATCACTCCAGATTCTTTTGAATTCTCTTTATTGATGTCAAAAGATTCTGGACTGAAGAGTAAATGTTTGTTAGTGTTATTGTTAACATTTCAGACACTGAAGATGGTGTTTTATGCTTCCTAAAATTGAGGTTTCTTTTAAAAATGACATTTGCCTCACTTTACCAGATATATATCTAGAATGTGTGTTAATATCATACAAGGAGGAAAATAAACAACAAAATCCTTTACTCCATTCTGGGGTTGAAAGGACTTTGTGGCTTTCTGATATCTTGGATGAAGAATACAAGTTTTTTAGTTCTATTTTTATGGATACATTAATAGCCCATTCTTAAAAAGATCCGATATCAGGAAAAATTAATCTCAACATTGAACTGAGGTGAGAAAAAAGATTCCTGGGATTTATATTAAATTAGATGTATTTTTTAGTCAGACCATAAAAAAATTAAAGTTAGATCAAATACATTGAATTGAATACACTGAATCTTCCCCAATGTTCTTTCTCTTGAAGGATACTATGTTTTTCATATAATTGGATTCATTTGAGTATTGCCTTTAACAAACCTAAAGTTATATAAGTAAGACATAAAAACATTTACTTTTGGCAGTAAGATATTCAGGCTTTATCTCACACCAAGATACCAGGTTTGTTTAATAGTGAATAATTGGAATGTCAGGTAAGATTTTTGTCATTTTAAATAGTAATTATGAATATTCTCAAAACGATTGAAATGCTTTCTTCCTCAGGTCAGTTTCATATAAATAAAACTAAGGAAAACAGATGGGAGCAAAAATAATACATAAAGAACCTTTAGGAAATTCATTTTTCCTATTTGTAATAAAAAATGGCACCTGCTTTCCAAATGTCCAATTTAGAATTAATCTCCTACAACTAAATCCTTCATTTTGTCTATGTAGTCACCTCCCTCATCTTTCTTCTTTAATCATTCATTCCATAATTTATTTGTCATGTAAATAAGTTACTAGATGCTTTGGAAGAAAATCTGAAGTATTAGATGCTTTCACCTTTCAGCAATTCTTGCATTTTGATTATGGAAACATATGTAATCAGTATAAAGAAAATTTCAAAGTAATAGATGCATTGCTAGATAATGTTTCTACTGATTTATGCTCTGCGTGTGGCATTTGTTTGTGTTTGTGTGTGTGTGTGTGTGTGTGTGTGTGTGTAGGTCTGAAATTATGATTTCATTTGTTATGGGAAGCTCCCTCCACAAATGCAGATCAAAAATTTATCTGTAACTTGGAGTTTTGTGAACTGCCTAATCATTAAAATATTTTGGGTTTTTAAAAAATATTTTATTTTTCCAACTATATGCATCAGTAGTTTTTACCAATCTTTTTGCAAAGTTTCTCCCCCTTCCCTTCCCTCCTTTCTCCCCTGATAGAAGTTAAGCATCTAATATACCCTCTACATTTATTACCATTGATCCATATTGTTCATGTTGTGAGAGAATCAAATCTAAATAAAAGAAAACATTAGAGGGGAGAAATGACAATGCATGACACTTAAAAATTGAAGATAATAAACTGGTTTTCATTTAAACTCCACAGTTCCTTCTCTAATTACGAATGATATTTTCCATCACAATTTTTTTAAGTTGTCTTTTTTTTTTGGGGGGGGGGGGTTCAATGTACTAGTGTTAAGTGACTTGCCCAAAATCACAACTAAGTAAAATTAAAAAGTATCTGAGTCTGCATTTGAACTCATGTCCTCTTGACTCCAGGGCCAGTGCTCTATCCACTATGCCTCCCAACTGCCCCTGTCTTGATTATTGTACTACTGAAATGAATTTTCTACAAAAAGGTACTGTGGAATGGGGTGGGGATGGGCAACTAGAGGTCCTGACACTCATCATAGGCAAATCTGACCTCACAGATAAATGGTGAGATTTGGTGGGATAAAAGCCAGGACTGGCATGTCTTATTCAAAAGAAATCAGATTAAAAGAGGGAAAGGATGAATAGGATTAATATTGTACATTAAAAAGATATACTAATGTAATGAAATCCAGGGAGTATGGTGGAAAGCATTTATATGATGAGAAAAATATTTTTGTCATTAGAGTACACAAAACTCTTGGAACAGAGAAATAAAATATGAGTTTGGAAAACATATACCAGGTAGAGGCAGAATATAGTAGAGATGGGGTGGGGGTGCACAGTGGATTTCTATTATTCAGTCATTTGCTAGAATTCTGTCAAAAGAAGAAATGCCTTTGTTATAATTTCATATTTCAAAAAGGTAGAGGAATCAGTGAAAAGAATTCTATTTTGCATCTGATTTTCACTAATACAGAAAACTAGTTGCTTGGGTGGAAGTGATGGGGGAAAAGGCAAATGCCTTTCCAGTTTGTGATTAAGGAAATCTAGGTGTAGGTCTTAAATGTACATAGCTTTCAGGAGAGCATACTGTAATGTTGAAATATCTTACGTTAACATTCTTCAAGTTAATTAGCTCAGGAAGAATGGTGAACTCTAAATGATAACATTCTGAAGAAATAAAAGATAGCAATTTTGATAAGAAGGAAAATGGGGAGTTGTCTGAAGAAGTGTGGTGGGCACTGAGAACTCAACAGTCAACTTAAGATTGTTTTAAAATCATACATAAGTGATGGAAAGGTAACAGAGTATGATTACAATTTAAGGTAAGGTCCTATAAGAACAGCCTCAAGAGTCTGTTAAAGCTAAGAATAAGCTGAAGTTGGCAAGGAAAACTTAAAAGACAACAAAAAGGTTTTAAAATTTATACACATACATATAAAAAAAGGGTCAAAGACTACATGACTATTTGGGATCCAAAAGACAATACTTGTTAAGAGAAGGCACAACTCCTCTGCCAAGGAGGCTTTGGACTATAATGGAAATAACAGAAATTATGGGAGCTTATACCCATTTTTAATTGAGGGCAAGAGACTATACTTGAATTCAAGTTACCTGGTTCTCACTAAGTACTTTAAAGAATTGAC
Source organism: Macrotis lagotis (assembly GCF_037893015.1). NCBI lineage: Eukaryota > Metazoa > Chordata > Mammalia > Peramelemorphia > Peramelidae > Macrotis > Macrotis lagotis. Next base: position 69,506,122 of record NC_133665.1, read on the forward strand.
AGATAGAATTGTTGCTCCATTGTCAAATGAAATGTCATGGAAGACCAGAAAGGATCCACAGAGGGCAAATTTCAATGAAAAAGAAGAGAATAAAGTGGACAAATTATAGGTCAGTGAGTTTGTCAGAGATTCCAGGGAAAATTCCAGAATAAAATATTAAGAGATGGTTAATGAGAAACTAAAAAAAAAGCAGGGATATCAAAGAACAGGCACAGCTTTATCAAAAAGCCACATCAAGCGATGTTGTAGACACTTTGCCTAGATTTTTGCAAAGCATTTGACTAAGAGTCTTATGCTATCCCTAAGGTAATGGAGAGATGTACACTACAAAATAGTGCAATCATATTGATTCAGAACCAGTTGAATAGTCAGAACAAAAGAATTGAGTAGTTTGAGGACAGCTTAGGCCCTCAGTATAGTGCTATGGTGATTTGAGGTTGGCCCTGTTTTAATCAACTTGGATAAAAGCAGAGCATTTTCTTATGAAATCTAGAAATGAAATAAAATTGAGGACAGCTATCATTGTGAATGTTAGGATACCAAAAAACTCTGATAAGGTGTTAATACAGGATGAATCTAATATGATGAAATTTAAAAGGGAAAAACTGCACACAAACGAGTTAAAAAAAATCAACTTCACAAACTATAAAATGGTGAAGAATTGGATAGCAATGTCAGAAAAAATATCTAGGGGTTTTTTTTGGTGAATTACAGGCTTAATATGAATCAGCAGTGAGATAGCAGATATTAGCAAAAAATAAATGTATAAATGTGATGTTGGCCTTCAGTGAGAGCCATAATTTCTAGGAATACTGTTTTCTACCTTGGTCAAGCTACCTCTGGAGCACCGATTTAAATGTGGGTACTACAATTTAGGAAGGATACTAATAATCTGGAAATATCAAAGGAAAGTAACCAGGAAGAGAGAGAGGTTATTTATTAGTTCATCACATGTGAGCCTGGGTTGAAGATCCTGGTGGTATTTAAGCTGGAGAAGTATTAGATGGGACATCATAGGTATAATCAAGTGGCTGTGAGTTGTCAGTCTCCCAATATCTGTCTTCTCATCTGTAAAATGAGTTCTTTCCAATTCTATGGTCCTGTGATACTTGTATCACAGTATTTGAAGGACTGTCATGAAGGAGGATTATACTCCTTCTGCTTGGCTTAAGTGGGCAGAACCAGGAACAATGAATGGGAGTTGCAAAGGGATAAATCTAGATTTGATTATTTAAAAAAAATTCCTACTGCAACTATACAAAAATGGAAAGTAGACTGTCTCTCTTTGGTAATCTTTAAGAAATGCCTTGATGACCAGTTGTTAATTGTTTTATGGGATATGAGTTGGACTGATAGTCACTGAGGTTTCTTTCAAATTCTGATATGGTGAATCAAAGATATACAAAGTAATGTTCCCTTAGGGAAATTGAACACTGCATTTTAAATAATTCTGAATAATGCCTTCATCACACGTTTCATCCATGGTTGGGGAAAGCATTTCTTTGCAGTGTCCTTTTTTTTTTAAGCTAGCATCACAATGAAGTTAAAACATAAACATTATTAGATAGATAAAAAGTTAGTTTAAAAAGGAATTTTTTCCCCTATAATCCCAAAATAATGAAAACCTAAAAATTACCTTGTGTCCACTCTACCCTTTCATTCTGTATCAAAAGCAGTTTTAATGCACTTTTGAATTTTCCAGAGGACCAACTGTATTAAATCTAAAACATATTTTAGAATGCGTAGAAACTGACTTCTTAAAAGATGCTTTTAAAAATGAATTTTTCTTTTGGCCAGTATGTTATGATTTTAAATCCAAACTTAAAAAGCACTCAAAACTAGAAAATGTTGTAGTATCAGAGTCCAATCTCATGTAGCAACATGAGTTAAATTTTCTAGTTACTTGGTTTTGTTAAGAAATTTTCTTAAATTTATGTAGTCTGTCATACTAGATTTGCTTTTCTTCAACATTACCCCAAGCACAAACTTTACAAATATTGTTCAAACAAAGAAATACAGCAACTTCTTTTTATTACATGCAGATTCTTCTGCATTGTTGCTAACAGTACACTGGTCCAAAATTACTAAAATACTTAAAAAACTATACATTATGTAAACAAAACATAAATAAGACAGCATAGTTCTTTGTACATATAGTTTAGTACAGATTGTTAGGGATTCGGGAATATGTACAATTTTACAACATGGACTGCATTTTTATAATGCATAAATATATATATATATATTTTTACAGAAACAAAAATAAGATCTCACAAATGAAAGACACAGATTACCGTATTGTAGACACGCTGCAACAGTTCAAATTCAAGAGGAAACAGGTCAATGCAAATGTGCAAAAGGCTAGAATATTCTAAACTAGTCAAACTTGACTTGTGTAATGTATGTTAACAGACAGGTCACTCCTGACCTTTATCAAACAAACAACCCTTGAAAACATACCCATACATTTGAGTGAAATTTAACATTTTTTCCCTCCCCAAGCAAACCAAACCCTGCGGTAATCTAATGAAAAGATATAGGAAAAAAAATCAACTATGTATATAGTATGTTTTCAACAGTATAATAAACAGTTAAAATTTATTTGGGAGTCAAAACAATGCCCCAATAGTTAAAACTGGCTCATTTAGTCTAAATTCAAGATGCAGCTGTGTCAGGCTTTTCTAAGCCAGATGATGGAAAAGTAGGGAAGACGGTGGCAGAATTTCGGCTAGCAGATACTACAATGTGAGAAAGAGATGAAGATAGTGAAGAAACCTTAGATGCTGGAGTATTTATGGCATTCAAAATAGCTCCTTCTGGGCTAACCAACAGTTTTTTCACTGATGTGTCCAAATGGAATACTGACGCATTACTTGGCAGCTGAGGGTTACCAGCATGTACTGTAGAAACCAAAGAAGTTTTAGCTAAAAGAGTAGATGGAGGAGGCTTTATTACTGAAGTCAATGACACTGTTGGTATGGGGGTCGGAGCAGACACTTTAGCAGTTGTATTTACCACTTGAGGTGTTGCATGTACAACAGGTACAGTGCTTGCATTCCCAAGAGAGTTCACAATTTTTGTAGAGCTTTTGAGGGGATGTTTTGCAGGTTGCCAACTTAGAGAATTACTTGGTGCTAATGTAATCTTCTGCACAAGATTATCAGGAGCTGCAGGCTGAATACCTTGACCATTGTTAAGAGGTAAAGAAGGTCCATATTTTGGATTAGTAGAAATGAGAAGAACATGACTGCCAGCTCCAAGACCTTGTGGAGGAACAATAAATCGGGTGCCATTAATCATGATCTGAGTCCCAGGTGCCAAAGGTGTACTGGTATTGATAACTATTTTTTGCTGAATGCAAGGTTCATTTAACTGACCTACCAGACTAGTTACATTTGAAGGTGCAGTAGCAGTCTGAATGGCAGAGGCACCTGGAGCACAACTGTAAGTATGAGCTGATTTTGCCAAAGTTGGAGGCATTTGCTGGTTTGGCAGAGAAGCAAAGTTGGAAAAACTAATTATTTTACCTGCATTCAGTGAAGCAGATGATAAGACAGTCTGAGGTTTATTTGTGTTTGCATTTGATGGCACTGTAGCTGAAATCCCTGGTGATTGAAACTGGACAAAATTCTGTGATTGTCTTTTGGGAAGGGGGACAGGATGTGTGGCACCTGGAACTGCTGCTAGATGGGGAAGTGTGTTGATTATTTTAGGAGATGCAGTGACAGGAGGAGGCAAGGCAACAGTAACTGGGATCTGTAAAGCTGATGTTAAACACTGAGGAGACACTGTTGGTTGAGTAGTTGAAATCAGCACAGATGATGCAAGATGCCCTGTTTTCACAGTCGAAATAGCCACAGTGTTTCCAATATTTGATGTACATAGTCTGTTTGTTAAAACTGGCATAATTCTTGAAGAAGTTTCATTTCCACTAACCAAAACTGTAGGTCGGGTCCCAATTGAAGTACAACTTGTTGTGGTTGAAAGAGAAGTCATAGATGCATTTGCTGTTACTGAAAACATGTTAACTGCTCTTGCTGTAGAAACCACTGGTTCATTAATGGATGCAACATTTTGACTGATAAAACTTGAGCTTACTGGAACTGAACTACTACTTGTTGACAAGGGCAAAATAAAGCTCTTGCTGCCTTTTTCTTCTGCTCCTTTTGGAGTTACATTCTGCAGTATGTTAAGTGACGGTACATTTGGAGCACTGCCTGTAGTATTTACAATGGCTTGGCCTATGTTCAGTCCAATTTTTACATCTTTTATTTGAGACACAGTAGGTGATGAATTTATTTTTATTGGTGCTCCCACTGTTGATGGAATTAGCACTATTTGAGGTTGTTCTGTGGTCTTAACAAAGGTTTTGCTCAGGGAGGTTGGTCGGGCTTGTTTTAATGATTCTGCAATTATTGTTGGAGTTGAAGTGCCACTGGACATTGGAGCATTAATAAAAACTAATTTCTGGGTGGAAACACCTGTGGATGTTGGTGTAGGCACCATGTTAACTGCAGCACTACCACAAGGGGAAAGAATAGATGGAGTTGTGACCAGCATGAGTTTTTGAACTGGAGTACCACTGATCACATCTCCATTTGCTGTTGTAGTTGACTCAGGTGGTGTAACAGGGTAATTCTTTGTTTTAAAATCTACCTGTTGCTGTGTAGTTGGAGCATGGATAATACTTGAGTTGGTTTGCCCAAAATTTCCTGTTGAAATGCTAATTACATTAACTGAATTGCTTGCAGTTGACTGAAGTAGGGGGCCAGAAGAAACAGAAGGCATGAAGGAGGAAGATGATGATACGGGTACAGTTTTATCTACCATTTGACCCAAATTACTACTGCAGGAAGATTGACCTAAATTAAGTTTGAGGTTCTTCCCTGCTGTCTGATTTAAATTAGAAGGGAGGGCTGGAATGGAAACCGAAGATGGGGGTGGAACAAACCCAGAAACAGAAGATGGGGCAAAAGGAGGGAGACAAGATGTAGCTGTTGCTCCTGCTACTGGTGAAAAAGTAGAAGATGACAAAGTTGTGGATTTGGGTACCAGAAATGCCTGAAGTTGAGGGGTAAATGTGAAAACTGAATTTGGAGATAAATTATTAGGTGAATTCTGATCTGGATTGGTCTGTACCTTTACAACTCCAGTGTTTCCACCACGTGTCCTGACAAGGATTGATTGTGAATCTCTTATACACACAGTTTTAAGTTCTTGTTTAGCATCAGAAGACTCAGTAGCTGGCTGTGATGCTAAACTGTGAAGGGAACCATTGGGATTTGTAGATCCACTTAGTGTTGCTGCTGATATTAGAGGCTGAACTGTTGAGGAAATGGTGGGTGAGGCAACAGGTCGGGGGAATGTGGATGTGGAAACTATGTTCTTAACTTTTCCAGTTTCACTTTGGCTTGTTTTAACTGGTAGTGCTAAATTAGTTGCTGAAGTTACAGAGGGCAAAGTCTGTGGTTTAGAACTATTCACATTTGGTAAAGATGTAACACTCTTATTGAAAATTGTATTAGACAACTGAGCTGAAATATTTCCATTTGGGTTTACAAGAACTGGTGCTGAAGAAGAGTTTATATTTGCTGTCTGTGGGAAAGATGAACAATGCTGCTCTGGACACTTTTGTTGAAATGACTGGATTTCTTTTGCAACAACAGCCTTTCCTTCTTTGTGCTGAATGAGAAAATTTTTGGGCAGAATAAGAACTTGTTGCATGACTTTCTCCCCTGTTTTAGGATCTGTCACAGGCTGCATCTGAATCTTTACAGAACTATTATTTAGATCTATTGGCACACACTGGCCACAAGGCATTTTGTACACCATCTGTAAAGGACCCTTGGTACTGGTCTGGCAGGTCAATGCTGGCTTTATTGGGCTTGCTTCTGTAGAAGATGTAACTGTTTTTTCCAAGGCAGGCATGTTCCTACCTATGGAAGTTGGCAGCTGATTTGTTAAGGTCACTTTGTTCCCAATATTCTTTGCAAGCAAAGCCTGAATAGGTTTGGTCCCTTTCAGAAAAGTGGATACAGATGTGGTCGAGTCTGCTGGGGCAAAAGTCTCAGGAGATGGTGGCTCTGTTTGCTTGGACTCATTCAAACAGCAGTCAGCCTGCAGAACACATTCTAGGTTCTCAACTGCAGTTTCATTTGTGCTTAGTTTTGCTTTCTTCCTTGGCGAAAGCTCTTTTGTGCTATCATCAAGAAAAGTATTTTGTTTGGACTGCCGTTTAAGTGCTTTGGGCAATATCTTCTGTACATCTTTAGAAGGCAATTCTTTTTTTAACAGCCTATTTTTGCCCATGGGAAAATCAATTTCTGACAGTTTCATGTCATCTGAAAAATATAAAAACAAGTATTTTGTTTATGGACCAGTAACTTGCTAAATGCTATACAAAACATTTCTGACTGAACAATGATAATTCGATACTTTAAAATAATAATACCCAACATGAGTATTTAATTAAGATTGCTGTGTCAAGCATCAAGGTAAAAATATTATGGGTTAATATAAAAATATCCACTTATTAAAGCTGAAAATGGATTGTGATATTGGGAATAGTTACAATGGATAAGGATTTTCATAAGTAGACAATTGCTATTGTGAAAATTTTTTTCTTTAATTTCAAGTAGTTAATACAGTTTAAAGTAGGCAACTTTAGACTCACTCTATAAGGAAATTCTTCATCTATTTTAAAGTTTTTAGGGGTAAAAAAAAAATTTAAGTTTCACTAATATTTTTTCTAGATGCTTAATTACCTAAATCAAGAGTTTTTTTAAAAATGGCTAGTCAAATTGTTCTAATTCTTATTCTACTCTACATGGAAATGGAGAATAACAGGAAAGCACCTTTAATTAATTTTTATGAGCTTTCCTGGAATTGCAAACACTTATTTAAATTACTCTTGTTTTTGACTTAGTTTTGTTTATTTACCCTTATTACTAATGAAGATGAGTAGGGAGAAGGAAGGTGGCAAAGAAAGGTGGGGGTCTGTAGTAAAAAGTTTAATATTAGGAACCTTGAATTTCTTCATTTAAAACTTACAAAATAAAACATTGGTACTCAAGAAATATATGTCTTGCATCAAAATGAAAAAGAAAAGGGCAGAATCAACCTCCTGTGAAGTACCTTTTGATAAGATTAGTCTGATGTTGATAACAATGATGATAACAGTTAGCATTTATATAGTGCCCTCTATGTACCAGAGGTTGAATTAAACACTTTGCAAATATATAATTTAGTTTTCACAACAACTCTGCAAAAGTAGATACTATCATTATCATCCCCAATTTACAGTTGAAGAAAATAAGAAAAACAAAGGTTAAGCATAAATTGCCCAAAGTCATACAGCTAGTTAGTATATGACTAGTTTTGAATAGTTTTCCAGACTCTAGGGCTGCCTAACTATGTCCTGTAATATGAGGATGTAAAATTTTCAAACTTTTTAAAACCAAGGTACCAGGCTAGGAGAAAGATGTTAAAAAGCACCATGTTTAAAAAAATAATGCTTACCAAAAGAATTTTTGATAAAGCCACTGAATTACCATAAAAAATCACCAAATATTCCTAATCAACTGTTTCCACTAGACTAATTCATTTTAGCTCTTGCAAACTTATGAAATAAACTAAAATCATTCCTCTTTTTAATGATGAATATATATTTTTTAAAGTGGATACTTACCAGAATCAAGATGTTCTTTTTCTAGAATATCCAGAGGGTCTGTTGATTCTAGAGATTTAATGATTTCTGCTCTAGGAGATTCTTTTCCAGGATCTCCTTCACCTTCTTCATTAGTCCATAGTTCTCGGGTAAATTTATCATGATCTGGTTGTCTTTTGAAGTCATCATAGTCTTTTTTCAGTCGGCTCCTAAAATAAAATATATAAAATAAGACTTTTTCCCTCACAAACATTTTGGGTAAGTCATTTAATCTTGTAGAAAGAACATTTAAAACAGACTCTAACTATGTATCAAATGTGCTTAAAATGCTTGAAAATGTTATATACACTGTGATAAAACCCAGAAAAAAAGTTTCATCAATTTATAATTGTAATTTCTGTTATAAAACAGGTTAGAATTAGAACTACTTTATTCTTGGCTCCTTTTTTTTTTTAAGGATTTGCAAGGCAATGGGGTTAAGTGACTTGGCCAAAGTCACACAGTTAGAGGTAATTAGTGAGGCCACATTTGAACTCAGGACCTGCACCACCTAGTTGCCCCCTTGGCTCGTCTTTGAAGACACCTCTATTAGGTGTTTACTCTATAAGTTTGTTCTATAAGTAAGTAACCTGTGGAATAAGGTCTTTGTTTAACTATGCTGATTTGATTTATAATGTATATTACCCATAGCTAATTTCAATAAAGTGACAAGAAAATCATGTATAAATAAGCTTATTATCAGAACAACCACAATAATGTTTAACAAATACTAGTATCTATATATCATCTAATTTTAGTAAGAGAGTAAAATCTATTTTCAACTTCCTAATTCCAACATTTTAAATTGTGATTAATGTTCTCTAATTTTTTATTATCTCACTGTAATTTTTGAAATAGAAGCCTGGAAAAGAGAAAGCTGATAGGTTAACAAATGGAAAGATTTGCTTTATACAAGAGATGTATTCCTGAAAAATCTATGCATAAACTGTATCAGTTTTCCAATTGCTTATTCCAATGATGCTTTATTTCAAATTGCTACTTGAAGCAATTGGCAATAATTCTTAGACTTCAGCTTTGATTTTCTTTGTCTTTACAACAAATTTCACTTTTAACTCTTTTCAAGTAATCATCTGTAAGGAAATTCTTACATATACCAATAAATTTCACTTTTTGTTTAATTCCATAGCAAATTTAAGAATCCTCTCAGCTCTACTCTTTTCCAAGCCCATTCCAGCCCAAATTATCTATCTTCTACCCTAATCTACTATGCTCTTTGAGACTATTACTGTATTCTCAACAAATTTCCTTATGTCCTAGAACTTTTATTCTACTTTCTTGTTTTAACCAAAATTTGACTCTGAAGACATCATATCTCTTGCATCCTTATTCACTAGAGGACATTCTTCTTAAAATTTCCTCAAGACTAAGGTTGAAACACTCTCTTTTCCTCACTAGACCTACCAGGTCTTTACCACAATTCCTCAAAAATCGTTCTTTCTTTCAAAAGTCATGCAATTAACTTAACATGTTGTTATTATTGTTTTGTATCCATCAACCTTTGGATCCTTAGGCTTTTCTTTTTTTTCTCCTTGGCAAATCTCATTCTTTCTTAATCTGGCCTACTTTCAAGATTCTCAGATGAAAACTACTACAGATAACTTCTCAGATCTCTTCCCTCTAAATAATGACTTCTTCTGAGATTTAGATCCACATTATCAACTACTTACAAGATTTTTTTCCAACTTATCTGATGACAATTCAAAGCTGAATTCATTATATTTTCCCCTTAACCATCCCTCTTTTTCAATATTACTATTTCTCTGAGTATGACATTGCTATTCACCTCACCTCTTTTATTTATTGAGCATATCTTTGACAAAGAAAGATTAGAGAGAGAGAGAGAGAGAGAGAGGTAAGAAGAAATTACAGGGCCTGTGGAGTCCAATTCCACAACATTTCTCACCTCTATCTCTTCTCTCTAATGCTGCTCCCATCATAAAGTCCCTCATTACTACCTGACTAGACAATTTCAAAGCTTTCCCACTTCTCCATGTCTCTGTAATTTGTCCTTCATACTATTACCCATAAAAATATTTCTTCTGTATGGTTTTGGTAACATCACTCCTCAGTTCAACAAACTTCAATGGCTTCACACTGCCTAATCAATTAAAATTCAACTCAGTGACCTAGCACTTAAAACCTCAAGAATTGAGATCTCCACCCCCCCCGGTCCCCCTCCCCCATCTACGTCTATTTTCCCAATATTTTCTTATTCTATTGTGTTCCACATATTTTATGCTCTAATGAACTACTCTTCCTCTTGGACATTATCTGTGTTTCTCGTGACTCCCTATTCTACTCATTCAATTACTCATGTTAATAAATCTTTGAATATTCGCTCTTCCCATTGGCATGGTGGATAGACTGGTTTTGGAGTTAGAAGAATGGGAGTTTGAATTCAGTCTTAGATACATGGAACTCACTAGCTGTGTGACCTAGGGTAAGTCACATAACCCTGACTGCTTTGCATCCAGGGCCATCTCCAGTTGTCTTGATTCATATTTGGCCACTGGATCCAGATGGCTCTGGAGGAAAAAGTGAGGCTGGTGATTTAGCACACAGATTGCACTCCCTCACACAAATTCAATTTATGTTCTTGTCATGGCATCAAATCCCTGATGTCATGGTTTTCTTTGAGAACCAAGAACAAATACTATCAACTATTAGGAATTCTCTAAAGAACAAACAAAATGACATCTTTAAAGCCTTTTCCAATCCCCCTAGTTATAATCTTCCATCCTGAACCTCATATGTCACTTTACTTTCCTATCTCTCTAATATAATTACACAATGCTGCATATTGGTAATGTCTTTGCTTCTTATCCTAATAGACCATAAGTTACAAGAGAAGAAGTTATAGTTCACTATATAACTATATACCTCCCCTATAATAAAGAACTGTGCTCTGTATTCATAAAGTACTAAATTTGCTGACTGTGAGCAAAGATCTATTTATGTTTTATAAGCTCATATTTGTGTGTATAGAAGATGTCTTATATAGCAGGGGACCAGGTTTGGAGTCAAGAAGATCCAGGTTTAAGTCCTACTTTGGACATTTACCAGCAGTTTGGCTCTAGGAATGTCAATGAATCTCTATGTGCTTCAGGCAGCTTCATAGAACTTACTAAGTTATAAGAACATACTTATAAGCCATATAAGGCTATGATCTATCAGTCAAAGAAATTTCCATATTTGGAGTCCCCTACCATGAAGAAATCACAGCATAGGGGCAGCTAGGTGGAGCAGTGGATAAAGCACTGGCCCTGTAGTCAGGAGTACCTGGGTTCAAATCCAGTCTCAGACACTTAATAATTACCTAGCTGTGTGGCCTTGGGCAAGCCACTTAACCCCATTTGCCTAGAAAAAAACCTAAAAAAAAAAAGGAATCACAGCACTTTTGAGTATTTGTATATATTGAGTATGGTACACATATTTGTAGTCTTTCCCTTCTCTGAATTCTCACAGCACTTGATACCTCTTTAAATGCAATTCTCTATGGATATGTCTCTCCTTTTATGAAGGCATATACTGACTTAAAAAAAATTCAAATAGACTTAAGAGTCTACTATGTGAAAAGAATTGTTCCTGCTAAGTGATACACAAATAAAATAATCTCTGCCTCAAGAAATTTCTCTGAGAGGTTTCCAATATGGACCCAGAAAAGAAAATCCAATGCAATTTAAGAGGAAAAGGTACTAACAAAGAAGGTAAGAAAAGGCTTCACAGATGAAACAGTAACTGAGCCAAGGCATAAAGGAAGTTAAGGATTATATGAAATAAAGGTGTGGGGGTAGGTTAGAATGAGAGCATGACAGACTTTAAATGTCAATGGAGAGGTTTGTATTTTATCTTGGGAGATAAGTTGTTCCTGAAGCTTTCTGAGTAGGGCAGTGAAATAGTCAGAACTATATTTCTTTCAAAGTTATTTCAACACTTGTGTGGGAGTAGATAGAGATAGCGGGAACAATGAAAAGGCTATTGAAATAAACTCAGGGGCAAGTGATGATGGCATGAACTGAGGCAGTGACCCTGTGATGGTGAGGAAGACAAACATTAAGATCTTGAGGAGATAGAATCAACACAATATAGTGACTGTTTGCATATCATGAGTGATAAGAGGGCAGAGTCAAAGATGACTCCCAGGTTGTGATCCTAGGTTGACGAGATGAATGGTATTGCTTTTAAAAGAAACAGAGAAATTTGGTGGAGGGGGAAATGTAATAAAATCTGTTTGGGACAGGATGAATTTGAGACACCAATGGTGGAACTGTTAAACAGGCAACTCATATGCAGATACAATTCAGAAGAGAATGGAGAAAAAAGTCAATTTAGGAGACACCTGTACAGAGATGATGACTGAACCATGGAAATAACTGATAGTAATAGTAGATAGTAGTAGATTCCTAGATAGTAGTAATAGTAATACTATACAATGATTAACTATGATTGTTGACTTTACTCGGCAATATAATGATACAGGACAATTCTAAAAGACTCATGATAGAAAATGCTATCCACATCTAGAAAAAAGGATAATGGGTCTGAATCTAATTAAAAGGATCTGCATGCAGACCAAAACAAACTATTTTCACTTTTTATTTTGTTTTTATGGTTTTTTCCTTTTGTACTTTTATTTTATATAACATAACTAATGTGAAAACATATTTATCTGATTGTGCATGTATAACCTATATCGATTGGTTGCTCTTCTGAGGAGTGGAGAAGGGAGAAAAAATTTGGAATTCAAAATTTTATAAAAAAGAATGCTGAAAAATATCTACATATAATTGAAAAAATTATTTAAAAAGAATAATAAGGTAGTGTTATAGTAAGTAAAAGACTAGAAGAGAATGAAGGTTAAAGAAGGTCAGAGAGGAGTAAAAGAGAAAAGAGAGGATAGGATCAAGGGCACAAGTGGAAGAGTTGACCTTGGAAAGAAGAAAGGACAGCTTCTCCTCAGAGAGCAGAGCAATGCTGGAAAACTTAAGGGTATTTTGTATTATAATATATGCACCATAAATATTACTAAATGAATATGTTGAATATCAAGAATATTATTTGTATATAAAAGGAAAATTATAGTGGATGAGGGGTGGTTGATATTCCCCATATTCAAAATTAATAGTAGTCATGAGAAAAGTGTTCGATAGGATTGTGACAGAACAGGAAAAGAATATGAATTACCAGAATGAGTTACCAAAGGATGTTGTGCTTTTTGGGGGAGTTTCTTAAAATTAAATTTCTCCCAATGAGATCACCAAGGTTTAGAACACATACCTATCTACCTAGAGTAATTATAGTCAAGTTCTCCTGGGAACTAAAGAAAAAAATTAAGTGTCCTCAAAATAAAACAAAAACAACAAAAAAGATAACAAAAACTTAAAAGTTTAAGATGAGTTTTAAATCTCGTATTACCTGTTTCTTTGAAAAGCCTTCATTAGCTTTGGTTCCCATGGCAGCAATTCATTTAGGAGACGTATCAATGTACCATGCAATTCTTTTACAGCTTGCCTCCGATGATACCATTTTCCCTATAAAGATAAGTTTTTATGGTAAGTACTTCAAATTTTATGCAGGGGGATGAATGTTAGTTCTTAATAAATAAAATAAAATTTAAAATACTTTTTCAAGGGATTGCAGAGTGTAAAAAATATTTACCCTCTGATAAATTTGGTAGAATATATTCCCATTAGTTATGGTAGGAAATACTTGAAGCTATTACCCACATTTAATTGTGGAAACTATGTTATGTATAGACACAAAGCCAAGTGGTATAAATACCTTAAAAAATTAAATCCCAATTATGAAAATAGAACAACCCTACTAAATCAACTTAACTGTGAGTTTTTAATAGGAATGCTACAAAACCCGGAAAATTTATGATAGCTTAATATAAAAAAAAATCTTTCTGTCCAGCTCTTGCAATTTCCCCCAAAACTAAAAATTGAGAAATTGGTTTTTAACTTCTATGGTTTTATTCTTACTTCAAAAAGAGGAATTTGGGGCATATAAGTTTTAATTTCTTTACAATGTATTTTTTTTTTTTGATTTTTCAAGGCAGTGGGGCTAAGTGGCTTGCCCAAGGCCACACGGCTAGGTAATTATTAAGTGTCTGAGGCCAAATCTGAACTCAGGTACTCCTGACTCCAAAGTCAGTACTCTATCCACTGAGCCACCTAGCCATCCTTTACAATGTACTTAAAATTATGGAAGCACCATATTTTTAAAAATTGTTCAAGATAAAGATCTTTTATATTTCATTTCACTTCTAATGATTAAAAATAATTTTACAGAAATTAAGTTTGCTATAATTCAGATGTATCTCTCAGTAAGAATCTATGTTTTACTAAAAAGAGAATTGATTTAAAACCATAGGAGTATTAAGCAATATAAATATTCATTAATTTCTGGGTCATCACACAAAAGGAAACAAATTAACAGTGTGTACCCAAGTGTCACTAATAAGCATTGCTCAACAGTAATGCTAAATTTTCTTTTAAAACAAAGACAATGTTAACAGTAGCTCACATTTATCATGCATAAGTCATAAGCTTCATCCCATAGCAACAGTTAAGAAGATCAATTTGCACATATACACAACATTAAGGCAGGGAAATTATTGCGACCTTTAGGAAAAGAAATTTTATATAATGTACAGAATAAGTTAAAATACTAAACAAAATTTTATGCTTCAATTTGTTTTACATGTGGGAAAACTTAAGTGTCTGTCATATAAATTTCTTATATGTAGTCCTGAAATACTGACTCTCCTAATAAAACTAAAAAAAAAATCCCAAGACCTTAAAATCAGCTGATTCTATCCCCCAAAAAGTTAGTTTTTCATCTCTTCAAAAAGTCAATCACCATAGAAATGGAGTTAATGATTAGAAATCAGAGGTTGCAAGATAGAAAAGGAGTATATGATTGTGTTTACAATCAATAAGAAAACAAGGGCTCAAGAAATAATAAGAGGAAGACATTTACTGACACTTATGAACCCTCCTATTTGTAGAACTTGAGTAAAAACATAAGTTATTCTGCAAAAGACTCTAGATAATATATTTTACATATTATAATAACCAACTAAGATTAATAACTTTAGTTAAATGTTAAATGTTTCCTCACTTACAAATAGGATGTATTCCAAAAGTCTGTTTGTCTGGATGTACGTGTTCAATAAAACTGTATTTAAATGGTGGATATGTTCACATAATAATTTGAAATAAAAAACAATAGAAACTGAAGGAATTAAACAAGAGTAGGGAAAAATCCCAGAGTGAATAAGCATTCCTTTTTCATCTTCAATGCTGGTGCTTTAGAAAATACAGGTTTATGGATTAGGATGTAGATCAAAGACTTTTCCATGGAGGATTTCTGAACTTTTTCAAGGATAGCCTTATATGTCTATCAAATAAAAACTTAAAATTTTCCTTTATCATTATATCTCATAACTGTATAGTCCTCTACCATTTACTTTGTTTTAACTTTTGTTTTAACAGAATGGAGGGAAGAATGAGAGAGGGCAAAGAAGAAAGGTATTTTCTGGGATAATTAGGCAAGAATTTAAAAGGAGGGGAAGAGGGTGTGGTGGTATGTATGTATGTGTATGTTTAATCTTTTGGAGGAGTAGAGGAGTAATTATTAAAAACTCTTCCATGGTGTTCACCAAATGTCAATGCTGGTCTAGAATTGTCTATGTCTCTCTGAAGAGATGAGGAGCAACATAGCTAGATAAGGAAGCACAGCCATAGGATAAGGAGAGGGAGGCAATATGAAATCAAGTGTTTCTATACATGGAACATTTGTAAATCAGGTGTCTATTAATGACGGGGGGGGGGGAGAGTGTGTGTGTCTATATCAGGCTATGATAGTTTTTAATTCTAAGTAGGAAAAAGATAAAAAATGTTAGCAAGAAAATTTTATTTCAGTTAATTAGCTGAATCAAAAAAAAGGTAAAACTATCTCTAACTTCAAAATATATAGTTCTTAGCAATATCATGAGCAATGAATAAATCTCAAATATTTTTAACAACAGATTTTTAAAATCTGGGGTTGGGATCGGGTCCAGACCTGTGATTTAATTAATATAGAAAATTCCCACCATGGGAACACTAATGCAACTTTGGCAAGCAGCAGTAAAAGAGAGTCTCAGAAGAGTTCACTGGGACACAGAGAACTTCAGTGAATTGGCCAGTGGCACAGAGTTATTGTTTGATACAAAATCCAGTTTTTTCCTGATTCCAAAGCTATCTTTCATACTACAATAGTGCACTTCTAATCTTACTATTGTCACCATCCTAGCAATATACTATATATACACACACATATATATGTATGTATACATATATATATTTAAGAAAACTTTTTTGTTTACATGCTCTCTTTTTTGTGAGTTCTAATAATTACTTTTTAAGTAAGATGTTTTGATCATTTAGTTAATTTTTAACGGGAGAGAAAACTTATATTGCTTTCTCTTACATCAATTATTAAGCTTTTATTAAAGCATTTAGCATTCGGCAAACACTGGGCCAAGAGCTGGAGGAATACAAAGGCAAAAATGAAAGCTATTTTCAATGGTAAAAGTAATGGCCAAAGTAAATGGATAAAAAAGATGAAGCCCTCCAACTTGTTTTAAATGATTCCTCCTTTGGCTCTACTGTTTCTCTAAAGCTAACAAAAGAATGAACACAAAGAAAAGGAATGGATTCAACTTCCTTAAGAAACCATATTCCCCAAAATGGTACCAAGTGTTTCAATTGATTGGTGCTTCATTCCATCACATTTATTTGCAAAAGAGACATCTCCCCCCCTGCCCCCAGTTTCCCAATTTTACATTTCTCCTAATTTGGGCAAGAAAAAAAAAAGACACTTTTTAAAAAAAATTTAAGGCAATGGGGTTAAGTGACTTGCCCAAGGTCACACAGCTAGGTGATTATTAAGTGTCTGAGGCCACATTTGAACTCAGGTCCTCCTGACTCCAGGGCTGGTGCTCAATCCATTGTGCCACCTAGCTGCCCCCTAAAATGACACTTTCAAAATTCAATATCCTGAGGAAATACATTCAACACTCAAACCATAAGTTCCTAGGGTTTGAAAGGCAATGTACTAGAAGAAATAGTTTTTTTTAAATGAATGATTCTGATTCTAAATGAGGATAATGACATTTTTTAAGTGAAAGGGGTATTAGAGATATTTTACTTCTTTCCTGATTTGAGAATGTGGAAACCATAAGATTTGTCCCCGTAGGAGCTCAAGCTTTGCCAGAGGTTTTCAGATTTTTAGACTCCTAAGTAACTCCCCTTCTCCACAGCATGTGATCACTATAGACTAGACAATTATTCAAGCAATCTACTGAAAAGGGATGAATCTTTTTGGGTTTTCAATGGCATGTTTTTAGCCAGTCTTTTCTGAAATTCTTTAATGAAACAGAAATAAGTTCTGTTTAAAAATCTTCCCAATGATACTGATCTATTATTATGATTAATAATAGTTATTTAAATTCAAAAAGTATTTACTAAACCCTACTAAAAAGCACTGTTAAATATTGAGGGTACAAAGATAAAATCCAAAATTTTAATATGTAATAAATACTCCTACTAATACAAGAAAGTTCTCTTTCTTTGAATTTTAACTGTAAGAGAGAAAATATATCTTAAAAGCAAAAAGGTCTTTTCTGCATAGTTTAACATGGAGTCAAGGTATGCTGTATAAAAGTCCATTTGCAAAAATAAGGTCTGATACTGTCTTAAGTAATGAAAAACATGCTTAAAAACTTTATACACATACACTTAAGGTTTAATGTCATTTTCTGAATAAACAGGTGATAATGGGGACA
The DNA here is from genome assembly GCF_037893015.1 of Macrotis lagotis. Taxonomy (NCBI): domain Eukaryota; kingdom Metazoa; phylum Chordata; class Mammalia; order Peramelemorphia; family Peramelidae; genus Macrotis; species Macrotis lagotis. The sequence goes on from NC_133665.1 coordinate 69,523,683, forward strand.
AAATTCACATATTTCAAAGAGAAAAAATCCAGCTACTGATAAAGTTAAGGAAATACATTTTGGAAATAATCATATTGAGTTGTTTAGACTTAAGAATAAACATATTCACTAAAGGCCACTTAAAGAGGAATATGATGGTTATATTTTATGTGACCTGCCACAAAGTTTAAAAAAAATTAAATTATGCATGCACCATGTAACCAAAGACATCCAATACAGTCTAAATTTGAAGCTTACCTTTTATTGCTTTCTCATCCAATGTCCATAGCAGCTGCAGATTGCCAGCTCCCTCTCCATGTGACACTCCAGCCAGCATTATGCTGGAGATTTTACAACCACCATAGGAAACTACTACAAAGTGGAGTTGGTCTATAGTGATAAGGTAAGTTTTTTCTTATATTATGCAGTTTTACAAGTTTTTCATATTCCAATTTTATAATCCCTTTGGGATTTATAAGAGAAATAATACTTGAAAAAAACTTATAAAACTACATAGTATTGTAAAAGTAAAATAGTGCTTCTAAGTGTGTGAAGGGAGTGGGGAGGGAGACTTACCTTATAACTAAAGGGCAGCTCCATTCTGCTGCAGTATTCTGGGATGGGTATGACAGCACCAGCATAATGCTTGCTGGGGTGTCGCAAGGAGAGGGAGTTGGCAATCTACTGATGCTGGGGACATTGGACACCTAAAAGAAAGAAAAAGAGGAAAACAAATAAGTTCAGGATGTATTAAATGTCTCATCACTATGGATGCATTCTGCACACAAACTAAAAGTTTTGTATTTTTGTTAAACTTAGATGCAGGTCATCTAGTCTTGCAATGTGATTTCCAAATAGATCAGTTATTAATATTCATTTGAAGAAAAAGGAATGGAAAAAAAGTTTAAAGAAGCACAAATCTATAAAACTTTAATTTTCTTACAAAAGATCAATGATCACCTTTAGTTTTTGGTCAAACTTAAGAGACTTCACAGGCAAACTGAATTTCCAAAAAAGGAACAGTCACTAATTAATGCAGACAGAAACAGCTGTGCAATTTGGAATCCCAGAGTTAGTTGCCAGTGGCTATGAGAATGATATGACTGGGATTACCAGACCAAGGGCTTCAGAGGTAGGATTTCAACTGAAGCCTTCTGATACTAAGGGCAGCTCTCTTTCTAGGCTAACTAATGTTGCTTCACAGCACCATTTATTTTCTATTTTTTAATATTTAGGTTTTTAAAAACATGCCAGTTAAGAACAGAAATATGAAAAAATTAGATTGGCTATCTAAGAAAAATATTATTGTCAGCTTTCAAGAATTTTGTCTTTTAAATGCAGCAACATATAAAACTTTTACTAAGGCCAAATGAATATAACTACATTAAAAAAGACACTTAAAAATTTTAAGATTGAGATTTCAATAGTTAAAAACAATCCAATATAACATGCCATCAAATTATATGAAAACACAAAATAAATACAATAGAAATTTAAAGAGCATGGTAAGTCCAATAAAATTTGGATATATCCTTTTAAATAAACCCTAGATGGAAAAAAAAAAGTATCATTCAGAATTATACACTGTTTTCTTTGAGTTTGTCCTTCATTCTCAAAGAGGACCATGATATTAGATGGATGATGCCATGACATGCAAGAGAACTGGATTTAAGTGAGGCAGAGTTGTGCAAAGGACACCAATCTCTCTTTATCCTTCACAGTCACATGGGTTCAGTAGCCAGATATAAATTAGAGCAACTGCAGATGACCCAGGATGCACTGGGAGAATTTAGCATATTTAACTTTAAGTTTTAAATTTAACAGATCTTTTGACTGTGGGTGTAAGTGTATAAGGCTAGGTAAGAAAGAAATGAAGCAAAGGAAGGTCTCAAAAAAAAAAATCAATCTAGGAGGGAAAAGATCCTCAGGGATTCTGGTCAAAATAGAAATAATTGCTATTTACATTCACTCTAAGTAACTCAGGGCCCAAACAATGTTCAAGTGGGATTGGTCTGAAACCTACTGTAGATCAATCAATGGGAGCCACAGTGATTTGGGGTTGGAAAACCCCAAAATATCCTACTTGGTTTCAAGTATCAAAATTTACATTCCTTTGGTTATGATACTCTATGAGGAAGGAAGGAAGAAAAGGAATGAAGAACGGGAATAGAAGGAAGGGAAGGAAAATTGGAAAGAAAGAAGGAAGAAAGGAAGTTGTGTTGTCCAACTGGTCAGCGATGGGGAAGCTGCAACTACTCTTATCCCTTAAAAATGCATTAGTTTGGTTATATGGTGAAATCTGCCCTTTCTTCAAATTAATGAAAAAGACAGAGTCTAAGATTACCTAATTCTGTGTGATATACTTAAATAAAACCCCTCAAAGCATTGTAACTGTCAAATGCCTCTGTTCTAAACTACTTAAATTATACTCAATTTCCTTTTAAAATTGGTAATCAGGTAAGGTAAACCATTTTTCCATTCCATTTTTTCTTTTGAATGACTACATATTCATTAAGTACATCACTGAGCTAAACACCAGGGATACAAATACAAAAGCCAAATCATTTCTGCTATCCAAGAGCTCTAACCTAATAGTAGAAGTCAATACACATTAGTCAGATGAAAAGGCCTCATAACCCTTGGGCTGTGGTGGCAGAAGGTAGTGAATCTTCTTGAGTGAGCCCTCCATTGACAAAACAAGGCAACAAGAATTTATTAAACACAGACGATTAGACAGGTGCTATATTTAATACTGGGGAAGCTCTCCCCTCTTAACAAGGTAGAAAAACCCATAAAAAGGAGCTAAAGGGGAAGGGACTGGTGGAAGGGCAGCGACAGAGTCTGGAGTGTCTGAAGCCCAGCTAGCTGGGCAGTGAAGCATGACCAGTCTGGGCTCAGGTTTATACTGGAGATGTTGGGAGGAACTCATCAGCTTCATTACATTCTTTTTTTAAATATTTTTTTTTCTGTTATGTAAGGTAATGGGGTTAAGTGACTTGCCCAAGGTCACACAGGTAGGCAATTATAAAGTATCTGAAGCAGGATTTGAATTCCTGACTCCAAGGTCAGTGCCCTATCCACTGTGCCACCTAGCAGCCCCACATTACATTCTTTAAGAGACTTCCCACAACAGAAAAAAAGAGGATGTCATTAGATTTGAACAAGTTTTATAAATAGAAAAAAATGTGGCAACATATCACAACTCTGAAGATACTCATTTCATTAAGAATGACAGAGTATGTGACTGGCTTAGTGCAAAATTCAGTAAAATTTTTATTAATTAGTTGTTGGTGTGTAGTTAACTTAATAGTTCAACTATACCCAAAGGGCAACAAGGGCATACCCTTTGATCCAGAAATACCACTACTGGGTCTATACTCTGAAGGATTATGAAAAAGGGTAAAAACATCACTTGTACAAAAATATTCATAGCAGCCCTGTTTGTGGTGGCAAAGAACTGGAAATTAAGTGAATGTCCATCAATTAGCAAAGTGTAGTATATGTATGTCATGGAACACTATTGATCTATTAGAAACCAGGAGGGATTGGAATTCAGGGAAGCCTGTAGGGATTCACATGAACTGATGCTGAGTGAGATGAGCAGAACCAGAAAAACACTGTACACCCTAACAGCAACATGGGGGCAATGATCAACCTTCATGGACATGCTCATTCCATCAATGCAACAATCTGGAACAATTTGGGGCTGTCTACAATGGAGAATACCATCTGTATACAGAGAAAGAACTGTGGAGTTTGAACAAAGACCAAGGACTATTACCTTTAATTTAGGGGGAAAAAAACTGATATCTTATTGTCTGATCTCAAGGATATGATTTCTCTCTCATTACATTCAATTTGAATCAATGTATACCATGGAAACAATGTGAAGACTGGCAAATTGCCTCCTGTGGGAGATGGGGTGGGAGCGAAGTAAGATTAGGGGGAAAAAATTATAAAACCCAGAACAAATAAAATCTTTATAATTAAAAAAAACTTAAAAGTTCAACATCTTCATTTCTTCCTAATACATAAGAAAATAAGATATCTTAAACCTGTATTGCAGTAATGAATCACTAATTTATCATTTTGGCAAATAAGTCATATCACAAGAATGAAGTTTCCAAATAACTAATATGCTGAATCTACTACAGAACTTTGTATCTTAGTAACTTACAATGCAAATTTTTCTCAAATTATTCTTTATTTCTCTGCTTCCTGAAGACCAATTTTCAACCTCACACTGTCTTGGGGTTTTTTTTTGTTTGTTTTTTAGGTTTTTTGCAAGGCAAATGGAGTAAAGTGGCTTGCCTAAGGCCACACAGCTAGTTAAGTGTCTGAGCCCGGATTTGAAACCAGGTACTCCTGACTCCAGGGCCACCCCAACCTCACGCTGTCATTATTATGTGTCATTTCTAGAGGCTGGAAAGATGCCTGTCTATAGTACAGCCTCTATTTCCTAGAGGGTACTCTGCTGTCTTCCCATCTAAGCTGTTATTTCTAAGTACTATGAATTAGAATATCAATAATCAAGTTTGTTAGATTCCAAAAAAAATGTAAAGGTTCTGAGAAAAGTTCCTAAGTTTTTATGTTGCATAGCTATCAACTTTTGGCTTCTCAGAGGCAAAATTCTGGAGGGTTCTTAGATTAGCTCCTAAGAGATAAGGTTGTCAGATAAACTCCAATAAACAAATTGTTTATGCATGAGATATTTTAGAATGATCTGCTATTCACAATGGACATGATTTTTCTATATTATTTAAATTGGTTAAATGGGTCTTTCCTGGGAGTGAACAATTACACATTAATGAAATGATGATAGGGAAATTTTGTTAACATTTAATGTTCTTTGGGATTCTGGAACTCTTAAGAATATTTTGAGATCTAAGCAAATTTGAAATTCATGAGAGAAGCTGAAGAAGCTTTCAAGCAATAGTAAAATTTAACTACCTCTTTCTGTGTCAAATAATCACATTATAGAAGTCACAAAATTTTACTTCCACTGATAGAGAGCAGCAAAGGTACATTTAGACAAAACTACAAAATGGTAAATTAAAAGTTTTGAAAAACACTTGTTTGATATTTTACTTGTGTTTGAAAACGTCATGTCACAGAATTTCACAAATGTTTAGGAGATAAACAATCGCTTTTGTCCACCCCTGGAAAAATGTTTATTTTTAGGAATGGGCATGGCCTTTCTGAATGACACGATATCCTGAAGGTCCCATTCTTTCCAGTTTGATTAAGTCCTTCCCAGGGTGGAAGGAGTAAACAAGTTTTCTGTTTTCAGAGAACAACCCCGCTATTACAGGTTACATGTCAAATGAAAGGACAAAAAAAACTCAGAAGAAAAGTCATTAAAAAAAAACCAATGTCACAAAGTACTTGCCAGGGAGATAGAGTGTAGATAAATGGGAATAATTCATTCTTGGATAATCAATACTTAACTATTTCATTTAACCATTTCTTTTTATGAAACCTAAAATTAGAGGCACTTCCTTTAAGTGGTTTTTAGTCAACAGATGAAATTGCTAAAGATTATATATATATATATATATATATATATATATATGCGTATATATATATATATATATATATATATATATATATATATATATATATATATATATATATATATCTCACTAAGATTCCATGAAAACATTCAGCAAAATGAAAATGGATGGCAGGGAGTTTCAAAGGAACAGAGCTGAATGCATTAAAGCAGGATCATACTGGCTTATAGAACCTAGTGAGAAGAGACGTGAGGCAGAGAAGTCAAAGCAAAGCCAAGCCTATCAAGTATTGAACAATAAGTCTCATGATACTAAAAATGATTATGGTATTCTGACTGTAACTTTTCAATGTTAATGTAATAGGATATTGGTTGGAGGAAATGTTACATGGCTACACCGTGATATACTAATTTACTTCAAATAAATAAAAACTATAAGTTCTCCTAGCTTATTAGAAGTGTTTTATAAATCTCAAAACACTATATAAACAGGAATAAAAGTGTTCCTGACTTACCTTATATATATACATATATATATGTTATTTTCTTCAGTATAGGATTAAGTTTACTCATGTTGGTCAACAAACAATTCATATTTTTATGAATTTGATGATGGATACAATAATTCCATACATATATAATTTTCTGAAGCTTTAAAGAATTAAGTTTTATTCTTTTTTCTCAATGAATCTGTGATCCCAATCCAAATACACATCTGTGTATATGTGTATACACACACACACACACACAGAGTACAAATGACACTATGACTCATATGGTTTTTGTGATAAGCCAGAAGTTGAATGACAGGGTGAGGATGGGACAAGGGACTAGAATAAAGTATGGGTTCAAGTTTGGAACCAACAGAGCAAGAAATAAAAAAAAAAAGATTAAAAGGGCTAAGTCAACCAATAGTTGGCAGAGAAGCCAATTTAGAAACTACCATAAATAGGGAAGGCCTAAATGAGACTTAACGATTTTCTAGCATATTCATGGAAGTGATCAGCTACCTCAGATTGTGAGATGCAATAAGAAAACCTGGAATTAGGCCAGGATCAAACCTGGAAGACAGTAAAACCTTGGGTGTATGAGAAATGATCATTCTGAAACTAAAATCATTTTATAAAATGTCTTCTAAAGCATGTAAAATTCAATCAAGAATCTAATTCCAACTTATCAAACAGACATTACATTTAAAAATTGCTCCCAAACAAATTTTATTTCTAAATAAAAATATAAGTTAATATGGGTATAGCAATGGTAGTCTTAACCCAGATATGTGCTATTAAAAGAGTTCAGATTCTGAGAAGCTGATTTTTATTATCTGCCTATCTTTAAGTGCATACTTTAACTTCTTATAGTGTTTACAAAATTTCTGACTTTTAATAATTTAGACTAGGTATGTGAGAAACAATCCATATAGTGTATTTAAGGACAAACTGAATTTTCTTCTCACAACCAATAAGGACAGTAAATCTGTTTGCAACAAACACAGAGTTTACCTTCTTGTCTACGAAAGCCATTTTTTCATTTGCCACAGGATCTGAAATAAGAAAACATCATATGCCATGGTGTAGTTGTCCTAAACTTTGTTTTAAATGTCTATAGATTGTTTCTGTCATACCAACAAGCTAAGTTATAAAAATGTTAAAGTGCACAAGGACTTAAAGAAGTCCCACACATAATTTGTAGCTTAAGATTCTTTACATTTGATTAAACAAGTATTTTATTTCTTTTTTTTAACTCAATATGAAGACAGGATATAGCTACTATTTAATCAATAGAATTACCTTTAATTCTCTTACTAGAAAGAATCAATCAATGGTAAAGGTAGGGAATCTTCTGTTCAAATACATCTTTAGTTGTTTCATCAGAGAATTCCCTTTATGTACTAGGACCTTTGACCATCCCTAAGGTTAATTTTTTAAAAATCACATGTAGTGATAAGACTGTAAACAAGTTATTTTGACAACATTTGAATAACTGAACAATTTCCAAGAGATTACTATCATATCATCTACCAATCAAAATATAATGAAACCTTCTTGATAGCCTACTCAAAGACTTTATCCTTAATGGATCTAAAGTGCACCCGGCAATGTTCCAGAGTACATGATCCATCCTATATTGTGTGTGTGTGTGTGTGTGTGTGTGTGTGTGTGTAAAGATAAAAAATAAGGCATTTCATAACAAGGTTCTACTATAGTTATACTTTTAGTTTCACCAAATATCATATAGTTTTAAAGTATGTTTTTCATTAGTACCTCTAACTTTTCCATCTTAAGTAATATTGAAGTGGGATATAATAGAAGATACATTTGTACTTGGAGGGCAGAAGTCTGATTTCAAATCCCAGCTTAGTTACATACAACTACATAATAGAAGGCAAGTCACACATTTCTTTAGCCTCCTTAGTTTCCTTATCTCTAATATCAGACTCCTAACATTTGTCCACCTACCTCAGAGAGCTGTTGTGAATCAAGTGCTCTAAAAAGTACTACATAAATATGAGCAATTGCTCCCATGACTCCAGATGTATGTATAAAGAAAATGTAATACCACAGTTTACATATATAGCACCTTTAGTTCCAAAACACTACCCATATATAAATGCCTTATTCCTGTAACCTGGGAAAAAACTAGCCTTAGAGTCAAGGAGACCTGGATTCAAGAACCATCTATGATAACATACTGGTAAGTAATTTTGAGCAAGTCACTTCATCTCTAAAGTCCTAGGTAATCTAACATTTTTAAGGTGAAGACCAAGTGCTGCTCTATTATTGGCTGAGGGACTTTCTTTACCAAAAGTTCTTAACATCAATGAAATCATGAGTCCAATTTTATAATCCTACTCTGGTCCCCAGTCCCTTCTCCAAAGCAGGAAACCTCTATAGACATGCCTATTAAAAAGGGGTTGGGGGAAACATTTACAAGAGGCCTTAAATCATAATGAGAAGAGTAGAACGATAAAGTTCTAAAGTTGATGCCAAGTATTTCAATATAACTTCTGAATCAAGAAGGAAGAAGATTAGGCTGTCACAATTCTACAAAGAAAAAGCAAATCTGAACTTTACATCTGATTTTTTTGAGATCCATTAAATTTTCCCTTAAAATATATAATTTATGAACATAGTGAAATATTCTATTTACAGGGACTTTGGAATAAACAGTTTGACTGATTTCCATTTAACTTTCTCTGACATACCCAATTTTATTTTCTCTCACAAGAAGTGGGAGTTGGCAATCAATTAGCAGTGTGGTTCAAAGGGAAGAGTTCAACAAAATGCAGCTCTGTCATGATAACTTTATTTTTCTTATAGAGAGTAAAAAGTGTAAGAAAAATAAATAAATGAAATGATAGCTTATATAGTTTTAAGCAAATAGGAGATTATACATCTTCTTATGTTTAGGAAATGGGAATGTTTAGGAAATTGCCCTATATCCTAAATCAATACGTGATAATAGAAAATGGCTCTTAATTCTAGCCTTGATTCCAGTGTCTCTATTTGCTCTCTTTTAGCTTAACTGAATTAGAGAACAAGGGTACTTCCAAAAGGCTAGGAGTGAGAAATCTAGGTCCTATTAAAGCAAATTAAGATGAGTCAGCTACGTGACACAATGGATAGACAGCTGAACCCAGAGACAGAAATTTAAATGTAATCTAAGATACTAGATGTATGCTGAACAAGTTACTTCATCTCTATTTACCTCATTTCCCCTTCTGCAAAGTGGGGATGATAATAATAGCCCTTGCCTCCCAGGATTGTTAGGATAAAATGAGATGATATAAGTGCTTCACAAACTTTAAGGAGTTACATAAATGCTAGTTATTATTATTATTATTAATAATAATACTATTATTTCTTCTACTACTAGGAATAAATATAAAATATGAATATAAGAGAAAATAATTTTAATTGTGCTACTTCAGTTCCAATATGCTAATTTTTCATTCTATTTATCACATTATATATACATATATAAATGTATTTGCACAATGTTATTGCTTCTTCACTAATAGCATTTTAACAGCCCTAATACAGATATTTCCCTTTTTTTCTCAGTGAGAAATAGAATCAAATTGAAAATTTGCACAGAAAAAAATTAACAAGACACACTGAAATATGGAATTTTCTTTACTTGAAAGGAAACATGATGTAACTATGTGCTAAACTAGGAATAAGGCAATCTGGTAATCCTAGATTCTACCACTAATTAGGAACAAGACCTCAAGGTTCTAGATCTAATAAAGGAGCTCTTTAGCAGTAACTATATTACAATATAGTTAAGTTTTCTTTGTAATTGTCCTTCAATTTATGCATTTAGAAACATTATTCTGAGAAAGTGTTCAGATCATCATCAGATTGCCAAACAAGTCCATGAAAGCAAAAAGATTAATAATGTTTTCTATGTTCTAGATGATCTCTAAAACTTAAGATTCTTTCTTAAGCCTTTAACAATCTGCTAATATTAGAGTTACAATTAGAATTATATTTTAGTTCAACATAATAAGCCATAATCAAGAACTTGATTCACAGTAAAGGTCACTCAGGCCTTCATTTATTTATTTTATACATATCATAAGTTTCTTAGCCCATACAAACATATTATATTGGAAAGACAAAAATTAGATGGAAGTTAAAAGATACAATGGAGACTACTGGTAGTATAAAGAAGTGCCATTTGGCAGAAACAAGACAAAGAACCATAAAAAGCAAGCAAAAGCATGAAATGTGCTTAGTGGTGAAGTCATTGACATAACAAAGAGGTCCATATATTTTGAAAGCAATATCCTCAGAGGATATTGCTAGTGCATAATATATGGTATTCATAGTAATGACTCTGGGGCATGAAGGATGGAAGGGAGGGTAAAATGACAGAATCTTAAGAGTTATAAGGGACCTCAGAAGGCACCTCGTCCAATCTACCTTGAGTTAAGAATTCACTCTACCACATGTGACAAGTGGCCAACCAGCCTCTACTTGAAGATCTCTACTAACACCAAGTTCTCATTGACACCTTAAACTGCAATTTTAAAACATCTTTAATTCTTAAGAAGTCTTTATTTATGTTGAAGCAACATCCAAACTGTAAATCATCAGACAAGAGAAACTGAAAGGTGACTTTAAAATAACTATTAAATTTTCTAAACATTGAACATCAGAGCTAGAGGAGATCCTGGAAATCATCTAGTCCAGAGCTGTCTAAAATGCGGCCCACAAATCAATTTTATGTGCCCCCCCCCCCGTGGGTTTACTAAATACTTTAGTTAACAAAGCTGAGCTACTACAAAGCTCTCACTAAAATGCCAAATCAAAATATACTGTCTATTATTTCAATAAAAAAACTTTTAAAAGTAAAGTTGGAAAGCCCTGATCTAGTCCAATGCTTCACATTTTATAAAGAAGTTGAGGCCCAGGAAAAGTAATTTGTGCAAGATCATACAGATAGTTTTCCAATTCCTAGTCGAGAATTTTTTCACCTGCTTTCAACCGAGTGTCTTCAAGAGCAAACACATTTTAAAATCTTGATCTAACAAGAGAAAGTACAATAGAGTGATTATTAAATCTTGTTTAAATGTTTGGTTAGTCTTTACTAATCTGAATATACTAGAGAACTTCTGATTATAGAGGGAAATATATAACTTACCTCTAGTCAGAATTCTCCCAAAGTGTTAATTTCAGACAAACACAGCACTCTAGAAATACATATCTAGAAAGCAATAGATGATTGTCTCCAAGAGGCATACAGAAAATAAGCTATATCATAAGGGAACTTTTCCCCGAGTAACTTTAAAAAGATCAAAGAGAAAAAGGAAAAGAAAGCACTCCACTGTCTATTCCTTCTATAAAATAGGCTCAGTTGAAAATGAAATTTTGTCTATTCATGTAAAGATATTTTCACACAATGATAAAGGGAAAAAAACCTTTTCTTTGGTCATTTCAATCAATTGTCTGTGAATTAGAGCAGGAGTTCTTATCCGGTTTAGTTTTTGTTGGTTGTAGATCTTCCCCCACCCCAATGCCCTTCTGGCAGCCTGGTAAATGCTAAGGACCCTTTCTCAGAATAATGTTTTTAAAACATGAAATTAGAAATGAAACAAAAAGTAAATGAAAGTAGACATTTTCCCCCTCTCTCAATTTCACAGATCCTCAGGTTAAGAGCCCCTGAATTATAATAGTTTCAGTAATATCCATTTCTTTTGGGTCAATCAATGGGCAATCTAGATATTCAGAAAAGAAAATAAAACAATTGAAGACATCCAAAAGAAAAAAGCAATTACAGAATAAAAATAAATATATTTTAAGACTGCTCAGTTAAACTCTATATAAGTCATTTATATTTTTCATTCTTGTCTACAGTCACTAAATATGAAAGTAACATTGTGCAGAAATACAAAAAGAAAACTTTGTCTTACAAGGAATATTATAAAATCCTAATGGTTTTCCTTCTCTTTGTTGTTTTAATATTCAGTTGTCACTGGAAAATGGACAGAGGAATTTTTTAAGCAGGTGGTTTACCTGCTGAAGAGGAATTGTTGGTATATGATTCTCTCTTATGATATACCTTGGATATTTGAGTTTTAACATTAATAATGTATATCACTCTGAAGGAAACTCTCATTTCAAAAGTAGTCAGACTCCTAAGGAATTTTGGTTACAAGTACTACGTTAAAAGAATTTAACTGAGAGAGCCATTTTAAAAGTTTTAGATTACTGAACATTCTTTTTGTGTTCTTTTGATGGCTTAAAGAACATAATTCATAGACTTATGCAAATATATAGACAGGGACAAGAGAGCTAGTCAAGTGTGTGTGCTAGACCCTAGAACCCATGTCTTCTGATTCATAGTCCAGAGCCTTTTCCTCTCTTTTAAGCTGCCTACATCTACCTTTAAAGTCACCTAAGAATATAAATTGAATAATGTAGTCAATAAGTAACAATTTGATTTCATTACCATCAAAATAATTCCTCTTTGGAACCAGACATAGGTTGAAAATTTTAGCTCTGTTAATTAACAGATATACTTACTTACTTAAGTCATGTCACCCTGGGTTTCAATTTCCTATAAGATGAAGAGGGTTGGACTAAATGACCTCATTTTCTAGTTCTAATATTCTGATCTATGATACCACAAAGGAAACTCATCTAAGAAGGAGCTTTAAGGACAAGGAAAGCAACATGCATTATGGGAGAAGTATGCATAATGGGAGAAGTAAGAGGAACTGAGGATTGACTTTGCTACTAATGATCTTTGGCTAATCACTCAGGACCTCAGCTTCAATTACCTCACCTGTAAAATAATGATAATATCTCCAGACAATCTGAAAGTGTTTTTTTAAGGATCAAATAAGAATATATGCAAAAACATTTTGAAGGTGTAATTTTTAAGTTAAAAAGCATTTCTAGTATTTGTACCTTTTTCTTCTGGCTATATTAAAGGTTCAACAGATTTCAAGATAATTCAAGATAATAATTCAAGATAAAAACAACAAAAAAAAAAAAGATGCCGGTTGAGTGATGGTGGCCTAATGGGTAAAGCTAGGAGCTGTTATATATTTGATTCCTATAAATTTAGTTACAAATAACTACTTAAATAAAATCTGCTATAAAAGTACATAAATATTGAAAAAACACACACAATAAAATTTTGTATCAAATAAAACAGGAATCCCCCACAGACATGGAAATAGTAGGGAAGAGTTGTTAGCAAATTCATAAATCAAGATTCTATTTATAGTTCTACCAGGAGGATAATAAAGTCTATGTTAATTAATATTTCATATTTTTATTATAGGTTATCAATAGAATAAACTGCTGACAGATCAACCTTATAAAATTAAATGTAAAATGAATACTTCAACCCAAAACAAGTGATTATCTCCAACAAAAGAAATATAGAACCAACTTACTAATTGTTCTTCCTTGCTAAAGCTCAGCACTTGCTCTTTAAATAAGATTTGGAAATAAGTAATCTTATTCTATACAAAATTTGCCAAAGGATGGCTCCATATGACTCTCTTCCTCAATGTTCACAGGCTTTTTTTTTTGTCAATTCCCAGGTTCCTAGTTGTGTTCCAAATGGCTGAGGTTGCTGGAAATCTGAATAATGAGGTGTTACTAGATCTAGTAATAAACATAAATAAATTTACCAAGGTTTTATTCTTTACCCATTTTTTCAACTGTAATTAAGGTGAGAGTTATTGTAAATTGACAATACATGACAGAAATTCTTAAGAAAAATTTAAGTGACAAGGTTGATGGACTTAAAAATATAACATGTCAAAAAACCACATAGATCATTATACAATGGGGAAAGGTCATAAATCTTCCATTTTGATTTGTTTATCAATTATTTATTACACATAACAAATATTTAATTAATAAAATTCAATTCTCAGTAAGGCATTTAGTTATTTTCAAACACCAAAACAAAAAAAGCAACTCCCTGCAAGGCAGGTATTAAATTACCAAGGTTTTACCCTTAAAATAGCAGTCACAAAGCAACCAACCAGAATACTGTGAAGTATCCAGGGCATTATCTGTTATAAACTAAACAAGTAAAGCTAATTTATTTACTAATCCCTGGTATTGCTTTTAACTATTATTAAAATGTTTTTTAAAAAACATGCTATAGAAAAAATAAAGAGAAATGATGTTTCCAATATTTTGCAAGATAAGTTTTTATGGAATTCAGAGAGTAACAGGTTTTCTGTTTTGTTTTGTTTTTAGTAAAAGAAAGGCTTTAGAAAACAGCAGGAATAATATTTGAATGCTGACAACAACAGATAGAATGTTTGGATCAACACCTACCGATTTTTTCCTACTGTTTTCCAGATCTTTGAGTTCATTCTCGATTTTTGTGATTAATTCCCTGAGTTCATCAAGATTAGTGCAAATAAGCTAAAATAAAACACAAAAACATAGCTTGATAACATATAATATAAAATACCTAAAATGTGGTAACAAAAGATGTCTTAACATACATTGAATCTATAAGTTTTTAAAAATAATAAGCAAATAGTAAGGGAAAACCGAACCATTAATTTTTGTAAAGTTTCTTATTATTTTATAATTTATAAACTTCATTATAATTGGGGAAGCTAAAAGTTTATATTAGTGGCAGTATTATGCATATTCCCACCTCTTAAGAGTTTATTTTCCACTCCAGGTTCTTTCTTAAGTTTTTAGTCCTAAATAACAGATCTGAAAACCTGTCCTAGTTTTTAGAGGTTTCAGAATCACCATTAAAAAATATTGCAACAGATAGCCTTTTAATAGGTGAATAAAGCTGTTTTGGTAGCTACATAAATTAGCAAGACCTAGTTACAATAGTCAAGGCTTAGAGAACAAGGCAGTTAATTCAAACAACAAATTGAAAGGATTAGACTTTTATACACAACTTACTATAGAATTGAAGAGAAAGGACCCCTAAAAAGGTCCTAAAATATTATTTTACTTTTAGAATTTTTGACAGATCTGCTACCATAATGTAAGCAAATAAGTAAAATAGTTTATCCTAGTTAACATCCTCAAATTAGTTTTTTTTTAATTCCCCAAACTATAGACTTTTATGTTACTTCTAACTGGTGCCAACTATAAAACTTTTCTGTCAGAAACAGAAAAAAAGAGATTAGCAATTCAATGGAATTTTTCCATTTTCCCTTAGAAGAGCATTTCAATATATTTCACATCAGTTTTTTCCCCCTTAAGCATTTAAATATATCATAAAAAGATTACTTCTAAACTAAAATAATGACTAGTTCCATCACAAATTTTGATCAAATATAGCAGAAAAGTAATCTACGTTCTTGTGGCAATGTTAACTACAAAGTGATATTGGATAGAACCTTATTCCTTTTTAATGTTTTCTATTTGTCTTAAGGAAGTTAATTCATTCTTTCTTTCTACAACCTCTATCCCCATTACAATAATATTAAACCATTACTTAATTCTTACCTAAGAAAATTAAATGCTTCTCCCAAAGGCCTATCAGATTTTTTTTTTACATTTTTTTCAGGGCAATGGGGTTAAGTGGCTTGCCCAAGGCCACACAGCTAGGTAATTATTAAGTGTCTGAGGCCAGATTTGAACTCAGGTACTCCTGACTCCAAGGCTGGTGCTCTATTCACTGCTCCACTTAGCCGCACTCCCCCATCAGATTTTAAGACAAAGATTTAAATTAAAAAAAGTTTTCATGGCTTTCAACTCCAGAAAGGGGAAAAAAGGGGATTCACTATCCTTTATTAAGGTAAGACATTATCATTATTATGAAGATTGCTTGTAGTAGATTTAATCTACATGATTTCAAATTTTTAGGACTCTCTCTCTCTCTCTCTCTCTCTCTCTCTCTCTCTCTCTCTCTCTCTCTCTCTATATATATATATATATATATATATATACACTTAAACCTAAAACTTAAAAGAATTTTCAGGTTAGAATACATCATACATTAGAAATTGACAACTACAGTGACAATGAAGCTCAACTTGGTAACAAGATTTATTCAAAGGTGTAAGAATTGAAAACATACAGCCTGGAGAATCTGGCATGAAATTCTGATGTTCCATGGAAGAAGACTGAATTCATTATCTGACCATTTAAGCACTTACAGGGAAATGTTTTGTATAATTCTCAAAATAATAAGTTGCATCGATAATAGATAATAGTTGCTAAAGAAAAACTGCTGCTATGTGTTTAAGAAGGAAAAAATAAAATGTTATTTGACGACTAAACTTTTAGTAGGCTAAAAACTCCTGTTCTAGTTCAAAATAGTACTTCTAACTTACTGCAATATAACCTGGCTTCAAATGATGCTTCTTTTTATAAAATTATGGAGTAGATGAAAAAAACTGACACTTGAACAGGAAGCACTGAAGAGAATATAATTTTACAAAAAGCACAACTCCACTTTCTGCTCTCATCTGACTTACATATTTGAAAATAAAATCCCTGAAAAATTTTTTTACTAATTATTTGAAAAAGAAAACTTTGAATAGCTCAGATTATTCTCTGGCTATTCTACTAACATTTTGAAAGAATACTTTTGGTCAAACCAAATCAATGGGGCAGGAAAAGGTTCATAACATACTGGGGGTCTTCTCCCAAGCTGTTACTGCACCTTGGCCCAACTAAAGACTCATTCCCTGGAAAATGACCCTTTGGATTATCCATTATTAAATAAATGATTGATTGAGTAAGTACATAAATGAAAGAACCAGATGGATAAGTTCATGTAATAAAGGGTTATTAGAAGAAATGGAACTGAACTATAGAGAAATAAACATTTCCTAATTTCAAGTCTATAGGAATATAGGTAATATCATTCTTCACTTTGTCAATACTGTTAAAATTAAAATTAAATATAAAGTGTGGAATTAAAAAATCATTTTTTCATATTTAAAAGATTACAAAAGTCAATTACAATTAAATTTTAAAAAGACAAAACACTGTCTTTAAAACTACCAATATTTTATGTTACATTTATTCCAAAGTTATATGAATATTATTTGAACTATAACAAAAAAGATATTACCAATGGCATCAAACTTAAAATAACAGGGTACCAGATTAATAAAATTACATGTTTCCCTCAAAGCAATATATGAAAAATTAAAATAACTTTAAGAAATAGGTAACAGTAAGATCCGGTTGAAAAAATCTGTGCAAAGTAAAAAATGGAAAGTCACTTTGAAATATAGCATATTGGGGTGGCTAGGTGGCACAGTGGATAGAGCACCAGCCCTGGAGTCAGGAGTACCTGAGTTCAAATCCAGCCTCAGACACATAATAATTACCTAGTTGTGTGGTCTTGGGCAAGCCACTTAACCCCATTGCCTTGCAAAAACTAAAAAGAAATATAGCATATATTTTGTTTTTTAAACATGGTACAATCATATGAACCAAACATAATCAAATGCAACAATTTTATTTCTGGTCTGACTTACAGAATATTCAATGTAACTATGTTCACCTATGCCTTAACTTCTCCAGGGGAAAAAAAAGCAACAAAAATAGAAAAATGTTAAGCTTGCAAAATTGTCATAATTGTAGAATTAATGAATCAAAGTTGGCACTTGCAAAACCCTGTACAAAATAAACAGCTTGTAGACAGAACCTTCTAATGGCTTTTTAGGGGGAAATAAAAACACACTCTTTGCATAAAGCCTAACATAAAGCACATGAAATTTTATGTCTCTTGGAAGCACAGGCATAATCTTTAATGTTAAGTTGTCTTAAAAATTAACTTATTTTGTCTGATTTTCAAAATTTTACAAATGGTATTGTGTACAATTTCCTATTGTTAGTATGTTCAATTCATACTCGATTTCTTCTTTTAAAAACATCAAAATTAAGAAAAATAGGTTTGAAAATCAGAACACAGTGTGATGAGGCAGCATTCCATGATGTCTGGTTTTTTTTTCTGAAGATGGGCTGATGAGTGGAGCTAAGTGTGACAGACACTGACAACAGTACAGATAGCAAATGATCTTTGTATTATACTTATATGAAACACACCTCAAGTGATGAGTTCATGGTTACCCTTAAAAGTCTCTCTTTCGGGGCGGCTAGGTGGCACAGTGGATAGAGCACCAGCCCTGGAGTCAGGAGTACCTGAGTTCAAATCCGGCCTCAGACACTTAATAATTACCTAGCCATGTGGCCTTGGGCAAGCTACTTAACCCCATTGCCATGCAAAAAAAAAAAACCTAAAAAAAAAGTCTCTCTTTCTCAAGGTCACAAGCTTTGTTGCTATATGCAAAAGGTTTGAATGAAGTTCTGTAAAAAAGCTCTTTGCATGTGTTTATGTAGGCCTGGGATGCTCTCCTCTTATATTCCTGCCTGCCCTGATACTGTGCCTCCTTCAGAACTATATTCTGACATATTCTGTATTTCTGAGTGGACTGTGTCCATCATCCAAAAAGGTCAAGGAAATGGGGAATCCTGGGTTGAAGGGAGAGAGGGAGTGGCTGCACTCAGTACTGGGCCCTAAGTGAAATATCCACATACATACACATTAAACCATATACAAAATGTGTGTGTGTATGTGTATCATAAATATATATATATACATACATATACACACCCAGAGCACCTTAGTATCAAGAGGAGTGTCCCTGGAATTTATTCAAAATATTCTGGGGTTCTCCTGATTTGCTCTTTGTATCCTTTGGTCACTTCACTTGACCTGTCTAGTAAATGGTCAGAATAAATTTCACTTTGAATATGATGTAAAAAAAGAGGGAAAACTTTTAAAATTTGAAATCAGTAATCATATTAATGTCTTGTGTTCCCACAAATGTAAGCTGAGCCTGGTTGCATGGCTGTAATTAGTGCTACTGGACAGAACTCCCTGAGGCTAATCAATCTCTTCACTTTAGGACTTGAGCTGCAGGGGGGTTATGGTGAAAGGCGTCTGTACCAAGTTTGGCATTATTATGGGGCCACGAGGTTGCACAAGGCAAGACAAAGTGACCCATTTGGAAAGAGTACAGGTCAAAATTCCCATATTCATCAGTTGTGGGGTTGGGTTTGAGTTGCCCATATATTCCCAGCCTAGGTTAAGATGAGGAGACCGAGCTTTAAAAACATGCATACAATAAAATGGAGAGATATAGCAGAGAGGCAAGACCTGTGATAGATTCTGAGTAAAGCAAGCAAGGGTTGACAAAAGAACAAAATCTCAGAAGTAGGAAACTGTCAGAGTGACTGATGACAAAAAGCCAAAGCGCCAATCCAGCATTAAATTTTATCTTCCTGAAGATCATTACTAGTAATTGTTCCTTGATAACCACCTGCTATTAGGCATCAACCAAGAAACTATTTGTCATAAAGTTTCTGTTCTCATTGCATTTCCCTGGAAGAAGCATGAGGAGGAATGGGAGTGGAATTTAAAGGAATGAGATTGTTCCACCTCTCTTTAATTGTTTTTTTAAATTACTGCTACAGGGTTTCATCCAAAATAAACTGAAATATTCCCACACTAAGGTTCCTTTCTGTCCAATAGATCCTAAATTGTCCCAGTCTCCTCACACTAATGTTGTTGTTGGTCTTAAATCAGAATTTTGGAACTTGAAGTCCTTAAGGGATTATTTGATTCAATCATGTCATTTTATACATTTGGCAAATTGAAGCTCAAAGAGATTAAGTGACTTAAAAATCTCATAGCTATTAGGAGAATTGAGATTAGAATACCCTACTCCCAATCCAGTACTCTTTCCTTTACATCACTTCTTCATAATGGAGGCAGGGGAAGAAAGGGGGAAGGAACACAGGGAAGGGAAGACATTTCAAATACTAATTTTCAAACTATTTCTGAAAAGCAAAACAACCAATTTTCCATTAATAAAAATTATGTGCTACATGGCACAGTCTCTTCATGAGATTAAAATGGCATGCCTAAATAATTTTTCAAGCTTCCTAGTAAATTGCTTGTCCATTTAAAGAAAATAAATTCTGTGATAACTGGTCAATTTATTTTCAAGTTAAAATTATATTGCCCACATCAAAAATATAATTTGTTTAGATATATGTATATAAACACATACACATTATATATGTATATATCCCTCCCCAAAGTTTTACATAATGAATCTTTTTTTAAGCTTTAAAAGCAACCCAATTTGAAAAACATTATCTTAAATATTAAGTTTAGATTAGGGAAAACAAAGAACCAATATTTATTAAAAGAGGTAACTAGGTATCATAGTGACTTGGATTTAAATTATAGGCAAGAGAGTTGAATAGACATGGCTGCATGATGGGTGATAAAACATAATAGTGTCTTTTGCTTAGATTTTATACCAAAGAGGTGGAAATGTGAGCAAATAAGAGTAGTGAGAAGACTTTTTAACTGTAAGTACTGTTAATACAGAATGAGATATAATCAAGGATATTTCCTTAAAAAGAATTTCTTTAAAAAAAACCCTAGCAATCTCTTTAATAAATTCTACCTGAGTAACAATGGAAAATAAAATATGCCAGTATCTTTTATAGTATATGAATGTGTGGGTAATTGTGTGTGTGTGTGTGTGTGTGTGTGTGTGTCACACATGGCTTCAGGACGGTGCCAACTAGCTGATCCTGCTACTGTCGTTTAACTAATAAATTATAAAAGCTCCACTTCAGACAATTATAAATATTCAAATATGTCCCAATCATTTTGGCAGACCATTATCACTGTTCACAAATAGATAATATCAGTAGCACAATGTGAAATATATTCTGCCCGAATTACAACTTCATTGCTGAATATTATGTTTCATATGCATATCTGCTTTTATTTGTACTTACATCAGGAGGCATTTACACATGATAAATTATTCTAAACAAAAATTGCAAGATTTTTAATATTGATACTTAAAAACACATTAAACATAAAAATATCTGAAACGTTAGCAGAAGTATCTGAACATGCCTACAATGGGATGAAAAAAGTCAACTTGTTTATTAAATTAGAGACTCATTAAAAATCATAGGCTACAATTTCGAGTTCACCAACTTCATGAGATATAACTGTAAAAAGAAAAAATATATTTTGAAAGCTTGAAGCAAAGTTATAACATTTACCTGAAACTCTGGTACAGTAGGTGACTTTGTGACAGCTTTCCTCTTCTTTGTAATTGCTTTTTTAGATATGGATTTTTTCCCTTGCAAGATTAAAAGAGAAAAGCTTCATAATGATATTTATTACACTTAATTAATAAAAGCCAATTTACAAAGAACCTTCAGAATTAAATTATAAGTCATCGATGGATGTGGTTAAATCAAAAGAAAATGAGGCTTCAAAATCAAACTAGGTGAAAGTCATTAAACTATCACTATCTGTGTAGAACAAATATATTAACAATGTTCTATAATGAACACAATTATTATCTTCAAATGTTTTGTGTAATGTTAAGACTTTACTATAACAAACTTGGAAAAAATGTACTTTGCCATTGTTAAGGATAATTGGGGAAAAAGTTATACACGCATCTTAAAAATGTTAATATAAAAGAAAAATTTAACTTACCTGTGATATTGAATTTCTGCAGGCAATTTCTTATCTAGCTCTATCTATTCTTTGGAATTTAAGTCTCTGGTTAGCATCTTATGAATTCCCACAGTAGTTTTCTCCTACTACTATTTATACAAATCTAATCACATTATCCATCTTAACGGTAGAAGGCAATACAGCATTTATTTGAAGGCAAATAATTTCATTTCTATTCTGTTTTTGTTTTTTTGCTAATGGGGGTTAAGTGACTTGCCCAAGGTACACAGCTAGGAAGTATCAAGTGTTTGAGGTTGAATTTGAACCCAAATCCTCATGACTCCAGAGCCAGTGCTCTATCCACTGCACCACCTAACTCCCCCCAAAATAAATATTTTTTTTAGTACTTAGTTGTGCAATGAGAACTCAAAACTAAAGAAAACTACTTCACATACGAAAACTAGTATCTAAACTTTGCAGTTTAAGCTAACAAAAAAAAATTATATTAAGTATGTTCCAAACATAAACTCCATTTTTAATTTGGAACACTACATGGTGTTCCAGTATATTAATTTGAAATCAACAAATATATGGAGTGTACACACTATGTGCAAGGCTTCATGACAGTAATAGCAGTGACAATATAAAAACATTGTCCCTGTCCTCCAGAAACTTAAAATATTGTTTTTTGTTAAGGGTCTGGATCTATGGCTTCGTCAGTGTGTCTTCTGATACAGATGGCCAATTCCTTTATAACTTGTAGTCTTGAGTGTTGCCCAGGACATTGGGATAATAAACAACCAGCCTAAAAAATTTAGTATGGGCCAGAGGTAGAAATTACAGTGAAGTCTTTCTAAACATCATCCTGCCTCTCCTTACAAAGAAAAAAATGCTTTAAAATATGTCTAATTTCAGTTTTATAGCAAAAAATGAAAACATGCCCTCTCATCCCTTTCAAGAGATAATAAACTTTTCTTTCTCTCTTGGAGTGGGGGAGAAAAAAATCACAAGTCTTTTTAATGCTTCCATACAAGCACAGATATTTAATTCAATTTCACATTAATAGTCAATTATGTATAAAGAACTATCTATGGTTATAAAATGAACATGACATAATTCCTACCCTTTAATCATTTAAAATCTAGCAGAAGTACATGTACATGTAAGCACAATGAAGAGAGGTATAAAAAAGGAGCCAGTGTTGCATAGGAGGAAGAGATATGTTGGGGACATCAAAAAAGGTTTGATAAAAGAGATAGCATACCAACTTATTTTCATATAGGCAAGATTTCAATCTTTGGGTTTTTTTTTAAAAAGGGGCAGGCAGCAGTGTTGGCAAGTAGGGAGAAAGAATACCATTTGTGAAATCAGGCAAGTATTGAACGTGTACAGAGATCAAAGAATAGCTCAGTCTGGCTGAAACATAAGAGAATATGGAAGACATTACTGAGAAAATTATACTGGGACCATAATGGCTATCATTTATGCACTTTAAAGATTTGCAAAATACTTTACAAATATGTTTTCATAGAAACTTCTATAAATTAATTTCACATTACTTGACAAAAATTTTTCTAATATGGGGAGGAAATATGCTGAGGAACTTGGACAATAGCTCATAAAGAATGACTAAAGGGGGTGGTTAGGTGGCGTGGTGGATAAAGCACTGGCTCTGAAGTCAGTAGTACCTGGGTTCAAATCCAGTCGCAGACACACCTAGCTTAGTGGCCTTGGGCAAGCCACTTAACCCTGTTTGCCTTGCAAAAACCTAAAAAAAAAAAAAAAAAAAAAAAAAAAAAAAAGAATGACTAAAGGTTTGGGCAGGAGAATAGCAAAAATTGAGCTCAGCTTTTGGAAGATTCACTTGGTAACAGATGGAATGAACGGTGAAATAGAAGGGAGAAAATTAGGGAACTATAAAAGGTGAAGGTGAAGGCAGTTGTAATGGATTGGAAAAATAATGTAAATGTTGCATCTTATAGGGGTCAGAATTTGATGAAGAATTTTAAAAGACTTGAGTCAAGTATTCAAACTTGGGTTGAAAAGGGGTACCAACAAATTATGTATAATACTAAACTGAGCTAAACAAAATTTTACCTTTTTTTACTCTTTCAATTGATTTACAAATGTAACCTTAATTTATACAAATATCATATTACAATATTCTACATTATGTTTTAAACTTCAACGAAATTATACCACAAGAGCCCCAAGTTAAGTATTTCCTTTTAACTAAGACTTACATGTGCAATGTATGAACTATTACAAATTCCAAATGTAATTTACTAGAGATGGTAGAGGGTGAGCATATATGACTGCAAACATATTCTATGCTGCCCCGCTGTGGTATTATGTAATATTTCCATCTTTGACGATTCCCCATACTCCTCTTCCCTAAAATCATCAGCATCCTATATTGCTAAAAATAATCACAGGGTCACAGATTTGGAGCTGGAAGGGATCTTAGAAATAATCTAGCTTAATTATCTAATTTTATAGACAAAGAAACTAATATTGAGAAAGGCTGAATGACTAATATACC
Organism: Macrotis lagotis; assembly: GCF_037893015.1. NCBI lineage: Eukaryota > Metazoa > Chordata > Mammalia > Peramelemorphia > Peramelidae > Macrotis > Macrotis lagotis. The sequence goes on from NC_133665.1 coordinate 69,547,691, forward strand.
TTGTTTAAGTTTAGAATAATTATTAAGTCAGAAACTATTCTGAACTCTATAAAACTTTACTACTATTGTAAGGTTTAAACTCCATGTGTATGGAAATCACATCATTGTGAATTTCAGGATATCCCTGGGCAATAGAAACCCTACCCCTTCTCCTTAAACTAAAGCCAAGAGTGCTATAGTAGATGAGATTCCAAAGACTCTACCATAATTCAAACAGCCAAGAACCTCCAAAAAGCCTAATCATAGTGATGAGCCTATATGGAAACTGGAATTCTCCCAATATCTCATAACTGAAGAATTAAAGCTGCTCAAGAATTTTGGAACATGGAAAATGATACTCTAATGTATAAATTGATTCTCTGTACATAATGCTATCTGCCAGGTTTAGTGCTAAGTGCACTAGAATTTGGCAATAACCCTACTATAATTAACCGAAGGATAATAAGATAAGGAAACTAAGGCAAGAGTGGGTAAGTGAAATGACCTGGGTCATGAAGTCAGTGTCTGAGGCAGAAATTAAATTCACATCCACCACTCTCTTCATTGTGTCACCCAGCTAAGAGGTGATAGAGATAAAACTATCACCACAGAGTATGTATGTATGCGTGTTTGTGTGTCCAAGTAGAAACATGGCTTTAAGCAAAACTGTGAAGTAAAATGACTCCTCTCTCCCCTCCTTTGACCTTCATTCTGTCCTACAGATTCCTACTAAAGGATCCCACCTTGTTCTTTACTCTAATGCTCCTCTTCTCCTCTACCCTCATTATCAAAATTTCTATTTTCTTGTTGCCTTGTTCTCAGCAACCTCATGAGCAAATCTACCATATTCATTGGTATCAACTATCAAGCCAAAATTAACACAAATGGCAGAGAATTATTTCATACTCTGTTGCATCTCAGTCTCAGAGACTGCACTGGATACACAACAAATGCAAATAAGAAGTCATGCACCAACTCTCCCTCTAAATGAAAGAATATCAGATTATAGTATGGGCATATTTGGGGGTAAACCACAACCCTTAAAATTAAACCACTCTTCTGGATAACTCCATATACCTTAGTCTCATATGGCACGTTGAGACACTTTAGACCACTCTGTCTTTTAAATTAAACAGGAAATTTAAAAAGGTACTTTCAATATTTGTTCAATTATAGCAGGTAGTACTGTCATCTTCAATACATTCAACTAAGATGTTCTGAGGTAATTTAACCGGGAACTGTCCAAAATGCAGCCTGGGCTGCATGCAGCCCCCTGTGGATTTACCAAATGTTTTAGTAAAGGAAGCAGAGCTACACAGAGCTCTCATTAAAATGGCAAATCAAAATATATTATCTATTGTTTCATTACAAACTTTTAAAAGGTTGGACAGCCCTGATTTAACCTATTTACACATTGAATTCAGCTGAGTTTTTGTTTATTCTTTCAATTTAACTCTCATTACTATATAATGTTCTTATTGTTAACTGTTTTATTTCAAAAGACTGCTCTGTTGTCTAGACTATTTATTTTGCTAGATTAAAGAACTGCATCCCTCAGATATCTCACTGGCACCATCAAAATTGCTTTGTTTATGCACAGGATTTGGAGTCAGAGGACCTGGGTTCAAATCCCAGCTTGCCACTTACTGTTGTATAATCTTGGGCAAATATTTAAGTTTTCTGGGTCTCCATTTCCTCACTGGTAAAAAGCTGTTGACCCCAGTGACTTCTAAGTTTTCTTCTAGCTCCAAGTGTATGAGCCTATGAACTTCATCTTGACCATGTTGGTTCCCTCTTTAGAGCTCTCAAATGTTGTCTCAGGTGCCCTGTTTCATAAGAACTCAAGATCATAATCCCGAGTTTATATATATATATATATATGTGTATATATATATATATGTATATATACATATATATATATATATCAGTTCCTCTACCATCATCCCCCCACTCCACAGCAACCCATTCCTTTCACACATTCTTTACATCTTTTTTACATATCTGATATAACCCCACCTCATCCTTTCAGTGAAGTTCTAAATTCAAGTCTTCTTCAAAGCAGTAACAGTCATCTAGAATGCTACTCTCTTGGGCATCTTTGATTATTTAAAATGCTCCTAAAATTCCAATTTCTCTTATCTGAAAAACTTTTAAGAAGTCTAAATTAGCTCTATTAAAGCTAATTTCTTCAATATCTTCTGGAAACACTATGCTCATTCCTGCATCCATTTATTCTTGCTTTGTTCATGCTATTACCCATCTAACCAAACTCTATTTTGAATCCCCTTCTCTACTATTTAAATTCTCCACTTCCATATACTCACTAAATACTGATTAAATTTAACAGATTGTTTCTATTTATATTGATCAAGATGGACATGGAACTACCATGGATGTCCTAACCTGTCCTAACTCTAAAATATATATAATATACATATATATAATATACACATATATAATATACATACATATAATATACATATACCATACTAATCATTCCTTACTAAACATTTTTATTTTATTCCTTGAATGAGAGGCTAGAAACCAAGTTTATCTCTGTACAGTACCTAAAATTATATCAAACATCAGTACATAAGTAATAAATGCTTCATAAATGGATAGAAAAAGAATTATAAGCTAAAATGAATTTTTTTGATTTTTCAATAGATTTCATGGTTGTCTATTCTATTAACTTGTTCTGTGTTAAGCTGTGATAATTGAGATTTAGTAACATTTTGAAATAGTTGGCAAATGGAGAACACATCTTCTATTTTAACAAAATCCAGTTTTAGTATCTCATTGGGATATCAATTCTTTAAATTTAGGCATAAATTCTGACAGATTGTAACAGAGAATTCAATTATGAGACTTGGTGATTAGATAGTTAGAATCTGACAGAATTCATGCACTTTTTTGTAAAGCTTTTATGAATTCATGGTTACTTCCATGTTGCAATGAGGCACTTGAACTGAGCTCACTGAAACAGAAGCAGATTATCCAGATTTACTGACTAGCCATTTATTTCAAAATATGATCCAATTTTAATTATTCTTAATAAAGCCAGAATGGGAATGAAATAGACAACTAAAATATAGTTTTAAAAAGGTACACCAAAATTCATTTTAGTTATTTCTGATAGTTCTAATCTTGCATATCACTTTCGTTTTTCTATAAAACCTGAGATTATGAGTAGTAAAAACTAATTAGATTGGGAATCATCCAATGTCCTGTTTTTTGCACACTTAAGTGAATTGTTAACAACTAGCTTAACCAGTAAATTCGACTACTGAATACAGACCAAAGCAAAAAAGGAGCCCCTGACAATATCTAAAACAGAGTAACTAATTTCTGAACATTGGAATTTATAAAAGATTTCAGTTAAATGTTTAATTTGGATATAGATCTTTATCACTAAAAATGAATGAGATAATCTATTCTGAATGTGTGTGTGTGTGTATAGTTAAAATGCAGCAAGTTTAGTTGAAGAATAAATATAATTCCATATATAAAAAGTTTTAATACATAAGACTACCCTAAAAACATATAATACAATGGTGAATTTCATTTTGTGATTTACAGCTTCCCAAAATAGCTGATATAACATCTTGGAAGTACAACTCTTGCATTTTTTTCAAAACAGTACACCAGCTTACCAGATTTGTGCTTCTTGTGTTTAGCTTTCTTTTTGATGATAAATAACTTGTTCTGGATCTCAGGTTTGTAAGACTTGAACGTAAGAGAATGAAGACCTTCACGTTTTCTCTGTAAATTTTCATTTAAAACATCTTTCAATTTCTTTTTTTTCTTTTTCTTCTTTTTTGCCCGTATTTTACTAAGTTTAAGTTTTTTATGATTTTGCAGTGAATGTTCTAATATGATATCTCTTGTAACTTTATGACAGTTCATGTCTAGATTATCACTGTGACTTCCATTTACATGTACTTGGCAAGTTTTAAGGGCATGCTCTTTTAAGGGACTAGGTTCAGTTTTAACCCTGGAAGCTTCACCATATTTCTCCCTGTTTTCTATAACCCTAATTTCACCAGGGCTGAGAGGTTCCCCAAAGCCAGTAACTTCTCCTGGACTACTTGGTTTCTCTAAATTTTCTTTACAGCATCCCATATTTTTACTTTCAGAGGGTCTGTGAATTTTAATTTCACAGTTATTTTTTATTTCCTTTTCCATGGAGATGCTATGATTTTCCAAATGAATTTTAGCTGGGCAACAAACAGTTTCCATACTGATCTGTTCTCTTTTGGAAGCAGAGGGTAATTCTTCTCTGCTACCACACCTATGCTCTCCATTGCTTTTGCTAGCATATTCACCCTTTAACTTCTCAAGTTTAATCCGAGGTACTCTTTGTATTTTAATAGGTGGAACTGGAAATTCAGGTGCCTGAAAGGGTCTCTGTTTGTAAATGCGTACATCAGCCCCACAAAACTGTGGGAAATGTACATAAGCATTCTCTAGGTAATCATAGCCAAGGATCACTTCCCTGCATTCATGAATAGGCTGTCCCAGTACAGCATCTTGAACTTCTTTTTGTGTTTCATACACAAAGTCACAGAGGCCCTTTAGTAACCAAACTTTCTGGTAAAAAGGGAGTTCATGAAATGGTTTGTCCTCTAAAGGGTTAACTTCTCCAAGGACTTTAAAAAATTGAGGGCATAACCCAAGCTTCTCAGCACAGCCATCAGGATTCTCAGTCTGCCCAACAACAGTGTACCACTGCTGTACCTTCTGCCTCAGTGCTGCCTCCCAAGTTCTGTAAGGCAGAGTCGGTCTCCTATGTAAGGTAGGTCTGCGATGAGGAGGACTTAACAAAGAAGTCATTATTTTTGACAAGAAAGCATTACACTGAGGCATCAGAAGACAACGTTCCAACTCATAAAAGACTATTTCAGGCAAGTTTAGAATATGTTGGGCTAAACAAAGGAAATGCCCTATAGCTGGAATTTCCCACATGGTCTCCATGCAAGTTGGAGCAGCCTGAGCCAGAAGTCTTCTCTCCCATTCTTCTATTTCTTTTTGACTAGCTTCTTCTGCTTCTTTTCGTTCTTGATCTCGCAGCCTAAAGAAAAGAATTTTAAAATTAGATGAGTAGTTCTGAATAAAACAAAAGAATGCCACAAAAAGCAAAATTTTAAATATAAATGCAACTTAATGTCTTTTTTGAAGGGGGGGAACCCCCCAAAACATTAAACAGTAGTTGAAAGAGTTAATAACCACAGAAACTCCATTTGTTAGATAATATGCCCTAGTACTATCTCCTATATCTATTTCCTCACTAAAACCATGAAAATGATTGTTTAATAAAAGTTAGCTAGGTCAAATATTAAAAATAAATTCAATATTCAATTTAAAAAACATTTATTAAGCATCCACAAATGTGGCTAGGAATCAGATATCTCAATTAAGTGCTATTCTTTTGGATAAGGTTAATAGGTTGCTATCTAATGGTTAAAACCAATGTATAATGATAAGTATCCTTATTAGATGGGACAATTACAATTTTGGACTATATCCACCACTTGGATTTCTAATTACACTCTTTATGCTAAGTTATTGTAGTCCCTATTCATTAACTGAGTACATTGTTTCAAGATAAACTTGGAAATCCAGTTGATAAATGACTGCTGCCAACGTTTAGACCACATGGAGAATACTTAGGGTTTGTAACTTTTGCTTATTTAAAAATTAGAAATAAATAATTTTAAGAACATATTTGGGTAAATAAGTCATTTCAAATATTGTAACTACAAAGGACATGTGATAGATGCTACCTGCAGCCAGAGGAAAAAAAAATAGAATAATTTTATTTGTGTGTGTGTGTGTGTGTGTGTGTGTGTGTGTGTGTATTTATGACTAACAGTAACTATCTCTGGGGTGGGGAGGTAAGAAAAAAAGGAAAAGAAATTTACATGATAATTTTACTATATAATTAAAAGGAACAGCAAGTTTTATAGAATACATTGCAGTTTCACGTGCAATCATCTTTTTTTACCATGTTATTAAAAAAAACTTGTTCTGTTAAATAAATAAAAATTATTTAAAAACTAAATAGCAAATAAAATCAGCAAATCCCATGAAATTGTTTGGTAAAGGAGAAAGAATAATGAATTTGTAATGAGGAGACTAGAATTTGATTCCCCACTCTACTTACTAGTTTTTAACTTCTCATATGACTCAAGTTGGGGAGATGGGGTTGCAAGGGAGAAGAAGGAACTACCTTTCAGTTCCCATCCTCCTCCTTCTGCCATCCTTCCTCTCAAGTCACTCAAAACATATTTTCCCCTCTATTTTTGCAGTTGAAGACTTCATAATTCAAAGAAGAAAATTAATGTCATTTGCTAAAAGTTCTTCTTTCTCTTTACTTCATTTCACTCAGTTTCTCTCCTTGCCAAATCCAAAACCATCTACATACACTCCTGATCCCAACACTTCCCATTATCTCTAGTAGATTGTCTCTAACTAAACATCCCAATCTCTCAAATTTTCAATTTTCTCATATTGCCTACTAACATGTACAACAACTATATAAACACAATTACAAAAAGCACTCTTCTGGGGTGGCTAGGTGGCACAGTGGATAGAGTACCGGCCCTGGAGTCAGGAGTAGCTGAGTTCAAATACAGCCTCAGACACTTAATAATTACCTAGCTGTGTGGCCTTGGGAAAGCCACTTAACACCATTTGCCTTGCAAAAACCTAAAAAACAAAACAAAAAAACACTCTTCATACAAAAAAGAAATCTAAGTAACTGGGAAAATATAATAAAACTTATCTGTGGGGGAAAAAAAAGTCAGGAATATAAGGGAATCAGTGAAAAAATTGTGGGAAAAAACTGTCAAATTGTCAGTCAATGAATATTTTTTAAGTGCCTACTATGTACCAGACACATATTCTAGCCCTTCATAAGCTAGACACAGAGCAATATCTTATTCTGTATACCAGATAAACTCAAAATGGGTACATAACAGGGTGATAAAAGTAAATTAATGGAGCATGGAAGAAAGTACCTGTAAGATCTATGAACAGGTGAGAAGCTCATTTCTAAAAAAGAGATGGGGAGGCTCAAAAGAGGTACAATGAATAGTTTTCATTATGTAAAACTAATATTTTTTACAAATAAAACTAATTCAACTAAAATTAGAAGAAAATAGAAAACTGGTGGAAAACTTTTTTGCAGTAAGTTTCTCTAAAAAGATCTCATTTCTAAACTATATAAGGAAATGATTAAAATTTACAGGAATAAGTTAATGTCAGTATGATTTTTCTGTCAGGAGGTGGGTAACATCATCATAATTTTTTTTTTTGGCCAGGCAATAGGATTAAGTGACTTGCCCAAGGTCACACAGCTAGATAATTATTAAAAATCTGAGGTCATATTTGAATTCAGGTCCTCCTGACTCCAGAGCCAGTGTTCTATCCACTGCGCCACCTAGCTGTCCCATTTATCGTAGGTCCATAGTCCAAAAAGGTGAAAGAAAGAAAAAAGGGCTCTTGTATAAAAATATTTATAGGAGCTCTTTTTTATAGTAGCAAAAAACTGGAAACCAAGAGGATGTCCACCAGTTGTGGAATGGTTAAACAAGTTATGGTACATGAATGGTATGGAATGTAATTGTGCAATAATCAACTTTGAATGACTTAATAATAATTCTGATCAATATACTGCCTCACAAAATTCCATCTTCAGAGAGAGAAATGCTACATTCAGAGGACAGATTGAAGCATATTTCTTACTTTTTCTTGGGTAGGATGGGGTAAGGGAACATGGTTAATGGGAAAATTTATCTTGCATGACTAGATATATTTGTTACAGATAATGATTTCCTTGCTTTCTAAAAGTATGAGGAAGGGGGGAGGTAGAGAATTTGGAAATGAAAATAAAATAAAATTGAATTTTAAAAAATCGTGAGGTGAGTAGAACCAGGAGAAAAACAACTACAAAAGACAAATTAGCAAACAATCATATCCTATGAAGATATATGATAAATGGGCCAGCTGGATGGTGCAACAGATAGAGCACTAACCCTGGAGTCGGGAGGACCTAATGTCAAATCTGGCCTCAGAATCTTAATAATTACCTAGCTGTGTGACCTTGGGCAAGTCACTTAATTCTATTGCCTTGGAAAAACCAAAAAAACCCAAATATGATGAAGATGTTACCTACCTCCTGACAGAAAAATCATAAGTACAAGATGCAGAGAGATAAATTTTTGGATACAGGCATTATTTGGATTTGTTTTGCTTGACTATGCTTATTTATAACAGTTTCCTCCTCCCTTCTCTTAGTTAATGGGGGGGGGGGGAATGTCAAAGAGAGGGTTAGCAATATGATTTAAAAAAAGGGAAAGTCACTGAAACTTTTTTTAAATGGCAGATGAGAAGGTTAACACAGAAAAGTACAACAGTTTTGAAAGTAATATGTAGTTCAACCAATCAATTAATCAATGTTTATTAAGCACTTATATATCAGACACCATACTAGAGCTGGGAATACAAAAAGAGGCAAAAAGCATCCTTTTCCTCAAGGAGTTCACAATCTAATGGGAGGAAACCACACACACACACACACACACACAGCAAACTATATGAGATAAATGATGTTTGTTCTTAATTCCTGAAGAAGGTCAAGACATCATGTAAATTGGATTTGAATGAGGGAGTGCTGTGCTGAGTCACCAGCCTCACTTTCTCCTCTGGAGTCATCTAGGTCCAGTGGTCACATATGAATCAGGATGGCTGGAAATGGCCCTGGATGTGAGACAATCAGGGTAAGTGACTTAACCCCACATAGCTAATGTATGTCAAGTGTCTGAGGCCACATTTGAACTCGGGTCCTCCCGACTTCAGGGCTAGTTTTCTATTCTCTGTGCCATCTACATAAATGGAAATTAATTAACAGAAGGAAGGTGCTAGAATTAAGAGGGGTTAGGGAAGGCTTTCAAAAAAAAGGATTTTAATTGAGCCTTAAAGAAAGCCAGGAGATTACCAGTTGAGCAGAGGAGGCAGAGTATTTCAGGCATAGGCAAAAGTCAGAGAAAATGTCTAAAGTGGAGAGAAGCAATGTCTTGTTTCTGAAATAACTAGGAGCCTAATACTACTGGATCAAAGAGTACATGAAGGAGAGTAAGATATAAGAAGACAGGAATGCCAAATAAAGCATTTTTTTATTTATTCCTGGAGGCCACAAAAAGCCACTGGAGTCCATTGAGTGGGTAGGCAAAATGGTTAGACCTGTGCCTTTGGAAAACTGTTTCAGTGGCTGAATAGAGGATCGACTAGAATGGAGAAGAGATTTGAGGCAGGCAGATCCAACTGCAGGATGTGCAATAGTTTGAGTGTGTGGTGATGAAGGGCTACACCAAAGTGGTAGCAGCCTTAGAGGAAAGGGGAGTATGTAAAAGATGCTGCAGAGGTGAAATGAACAGGCTTTAACAGAAGATTGAATATAGAGGGTAAAAAATAGTGAAGAATCCAATGACACCTAGGTTTTTCAAGCCTGAGGGACTAGAAGGATGGTGTTTTTACCCTCTATAGCAATAGAGAAGGAAGCAAAGAAGAGTTTGGGGTGAAAGAAAGTAATTTTGACTTTAAATTTAAGATATTTACTGAATATACAATTCAAGATATTTGAAAGGTACCTGGAGATATAAGACTGGTGGCCAGAGAGTTTGGGTTAGGATAGGAAGACTTGATAGTCATCAGTATATAGATGGCAATTAAAACCAGGGGAACTGATGAAATTCAATGAAATTGTAAAGGAGAAAAGGGCCCAGGACAGCAATAAGAAATGAAAATTCACCATTTCATAAGAAATAGTCTTTGGGTTGTGCTTTATGTAAGGAAATGTGGGGGGATTTTTTTTGGAATTTTTGGAATTAAGAACAATTAAAAATCAGATTAAGAAAAAAAATAAATGCTTTTGTTGACTTGTAGTCTAACTCCAAAGGAAAGGCAAAAGCCATTATAGCTAAAAGCATAGATCAAGACCAAATCCAGATCCAAACCTAGCTGATTAGTATACTCACATGCCTATCTCTCACCCCCTATTCCATCACCCTGTTCCTCAGACATGCCAGAGGAGAAATAAGAACAGTTGAATTTTTCTCTCCCTACTCATTTTCAAATTTTGGCCTTTTAGGAGCCCAACTATGCTTTTATGATGCCCTGAAGGCTATTTATGGGCTAAAGACATATAGTGGATCCACACTGATTGATAATAGGGACATGATCCTAGAGAGATGGCCTGAACACTTTCATGGTGTTCTTAAAAGACCATCATCAATCAATGCAGAAGCCCTTGTCCATTTATCTCAAGTTGCAGTCAATCAGTTCCTAACTGAAGTTCCAACTGAAGAAGAGGGGTTTGAATGCCATTAGGCTCCTTTCAAGTGGCAAAGCACCTGATGCTGATTCTATTCCATCTGAGATCCACAAGGTGGGAGGTCCATTGCTCATTCAAACTCTGAAATTTTCCAGGTTATATGGCATGAAGAGGTAATCCCCCAAGAATTCAAGAATGCTGCCATTATGCATCTCTATAAAAGTAAAGAGAATAGATTGTCCTGTGACAATCACAGGTGTATTTCTCTTTGAATTACTGCTGGTAAGGGAAGCAGTTTATGACCAAGGAAGAAATGGAGAACATCATTAAAAACAAACTAGATAATTTTGATTACATTAAATTAAAAAGCTTTTGCACAGACAAGACCATTGTAACCAAGATCAAAAGAAATGTAGTAAATTGGGAAACAATTTTTACAACTAGTATTTCTGACAAAGGACTCATTTCTAAAATATATAGAGAACTGAGTCAAGTTTTCAAAAGAACACTCATTCTCCAATTGACAAATTGTCAAAAGATATGCAAAGGCAATTTACAGATGAGGAAATCAAAGTGATCCACAGTCATATGAAAAATTACTCTAAATCACTGATTAGAGAAATGCAAATTAAAGCATCTCGAAGGTACCACCTCACTCAGACTGGCCAATATGACCAGAAAGGACAATGATCAATACTGAAAGGGATGTGGGAAATCTGGGACACATGCATTGTCGGTGGAGCTGTGAACTCATCCAACCTTTTAGGAGAGCAATTTGGAATTTCGCCCAAAGGGCAACAAAAATGTGAATACCCTTTGATCCAGCAATACCACTACTGGGTCTATACCCTGAAGAGATTGTGAAAAAGGGTAAAAACATCACTTGTACAAAATATTCATAGCAGCCCAGTTTGTGGTGGCAAAGGACTGGAAATTAAGTGAATGTCCTTCAATTGGGGAATGGCTTAGCAAACTGTGGTATATGTATGTCATGGAACACTATTGTTCTATTAGAAACCAGAAGGGATGGGAATTCAGGGAAACCTGGAAGGATTTGCATGAACTAATGCTGAGCAAGATGAGCAGAACCAGAAAAACATTGTACACCCTAACAGTAACATGGGGCTGGCCAACCTTGATGGACTCGTCCACTCCATCAGTTCAACAATCAGGGACAATTTTGGCCTGTGATGGAGAATACCATCTGTATCCAGAGAAACAATTGTGGAGTTTGAACAAAGACCAAAGACTATTACCTTCAATTTAGAAAAAAAAAAAACCTGTTATCTTATTATGCAATTTTGCTATCTTTTTATTTTTCTTCCTTAAGGATATGATTTCTCTCTCTTCATATTCAACTTAGATCAATGTATACCATGGAAACAATGTAAAGACTAACAAGACTGCTTTCTGTGGGGAGTGGGGGGAGGGAAGCAAGAATAGGGGGAAAATTATAAAACTCAAAATGAATAAAATCTTTCTATTAAAAAAAAAAAGATTCTTGCCATAGTCCTTCTCAATAGGCTGATCCTTCACCTGGAAGATGGTCATGTCCTTGAGAGCCAGTGTGATTTCAAAGAGTCAAGGAACAGTTGATATGGTGGTTGCTGCCTGACAAATCCAGGAAAATATCAGGAACAAAACAGATGTAAGTATACAACCATCTGTAGATCTGAGCAAGGCCTTTGATACCATCAGTCACAAGGGTTTATGGAAAATTATACCAAAATTTGGTTGCCCAGAGAAGTTCATCAGTAATTGTACATTAGTTCCATGACAGCATGCTTGCCCCGGTTCTGAATAGTAGATGATGCTCTTGAGATTTCCCAGTCACCAATGGAGTGAAACAAGGATGTGTCCTTGCTCCCATAATTTTTAGCATGATGTTTTCAGTCATGTTATCAAATGCCTTCAATGAGGATGAACATGACCTCAAGGTCAGCTACCACACTGATGGCAAATTCTTCAACTTGAAAAGGCTACAAGCCAAGACCAAAGGGAGGGAGTGCTGGTGCATGATCATCTGTTTGCAGATGATTGTGAACTCAATGCAGCCTCTGAAGCTGAGATGCAACAAAGTATGAATCAATTGTCTCTGGCTTGTGCTAATTTTGGTCTAACAATTAATATAAAGAAAAAACAGGTGCTCCATCAGCCAGCACTGAACCATCCATATGTGAAACCATAAATTACAGCAAATGGAGAAGTTTTGGGTACTGTAGACAAGTTCACTTACCTTGGCAGTGTTTTTTCCAAGGAGGTACACACTGAAAATGAGGTTGACATTTGCATTGCCAGAGCTAACTCAATATTTGAGAGGCTCCAAAAAAAAAGTATGGGAGAACAGAGTATTAGACTGACTATCAAACTGAAGGTCTACAGAGCCACTTTGCTGACCTCATTGCGATATGCCTGTGAAACCTGGACAGTCTACCAGTGCCATGCCAGGAAACTCAATCGCTTCAATTTAAATTGTCTTAGGAAGATTCTGAAGATCACCTGGCAGGAGAAGATACCAGACACTAATGTCCTTTCTCAAGCTAAACTGCTTAGCATTCCAACATTACTACAGAGAGTGCAACTATGATGAGTTAGAATGCAAGACATATACTTGCCAAAACTGTATTTTTACGGAGAACTCACACAGGGCAAGTGCTCACAAGGGGATCAGAAGAAGCGATGCCAAGATAAGCTGAAGGTCTCATTGAAGAACTTTAGAATTGACTGTACAGCATGGGAGATACTGGCACAAGATAGCCCAGCATGGTGTGCCCTCATCAGTAAGGGTGCTGCATTCTATGAGGAAGGCAGAACTGAAGCAGCTCAAAGGAAATGTAACATCTGTAAGTTTAGGGTACCTACCCCAGATGTTCACATGGGCCATTTTGCCCAACCTGTTGTAGGGCATTTCAAGCTCATATTGGTCTAATTGATTAGTCACAGTCAGATACACCATAATTTATCTCAAACAAAGTTATGTCATTTTGGTCTTCGAAAATGAAAGAAAAGAACCAACCAACCCTCAGCTTCAATCTCTCATTTGCTCATCTTCATTTTCTTTAACCCTACTCCATTTTATTCCAACTCTTACTTTGAAAATTTCTGTTCCACTATTTCCAAAGGGCAATCAAATTATGCACATTCTTTGAACCAACAATATTACTACTTAGTCTGTATCCCAAAGAAATCATAAAAAAGGAAAGAGAGGGGCAGCTAGGTGGTGCAGTGGATAGAGCATCAGCCCTGGAGTCAGGAGGACCTGAGTTCAAATCCAGACTCAGACACCTAATAATTGCCTAGTTGTGTGACCTTGGGTAAGTCACTTAACCCTTTACCTTAAATAAATAAAAATTAAAAAAAAAATTTTAACGCAAAGGGCCCTACATGTATAAAAAATTTACAGCAGCTCTTTTTGTGGTCATAAAGAACTAGAAATTGGGGCGGCTAGGTGGTGTAGTGGATAAAGCACCGGCCTTGGAGTCAGGAGTACCTGGGTTCAAATCTGGTCTCAGACACTTACTAATTACCTAGCTGTGTGGCCTTGGGCAAGCCACTTAACCCCATTTGCCTTGCAAAACAAACAAACAAACAAACAAACAAAAGAATTAGAAATTAAAGGTATGCCCAACAATTGGGGAATGGCTGAATAAATTGAAGTATATGAATGTAATGGAATATTTTTGCTTTATAAGAAATGATGAGCAGGCAGAATTCAGAAAAATCTGGAAAGACTTAGATGGAGTTGAAGTGAGCAGAATCAAGAGAACATTATAAACAGTAAAAGCAACACTATTCAATGATCAACTATGAAAGACTTAGCTTTTCTCAGCAATAGAATAATCTAAGACAATTCCAAAAGACTCATGATGGAAAATGTTATCCAGAGAAAAAACTATGCAGTTTGTATACAGATTGAAGCATACTATTTTGACTTTTTGCTTTTTTTTCTTTAGTTCTGTTTTTCTTTCACAAGCTGATTAATATAGAATTATTTTTTACTCTCTGCACATAAACCCACATCAGATTGCTTGCTGTCTTGGGGAGGGAAGAGGGGAAAAGAGGTGAGGGGAAGGAAAATCTGGAATTCAAAATCTTTTAAAAAATGAAATGCTGAAAACTACTTTTACACATAATTGGAAAAAATTAAGTACAATAACAAAAAAGAAAAGAAAATTCCTGTTCTAAAGCAAATAAATAAATTCACCTTCATTCTGAACCACTTTCTCTCATACTTCTGCCATTTACTAGCCCCAATGAAATTTGGCTATCCTTAACCATACTACTTTTCTACTCATCCAACTCCACACTGGCTATTCCTCTCAAACTCTTAACACAAGGATTTCTTAGAGGATAAATCAGAGGATTTCTCCTTTGAATATTCATTGCTCTTCACTGGGACTTCTGGATTCTGCCTTTGAGTTTTTATCAATCCAAAATTTCCACTCAATCCAAATTTTGGTGCTTCTGGTATACAAATCCCTAAGTCGGTTTCCCTCCTTTCTCAAGGAGTTCAACACCTCACTTACCATTTTCCTCTCCTTCCTACTCCTACCTAATCTCTACATTCATATTAAGTGATTAATAATTTATATACAGCCTTCTTCAAACTACCTAACCTCATTACATCTCATCTCAGTCACATATAGGAATGGTCATACTAAATTTCCATATTACCCACAAAAATTCTACTTCTTTAATTCAGAAACTGACATGCTTTTATCTGATCATCACACTTCCCATCACTCCACTTCTCTCTATACCTCACCCTTAGTTGAGGGTAAATGAGGGAATCTAATTTAATTGGTGAGTTGGAGGTGGGGAGGTATCTACCCCAAGCATGTGAAATCTTTCACTCCTGGAATGGACGGATGAGAACAATTTGTTCCAACAGCCACAAAGGCAGCTGAAGCAGGCACTGTGGAGACCTTAGAGATTGCTTAGACAGCGAAGACACCAAGATCATCCACTGCATCTAGTTGTCTTGACTCTATCTTGCCACCAGACCATGATAATTTTGAAAGACAGAGTGAGGCTGACGATTTTATCCAACTCTGCCCCACCTAAATACAATGTATGCACAAATTAAAAGATATCACCCATACCATTTTATCATTGCTATCTCAAAGTCCTATGGTGACAGGCACATGATGAAGCAGGTGTCCTGGGAGTTGTAATCACAACACTGCACACAGGCAACCCAGACCATAGGGTTGTTTCCCCACTTAAAGCAATGGTGGGATTCAGCAGTCCCCTAGGTGTCTGAGCAGTTTTTTTTAAGGATTGCACTGTTCAGATCCTGGTGTGAGGAAGGGGCTAAAAAAGGTGCCCTAAAAATCGTCTTCTTACCCAATCCTGTCCTAGTTACTTTGGCAGGTGGGGATCCCATCCTGCGGTCAAGACATAAAAAAAAAATGTATAAAAACTTCTTCAAAGATGATTCCACTCACCATTGGTACATGGAATGTGCAAACACTCATAGACACCGAAAGATCCAGTAAATCTGAAAGATGAACAGCTTCTGTTGCTAGAGAACATTCAAAATCCAAACAATAACCCTGAGTGGAACAAGGCTGGCAAATGCAGATCATCTTACTGAAATCAGAGATGGATAAATGTTTTTCTGGAGTGGTTGCAGTGAAGGGAAACACTGTGAAGCTGGGGTAGGTTTTCTAATCAAAACTAATCTAGTCAACAAGCTTGTATGCCTACCAAAGGGAGTAAATGAGGCTCATGAAAATGAGATTGCCATTTGCAAGAAACCATGATGTTACCATCATCAGTGCTTATATTCCCACCATGATAAATCCTGATGAAGTAACAGCAAAGTTTTATGAGGACTTGGAGACCCTTAATATGAAGGTACCAAAAGAGGACAAACTTCTAATTCCAGGTGACTTGTATGCTAGAGTGGGCTCAGACTACCAGACATGGCAGGGCATCCTTTAGAGGAATGGAGTTGGAAACAGCAACAGCAAAGGTCATTTACTACTGAAGATATATGTGTATCTCATGACCTTGTCATTACAAACACTGTCTTCTGTTTACCTAAAGGCAATAAAACTTCCTGGATTACCTTGATCTAGGCAAACACTGGCAACTAATAGATTATGTGACTATAAGGAGAAAAGACAGATAGTATGTGAGAATGACAAAGGCAAAGTGTAGTTCAGAGTGCTGAACTGATCACAGATTCATCCTCTCCAAGCTAAGTATTTATATTCAACCAAAGCAGTGACCCCAAGGCAAAATGACTACCAAACAAATTAATGTCAAGAGATTAGAGTGCCTCTCTGAATGGGCACAATTTGTTGCTAACTTAGAGGGAACAGTGGAGCAGAAAAAGAATGGACAGCCTACAGAGATTTGGTGTATAGCACTGTGTTTGCTCATAAGAGTCAGAACACTTGCAAACATCAAAACTGGTGTGAAGAAAATGATGGAGAAATAAAGAAACTGTTAAATGAAAAATGAGAACTCCACAGGGATTATCAGCAGGAGAGTTCATCCATTTCTAAAAAGGCAGCATTTAATTCCATCAAAAGTAAAGTTCAAGTGAAGCTTAGAGAGACGCAGGAGTCTTGGCAAATGAAATTCAGTTTATGTGGATAATAACAATTCAAAGTGCTTTTATGATGCCCTAAAGGCTATTTATGAGCCAAAAACTTATGGTGCATCTCAACTATTCAGTGCTGATGGAGTCACATTGATTAATGATAGGGACATGATCCTAGAGAGATAGGCTGAACATTTCCATAGTGTTGCTAACAGATCATCGTCAATCAGTGCAGAAGACATTTGCAAAGTGTGGGGGTGGGGGTGGGGCATTGTTCATCCAAAAAGTGACTGAAATTTTCCAGGTTATATGGTATGAAGAAGCTCTGTCCCAGGAATTCAAGGATACACCTCCATTATTCACATCTATAAAGGTAAAGGGAATAGAAGTCATTGCTGATAAGATTCTTCCCAGAGTCCTTCTAATAGGCTGGTCCTTCACCTGGAGGATGGTCACATCCCTGAAAGCCTGTGTGGCTTTAGAAAGAGTTGAATAGTTGATACGGTGTTTGCTACCCAACATCTCCAATAAAGTTGTCCAGTAGAACAGAAGTATTTATGCAACATTTGTAGATATGACCAAGATCTTTAATGCCATCAGACGTGAGGGTTTATAGAAAATTATATCAAAATTCAGTTGCTCAGAGAAGTTCATCAGTATTACATGTCAATTCCATAATGGCGTGCTTGCTCGGGTTCAGGATAGTGAACAGTACTCTTGAGATTTCATGATCATCAATGGAGTGAAACAAGAATGTGTCCTTGCTCCCATGTTTTTTATATGATGTTTTCATCCATGTTCTTAAATGCCTTCACTGAGGATATACGTGGCATCAAAATCAGTTACCCCATTGGCAGTAAATTCTTCAACTTGAAAAGGCTACAAGTCAAGACCAAAGTGAAGGGAGTGTTGATATATGATCTTTTATTTGCAGATAATTGTGCATTCATTGCAACCTCTGAAGCTGAGATGCAATAGAGTGTGGATCAATTCTCTGCTGCTTGTGCTAACTTTGGTCTAACAATTAATACCAAGAAAACAAGGTTCTCCATCAGCCAGCATCATATCATCCATATGTGAAACTACTGATTACAGCAAATGAAGAAGTTTTGAGTACTGTGGTTAAGTTCACTTAGCTCCAGAGAGGTACACATTGATAATGAGATTGACACATACTTTGCCAGAGCTAGTTTAATATTTGGAGGGCTCCGAAAGAAAGTGTGTGAGAGAAGAGTAGTATTAGATTGACTCGCAAACTGAAGGTTTACAGAACCATTTCGCTGACTTCATTGCTATATGACTGTGAAATATGGACAGTCTACCAGCACCATGTCAAGAAACTGAATCGCTTCAATTTAAATTGTCTTAGGAAGATTCTGAAGATCACCTGACAGGGGAAGATACCAGACACTGAGGTCCTTTCTTGAGCTAAACTGTCAAGCATTTAAATGTTACTACAGAGAGCATGCAATTACAATGGGCTGGCCATGTTGTTAGGATGTCAAATATGCGCTTGCCAAAAAGATTATTTTATGGAGTATTCACACAGCGTAAGCATACACAGGGAGGTCAGAAGAAATGATATCCAGACACCCCAAAGGTCTCTCTTAAGAACTCTGGAATTGAGACAGCTAAGTGGAGTAGTGGATAAAGCACCCAACATGGTGTGCCCTCATCAGAGGGCTGCACTCTATGAACAAGGCAAAATGGAAGCAGCTCAAAGGAAATGTGAGATACTTAAGTTTAGAGTAAACTCCGGAGGTGTTCACATGAACTATTTGTGAACACCCTGAGTTTGTATTGATCTGACCAGTCACAGCTGAACACACTGTAATATGTCTCAAATATAGTGCAGCTATTTTTGTTTTCTTTGATAATGAAAGATAAGAACCAACCATACCCATGTCCATTAGACCTATTTTTCACTCTCATCAAGATCTCCAATCTTTCTCCAGTATTCTTCAGGCCATTAACCCTGCTGACTTCACATTCCTATCTCAATCCAATAATTATCCAAGAGATAATACTTGTAGGCATTTAGTACAAAGCAGGCACTTTATAAATTTCCCTGTTACAGAAAAGGAAATGGAGAATCAGAAAGATTAAAGGATTGGTGTTAGAGCTCCATCTAATTTGTCGACTTCTTCTAAGTCCTATGTTATTTATGCTATACTACACTACTGCCTCCTGAATAGAGCTCCTACTGGACTGAAACATTAAGAGGCCATCTAACAAAATGAACTCCTTTATCTCTCTCTCTCTCTCTCTCTCACTCACTCACTCACTCTTCTGTATCTTCTTCTAGTAATGTGGCCCTCCTCTTTGCCAAAACCAATTCCTGTTTATCTATGCCCTTCCCCTACCTATGTCTTTTCAGTCATGTTCATCATATTCAATCTCTCCAGGCTCATGCTGTCTGCCTGCCAATATACTTAGGTCCCCTCCATCTTAAAAAAACAAATACACACAGATATATTTAGGAAATGATAGCAGTAAATCTTCAATTTGACATCTCCTAAAGCTATGTATTGTCTCAAACTTGAGAGTATGTTGTATTCATTGCAATTACTTATTTGCCTTCTCAATATTTTAATCTAGGTTTTATCTTACCACTCTTAGCACTGATCTCTCCAAGGTAAACAATAATTTCCAGACAAATGTAATATCATCTTTCTTATATTCTTTCAATTCTTTATGTATGACTTAAGTGCCTACTGTGGCCAAGATTCTGAACTTGATTTAGCAGAAAACAAAGGCAAAGAAAAAAAAAGATTTTGCCCTCAAGGAGCTTATAAATTCCAAGGAAGTTAAGGGAAGGAATACAATATTGATAATGTAAATTTGATAAGTAAATAAAAAATAATTTGAAGAGGAAAGTAACATGAACTTGTAGAACCAGAAATAGCTGAATCTTGAAGAGTATCCTAAAGAGTCAAAAATAAGTCAAAGTAAGTTGCATCAGAGGGCCTAGAGGACAGCCTATAAAGCATAGACACAAGTAAATAGAATTCTGAGTTCAGGAGCAAGTAGGGCACTTTGGCTTTGAAACAAGTACATAAAGTAGAATATATAGTATAAGCCTGAACAGATAGGCTAGAGTCAGAGCACTAAAGGTTTTAAATGACAAAGTAGCTTGTATCTTATCCTAGTGAAAAAAAGGAAATATGAGAGATCTGTGCCTTTTGAAGACTTTTTTTGGCAGTTGTGTAGAGGATGACCTAGACAGAAAATAAACTAGAGGTTCCAAGTCCAGGTTAAGACAGTGATCATGGGAAGAGAGAGGGTATTAATTAATTAAAGGGATGCAGGGGAGGTAGAACTGATTAGAAATGTCAACTGACTGGATATGAGATAAGAAGATAATAAAGAAGGAAGTGTAAAGGAGATTATAAATTTCATTGACTACAAGGATGTGTGAAGCTGGGAGGGGGAGCACTTTGGGGGAAGAATATAATTAGATATGGGCCGCTAGGTGGCACAGTGGATAGAACACTAGTCCTGGAGTCAGGAAGACCCAAGTTCAAACCAGACCTCAGACACTTAGTAATTACTTAGCTGTGTGGACTTGGGCAAGTCACTTAAACCCACTGCCTTAAGTAAATTAAAAAATACATATAATTAGATAGGTTTGGGATATATCTTTGAGATTTTTATGCAATATCCAGCGGAAGATGTCTGACAGTCAATCAAAGAGCATTTAAGCCTCTACACTTCACAGATATTTTATTAAATTCTGGATACAAATAAACAAAACATTTACTCTCCTAAAGGGGTTCATATTCTATTGGATGACATGTTTAAATGTACACAAAACAACTGCAAGTACTTTTGGTGGGAAGGGCACTAGAAGTTGTGAAGATCAAGAGAGTTTCATGAGACTGAGGTGACTATTGGAAGAATGGATTTTAAGAGTAACAGGTACAGAATAGCAAGTAAATTACAACCATGAAGAAAGAATATGAAACATTTTGTATAAAAACAGTATAAAGTCTGGTTTGACTAGATTGTAGAATGTTTGGAGGAGAGTGATGTAAAATAAAACTGGAAAGGATCAGACGTGAAAGATTGGTTTGATTGGAATATAGGGCATGTGAAGGGCAGTAATGAAAAGAGAGACTGGAACTAAATTTTAAGGTTTTAAATGCCAGAGAAGGTTTAATAGCAATAATAACAACAACAATAATAGAGCCCACTACATGCCAGGCAGTGGGCTAAGCTCTTTAGAATAAATATCCTATCATTTAAATCCTGAAAACAACCCTGCAAAGTAGATGAGTTGTTATTAGCCCCATTTTAAAGTTGAAGAAACTGAGGCAGTCAGAGGTTGAATGATTTTTCCTAGGGACACAAAGCTAGGAAATATCTGAAACCAAATTTGAATTCAGGTCTTTCTGACTCAAGGTTCAGGATTGAACATCAGTACTGCCTAAATCATAGCTATCTGATGAATGAATGTTTAAAAGGATGATCCTGCATCTCTAACTGTATTCTCCTGGACCATAAAAGATTAAATTATGTTCAGACACTCTTACTACTATATGCTCACATTTTCAACAAAAATTTAAAAAAGAAAAATGTGTACAGCAATTAATCCTGAGTTCAACCCGAATTTGACTGAAGTAAGACAGTGGTTGGATTGCCTTTGGGAAATGAATGAAAAAAATAGTATTTATTCTACTACAAATAATAGTCACACAAAAAAAGGAAAAATATATATGATTCTTCATATATCAATTTTATCCTATAACACTTGAGACAGTATTTATAAAGCATTAAACACAGAGCCAGAAAGTAGTAGGCACTATAGTAATGTTATTCTCTTCCCTTAACTATAGGACCTAAATTTCTAAAACAGAAAAAATTAAGGAGTGTTATTACTGAAATTAGTAAATTACTGAAAACCAACCATAGTTTTGCTTATCAATTATAATTCGTCCTTCAATGTTAAATCCTTATAATTGCTTTTCTCTGATTCCTATATTTGAATATTTGTTAGTATTGATTAGAACTAAGTTAGTATTAATTAGAACTAAAGAAAATGTATCATTAACATTTAAGTGATAGTAAATTTCAAAGTCTTCAAAACATTGTTATGAAAGAATGACTAGCAAGTTTTCTATACTGCAGATAATCTTTTTCTTTGCATTAAATTGTCAAATTATTTGAAAATTTAGGGAAAAAATTGGATTGGGGACATCTATCCATGGCTATCAGAAAGAAATAATAAATACTTGTTGACAAAGAATCTCAAGGTTGAGTTGCAAATATTTCAAAAAACAAAATTAAGTCTGATTCACAGCTACATGAATAAATTAAAATTTCTACAGTGATATTGAACAGCACAAGCAATTCCCTGTGGCATCAAGAGTTCTTTAAACATCCTGAAATCAAGGAAATTCATCTTACTGGAAGTCAGGAAATATCACTTTTGGTTGCAGACCTGGAATGATGGTTGATGTGATTTTGATTTTTACTTAACCCCTCCAGTCTTTCACGTCCTTATCTAGACCAGGTCTAGAAACCCCAACAGTACTAAAATTCTGTATGAAAGCTCTACAAATCATACAAAATTGTATAAAAGTGTATTCTACCCAAATACATGAGCTGGAAAGCCTAATAAAATTCTGAAATTCTGTTAGCCTACAGTTTGATTTTTAGTTCCGAATAAAGTGACTTTGAATTTTTAGATTCTCTATTTCTATATAAGCTTCCTTATGCTGATCCATTCCAAGTATATTTGCCACTGTGAATAAATTTGAGTTCAACACTATGATTTAGGCTCAGAAGTTTGGTGAGGAGGTACTACAGAAGTATGTCTCTAATTCTTCAAAAAGAGAATCGACTAAAAATTTGAACATATTCACCTAAGAATTTATTTTTCTATTTACCTTTTCTCTTCTTTTGCTCTTAGCTGTTCTTCCTGTCTCAAAACTTGAACCATTATAGACTCAAAAACTCCACTTGTCAAGCCTGCCAAACTTCGAGGTGTAGAGCGACGCCTTGTTGATGTACATGCTGCTCCTTTCTCATCCTCTAATCCATAATAACCTCTGGATGTAACTGCTATTGTTGTCTTTTCTCTCAAGTGCCTGGCAAAGAGAAATCAAGTTAGTTCATAAAAGGACACCTTTAAGGTCAACAAAACTTTATCAACCTCGGGGCAGCTAGGTGGCGTAGTGGATAAAGCAACGGCCTTGGAATCAGGAGTACCTGGGTTCAAATCTGGTCTCAGACACTTAATTACCTAGCTGTGTGGCCTTGGGCAAGCCACTTAACCCCATTTGCCTTGCAAAAACCTAAAACAAAAAAAAAACAACTTTATCAACCTCTTTTTCTCACCACATATTAAAAATAAAACCTTCCAGGTTAATAGCTTAAAAGGAATTCAACTAAAACATAAATATAGGGTAGGATCTCATCTTCCCTATGGAAAGTTTTAATTTTTCTAAATTCTGCCAAGATACTGCAGATCAAATCCTACTTCTTTATTTAAGCTGTAAGGTTCAAGTTAAGGTGACCTCAATGAAAATTTAGTTTTCTTCAACTTTCCAAAATTAGTCTTCATCTCTTCAACAGTCAGAAATGTTTTTTCAAGTCTATCACACTTCTCAATATGTATGTACAAACAGATAAAAAAATTTCATACTCTATATTACTAGCATTAATAGGAAAAATAAAATACAAACAAATTATAAGCAAATTAGCCTCTACAAACATAAAATATAGTATTATGAATAAAATGATCTAATTTGTAAAAATAAGAGCCAAATGTGAAGAAATAAGAGTAATTTCCTCTTACCTCATCATAAATGCTTTCTTACTGAATTTCTAATGGATGCACAGGAAATCCTAATCTAATTCTATAAGTAGTTTTATTTATTGACAGTTCCTTTAGGGAAACCAAGTTTTAAAATCTATTATTTAAAAATGTTAGTTTTATGATATTTATAAGTTAAGACTAAAAGACTGAATTTATGTTTATAATATAATTAGCAACTGAAATTTGAGGAAAAACAATATTTCTGACTGGTAAAATGAAAACTTATTACACATTTCCCAAAACATCTGTTTTGTTTCTTCTTTAAATAATCCATTCAACTTGGCTGACCATTTACTATCATTTTTGGAGTTTTTCTTCTTTTTTTCTTCCATTGTATTTTTTCCAAATATTTTATTTTTTTCAATTACATGTTATAAATTCTTAACACCCATTTAAAAAATTTTTGAGTTCCAAAATTCCATCTTTCTCTTGCTCCCATTGAGAAGGTAAGAAATTTGATCTAGATTGTACATATGCAGTCATGTAAAATTTATCTGGATTAGTGATGTAAAATAACTAAAAAAAGATAAAAACAAGTTTAAAAAAGTGTGCTTTAATCTGTAGTCAGACTATCAGTTCTCAGGAGGATAGCTTTTTTCATCACAAGTCCTTTGTAACTGTCTTAGATCACTGTATACTAAGACTAGCTAAGTCACACAGTTGATCATTGTACAAGTTTACTGTTATTTTGTACAGTTATTTTGATTCTGCTCACTTCATTTTGTCAAGAATTCATGTCTTTTCTTTCTGAAAGCATCCTGCTCATCATTTTTTTAAAAAACAACACATATATATATATATAATATATAATATATGGATCATATATCATAAATTATTCAGCCATTTCCCAATTCTTTGTCACCACAAAGATTTTCCATGGCCATTTCTGAACTGACCAAGTCAATGTTCTAAGAGATAAGCATTCCAAATGAGGATAAATTTTTATCATGTAAAACACAAATAATTTTCTTCCCTTCTCACAGAGACCAATTTGTATAAAATCAGTTTCAACCTTACTAAAGTAAGACCAGACCTTCATAGACAATTTTCCCTACTCTCATTACTAGTGAAAAGATAGAAGAACTTCATGACAGTAATTTCAACAATAAATGTCTCAAAGCATGTACACTATGAACAATGAATATTTAAAAAAAACTCTAACCTTAACAAACAGCAAATAAAACAAGTACTTCCATATATATCTTAGAAGTGGAAAAGACTATTATATAAGAAACTAAAGATCTCTATTATGTACAGCTTGTTTTTTCTTTTTTAAGGATATAATAAATTGAACATATAAGTTTTAAAGTTATCCTGCTTGTCTATGATTTCTTCTGGTCCTCCTTTTGTTTTCTTCCATCTAGGAACACAGGCTGAATGAAAACCATAATAAGATTCTGAAATTCATCTACTTAATGTTTCCTTTCATTTATAAATAAAAATGAATTGTTTTAAAAAATCAGAATATGAATTTGCTCATTCCATCAGTGCAACAACCAGGGACAATTTTGGGCTATCTGAAATGGAGAATACCATCTGTATCCAGAGAAAGAATTGTGGAGTTTGAACAAAGACCAAAGACTATAACCTTCAATTTAAGGGGGGGAAAACCTTGTTATCTTATTGTATAATTTTACTATCTCTTATAGTTTATTTTTC
This sequence comes from Macrotis lagotis, assembly GCF_037893015.1. Lineage (NCBI taxonomy): Eukaryota > Metazoa > Chordata > Mammalia > Peramelemorphia > Peramelidae > Macrotis > Macrotis lagotis. Next base: position 69,573,035 of record NC_133665.1, read on the forward strand.
TTCCTTAAGGATATGATTTCTCTCTCATCACATTCAACTGAGATCAATTGAGATCCATGTATACCATACCATGAAAACAAATGTAAAGACTAACAGAATGCCTTCTGGGGGGGGGGGGGGGAATAAAAGCAAGAATGGGGGAAAAAACTGTAAAATTCAAAATAAAATCTTTCTTAAAAAATCAGAATAATTTAAATGAATTCAAGGATTGTTCCTTTTCAGCAAGTTAAGGGCCATCTCCAGATTTTTAGGGAACAACTTGTTTTTAAAAATATAAAATAATTATAAAATTTTAAGAAGTTTTCTATCCAAAGAAAGTTATGTAATCTTCTTAATGAACATTTCTAACAAATTGCTTTATATTTTTTAAAGATGAATCAGTAACTCCCTTTTCTTTCTTTTTTTAAACAATTCAATTCTCAATTCCTCTCTCCTTCACTACTCCCCACTGAAAAAATAAACAAAAGTAAAACTACCCAAGATACACATAAAGCAAAAATAAATTCCTACATTTTACTGCCTGAAAACATCTCATTCTGCAATTTGAGTCCAGAGAAATGTTAGAATGACTGTTAAATTTAATAACTGCTTTCTTTAAAAAGGTATTTATAACAGATTCATATCTAAACATTCCAGTTTTTCTTCTTTATATAATGAAATATTCATCTTTATTCAAATTCATAATAAAAAAGCTAAACAAAAAAAGATTCTACATTCAATAAGAAGGTTTTCTAGGCCATATGAAGCAGGAAAATCAGTAATGAATAACCAATATTATTTCCTCACCCATTTTCTAAAATATATATGGAGATTGAACAGGTGGTTTGCCAGGGATCCTTCAAGTGAATCTCCACAGATTACTACACTAACTGGTACATTTTGGTGCTATGGACAATTCAACAATCTTCAAAGACTTTTTATACCAATGCAACACAGTAGAACTTTTCAAGATGTTATACTGTTATAAATGGAGAAAGCATAAAAAGCAGGAGGAACAAAGTTCACTTACATAGTTTAATTAAATTTTGCAGGAAATAAAAATGCCATGGGAAAACTGCTATTGCCACTTTTAAGTCAAATGACATATTGATCATATTTATATTTAAAACTGAATATATTTACTCCTAGGTAAAGAACGAACTACAACTTATGCTCCTAAACAGGGAATTAATAAATCCCATTCTTGAACAGTAATTGTTTAATAAAGGTTGATTTGACTAACACAGGATGTTCTTTTTAATTCCACTTTTAATATTACTAGCTCTTTTGATGAACATTAAATATTGAACTGAGTCACATGACTCAGGCAATCTAATGATTTTATCATTCATAAAATTAATTCCTCAGTGTTTATTGTATTTCCCTATATTTATTCCCACCAGAATTAAATCAGAATAAGAAATAAGAAAATGTTCATTGGCTTGAGAGAAAGTGTTACTGACATGGATTTATGCTCCATGTGTGCATCTAAATATTGCTTGTCAAACCCAGGAACTATATGAACACAAACACAAAACACTTTTCACACAAATAAAGTGAGATCTAAATAACTGGGAAACTGTAACTGTTCACAGGTAGTCTGAGCTAACAGAAAAATGACAATTTTACCTAGATTAATTTATTTATTTAGTGCCATATCAATCAAACTACCAAAAATTATTTTACAGAGCAAGAAAAAATAATAAAATCAATCTGGAAGAACAAAAGGTTAAGAATATCAAAGTAATTAAAGAAGGTGGTCTAGCCAGGATCTAAAACTATTTTATAAAGCCAACAATCATCAAAACTGGTACTGATTAAGAAATAAGAGTGACAGATTAGTAGGATAGGTTAGGAAAGTAACAAGAAACAGCAGTCAATGACCACAGTGATCTACTTTTTGATAAACCTCAAAACTCTAGCTTCTGGAATAAGAATTAACTATTTGGCAAAAACTTCTGGGAAAACAAATATAGAATGACAGAAAGTAGGCATGGACCAACATCTCTTACCATATAATAAGATAAAGTCATAATGGGTACAATTTAGACATAAAGGATGATAGGAAAAGCAAACTGGGAAAGCAAAGATAGTTTGCCTGACAGCACAGACTTCAATTCAGGTCCCATGATTCCAAGATCAGGACTCTTTCCCATTATACCATTAGTCAGTCCACATTGAAACTTGAAAGAAATGTGCACAACCTAAGCCAAAAAGTAGAATGAGAAGAGGAAGGAGCAGCTCCAACAGAAACAAAGAAGTTCAAAGGAGACAGATTTATAGCCTTAGCTCAAGAACTTTTGCTAACCAGGTATAGTTGGCGATCTGACTCTTCTAAGAGTTGAAAACAGCCGCTGCAACTATGAAACAAAAAGAACTGAGACCCCAACTCTGCAGTGAGGGAGCCATACAGCAGTTAAAATTCAGTAGAGCACCTGCAAAATAATCTGCAAATAGAAGCATAAAAGAGATAATGAAATAATTTAGCAGAGAATACTAGTAGCTTGCAGCACAGCATGTAACTCCATGACATTACCAGATCACCAGATGATAGAAACAGTAAACAATAGTGTTGTGAGTGCAGGGAAAACTTCTAGTTTTAAAGTAGTTCTAAAAGGAGGAATTTCCCAGGCTACAGATGTTCTCTCTCTTTCTCACTAATGCTGTGGAAATCAGAGACTAGTGGGGGTATCACAGTGGCATTTTCCATATTTTCCACTTTATTTTGCTCTTTTGTAAACGTTAAGTATTAAATTGAAAGTTACCAGTTATAAATAAAAAAGGAGTCCAAATAAAGAAGAGAATACAAAAGTAATCAAGGAAACCATCATAGCAGATGCAGCTTAAAAAAAAAGGAGTTAGTGGTTGAGTGTTTAAGGTTTCAGAGGTAAAGGAGGATGAATGTTGAAAAAGCTCCCTAAATCGGGCAAAAGTCAGTGACCATCTTCAAATGAACAATTTTTAGAAGTAACTATTGTCATATTAGAAGAGCAACAAAAGACCAATCTAAGCCCACATGACAGACAACATTCCCCCTTTACCTCATTCCCCAGTTACATATAAGGAACAGGTGGGAGAGGCATGTGCCTAGCAACAATACTCCTTGAAGACTATGAGCTTCAATTTAAAGTCTGCCACTTAAAATTACCAGAGGCTAACAACCTCCCACCACCTGTTGCTCTCCCTACTCTAAAAAATAAATCACCAGCCACACAGAAGCACACTATCATCAACTGCCCTAGCCATGTTCCTCTTCAATCATAATTCCACTAAGCTCTTTAGAACAAACACCCTTTGTCTTGGGTTTCTTTTTTCTTATACTCCATCTTTAGTCTTTATTAAGACCTGATGATACCTCATCCTTGGTCACTCCTCTCTCAAACATGTGTTGTACATTCACTCACAACCCATTTCCCAACAAATATAGGTCCTTATTTTCCTTCTAGGAGTCACAATACTCCTTGCATAGCTCTGCCACTTTCACTCTCTTTCTTTACTAACAACAAATAAACACTCTTCCTTTGAAGTTCACAGTATCAAAATTTTCCATTCACACCATTCCAATACCTAAGGAGGTCAACACCTAGGTCACTATCTTAACTTCTGATCTTATATGAAGGTACTTCATTATCTTTAATGATACTTCCACAAACTCCCTAATCTTCCCAGGATCCTTAAATCTCCATGACTTAACTCCTTCATTCCACACTTCCTTCACATATAAAGATGGTCCACCCTGTCACCACAGTTCTACTTCTTTACTCAGGAACTCTGGACATCTTTCTACGGACAATATGCTTCTCTCCTATCATTCCATCTCTCCCCTATGTTTCATCTCTCTGAATCAGTTCTTCACTTGTAGAGATCTCCATCCTCCTTTTCCTATCTCAACTCCTCAATTAATCGATTCAACTATATGTTGTCCTCTACTCTCAGATCCTGCAACCTTTTATCCTGATACTCATCCCCAGTCAAACTTCAGCTCTGAATAAATCCCTACTTCTTCTGATTCTGACATGCTACTGAATGGAACTGTATAAAGTCTTACAACTGTACTTAACTGCATTTTGTTACTAATTCACATAATCCAACTTTAACTGATCCCAAAATGTAGGAAGACCATCTCTTTAGTCTTCCCTAGATTACCTCTCTCACTCCTAAATTACCACTCCAAACCTTTTCCTAAGCCTCTCCTGTCTCTCCCTCCCCCCGCCAATTTTGTCAACAGAGGTTCTTACTCTTACCTCTTACTGTATTGAGAAAATTGATTTCATTTTGATATGAATTCCTTCATCTCAAAAGTCCACAAAATCCCCCACTCCTGCTAACAATGTAGTAGCCCTTGCTCTTGCCAAGGTAAACCACTTCATATATGCTCTTGATGTCCTCCCTTCTCACCTCTCAATCATTCTTTTCCCTCAGCCTTCTCATTAGAGCTACCTTTAAAAAGCTAAGATTGGAGTAACTAGGTGGTGCAGTGGATAGACCACTGACCCTGAAGTCAAGAGGACCTGAGTTCAAATGTGACCCCAGACACTTAATTGCCTTGCAAAAAAACAAACTAAATAAATAAACAAACAAATAAATAACAAGACCTCCCACTGTATTCAGGGCCATCTCCAATGATTCTAATCTCTATCTGACCCCTGGGTTCAGATGGCTCTGGAGGAGAAAGTGAAGCTGGTGACTTTGCACAATACTCCCTCATTTAAATTTAATTCACTTACATGTCACTGCTTTATTAACCCTGGGATAAAATAGAGAACCATTTTCTACAAGAAGTTTTTCCTGATCTACGCCAATTATCTTATATTTAACTACTTTGTATCTATTCTCTGTAAATTTATTTTATAAAGTTATAAGCACTTTAAGAGTAGGAATTGCTTTTTAAAAAAAATTATTTATTTAAGGCAATGGGGTTAAATGACTTGCCCAAGGTCACACAGCTAGGCGATTATGATTTGTCTGAGTCACATTTGAACTCGGGTCCTTCTGACTCCAGGGCCAGGTGCTCTATCCATTTGCCACCTTAGCTGGCCCCTGCTTTATTCTTTATTCTCTATATGACCAACATCAAACGCTTGCTTGTTGTGTGACTGAAATTGCTATGAAGCTATTCTTCAAAGCTTAAATTTTTGAGCTTCAGGTAAAGAAATGATTTAATATTCTAAAGAGAAATTCAAGACTGCCATGTTACAACTAACTGCCCAAAATGAAAACATTTCATTCAGTTTCAATTTATTTTCAGATTTTTAGATTAAATGAGGATAACTGCAAACCTGCCTTTTCTTGATAAAAATGATTAATTTGGATAGGACTAAATTTGTAAGTAAATAAGAATCAGCAATACCAGAAAGACCCAAACATACATCTTAACATCACTGAACCTTCTACTTATATTACCCTGTGCTAATTGCAAATAGAGATGCTTTATTTTGAATTTCAACTCTCTTCAATTCAAATACTTTCTTCCCTGTCCAGGTACTATAAACCTTGGACCATTGCTCTGGAAAGCTTGTGGTCATCTTGGCTTCCTGTCTAGAAACATTATTCATATGCTATCCATTTGCAGATCTGGTTTTGCAGCACTAAGATGTGAAGTTAGGGAACTCAGACACAGGAGATAGCGAGGTGGCACAAATTATGGAGCGTAAGCAAAGAAAGAAAAGTTCTAAGGTAAGAAGGGTAATTAATACCTGACCATAATACCATTCAAAATAAGTAATTATTTTACATCATCTAGGATAATATATAAGATCAAATGGGGGTGAGGAAGAAGTGCGAAGAAAAAGAATGAACACAATATTGAGACGATCCCCTTTGTCTTTTTCAACTTTCCTCCTTTTCTTTACTATGTGTCTATTAGGGAGGGAAGTAAAACAGATGTTGATTCTACTATAAAAAATTTCTGTATAATAGGATGACAGATTTAAAGCTGAATAGGATCTTAAAAGTTACTGATTTCAACCTCTTCATTTAAAATATGAGAAAATGGGGACACAGAGAGGTTAAATGATCTGCCCAGGATCACACAATGTCTGAGGCAGGATTTGAACTCACAAAAGTCAGGTGACCAATTCATTATACTAGAAATAAGAGATAATCAGGATTCAAACTCAGGTCCTTTGATTTCAAATAATTCTAGATAATAACCCTCTTTTCACTATACCATGATACAAATACTTCACTGAAATAATTCAATTAAATAATAAAAAATCTATATTTTATATGTGTCACAGTTTTTTAATAATGACAAAAGGATACTCCGTATCTGAATCGAGCATTTTCTGACTTTTGGGGGAGAGTGACTAGAAAGGAAAGAGTGGGAAATGGAAAAGGGAACTTTAGAGTATGATACCTATATAGTATTAGTATTCCTTTGTACAAGGTGCTAAACACAATACTACAGATAACACAACATACATTTTCCTCTGTAATTCTTGTCCTCATCCTTTTATAAATCTCTGATGGAGGACTGACTCTGTCAAATAACTACATCAAACCTTTTTGGACACCACTTGTAATACCTTCCCTCCCAAAACCAAACTGAATTCAATTTGTACAGATGCACATATGGATAGATAGATAGATAGATATGATATGATATATGTACATGTCTCCCCAATACTAAATCCTAAAGAACTATCATTTTTTGTCTTTAGATATGGTATCTGTAAGGTGGTAAACATTTAACAAAAGCTTATTGATCCAAAGACCCACCTTTTTTCCTACATTGACCTTGAGAATATATGTTCAATGGCACTTAATATATATAAGCCAGGGTTATTTTCTAAAACCTTTATATCCACTGCCTGTCCTTCTACTGCCCTGTCTACATTTTAATTTGATTCTGAGATCATAGTTTTCCATAATTTGTATCCAGTAAATAAATAGGAGAATATTGGAGTTAAAAGCAAAAATTGGGAGGGGAGGAGTACGCAGCTAGGTGGCACAGTAGATAGAGCACGGGCCCTGGAGTCAAGAGTACCCGAGATCAAATCCGGTCTCAGACACTTAATAATTACCTAGGTGTGTGGCCTTGGCCAAATCACTAAACCCCACTGCCTTGCAAAAACTAAAAAAAAAAAAAACAAAAAAACAAAAACAAAAACAAAAAGCAAAAATGAGGCATAGAGGTAAAAGGGGGAAAAAGCACTTAAATTCACTGAAATTCACTGCAATTTTCCAAATATGACCCAGTTAACAGTCCTACTTCCAATCAACTCTGGACTTGCCTCGTTGTTCAGCTGACTTTCCAAAGATACATATATGATGTGATGTTTGTTTTTCATTCTTGAAGAAGACCATGACATTGGGGGAAGTGATACTATGAAAAGCAAGTGTATTGGACTTCAGTGAGGGGGTGCTGTGCTAAGTCACCAGCATTACTTTCTCTTCTAGAGCCATTTGGGTCCAGGATCCAGATAAAAATCTGGAGGACATGGCCCTGGATGCAAGGCAATCAAAAGTTTAACTGACTTGTCCAAGGTCACACAGTAAGTGTCAAGTGATGGGCAGCTAGGAGGTACAGAGGATAGAACACATATATATAATAATTAGGTCATGGGAGCTGATTACTTTACCAAGTAAGAGAACATAGAAAAGAAAAAAGAGGACCTATAGTCATAGGGTATTTCATACACACACACACACACACACACACACACACACACACACACACACACACACAAACACATATATAATGAACCAGCAAAAGAGACTAAAAAGAAATAGTGGGATAGATAGAAGAACCAAGACACAACAGTGTCCTAAACATCCAAAGACAGTGTCTAAAAGAAGAGATTATCAAAAAGCTAAACACAATACTACAGAGGAAATGAAAAGAATACACTCCAAATCTTTCAAGTCTGAAAAAATTTCCTTTATAAAGCAGATTCTAAACAAGAGAAAAAAAATGGGCTGGGAGAAACTAATAAATGACAATATTATGCTAAATTTGAGGGGAAGAAGCTGTGATGGTGTCACCCTGAGGAATTAACTCTTACCAGAAATCTGGCTAATGTTTAGGCGATATGGTAGGTAAATTCTAGAAGTTGTCTAAGGTACATACAACTTAAAGGATTTGAATAAAGGTGGAAGGTGACACAACTAAATGTCAAAGGCATCAAGTTTTTCTGACCCCATAATAGCTACTAAAAAAATAGAAAAACTTTTAATTGCATTAGAAATTTTTGAAGGCCCCACACATTTCTTTCTCCAAAAGAAGGGGTTGGAGGGATAATATGTATGAAGCGTTTCTACATGGAGTATCATATATGGCCCTAAAGCAGATTATCTTTATATCATTTGGTATTAATATTTTAATAAGACTGTGACTAGATTGTCTCATTTTATTTATAACTTTTCCCAATGGTCCTCTGACTAACCATACACTTTCCTAAAGGATTTAGTCTTATTTTTATTATAGGTGTTCCTTCTCATTTTTTCCCTTTTTGAGATTGTAAAAGCAAGAAAAACCAGCTATTTCACTTTATAAACTTAATCATTTCCCCTCCCCCCACAATCTTAAGTCCTAGTTCACAAAGAATGCTGCTGTTTCAGATAGTCTTTTGAGGCATAATGCCACCTACCAGAAACAGCATGAACAAATCAAACTCATAGATAACATATATATAAATAAAACTAAATTACTGGAAAAAAAGATTTCTGAATGTAGCTACTTCAAAATTTTTTCATCAAAAAATTTTAATATAACAATTAACAAGTAACATGGTCTGAATTTTACGATTTGCCCCTTTTTTCCTCACCTTGAAACTTTAAAACAACAAAAGATTTGACAAAAAGCTATTAGAAACAGAAATGTAAGTTTCTCAGAAACTTACATTACAGATAAATATAAAAATCCAATATAACTCAGTAAAAATTTTCCCTTATACACCTTAATAATCCCCTAATAGACAATTATCAAGAATGAATATAGTTTTACAAACATTGTTTCTCTAAACTCGGTACTAAAGGAAATTAAAATTTTGGTTATTATTCTGAAAAGCATTCTTAAGAGCTGAATAAGCTAAAAAAAAGATAACTGAGACAAGATCCCTGCCCTCAATCTAATAATGGAAATAATAACATAAAATATGAAATATTCACATAAAATAAGAAATATTCTTAAGAGTATGGGGGGGTGGCTAGGTGGCTTAGTGGATAAAGCACCAGCCTTGGAGTTAGGAGTACCTGGGTTCAAATCTGGTTTCAGACACTTAATAATTACCTAGCTGTGTGGCCTTGGGCAAGCCACTTAACCCCATTTGCCTTGCAAAAACAATGTGGCGCAATGGATAGTGCAATGCCTGGAGTCAGGAGGCCTGAATTCAAATCCACAAATCTGACTTTGGTCAAGTCACTTTATGCCACTGCCTAGGAAAAAACGAACCAAAAAAAAAGGATACAGGAGAGAGAAAGAGAGATGATTTGCAGATTAGGGGAATTGGGAAAAGCTGAGAAAAGATACTGGAATTTGACCTGAGTCTTAAACTTGGGTTGGATTTTAAGATATATATAAATGAACAAAGGACATTGTTTGCAATAGTGGTCAGTATTAAAAAACCAAGGTGTCATTTTTAAGGACCTCCAAGTTACAGAAAGCATCACCAATGATACAAAGCTGGAAATAACAATATTCTGGATGATAAAAATCAGAATAAAAAACTTGACAGGCAAAAAAAAATCAGGTTGCATCTATTTTGATCAAATTCAATAGGGGTCACTATCAGTAATGCAAAAACCAATGAAGGTTCTGGAGAAGAGATGGTGAAATCGTCAAAGCAGACAAGTAATGGGGTAATAATATAATACCACAAATCTTGACAAATACCATTTAGTGTAACTATTCACTGTTACAAATGAGGCTTCAGTGGAGGATGAGGGTGATAATGAAGTTAAAAAGACACATTAAAAAAGAAAGAGAAATTTAATAAGAATAAATGTAAAGATTTAGGCTCAAAAAAAAAACCCTATAAGTACAGGTTGGGAGGTACTTGGTTAAACAGTTTGTATGAAAATAAACTGGTTATTTTTGTTATGATATTATTGTCAAAAAAGCTAATGTAATCTTTGACTGCAATAACTAATATCTAGGAAATAGATGACAGTGCCATTGTACTCTGCCCTGGATGCTACACTTTAGGATTGATGATATTTGATGATCTCTTTGCATTCTCCAAGAAGACCATGGCATCAGGGGAAGTGATGCCATGACAAGTACATGAATTGGATTTGAGTGAGAAAAAGCTGTGCAAAGTCTATCAGCCTCACTTTCTCCTCCGTAGCCATCCTGGTCCAGTGGCCAGATATGGACTAGGACAACTGGAGATGACCCTGGATGTGAGACAATCAGGGTTAAGTGACTTGCCCAAGGTCACACAGCTAGTAAGCATTAAGTGTCTGAAGCTAGATTCGAACTCCTATCCTTCTGACTCCAAGGCCAGTGATCTATCCACTGTGCCACCTAGTTAGCCACTACACTTTAGTAAGGACACGGACAAATGGTAATATGTCTAAAGGAAGATTATTAGAATGGTGAAGAAGCCAGAAGTAATGCCATATAAAGATGTAGTGAAGACATTTCCATCCATGAAAATGACATAGCTTTGAATTAATAGTTTAGGCAGATGTTTTTCTATCAGTTTTTTTTTGTTGGAAATCGAAGATCTGAATTTCTCACAGTATTTTAGGAGTTAGGAAAAGTGTAGAATGATGAAGATGAAACAGCTTCTTAAAGTAGAAAAAAGAGTAAATGTGTCATGACAACTTCTTGTTAACTTTTTTATTGAGTATTTTATTTTTCCCCAGGTATATGTAAGAACAATTTTTAATGCTTGTTTTTAAAATTCCCAGTTCCAAATTCTCTCCTTTCTACCCTCCCCACCCCAATCCCATTAAGAAAGTAAGCAATCTAAAATAGGTTATAAATGTGTACTCATGCAAAATATTTCCATATACTCATGTTGTGAAAGAAAACACAGGGACTCCCCCCACCAAAAAAAAGAAATATAAGAAAAGTAAGAAAGTTTTTAAAAAGTATGCTTCAATCTGTGTTCTGAAAACTATCAGCTTTTTCTCTAGGGTTGGATCCTACTGACTTTTTGACTAAGATAGAGACATGTAGGTTATACAGTAGTAGTATTGGCAATGGTTGTGATTGTAATTGTGATGGTTAGCTAGTAGATGAGTTAGGAGGCTAATACAATAACCCATGAGGTGAGAAAATGAGGGCCTGGACAATGGCTCTATTAGTGGAAATGGAAAGAGAGGGAAGATATTGTATAAGTAGAACTGGTTTAGGAGGAAAATACATATTCAATTCTGACTATACTGAAGTGCTGACAGGATACACAGGTGAAGAGATACACATAAGACAGTCAGAAATGTAAATCTGGAGCTTGAGAGAGGTCAGAACTGATGAGATAGACTTGGAATTCATCCAAAGTTGAAGTACAGGAAATGGATGAGATTGCTTAATAGAATAGAGTTTTAGAAACTATCTAAATACAAGAGTTATAAACTAGAGCTAAATGAGTATTTTACAGAAGCCAAAGAAGGAATATTAAAAAAGATTAGCAATTTTATATGATATAAAGAGGTCAAGGATGAGGAGAATTGCATAAAAGTCACTGGATCTAGTAATTTATAGATCATTATGGCCATTAAAAAAATAGTATCAATCAACCAACAGGGGGTTGCTAAAGGCCAGAAAATTAAAGAATAAGTGTGAATTAAAGAGGCCTCTCCTCCAATTGTTCCTTATGTATATAATGGCTTCCCCCTCTTCTTCTCTTTTGAAATACCACACCATCCTTGACAAAAGTAAAATGTTCCTTCTGCCATTAAGCTTACCTGATCTTTCCAATTAGAAACTGCTATTCTTTCATGAGATCTCCCACTTGAACTTTGAAGTTCTCTAATGTACTTACATGTCACAAGGAAGAGCTTGTACCTTACACAAATTCAAATCTCTCCCAGTACTACAGAAGTTGCTCTGGCAACCACTACATTGAATTTTGCTGTTTTAAAGTCTTTATTTCAATCTCATTCTATTCAGTTTTAACCAGGTTTCTGAGAAATTTGTGCTGACTGAAAACTGGTTTATAGTTCTAGTACAGAAAAAGAAAGTATCCTCAATATTTCCCACATATTTATGAATTTCATTCAAATAGTGGTTAACTCTAAAAAAAACCTCTCAAGTTCTAGCTGTTCATATTTTTATTCAGCTACACATGGAACAATAATTTTCATCATTTGTCTTTCCTCCAATAAATGTTAGATAAGCACATTTTGCTTATGTCCCTTGGCCCTATTAATAAGAGTATTGGAAATAAATCTGTGTTTCTAAACCATATAATCTTTTATAAGCTGAGGTTTTAAGTCTGGCAACACTGCCCATTGGTTAAAGGGAAAGCAGAGTCCTTCCTCTGTTTGGGACACTGCAAACTCCACTTTGAAATTTACACTTATTAAAAATGGCAAGAATTTAGAGCACTGGCCCTGGAGCCCAGAGTACCTGAGTTCAAATCTGGCCTCAGACACTTAATAATTCCCTAGCTGTGTGACCTTGGGCAAGCCACTTAACCCCATCTGCCTTGCAAAAACCTAAAAATAGCAAGAATCAAGCTATCCATTTCTATATACTTCACTACCCTCTCCCCTGCCCCTCCCCCCTAGCATTAAAAACAAAATTAAACATCTGCTGATTCATGTACTCATTTCTGGATCGCTTTTCTTCATTGCTAAACTAAATGGGGGGGAAATACAGATGTTGATCTATTTATATGACCCTTGCAATTCCTTCCATATCTAAAAACAAAATTTGTACTACTACTACTACTACTACTGGGTCAGTATCTCCAAGAGATCACAAAAAAGGGAAAAAGACCTACATGTAGAAAATTATTCATAGCAGCTCTTTTTTGTAGTGGTAAAAATCTGGAAATTGAGGGGATGCCTATCAATTGAGGAATGGCTGAGCAAGTTGTGGTATTTGAATATAATGGAATATTATTGCTCTATAAGATATGATGAGCAGGAAGATTTCAGAAAAACCTGAATATATTAACTGATGCTGAATGAAGTGAGAAGAAGCAGAACTTTATGCACATTAATAGCAACACTGTGTGATGATCAACTATGATAGACTCAGCTCCTCTCAGTAATACAACAATGAAAGACAATTCTAAAAAGACCTGTGATAGAAAATGCCATCCACATCCAGAGAAAGAACTATACAATCTGAATGCAGATCAAAGCATTCTATTTCCACCTTTTTTTAAATTTGTTTGTTGTGCTTTTTCCTTCTTTATTCTGATTCTTCTTTCACAGTCTAATATGGAAATACGTGTAATATAGCTGTACATGTATAACCTATATCAGATTTCATGCTATTCTGGGGGGGGGAAGGAAAGAGGGAGAAAATTTTATAATTAACAAATTAAAATTAAAATTAATATGATTTTTTTTGAAGTCTAAAGTATTTTCTACAGGGAAATAAAATAAAAAAAGGCATCACTTCAAATTTTGTGAAAGTTTCTTTTATGAAGCATATTCTATACATGCCATTCTCAGACCTTTCTCAAATCCAAGAAAGCTAAACAAATGAATGAATAAGTGAATAAATATCATTTATTATGTTAACATACAGTAGCTTCAACAGATTAGCTGGGGAACAAAAACAACAACCAGAGATAACCTTAGTAAGGAAACCATTGATCTCCTAGCTAAACAGAGAGATGGGGCAGTCTTGTATTTACAATATATGTTTGCTTACAAAATATTGCAAAGGGGAATGTCAGAAGGCTATAAACAGTATCACTTTGAGAAATAACAAAAAGACTTGAAAAGGAAAGTTTGCTAGAGGCTTGGAATGAGTTGCAACTAAAGATTATTCTAAAATACTAATTGATGAGACCTCCCCTATCCCCAATAAATAAAGAAAACTTCTTTTTCAGTTTTTTTTTAGATTAATTCTCATTCATAATGATAGTAGTTCCACTAAATATGGTCTATCAGAGAGGTCAACATATTCCATGTAAAGAAATGATAATAGCACTTAAGATAAAATCAGAAGAGCAATTAGCCTTGACCAAGTTAAGCACCAAGAAAGTAGTTTTCAAAATCTCAAGGTGAAAAAGATTCTAAAAGAATGCAGACAAGTTTAAAAAAAAAACAACAAAAAGGAACTGAAAAAACTGGCAATTCTTGATCCAGACACCTACATTCTCACCTTTATAAAGTTTGTATTAGAACTGTCTATGGTGCACTGGAAACATAATAATAAAAGAAACTCAAAAACTATGATGGCAGATTTTCTGCAGAACTTTTATGATTATCTGAGGGGATCAAGAATACAAGATCTCTGTGTTTTATTGATTGTTAATTTTAATAAAGTATGCTTAATGATTATATACAAATAACAACATATCAGATTATTTACTGAAATGGGGAGGGGGGAAAGAAGCTAGAGACAGAAAAATGTGGATTTCCAAATCTCATAAATAGATGAATGCTGAAAACCATCTTTGCATGTAATTAGAAAAATAAAATAACATTTAATTTTAAAAAAGTATCCTTAAAAGAGTAGCAGGATCTGATTGACATGATGATTCTCATGCATTCATTAAAATCATTCAAGGTTCCATAACAGATGTAATTACAAAGATAATTTTATTCAAGGATCCCAATGTTTATTAATATCAAAGCAGACATAAAAAAAGTGGAAAGGTGCAAGGAGGGCAAAGACAGGCCACATGTTATCAATAACTTGGATGCAAGTGGCATAAAAGACACTATATAAGATATACAGTCATTAAAAAGAGGTTAGACAATATAGTAAGAATAACACATGGCACATATGCTTTACTGATATAGCACCAAAATATTAAAAGGGGGGGTATGTTAAGTATGTATACTATGCAACATTTATGTGAAAATATGAACAAGGACCCTTATAGGATGAGGTTATAAGTAAGTAATATATCTAGAGAGAATAACAGCATCAATGAAATTGTATCCACAAACTATTATATCTAGTACATTAGTTTTTAATAGTTCAAAGTTATGACACAGAAATATTTGATTTTATTTACCACATATTAAACCAGGTAGTATTTATCTATAATATTCATGTTCATTTTATATGACTTAAATAAAAGATATAATGTGGCAGAAAAGGCAGTTGGTCAGTAGACTTACCAACTGGTAGTTCTGCTTCTGTTACTAATCAGTAATGTGACTTTAGACAAATCACTCATTCCTTCTCAGCCCTTGTTTCCTCAGCTTTAAGTGGAAAGGATCACAGGATTTTGAGTTGGAAGAATTAGGCAAACCTTTATTAAGTGCCTACTATGTGCCAGACATTGCATTAAGTGTTAAGGATGCAAAAAAATTCAAAACCCAGGCCCTGCTCAAGGATTCACAGGATATTGGGGAAGACAACATGCAAACAACTAGCTACAAATAAGAGGTATACAAAATAAAATGGGGAGAGTCTTTGAGGGAAGGCACTAGAATTGAGGTGGGGGAAGAGGAAGATCAAGAGAGGCTTCCAGTAGAAGGTAGGATTTTAACTGGAACTTGAAGGAAGCCAGGAGGCAGAGATGAAGAGAGGTCAACATATTATAAAACAAAAATGCTGGGAGATGAGAGATACAGGAGGAATAGCAAAGAAAAAAGTAGGTAGGGAAGATGTTCAGAAGAAGACTGAAGGTAGGGGGAATTTGATTATGAAGGGCTTTGAATACCAAAAGAGGATTTTATAGCTGATCCAGCAGGTGACAGGTTGATGCCAGACTTGAGAGTGGAGGTGTAGGGAGCACAACTATGGTTGGGCCTGTGCTTCATGAAAAATCACTGTTGAGGAGCAGTTAGGTGGTGCTTAATAAGTAGAACACTGACCCTCAAGAGAGGTGGACTCAAGTTCAAATCCAGGTTCAGTTACTTACTAGTTATATGACTCTGGACCACCTTTAATTTAAAAAAAAAAAAAGAAAAGAAAAATAAAGTCCATGGTAGCTGAGTAAAGGACCAATCGGAGTCTTGGGGGAGAAATCTGTGGCAGGTAGATCAACCAGCAAACTATTATAATAGTCCAGGCATGAGGGAATGAAGGTCTCTATCAGACTGGTGGTAGTGTTTTTGAGAGAAAGGAGCCTCTGTGAGAGATATTAAGAATATAAAATCAAAAAGTCTTAACAGACTGGCTGTAGGAATGGGGTGGGGTAAGAGTGAGAATTTGAGAATGACACCTAAGTTGTGAGCCAGGATAACTGAGAATAAAAGGAAAATTAGGAAGAAGTGAGGACTTGGGTGGGGGAGGGGGAGAGAGAAGGAGTTTGCTTTTGGGGGCTGCTGTGTTAAAGATGTCGATAGGCTATCCAATTTGAGATGTACAATAGGCAGTTAGAGATGTGAATCTGGAGGTCAGACAGATTAAAGATGGATAAATAGATTTGAAAATCATCAGCACAGAGATGATAATTAAATCCATGAAAGCTAACGAGATCATCAAGTAAAACAGTATAGAGGGAGAAGAACACAGGTCAGATCTATGGTATACCGAGGGTAGAGGATGTGACCTGGATAAAGATCCAGTTAAGTAGACTGATAAGGAGTTGCCAGAGAGGTAGGAGAATCAGAAGAGAGTAGTATCACAAAAAACCTAGAGAGAAGAGAATAAAAGATAAGAGGGGTGATTGGTGATTCAAAGTTTCAAAAGTTACAAAGAAGTCAAGAAGGATGAAAAAAAGCAATAAGATTAAGCAATTAAGAGTCCATTAGTTAACGTTAAAGATAACAGTGTCATTATACTGATAATTCTAGTTCAACATATTCATTTTGCAGGTGTGGAAACTGAATCCCAAGACCACCCAAGATAAGATGCAACAAACTTAGAATTTGCACCAAGGTCTTCAAAACTTCAAATCCACTATCCTATGTGGTTGTGGACAAAGTCATTCATTCATTGGTTAATTATTAAGTGTCCACAATGTTCCAGGTAGCATGGAATGTAATGTACTAGGAACGTAAAGAAAAAAGGAAATAATTCCTGCCCTCTAAGGAGTTATATTTTAGTCAATGATGTCTAAAATCTCTTTCAGTTCTAAAATTCCATGACTAGGATTTGGGTGGAATTTTATTATTTTAATGATTTTAAGGATCATAACTTTGCTGTTGCTAGACATAATGATATATCTGTAAAACACTGTGAGGAGAAAGGGAAAATTGCTTATGCTGAACACTAACTCAAGCTCCTATAGAGCAAAATAAAGAGACAGGGTTGGATCTGTTGGTATAAGGAACTCTCAGGTGAGCAAACTTTTTCTACCAATGCAGATTGGTATCTTCTCTGTAACTTATAGTCTTAGAGAATTAAATTAAAATGCTCAAAGGTTCATTGACTTGCCATAAAATCAGTATATGTCATAGGTGAAATGCATGGGTCTTCCTGGTTTTGAGGCCTGTTTGGCTTTGTTTCCATTAGGTCACACTGCCTCAAGAGAAATGCTAATATTCTATAAACCATGAGAAAAAAACAAACCCTCAAAACTCACACGGTAGACAAATTAGGAGCTAGATATCCCATGACAACGAGAGTTTCATTTTCCTTAAAGCAGAGTTCCTAAACAAAGTTTGTTAAATTTCAAAACCCAACAAGTGCAAAGTAAACTTCCAGTAACGATTCACTGCCGACTGAAGAGAAGAAATTCTTAAATGATACAAGAAGTCTTATATTCAGGCAATGTGACATTTTCAATTACAGTTGTCTGGTAAATAACGTTTTTATCGTCCACGAATCATGAAATGAGAATTCAAGTAATTTATTGTCTTCAATTGCTTTCTGACACTACAGAAGATCTAAGTATTGATCATTTTTTTCTTAGTTTGTTTTTGCAAGGCAATGGGGGGTTAAGTGGCTTGCCCTTTGGAAATCCACATTTTTCTGTCTCTAGAACTGTCTATGGTGCAGTGGAAACATAATAATAATAAAAGAATAAAGAATAGATAATAAAAGGCCACACAGCTGGGTAATCATTAAGCGTCTGAGTCTGCATTTGAACTCAGGTCCTCCAGACTCCGGGGCCGGTGCTCTAGCCACCGCGCCACCCGGCCGCCTCTAAGTATTAACAATTTCTAAGCACCGAATGCGGGTCTTATCGAAGCTGCCCTCCTTCGGGCAATCGGGCCATGCCACGCCACGGTCCCATGCCGGCGGCCGCGGGGAGCGCCCCCAGCACCCAGGGGCCCTGGCGGGGCGCGCGCGGGCCGCGGGGGCCGCACTCACCGGGACAGCAGCGCCAGCTTCTGCTCCAGCATCATCTCCAGCTTCTGGCCCTGCTTGGACATCCAGTGGTCCACCCCGTGCAGCCGGTAGCAGGTCTCCAGCATCAGCCTGAAGTCGGCCACGAACTCCGTGATGCCCCCGTACTGGCCGCTCGAGAACTTCTCCTCCATCTTCAGCAGGCACATGCCCGGGCCGGGCGGCGGGGGCGGGCGGCCGCCGGGGCCCCGCGGCCCGCAGGCCGGGGCCTCCTCCTCCGGCTCCCGCTCGGCCCGGGCGCCGCCGCCGGGCGGCCGCAGGAAAGGGCCGGTCAGGCCGCGGTGCTTCTCCTGCAGGAACTCGCCCAGGATGCGGTAGCCCTGCCGCAGCTCGTAGCTCAGCTCCGGCTCCCGGCCGCCGCCCTCCGGCCCCGCCGCCGCCGCCGCCGCCTCCCCGGGCGGCTCCATCCGGCCGGGCGGCTCCGGCACGTCCGCGGCCCCGGCGGCGCGAGGCCGGCCTGCCGCAGGCCCCGCGGGGCCGCCGGGCCCCCTCCGCATGGGCCCCGGGCTGTCTCCGGCGGCGGCCCGCGCGCGCGCGCCGAGGGGGGGGGGCGCTGAGGGGGGGGTCGGCGCGGCCGGGGCGGGGTCACATGGCGCGCGGGGGCGGGGCGGGGGCAGAGGGCAGGCCCGAGCGCCCGCCGCCGCGCCGGGGGGCCTCCCCTCCCCCTCCCTGCCCGGCGGCCCGGGCCTGGGCCGCGCTGGCCGCCGCTCCGGCTCCGCGGGCTCCTCCTCCTCCTCCCCACACCCCCTCCCGCCCCTCTCTACCTGGGGGAAGGGGGCGGGGGGGACCCTGGGCAGGAGAAGGCGGCGCGCGGCGGCGCGCGGATCGGGCCCCGGCGACCAACTGTCAGTTAGAAGCCGCGCCGGGCGGGGGCGAGAGGAAGGAGGAGCGGGCTCTGCCCTCCGGGGCTGGGGCGAGCCGAGGGAACCGGCGGAGAAAGGAGCGCCGCCGCCATCCCGGCGCGCATGCGTGCTGCCACCGGCCCGCTCTCCGGCCCCTCCCCCCCACCGCCACCTTTGCCCTCCTCCCGCCTCCGCCGCGGCTCCGGCTCGGCTACGGGACCGAGAGGCGGAGCGGGCCGCGCGCGGAGCGATGGCGTCATCACACGGCGAGCCGGCGGGCGGGGGCGGGAGGGCGCATGCGCGGAGGCGCTCCCGCCTCACCTGGGAAGGTGGCCGCTGTTTCCGCCGCGGAGCGGGTGCCCCAGAAGCTCCCGTGCCCGCTGTGCCCGCTCTGCCTTCCTACAAACCCCGCAGCGGCGTCGCCGCGTGGCCACCCCCCCCAACAACTCTGCAGCCAGATGCCTCGGAAAAGCCTCCTTTACGGTTCAGCTCAGGTGCCAGCTCCGCCCCTTCCCCGCCTCCCGGCTGTTGTCCCCTTCCTCCGAAGACCCTGCCCCCACTTCTCGGTGAACTTGTTGCCTCCTCCCACCCGTCGGTATTCTGCTCCCCGGCAGGGCTTTGGTACTCTCCGCCACTTGATAAGAATTCACAAAGTGACGTGAATTCACATTTATTTGGATATTTGAGCTTCGCTTTTCTTACGAACCCTTTTTCTTTTTTTGGATATTGCCCTTCCCCAAATCGGGCGTTTTTTCCCATCTCCAACTACTTAATTATATTTTCATAATATTTTTTCCTACAGAATGGAACTATTTCATTTTTGTCTTTGTCTCCAGAATCCGACCCAGTGCCTGACATTTTTTTAAGGTTTTTGCA
This sequence comes from Macrotis lagotis, assembly GCF_037893015.1. Lineage (NCBI taxonomy): Eukaryota > Metazoa > Chordata > Mammalia > Peramelemorphia > Peramelidae > Macrotis > Macrotis lagotis. The sequence continues at coordinate 69,593,060 of NC_133665.1, forward strand.
AGACAGTAAAGGGTAATTATTAAGTGTCTGAGGTTGGATTTGAACTCAGGTCCTCCAGATTCTAGGGCCGGTGCTCTATTCACTATGTATATTTTTTTTAAATCTTTTTATTTTTTGCAAGGCAATGGGGTTAAGTAGCTTGCCCAAGGCCTCACAGCTGGGTAATTATTAAATGTCTGAGGACTGATTTGAACTCGGGTCCTCCTGACTCCAGGGCCGGTCCTCTATCCACTATGTATACTTTTTTAAATCTTTTTTTCTTTTTTTTCAAGGCAATGAGGTTATGTGGCTTGCCCAAGGCCACACAGCTAGGTCATGATTAAGTACTCAGCTACTCCTGACTCTAGAGCCACCTAGCCACCCCAAGTGCCTGACTTTTGTTGTTGTTGTTGCCACCGTGTCCTTTCAGTCTTGTTCATCTATTTGCAACTTCATTTTAGAGATTTTTCTCAGCAAAGTTTCTGGAATGATTTGCCATTTCCTTCTCCTGCTCCTTTTACAAATGAAAACTGAGTCAAACAAGGTTAAGCGATTGGCCCAGAGTCACACAGCTAGTAAATGTCTGAGTTTAGATGTGGACTCATGAAGAAGAGTCTGATTCCAAGTTCAGTGTTTTAGGCAGCTAGACTCTAGCTGTCCTATAGAGCCTGGCACGGGTTCTTAATAAATGCTTTTAGTTTATTTAATTACAACAATGCAGAGCACCACCCATCCTGGTTTTCTGGACTACTTTTGTTAATGTGCTCCTGTGCATCCTGTGAGGAAAGACATTGTAAATCTTAAAGTGCTATTCAAATATGTCATATATAATGATATTAGGATTTTAAAATTGAAGATACTCTAGGAATCATTTAGTTCCATCTCTTCATTTTACAAATGAAGAGCAGGGTGGATAGAGCACCAGCCTTAATCCATTCTCAAATGCAACAAATATTGCCTAGCTGTGTGACCTTGGGGAAGTCACTTAATCCCATTGCCTTGCAAAAAAACAAAAAATCAGACAAATGAAGAGATGCAGGCACAGAAAGGTAAGGTGACTTATCCAAAGTCACAAAGTTGGTAAATGACAAGGCCCAGATTTAAGTTTAGGTCTCTCTTGATTCCAAATCCCTTGCTCTTTTTATTATACTATTGGGGGTACATCAAGGTGGGTTTGAAGATGTCTTGAAAGAATTCAAAGACTTCAGGTTCAGTTAAGGCATTTATTTAGAGTATCACACTGCCCAAGAATCCTCCCCAAAAGAAATGACAACCAAGGAGAGAATGAGCTTTAAAAATGTAGAAATGAGGTAATCAAGGACACATAGATAGGTGGAGGGGCAGTAGTTTAAAAAGCAAAGATGAGGTAATTAAGGAACATGTAGATGAGGGGCAATAGCTAGAAGCTGATACTTTAAGGCTAGGGCAGGGATATAGTCTTGTTGTTAGGGGGTTTGTCTTGTGGGGACAGGGATTTTCTGAGTCCTTGAAGGTAGCAAAGTCCTTCTCTGAGGCTCAATGACCTCATCATTTCTCCCCTCAAGAAGTAGGAACACAAATTCATTTGAGGAACAGGGATGAATGTCTCATCTTCTGTAACTGCTTCAGAATGACACAAATTATAGAGTTATTCCTGCATCATAGTATCTCTTCCTTGAGGAGGAAGATGATTTAAATCCTACACAGGGGGTATACAGGGAAGTATAGGCATGTATCCATCCTGGGCTAACATTTGGAGTTTAAGACTCCAGCTTAGAGGATACAATCCTAGTGAGCAGATTCAGGATCCATGGGCCAAAGATCAAAAAAGGGAAAGGGAAAAGCTGGATGACATTTGACAAAATCAAAGGGGGTAATCAGTCCCCTTTACTAAATGAGTCTTACAAATGAAAGGTGCAAAAGGGAAGGGTAATGGCAGCAAAGCAAATTCAGATCCATTCCTCTGGAAACATCCTATATAGTCTTGCTCAGGTATGCTTCTCAGAAGAGATCTCTAGCTGAAGTCACTTGGAAAGATTTTCTCTGCTAAAAGAACAACAATGTTTCCCTGCAAATACTCAGATCAAACTTTATGTTTCTATTATTGGAAAGTGAAATGTGAACCTATTTGGCAGGGAATTTACAGTTTTGATTGATCAATTGTCACAGAAAACTCAGATAAACTATTTTTTATACTTGGCATTATTCAACTCCCCCGTTTGGAGGGTGAGATTCTACTAAGAAAGTAATAACTGAACATTTTTATAAGATTATAGATTCTAATAACAGGTTCTGGGAGGTATATACACACCTATATGTAAATAGATAGATACATACATATATAGATAGGAAGGATAATGTTTCTCCTTCCTTCTCAAAGAAGACTATGACATCAGGAAAGTGATGTCATGACAAGCAAGTGAATAGGATTTGAATAAGAGGGGTGATGTGCTAAATTACTAAGTCACTTTCCCCTCATATACCACCTGCGTCCAATGGCCAGATATGAATCAGGACAAATAGTGATGACCCTGGATACAAGACAATCATGGTTAAGTGACTTGTCCAGAGTTAGAGAGCTGGTAAGGGTCAAGTGTCTGAGGCTGAATTTGAACTTGGGTCCTCCTGACTCTAGGATTGTTGCTCTATCCTTTGCACCACCTAGCCAGTGTCAGAACAGTTCATATCTAATAAGTTATTTATAATAAAACATTTTAAAAATTTAAGCCATGTTTAAAATAAAACCCCTAGTTGGAAAAATGAATCTCTCTTTAAGATATTTTCAAAATGGTCCACAGGCCATCCTTCTTCTGATACAATTAAATTCATTGATATTCTTTTTTCTTAGATCAGGAACTGAAACTGTTAAGATAAAGAATCATACCCTAAGGGCGGCTAGGTGGCGCAGTGAATAAAGTACAGCCCCTGGAGTCAGAAGTACCTGGATTCAAATATGGCCTCAGACACTTAATAATTACCTGGCTGTGTGGCCTTGGGCAAGCCACTTAACCCCATTTGCCTTGAAAAAACCTAAAAAAAAAAAAAGAATCATACCCTGATGTCCCTAATCTTTCCTTCACCTAAAGATCCCTGTAGCATTGTAAGACATTAAAAGATCTCGATTACCATGGGAATATGTAGCTAGTAACAAATGACTTAACTAAAAACTTGCTTAACTAGTTGTTTAGAATTTAGAAAATTTTAACCCAATTGACTTAGATCTTATTCCTGCATCTTACGATAGTAATTCAGTTGTGCTTTATTATTAGCCTATAAGACAAGGATTTGATGTTGTGTTTATACTTATCACCTGACATGATTATAGAAATGTCAGAAAGAGCAGGGACATAAGGAAAAATATTTCCTTATTTAGTTAGGTGTCAATTCTAGGCAAATGTCACGTTGCTGGACAATTGCATTGAACCAGGCTTAAAGTTAGTCACATAGGACATTGTATATGCCAAGTAGGGGAAAGTCTGGTGATACCTACCTCTCCTCGTCTTTCTCATGAGAACTCCACCTACAGTTTATGCATAAAAACCTTTATAATGTTGTTGACATCATAGGTCATTGACCCAATAGCATTCTTTTGATGATCAGACCTGAAGGCAGTCTCAGAATAATATCAATTAACAGTCTCATAAGGTCTTAAAAAGCAAATTCCAATAATCATAACTTCAAATCAATTCAGTTAACAAGGATCAAATATTGTATATGGTGTTTTATAATCTCAATTGGTAACAGCAAGAGATCCACAGAAAAATTACAACCTGTTAATATTGCACAAGTGAGTTTGCTTTAAGAGGCTTAATAACAAACAGCAGAGATTTGGGAAGTATAAATGCAACAATTTCAAATGGCATATAGCTGTTTTATGGAACATTACCTATTAACTATGCTCTTAATAGACACCAGACTCTGAAATTAAATCACTCTTAAGCATTTTGCATATATCTCTACACACACCATACTAGTTCCAGATTAAACAACCAAAAAATCAGATTACTAAACAGAATAATAAAGAATGATAATAAAGATAATAAAAACAGAACAGCAAGAGAAGTTCTTAAGTTATAAAGAGATTCTTCAGGATTGAATCTTATACACATAAGTTCAAACCCTAATTTCAACTTTTTGCTTAGGCCATTGAATGGCAGCAAGTTCAGATCAAAACAAGATCTTTCCCATTTACAGCTTGTTATAGTAATTTAGATGCTTTTATAGTAACCTAACAACTCACAGATTAAGTATTACAATGTCAAACTTCTACTTTTCCTATCCTGATAATAGAAATTTTGCTATAAAATCTATAAGCAAGGATATGGTTCTAATAACATCAAAACTGATTGTCAAGGTTTATTTCACTACAAATAGCTTAGTCAGCTGGACAAATTTCTTGAGAACTATAAACAGAGACATGGTAATAACTGTGCGTGTGTGTGTGTGTGTGTGTGTGTACACAAAATGGAAATGCAGAAGTTTAGAGTTATTGTTGTTGATGTTATCTTTGTTTCTCTCTGTATGCTTCCCATGGATACTATTTAATAGCTGAATGACTCTGAAACCCCCAGGTATTTATGTGAGTAACGGGCAGCACTGCCAAATTGTTAGTTTGTCTATGTTGTTCTTGTATCTGTGCTTTTATGTTTCATTGTGTCTTTTTCTGGTTAATTTATTTGAATCTTATGAAAAGTCCAGCTTATTTAAAGAGTTACTTGAAAATGTTTTGTTGCTACTTTTGTGAATAACTCACAAAATATACTTGATTGTAACTTGAATAAATGAAGTTTTATAAGCTGTTAAAGATTTCTGCAAGGATTAAAAAGCATCTCTAAAGGATTTTTGATGCCTCCATCATCTAAGGAACACCTGAATTGTGACTAATAAAAAAAAAAATTGTAGAGCACTTTGAGTCCATTGGTAAGCCATGGACTCTATGTAATACCATTTGGAAAAAAATGGTATTGATCCAAGTGTTAATTGGTTTTCCTCATCTCTGCCTTTTAAAAGCTCTCCTCCTCAGTTGAGTTGCTTGGGAGGACAGCCCACATTTGGGGAGCATGATTCTCCAAATAAATGCCTTCACTAAATAAAGTCTTTAAATTCTTTCAGGACATCCTACAACCCACCTTGCCATATCCAGACAGTATAATTAAAAAAAAAAAGCAAGGAATTTGCACTCAGGAGACCTAAAACTGAATCATGGTTTTGTCATTTACTAATTTTGTGAATTTGGAAAAGTCACCTTATTTTTCTTTGCCTTCTGTTCATTTGTAAAAGGAGGATTTTGTAAACATTTTATTAAATGACATTTTGGCACTCAATGTGTTTTTTTCTAGCTTTGGCTAACTACAACTCAAGGTAAGCTCATAAGCCCATTCCTTTTAGTTGCCAGAACTTCAGCAGCTGGCTGAATGGGCTGAGGAAAGTTAAGGGTCCCTGTACCCCATCAAGGGGTTCTGTACCCTGAGAGTACTCTCTGAGTGGGGGACATGCCTCTTGAGTACCTGGTGTCCTGTCCTTCCCTGCAGAACAAGGTAGAGGCAACTGATCTTCTGACACAATGGGACAGTCTCCTTCAAATGCCACAGACTCACCTCTAGGCCATCTCTTGCAAAACTGAGACAAATTCAGCCTCTGTAAGACTGTAACAAAGAAGTTTTTAAAAGGTAGAGATGAGGTAATTAGGGACACAGAGGGGCAGAGTTTTCTCAGCAAAGATGAGGTGATTAGGGACATGGTGGGAGGGAGAGGAAGGAGCTGGTAATTTTTTGGCCACCTCAACGATTTATTGTCTTGTTGATATTTTTTTTAAATTAGTTTTAATTTTACAATTTTCTCCCAGTCTCATTTCCCTCCCCCAATCCCCTATGTGATAGTCTTTACATTGTTTCCATGGTATACATTGATCAAACTTGTGTTGAGAAAGAAATCATAATCTTAAGGAAAAAATAAAATATAAGAGATAGCAAAATTACATAATAAGATAACTTTTTAAAAAAATTAAAGATAATAATCTTGGGACTTTGTTCAAGCTCCACAATTCTTTCTCTGGATACAGATGATATTATCCATCTCAGATACCCCAAAATTGTCCCTGATTGTTGAATTTATGAAATGAGCAAGTCCATTAAGATTGATCATCCACCCCATGTCACTGTTATGGTGTACAGTGTTCTGGTTCTACTCATCTCACTCAGCATCAGTTCACACAAATCCTTCCAGGCTTCTCTGAGTTCCCATCCGATAGTGTTCCATAATGTACATATACCATAATTTGTCCAGCCATTCCCCAATTGATGGACATTCACCCAGTTTCTAATTCTTTGCCACCACAAACAGAGCTGCTATGAATATTTTTGTACAAGTGATGTTTTTACCCTTTTTCATGATCTCTTCAGGGGATAGATCTAGTAGTATTGCTGGATCAAAGGGTAGGCACATTTTTATTACGCTTTGGGTGTAATTCCAAATTGCTCTCCAGGAAGATTGGATGAGTTCACAGCTCCATCTACAATGTATTAGTGTCCAGGTTTCCCACATCCCTTCCAATTGATTATTATCCAACTGATTATTGTCCTTTCTGGTTATATTGGCCAGTCTGAGAAGTGTGAAGTGGTACCCCAGAGATGCTTTAATTTGCATTTCTTGAACCAGTAAAGATTTAGAACAGTATTTCATATGACTATGGATCGCTTTGATTTCCTCATCTGTACATTGCCTCTGCATATCCTTTGACCATCACATTGGGGGGGGAGGGGGATCTAGATCTTTTGACTTAAATTTTAGTACTCTCTCCAGTACACAAGAGTTTAAAATTAATAATATTTTGTTTCTTGAAGTAAATGTATTATTTTTGACTAGACTACAATAGAACAGTATTAGCAGAAGTATGTATTTCATCCTGAGGTCCAGTTGAAGAGGTCTTTCTGTTAAATCTATGCTATCCAACTGAGTTGAATTCTGTTAGATTTGTACAAGTGATATTTGTTATACATTTCTTGTTTAAGAGTAAACATGGGGGGGGGGCTATGTGGCACAGTGGATAGAGCACCAGCCCTGGAGTCAGGAGTACCCAAGTTCAAATCTGGCCTCAGACACTTAATAATTGCCTAGCTGTGTGGCCTTGGGCAAGTCACTTAACCCCTTTTGCCTTGCAAAAACCTAAAAAAAAAGAGTAAACATAATGCCCCCCTCCCCCAAAAAATATATACCCTCATGAGAAATAAAGTAAAAGAAAGAGGAAAAAAATGTGTTTCAGTCTGTGTTCTGACACCACCAGCTCTGTCTCGGGTGGATCATGTTATTTATAAGTCCATCACAAAAGCTACTTCCATATTTTTCCACTGTTGCCATTGCTGATCGCAACCCCCTCTATCCATACCTCCCCACCACCATATAGTATATTTTCTCTCTCCCTTCACTCTGTCCCTCTTCTAAAATGTGCCATAAGGTAGCTGAGTGGCATAGCAGACTGATCACCAGCCATGGGGCCAAGAGGCCCGGAGCCCACATACCACCCCTGAGACCCAGCAACCACTTGGCCCCATGGTCCCAAACAGGCCACCCAATCCTAGCCCCTTGCAAGAAGTAAAAAAGAAAATGTGTTATATCTAACCACTCTCCCCCCACAGTCCTTCCTCTCTTCCATCACTCACATCCCTCCCCTTCCCCCATCCCCCTTCTCTCCTTCTTATTCTAGATGTCTATACCCCATTGAGTGTATATGCTGTTTCTTCTCTGAGCCATCTCTGATGAGAGCGAAGGTTCCCTCATTCCCCCTCACCTCCCCCCCTTCCATATCATTGAAATAGCTCATTGCCATAAAAATAAATTTTTTATACAAAATATCTTAATCTATTCCACCTCTCCTTTCTCTTACTCCCAGTACATTTCCCTTTTAGCCATTGACTCCATTTTTACAATATATCATATCTTCAAATTCAGCTCTCTCCTGTACTTCATCTATATAAGCTCCTTCTGCCTGCTCTATTAAGTGAGAGGTTTCATATGAGTATTGTCAGTGTCATTTTTCTATGCAGGAATACATGCAGTTCATCATCAAGTCCCTCATATTCTACCCTTCTCCTCCACTCTCTATGCTTCACCTGAGTCCTGAATTTGAAGGTCAAACTTTCTGTTCAGCTCTGGTCATTTCAACAGGAACAATTGAAATTACCTTGGTTCATTGAAAGTCCATCTTTTCCCCTGGAAGAGGATGTTCAGTTTTGCTGAGTAGTTGATTCTCGGTTGCATTCCAAGCTCTTTTGCCTTCTGGAATATTACAGGCCCTTAATGTAGTTGCTGCTAAGGCCTGTGTGGTCTTGACTGCAGCTCCACAATATTTGAATTGTGTCCTTCTAGCTGCTTGTAATATTTTCTCTTTGACTTGGGAGTTCTGGAACTTGGCTATAATATTCCTGGGGGTTGTGTTTTTTTGGATCCCTTTCTGGGGGAATTTGGTGGATTCTCTCAATTTCTATTTTGCCCTCTGCTTCTAGGATATGTGGTCAATTTTCCTGTTGGAATTTTTTAAAAATAAGGTCAAGGCTCTTTTCCTGATCATTACTTTCAGGTATCCCCATAATTTTTAAATTATCTTTCCTGAATTTGTTTTCCAGATCAGTTGTTTTTTCATTGAGATGTTTCACATTTTCTTCTAATTTTTCATTCTTTTGGTGTTGAAGTATTGTGTCTTGACTTCTCATAAAGTCATCAGCTTCTTTTAGCTTCATTCTACATCTGAGGGATTTGTTTTCCTCAGAGAGCTTTCTTATCTCCTTTTCCATCTGGGAAATTCTGCTTTTTAAAGCATTCTTCTCCTTTTTGAACTGTTTTATCCATTTGACCTATGCTGGTTTTTAACATGTTATTTTCTTCAACATTTTTTTGGATCTCCTTGACTAAGTTTCTGACTCCTTTTTCATGTTTTTCCTGCATCTCTCTCTCTCATTTCTTTTCCCAATTTTTCTTCTATCTCCCTTACTTGATTTTCAGAATCTTTTTTTGAGCTCTGTCATGGCCTGAGCTCAACTTCTGTTTTTCTTAGTGTTTTTAGATGGCAGGAGCTTATACTTCCTCATCTTCAGATTTAGTATTTTGTTCCTTCTTAGGATCATAGACAATATATTTCTCAATGGTGTTCCTCTTTTTCTGTTTATTCATTTCTCCAGCCTGTGCCTGGTTTTGTGGTTCTTTCTGAGTTTTTGAGTATTATTAGGACACTCCCCCCCCCCCCAACAAGGATCTCAGCTTGTGAGACTCTGATTGCCCTCCTCATCTGTGAATGACCATAAGTGCACCCCTCTGCCATGGGGCTGAGGTGGGGGGATCCCCTGTTCTATGAGGGGCCTAGACTGCAATCAGGATCTGAATGTGGTCAGAGCCCCAGAGTCCTGTTCCAGGTACAGAGGACAGATTTTGCAAGTCTTTCCTCAGAAGTCTCAGTGGGCTGAGCACTCAGAGCTCAGTTGCTGGAGGCTCCTGCTTGCCAGCTCGACACCTGCTTCTGTTTCCTAGATCTGGGCTGCCCAGACCGTGGTGCTGTGCTGACCTCACTGACTGCTGCAACTGCCCTGAGGGCCTGGGCTTTGCTGGGCTCACTCTAGCAGAGATCTCCCTCGAAGTTGTGCCCGGTACTCCCCCAATGTAGGTCAGCAAACTGCCCCCACTGCTGTGAATCACAGCTCCCAGGTGCCCTGGGGCTGCCTCCGGGAGGCTGAAGTTTCTTCACTGTGACAGGCCGCCACTCTAACCCCATGGAATGGAAACTTTCTACTATTTTCCAGGTTACTTTTGGTCTGAAGAATTGCCTCACTGGATCTTTCTGTGGGTTCTGTCTCTCAAAACTTTAGTTAAGAGTTATAATTTTAAGGTTTTTGAATTATTATGGAAAGAATACCGAGGAGAGGTATTCTTCTGTTGTCACCTTGGCTGCTCTTGTTGATATTTTGCCTTGTCACTAAGGGCAAGGATTTTCTAAGTTCTTTCCAGGGGCAAAGTCTTTCACTGAGGTTCAGCAGCCTCATTAATACTACCTTCTTGACTCATGAGAGCTGTCTAAATCAAGGTAAGTTACCAAATTTGAAATTAAATAGTCTTTCAATGAAGAACCTATAGATATTAAAGTTAGAGAATCATAAATTTGGGGTTGAAAGATATCATAAATATCTTATGGTCAAATCTCTAATGCATTCTATCAATGAGAAAAGTGAGATCCAGAAAGATTAAATGACTTGCCTAATGTCACAGTGATGCAGAGTATTATGAGAGAATTTTGGATGTAACAGAAACAAAATTCTGTAATCTTAAATGCTGTTAAATCTTGTTAAATGGGGTAGAGGTTCCTTGCTCAATGTGAATTGACTCCCAATGTTTCATTGTTTAATGTAAAATTTGTATCCTGATCTCATTTACAAACCCCAGTCTTCAGCCCTCCACCTGAATCTTGTCAGGTCTCATAAGGGGGAAGTTCCCCTTTTGCCTTCAGTGTTCAGATAAGGGGAAAGGCTATAAAACCTGAGTTGGACCTCTGCTACAGGCAGCCCCTCTCTCCCTGGCCCAGTCAACTAGGCTTGATTGTTCCTTACCTTTGTCTCTCTTTACCTATCTCCCTCTCTCTGTCTCACTCTCTACCAGGCAACCAAGCCTAAGATTTTGTTGTGCTTTGAAGTGCTTTTCTAACCTTTCCAGAGGAAAAGTTTTTTAAACTGTTTACTTTGTTATATTTCATAAAAAAATTCTGGGCAGTTTTAACATGCCAGAGAGAGCATGTAAATTCCTTTGCTTTTCAGGGGCTCCCAAATTCCTATGCTTCTCTATTTACCCCAGATCTCGGCAGATATAAAAATGTAATTAGACTAGTCTACCTGTCAGATCTATGCAAAGGGGAACAGTTTATGACTAAGGAAGAGTTGGAGAACATCACCAAAAACCAGTTAGATGATTTCGATTACATTAAATTAAAAAGCTTTTGCACAGATAAAACCAATGTAACCAAGATCAAAAGAAATATAGTAAATTGGGAAACGATCTTTATAACTAATGATTCTGACAAAGGACTCATTTCTAAAATATACAGAGAACTGAGTCATATTTTTAAAACAAAAAGCCATTCCCCAATTGACAAATGGTCAAAGGATATGCAAAGGCAATTTACAGGAGGAGATCAAAGTAATCCATAGCCATATGAAAAAATGCCCTAAATCATTAATTGTTAGAGAAATGCAAATTAAAGCTTCTCTGAGGTACCACCTCACACCTCTCAGATTGGCCAGTATGACCAGGAAGGATAATGATCATTGTTGGAAGGAATGTGGGAAATCTGGGACACTATTACACTGTTGGTGGAGCTGTGAACTCATCCAACCCTTCTGGAGAGCTATTTGGAACTATGCCCAAAGGGCATCAAAAATGTACATACCCTTTGACCCAGAAATACCACTATTGGGTCTATACCCTGAAGAGATGAGGAAAAAGGGTAAAAACATTACTTGTACAAAAATATTTATAGCAGCCCTGTTTGAGGTGGCAAAGAATTGGAAATCCAGTCAATATCCTCCAATTGGGGAATGGCTTAGCAAACTGTGCTATATGTATGTCATGGGACACTATTGTTCTATTAGAAACCAGGAGGGATGGGATTTCAGGGAAGCCTGGAGGGAATTGCATGAACTGATGCTGAGTGAGATGAGCAGAACCAGAAAAACACTGTGCACCCTAACAACAACATGGGAGTGATGTTCAAGCTTGAAGGACTTGCTCATTCCATCAGTGCAACAATCGGGAACAATTTTGGGCTGTCTGCAAAGGAGAGTACCATCTGTATCCAGATAAGGAGCTGTGGAGTTTGAACAAAGTACAAGGACTATTCCCTGTAATTTAGAGAAAAAAAAACAGATAGCTTATTGTCTGATCTTGTTACCTCTTAGACTTCTCTTTACGGATATGATTTCTCTTCCATCACACCCAATTTGGATCAAGGTACAACATGGAAATAAAGTAAAGACTGACAGTGCATTCTGTGGGGGGGGGGGAGCAAGATTGGGGGGAAAATGTAAAACTCAAATAATATCTTTAATAAAAAATAAATTTAAATTTAAAAAATATAATTAGAGACAGAATTAAAGCCTTGTCTAATATGGAAAAATGGATGACTGGAGAAGGGAATGAGGCTGACAATTTTGTGAACTCTGCCTAACTTAAATACTGTTCACTTGAGAGTAAATATATCACCCTTTTGTAATGTCATTGATCCTCTTCAAGACTGAAGGATCAGCAGCAACAACAGCAAAGGTTTTTAGTGAGGCTTCTACAAAGAGAAAGTGTTGTGTTAAACTTTTGTCACATGTGTTTTTCTTCATGTACCTTATAATTCTTATGGTCTATACTCCTCATGGAAGCTGTGAATATTAAGGAGAAAGTTAGAACTAGGTTTTCAGGAGACCATTTTGTGTTAACTGTTCTTATCAAGTTATTTGTGAGTAATAGTAGCTGCCCTCTAGAAATTGAATCTACTGATTCAAATTGGAGATTTCTCTTATTTCTTCCTATTCTTGTTCTTTCTTTCCCTTTTTTCTTTTTTCTTTTTTTCCTCTTTTCTTCCTCCTCCTCCTCCTGTTTTTCCTTCTCTTCTTCTTTCTCCTTTTCCCTCCTTTCTCTTCTTTCCTATTCTTCTGCTTCATTTCCCCTTGCCACATGAGGTCCCTCTTGCCACTTGGGGCTCCATAGATGTGGGTGTTTGTCCACAGGAATTGAGTTTCTACTCACCTATATTTTGTAAGATATTTTTGGATTTAAAGAACAGATTTTTTTCCAAATTATTTATTTTTATTATTGTTTTCAAAAAGCTTGGACAGTTTACTTTTTGTTTTATGTGGTTTTCATTTATGTTTTCTTGAAATACAGCTATGGGAAAACAGGCTATTAAAAAAAAGCCAATTGTGATTAAAATTGAACTCTTTGACCATCTTTAAACCCAAATCACCCTGGTTTTCTTTGGATGGCCAATAATACCACATTTCCTGAAAACAAGACCAGGTCTTAATTAATTTTTGCTCTAAAAGATATATTAGGGTTTATTTTCAAGGGTTGCTTTTTTTATGTACAATCTACATTTATTCATTTATTCATGTACAAAAATCTACATTTATTCAACTACAGTAATGTCATTTTCCTCTGAGACATCATCATAACTCTCCAAATCCTGAATTTTGGCCTGTATTTCTTGCAACTTCATTTCATGTAGAACAGTTGATCCTAATCTCTCATGTCCTCCTACAGAGTTCTCTTTAACATTGTACTTCTTGTCCATGTAGCCTGCTCATAGTGCATTGACAGCACAGCTATCCTTGGTTTTATCTCATGAATTCTTCTCCCAAGTTGCCACCTGTTATAGGCTAGGTGTCACAAAGTTTCCACACTGATTTCTCTTCATTCTATTTCCATACACAAATGGTCCTTGAATGACTTGTTTATTGTAATATTAAAAGTCTAGAGATAGTCATTCCTGTGGGAATCATTTTTTTAATCATTTCTTCTTTCTGCAAGGAAATTCTTCATGTCTTTAGCGTGGTGAGAGCTGACTGAATCCCAGATTAGTAGCCATCTCTGGTTACCTTGCAAAACAAGTGGTAGCATTAAATCAACCCACTTCCTTATAACTGCTTGTGTGCACCAAGTTTTTTCAGCTTCAAGAACATAAATGCCTGAACACACATTCAATCTTATCTTTCTTGTCCTTAGTGATGATTAAAGGTGGGATTTTCTTTCCATTTAGACATTATCAAGTGCACATGTTATTTGCATTTGTGCCTATACTCTGATTAGTCAATCAGCAATAAGTTTTGAGTTCATCTGTTTACATAAAGTGTTTACCTCTGGTCCAAAGGTCCCACTTGGGTATTAAAATAATTCTTAATTATAATTTATATTAACATCTATTTTGTTTTAATGTCAATAATATTTTTTACTTAATTATATGTTGATATAAACTTTTTATAATTCAATTTGTCCATTGTGTGTTGCAATGGATATACTAAATGTGCCAGAGGGCTGATGATCTTAACTGGGATTTATTTTTAAGGTCCTCTTTATATTTTGAATATTCTGAAAACTCATGCTAGGGCTTGTTTTCAGGAAAATACACTAATCCCCAGTCTAAGCCTCAGTAGCTCATTCTTTAGGTTTTGATTTGTCTAGGCTCAGAATGAGTAAAAATAGCCATTGTTTTGGGTTTTGGCCAGAAACTCTGAGGATCTTCCCCCCTCTTAGACTGATACCTTGGTGATGATAAAGATGGCCATCTTTTATCTCAGTTCTTACCTAGCCCTTAGTCTTTGAATGTGCTTTGCCTCAGACAAACTGAGACCTAGGGATGTAGAAAGGTCAGATCACATACTCATTCCTGAGCTATTGAAGGATGTCTTGACTCATACTCTTCAGATCATTAAATTCTATCCCAATGCCACAGAGGAAAATTTCTTACAATTTATATTGTAAATGACTCCCCTTTTTTTTTCTTGTAGTCCATCTTTTGGACATGTGGCCTTCCTCTAATAAGGGAAATCAGGGAAAGCACCTTGTAAAAAGTTGGGATTTTAGCCAGGTCTTAAAGAAAGCCAGAAGCCAGAAGTGAAAAGTGAGCAAATTCTAGGCATGAAAACAGCCAGTGAAAATTCCTAAAGTCAAGAAATAGAGTGACTTTGGCAAAGATCAACAAGGAGGTTCATGTCACTGGTTCAAAAAGTATAGAGAAAGGAGTAAGTTTTAAGACTTAAAAGGGCAAATGGCTGGGGCGGAGTCAAGATGGCAGCATGAAGGCAGTAATTCCCAGAAACTCATTCCCCCCAAAAACTCCAAAAGCCCTCAAATTATGACGCTAGCCAAAACTTAGAGGGGCAGAACTCACAGAAAGACTGAGTGATACAGTTTCCCAATCCAAGACAACTTGGACGTTCTGCAGGAAAGGTCTGCTTCACCAGGACTTGGGATTGGAAAAAGCCACAGCCACAGTGCAGCGCAACTGGGCCGAGCACCTGGGTCCATGGCAGAAGGGGTGGTTTCCAGACCTCTTGGCCCAGAGATCACCAGGGATAGCTGGAAGAGGTGGTAAGAGAACTCTGCAACACCAAAGTGGAGTGCCAGCCACAGAGCAACCCTGCAGTGAAAACCTGCAGTGGGAATCAGCGGAGCCACCCAATACTTACAGAGCTCTCAGCCCACAGACAGTAAGGGGGTCAGGGGAGACTGTAAAGGTCTCTCTTCCCACCCTGGGGCAGGACTCACTCAGATACAAGTTGCAGTTTGGACTCCCATACTACCATACCTGAACAGGGATCCTCCTCACAGCTCCAGGGTAGAAGGGAGGGCCTGTGGTCACCCACATACCAGAGTATAGGCAAGAGAGCAGTCAGAGCTTCTCAATAAGATCTTAGAGGAATTAAGGTCCCTGTGGGGTGTCCCAAAAACCCACCAAAGCTCGGAAGTGTTGTAACTCAGTCATAGGCTGAGGAAATAAACAACAGAAAAAGACCATAGAAAATTACTTTGGTCCCATGGAGGATCAAAATATATACTCAGAAGATGACAGATTTGAAGCTTCTGTATTCAAACCTCCAAGAGAAATAGAAAATGGGCTCAGGCTATGGATAAGCTCTAAAAAAAAGACTTTGGGGGTGGCTAGGTGACTCAGTATATAGAGCACTGGCCTTGGAGTCAGGAGTACCTGGGTTCAAATGCGACCTCAGACACTTAATAATTACCTAGCCATGTGGCCTTGGGAAAGCCACTTAACCCCATTGCCTTGAAAAATCTAAAAAAAAAAGACTTTGAAAAACAATTGAGGGAGATAGAGGAAAAATTTGGAGGAAAAATAAGAGCCATGCAGATAAATCATGAAAACCAAATCATTGGGGCAGCTAGGTGGCACAGTGGATAGAGCACCAGCCCTGGAGTCAGGAGTACATGAGTTCAAATCCAGCCTCAGACACTTAATAATTACCTAGCTGTGTGGCCTTGGGCAAGCCACTTGCAAAAACTGAAAACAATGACAACAACAAAAACCAAATCAACAACTTGGTAAAAGAAATACAAAAAAAAATACTGAAGGAAATATATTAAAAACCAATTTAGGCCAAATGGAAAAAAGCAATACAAAAGGCAAATGAGGAGAATGCCTTAAAAAGCAAAATTGATCAATTGGAAAAGGAGATAAAAAGGCTCTCTGAGGAAAATAACTCTTTCAAATGTAGAATGGAACTAAATGAAGCTGATGACTTTGTGAGAAATGAAGAAATAAAACTATACTAAAAAAAAACAAATTAGAAGAAAATGTGAAATATCTCATTGAAAAAACAACTGACTTCAAAAACAGATCCAGAAGAGAGAATTTAAAAATTATTGGGCTATCTGAAAGCCACGACCGGGAAAAGAGCCTAGACTTCATTTTTCAAGAAATAATACAGCAAAATTGCCCTGAGATCCTAGAAACAAAGAGTAAAATAGAAATTGAGGGAATTCACTGATTACCTCCTGAAAGAAATACCAAAAGAAAAACTTCCAGCAATATTATAGTCGAATTCCAAAACTCCCAAGTCAAACAGAAAATACTAAAAGCTACCAGAAACAAACTACTATGGCTCTATAGTCATAATTACACAGAATCTGACAGCATCTACATTAAGGGCTTGTAGGGCTTGGAATATGATTCTGGAAGGCAAAGGATCTTGGCTTACACCCGAGAATCAACTACACAGCAAAACTGAACATCCTCTTTCAAGGGAAAAGAAGGCCTTTCAAATGGGGGAACTTTCAAACTTTCCTACTGAAACAAGAGCTGAACAGAAAGCTTGATCGCTAAGTACAAGACTCAGGTGAACCATAGAGTAGGTGGATGAGAAGGACTAATTATGAGGAACTTAATGATGTTGAACTGTTTGTATTCCTGCATGGGAAGAATACATTGATAACTCATATGAATTTTCTCATAAGAGCAGTTAGAAGGAGCATATAAAGACAAGGCACAGGAAGGAGCTGAATATAATGGTATAATATAGTAAAAAATGGAATCAATGGGTGATAAAGGAAAGTAGTGGGAGGAAGAGAAAGGAGAGGAAGAAGGAGCTAAGATATTTCACATAAGAGTCAAGAAAAAGCTTTTACAATCAAGTAGAATGGATAAGGTGAGGGGGAAGATATTTCACATAAGAGTCAAGAAAAAGCTTTTACAATCAAGTAGAATGGATAAGGTGAGGGGGAATGAGTGAACCTTCATTCTCATCAGAAATGGCTCAGAGTGGAAATAAGGGATGGGAAAGGGGGAGAGGGGAGGGGAGTAGGTGATTGAAGAGAGGGAAGATCATGGGAGAGGGTTCTCGGATACAACATACTTCTGAACAGGGACAGGATGAAAGAGAGAGAATAGAATAAATAAGAGTGGGGAGTAATACAGTGGAGAGAAATACAACTAGTAATAGCAACTGGGAAAAAATATTGAAGCAACTTCTCTGGTGGACTTATGATAAAGAAGGCAACTCATCCCAGAGACAAGAGCCAGTGGAGTCTGAACACAGACTGAGGTACACTTTTTTTTGCTCTCACTATTCTTGAGGTTTCTTGTCTTTCTGGGGGAAAAGGGGGTTTATGTTTATTCTCACAACAAGATTATTGTAATATAAAATACACCAAAAAAAATTTTAAAGAGGACCAAAAAGATAGGAAAGGGCAAGGAGAATTTAACTGACAGAAGTTGTTGCTCAGTCTTGTGGTGTGGCTAACTGTTGTATTTACAGTGATCCACAGAAGTTTGAACCTTGGCTTGGTTGCCAGTCCCCCTGAGTCTGACTTAGATTCTCAGTTCCTGGTCAGAGAAGCACTGTGACACAGGATTCTGGTCCAGAGGAGAGAAACACCAGTGGCATATGACTGAGTGAGTTCATGGTGACTATTGTTTATTCCAATCTGGATAGAATATTTTCCTAGGGAGTAGCAAATGTCTGTGGACTTATATCCAGAAGCAGGATACACATATTCTAAACCATACAACTTACAGAGATAGGTGGACTGAGACTCATGTGAGATGTAATTATGGTACCTGGATTCCTTGTCAGGCTCCATTATGGTAAAGAAAATTGTGATTACCACTGCATAGATCCATCTGCCAAGGATTGGTCAGGAAATTGTTATTTAGACTTATGGCTTGCTACCTGGACACAGGATGGGAGTTAAGGCTATGGAACCCCAATTTATAACCTGATTAGATTCTAAGCTGTAGTGGAAACAATTACCAATTAAACAGCTAGGGCCCTGGACTTGCCGGCTGGCTATGCCATGCAGACAAGAGAGAGAGAGAGAATTATTCAATATAGAGTTGTATTAGACAATCTGTCGATTCAAGGAGTTTGTGGTAAATTGAATCTTTCAAGTTGCTGCCTAAAGAGAGATGACAATAGGTGAATAGTAAAAGTTGGCATGTGCTCCCGCACAGGCCTGGAAAATAGAATAGGGCCATGTCTCTGATGAGGAAGTAAAACTCTTGATAGAAAAAGAGTCAGTAGTCATGTCAATAACAAGGACTGTGATTTAAGAAAGAAATCACTAATAAAGTGTGGAACTCAAATTCTTATTTAAAAAAGAAAAGGGGGAATTGTGAGGAATATGGGGGTGTTTGGGTTCCACAAGAATGTGAAGGGGCAATTGTTAGTTTACATTACAAAGACCAGGGTCTGCCAGTATTGTCCATCAGCAGGATCAAAAACTGAGATTAGTTCTGAGTTAACCTAGTTCTGAGTTAATCTAGGGTCCGCATCCTTCTTCTTTGCACATGCTCAAGGAGGTAGCTGTTCTTGCTTATTAGTATAATGCACGGTGGGGGGGATATATGGGGATGAATATAACAATTAGATTTGTGACCCCAGCCAAGGATTGGCATGAAGGGGCAGGAACAAAGCCTTTCAAACTGCATATAAGACCTAACATTTCTGGGATTCCTCACCCCTCTCCCCTTGGGGGAGGTATACCATTTATTAAGATATCTTAATTAAAAAACTATTTTAATCATTCTGGACAAAGTATTCATGAGCCACTTATAACAATTCACATTAAAGTTTCTCTAAAGTGGAGTGGTAGAAAAATATCCATTGTACAACGTGGGTTAGATAAGGGACTAGTATTCTATTCCTACATGTAAGAGAAAAATGAAAACTAAATGATTTGCAATATGCAAAAATAGAATAACTCAAAACAGGATTTAACAACTTAATATATATAAGGATATGACCCACTGAGAAACTGATTCTTAAACATGATTAGAAGGGTTGTTGAATAGACATTTTACATTTCACCTCTATTCAGTATTCTCCAAATCCAGGTATATGTCCCTGTTGCTAAAACAGGGAGGTCAGAGATAGAACACATTCTTAGCCACATTTGGGAGTCTCTGGAAGCTGTGTCTTTTAAAAATTGTTCTAACATCTCACAAGGGGAAAGGACCACAGAACCATGCAAATGGTTACCACATCAAATCAAAAATTGGGTTCTTTGAGTGCTAAGTCACCATCTGACTGAAAACATGCCCTTAAGCATGCCCTAAAGCTCCCAAGAGGTGGACCAGAACTAGAGAGGGAAACTGAGTGTTCTCCATAAGATAAGCCCTATTACTCCTGAAAAATGGGTCCGCTAAAGGTTTCAGGAATTCAAATAAATGTGAAAGAATTCACTTAAAAGATTGACTGATCCAGAAAACACAACAGAGTGCTAGTCTTGGCTTTAGATTTTTCAGCTTAGAGAACCAGACAAAAATAATTTAAACTGACCCTTTTCTCAAGTTTTAGATGAATTCATGATGTTACAGCCTTAGCAATTGTAAGCTTTAAAAAGGAAAAGATTTGCCTGTTGCTTAGACACATGGTAGAGACCTCCTGAACATACATGCAGCCTCACCATGAACACAATGCCTCTCCAGTTTCCTGGGGAGGGAGAGGAAGCTGACGCTTTCAGTGAGAAGTCCCACAGAAAGGTCAGTCATGCAAGTCCTGAGAGAGTGAAATCTCTGGGATATCTGCCACCCAAGGGGGCAGGGGAGAAAAAGACCCAAAAGCTTCCAGTTCTACTGGAACTCCAGAAGTGTGTGAACCTAGCTAGAGCTTAAAACCTAGACAGAAGATGACTTACAAACAAAACAAGAAATAACTTACCTGACAAGCTGGTCTCCTGGAATCAAAGCCATACTCATCCACCTTGGAATGCCAAAATGTTACTGGGGAAAAATGTAGTCAGCTAAATGTTTGGGCAGAACATGGAAGAATTCATGTAAAACTAACTCAAGAAATTTTAGGGCCCCAAAAGTTTAAGTATTTCTGTGATTAGCAGAAATTAAGGAAAAAAAGACTAAAGGCATCCTCTAAGGGAATTAGCCTCAGCAGTTTCAATGATGACATAAGCTGCCAGGAGAGGATGGAGCTACCAGGGAAGATAAAGAAACAAGAGAGGTTACCAGGAGGATCACATTCCTTAAAAGTGAGCTGGCTTCCCAAAAGAAAACAAGCAACTAAGGAGTGAATGAACTTTTAAAGGGGAAGAAGGATGAGGTAATTTAGGTACATGTTGATGGGGGCAATAACTCAGCAGAGATGAGGTAATTAGGGATATGTGATGATGAGGGGTAGTGGTTAGGTTCTTGTCCTTCATTATCAAAGAAGACCAAAATGATATCACTAAGTTTGAGACAAATTTCACTGTGTCCTACTATGAATGCTTAGACCAATATGAGCTTGGAATGCTCTACCACAGGTTGGGCACAAATAATTCATGTGAACATGTGAATTGAATACTCTAAACTTACATATGTCATAATTCCTTTGAGCTGCTTCAATTCTGCCTTTCTCATAGAGTGCAGCACCATCACTGATGAGGGCACACCATGCTGGGCAGTCCTGTGCCAGTGTGTCTCATGCTGTACAATCAGTTCTTAAGTTCTTCGATGAGGCCTTCAGGGTGTCTTGGTAGTGCTTCTTCTGACCCCTTGTGAGTGCTTGCCCTGTGTGAGTTCTTCATAAAATAGTTTTTGGGCAAGTATACTTCTGGCATTCAAAAAATGTGTCCAGCCCATCATAGTTGCACTCTCTGTTATAATGTTGGGATTCTAGGCAGATTAGCTCAAGAAAGGACCTCAATGTCTAGTATCTTCTTCTGCCAAGGTGATCTTTGGAATCTTCCTAAGACAATTTAAATTGAAGCAATTCAGTTTCCAAGCATGACACTGGTAGACTGTCCAGGTTTCACAGGTATTTCGCAATGAGGTCAGCACAATGTCTCTGTAGACCTTCAGTTTGATAGTCAGTTTAATATCTCTTCCTTCCCACATTTTCTTTTGGAGCCTCCCAAATACTGAGCTAGCTCTAGCAATGAGTGTGTCAACCTCATTGTCAGTGTGTACCTCCTTAAAAAGGACACTGCCAATCTAGGTGAACTTGTCCACAGTACTCAACATTTCTCCATTTGCTTTAACCACATATGAATGATGTGGTGCTGGATGATGGAGTACCTGTGTTTTCTTGGTATTAATTGTTAGACAAAAATTAGCACAAGCAGCAGAGAATCGATCCATGCTTTGATGTATCTCAGCTTCAGAGGCTATCTTGAGTGTACAATCATCTGTAAACAGAAGATCATGCACCAACACTCCCTCCACTTTGGTCTTGGCTTGCAGCTTTTTTACTTTGAAGAATTTGCTATTAGCGTGGTAGCTGACCTCGAGGTCATGTTCATCCTCAGTGAAGGCATGTGATAACATGACTGAAAACATCATGCTAAAAAGTATAGGAGCAAGGGCACATTCCACTGGTGACTGGAAAATCTTGAGAGCTCTATCTTGTATCCAGAACTAGAGCATGCATGCTGTCATGGAACTGATGTACAATATTGATGAACTTCTCTGGACAATCAAATTTTTTCATAATTTTCCATAAACCCTTGCAACTGATGGAATCAAAGATCTGACTTGGTCAGATCTACAAATGTTGTATCCTGACCTCTTTTCTGTTCCTGGCATTTATCCTGAAGTTGTCATATCAACTGTTCCTTGACCATTTCTGAAGCCACACTGGCTCTCAGGGAGGTGATCATCTTCCAGGTGAAGGATCAGCCTATTGAGAAGGACTCTGGCAAGAATCTGTCCAGCAATGATTAAAAGATTAAAAAGATTAAAAGAGAAATACCTCTGTAATTGTCACAGGACAATTATCTTTATAGAGGTGGACCATGGAGGCATCCTTGAATCCTTGAGGGATGGCAAGTCAAAGTCTTAATCCTTCCAGGCTATTTCAGTAATCCATTGTTTTGGTGTTAGAAGCTTGTACCTGGGGACAGGGATTTATGGAGTCCTTGCCCAAAGAGACAAGGTACTTTAGTAAAAGTTCATTGACTTCATCTGATAGATTGGACAATAGGATTGGCTGGGGCAGGGTCTGTGTTAATGTAAAGTTTATGGTCAGTGCAGAGGGAATAAATTAATTATAAAACATATTTTTTTTCTGTCCACTGTAAGTCAATTTCACCTGTGCTATACTAATTAGTTGCCGAATGCTGACTAAGGCATTCTAATGAAGCACCCAAGTTTCTGTCACTCAAGTAGCAGCAGCCTGTGACAGCCACTGTGTTAATTATTTTTAAAGAAAGCTCACTCACTCCTCATTTGAGTTGCTGTTCTTGCTTTGGAGGGCAGCCTGCTCTGGGGGAGCATCATTCCCCTAACCCTTTGAATTTCTATACTTTTCCATACTGCTCAACCTCTCATGGTGGTTTAGGTTGCTTAGGGATCAGTGGTTTCATGCCATTTAGTCTTTCTTTCCTCTTAGCTTATGCTAATCACAGCAATGTTTAAATAAACTTTTTTGATTCTAAAATTTCTTCTGAGTCAGAGTTGGTCTTTTATATAAATTCTTTCATGTTCTGTCTGAACTTTTAATTGGCCACATTTTTCCCTGGCAACATTTGACCTCCTCACTTTTCAGTCTTCTTTCTCCCTTTTTCTTCAAGGGTCTGATTATCAATTATATATTCTTAATGACTACCAATCAAAGAATGCCATAACTGTCTTCAAAAAACTGAAGTTGAAAACTCAAAGAGTAATAGGGAATATCAGTAGACCACAACACAATACAATAAAATAATCATGCATGAGCAACTAACTGACAAAAGGTGTTGCTGGAAAAACATGACTGAAAAAAACAAATAGAAGATTAAGAAATAACCCTCATCAATATCCACTGAAGGTCAGAGAATATAACTAGAAGAGACCTCAAAGCAGCCCAAACACAGAGTGATCCCTACATAACTGATTTTCCAGCTTCTCTTGCAGGCAAGTCATTCCACTTTTGGATAGCTCTAATTGTTATAAAGTTCACTCTAACATTGATGCTGGTTGAAGTTCACCTAGGGGCTGGGTATATGTGTGTTGAAGCTTGTAAACAACCCCCTGGGGTTCCTTAATCATGAACAAATTCACAGAGTTCTCTGCCCCAGAAGTGTAAGAGTATAAACTTTAAGTTATTGCAAGTGATTAAGTAAGAGAGTTGGTCAGCTAAATTTCTTAGGAAAGTTTAAAGTGTTAACAAGACAGAGAGAAAGGAAAAGAAGTTGTATTATAGTTGCAAGGATTTTGCCACTGGACTGATCTTTAGTGGAAAAAGCAATCTAAAGAGAGAAGTTAGAGATTTTTAAAGATAAACCTGGCATTTGTTTATTCTGGGAGGAGTTAGGGAAGGGTTAGGGCAGTACTAGGGAGGGACTAAGGAGTGGTGTAAGGCATGACATAAGGCAGTGTCCATAGCACACGTCTAGAGAGGTTAACTTTGGTTCAGGGTTGTAATTTAGAGTCATAGTTCAAATGGGTGTCCAGGTATCTTAAAGACATGGTCCCTGGACATCCTTTCCTTGGATGGGTCAGTTTGAATTTCAAATCATGAGGCCCGATGGCGCCTGTCTAGATAACAAAAAAGTACATACGAGAAATCCACAGGAAATGTAAGAGTACATACTGTAGAAAGATGAACTGCTTTGACATATGCTTTACTAGTATAGAGCTTGTTAATTGGGAACAGGGGCCCTCTTAGATATATTCCTTGCTAATGAGGGGATTTGCCTTGTTAAGTACAAGGCCAATACGGGAAGGAACGTGTTCTAACAATAAAGAAAAGAATTATAATAGTCTGGTTTACAATATTTGTCTCTACTACAGAAAAAAAGAAAAAAGATACAGTATTTCTCTCTCAGCCCAGTATTTCTTTGTATCTAACTTGGGTCTAATTTGTTTTTTTGTAACTTCTACTCTTTGCTTTTGGAGTTGTGAGGAGAGACATAAAGAACAAGCCCAAGCCCTCCTTTGTGATTGCCCTTCAAATGTTCAGATATAAGAGCACACTTCTAATAGATCTTTAAGGTTTTATAGAACTGCTTTTTAGACATCTCAATTGAGATCACACCAATCCTGGGAGTTAGCTGCTATAATTATTCCCATTTTAAAGATGAGCAAACTGAGACAGACAGAGGTTAAGTGACTCATTCAGGATAACAGAGTGACTAAGTACCTGAGGTTGAATTTGAACTCAGATCTTCTAAATTCCAGGTCCAGTGCTCTATCCACTGTACATCCTTGTTGCTTCTGCTTTAAAGAATGTACATTGAGTAGAACTCCTATAGCAGCAGATCTGGAGGAGGGTATAGACAGCTGTACAAGTTGGGTAGGCATGAATAGATTCCAGTCTGAGTCATTGAAGGGCTTCAATGAAATCACACATTGGTACAGTAGAGGACCCCAGTTATTTCCTTGGGATATTTGCCTTTTAAAAGACACTATTGGGGAGGTAGGTCACACAGTGGATAAAGCCACAGACCCTGGAGTCAGGAGGATCTTAGTTCAAATCTGACCTCAGACTTGCCCCAGGGCAAATCACTTAACTAGAATTACTCCCCCCTGCCCCCCAAAAAAAGATAGTATGTATCATAGCTTCAATTAAGAGACATTTCTATGAATTCCAGCTGTACTATTTATAAACCATTTGAACTTGAACAATTTATTTAAAACTCTGTGAGCTTCAGTTTTCTCCTGAATCAAGCTGCAGTAATAATTGCACTACTGACTGGTTTGTTGTAAGGAAAATTATTTTTAAAATCTAAAATGATGCAAAAGTTGATCATTGGGGCAGCTAGGTGGCACAGTGGATAGAGCATTGGCCCTGGAATCAGGAGTACCTGAGTTCAAATCCGACCTCAGACACTTAATAATTACCTAGCTGTGTTACCTTGGACAAGCCACTTAACCCCATTGCCTTGCAAAAAAAAAACCCACCTAAAAAAAAAGTTGATCATTATCATTATTATTATTATTATTATTATGTAAAATTAAAGGCATTATCTCCTATAAAAGGAGCTTCTGGCCTCAGAAAGCAGGGGAAGAGAATCTCAGAGGTAGTCTAAACCAAGGCTCTCATTTAATGAATTTCCTCAACTAAGAGCTAGAGATTATTAAATGACTTGGTCCTAGATGACAAAAGGAGAATTGAGATTTGAATATAGATCTTATGACTTTCAATCTAGGACTTTCCCACAACATATGAAGTAAGAAAATCTGTTGCTACTAGGCTAGGTTGTTAACTTCTCAACTCTTAATACTGAATACAAAAACAGAAGGATGCTAGGTTGCCCAGTGTCACCACTGGCAACACAGTTCTCTGGTGATAGGATTTGGGTATATTGGTGGAGCAGAGAACCTTGTTCCTGAAATATTGGGGGGGGGGATGTCAAAAGAAATAGTTGCTCTTTTGATTGATAGAGTAACTCAGCTGTGGATGCCACCAGAGCAACTTGTGTCTGATCACTAGCTTCTAGTGGAATTCTCATTACCAAGAGTTAGCCTTGCCCAAGCAATATAGCTTTCTTCTCCTTATCCCTTACTTTGTTCTCCTCACAACCATAAACTCCTTACCAAAGGGGCTCCCAGATGTGAGTAATCCATAGTCTAGTTTCACTGTGCTCTTCCTATCTCTCTTATCCCACCTCCAAATCACATTTCTTTTTTCTGATTTTTTTTGGCCCAGAGTTGCTCAGACCTTGAGCTAGCTAGGACTGGTTCTTCTGGGAAAGTTGAAGATTAGGGAACAAGAGATATATCATTCAGATTCTCTCAGATGATGAGGCATATGGGAAAGGAGAATTATTGGGGTAAGTGGGGCTCAAAAGAATAGAGGAGATGAAGTCCTGGGCCATGGAACAATGTCTTGGAAACGGGTTTTGAAAAATTAGAACTGGGGTGGCTAGGTGGCGTAGTGGATAGAGCACCGGCCCTGGAGTCAGGAGTACCTGGGTTCAAATCTGGTCTCGGACACTTAATAATTACCTAGCTGTGTGGATTTGGGCAAGCCACTTAACCCCGTTTGCCTTGCAAACACCAAAAAAAGAGAAAAAACAGAAAAATTAGAATCAAAGATTTTGACTTTTGATAAATATGAAGAGAGAAGGAGGGAGAGGGAAAGAAAGGAGTTTAAACTGCACACAATACCAAGAAAAATGTCTACATTGATATCATTTATAGGATGGCAAAGGGGGCAGGGCCTGGCCATGTGGGAATGGCTCTACAAGCCAATTGGGAATTTATTTTGGATCTTGAAGCTAATAGGGAGCCCCTGGAGTTTATTGAGGAGAAGGGTGAATTGGCCAGATCCATGCTTGGGCAGCCCAGTTTGGAATGGTTCAGAGTGGAGAGACACTGGAGGCAGGGTTGCCCAGGAGGAGGCTGGGGCTGCATTTCAGGGGAGGGGGGCCTTGGGACTGAAGAGGACCCAGGTTGAGAGATACACGGAGACCCACCTCAGGTCTGAAGGAAGGGAAGAGCCTTGTCCTCTGATACATGGAAAGGACAACATTCAGTGTGGTTGAAAAATGTATAGCTTTGAAGCTGGCTCAGGAGGCTCTTCCCTAGATTCACAAGGCCGGCAAGGGGTTAAGAGGTACATAGACACGGAGTCTCCTCTATAACATGTCTAACATGTTCATCCTGTCCCTATAGTGCTAGCAAAGAGAGAAAATAAAAATTTTATCTACTGCCTACCACTTATATGCTTAATGACCATGCAACTTGGTGAAAATATACATATGGTTAGGAAAATATTTAATTTTTAGTTTTTAACCTTTCTTACCCTTATTTTACTCATGCCTTCAGAATGTTTAAAAGAGAAGTGCTGCTTCTCTTCTAAAATGTTTCCCTAGATATTAAAACTGTGAAAATATGTGGGATAGATAACATTCAGACAACAAACATTTATTCAACATCTGTTATGTGCCTGGCTCTATGTTAAAGCACTGCAGATACAAAGAAAGGCAAAGAAAACCAAACAAGCAAAAATCACCCTAAAAGGGTAGACAATATGCAATTAACTTTGTATAAACAAGATTTGTCCAAGATAAATGGGAAATAACCAACAAAGGGAAGGCACTAAAATTAAGGGAGGATCAAAAACGGTTTCCTATGGATAGTGAGATTTTAACTAGGACCTGAAGGAAATCAGAAGACACAAACTATGGAGATGGAGGCAGCGGGGTATTGGGGCACAATGTGGTTGATGGTGAATTTCATCTGCCTGTGAAAATGCTCGTATGTCTTATTCTATGATCAACAAGGTGATTAGTGTCACTGGATCAGAGTATGTGGGATAGGGAAGTAAACTGTACAGGTGGAAGAGGGTCAGGTTATAAAGAGCTGGAGAATCTTACATTTGATCATAGAGGTGATAAGGTGGCACAGGCATTTATTGAATGATCAGGTGACATGATCAGACCTTGATTTTAGGAAGATCATTTGGACAGCCAAGTGGAGGGCAGACTGGATAGAATAAGAAGCTATTTGAGAAAGTGAGACCAATCAGAAGACTATTGTGGTAGTCCAGATGTGACAGGAAAAGCCCTGGAGTAGGATGGTGGCAGGGTTAGAAAAGAGATAGAGGCATATAAAAGAAAAGTTTTGAAGGCAAAATTACTAGGACTTGGCAACAGATTAGATATTGGGTGAATGGAGAGGAAGTGGTGAAAGAGAGGGAGGAAGTCAAGAGTCAAGGAATACAGCTAAATTTTGAGTTTGGGTGATAGGGAGGTTAATGGACAGTAATAGGGAAATTAGAAAATAATGAGTTCAATTTTGCACAGGTTAAGTTTCAAAGTCTACAGGACATCCAGTTCAAAATGTCCAGTGGACAGTTAGAGATGTGAATCTGCAGGTTGGGAGAGAGGTTAGATAGGTCAGGTAATCGTCTACAAGGAGATTGATAATTGAATCCATGGAAGTTAATGAGGTCACCAAGAGAAATAGTATAGAGGGAGAAGTATAAAGGATATAGGAGAGAGTCATGGGTGACATCACAATTAGTGGGCATAAATTGGATGAAAATTCAGTAAAGGAGGCAGACAGGAGAAACAACTAAGAAAAATTGTGTCACAGAAACTTAGAAGATAATAAGACACCATATCAAAGGTTGTGTTACTTCTTATGATCAAGAAAAGTGAGAAGTGAGGAAGTGGTATTAGATTTGGCAATGAAGAGATCATTGTGGAGAGCCTTAATTTAGTCACAAAAGGGAGGAAAAATGTGGAATGATAACTAGTGGGGATAAACAGATCAAATAAGGATCTTTTGAGGATGGAAAAGATATGTTTGCAGGTAGGGAGGAAGTCTGTTGGAGAAGACAAAATGGAATGGGATCACTTGTGAAGGAAATAATAGCTAGCATGTATATGGTACTTATTTTGTGCCAGGCACTCTGTTAAGTGCTTTATTATCTTATTTGATCCTAACTATAACTCTGAGATGTAGGTGTTATCATTACCATTTTCAGATAAGGAAACTGAGATTAAGTTACTTGCCTAGGATCCCACAACTAGAAATATACAGGGCTAGATTTGAACTCAGGTCTTCCTGACTTCAGGTAGCAACTCTCTACCCAATCAACTACCTGCCTCAGTATACTCTCTAGCTACTATAGTAGGATCAATTTTGACAAAGAGAAGAACTCTATTTATGTGAGACAAAGTGAAGGAAAGTGAAGTAAAAGGCATCTCAGAGATCTGATGTTGAGAAAGAAGGGATAAAAATACCAATCGCATTATCCTGATCCACTGGCTCAATTTCATACTTAATTATGGTACACCTGGAATGATCATGGCAGCTTACTATTACAGAGCAGAGAGGGACATGAGGACATGGTCCCTTATGAAGCACAATATTTTTTCAATGAGCCAGGTGAGGGAATTTTTAAGAGAATCCTACCCCCATTGAGGCTAGGGTTGTTCTTTCAAAGGTCACTTACTCCATCTGCAGCATTTAACATCAAACCCCACAGGGCTAAATTACTTCAGTGGCATATCGTCTTTCTATTTTATCATACCTGATGTCAGACAAATCAATATGTTGTAATATAGCAATTACCTATAACCAGAGCTTCAGGTAGCTTGAGCACTAAGAAGAACCAAGAATGTTCCAGGCTCTAACTTGGTATAAGAGATCCGGGGGAAAAAATCATAATTCAATTGTTGCTCATGTACCTAACGACAGTGCTATAAATGAAATGCAATAAAAAGATTTTCAGATGCAAAAACAACAATATTCCTAATTCATATTTTTTTAAATCAACTTTTTTCAATGAACCCATTTAGTTATTAATTATGTTTAAAGTAACTAAACATCATCTGGCTAGGAGGTTACCATTATCTCCATACTTCCCACATATTGGCTAGAGATTGCCACAGAGAAATCTCAAATTATCATCATTTTATCTTCTTCATGTTACATAGATGCTTTTTCCTCAAAGAAAATGACCACAGTTTAGACCCAGTTCATATATATATCGAGAGAGAGAGCACAACTACTAACCATCTTCAGAATACAAATTATTTTCAGAATTCTTTAAAACCATTAAAACATCTTAGGTAACTTTAAATTTCTAACATGTGTTATTGATTCCAATGCAGTTAAACAATAGTAAAACAACCAGGCATTCAAATCAATTACCAACATGAGTTATTATGCATGAATCCACAGACTTATCCCAGAAGGGGGGTCATAATTTGTGATATTTCCCTTACCATCCCTTCAAAGCAATCACATGTTAATTCCAGGCTTTAACATTACAGGATTCAAATAGCTTACTGTTAATATAATTTCTTTGAAGTTAATAAAAGAATATCACATAACTGATAAATACATACATATATATATATATATATATATTCCCTTCCATAAACATATGATAGATGATGAGGCAAAGATTATAAACTTTCTTCCTTTACCAGCAAAAGACCTTGTGAGATTGTTGACAATTATATTGATTTAACATCAAAACAGATCAGATTACAAATTTAGGTGATTAAATTATTCTCAGGTAGTTTCTTTTTTTCTTTAAACACAAGGTGGTGACCTTTTCCTATTAAAGGCCTTCCTGCCCTCTTTTCAAAGCCTCTTGATGGTAGGGAATCTACATTTACTAAATCTAAACCATAAAGTCTCCATTAACTTAAGTTGAATACAGCCTTCAATCAATATTAGGTCAACAAAAACTTAGCTCATAGTTGAAATCATTTCAAACTTTGCCACTTACAAACTTTCAAATGGTATAAGCTGATATGTTCAGATCCCAACTCATTAATTACTTAAAATTAGACCCTTTCAAGCAATCAAATTCAAAAACCAAACTAAAAGGAGTAACATTTAACTGTAACTATTTCAGATCTGAAGTACACACACACACACACACACACACACACACACACACACGAGTTTAGACACAGACGCAACTCTTTTGCATCAAGCCAGTACCAGATGTCAGAATATAGAAACATTTTTCCACCTCTCCAGGTTAGTGCAGAGATGTGAAAATGTCTCAATGATGTTTAAATACACATGCACACACATATATATGTACATATATTTATATTATATATTTTTTGAATGTACCAATTAAGACCAGTCAAAAAATAACTTTTAGAATCAATCAGAATTTCTTGAGGAACCTCACATATATTCATTAAAATCTTGAAACAGCCAATCGATAGTTAAAATTGAATGCATTTTTAAGTAACTTTATAAAGTTCAAACACAGTTAATCTATTACAGAAATATTAGTCATTAGCACAGGCTTAATTAAAAGATGAAATTTGAATTTCCTACTCCCAGAAAAAAGTTATTTTACCCTTTTCTTTAACTAATTGACCACAAGGCTTCTCAATCAATCTACCCATTTCCCCTCTCCCCTCCCAAGGTGAGACTTTCTCAGCCCAGCTATGGGGCTTGGAACTGAAAACATGGTCATTGCCCAAACCTCCCCCCAAACCAGGAAGAAGACATGAGGGTCCCCTGTTTCCTAAAACAAGTTTGGGGTGGTGTCTTACCCTTCCTACTGTGAAGCATGCATTCCATCTGAGACATAGGTTTGAATTTCAAAGTTCTAAAAAGGAAAATTTCCCTTCTCCCCCCACTCTGCAAAGGGTGAGGGCAGAAGAGAATGAGAGAGAGCATTTCACAGAGAGAGAAAGAGAGTAAGAGTACCACTCAAAGATAATTTCTAGTAGCTCAGGTGTTTTTTTTCATCAAATCTAATTCCTTCCAAGGGGCAAGCACATAGCTGGAGGGTACCAAGTTTTTGGCACCAAGTTTTCCTCCATATTTTAATTCTTCATCAATTTATAGGTTGGTAAACAGATCCTAATTTTCTAAAAATCTAGGATCTAAAAAAAAAAAAAAGGCTGTGCTTCTCACCTCAGTCCAGCTTCTCAGTCTAGGCAGAGAGTCTCCTAGCTGGCTCACCATTTATGTAGGCACTGGCTACTTGAGTCTGGTTCTGCCTATGAGGAATCATTATTCAGACTTGGGAAAGTAAGGGTGTAAATAAAACAAAAATTTATTAAAAAGGTTACAAGACATAGAAAGGGCTAGGGAGAGAGAGATAGGGAGAAATAAAAGAACAGCCAAGCAGCTTTGGCTGGGCTACAGGTTGGTAGAGAAGACTGTGGCCTATAGCTATATTTTTTTAGTGTTTGAAATCACTAATAATCAGAGGAATATAAGTTAAGACAACTAATCTCAAGGTGCTTCTTTACATGCATCGGAAGGGTGAAGGTAACAGAAAAGGAAGTTGAAAATTGTTGGGAGTATTGTTGAGTGGAATATTCCCTTGTAAGAGTTAATGTTCCAGGCTAAGATATCTCATATAATAAGATTTTTTTTAAATTACAATGGGTTATCACAATGATATGGAAGGGGGGAAGGGGGGAAGGAATGAGGGAATCTTTGCTCTCATCAGAGGTGGCTAGGAGAAGAAACAGCATATATATTCAATGGGGTATAGACATCTGGAGTAAGAAGGAGAGAAGGGGGACAGGGGGAAGGGGGGGATGTGAGTGATGGAGGAGAGGATGGACCATGGCAGGAGAGCAGTCAGATATAACACATTTTCTGTTTTACTTCTTGCAAGGGTCTGGGATTGGATGGCCTGTTCGGGACCATAGGGCCAGGTGGATGCTGGGCCTAAGGGGTGGTATGTGGGCTCCGGGCCTCTTGGCCCCAGGACCGGGAATCTGTCTGCTGCGCCACTCAGCGACCCTACAGCAGAGTCAGAGTGAAAGGAGAGAGAAAATATAGTACATGGTAATGGAGAAATACAAAAGGAGGGAGTTGCAATCAGCAATGGCAAAGGTGGAAAAATATGGAAGTAATTTTTGTGATGGACTTATCATAAAGGATGTGATTCACCTGTGACAGAGCTGGAAGTGTTGGAACACAGAATGAAGTACATTTTTTTATTATTATTTTTATGGGGGGGGTGCAGGGCAAATGGAGCTGGTGGCTTGCCTGTGGCCTCACAGCTAGGTGATTGTTGGGTGTCTGAGGCCAGATTTGGACCCAGGTACTCCTGCCTCCAGGGCTGGTGCTCTGTCCACCACCCGGTCACCCCTACTATTATTATTACTATTTTATTTTATTTTGGGTCTTTTTTATGTTTTTTGCAGGGCAATGGGGTTGGGGTGGCTTGCCTGAGGTCACACAGTGGGGTGATTGTTGGGTGTCTGGGGCTGGATTTGGGCTCGAGTGCTCCTGGCTCCAGGGCTGGTGCTCTGTCCACTGAGCCACCTAGACACACCTACTATTATTATTATTATTTTTATTTTAATTTTATTTTTTTCTCTCTCCTTTACATTATTGCTCATGCAGGTCTATATTTTTTTGGAGGGTGGGGGTATTATGTTTACTCTTAAACAAGAATACTTTAGTAATGTATAAAAACATTATTTGTACAAAATAAGAATAAATAAATTTAAAAAAGAATAAAAGGGGTTCTGAGACTAAAAAAAAAGAGTCAATATTCCCAGTGAAGTCCTTTCATGGTTAAAATCATTAAAACAAAGACAGACTACTGCTCTTGGACTATTCTTAGAAGAAAGAGGAAGAGAGGTCTTGCATTCCCAATCAGACACCCTCCTGATTGATTCTGTTAGGGAGGGAAATAGTGGAATACTTCCAGAGGAGAGATCTTGTATTCTTAATTAGCCACCTATTTGATGATAGACTGGGAGAACAGTAGACTGCCTTCTCTTGTTTGATGATAAGTACTAAACTAAGAAGATAGTAGAATTTCTTAGAAGACCTTGTATACTCAGACATTAATTCATTTAGATAGACAACAAAAGGCCATTAGAAATCTTCTTCTGATAGCCTCACCATCTGGATGGTGAGGTAATATTCTATGAAAACATTTTATTCTTCTCTTTGTTATTGGGTAGACTTTTCACGTAAATATTGTAACTCTGAAAACCTTAACCAATCAGGTTGGAAGAGAGGGGGCTGGGGGTGGGGAGAATGGCTGCTAGACCATATACTTTTGCTTGACTGTCACCTCAGGGCAGTTTCTTGATCTTCACTACCTTTGTGAAACTTGGAGTGTGCCCTTTTCTCGAGGAAAGTCAAAATAAACTTTCTTTTTTTGCTCAGAGGAGTCTCTATATTTTTTAAGTGGATTTTTATCCCACACATTATGGAAAAATAGATGCATTGATAAAGCAATTTGGAAATATTATGGGAGACAGTATGTATACTATGCCCCCCAAAGTTATTAAACAATGAATACACTTTCACCCAATGAAACCTTTTAATCTCTATATCCCAAAGTAATCAGAAAAAGAGGAAAATGACCTATAAGTACAAAATGTTTATAGTAGATTTTGGTGGTAGCAAAGAAATTGAAACTAAAGGACTATTGATCATTTGGAAATTGGCTAAATTAATTATGCTTTATAATGGGAATATAATAGAATACATTGTGATGTAAGAAATGTGACAAGAATGGTTTCAGTGAAACCTGGGAAGATTTGTATGAAAAAAAACTGATACAGAGTGAAGTGAACAGAATCAAGAGAAAAATTTGTATTATTATAATAAGAACATTGAACAAATAATCTTGAAAGACAATATCTGTGATTATCAACCATAATTCCAGAGGATCAATAGTGAAGAATACTATCCACCTGCTCATAGAAGGTGGGGAAATAAAGATTCAGAATGAAAAATTGTAAATTTTCATCATTTGGGGAATTTATTTTGTCTAGCTAGGACTATTTGCTAAAAGGGTTTTTTCTTTTTTTCCTCCCTCTTTGGGGGGGAGGAAAGATGGGAAGGAGAGAAAGTAAATGCTTGATAATTGAAAAAAAATTTTAGAACTCAACTAAATGTATACATACTGTCTTCCCATAATAGAATATGAAGTCCTTGAGGACAAACTGGGTTCCATTTTTGTCTTTGGATCTCTCTTGACTAGCAGAGTGCCTGCAATATAGTAGGTACTTAATCATGTTGATTAATTCCCTTCCTTCTCTCTTTTTTCCTTCCCCTACCCATACATTGTTTTGGCATAACACCTATTTTCCAACAAACATTCAAACAAATTCCCTACAAAGTTTGTTACTTAAAAATAGTTGAGAAAAACTACCTAATAAGAGTGATAGAGACTATATTGCTTGCTGATTTTATAATATACATGATCTTAAAAGAAAAGAAGTGGGGGCAGCTAGGTGGTGTGGTGGCCAGAGCACCAGCTCTGGAGTCAGGAGGACCTGAGTTCAAATTTGTCCTCAGATACTTAATAATTACCTAACTGAGGACCTTGGGGAAGTCACTTAACCCTATTGCCTTGCCAAAAAAAAAAGTATATGTACTTTAAAGCACTCTTACATTTAGCATGAGATTGTTTTTTTCCTTTCTTTTTACTGTTGTCTTGAGAGGAAGTTTAGTGTTATAAATTGAGGGCCTGTCTTGGAATCAAGAAAATCTAGGCTCAGATTCTTCCTCTGAAGCATATTACCAACATGATTAATGGTGAGTCACTTAATTTAGAGGCAGCTAGTAGCACAGTGGGTACTGCCAAACCTGGTGTTAGGACAACCTTAAGCAATTGTGTCACTTAACCTCGTTTTGCCCTAGTTTCCTCAAATATAAAATGAAGATGATACCTCACAGGACCACAGGATTGTTGTGAAAATTAAATGAAATATTTGTAAAAACAACCAAAAAACCACTTTCATTTATATCATGGATTACAGTTTTCCTGGTCCTGCTTACTTCACTCTACATACTGCCAGGCAATAGGAGGCACTATATAAGAACTTATTTCCTCCCTCTCACTTATCTTAGTATTCTAGGCAAAAAAAAAATTTTTTTAGGTTTTTTTTTTTTTTTTGCAAGGCAAATGGGGTTAAGTGGCTTGCCCAAGGCCACACAGCTAGGTAATTATTAAGTGTCTGAGACCGGATTTGAACCCAGGTACTCCTGATGCCAAGGTCAGTGCTTTATCCACTATCTAGGCAAAATCTTAAGTCACAGAAGTGTTGCCCATTTGGCATCAGTTCATAGATCCAACCCAAAAAGAAAAAAAAGTTTTCTTTTGTTTACTTTGCTATAGACTTTGTATATATTGTCTCATCCTTCTCTAGATTATTATTTTTTTTTTTTAGGTTTTTGCAAGGCAAATGGGGTTAAGTGGCTTGCCCAGGGCCACACAGCTAGGTAATTATTAAGTGTCTGAGACCAGATTTGAATCTAGGTACTCCTGACTCCA
This sequence comes from Macrotis lagotis, assembly GCF_037893015.1. NCBI lineage: Eukaryota > Metazoa > Chordata > Mammalia > Peramelemorphia > Peramelidae > Macrotis > Macrotis lagotis. The sequence goes on from NC_133665.1 coordinate 69,629,161, forward strand.
GGGCCGGTGCTCTATCCACTGCGCCACCTAGCCGCCCCCCTAGATTATTTTCACTATTGGCAGAGGACTCCTCTGATCCTAGAGTGCAGTATTTTCATGTATCTCTCTACCTTCATAGATTCCCTTGTGGACCAGCCTTCACCTCCTATCTCACTGAAAATATCCCTTTTCTGAGTAAAGTAGGTTTCTTTAGGAGATTCAAGAGGCATTTGACATTCTCCTGAGAAAATGTCATATGCCTAACCAGGGCATTCCTTGGTTTCGACAGGCACAAAGAACCTTAGATTATAAGAGCTCCTTTGTTGAGACTTGACTTGTAATACTCTTGCTATGATGAATTAAATTTTGGAGGGCTAAGAGGGCCCATGATGAATTTGCTCAAGTAGATTTGACTACCAACTTGCTTATATTTATCTGAAACTGTGTGCATCAAATTGCATATTTAATTGTGACCAAACTTGAGGTATGCCCTGTCACACTCAATTCACTTTATTGGCCTATTTTTATGATGTATGCAACAGAGGCAAGGAATAGGTGCTGTGTTCTGTTCACCACGACCATTTGGGCAAAGCCAGGGATTTCCATACAGACTGGTCAATACATATGAGGTTTGCAAGACTTGTCTTCTATCAGTCCTCAGTCTGACCACTCCTCATATGTTGTCCCATGCCTCACCTATTTCTGAGGTTCTAAATTGGACTGTCAGGTTCTCAAGTATTATGGAACTCACATGGTGGATTTGCAGTCTCTGAAAGAGATTTCTGCATTCAGTTTTGCTTGGAGGAGAGCAAGAATTCCAGTGATTCCAGGTTGCCTCGTTTGAAACAATAGGATATTATTTCGATTTGGATATGTGTTCCTATGAGCTTTACTATTATGCTATAGTAGAACCACAGAAGTTATCTGCTGAGAGATCAGTGAGTAAGGATCAGAGGAAAAAAAAGAGAATAGTTATTTACTTCTGGTGATTCATGAGGGCACAAATGATATTAACTGAAGCACCTAAAAAGAAATATCAATGATTATGGAACTCCAGGCTTTTAGTGCCCTAGAGGAGGAAAGGAATGACCTCTTCTTCCCATAGTTTGTGACAGAGAAGGGGAACCCAAGCTTAGTCTTATATGTACCTTATATGCCAAGGAAAGATTTCAAAATTTCTGGAAAGAAGGATACCTATGGACTAAAATAGTACAGGGAAAATTAGACCAGAATTAATGGGAAACAGTTATGATTTGGATTCTGAAAATACAAAGGAAAACAACTATGATAAGGAATAAGGATGGGATTTGCCCGAAGAGAAGAAAATTACTAGTTTTTTAAAAACTATTTTGGGAGGAAAATGAACAAAGGAATTGGGATAGATTGGATGATAACTGACATAGAGAAAAGGCAGAGCATTTCAATTATTTTGCTTCTTTTTTTCTCTGCCAAGGAGAATGACCTTTGTACTGGAAATGATAGAATAAACATAACTAACAGAGTTTGTATCCAAGATAAGTAAGGAGAGAATAAGAGAGGACCCAGTTGCTCTTTGTGAATTTATGTCACCTAGCCCAGGTGAACTATTATCTTAGCTATTGAAAAAAATTGGCAGATATGATTGCTAAGGCACTAAGTAATATTTGAAAGCTTATGGAGAAGAGTGTATATGTCTCAATTTTGTGAAAAATAGAAGAGAACACAGTCTACAAACTACAGTCCAGTAAACTTGACATCAATTCTAGGACAATTCTAGAATGGATAGTTAAAATAATCTGTGAGCACCAGAAAGGAAAATGGTTATTACAAAGAGCCATCATGGCTTCATCTAAAACAGGTCATGTCAGAATAAACTCATTTGCTTTTTTTTTATAGGCTTACCAAACTAATGGATGAGAGAAATACTATGGATAAAGTTTAACCTAAGCTAAAGCAAAGCTTTTGGTAAAACATTTGTATTGTTATCATGTAGATAAGAAGTATGAACTAGATGATAATAAAATTAGATTTAAAATTGGTTTGATGGTCAGAAACAAGGGAGTGCCCCAGGAATCTGTTCTTGATCCTGCCCCATTTAACGTTTTTAGATTTGATTTGGATAATGATGCAGATAGTATGCTTATCAAATTTGCAAATGACACAAACTTGGGAGGGGTAGAGAGATAATCCACTAGACAGTGGATTCAGGAATAAAAAGATCTTGACCATCTAGAACATTTGGCTAAACTATGAAGACAAAATTCAATGGAAATAAATGCAAATAAATAGGAACCATATGGTATTTGAATCCTACTTTAGATTAGTGTAGTTAAGACAGAGACATTTCCCCCCACACAAGTTGTGTGATCAATCTAGTTGAGAGAGTTCCAATCCCAAGTGACTGTGTATACTAGTGGAATTTCTTGGAAATAAAAAAAAAGGAGCCCTGATATTATTCTCTAAAAAGAAAAATGAAGAGCTACATGCTATTTTGCCTCCAAGATTATGTACTTAATAATAGTAATTCACATTTCTATAGTGCTTTATATACTTTGTCTCATTTGGGCCTCACAACAACTGATGAGATAGAGGTATTACAGGTAGTTATTATTCTACTTTTATATATGAGAAAACTTAGGTTCTGATAAGTACTTTGCCCATTGTGATGCAGGTTTCTTTTAAAAAAGTATATATTCACTATTTTTCTAACTACATGCAAAGATAATTTTCAACAATCATTTTTTGGTAAGGTTTTGAGTTTCACATTTTTCTTCCTCCCTCCCATCCTTCTCCCTTTCCCCTGACAGAGAGCAGTCTAATAATAGGTGATAAATGTATAACTATGTTAAATATATTTCTATATTAATCATATTATTAAAGAAGATACAGAACAAAAAATACATAAGAGGGAAAAATACCATAAAACAATAACAATTGGAAATTGTAAGCTTTTGTCTTCATTCAGACTCCCTATTTCTTTCTCTGAATGTGGATGGTATTTTCGATCACAAGTCCTTTGGAATTGTCTTTGACTACTGAACTGTTAAGAAGAGAAAGTCTAGGAGCAGCTAGGTGGCACAGTGGATAAAGCACCCGCCCTGGAGTCAGGAGTACCTGGGTTCAAATCTGGTCTCAGAGACTTAATAATTACTTAGCTGTGTGGCCTTGGGCAAGCCACTTAACCCCGTTTGCCTTGCAAAAATCTTGAAAAAAAAAGAAGAGAAAGTCTATCATAGCTGATTATCACACACTGTGATGTTGTGTGATATGTACAAATGTTCTTCTGGGTGTGAGATGTAGTCTTTTTTAGCTCTGTAACATCTTGAAACAACATGGGATAGTGAGTAGAGAGGGCTGACCTTGGAGACTGAAAATCTTTAGTTTGAATCTTGAAAATCTTTGACACAAGTTATATAGCCTTGTGCAAGTCATTTAATTGCTCAGTGGTCCCCAGGCAATTCTATAAGACTACAAATTACAGATGAATTGCCCATTTGCATTGATGGAGGAAGATTCTATCCTGTGATTGCTCTACAACTGATGGAAAGCTAGTGGCAAAGCATCATGTGAAGGAGATGCCAGAGGAGGAATTGAAGAGAAGCAAGTAATACTGCATATATATATATATGTATATATATATATATATATATACACAATATATATATGTATATACACTCATACATGTAACACTCCCAGTTTATATATATTTGTGTTTGTGCATATGTACATTTCTATGCACATATGTTTATGTATATTTATACATATATGTATACACACAATTCTGGACCCAATTCAATTCTTCTGAACTGTGGCCCAAGATCCTCTGGACCTTACTATTCCACTAAGCCCTCCAAATCTCTAGGTACTACTATCTGATCTTAGCATCTCTAGGAGCTCCTATCTGTACTCCAACATGTGCTGTCTCCTTTGATCCAAGTATAAACTCTCTGAGATCAGGGACTATTTTGATTTTTCTGTTTCTATCCCCAACATCTACCACAATACATGGCACCTGAAAGGCACATAAAGAATGCCTGTCCTTCATTCTTGCTTCTCTTAATAGCCAAGCTTCAATGCCTGGTATTCACCTTTTTTTTTATATCTGATTTTGAACCCATTATTTCACAGCCTTTTCCATTAGTGCTTGATTGAACTGTCCAAATTCTTTACTGGTTTACCTTTATTTCTTTTCCAAGATGCTCTGTTTTGTTCATTGAAACTCAGTTCCTAGACCTCTTTTTTGTTTTCTGTTCTCAGTTATTCCTTGATTTTAGTTACCTGCCAATCTCTGAGACAATACCTCCTCAATTCCTATCAGATCTACCTACAAAATACCCTTTCCTCTTATTACTTAAGATTCGTTCCCCATGACAGTCTTTGTTCAAACTCCCACTCTTTCTGAGAAATCAGATTTCTACAGTATACCCCGAGGGGTTAGGGCACCTTCCTAATGACATTAGATCAAGCTCCCATTCCAATGTGTTCTCCCCAATATTAATAACCAACTGTAGTTAATATTTCCCTTATATCATCATTTGACAACAGTGATTAACACTTAGCTCCCTAATAACATTTGAACAATTAACATCAGTGTTTACAAAGGCATAGAGAAGATCTAGTGAAAGCAAAGTATAAACCCTCAAACCAGAAACATCAGTCTCTGGAGACAGTGGGTCAAGCTTTTTTTTTTTTTTTTAGGTTTTTGCAAGGCAAATGGGGTTAAGTGGCTTGCCCAAGGCCACACAGCTAGGTAATTATTAAGTGTCTGAGACCGTATTTGAACCCAGGTACACCTGACTCCAAGGCCAGTGCTTTATCCACTACACCACCTGGCCGCCTTTAAGCTTTTTTTTTTTTTAAATTCTATTAATGGGTTTTGTTTTTAGATTATAATTACAGATTATGCTCACTCTATGAGAGATCTAGTAACAAAATGAAACAATTAAACAAGCATATAAACTAGTGACCTTATCTAAAAGTGCCTACAATGTTCTATTTCTAGCACTCCCACTTCTCCATTTAAAAACATTTTTTAACAGAAATCTATTTTGTCTCCCACTGGGAAAAAAACGAAAAACAAAAGCTTTGTAAGAAATATGCGTGGTCAAGCAAAACAAATTCCCTTATTGGCTATATACAAAACTAAATGTCTCATTTTGTACCTCAGCAATTGCTTCTTTATCACCAAATATTTTATACATTTTGTAGTAATTTTAAGTGGAATTTCTCTTTCTTCCTGCTGGGTTTTATTAGCATTATATAAAAATGCTGATTATTTGCAAGTTTTATTTTTATATCCTGCAAGTTTACTGAAGTTACTGTTTCAAATAATTTTTAGTTGATTATTTAGGGTTAAGGACCACCCAGTCAAAATCCTGCTAATTGTTGTCTAGAGACCTCCAGAGCACTCTCTTTTCTTCCTTAAGGAGTTCAGTGCCTGGCTCACAATCCTCTTATCCTTAACTCCTACCTTCATACTAGGAGAATATTGACTCTCCTTCTAATTCCCTAAATTCACAATTTTTCAATTTACTAATTTCCTGTGATCTATTCTTCCATTCCACCTTTACCACAAAAAGTCATACACTTAATTTTGTCATCACTCACACATGCATATTTCCAAATTCACTAAACTCTGAAATACCTTTATCTGAAAACAACCTGTTGGTATTTCACTTTTTCTTCTGCCTTCCAATCCAGTTCCCTGTGACATCCCATCCTCTGACTGCTCAATTCCTTCCCAATCTATCACCCTACACTAGCTATACTCTCTTCTTTTCTCCTTGATCCCTTGGTAAATCAGTTTAATTCGACACTGTCCTTTTTTTCTTGAGTCCATTGGTCTTTTATCATAACTCAGATTGTACCCTGTCAAGCCTTAGCCTTTATCACTACCTTAGCTTTTTATACATATACTACTGAATGAAAGTCTTGAATGGAGCCTCTACAAATTTATATTACATAATCTGAACTTGATACTAGTTGAATTTACAGTCTAATTGAAGACAATATACAAACAACCAAGCACAAACACGTTACCCACAGGATAAATGGGAAGAAATCAATAAAACATAAGTACTACAAATAAGAAGGATTAGGGCTGGGGGGAGGGGGAAAAGAAAGGGAAGGAGGGAGAAAAATTGTAAAACTAAAGATCTTGCAAAAAAAAAAGTGATTTGTTAAAACTACCATGGTATATAGTTGGAAAAACTAATAAAATATTTACAAAACAAAAAGGATTTGGACAAGTTTTCTATATAAGATGGGATTTTAGCTAGGACTTAAAACCAGAAAGCAGAGATGAGAAAGAACAGCATTTTATGCATGAGGGACAGTATGTGCATATATGAGAAATTATGAGATCAGTGTCACTAGATCAAAAAGTATGTGAAGGGGATGTAAGGTGTAAAAAGATTTGAAAGATGGGTTAGAGGGATGATGGATTATGAAAAAACTTTACATGACATTCAATTATCAGATTTTGATTTGATCTGGCAGGTAATAGGAAGCCACTGGAGAAGGGAGGGGAGGGGAGGGGAGGAGAGGAGAGGGGAGGGAAGGGGAGGAGAGGGGAGGGGAGGGGAGGGGAGGGGAGGGGAGGGGAGGAGAGGAGAGGAGAGTCCAGAACAATGTTTAGGTTTTGACCTTGGATGACTGAAAGGATAATGATATCCTCATTAGTAATAGGGAAGTGAAGAAGGGAGGGTCTTGAGGGAAAGATAATGACTTTAGTTTTGCTTGTCTACAGGACATTCCAGATAAAATGTCTAATTGGCATGGGAGATACAAAACTGGTGGTCACCAGGAAGTTAGATTGGATAATTAGATTTGTGAATCATCAACAGAGAAATGGTAATTGAATCCATGGGAACTCATGAGATCAAAAGTAAAATGATATAGAGGGAGAAGAAAAGTATGCAAATGAAACACCTAGGTCATCACTTAGATGAAGATCTAGCAAAAGAGACTGATAAGAACCGATCAGATAGAGTACAGTGTAGTGTCAGGAAAACCTTGAGAGAATGAATATCAAGGAAAAGAAGCTAATCAAAAGTTTCAGACTTCAGAGAGGTAAAGATAGATGAGAGAGAAAAGGTCATTAGATTTGGTAATTAAGAAGTCATGGGAAAAATTGGAAAGAGTAGTTTGGATTGAATGATGAAGTCATAAAACAGAGTTAAGAAGAGTGTGAGAGGAGTGGAGGCAACTATTGTAGCTAACCTTCTTAAGTTTAGTCAGAAAAAAGAAGAAGAGATGTAGGAGAATAGTTTATAGAACTGGGTAGATCAAGGGTTTTTGAAGGTGAAGGAGACATGGACATGTTTGTAAGTGGTAGGGAAATGGCCAGTAGACAGAGAGGTTGACAATAAGTGAGAGAGTGGAGGCTAATGGAGGGGACAATCTGGTGGAGAAGATCACTTGTGCATTTGAATAAAAGGAGGTGAAGGAGGACATAATAATAGAAGGCATTTAGGTGATGTGAGATAAGGAGGAGGGGAGAACAATAAATGTGGGTTTGTGTATTGGTCATCCATAGCATCATAAAAGACTTTTCCTTCCTCCCTCCCTCCCTCCCTCCCTCCCTCCCTCCCTCCCTTCCTTCCTCCCTCCCTCCCTCCCTCCCTTCCTTCCTTCCTTCCTTCCTTCCTTCCTTCCTTCCTTCCTTCCTTCCTTCCTTCCTTCCTTCCTCCTTCCTTAAGTCTCTAGTATAAGAATTATCTTTCATCTCTTCCCAGAGACTTTTCCTTCAGCAACCTGAAGTGGGGTTGGCCCCTTTCATTTTCCTTCCTGAAGCTCATCACTTGAAGAATCCTGAAAAAGACTATCACACAAAGAATCCCAAAGGCAACTCAGTGTCATTTCCAAAGCTGCCTGTTGACTCTCTCTCTACAAGAGTCTGACATTCAGTAGCCAACTCACTTTGTCATTACCCTCTCACCACTATGAACCAGTCCAATTTCAAGGTTTCTCCTTGATTATGCCTATAACACCAGAATGACAGAAGTGTTGATATCATTTCTGCATAGGAATCACCCAGGGGATCAACAAGGCAGTGAAGACTGTCACTGAATTAACAAATGCTTTGATTAACAATTAAGTTCATATAACACCCTTGTCTCCAAACAACAACCTTGTGATCCTGAGTACCTGTAGGGAAATGTGACTACTCATTGATTGGAAAGACTTCTGAGGCTGAGACTATAAGACCAACCAGTACCTGGTTAGAGAGATATGCTTTTAGCTTGGTGGAAAGACTTCAGGAAGCGAGAGAAAGTAGGGAGACCCTGAGGGGAGAAGAAGAGAAAAAGTCTCTCCCTTTTTGAATAATTAACAGGAGCACCCAGAAACTTAAATATATGAAGAAAGATGTCATTTGAATATCTTGATTCTCAACTCCTCTACTGAGTATAGTCTCCTTGGATTATTTTGTCCCCTCTTTGGTTGAGCTAAGATTTTCTCTCTTTTTCAAGTCACAGTATTTTTATTCTTATAATCTATCATCTTAACTTGTCTGTATAATTTCCCCTATTTGTTTTACTAATTTCTTAATAATGACTATAAGCAAAACTGAGTTTAAGTTAGGAAGCATTAAGAAGGATAATGGTAATAGTAATATATTCTGCTTAAAAGTCCATTCACTGTGAAAGAATATAATTATTAAGTATATATTAATCTAACAGAATAGAAACTAAATTTTTCAAAGAAGAATTGATTAAATTTCCAAAAGACTACAATTAAAACTACTGATATGAAATATTTTACTACTCCATCTAATGAATATAGTGAGTAAAAAAGAAAAATAAGATAAGTGTGAAAATTGGATAGAATACTAAAAAAATAGATATGTAGAAAAAATTAAATGGACTGGATAATTTAGCTTTTAGTTTCAATGTGTTTCCTGCATATGTTTGATATTGCTTTCTTGTTTATGATTCCTTTAAGAATAATGTTATTTCCATGTTTATCTCTTTTAATATTATAAATTTTATTTTTGCTTTGTCCAAAAATAACTCCAATGTGTAGAGAAAATTAATTACAATATCTGAAACATAACAAACTCATAAATTAAGAAAAATAAAATTTTGAACACTGCTTTTATGGACAACACAATATTAGGTGATAGGTTGGTGCATTAAAAAAATAAAGAATAAGAGAAAAGATAAGGATAACATCTCCTCAGAAGAGGAGCTTACTTAGGGCTGGATCTGATCAGAATTCTTTGTGTGGGTCCAGAACAGAGGGATCTTCCTGGGAAGAGGGAGTGCTCCAGGTCCCTGAGTCTAGCCATGTTTTTTTAAATGTATGGGAACAGAATAGTAGCAATAATAATGCATACAAAAATGTAAAGGATGTGGCGAAAGTAGATCTTAGATGTTTAAAGAAACCAAGACTATTTCTTCAGTTAGTATTCCAGTTAATACACTAGCAACCTTTCCTATAGAAACATTTCTATACTTGGTGATCAGGTTCATAAATTAACTAGCTTTCAGAAATCTATTAGACTTTACTCATAAAAGTATTATTAGTGTTAGTGGTACTATGTAGATACTAATCATTATGTATAAAAATGTTTAACATGGTGTTTCCTGTTCAGAATATCCAACTCCATTCCATGTCTCTATATAGACAAAGGTTATTTTTGGAATGCTCTCCTTTTTCTCCTTTCTGTTTCTTAGAACGCAAAATTCCTACAAAATACAAATCAGGAGTTACTTTCTTACACAGTCTTATATAAAGTCTTATGTTCTCTATCTTCAGAACTGATTTATTACTTCATATATAATTTGTAATCATTTACTGGGCACATGTTGTAACCTCTCCTCTTCCTTTAGGGAAGAGATGATTTCATTTTTGTCTTTGTATTTGCAGCAGCTAGAAGAGTTCCTTGAAGGTAATTTTGTTTTCTTGCCTTTTTAATTGAATTGAATTGGACATAATTTCTATGGAAAGATGATTGAATTTTGCACAACTATTAAATATTCAGTGTTCCAAAAATAAATGTGTAAATTGCACTCGTTGCACCTTTATACTCCTACTCACTCCCTCTCTGCCATTTAACCTGATTTTTGTATAAGATCATATTGTGTGTGTGTGTGTGTGTGTGTGTGTGTGTGTGTGTGTGTGTATAACTCTACCTACCTATATATTTTTTTAACTACTTCATCAGAGGGGAGGGAGAGTTCTTTGGTTCCATTGATTCTGAAAAGTTTCCATAAAACCCTGAGTAATGAATACCAATGGAATGGGGTGTTTTGACAAGTTGAATCCTTCAGTGAAATAAAAAATCCTTTTAGTTTCAACAAAACTTGTTGAAAATAGTTCTAAAATGAATGTATTAATTTTTTTGCTGCATTATGAAGTATCTGAAACTTTGATTTGAGATCTGGAAGTCATTGAAAGGTGATCATTCTGATAAATCCTGATCATTTTTATCCTTTTTATTTTATGTTCTAAGTTGAGGATATGTAATAGAAGTTATTTTTTTAAAATGAGACCCTTTGTGAACTCTTCCATAAAGTTCTATTGAGAGAAGTTACAGCATGTACCCAGTAAGTGATTACAAATTATTTTCGAAGTAATAAATCAATTATAAGGAGAGAGAACATAAACAGCAAAGGATCAGTAAGACTTTGTGTAAGAAGGCAACCTTGAACCATATATTTTGTAGTGGCTTGAGCATTGACTTTTGAGTCAGACCTTCTGAGTTAAAATGCTGTCTCTACACTTAATACTTACTTAGCTGTGTGTCCTTGGGCACCCCATTAACTTGTAAAAATCAAAATCAAAAGGGCAGCTAGATGGCACAGTGGATAGCACACTGGCCCTGGAATCAAGAGGACCTGAGTTCAAGTTTGAGCTCAGACACTTAATAATTATCTAGCTGTCTGACCTTGGGCCAGTCACTTAACCCTAGTGCCTTGTAACCCCCACCCCCCCAAAATAGAAATAAACAATTTTACAGAGATATTTTATTTTCCTTTTGTTTTTGACATTGTTTTTTCTGGTCATTTTTCTTATATCAGGACTATCAAATTCTAATGGACAATAGGAAAACTTACTTAACTTCTCTTATTTAAGTGGAAAAGGAAATAATTACTGTATATAAATGCTGATTTGGGTTTAAATACATGCTTTCTATTGTGTTAGAGAAAAATTTCCTATTCTACTTCTTACTGGTTTTAATGCAAGTTGCATTTTTATCAAAAGCATTTTCATCTATTGATATACAAATGTTTTTTAAATTATTTTATTTTTAGGATGATTTATTATGCTTACTATATTAAGAAAACAGTGTTGGTATTATATTTATATCATAATGAATATGTACATGTACTTATATAGATATGTCATAATCTGTCAGTATTTTACTTAATTTTTTTGCATTAGTATTTATTAATGATAGTGGTCTTTAGAGTGTTTTCTTTACCTTGTCCTTTCCACATTTGATGGTCAAAATAATATTTGTTATCACTGAAAAAAGAAAATAAAGTATCATGATCTATTTTTGTAAACATATAAAGCATTATAACTTTTATGCAAATGTTTTATAGCATTTACTCATATATCTATCTAGTCATAATAATTTTTTAAAAGCTACAATTCATATCTATTTTGATTATTTTTTCTTGTATAGTTTATTTTTGTTTTTTTCAGTTAAAGTACTTTATAATTTTGAAGATATTTATTAATTTCTTTTACACCCTCAATGCCATTTAAATATAATTGTATGTAATTCTTCCTAATTATAATTGTTTATTTAGAAAATCCAAGAGAATCAACAAAAACATCCATAAAAAAATTTCAGCAAATGGATGAGGTATAAGATAAACTCATTATAAAAACAAAAAAAAATTAAACAAAACAACTTATTTTAATACTTACTACCTATGTGATCTTCGTTGCACCTTAGGTATTTCCTTAATTAAGCTATAGTGATCAAAGTACCAACAGCAAACTAAATAGAATTATTCAAAAGAATATCATAATTTATGTGAGAAACAAAAAGTCAAAAATATAAAGAAAATGATGTAAAAAGAGAAAGGGAGAAAAGGGTCTTGCATTCCCCAGTCTCAAAGTATACTTTACAACAATAATTATGAAAGGTGTCTGATGCTGAATTTTTTTCAAATTAGATTAATAGATATAGAAATGTGGGCTGGGTTTTACAACACTTGCCTAGTGTATAGTCATTTCAATCACAAAGTATTTGAGAAAATATTCACTAATTAACAAAAATTTTTGGCAAAGTTGGGTAGCACTTTGATAAAAAAGGAGATCCGACCAACAGTTTGTGTTGTTATCATATGTAACATATGTTATCATATATAACAATACCAGATGGATCAAAAATATAAATATAAAAGATAAAATATATATTGGATTATTATAATTTTCAAAATGGTGAATTTGGGATTATTTGTGAACAAGCTGTAATACAGATGAAATTATAAGAATATGACAGATTACTTTGTTCAAACAAATATTTTTAAAAAACTTTTACACAATGAAGAACAAAGTAACTATAATAAGAAGGAATGAAACAGGCTAAAAAACTGTTCTAAATGTTTCTCACAAAAGTGTGACAGTCAAAATTCATGAGGAATTTATACAAATGAATAAGATTTATTTTCCTAAAATTATTGTTTTTTATTTTTTCCAATTATATACAAAGATAATTTTTCAGTAGCTTAATGGTTGAATGATTTTTGTCTGATTTTGAAAGAAATTCAAATTAATGACTACATAAAAGTTCAAACTATAGAATCATTAGTAAATTTTAAATTAAATCAACTCTTAAGATTTTACTCATCCACTAAAATGGAAAATTTAGTAAAAAATTATAAAACTTAGTGCTGTCAGTTTTAGTAAAACTGGCAGCCTCATACTACTGGAGCAATTATTTGGCCTAACATTTTGGTAAAACCACATAGAATTATATAATAAGAATTAGAGACTATATCCTAGGGTAGACATTTGCAGGAAAAATACTCATTTATACAAAATATTCTTAGCAGTGATATTTATAATTGCTAAGCAAATAGCTTGATGGTGGGACCATATGTATTTATTAATTGAGAAGCTGTCAAATCTGATAAAGTTTTAATATACCTTAAAACAACAAATTTGAAAGGCATATAGGAAGACAGGACTGAGCTAAAATGCCATCTTGTATTTGAGGCCTTTCCTGGCCCAAGTCCTCCCTAGCCTTTCCTGACTTCCTCCCTCCTCCAGCTACAAGATTCTCCTCTTTCAAATCATCTGTTCTATACATATATACATACATACATATTAAGCACATGATTTTTTTTTTTTTTAGATTTTTCAAGGCAATGGGGTTAAGTGGCTTGCCCAAGTCCACATGGCTAGGTAATTATTAAGTGTCTGAGGTCGGATTTGAACCCAGGTACTCCTGACTCCAAGGCCGGTGCTCTATTCACTATGCCACCTAGCTGCCCGCACATGATATTTTCACTGTAAGAATATAATAACTAGTATCTTGTAGAGTTTTAAGATTTGTGATAGCTTTATAACTAATATATCATTTAATCCTCATAATGGTAGATGCTATTACTATCCTCATTTTACAGAGGAGGAAATTAAGGCAGACAGTGATGAAATGGCTTATTCAAAGGTTTCACAGATTGTAGAAGTTTGGGACTGGATTTCAGATCTCTCTCTGACTCCAGGTCTAGTATTTTGTCCACTGTGCCACCATTTGCCATCATCTCTCATTCTTAAACAAAAAGAGTTTTACCCTTTTTTTTTTTTAGAATTTTGCAAGGCAAATGGGGTTAAGTGGCTTGTCCAAGGTCACACAGCTAGGTAATTATTAAGTGTCTGAGGTTGGACTTGAACTTAGGTACTCTTGACTCCAGGGCTGGTGCTCTATCCACTGTACAACCTAGCCGCCCCAAGTTTTACCTTTTTTTTTTTTAAAGATTTTATTTGAGTT